>NC_046307.1:36465405-39014571 GCF_004115265.2 Rhinolophus ferrumequinum | reverse complement strand
CACCGGACGAAAGACCCTGCCTTGAAGTCCTTCCGTCATCCGCAGCATATGGGCTACCATTTATTGATTACTTATAGAGGTATACTCTGCACACACTCTCTCATTCAGTCCTTTCAACAACCCTTCGACTTAAGTGGTTTTCATATTTCCATTATATAGATGAGGAAACTGAGGTTCAGAGAGATGAACTAATTTGGCCAAGTTCATTTAGTAAATTCAGTCCTTATGCTCTTCCCAACAACTGTTGTCCATCCATAGGATGCCCACATCCATGTTTGGTGAGATATTTCTTCAACAATACTAATAAGGTTTTTGTTTGGTTGGTTTTGTTTTTTTCCTGCTGTTTTCCATGACCCCACACTGATCCCCTCGTTCCTGCAGCATCAAGGGCGTTCTGTATTCTCTATTCCAAGAGACGACAGTGCATGAGAATCTTTCCCTGCGCTGTTTCAAAAGTGTAGTCCTTCGAGATCAGCGAAGGGCCTATTTGTAAGGATAACACAATGGACGCAGGAGAAGCTGAGCTCCTCATCGTCTCTGTTCCACCCCACATCCAGGCCAAGGTTCCCCAGGTCAAGGGTGGGAAATGGAAGAGATGGAGGTAAAGCAAGGAAGGAGAGAGGGCGACCTGGTCTCCTGCCCCTGGACTTGACCCAAAGAGGGTGGAGAGGATAACAGAGGCTCCAGGCAGTTTTTCCCAAACGTCAGTCATTTATGCGTCAATACCGTGTGTTTTTGCTGTGACTTTTCACCGATAGCTGCATTTACTTACGATTTCTCTTTAAATCGACTTTAAAAGTGGAGCCCAGAGGATTTGTAAAGCAGTGCAAATACCCTGTCTGATACTACAACACTGGAGACGTTAGTATACATTGGTCCCGCCCCATAGACTGTAAGTGAACCCACAGGTAAACTCTGGAGTCCGGGTGACAAGGATGTGTCAGTGTAGGTTCATTAATTGTAACAAATGCCCCACACCGGTGCGGCTGTCGATAGTGGAGGAGGCTGTGCTTGTGCGGTCGGAGGAGGAGAGGGGAAATCTCTACCTCCCGCTCAATTTTGCCGTGAACCTAAAACTGCTCTAAAATTTATAAATAAATAAAGTCTTAAATATGATTTAAAAAATGATTCTTTTTAAACCTGAGCTTCCCCTTAAGCAATAATATTCTTAAAATCATAGACTTGGGCCGGCCCGGTGGCTCAGGTGGTTGGAGCGCCGTGTTCCTAACACTGAGGTCCCAGGTTCGATTCCCACACGGGCCAGTGAGCTGCGCCCTCTACAGCTAAGATTGTAACAACAGCTCTCCCTGGAGCTGGGCTGCCGTGAGCAGCCGGAGGTCGGCGTGAGCGGCCGTGGGCTGCGGCGGTCTGCTGAGTGCTGCTGCGGGCTACTGTGTGCTGCCAGGAGTGGCTGGTGGCCAGCGTGAGTGGCCGGCAGCCTTCATGAGCAGCCGACCGATGACTGGTGACCAACTGCCTCAGCCGGGGGAGCGCAAGGCTCACAAGACCAGCATGGGCCAGGGAGCTGTGTCCTACACAACCAGACTGAGAAACAACGGCTTGAACAGGAGTGGCTTGGGGGGCAGAAGAAGGGGAAAAAAGAAAAGAAGAAAAAAAATCATAGACTTGATATACTGCTGTATTTTTCTAGTAGTCATGAAGATAAATACTAACAATTAACTTTTTTTTTTTAAATGCTCACAGATCCGCTAAATGCTTGCCCCACTTGGGGAAACGCTGTGTTGGTCTTACCTCTCCCAGACAGCAGGATTACACTTTCAGGTCTGAGGCCTGGGGAACAGTCTGCATAAGCAGAAGGGAGGAGCTTTTGGAATGCCCTGGGCAAGCATCCCAGGCCAGGGATGGGCTGTGTGCTGAAAATGCCAAGAAGACAAAAGCTAAAAACATCGGTACAACCACAGCAGTCCCCAGGGCACTGCGCTCTGTGAGACCTGGCATGGGACAACCTGGGAAATACAGGCCTTCCCAATATTCCCAGGTACACAGGTGAGCCTCCGGTCACAGAACACCCTCACCTTTGAATCGTCTAGATAGCAAATGACCGGAGTTGTAGGTCCCTTCTGGAAAATAATAAAGAAGTGACCCTTCTGACCTATTTGGTTTTATTCTGTCTACAAATCCACATGCCCACAGGAGACAGGCAGACAGTGGGTGAAGTGGGTCTGGTGTTGGAAAGCACAATGCAAGCAGGATGAGAAATGGCCCCTGCCACCCAGCCTCAGGAAGGGGAAGGGCAGAGGGAATGGTGGGGACGGGGAGAACTGGGAAGAGGCGTCAGCTTCCCCTCAGTGCCGGCCGATTGCTTCATGCCCACATGGGGACCCTCTTTGGCCAGACGTTCAGATTTTTAAGGTAAGCTAGAAAAAGTTATTGTTATGTATGTGTCCATAATTGGTAAGTGTTGTCAATCCAAATTAAAAGAACAAAACTCTCTCGTGAACACCATGTGGACCAAATTTGACCCAGAGGTGTCCAGTTCTAGCCTGTGTATGTGGACCATGAAGGCAGGGACCATGGCTTGCTTCTCTCTGGAGATAAAACTTCATGCACCTGACCTACCCCATTGTCCCAAGAGGACCCATAAGGAGGGCCTGGTTATTTTGCACCACACCTCATATCTCTCTGTCACAGGAACAGCAAATTATGTCATCTGAAACCCCCCAGAGACTTGAACACTGTGCCCACGTCACACGTCCCAGAAAATCACTCTGACACACATTTAGTGACATACACAGTCCCTGTATCGCAGCCTGGGAATTCAGCTCAAGTGAAAGCTCTGTGGGGCCACAGGAAAACCTCAGCACATGAAGCCACGCAGGCCTGGATCCAGACCCAAGCAGCAAGACCTCCCCTCTCTGAGCCTTAGTACCCCCATCAGAGTAATGGGTGCAATGGTAGTATCACCGTTACCCCACTGAGCTGCAGTTAGGTCTCAAGGAAATAACAGGAGGCAAGCTCTTCAGACACTACAGACCTCACAACTGCTGGCATAGTAGCCAACATCTACAATTGTTTGACTATCTCATGGTAACAGAGCCAGCATTTCTGGGTTTGGCCGAACAAAGCCAGGCTGCAGCAGAGGGGCCCAGGAAGTGGCTCTGGGCCTCTTGGACCAAGGGCTGGCGGCGAGGGGACCTAAGGAGGGGTCTGTATCCACTGCCAGGATGTTGATCATGTGGGATGGACAACAATCACTTCTCCTCACTGAAGAATAAGAGAGCCCAGGCCTCCAGCACCAAACTGGGGAATAGACCTGCCTCGGGCCACAGAACATGCCAGAAATGTCAAAGCAGGCAGCAGCATCTTATCTTCACCATCTCTGCCATGGGGGCTATTTTACCCAGTGCACCTGCGCTAGAGAACAGGCAGTCAGAAGCCAGGAACAGGTGCGCTCAGGTGAGGTGGGGAGAATATCAGAGGAACTGCACCTGCCAGCTTCCCAAAGGGCATTTGTTTCATCCCAACACTTCCAAGTCAGCAAACTGCTCTCTGAGTCTCTATCGTGGCTCTCCAGAAAAGATATTCTAGAAAAGACATTCTAGTCTCAAGGTGTTAGGGGGGAAGAGACCAAGGCTATGCATATTCCATCAGTGTCTCTCCATCACCAGTCAGTCCGGAGGCAAACCTTTCTGCCATCTCATTCACCTGTCACCTTCCTGGTGTAGAAACCTGCAGGGGTGGTGGGGCCATGGGAGGGAAAAGGAAGGACAACTGTTCTCTGACAGGTCCAACCCCTCAGCGAGATGACCGGGACCCTCCCATGGGACCCGCTGAAGATGCTCTAATAACGAGTCAGCTTAGAGACCACGGTTCTTTAAAACGCTCGTCAAACAGCCTCTTAACTCGGACAGTCACTCAAGCATAGAATTACTCAGAACATCTCTGCCCATGAAAACTGCCCCCCTTTTTTCTTTCTTTACAAAATCTGGCTATTCTTCCCAAAATGTTTGCCCTGGAAAATTTTTTTTAATGTCTTGAACATATTTATGTGCAGTTCTTTGAAACACTCAGTAGAGTTTGCCCCACTCCACACTGCAATATGGAGAGAAGGTGAATCAGATAGCCACAAGCCATAAAATCAGAAGTAAGTACAGCAACGCCTTCCTGAGGCCAGAGACACAAAGCCAGTATGTCACTCACCTCCGATCAATGGCAGGAGCCTCCCAAGACTCAGCCCCTGGTCATGTGGGAGATGGAGAGCCCAGGTAGGTCAACTTGGGCCTACCTGAACGACCAGGACAAACCCTCTTGCAGCCCAGGTCCCTTCTTGGTTTTGGAACCTCACAGTGGCTACATGACAGCTTCCCTGAAAAGGGGAATTTAGGATGTTGATGGTATGAGAAGCTAACAGTACTGGGGGGAGAGCAGCAAATGCAGAGACCCGGGGGCCTTCCATTTGGCTCCTTTGGGGGTCTCACCCCCCTGAGAAACCTTCTGTCCTAACCACTCCCACACATTCAGCGTTCACACCCTTAACTCAGCAAACGCCACTTTTGGTTCTTCCCAAGAATTCTGCCAGCTTGCCAGCTGCACGGACATCTGTGGGACCCTGTTAGAAGAGATGTCCCAAAATACACTCTCTCGATTATAAAACTCCGTTACATTGGCCCGCTCTTCTCCACAGAGCAGGGAGGAGGCCAGCTTGCAGTTGGTGGTTCCACTCAGCCCAGCCTCTCTACCTCCTAAGACATGAGTGTGATTCTCCGGAGTCTGGGAAGGATGTGTTTGAACCTCTTGGAACACAGCAGGCTCCCTGGCTTCTAGAACTTAATGAGGAGTGAGACTCTTTGCTTTGATCTCTGCCCCACGCCACGGACGATCAAAATACTCTGGATTTGGATTTACGTAGGTAGCTCCATTTTTAGGCAGAGTTGCACCGAGCGACTTAACCAGTGTTGGCACCTCCCGGGTGCAGCATCCCTGGCTGCCTCATGAGGCTGTGCCTTGGCTCCTCAATCCCCCAAGCAGGACATGAAAGGCTGACTGAGCTACGTCTTCAATAATATTAAAAAAATGTTTAAGAACCACCATAAAAATCCACTGGATGGCATTTTTTTTCCACTTTGGCAGAACTAGACTCATAGTCTATGTTATTACAAACTCAACCGCAAGAGAAGAAACTCGGCCAGTCACAATTTAGAAAGTCACATTCCAATAGCCCTGGAAGGAAGGATCTATTAGCTGAGCCGAGATGTGTCCAGTCACATCTGTCTTTTTCCACAGACCTTGCACCTCCCCACCCCAAGGCCACTCTTGAGCAACCTGTCCCCTTTCCAAGCAGCCTCTGAGTGCTGGAGACTGACCTGAAGTGAGAGAGTCTCTGTTTCCTCAAACCTACAGAGAGGCCTTGGGTTTGGTATAATTTGAGAAGCCCCAGGGGAAGACCCCCTGACCCCACCTCTGACCCCACTCTGCCAATTCAGAGATTCACAGAAGGAACTATTAAACCAAAAAGGCCCCTTGTAAACGAAAGAGGCTCCTGGGAGGGCTAATGCTTTAAACCGCATAGCCATTCACACTTAAGTGTGAAGTAGTCTGATAAGGCTACCGTTTATTAAGCATCTACTCTGGGCCAGGCACTGAAGCAAGCACTGTGGATGGTCCTTTAATCAGACTTTGAAGGAACTAAGCACTCTAAAATGTTGACGACGGAGAGCTTGGATATGTGTGATTAGTGAGGGGTTAGGATCGGAATAGTAGCTACGGGGACGAGATTGACACCACAAAGAGAGACGGAAGGCCAACGGGGGAGGAAATAACTCTAACAGGGAACTCAAGATTGGCTTCACAGAGGTGGCGTTTCAGTGGAATTTTGAAGGATAAGGAGCAGGTCAACAGGTAGCCACGGTGAAGACGGGAATTCCTCGTAGAGGAAAAAAACACGTAGGGAAAGGTACAGGTGTAAACAATGACATAGTGTGTCTACCAGTCTGGGTTCTAGCAGGAATACTCAAGTTAAAAGAATGCAAGAAGGGTTTAGTAACCAGACTATGGGCAAAGGTGTGGGCAAGATATGGGGAGACCACAGAGATCGCGTAGGACTTGGGGCTGTACCAGCCCGGACTCAAAGGACAAAGGCAGGTAGCAGTCACCTGAATGCGGGAGGAGAATATTATGCGGCGAGGGCCACCTTGAGAAGACCTGGGACTTCTGAGGCTGGCAGCAGCCTGAGACGACCCCTCAAGGAGGGAGCCAGGGAATAAATACCTCCACCTCTCTCCCCACTCCCTCCTCAGATCCCCTGTGGGACTCCCCATCCGCCAGGCCCAATGGGAAGCCAGAGGGCAGGACAGAGGACCCTGGATGATACTCCCCAAGTCGTCCAACTCCTGGGGCTCAGAGCTGGGCAGATTAGAGTGGAGAGTGGGTCTGGGGTGGGGGTAACTTGAAAGTACCCAACAGAGTGCATGAGATGTGGCTGGAGCGGGGAGTGTTGGGGAGGGGGAGTGACAGAGGGACACAGAGCACAGTGAGAGCAAAGGAGCCTGTCTGTCAGGCTAAGAGTGAGTGGGAACTGTGGATCTAATGTGGTCATAGAGGCTCTGGCCACTACTGGCCTTTGCTGAGGACCCTGGGAACAGGAGTCCATCAAAAGCTCCTGAGCTGAACCAACACCTTCCCACGCCAAACGCAGGCAGGAAGCCCCCTCCCCCCCAGCGGCTCTCCTGAAGTGCCTGACACTTCGGCAAGAGCTGAGAAGACAGAGGGGAGCGCAACGGAGAACTCCTAGCCGGTTAACACCAGACTACCTCCTATGTCTATTCCAGCCTGCCTTCCCCTTCCTCACGTGGAAAGAGAGCCCTGCGACCAGGAGCTCTGCGGGAGAGAATTCCCAGAAAGACAAAAACTGTCTGTCTGCTCACCCCCAGGGACAGTTCCAGGCCGCCAGCTGGGGAGCCAAGTCAGCCCTGCCCTGCAAGGCTCAGAAAAAAGACAGCGCCAGCCCCCTCTCGTCTGGGAAACATTAAAAGCAATCTCTGAAGTGATTCATTAAAAGTCCTCCAATGGCAGAAGACCGTCACCCAATGTGAAAATAAACACAGAGGGAAATTCCAGCATTACAACGGTTTCAAGTCTTTAAACAAATGCACAGCTAGTTCAGGGAAGGGAAGAGTCTTCTGACCATCTTTCCAAGCCCATAGAATCCAAGTCAGACTCTCTCCATCCAGCAGGCCAGGCAAGTTCCCAGGATGCCAGACTCTGAAAACTGAAAGCACTCACTCAGCTCTCTGGGGCCCTTCCCACCTGAACTTCTCGGCAGCCCACCACCGGCCAAAGCCAGCCATCCAAGCTTACCAAGCTTCTGGCGGTGTAGCCTTCACCTCGGCCTTTGTTAAGCATCAGACATTAAAGCAGAAGCAATTGTCCCATTCCACTCTGAGAAAGTCGGCATAGAAAACAAAATAGAAAACCAATATCAAGCAAAACTGAGAACAATATACACCGGTAAAAACATAGCGAAGATGGGAAAGAAATGTGTATCCCTTTGGGCACAGAACACATATTACCATGTCCAGTGTCTGGCAGAATGAATGGCACGTGGTGGGCATTTGGTAAACATGCAGGAAGAAAGGGCGGGAGGCAGACTGGCCACCCAGGAGAAAATGGTCCAGGAACCCAGCAGTTACGGCAGTTCCCAGGAGGTCCACAGCTGACCCCCACTTCCCACTCACTAACTAGTAAAGACTGGCAAAAGGTGAGTTCCCTGAAGCCAAACTCAAATCCTTCCCATCAGAAATTACTAAACTGCTCGTCCACAACTGGGATTTCTTGTCTTATTATTATTGTGGTAAAATATACATAAAATTTACCATCTTAACCATTTTTAAGTGTATGGTTCAGTGGCATTGAGCACATCACTGAGCCACGGTCACCACCATCCATCTCCAGAATGCTTTATCTAGAAAAACAGAAACTGTCCCCATTAAACGACAGCTCCCTATCCTCTACCCACCCAGCCCTGGCAACCACCCTTCTACTTCCTGCCTCTATGAGTCAGACCACTCTATGTGAATATATATATAAGTGAAATCATGCATTTTTCGTCCTTTCCTGACTGGCTTATTTCACTGAGCACAATATCTTCAAGGGTGATCTGTGTTGTAGCGTGTGTTAAGATTTCCTTCCTTGTTAAGTCTGAATAATATTTCACTGTATGTATCTAGCACATTTTGTCTCTCCTGTAACCTGTTGATGGCCACCTTTTGGCTACTATAAATAATGTTGCTAGGAACATGGGTGTGCAGATATATTTTGGAGTCCCTGCTTTCAATCCCTTTGGCTGTACTATACTTCTTTTGAGCAATGACATTTCCCTGAAAGGTGGGGGTGGGTAGGGGACAAGCCAGCATTCTCTGAGACTGAGCAAATCATCTCGCTGTCAAATGACTGGAGAGCATAGCAACTGTGAACTTCCTCATATATAGATTCAACGTCTAACTACACCGTGCACGCTGATAGGCGTGAACCTGCAGGAACGTTCCAGTAAAGGGCAGGGTTTGGGAGCCTGAGAAATGCGGGTTCAAATCTCAGGAGGAGACAGAGAACCAATAAGATCCTTAGTCTCCTCAGCTGCAAATGGAGGTCATAAAGTGCTCTTCACAAAGGTGACGGGGAGACGACTGAGGAAGCACACAGGTCTGGTGAGTCAGACACACTAGGTGAATACTGTTTCCTCCCTGCTAAGGTGCCTCCCCTTTCTCTCAATCCCACGTGTCTATCACCACATTCCCGAAGCCGGCTGTGCAGCACCACACGCCAGGTTGGCACCGCCTGTGAAATGAGTGAACGCAGTCAGACTTCTCTGAAGAGATCACCGACTGTTCCCAAGAAGAAGCTGGTGTATAAAGACCCCACGCTGAGAAAGCATAGCAGTCAGGGCTGGCCCGTTCACTGTTGAAGGTCCCCATCCACTGCAGATGAAGGAACAATTTCAAAAGAATAAGTCCTTGGCCCAGTGCTGTGTAGCAAAACTGTGAATCACGTGGTTGAGAAACAGACCCAACCGTGGAACATACGGGTTGAGGGTGGAGGGGCCGGAATCAGCACCTTAAGAAAGTCACTTCACTTCACCAAGCCTCAGCTTCCTCATCTGTAAAATGGAACCAATTATAGTGCTATCTCCTAGGGGGCTGTGAGGACCAAGAGCTGGATGCTGTTATAAAGTGCTTGGCACAGAGCCACACCGCTCAGCTGTGGAACCCAGATGAGATGGGCCAGGTCCCCTCTCTCCTCAGTCCTCAGGCATTTCCGCAGGCAGGAAGAGGTAATGGGAAGCTTGCACAATGCTTTGCCCCTTCCCCATACTGTACCATCAGTTCCCCCGACATTTGTCCCCATCACCCTCACAGCTGTGCTTATACAGTCCAGAAGAAATAAAAACTAGCTCATCCACCCATCCAATATCTGAGTGCCTGCCCTATGACAAGCCTGATACAGCCTTTGGGAACCAAGAGATTAATAGAACAGGCCTCTTCCCCACAGGCAGTCACAGTAGAAGTGGGGGAGGAACAAAAGTAATGATATAAGAATAGCAAACTCTTATTTGGGGCCATGTGCCATGCATGACTTCAAGTGCCTTTGCAAAATTCACTGAATTCTCCCAACAGTCCTATAATGCTATTAGGATTCCCATTTTACAGATGTAGCAATGTGGGTACAGGCAGTAACTTGCCCAAGGTCACCAAGCTGGTAAGTAACAGAGCTGGACTTTGAACTAGATGCTAACACCAGGTGGACACATGCCAGTGATTCTGCGATGCTTATATCCCAGCCAAACACCAGCCAGCTCTGCACGAACCCTTGTAACCCCTAGACTAGGACCTAAACACTAATGGGAGACCTGTGACAAGCAGTGGCCAGGAGATCGGGCTTGGGGGCACGAAGGAGGGCACCCCGTAGCTGCAGAATCTGCAGGCAGCCAACCTCTTCATCGCCCTGAAGGCTGACAAGCTGTGAGCCTGTACATTACGCTCCTCAGGACAGTCAGTCCCTCACGACTCGCCGAGGGCTGTTCTCACAGGCACCAGCTCACTTAACCAGCAAGGTAGCCCTGTGAAGGGGATCCGACTGCATCCCCACTTTACAAAGCAGCAACTGAGGCTCAGTGCAGGGAAGCGTCATAACCAACTCCAAGCCGAGAGAGCCCAGCACACCTATCTGTCAGCCCAGAGCAGAGAATTCTTTCCCAAGCGACGTCTTTGGCCCAGTCTGCACATTCACCAAAAGCGGTGGCGCTGGACCTGCATTCAGCCTCTCTGTGTCCCCCTAATGGTCAGCCCAGATATCAGGGTCCCCTCCTTTATTCTTTACCCGGTGTCCCAGCCTCAGAAACCACACAGTGACCGTATGATCTAAAAGAGCACCGATGGTTCATCGCCGCCGTGCCGTCCTCCATTCTTCTTCAGGGCCCTGTGGTTATCGGCCATCCTTGTAGGTATTCATTTAGCGTCAGTTTCTCCCCAGCAAGGCTGTGAGCTCCATGAGGACAGCAAACATGCCCACTTTGCTCTTCACAGTATCGCAATGTCTGGAACAACCCAGAGCAGCTGCTGATGCACTGAAAGTGGTCCTGTGACTCCATGCAAGGACTGAGCCAACAAATAAATGGCAGTGGGTTAGGGAATCACACCTTGGCTGAGAAGCCAGAAACAAAACCTCACCCTGGACCCCCACCCCCACCCCGCTCCCAGGTCTAAGGGGTCTCGGGCTTGGCCTCAGAGCAAATAGGAACACTTGACCTCCTGCCTTCCCTTCCCCGGTCCTCTTCCTCTTCAAGAACACTCTCCTCTGTGCAACGCCCATAAGGGGCCCCTCATCTGGGATGGTACCCCAGAGCCCCATGCGGATCTTTCTTACTCACCGATTGCCTCACATAGGTATACTCCCTTCCTCCCACCCCAAAACAGTACCCGGCCCAGTCCAGTTCCTCGGGTACCTTACAATCCTGTAAACTCATTCATGCACAGGTATCAATGAATGCTCACTGGTAACGTGATTTTTAAAGGAGGCCTTCTCGTGACAATACAGTGACACACCGTATGGCTAATTGTAGGAGTTTCTGCTATCCTGGAAACTTAATATGCCTCATCGTATACAGAAAATTACCTGTGGATGCCATTCATTTATTTCTTCATTTGGTATTTGAGCAAACATTTACTGAATGCCTTCTGCCTGCCAGGAAATGTTCTGTGTGCTGAGGACACAACAGTAACCCAGAAAGCCAAGGTCCCTGCTCTCAGAAAACCCACAATCTACTTGAGAAGACAGGACAGTAGGCAAAGACCTTGCCGAGGAGTTTTAATTCTCATTCTTAGTGTTACAGTCGGGGCTGGAAACCTGTGTGGGGACCAGAGGCAGTTCCCCAGGGAATGGACAGTCAGGAGGGCTTGCTGAGGGAAACCGCCATTCTTCTGGCAGCTGGCAGTTGACCAGGAGGTCACCAGGGAGCTGAGAAAATGTGGACATCCAGCACCTGCAATGGTGCAGAGGTGTGAGATGGTACAAGCAAGGCTGGCCCTGGGCCCAGCTGTTCACGAGACCCTCAAACATGGACCAGAGCTCAGCTGCAAATGGCATTTGTGCCAGGCAGCAGGAAAAAGTACCAGGGCACGCTGTCTTTGCGGCTGAGTGGACGCCAACTGTTCTCCCCTCCCTTTGGAATGTTAGAAATTGAGTCTGGGTTCCTGGGGTTCTCCGATCCCTACGAGATTGCCCAAGTTCATGATCACAACACCAGGCAAATCAGCTGTCTCTGCAGACAATCTGCAGTGGCCTTTGATGCTGGCCTGTCTGAGGAGCGTTTCAATGCTCTGCTGTCCTCCCCCCACCCCAGCATGAAAGGAAGCCTCTGGCATCAACCACAATTCCCGGAGACCTGACAGCTTTCTCTGACCTGCCAACTAAGGTAAAGATACCCAAGACTTCACTTTTAATTCACCTTGAACCCACCTTTCCCTCCCGGGCAACATCTCCACGGTGCCCGGTTGCCCAGTGGAAAGAATCACAGCTCTTTTCTGGCTTTCTCTGCTACAACAAGCTTCCAGGACCCATCAGAAACGAAGGCAAGGAACAGCCACGGAGAGACAAGCCTATGAAATGAGTGCCGACATACAGCGAGGCACTGTACTCCCTGCACAGCGACACATGCTGTTCCATGGACAGGCGCCCATTCGTGAGTCACCACGCATAACGGGCCATTGTGGAAAGGATTGGGAACATGAGAATTTCCTCCTCGCTGCCCAACTCGGGGAAGGCTGGAGTCACAGTTGCCTCCAGAAATGAAGTCAGAGAGACTCAGCCCGACTTCCAGTTGCTGGGACCGAAGACCAGGGTGCCACCAAGATTGGACGCTGCCTTTGGTGAACGGGAGTCACAGAACACAACGCAGCAGTGGGTGGAGACGTTCCAGGTGAACGAGAGTAACAAATACCATTTATTCAGCAAGTCCCATGTGCGTGCCAGGCACGGCACTGGGCACCGTACATAGTTATGTTCATTGTCTCCCAAAGCCCTGGCTGTGGCTTCCTTATGTAGGTGTTATGGGTTCCATTTCACAGATGAAGAAACAGGCTGGGGTGGGGACTTGCCAGGAATCACACAACTAGTAAGTGGCAGAACCAGGATTCCAGGTCTGACTCCTGTCACCTACCCGTCCCCTTGACCTTCATTATATCCCCTATCCCATACATTAGAGGTACAAGATCTTGTCACCTACCCAAGCCGGCTTCTGGAGGGTTCTAGACCCGAAGCTGCTCTCCTCTCTCACCCCTTCTCCTCAGCCTGGTGTGTGTCCCTGCCTCCCTCCTCCTCTGGGTGACTGTGTCTGTCCTTCCAGAACCAGGCTCTTCTTCCTCCCAAAAGTCTTCCTCGCCTTCGCCCATGCGACCAACGCTTTCTCTGACCTCCCACGACCTGAAAGGGAATGGTGGTCAATGTGTCCCTTGAATATCGGAAGAGGGGATGGGTCTCACCACTGTCTGTTCCCACTCAAGTTCAGGAAAACAGTCACCACCCCTCTGGGTGCCAAGACCCCCTACCTTCTGTCTCCAGGGGCTATGGGTGTAATGGAACTTGAGAGACTGCACGTGTCCACACAGGGCAGTTTAGATGGGACCTGGCAAAGTTTCCAGGCTCAGGCAAGTGTCATTCTGATAGTTGATCCACAGGTGACCAGAAGGTCATTTGCTGGAATGTCTAGACAAAGAGCTTTCAAGGCTCCCCTGGCAAAGGGACACCCAAGAATGTCACAAAGCCCTGTGGATTGGGTCAGCTCCCGGCTGCTCCCTGAAAATTTCTCAACACTAACATTCCTCTCTCTCTGCCTGGACCCCAGTCATGCCTCCCTGTCTTGTGCTAAGCCCCACACCCACTCTTTCCCACCCTCCCTCCAGCCTGGGGACCCTCGTCTGGTCTGAGGCAGGGAGAGGCCCATGAGGCTTTTCCTTGGTCCCCGTCCTAATCCCAATGTTACAGAAGAAATCGTGCCTACTCCCCCAGATCCCCACTTTTTACTTGCAGAGGCCTGTTTTGTTTGTCTCACCACTGGACATGGATTCAGGCCAGAAAGCTAGTTAAAATTGGGTTTGAGAAGCAGCCCATCTGAGCTTGAATCTCACTGCATTCCTGCTATGTAAACTCAGTCCAGTTTCTTAACTTCTCTGTGCTGAAGTCCTTTCATCAGGATTTATTCTCATGCCTGCAAAAGCCAGACAGAATCAAGGTTGGACAGAATCAAGTCCAACCTTTCCTGAGACAATATGAAGGACCAAACTCTCCCCATTCTCATCCCCAAGGCCCTTCCTCAAATGACATTCAATGACCCCCACTCACCTCCCTGGGGAATACCACCTTCCCTGGGAGCCCCACTGCTCCCTGCTCTGCTGAAGGGGCCTCGGTAGGACAGAAAACAAGGGGGTGTCTCCTGCCTTTACAGAAGCATGAGAACCTGGGGAAATGACAAAGCCAAGCCAGCTGGTACAGGCAAGGAAGTTAGAGCAAACACATTCCTGCTTCCTCCAATGTTTTTTTTAAAAGCACATCCAATTACACGTACTCAAATCAACAGACAGTGCTGTGCATGTCAGCATTGGGTAGGAGTCCCACTTGTGCCATCTCGAAGCAGTGTGACTCCAGGCAAGGGGCCTCCCTCCTGGGAGCATGAGTTCCCTCCTCCATCCCAAGGGAGGGATGACACAGACCCTTCAAGGCTTGAGAGAGAGTGAGGGCATGGTCAGAGTCAGCCCTTGACACGGACCAGCTATCTGTGTTATCAAAAACGTCAAAGAAAAGGACAAGCGTGCACAAAAACGCTCATAGAGTGGCTCCTCTTGGCTGGAGAGCAAAACCTGGAACTGGTCCATGCCGCTCAAGTCCTTAATTCCTCTAGTTCTCTGCTGGCAAGGGCTCCTGGCCAGGGACGTGCATTCCTGATCCAGGACTTCACAATAATTAAATTATTAATATGACTCTGAATACATCAGGAAAGCAAAGCTATCACTGTCATGAGCTTTTATAACAGTTTACTGTGCTAAGGATTCACGTTCTGGGCCTGATAATATGGACATTGCTTCATCAATCACATTAAGTAGATGAAAGTTCCCATTTTACTATAAAACGTACAAAATCAACTGAAAAAAGACAATGCAACTGCACCACCAACTTGACCTAGAGCTGATATGTTGGCCATAATGTACATTAAATGAGCACCAACTTGACTGCCTTCTTAAAATGTGGGAGACTTGGAAAGAAGGATTTCAACCCTTTTGAAGAGGGTGCAAGAAAAACTAAATGGATGCCCTAAATTTCTTTCAAGATGTTGTCCTGCAGCAGGGAGGGGCATTTGGCATCAGAGCTCTGCCTCAGAGTCCTGCTCCCACTTTTAAGTGGTCCAAGCATCCCCACCTTGTTGTTGGTGGGTGTGTCAGCTGCTGTTTCTCTCCTACCTCTTAGAAATCTCCTGGAGATCCCCCAGCCTTTACTTGGATGCTTCAAATGCTGGAGCACTCACTAGAAGGCAGTTCCTTCCATCAAGGGGGATATCTGCTTCCCTAGTTCTAAGTGCTTTCCTGGGACAAGGAAATAAAGCTAATCTTCCTCTTGTAGCCCAGGTTGTGCCAGTTAAGATGCCAGTAGTTCCAGGAAAAATAAAATCCAGCTCAAAGGGGATTTAACAATAAGGATGTTTATAGGCTCACCTGACAGGCAGCCCCGAGTCGGGGCGGGCGTGCTCGGGGGGTGAGACGACTGACATGTGACTCGGCCACCTCCCAAGGCGGGTTGCCCTTGTGGTCACAGAATGGCTGCCAGCAGCCAGCAAGACTACCCACTTTCTTGTTCACTGTTGGGGGTTGGGATGGACAGAGAGAAAGTCCCTTCCTGAACCCCCTCATCAAAGCATAGACTGATTTTCCTAGAAGCTCCCACCAAACCTGTCCTTGCGTCTGATTGGCCTGAAATGTCTTAGATCTGCCCATCTCCTAACCAGTCACAGAGGCAAGGGGGTGGGAATTTCCTGACTGGCTTACCTGTAGACCAACCAGGGCCCATCCGAGCTGAGGGCCAATCTGCCAAAGCCCTGCTGGGATTCCACAGTGGGAGAAGGGTATGGAGGATGCTGGCGAGGCAACCACCGTGTCCACTCCATGGTCCTTCTCCTGTCCTGGTTGGAAAGTCCAGGCCCTTCCCCTGATTCTCCACATGCAGGATCCTTGGGCCTTTCCTAGTCTGGCTGCCCTCCCAGCACTCAGCCCTTTGGGGTGCTAATCTATGCAGGGGAGACTCTCTGTGTCTGTGTCCAGGGACACCGGCTAAACCTGACCCGTGGCTTTTCCAGTCCTGTCGTGCTTGGGGCTTTCACTAGACAAACTGCCCTGAGCTTCAGTGGGGCCTGGGTTTGAGTTCCTACTCCGCCCTTTACTGGACATGTAACCCTGAGCAGATTATTTCATCACCCGCACCCTCAGTTTTCTCACCTGCAAAATGGGAATAATAATAGTACCTCTTATATTGGGTTACTTTGAAGAGATGAAGTATGCACAGTCTGAGCCCACTGCGTGCTGCACAGTAAGTTCCCCCACAGATCTTGGTATTATTATTATCAATAAAATCGAACTAAGCAGCACAGGTCCGTCACAACAGAAATGGTCCTTTACAGCGTGTCTTTTTCCCTGCCATTTCTGTGGCTACTTTGTGCCTCCATTACTCAAAGGTAACAAACCAACTTCTGTAATACTAAAGTTCATTATAAGGGAAACAAACAAACACCAGGCTGCTGGAAAGATAGTTTCAATAGTAACCATTCATACTCAGCCTTTTCCAGGAGCTGAAAAAGGAAAGTAACTATCACACTACATTTCTTTGCAAATGTTTCTATGGTATATGAGCTTCTTACAATGATTACTCATACTGATATGTTAACAGTTTAAAAGAATTTGCCAAGGCAAGAATGAGAGGGGCAACTGTCTGTCCAGCTACTGTGTCCTCCTTGGGGTCATGTCCCAGATGTTAATACTTCCTTCCCTCCAGGCTGAGAATTCCTGGTGCTTGGGAACTGTCTTCAGCCCCCATGCCCAACCTGCCCGCACCCTCTTGCTTTGGCCTGTCCCCTGGGCTCTGTTCAATTGCCCTGATCCGATCTCATTCTGCCCAACCCTCTGGACAGGCACCTTAGCCAGCCTGGCTGCCTGGCTGTCGGTCTGGCTCTCCCAGCTCACCATCAGCCCCCTGCGGTCCAACCTCTCGGCATGCCTCTCCCAGCCCTGCACTCAGCCCAACCCTTGCCCTGATCACCTGCCTATACAGCAGGGGAGTCCAGACAGGTAATAATGGAAACCGTCCCTTACACACTGAGGGGAACAATGCCCAAGAAGGCTCAGGATACATAACTCAACCTTGATCTTGGCCTCAAGGAGGAAACTCAAGCTCTTGCAAAGACAACTCTCCTATCGTCAGCATTAGAGACAGAAAGTGCTAGATGGGTCACAGAGCTAATTCTGTGCACAAAGCCTGACATGGCTGAGTTCTCATGAAGGAAACACGTGGCAGACTAGACAGTTGTTTCCACTCTGCTTTCCTCCCTCTGCCATGTGGCCTTGCAGAGCAGGGGGACGTAGAGAATGTACCCCCCACGATGGTGGCACTGGACTTGGCTATGTGCTTTGCTTTGGCCAAAGGAATATTAGCAGATGTGACAGGATGGGGACTCTTCGAGGGCTTGCACCGTTTGGTACGCTCCTTTCCACTTTCCTGGTCCACCACAGACAGGCATGCCCCACACAGACGCTGGTCCAACCTGCAACCTGGAGCCAAGCCCAGCCAATCCCACCCAAGATGCAGGCCTGTGAGCAAAGAACCAAATGCTTGTGGTGGTTTGTAGGTAGCAAAACCCAAACCGAACAGCCACTGCCCGAGAATGCCATTACCCCCACCCTGACCACAGCACTTTTGTTGCCCCAACTCAAGAGATGACGGCGATCAACAAAGTAAAAAGGTAGCCCGTGGAATGGGAGAGCATATCTACAAACCACATATCTCATAGAGGGTTAATATAAGCAAATCACAGAATTCAAAAGAAAAAAAATCCAATTGAAAAATGGGCAAAGGGCCTACACAGACACTTTTCCGAAGAAGATATGCAGATGGCCTACAGGTGCACGAAAAGGTACTCAATCGGAACCACCCTGAGATGTCACCTCACACCTGTTGTTGAAAGCAGTGCCTGCCCCACATGTCTCCCCTTCCTCTGGTACAAGCCCCAGACTTCCCTCTGGGGAGCCGCTGCACCCTCACTATCAGCACGGAGGGCCAGGAAGACTCCCCCAACTCTGTCTGCGTGGCTCACGGGCCTGGCCCAGCCGTTCAGCATATTCCTTTACTCTGGCCACAGCGAGTGGGCCAGGAATGGACACATGACCCAAGCCAGACTCAAAGGGCCAACCAGGGGACTTTTGTAGGAACTATGATTAGGGAAGAAGAGCCCTATTTCTGGGAAGATTTTGGACCTGGGGTAACTGAAGCCCCCCCACACAGAGAGGTGATCCAAGAATGAAGCAAAGACAGAGGAAAGCCAGGCTAAAAGATGGAAAGACACCAATGTCAGAAGACTCTGTGTGAGCACCTGGATCCAGCTGTGCCTGAAGTCAGTCAAGCCCCGAGCGCCACAGGTGTATGAGCCCAGGAATTCTTTTTTGTTTCTTCAGGCAGTGGAGCTGGGTTCTTTCCCGCCCCCACTGGAAGGGTCATGAGACCCTCCCTTCGTTAGCCACACTGTGCAGTTACGTCTCTGCCTCCTTCCACCTCTGAGATCTAAACTGAACGTTAAGAAAGGGCACAGAATGTTCCCGCGCTCCTTGACTGGACTTTCTGTGGCTGGCCTCCACCATTTTGTTGAGCAGGGACTCAAAACATTTGAGAGTGGCAAAGTCCATCATTGTCGGTAGGGAATATTGCCCAGCATGTATTTATTTATGCAGGCATTTATTATTTTCTCAGCAAGTGGTTAACCTTTCATTTTTCTTGGGGAAAAAAAAATTGAACATGTCACCACCTCATTTCCCCACCTCTCTCAGGATTCAGGGACAGGACAAAGTTGAACTGAATATTTCTGAACTTCAGAGAGTTAAAAATAAATCAAGCCACTCTCCTTTTCCAAAAAACAAACAAACAAAAAACCTATCTTGTCACTGAGGGTCCTCTCCCCTTAATTGCATTCTAAAGCGATGCCACAAATGCATGCATCAGGCCAAATGTCATTGGCATCTGGCTGGGGGCCATCCGAAGAACGTGCTCCCCTTCTGTCAGGGCTCCCCACGTGGAGTCCTCAAGTTCCTGAAATGACACGGGCAGTGCAGATCCCGGGGCTCACGTCAGGCATGGTGCAACCTCGGCGCCTGATGCTCCCCTGTTCAGCTGTCACAGCTGATTCAGCCACTGGTCCAACCCAGGGTTTGCTCAGAGAGCCCCCAAGACAACACTCACTTTGACCCAAAGACTCCAGCTCCTGGGGCTCCAGCGATGGCCTGGTGACTGGACTGGCAGTGCCAACTCCTCTGAAGTCACAGTCTTTACTATCATATTTTTTTATTTTTAGGACTTTATTGGGGAACAGTGTGTACTTCCAGGATTTTTTTCCAAGTCAAGCTGTTGTCCTTTCAGTCTTAGTTGTGGAGGGCGCAGCTCAGCTCCAGGTCCAATTGCCGTTGCTAGTTGCAGGGGGCACTGCCCACCATCCCTTGCGGGAATCGGACTGGCAACCTTGTGGTTGAGAGGACGCGCTCCAATCAACTGAGCCATCCGGGAGCTCAGCGGCAGCTCAGCTCAAGGTGCCGTGTTCAGTCTTAGTTGCAGGGGGCAGAGCCCACCATCCCTTGCGGGACTCGAGGACTCGAACTGGCAACCTTGTGGTTGAGAGCCCACTGGCCCATGTGGGAATCGAACCGCCCAGTAGCTCAGGCGGTTAGAGCTCCATGCTCCTAGCTCACATATTTTTTTAATTCTTTGTGATAAAATGCACATCAAGTTGACCACTTTAACCATGTTCAAGTTTACTGTTCATGAGTGTGAAGTGCATTTACATTGTTGTGCAACCAATATCCAAATATTTTTATCTTGCGGAACTGAAATTCTGTCCCCATTAAACAACAACTCCCCACTCCCCCTCCTCCCAGCCCCTGACAATCACCTTTCCACTTTGTTTTGCATTATGGATTTTTTAAATAATTTTTTAAAAATTTTATTGGGGAACAGTGTGTACTTCTAGGACTTTCTTCCAAGTCAAGTTGTTGTCTTTTCAGTCTTAGTTGTGGAGGGCGCAGCTCAGCTCCAGGTCCAGTTGCCGTTGTTAGTTGCTGGGGGTGCAGCCCACCATCCCTTGCGGGAGTCCAACCGGCAACCTTGTGGTTGAGAGGACGCACTCCAACCAACTGAGCCATCCAGGAGGCACCTTAGCTCAAGGTGCCATGTTCAGTCTTAGTTGCTGGGGGCGCAGCCCACCATCCCTTGCGGGACTCGAGGAATTGAACTGGCAACCTCGTGGTTGAGAGCCCACTGGCCCATGTGGGAATCGAACCGGCAGCCTTCGGAGTTAGGAGCACGGAGCTCTAACCGCCTGAGCCACTGGGCCAGCCCCCACCCTTCCACTTTCTGACTCTATGAATTTGACTACTTCAGGTATTTCATTTAAGGAGACTCATACAGTATTTGTCTTTTTATGCCTGGCTCATTTCACTTAGCATCATGTCCTCAAGGTTCCTCCATGTTGAAACGTGTCAGAATTTCCATCCTCTTTAAGGAGAAATAATATTCCATTTTATGTATACACCACATTTTCTTTATATATTCATCCATCAGTGGACCTTTAGGTTGTTTCCACATCCTGGCTATTGTAAACAGTGCTGCAGTGAACACGGGGGTGCTAGCATCTTGTCTGTTCATCTGGCTATGTGCCCCAAAGTGTACTTACAGGATCACAGGGCAGTTCCATTTTGTTTTGGTTTTTTTTTGAGGAATTACCATACCATTTTCCATGGCTGCGATTCCATTTTCCATTTCCACCAGCATTACACAAGGGTTCGAATGTGTCCACATCCTCACCAACACTTGCTATTTTCTGGGGTTTCCTTTTGTTTTTGCTAGTAGCCACCCTAATGGATATGAGGTGCTATCTCATTGTGGTTTTGATTCTTACTGTTCTTCTCATGATGGTATTACTGTCATTTTGTCCTGTTCCTTCAGGTTGTGTTTTGTTTTATTCTTCATGGTTCAGAGATGGGCTTATTTCACTTTGAAGTTATATCATCCTTGGTGGCCTAACCAACTTGCTGCAAATGGCCCACCTTCTTCTAAGAGAGACATTCTGCTGTCAAGTCACGAGGATCTGGAGATCCTAAGTGATTACTGTTCCCATGGAATAGTGAAGGAAACTGACACCCAGAGAAATGACCTGCTGTGTCCAAGGTCACACAGCTGATGGAGCGGGAATTGGAATTCAGGGTGTCTCTGAATCCATGCTAGTACAAGACACAACAGAGAACACACTCCCCGGGTCTCCCCATGGAGCCTATGCCACACGTTGTCACCTCGCAGTGCTGTTTTTTTAAGTCTCCAAACGCTGTGAGTCATTTGCTCACTAGCTGCTGCTGCCTAGCACCGCGCCACGGACGTGATGTGTCAGCACAGTGGCCTTTGCTGCCATCGTGGGAGCCCAGTGGTCCCGTGGGCATTCTGCATCCTTGCCTTGACTGCGTGTGTGCTGTTCTCTTCCTTCTTTGGTCATTCTTGTCTACCAACTCCTCTAGCACTTTCATTATGTCACCACACAGACACATTCTTATAATAGTTAAAAGAGTGGCTATGAAAGTTATGTAATAACATTAGGACATTATATGTTAAGTGAAAAAGCAGGATACAAATTGCATGCACAGAGATATGAAAAAACACATATGGACATTAAAAAATGAAAGCAAAAACACTAGACTGCTTGCTGCGGTTGTGGTGGTGTGGTAAAATTGTGGGTGATTTTTTTTCTTCTCTTTTGGTTTCCCAAATTTTCTGTTATGTACTTATAATAATAAAAAAAATAGGTTAAAATGTTTTTTTAAAAATATGTCATTGTTTATCTGGCCTCTCTCCTGGGAGGCAGCAGAGCAGAGCATGCTAGTTAAAAGCATGATTGCTGGAGGTTCACTGCCTGGGTTCAAATCCCAGCCCTACCACTTAATAGCTGCACGACCCTCAGTGAGTTCCTGAACTATTTATTCTGCATCTCAGTTTCCCCATCGGTAACATGTGCTAAGAAGAGCCGCTGTTTCATAGGCTGGTTCTGAGGATTAAGTGGACATTGGTAAAGGGCCGAGAATGTTGCCTAGTACACAGTTAAGTGCTATGTAAACGTTTGCTAAATACCAGCCATTTCTTCACACCTTCTCTACCAAGGGGGCATCTTGGCAGGGACTGTGATGCAGAAGCGAGGGACCCAACTGGTGGAAGTTACAAAGAGATAGATTCGTGCTCAAAACAATAAAGACCTCCTTAACTCTAGAGCTGTCTCATACCAGGCAGGCTGGGGGTGAACTCCTTAGCAGCTCAGCACTGGAGGGCTGTCTGTCATGAATACTCTCTGATGCTTTATAGCTCATGAAGCATCCACACAGAAAGCCACTGGCGAATTAGGTAAAGGGAAGACGAGCAACCTCCCCCAGCGCATTATAGAAAGGCCCCAAACAAGTCTTCCTCTGCTTAAATAGGATGAAGTCCTCTAGTGGCCAGGAGGTGACACTACAACTCCTGGCTTGAGTCCCAACACGGATACCAAACGGTTGCTGGCGACCGATTGTTAGCTGGGTTTGGTTTTGACAAGTGTGTCAGGACAGCATGCAGGGCTCCTTCTCTCCCCGTGCCGTGGCTGAGAGAGCCAAACAACATTTCCTAAGACTCAGTACCTGTATGTTTGTGGCATAAGCCCAATTTACGTAGCTGATCTCTAGAAAGGCAGTCCCGTCCCTGGGCACATTTGATTGTGTGTGCCGCTTGTGTACTCATTACATCTGCTTAGAGATGGGGCTTCTAAAAAGGATGGCTTAAAATGTGTTAGAGATGAGGAAGACCTTCACTCTACAGCCCTCATTTCAACCCCTTCACTTTACAGATGAGAGAAGTTCAACAACATTTACAACAGCGCCTGGAACATAGTAGGTACATCATAAACACTTTATGGGAATTAGGTGTCACTTTGTATCCTTGTCTTTACTTTAAGAGTTGATCTCACCATAAACCTCCTCTGATGACACATCACCTGCCCCTGCTTCCTCAACTTGGCATTGATAAAATGCCCACGAAAACATGATGTTCCATTAGGAATAACCTTCCTTTGCTTTTGTTTTTTGTATATTATAGTGTAGCTGGGAAAAAGAGAAGGAAAAAAAACAGGTAGGAAGGAGAAATAGAACCCCCCCCCAAAAAAAATGTCTAGCTCAGGGCTTGACAAACTTTCTGTAAAGGGCCAGATGGTAAATATTTTAGGCTTTTCGGGTCGTGCAACCTCTGTCACTACTCAGTTCTGCCTTCTGTAGCATGAAAGTAGCCACAGACGACACATAAGAGAATGGGCGTGGCTGGATTCCAGTCAAACTCTTGGCCATCACAGTTCCATGGTTCACCTTCTCATGTCCTCTCAGGTCTTCTCTCCACCATCACCTCCTAACACAGATCTTCCCTCTCCTCCTGCCACAATGTCCCCCTCACTTTGCCTTGTTTTTCTTCATAGCACTCCTATTCTCTTCCATCATCCACTGAATAGTGCTTATTTGTTCATTGTCTGCCTCCTTCACCAGAATGTAAGATCCGTGAGGGCAGGGGCTTTGCTTTTCTTACCTCATGTTATGGACTGAATGTTTGTATCCACTCTCCTCTGTCCCCCGCTCCAATTCATACATTCAAGCCTTAACCCCCACTGTGATAGTATTTGGAGGTGGGGCCTTTAGAAATTGGTTTAGATGAGGTCGTGAAGCTGGGGTCCTGATGATGAGATTAGGGCCCTGATGAGCCGAGACCTGAGAGCTTGCTCTTTCTCTCTCCCTTGTGAGGACACAGCAAGAATGCAGTGATCTTCAAGACAGCCCTCACCAGGAGCCAAATGAGCCAGCACTTTGATCTTGCACTCCCAGCCCAAGTGGTACCTCCACCACCTAGAACAGTGCTTAGTGGGTGATGGATGCCCCATACATATTGTTAGTTAAAACCTTCTCTCAGTCCTCTGGGCAGAGTTTGCATCCCAGTTTGGAGGCAGTTGGATTTTTTTTATAGAAAATGGGAGGCAGCCTGGGGCTGCCATCAAGCTCTGGAGTCATGGCTAAATGCACACACATCCGTGCTCCATCCTAGAGCTCCTCGTGCCATCTTGTCATGATGTGACATAGCTGTCTTTTCCACACAACTGGAACTCTCCCTGAAGTGAGTGGAAATTCCAGGGTAATGCCTGAAAGTACTTCCTGTGGTCTTCTGCGTAGAAAGCCTTATCTCAAAGCAGCAACTTTATTAGTGGGTGTTTCCAGTACCAGAGCAGATCTGCAAAGGACAACATGTTGGCCGGGTGGCTGTAACAGTGCAGGCAGTTATTTTAGTTCCTAGTAACAGAAAATCCCAAAACTCTGTTAAAAGTGTTCCAGGCCCTAAATAAGCTTCCCATTTCAAAGTGATTTAAGGATCCCAAAAAGCTTCCTTGTGTTCAACACTGAAAGGGAACTAAAGATTCTGGAGGTGGCGCAGGCTTCAGGTATGGCCTGATCTAGTGGCTGAACAATGTCACTCAGCATCCATTGCCTTCCATCTCTCTGTGGACCTCCCCAGCGTCAGCTTCGTCCTAAAGCTGACTCCTCTCACAGTCACAGAGCGCTAAAGGGGTTCATCTTCCTTATTCACATCTAAAGGGGGAGAGTTTCTCCTTCAGAGAATCCCTGGCATCCTCTGGTTGGAGCTCCTCACACCACATTTCCGCTCCTGAAACAATTCACTGTAGCAAGAATTAGGCTAACGAACTGCCTTTAACCGATAAAGGGGCCACTCGAACCACATGCTGGGACATTTGGGGTCCTTTCGGGGACGGAGGAAGGAAAATGGATACTGAGAAGGTTACTAATAATCCTCAGCACAGTGGGTCTCGCAGAACTTCCAACCCTCCCAGGTGACTGCTGCCCCTGTCTCCACACGGGATTAGTTCTGGGTACCCACAGGCCATTTATGGCTCTTATGAGATACGAGCGAACCTAACCAAGGCTGTGGAATGTCTCTTTTAGAAATTAGTGGTGAGTGGGCCAAGCATACAATTAAGGATTGCATTTTTCTATGAACACACAAACACAGATACACACAGAACAGGGCATGGCATTAAGTCCTCCACGCAGATCCCTCTCCCACCAGCCGGTCTTGTGCTGAAGCCCTCTGGTTAAGGAACGTGCCAAATGATGAAGCTGAAATGCGCCACAGTAACTGGCGCATGTAGCGTTGCCCTCTGCACAGCGTGCCATGCCTTTATGTAAAGGCACATCTATGTGTGGCGGCCCACAGCCTCAACCCTGAGGGTTCTTGCTCTCCTTACACTTAATCTCTCGCACGTGTGCCAAGATTAACAGGAAGTAAATGCTAGGAAAATCTTGACTCTGTTAAAACCGTGCCAGGGCCTAAATAAGCTTCCCATCTCAGAGTGATTTAAGGATCGAAAAGCTTCTTAGTCTCCTCCTGCGTCTGGAATCTATAATTCCTGTATGGTTCAAGCCTTTGCATACGGGTCTTGAAAACATGGTTCAAGCCTTTGCATACGGGTCTTGAAAACATGGTTCAAGCCTTTGCATACGGGTCTTGAAAACACAAGATTATCTCATGGGTAAGTAATTAGCAGCCATTGACTCCCAAAGGTGTTAGAGACCTTGAGGGGTGGAGCCTTGGGTGTGCACCTTTTAATGAGAAGGAAAGAGCACTTTATACAAAGACCAGACAGAGGGACGCCCTAGGGTGCCAGGAAGTAGGTCAAGATTTCCTGCTTCCCAACTGGGAGGCACTTTGCTTCTTTTATCAAAATGATGAAAGGCAGCATGGGGCTGTGATTACAGTCTGACATCCTGGGTCCAGACTCACGCTCTGCCCCTAACTAACTGGGTGACCCTGGGTAAGTCTCTTCACCTCTTAATTCTTAATTTATTTGTCTGCAAAAAGGGGACAAGAATAAGGCCTTGTAGGATAATATCACAATAATATAATATAAACTATGTATGCTATATCATTAGTAGTATAATACAATATATATTTATAATACCAGAGTATACTACATAGTATACTATATAATATATACTTACATATAATATTATACTACAATACATAGTATAATATATTATACTACATGTTATATTATTATTATACTGTTATATATACTATATTACACAATATGTATTATATGATACATAATATACCATAATATATTATATGTTATAGTTATATATGTTACATATATTACTATAACATATAATACAGTACTATAACGTAATATGTTATAGTACTATACTATATTGTACTATCTGTTATATATACATATATTATACTACATGTTATGGTGTACTATACATATATGTATACATGTATACATTACCCTATGTTATACTATACTTACATAAATTATGCTATGGATACTTACGTATGCTATATAGCATATATACTATGTCCTATAGGATACAGTATAGTATGTAACAATATGATACTAACATAATAACCCTTATAGGCTTGTTGGTGGATTAGGCGACACACTCGGCAAAGACTGAAGTTCTGGCCTCACTTCTCCATGCCCCGTGGTAGTGTTGTACATCCACACTCTTGCCATGGCCTCCAGAAGCCCTTGACGTTGGACTTGACTATGTCACTTGCTTTGGCCGATAACACGCTAGCAACAGCCTGAAACGTACCTGTGTGTCTGGCACTGCCTTCTTGTGATCTTGCCTTGGCCCAAGGACCCAGCTGGTGTAAGAGGACGAGCATCACACAGAGCAGACCTGGAGCCGGCCTGCAGCCAGAGCCCAACACCACCGAGCCGCACGTAGATCAGGCAAACCCCAGCCAACCTGCAGACGTGCAAGCTGAGCACTCCTGAGAGGCTGCGTTTGTTTATTACGCAGCCAAAGTTGAGTGCATAGCAAACACTCAATAAACGTGTGCTGCTCACATTACGATTCTTGGCATAAGAAACTGCACACGGCTCGTACAACCAGGGTATTCATCTGGATTGTCAGGTTTATGATATTTGCTCTCATACTAGAAGCTGCACCGTGAGCTTTCAAGGGCCTGTTTGGGACCTGGGCCAGCAGGCATCCCCGGGCACGCTGACCGGCGGAATCGTTAGCATGCTTCCCCTCTGATCGGCACTGGTATTTGTCATGAGTCCTCTACTGCCTCACCATGTTCCCCACTCACCCGTTTGAGCATGTTTATCAAGTGTCTTCCACGTTTGCTAAGCTAGAGGAGAAACCACAGCAAAGCGTGCAGACAAGCCTGAGCCTTCACCGACACAGGGAACGGACACACACATACAGAAACAAGCAAGTACAGCCTGATGACAGCCGGGCGGCCGTAACGGGTGCGGAGCCACAGTCACTGCTGAGGCCACTTCATCTAGTGGTCCAAGAGGAGGGAAGGGCAGGTGCAAAATGTCTGAGGAGCCAAAAGGAGTCGTGTGGCTCGCGACGGGTGGGAGGACAGGAGGCAGAGAGGGGGCAGGAGGAGGGACTTATAGGTCAAGGCAGGAGGTTTGATTTTATTCCCGGTGCAGTGAGAAGCCTTTGAAGGGGCTCAGCATGGGAATGAAGACCACCCAGCTGGCAAGCTAGCTAGGAGCTGTGCCAGGTGCCTCAGGGAGAGCTGAGGTTGCCCTTGTCCTTCAGTTGCCCCGTAGGGAGCAAGAGATGTCAGCAGATCCTACTGTGCAGGTTACATCTGTAACCAGGAAACGGACGCTGCCTGTCTGTGCACAGGAATCCTGGAGCAGCACCTTCTGAAAAGAGCAGACGTCCTTGTCAGGTGTGAAGGGTCGTGACATCTCACCCCATCTCCTGTTTGGCATCCAATTGCTGTTGCCCTGGCAACACCCACTCTCCTCTCCTGCCCGAGGATTCAAGCTGGTCATAGACTTTGCTTGCAAGTAATGGCAGGATCAACTGAATAACATGTCTGGACCAACAGTATGACAGGGACCAGGTGTGACTGAGTGACAGCTTCCAGTTCTGCAGAAACTATAGAACTGATCCAAATCGTAGAGTCCCCAGGGCTGGGGCAAGGGGATGTCACTTCCCCATCAGCGCCCCACCCTGGGCCACTGAGGAGTCTGTAGCCAAGCCCAGGAGAGGGTGGGGTGGGCAAGACCCTGAGAGCCAACTGAGGCTGCCACAACCTGGGGCCCTTTCTTCCCTGATGTGTGCAGTGTGTTTGTAAGGTCCAGTATGACAGTATAGTTATTTAATCCTTTCTCAGAAGGAAGCCTTTCTGATAAACCAGGACATAAAATGGCCCCCCAAAGCCGGGATACAGGTTTTGTGTGAGCCCTCTGCTCATGGAATTTGTGGAGAGGCTGTCTCAGCGGGAAGTGGCTCTGCCCAGCAGATGTCAGGAACAGGATGTATCCACCAGTGGTGAGTCAGGGAAGAATTCTCTGTCAACCATTTTGCCACCTAGTGTCACCTCCTCGTCACCCCTCACAGCCTGCTGTAGCTGTGCCAATTCTGCAACTTCTGGAATACACCCCCATGCTATTTGTCTGTTCTTTGTGAGTCAGTCACAGTTCCCCTCCCCCAGAAGCCTCCTGTCACCCCAGAACCATGGCGCCCACCCTCCCCTCCTAGTCCCTGGCCAGTCCGTGCTTTCTACACCCTCGTGGGTATGACATTAGCTTGAGATCATCCAACTGCTTCATAGTCTCCCCCTGGACTCTGAGCTCCTTGCTACCCACCCACATGGCAGCACCTCACACAGTGCTAGGCCGGAGACACCCCTCGCACACGTACATGCAGGAAGGAAAGAGTGCCCAGGCCTTCGGGACTCAGGCAGAATGACTGCAGAGGCTTTAGCCATCAAAAGGTAAAGGTAAGTGCTCCAGAGGGCACCAGATCTGAGGACAGAGTGGAAACCCAGCGCCCCTCATCACCATCCCGTCCACAAGGTCATTCTGAGGAGGTGCAGGGCAGGCAAAGCAGGGGCCCTGAAGGAAGTACCTTCAGATGCATCGCAGAAGCAGTTTCTGGGACTCCACGTGCAGTCGCTGCAGCTGGCGCTTCAACGGCGTGGGTGGCTTATGACCATTAAGGCCAGGACAGTTATGCGACATGGCGTGGTTCTGTGGAAGAACAAAACGTCGGGCTTCATCCTGCCCTGGCGGGTAGAGGGCGTCCTGTGGCTCCAGGCCAGCCCTGCAGCCCACAGCGCCTGCCCCCCCCCCCGCCCCCGATACCTCCGCGGGGGAAATGCCCCTTCATTCCCTGCAAGGCAGCTCAGACCCAGCTCCCTGCAAGAAGCCTCCTTAGACCCCTAGATGGAAGTGAACTTGGCTTTCTCAGTGTTTGGGGCCCTGGGAGAGGCACAGTGCAGCTGTGCTCAGGGACGGGGCTGCGGGGCCAGGCTGTGGGGCTTCAGACCCCTTCTTCCAATTGACTGTGTGCCCGTGAACGAGTCACTGACTTCTTCTGATTCAGCCTCCTCACTCCTCACCTATGCAACATGGGGGGTAACAAAACTACCTCTTAGGGATAGTCCCGTCTTAGGGGACAGAGCTGGACATGAAAGATGCACTACGCTAGTGGTTGCTGCCATATTATTATTATTATTATTATTATTATTATTATTATTATTTCTCTCAGGAGAAAGATCACATCCCTTCTGGCAGAATCACCACTGTTGAATTCTAGACTGGAGGCATCTCAAGAAATCGTCGGCCCAAATCTTGGTTTCGCTCTCAGCACTGTGTGGCTTACCCAGAGCAAATAGAAATCAATAAATATTTCCTCAACGAACACACAGGTGCATTGTCGAAGAGACACGCCCCGCCACCCACGCAAAAAAAATAAAATCTTGACATAAATTAATAATATTCAGCAACCCTTTTCTCCCCCCGGGAAGCTGGACTGTGACAACATCCGCATTCAGTGGTCACAGGTCAGGGCTGGCTCTTTTAGGCTCCAACTCTCCTTACTTTTTTTTTTTTTTTAACACTCTGTCCCCCTCAACCACAAACATCATAGGAGATGGGTCCTGTGCGAGCTGAAGAGCAGAAATGAGGAATCCATAGTTAGCTGAATAAAGAAGAAATGCACAGCAGAGCAGAAGGCCTGTGTTCAAATGCTGACTCTGTGCTTTACTGGCTCTCTGGCCTTGGACAAGTCAGTTCGAGCCTCTGAGCCTCAGTCTTCCTCTTCTAGGAAATGGGGCTAAGATGTCAACCACCAGTCGTGGGGAGGAATAAGCAAGTCTGCAAACAGAGTGGTGGCCTGGGCCTGGCACACGGCTGAGGCTCCCAGCTCTGGGCACTGAGGGCCAGGAGATCCTCACGCGTCCAAATCTGTGTTTATCTCCACTGTGTGCCCTGCGGGCACAGGGAGCAGTTTGTGTCAGTGCACCTCGATTTACTTTTCCCTACAGCCTGGAAGACTGCCATGGGTGTGCCACGAGTACCTCCAAAGAGCTGGGAACCTCCTGCTTCTTCGGGGAGAAAGAAGCGTAAATAATTCAGCAATGAATCGGGACTAGACTTCAGGTTTCCTGACTCCATATCTGCAGATAGAGACATGAGACTTGGATCTTAGAACCAGTGGCCACTCACAAACGGACAAGAAAGGATTGAATGTGCCAGGGTCCAAATCTGGCTGGGCACAAATGGCCAGGTTTTCCAGATGGAAACAAAATAGAAGGAATACCCATCAATACTGTGAAATGTTAAAACAAAACCAAGGAAAAAGGCAGGCCCTCCCTCTCATCAGCAGCCAGACTGAAAGGAAAGAGAAAGAAGGTGGTGGAGCTGAAAAGAGATAGTGGAGGAAAATGGAGAGGCAGGAACGGGAGCCAGGAAGGAGCCAGCAGATTCCCCAGGAGTTACAATAAGACACCAGCAAAAGGGGGAAAGACAGTGGGGTGAATGCAGAGGGAGCAGGACAGAGAGAGGCCCCAGGGAGGAAAGCTCTGTCAGGGGCCAAAGCTGGGGACGCAAGAATCAGGCGTCAGGAGTGTGTGCAGAGGCTCGAATCACAATCCTCCACTAGGCAGCTGTGGGCCTATGAAGTGAGGGTTGGTTGCAAATTCATGCTCAGGAGCCTAATGCCTTAACCTGAAACAGGGGCAACTGCATTGCCAGGAAACAGACTGAGTTTAAAGAAATGGTAGCAGTTGAGGGACAGACAAAGCCGGCTCATCTGAGCTGTCCAGTCTGAGTCTATGTACGAAAATGAGAAGCATGTCAGCAAGCCAGACTTTCAGTTTTAGAAGATGAAAAGAGTTCTGGAGACGGATGGTGGTGATGGTTGTACAACAATGTGAATGTACTTAATGCCACTTAAAAATGGTTAAAATGATCGGTTTATGTTTTGTATATTTTACCACAGCAAAAAGGAAATTGGGAAAATGTGGCATATACATATTGTGAAATATTATTCAGCTATGAAAAATGGAATGAAGTTTTAATCAATGTTTCTTTTAGTTCTGAGACTAAAAAGAAGAGGGAGTGACTGCTTAATGGGTACAGAATTCTTGTCGGGATGATGAAAAGGGTTGGGTATAGACAGTGGCGAGGGATACACAAGAGTATATATATATTTAACGCCACCAAATTGTGTACTAGACTTAAAAATTATTAAAATGGTAAATATTGTGTTGTATATATTTTGTCACACCAAGAAAAGATTGTTACACTTTCTGGATGCTTGTTACAGGAAACATAACTAGCCCCTTGACACGAAGTTCTAAATACCTTTTTCAGTCAGGAAGCACATCCAGGGTACCCTGTCAGGCAGTGTGACAGGTCCTGATTCAAACTCAGGCTTGTGAATCCAGAGGCCAGGAATAAAGACACCTCCCATAAAGCACCTTCTCTACTAAGCCAGTAAATCCAATTCTGCTTAGGCCGAGGACGGCCTCCATCCTAACAGGGAGGGCTGCAGATACTGGCTTCTCTTAACCAGGGTGGCTCAACAAGTTAACAACCTGGGTAATTTGGGGCTGGTGTCTTTCCCGAGTCTGTGCTGGCTCCCGGGTGCCTGCAGAAAACACCCCCCAGCTCCCTCATCTATAAAAAGCGACTAGCTCAGAAGGTGTGGCTGAAACCACCAACGACGAAACCTCCCAAATCAAACAATGAATTTAATCCCACCAGGCAACGGGAGCGTGGACAGGACCCGACCCTCCACCCTTTCTACTCTGAGGCAGGATAAATACAGATGCCCATCCATGACACTGACTTTCCACCCTCCGTACACGCTGCCCTGCCCTGCTCTCCCAGGTGGGCTAGAATAACACATTTGTGACAAAAATCCCAATTTATAGTCAATAACATCAACAACCTTCAGATGGGGGTGGGCACATTTCCATCAACTGGATTTTCAAGTTCAAAGCATCCTTTGATATCATCTTACCAAATCTCTTCATTTTCCCCAAAGTAAAAACAGAGAGAGGAAGTGGTAAGGATCATTGATTTCTAGAGTTAAGTTGCCCTGGATTGGAATGTGACTTCGACACTTACTAGTGAAACGGTCTTAAACAACTTGAGTTATTGTCTTGAGCCATAAAACAAGGATACTAATACCAACCCCGTACGGTTGTTGTGAGAATGAAATAAGGTTAAACAGGAAATGTCAAGAGTCCGGCACATGTCTCTCACTGTGGTAGGCGTTCTCCTCTTCCTCCATCATCATCGTCATCGTCGTCATCAATACCATCATGAAGCTAAAGGCAGGGAGATGAAGGGTTTGTCCAAGATCACACAGCTACGGCTGGTAGCAAAACAAAGTCTCCCACTCCAGTGGGTTTTTCCACTTCATCACCCTGAGACAGCGCTATTGCCTGGACCTAACATTTTACAGCACTTCATGGAAAATACTTGAAATTATATGGCTTTTCCACATTTCCAAATTAGAAGTCCAGCTTGATGTCCAAGAGTCTTCAGCCCAGAAACAAACTGTCAGAGTGAAGACACTGAAACCAAATAACGGGAGCCCCGGGCAATGTTCCCCCATCCCTGAACCGGGAATTCTCAAGGAGACGCGCAACGAAGCGGGAGCTGGTCCAGAGAACTCACCTAGCGCAGTGGGCACGGAACTCCCCAGATAGATGACTGGACTTCTGCTGAGAAAGCTGAAGCCAAAAGGAGGGTTCACATGGACTGTGAAGGGAACAGATACCATAATCACAGTGACATTTATTGAGCACTTAGTTTGTCCCAGATATCATTTAAGCACCTGAACATCTATTACCTATTATAATCCTCCAACCCCATGAACTAAGCAAAATTACTCCCCACAGGAATGAGAAAGATGAGGCCGAAGGAGCTTTACCCTCTCAGGAAGCTTTACACACTCACTCCCCAAGGCAGGCTTTTCAGGTCTCACTGCTAAGATCTAGCCACACCAGGATACGAACTCAGCTCCCCAAACCCCTGCCTGCCAAGCTTTCTCATGTTATCTTTCCATCGGAAATGCCTGTCCTTGTCTTTGCTTGCCGAAATCCTATTCGTCCTACAATACTTTGCAGGAATGTTATCATGTGACTTTCTCAGGAGTAACCATTTTGCCTTCGGACTCATCTGCCTGGAGTTCTGCCCCAACCATGTTGTATTATAGTTAATTGTGTATGTGTGTGTGCACGCACACACATTTCTACACTACTGGTCAAGCTCAAGAAGGGCCAGAATTGTGTTATATTTGCCTTTATATAATATATTGCTTAGTGTACATCAAAGATGGTCAATAAAGATTTGTTGGAATGTTTTTAATGCCCTTGGGCACACAGCTTGTACTTTAATCAACTAGGGCTCCAGCATCACGGACTTGCCCTTCAAATCTCCGAGCATTAGGGAGCCTTGAATACGGATGGCGCTGTGTGCTGTCCAGGAATCCTAACTTCTCCATCTGGGAAACGAATGCAGGGCTATTGCTCTGCCCTTCCCACAGGGCTGCAGCAAGGAGCTCATGGGTTTGAAACTTTTTTGAAAAACAAAAGGCACCAAACAGATGATGTAAAACACAGATAATCTTAATCATTAAATCACTGCTTAGTAAGAATTTGCGACAAGCTAGGAAGGTATGTTCAGGAGCTGCAATCTCAAATGCCACGGGGATCAGGCAGGTCAGAAAGATGAGCAGGGTCTCGGCAGTGCACGACCAGCGGTCACTCAAGGGAAACCTGAAATCGACACTATTATGTGAACTCTCTCAATTGTTAAATGTTGGCATCTCATTTTTAAAATTTCAAACATTATGCTATTGTGCCATTGGTCTAAAACAGCCCCAAAATCACACGCTTGTAATTTCTGGTATTTATTCCTCTAATTTCACAGAAAGTCCAGAGTTAAACTAGTTTATCTCTAGTCCACTGACATAGCTACATTTATTCTCCCAAGACTGAAGTACCTCCTGAATTAAAAAGATCCAAGTATGTGCAGTCTAACCTTAGAGTTAGATGTTTTATTGCATTCTTACTTTAATTGATAGTTTTTAGATGACATAAAAAGAAATTCATTATAAACCAGAACATCTGACTAACCAAAATACCCCACAAATCCTAATCATACCAAATGATAGCATTCCAAATACATGTATGCATTATATTTATGTTTGTATGTGTGTGTGCATACGATCACCTATTCACAGATGTGTGTGGTCAAACATAACTACACAAGACTGTGTTTCAAAGCCAAAGAAATCACACGGGTCCTTTAAAAGAATTCTCTGAAGATATCTGCAAATGATTTATCTGATAAGGGGTTAATATCCAAAATATATAAAGAATTCATGCAACTAAATATCAAAAAGCAAACAACTCAATAAATAAATGGGCAGAGGAGCTGAATACACATTTTTCCAAAGAAGACATACAAATGGCCAACAGGTACATGAAAAGGTGCTCAACACCACTAATCATCAGGGAAATGCAAATCAAATGCGGTGTCACCTGTTAGAATGGCTATTATCAAAAAGACAAAAACAACAAGGGTTGGCAAGGATGAAGAGAAAAAGGAACCCTCTTGCACTGTTGGTAGGAATGTAAATTGGTGTAGCCACTATGGAAAACAGTGTGAACTTGCCTTAAAAATTAAAAATAGAACTACCCTATGATCCAGCAACTCCACTTCTGAGGATTTATTCAAAGAAAATGAAAACACTAATTTAAAAAGATATATGCACCCCTATGTTCATTGAAGCATTATTTACAATAGCCAAAATATGGAAGCAACTTAGGTGTCCATCAATAGATGAATGGATAAAGAATGTGTGATATATATGCAATAAAAATATGCCTCAGCCATAAAAAAGAATGAAATTTTGCCATTTGTGACAAAAGGAATGGACCTGAAGGGTATGAGATTAAGTGAAATAAGTCAGACTGAGAAAGACAAATACCATATGATTTCACTTATATGTGGAATCTGAAAAAAAAAGAACAAACAAAACAAAACAGAAATAGAATAAGAGAACAAACTGGTAGTTGCCAGAGGGACAAAGCGTGGGGGGATGGGTAAAATAAGTGAAGGGGATTACGGGGTACAAACTTTCAGTTATAATATAAATAAGTCATGGGGAGGTAACGAACAGCAGAAAGAATATAGTCAATAATACTGCAATAACTTTGTATGGTGGCAGACGGTAACGAGACTTACTGTGTCCACTTCCCATTGTATATAAATAGCGAACCATTATGTGGTACCCTGACACTAAGGAAATATTGTAAGTCAGTTATACGTCAATAAATAAATGTTTTTTAAAAGAAACAATAAATCTCTGCTTTTTAATCTCAACCTGAAAGATATTAGCTAAACACGGCTGGATGGAATATTAATGAGGCTTAACTTCTAATTATAGGGTTAAAGCCTATTGCCTCCAATATCACATTGAGATACAGGGAACTGGTCCCAAATAACTTATTTATGTTTGGGTGGATAAATGGCAGACGAATGGATTTGAGGGCTGTTTATAAAAATATACCAAATATAATAAAATAGAGAATGACATCATAGGTATGGGAAGGAAAGGCGAGCAGCGGGGTGGCGTTACGGGGTGTTCACACACAGGGCCCGGAACTCGAGGTGCCAGCCCAACACCGTCACTGACGAGCTGGGCTCCCAGATGTCAGAACAAAAGTTGTCCCTTATTCCCAACATACTGTGATTACAATCAACTGCCTTTGCTCCCATGGGGATGAAACTAAATGAAATAAAGTCTCCGCTGTGACTCTCATCTAAAGCTAACAGATCAATTAAAAATATTCTGAAGAAATTAGAAAATACAAGGCCAAGAATCTTGCTATGCCCCTTTATTCAACATCTGGAGATTGTCCGTGCCCAGTCATGGAAATGTCCACTGACTTATTTTTCACCCCAAGAGAGGCTCCTGTGCACAAACACTAATCGTCCACCGTCTTTCAAAACTACAATTAAAAAAAAAAAAAAAAGGAAAGACTACATTTTCAGCTAGGCCAGCCTTTAATACATGCAAAGGACAAAGAGTCCCAAAATACTCCCGCCCACACCTCTCCATCACCACGTCCACCAGCTTCCAGAGGGATTTCAGGATCCAGGACTTGGATGAAATCCCCTTGGCTGCTTCTACCAAAGCACCATGCTGTGTGCTGTCTGTCTGGGGATAGGAACAGGGAATGAGGGTGTCGAGCAGAAGAGAAGTCCGGAAGTCTGGGGCAGCAGTGAAAAGCTCCAAGACCCACATCCCTGCTGAAGTCTGACCTGAAGTCATCCCTGCTGAAGTCAGGCAGGTGTTGTGGAAAGTGTCACAACTAGGGACAAGGACAGCTGGGCTGCAGGGAGCTACAAAAGAAGTGTTGATGTGGGAAGTTCTCTGGGTATACAATGCTGCGGGATGCTAATAGCCTGTGTGTAAGAAAGGGGAGGAATAAGAGTCTATCTTTGATTGCTATTCGAATAAAGAAACTCGAGAAGGACGGAGGCCCAAAAAAACTAGTGTGAGTGATTAATCAGAGAGGGTGGGGAGAACAGAAACAGGAATGCATTTGAGATTTCTCACTGTATACTTTTGTGTATTGTTTTTATTTTTTAACCATTTGAAACTATTACGAATTTTTTAAAAATATAAATTAAAAATAAAACCTAAATATTATCCATAGAAAAAAAGATTGGAAGGAAATAGGCCAAAATGATAACAGCAGCTGTCTTTGGATGGTAACCTAAGCATGAATTTTTTTTCCCTCCTTCTGCCTCTCCCTCCCCCTCTGGTTCAAGCCATTGTTTCTCAGTCTAGTTGAGTAGGACACAGCTCCCTGGCCCATGCTGGTCTTATGAGCCTTGCGCTCCTCCTGGCTGAGGCAGTCGGTCACCGGTCGTCGGTCGGCTGCTCACACAGCTCGACCGGGATAGGAACTCATGGCAGCTCATGGCAGCTCTCGCCAGCTGCCGGCCACTCACGCTGGCCACCAGCAGCTCATGGCGGCACATGGTAGCCCACGGCAGCTCACAGCAGCTCATGCCAACCTCTGGCTGCTCACGGCAGCCCAGCTCCAGAGAGAGCTATTGTTCACAATCTGAGCTGTAGAGGGCACAACTCACTGGCCCATGTGGGAATCGAACCGGAGATCTTGGCATTAGGAGCACGGCGCTCCAACCACCTGAGCCACCAGGCCAGCCCTGAATTTTGTTCCTTTGAAGTTATTTTCCAAATTTCCTAAATGAACACATGTGGTTTTTCACAATGAAAAGAACATGAACTTTTTCAAAAACTGAACTAAAGTAGTTTCAGAATTATGATTTCTGCTATTTATATGCATCAGTCACATGACGTATAAAGCAGAAGTCAGAATTCTGACAATATCACATCGATTTATTTTTCATTCCCTGTAAATTACGTTGACCTGCAGCTGCCCATCCACCCATTGCTTCCCAGGGCCAACCGACTGCCGAGCTTTGAATTTCAAACAAGACTTGTAATGGCAGCAGCAAGAAAATTGTTTGGAAAGTCTGGCTGTGTTGAGAAAAGGAATTTCTAAATTCCAAACTGCTTCTTGCAAAGAATAGTATGTAGTGGTCTGAACATAGTAGCCACATTTAGAAAAGTTAGGATTTGACAGGAGGGGAGTTCTCCAGGTTTCCTCTGTAGCAGGAAGGAGGAAAAGCCCTCTGGTCTGAAGGTGGTCCCAAGGATGCAGAGAGATGCAGAGGAGGAGGCTGGGATCACCCTCCCCGTGATTTCTGAAGGACCCAGCCATCCTACCCCTTCCTGCGCTGTGGCGGGGAGTCACGGAGGGTCCAGCAGGCAGAGAAAGCCCAGATACATTGAGGGGAAGGGAACTGCTATGGGCCGTATGGTGTCCCCTCCCCCACCATGTTCATGTGATCAAGTCCCAACCCCCAGTACCTCTAAATGCACTTAAGGTCTTTAAAGTGGTGATCGAGTTACAATGAGGCCAGGAGGATGGGCTCTAATCCACTTGGACTGGTGTCCTTACAAGAAGAGGGAGAGTCACCAGGCGTGTGTGAGAACAGAGGGATGACCATTGAGAGCACAGTAAGAGGGCCGCCAACTGCAACCCAAGGAGAGAGGTCTTGGAAGTCACCGACTTTGCCAACATCTTGACCTTGAACCTCCAGCCCCCAGAAGCCATGCAATCTACGGTATGTTGTTATGGCAGCCTTTGCAAACGAATAAAGAAACCATTTCGAAGAATGTTCCCAGCACAACATTGAGTGGCCAAGCAAAGTGGAGATGCCACCCGGCATGGTTAGGTGCTCCTGGGGATGCGAGTATCCGTGGACGCACAGAGGCTCACGGGGGGGCGGGGGGGGACCAGGTGCCTCCAAACACAGGCGCCTCACCAAGGGAGGTGGAGAGACCACAGACCTCAGTGGATGCTGGTGTGACCCACAAACAGACCAGGACCTGCACGAGGTTCCTGAGACAGGGCCAGGCCACAGCAGGGCCCACGGGACACTGCAGTGTGGAGGCCCCCACACAGCCACAAAGGCCCCTGGGAAAAGGGGACAGGGGAGGAAGAGGAGGAGAGGAAGGAGCTCTGAAAGCCTGAGACTGTTTTTATTCAGAAGCATTTAAGTTCCCTTTAACTGATGAGTTTGAGGTTTTCCCACTTTTTTTTTTTACCTTTGAATTATTGTGGATTCATTTCCAACCAAACCATGGCATTACTGATGGTGAAAAATCCACCCATAAATGAGACAGCAAAAAAAAAAAAATGACGTGACCTTGGTCAATCAAAGCCGTGAATAAGCTTAAGGCTTTGGAGCATTGACTTTGACTCCTTGAAGGCCATTCAACTGGGTAGAGTTCCAGGATCCCCAAGAGCCTCGGGTCGCATGAGCCCTCTCTGGAGATGTGGCACGGACCTCAGAAGCCGCATTATGTGAGGTTCTGGCCTGTCTCACCAGAGGGTGAGTTCCAGTCTAACAGCTTGGAGGTCCTCCTGCTTTTTTCCACTTTTAAAAGAGCAGATGTTCTCCTGGGAAAGAGATATTCAGCTACCCAAACAAATAAGAGAATTGGAGGAATGGAAATAAACCAGACCTCCGCCTGCCACCGTGGCAGTGCCCAAAGAAATCACATTAGCCGGAGGGGAACACCCGGCCCAGGGAGGGCTGTGCAGCTTGGCCGGCTCCTGACCTGAGCGAATGACAAATACGACTGTCTTTGTTCTGGTTCTCGGCGTGAAGGAGGGTCTGTGGGTTATTTGTCTAGCTTGTTGACTCTCATAAAAGACATTCATAAATTTATTCTTAGTGTCAGGGGTGCTTACTAGTGTCAAAGTGGAGTCTTTTCAGACAGTTGCTCCATGTTAAAACAAGCCACTCGATGCATCTATAAATAATTGTCTGGGCTTCGTTTCGCTAACAAACAGCTTTTTCTCTCTCTCTCCTCTCTTTTTAAAATCAACTCTAAGATGATTTCATAAACAACGGGAGGAATTCCCATTAATATTAAAGTGTGTCTGGGTTGGTCATTTTACTAGAACTTTCCGGAGGGAACAAGCAGTCCCTCCATCTTGCCCATGTGAAACCTGTTCCCTTTTCAGAACAAGACATTTGGCAGCCCAGCCTCACTAGGACCAGTCACAGCTTCCCCTCCCCACCATCCTATGTCCGTCTCTTTCACTACTTTGGCCAAAAAGGAGGAACCCAGCAAGGCTAGACATCAGAAGCCTGAGCCAGTCAGGAGAATGTGTCACCACCCCGGGGACTTCAGTTTTTCTACTCTGACCTCAGATCTCTAGAATTTTACTTTACAAGCCACCACCCATCTAGGATATAAAGGTGCAGTTATGGCTATGTATTTTAGTTTCTATAAGAGAACTCCCCCTAGCCAGCCCCCTGCAAATAACAGGGGCTTAAAAGAAGATACACATTTATTTCTCTTTTACATAAATGTAGTCTAGAGACAGACCTCCTGTCTTTGAAATTCACCATCCTTGACAGGTCACCCCATGTTCCAAGGTGGCTGCTCAAGTCCAAGCAGCATGTCTGCATTCCAAGCAGCCAGAAAAAAGAGGAGATGAAGGATGTTCCCTCCCATTTAAGGTCATGTCCTGAATTAGCATACAGTACTCACTGAACAGAATTTAGTCAGATGACCTCACCTAGCTGCAAGGGAGTCTGGGACTAGCCAGGCAGCAGGGCTTCTTCAAGAACAGACATTGGAAAGAGTGGACATTGGGAGGCCACTAACTATTTCAACCACAATGAAGACTGCACTCGATCACCTCTCAGGAAGTCTGCCAGCATCGACAACTCCAAATGACTACACAGTACTGCCACTGTTCTATTTTTAAAGAGTTGCAGTTTTCACATCCTCTCTTTTGAAAACTCACTTTCTACCCATTACTTTTTCCTTCTTCAGAGTGGGGATTCTGAGAAGTTGGACTGCCAGACTGAATTCAAGCTTAGTTTTCACCAGGTCAGGACCACATACATGTTGTAAATTCCTGCCCCATGAGCCTTCGCCTACAGTCTGAAGGTTCTAAGAAACCAGGCATGGAAACTGTCCCAGGAAGATCACTACAAGTACAACTTGAAATCAAAACTTGCATCTTGCTTCATTCCTGCTACACAAAGGGATCAGCTCAAACCTTCCAGCCTTCATGGTCCACACCCAGACAGGTGCCAAAAGCCAGAGAGCAAAGCTGCTCTGGCAGGGATTAACCCTGAGCTCCATTAAAGGATAAGCCCACTGCCTGGCCCAGACCTGCAGACCTCGTGGACAGTCTCCTGCTCCTTTGGGTCCACCCTGGATTCTACAGACCAACCTCAACTTGGACCCTGCATCTGTCTGAGACCCCAGACACTGTGCCTGCTTTGCCATGTGGAATTTCAACGGACCACACGTGGCCTGTATTAGCTGACCTCCTGGTGCTCTGCTGCCCTCTGGGCCACTCTTCCAGGGCAGCTCAGTGCCTGCTCCCCTCTGCACCAGCTTCATCATTGCCAGTGACCAGTGTCAAGTGTCAACAATGTCCTCCACATGAAATCCACCCACCCACACTGTGTGGGTCACGTGAGTAGAGTGAGTAGTAAAAGGATACCCAAGCAGTTGTTATGGAGAGACAAAGTAAGAAAACTACAAGTAGGAACGGCGAGAAAAAGCAAGCCACAATGCAGCCTTTCTTAAATTGCATTCAGTGACGTACGAGGGCCATGCAATGTTGGTAGGTGTTGCCGCCCCCAAAGGCATGGTCAGCGAAGTTTGTAAATCACCGCTGCGAGAGACTCATACCTTAGCAAATTAAAGGCTCTGAGAAGGCCTGCAGGATTTCCTAATCCTCTTAACTAACCCCGTTCCTTCTGGAACTTCTTTTAATACCTCATGAAGCCAGTGCCCATCAGAACACCAAATGAGGGAGTAATTCACTGAGGGCCGTAGCTGCTTCTCTGGTGCTGGAATCAAACCACCAGCATTCAAATTCCTGCTCTAGCACTTTTTAGTAGTGTGACCTTGGGCATGTCACTAAATCTCTTTGTGCTTTAGTTTTCTCATCTGTAAAACAAGGGTAATGGTACCTGCTGCTTAGCATGGGTTGTGAGTGTTAAATAAGTTAATGTGTGTGGAAGGCTTACAATAGTTAGAATAGATGTCAGTGGTCATGATGGTGATGACAACCCAGTATTCGAACACTTTACACAGCCAACAAGTATGTTTCTCCCAGGGGTCGGGATTCTGATTAAAATCATCTTTATGCCTCCACTATCCTGCACACAGCCTTGATGTTCCATATACAGTTTCCCCAAAAATAAGACCTAGCCGGACCATCAGCTCTAATGCATCTTTTGGAGCAAAAATTAATGTAAGACCTGGTATTATATTATATTATATTATATTATATTATTATTATATAAGACCTGGTCTTGTATTATAGTAAAATAAAACCAGGTCTTATATTAATTTTTGCTCCAAAAGACTCATTAGAGCTGATTGTCTGCCTAGGTCTTATTTTCGGGGAAACATGGTATGTTTGTTGAATGACTAAACAAACGGAAATGAGAAATATAGCATAAGGAATCATGAAAAGCCACAGATTCTTTGGACAGTGGCTACAGGTGAAAAGCAAAGCAGAATTTTCCTCCAAGGAACTGAACCACATTTGCTTTCCCTAACATGCATTCAGACCTCTAGTGACCACTTGTAGGGTGGGACAGGACAACTGTGCTTCTCACACACTGTCTGGGAGCTGGAATCGCACACACCTTTTTTGTTTTCCTGCAGAGCCTGATCTACCACGTGGCCTGGGATAGGGTCACGGGTGGGTAACTGAACCATTCAGGTCCTCGGCCTTGGGGAAAATGAATGAGAGACTTACAGAGAGGGTCAGCAGCTGGAACCAGAGAAAGCAGGAGCAGAGGTAAAGAGAAGTCAGGTGGTGATGACAGGCGCTCTGAAAACCCAGACGGAGCATCCGTGATGGGCTGCAATCTTTTACAAGATCCAAGCCATCATACAGAAACAAATCACAGATGTCTCCCCTGACGTGCACCCACTTCTGCTCTCTCCCAAGCATTGTATACCCGTCCGTCCATTTTTATTCTTCTACGTACATATCTATGCATTGACTCATCTATCCTGCACACGCCCATATTTTATTTAAATGGTGACAAAGCTCACTTCGTCCCTACATCCCCTGTCAGCCTGGGCTTAAGACTGTAAGAATGGACAAGCGGGCCCTGCCACGGTGGGGGCGGCAGGAGAGAAGGAAGCCAAGAGCACCCACGCACCCTTGCTTCCTCACTCGCCCTTGAACATTGCAGGCACTTTCCCGGCTTAGGGATTTCGCACTGGCTGTTCCCTCTGCCTGGGACACTTTTCCCCCAGATGGCCACCTCCCCTCCTTCAGGTCTCTGCTTCAACCCCACCTCCCCAGTGAGCTCCTCCTTCAGGGACTGCTGCCACTGGCCACCCCCAGCCCATCTCCCGTCCCCTCACCCTGCTCCAGCCTCTCCCTTTTCTATAGCACTTAGCATCTTTACAGTTTACTGTTTACTGCCCGAACCCCACAAGGGCAGCCTCTTAGCCCAAGAAGCTCGAATGCCTACAACACGCTCCTGCTCTGAGAGGCACCCAGCACAAATTATGTGAATGGACAGGTGGACTCAGGGCAAAAAGCAACAACTTAGGGGAGACATGATTTCCTGCAGTCACTATAGGTCGGGGCCTGGGGTGGTTTCATCTGGATATTAAAGAAAAAGGTGGAAATTCGAGCCACTGAGATGGGGAAAGAGGTATGGTATCTAGAGAATGATACTTCCAAAACCTACTAACAGTGATTTCCACTGGGGCTGGAATTATGAGTGCTTTGAGTTTCATATTTTCTATAGTTTCCATTTTTCATATATAAAATAACTATAAGTATAAATGTAAATACCAGGGGTGCCAAAAAAATATATACAAGTGGACACTTTGGTCAGCATTGCTCAAGCAGTAGTTCACCGTCATCAGAAGTGTCTGGACGCTGATGGTAACCACTCTGAGCACCTCTTGTAATTGCAGAAGTCAAATGTGACTTGCATTCATCTTTTGTTATTGGTATATATTATTACAATTTTAAGTTTTCCTTTCTGAAAATGTGTATACATTTTTGGGGCACCTTCTGTATATGTAATAATATATAATAAGTAATATAAATGTTGTTTTTATATTTTCTATAATACATATTTAAAATATAACATAGTTATATATTTAATATATTTATAAACATATATTATTTGAATTTTTATAACACACCTACATGTAACTTTTGTAATATTAAATTGAAAGAGCGAAGAGAATGAATGCACACTGAAACACACTCCATGCTGGATAGCAGGCTCTGGCCCTGAGAGCTGAGCCCCTGGTTCCAGCCTCCAAGATCAGGGACAGGTCACCATGGGCACCAGGGCAGGGTGAGAGGTCCTTGTGCTGCAACCACATGGCCCCAAAAGCCTGACTTTGGGGCCTGAGCCCCAACCTTCACCTAGTAACAGAGCCCTGATGTTCCCTGGGAAAGTTTCACACACACACACACACACACACACACACACACACTCCAGGGGCGAGGGTGACCCAGGCCAGGACACTCAGAGCATCAGAGATTCATTCAGGGGTGGGCGTGTGACCCAATCAGAATTCACTGTAGGTCTAAGAGCAAACTGCTCTCTTCCACTGGACTTAAGTCTGCCCAGTGCTGCTGGTGGCCATCTTGCCACCACTGGGACAGTACCAACCTGAGGATGAAGGCAGCACAGAGGAAGGCAGACCCGAGAGACAGTGAGAGTCCCTGATGCACCATTTGGACACCTGGATGCAGCCATGCCTGAAGCAAGCCCTCCCCGTGTGCAGCTCAGTGTGATGAGCTGATTGTGCTTAGCTCAGTTTTCTTAGACCCGTTACTACAGGGACCTCTGAGATACAGACTTGGGTGTTTCCTGGACTCTGTCCCCTGGGGAAGAAGACTGCTCATGGGCTCTCAACAAGTACAGAAACAAGGGAGTTTTGTGAACTGAAGAAATGACTGGAGTAGACAGTGTCCCTGCAACACTCAGACCACACCTGTACCCCAGTACCTTTTGTCTGTTTCTGGTACTCATCCTCCTTCCACGCGTTTTTGTTTCTAAAATCTATGTAATTTTAATAACAATTGTCACCCCAATAAATTTAAATTAAAAAAAAAAAACTTGAAGCTGCAAGAAGAGTGTGGGAGTTGACATTCCTCTGGCTGGTCCTTCACTGACGGAAGGAAGGTCATGGGGTACAAAAGCCCAGCTCTCTTGCTCAGAACCAACTCTGTGCGGTAAGTTACAGCCCAGAGTCCCCTGCAGGGGCTGAAGCCCTCAGCACGGGCTCTGTCTAAAGTTGCTCTCTTGCTTGGCTGCATGTCCTGCTTCTCATCCCTCACGGGCTTCCCTTGGGGGCACTCACTTCATAAATCAACTGCACACAAATCCTCTGGGTGACATAACTTACGACACCACATGCAGACAGCCCAGGCCAGGAGGACTCTGAGCTCAGGGCCAGGGAGCCATCTTTCCACCAACCCCCAGGAGACGGCGCACAGAGGCACAGGCTGTTGCTTCTCCCCCTTCCTCTGGCAGCCACAGAGCACTGAGGACGCTGCCCCCAGAATTACTGCCACCCAGGCTTGTCACACAGGAAGGGAAAACAACCTAGCTCCCTGCCCGAGAAGGGCAGCAGGGGTGACAAGGGACGCTCAGGCACGCCGTCTCTCACCCCCACTCTGAGCCCTGGACTGGAGGCCAGCCTGCACAACGCACTTGTATCTCTCCCCTCCTCACGCTGTCCTGGTTTTACCACACTGCCTCTGGAATGTTCAGCAGTCACCAGTTCAACTACCATGGTCCAGTGCCCCGGAACTCTAATAGGCAGCTCTCCAGACCCATTTTGGATTGGGCCACCATGCCATGTGCCAGGATCACACAATGGGCATTCCAGTTTCTTCTACTCCCGGGGGCACGGGCAGCCAGCACTGAATTTCTACTTCCTTTGCTGCCACGAAATAAGCTTTTACTCAGAACTCAAGGCAAAGGAAGCCCTCGCCTCTTGATGGAGGTCACTCCACGGGGCCCCTCCTGACTGGACCACAGGAGCGTGTAAACCTTACCTCAGTACTGAGTGCTGCTTCTGCCTGCTCAGGAGCCGCACCCCTCCTACCTCTAGGAACCCCAGGACCACGTCACCTGACGGCTCCACTGGTGAGCAGGTGGTACCACAAAACAAGTACACAAAACCTAAGCCACAGAGATGGGTTGGGGCAGACCCATGAGCACAGCCAGGCCGATGAGACCCGATGGTAAACTTGGGGGTTAGGCATACTTTCTTTCTGCTGGACATGAAGCTGAGAACACACGAGCCCAGAAACGCCAGGGGCTGCTGGGGAGGGTTTGTTGGAGAGTGAAGTCAATACACTTTCTTCTCTGTTGCTATTGGGATTTTGTTGTTTTCGTTTTCTGCGTAAGCCAGCTTAAATTGGGGTTTTCTGCCACTTGCAACCAAAAGCATAAGAACTAATAGAAATATGGTGAGTAAAGGACAAGAGAGGAAAGTGCCTCTGGCTCCAGCTCAGCCACTCATTTGTCACATGGCTTTGGTCCAGGCCCTTAACATCTAAAACACGGGCAGTGGATACGTGACGCAGACGTTTCTTCCAGGCTCTGAACAGAACACACCACGTTTCTCTGCCTTCGCCTGCCTTCCCACAGAATTCTCCTTCAAAGCCTAGCTTGAAACCTCCAGGAAGCCTGCCTTTCCCTCTAAGCTCTTGGGAATCCCTCCCTGCTTTGAATGCCCACAGTCTTTACCTGCCTGTGCCACTGACTGGTTGGTACAACGCCTTGATATTTTCAGGCCACAATCCACGCACGTGTGCTGTATCCCCCCCGAAGCTCCTAAGAGCAGCTAAGCACATTACCATATTCCAGGCACCTGTGAAACCAGTATGTGCAGGCTCCTATATGACACAGCCATCCTGCTGGTGGAGGATGGTTATTGTCTCATATTCAAGATGCTGCACGGAAGCTCAAAGCAAGTAAACCACTTGCCAGAGGTCACCCGGCCAGATGTGCCAGGATAGGGCTTCTTTGAGATGATAAATTTCAGGGGCATATCCTCTGCTCACAGACACACCCCCTCAGCCCAGTGTCACTCGTCACATACTGATTCCTCCCAAACATCTGCTCATGGATTCATCACTGCGAGCAGATTTCAGGAAGGTGCAGGTCAGGTAAGAAGAAAGACCAAATGGCATTCGGGGCTGCACCTCCAGGTAGCCCAGGTCTGCAGAGTGTGGGGCCCAGTGCCCTGCTGACCAGTCCGCCTGCTCTGCCAGGCTCCGTGCCCTATGCACAAAGCCTCCTTCACCACGTGGCCAGCATGTAAGGCGACCCAGGGGATGCTGAGACAGCTCTTCCCAGAGCTGTGAAGGCCGGTGGCTAACAGACCAGCCATTCTCTCCTGGAACAGGAGAAATGCAGCTACTATCAAAAGCTTGCCTTGTCCATCCCTCAGCGACACAGCCCACACTCTTTAGCTGAACTCTGAGCTGGGCCCAAACCTGAATTTTGTTACCAAACAGTGAGACAAACCAAAGTGTTTCTTTCCAGAAAAAAAAAAAAAAAAAAGTAGCAGATCAGCACAAACCTGAGCTGAACCTGTGTATTTTCTAAGACTATGAAACAGAAACAAAAAATCAGACATCAAAATGTTGTGTGAACGAAACCAATATTCATCTAATCCAAGTTCTTGATTTGAAAAGACATTCAGCAAGGAGCATTTTAGCTCCCTGTGTGGCTCTGTGGGGTGTGTAATTGTGTTCTAAGGAACATTGTGTGAAGAATGGAGGCTGGCTTTTTTCAAATGTGGTTTAAAAAAAAAATGTTATTTTATTTTAATCCTCCATAAATATGAATCAGAAACTTTGAGAGCATTCAGTTCCTCTTGTATTCACGAAAGCATTTCAAGGATGGATCCATTATAATAACAGAGTCTGAAAGCATCAGCCACGAGGACAGAACCTTGAGTCCTGATCCCAACTCCTCCAGGGACCTCAGGCATGTTACTCTGGGGCTGTGGCCACCAGCAGGGAGGGCAGGTGTGGCTCTCAGACAGCCTGACTGTGCCCTCTTGGTGCTGGCCATGGAGGGTCCCTCTGGGCATGTCCCATTTTTGAAGCCCTGAACCACACAAAAGCATGTGACACCAGATTTTGTGCCCAGAGGAGAGCGTGCTGGACAGTCAGTCCTGTTCTCCGTCCACCCGAGCCTCTGAACAAGCTGCTTTCAGGGTCCCAGAGCAGGAACCAAGAGCCGCCCTCCACCCCTCCACCCTCACCCAGCCATGAATACATGCTGACCATACCAATCCTAGGGCTCAAAGAAAGAAAATGGGGTGCTGACTGAATATGAGGTGGGGCAGAGTCACCACCATCCACTCCTTGCACCATCACAGCCTAAAAGTGAAAACCATCGTTGCATCGACAAAAGATCAATTACACTTATTTTAAAGACCAAGGACTTTCAAAGGGCTAAACAGTGGTTACTTTGAGATACGTGGATGGAGAGTAGGAAGCAGAGAGAACTCTGCTTTTTGTTTTACACTCGTATCTGTCATTTGGAGCCTCCATAAACATTACAGATGCATGCATTGCATTTATAATGTTCAAAATAAAGGCTAATATGCACGCATATATATGTACTATGAGCTAAGCCTATGACAAAGGCAGAAACCACAGAGGAAAAGACTGATAGACTTAACTGCATAAAACTGGAAAACTTCTATTTGTAAAAAAAAAAGAAAGAAATTACCCTAAACTATAGTGGGAGGAGAAAATAGTCATAATACTAATGATAGTAAATATTTACTGTCTTAACATATAAAAAGCACTTAGGGAACAACCACAGTCCAGTAGAAAAGTGAGCAAAAGACAAAAGTAAGCAATTCATGAAAGAAGAAATGCAAATGGCCAATAAACAAAATATTCATCCCCACTAATAACAACAAAAAGATTACATTTTTGTCTATCAAACTAGCAAATGTTTCAAATTTTTCCTGATACTTGTTGCTAAGAAGACAGATAATCTCCTGCACTGTTCATAGGAGGATAAGTTGGTAAAACCTTTTTGGAGGGCAGTATTGCAAAACCTGTTAACAACTTTTAAAATATGCATAAACTTTGACATAGCAATTCCACGTCTAAGCATTTATCCCTAAGGAAAATCATCATGGCTAAAGATACATGCATTTTGATGTCAGTGAAGTATTGTTTATAAAAGGAAACAGTTGGAAATAGCCTCATTGTCCAAACAACAAAGGACTGGTTTAATATATTATGGCATTATACACAGGGAATAACTACGAGGCTATTAAAATTATGATAGAGAAAAACATGAAGCCACGTAGAAATGTTTATGATATATTAAGTGGAAAACACTGGTTACAAATGGTTTGTACAATATGAACCCACTTTTATAAACAAATATAGGTACACACCCACATTGAATATTTAAACATCTGATTACAGACTATTTTAACTTTCTCCTTTATGTTTTTCTGCATTTTTTGTAATTAAAAATCTGTGCTTTTTTAATAAAAAATACCCAGTGCTGAAACACATCCAAGAATCCTTTTCAAGTAATCAATCAGTAAACAAACATCTTTAAATCAACAAGAATCAAAGACACATCAAATGTGATAAAGTAGATTCAGTTGTTCCAAATAACCCCTCCAGTTAATCTCCTGTGCCTTTTTTTTGTAAGTCCACAGAGTCTATGAGTTCATGCACATGAGGTCATTGCATTGCAAAACTTGCTGGACCAAGACAACATTCTAAAATCATAACTTACTCTTATCCACTGAAAAGAAGAAGCTTGCTCCTTTGTTATCCTAGGAGAAAACAACTGCATCTTTAAAACTCCAGGTGGAAAGGCTGAAGCCAGATTTCACAGGGTTCTGGGACCAGGGTGGTTTGGTTCTCCATGGACATTGCACCATGCCACTGTGAAACTCCGAGTTTCAAAGACAGAAAGGGTCTACTTGAAGAGAAAATGCTATGTGCAAGCAGCAAAATACTGATGTGCCATGCTAAGAAAAAGATGAAATGGCGAAGAGGGAGAATTACAGGTGCTCAGTGCCCTGTGTAGCTCTTCCCGGGATAGAACTCAAACACACCTGGCACACAGTAGACTCGATGCTGTCTAAATAATGATGGTGGTGAATTTCACTAGGCTTCTCTCACAATTCCTATTGGACCACACACCCTTCACCAGAAATATTTTCCCTCTTTGTTGAGACTAACCATACTAACATTTAGGCCCCAGGACTAAAACTTTTAGGACAATACAACATCTCAATTAAGGGACAAGTTAGACACATGAGAAAAGCGTGATCAGGCCCCTAATGGGTTAATCCGCTAATAGGTCTTTTCCACTCTCTCTCTAGGGAGATCCCCCCACCCCCAGCAGGCACTAACCTCCAGAAACAGTGAGGCAAGACTAGCAAATCCGTTAATTACTCCTTGTCAGGCACACGCATGTGCTGGAAAGAAAGTCTCCTTGGTTCATTCAAGTCCTTTGGGCAAATCAGGGAGACAATGTTTTCACCCATATGTGAATTTCTATGGTCAGCACCGCAGAATTACAGCGTCTCCTGTTACTGTATTATGTATTCTTCCCCGGATCCACACAATAGCCCCTTTTTGATCTCTGACCTAACATGTACAGAGGATTTCATTTCTAACGTGCCATTTTTAAAAAAACTGAATAATAGGATCGTAAAAAAAAAATTATCTTCACTGGCTTTTAACCACGCTGGGTATTTTTACCCCCACTGTTTGCGCATTTCCAACCAACCAAATCACAGGCTGTTCAGGACGCGGACGAACACAGTACATCATGGCGATCGGGAATGATCTGCGCCTAAACCTCTCAGCCCCAGTTCTCACAGAAGGGGGTGTTCTGTTTTCTTTTAGAGATCCGCGTGGCAGAAAGCTAAAGAGAAAATTGCCTGAGGGTAAGTTTTGGTACACAAGGTGGGTTCCAGAAGAAGGTCTTTGGAGGGGATCAGATGAAAGTCTGTCCAATGTAAAGATGTTGAGACACGGTAGTCAAAAAACGTTCACTGAATGGGATTACGTGAGTGGGTTAAAATTAAGGGTTTTAGTCCTGAGCGATGGGATAAAGGAAAAGGGCAGAGAAAGGCCGTATGGCCAGAGGTAGGGGGTGGGGGGGGAGACACTGAAAATCAGACAGACATCACAAAGTCAGAATCTCCTCTACATCACTTGGTCCCAAGTCAGGACGCCCATATTTAATGACTGAACTGGTTTGTAACAATCACTGAGTGTAAGTTGTATAAAAACCACTTTAGTAAAAGAATAGCGTCTGTTCACTTATATGTGGCATCTTAAAAAAATAAAACAAATGAACAAACAAAACAAAACAGAAGCAGATGCATAGAGAACAAGCTGATGGTTGCCAAAGGGGAAGGTGGAGGGAGGATGGGTGAAAAGGAACAAAAATTTAAAAATAAAAAATTATTTTAAGAAACCACTTTCCTAAAAGAATGGGGTTTGTTGTATAAATGTTCTTTGTCAAATACACGATGCTTGCCTTTTTTAGCTGGAAACCTGGTTTATACTATTTCTACAGAGATTTATGTGACTCTTAGATGGCTTTTGTATGTGTGTGTGTGGGCCTGCTCACTCTTGTTTTGCATATGGTCAGCACTGAATATATGTTTGCTGCCGAAAGAGATAAATGAATGGCTGCCTTTGGAAAGCAAACATTTCCAAACATTTGGCCACAAAACTGGGGGAAATGTTGACGATCTGATAGGATACAAACCTGACCCACTCTTGTACAACCTGAAGGATCCCATCTGGAAATCTCCCCACAAGAAAACACACACACATACACACACACACACACACACACACGTGCACACACCCAACGGGGAAAAAGAAGTGGACCCACTGAGGAGGTTACGAGTCTGGGAATGATATTTACTTTCTCCTGGCCCATAGCCAGTCGGGCCAAGCGCCACCAATTTCTGCACGTGAACCTCTTCCGCCCGCTCTCCGTGGAAGACCAGAGTGAAGGGGTCAGCCCTGGACGGGGCGCGCCATGCCCAGGACTGCAGCGTCCAGGGCTAGGCCATAGCACATACCCACGGACTCTGCTCTGCCCAAGCCTCTCACCTCTCAGGGATGAGACCCCAAATCCATGGAGGATTAATGGAAGGACATGTGGCCATCCCCACCCCGCCTAGAGCGGAATTCCCCAAGGCTGGTAGGCAGGCTCCCACTGGACAGATGCAAGATTCTTGGTGAGGCTCAGGTGACTATTTATTGTTAAAGTCATTATAAATTTATTTATATTATTTACCTATATTTCCGAGGAAAATTATAGCCGATCCATGAAACACTGCTTCAGGTGAGAGCGTGTCAAGGTGACACCCCACAAGCATCCCTTTCAAAGATGCATTTGAGACGAGGGTCTAGTGTTTGGGCCTTTGGGTCTTCCCCTTGCTTTCAGTCCACCCCCTCTGCTGGACTCCTAAGCCCCCACAGACAACACACAGAGGTAAGCAGTTAAACAGGCTTCGAGAGATTGCAAACCATAGAGGTTACAGTGCTTCAGCGCATGAAAGGTTCTGAGAGGGTTTGCAGTTTACGAAAACAGCCTGCTAACCTTCCTTTCACCATTTTTCACATCGTGCACATTATTATCCCACAGGACACACGTTGCAAGTTATTGCTCCACATTTGGGGTAAAATCTGACCATGAAAAGGCTGAATGTTTGAGCCAGTGTGTTTTGGGTTCTTGTACAATCATTTTTATCGGCAGGGCCTTGCTTACATGGCATCTGCCTCCACGGAGGGATTTTTGTTGGTGAAATGTATGAAATTCATTGCTCTGTTGGGATAAGGAAGCCCTAGACTTTCCTCCATGCACATTAGGGCAGAAACCTGCCTGGCCTCAATTTCAGTAAGAACTGTGCTTCTCCTAAGTGAGCTAGCTTGGGTTCAGCTGATGGAAGGTCAGAGTCCTCTTGTGGATCTTATTTCCCTTTTTGCTTTGGCCACCACTAAGCTCACTGCCAAACTCATACTCTGCCTTTAGAAACTGTGCAAGACCTTAAGGCCCAAGTGTCTTTGCACAAGTCTACCTCTTGACATGTCTGTACTGTCTCACCTGTTCCCCTCCACCCTGATGTCCTTATTTATCTAGGTTGTCCTGCTATTTCCTATGTGTTTGCTGTAAGGTGTCTTGAATCAAGGAGGGATGAATTCATAGACGTACCGGCCCTCCTTTCACTCCAGGGAACAGCATGAGGGCCACAGGCTGGGCAAGGCCTGCCTGGACGTAGGAGAACAAGCATCCTGTTTGTTCCATGGAAGAACATTTTGCATTTTTGCGTGGTTTGCTTTTTATACTTTTGGTAAATTGTGGTTTTCTGAAATTATTTGTTTGGGTATAAATCATCAAAAGTGCTTATCTATTTTAGGTTTTGTCGTTTTTAAATTTTGTGTACTTAGATCCTGGTCTACATGTAGCCCACCTGCACCGCAAGTAAAAAAAGAGTTGGGCTACATCCCTGAAAATCTCAGAAGTTAGTCCCACCCTTCTTCCCTCCTCTCAGCTGGTGGGAACATCTGGCACAACTGGGCAGCGAATGACAGGCTGAAGCCCACATCTTCCTGACCTTCCATTCTCACCAGAACCCTTACTGCAACCTCCCGGCAACTGTAGCATTTTTACTTTTAGTTCTATTCTATATTAGAGGTAAAGGGAGACGCTCTACATTTTCTTTCATGGCATCAATAAACTACTATCTCCTTACAGATACCATGCTTGGTCCCTTCCATGCATAAGGGTGAGTAAGGGGTCTTTCCATTTTATCAGCAAGAAAATCTAGACTTGGAGAGTCAAGTAAGTTGAGTTTGCACTTCCTCTTTCTGTCAATTCCTCAGTGAGTGATGGGGAAGGTGGGAAAGGTAAGAAATGAAAAATCGGCTCAGAATTCAAGGAGCTCGGCTAGAGAGGCAGCATGAGATTGAAACACACCATAGATGAGATGAAAACACACCATAGAATGTGTTTTTCAATGGCCCTGCCCCCTCCTTCTTCAGTTCCCCTTTCATTCTAAAACTCCCCTTTCTACTCCATCTTACCCCTCCCCAGAAATCTGCCAACAGGCCTCTACTGCCACTCCTCCCCACTTGCCCCAGATGTTTCCTCCTCCTGGTGTTTCTTTCTCCCCCAGCCCCAGCCACCGTCCTTCTTTCCATCCTCTGCTTCAAGGGAAAGGGACCTGGAGGGGGGAGAAGTAGAGGCGATTATGGTGGCCCTTTCGTAATGTATCCCATCTCTCAGAGAGAGCTGCGTTTCTAAGAGACCACAGGGAAGCACCCACACCTTGACTCAATGGAATAAAATTCTCGTGCAGGAAGTGCCGGCAATAAGCAGGATTTGGGGGAGTATTCCGAGGTGCAGCTGCTTTCCTGGCACCCTGATTCCCCTGGCAGGGGAAAGCCTGCAGCCCCATATTGTAGTGTTATAGAGAAGGGCACTCATCCCCTGTCCTCCACCCAGGACCCAGTTACCTTTTATAGCTCACCTATGACAAAGGACAGAGCTGTCACTGATGGAGGACAGCCTGGGAATGGGTCCGGAGGTCAGAAATGCAGGGGTCGCAGCCCAGAGTACCGCCCTCACTGGTCCCCTTGGGCCAAACTGGACCAGACCCAACTGCCCATCTTTCCCTGGAATCTGGACCTACCTCCAACAGGCAACTCAGCCACAGGCCTCACTGCCAATGGGAGCCCTGCCACTCAACTAGATCTCTGAGCTGCCGGGTTTCCCTGCCCTGTGAGTTTAATGCAGGCAGCCTCAGCTGGACATCCAAACTCCCCCACCCCCTAGTGGAGAGAGGAAAGCCCTGTGCCTCCCGACCCAGCGCCCGCCCCCCACTCCTGCCAAGACAGGCAGCCCTCCACCGGCTGGGCACAGGGGGCCATTGCAGAAAGGAGCAGGAGGCCCTGCCTGCCCATTGGTTCCTCCCCAGGTACCCCTGAGGGTCTCTGATAGCGTGGGCTTAAAGTTCTTCTGGCCTACGCAGTCCAGGCCATGTCTTGGACTATGAGAGGTCAAATACGTGAATGAAAATGGAAAAAGCCTGTCCATGCTCTCGCTCTCTCAATGGGACTACAAGGAGTTATGGGACCAGACACGGGGAGGCTTTAGTCTTCCACAATCAGCCAGATGTTTGGCCGGGACTGGACTGCACAGGCCCAAGAAAACGCCACGTCCTGCTCTGGGTGAATCACCTCAGTCAGAGGCCCATGTCACACTACCCTGAGGCAGTAACAGCCGCCATGACCTGGGGAGGCGACACACTATGCAGGCCAACAGCAACTTGATGCCCCATCTTTGGAGCTTAGCCTCTGGCACATTTGACAGGTGGAGGACCTTTGTGTTTGGTTTGTTCGTTGCTTTTCCATAAATTGACAAAGATGTAAAAAACTTCTATTTTCTTGAATTCCTCAGCTAGATGAACATTTGTGCTCAATGACTCGCTCTGATATAGAGTTTCAAGAAAAGGGGACTGGGATTGAGACAAGATGCAGCCTGTCTCACAGAGAGGCACAAAACAACATTCCAGGCATTTGCCCGATCGCCTGTTCCTTCAACATTCCACCTCAGCCTGGGCGTCAGGATGCAAATGGAAATAAGGGCCCCACACTCGACCTTCCAGAAGCTCCCCCAAGTCTAGTGAGGGAGACAGATGTGAAATTATTATTTGTTTGAGTCTCAAAGAAGGAGCAGAAGAGCTCCTCGCCTCAGGGACTTCCGAGAGGTATCCTCTTCCTGCACAAATATCCATAACCAAGTCAGTGCACCAAGGCAGGCCAAGATGAAGCCTTTGCTCTCACTCCAGCCCTCAGCCAGGGGGCCCTAGAGGCTGCTGCTGGGTCACGGGCGCATCCCCACCCCCCTACCCCCCACTGTACAATGTCCACCTCCCCTGGGTCAGGGAGAATGATGGGGACAAACAATGGAGCCAGTAGCAAGAAAGGCGATGGCCTGGGGGAGATAACTCCAGATCCCAGATGTTCCTTTGGGCCTCTAGAATATTTTTACTTATTTCAAAGTGAGAACATTTCACATAAAAATTATCCAGTATTTTTCTCTTCTCTGGAAAAATGAGGATATGATGACACTGGGCCCACATTCTGGCATGGCATCTCTAGGTGGGGCTGAGTGAGCGCTTCCCCATTAGAAGGCATGTACCAGTTAGCCTTGGCTGCGTAAGAAACCATCCCCAGAGTTTAGTGGCCTAAAACAACAATCATTTCTTAGCTACAATTCTGGGGGTCAGCGATCGGGGCTGGGCTCAGCTAAGCATTTCTTCAGTTGGTCTCGCCCAGGCTCACACATATGACTACAGTCAGAGGCTGACAGGTGTTGGACGGGATACCTGGATTGTCCTCCACATGGCCTGTTCAGCAAGCCAGCTCCGTGCCCTTCCATCAGCTAGAGGAGGCAAGCCTCAGTAAACAAGTGTTTTTCTAGCCTCTGCCTACATGCCTTTTATTAATGTCCCGTTAGTTAATAAAGCAAGACACAAGATCAGACAGATTCAAGGGTTAGGGCAATGGACCTCACCTCGTGATAGGAGGAGCTACAAGGAATCTGTGTTATTTGTTTCAGGAGCTCTCCAGTTCACCATAATCCCCACCTTGCAGAAACTGGGGGTCAGTTGTCATTTCTCCTTGCACTTGAGCTGCTGCTTTTCTTACATCTGGTCTTCCTGTGAACTTCACTAGACCTGGAGCCCTGTCGGCATCCAAGTTCAGGAATTAAAGCTTGAACTCTTCTGTGACTTGGCTCAGAAAAGCTTGCGTGACCGTTCCACTCACTCACATGGGAAGGCGAAATGGATTTGGTGGAAATAAAATCCAGTAAGAGCATCCAAAGTAGCAGGTGAAGGCTCTGCTCAATGGTGCCAAAGAAGGTCAGCATGGCCGAAACCCCAGGTGGCAAACGGCAAAGCAGGGAGGGCAGCAGGCATGCTGAGACACACCAGGGTCTCAGGTGAGAAAGGCATGACACAGCACAAGGCTTATGAGGCAGCCCGGGGAAGAACGCACCAAGAGGACGAATGCAAGCATAGAAAGAGGAGAAAACTCCCCTTCACAATCAATTCTCATCACACTGACTCTGCAGCAGAGCACTCAGAGGTGGCAGAAAGCCAAGCCCAGCATGTCCGGGGAAGTGGTGATGCCCCACATTGGACACTGTAGGGCATGTTGGGGACCAGGAGGATGGCGAAACAGGATGCTCGGGGGATAAAACCTAGTCTCAACGAGCAGAAGTCCTAGGACACCGCACAGAACATCTCCAGATGACACAGGAGGACGGCTGGGGAGGGTTCAGTGTATCAGGGTGGGGGGGACAAGGGCAAGTTCTAGCAGAACTAATGGACAGCACCTATGTCAATAAAAATGGTCCTTCTCCCTCTTTCCATGAGAACTGCTTGGATTCTGTTCCCCAGGATACAGGAGTGTGTCTGAAGCTCATAAATATCTTAAAAGATGATCTTAGAATTCATATGCTAAAATATACATTGCAATGAAGAGCACAACCCCCCTATGAAATATTCTTGACAAAAATGAATGAATCTAATCAAGCCTGCAGACTTAACTTCTAGGATACAGGAAATACTGGGGACAGAGGAACAGGTAAAACAACACCATGAAGAAACACTCAGACATTCAGAATGTGGGACTTTGTGCAACTCAACTGGCCTAGCCTCTCGTCGTGGTTATTTCTAATGGAGGAGAGAGGCAGCAGACTGTTCTCGAATGAGACTGGACTATTCTAGAAAGAGGTATATCATGCAGGATATAGCAATGCAGGAACACTGACTGGATTCTAACCCCTAAAAAACTAAAATCCCAGCCATAATACACATTTGGGGGCTAATTAGGAAAACAAACATGGATTGTGTATTAGATCGTATTGGAAAATTACTGTTTCTTAGGCATAATGACATTAGGTATATGTAGGAGAACCTTCTTAATTTAGGAGACACACACTGAAATAAGGCTTGTGCCAAGTACTGTCTCGTGGCTCCAAATTCCCCTTTCTATGCTTGGCCTTGGATGATGGGTCTGGGACTCTGCAAACCATATTATATGCTCTGCCAAAAGAGAGAGAGAGAGAGAGAGAGAGAGAGAGAGAGAGAGAGAGAGAGAGAAGGAGAGAAAAGGAGAGAGAGAGAGAGAGAGCAGGAGAGAAAAGGAGAGAGAGAGAGAGAGAGCAGGAGAGAGAGAGAGAGAAGGAGAGAGAGAGAGAGAGAGAGAGAGAGAGAGAGAGAGAGAGAGAGAGAGAGCCAGCAAGGCTGGAGGAGGAAGTAGGGACTTGCTCCTTCCTGTCCACTTCCTGTTCCTGCTCTGCCACCTAGCAGGGCTTCGTTACCCCAGCAGCAGCTCTTCTTTCCTGTAGCAGCCACTGAATCTGTGCCACAGACACCAGCTCCCTTTTACCAGCCCCCTCCTTGGAGGCCTGCATCCCAGCCCTGCGGTTCAGCGACCAGCACCAGCTAAGCACCCCCTCTGCCTCAGAGATGAGAGTTTCAGTGACATGGAGCCTCTCTCTAGGTTTCTAGCTTAATAATCCCCACCTTTCACCTTTATGCCCCAGCCCCAAGGATGGTACCTGCTTCCTGAAACTGCCTCCTTCGTGATTCCTTAGAATTCTTTTTTCACTCTCCTAGTTACCTAGTTAATAACTTTATATCTAGTTAAGTCATTACAGTAAATTCTCTCCACTCAAATAGCAGGGGCAGTCTGTCTCCAGAATGGGTGATGTGTCATAATGCTTGTAATTCGCTTTAAAAGGGTTCAGCCAAAATGAAAAAATATAGATACATAGATATACATACATACAGCTATAACACACACACACACACACACACACACACACACAGGTACACAAACATTGAGCTAAAGGAAAGAGAGGCAAAATTATTGAGTCTAGGTGGTGAGTATAACGGCTACAGCTGCAGTCACCCATGGAGACCCTGACTTGGAATCCGGGGGTGGGGGGTGCGTGTTCACAAAGGATGCCTCTAATCATTCCAGCAGAAAAGAATACGTGCTTTTATCAGAGGAAGAGGACATTCCACAAACTCCTTGACAAATGGCTTAAATATTAGGTTGGTGCAAAAGTAATTGTGGTTTTTGCAATTGTGTTTAACCTTTTAAACCACAATTACTTTTGCACCAACGTAATACCATAGTTACGTTCATCCCCGTTGGATCCAAATCTCTGACCTAAATCCCTTAATCTCCAGATGAAGCCCCTTCTTCTAGGTCTTTCCTCCCACAGAGGCCCTTTCTTCTATGAAAAATCCTCACCAATACCTTTTTAAATTACCCTGCACCCATCTCTTGGCAGAACACCATCTAGAACCACCTTCACTGTCCTTTCTTTCTTTTTTTCTAAGGTTTTTTGGTCCAGTTTTATTGAGACATAATTGCCATATAAAAACATACTCATTTAAGGTGTACAACATAATGACCTGAAATATGTACATATCACAAAATGATCATCAGATAAGACATTGTTCTTTCTTGAACACTCTCTTGCTTTTCCTCCAAGCCTCTGCCCAGTGGGCCACAATGAAAGGCTGGCCTCTCATTTGGTCCTGATTGCTCTACCCACGTTGTGCTGGGTTTCTAGCTGTTGTTTCTGGGTAGAGTTTGCCTGTACCACTGAACGATCCATCTGTATCCACCGCTGGTCATTTAGCCTGCATTCTTTCCTTCATTGGTGGCACCCTCACTCGATCCAATTTTTGGTGAGTGCAGCTGGTTCTACTGCCTTAAGGAAAACATTTGGCTACCTCAGCCCCCGTTAAATTTCACTCAGACAAGGAAGGCATGTGTGAATTCTCATATGACCTGAAAATAGACCAAGAAAGTAGGGGACCAAAGTCTACAACCACTTGGCCCTAACTGCCCTGCAGTTTCCTACGGCAGAAATGGCCTCCCCGTCTTGCCTCCCTCCTAAATGAGGTCAGGCTCAACTGTTCCATGCCTCATAAAACGTTCTCTCTTTCCTCCAGTGAGAAAACAAATGGCCAATAAACACGTGAAAGATGCCTCCCTTCACTTACAATCAGGAAAATAAACATAAGACAATGAAACAGCATTTTTCAGCCCTCAGATTGTGTAAAAACAAAATGTTTGATAATAGCAGGCATTAGAAAGGGTGTGGGAAAACGACTCTCAAATCCTGTTGGTTGTGCTCTTGTGGTGTGGAACCTCTGTGGAGAATAAATTGTTGGTATCTAGTAACATTTTAAACACACATCCCTATGAACAAGCAATTCCACTTCTCGTCACCCACCCTTGGAGAGACGTTCCTTTCACAAATGCACAGAGAGCCTGGACATGAATGTTCACTGAGAGTTTCTTGAAAGAGAGACAAATTGGAAGCAACCTAAACAGCCATCGATAGGGCAATAGATGAACTAATGTGCAGCCATTCTATGAAATACCAGCAATAGTTAAAAAGAGTATAGTTAATGGAAGCCCTGAGACCCAGCAGCAATGAATATGCCGCATGCAGATCTTGGTCCACGTTGCCATTCCTGACTAAGAGAAACCAGAGGTCCTTGGAGACATGGACGGTTCCAGGGCTGAGGCAGGGCAGGTACAAGATGAGCCTGGAACATTTTGTGATGCCCAGAAAATAATGAAGTACTCAAAACAACAACAACAACAACAAAAAGATGGGTACATTTCACAAGGACACAAGGAAGGAGCTTCCACTGGCCAAATTTGGGACAATTTGAGGACCAAAATAATTAAGGAAAGTAATAAATTATAGACCACTGAAAACTTAGAACCTGTGAGTCCATAACAAACAGATAAAGAAACAAATACAAGGGGGAGAAGGGAGGACTAGCTTACGGCAGAATGCCAAGCCCACTGGTATACATGGAGGAATTGTTAAACTGGCAAATCATCATTTTGCAACCATCATTATAAAGATTGGCTCAGGCCAGAATCTCCAATGGATGCTAAATCTGAAGGAGCAGGCTATTTGCATGGTCTGAAGCGTCTCCCAACAGACTGCATACTAGTTGCAAGGGGGAAAATAGTAACATTGTAGTAGACAAATCAGACAACACCTTGACCAGGTGATCAAAATTAGCATCATCGACGAGAGGCAGATGGAGACTGTGAGTGTACAGATGCGGTATCCTGAGAAAGCCTCGTCACCTATAGTATATTCTGGCTGAAAATACCTAACGTGAATCTAACCATCAATCTAATGCTGAGAGAACATCAGAAAACCACAAACAAGAAACAGCTCATTTTAGAAAAAGTGACTGTATTCTTCAAAAGTGTCATTATCATAAAATCCAAAGAAAGCCTGTAAAAATGTTTCGGGTTAATAGGAAAACAAAGAGACATGACAACTAAATGCAATATCTGATCTTAGACTGGATCCCAGATTGGGGGGGAAAATACTACACAGGACATTATTCTGTTAATTGACAAAAATGGAAGCTAGATGGTAGACTAGATAAAAGTAGGAGGTAAATATTCAATTTAGAGAAGTTGCTAACTGCTGTGCCTATGTCGACGATACAGTTACTCTGGAGAAATGTGCAACGAAGTATTTAGGGTGATGGGATATGAGGTATAGTGTTTATTCTCAAATGATTCAGAAAAGAAAATTATATTATATGCATAATAAAGTTATATCTATCTTACGTATCATTTTATGTGTATAGGTACGTTATATATATGTGTGTGTGTATATATATATATATATATATATATATATATATATATACACAAACATATAGATACATAGAGCAATTGGGCAAAACACTAAATCTGGAGAAAGGGTACTTGAAGATTCTTTGAAATACCTTATTCTTGCAACTTTTCTGTTTCAAAATAAGAAGTTACTGCTTCAAAAGAAAAAGTTGGGGCGGGGGAAGAACGATGTAGCTCTATGTACTAGCGTGGAAAGAGCTCCAAATATACCACTGAGAGGGGAAAAATATGCAAGACAGTTCACTCAGTGTGACATTTCCCATGTCACATCCATTTGTACAAAAGTAATACACAGAGAAAGGTCTGGAGGAATACACATTGATCATGTGCTTTGCCTTTGGGGAAGAGAGGAGGACGCCAGGCTGACAGCTACAAAATACTTTAGCTTATGCACCATCTTGTTATTTTTTATGAGTGTTATTTATGAATTGCTCACACAATTAAAAACAACTTTTCTTAAGGTTAAAGTGGCCTTCCTCTCCATGCCCATCAGTGACCAGGTTCACAACGCAGGCTTTCTGAGACAGTAGCATTTAAATACTTGAGCCCACCGTAATATCTGACAGTCTCTGAAACTCGCCAGCTTTGGGGATTAGGAAATCCAGAAATGGCAGTAGCACGGGGTGTTTGCAAAGACCCTGGGCTCAGAGTCAGACAAAGCTATTCTGAACCCCGCCTCCATCACTGACCGACGGTGTGATACCAGGCAAGAGACAGGCCCCTGTGACCTCAGTTCCCTCACCTGTAACAAGGAGAAATAATGCCTGTAGAGCAGAGGTGCGGTCAGCATTAGCTACAAAGTGTACCCTTTGTGCGTCCTTAGACACAGGCACATGAAATGCAGAGCCCATCCTGGGGCTGACGTAGAACATCTGCTTACCGTTTATTCAGTTCACCTCTTTTTAGTGATTTGCTTACCTGCACTCTTCTTTAAGGAAAGGTCAGTCCCTTCTTCATTTCTCTGCTTCCCACTGTGCCCCACAGAACACTTGGTACATTAGGACCTGACAAACATTTGGTGGCAGGGTAAACGACCCTTGTCACAGAAAATCTGGAGTAACGTGTAAGTATGCGGTGAGGCCCCAGGTTTACTTTAGAATTATCGACTATAAGTGAACATGGCCTCTGAAGTCACCCTGTAGAAATCTGTAAGTGCCGAGAAGATGAAGAGGTGACCCGTCACCCACAAGTTCCTGACCAATGAAGGTGAGAGAGCATTGTGAGTGAGCACTCCTCAAAGCTGGAGGTGCTACTGAAAAATGTTCTGTGGTCGAAAATGTTTGGGGAATGCCAAGTCAGACCGATAAACAGGCTTCTTTACTGCAGGACTCATCAGCGCCTTTAACATGCTGAGGTGCCTCATGGAGATCCAACAGACAGTCTAATTCAAGTTGATTTCACTATGGGATCTCAAGGACTAGATCCCATAGAAGATGCTTTGGAAAATGCTTCGAAGCTGTTCCTGTCCTGTCAAGTGCTTGGTAAGGAGAGTACTTAGTGGAAATTCAACACTAACTTGCTCGCCTAACCCAAGAGGGCAAGGGAATAAAGTAAACCGGCCCTCTCATTGCCCTTCATACCCCTCCTCTGCCTTTGCGATGCTGGTGCAAGGAACATACACAAAGCACCCCGATAAAATCACGGCGACGACTCCCAAACAGAAAAGACACCCCACATCATCATTCCAAGCATTTCCACTTCCCTTCACCCTGCGCTTTAAATTCTACTCATCAGTGGGCTGGACAAAACGGCTAAAATAGCCAGGATCCCACTGTGGCCAAGTCAGGGACCCCAGGTAGAAACGCTTGTCTCCACCCCAGCTGACTGAAACTGAGCACATGTCCCATAGGACGAGGCTGGGAAGACCAACAGCCACATTCATGCCCATTGTGACCTCAAGAATAGGGCTGGTGACCGTCCACGTTACCTCCTTTCATTCATTACCTCCGAGTAGGGGAAATCTGTTATTTTAGCCCAGCCAGCACCTAGGCCCCCTTTTTGGGGGGTAACAACACACTTTCCTTTGGGGGAGTTATTCTGCCCCCCACTTCCCACACCTCCTCACTCGCCACCCACCCATTGTATACAGTCTTGATGGGCCTGCCAGTCCAGGTGCCCTGTGCTCCCTTGCCCAAGGAATGGGTACTGGACCCAAAACTGGTCAATTAGAGCCTCTCTCACCCAGGAATTCTGAAGCTAGAGTAGGTAAAACAAGGCCAAAAAGGTTAGGCATGACGTACTTGTCAGTAAAGCCCTGGCAGACAGCATTTCAGTTCCCCTCACCAGCCCCCCGCCCCCCCTCCCGCCCCCACCTCCGCCCTCGCCCTGTGTTGTCCCAGTTCCCCTCCTTTGCATGACCTGGGCACTCAGCTTTTCTTTTGATCCTGTGAATGCACTCAGTGTCCTGCTGATAAATTCCCAGTGTTTCTACAACGTGCTGTTGAAAAACCTTGCCCAAAACACAGAGCAAAACAATCTCAGCAGATTCCCATTTACCTTTCCAAAAATCACTGGACTTAAAATCTGAAAGTGACCTGAAAGCCTCCCAAATGGCCTAGCCACAATTTACCAAAAGAGCACACTGCTATCTTGAAAGGGTAGACAACACAGCCAGTGTCCTTCCATTCATTCTCGGCGGTCGGGTTCCCCACCAGCCTGTTTCCTCAGCGGATTCCCAAACAATTTCCATTTTCCATGGAGATACAACCCAAACTGCTCTGGCTAGGAGGTCAGCATTGTGACTATTTTTCCTCCCCGCCTGTGCCAAAACAGGGGCTCCACTGCCACTTCTCCTGAGAGCACGTGCATCCTTTAAATAGCCCAGGGAGCATTTGCACCCCCAAAATGTCCACAGCCTGCCGTTCATCACAGCCCTTCAGCCCCGTGTTCGGAAGCCTCCTACCCCGAATAAGGAGCTCCCAGTATGGAGCATGGCAGTTCCCACCCTAGGGTGCTTGGCAGTGGCTCACCAGGGGTCACCACACCAAGGACATTCCTATCCTAAGTGTGGCCCCTAATATGTCTCATTTCATCTGCAAAGCGTGAGTTTACTCTGGAGAGAGATGTTTCAGGCACATTCATAGTAGCCAACGAGCAGCACATCCTTGTATGCAGAACACAAAATCATCACATAAAAATCCAATCCAACTGCCAGGGTGGGGTTTAAAATAAACAAACTCACCCCTAAAATTACCTCTCTGGGCTGGCCAAGTTTGCATCTCGGAGTCCCAGGCTGCAGTAGCGATGAGGGGTCTGGCGGTGCGGAGTCCGGCGGTGCAGAGTCCAGCGGTGCAGAGTCCAGCGGTGCAGAGACCAGCGGTGCAGAGTCCAGCGGTGCAGAGTCCAGCAGTGAGGAGTCCGGCGGTGTAGAGCCCATAACAATCAGAGCGCCGTGGTCTCCGGTTCTCTGGGAACAGCCGGGGACCAGAGCCTCCATTTTCCTCTGTCCAGCCAAGGTCCTCACTGGTCACCCTGCACACATTCCAAACCTGCATCCTTTGAAAACAGCAAAGACAAACGAGAGCTGGTGCCAGTTCTTCTCTGCAGGGTTGCCTCGGGCTTTCAGGTCAAGGGCAGGAAAGGAAACCAGACTTGCCTACCCTCTCCCAGGGAATCAAGAAGCACGCTGCCTTGCCCATACCAGCTGGCCAGCCCTGGGTCTTTTCTCATGCTTTCCCTGTGCTCGGGACATCCTTCCTTCCATCTTCATTCCAGGAAGCATTCTCCAAACCCCACCTGCCTCCCAACCTGAGTGAGGCGCCCGCAGCTCCAGTGCCCCACTGAGCTTCTCTGTTCCAGAACGCCATCATGCTGCTTTTTCAGCCCTCTCTCCCACTGGACGACTGTGAGCTCCTTGAGAGCAAGGCCTGGGCGCATTTGTCTCTGTGTCCCCAGTGCCAGCACAGTACCACGTCCACAGCAAGCACTGGATGGACAGAATGGAGCTAGAGACACCAGAGCACTATGGGCAGTGATGGCCATCCTCCTGCCCCAAAAGGGAGCAGCTCTGTCGAGGGGCCACGTCACTCTGCCTGGGCTGATGCACCATGCCCAGGGAACAGACGGCCTGGCCTCACTATCTGCGACTTTTCACAGGGCCAGCATTTCCCAAAGCGTTGGGACACATGGTACCTTTAGACTATTATAGAGTAGCATTTGAGATCAAGGGATCCAGAATGAAATAACTAGATTCAAATTCTGCCTCCACTACTCACAAGCTCTACGAATGTGGGTAAGGTCACCTCCTGATGCCTCAATTTCCTAATCTGTGAAATGGGGATAACTGTAACATAACATCATAGGGTTGTTGTAAAGAAAAATGAGTTAATCCACGCAAAACACTTAGTGCCTTCACTATTTAAGTACTGGTTCTTAACACCTAAAATGATTTAGGTGGTATCCTGACAAAGCCTTAAATAACACTGGATCAAGGAATTAACTTGTTCTCAATTCTCTTTCACACTTTCTGATCATGTCAAGGAAAAAGTCACAGTTTAATGCTAATATGACTTCCACACATCTCTAATACTTGCTGCTCTCCCTTTTAACAAAGAGGAAGAAGGCCTCAAGCTCAAGTCCCTGGAAGGCAAAAAGATCTAGCTGAAATGCATAAAATGGCGTTGCCCTTCTTGTATTATTATCTTTTAATAGCAACTGGCACTGGTTTTCTATTTATGACAGTGGTATAATTTTCCATTGGAAATCAATGTGTTGATATTAAACAGTAAGTTCGAAGGAAAATATGAAACAATATAAGTAGTTGCAAAAGTACCAAGGCAAAAATCATGAAGGTGAAACCCAATGCCTCGAGCGGGGAACACACCAATATGCAAGGGGTGGGGGGTGGGTGCTGGAAGTAGAAGATCCAGGAATGCATGCTGTGCCCGGGAAGCTAACCGATCCCAATGTCCCGCCTCCAGAGGAAACCAGGACCTCAACGTGCCCCGTCCCCAAGACAGAACACAGCACAAGCTGGGAGTCGCTGCAGAACTTAGAGGTGAGACTCCTGTCCCGGCCTGAGTACAGGTCAGCAGTGGGCGGACCCAACTTATACAGGAGGGAACTCAGCGACAAGACCCCCGGCAGCCAGGAAGTGGCACTGGCCGTTGTGTGGACCCAGGTCTCTGGGTCTCGAAGCCCACGCTGTAGCCATCCACTGCCCCCACTGCCTCCAAAGGAAATGAGAGTCTGACGTGCCTTTGAGAGTGTTTGTTGGGAGAACACAGACGCAGTTCTGCTTAGGGCAACGAGGGCAGGCTCCCCAGAGAAGGCCAAATTCGAGCTGAGATCTTCAGGACAAGTAAGGACTTTGTGGGCAAAACAAAATAACTCAACTATGTTCATTCATTGCACACTATATTGCTGACACTATGCTAGGCACTAGGAACATGGTGGTGAACAGACACAGCCCCGCTCCCCAAAAAGCTTTACTTCCTCGCGGATGAGAGAGGGAAAAGAAGGCTGGATAAAGTCATTACTAATCATGTATGTTGTATAGAGACACGTAAGGAATTGAAATAGAGAATACCTGGGAAACCTATTTCAAGACAGTCAGGGGAGGTCTTTCTAAGGAGGTGACATTTTTCCTGAGCCTGAAAGATGAGGTGAAGGTGCTGTCCATGTAAGGTAAGAGCAGAGTGAGGGTTCCAGGCACAGGGAACAGTGTGTGCAAAGGCCCTGGGGCTGGAAAAGAAATTGTGTATTCATGGAACTGAAAGAGGAGTATGTCCGGAAGCAAGTGAGTCCAAGGAAAATCATCACTCAAGGGGGGGCTGAGAGGGAGGCCAGAGCCAGATGGTAGGATCTTACAGGCTGTGGGAGAGGGTTTTATTCTAAGGGCAGTGGGAAGCTCCTGAAGGGTTTTCAACTTGGAACTTAAAATGATGCAATTTACCTTCTAAGATTGGGCCTCAGTTCCCTCATCTGTAAGATGGGAGTAAGTAAGAGAATTCATAAGAAATGCTGAGTACCCTCCCTGTTTGGAGAATGGACTGAAGAGATTCTGAAATGTGAACCTGCATCAAAATCACCTGAGGTGCATGTTAAAAATCAAGGTTGCTGGGCCCCACCCCTGGAGATTCTGACGCAATCATTCTGGGAGAGGCCCAAAAATATGCATGGCTAGCAAATTCCGGGGATGCTGCAGCTCTTGGTCCGGGCCCCACATGGAGAACCCGTGGATTAGAGAGAACAATAAAGAAGTAAGAGGTGCGATTGGATGCTGTTGCAATGGTGAACAGCTGGTGGAGTAAACTGATGTCAGTGAGGTGGAAAAAAGTGGTCCAGAACGGTTCTATTTTAGAGGTACCATGGACAAGACTAGTTGATGCACTGGATGTTGGGGATGAGGGAAAAGGCGAAATCAGGCAGGACACTCCTAGATGTCTGGCTTGAGCAATGAAGCAACGGCAGAAACTGGAATGGAGAACACTTGAGGCAGAGCGGATTTGGAGACAAGGGCTAAGACATTCTAACTTTGAGATCTCTGTGAACTCAAATGGCAATATCAAACCGTCAGGTGGAGCCTTTCGGAGGGCAGCGGTCCTATCATCGTACTGTCCATTATATCCCCAGATCTGGCCCTGGCCTCCTGGCACAGAATAAATATTCAGGAAACCTGTGCTAAAAGTTGAAGAATAGAGGCTGAGGAACTAGGATAACCAAAAGCACTGGGGTACCAATATGCCGCCATGAACAGCCACTCTACTGAGGCGGCACCACTGGACCAGCTACACCGTGAGCTCCATCACTTCCTGCCCTTGGCACGTACGGTGACCTGGGGAGGTTGGGGGCAGGAACAAGAGACAGAAGTGAGCTACCCAATTCATGGTAGGGCTCCTCCTTCCGACGTCAGAGCTGTCACACTTGAGCCTTTCTTGGGTGGGTTTTGAGATGGAAAGGTTTGAACAGTGAACATCATTATCACGAAGGCCAGAGAAATCTGGCTAATGTGGGTTTTCTTTATAAAATAAATCATGGGAAAATCAAGCTGTGTAACTCAGGGAAATGAGGAGGGAGGGATGGGGAGACAGGGAGAGAAGAAACAGAGGCCAGAACCAGAAAAGCAGCTTAACCAAGGAGATCTGCCCATCAAGGGCGGAAGGGGCCAGCCTCCAGGACTTGACTTCCCAGGCCGACCTTGACCCAGGGATGCTCACCACATTTTGAGCAGGCACCATGGACCCTCAGCCTCCCCACTTACCAAGTTGTGAATTAACAGGCTGTAATTCCAGCCAGGGGTTCGGTGACATCATAACCCACAGAACCACAAGCTCAATTCACCAGAAGCCCCAAGATGGAATTACACCCTTTTTTCCTAATCCAGGCAGCTCTGGTCACTGCCATTTTCTCATGATATAACAGAAGTAAGCAATATTTTAACCATTTGTGTGTGGCCTTTCTCATTCAGCCATAGGGCCCCTGTCTCCTGGCCCCGCGCCTTGTCTCCCACCCACTGTGTGTCTTCCTCCTAAGGAGCCTCCTTCAGAGATGTCCCCTGCTATCTGTGGCTGCCCCTCATGCAGGCTGGTCTGCTTCCATTTTTCCTCCATATCTCTTCTGCTCTGCTGTCTCCTCTTATGAGCTAGCAGTTCCCTGGCTTCTTCTACCTTCAATCTGCTATTCAAGAGAAGCCCAGTCTCTTCAAGTCTAAGGCAAAATCCTGGAGACAGACCCCCATTGTGTGTCTGAAATACATTCTCAAAAGTAACATGAAAATGAAGTCATGTTTTAAATGAATCAGGGAAGTTTACAACTTAAAAGAATCTCTCTGAAAGCAAATGACTGCTTCCCAGATCCCTTTGTTTTGGTTTGGTTTTGAATCCTAATTTTCATAGTTTGGCTTAACACAAAATATACCTGGGCTTCACATAACCTGGACCCATGCTTCACTTAAGTTCCTACGGGAACCTCACAGAGGGGGAAAAGCCACAAGGAGGGTAATAATAAATACAGCAATTATGTGATGGATATTCCCTACGTCTCAGACACTTACGCTATTCTTCGTCACTTTCATAGAGATATTCTTTTCCTCATTTTATGGAAGACAGAAACAGGCTCAGAGATTGGAATATACTGCCCAAAGTCCCACAGCTACTAAGTAAATCCCTTGGAATTGACCCCAATCTATCTGACTCAAAAGTCTATGGACTCATATATGTGCTCTTTCAGTGTCCCTCCAAATAAAATATTTTGAGAATAAGTATTGCATGTGACTCCAAAAGCACTTTAAAGATTGATCTTCGAGTAACATGATTTCTTTTTTAAAATTTCAGAAGTGAAGTAAATTCTTCACTATTTTAGGGTACAAGAGTCAAAAACACATTCCAATGTTCTGTGTATTTAAAAAAAAAGTAAATTATTTCAAAAGGGTTATGACTCCCCCCAAACAAAAAACAAAACAAAAAGAAGCTTAACTCCATATCAACATAATTTGGCAGAAACGAGGTGGACCAGTGACTGCTTTTACACAGTGTCATCCATGCAACACCAGTTCTAGAAGGTGGTAGCTTCCAAAAGACTTCATAGGCACAAGTCTGTGTTCCCAGGCTCTGCATGGTGTGCAGTGCGAACCCTGGGCATCTCGCAGACGTCCCCCAGGGGGAGAGGTCGGGAGCCAGGGCATCTTGGACATGTTCCCCCGTGGCTTGAAGGAGATGAGCTGCAGAGAGTTGATGCTTCAGGGGTTAATAACATCAGGACTTTGTTCCAGCTGAACAGAAAAGGCTCCAGGTCAAGTACTTCATAAAGACTAAGACACATATTTGGCATAATTGCAGAATGCTGTCCGCAAACATTTGATAACACAACAGTCCTGGAGAAAAGTTGTGCCAGAATAGAAAAAAGACAGCACCCGTTTCGTCTTCCTCAGAAAATGCATCTCTTTGCCTAATGCAGCACGTACTAGGATGGTTTAAGGAGGATGTGTGAGGCAGTGGCCTCATTTTTCCCTCTAGCATCAGGGACAGTAAATCATGTCTTCCCAGATAATACAAATGGGGCAACACTGTCAGCATATATTCCACGAAGTTACCAAGTGGAAGTGAATGCCACAACGAACAAGCTGGCATCTTGCTGCCCCAACTTCAAAGTGAGATGACAAAATCTCCTAGAGATGGAGAACAATTTCTTCACTCCCAGCAACAAACATTTAATTACCAAATTAATTCCATCTCATTGTACTGCATGGTGGAAAATCATCATCATTTTCTAAATGTGGAAAGACAATGAATTTGGAAACATCTTGTGGGTTTTCATCACAGACTGAACGTCCAGGATCCCACTGGCTGTGCACACACGTGGACCTGCCACAGAGCCAGCCTTGGTCGACTGCAAAGAAGGCACCCAACCTTCATGGTTTGTACCCAAGGGTTCCCATGAGGCAGGCTCTAGGGCCAAGCCTGGCTGTGTGACCCTGGGCAAGGTTTTGAACTGTATATGCCTCCATTTGCTTGTCTGTAAAATGAGGGTGAGAGTGCCCTACCTAATAGGCTTGATGTGAGGATTAAATCAAATAATACAAAGGTCTTAGAATAGTGTGTAGTGAGCACTCAGTAACCAGTGTCATGAGGCTTTTCTCTCCCACTATGCCTGGGGATTGGGCTAGGGCTAGAGTTGGCTAGGACTCTGGCCAGGGATAGAAAATCTGATACGTGAGACTTTGTTCACATAACTGGAAAGTCCAAGGTAATAAGCCTCAGGTACATTGACCCAGGGGTTGCAATGGCACTGCAGGCCGTGGTTTCTCGCCACCTCTTACATCTCCTTCCTCAGATGTGGCTGTATTCTCAGGCAAGCGCTCCCCTCACGGTGGCAAGATGGCTGCTGTAACACCAACCTGCACCTTTCCAGTGGGAGTCCAGCAGGAAAGCACAGCGCGCAGGCCTCAGTAGATCCTGCACAAGCTCGAGAACTCAGTCTAACCACACCAGTGTGAACCACTGCTCTTCACTTCCCTGATTACTGACAAGGTGAGCACGTTTTCATATGGTCACTGGGTTTATATCATGAAACAGTGCTAACGTCATCATTTTATTCAGAAGACGTCACGTTCATTGTACACAGTATGAGAGGAGGGTATATTTCCTTGCAAGTAAACTGGTGTACGGTAGGGGATGTGCCTGGATCAGGCCAAATGACAGGTGCCCCCCTTTCTGCACAAGACCTCGCGCCTGCACCCTGTCACTCTGCGGGAGCATTCTGTTAAAACAGTGACCCCCATGTGGCCATGTTCATACTCTACCCCACTGGAAATAGCTGCCATGCCCAAGCCTCTTCCCCTCACGTACTTGGCACCCCTAAGTCCCAGCCTGACACCCTCTTGGCTCCTGAGGTGCTAATTTCCTCTAAGCACCACGGAGAAAGCCTGGCATTAGTTGCAGCCATTCCTTTTGTCATCACGTTAGATCAAGTCCCTGCTCTTGATGAAATACTCGATGAAAACTTGCTTCCTCGGCTGCCCATACCCCCGTCCCTCAACAAGAAGTACTGGAAGAGCTGACCTGCCAAACACACACAGATTTCCTCAACACCATGGTTCCAGGGAGTTAACTGTCTAATGCTCCCAGGGAGTCCGGAGCCAAGAATTCTCCCCACCAACGCACTCAGGGCCCTTAGTTTTGCTCCCAAGCTATTTTTGGCCCAGGTAAGGCCTGCTCTCGTCAAGGACTTGACTCAAATGTCACCTGAATCTCCAAAACCAGGGTTAGTCATTCCGGCCTCTCTACTCTTGGGCCATCTGGCTCCTGTAGGAACAGTGCTGGGCCGAGCTTGTTGGCTTTCCCACCCACGTCTTCCCCCACCTGCCTACACAGAGCACAGCACCCAGCACAGAGTTCCAGCCTGGCACCAGTTGGCTGAATGTGTCCCCATGTGAATGACGATACATGTCTGCACCCAAGAACCCCACCATCCTGAGGCCCCACTGCAGCGCTTCCCAAAGCATGGTGGATGGACATCAAACTATCTGGGGGAGGGACAGTTATCTGGAAATATCAGGCCTAGTAAGAATGAGGAGCCTGAATCATTCAGCAAGTTTCCTCTTCCCAGTCGCTGTGTATGCACGTATGTAGAGAGATTCAAAATTCTCCCTGTAAAGGTTCTGAAACTAACATTGAAAACCCCAAATGATAGTAATCATGTTCAGAATATTCCTTTGCAAGTTTCCATTTTAAGCGGACCCATTAGAGACAGTGTCCTTCGTAGTCCTCAGTGGCGGGTGAGGATGGCTTCATAAACTGACACCTTTGTTATTATTCCTTATGTGGCAGGTAGAACAATGCCCCTCCCCAAGAGCTCCACGTCTTAATCCCCCAACACCTGTGACCATGTCACATGACTATGGCAAAAGGAACTTTGCCGCTGTGGGTAAATTAAGGACCTTGAGCTGAGAAGATTATGCTGGATTATCCAGATGGACCTAATATAAACCAAAGGTCTTCATAAGAGGGAGGCAAGAGAGTCAAAGGCAGAGAGATGTGACCGCGGAACCAGAGACTGGAGTAATGCACATTGCAGCGGAAAGGTCCCCCAATCTCATCAACTCTGAGCCAAATTCCTTGTCAGTCTCCCAGGGAAACCGTCCAGGCCCTATGAGGTAATGTTATCTCAGTGCAAACAGACTGCAGAGTGACACTGACAACCATCCCAAAGATGCAAGAAGTCATGAATTCCAGGACAGTGATGGTGGAGAGTTGCTCACATTAAAGTGCAAGGCTGCTGGCAACAGGGTCTGGCCAAAGTCAGCCAGCTTATAATTAAAAAGGAAAAGTCTGTGGGGATATTGCTAACATAAGAGTTTCAAAAAACAATGATTCGAACACCGGAACGTGATGTCCTCAAACATCAATGTTTTTTACCATAAGACTCTGGCTATCTAGTGCAATCTTATGATTTGGTTTAAAAAATTACACCAAAAAAATCAACATTGGACTCTTGCTCTGTAGGTACCAAGAGTTAGTGCACAGTTGCCAGTATAAACTAAATTTGGTTAACTGTATGGTGCATTTTTCCCAATTAAATGGGGTGATGGGTAATCTCATTGAGGTCTTGATCGGAACTCCTCTGACCCTAATGATATGAGCAAGAATTCATAAATTTATTGGCCTCGTGTGCTTCCTCTTCTGAGCAATATCTGTTTGTGTCTTTTGCCCATTTTTCTATTTTATTTTCTTATTGATTTGTAGGTGTTCTTTTTATATTCTTGATACTACTCCTTTGGTGTGTGTATTGCAAACATCTTCTTTTTGTAAGCTATCATTTCAATTTGACAGTATCTTTTAATTAACACTTTGATCAAGGGTTTTTGTTTGTTTGCATGCTTGTTTTAGATTCAATAAGAAATTTTAGCTCCTATTTTAAGCAGGTTTACTTTAAGAGTTGTTTCCCACTATCAATTACTTCAGATAAGAACTTCTGCAGTTCAAAATCAAACTGCTTGCCTTCACATCAGTGCAAGAGGCTTATAAATTTTTACTTTCTTTTTCTTTCAACATTCTTAATCAGCATCAGGAAATAACCCAACATCTTTCCATGGGGTGGACCAGGTCAGATACATTTAACAGGATTAGTATTTCCCTTACATGATATGGTTTGTTTTAATATTGATCACTTCATGGAAGATCTTCAAGTTACTTTTAAGTTCCTTGCTGGGAATTAGGAAACATTCTAATTGCATCAGAATTACATTTAAAAATCATTGATTAGTCTAGCCATTTTCTAAGATATGTATTTTAAAAAGTCAGTCTTCTCATTAGTTTCCAATGTAGAAAATAACATGTTATCTTTATGAAAATCCTATAATTACATGGGATTTTATTCACCATCATATATTCAAAAAAAAATATTTCTCCATGTAGCAGAAAAAGAAAGTTAGACCCTTACCTCACACCACATAAAACAATTAATTCCTGACAGAGGAATGGTCTAAATGTAACAATGAAACAACATCAGAAGAACATTTTCATAAAGTTTATGGAGACCTTCCTAAGTAAACAGGCATGCAAGTTAGAAACACCAAAAGAAAGAATAGGTAGATGCAACAACATAACAAGTTTAATTTTTTAGGCTGTAAACTTCTCAATCAACTCAATTGAAATGAATAAGCAATAAGGACATTTAACCACCAAAACAAAACCAAAAAACAAACAACAACAATAAAAAAAGTAGGCTAGATCCTGGCTTGGTTCATTTGGTTTTCATCATGTCATTGAGAACCCAGGCTCTTCCTTTTTCACTCTGCAATCCTGAACTCTGGCTTTTGGTCGTAGGCTGGTCCCAAGATGCTACAGCTGCTGCAAGCACCATATCCTTCCACAACAATGTCCACAGGCAAAAGAAGCAGCACTCCTTGGGTCCCTTTTGAATAGTGGGAAACCCTCCCATTGACTTCCCTTCTCAGACTTCCCTCATGTGGGAAGTCTACATTCCCCTACATCTCGCTGGCCAAAATCCCATCGCAAGCCTATGCCTAAACCACAGAACTAGTAGGAGGAGTGGGATAATCATGGTTGGCTTGGACTCATCAAAACTCACCCTCTCGGAATGGGGAGAAGTCCATCCCCTCAGCCCTGAAGCCCACAGCTGCTCCTGTTAGCAAGAAAGAAGGGGTGACGGCCATTGGTAAACAACCCACCGTAACTGCCATGGATAATACAAAATCTCCTCAAAATAAACAAATATTTGCAGAGTTTAGAATGAGTGCCAAGATGCCCTCTGGATGCTCATGGTCTAGGGTGAGAGTTGGCAAACTTTTTCTGCAAAAGGTGAGACGATAAGTACTTTAGCCTTTAAAGGGCATTTGCTTCCTTGCACAACTACTCAGCTCTGCCACTGTAGCTCCAAAGTAGCTGTAGATAGAACACAAACAAATGGGCGTTGCTGTGTTCCTATAAAACTTTATTTACAAAAACAGGTGGTGGGCCAGATTTGACCCAAGTGCTATAGTTCGTGAACCCCAGGTCGAGTGGAAAGATAAGCATGTAAACCAAAATCTCACACTGGCTTGCTGGCATGTTTCGTGCGGCAAACACCAGGTTTAAGCAACACATTCACTTTCCAAATGACCACAGTCTCTCCTATTCCCTATTGCCTCACGCCATGCGACTTTTCTCATTTGCTGGCAGGATTCCTGAGTAAAGGTACAAGGCTCTTTCACCCAGAATTCCCAGAAATACCCACTTGTTTCTTTACGGCATCTTTAGAGACAGATTTCTTCTGTACATAAATTTCATTACTACCACACAATGAAACCATTTGTTCCACTGTGGTCCTCGGTATACTTTGGGACCACAGACACACACGCACAATTTAACTGAATTATTTGGGCCCTGATTTTTCTAGTCATGCCGTCCAGCGGAGTCCTGTGATAATCCTCTCTCGGGAGTGATCCACAGCCGCGAATGGTCCCTGCGGATGAGCTCGTGGTAACTCAACCTCTGCATTCTGCTGACGAGCCGCACTTCCGTGGTTTATGAGCTCAGTGGAATCCCTCAGTAGAATTATACCCTTTGATTGAGCCCTGAACCATATATTATCATGAATGCTAAACCAGTTCAAATGGTCCGTCCCCTCTGCCTCAACATTAGACAAAGCCTTCAGCAATTACCCTCCTCTTCAAAGAATGTGTTTTCTTTGGCAATGCAAGCTGCTGAAAGCTAATGTGCCCAGGCCTTCAGCACTGTACCTCCAGGCTCCGAGAGGCTGCCCCAACTCACATCGGTGTCTGGGGTCTTTTGGACAGGACTATTGGGAAGCTAAATGTCTCCCTTTCCATAAAGAAGAGGTTAGCAAGGAAATTAGAGCGGGTTCAACTTCAGAGGGAATGGTTACACCCCTGACAAAGAGCAGCTCTTTGTCACCTGACATCTTCAAGTGATGTCAAGCACTTCTTAAGCATGCTTTTCTCCCCAAGGAGTTCTCCAGAAGGTAGTGCTTTCTTCAACAATTCTAAACAAAGAGACACTCCATTTCTTTTCATTCGTTCAATAAATACCTATTCAGCGTCTGCTGGATAGGTCTGGATTGGTCTGGGCACTGCAGATTTAGTGGGGAATGGACAAGACCCAGATCTGACAGTGTTGTGCAGTATTGAGTGGGGGTCGGGAGCAGGTCATAAACAGGTCACCAAGTCCGTGAAGTAAAAGTAAGTCGTTGTAAGCAATCTGAAGGAAAGGGGCAGGTGTGTTTCCTGTGGCTGCTGTAACAAATCATGTGGCTTAAATAATACATTTATTCTGTCACAGCTCTGGAGGATAGAAATTCAATATCAAGGTGTGGGCAGAGCCACGCTTCTTCAAAGGCTCTTATGGAGAATCATTCCATGTCTCTCCCAGCTGCCGGTGGCCCTAGGTGTTCCATGACTTGTGGCTGCGTCACTCCAGTCCCTGCCTCCATCTTCCCACGGCCTTCTCCCCACGTGTTTCTCCTCGGTCTCTCATAAAGATATTTGTCACTGGATTTAGGGTCGAACCCAATAATCTAGGATGCTCTCATTTTGAGATCTTTAACTTAATCTGCAAAGACCCTTTTCAAAATAAGGTCACATTGGCAACTTCCGGGACATATCTTTTGGGGACCACCATCCAACCCACTATAGTGTAAGAAATAATAATGGGGTAGTCTACTCGAGATCAGAGAAGGCCTCTGAGAGGCGAGATTTTAACCAAGACTTGAAGGCGAGCAGGAACACACCATGCAGAAGGGATGAGAACTGTGGGGAGGGAGAAAGGTTTTGCCGACTAAGGGCACAGCAAAGGCCCTGAAAGCAGCTGAATGTACAGTAATCCAGAACCTAAAAGAAGGCCAGAGCAGAATGAGTGCAATGGCCTGAGATGTCCTGGGAGTGGGTGGGCAGAGGCTTATCCTGAAGCTACGGTAAGCAAATGGACTTTTCCTTCCAGCGCAAGGAAAAGCCACTGAAGAGGTTTCAGCATAAAAATAACATGATTAAATTTACATTGCATCTTGAATAGATTTTCAAACAGCCAAAGTGGCTTCCGTTTAACTTGGTAGTTATTGTTTTTATTGTAGGCTTAGCAATAACAAATGCATAGTATTTTATCGTTTACATCGCTACATGCAGTAACTCATTTAATGAAAATCAGGCGTACAACCCAAATACAAGCCAGGGCACCACGGGGTCCAGTGTCTGTCTGATATCACGGTTTAGGAAGTACAGCCTAGAGATCAAAGATAATTCAAAGTAATTCCAGTCTACCAGTATCTCTTCTAGAACATCAAAGGGGGTCTAATTCACAATCCATGCCAACACTTAAACCCTCTTTCCCCACTGCTCTCCTTCTCAGCGCTCAGCTCTCCTAACCCATAGCTTCCCCAGAAGCCTCCCTCCTCATGCCCAGCCTTGATGAATATCCCATCAAAATCTCTCCCCTAACCCCAGCCTAAGGTTCTGGACTCCATCACCCCTACACTCCCTTCCTGAACCCAGCTGGAAGACCCATAGCCCCCCTTAGCAGAGACAGGAGACAAAGCCTGAGCAGCCAGGAACAGAATTCAAAAGAGAAAGAGACAGAGAGAGAGATGGATTCAGATACAGATATCTGGAGAGGGAACGAGGGCAGGAGTGTGCATACAATTGTCATGGCTTATCTGATTTCTTTACACATAAAAATTTTTAAGATTTTAATTATAATCTCCATGCGGGCAGAAACTACATCTCACACATTTTGCACTCCCTACACCGTAGAGTGGATCGCTTTGCACAAAGGTGAGACAGACTGATGACAGAAGCTTGCCTGAGACCCCGAGTCCATGCTCTGTGATCAAGCATTCTTCCTACATCATTCCAAAGTAACTGAGCTGAAACTGTCTGGTCTTAATTAAGCTTTGGCGACATCTGCCATGAGTGATTGGTGACATTTTTCCATCCACTCATCACTCCTAAAAATGGATTTGTTCCTGCTAATGAGGAATCAAGAGACTAAGGCCACCCAGAGCACAGGTAAGGGAGGGTGCCGGAGTCACAAAGGGGGTGTGCAGAGGGGAAGGGGAAGAGCAGCTGTCACACTGGAGACCCTGCTCCCAACTTCAGCTAGCATGGACAGCAAGGTCCCCTTCCACCAGAAGCATGTTCTGTCAGTGAGACATGATCCTGAAAGGGATGGAAGAAAGCAAAGAGAGAGAGAGGGCGTCTCCAGGAAAAGCCTGGAAAGACCCAGAGTCTGTGTCTCAGCATGGACTGCGGGCTTCTTAGGGGCAGGAACCGTGCTTAATGCAGCTGTGTACTTCCTGTCTGCCCTCTGCCCTCCACCCCTAGGCTCCTGGGCTCCTAGCCTAGGGCCTGGCATTCTGTGAACTTGGTGGGTTGGTGATTGGTGAGTTGGTTGGTTGTTGGTTAAATGAACAACTATCATCTCTAACAAGAGCCCTATATTCCTTTCCCAAGTGCTATTCCTCTGAGATTTGGCAAAACAATAGGCCACATTTGCCCTTTGCTCCCTTAAGCAAATTCCCAACTTCCCAGACTGTGAAAGAAGAGTAATGATTTCTTAGAATCCCAGTGTGGAATAAAAAAACATATACAGAGGGTGCCAAAAAAAATGTATACACATTTTAAGAAAGGAAAAACGGCGTTAATATATACCGATAACAAAAGATGAATACAAGTCACGTTTGACTTCTGTAATTACAAGAGGTGCTCAAAGTGGTTCCCATCAGCGTCCGGACACTTCTGATTACGGCGAACTACTGCTTGAGCAATGTTGACCAAAGTGTTAACATCTCTTATAATGTGTATACATTTTTTGGCACCTCTGATGTATTTGGTCTTTGTCCTGGGTCGCTGGCACTGAGCTCCTAAAACTCTTGAAATTTTCTGAGTGATAGGAAGGTCCCTGTTCATAATGAGTCCCTTGGACCATACCTGAGTTTATGCTAATAAGGGGACCACTAACAGGCACCTAGATCGGTTCAGGATGGGAGCTGGATGCCAGAGGAACCCACCCCACCCCACTCTGCACAGCCCTCACCTTGGGAGAGACGAGAGAGGCTGGAGATTGAGCTCAATCACCAACAGCTGATGATCTAACCAACCGAGACTATGTAATTAAATTTTGATTAAATTCTGAAACACGAGGCGAGGGGGATTTTCAGGCTGGTGAACATATGGATGGGCTGGGAGGGTGGCACCCAGAGAGGGCATAGAAGTTCTGCCCCCACCCCAACCTTGCATCCTTTGCATCTCATTCTAAGCTTGTATGACCACTTTAATTTTATCCTTTTGCAAACTTCACTTAAATCTCTTCTCAAGGCTGGGGGAGGATCCAAGACAGCAGAGTAGATAAACACTGTGCCTGCTTCCTTCCCTGAACACATTAATTACAACTAAATTATAGAACAAACAACCTGGAGATCCATCGGAAGTCCAGCAAACAGAAGAAGCTTTATAACTAAGAATATAAAGAAAAAGTCACGTTGAGACTGGTAAGAGGCGCGGAGACGTGGAACGGGCCCCAAACCTCCGTGTGGCGGTTGAGAATCAGGACGGACATCTCAGCCATGGAGGTTCCCCCCAGAGAAGTGAGGGACCCCAACCCCACACTGGCCGCCTCAGTCTGGAGTACTGGTACTGGGAAGAGGAGCCCCCACAACATCTGGCTATGACAAACAGTGGGGATTCTGACCTCCAGATGGGACAGAAGACTACGGGAAACCCAGACGTCCTCTTAAATGGCCCGTGCACAGACTTACTCGCTCACAGGCACTCACCTTGGGCTCCATCGGAGGTTACAGTGACTCGGGAGGCCTTGGAGACATGGGGAGTGGCGGGCAGACTGAGGTGTGTGGCTTCAGGGGGAGGACCGGAGGACAATCAACATTTTTCCTGTGAGGAGTCCTCCTCCAGTGCAGCCAGCAGGTGGGCGCCATATTTCCTGTGTTGAGCCCACCCCGTATGCTTACGGCCAAATCTGAATCTGATTGGTCTGGTGAGCTCTGCTGCTCTGTCCTGCTGACTCAGCTGGGACCCTGCCCCACTCAACTACCCCAGTGCTGGAGGCACTTTCTCACAAGCAACCAGTCCTACTTTGTACTCTTTCTTGAAGTCCAGCAGGCCCCAGGTGGGCAGCAACTGGCCTTGGTGTGCTCTGAGACTTTTGCTGAGTAGCTCCAGGCTTAGTACTGGCACCAAACCAGAATTACATTAACCTGGTGACCACAACTCTTCCCACTCTAGTGACTCCCAGAGACCCTGCCTCACCCAACTTGCATACCACAGGAGGCTCTATCAGCAGCTGAACCTTAAGGAAGCCGGCAGGTGACAGCAGGTCTCGAAGTGTCCTGGCTTTTTCGGAGCTACCCCAGGCCCAGTACTGGTGGCAGATGTCCTAGGTTTGCAGCATGGCCTCTCCCACATGCCTCCAGTATTAGCATAGGCAGCGAATAACTGTGGATCACTTTGTAGCTCCTGCTTGGTAGTCCCCAGCTGGTCACAGGCAGTGGGTGACCTGAGCATGCACTGGAGCCCCCCGCCCCCACCAAAGAGGCCCCAGAACCAACATACTTGAAGGTTGGCTTCAGGCCACAGCAGAACACCACCCAATTAACCCCACAAGCAGCACACACAAAGGGTGGTCTCAACAGACATCAGAACCCACTGAGGCGAATCCCACTCCATGGGGTGAGCATCTTGCACAGTAGCCCATAAGCTGTGGACATGCCCAAATTCCACAGCCAATTAGCCTGAGGTTCAATCCCACCCACAGAAGTGCCAATAGCAATCAAGGCTCAACTATAACAGGAGGGTACACACAACCCACACAAGGGACACTCCTGGAGCAGGTGACCAGGGAGACAGTGCCAGGGCCCCACAGGGCCCCACAGGCCTTACATAAGTCCACCTGGCCAAGACTGGGAGATATAGATCTACCTAATATCAATACATATAAACAAACACAGAGAGGCAGCCAAAATGAGGAAACCAAGAAATGTATCCCAAATGAAAAAAAAGAGGAAACTCCAAGAAAAGAACTAAACAAAATAGAGGCAAGCAACCTACCAGATACAGAGTTCAAAACAATGGTTATAAGGATGCTCAAGGAACTTAGTGAGAACTTCAACAAAGAGATAGCAACCATAAAAAAGGACACAGAAACCATAAAAAAGAACCAGTCAGAAGTGAAAAATACAATACCTGAAATGAAGAATGCACTAGAAGGAATCACCAGCAGACTAGATGAAGCAGAGAACTGAATCAATGGTTTGGAAGACAAGGTAGCAAAAAACACCCAATCAGAACAGCAAAAAGAAAAAAGAATAAAAACAAAAAAGAGGGTAGTTTAAGAGACCTCTGGGACAACATCAAGTATAACAACGTTCACATTATAGGGGTACCAGAAGGAGAGAAGAGAAAGCGAGGGATTGAGAAACTATTTGAAGAAATAATGACTGTAAACTTTCCTAACCAAATGAAGGAAATAGACATACAAGTCCAGAAAGCCCAGAAAGTCCCAAACAGGGTGAACTCAAACAGGCCCATAACTAGCACGTTATAATTAAAATGGCAAAGATTAAAGGCAATGAAAGAAACCTGAAAGCAGCAAGAGAAAGGCAACTAGTAACTTATTAGGGAACCCCCATAAAGCTGTCAGCTGATTTCTCAACAGAAACTTTGCAGGCCAGAGGGATTGGCACAGAAAATTCACATGATGAAAAGCAAGGACATACAATCAAGGGTGGTCTACCCAGCAAGGCTATCATTTAAAATTGAAGGACAGATAAAGAGCTTCCCAGATAAGAAAAAGCTAAAGAAGTTCACCACCAAACCAGTATTACAAGGAATGTGAGAAGGACTTCTTTAAGATGGAAAAAAATATCAAAATTATGAATAAAATGGCAATAGCTATGTATTTATCAACAATTACTTTCAATGTAAATGAATTAATTGCTCCAATAAAAAGACATAGGGTGGTTGAATGGATAAAAAAACAAAACCCTTAATATACTGCCTACAAGAGACTCACTTCAGATTGAAAGACACAGAGACAGAAAGTAAAGGTATGGAAAAAGATATTTCATGAAAATGAAAATTTAAAAAATTTTAAAAGCTGGGGTAGCTATACTTACACCACACAAAACAGACTTTTTAAAACAAAGGCTATAAAAAGAGCCAATAAAGGACCCAGTAATCCCACTTCAAGGTATTTATCTGAAGAAACCCGAAACGTTATTTCGAGGGCACCTGTGCATCCATATGTTCATTGCAGCATTATTTACAATGGCCAAGATGTGGCGGCAGCCTGGGTGTCCATCGGTGGCAGAATGGATAAAGAGGAGGTGGTACATATGTACAACAAAATATTGCTCAACCATGGAAGGGAATGGGTTCTTGCCATCTGTGGCAGCATGGTTGGACCTGGAGGGTATTATGCTGAGTGGAATGTCAGACAGAGAAAGACAGAAACAATGTGATTTCACTTATATGTGGAAGCTAAAAAACAAAACTGAAAAACAAAACAGAAACAAACTCATAGATACAGAAAACATTTTGATGGTTACCAGATGGGAGGGGGTTTGGGAGGTGGGTGAAAAAGGGGGAAGGGATTAAGAAGTACAAATTGGTTGTTACACAGTAATCATGGGGATGTAGGGTACAGCATAAGGAATATGGTCAATAATATTGTAATAACTATGTATGGTGTCAGATGGGTACTAAATTTGTTGGGGTGGGGGCAGGATAACAAAGGTGAAGGGATTAAGAAGTACAAATTGGTAGTTACAAAATAGTCTTGGGTACATTAAGTAAAGCATAGGGAATATAGTCAATAATACGGTAATAACTACACATAGTGCCAGGTGGGTACTAGACTAGTCAGGGGGATCACTTCTTAAATTATATAAATGTCTAACCACTATGTTGTACCCCTGAAATTAATATACAATAATACTGAATGTGAACTGTAATTGAAGAATTTAAAAACGGAGGGAAAAGGTGAAGGGGAATAAGAGGTCCAAATTTCCAGGTATAAAACAAATAAGTCATGGGGATGTAGTGTACAGCATGGGGAATACAGTCAATAATATTGTGACAGCGTGGTATGGTGTCAGATAGTTGCTGGACTTATCATGGTGATCACTTCTTTAGGTATATAAATGTGGAATAACTATGGTATACATCTGAAACTAATAATATAATATCATATGTTAGCTATGTTTTTAATACAAATGTTTTTTTAAAATCGCTTCTCAAACATAAACATTTTTTAAGCACCTACTATGTGTAAGGTGCCATAGGGCAGATGATCTGCAAAGTTTGAAGCTCACATTAGTACTAAAATAATTCTAATACACTATGTAGACCCTTGCACATTTTTATAAATTTAAATAGTACAAAGGATGCAATTCCCACTGTATTATAAATATCGACATTACACACATACATATGTATACAAACTGTTACATCATTCTTTTATATGTTTTCAATGGGATCTAAATGACAGTAATTTGATACCCACCATCAGCTATTTTTAAAAATACATGAACAAATCTTCTTTGTAAGTCAGAAAAGTTTACATTTTTCCTTTTTCTTCCTTGAAATTTCATTTGCTTTTCCTTGCAGAATTTTACTGTAATATAATTGTTATGATAAAAAGTATCTCACTAATCACCCTATCATAAATCTGTGTAGGAAAAATGTATATAAACTGAAATTCTAGTTTGCTTTTTAACTTCTGTAACTATTAGACTCTGAGTGTTTAAATGTTTTCCTCTGCAATGATTATTTTACACAATTGATCATGGCAATATAGACAAATTACAAATTTGGGCATATAGGTGTTAAATATACAGTCACTTTATTGAAAACATGTCTTAGTCGGGGTGAGGGACCACATGAAGATACTGATATTTTGAATATCACTGGAACTTTGAGGTGAGGGAAGGCTGAGCCTTTTCTTTGTGAATGTGAGAGAAAAGCGTCTGGAAGGAAAGGAAGGAAAGGAGAACGGGGCTCCATGCCAGGGGTATTTGAGCAAAGGACATGTAAATGGAAACTCTTTTTGCTCACAACCCCTTAGAAAGTTCTCCCACACCTCCAGGGAGACCAGCAGCCCAGGTATGAAAATCAAGTTGTAAGCAATTGTAAGAACAAGACACAATTTCCATCTTGTGGGAGTTTGCATCTGGACAGGGCGATGGGCTATACACATTTCATCAGAGATCAATAACAGTAAAAGATCTAAAGAATTGTTCCAGCGATAGATGTGGCAAAATGGCCCCAAAGATGTCCACTTCCTGACCCCCAGAACCTGGGAATGTATTACCTTACATAGCAAAGGGTTATTAGAGTTGTTAAGAAGCTGATCTTCAGATAAGGAGGTCAACTGATTAGAAACATTATGTTCTTTTAAAAATCATTTAAAAACATTATAGACAGATGAATATTATGAAATGGGACGGGGGCTGTTTACAAAAAGAATGTATAAACAATTCCCATTTGGTGCAAATATATACGTCTGTACATGTTTAAACTGGAAGACTATACACTACCGCTGACAGGAGGGTGGTTTTTATTCTTTCTGATTATCTGGGTGTTCTGAATGCTTTATCATGAATTGGCTTTGCTTTTGAAATAAGGGAAAATCAAAGGAATTGGTTTTTAAAGCAATAGTTTATAATAAATTAAGATGTTTGAAATTCTAACCCAAAGTATTTTTGTACCTAATCCTATATTAGTGAGGGTTGCTAAGGAACCATGTGATGCAAATTGGGAATAATCCCAACTATAGCTGGCAAGGGTGAAAACAGAGGCAGGCAGGCAGGCAGGCAGGCAGGTAGACCGACGCCTATGGACGGTAGGAAGGATTCTGAGGGCTGGGTCTCATCTTGCTGGCTCTTCCCCTTCAGTTCACATAGGGGGAGAAAAGACAGCCTATTCGCCAAAGCTCAAACGCTTGGGTTTTGAGTGCAAGACAATAAAGCCCAAGCCGCCAGGTATCTCCAGATAATAGCCAGGGTCGGGAGGAAAGAAGTAATCACCAGTACTGATCAGATACCATGTGCCAGGCACTGGGCTCAGCATTTATTTCATTCTCACAGCACCCCAAAAAGGTCGTGTAGTTATTATACCCATTCTACAGACAAGGAAACAGACACAAAGAGTTAGGTGACTTGCCCCAGGTCGCACAGCCAGTAAGTGTCAGAGTTGCCCTCTGAGCCCAGACAGCCTGGGTGCGGACGCTGTGAAATGATCACTGAGCCCAGAGAAGGCAAGTGAGAGCTTTCATTCTGTCCGACGCGAGAATAAGACTCAGGGCAGCCTCCAAAGCCCAAGTCAGAGTGAGAGGAAGGGGGAGCCCCTCTCCTGAAAGCAGAATGAGACAGAGAGAAGGAAAAAGATGAAGTATGGATAGTGAAGGAGGAGAGAGAAAAGTACGCGATTTTATGGTGACATCTATTTTATTAATTCCCGCTTGCTTTGTTGTTTCTATAAATAGGGTGTTGTTTGATGTTTATGTTCGCTTGCTTAGCAAAGCAGTTGCATGGTGAGTGTGTGTCCACGTGTGTGTGTGCTTGTGTATGCACGTGTGCATGTGCGTGTGGACACGTGCCCACGAGCGTGTGCATGTGGGGTGGGTGTGCGCATGTCTGCACATACGAGTGTGTGTGCATGCATGTGCGTGTGTGTGCGAGCACCACGAGTGGCCTCGCCCATAGGAAGCCTGACTGCCCAGACCATCCCCATCACACTTGTGTTTTCCCAGCGGCAACCTGGTCTAATTCCTCCTCGGAAATAAACAGCCTCCTGGGAGCCAGCCCTCCACCCCGCCTCAAAGTGGCTGCAGATGTCTCCTCCTCTGTCTCCCCATGCGCCCACAGAGCCCCGCGGACAGAGCAGCTCAGTCTCAGTTGTTGACAAACTGACAGCAAGCGGGGCTGTGGCCGGGGCAGGGGGTGGGAGTGCCAGCGGCACAGCCAGCGGTCACTCCTTTCTGGTCTGACACTCGCCTTTCATACATTCCTCAGATTGGAAAGCAGAAGAAAGCTTGCTTATTCCACCCTCCCTGCAGACACACAGGGTGGCAAGGACCATGGTTGGTTGTCAGGCAGAGACCCAGGCAGCCCCACGTGCCCCGGTCACCAACCCCTCCTTCTGGATGGGATGCACAAGTTAATACACAGGGTCGAGCTGGTCTCTTCCGGCTGTGACGATGGCCACACACTCAGGTCTGTCCCTTAGATCGTACTGTACTTGACCCCATCGTAGGGGGTCCCACTTCTGGGGCCTTTCTTGGAACAAGGGAAGTAGCAGAAAAGTGAGACCTGATGGAAACTTCTTAGCAAGTAGAGACCTCCTTCGCCTACCCCTAATAGTTGTTAACCTCCAAGAAAATTGCAAGGACCAAAACAAAGCAGTTTTGCAGCTTTTCCTCGACTCAAGACAACAAGCAAAGCCTCCCCCAGGGCAGCTTGTGGGAGACTCCACCTTAATGTGACAGCGACAATCACCCAGAAAACAGGTCAGAAGCAGAGGCAGCCCAGAGAGCAGCCTCTCCACAGACTTAGGGAATCTGAAGTTACACCAGAAAGGATCCTCGCCCATCTATACAGCCAGAGAGCTCTGGGATCATTTCCAGAGCAAGGGAAGCACGTGTAAGAAGTGGAGAGCAAATTGCAGGAATGGCGCCGACCGAACATTTAGGTTACTTTTTAAAGCATCCAGAAGAAAGGTCTCAATTCCCCAAGAAGGTAAATTGCAGAGTAAGAAAAGGCCAGTGGACAGCTAATGCACAGCGAGACGGGGGTGCTAGCTGATCATTAGAGCTGCAGGAAAGAGAGCCCTGGCACAAGCAAATGACTGTCAAAAATGTCGCTGAGGACCAAAACCATTCCTTCACTCCACAGACATCTAGTTAGCATCTGCTCTGACCAGGCCTTAGGTTGCATATTTTCTGAATGTGTGCAGGTGCCAGACGTCAGTCAGCTCAGAGAGGAAAGCAGTGAGTAAGGAGGCCCCTCCATCGCCCTCTGACCATGTCTGTCTCCCCTTCTGAGGAAGCCAGCACCCCTTACCCTCCCGGGCTTCATCCACCCCCGAGAGACCAGCGAGGCCCAACCTCCTCATTGCAGAGATGAGGGATAGAGGGTCAGGCCCCACCACACCCAAGAGGCAGAGGCAAGACTAGGGCCAGATCTCTATAGGCCTGACTCATTGGTGGCGCCATTTCACACTCAAGGACCCATCCCACATAGGAGTCTGGAAGCAGCCTGGCTCCCATGGCCCCTCAAATTGTGCTCAATAAGACAGACCCCCAAAAGCACCCAGTCATAAGAGGGGTGTCATCCCAGGCTGAAGCTGATACCACTTCTCATCTGTAAAATGGGCACGAATCCTGAACCTTGATCCCTCGGGCAGCACATATTCAGAGACACCCCCCCCCGCAACACTTCTTGGGGCCTGTGTGCCAAGTACTGGGCTACAGGGTGTGAAGTTTTCAGTGCCTTAACGTGCTAGGCTAGTAAGGCCAGGCTTTGTCCTGTAGGGACGGTATATGCTGTGGGAAAGATGGTGGAAAGATTCTCAAGAGTAGCAGAGAGCAGATTTGCATTTTAGAAGACATGGTCAGAGCCACATCGGGATTAGAGAGAGAGAGCAGAAAGCTGCCAGGCCACCATAATAGTTCAGGTGAGGGAGGACGAGGACCAAACTGAGGTACGGACAGCCAGCCATGGATTCTGGAGCTTATTTTTGTAAAATTAAATTTTCTTCTGTAGATGGACAGTGGTGATGGTTGCAAAATATGAACGTACCTAATGCCACTTAACTGTATACTTAAAAATGGTTAAAACGGTCAATTTTATGTTTTGTATATTTTACCACAATAAAAAAATATATATCTTCCCCCTCCAAGTTACACTTCTCATTTGTCAAAAGGACAAAAAGCATAAATTCCAGGACAACCCTCCCCTAGGTCTCAAACATTATGGAAAATAAAGATGGGTAACATTTATGGAGGGCATTTACTGTGTTCAGGCATTGTGCTAAGTACTTGTATCAACTCATTGAACCCTCGCGACAACCCTACAAGATAGATACGGTTATTATGCCCATTTTACAGATGAGAAAAATAAGCACGGAGAACTTAAACAACTAGCCCACAGATAGTATGAGGCAAAGTCAGGATTTGAACCCAGATCATCTGACCTCAGAGCTTGTATGCTTACCCACTACACTAAATTGCCTCTGTGCTCTTAGGTGCTAAATATCCAAATAAGAACAAAAAATTGTTGTCTACTGACCAGCTAGCCCCACTATTCCATAATCTGGCTTCACAGAGAACAGAAACCCAGACCACTGACTGAATTTTTTTTTTCCATTTTCATCCAGATGTTTGCATCACATAAAAAAGATGACGTGCCTGTGAGCGGGAGCCACTCATGAATGAGAACTCTGTCACCGATAGAAACACTGTCTTACTGCAAGGTTGTCATTTCATGAATTAACATCCTACCCAAAAAGGTTTGCCTAACCTCCTAGGGCATTGAACTTTTTGAGAGTCCATTTCTGACGGTCTTTTGCTTAACTCAGTATAGGTTCAAAAACTAGTTAACAGATATCTTGCCCACTTCTCATCCTCCATCCAGTATTAGCTGAAGTCACATTAGATTTTTTTCTTTTCTTTTTTTTTTTTTTTTTTGCATCACAAATAACAAAAACCATGCATAGTTTAACTTCATCTCTGGGATTAGAGTAAATACATAATTTTGGCAAATTACTCAGAATTACGGGCTAGCAACATCTGGTTCAGATATTCTCAAGTCAATTATTGGCACGGTCTCTGCCACATTTTTAATCTTAACCAAAATGTCCTCAGAAACATGTGTTTTCTGTCCTGTTTGCATGTAATCAGGTTGAGAGGGCTTCGGAGTTTAAAACTGGGGTTTCAGGAATTCGCAGCCCTACCTGGGCACTGCCTGCAGGCCTGGAAGAGCCGCCCTCTGTACTGGCCATGAGAAGCGGCAGCCCTCTGTTCCTGCCTCCAGCTCCTTGGAACGACAGCAGCCCACAGGTACTGTGTGTACACGTTCCTCGCCCTTCGCTCTGCTCCCAAATTACATACCTCGCTTTTATGTCAAGTCCAATATAGCCTCCTTAGCAGTTTTTTTTTTCTCTTTATTCCACATCAAGAGTACCCAATTACTTTTATAAATACTTGTTTTAAAAATATCACAGTTTCCTGCTGCTTCAAATTCTGAAGGGCTGTGCAGGATTTTAGAGTCTTATAAATCTCTCAAACAGTTCATATTTTATCAACAAAGTGTGCTTTTTTGTAAATCCTAAGTATAACTCCTCATGGAGGACGTTTGGGTTTTATTTTTTTCTCTTCGATTATTTTTTTCCAGAAAAACAACAAAATAAAAGGAATTTTTGCCATTTCAAAAGTCCTTTGCCCTCGTGCTCATTAACTCTGCCTCACTCACCACCAAGAGTGGTGTTTTTGGTGAAAAGGGAAAGCCTGAGGATTGTCAATTATAAAACGTGGGACAGAGGTAAAGCAGGCTTATGCAGTGGGTCTTTAAAAGAAAATTCCAGAAAAACCCTGGCTTTTGTTAACACGGAAAAGCCCCCTCGCTCAAGATAAGGCCTTCTTGAGGGAATGTCCACCATGGTTGCCAGGCCACGTGGTGAAAAAATCATCACCAGGGACGGGGAAGCAGTCAGCGTGCACGGTGGAGGCTGGCCTCCGGGTCCTAAGGATGTTACGGTCCTATAGTCTATTCCGCCATCCGCATTCATACAGGCATTTCTGTGGTACTCCACTTGGAACTACCTGAAGATACCCAAGGGGTGACCCCTTGGAGGCAAATCCCAGAATGACATGAGCAAGACATAATTCTAAGCACAACAATCGTGCTGTATCCAACCAAATGACCAGCTGGAGGCTCGGAGTTTCAATCCTGCTCTCCTCACCTACGTCCGAGCCTGTATCTTCTGTTCTAGAAACATGTTGGGCAGGGAGAGTGAGAACAAGGGCAAAGAAATGCAGTTTGGGTATATTTTAGAGCTTTCAGCCTCGGACAAAAAAAAAAAAAAGAATAAACCAACTCTTTGAAGTATGACCTTGGGTTACGTACCTTTGATTTCCCTCTCACCCCCAAAAAATCCAAGGAAATATTTGTAATCAGCTTAGTCACCTCAAACCCAAGACACCACCTATCCTGACATAGACATTCATCCAGTAAATACGTGGCGACCACCCACTATGTGCCCCGTTCTCTTGGGAGCTGAGGAAGATCTAAAAAAGTAGGAAATGGGTGTCTCTCCCCAAGAATCGAACTGTGGGGGCACAAGCTTAAAGCTACGTAACCCCGCCAGGCAGTAGCTAAGAAAAGTAAAAGGGGCATCTAGACAAGAACATCAGTGTAGCAAGGAATAGGTTGGAAGGCACAGCTCCTGGGAGCTGGATACACAGAGAGGGATTCCAGAAAGTGGGGTCTGAGGCAGGCCAGAGGAGGTATTATCAGTTAGGGTTCTCAGAGAAACAGAAGCAGCAGTGTATGTGGTGTGTGTGTGTGTGTGTGTGTGTGTACACACAATTGATTTCTTGTAAGGAACTGGCTCACACGATTGTGGGGGCTGGCAAGCGTGAATCTGGGGGGCAGAGCGGTAGGCGGGAAACTCTGGCAGAAGCTGTTGCTGCAGTCTTTAGGCAGAATTCCTTCTCTAGGAGACCTCAGTTTTGCTCTCAGGCCTTCAGTTGATTGGATGGGGTATATTCGGGGCATATACAGTTGATCATTGAGGGCAGATATGGTGGCTGCTGTACCCCCTGGGAAGCCAACCAGCCTCTGAGCAACAGGAACTAGAGGCAGAAGAAGGGGGCTCGCCAGCAGCTTGTCACGCCCCCTCAAGTCATCCGCCAAGCACACGGGTTCCAACATCCTTACAAAGCCTTGTGTCAAGGCAGGATGATGTCTGCACAGGAGCTGGAGGCCTGGGGTCCGGAGGGCAAGGGCTGCAGCTTCAGGGATCAGTAGCCTGGACAATGCTGGAGGTGCCCTGAGAAGCTAGGGGGTCACCTGCCAGGAAGGTCCCCCACCAGACTTCTGTTCAGATCCCAGGGACACCAAATATGCCGGAAGTGCTCAGCGATGGGAATCGGCCATGTTTCACAGCAAGGCGCCTGCCACCGCTCAGGAGTCTCTGTCTATACTGAGCCAAGGACACAGCCGACGGGGACTCTGGAGGCGGTCATTTGATCTCAACCTGCCAAACCCAAACTGGTAATTCAGCCAGGTCCAAACATCCCACGCAGAGGGAATGAAACAGTATTGCCCTAAAAGTCATCCCATTGCTCCTATTTCTGTACCTTGCCTTTCACTCTTAACATCTTTCATCTGCTGCAGGGTTACCCCTTGCAACGTAACAACCAAACGTCGCTGTTGTGCTTTTCCACGTAGCCAGCACCTCAAGGCTCAATGGCCAAATATGCCTTGGGCTCCACGCCGTTGGCAGGAATGGGGAAGAGGTGACACCGTCAGATGGCACCTCCATCAGCGTGGCCTGAGTTCAGAAGTTTCCGGTCAGCGAGCCAGCTCACGCAAGTCCTCTTAAGGAGACGTGGTCAGTGAGCTCAGCAAACGCAGCCCAAGGCTGGTCAGAAGCTGGCCACACTCTAAAATATGCACAGCCAGATTTTGTACACCGTGCAAGTTTTATCTGTGATCGTACTTATGGAAACATTATTCAAGAACATTGTGAACACACAAAAATAAATCTTTAAAAATACCATTTGGACGACATACACATACGAATGATTTTTCTCTCTACTACAGCAGTCCATTAAGGCATTTTTAAAAAGCAAATGTGGAAGTTAACGGCACACAGTAACCCTCGAATCAAACCATACCCAGTTACTACCCACACAGCTTCCCCCAAATGAAACCCACCCCAATCTCGCCATCTACATGGTGAGGAGGAGGGTGCAGCCCACCCCCTCTGCTTGCAGCCTTCTGAGGAACCTGATAGTGCCCAGAGCAACAGAAGGTCATGGTTCTTACTTCTGAATGTGGGCCAGCGAGTGGCCACAGCCAGCACCTCCTGCTTTGATCACTGGGGAAAACAATGACTGTTCACTGTCTGCCAGGTGCCAAGCACTGAGCAAAGCATTTTGCTATCTCATTTAATCTTACAACAACCCTATGAAGTACACAGTATTATCTCTAGATTTAGGTTAAAGCTCAGAGAGGCTAAGTAACCTGGCCACCGTCACACAGCTAACCAGTGTCAGGACTGAGACGGAACCGCACAGCATCTAGACCCAAAGCCCCTACCCTCCTCACCCACTCAGCAGCCGTGCCCCCACACACACCGAACATTAGCTCTCCTTGCCCTTCTTCATTTCCACCGTCAGCTAAATGACATCAAGGGCCCCACACCTCCTTCTTTTCTGTCTCTTCTAAACACCCACCACATGCAGGCCACGCATGTGAATGTCACGCCCACATTGCTGGCAGTGTCCCCCCTTCTGTCCAGCCTTTCCTTTCCGGTGCCTCCCCCCCAAGGCGCTGTGTCCTCCTCTTTTTCTTTCTCATCAATTGTCAGGCTTCTTACTTTCGTTTTGTGTGCCTCATTTATGTCGCTACCCACTTCTTTTTGTCTGTAACCTTGCCAAAACACAAGAAGAATCTGAAAATATACTTTGGCTTCTTTTTAGATTGTAATCTTACCTTTGTTCTTTCCCATTTCTTTCCTCTGAGGTCTTTCTTTTAGTTTTCTCTCTTACTTTTCTCTGTTCCTAGTTCTTCTACTTTTCTCAAGGTTTTAAGATCTTAGAGAAGAAAATATATTCGTATATATACACATACATGTACACTTACACGAATACTGGAGTCCTCTGACCATCAGGCTGAGTTCACTTAGATCAGCATCAAAAATGAAAATGTTTTGTAACACAACCTGTAATCCTTACTGTTCACTGGTGGGGATGGAGAAGTCCGTTATGACTTCAAGAACAATAATAAAATACAGAGACCTGGGACTTTGAAGATCCAGGCCTAAATCTGGACTTGGATCCTTCCCATTGTGCATGCCTTGGACAAGAATCTGTAAAATGGGAATAATTCTACTCCCTCCCAAGGTTGTAGAGAGGTTTAAATGGGCAAGGTATGTGAAAGCACTTTTAATCTGAATAATTTTGGCACAAAGCAGTGTGGGATCAGGCCTTGGCTGAACTATGTTACGTCACAAGAGGTGGCAGGATGCCTGTTGAATTGTTCACTGGACATCACACCCCTGTGGCCCACTAATCCTTTATATTCACCACCTTCCCCCAAACCGGGCTTTCTCTCTGTAAGTCTCAGTTCACTAATGTCATCCAATAACCACACACAAACAAACACACACACACACACACTTAATCTGCTGCAAGTCAGGGACTATAGTGGGTGCCAGGGATTGACACTGGACATGGCAGACAATATGCTGTCCTACGGGGCACTTATAATTCATTTTGGGTGGGAGAAAGAATAAGACGGATGACAAACAATACAAAGAAACAAACAAGGTAATAACTGCACAAGGCCCCTGACTGCAGGAACAGCCAGTATTAAGACCCTAAGGCAGAAAAGCAGTCGGCCTATTTGCAGCATAGAAAGAAGGTGCCGGAAGGGAATGAGCGAGGGAGAGAGTGGTTCCCATGAGGTCTGCGAAACCAGCAGGGCCAGACCTTACAAGGTCTTCCAGTCCGGTGCATGGTGAGGGGTGGGGATTTGGTTCTAAGGAGGCTTCTGGCATAAGCACCTGAGTGATTTGGTTTGTGCTTTGTTTTGGTTGGCTGGTTGGCTGGCTGGCTGGTTGGTTGGAATGATTTTTATCAACGGGCTTCAGTGCAGAAAACTTGGATTGGAGAGTGTTGGTGAGTGAAGTGGAAGCAGGAGACCAGCTGGCCAACTCCACAACAGCACAAGTACAGACATCCATGACTTGGATGGTGGAAAGGAAGAGAGGTGGCCGCAATTCATGTGTATTCTGGAGTCAGAAACGAGTCCTGGGTGAGTTTCATACGAAAGGAAGGAGAAACTGACTCATTTTCATATCAAAGATGACTCCTGGGGTTTTTTGCTGGAGCAACCAGAGAACCAGCAATAGCGCTGATTGAGATGGGGGGCTGGATGAAGAGGGGAGGGGCACGGGACAGGTGAAGGAAGACTGATTAAAAGCCAGGCTTAAACTCCATCATTTTCCCCACTGAGCCCTCGTGTGCAAAAGTTGGTTATCTTGCCAGTTTGTCCCCCACGAGCTTCTCAAAATCACCTCTTCCTTTGCATCTCCAATTTGTCACCTGACTTCTCGATGTGTTCCTGCCTCAAGGCCTCCACCTCCACTCCATCTGTCACACCCACACTAGCCTCACATCCTCAGGACTTCCTGGAACGGGGGTAATGAACTTGTCTTCATTAAGACTTTTGCCATTGGGTCTTCTGTCACTTGCACATGCAGGCAGACACCCCAGACCCTCAGGGTCTAACCCAGGTCAGTGTTCAACCACGATCCCTCTCGTTCACAAGCAGCATCCTTCTCACCACACTAACCAGCCAGCTTTCCACCCTGCTCTCGCTCGCTCTCTCGCGCTTTCTCCCACCCCCCCACCCCCATACCCCATGCGCACTCCCAGGATGGCCACGTGAATATATAACCAGGAAGCAGGCCTTCACCAAGAACCCAACATGCTAGCAGCCTAATCTCATACTTCCAGCCTCCAGAACTGTGAGAAGTAATGTTTGTCTAAGCCTCCCAGTGGCTGGTGTTCTTTGATAGCAGCCCCAACGGACTAAGACAGTTAGGTTCTAAAGTCGTCAAAGTGAAAAACTTGGATGGTCAAAATTAATCTTAAAAATCCTGTATACCACACACTAAATACAGTACTCATGTTTTGTGTCCTCTATAGTAATTCGTATTCCCACTGAATTTAGAGAAGTACTGAGTTCCACTAAAGGGAAGAATAAATGGAGAGGTTATAACAATAACTCTCACTCACACCACCTCACTTTAAAACAGTCATCAATCCTTAATGGTGAGCATGTGTGGGAAGGTGGGGTGGGGACAGGGTTGGGAACGGATGGAAACTTCTCCTTGTCCAAAGGAGTATACCAGATTTTTGTTTTAATATCTTGCCTCTGCAACCTCAGCCCCTAGTACACTAGGAATAATTTCTCATCATCATTTCCCATCAGGGTCCAATAGAGCCTTTTTATTTCTGTGAGTAATTTACAGAAGTCATAATAAAGGTATACTTAAAAACCTCTATTAGAAAATGTAATAATTTAAGCATAGCAAACTTTTATTCCCTATTTCCCTGGAGTTGAAGATCTATAAACCCAAAAGAAGCAATGTTCTCTGACTGGAATTCAGCTATTCATCAACTGTCGTGCATGAACTTGGGACAGACCCATCTCATAAATACTGATTCCAGATTTCAAGGAAATCTCTAGTCAGTTCTACCTTATCATTATTTCTGGTTCTTCTTGCATTTGCGTCATAAAAACCAGTTACTTTCGAAACCTTTGGGGGCTCATAATTTTGTTTAAGAGAAGGTGGTCATCTTCTTTTCTCCATAATTGCAAAGCATTTTCGTTTTTAAATTTATAAACACCAGTACGAGTGATTAGTCCATTTTGTTTTCATTTCTGTGTCATCTGTTTCCTTTTGATCACCTTTATAAACACATCTGACTTCATCATTTGTTGCCTTCAAACCATATCAAAGAAATTTTGGTAAACAAATGCCACAAAAGGTAAAAGAATATTGGCCCCCTTCTTTTAGCAAAACAGGATGGTCCAGGTTCTTGCAAAATATTAAGTGATAAAATCCTTCCTGTTGAATAACTAATTGGATGAGAATATCGTATTTTCTTTTTGTCCTCAGAAATATATTGTTTACTCATCAATTCTGGATTTTGAGAAAATTCATCCAGGCTATTGTCTTGTGAGACTCATAGTCTGAGACTTTGCTTCTAAAATCCATTTTACTATTATCATCAGAGTCAATATCGCCGCTGTCTCTTCTGATTTGTCTAACTACTGTACAATATTTTTCTTTGTCAATTTTCTTCTTTACCATTTTGTGCAGGAAGTGAAAATTCTATATTCTCAACTGTATGCAAATAAAGCAAAAAAAATAAAACTATAAAGATGGTGTTCTTTATCTTTTTTTTAAATCCCTTCTTGAAAGATGATACTGTACTCTCAGCAACGTAATAAGAAAACTGAAGGGTACTACAATAATCATGATTTATTCCATTGTTGTGTCATCCTTCTAGGTGGTGATTCCGTCATTCTTCCATTTCTTATTAATTTAATGTTTTTAGCATAATTGGCAATAATTGATGAGTAATGCTGAAATAATTCCTAGGATAATAAAATGGAAAATATTTTGAGATATAAGAAGAAAAAGATCCCATGAAATATCTTAGATTTATAAATGGCTTGAATGATCCCAGATGGTAAATTCAAGATACAATGAGTTTTGTTCAGCTTTTGTTAAAAAGCAAATGTTCTTTATGGTCTTTGGAAGATTTCTTTGAAAAAGAACAGAAGTCATGAAATATCAACCTTCACAAATAGTTATAACTGCTCAGGAAAAAAAAAACAACTAAGATTGGGTTTGATGGACTCTGAACGAATACTGATGGTTAAGTTACATTAATAGATTTGGTCATTTTGTGAAGATTTTCAAAATCTGGCTCACTGGAAAACTGCCCCACAAAAACACTCTTCTTTCACCCACTTGAAATTCAAGAGTTCTCAGACCAAAGTTGAAATCCAGTCCCAGAGAGCTCCACACCATTCCAACACCATGATGCCCATCTCTGGGGGGTGGCTCCTCCAGGGCTCCCCATGGGGACCAGGCAGCCCCTCTCCCCGGACGTCTCCTCCTGAGTTCGTCTCCACACACAATGAGGAAGCAAGACTTATGACCCAAGGAAAACAGAGAGGGCTTCTGGAAAACTGGTCAGGCTTCAGGGCAAGGCACTCACAACACTCAGACCACAATCAGACACCCAGTGTGTACAGATTGTATATTCTTTCCAGCAAATGGATTTCTTGTGAGGCAGACAGTGTTTCTAGTCTCCAGGGGTTTTTAAAATTTTTTTGTTTTTTGTTGTTTTCAGTCAATCCCGAAATACAGGTTGACTATTAATCTATGACACAGAGGAAATGTCCAATTCACAAAAGTGGTATGTTCCAAAACGATGGGAGTCCGTTGTTTTGGGAACTCAGAATATATTTTCCTCCAATAAACAATATTATTAATGATGGTGAGGTTTCCAGACCAGCCCCACAGAAGCCTTCTTAACTTAATGTTGCTGAGGCCTGTACTTTTGCAGTAAAAATTAGTAGAAAGAAATTTTGTTGTAGTGCTGACAAACAAGCTCAAATGCTGAAGACAGATTCTCCTGTATCCTGAATTCTACTTAATGAAACAACTGGTTTAATGAAAGAAGGTAAAGGGGAGACACCACTGCTTTCAAGAATTTTGGAAGCTAGCAACAGCAGTTTGTTATTTTGTCTTTTCCAGTTTCACTTTGATACCTTTTTTCATTTCCTCTATATAGGCGTGACCCCAAGGAGCACAGATTTGGGGCTCACATGGGAAGATAGCCAAGGATGGGGGAGGAAAAGCAAAAAGTTTGAAAGAGATTTCATGAATGGAGCGATTAAAGCATGTCATTGTGAGGAGATTGCCTAAATCAGCACTAAATGATTTGCTAAGGAAATTGAGGAGAAAACTGGAGACCCAATATTAGTGCCCCAGGTCCTGGATCAGGTAAGATCAGTCCAGTCTGGCAGACAGTTCCCTCTCTGACCATAAGGTGGTGCCATCAGCCCAGACAGTCAGCCCCAAGGGGGCTGGGCCAGCAGTAGGAGGAGCTCTCCACGTGGAAGCCACGTTTTCCACCCAGGCTCTGGAACTCACAGAAAGCCTGGACTAGGCAGCATGTATCAACCTACACGTCATTGCCTGCTCACCCCACAACTGTCCCCATCCTCCAAGGCCACCCCTGCTCACACCTGAGCAAGAACAGCTTCTATGCCGCGGGGGCATCAAAACCCACATGAAGATTCCAACTAATTCCTTCCATTCCTCTCATCCAGATTCTCCTTGCCAATGGCAGCACTCGACCTCTCACATTTCCTAATTCCAAAGGGGAATCTAGTCTGAGAGCTTCCTGGAGTCTCATCCTTCAATGCCGTCATGATGAGAGAACAGGGTCTTCTATGGTGAGCACAGATTTGTCACAAAGGCCTTGACAACAGGCCCCAGACGCCCTTGGCAGCTTTATCTTCCAACTCGACACCAAAATGAGCACCCCTTATTCCAAATGCAAGTCCCCCCACGCCCCCTGCACGCATTTGCCCTGCGGGCCTTCCTTCCTGTGAGGCCCCTCTCTCTCTTCCTTACCCACCCTTGTCAGCGTCCTCTGGCCTTTCGAAGTCTAGCCTAAATTCCTTCTTCCCCAAGAACTACTCACTAAGTGTTTAACTGGATTTCACTGGTGAATTGGAGTTGGAGAGGAAAATGTGGGTCCCATGCATCAACCACAGAAGTCCTGGGATGTCACGAGGCAGGTCTGCCTCATCCTCTCTAAGGCTGGTTGGGTTTTACACTGAGTAGGGCCCATCCAGGCAGACTCTCTGCTGAACCTCAGGGCAACACCAGCTTGTCTGGCCGCCGCTCCTCCCAAGTCTCAATTCCCATCCAGGGCGGACTCGACACCAAAGCCGCAAGCTCGGTGTGTGGCACAGTGTCTGTTCTCAATCCGTGTTCGCTTTGTAATAATAATGTTGCTATTATTGCTGTCCTCTCTCCACCCCCACTCTCGTCAGCCACGATCTGCCAAACCAGGCCTGAGTTGCAGAGCTGGCTAAAAGAATGAGGGGGGAGCTAACAACAAAGTCTCCGGTTGGACTCCCTTCCCCACTCCCCCACCCCCCCACCCCCAGGCCTGTGGCCTAGACTCCTCATCTCAGCAGACTGCCTACTGATTCTACAGAATTTTCTCTGCCCTGATGGATGACTGAGATGGGTAGTCTCTGGATGTTAGGCCCTGGCCAAGCGGCCTGGAGATAAACCCCTTAAGAACTAGTGCCTGTGGTTGCCAACATTTCAAAATCTAGCTACCATTTGATTTTTATTTCTAAAGGGGCAGTTAGCTCAGGTGGGAGACACAAATGTCCTCAGGGAGGCTGGAGCAAATAGCCTCAAGATGAATTTTTAAATTGTGCAGGTCCTCTGAGGGCAGCCCCAGGGCCTCATGGTGGTAAAAGTCAGTACCCAGCCAAAGGCCAGGAGACTTCCACCTGCCTAGTCACTGCTCCAGGTGCCCTGGGCACCTTCTACCAAGTAGACTCAGGGTGTCTGCATCCTGAAAAAGTGGGCTTGGCTCCTGTCCCCTGGACCTCTCCTACTTCGCCCAAAGAACCTAGTGACCAGATAGATGCCTTTTTTACTGCCAATATCGCTCATATTCTCACCTACAAAACAGGCTCCCTAGAAAGAAAGCTTACCCAAGAAATTCAGGGGCCAGAACACTGCTGTTTGTTATGTTTTGTCTTTTAAGGATCTACAGGAGATGCTTTTTTGTGAACTAGTTAACTATGCAAATAAAGCAGGGTGGGAAATTTCCAACCATCCATTTTAATATACTTGTACCCCACCTCCTTCCACAAAATCTCTAAGGCTGCAAGAAGTAATTGCTATTGGAATCATTGACATGAGTGGTCAATTTCTTGCCACCGCTGTAGACTTGGACCTTAAAAGTGACCACTTGTTAGGGCTCTGAAAGTATGGTAGGCATGATGGACAGTGGCTCTGGGCGCTGCGACCCTGGGGAGAGCCCACTCCAAAGGGGCCTGCCCCACCCCCTCCTCTCCTTCCTCCCAACTCAGAGCTGCGGGACGCACCGGACAGCTGCATCCAGCGGCGGCCAGCCTGGCCCTCGCCTCTACCTTCACTGCGCCCATGTGCAGCCGAGACCCTGGGAGGGAAGCTCTGGAAGCCTAACAGCAGCAGAAGGGTGACCTGGCCCGCACGTCTCCACACCCCCTCCCCCAATCGTGTCACATGGCAGCCCCAACGAGGCGCACAGTGCGTCCCCGCCATGGAGACCCAGGACTGCATCGCTGTGGACAGTGGGTGATGAAACCTCCCAGGCGTATTACCGCAGAGGGTGCGGATGGGAGCAGGGCGGGGTCAGGGGTTGGGAGCAGGTACCCGGGGCTCACCTGTTCTCCAGCAGGAGGGTGGGGACGGCAGGGGGGGAGGGCGAGGGCGCGTCTACCCGGGTACGTGCGGCGGGGCGCACAATGCAGCCCTGCGTCCCCGCCCTCCCCCAGCCCTGCTAGACCCCGGAGCTGCGCCGTCGGACTGACGGTGCCCAGAGCAGTTCCTGTCCGGGGCCCCGGCGCCGGGGCGACGTGCGCGTGCACACGTACACACACAGCTGGGGCAGAGGCGCTCCGAGCGAGCGACGCCCAACTTTCTCCCTGCTTCCGCGAGCCGGCGGGGAAAGCAGCCGGGGGCAATCCAGCCCCGGCTATGTTTAGGAAGGGAGCTCCAACGAGAAAGGAGAAGGGATGGGGAGGATTTCCTGGGGTTGGGGCGGATTTTTTTTTTTTTAACCATGTCCATCCACGGACTGAAGAGTAAAGGGAACCCTAAGCGCGGCGGCGAGTAGCGCTTCGGGAAAATGGAAGAGTGTTTGCAGAAGCGTAGAGTTGACTTTCAAGCTCCCAGCCAAGCGATGCTCACAGTGGGTGGGTTGAATCAGGGCTACCGGAGCCTTCCTGCCACCCGCCTGAAAACGACGCAAGTCCAGCCTGTCACCTGGATCCCTGCAGCCCAGCCCGAAATCTGTCTGGATTGGGAGAGAGGCAAGAAACGGGTACCCTACGTGTTTCAGGGCCCACCAAAGAGGGGCAAAAATAATGGGGGAGCAGGGGGCAGTCGCTCGGGCCAAGTCCTCTATCTAGTACTTTTGCTCCTGTCTTAAATAGTGTGAGGGTTTGTTAATGCAAAGTATTACAACGCCAGGAATTCCCATACGTGCTCTGTTTGCCCCAGCATCACTGTGCCCAGGAAACTCCTCCAATCGGTCAGAGCCTGGGAGTCTCGCTGAATTCCAAAAGGCGGAAAGAGAGGAAAGTTTCCCAGCCCGATGCGGGTGTGATGCGAGCCAGGGCCCCGGGGACGCTGTCCCAGCGCATGTCGTCCCCTCTCGCCCTTTTTTGACTGCACCCGGAGCTGCGATTCGCTTTTATGTTAAACGTATTCGGCCATTGCCCTGGAGCTCCCGCACACGCGCACGCATCTCCGGCCACACTCACACACGCACACAAACGCGTGGCCACCGCCAGGTCGGCAACTTTGTCCGGCGCTCCCAGCGGTGCTCGGGTTCCTAGCGTAGTAGTTGGGCACAGGCCCCGCCTCCCGGCTGTGTTGTCAAAAGGGCCGGGGTCTCGGATTGGTCCAGCCGCCGGGACAACACCTGCTCGACTCCTTCATTCAAGTGACACCAGAGCTTCCAGGGATATTTGAGGCACCATCCCTGCCATTGCCCAGCACTCGCGGCGCTGCTAACGGCCTGGTCACATGCTCTCCAGAGAGCTACGGGAGGGCGCTGGGTAACCTCTATCCAAGCTGCGGCCGCGAGGAGGAGGGAAAAGGAGTGGGGGGAGGAGGGGAAGCAGCGAAGGAGAGGGAAGAGGGGGAGGGGAGCACAAAGGGTCCAGGTCTCTGGGCAGGAGGTTTACACCAAGAACCATGTGTGCCGAGCGGCTGGGCCAGTTCGTGACCCTGGCTTTGGTGTTGGTTGCCTTCGACCCGGCGCGGGGGACCGACGCCACCAACCCGCCGGATGGTCTCCAAGACAGGGGCTCCCAGCAGAAAGGCCGCCTGTCCCTGCAGAACACAGGTAAGTACGTGAGCCCCCGCGGCGGGGGCTGCTGGGAGACCACACTGGGTACCCATGCAGCGCGCCCCGAGAGTTTCACCCGGAACTGGGTGCCCACCTAGGGCCGTGCAAACTCTTGGGGTGGAGCGGGACGTGCAAAGGAGAGCGCGAGGCGAAGCGAGGTCCGCGCCTGGCTCTGTGCGCCCGGAATCTGCACGTGCTGGCAGGGTGATGAAATAGCTGGGGCAGGACTTGTTGCTGTCCTCCCCGGGGTCGAGGGTAAATGAGGCAGCGCCTGACGCGGTCAGTGCTGGCCTCAGACTTCCCGGTCTGGTGCAAAGCTTCCTGCTGCATCCTGGCCTGCCCGCGGGAGGTACGGAGGGTCCCCGGCGCCTGGCTGTGCGCTGCACCAGGGGAACTTCTCTTCCCAGCCAGCCGACCGCGGCAGGACCACTTCTCCCCTCCTCAAAAGATGCTCGACATCGGAGAACTTTGTAGGCGAGACAGATTGCATGGGGGAACTTTCCCGTAGGCTGCATTTCTGGAAAGGGGGTGGGGTTGGGGTGGCGCAAAGCGTACCTCTGCGGTGCTGCCGCCGTCCCCCGCTCCAGGGCAGGTCAGCAAGCGATGAAATGCTGACACGGCCCCAACTGTGCGCCGCCACTGCTCAACCGGCTCTCTCCACTCACCAGCAAGCTGCTGAGCCGAGCCAGGCGTGCAGGGCACGGGACTGGCCCTTTTCCCAGCTCCGGGGAGAGAAAGAAAATCTGCCTACAGCTCCTTGGCTCTCTTGGGCCCCCGCCCCCTCTTATTTAGGGGACCTGAGAAGCCGGCGGCTGCGTGCGTGCGCTCACTGCACGAGCAGGAATGCACGAGTGCCCATTAGGGACTCCTTAAGCCGGTGATTCACAGCCCTGCGCGCTCCTGCCCGGCGCGCCGGGGCCGCGCGTGGGATCAACCCGGAGCCTCCCACCTCCGTACGCTAGTGCCCGCGCCCCGCACCTCGGAGGACCCTCGCCCACCCTTCCCCCTTTCCAGTTCTTTCCCTCAGAATTGAATGTAATTCTCGGTAGTTAGTGACCCTCGACAAATACACGCCCCTCGTTCTCTCCGTAGATTTAAACTGAATGCAGATTATTTACTTTGACCCTGCCTTCCTTCCAAAATAGACTTTTCTGATGTAATTTTGTGGTTGCTTTAAGTCAGGGAATTGGATAGTGGGCAGGGACGGAAGAGAGGCTTTGCACGCGGCAGCCGGACATTTAACTGCCTCAGTCTGTCCTTCCAGAGAGACGAATTAGGGCCACCTTCTGCGAAGGAGGGCAACAAATTCCCAGTCACGGGAATGCTAGAGGATTCAGGGACATCTCACACTGGATCTCTAGTTAAAAGGAGCCTCTGACTGCGACGCTTGCGTTTCTGCAGGCTAGCCCCCGTCTGACGGATTCCCAAGCCTGCTCCACAACCCAGCTTCCCTAGCCTGGTGCTTTTAATGCGAACGGTTTGGAGGCGCTGCCTTAATAGGAATTTTGTTTTGATTTTTAGGTGTTGAATCATGAAGCTGAATTGAAACTGCCTTTTGGACGCTCTCATTTGGGGGGTCAGGAAGGAAATGGCTATGATTTAATAGCTGCAGTTTCAAGTTCCAAGTAGAGAAGGGTATTTCATTGATGGAGTACAGCAGGGAGGAGGCAAGCTAATTCAAATCTTATTTTTGTCTGTGGGTTTAGAAAGCTGAGTCTGTTCTCAAGCTAAGGATTCTCACAAATACTTTAATAAAACGGGACGGATGAAAAATGGGTGCTCAGCCCTGACTTCTGGTTGTGATTTTTTTGTAACGTGGGTTTGGCTAATTTTTTACAAATATTTACAAATACTGCTATTTTCCATAAGTAAATTAAATGATGAAATTTTCTTTCCCTGGCTTTTTAGGTCCTGAAATAACCATTCTAACTTATTTTGCCCATATATTTTCTTTTAGTCATTACTTTTATTTCAACCAACCTCTCTGCATTCACCAGCATGGCTGAGAATTTTGGATATATTTATATGTAATTCTCATTTTAGCGGAAATCCAGCACTGTTTGGTCAACGCTGGTGATGTGGGATGTGGTGTGTTTGAATGTTTCGAGAACAACTCTTGTGAGATTCGAGGCTTACATGGGATTTGCATGACGTTTCTGCACAACGCTGGAAAATTTGATGCCCAGGTAAAAACCATATAGAGCACAGACTGTTTTGGGTTAGCGTAGCATGATTGAAACTTTCTTTGGAAAGACCTGTTAGCAGATTTCTTTAGCTGATCTTTGTAGTATGTTTTAGTGCTTGTAAGAGACATTCTAGGTGTACACAGGAAGCCAGTATCTCCCCGTTCCACCCCTGGAGTTCTGCTCTTTGGAGCTGTCATGAAGGCTAAATTCTTCTCCACTCTTGTGTCTACACAGGCAAAGTGGATTGGAGGCCAAGTTGAACAATTATCTGAGGATTCTTAGCCAAGAAGACAAAAGTCATGATAAATATCTTGTAACGGGGCCCTCTATGAGGGCACCCAGAACTCAGGCTGCAAGGCCCCTCACATTAGGAAACATAGGTTGAAGGGGGAAGGGCGGGAACTCCAATATACATTCCAAAACCTATTGTCACCTAATAGGCAAGACTAATGAGACACAAGATTCGGAGAGACTCATCTTCTCGTGGTGGGTGTGGGGGCAGGCACCATGGATAATTCAGGGCCTGCAGAGAGCACTTTTCTTCCTCCTAAGCTGCAAACCCTCCTCTCCCGACCTGAAAAGTCAAAACTCTGAACGAGTCCTGCGATTCTAGGCTTCCCTTTTGCTCTATATAATAAATATAGTCAGGGCCTGACCCACTTTGGTTGTGCCAGGGTCCCAAGGGTAGAGCCCAGTTGCCGCACGGGGCAGGAAAAGAACCCAACAAGCAACCTTATGGCTCCAATGCCCTCCATCCAAATACATTCCAGATGGCATGTGGCATGAGTCACACCTTCTTCATGTCCTCCGCGGCCTATATATGCACCGTGAAGCCCCCCATTATTCTATCTCAGAAACTTCCTCTCCCATTTCATTGGAGAGTGACAATCCCATTGGGATGAGGCCAACAGTTTAGGTGTGATTTACTAACGTCACCAGTCACTGTCTACTGACATCCTGTAAGGAGCATGACAAAGCAATGCTTGGGAACCAGAAAGGGATGCAACGGGGCTGGCAGCCGATACCGCAGAGGATGTGGGGTGGCAGGAGGGGAACAGACACTGGGCAAGGAAAGAGGTCGAGCATTTGAACTCTTTGAGGCTCCCTAACGAAACATCCCTTCTGGATTCACTGGAATTAGGAAATGAAATAGAAAATCCGGAGGAAAGATGTGTATTTCCGGGCAATCCCACAGGATGTCAGGATGGAATACCAAGAACAGACTGCGGCAGACCTCGCATAAATTAATCTTCCCTTTTTTTTTTCCTCAACCAACAGGGGTATGTTCTCAAGTTAGAAGCATCCCTTTCAAGCCTGTTCTCAGTGCATAACTACTTCATAAACTGGCACACCCTACCCTCCATCCTATTTGGCTCCCACTGGAAAGTCAGGAGGGGGGGCAGGGCGGGGTTTAGTGACCAGACACTATCTGTAGACATTTCAATTGCTTCCAAAGGAGAAAACCGAAATAAATGTGCTGGCTGGCTGCCCACTCCCAACCTAAACCCGTTTCCTTTCTTTACTCCATGCCTTCTGGGCCTGTCTAAAAACAGAGGGGTGACCTCTCCAACAATAGCTTGTTTCTATAGTAATAGGAGTTGTGGGGATCCCTGGGCAGGTATCCCACAGTGCCTCTGTCCCCAGAGGTTGGTAAGGGAGCTAACGGCCACCGAACTCGCCTGCACACCCCCAACAGCTGTCTCCTTTCTAGGATAAGAACAATCTAGAGGGGTTGCCAGGAAAGAGAACTGTGAGCCAGATGTACGCCTGGCTGCCTGAGCCACTCAGAGGCAGGGCGTGTGGGGGGAGGGGCTGGCCGTCGGGCAGTTCAGACTCCAGATGCTGCCAGGCAGTGTGCCAGGCGGGCCTTTTAGAGGCAGTAATCCTAACAATGTAAAGGAGTTGAACCATTTTCCAAAAGGAAAAGAATGCGCCTCCTTAAAGGATAGGAGGAGACGAGAGTGTGGGTTGGGGGTGGTAGGAGGCACTGAGGCAGAAAAGCACAGGCACAGTTAACGGTGAGTCTTCACCTCGCTCGTGGACTCCAAGGAAAAAGGAAAGGCGTAAGGTTTGGACAAGCAGGCCCCTTCTACGTGGGAAAAGCTCTGACTGGGAACCACCAAGGAGTTCTGGATTTATGTCTGGCCCAAATCCGCTTGTGTTCCAGAAAAGTTGCCAGCAAACAGCCAATCCTGGGGTGCCTTGAGGACAGATGGCCCCAGAAGCCCCCACATGAGGGAAACTAGTAGAGCAGCTGGGGAGGAAGGGGGCAGATGTGTTAGTCTCCCCAAGTGACATCGTGTCACTCTGGATGCACCTCCTGGTGTAGCCTCCACTGGTCACCTGCAAGGACATGGGTCTGAGGCAGGGCCTTGGGGTTCAGTTGTCAGAAAGCTCCTATGTAAGCCCAACAAGGGAAAATGCCGAAGTGTGTAACACGGACTCTCTCTCCTGCCCCTTTCTCCTTTCTCTGTCCTCAGGGCAAGTCATTCATCAAAGATGCCCTGAAGTGTAAGGCCCATGCTCTGCGACACAGATTCGGCTGCATAAGCCGGAAGTGCCCAGCCATTAAGGAAATGGTGTTCCAGCTACAGCGGGAATGCTACCTCAAACACAATCTGTGCTCTGCCGCCCAGGAGAACACCCGGGTAATGGTGGAGATGATCCACTTCAAGGACTTACTGCAACAGGAGTAAGTGCTCGCCTGGGGCCGGGAGGGGTGGCCTGCAGGGCTTGGGGCGAAGCCTGATTCGGTTTGAGGGGCTGGTTTGCAGAGCCTGAATTCTCCTGTCAAACGGGAGAGTTGCCATTTACCTCAGAAAGTTGCACAAGCTCCCCCGGGGAGTGCCTTTCCTGCTGACCTTCAGGAAAAACGAAAGAAATTTCCACCCCCGGTTTCAAAATCATAGGCAATAGAAACAGGAAATTTTTGTACTGAGCAAGAAACGTGTAGGATTCAGAAACACCCTTCGTCTTCCCCTCAGCCAGGATCCCAACAGCTCTCTGAGTGCTCCCAGTAGTTCTGCAGGCTCCCCCCCCAACCCCCCACCCCCGCAGGCCGTGCAGAGCAAGTGACATTGGTCCGGCACCAACCAAGAGTCCGGCCCGGAGCCAAGTGCTTTCTGTGACTTTCCTACTTGATCCTCACAACAGCCCTAAGGGGATCCCGTTCTCATCTCCATTGTACAGATGAGAAAACTGAGGTTCACTGAGGTGAAGTCACAGACAGTGAGAGGCACAGCCAGGATCAGAGGCAGGCGGTCCAGCTCCACAACCTACATTCTTCAAGGTCAAACGCTGAAAGCAATAGCTTTCTTCCTGCTCCCGTAAGCTCTCCTTTCCCTTAGAAGGTCCAATTCACCTTCTCTAATACATTAATGCCCTCCCAGAGAAAACTCAAAACAAATGTCAAAAACTTTAGTCAGCTAAACCCTTTTACACCGAAGTGAGGAAATAGGAACATATTTATTCAAAGACTTGCAATTCAGTAATAAACCAAGGAGATCTCATTCCTTAAAGAAAACATGCCATCGATAGGATCCTAAATTTTGCAGAGTGGTGAAGGCTGTGGCTATACAGCTGCGCCTAACAGGTCAACAGCCATGGCTCCTTCCTCTGAGACTTAGGGCAGAAAGCAAGTTACCAGTTAAACAGCCTAGGACAAGTCATCGCCAGCTTGATGGCACCGTTGGTCTATTCACAGTGACTCATGGGGCAAATCAGTACAATTTCATGAAGTCATGCTCCTTAGTTCGTGCCGTGGCCTTCCCCCAGCTATGTCACTCAGCAGGCTACTCCCCACCCCACCCACACCTCTTAGGTCATGGGGGATAGCAACCACCTCGTCACTTTCCGCTTGGTCATGAGGTTCTATGTATCTTGTAACACCTCTGGTCCAGTGTTAGAATTTTACCTTCACTGTGACTCTCCACAGGCAGCTCTAGACAAGAGCAAAATAATGTTGCCTGGAGTTACACTAATGCCTTACAAAATATTTCTTATTCTCCCAAATACCTGTAAAGAAACAAAGCGTCAACCACTATAATACTAGCTATCGTTTCTTGAGTGAGCCAGGCCCTCGGCCAGGGACTTTCCCTGGATTATCTCAATTATCTTTCCCAACGAGGCAGAGATTACAATCCCTATGAAGCAGAGGAGGGAGGTGAAGCTCAGAGGTTAAAGACGTCCTCTGAGATTTGATTCCTACTTTCCAACCTGGGAATTGGTGAGACACGTGACTGACACCAGCTATCAGGAACAGACCCTAAACCTCCTTGCTCCTGGCCTGCTCGCTCCCCACTAGACCTGCTAAAGGCTCACTAGTTCCCAAAAGTGGCCAGGGTTTTTCCCTTTTCTCTATACATCCCCATTACATAAGGAGGGCACTGTGAAATTCCCTTTCTTTCAGGTGCCCTGGAAAAGGCAAATGGCAGCATATGGCTGAAAAAAACTCATGAAATTTATTTGTCCTAAACCTACATTTATCCATTAGAGACAGTGTGTTAGCCTCAAGAATGGATGATGGGACGCTAGTTCATACGTCTGTAATACATTCCTGGAGCCAAGAAAACTGTCTTTTTAGAGAAAAGTCTTCTTTCAGAAAGCTAGAGGTTGTGAAGCCCCCAACCCCCAAATTTAAGAAGCAGGAAAGCACTGTGGCTTTCTGGTGTCTCCGCCATGGAAATATGGCCCATGGGGCCATGGGACCCTGAGTTCCAAAGAGCTCCTCGCATCATTGAGAATGAACACATAGCCCTCCACTCCAGCCCACTCTGCAAATGCAGGTGGTCTACCCCAAAAGGAAGCCTGGGCCTCTTTTAAGGACACTCACTGTGGCTGCACCCAGGTCCTCTGGCCTGCTAGGCCAGCACCTCTGGGCAGTGGGGTCCACCCAACTCCAGCTCCCCACAAACCCCCACTCCCTCCCCTGTGCAGCACACCCTCTTGTTCTTCAAACTGAATTAACTGTGTTTTTTGTAACTATCTGAACTGATTTGGGTACAGAGGATCTTGAGACTGATGGCAAGAAACAATTTAAGAATGTGTGTGGCATCGATAGGTCCCAGACAAGAAAATGAGAACTGCATTTGCTTTTCACTTTCGAGAGGAGGAAATCATAGTCACTCCCGAATCCATGTCACCCCCATCCCTCAACCCCACCCTCCAACCTCCAAACACTCTCACAGCTCAACGTGGTTCCCCTCTACTCCTCTCACCCCTTCCCAACCCACTTTCTTCATATCAACTGTCCCGGCCACCACACACCCTGTCACTGGGTGCTGGCAGCCTCCAGGCATGTCCCCTTCCAAGTATTTTTTAAAATCCTTTAGCCTTGCTGACACCCAGTTGAGAGCTGGGCTTTGTCATTAGACACGGGCGGAGCTTGCAGCCTGAGAAGGCACCACGCCAGCTGGGAACAGGGCTTAGATTAACACACACCCCTCCCCACGGTTTGCAGCTCTCTCCTGCAGAGAAAGTGCCAGGGGCAGAAAAGCGTGCAGGCTGCTCCAGCCTGCTCGGGTCCACCTTGGGTTCTGAGAGCTCATCTGGCAGGCAGGCTGCCCTGGCGAAGGTCCAAGAGGTGGTGTGCTCACCCCCCAGAGAGCCCTCCCCTTACTCTGGGGAAAGAAACTTGCAGAGGAGTATTAGTTCAGTGTCCCCCCAAAGATAGACAGGTTCTCAGCCCCTGCAATTCACTTATCTTGCCCCAGAGAAGTGACAGGTACCATCACGTGCCCAAACCCTGCTGCTGCTAGAGCAGATACGTGAACTTGAGCTCCCTGAGGCCACCAGGTGCTAGGAAGCTGGCACAGATGGAGCATTTCCATTGTGTTGCCTCACGTCCTCCTCTCTTCGCCCACGGAGATGAGTGTCACCACTGTCCTTGACACAGTCAGGGGCCTGCCTTAGAGAGTGTAAGCACGCTGCCCATCGGCCAGGCACGACTCTCTGACTCCAAAGGCATCCAGAGGCAGCCTGATCTTCCAGCCAGAACAGCCCTCCTCTCCCTGCCCCACGCCTTCCCAGCCCAGAAGCTTCCAAAAGCCATCTTCTCCCCACTCTGGATCCATTTTTACATCTATGAAATGAGGACAGTTCACTCAATTACAACTTGAGGACTGATTCATAAAAATGGCAGTAAACTGCTTCCCGAGTCTTAAAACATAATCTGCCCTTCCTGCCTAGCAACCACTGCCAGTTTGCAAAGAAAAGATTAAATGGGCCATAACGCAGCCACCCAGGTGGTCCATGCCCACAGAAGAAAAGTGTCCTGCTCCTTATAAGTGATCTCATGGTCCAGAGTGATTTCTCTGCCGGGGGTGATGGCCCAGAGCTGTGATATTCATGGTCAGATAGATCCAGAAACTTCGCTAGCCAAGGTTTGCTCAAGAATGTGGGTTAGCTACATGAAACACTCCATATCCCATTTGGGGATTTCAAAAGGCCAGTGAGAAAGGCTTCGTGAGTGGGCCATGAGAGCCCATTGCTGGGGATACCTCTTCCCAGATGGGCCCATAAATGTAGACAGCAGGCACACCGCTCCCACCTTTTGCACATGCCTCCTTCCCCCAGGAGGAAGGTTTGCATGATGTGGTCACGCCTCCAGCACTTTTCCTAAAGAAAGACCCAGGGCGGCTGGAATGGCCTGAGCAACTGGCTCTCCCCTCCGGAACCGGAACCGAGCATGTTTATTTCACACACAGCTGCTTTCATTCCAAAGGCCCCTCCTCGCAGCAGCCCTCACCTCCAGTTCTGGGGAAGCCCAGAGTGGAGGAATGGAGATGCTGACTAGTCACTCCGCTCCTGCTCCCTCGTCAGCATCTGGTACCAACAAAAGAAGCGCTCTGTGGGAACTGACCTCCCAGGGAGGCCGTCTTCCTCCCAGCCTCTCCACCTGCTGCACCCTCCTCCAGGTGCAGACGGAAGTACAGCCAGTAACTTCCCAAAACACCTTTCATCAGAAGCCTACACCAGGGGTCAACACAGACATGAGGAAAATGGTTTCTTGGGAGCCTTGCTTAGAGAAGACGTCCCTGGGAGAGTAACAGCCCATGCAGAGCCAGCCAACCTTCTTGACGCCATGTGCGAGGGGATAGTGGGAGACTTCCTGAGTCCTAAATCTTCAATGGCTCCCCCTTTCCTGCCAAAAAGACTCCTCAGTTTGGTATTTAAGGCCCTTCACCATGTGCCTAAGTATTACTCCTCTGGTCCCCAAGACCCACCTCCACTCCACTAAAACCATCCTACTAGCACACCCGACACACGCCCAGAGCTTTCCTGCTCTCTCCTTATCCACACAGCCGTCCTACCTGGCATCGCTGCCCCGTCTTCTTCCTTTACCCTACATACCTGTGACCTGTCACTGGCCCTTTTCCTTGTGGTGGGTTCTGTCCCAACCCTCTAAGTCTCTCCAGTGTCTGGCATGGAGCTTTGTACGTAATAGCCACTCAGGGAGTGGCAGTTAGGACCAGTACTCCATAGAATATGGGTAAAGGCTGGAAGTAATTTTGGAATGCTCCTCCACCAAACCAAACCCAAGCCAAGCATTGGGTTTACCATCTCTCTCTTCCCTGGTACAGTTACTACCCTCAGGCCCATTTGGGACAGGCTCCATTCTCAGTCTCGCTCTCTCTCCTCTCAATCTCTAGACCTTACGTGGACCTGGTGAACCTGTTGCTGACCTGTGGGGAGGAGGTGAAGGAGGCCATCACCCACAGTGTGCAGACTCAGTGTGAGCACAACTGGGGGAGCCTGTGTTCCATCTTGAGCTTCTGCACCTCGGCCATCCAGAGGCCCCCCACAGCACCTCCTGCACACCAGCCCCAGGGGGACAGAGCAAAGCTCTCCAGGACCCACCACGGGGAAGCAGGTCACCACCTCTCAGAGCCCAGCAGCAGGGAGACCAGCCGAGGTGCCAAGGGCGAGCGAGGCAGCAAGAGCCACCCAAACGCCCACACCCGGGGCAGAGTGGCCGGCCATGGGGCCCCAGGAACTTCTGGAAGCAGCGAGTGGGAGGATGAACACTCCGAGTATTCTGATATCCGGAGGTGAAACAAAAGGCCTGGCCAGGAAATCTTTCCTCCACGCCGTCCATTTTCTTCTCTATGGACATTCCAAAACATTTGCCATTAAAGAGGGGGGATGTCACATGCAGGATTTGGTGGGGACAGCGGACTTGATGAAGGTGTATGTTAGCAGAATGAACAGGTGAGGCGGAGATTCCCTGGGCAGCAGCGTAGTCTCGGCGGGGCCCAGTGAGCTCTACACTTGCGCCTCCTGAGTGAACGTGCCACGTGTCCTCCTTGCGACTTTGTCTTCTTTGCATCGGTGGAGCCACTGGGCGGCGGCCTGCGGTTTCCTCTGCTGGGGGGATGGTGGGCCGGGGAGGGGGCAGCGGACAACTGGCCCACCTGGGCTGGACCACACACTTGGCGCTGGGCTCGCCCCGCAGCTTCTGGTGCTGTCTTGGTGGAGAGCGGCTGGGTTCCAGGGCAGGAGAGGATGTGAAAATCTCGCCGGGAATGAGGAGGGTCAAGGAGTCAGAAGCCGTGTGGGTGGTTGGTGCCAAAGGGAAGTTCAGTTTCTTGCCTGGGACCTTGAGGTTTGGAGCTGCTTGCGGGGGGAGGGCGAGGGTTCTAGGTGTAACTTCTGAGCCGTTGTCTGTATGGGGCGCCCTGTCCAAGGGAGTGGCCCTTGTGTTTGTATTTTAACCACTGCTTCAAGTCTCGATTTCACTTTTTTATTTACCCAGTTACATCTACATACTACATATCTGTCGTCTAAATAAATGGCTTTCAAACAAAGCAACTGGGTCATTAAAACCAGCTCAAAGGAAAAACAAACCCCCCCAAAAAAAGACAAAAACCAATCCATGTTTAGGGGCTGATTTTTTTTTTTTAAGTGCTATTTTGAAAGGAATTCCAGAGCAATCTTACTGTACATCCAGTTGCCCGGTGTGGGCTCTCATAGCCACTTCCGGTGAACCACACACGCGCAGGAAGATGCACACACAAGGAGAACACCTGACAGACCCCCACCTCGGCATGTTGTTGCCTCACCTCGACCCGCAAGCAAGATGGATAAAACACTGTAGCCTGGATTCGGGAGGCCAAGTTGGAAAGCTGGCTTCTCTGTGCTAGAGGATGGAAAAGGGGACAAGAGAAGGAACCGCTCAGTACTTCCCATCCTGGAATGCCAACCTTTCACACACATGGAGGAGACGGCAGAAATCTCTGAGGGACAGGATTTTCCAGATCCGGACTGGAAATTTAGCCACGAGGAAAGGAGTCAGAGTGGACAAAAGAAAGGCAGGGAGGAGAGACAGAACTAAAAATACAAGGAGAGGCGGGAGAGGATCATAACAAAGTGTCAGCAGATTTCTTGCGGTTCCTTAAAACATTTCAGAGACAGGCCTCTCCTTTTTCTCCTAATAGGTATCAAAGGTTATCCTTTCTTATAGCCAGCACTCACATTGGAGCCCAGGATTGCAAGAAGGGGCCAGGTCCTCCTAGAGCAGGGTGGGCAACGTTTGAGAGTGTATATATACCATTTGCAGTTTGGCGGGTCACATGGTCTGTTACATCTACTCAACTCTACCATTTAGCACGAAAGCAGACATAGATAGACAACACATAACAAACAGGCTTGGCTCCTCACCAGTACAGTTTTATTTAACAGACCCAACTGGATTTGGCTGTTGGGCCTGAGATTGCTAACCCTCGTCCTAGAGAGCGGGTGAAAAAGCATGCATCCTCCGTTTATATCAGCTCATAACCCTCCCTCAAAGCAACCTGAGGCCAGAGATAAAGAAGCTAAATTTATCTACTCTAAAATGACTTTTTCCACAGAAATGCCCTTACCCAAAACACAGCTACTACTTTTGTACCCCAAATCCAGTCTCACTGCTGCCAGGATATGGTGCTGGAGTGTAATCCCCCCAGTCTTTCATGACCCATGTTGAAAATAAACCACTTGGGTGCTGGGGCAGGGGGACGAAATGCTGGGAGCAGCAGCTAGAAAGAGCTGGAGCTGCAGAAAGCAGGAGATGGTGAGCTTAAGCCAGCTCTGCCCGCGGGGGAGAAGGACCGGTGTGTCAGGCTCTGCCATGGGAACCGAGCGTAAACCATGGCTGTCTCATGCCATGGGCCACTGCAGCACGCCGACTGTTTTACTCACATCACTCAAAAGCTGAAGCAATAACATACTCCTGCATTGCTGGGTCAGCTGTTCATTTGTTCACTGGCTCCCAGGCTGGATGTGTAAAAGGCATCACTTTTATATTTCTCTCAGTGTCAATGTTTTATGTGTTCGCCTACTGATGTCCCATTTGTTGCTTCTATTGTAAATACTTGTCATTTGTATTTATTATCTCAGTGTTTTCCCCTTAAGGCATAAAATTGCTTACTCTGTTCATTTCAACTCTTTCACTGATCTCTGTTGTCTATTTTTCATGCCAGAGGTTTGTTTCTTCCCAAAGGTCAGGTAGATAGCATTTCATTCTGCTTCCTAATGTTCTGAGACATACAACAGTACTTATTGCTAAGGTTCTTTTGCTCAAAACTGAGGAACATCCAAATTCCTATGAGCAGTGGCAGAGACATTTGTACAATCTAAAATGTAAACAACGCCAGCATTAAAAATAGAACCTTAACTTGGGCTTCGTACTTCATACAAATTTACTCAGGAGCCTTCCTTTGAGGAAGGATGTGGATTTCCAAATAAAGATATGATGTTTGTTTTGAGCTTTGCATCTTAACAAGATGATCTGAACACACCTCTCCTTTGTATCAATAAAAAGCCCTGTTCTTCTGAAATGAGGACTGAATATAGTGAAATGCTGACACCGAAAACTAAATAAATAGAAAATACCAGCCCAGAACTGTAGTCATACTTTGACACATACACACAGATGGAGAAAGAGAGAAATTTAAACTCGAACCACACAAACGGCTTCGCTACAACAACTTGGAAAAACAATGCTTGCAGGGCCCATTTCCTAAGGAAGAGCAACGTCGCCTGATCTCAGAATTGGCACCACGTGGGCTCGCTAAGTCATAATATCTGTTTCTGTTATGGATTTAGGCAGCAGGACCTGTATATTGTCACATGGCATTAATTTTCTCCAAGCATTAATAAAGGCTTTAAATAAATGGCTTCCACTCAGTAACGTTATTGTCTGAGCGGGCTTTGGACGGCCCGTGCAAAGGGGGAGGGCTATGAGCAAGGGGGCTTTGGAGTCCTTTTTAAATGCTGGATGTTCAGTTTACAGGGAGGGGAACCTGGTGAAGGAGACCACTCTGGGCTTCTCCTTCACAGGGACTCTGTCCCAACTCTGTCTGCGTCACCCAGACCAAGAGGAGACTGAACTCCATGCAGCCGGCCTGGAAGCTCCAGCCCCATGGCCATTAGGGAGGGGCTCGCAGTTCCCTCTCATCTCCCCCGTTGCGTCTCCCCTGGGACCTAGCCACAGGCTTCCAGACCAAGTCTGCCACATAACAGCCTAACTGCTCAGTGGCCTGGCCCAGGCAGGGAAGTTTCCGCCTCCTCCCCGATTCTTCCTGCTTAACTTAGACCGCTGCTGGCATACTTACTCTGTGCCAGGCACCAGAGTAGGCAATTTGCATACATTAACTCATCCTGACTATGTCCCACAAGTAGCAGATACTATTATCCCATTTTACAGGTGAAGAAACCAAGGTCTAGAAAGGTAAAGAGACTTGTCCCAAACCTTGTGCCTAGCGAGTGGGGCGGGTATCTGAACTGAAACCCAGCTTGACGAAACTAAGCCCACATGCTTTCCCTGCCTTTCAGGCCCAGATTCTCTACACTCGATTTATTTTTACTTTAAACCGATCAGTATTTTTCCTATTTTACACGAGGCTTCGAGAAAGAATAATTATACTCTTATATTTATAGCACCCGGCCTCCGGGGAGTTCTGCCTTAGAATGGAAAGGAAAATTGATGCTCTCACCTTTCCTTTCTGCAAAGACTCAAATTTTGGTTCAGATAAGGGAGAGCAGGAGAATCGTGGAGTCTCATCGCGTTTCCGTGCATGTGGGTAATTTTGTAAAAGGCTCTTCTTAGGTGCCACTGAGGAAAGCATTTGGGGAGCGGCTGTGTTTTGTGACTATGCAGTGAGAGCTTTCTACACTAAACCCACCGGGTGGCCAGTCCTGTCCAAGAAGCCAGGCTCCCCTGAAATCTTCACCACTGTCATCATTCATCTTCATCATGATAATTGCAGTTTCTTCTGCATCTGTTATATACCCTATGTGCTGCCTGGTGCTTTGCAAATATTATTTCTAAGCCCCATTTTACACATGCAGAAACTGAGGCTCAAAAGTATCTTAATATGCCTAGAACCGGTCACGAGGCTAGTGCGCTCTGGGGGAGGCACACCGACCCACCGCAGGGCTTACTGTGTCCCGTCTTACTCAGCATCTCACCCCAGGTGTCAAAATGTGGGTTAAATACACTGAGTTCAGCGAGGCAGCTGCCTCCCCCAACCCTGGGGAATGGTTAGGCTGTGGGAGGAAGAGAGCAAAAGGGCTTCCAAATACGCTGGGATTTTAGCAAAGTTTCCAAAGGAAGCTGGAGCTGCGCGCCCCAAAATCTGGAGACAGAAATCTGAATTTGTTCTAAAGTCAACAGAAAAGAAAGCCCCCTGCTGAGGAGGGGAGAAGCCTTGGCCAGAGAAGAGGTTTCATGCGAAATTATTTTTTGTGGGTGGAGAAGAAAAGAAAAGAGCGATACAAGCCTTGGGCTAGGAGACCTACGTTGCTGCTTGCATAAGCAGTTCAGTTTTTATCACTCCCCCAAAAAGAACACACACCCAAAAGTCACTCCCTAAAGAGAGTGGGGGTGGGGGGGACCACAAGGACAACCTAAGCTTATGCGTGAAATGGCCCCCACCAGGGTGAACCCTGCCCTTCCACAGCACCCCACCTGGTAGTCCCTGATGGTGTATGCCCACCTAGCCACCATTTAACACTGGGGCTGCCCAAAGGAGCTTGAACTCGGGAGAGAGAAGAAGGCTCCTCTGAGGAATTCTCAGGGGCAGGGCGATTGCTCAGAAGGTACACAGGAGAATCAGCTGGTTCCATTTTCCATCAGGCAGTTTCTGGGGTGCTTTACAGTTCTGCAAGTGAAGCGGGCGGGCCCATGTCAAAAGAAGTAACACCCTGAAGAGGATGGGGACCGCTGGATGGCTTGCCCTCCAGAGTCAGGAATAATATTCAGCAAAGGATGAGGGCAACTGAGCAGGCGTCACGCCAGAAGAAAGATCAGAATTCTAGAACTCTGCCTTGGTTGTTTATTGCTATGTTAATAAACTACCCTCAAAACTTAGTAGATTGAAACAACCATTTTATTGTGCTCAGTTTTGTGGGTTCAGAAATTTAGAAAAGGCTCAGCTGGGTGGATGGTTTCTTTTCCACGTGGGGCAACTGCGGCTGGAGGGTCCCCTTCCCAGATGGCCTCTTCAGGATGGCACCTCGGTTCTCCCAGTCTCCCTCCTCCTCCCTCTGTCTCTACACGTGGCCCCTTGTCCCCTAGGGCGTCTCAGAGCGTGACCATCGCAGGGTAGTTAGTCTCCCTCTTCCATGGTTGGGGACTGGACCCCCCAAGAGAGGTGGGAGGATTTTTACATCATATTCCTCAAATCTAAATGAGGGTTTTGATTTCATCCTTGGTACTGTAACACCCCCAGGATCTGAACACCATGACAGCAGTGACTGTGTCACTTTTGCACATCTCCCCAGCAACCCCAGCATGTCACAGTGTGAATGAATGAATGAATGAATGAATGAATGAATGAAACCTCTTCTCTAAAAGGTGCAAATTGTCAAGTCAGATAAGTTTCAATTCACTTTAACTCCTGTAAATATATATACACATATATCCTGTGCCCTTATGCAGGGCACTGACACATCACAGAATCAATGAGTAGGTGTCAAAACTAAAATTCCCTGGGAAGTTGGCCATTTTGGAGTCAGGAGTCACAGATGGAAATACCAATCCAGCCACTTACTCAGGTTGTACCAGGTAAATCTCTTTTTTTCTTTAAATAATAACTGAAAAAATAAATCGGGACTGGCCTTGAGACCTTGGCAAATCAGTTCAACTTTCCAAGCCTGTTTCCTCAGCTTCCAAAGAAGGACTCTAACAGCTCCCCTGCTTCCTTCAAAGGGGCGGGGAGGATAAAATGACTGGGGCTCTATGAAAGTCACAACACATGGGAAGTGCTCTGAAGACTGCAATGCCCTGTAAACGGTAGGCACTTTTTCTCCTGGCCATTTTGGAAGGCTTCTGCCTAATGCTGCGAGCCCCGATGGGCCACCCCATCCTTTCCCCTGTCCTGACGGTTCTCTGAGGCAGTGAACCATCTTTCATGGCCAGACAGAGGACTAGCTGGGGACCCTCTCTAGGATGGAAGAGTCCTTGGCTCTTCCAGGCGTGAGTGCCAAGAGGAGCTCCAAGTGGCAAGCTCGGCCGGATAGCGACAGGGCCATGTGGGGCACAGAAGGCCTTCCGACCAGGCTGTCTGCAAACCTCGAGGCGAGGTACCCACAGAACAGCCAGTATTAAAGCTCCTTAATGAGAAAGGAAAGCAGAGGCTGACAGAGACGGGGGAGGAAAGCGATTCGGGGCCAGAGCCCACTCCACTCCTGCCAACGTTCCTAAGAGTCTGACATTTGGAAAAGAGCTGGCCTGGAGGAGCCAAGGATTTAGGACAGGGCTCTTTCCGGCTCCCGGGAGTGTCAAGAAGAAGAGGAGGAGGAGGAGGAAAATGACTCAGCTGAAATGAAGAGAAATGTATTTTTAAAAAGCACAACGATGAAAGGCACAAAGGAACGAAATGCAGCCCCAGGATGGGGTCCAAATGCCTTCTCAGAGGAAGTGGGGCAAATTTGCAAAAAGCTAGAGAGCTCACTAGGGTTTCTAGACCAAGAATAACACCATGCAAGTGGAGAGAGTCCTCTGGCTTGCCAGGCCCGTGGCCCCCCAGGGGACTGGTGCCCACCTCCACAGGAGAAATGCCAAAACGACCCTGCAGTGCAAAAGCTTCTCCACTTTAGAGTCTGAAAACGGTGTGAGTTCTGTCACAGAGGAGGTGGGTAGAAACCCAGCTCACATTCAGGCTCAGTTCACCTAGTAGGGCAGGGCTGGGAGCAGGGGCCGTACCCACCTGCCCTGGCTCCATTCCACCCACAGAGCTGTGCCGCAGGAGGAAGGGGGAAGGGAAGGGAGATGGAGAGAGGCTCCCTCCCCAGAAGTTGGCACAACCCCATCCCCTCCCACAGCCAAGTTCAGATGACCCTGATTGCAAAAGTATCATTTTTGAAGTATTTAATGGAGAACAAGCGTGATAATGAGGAGAGATGAGAACAGAGAGGAGCTGCCGGGTGACAGCGCTGCCTTCCCCCTCCCCTGGGTCACCCACTAACTGTTGGGCCCATGCCACCTCCTCCCTGGCATGGGCTCCATGGAAATTCACATTTCTAGAAAAGGGGATGTTGGGAAGAAGAGTTCAGCTCAGCACGAACCATGACCCCCTTCCAGGAGTGTGTCAACCCTACCAGCCTTTGTAAGAGTCTCCCAGTGTTTTATCCAGAGGCTCCTGCCACTGGGAAAACCATCAATGTTGTGTTCTCCTGGGAGGATGCAGGGTGGGGAGGCCAGCCTGGCTGGGAACAAAATGAGGGATGCAAAAGAGAACCCCTGGTGGGGGTCAGCTGATCAAAGCCCACTGCCCCATTCTAAAGCAGGGAAGTGGGGGAAGCCTTCCCCACCCCTGGTGAGAGCGCTCCCTGACTGCACCCCCTACATTCTGCCAGAAAATAGGAAATCTGCAGAGAACACAGTCCTCCAGACCCTGGGGCCCGCCAGCACCTCCAAGGAGAGAAGCCATTCCTCTGGCCATTCAAACACTGCCAGCACTTGACAGGGGGGTCCCCAGCCTCCTCATGGCTGCAGCTATGCAGAAGACATGAGACCAGCTGCATTCTGAGCCCCCTCCCCGCCCAGCCTGACTGTTCTGAGCTTCCTTTCCCCAACTCTGCTTTTCTACATGGACACCCGAAGGCATACAAGTATATCCAGGGCCTGGGCCTCAGAGGCTGTGTTGGTTAGGTGAAGCGAGACAGAACTGAAAGTACGAGAAATGAGTTGGGGAAATGCCATGAATGGTCAAGTAGAAGCAGGAGCGGGCGGGTAGAGCCTCAGAGCACAGTGCAGGCCTGACAGCAGCGAAGGGAGAGAGGGAAGGAGGAACAGCAGGCAGGACCGCAGCTCAGCTCTGACAACATGTCAGCCAGGATGAAAGGGAGCCCAGAGAAAAGTGCCACCAGAGGGGGTTTGGGTCGGGCAGGAATGGCCCCTTGTGCACCGTCTTACGGGGAGCAGCCTGAGAGGAGTAGGGCTGGGCCTGAACAGGGGACAGGCCCTGAAAGAGGGGCCGGGGGAGGCTGAGCTAACAGCACCCTTCACACAGGGAGATCTGAGCAGCACACTCCGTAGCTACCTAACAGCCAATGCTTTTTCAAAACGCCCTTTAAACAGCGCTATACTCAGAGCTCTTGAGACAGGTGACGCCCATAGCCAGCCCTCTGGCACAAGGCTATTGTGAGAACACAGGAGAGATGAACGCAAAGGAACGGGCACACAGAAGCCCCACACTAGAGGCTCACAGAATGGTGGCTTACAGGTCAAATATTGCCTGTGAGTATATTTTGTTTGACTCACCTGTTGATTTTTTTAAAACCCACGTTAATTGCCAGCATGGACAAGCCATGAAAACCCAGACTTCCAGCTTCTCTGTAAAAACAAAAGCATCTACTCATCCCGAGCCCACACTGCAGTTCACCACACTCCCCGCTGCTCCCTACTGCCTCACACCCTACCTGCTTCACTTGTACTTGGCCAGACTGGCCCCTGTAGGACCTCCTGCCAAAACTCATGGATGCATCTAAGCCATTCACGGTCATTCCATTGGTTAGGAGGATATAAAGAGGAACAATTAGAAAACCTAAAAAAGAACTTTGGGAAATTAAAATGTAAGAGAGAAAAATGAAAAAAGTCAGCAAAACAACTGGGAGATCAATTTGAAAACCTATTTCAGAAAGAGATGAATTATGGAAGAGAAAAGGTAAGAAGGGGGATCAGTCTAGTAGATTTAACATCCAAAGAGCAGGAGTTCTGGAATAAGGGAACAAAGAAAATGGTGGGGAGAAAATTATCTAAGAAATTGGTACAGAAATGAAGGGAAAGAGTTTTCAGACTGAAAGGCCTAAAGAGGACCCAAGAGAATGAATGAAGCTATTCCACCACCACCCCCCAACAAGATGCATTCTTGTGAAATTTCAAAATTCCTAGGGCTAAATAGGGAAATCCCAAAAGCTTCCAAAGAGTGGGGGAAGCAGTTACATAAAAGAATCAAGACTTTGATTCTTTTCCACAGCAGCTCTGGCAGCCGAAAAACCAAGGAGCAATGCTTCAGTACTCTGAGGAAAAGGAACTGTACACGCAGTCAGTCATCAATTAAATGGAGTACAGTCCAGATACTATCCAAAGGTGCAAGGTCTCAAAAAATCTCCTTCTCAAATATCCTTTCAGAGTGAACTTCCAAAGGCTGTGCTCCACCAAAATGAGGGAGTAACCAAGAACAAAGACACAATCAGATCCTGGAAGCAGAGACCTAGCGCAGGAGAGACGGAAGGTACTTCTCTGGTAACAGCAAGCAGAATCCAGGGTGACAGCTGAGCAGGCATCCCACTGGAAACAGGGGATAGAGAAGCCAGCAGATGGCCACTTCGTGGTTCTGTCAGAGGGTGGGGGGAAGTCAGTGGTAGTCAGTTAGTAGGGGAGATCAATTAGTTACAGGAAACTAAACGAACCAAAAATGAGCAAAAGACTTGAATGGGCATTTCACAGAAGATGTCTAAATAGCCAATAAGTTCATGGGAAAGGCCTCGACCCATTAGTCGTTAGGAAAATGCAAACTAAGACTACAATGATAATCGCTGTCCACCCAGCAGAACAGACCAAACTAAGGAAGATGGACAGTCTCAAGTACAGATGACGCAGTAATGCAACTGGACCTCTCGTACGTTGCTGGTGGAGATACAGATGGTACCTACAACCACTTGGAAAACTCCTCGGCAGTTTCTTATAAACATTTACCCATCCTGTGGCCCAGCAACCCCACTCCCAGGAATATGTCCAGAGAAATGGGCACATACAGCCACAAAAAACACTAGTACAAAAATATTCAGGGTAGCTTTATGCATAATAGCCAAAAACTGGAATCAGCCCAAATGTCCATCAAAAGGGGAATAGATAAATTCTACATACAAAAGGACTGGACAACTGATACACACAACCACACGGGTGAATCTGAAATGCATGGTGAGGGTAAGAAGCCAGACAGAAAAAAATGTATGTGGTGTGAGTCTATTTATATAAGGTTCAAAAATAGGAAAAACGAATCTGTGGAGTTAGAATTCAAAATAGTGGTGATCTTGGGGTCGGGGTAGGGCAGGGGTAGGCAGGTATTAACTGACAGGGACACAAGGAAACCTTCTGGCATGACAGATCCTGGTGTCACAGGTATAGCATGTGTAAAAGTCATTAAGCTGGGCACTCAAGATAGTTCCTTATTACTACATGTAATTTATTCCTCAATAAAGTACTGAAAGAAAACTAAACAAACCAAAAAGAAAGATGCATTGTTAATTCCATGAAGAATAAAAAGTTGTATTAAAAAAGAAAATGTAGGGCTGGCCCGGTGGCTCAGGCAGTTAGAGCTCCATGCTCCTAACTCCGAAGGCTGCCGGTTCGATTCCCACATGGGCCAGTGGGCTCTCAACCACAAGGTTGCCGGTTCAACTCCTCGAGTCCGGCAAGGGATGGTGGGCTGAGCCCCTTGCAACTAGCAACGGCAACTGGACCTGGAGCTGCGCCCTCCACAACTAAGACTGAAAGGACAACAACTTGAAGCTGAACGGCACCCTCCACAACTAAGACTGAAAGGACAACAACTTGACTTGGAAAAAAGGCCTGGAAGTACACACTGTTCCCCTTCCCCAATAAAATCTTTAAAAAAACAAAAAACGAAAAAAAAAGAAAGTGTGCTCACGGGACACTCCCTACAGTATAGACTTAGCTGACTGCAGACAATAATTACATGGATAAATACACTACATATGGATTCAACCAGAAATCTGTATTGTCAGGATGGACAGGAGGGCAGTGTTATGTGTAGCCGGGGGTTACATGGTGAGCAAAGAGAACTAGATCCTAGTATTTTATAGTAGGAAGTCAATAGATAATGGCTAAAGTCAAACAAATAAGAAATAGCAGCGAGATGTGCTATTCAGATACCTGGAAGTAAATACTAGAATAAACAGCTGAAGGGCAGTAAGTGCTTGTCTCTGGGGAGTAGTATTCAGTGGTGGGGACGTGTGGGGAAGGTTTTGGATCTGTTAGAATTAGAACAGAAACCCCCCAAAAATCCCTTAATTAAAACAGAAATGTGTCAGGTAAAAGTTTGGAGACAGGCAACTCAGGGCTGCGCCAAAAGGTTCTCAAAGACTCAGGCTCCCTTTTCTCACTGCTCACCAGTACATGGCCTCCAGGTCTAAGATCACCTGAGTGGTTCAATATGGCTGCTCCAGTGCCAGCTGTCACAGCCACATTCCAGCCAATAAGATGGAAGAAAGGACAAAGATGAAAAAGGGTGCAGACCAGCTGTCTTTTTACGATGTTTCCCCAAAGCTACAATACAACACTCCTGCTTAAATCTCATTGGCCAACATTGAGTCCCTCCTAGCTGCAAGGGAAGCTGGGAAAAAATCTGTATTTTGGACAGGCGTGTGAGGGAGGAGTCTCTGCCAATAGGGCCCATGTTTAAAATTTTTAACTGTTATGTAGGTATTATTTTGACAAAAAATTAGAATGTAAACCAAAAAAATATCATGAGCAGCCAACAGACAAAATGAAGAGCAGTTCTGCTCAGTGGACCAGCACTGCAGGTTGCATTCATCGTGAGCACACACCTGGGCAGGTGGGAGAAATCACCTGATGAGAGCAGTACCACCACCTCAGGCCTCCCACCACAGCTGGGAACCAGAAGTGGGGTTCACAGAAGGAAGACTGAGAAGCTGACATTATGGAATTACGTTATTGTGTGATGCACACAGGGCCGGAACCTACCCCAGGGCCGGGTGACTCCATGACAACAACCTTGCAGATAGCCCCAAGCTCTGAAATCTTTCCTCAACTTCCATATTGAGACCGTGTCTGCAAAGATCAAGTTGCACAATGGCCCAGAAAGGTGGAAATCGTGATTCCTGCTTTACAGATAATGAAACAACGTGCCCGGAGGTTAAGTAACTTCCTCCAGGTCATGACTGGAGGAGCCAAGACTGAGTCCCAGATTCTCTCCTCCATGACACAGGCACTCCTCCAAGGGATCTGGACGGCCATCCGCCGCTTTTGGATTCTCTGCAGGGCCACATCAGGCCTGTCAATAAGTCACAAGAAGCAATGAGTCATCTGAAGACAAGATAAACAAGAGGGAGGCCCGGTGGGATGAGAGGTCCTGTTTCCTAGGAAGTCGCCTTCTGCAGGGCTGAAAGATACACAGTTAGCAGGCAGGAACCCCTTCTGCAAACACCAGCACAGCAGTTTGCAGACAAAGAGAAAGTGCTGCTGGTACTAGAAATGGGCGGCCAAGCTGGGAGCTGTAGAGTTATTTCAATCCTGAAAGGGCTTTTGTCAAGCCTGGACCACAAGCCTGGGCATATAGAATTCCAAGCTTTTCCCTTCCAATTCCTCCAAAACCAGAAGGGAAAGTCATTCTAATGATATTTATTTGCTGCCTCCCATCTGAAGATCTCAAAATGCTTCACCACCATTTCTAGATAAAACTGCAGACGCTCCAAGTGACGTTGGGGCGGTCACTTCCTCTCTCCCTGCCCCCAGGTCTCAGGGCAGAAGCAAATGGCTCTGAGGGAGACTGAGGAGATTTGGCAGAGGGAGCCTACTGCCCCCAGAACCTGTCCTAGCCAGCTCTGCCTGGATGCAATGAGCTCACGGGGACCAGCCAAAGCCCAGAGCCCAGACAACCCAACAGGAAAGTGGCAGGCATGGCAGGGAGAGCCAGGCAGACAGAAATAAGCGGAGGGCAGGGCACAGCGTGTGAAGGCCGGCAGGAGAGACCCAGCCCAGGGCGAAGGGATAGGGCCCAGCACCTGCAAAGACTCGGGTCAAGGTGGGACCCCTCCCCCAGAAGGAATCTGCTGTCAGGCAAAGGATCCAGGTAGAGCTCAGTCCAGGCTTGGTCATCGGGAAGTCAGACAGGAGACCGGCCTGCTGGGCTCTAGGTCAGAGTGAGGTGATGTAATGCTGACTCAGCCAGAGAGACTGTACCGGAACTTTTTTTATACGCCCTGACCAATCAAGGAGCTGACGCCAAAGTTGAGGCAGCCTTAAAAGGCTACTTTTGGGGCCTATCAGACAGGGTCCCTCGGAAGCAATTCAGAAAGGAGCGTGTGCTATGCCACCTCTCTCCTGTCCCCCTGCTTACAAGGTCCTTCTTCTCCAAACCATTAAAGGTGACCTTCAAACTAGCCTGGACCCTGTGACAACACCCAAGACAAAGCCCTACTCACCCGTGACCCCTTCCTGGACTCCCCCAGCTTGAATGGGCCTTCCTAATGGGTGAGTTTTACCTCTGACCCAATCCAAATCTTCTGTTGTTATTTTTAAAATGACTTACTCTCACGCTACCTCCAGTACCCAGCACAAAGCCGTGTACTCAGAAGACCTCAATAAATATCTTTGTTTTTTACTTGACTTGAAAAGAATCTAGTTAAGGAGATTAAAAAGAAAGACCTCTATGAGAAAATGACATATACAATTAAGCACAAAATGATGCCGTGCAAATAAAAGTCATATATCCCGAAGGAGCACTGAAAAAAAGAAGTGAATCAGAGAGAGGGAGCATTAATCTGGGAAGGCTACCTGGAGGAAGTGAGTTTTGTCCAGCTATGAGGAGACATAGAGTTTGGGCTTATATATTAGAATTATTTTGGTTTCAAGCAACAGCAATCTAACTTGAAGTGACTTAAGCCAAAAAGAAAAAGGAAGGAAGAAGGGAAGAATGGAGGGACCGAGGGAGGGAGAGAGAAAGGAAGGAAAGAAAGAAAGGAGAAAGGAAAAGAATGAAAGAGAAAAAATACAGTGCACTGCATTGGCTTAGGCAACGGGATGCAGGCATGGCTGGATCCAGAATCTCAAATAACATTATCAGGAATCTGCCTCTCTCCATTCTGCTTTTCTCTGTGATAGCTCCATTCCAAAGCAGGCTCCCTCCGGGGTGGCTCCCTGGACTTAGATCCCACAGCTTTGCAATGCTACCAGGAAGAGAGCACTTCTCTTTTCCAGTAGTTGGCGTGGGGTGGGGGTGGGGGGGGTTAAAAAAATAAACAACTTGTGTTATAAAGAAATTCTGAAGGTTGATTGGTTACTGGAGCTTAACCTGGCCCAGTTTCACTAACACATGTCTCCTTGGTCTAGCTTGGGACACAAGCTTACCCCTGCAGCCAGCAAGGTATGGGGCTCTGACCGGCCAAGCTGAGTCACAGATCCACTCCTAAAACCAAGAAGCTGAGGCCAGTCCCATCCTAATCCTGTGGTCTGAGATTTCCCCAAGGGAAAATCAAGCTGCTATTATCAAAGAGGTGGGGGGAATGAACACTGAGCAGCAAAATCAGCAACACGCCACCTGTACTTGGCAGTGGGGCAGCGGGAGGCTGGGCATCCTTCATGCCAACCACGCCTGCATCGAAGACCCACTTTTCTAAGGACACCCCCTCCCTCCAAGGCTCTTATACCAAGTTACTGAGGTACCAAGCTCCCTGCCTCCCCACCGGAGATTCCTGAAATGAAACTGGAGTTCCAGAAGAGAGCTTGGGGCTCCCAGAGCACGGATAGGTCTGCACCTCCTCCTTGCTACCCACCACCTGCTCTGGCCAAGACGCCCAGCTGTGAAATCTCCCAGCCCTGTAGGAGGCCTGCAGGTGTCCCCCATGACCTGGAGGCCCAGCGCCCACACCTGCAGCCTCTGCAGACCACCAAACCCCCTCTGGAGCCTCCCAGCAGCAGGCGCACAGATGTCACACGTCATTCCAGCAGGGCCGGGCCCTCGGGGAGTACATGGGCAGGTTCAGCACGGCCATTCCCTTACATATTTTTAACCTCCTGAACGAAAGAATTCCATCTGGCTTGTCTGCCTCTCCCCAAGGCCCTCAGAATCCAGCCGGAGTCCGTACGTCACACTTCCTGCAGCAGCCCAGGGGTCGGGAGTTCACCGGTTGAGCCATTGCCTGGGGAGTGAGGGTCCTAATAAGCATGAAATCCTCCCCCAAAGCTCCAACAGCTGTGAGAAGGGAAGAGACCAAATAAAGCAGCGGGAGGAATTCCGCGGAGCAGAAATGCTCAGCGGGGGGTTCCAGGTCCAAGGGTCAGACTCTCGGTTACAATTGCCAGTGGTGTGGGGTTTCTGCCTCGGTTTCCCCATTGGCAAAATGGGACTGAAAGAGATCATTTCAGGGAAGGGAGCCCGTCTTTGACAGAGTAGGAGCTTCCCCATCCAGCTTCGGCCAGGTCCAACAGCAGTCCAAAATCACGCCAACCCTTTTTCTAAAGAAACTTCTAGACTCCCAAACCCACCTTAGGAGAGAGAGTCTAGCTCACCTTGGATCTTCCATTGTCTCTCTAAAGTTGGCCCTGGATAAAGCAGAAATGTGGGGGGCTGTAGGCTTGGGGCTCCCCAAGCACCATTCAGAGGTGACCGGAGGCTGGCAGAGGGGCAGAAGCAGGACAGACCCAAGTGTCGCAAAACTCTGGGACCTGGCCTCCTACATTATACCTGGGTGCACCCAAGTCAAGGGGGGCTTCTGAGGACTCACGACCCACCACTGACAACATTGCATGTGTTTACAATGACAATGAGAAGCAGAGCAATGAGAGGCTGCAGAGTTCAGGGAGGGGGTTGAAGAGAACTAAATACACGACCAGGTCAGAACAGGCAAGAGAGAGGTGGTTCCTGGCTGTTAGTCTAGAACTCAAAAGTTACTCATTGGAAAACAAAAACAACAGTAGAAAATTAAAAGAACAAAAAAAGTGATGAAGTGCCTTCTATGCTCTAGGCTGGGGAGCAGACAGCAAAATATAAAGGACGGAGCCCACCTGGGGGCGTGACTGACTGAAAGCCCTTTGTATAGAAGGTGCTTCAAAAGGACAAGTCTAACAAAATCATTTCAATGGGAATTGGGGCAAGGCCTGGCAATTATATTAGACGATCTGGGTTGCCAGTGGCAGCGGCCCAGTTTAAACTGGCTTCAGCCAACAACAAGAAGAATGTGTTGGCTCGCTCAGCTAAAAAGGTCAAGGGCCCAGCTTCAGGCATAGTTGGATCCAGGCTCCTACAGAACCATGAGGACTCAGCCACCTCCTCTCCATCTCTCGGGCCTGCCGCCCTCTGTGCTAGCTTCATTCTAAGATGCCATGTGATTTCTCCTGGAGGCTGCAGGCTTACTGTCTCCTTCCTACTGGCAATCACAGAGGAAAAAAGGAGCTTCTCCTCCCCAAGGTTCTCAGTGACCCAGTTTGTGTCACAGTCACCGTGGCCAGGGAGAAGCAACACAATGAATGCTCAGACTAGAGCCACGTCGGGCGTCTCACATACGGGTCTGGGGCTCCGGGGCAAAGGCCTGGGCTGAACAGAACAAAGGGACTCACAGGGATACACTGCCTTTGCCCAGCTGGGAGGCCCTGGGCGAGTCAGTGTCCCACTGTTTCGTCATCTGTAAACGGCGTGACAACACTTACTGCACTTGGCTGCGTGGAGATCAAGCGAGATAATTTATGTAAAGTGCCTAGCACGGCACACTCAACAAATAGTAGCTACTGTTCTTTGTCCTATTGATGCCATTTGTTTCTCACTTCAGTTTCCCTTTTCCCTGGTTTCCAAGACTGCCAGAGGCTCACCCTTCACACTACTACCTAGTGTCTTGGGAAGTGCTGGGCTAAAGAGATGGGAGGGGCGTGGGGAGGCTCGGTGGCAGGACCTCATTGGCCCATCCCTCCCTCCACTTTGGGAGCGCCCCACCTTGCAGTGGTGGGCTGGGAGATGGGGATTGGGTGTGCCAGAGGCGCCCCCGAGGGGCTGGGCTGGAGCCCGAGGTTCTACCCAAGACATCATGAGCTATCTAGAACTGTGGGGGCAAGAAAAGGGCCATGGGAAAGCCAAAGGCAGAGTGTCTGGGAAGGCACCTCCTCAATTTGGAAGCATCAAGGCAGGAATGGGGTTGGGACTGCCAGATGGACCAGGAAAGGGAAGCAAAGGAAGCAGGCAGAGAGGTGACCCCCTAGAGTCCGACCACTCACCACAGGCTGGGGAAACTCAGGTCCAGGACCAAATCAAGGCCATCCCTGGGTGCCACGATACTGGAGAAATTCTTTGAATTCAGAAAAACGTCTGATGACCCCACCCACTCTTCCTGGAAAGGGCCACACAATGACGTGGCCCAGATTCAGGTGGGTGTCCAGTAAGGAGCATCACAAGGAAGAAAGCAGGGGCAAGATGTGGCAGGGAAGGCTATGAGGGCTGTGAGCCAGAAGCCTCAGGGCTCCATCCGCTCCACCTGCCAATCCGGGGCCCCTTAGAGCAAGAACACCCAGCTCAGGGGCCCAGGGGCAACTCTTAAAAGACCTCTAGGTCTTCCCAGTCAGGTCCTCTCCTGGCAGCAGACATGCACCTCACTGGTCTTTTCTGGGTCGGGATTCCTGATCAGAACAAGGACAGAGTCCTGGGAGCAGCAGTGCTGCCGAGTTCAGCACCGATATTTCGGGGCCACCCTGATGGGGTTCAAATACCAGCTCCAAGTCTTATGAGTGATGTAACTTTGGACAAGTCATTGCCCCTTCGCAGGCCTCAGTTTTGCCATCTGTAAAATGGTCATAACAATAGTTTCTATGTTAAATGCATTCAACGATTGGCACATAAAAGTCACTCATCATTGACATGGTTATTACTATTATTATCATGACTGATTAGTATGTTTAGGGGATGAAAAGGGGTCTTCAGCAAAATATTTCAAAATCGACAGATTCAAGAGAGGTAGCTCACAACCTGAAATTTGATTTTATCGCCCCTTGAACCATCTGTCTGCTTTCTCGTCTGCTGGATGCCTTCTCTGCAACGTTGCCCAAACATCTGCCCTCCATTGATCAGCAGTATAGAAACGGATGTTAAAAATTCAAACAAGGAAACAGGAAAAGCTAATAACAGCTGCTCAAAAACCAGACTGACATGCACACATTGGCATCTGATCAAATGAGTGAGTGCCCAAACACGCCTGCAGCCACTGGTGGATCTGACATAGATCACTCACTGAATTTTCCAAGGGGGCTTGTAGAGGAGAAAGGGCCAAGGCGGTGGCTTCCAGGAGCTGTGTGGTGACGGCGTGTCATTTGTAATATATAAAGATGACACGACTGTCTGCAGCCACCAGCACGGAAGCCGTGGGGAGCCCTGGAGAGGGGTTTACATGGATCCTGTGCCAAGCCTCACCATGCCCCCATTTGCCCAAGAAACAGGGGAGCCTATTTGCAGCTCCACTTGGAGAAGTGAGAGGACAGCGGTGACCTGAGATGAGGGCTCGGGGGAAGGAGCCTCACCCACCCTCGGCACCACCACCATTCACGGACTTGTGAGCACTCACTCCTGAATTAACCTTTTGATTCATCAGAGGATGTTACAATGAAGCTGGCTGCCTCCAGAGCAGCAGCGGCTGGGAGTAACCGGAGGTGGCAGGGAGGGTGCTCAGGGCAGCTGGGGTACAGACCAGAAAGGCCAGGCAGGAGCTGAACCGCTCGGCCTGGACTTCAGTTCCAGCGAAGAGCCTGTCCTCGTGTGACGTGATGACTAGAAGTGGGAGTGGTGGCTTTGGGGAGCAAAAGAGAAAAGAAAAGGGAGGAGGGTGAGGGGAAAGGAGACTAAAAGACAGGGAGGGAAGAAGGTGGGAGAGCACAGAGGAGAGCTGGGAACCGAGTGACGGGAGGGTGGGTGGCATGTCCCACGCAGCCTCCCCCTGACCTATGATCTTCCCCAAGTGTCCCGACCTTCCCAAATCCATGCCCTGCAGATAGCAGCAACGGTTTTATCAGGGTTGACAGATTGTGCCCACAGTTTTAGAGGGGTCTTAAATATCACGACCTATGCAAATGGCAACCTCTGGCTTGTGCAGTAAACAGCCCGGGCAGCCCTGTGCCACGGCCCTGATGCATGCACGTCCACTGGAAACTCTCCTCCACTCCACCTCTCTCACCTGGGCAGCCTCCACCCAAGCTTTGCCTCTGACATCAAGACAGAGGGTAAGAGGGACAAGTAGCCAAGCCCACGAGAGTAAACAGAGTCTGAAACTCCAGGCTCCAGGCCTGCTTTCTCTCTCCCGTTTAAGGGGCTTGTGGCCCCATGTCAAAAATAGCCTTATTGAATCCACTGCGAGATAAGGGCCCTGCACCCAGCCCCTCCCCCGTGCCCTCCTGCTAGCAGCTGACTTAGGAGCTACCCACGCCCTCGCTCACAGGTGGGTCCCACATCACAGGCACACACTGGCCATGGCTGCTTTCTCCCCTGCCCAAACCAGGAACCCTGCCAGGCCAGACCACAATCGAGGGGGACGCTGGTGATTTCCTTCCCAACAACCAGTCGTCTACATGACCCCCTAACCTGCCTGCCCCTTCTCCCTTGCAAACAAAAATGGACATTGTTCAGAAATCTTTCTGGGTAAAGCCAGACTCTCTCTCCCAGACCCAGGGGATAAATTATGCTTGGTTTAAGCCAATCTTAGCCGTCCTGTTCCGCCTTGCCAGTGAGCGTCCAGAAACAGTCATGTGACCCAGGTCTGGTTAATGAGATGTAAGAAGCCTGCCAAGATTTTCTGAGGTTGCTGACTGAAAAAAGAGCACTGTAGGGAAATGCCCTCTTTGCCATCTTGCTCTGTGTGAGGATGTGAAGCCTGGAACAGCAGCAGCCATCTTGAGACCTAGAGGACAAATATAAAGCCAAAATGCCAAGATGCTAAAGATGGTGGAGTGGGAAGGAAGAAAAGGCCCTTGTCTCTGGGGTCATCGTGGGGCTGCTGAGCCGAACCTGCACTGCCCTCTCCAGATTCTTTGTCCATGAGTTAATTAAATTTTCTATAGCTTAAGCCATCGTCGGTCAGGTTTCCTGTTACTTACAGCCAAAGGCGGCTTCGCTGATACAACAGAGGCAAGTCCCTTCCCCTTCGCCCCAGGCAGCATTCTGCCCTTGCTGACTTCCAGGGTCCATCCAGGCTTGGGCTGCTCTTGCCCACCAGCCAGAGTGTGCACACATACCCTTCTGAGACCTGCAGGCACCTGCAGGCCGCCACCAGGAGCAGGGACTCCAGCCTGCCTCTGCCTGGGGTTGGCAGAATGACCACTAACCAACCTGGGGTCTGTGGCCTCAGACGCACTGTTCCCTTCACTCACGAATCAGCTGCCTCCCACACGAGCCACACCCTCTCGGTGCCTCTGTTTCTGTAAAATGGGGGGTGGGGGGGGTAACGATGATTTTTTTAACAAACTGCCTTATTTGCTCACAGGGTATCAGAATTAAGAATAGACGAAAAATGAGCATTTTGTGCATTTTAAAGCACTTGGTAATTGTCAATGAGCGCTGTTACTAAAATAATATCTAGATGGGGGAGCGCTTTGGGAAAAAACACTATGCAAATGTAAACAGTCATGGAACTGTACACTTTAAATGCGTGAATGGTGTGGTATGTGAATTACAGTCACGCGTCCCTTGACGACACGGATGCATTCTGAGAAATGCATCACTGGGTGATTTTGTCACTGTGCAAACATCATCGAGTGCACAAACCTAGATGGCACAGCTGACGACACACCTAGGTGATAAGGGACAGCCCACCGCTCCCAGGCCACAAGCCTGCCCAGCATGTTACTGTACTGAATACTGTAGGCATGTGGAACACAATGGCAAGGATTTGTGTATTTAGACATATCTAAACATAGAAAAGGTACAGTAAAAATACTATGAAAGATAGAATGTGATCCACCTGGATAGGGCACGTACCTTGTAATGGAGCTTGCAGGGCTGGGAGTTGCTCTGGGTGAGTCCGTGAGTAAGTGGGGAGTAAACGTGAAGGCCCAGGATGTTACTGTACACGACGGAGGCTTTATAAACACTGGACACTTAGGCTACACTTCATTTATCAAAAATAATTTTCTCTTTTCAATAATAAATTAACCTTAGCTTACTGTAACTTTCTTACTTTATAAACTTTGTGTTTTTTTAACTTTTCTACACTTTTATAATAACACTTATCTTAAAACACAAACACATAGTAATATTTTTTCTTAATATCCTTATTCTATAAGCGTTCCTTATTTTTTTCATGTTTTAAACTTCTTGCTTAAAAACGAAGCACAAACACACACGTTAGCCTAGGCTCCACAGGGTCAGGACCATAAGTGTCACTGTCCCCGCCTCCATCTCATCCTTCTGGAAGCTCTTCAGGGGCCGTAACACACATGCAGCTGTCATCTCCTGTGAGGACACTGCCTTCTTCTGGAACACCTGCTGAAGGGCCGGCCTGAGGCGCTTCTTGAGGAGGTGTCACTCTTCAGAAATACGTCCACAGTGGTTGGCTCGGTTTGTTTCTTTTTTCATCACAGATTTGCTTGTAAGTAGATAACGCACCAGGGACATTCCTCTCTATTCATAAAAAAACCTTCCTGTGCTGGGGTCCATGTTTTCAAACCTTTTTAAGGAGCTTGTTGAGGTCTGCAAAAGTTTCTGCCAAACCCTTCACTGGGAATTCTCTTGGGGGTTCTTCTTTTTCTTCATCCGCAGTTTTCCTTTTCTCTTGCCCCTTCTTCAGCTGTGCGTTCCGGTTCCGGTGCCAGCAACTCCTCCTTAGTCATTTCCTCAGGAACCACCTCCAGGAGCAACTCAGCGCCACCCTCATCCACACCCAGGGGTGTGAGGTTGTTTGCCATCTCAGCCACAGCCTTGGTGATTTCGGCAACCTTCACGCTACGACCCTACAATGACAACGCTACGACATCACTAGGCGATCGGCATTTTTCAGCTCCGTTATAACCTTGTGGAACCACACTCCGGCTCTGTGTGACCCCAGAACCCACAGGCATTCCCCCTACGCCACGCCGCCTCTCATGTTCAGTTTCAATGACTACATATTAATTGACTCGCTCGTGCTGTATCTTTCTTCCCCAGTGTTTCTACTTCTCTGGGATGTCACCTTCCCTCGTCGCTCTGAATGGTGCACCCTTGGTAGCTGTATGGTTTCAGCTTGCTTACCTCTGTTCTGTGAAGAGCTCATCTTTGCTCTGCCTGTATTTCTCCACGCAGAGCCGAGGTGTGAATTCGTTTCCTATTCTATAGCGCCACCTGGCGGCCGTGGAGAGTATAGCGTGTTTTGGATCTAATGGGCAAAAGGAGGAACCTTACCGCCCCATAGGTTTGAAGATAATCTGAATGTTAGATCAACAGCAAAACCAGGGCTTCCAGCACAGTCCACTCCACCTCCCCACGGAATTTACATCTGCACTAATTCCACTACAATCCGCCCTGCCCTCGTAGAAAGTGGACACACAAGCCTTCCCTTCTTCACCAGGTGGTCTCTGAGGCTGCAGGGCACAATCCAGTACAAACCAGGACATTCTTGCCCTTTGGTGGAGTCCGGCTGGTCTTGCAGGCCCCAAGCGGGGAAGGGGACATCCCAGCCGCAGAGATGCGACACGCGGCCCTAAACCGGCCACTGGAAGGTCAGACGTAGGTTACCCCGAAGCCTCAGAGAGCTGCCTCTTTCCTCCAATTCAGGAGAAGACACGTTGAAAATAGTCCTCATTCTTATGACATTGTTTTAAATGATAAATGCAGAATAGTAAACTGTACATACTGGGTGGGTTTTTTTATTCTTCCTACATTACAAAATTGCACTAAAAATCTGAAGTATGTTCAAATGTCAATGAAGGTTATTTGTGAGTGGGACTTTTAACACACTTTTCTATGTATTTCAACTTTTCCATAGTTGTCCTGGAATACCTTTATCACGGAGGAGAGGCAGGAGGCATGTTCACATTCTTGGGAAAACTGAAAACATTTCCCATGATGCACTGGGGAGCTGTGGTATAGGAACTAGCCTTGAACTTGAGGTTGACAGCCAGGGTATCCTTGAGTAAGTCACCTTCCTAACCCCCACCTCCATCCTGTCCTCCATAAACTAGAAATAATTATAGCTACCTACTCACAGTGTTACGGTGAGGGCTAAATGGGATCACGTATGTGAAAACACTGGTGTGGAGTAAGTGCCCAGTAAATGTTCCTTGAGTAACAGTGTTTTATATACTTATGGCGGAGCCATTCAGTGCAAGTGACAGAAACCCAACTCAATCCAGTTTAGGGGGAAAAAAATAGGGACAAAATTTACTGTTACAACACTGAAAACCGAAAAGATTTGGGTTTCAGGCACAGCTGTGTCAGGGTGCTCAAATGGTGTCATTAGAGGTCTGCTTTCTCCACCTCTGTCTTCTTCTCCCCCTGTACTGGCTCCAATCTCAGGCAGGCTCTTCCTAGAAGGGAGAGGATGGCCCCCAGCTCACATCTCACTGGCTCAGGTCTCAAGAGCCCCGATGGGGAGAGTAACCCCCCATAACCCCACTGAGTAATCCCCAGTAACCCCAACAAAAGTTCCTCGGCCCTCATCCAAACGTAACACAAGAGTCTGACGGACCAGCCTGAGAAGTCACAGCACTCCGCCGGGGAAAGGGGCTCAGGGCTTGCCCTATTCAAACCATGTGACTATTTGGGGGTGTTTCCCCAAGGAGACTTGGAGTATAGTTACCAGAGAAAAGAAGAAATGGCAGACATCCCCAACACACACATGACTCAAATAACACAGGGCAAAGGTTGTCACAGGCATAGGGCCACCCCTCCCTTGAGACAGATTCTGACAATTCACTTTAGCGCCTGTGCAAAGAGCCATGCGGTAGTGGGAAGAGCATGGGGATGGGAGGCGAAAGGCATGCGTCCCACTTGCAGCCCAGCCCTGGGGCCTTGAGTAAGCAGCATCGCCTGGCGGGGTCTTAGTTTCTTGGAGCAGGGTCCAGGCTCACGCAGTCACATGCCTCCAGGGCCCAGCGGTTAGCAAATGAGTGAAGCCACCAGTTCAGCAGACAGGAAGTGGTACCACCAGTGAACACAAGTCCATTCAGAACCCGACTGCAGTATCGTGTTGTGATGCCGCCCCGGGGTTACCAGGTCTGCTGCTTTGTCAAGGCGTTCTGTGAAATCTCCTGCTTTTCCAGTGTTTAAAAACGAATTTGACTGTGGTGGTGGTTGCACAACTCTGTGAACTGTGAAAGCCATTGAATTGTCCACTTCAGTGGGTAAACTGGATGGTATAGGGATTATATCTTGATAAGGCTGTTACAAACTCTCTCAGAAGCTTTCTAAAAGTATTCAGCCTTAAAAAGGAATGAAGTACTCATCCGTGATGCAGCATAGATGAACCTCGAAAACTATGCAAAGTGAAAGAAGCCCATCCCCAAAGGCCACCTAGTATATGACTCCATTTATATGAAATATCCAGAACAAGCAAAAGCAGATTGGTGGTTGCCAGCATGGGAGGAGGCGGGGGTGGGGGGGGGGCGGGAGATGGAAAGTGACTGGTGTTTCCTTCTGGGCTAATGAAAATGTTTGGAACCAGAGAGTGGTGATGCGTATACAACATGGTGAATGTACTAAATGCCAATGAATTGTGTACGCTTAGGAATGGTTAATTTTATGTAATGTGAATGTCACCTCAATTTTTTAAAGTTTTCTTAAATACTCTGCTAGCCAAATAAAACATATCCGTAGGCAGAACTGGGCCCAATAGTTGCTGGATTTTATTCTCACTAAGGTCCCCTCTATCTCTCAGATCCCATATTTCCAGAGACTAAAATGTTACCTCCTGTCAGGGGAGCAGTGACTGGCTGACCGAAGTCTACAGCCAAGAGGAAAGAGGTATTCTGTCTCCTCAAGGCAGAACCTCCCGAAGATAATTCGAGGCCAGAAATAAAAGTCTGCTCAAGCTGGCAGCAAGCCAGGGTTTCCCTTTTTTTTCTAACTGCCCTTTGCCACAAGGAAAGACAACGAATTGCACGTGTGTGACAGCAAATGGACTTTGTTGACGCGGGCCAACTTTAATTTTTGTGAAGCTAATAATTAGGCTGTCATCCCCCCGCTCCAGAGCAATTAGTGGCCTGCAGGAGGGATGAATGGGCTCTATTATCACAGGAAATTATAAATAGAAGGAAGGGCAGGGAGCATGGCAGCCCTGCACAGCATCACCCCTGCGCTCTTGCACACACCAGCATCTCCACAAACCCCACTGTGTTGACTTGCCTCCGGTTGACAGCTTGAATCCCAGCTGCCATCCAAAAGGGCTCTAAATTCTGCCTCTGTCATCTGAGCCTGACTTTTTACGCTGTCCAGAGCAGGGCCGAGCAGCCCAGCTGAGCAGCAGGAGAGCCAGGGAGAGATAAACGCCTTTGTTTCGGTTGCCTCCCGACTCCAGGGTCTGAAGGTGTCTGGTGCTGAGCAGAAGGAACTGGGCTCGGGCTGACAGGCCAGGGTGTTGGGGACACTGAGTGACAGCCTCCTCGGTGGTTCCCCAGGTCAGAGCAGCAGCCCCCAAACCACAGCCATAGTGGGAGGTAGCTCAGGTTCACACTGGGACCCTTTCTCTGCCAGTCTTGCTTCAACCAACAGCTCAGGCAAGTTCATACCCCCTCTGCAAACTCATCTATCTATCAGATCAGATCGAAACAGAGTTTGGTAGTTCAAGAAGGAAAAGGATTTGTCATTCTAAGGGAAAAGCAGCAGTCCAAACAATGCAGAAAACAATGACAATGATAGTTAACGTTTATATAATGTTGTCAATGCACCAGGCACTTTTATTACGTTAATTCATTTAAGCCTCCCAAACAGCGAGATATGAGATAGGTAGTTTTACTGTCCCCATTTCACAGGTTTGTAAACTAAGGCAGCGAACAGCTAACTTGTCCAAGTCACACAGCCAGGAGGTAAAATCTAAACCCAGAGACTCCAGCTCAAGCCCATGGCATTAACTACTCTTTCTTACCCTCAGTGGATGAGTGAAGCCGACCAGGGGTGGGAGACGAGAAGGAGTGGTGGGAACTGCTTTTCAGCACCCAGAATAGGCACACAGCAGGCACCCAATCACTGTCAAACACTCCCCAGAGTAACAGCAGAGCACCCCTGTTCGAACCAGTTTCCATAGCTACCGCACCAACGCTGGATGCTGGATTCAGCCACAGGCAATGGGGGAGCCACTGGGTGAGGACCAAAGATCCCCCTCCCTCGCTCACACCAGGAATCAGCTGATGAGCTGAGCTTCGGTGGGGACGATTTGGGTGGGATGCGGGTTCGCTGGGACACAACCAATTAGCAAGAGACGACCCCTCGCCATGCCACAAGTGGGCAGCAGCTCGGCATCTCCGGGCATCCGCCCACCCCAGGCGCAGGGCTGGGTCTGGAGGCTGACAAATTCCACCAGGTGCCCCAGCTGGCCCTCGGTGAGGGTTCACTCCAGCACCGGTTGTTGGGGTTGGAAGACCGTAGCTGGGAGTGCTTAAGAAACCAGAGGAACCACCAAAATATCAGTGCCTGCCGTTAGGGGGCAGTTTTAAACAATCGCAGCTGATCAGGTGAGCCCTGCGCAGCCCTTAGGAAGAAAGTGGCCCCTGCTGGTGCGGAAAGATCTCCAGCATACACCGAATGAGAAAAAGCAAAGTGAGGTCCTACGTGTAGTACGACCCCAGTTGTGTAAATTTTAGATAAGTATAAATAATTGCATGTATTGTTTGTGTGCTGGTCTATGCCAAAGAAAATTCTGAAGGAAACTCAAGCAGCTGCTTGCAGGATACCTTAGAAAAGGGGCTTTTATTTCTTTCTTTTCTGCTTTTCGGTGCTGTTTGAATTACCTTTTTGCCATTGGGATGTATTAATTATTTTTTAATTAATAGGGGCTATCTGGAATTTGGGATTTGTGAAGATTTTGTTTTCTTTTCCTTTTTTTTAACACGGCCTTCCCTTTTAACTTAATCAATGCTGTTTATAAAGGGAGAGGGAGGCAGCTTAGAGCTTGCTGATCGTGCTGCCTGCTTAGCCCCCAGGGCAGGAGAGCCAGCTGGCAGGGCCCCAGCTGCTCCCTCTCCAGGCAGGGTGGCTGGTTCCACCCTGCAGCACCCGGGGACACCTTGAGCTCCTGGGAGGCCAACACCGTTTGGTTTCCCTAGGCCACCTTTGAGGAACCGGGACATGGGGCTGAGGGCCTGGTGCTTCATTCCCAACTATGAAGCCCCCTGGCCGGCTGACATAAGCCATGAGCTTCCCAGCAGGGCCTGTGAGTGGAGCTCTAGGAGAACAGCAGGGCCAGGAGCTATGAATGAACGGCTATGACCTGGGGATTTGCCCACCCAACCTGGGCTCAACGCCATCCCAATAGTTTCATGAGCAGATCAGTGGGGCAGGGTGGGGAGGCAGTCAAATGGGCAAGACTTTTAACAGATTTGACTTTGAACCTGGCTCCTACATCTGACAGCTGGGTGACTTTGGGCCAATGACTTGACCTCTCTGAGCCTCAATTTTCTCATTTGTGAAACACCAGTTACAAAAGCCTTGTTATAACATTTAGCATCGATATACACCTAACAAAAAGACTGGCATATAGTAGGCAGGGGATGATAAAAACTGAATCCAGTGAAGTCTCCAGCCTGGTGATTGTTGTCTAATTGTCCTGCATCCATCTCTGAACCAGATCAGTATTCCCTCGAGATTGCAAAGGGCATCCTGCTCCCATCTCAACCCTCCACGTGAAACCAAAGTCCTCCCAGCCCCCTATCGAGGCACAGACCACACCCCCAACCCTGCAGTTCCACATGTTCTCGCTTGAAGGCGACATTGAGCTTTGGATTTCAACCTGCCAGGAAGCACCCACTCTCCCCAATCCTCCAGCCCCAACTGCCACACAACACAGACCAACAGAACCAGACGTCTCTAAAGAGAGCAGTTCTAGAGACAAAGAAAAGACATGCTACTTCTCACCACAGAATAAAGACATGAAACGTGCTAACCCTAAAAGTGGTATCAGCTAAAAATATAAACGGATTTCAGAAGGGGACAAAATATAAGGCGGGGGACCTGGAGGGCTACGAGCATTGCTGCAGACTTCCATGTGAGTAATCAAATAATTACAATGATAGCTAAGTCGATTATAACACATCCACTCGAACGAACATTTGAAATTCTAATGATAAAGTTTATGCAGCAACTTGGGGCAATTACTTAAATGGAAGAGAGAATATAAATTTGTTCCATATTTGTATTACGTCCCTCTAAAAATTATGTATGCTTGTAGGGAAAGAACAAAAAGAAACAGGAATCCATAAAAACAGGAGTTACTGAGTAACAGGACTATGAGTTGTTTTTTTCACATATGCTGTTTTTCATTCATGTTGTTTATTCCCTCTTTCAAGGCTGTTGATGGGTGTTGGCGGGGTGTAGGGGGGTATAACACAGTCCTGACACCTCTGGTCCACAGAAGTCACTGAGTGTCCACAGCAGAGACACTCCTGTGGGGTAAGATGCAAATAGCCTCTAGAGAGAAGCTAAGAAAATGTGCAGCCGATGGCAGGGGACAAGCACCGCTCCACGATTCATTAAAACACATTCAAACATAAGAATGTGTGCATTTAATACGGTAGCTCTCTTTACTACGGAAAAGCGGAATTTCAACATGAGGGAAGAGAATGGAAGAAAACGGAAGGACGTACTCTTTCATACTAACAATCCCTTATTCGAGGCGTCCTGGTTTATCTACTTCTTGTGTTATAATAATGATAATTTGCCATTTATTAGGTGCCAAGCAGTACAGTGGGCACTTTCTATATGTTTTCCCATTTAATGCCCTCAACAACCTCATGAGATAGTAGGTGTTACTTTCCACCTTTATAGATGGAATTTGGAGGCTACGAGAGATCATTTGCCGGAAGTTGTGTGGCTTGTTAGTGGTCAAGGCAGGATTTGAGCCCAGGTGAGTCCCTTCCCAAAGCCTGTGCTCCTTCTACCCCACACAGCCAGACAGAGAACATGGGCTTGGCCTTTAACACCTTGCAAGGGGCAAAAGGTTTCACCAGAGACCCTTGTCTTCATCCTAATGGTGACATGAATGACATCTGTGTGCCAACAGGTTCTGGCCATTTTTGTTGCTGGGATGAAAGCAAAGTGCTTGGTTGGCGGGAGGGCAGGAGATGGTCATCAGAGCTGCTTAGGGGGCCTGTCGCCACCCTTTGCTTTCCAGTTGCTCCTGCTCTCTGGTTTTCCTGCCTTTCAGCATCAACAGGTAGAGGACACAGCCCACCCACATAAAGCCTGAGTCCCCACTTACATGGGAAAGCTCCACAGTCAAACAGCTCAATTCAAACCACGTTTCCCTAGAACTCATGTGAGCAGAGCCTGTGCAAACGGTGTTGGCCAATCTGCAAATGTGCTTTAGCATAATTTAGACATAATTTGGGTTGGGGTGGGGTGGGGTAGGGTGGGTTTTAGCTGACGTGTATATGTCGATGGGTACTAACAAGGGACGCACTATAATTGTGCCTATTTCACAGGTAAGAAAACCGAAGCTCAGAGATAAGAAGGAATTTTCCCAAGGCCACTTAGCTGGGACATTGCAACAGACTCCAGAGTCCAAGCTCACAGGAGCCCAAGCTCTCAGCCACTATAACATAATGCCTCTCAGTCTGCCAGACTGCTTAGGTGGAAAAAAGAACAAAAAACCACAGCAGCCTCTCTGAGCCTCAGGCTCTTCACCTGTAAAATGGACTAATAATAATATCTACCTCAGAGGGTTGCTGTAAGAATTAAATCAGTTAATACATCTAAGGAAATACATAGCCTGCACTCAGTAGATCTTAGCTGTTATTTAATTATTGAGATTATGGAGTCCAGACCTGGAAGGACCAAAGTGACCTCGTCCAACATCCCTATGACAACTTCCAATATCCACTTAAACTGAGAAGGAGCCATCCTTGCTCCATGAGGCAGTTTGTTCTTTCATTAACACGTTCCGGATTAGAAATGTCTTCCTAATGTATTTGGCTAAATCTGGCTCACACAACATACATCCTCCCCCAGGTCTATTTCTGCCCTGGGAAAGAGACAGCATGAAGCCAGTCCCTCTGACTTGGCAGTGCTTCTGAGCGAGGACAAGCCCACTGCCCGCCCCCCAGCCTCTGGCGCCCTCCCCGCCGTGCCCCCGGCCTCCGCACCACTCAGCATCCTTGCCTCTAAAAGCCCAGAACTGTCGCAGGCGTCCAGCTGGGCCCGGCCACTTCCCTGACCTGGGCTATATTAATGCGACATGGATCCCCTTTCATCTTCCATTGACAGAACATGGGATAAGGAGAGAAGGCAGGAAAAGTAGGAAACTGAACATCAAAAGGGCAGATGTGTTTGCAGCACTTCTCGATTTCTTAGCTTCTGGCCACCGACTCATTCTCCCTGACAGTGAAAGCTTTCCTGGGGTGAGACTTTTGTCCTGATTCCTGTTCTAGAGGCTTCTGTGCTGTAACTGTTCTGTTGTAGCACACTCAGGCCCTGTGACCAAACTGGGCAAACAGGGATGGGGTCAAAACACATTTCTGTCCACCCAGCCAGGTATCACGTGGGCCAGACCTGTCTGGAGCCCGAGCCTTCCTCCACCAGCATTCATCATTCTCACCGTGTCCACACCGCATCCAGGGCAGGACCAGGCTCTGGGCCAACTTCCCACAGAAGAGGGGTGGGTGTTTTAAGTACCTTTATCTCCCGAGGCTGCAGAGAGCTGGGACCGCTCAGGGAGCCCTCCCCACACCAAAGGAAGATGTTTGGGGATGGCAGGAAGGATACCTAGAGGGTTGCTTTCTCATCTCTGAACTTAATGGGGATTCTTTTGAATGTGTGAAAGTGTTCTGGAAAATTAAAGCTTTATTCCAAGCCTGAAGCTAAGTGCTTTCCGCTTGGTGCATTCATTCTCTGACCATCTTAGTACTTACCACTATATTGCAATGGTCCATTTACTTGTCTAGATCTCTTCCTAATATGTAAGTTCCTTGAGGGTCAGAACCTAGCAGTGCCCAGATACAGTAGGTGATCAATCACTATTTGTTGAATGAATTGATTAAATGAATGAGTCAATTTAGCATTTACCATCTGATCCACAGACTGTACTTTACATGAAGCTGCACAGCCCTACAAAAAGGTGCATCAGGGGACTTTCAGTTTCAAGATGACAGAACAAAGATTTGCCTCTCAGAAACCATAGAAGGACAGGAAACATACACAAATGGCATCGTCAATGAAACAAGGCGACACCTGGAACCCTGAACGCCAATGTATAAAACCACAAGTACCTAGAGAAATGTAAATGACACAGCAGAGAGGAAGCAAGTCAGACTCCAGGGGGACCCACACTTGTCCTACAAAACCCCCAAAAGCCTCAGGAATAGGAGGTATCAAGTTCTCTTAGAACACAGAGATTGAACAGGGTACAGAAATAGGAATTATTTGAAAGATCTCTTTAAAGAGTACACAGAGTCTATCAGCTGATGAATGGATAAACAAAATGTGGTCTAGCCACACAAGGGAATATTATTCAGCCATCAAAAGAAATGAAGGACTGATTCATGCTACAATATAGAAAAACCTTGAGAATATTTAGCTTAAAAGCCAAACACAAAGATCACATATTGTATGACTCTATTTGTATAAAATATCCAGAATAGGCAAATCCCCAGAGAAAGTGAGTATATTAGTGGCTGCCAGAGAATGGGGGAGGGTTTCTCTGGGGTGATAAAAATGTTCTGGAGTAAGATAGTGATGATGGTTGTACAACCTTGTGAATATACTAAATGAAACCGAATTGTACACTTTAAAGGGATACATTTTGTAATGTGAATTATATCTCTAAAAAAAAAAGAAAGAAAAAAAAGAGTACACAGAGCTTCCAGTCCGCTTCTTCTGATTTAAATACGAACTGAGAAGCAGGAATCACCAGAACGTTGAAGACACCAAAACATACAAAGACAAGAAAGAAACTCAGCAAACAGAGATAATGAAAGGCTCGTCAGCGGAACTGAAGAAGAAAACTTCAAAGAATTAGAATTAATATCCTCTGAGTGATAAGGGAGGAAAGATATTGCTCCCATGAAACACGAACAGCGTACCACACAAAAGGAAAAGCAAAAAAAAATCAAAAACAAAAAAAGAACAAGAAATTTCTCAGAATTATTTGTTTATTTATTTAATTATTGCCAAAATAAGCAAACCCCTCAATAACACAATTAAAGACCAAGTTAAGTGTATCTCCCTGAGATGCCCTCCCCCAATAAAAAGTCAAAGAGATGGTAATAGGTAAGACAAGATTTAAAAGAAATTAGGAAATAATTCAGGGAGCCTAACATGAAAAAATCCAAGTTATGGGAGTTCCAGACAATGAGAGCAAATAAAATGGTGAAATAAAAATTTTCACAAAAATTTTTATTTTTATTAAGTTTTCATACAAATTTCACAAAATCATAGGACATGAGTCTCTAGATTTTAAAATCCCTCAAAGTTCCCAGCACAATAATAAATGATAAAATAATTATACCAAGGAACATCATTCTGAAATTTCAGAACAGCAGGGATAAAGAAAAGATACTGAAGCATCCACAGAGGAAAAAAAACAAGTCACATGCAAACAGAGCAAGGAATAAAATGGTAGCCAATGTCTCAATAGCTAGAGAAAAATGGAGAAATGACTTCAAAATCTCAGGAAAATTGAATGTCAACCTCTGTATCTAGCCAAACTATATAAGTCAAGTGAAAAGATTAACATTAAGACATTTTAAGCATGTAAGATCTCAAAAATTCACCTCTTGTACACCCTTCTGAGAAAACTGTTGAAGGATATTCCCCAAGAAAACAAGGAAGGCAAAGGATCAAGGGGAAAAGAAACCAACATGAGAGAAAGCAAAAGGATATCATAGGAAGGAATGAAGGAGGTTTACAGAACTGTTGAAGAATGGGACATGACTGGTATTAAGCAAGCAAAAAAATTATACAAGAAAGGAAATTTAATCAGCTTCAACAGTGAACAATGCTTACAAAGTCCCAATAATGTAAATATTGAATGAGAATTTTATAAAATACTGAGATAAATTATATTGGAAGGAAAGAAAAAGAGAAGGTATAAGTGAGCTAAAAATCTGCATCTGCCATAATTGGAAGTCAAGCAATAATGATCAAATTAATAGCTCAATATACATATTGTTTGGAAATATGGAAGCAAATGCCAGAATGAATAATTAAATGGATTAAAAGATGTTGTTTCTGGGAGAAAGGGATCAGCATTAGTTGGGCAAGATAATTTTGACAAAATTTTTAAAATTATTTCAAGTGCACTGGCCTTAAAGTCAAGACATTGGTTCGACCTGCTTCTGCCACTTCAAAGCTCAGTGATCTCGAGAGAAGTATTTCCCTTCTCTGGCCTCAGTGTCTTCTATGTTAACTGTCCCTACCTAATACATAACAGGAATACAATGTCTTCATAGATGGTTACCTGGCTTGAGCAAACAACGAAGATTTAGGAAATTCTACAGTAGGGTGTTAATCTTTTTTAATTTTAATACATGCCTGGAATGGATAATGATTGCCATCCTTGAGATTCCTACTCTGAGAAGCGGGCCTGGGCAGACAGCACAGAGAGCGGCAGAACACATGGGCATATGGAAGGCCAGCGGGACCCTACACATGGCCACACTGATTGGACCGTTTCCCACGGTGAATTCCAGGGCGGAAGTCCATGGGGCATCTTCTTGACCCAAGGTGGTGGCTAAGGCCTAGCATTGTCCACTTTCACCCAGGACAGGGAGTGAGTCTGCAGCCTTCCAGGTACAGGAAGCCCCACTCACGACGCGCTAAGGCCAGGAGCAAATCCCGCTAAGTAACAGGTTGCATTATTAAGTAGCTTGCCCTGGTCATCTAGTTCAACCCTAGTGAGATACAACATACCTTTGGAAAACCTATTTCCTGAAAGAAGACCTAACAAGATAGAACCTTCCCATGTCCTCCAGCGGGCGGGGCCGGGGGGAGAGGGGCAGAGAAAATGGGAAGAGGGGCAGTGACAAAGATGGGCCAAGTTAAACAGAGCAGGGTCTTTTAGTCCCTCTGCACTTAAGTTTGGGACTCTCCGACACTTGGTGCTTCTCTAGGCAACCTGAGACGAGGGGCCTTCAGCACTCTACATATGCACGGTGGGAAGCTACACATGGGGTGGGAGTGGAGCAGGGGAGGGGGACAGGCCAGAGGGTTCCTAGACTCGAAGACTTCAGGGGATTAGGGAAGTGACAGGCGTCCTGCACAGGGAATGCTGCCAAACCCCCGCCTCCACCTCCCCCAGGCCTGGGTCCAGCCCTGTCCTACTGCTGAGCCCAGCCTCTCCCCACGTCTCAGTTCACAACTCGGGATGTTTGGGGAGGGGACGGAGGCCTTGGCAGGTCTGGTCCCCACCAACTGCCACCTTGCCGGGTGTGAGCAGAACAGCAGGTGTGTCCAGAAGGAAGGGCACTTTGCCTATGTTGGCATCTGGCAGCATCACGCTGCAGCTTCCACGATATAAATACAGGGAGTGAAAATAGCTAATCCCAGATAACAGCGGTGTAATCACCCAGCGCCCGGCCTGGAATCCCAGAGAATTTGGAGGAGCAGCTGCGGGGGCTGCCCCCATCAGCAGCCCATTGCCTCTGGGTGGCCTGGGCCGAGAGTGAGAGCCAGAACAAAGCTGGGGAGTGCAGAGCAACTGGAAGAAAGAGGCCTGATGAAAAACACCTCTAATCGCCACTCTGCCAGGGAAGAGCTGATTTTTCTAGAAGCACCATGAAAATTCTCAGCTTGCGACGATGGGAACCTGTTATTCCTGCTCTCAGTTGAGACATATGATGATACACATGGAATCATCTAGCGTCTGTTTGGTTTCTTTCTCTAACTTCTCTTGTCATCATTGGTATTGGTGTTGTCCCGTCTGGGAGGAGCGGGGCCGTTCCCGCCCTCTCCCCGGATTCTGGCACTGAGCTCCAGGGTGGTCACCTGTGTCTGCCAGTGCCCAGATCCTGAACTCGGTTCGGACATGCTGGCTGTGGGAGGGGTCACACCACTCCCGTGGTGACCACCAATCCTGTGGGAGAAGCTCCTGGGTGAGCTGTCTTCACCCATTTTGTTCAAATAAGACATTTAATTAGGGCTTGCTGAGATGGTGCAAACAGTGCAGGCCCCCTCTGTCCTATTTAGTGCACTCCTTAGGTCTCTGGCTGTCAGCTGATGGACAGGCAGTTTCCAGCCGCCAGTCATGTCTTTCCTCACACTCTCTGTGTTGCATCCTGGCTTTCCACTTGTGCCTCTGAAGGGCCCTGGACATGCAAATCCCTTCTGATGGCTCAGAAGGCACTGTCTCACTCAGACACGATGGCAGACAGAGCCCGACAGCCATGCAGTCAGCTTGAGCTGGGTGGCTGTGGATGGCACTAATGGTACAGGTCACAGAGGGGCTCCGGAGCAAGGGTGGGGACTGTGTCCTCAGTGAGTTTCCAAGGCATCTGATTCCTTGAGGAGCCGTCATTACCATCCTTTGCATATCCAGGAAAAGAGGAGAGGAACATTCTGGAGCAAACCAGAAGGAATGGAAAATGGAACCATTTGGCATCTCTGTACAGTCCAAGGGCAGCAGTGACAAGATTCCGCTTCACTGCTTTCTAAGAGGCCATCCTCTGATTCTCTAGATTGAAGAACCCAGCTTACTATGAATGATGTTATTTCTGTTTGGAGTTTCACGTCACTTTATCACACGAGAGCTTCATATAGTCAACTGCCGATGGAAGTCACATAGGCCAGCCACAAATATTTCAGTGAAAAGCAAAACGTGACCTGCACAAATCTCTGAGCCCTGGGCCAAAGGTGGCAAATGGAGGGCTGGAAGGTTTGTCCAAGTTGGAAGCCCCTCAGCCTCCAAGGAGATGGAGAGCCTGTGGAAAGGGGGATGTGTAAAGTTGAAATGCTACCCCGGGCCACCACAGGAAGCTCAGCCACCAAGATCAAATTTGAAAAGAATATTGATGACACGGGGAAACGCTTTTAATTTTATATTAAGAGGAAAAATCAGGACAGAAATTGCATATGACATGATCTCAGTTATGTAAAATATGCATATAGAAAGATAATGGAAAGCCACATACTTAAAGCTGTCTGTGCTTTCCTCCACTTAGAAAGATTATGTATTTTTTTCTTCTTTCGCATGAACTCATCATGCTATGGGTTTCTCCCCAATTTCTTTCCCTTCTACAGAAGGGACATTGGACCTGACAATCACCTGTGTATTACACAAACCCATGATCTCCTGGATACGAGTGCTTAGGTCAAGGCTGAAATAAGTTTTCAAGTAAAAAAAAAGGAGTCAATTTACATTAAAATATTAAATAAAAAATAATACAGGTATTGCCTAGTTATGACAGATGAAAACTGTACATTAGGGTATTAATTTTTTTTAAAAAAAATCCTTGAAAAGTATGTACAAATGTCTAACTTTCGGACTTGGTTGGGGATAATCCATTTCCACCCTTGAGATTCCTGCCACAAAAGGGGGATCCACACAAAGTCAGAGCGAGTCAACAAGCATTTGGAAGGCCAGCAGACCCCTAAGCAGTCGGCAACACTGAGCTCACTAGCCAACCGCAGGCCAATCCACAAGGCTTGACGTGGACTCTTCTGGGTCCAGTCCACTCCCACCTTGGTCCTTGTACTGCTCACCCACTCCTGACTCAAAGACTGAGATCAAAGATGACAGCTGCAGCCATAACTACAGTACATCCTAACTATGTCTGAAATCTCTTCAAAAAGTTTTTCCCTACGTATTTAACAGAAAAAGAGAATGAAAACAGAAGAGCAATGTCATTCGTTGAATGCACACTGTGTTCCAAAAGTTACAGCAAAGACAGGATGTGTTTTACTTAATGCAGCCTTCACAACAGCTCAAAGATGGATGTCACCTTCTGCATCTCACGGATGAGCAAGCTGAGTCTCAGGGCAGTTAAGTAAGTCACCCAAGGTCATTCAGCTAGAAGTGGTCTAGCAAAGGTTCGAATAATCAGGTGAATCTGACACCAAAGCCAAGGTGTTTGCACCCAACCACACTGCACCCTGCCTCTGAAAAGATGTCCATATGCACAGAACACAGTGAGGGGCAAGAGGTTGGGAAGGAATGGGAGCTGATATTGACAGGATTCGGGTGGTTCGCAGTCTTTCTCACCAGACGGTTCAGCCTTGGGGAAACACAGGAGCCCCAGTAGAAAGCCAGGAAGGAACAGAAGTAAAGGCTACAAAGCAAACACCCAGGGCCACACTGGGATTAGCTACTTGGCTCTGTCCTGTTGGGCTACTGCCTGCCACTCCAGAACTGAATCCCTTCCGGCCAGTACGTAAATGTGGGCTCCACCGCACATGAAATGAACAGGACCAGGTCTTCCATCTCTGCCAGACAGGCAACTCCAGCTGTAATCTAATCGCACCCCTTGAAGCCCCAGCCAGCAATCTCTTTCCCTCACCCTGTCACAAATGCCATCACATTGCATCACAGATTCCCCTCACACGCACAGCCCCGGCAGGACACTGGGACCTGTCTTGGCCACACATCCACAGATCGGCAGGGTCAGCCCTGGTTCTGCACAGTTCACGAAGGCCAAAATAAGAGTGAGACCCAGAGGGGCCCCTGCGGGTGGCAGGCCAGGCTGGCTGAGGAAGGTCAGGCTTGGTGGCTTTCTCTTGGCTGAGTCCCGGTGCCTTGCTGGTGTTCACTGTGGGTCTGCTCATGGTCAGTTATTAGGGACACAAACTAAAGAAAAAGAAATAATCCAGGAATGCTTCCTACAATGTAACTATTTAGGAAAAGGAATTTAGAAAATGCATAACAAACCTCACCTGATGATCCAGATTGAAGTTTCAACTGCTGTCCTGAGCAGCGTACCATGAATGGGCTTGATGCTTAGAAAGCCACAGGACTGCCACACACAAACTGCTTTGGGCACCACCACCCTGGGCTGGGACTCAGCATGGGCCCTCCTTCCCAAAGAGTTCAGATGCCTCTGCAAAGTGGGGTTAGGATCAGGAACAAAGGGGCGTCTGCACCTTGCATTCGTACAGGTTCCCATGTTTCCGTGTAGCTTCTCACCTTTGCTCCTATGTAGTCCGTGAGGCGAGTAGGCCTCGTGTCATCGTCCTCTTTGGACAAATGAGGAAACAGACGGCACATGGGGACCCGCGGTCCTACATGTAATTCATGACAGAGCTGAGACCAGAATAAAACCTGGAAGACTGACCTGTAATAGCAAACTAACTGGGTAATTGAGACCAAGCACCATTCTGCTGAGGACAAACAGAAAAGCTGCAGAATAAGCCAACCCTGAACTGAACACAAGGAAGAAATGCATGAATTTTCTTGGAATATAAAAAAGAAGAGGGATATTGCAAAGCTCTATTTCTTCCCCTGGGACATTAAAATGGGGTGAGTATTAGCAGATTCAAAGGCGGTAAGAAAATTACCCTTCCCCTCTACTCAGTAAATGAAAATAATTATTATTATTTAGTATTAGTCCTAAATAGTGATTGTTTTGCCTCAGATGTGAGGATTTGTCACTAAAGCATGCAAAGTTAAAATAAACTGAAAGAAAAATCTATATGTGCTTTTTTTAAGAAGTAGTTTCTTTGGGAGAATTTTGTCTGCCAGAATATCTTTTGAGAAAGAAAAGAGGTAAATCCACTGAAATATCAGATTGATGCAAAAGTAATTGTGGTTTACCAGGTTAAAAATAATTGCAAAAACCTCAGTTACTTTGGCACCAACCTAATATATTGTCAGCTTACTTTGTTGTCATTTTTTTAACACTTGTTTTATGCTTTTAATAAAACTGATGATTGTTCAGAGTAAAAAACAAAACAAATAAACAAACAAACAAACCTGCTTAAAGACACCAGAGAGCTGACAAAAGAATGAAGGATTACCAGCCAGGATCCAAGGAGAAAAAGGAGGCCCACAGTGAGTCCATTCTTTGAACTACTTTGAGACCCGGGGGCATTTGCTAATTCCACAAGGGGTAGCTGAGAGGTAGAGTGGCATTTTTGACAGCCTCACAGGGCTAAAGGAGCAGAGATGAAATCTGAAGCCCACCAAACATGGGACTTGCTTTGGGTTTTGGAACTCCAAAAGGATGCTCGCTACAGAAAGGGTGAACCAGAAGTAGATGGGCCCTTGCAAAGACCACAGCTCAGCTTCAAGTATTGAAATCAGATCTGAGTAATTCTGGATGGTTGGTGCCTCAGGAGCCTGGAAGAGGCAAACACAAATCTTAGGAGGAAAACACTATCATCGGAGACTTCAAATTAATTCTGAGAACAAGTTTGCAAATACAATGCCCAAAACACAATAAAAAATAATAATAAGGCCCAAAGAATACAAAGCAGTATTTTAAAAAAATAAAAAATAGAAAAATCGACAAGCAATAAAAATAGATCCACAGAGGCTCTAGACATTGGAGTTATCAATGACTTTGCAGTACCTCTGCTTACCATGTTCTAGGAAACAAAAAGATAAAGATAAAACTGAGACTTTAGGCAGAGAACTTAAAAACTATTTGAAAAGAAATAAACGGAAATGTTAGACCTGAAAAATACAATAACTACAATTAACAACTCAAAGGATAGTTTTAGTTTAAAAAAAAATGGTGAACTATTTTAGGTTAAAAGAAATGATCCGAATACAATAGGAGAGACAAATGGATAAACAATACAGAGAACAGGGCAAGAGACAGAAAGGACACAGTAAGCTATAACACGTGTTTATTAAGGGCCCAGAGTGAAGAGAGAGGGAATATGGCCGAAGCAATATGTGAAGAGATAACAGCTGAGAATTTTCCAAAAGTGATGAAAGACATTATCATACCACAGACTCAAGAAGCCCTACAAGTCCCAAGCCGGATAAATAAAAAGAGATCACACCTCGGCACGTGGTTTTTTACAAGTCCACTGAAAACCAAAGATGAGGAGAAAATCTTAAAGTAGCTAAAGAACCACCTCCCCGACCCAAAAGAAAAGATGGACTACCTTAAAAAGGAGCAAGAATTGGGCATACAGCTGACTTTCCATCAGCAACAATGGAAACCGAATGACAATAAGACTGCATCTTCAATTTACTTTAAGAACTCAGGCCCCCTGAAACAAGTCTAGTTCTCTTCTCAGTGCCCTATGCTGCCACCCAAGGTTTCGTTTCTTGGTGGCTCCTACAGCTGAACAAACCAGAGTTCAAATACTAGCTGTTTGCTTTTAATCCTATGCTTTCTCTCTGCACAACACAGATACCGTGTTTCCCCAAAAATAAGACCAGGTCTTATATTAATTTTCGCTCCAAAAGACGCATTAGGGCTTATGTTCCGGGGATGTCATCCTGAAAAATCATGCTACGGCTTATTTTCCGGTTAGGTCTTATTTTCTGGGAAACGTGGTAGTAAAATTTAGAAGAAATTTTATACGAACCATCTGGCACTTAGCAGCTGCTTAACAAAATTGAATCTCTGCCCACCATTTTTTTCCTTCCTCCCTAAGACTCTGGTATCCCATCAAAGATATTGTTGATAAATTTTGTTCCCCTTCTCTATTTCTTTCTTCTACAAGTTCTAATGATTTGCTGAACCCCAGTTATATTACACATAATAAATTTTCCTGGAGTGCGGTCTCACACTCCATCTCACTTTCCTCAATTGTTCTCCTTTCTTGGCCTCTTCCCATCCTTCCTGGTCTGGACCACTCAATTCGAGCCCCTGTAAACCCAAGTTCATTGCTCTGGCCACCCCACCTCCTGACAGCCACACACATGAGTTGAGGACCACTCCTCTTTTCCTGCAGTGACGCATCAGATACGTGACTACCTTAGGGTTGGAACATAGCTGTATTCTGGAAGATCGAAAGTGTCAACTTGACCATGGCACGTTGCTACAGGAAGACCGAAGTTCCTACTCAATCACATGATCGTATGATACCAGGTAACACTTAGTAAGAACCTACCATGGGTCAGCCATTGCATTGAGCATAACAGCTGCAGAGATAAGACATAGCGCCTGTCCCCAAGACACTCCCAGTCTACTGAGGAACAAACCATTTCAACAAGTTCCCAAGTACAGTGTGATACAGTTAGGAGGAGGGGAAAACGAGCTTGAGTAAAGACCAGACTTGAGCCCTCTTTCCTTTTACGATAATCTCCCTGCTTAACGTCACCCATTGCCATGGTTTTAAACGCAACCTGTACACTGAGAGGCTTGATATTATATCTCCAACCCAGTCCTACCCACTAAACTCCAGACCCAGACGATAAATACCCATCAGAAACCTGCATGTCCATCAGAATATAAAACGTAATGCATCTAAAAGAGAGCTATTGACTTCCTGCCTTGTTTCCCTCCCCTAACTCTCACACACACGTATACACACAAACCTAATTTTCTTCACATCTTCCCCACCTTGGAAAATACTAGTTGCCTAAGCCAGGCACATAAGTACTGAAGTGTTACCCTTAGTTCTTCTCTTTACTTTTTCCACCCAAATCAATCCACCAGCATGGCAGTGGGCTCTAATTCCAAAACGATCTTAGTTCTCTATTTGAATCTGTTCATTTTCTTCCACCAGAATGTCCAGGCAGGAACTTTGTTGTTCTTTTGGGTTTTGTTTGATTTATGTTAACTGCTGCACCCCCAGTTTGCGGAACTGTGGCTGTCATTTAACAGGTCTCCAATAAATATGTGTCACCAGCTAAGGATGCTAGGGAATGTGGTCACAAGGGAAGTAATATATGAGCTGGGTCTTGAAATTTAAGGAGGTGCTCATCTGCTAGTGAAGGAGGAAGGGAACATCCAGAAGAGGGGCCAGTATGAGCAAAGACAGTGGCGCAGTTAGAAAGGCAGAGTGTCAGACTCTGAAGTCACATATGCTCAGTATAAATTCTAGCTCAGCCCCTAGCTCTGTGACCTTTCAAAAGCAGTTTCCTGATCTGAGTAAAATGGAACTAATGCTAGTATGTTCTTCACAGGGCTGTCCTGAAAATTAAATGAGAATGGGCACAGCACACTCTGAGTATGCAATGAATGGTAGTTTTATTAATACTAACACAGGTATAACTTGTAGCAGTTTTAATAATTTGGTATGGCTAGAATGGGAGTTGCCTGAGAAGTTTCTGGGAGATGTGACTCGATGATCAGGTTGAAGGTCAGAGGATCCTCAAAATTATGTAGCAGCAGTGGCCAAGCGCTCACGGCTCTGCAAATTATTCTGCCACTCAAAGCATTAGGGGATCAGCAAACTGTCACCTCAAGACAGTCAGCTAATATCCAATAACTCTCAGGCATGAGACCTGGTGGATTAATTACCTACTGCTGCATAGAAAATGACCCCAAATCTTGGCAGCTTAAAACAATAATGAACATTTATGATGTCAGACAGTTTCTGTGAGTCAAGATTACAGGAACAGCTTAGCTGGGTCTTTCGTGGCTCGGGGTCTCTCATGAGATTGGAGTCAGTTACAGCCATCTGAAGGCTTACCTGGGGCTGGAAGATTTACTTTCAAGGTTGTTCACATGGCTGGCCAGTTCAAGCTGGCTGTTGGCAGGAGGCATTAGTTACTTGCCATGAAGACCACAGGACTGCTTGAGTGTCCTCACAACATGGCAGCTAGTTTCCCCTAGAGGAAGCAATCCAAAAGAGGGCAAGGAGGAAGTCACAGCGTCTCTTATGACCTGTCATCGGAGGGCATACACAGTCACTTCTATAATACGCTATTGGTTACCACGTCAGGCCTATTCATTGTGGGAGGGGACTAGGGGCCTCAGTGCTTCTACCCGGGGCCTCTTATCCGTCCAGAATACCAGAAATCAAGGAGCAATGGGGCCATCTTGGAAGCTGGCTACCACAGTTGTCGAGTGGGACTGAATGTCTCCTCACATCCCAATAGATGGAATCAATTAACAGTGCTGAAAGAGAAAGTACACAAATGGAAAGCAAAAGAATAGGAGTGCTGAAGGAATAAAGTAATAATAATAGTATAATAACAATAATAGTTATCATTTATTGAGTGCTTCCCTCATACTGGACAAAGGCTAAGATCTCTCCACATTTTATCTCAGATGTCACACAATCAGACTGTGTGCCAGATACAGTCCATCAGCCATACCTGGCACACGGTCTGATTGTGTGAATAAAGTCTTAACGGACCACAGCTACACCCATTCGAATATGTATTGCCTGTGGCAACTTGCACCTTCAATAGCAGTTGAGTGGTTGTAACAGAAACCAGATGGTCTACAAAGCCAAAAATATTTACTATCTGACCCTTTACAGAAAAAGTTGATGAAACTGTGTTCTATCTCATTAAAACCAATAAAAACCCCATAAGGTTAAAAAAAAAAATTAATTGTAAAACCCATGAGATGGGCACTGGATTTATCAGGGAGATCACTTCATAGACGGTGCAGATGCCTGACCAATGCGCTGTACACCTGAAGCTGAAGCTGAGCAATATTGAATGTCAACTATAATTAAATATGTCAAATATATATATATATACACACACACATATATGTGTATATATATATTTTTTTCCACAGGATGTGGGGTACAGCATAAGAAATACAGTCAGTGGAATTGTAACAGCTATACAAGATGTCAGAGGGGTAGTAGATTGGGGTGGGGGGGGGTGGTTATCACTTTGTGAGGGGTGTAAATGTCTAGTACATTGCTTTGTACACCTGAAAGTAATTTTAAAAATATGAGGTAAGTGATATTATTGTCCTCATTTTATAGACAACGAAACGGAGGATCAGATAAGTTAAGTTACTTGCCCAAGACCGCGTCTGTCATAAGTAACAAAGCAAAGTTTGTATCGGGCAGCCTGACCTCAGGTTCCACTGGCCTAAGAACCAGAAAGACTGTTTTTTCTGAGGAGCTGTGTGACCCTGAGCAATGACTTAATTTTTTAATGTCTGACACTACTTCACGGGCAAGTCAAATGATAAATATAAAAGTGGAATGAAAAAGCAGCAAATGCTTCAACAGAGGGAATTAGTATTCTGAGCATGTGATGCTAAGTCTTAGAGAGGAAAACCTCTAGAAGAAACGAGTAGGGAGAAGTATCTCAGTTATTCCTGCAAAACAGACCACTCAACACTTACTGATCTAAAGCAACCACAGTTTGTCATTTTTCCTGACTTTGTGGTTTGACTGGGTAGTGCCTCTGCTGGTTCTGCCCAAACTCACTCACGGGGCCGTGCTCAGCGAGGGCAGGGGTCCTGAGCTAGACAGTGGGATGTCTAGAGACATCATTGGTGGGTGCTATTTGCATCTAGTGGGCAGAAAACAGGGATGCTGCAAAACATCCTGTGGGACATAGAACAGCCCCCACAAGAAGGATGTATCTGGAAGCCAATGTCAAAAGTGCCGAGGTTGAGAAACCCCAGCTAGAGAAGTCAACTGAGCTGGACAATTCATGATGCTTTCACTCACGTGTCTGGCATCGGTGCTGGCAGTTGACTAGGGGCCTCAGTTCTCCTCATGGTGGCCTCTCGTCCTCCCCTAGGCTAGACTCACTTCTTTCCATCATGGTCAGAGTTCCAGAAGAGTGAAGGTGGAGCCTGCAAGAACTCTTGAGACCTGGGCTCTGGAACTCACCCAAGGTTGCCTCCGTCATATTCTATTGGCCAAAGCACGTCACACGGTCACCCAGACTCTGAACACCTCTGCTGGGGAAGAGCAGCAGTCACATTCAAAGGGGTATGTACACTGGGATGGCAGGAATCTGTAACTATTAAACAATCGATTGCAAGAAATAAGAGTAAATAGGTTTCAGCCCAGGGGACAGCTCTGAGCCAGTGGTTCTCAGAGCGTGGTCCCCGGACCTGCAGCACGAGCTTCACCGGAGAATTTGTGAGAAACACAAAGTCTCAAGTCCTGTCCAATCCAACTGAAACACAGAACGTCAACCAGCAATCGGTGTGTTCACAAGCCCTCCAATGAGTATAATGCTCACTCCAGTTTAGGGACACCTGGCCTCAAGGAAGCAACAGGTCAGACACCTACACGTGCCCAGGACACTGGGTAGAGGGCAAAACAGCTCTCCCCCTATCCTGCCCACCTCTCCCTGGGTCTCTAGTCATTCACCTGAGGACAAAACTCTGTCTTTAATCATGGAGTTTAGTAGGAACAGTCCTTACACTCTCAACAGAAATGTGCCAGGGATCAACAAGTGGGCAGGAACCTGAGTGGCAGCTACTGCCCACAGAGCCTGCAGGCCGGGCAGGGAGGGGAGCGCAGGAAACCCAGCACTGGGCGGGAAGGAGGCCAGGCCTCTTCGGGAGCTGGACAGGAGGAGCCGGGGACTTTTTTGGTTTTGTTTTTGCTACTAAAAATACTAGCAGGAATAAAAATGTTAATATTCAATAAGATAAATAAATGGGGTTTTTTAAGCTAAAAAAAGACAACCAAACTCGCAGAGCCCGTTTAGGCATTTTTATCCTCAGCCCAGAAGTTAAATTTATACCATTGATCAAGTAGTAGAATCAGAGAAAACCACTACTGCTCACGGACGGCGGAAAGCACATAGCAGGCTATGACAGCCCTGTGTTCCAGCACCGCCATGCCCTGCAGCCTTTAGGCAAAGCCAGTGCTAAGACAGTCAGGTTCCCAAGTGACCCTCGAGTCCCCACTGATAACTACACCTCTGGTTTGGTGTTTTGGTTTTGTTTGTTCTGGAAATTACAGAGCCAGCTTGTGACCTGTATACCGTCAGCTGAGGGCGTTACCCAGGGGACACTGAAAACAAGGCTGTCTCCATGCACCAGGGGAGGACTTACTGCAAGCCCAGAGCGTGGGACTCACAGCCCCTCCCACCTTCCCCTCCAGGGATGCTCCCACCCAGAGTCAGCTGGGTCCTCAAGGACACTGAAGGACACTGGCCACTAACAGTATCAGTTGCAGTCAAGACGAACGTTACTAGATCCCTGATAAACCACGTAGTCCAACAAAAGAACTCAGTCCTCGTTTAGGACAAAAAAGGCTCAGCGGCCTGAGATAGTCACCATCTCCAGGGCAGGTGCTAACTGGGGTTACTGCAGCCTCCTAGGGATACAGGTTGGGGGACGGGGGGGGGGAAGAGGACTTTACTGGCATTCTAAGTCTTTCTGACCACTGGTCCCATCTTAGCATAGTAGGGGCTGCTTTCCAAGGTAGTGGGTCCCTCTCGCTGGAGTCATGGCAGCAAGAGGCAAGACACTAACAAGCAATTTTTGGGGTACTACAGAGGGAATTGAGGGACCCAATAGAGTAAACACAGCTGTTTCCAAACAGGACCCACCATGAGGACGGAAGACTCCTGTATACTCCGTCCTTCTATTTTACGAACTGGAATTCTGCATAAAGAGATCACTTGCAACAAGGGCCCCATTGCTTTAAAACAAATGTACGAAAACAATAAACTGAGCGACTGCTAATGTTCCTTCTAACTTTCAGATTCCGAGGTTCTACGTGTTAAGTATCTGTGTGCCCAGAGTATTCAGTAATAGCTACACCATAACCACCCTCCTGGTGGGGATCTGTAAGATATGAATACATTACACTACCCATAAACAGCCCAACTGAATGCGAATTTCCCCTCCCACTGAAAAACTGAAGTCCCTTTTTTTTGATTTGAGCAGGGGTGGCCGAGCTGTTTCACTCTTCGTCACTATGAGAAAATGGTGATGACATCTTTTTGGCCAGATGGAACTGATGGGAGATTTATGGAGCAGCTGAGAACTGTCAAGGCTAGGCCAGGCAGATCCCACAAGACAATGACCACGGCCTTTTCATCAAGGAGCGCGTTGCTTTCTGGAATCCACTAACACAAGAGGTTCATATCTACCCAGTCATCAGCAAGATTACCCCAACACCGCACCAGCTGCTGCCACCCAATCCGGAGGCCTCTGCTTCTGCCCTTGAGGGATGGCATGTGACTGCATGGAAAACCTACCCCTCACCCACCATCACACACACACCCCTGCCCCAGTCTGGCACCCACAGCCCTCCCAGAGCGGGAAACCTCATCCAATGCCTCTCAGTTACAGAGATTTCAGAAATTAGTCACAGAGAGGAGGGCGGGAAGACAGTAGAGGTTTCCTGAAGGAACCGGTAACAAGATCTGGGGTGTTTCACCTCAAGGTCACAGCAGCTCATCTTGTCCCTGACTTAACACTGAGTGGTCAAAAAGGAAGTCAACCTCTGCGAACCCTCTGGCGATGTGTCTACTGTACGAAGAGCTCCCGTGAGGCAGGGCCTCCGGCAGGTAGGCCTCCATTCACCAAGCCTTTCTCTTTGGAGATTTTGATCCCTCCCCTACCCACCCAGTCTCGGAAGACAGTGCCTACCAATTTTCAGACAGACGGGAAGGAACTGAAGACCAATGTCCAGCATTTGTTTGAGACCAGGGTTTAGCCTGGCTTCTGTCCTCATCTTGTAAAACACCCACTACTAAGACGCACACTAGGACTCCTTCTATAGCTCTGGTGCCATGTCCTGCTCTGCACAGGACAGTCCCAGCTTGTCCCTTGTGTTGTCCTGGACTCAGTCCTGGTGTCACTGCCTTTCACTCTCAAAAGTCCTCGTTTGGACGATCAACCATAGTCACTCCGCCTTTGGCCCCGTCACCACCTATGCTTTTCAGTAAGAATCTGGAAAACTCCAGCTAGATGTGGGGATTTTAAAAGGCCAAAGAGATCAAACATATTTCTATGGGGAAAAAAAAAAAAGAAAACCAAAGAGCAGTGAGGCGCATTCATTTGTAACGGGGAAAACATGGAAACAAGCCAATGTCCATAACAGGAAAGGATTCAATAAATCAAGGCTTGTCAAATGGAATACTATACATCAATTCAAAAGAAAAAAGTGGACCTATATGTACTGACATGGAAAGATCTCCAAAGCAGATTGGTGAGAGAAAAAAGCAAACAGTTGATCAATGCAATATGCATGATGCCAGTTAGCTTTTCTTTGTAATTGTACATATACTGGGGGTGCCAAAAGAATGTGTACAAGTGGACACTTTGGTCAACATTGCTCAAGCAGTAGTTTGCCGTAATCAGAAGTGTCTGGACGCTGATGGTAAGAACTTCGTGTACCTCTTGTAATTGCAGAAGTCAAACATGACTTGTATTCATCTTTTGTTATCGGTATTTATTGAGTATTACCATGTTAATACAGTTTTCCTTCCTTAAAATGTCTATACATTTTTTTGGCACCCTCTGTGTGTACACACACACACACACACACAATGCATAGAGAAATGCATGTCGAAAAATGCATAGAAAAGTACTAATAGAAACATAATAGTGCTGACAAAAACTGGTGGAAGACAGGAAATCCAAACACTCAGCCCTCGCCCTGCCCCACTCTAGCGGCGACGGGCTCGTCTTTCACAGTACTTATGGATGATGCTAAAAACCAGGCCGTGTCTTGGTAAAGACTGCCTTGTCCAGAGTTAGCCCTGCTTCTAATTCTCCAAATCAGAGAAAGGCCAGGTTGGTGGACCAGAGCCCACCCTCAGCCCCTGTTCTTGCTGTGGGGATGCGAAGGAAGTTTCTCTCTGCTTCCACCATCTAAGAAATGACATTGCACATCTGGGGGGCAGGTCTTCCCTCAAGGTGATATCTTGTATCTACTTGTTTTGTTATTTTGTTTACATGCTTCTTCTTCCTCCTTTCCAAATAAACCAAAGGTGCAATTCTGTTTTTAAAAGGGGAGGGCAATATCCTCAAAAGCATCTTCTCAATAGCGAACAATTATTGCTTCCACGTATATAACATCTTGATGAGCCCTTGGAACATCTCAACAAGCAGTGAAGTGGACAGGTAGGTGTGATCATCCCCATTTTATAAACAGGACAGGAAAAAAAAAGGACAGGAGGTGGGAGGATTAAGGGAGGGATGCATTGGAGGGAGAAACTAAAGTTTCCCTTACCAAGCGCCCCCTCTGGGCTTGGTCAGGAGCGAGGTCGTGTGTGCAGGGACACCATTTCCAGGACAACCCAGAGAAGGTGGTATTGTTACTCTTCCCTCCTTTGCCCCTGAAGGAAGGGGCTGGCACACTCACAAAGCTGGTGAGAGAGTTATCCCCGGACCCCTCTGGGCGTGCTCCCCCCCCACCTCTACCCCCCCCAACCCCCCCTTCACACAGAAGAGATTCCTCCGACAGGAAATGATTTACTGCTCACTTCACCCCCACCCCACCCCAAAGAGCTGATTAAAAGAAAGGCTCTCTCACAACAGCTAAACAAGCAGATGAATGTTTTCATCAAAGCTAAATGCCCTTTCATAATCTGATGCCCATGTTCTCCCCTGACACCTGGCCGCTGTCAGTCTCCGTGAGGATGAGAAAGACCAAGCAGTCTCCACCTCCCACACCCACAGCAGCCGCCCAGCCCAGGCGCGTTCCCTCAGATGGACGCTGTCTGTTCCCCTGAAAGTTCTCCCTCCCTCTCTCCCTTCTTCCCTTCCTTTCTCCCTCATCTCTCCCTCATATCTATCTATCTAGCCAGTGACACTCACACCTCCATCCCATCCATCTTTACCTGGAATCTGAGATGGAAATTTCAAGGAAGGCAGCCCTCTGGGTGTGACCAATCTCTATCTATCTATCTATCTATCTATCTATCTATCTATCTATCTATCTATCTATCCAAATCTCTTTTCTTTCTCATTCTTTCTTTCAGTCTCTGTCTTTCTATCTATCTGGATGCCTTTCCATCTCTCCTCTCTCAATCTCTTTCCATCTCTCTCTCCATCTCCCTCTCCACCTCACCTCTCTCTCCACCTATCTCTCTTCTCTCGCAATCTGTCTTTTCTCCTTCAATCTCCCTTCCTCTCATCAGGTTCTCTAGGAAAAGCAACCAGCAGCGAAGGCAGCAAAGCAGAATGAAGAGCAACAGATGGACCCTTGTCCGGGCAGCCTCCCCAACGCAGAAGGTCAAGGTGAGGTGCAAGAGAAGTGAGGGCGTGGATGAAGCCAGGAGCCGGGCAGCCTGCGGTAACGATCTGCCCAGATGTCCAGGCAGTTGTGGAAAATCTCCTGGTGCCGCTCTGCCTGCCCCTCTTCAGAGGGAGCAGAAGCCTCTTGCATCTTAGGAGAGCGGGCGGCTCTCACCGCGGAAACCCGAGAAGATTCAGCACACGGTCCCAGACCCAGCTCTCCAGTCCCCTGAGGATGCTGCTGCCCGGACAACATCCCAGAGAAAAGTGAAAGCACAGTTCTGCTGACAATTAAATTCTACCGTGTTTGCTATATCCAAGGCTTTCCCTTCCCAGGCAGGTCTGAGCTCCCTGATGTCACCTCCCTTTGTCGTCTCCCCTGAGCGCCTGGGGAGGGAGAGACAAGCAGGTGAACTTGAATGGGGACCACTGAGAGTATGACTCATGGCCACCTCTTGGTCCTGTGAACTTGTCCTGTGAAGGAGACGCTGCGCATGTGCGTGGACTTGCTATAAAGTCACTGCTCGGTGTGTTTTATCAACTGGCAAGTATTTGTTGAACCCTTACAACCTGCAAGAAGTGTGCTAAGAATGTATTCTCTGCCCTCAAATGCCTGAAGACACGGCAATGTGTAGGAAGGAATTTCATACACTGAAAGCAGCATACAGAGGCAAGGCCGTGCTATTATTCCGGTTACTACATTATTACAGTTTTCTAGTTCAAGCAACAAAATGGTTTCTCACACCCCGTCTGCTCCCACCTCCACATTCTCCAAGCTCCACAACAGCATACACCCACTCTAGAAGTTTTTTAAAGGGGATAGGGGTGCAAAAATAGAAAATGCTGAGGCTCTCCCCTCGGTTTCTGACTTTTTCAGTTTGGAACTCTGGAGGTAGGGGGCGGGGAGCTCACACTGGAGCCAAAATAAAGACACAATCCAGGTGGAAAGCTTGAGATCATCTTGGATCAACTTTCCTATAGCAGGCTTGTCTGCTTTTCTTCCCTTAAGAGCCTTTTGTTCTCCACCCTAGGACAACTCTGTCACCAATACTACTACTGAAGCCACTGTTTATTAAGCACCTACCACCAAGCAAACAGTGTGCTAAACCATTTTGCTTCAACAACATTCTGGTTATCATTGCTGCACAACAATAGGCAATAGACCCAAAACATAGTGGTAAGAAAACAGCCCTTTCGGTATGTTCATTGACTCTCTGGGTCAGGCATTTGGACAGGACACAGCAGGGATGGCTTGTATCTGCTCGGTGACGTCTGGGCCTCAGTTGTGAAAACTGGACCAGCTGGGCACTGGAATCACTTGGAGGCTTCCGCACTCACAGGTCTGGCACCTAAGCTGGCATGACCAGAAGGCTGGTCCAGTTGGCACTGTCAATCAGTGTGCCTACAGGTTGCCTCTGTGTGTGGCTTGGGCTCCCTCACAGCATGGTGGCCTCAGGGTCGTTCAACTCCTTACAGGCTCGCTCATGGCTCCAAGAGCAAGTGTTCCAGCAAATAGGAAAGAAGCTACATGGGTTTTTCTGACCCAGGCACAGAGGTCATAGAGTGCCCCTTCTACCGTCTTTCATGGGTTGCATTGGCCAAAGCAAACCTGCCCAGATTCAAAGAGCGAGCATATAGACCCCATTTCTCATGGCGAGGGGTGTCTAGGACTCTGCAGCGATCTTCTACTGCACTATCTTGTTTAATTTCCTACATAATAATCCTTTGAGGAAGTATAAGTATTACCCCCATCTTACAGATGAGGACAACGAGCTTCAGGGAGATTGAACAAGTCAAGCAGCCCTACTCCAGGGCCTGAGCTCCAAATTACTGCCCAAAGGACTCACTGCCAGTCATTTCTGATGCCCTCCCTTCTTCTGAATGCTTTCCAAATCCCCCAGCCCAAACCCCAAGACCCTTCTTTCCTCACCTCTTTCTGTTGTTTTATGTGCTCAAAATTCCTTTCTGTGTTTGAAGTAGCCAGTGACACTCACACCTCCATCCCATCCATCTTTACCTGGAACCTGAGATGAAAATTCCAAGGAAAGCAGCCCACCAGGTGTGGCCAATCTCTAATGTCAGCTACCTATGGGTTCTTCTCTACAAGGCCAGAGTAGGAATGGCCTTTGTCCTGGGGAATCCCCACTACCTCAGAACAGCTGCTATGGTGGGCTGGGCCCTGGTGCACCCAGCTTTCACTCTGTCATTGGCCTGTGGCTGGTTCTAATTGGGAAACAAAACCCCACCAGTATTTGAATAGCTCCTTTCTTTATTATTATCAGGTGCCTTGAAATAAAAATGAAGATTTTAGGAATACAAATGGGGAAAGGGTAAAAATATTGGGGGCGTAAAATGAAATGACAAAGCGTTACCACTGGTTAATATAAAGAGCTCATGGAAATCAGTAAGAGAAAAACTAAGATCTCCATAGATAGCCTGATGATACAAATAGGTGATACGTTTAAGAAAGAAAAATACAAATGGGTTGCAAACATTTAAAAGCAATTAAAATACCTAAAAATAATTATAATATGCTGCTCTACCCTTATATGTTTGCAAAGATTCTTAAAATGAGAATTCCCAAATTGCTTTCCAGAGGATTGTACAAAGTTGTAGTCATGTTTCAAGAGGAGAGGGGCTCTGCCCAAGCTGCAGTGAGCAGGAAAGACCAACCGGAGACGGAGGACATTCGGCCATTAGTTCAGAGATGGCATTAAGGTATCCCGTGCACATTCTGCTAGTTTCAACCTAGCACCTGCCACCTATGACCGACCCTGCAAGAAAACACAGCTAGAGTCTCCCCTCCACTGCCACCATACTTTGGCTATTGATAATAATCAAACTCAGCATTTTTAAATTAAGGCTGAGATCATCTGTTAAGGCCCACAGAGAGAAGGAAGGCCTAGAGCAGGGCCTTAAATAAGAAGAAGATTCAGGAATGCCACCTCCTCTACATGAGGGAGAAAGGTGATGACTTCCCTGACTTAATTTCCCCACAATAACTACTGTTTGCGTCAATGGACCCTGATCAATGAGAACCCATATTTTCCCAAGGCCTGCATGGTCCCCTGGCTACATGTCCGTGGGTGGTCCTCTCTCTTGGCAGTTGGAGTAATCCAGATGATCCTGGAGCAAGTCTGTACTGAAGCCAAGAAGTGATTTCCCCCTCCAGCTTCCCAAGAGAAGGGAACCCTGAGGGCCACTGTGAGGCTGGAAATTAAGGGGGGCTGCCTCCCAGTTACCTAGGCCGTTGGTTTTGTGGACGTGTATGGGGTGAGAGGAGGGAGGGCATTGAAAATGATTTGTTATTTTTATTTGGAGTATTTTTCTCAAAAAAAAAAAGGCCAGATACAACCGGCTTTGAATATAGACAGAGACAAATGAGGAGACGTGGGTAACAGTGCTTAGATATGGGAGGAGACCCAGAGCCTACCCGCTGGCTGGTCCTCACACCTAAAAACACTTCTGCGCAGGGCCTGGCCTGCAGATCTCTGAGGAGAGTTCACCACGGGAAGAGGAAGCCAGCAAGTTGGCCACAGGACCTTTGCAGAGGTTGGAAAACTAACTTCGGGTGGCACGTCTGGCTGAGCCCTGCCCTCAGCCCCAGCTGGAGTCAGCTTGACTCCAACTTGCAACAGGCTGGGGAGGTGATGCTGCCGGAGGCGAGGACAGCGGCCAGATTCGGGGGTCCCACTGAAAGTTAGGGCCCGGGAGCTCGCTCCTCCCCGCAACACCAGTCGCCTGGAGATTGGTGGAACCTCACTTTACCGCAGTGCCAGTGCTGCAGGCGCTCACCCAAGCCCCTGGGGCCCTCTCCAAATGATAAACCTGATTTTCCTCTGGACGTGCGCAAGCACGGTGGCCGACACGGCCTCCAAAGCGCGGCTCTCAACTGACCTACTGTCCAGATCGACTATTTTCATGGTTATAAAACGAAAAAAGAAGAAAGGAAAAGTAAAAGCGCACACCTCACCCACCCCCGTGTTCACCAGAAGGCTTCACCAGACGGGCCCATTTCAGCCTGTTTGTTGGTTTCCTCCAGGGCCAGTTGGGAGTTCTAGGCCCCCCGCACCTTTATCCTGGCCCCCGCCTCTCCCCGCCAGCCCCCCGGACCCCTGAAGCGGCGGTGGGGCCTAGCGGAGGGCGCCGTGCATGACCCGAAGCGGAAGGGCCCCAGTCTGGGTCCTAATGCGGGTGGCGTCTCCCTTGACAGGCGGCGTTTGGGGACAACAGCGGGAACGGGAGATAAGGTGACATGCCAGAGCAGATTTGGTGCACACGCTGAGACTCCTCGCCGGACAGGAAACGCAGAGCTATTTAAAAGACCCTATCGATTACTTTATCTTTCCCGGAGGAAAGCTTCTTGCCGAGAGACAAAAGATGTTCCCTACCTAGCGATACAAGGCCACAGCCCTGCACACACAGCGGAGATCTGCACAGGCGATGCCCGGTTAGGGCGCAAGGAGAGCGGAGACACACACCCAGAGCGCACAAATGCGGGAGCCGAGATACGCTCCGGCGGTTGCGCAAGGGCGGGCGGCGGGGGACAACAAGGCCGTTTCACAGGATCATCTTCAGGACCCTCTGAAAAATATCTGGCTGTGTGCACTTAAAACACACGCAAAGGAAGTGACTGTGCACTTATCTTTAAAGCGCACCAGTAAGTACATTTAAAGCGGGTCACTGGTGGCCGTGAACGTATTTCACAGATACACGTCTGCCGTGTAAACGCTCCCCGGTGCTCCTTTTAAGGGCTCGAATGTCCACAACTGTCGTGTGTACACTTAAAGTGTGGGGATGTGGCAACAAAACCCCTGAGAGCGCGCTCACTTCGCGTTTCAAATCCCGCATCTCGCCAAAGTGTGGGGAGCGCGGAACACCGTCGAGGACACCCCGCTTGCTGATACTGAATTTGCCCTGGAATCAGCAGCTCTTTGGCCTTCGGGTTTCTGAGCCATGGCCGGGGGCCTCGCTCAGTAAATAGACTGAACCCAATTGCACAGAATCGAATGGTGTTTCCTGTGTCGCAATTTTTCATCTAGGCGTTCGCAAAGTATTCCACCCGGCCGTGGAAACTGCGCTTCGGGTTTTGTTTGGTTTTGGTTTGGGTTCTGGTTCTGGTTCCCCCACACACACACCCTCCACATACCCGCAGAGCCGGTTGGAAGAGAAGAAGAGGAAGGAAGATGCGGGGGAAGGAAGGGTAGTGAGCCTAGGAAGGTTCAATTGCCCGGTGATCAGCCATTTCCAGCCTGAATTCAACACTGACCAGGCCGCAGCTACCCAGGATGGAAGGAAGCTCCAGGGCCGCCGCCGGGTGTCAGCCCGAGCTGGGGAAGCCGCACAGATCTGAGCTCCGGGGGATCCCAGCCGCAGCTCTAGGCCCCGCTAGCCCCCTGCACTTTGGGCAAAAGCATTAGGCAGTTCTCCCAGCTAGGCTTCTCCTAAACCTGCGCGCCCACACCGGAGGTTCTTCCAAAGCCCTGGCTCCAGGAGCTGAACACCTACCCGGCAGGTGTGGACCGGCCCCAGAAAATCCAGTTTTTTCTTCCCAGTATTCCTAATCGCTGTCCACCTGACTCAAATGTCACCTGATTTTTCCAGCTTTGACCTTCCCCGATGGGATCCTGAGGGACTGATTCCAGCGTCTGGATTTCCTCTGCGTCTCTGCGCTGTTTCCCTGTTTCCGCTGATGCAGTTTGCAGCCCCAGGAGGAGGCACGTTTGAGCGGTTGGGAGGGTGGGAGGCAGCGAGAGCAGAGAGGAGAAAGCACGAAATTAACACGGAAACGACAACGGAAGTTTGAAAGCGACTCCCTCCGACCTGACAAACCCTGACACGAGTTTTAAAGTGGGTCACATAGATTGATGCAGGAAAATTTTGGTTTTAGAAACATACCCCCCAAAACATGAGAAAGTGGCCTACGCAAAGATACAAACATCAAAACTTGGGCAAAAATGCAAATGTAGTTGCTCAGAAAAAAATCCAATACATAAGGAATCTTAAATTTGCAGGACATGTCTCTAGAAGGATGTATTTTTTAAAAGCTGGTGACCACCTGGGTGGGGGTGGGAATTAACCCAGAAGAGGGAAGGAAACCTTTTGGGGTGATGCATCTGTTTTTTGTATCTTGATTGTGGTGGTCCTTACAGGGGCTTGTCATGCGTCAAGACTCACTGAACTGCACGCTTAAACTCTGTTCGTTTTGTTCTAGGTATTGTATTATGCCTCAATAAAGTTGATTTAAAAAAATAAATAAACCCAGTAACAATTTTACTTTTAGGGAAGGGAGCTAAGTGTCCGGGGGAGAGGTGTGGCACCCTTTACACTGTGTCTCTTTTTTACGTGTTTGTTTTGTTTTTGTTTTCTGTCGTTGTTTTGGTTTTATAGTGTATTACTTATTCAAAATATATAAGTAGGATATTCGGTGATGTGAATATATTAATACAATGTTAAGAAAACCCACAAAAGCAGGAAAAGAAGAGGCTTGGACATCCCACTGTAAGGATAAGAAAAAGCACGCGCTGTCCAAACCCAGAAAATATTTTGGAACGGGAGATATATTTGTTTTATATGGGTTTTGTTCATGTTTAACACATCAACGGAAAATGAGGACCCAGAACTTTTCCGGTGCTTATATGCGGTGTAGGTTGCTGTCGTCTCCTCCAGGACACTCAGGGAAGGCTGGCCACAGGAATGCTTGACAGAAGACCCCAGGAGCCGGAGGGAGAGTTTCCTGCCTGCTGCGCCCCGGCTCCGACGAACAGAGTGCTTTCCTGCTCTGAGCAAAGACGGGGAGGCTCACTGTGCGAGGAGAAGGCCAGACCCGGGGTGCTCAACATCACTGGCAGGTGGCAGTGGGGCTGCCCAGGGCCCTGAGCTGGAGGGCAGGTCCCTGGTGGCCTGAGAGGACTGAGGCCGCGCTGCCTTGCTAGACCCAGAACTCCAGAGTCCCTCCCGGCCCATCTCCCCTTGGGGCCAGTGGCTGCAAGGGTCCCATCTGATTGGGGGAACCACGTATGAAATACCTCCTCCTGTTGCTCTAAGAGATAGGGAAGAGTCACTTCTACCTTGTTTAGGACAGGCTGCAGATCTGGATCAGATTCAGAGCTATTTCAGAGAGGGTTTTTGGAAGCTGGCCTTCAAGAGACAGATAGGTGGACAGTGGGCCAGAGGCCGGGGGCCAGGAAAATTAAAAACTGCCAGACTCCTCTGCTGGCCTGCGGTGGGGGGGGTTACCCAGCTGGTGGGCCAGCCTCTACTGCTGCCCCACTGACATCATCAGACGCGCAGCACCTTCAGGCAAACCAGCTTTGTAAAAATGTGAACAAGCTCGCTTCCTAGTCTATACACCTTTGAGGTTTAAAGTCAAAGACGAGGGGTGGGGCTCAGAAATATGCATTTTTCACATGTATGCCAAGGGATTCTGCCCTAAATATTTCCACAGCCCCAAGAGTCTCTGCCCCTTCTCTAAAAGCATCACTTCATTACATATGAGAAATCCTGACTGAGGTTTATAAAAATCTCTTTAAGGCAATATATGCATATGGTAAACAACAACAACGACAACAAAAAGACAATTGTCTTTAAACTGTACCATGAAAAGTGTTACGTTTTATTCCTGACCCTCCCCTACCCCAGTTCTCTTCCCCAAACGTTTATTACCATTTTGTTTTTCCTTAAAAAAAAATCCATAGAACCATATATATGCTCATATTTAAAACACAAATTCTGCAGCTTGTTTTGATAGTTAATGTATCTTAAAATGTATCCATAAGAGTATATAGTATAAGTGAAACTAATTCTTTCTCATGGCTGCTAGTATTCTGTTCTATCAATGAACATTTTTCTAAGCAGTCCCCTAAGATAGACAGATATATTTTTAATGTTTTGATCCTTTAAAAAATTAAAGACTTCAATGAAAAGACTCTTCTCGTGTGCATATATCTATAGACTAGTCCTAAAAGTGGAAACACCTGTTCAAAAGGCTTATGCGTTTTTAATTTTGATAGTACCAAATTGCTCCAGAGATTTACCAATTTATACTTCCAATCAACAACGTAAAAGAGTGACGAGGCAGAGTAATTATCAAACACTTTGATGTTTGCCAACCTGATAAGTGAAAACATTTGTCTCTGTGTTTTAATTTGCCTTTCTTTCCCTCTTTCTTTCTTTCTTTCTTTCTTTTCACCAGAGAGGTTCTGCTATTCTTGGCCAATTTTTCAATTGTTTTCTTGGGTCATTTTCTTATTGATTTACAAGAACTCTTTCCATATTGTGGAAATCAGTTTTTCTTTTCATTATTTCTAGCATTTAACATGTATGTTGTTTCTCTTTGAGTCTATTAGTGGTAATTTTTGCTGAGCACAAGTTTATTTTTATGCCATCAGGTTTATATAATTGATCTTTTATGGTTTCTAGCTCTTTAGTTCTCCTCATCCACCATCCCAAATACAAAATTATTATCTTAATCATCTATAGCAATTTTATGTTTCACTACTTAGGTTTAAATTTGTAACGTCTCTGGAATTAAATATATTTGGTGTGAGAATATTCCATTTTCCTTTTCCTAACATCACTTTCACTATACTTTGAATGTGCAGTTGCATGGACCACACTCCCCAAAATAGCACATCACAATTGGCAGGGACCTTAGTTCCCATCTTACCAGTTTCACTTTGTAGGTTAGATAATCACCTACATGCCTCTCCACCCCTCCCCACTGTCCAGGTGAGTCTATGTAACAACCTGGGATGTTTCTCAGAATAGCACAGCTGGGAAGGGACCTCATGCCACCAATTGGAGGGAGGCAGAACCAGAACCCAGTACTAGCCCATAGTCCAGTACTCTTTCTGGTGCAATTCTGCCTCCTTCAGAGTCTATGCACCTTGGGCTTGCAACCCAGTGCATGGTGGGCATCCAGTCAGTGTGGGTGAAGGGATGCAGGAAATCAGGCCGAGGGGCCAATAATGACCAAGCTATGGAGTCACTTGGAGGCTGGGTGGAAGTTCCAGCCCACTCTTTTAGCCTTTCCCCTGACTGCCCCGCCCACACTCATACATATACACATACAAAATCTGCCACCAGGCAGATCTGCCCTCTGCTCTCCCCTTCTGTGGGCCCTAGGCCCTTCCTATGACTGAGCAACTATGGATAGACAGCCCTTAAAGCAGCCCAGGGGACTTCCTGCTGGTCCCAGGTGTCTAGGACAGGCGACCCTGGGGCAAAAGCCAGATAAATCGGGGCCTTGGGAACATGAAGATGGTATTTCCAGGGCTCTGATCAGACTGCCCAGAAAGCAGGCCAGCTAAATAATTTGTGGGTCCGATATAAAATGAAAATGTAAAGCCTCTTGTTCAAAACCTATCGAAAATTTTCAGACAGCAACAGCAGAGCACAGGGCCCTTCTCAGCCCAGGCCCTGTGCAAAGGCACAGGTAACATGCCCAATGAGGCCAACCTTCAGGGAAGGATAGGGTTAATTACAGGGGAGGGAAGAGAAGAGTTCTCCTTAGGTCTCTAAAGTTTCAGATTTTAGGTAAAGTGGGCGGGGGGGGTGGCCGTCATTCATAATTGCCAAAAGGTGGAAATAAACCAAATGTTTCATCAACGAATGAATATAGATACAAAATGTGGTCTATCCAGACAATAGAATATTATTCAGCCTTGAAAAGGAATGTAGAACTGATACATGCTACTATGTGGATGAACCTTAAAAACAATACACTAAGTGACAGAAGACAGTCACAAAAGACCACATAGTGTGTGACTCCATTCGTATGAAGTGTTCAGAATAGGCAAATCTATAGAGGCAGGAAGTAGATTGAGTAGGGCTGTCTAGAGCTGGGGGAGATCGGAGATGTGGGAGAGGCTAAAGTCTACAGGTCTCCTTCGGGGGTGATGACAATGTCCTAAAAATCAATTGGGTGGTGATCACACAACTGTGAAATACACTAAAAATCATTGAATTGTATACTTTAAATGGCTGAATTGCGTGGTATGTTCATTGCATCTATTATATCTTAATAAAGCTGTTACCAAAAGAAGAAAGGGGAAGGAAGATGAGGTGGTGGAGAGGGGATGGAGGAGGAGGAAGTTTAAATTTCTCCTTCTTTCTTTCTCTCAAACGAACTTTATGCGGGAAGCCCCCCTGGCTCATGACGGTTTGGGGGAACCCAGCATTCCAAATCCAGCAGCCTGGTCTTCTCTAGCTTCGTTGGGGGTTGAGGGGAGTGTCTTGCTCCCTCACCAGTTGGTGTGGCTCTAGGAGGCAGCGCCGGGCAGGCAAAGAAAATATTCACAACTCTGTAGTCAGTCCTATGCTCAAGTCCTGACAATGTCACTTCCCATCTGTCTGAGTTGGAGCAAGTCACTTCACCTCTCTGAGCCTCTTTCTCCTCTAATGAGCGATCGAGATTAGCCGATCAGGGATGACATAGGTGACAGCGTGTGGCTCACTCAGGGAACGCTCAAGAAACGGCGACGGGAGGAGGATTTGGTACCGGAGGAGCCACGTGAACAAAGCGCGACCCAGGACAGGAAAAATCCGGTGCCGCGGAGGCCTCCCGACGCCCCAGGAGCCCAGGGCGAGGGCGGCCGTCCCCAGAGTCGCCCCTGCCCCCAGCCCCGGGCCCGGAAGGAAGCCTGAGCGGGGAGCCGGGGCGAGGGCCGGGAGCCGGGCCCGCAGCCACCGCCGCTCATCCATCAGCGGGACGAAGAGCAGAGGCGCGCTCTCGGCCCTCTGTTTGCTTTCTCGCCAATTATTGCCGCGCCGCAGCCCCTTTGTTGATACAGTAGTCCGAAAAAGTGCTAATGTTCATTTATCAGGGGGCCCGCCCGGGACTCCCACGAGTTGTGATTCTTCCCAAAATATAAACATGGGGCGAGCGTCCCAGACAGAAACTCCCATCTGTTTCCCCGGCGCGGGCCGAGAGCGAGGCGTTGTTGAAGATAAAGCCGCGGATAACGCCGCCTGTCTCCAATGGACGTCTCCCCGGCGCATTAATGACATTCCCGGTGATAGTTCCAGCTTATCTTTCAATTAATCATATATACCTTTCGCGGCCGGCCCTGCTGATTGCAGGAACTGGGGGCTGGCTCGGGCTGCGCCGATTGCTTTCCAATTAATAATATTTTATGTGCGCAGAAGGCGCTAGAGTCATCCTGGAATTTGGCTCATCTTAAAGCACCAACTCTTTAAAAGGCAAGGAAATAGACGGATAGATTTTCAACCTCTCCTCTCTGCCTCCTTTTGTCTCTCTTGGCCTTTCTCTGGACTGAAGGCTGTTTGTTTGTCCTGCTGGTTTGGCCAAAGCTCGGCTTAGAGAGACGGCCAAGCTAGATCAGCCGCCCTTGGGAAGGAAGATGCGTCCCTGGTGGGGCTGGAGAATCCAATTTCGACCCTACCCACGCCCCATTATTGCAACTTCTATTTAAAGAAAACAACAAAAAATTTTTTTCTTGTTTACTCACTCAGAAACAGGACTGTAAATGCAAGCTAGAGATTGCTCTTGGACATTTGTCTTCGGAGCCCAGCGTGGGTTGCCCCGATTTCGATTTTGCATCTACTTATCCGTTTTTTCCATTTCCTCTCTCCCGCAATGCTAAGGCCTGTTTCAGAGCCAGGGGAAATTATTACGGTATTCACAGAGGGTGTAGGGGGTGGAGAAATAGCTGATTTTGTCCAAGTAGGGAGGGTCTTCCTCCCTCCCCTTTTCATGACACCTGACCCACAGGTCTGTCAGCCCCAGGAACCCCCATTCCAAAAGTGATAAATCTTCATCGCCTTGATTTGCAGAGGAAATGCTATTTTTTTCCTACCTCCAGAACTATCTCTTAAGAAAAAAAAAGAAAGAAACTAAAAACAGGGATCCCGGATGCAGCCTCAATGTCCCCCATTAAATGGTAATATTTCAGGCGTCGGCTCACACTAATCTTTCAAACTGTCATCGCGAGCCGCCCGGCCAGCCCATTCACTTAACAGAGCTCCCAGGACCCTCACTCTGAGCCCTTTTCAGCGCCATGTTTAATTGAATCGGATGTGGCTCGTTTGCCAGACGTCACCGCCTGGGCGACAAGCATCCTCTCCCACTCCCCAAAAACAATCTTCAAAGGCGAGGCGGGCCCCCAAGCTAGGTTAGTTCATTGCAATAACTGTAACATTGGCCAAAAGCCTGGCGAGCAAGGGCCAAAGAGAGGCCACTGCTGTGCAGACAGGTCGAGGAACAAGTCGGGTTGGGAGGCTGGGAGGTGGGCCAGTGCAGAGGGTTCCTGGGCCTTGAGAGCTCCCACAGTTGGAAAAAAGCATCTTTTCTCAAACCAAGCTAACGGTCCTAGAACCGCGAGTCATCCCTGGCTCAAAATCTCGAAGTGAGACTCCACCGCAGTGGCCCGGGCCTGGTACTAGCGGCTGGCGCCTGGAAGCTGGGGTCGCAGTGCTCGGAGCCTCCGGGAGCGAGCGCGTGCACGCACGATGGAGGCTCCACTCTCCTTCTCCCCAGCTTGGAGGCCACAGGAACGTGGGTTTGACGAGAGGCTGGGAAGGTCCCGACGTTAGGCGTACGCTTGACTCCACTTGCGACCTTGCTGGCAACGCTGCCCGTCAGCTCACTGTCCGGCTTGAGCAGCCTAAGGTTCTTGTTCTGGACAAACTCCACCTTCTCTCCCTGCTTTGTGCGTTTCCTCGGAGCCTTGGGTGCACGTTTTGGAGGCTGGCCCAGAGCCGGGGTCCTTAGCTTGCCTCTGGCCCTGAGCCGCCTTTCTTCGACTCCAAATGCTTCTTCCCTAGTCCTCCACCCGCCCTCTGCAGGGAGCGGAGCCCTCCAAGTCACCACTCGCAGCGAGTCCTTGCACCGCCCGCACCTCGGCCCCCCCCCCCCCCCCCCCCCCCCCCCCCCCCCCCCCCCCCCCCCCCCCCCCCCCCCCCCCCCCCCCCCCCCCCGCACAAGTTTGGGTCGTAGAAAATCAACGCCTTTTCCCTGACAAGCCTCGCTATCCTGGGGACAGAGTAACGCAGCGACTTTAACCTGAGCGACCTTAACCTGAGGCCATTCTGCCTGCCGGATCCTCCCTGCAATTGTACACAAAATAGAGCGCCTTTCTGCAGGGTTCTGGGGGTGAGGGGAAAGCCTGAAGCTTTCGTTAGATCTCCCAAGGTGCCCAGAGGATGAGGCCGATCCCATAATCTGGCCAGGTACCTTGCCTCCTGAAGCACTGGTAGATTTGTCCTACAGAAGGTCCCTACTTTACTGACTATGGGCTAAAAATTAATACCCCTGCTGCCCCTACCCTTCTCCCATGCGCCTGGCCCAGTCATCCCTGGGGTGACGCATTCAGAGCTGGCTCAGAGACCTCAGAGAAATCCTGGCCACACTAGGCTCATAGGAGCCCCCTACCCTGAAAGCTAAGCTTTGGCTGGGGCCTGAGGCCCTGGGGCTGGCAGAGGCTTGAGGGTGGGGGAAGGAGGGAGGCAGGAATGGTGGACCCCAGAATGGGAGAAACCAGGGGGAGGGAGCGAGGGTGCTCTAGAAGACAGCTTTCCTCTAGGAAGCTGTTTACCAACAGAGATTTGGGATTTGTTTCATTATTGTGGGGAGGGTCATCTCTCTGGGAAGAAGGAGACTGGCAGTGAGGGGCCCCCCCAGAGTTGTGTGTGTAAAAGTCCCATCACTGTAGGACCTGGACAACCCATCCCACTACCACCCACCTTGCCTTCCTTTCTGCTTGACTCACCCAGGAGCCCCCAGGACCTGGGCTCCCGGGAAAGGGGAGACTACTGGAGCGTGACTGGCCCTGTAAACCAAGCCAAACAGAACCTCCAAATTGTCCAGCATCTCCCCCTTCTTCCATAACCCCAGTACAACACCCCCTTCTTATTCAGACTCTTCCTAGTCAGAACACTCCTGGAAATGAATCTCCTCCCCAGCTCCCCACCCAATCCTTCACTCTCTTATTCTGTTTTGGGTGCTGACAAACATTTCTTCAAATCCCTAATCTGGCCGTATTCGAACAAGAACCGGGTCCTTCCCTTTCTATGAATGCGTCGTGGTGGGGTTTTTAAGCTAAACTGTGGGGAAATCTCAGGCTGCAGGAGCAAAAGGAGAGCCAAGTGTGTCGCGGCCCCTTTAAAAAGCCGAGCAGGATTTTTTTTTTTTTTTTGAGCCGAATGACTATATTAGGTGACACGAAACTGCTCATCGCTCCTGTCATCGCGGCCCCTGGCCCAATGGCAGGCTGAGCCCCCCTCCTCCGTCTGGTCCCGCCTCTCCTTCCCCTGGGCTCCTCGCTACCTGCCTCCCGGCCACAACCCGAGAGGGAAGGCGGGTGCACGGGTGGGCGGGCGGGCAGCGGGCACCATGCAGAGAGGCTGCCAGGGACCGTGGGCAGCGCTGCTCTCTGCCGCCCACCTGGTGCTGTGAGAGGCGCGCTGCCACCATGTTCCCCAGCCCTGCGCTCACGCCCACACCGTTCTCGGTCAAAGACATCCTGAACCTGGAGCAGCAGCAGCGCAGCCTGGCCGCCGGGGAGCTCTCGGCGCGCCTAGAGGCCACCCTGGCGCCTGCCTCCTGCATGCTGGCCGCCTTCAAGCCCGAGGCCTACGCCGGGCCAGAGGCCGCGGCGCCCGGCCTCCCCGATCTGCGCGCGGAGCTGGGCCCCGCGCCCTCACCCGCCAAGTGTGCGCCTACCTTCCCAGCCGCCCCTGCCTTCTATCCGCGTGCCTATAGCGACCCCGACCCCGCCAAGGACCTTCGAGCCGAAAAGAAAGGTGAGGAGGAAACACAAGATTCTTTTCCCTTCTGGGTCACTTTTGTCCCCAAACCCCGCCGCCAAAAAACTCTGGCCTGAGTGGAGGACACTCGCGTGCCTGGGCGGAGGGCTGAGCTCAGGGTCTCTGAGTGTGAGAAGCAACGTTGTCACAGGGCCCCCACACCCCGCGTCCGATCGGAGGTTTAGAGAAAATGCTGGATTGAGACGATTAGAAACGAGAGACAAAGAAATTTTTGTTGTTGTTGGCCTAACAAAGCCTCAGGCAGCAGCAGCCCTGCTCCTAGATCTGTTACGAAGTTGAGCGATCTGTTTGTGGTAGACAGAACAGAGGGAGAAAGAGATATTCTCTGTATCAGGGTTGTTTGTATTTTTTTAATCTTTTTTTTTTTTTGGTCTTTATGAGGATCTGACAAAACCGCTAAACAAAAATTAAAATGCGGCACACTAGACATGCTTTTTGCGCATAACGAGGAGCGTACAGGACCAGCCGTAGCCCAGCGGTAACCCGCGTTTCTGGGGCTTTTCCTTCTTTGTTCCAGGAGAGTGAATCTTTAAGTACTAGGAACTCGATTTAAAATTGGGATACTGCGGACTCTTGGGAATCTGACTTAGTAGCTGTATTTTTCCAATACAATGTTGGAAACGGCCAGGTCCGAGAGGTACTCTCCTGCAAAAAGTTAGAAAATTTCGCGCGTCTAAAGGCGCGGGGCAGTGGAGAAGACCGGGGAAGGTGGTGGAATTGCGGTGCATACCATCCCAGGAACTAGGGAGGGGAGTGGGGAGGGAGGCTGGCCAGCCGGAAAGGGGGCGCACTGGGGACACCTTGGCCCAATGCAGGGTCCCCGCGAACCGGGGGAGGCCGAGGGCACTGGGCGAATGGGCCACTGGGAGCCCAGAAAAGATCTTTCTGTGAGGCTAGGAGCGATTGTGTAGAAGCAGAGGGAAGGCCCGGGAACAGCTGTCCGCCGGCACCGCGGGCTGAAACGCTCGCTACCAATTCGAATCTGAGCATGCGGCTAGGCAGGTTCCGAGGCCTCCTGCCCACCCGCGTGGCTTCCTGGGCACTGCACAAACCCAGCGCCCGCTGCGGAGAGCCTTCGATCTCCAAACCAACACCTCTTGGCCTTCTTCGGTTCCTTAATTGTGAGGCAATGTGACTGACCCTGAGGTGGGCCTTGGTCTCCCTTCATTTAACTTCTCAAACTAAAGCAGCTTTAATCTAATCCACCCCAGTGCTGCATCTGGTTATATTTTCTTTGCAGCCTGAAATTATAAATCACTATCCATCTCCTGCAGCCGAATGTGAACGACCCAAGGGCAGAGACAGCTGTTGTTTTGTTCTCAGCGCCTAGAGCCATGCCTGGCACATAGTAGGCATTCGATAAATGCTGACTGCAGAGCGCAAACGGAGCCTTCCGTGGCGCCCAGTGCACCGGGCAGAGTGAGACACAGCCAAGGTGGTCTCCCCAGCCAGGACGGGGTGGCACTGACTAGGGCCCGTTACCCGGCGGGCGCTCCGCGGGTGGAGCCGCTCTGACCCAGCGTCTCTGCCTCTCTGTCCTCCTCAGAGCTGTGCGCGCTGCAGAAGGCGGTGGAACTGGATAAGCCGGAGACCGACATCGCGGAGCGACCCCGGGCGCGACGGCGAAGGAAGCCGCGCGTGCTCTTCTCGCAGGCGCAGGTCTACGAACTGGAGCGCCGCTTCAAGCAGCAGAGGTACCTGTCGGCCCCCGAGCGCGACCAGCTGGCCAGCGTGCTGAAGCTCACATCCACGCAGGTCAAGATCTGGTTCCAGAACCGGCGCTACAAGTGTAAGCGACAGCGGCAGGATCAGACTCTGGAGCTGGTGGGGCTGCCCCCGCCGCCGCCGCCGCCCGCCCGCAGGATCGCGGTGCCAGTGCTGGTGCGCGATGGCAAACCCTGCCTCGGGGACTCGGCGTCCTACGCGCCAGCCTACGGCGTGGGCCTCAACCCCTACGGCTATAACGCCTACCCCGCCTACCCGGGTTACAGTGGCGCGGCCTGCAGCCCTGGCTACAGTTGCACCGCGGCTTACCCGGCCGGGCCCTCCCCGGCGCAGTCAGCTACCGCTGCGGCCGCTGCCAACAACAATTTCGTGAACTTCGGCGTCGGGGACTTGAATGCGGTGCAGAGCCCCGGGATTCCACAGGGCAACTCGGCAGTGTCTACGCTGCACGGTATCCGAGCCTGGTAGGGAAGGGACCTACCTGGGGCGCCCGACGGATCCTATCTCTAGCGAGGGGTACTGACCCTCGAGGGGAGGGAGGGCTCCGGACGCGTGTCTGCAGCCCTCGGATTTCACATTCACTCCCGCAGAGGCATCGGGGCTTTTCCCGCCCCACGTGCCTTTGTCCCCATACGGGAGAGTTTGTGGCGGAGTTGCAGTAAATGGTCCCGCAGTCTGGCCCCTTCGCTGTCGGCCCCAGAGTGCACCCCAACAAGCCGAACAGAGGCCAGTTGGGACTGGGAACCCGTCCGGGCGTGCCAGGACTGAGACCTGGCCTCCTTTCCCCAGCGTGGGCCAGGCGCCCGGACCCTTGCTGCCTTGCCGCTGCCCACCCACCGTATTTATGTTTTTACCTGTTGCTGTAAGAAATGAGAATCCCCTTCCCATTAAAGAGAGTGCGCTGACCCCGCATGTGTGCTTCTTTCAGCTCGCGGTGCTTCAGGAACGATTTCGGAGGGCAGAGGCCTTCCTGCGCTGGTCGTGAGTAAGGCGTAGACATTCACTGAGCAAATCGATGATAACAATTATGATAATAAACCATGCTCGGTCCCTTGGTGGGTACTTTCCGGGGTTGTCTCTCATAATCTTCAATGAAACGGAGAAAGGGGGTGCGTCCTATTTTAAAGTTTAGCGGACTGAGAGTCCTGGAGAGGTTGAATGACTCTCCTCAGGCAAGCAGCCAGTACTGGTAAAACTGAGGTTTGAGTCCTGGTCTCTCTTTAGAGACCAAAGGCACCTGCCCCCAGCTCCCAACTGCATCCCTCTGAACCTTACTGTGTGCCCGGGACTGTTCCAGGTGCTGGAATTAAATGGAGAGCAAAGGGACCTGGGCCCTACACGAGAGGAGGGCACCATAACTCATCCTGCTGAGAAAAATGCCTTAGCGCATTTTACAGGAAAAGCTGAGAACCAAAGTCCTTGTCGCGCTTCCGGGAAATCCCCAGCCCAGCGGTATTCTGGGTGGAAGCGCCTGAGGTCCCGAGGCCTGAATCTCACCAGCCGAAGGTTTGGGCTGAGCTCATAGCCCACACCCAAAGAGGTGTCCTGCAGACGGAGGTCACCTGGAGCTGTGGCTAGGCCCCGAGAATCGAGAATCGATGTGGCCAGGAACCCTTTCCCCAACCCGACCGATGTGCTCTCCTCTGGTCATTTAATGAATGTCTCCATCATCCCGACAAACCAATGCTATTGCTGTATAGGATTTACAGGTGAGAAAACTGAGGCTCAGCTCAGTCAAGCTAAAAACCCACTGGGTGTGGGGCTTGGCCACTGCACGCATCCTCCTTTTCATCTGGAAAATGGGGATAACAAAAATACCTTGCTCTGAGCCCACCAGTCCACAGGGGCTCAGGCCTGACTTCCAGCTGCGACATCCACAGCCCCCAGTGCCTGGTGGAACTGGCGCTTCTTAAAAAGGACGAAAGCGAGAGGGAGTCGGGGCTTTGTGTTCCTGAGGAATATGGGTTTTCTGCGCTTTTGCTGTTTTGTTGGGAAGCGTGGGGCCCAACGCGCGTGGGGGTGTGGGATGTCAGGTGGGGAGCTCCCGGTCACAACCAAAATATTACTTGTGGCGTTCTGGGACCCATAGCCCCATTGCGGCTTGTTCTGGTCCTGGCACCCGGGAACAAGAGCCATCCCGCTCGTGCCTGGGATCGTGCAGCGCTGCCGGTGCCTGTTCAATGGGCGGTTCCGGTAAGTGCTGCCCCAGCCTCCTGCGGGAGAGGGGGAGATGGCAGGAGGTTCTAAGGGGTACCGCTTGCGGAGAGCCACTCAGGGCATGGGGTAGAGGGTGCCCGCAGTCTACGATGATCTGTGATGGGAAGGAAGGGGAAAGAGCTGAGCTCAGGGCTTGGCTCTAGGCCCGGACTTGAATTCCCTCTGCTATAGGTCCAAGCCGGCCTGGCAAGGGCCACGGGGAGGGGGCTGTGTTCAGCACAGCCCGGGGAATTGGCCTCCTGGGCCTAGCACCGGGCTGCGAGCCTGCTGTGTGAGGTAAGAGCTCCCTGACCAGCTCAGTGATGGCTCTGTGGTCCCATCTCATGGAGGGGCACACTGAGGCTCCCCCACGCCACCAGACCTGCTCTTAAGCCAGCCGGGCGCCCTCCTTCCCGGCATCCCCAACGTGCAGTCTTAGCAGGCGGCCTAACTCATACAACCGCGGGGATCTTTCTACCTGGCACTCACCCACCTTGAAGCTCTTAATCAAATCAGTGTATTTGCCCACGTTCCCCGGGGGTCCTGCCCACCTGCGGGTCTTTTTCATCTTACACTAGCCTGCGGTAATATTAGACATTATATTTCTTTCACTAACTTTATACCGCGAAGTTTCCTCTGATGCGTTCCTCTTTGTCGTCCTTCAGGGACCAGCTAAGTGATCACAAGGTCTCTCACCAACGAAAATCAATGGCTGGCTGGCAGTTGGGCGTGCCAGATACCAGGATTCCGGCTACATGCTGTACAGGGGCTCTCTAATCTAATCCATCATAATCTGCAAACCAGGAAACTAAGGTTCTATCAATGCTCAAGGTCATTTCTGACTATGGGAAGCGCACCGGCCAAATACTGAAGGGCTGGGGGCCTGTTGAAGAAAGGAGAGCGTTTGTCTCTCTCCTAAAGATGTAGGGGGAACTGCTCCCGGCCACTGCGCCCGCTGACGCCACGCTCTCACCAGTGGGGTGCGGCTCTCAGGCTTGACATCCAGGCATATTACCAGACCATCTGTAGTGCACGGAGCTCTGGCAAGCGGCCGGACGACTCTTGCCCAGCCGAGGGTGCTGGGTCCCGGAGCCCGGGCGCCAGGGGCGCAGGGTCAGAAGTATCCTTTACTAATGTCACGCCCACGTGGACAGAGCGATCCCTTCCTAAATCAGATCGGTAATATTTGTTTGGTTTTTCAATTGTTATGTAAGCGACGCATGCAGAGTGAGAATATTAAACCAGTACAGAAAAGTGAGAAAAACTACAACTGCGAGCGCCTCCCAGGAGGCAAAACGCGGAGATTGGAGTGACGCTGTAGGGCTCCGCGTGCGTGGACGCCAGCGGGCACATAGGAAACTAGTTATTTTTTAATATATTTTTAAAAATAAAACAAACGCACGTAACGGTTTGAAAAAATAAGGAGACATAAACTGTGACATTAAAAAGAAAAAACCTGGCTCCCGAAGCTGGAGTGGAGCCCTGCAAGCTGGCAGAGGAGAGCCGCGGGCAGGGGGTCCCCAGAAGGAGAGGCCATATCCATCCCGCCAGGCCACCGCAGCCCTCCCAGTCACGCCCCAGTGTCCTCTCACTTCCTTGCATTATTTCCAGCCAGCAGACACAGGATTTGCCAAATCAGAATAGCTTCTTATTTTGTATAGATTTCCCTTTAAATTGATCCCATGTGTGTATCTCAATACTTGTATTTAAAAGAATGCACAAAACCTGCAGACCCGGAACTTGACAGCAGCCAGAACCCTGCCCTTCTTGTTGGCAAACATGCCCTTCCTTTGTTGGGGTCCTTTGCCTCCCCCAGGAAGTATTCCAGGCTCAGGCCAGCACCTCCTATGTCTTGCTAACTTCCCCCCTAGACTGGGCTCCTGGAGAAAGGGGCCAGTGGCTTGGGTTTCACTCATCACTCTCTGAGCATACTGCATTCCAGGCACTGTCCTGAGCTCTTTACAAAGTGAACCCGTCTAGTAATCTTTCATACCTGAGTTCTGCTGAAGAAATAGATGAATCAATCTTAGGCCCAGAGAGGAGGAGTAACTTCCTCAAGGCCACACAGCTGGTCAGTGCCAGAGCTTCGTTTAAAAGCCAGGCAGTCTGGAGTCTGAGAGCACTGCACCCTCCCACTTCCAGCTCAAAGAGTAGGCACCAAGTCAAATATAATGAATTCGTCAATTGATTAAAGAGTACAGTAATAATACTAGCTAACAATTCTGCGAAGATTTCTGTGTGAGGCATAACACTCCTAGGAGGTCGGGACAATCACTCTTCACGTTGAGGAGAGGAAACTGAGGCAGAGAGCAGTGACCCACACAAGAGCTCACAATGGGGAGGCATGGCAGCTGGGATTCCAGGGGGGGCAGTTTCTCAGGAGAGCATACGAGGGAGGAGAGCAGGGTGAGAAGCGAGTGGCCTGGTGGGCTGGTCACCCAGAGCCCACGGGGCTCCCACCCTGCTGCCACAGCTGCTTGGAGTCAGTCCAGATCACTGCCGAACATCTGTTCGTGCTTACTTTGTGCCAGGCCAGGGCTAAGTGCTGACTCTGCAAATCTCATTCTGTCATTTCCCAAGGAGGAAATGGAAACCCAAAGAAGTTACGGACACTGGCAACCTGACTGGTTCTGGTAGTGGGGACTGGTGGGGGGTGTGCTTGAATCTAGGTGGTCCCCCCAGAGCCCTGGCTCTTTGAATCACTCTCAGTGGTTCTCAAACTTGCCTGAAGACAGAAACGGCTGGAGGCTGGGACAAACCCAAACTCCAGTCTGCCCCAGCTCCCTTGAATGGGACTCCACAGGGATGGCGCCAGCAAAACTGAATTTGTAACCAGGTGATTCTCATCATCAGGCAAGTTGGAGAACCGCAACTCACAGAGGCCCCAGACCCTTCAGGCTCCGGCTCTAGGGGCCCGGGAGAAAGTGGAGTCAGATTTCCCCTCTCCCGGCCCTGCTCTTCCATCTCAGGGTCTCTGTGCATTTGCTGTGATCCAGTGGCTACAACACAAGCCAGGCAACCCAGGGGACCGTAGGAGAGGGGAGGCGGGCAGTGGAAAGAAAGCAGAGGGGTAGAGGTTGGGCGAGGTTCCCTGGACACCTGTCTCAGGTGGGACCATGATGTCACCCCAGTGGCTCATGCAGCCCAGTGCCTGCCAGTGTTGCATAAGAGAGAAGAGGAATTTGGGGGGATTGCTCAGAGACGTCCATCGGTACTGCCCAGATCCTAAGCTCTACCCTGGAGTAGGGGCGTAGCAGCCCCCATGGGGGTTTACAGAGTGCCAGGCTTTCCACTGGCCCTCTGTCTACATGAGGTCATCAAAGCCTCGTAATCACTTCATCATCGTGGACTCCACTTACAGAGGAAAGTGAGGCTTACAAAGGTTTTTTCATTTGCCCTGTTCACAATTGGGAAGCAGCCAAGATGAGTTTCAACACCAAATTCTCTTCTTTCCAGTACACCCCCAACTATCCATACCCCACCCAAACTCCAACTTGCAGAAACATCATTTGCAGCACTGGCTCACATTAGCTGTGCCCCTACCCCCAACCTGGTTTCCTCCGTCCTCAGCTTTTTATGGAAGGTTTGTCACACAAGCCTGGCACACTCCTGCCTCAGGGCCTTTCTTTGCACTTGTTCCCTTTGCTTGGCCTGACCTTCCCCCCAGATATCTGCCTGGCTAATGCTTCATCTGTTTCAAGTCTTGACTCAACTGTCACCTTACCATGAGATCCATCCTGATTATTTTATTTAATATTGCACCCCTCTACATATTCTGCCAACCCCTTTATTTCCTCCTTTAGCCCTTCTCACCTTTTAATACATTGTTTTGCTCAGTGATATACCCCAAGCATCTAGAAGAGTGCCTGGCACTTGTAGATACTGTAAAATGTGCTGAATGAATGAATATAAATCACCCAAAAGGGAAAACTAGGCAAGAGAAATGAACAGGAATTTCACAGACCAGGAAGCACAAATGGCCCCAACTTATATAAATGTAGTCAATCTATTCATTAATTAGCAAAACAAAAAGTCATGATGAGATGCTCTAATTCACCCACCAGACTAGCAAAAATTAGAGTCGTCAGCACCAGAAATTGGGAGAGGCGGCATCTACGGGGACTCTTCCCCTGGAAGAGGTATGACTAAGTACAAATACTTTAGCAGACAGCTTGGCACAACTTAGTGAAGTTGAATATAAGCCTCTTAGATCCAGCAATCCAACTTCTAGGACTATAGCCCAGGGATAGTGTATATGTACACTTAGAGATGTGTAATTAAGTGCAAAACAGCCTACTACACAATAGTACAGACTGGAAACAACCCAAACACCTACAAACAGTTGGATGAATAAGTAAGTTTGTAGGAGATTCTCACAGTGGAATATTATACAGCAGTGAAAAATGAAGGTTCTTCCGCCACACTCGCCAACATGAATCCATCTCAGAGGTGAATCAATGCTCAAAAGTGAGCAAAAGAAGAGTCACTGAAGTATATGGACCATGAAGTTCTCTTTAAATAATGATCAAAATGAGCAAAACAAAGTGTATTTGTTAGGATGTGCACACAGATGTCAAAACTATAAAGAAACGCAAGTGAATGAGTAACTCAAAATTCAGGTAAAGGTTGCCTCTGGAGAAGAGAAAATGGACAGCAGTGGGTGGGGATTGGTAGGGTGTGGTCGTGGCCTATCTCTTTGCCTGGATGAAGGGGACTCGTGAGTTCATTGTATTTTTCTATAAAGTGTACATATATATGCTCTTTATGCCATCACAGTACTATTCAACTTTTTAATTCAGGTATAACTTACACACAGTAAAGTGTCTACACCTTAAGTGGGCAGCTCAACTAAATTTTGCAAATTATAATACTCTTTTGTGTGTATGTATGTAGTGTGCTGTATTTCACAATTTGGAAGTGTACCCCAAAAGCAATCATGGTGCCCTGAATTTCAGGCCTTAGCCTTAGGATAAGGAGTCTCCACAAAAGATTTATTTTATAGTGAAAGGAAGGAAGATGAAAACTGTGCTTCCAGGAGAGTCCCACGTATGTTTTTAAAAAGTCACATATACTTATAAATTAGAATGCATGACAGATGATTATTTTAGATTATCTAATAACCATTGTTTTCCAGCTGTCAAATATTATTTAATCTGCTGCACGCAGAGCCCTTTACATCGTACGCCCATTTGGGTCTCTGGACAACTCTGAGATTCCAGGTATCACTGAAACTGAGGAAACAGAGGTGAAGTGAACCACAAGAGTCAGCCAGCTTGTAGGCGCCTGACTGAAAACCGGAAGTTACATTTCTCTCACTCCATCACACCAAACCGGGGGTGGAAGTAGGAGGGGTGGGAAGAAAATACACCAAAACCTGCCTGGCCAATGGTAATCGCGAATTCTATACCAGGCGGGCTTCCTTAGGACCTCCCATAATTCAAGCCTGGTTTGCAATAGGATTAAATGGAAAGTACAATTCACACAAGGTCAAGTTTTTGCACTTAAAGGGAAATGATCACTTTCGGTATTGCACCACTTCAAAAGAATATGACTCAAATTGATACACAATATAAAATATAAACTCTGATTTCTCTTGATTGTAAGTCTTTGACAATGATTATCAGAAACAAAGTCGAAGTTTTAAAATGTAAATATATATATAGAGAGCACTATGTGGGGGCCCTTTCACTGAGGGGCCTGGAGCCTATGAGCTAGAGGTCAAGGCCAGAGGGGGGGAAATCGCCACATTATCCTTCCCTGCAACAATGGTGCTTTGGCTCATTGTCTCTATCAATGGGTGACGTTCCTCAGTGGAAGCTGCAGGAGCGCTGGGAGTTTGGAATTCTCAGTGCCTTGAACAGTTCTTTGCGTAACATGGACTAAATATTGACCGCTACCTGCCTTACACTCATTCTGAGTTTCCTAAACTTGGCCATCATACTACCATGCTCCCCAGGCCCCTCCCCCAGGGACTCTGATTCAGTTTGTCCTTCAGGTAAGACCTGGGAAATCAGACTCAGCCCAGGGTCTGGGCAACACTGCTTATTGTCCTGTGCTGAAACCTGAATGAATATTTGGGGGCTTCCAGGAACCGAGTTTCTAAGGAGTGGTTAAAAAAAAACAAAACAAAACAAAACAAAACCCACAACACTGTACGAAGGTTCTCTTTCTCTAAGTATTCACTATCCAAACCACTTGGCCTAGGTCTTAGAGAAAAACGAAAGACTTCAGAAAATAACAATAGTCACTAATGAACTGACCACTTTAAAAAGTAGGCCTCATTTAAACAGCAATTCCATGCCTAGATACGTACTCCAGAGAAATTCTTGCAGGACTCAGGAGAAACGCAGCCATCCAATCAAGTCATTTGTCCCAAGTAGCCTTGCGTGGCAGCCCGGTCAGCCCAGTGCAACTTTATAAGGCCATTCAGTTGTACAACGAAACAATAAATATCCCAAGAGATGTGGGATTTTAATTTTAAAATGGGCAAAGGACTGGAATAGACATTTCTCCAAAGAAGATATGCAAAGGGCCAACAAGCACCTGAAAAGATGCTCAACTTCATTAGTCATTAGGGAAATGCAAATCAAAACCACAATGAGCCACCACTTTACACCCACTAGGGTGGCTACTATAAAGAAAAAAACAGAAAATAACAAGGGTTGGTGATGATTGGAGAACTAGGAACCGCTGTGCATTACTGGTGGGAATATAAAACGATGCAGGCACTGTGGAAAGCAATATGGCAATTCCCCCCCAAACCCACCCAAAAAGGAAGAAACATGGAATAATCATATGATTGAGCAATTCTACATGTGAGTAAACATTTAAAAAAAGCAAAAGCAGGAACTCAAATAGATATGTGTACCGCCACGCTCATAGCAGCAGTATTCACAATAGCTAAGGGTTGGAAGCAACCCAAGTGTCTACTGGCAGATGTATGACTAAACAAAATGTGGTATACACATACAGTGAAATAGTATTCAGCCCTAAAAAGGAGGGAAGTTTTGACACAGTCTACAACATGGATGAACCTTGACAACATTATGCACAGTGAAAGAAGCCAGACACACACACAAAAATACTATATGATCCCACTTACATGACGTCCCTAGAGGAGACAGAAAGCAGAATGGTGATCGGGGAGAGTGGACTGGGAGTTAGTGTTTGATGGGTATACAGTTTTAGTTTGGGAAGATGAGAAATTTCTGGAGACGGATGGTGGTGACGTTTGCACAAAATGTGAATGTGCTTACTGCCACTGGACACATAAAAATGGTTAAAATTGTAAATTTTATGCTATGTATATTTTATCACAATTTTAAAAGATTAAGTCCCAAAATTTAAAGAAAAAAGAAAGAAGAAAGAAAGAAAGAAAGGAAGGAAGGAAGGAAGGAAGGAAGGAAGGAAGGAAGGAAGGAAGGAAGGAAGGAAGGAAGGAAGGAAGGAAGGAAGAAAAAGAAAAAAGAAAAAGATGCAGACTTTCTGGAAGCTGAGGAAAGTGTTATTCCATTTACAGCCACGGCAACAGGCAGATGAGGACGTGGCAGAGTGAGCCCAGTTAACTGAAGAGAGAAAAAAATCAAGGAGTGAGGATGGGAGAGATGGTTCCAAGGAGAAAGATAGACTCTCAGGGGATTGAGTGACCTTGGGAGATCCAAGATGGCAGAGTAGATCAACACGGTGCCTACTTCCTTCCACGAAGAAATTACAATTACAACTAAATTATAGAACCATCAACCTGGAGAACCATCTGAAGTCTGGCTGAACAGAAATTTTATACCCAAGGATATAAAGAAGCAGCCATGTGGAGACTGGTAGGAGGGGCGGAGACGCAGAACTGGCTAACCTCAAACCTTCAGGTGGCGGTTGAGAACCGGGAGGGACATCTTGGCCGCCGAGGTTCCCCCCAGAGGAGCAAGGGACCCTGGCCCCACACTAGCCTCTCCAGCCCAGAGTACTGGTGCCAGGAAGCCCCTACAGCATCTAGCTGTGAAAAATAGTGGTGGTTCCGACCATCTGGGTGGGATGGGAGGCGGTGGGAAACCCAGGCATCCTCTTAAAGGGCCCGCGCACAGACTCACTCGCTCGCAGACCTCACCTTGGGCTCCAGCGGAGGGATAGTAACTCAGGGGGTGTCGGAGACATATGGGGGGCAGGCAGTTATGTTGTTTCAGGAGGAGGGCTAGAGGACAGTTGGCCTTTTCTCTGTGAGGGATCCTCTTCTCGTGCAGCAGGCAGGCTGGCTTTCCTGGTCTTTCCTGTGCTGAGCCCTCCCCCTACGCTTACGGCCAAATCTGAATCTGATTGGCCTGGTGAGCCCCACCCTGACTCACTGGGATCCCACCCCACACAGGTGTGTTGTATTTTCTTCCTTCTAGACTGTAAGCACTGTGAGGGCAGGGACCGTGCAATCCTAGCCGGCACTTACTGAGCCTCTAGGAAGCATCAGACTGCTCTTGTGTTGTGAGGGTATCACGTTGAACCCTCACATTAACCCCATAGGTAGACACTGTCATTACCTTTGATTTATAGATAAAGGCCAAAGTCTTAGCTCACAGGACACAGAGAATAAGGGACAAAGCCAGGACTGAACTTGGGACCCAGGCAGGCTGGTCCAGAGCCCATCTTTTTATTCATTGGACTCTACTGCTTATATTTGATTCACCACTGCATGGCACACAGTAGGTGCTCAATAAATATGTGGCATGTGAATAGATGTTATCCAGAGGAGCAGTCACAGGCCTGAAAAGGTGGTGTGTCCTTGTTAAAAGAGTGGTAAGGCTGCAGAGAGCACAGCTGCATTGGTTAAAACCAAACACCTGGATGAAAATCAAAAAGTGACAACACAAAACTATTTGGGGCCATCTATGGCTCAACTGTCCATCTGTTCCCTGTGCCACCCTGTTCCCAGTAAGTGTAAAGCTTGTTAGAACTGAAACTAAGCCCCTCCTTAATAGAGTTTACAGAGGAGGAGAGAGCCACACAGCCTCACTGGAGAATGAGGACTTTTAAAATGGACAGCGTTCCCCTCAAGGAAAGAGAAGTGTTTGGTCCTTCAGGAAACATCTTCAAAGCCAGAGAACCTGGTTTCAGCACAGCATTTGGCAGAAGCTAACGGTGCCCCGACTCCCACCATCCAGATGGCTGGGCCGTCTTCCCCGCGTGGGATCAGGGACCGGCTTCCCGCAGCTGTCCGGGCTGTGGGCTGAAATCAAGAGGCTGGAATTTCTCCTGTCCGCTCTTTCATCCACAGCCTCTGGGGCCTGCGGTCCAGAGTCAAGTGTGGGGTGAGCCACAGGGGCTTTCGCAGGGGAGGCCTCACAGCCATTAGCTCCCATGCCCAGACACTTGCTCCTTTTTATGTTCCTAATCTTTTTACCAGAAACACTGAACATTTTGTTCTGACCTGTACTAGGAAACTCACCTTGTCAAGGGGCATTGGACATCAGGGGTTTTCAGCATCACAACAGTCAGGCCGAGGTTGTGGAGACTTTGCTGCATGGGCAGACGGGGTTAGGACAGCCAGAGGAGAAGAGAGCCGGCAGAGCACGACGGTGGGGGAACACCAGAAGTCGGCCAGCAGGAACCAGAACGTTCCATCAGATGAAGAAAAACTCCTGGGACCTGTCAAATGTCTTTGCTGTTTGGGAGGCAACATGATGGGGTACCACAAAAGTGGGGCACTGCTCTTATGAAGAAAAGATGCTTTCCCCTAGATTTGAGATGATGAACCTGGACCAAAATGTCTGGCTGTCATTAACACTGACCATCTCTCATGGGATTATGCGCGTCTGTTTTCTCTCTTCTTTCTGAATTTTTAGAATGATCAGATATTTCCTTGGAAAACTAAATAACATATATTGTATGTCGATAAACCAAAACAATGTCTGGCTGTCCCTGCACGTAGCCCCAGAACAACCCTAACAAGTGCTCAATCAACACAGCATTTGGTAAATGTCCTTGCCTTGCGGGCCAAGGTCAGCCCCTGAGCCGGGGGACCCCTACCTCAGCCTAGCCTCTCGGAGCTGTTTGCAATCAGAATGTCCCTGGGTCACTCTGTCCCTGAGAGCCACTGACCTGGGAGTCAGTGTCCTGGCCAGTCACTTGACCTTTAGGATTTCTTATCCTCAAATGACGGCGAAAAGACTTACCAGGCAGATTGTCGGCAATGAGTGACCTGATCTGTGGGCAAATACCCAGCCAGTGTCCAGCATATGCAAAGCAACTAAAAGCAATCAAAAGTCATGGATTGAACTGGAAACCTGAACTCAAGCCAGCCTATCACTCAAGTCCCGCCTTCACAGTTTCTACAATGTTCATTCACCGCTCACATGGTTATTTACTTCATATTTTCTGTTAAGTTCACTTTAATTGGCTCACGGCTTTTACTCGCCTACTCCTGAACAATAATATCTGTGAAATCACAGCTTTGATATGCCAGATGTATTTCCCAAAGATCCACCAAAATAAGTGCAAAACTATTGAAAACAAAATGTTTTCTGTGTACCGTCTAGAATGGTCTCTCACGCCTCCCCCAGACCTGCAAATCACACCATGGGAAACTCCTGTCCAGCTTCCAAACTGGACACGGTTGCCCGTGCTCTGGTGACAACACATCAGGGTGAGGCTCAGGGACGAGGCTCCCGAGAGAAGTCACAGAGCCCTGGGCTCTGACTTGTCCTCTCTGTCTTCTCTGTGTACGTAATTTTCACGACTCTTGATGTAATGGCTGGGAAGTTTATACCAGGAGCTCAGAAAAATGTCTCGCTGCTTCTCTACACCATAACAAGGAGACAGGTTCTGTGCTGGTCCAGACTGACGTCTCTTTTGTCTCACATCAGTTTGGTCTCAGGTGGCCTAGTGTGTGCTGGGGCCAGTTACTTAACTTCTCTGGACCACAGTGCTCTCATCTGTGAAATGGGACTATTGGCACCTACATCACAGAGTTGTTAAGACAATTAAATGAGAAAATAGAAGTAAAGCTCTTAGCACAGTGCCTGGCACATAGTAGGTGCTCATTCAATATTAGCTTTTACTATTATCATCTGTTGAGAGCCTATTCTGTGTCCCTACCCCTGTGCCAGGGACTAGGAATCCAGCAATCAACACATGTCCCACGGGAGCGCATGGTGTGCAGGGGACATGTGGTAGAGCTCTCTATTATCCTATATATTCACTCTCATCCCACAATCTCATGGACAGAGAGTACATTCCTGGCCCCTGACTCTGGGCTCAGACATGTAACTTGCCTTTGCCAACGGGATGGCAGCAAATGAAACGGCAGCCAAGGCTGGAGGGTCGGCTTGTGTCCCTGTGTGTCTGTTTTCACCGTGAGCAGAGCAAGCCAGGGCTGGCCTGCTGGCTGAGGGAGGACGGGAGACACGTATGGAGTGGAGAGGGCCAGCAAGATCAGCCCACCCCCAGCCTACATCAGCTGGTCCACAAGAGCCACAGAGCTAATCCACTGCTTACTGTGAGTGCCACTGCAGTTCACCGACGTCTTTTGTTATGCAGCCTCATTGTGGTCATGACTAACTGATACAGAGAGAAAGAATTATAAGTAGCGAGTGTGAGATGATACGGCAAATGCTATAATGGCAGAATAACAATTACAGGCGCCAGAATATGAACCCAGGCAGCCTGACTTAAGAAGCTCAGCTTGCAGCCTCTGTGGCTCCCCTCTCCTCCCTTGCCCATCCCCCGCACGCCCCCCCCCCCCCATCCAGGGCTTGGTAAACATTTTGCAAGTGAGCTGACCCAGTGGAGCTCAGGGGCCATCTCTACCTGTGTCTCATTCTGGGGCCTTGTCAACCTTCACTGGTTACCTGCAGATCCTCACCCTGAATCTAAGGAAAGGCTCCTGAGGGCTTTGCTTACCTGGGGTGAACACCTGCACTTGGCCAGGATGAGGCCTGTTCCCATCCCTACGTGCTCGCTCAGCAGCAGTCCCCATCCTCTAGTCTCCACGGAACTCAGCCTTGGTGGGAGGACCGGCCACCTCCTATAGCCACAAGCAAGCAGGGCCCATGACTGACCAGTCCTGGGACAAGAAGTCCTGTGGGACACACAGGACCTGTTGTAGGGGGAGTAGAGGGAGGTGCAGAGAGGTCTCCTTCTGGAAGAGGCCGCGGGGTAATGGCAGAAGCACTGGTTTTAGCACCCACTAACCTACGTTGTTAGCCCAGCTCTACCATCATGAGACCTTGGGTGCCTTTGTCCTCCTCACTGAGCCTTGATTCCCCGGACTGTGAAGTGCTGCTAATAGAGCCCCCACGCCGTGTTGTGGGGGGTATGGAACGGGATAACGCAGGTTCTCCACAAATGTCAGCTCCCTTTTCCACTTTTCATGGGCCTCTGTCTCAAGCAAGAGACTGGGCTTAAGGCGGTTTCAGTCTGAGGTCCCAAAGCAGGGACTCCTCCCTCACCAGGCGGGTGCAGTTGGAGGTGGGGTGGCAGGGTGGGTAGAGCCCGGCTTTAGACACAGACAGCCCTGAGCACTTACCAGCTTGTGACCTTGGCCAAGACACTTCCCCCTGTGCCTCGGGTTCTGCTTGTGCGTCCCTGGGGTGCCGAGGTCCTACCTCATGGAGCTGCTGTGAGCACACACTGAGGCAGGGAAGCTCTCACTAAGCGGCAGTCAGTAAAGAATTTCGCGACCACTGAATGGGCTTTGTATCATGTGGACTGAACAGAAACATACTCTCATGTTTGCTGTGCCTGTTCACGGGCCAGCAGCCAGCCAGTATGACTGCTTCTTGCAAGAGGATTTGCTGACTGTACATGTCACTCTGCTGTCACTGGACCCTGGTGATATTGGCCACCCTTGGAGAGTAGAAAGGAAAGGTGTAGTGGGCAAGACAGGCCTGGAAAAGGGCAGGTTAAGAAGCCTCGCTTGGTCGTGTTTGATCACCACCAGTTGGAAGGAGGGGGCCGGGGTCCCTGCCCTCGGACTGTTCTATATTTACCACCCACTAGTGTCTCCATGGGCCCGGTGTGCGCTGATCCCTGCCCAGCCTCCCTGGCTCCCAGGGCCACCGTTATCACTGGACACGGACGCCTTATCTCCCAGAAGGCTCAAGCGGCAATTTGCTTTCAGGTTGAAACCTCCACAAGTCAATTTTCAAATGCTATGTGACAGCCTGTGGCTGCGGCCACCTCCCTGGTCCCCTGGACTTTGGTCTCTGCCCCTCCTCAGTGGTTCAAAGGGAGCTTTCTGAATCCTTTGCCCTCCAACAAGTCACCATTCATTCGTTCATTCATGCACTAGATCAGGGGTGTCCAAACTGCGGCCCGTAATCCATTTTTTATTGGCCCGCAGCAAATTCGAAAAATATATTTAGTTTACTTAAATAAACCAGGTGAGGCAATACGTACTTCACCTCGAGTGAGTGGCCCGGCTGTTTGTGTGTTTCACCGCATATGGCCCTTGGTGAAAAACGTTGAAAAAAGTTTGGACAGCCCCGCTCTAGACCGATGTTTATTGAAACATTGTGCTGGGGGCTGGGAATGTGGTTAAGATACAGAAGTTCCCTGTGCTTCCTGGAGCTTGTAGTGAATCAATTATTGACATGAGGAAGTGAGGGCTGCCACATGAAGAGACAGGCAGAAAGATGACAAAAAGGGGGGACCACCTTTCGACTGGGCAGTAAACTTATGGTGTAGTTGATGCACTGTGGTTCCCACAGGTCCCCCAGGGTGGAGGAGGGTGGCTGCCCCACTGGTCACCTGGCGAATCCCCCCAGGCCTGGCTCTCACCCTCATGTTGCTGGCTCAGAGGTTTGGAGCAGCTTCCTGGGAGCGGATCCTAATCCCAGGGGTGCATTTATGTTATCCAAACTGTACTGATTGAATTGTGTCCCCCATAAAGATATGTGGAGTCCTAACCCCCAGCACCTCAGAATGTGACCTTATTTGAAAGCAGGGTCATTGCTAATGGAATTAGTTAAGATGAGGTCACTAGGGTGAACTTCACCCGATGTCACAAAGAGGAAGAACTGGACACAGTGACAGACGTGCACCGAGGGAATAATGTAAAGACACAGAGGGAGAGGACAGCCGTGTGATGATGCAGGCAAAGCTTGGAGTGATGCATCCACAAGCCAGGAAATGTCCAAACCTGCCTGCGATCACCAGAAGCTAAAAGAACAAGGAAGGAGGCTCCCCTGGAGCCGTCAGAGGGAGCACGGCCCTGCAGAAACTTTGACTTCAGACTTCAAGCCATCAGAAATGTGATGATAATTTTCTGTTGTTTTAAGCCACTTACGCGTGCAGCAAATACCTTTTGAGCAACTACTACGGGAGGACACTTTGCTGGGTCCTGGGGACATATCTGGAGGCCTGGGGGCCAGGGGGCATGCTGGTGCAGGGCCTGGGCCAGAGGTGGCAGGAAAGGTGTTTGTGGGCGAGACTGGAAGCAGAAGCGGGGGAGGGAAGGACCCACTCCTCCCTGCTGGACAGAGCTGGGGGCGCTGCGAGGTGAGGCCTCTGGGGGAGCCCTTCCCCGTCCTCTTTCCTGACATGACCCCAGGGTGCTTCTCCAGATGGGAGCAACACCACGGCAAAGGCTTCTGCTTCAGAAACTACTACCGTCCCGTTCAACAGCTGGTCCTCCCTGAGATTGCCCCACATGACATCGGCTGGAGTTTGGGGTGTCCCTAAAACTCTTCATTCATATTTACCAAGGTGTTTCGGCTCAATCCAGATGTCACAAAGGGCTCACGCCAGGGCCATCAGGTGGGTGTTCTGTTTGCCAGGCACAGGGTTTTTGCTCCAGGTCCCTGCAGGCCCCATTCTCATACCTTTACCGCATGCCTTGCCCAAGTGAAAGCATGAGGTCAGGATCTCTGGCTCACTCCGTTACTGTGCATGTTCCAGTTGTCCGTCGCTGTGTAACAAACACCCCAAACTTCGTGGCACAAAACAACCACTTAACTCTTCTATGGGTCAAGAATTCAGAGGCGGCTCTGTGTGGGTGACTCGTCCCAACTCCATGACGTCTGGGGCCCCCGCTGGGCGATGGACTGGCTGGGGGCTGCAAGCATCAGGAGTTTCCTTCACTCATTGGCCCGGTGCCTGGGCCGAGGTGACTCAAAGGCTGGCCTCAGCTGGAACTGACAACCCAGGCACCTGCACGGGCTTCTCCACATGGCTTGGGTTTCCTCCTAGCACGCTGCCCTCCGAGTAACTAAACTTCTTCCATGGCTGCTCAGTTCTCCAAGGGCAACGGTTCCAGAGAACCAGACGGAAGCTGGACAGGCTTGTGGCCCCTCACCTCCACTGTAGGGCACCGCTCAAAGCTGTTCCAAGCCCATGGACTTTCAAGAAGAAGGACATGGAGCCTCCGGACATGCACAGAGATTCCTCCTCCACAGGAGAGGACGTGTCAAACATTCTGCGGCCACGTTTCAAAACCACCTGAGACAATTACATCCATTAGGTAGGAGACCAGATTTTCCTCGGGTCTAGGTTTTAGGGTACACCTCACTTGACTGGACATGCTGGCCTTCCCCTCAAACACAGGATGAGGCCAAACCCATAGGCAGGGACATCACAGCCCTTCATAGCCTGTCCCAGCCTGCATGCCAGGTGTCTCTTCCTGGCACCTGAGCTTTCCCCTGGGACTGGTACACTACTCTCACACAAGGGTGCCACCCACTGGCCAGCCACAGGCCTGAGAACCTGTGATACCAAGAGGGCGACTCTTTTCCAACTTCCAAAGGTGCCATCGAGGCAGGCGGCATCCTGGAATTATTCTTCCAAAGAGTCAGATCCCCAAAGAAATGCAGAAACCCACGTGACTCTCTGGATTCTCGCCTGAGGATACTGTCCCCTCATCCTCTGCTAACGACTCAGCCATCTGTCTTCCTCCCCTGAATTCTACTCCGCTGGAAGCTACACAGATGCCCCAGCTGGGGCTTCAAAGCCGGGTGGATTGACTGGCCCTAAGCACAGGAATCAGAGCCGCTCGCATTTTCCTAGTGTTCCCGCCCAAATTCATAACTATTCATGGGCACGGACAGCTGAACCATGTCTGCTCCCTTGAAAGGGCCGCCTTTGAAGCCAGCAGTGGGGCACTGAGCAAGGGGGAGACGGGGCCATGGGGGCCACACCTGGAAGGGCCACTCTGTTAAAAGGACCCGTACACACTGCCAGGAGGGCAAGAGGAGAGACAGGAAGAATGCACTCCTGCCGTCAGTGACCTCTGGTCCCCAACAAAATGGATGACTGTGGGAGCAGAGTGGACTAAGCGTCCGGAAACGAAGCCACTTCTCATTTCAGTTGACGAGCTGCAGCCAGACCTCTTCCTAGTCGACAATGATAACTAGAAGGAAAAGGATCCTCACTCTTTGGAAGCAGCAGGAGTTCTTTCCTTCCTCCATCCCTCCCTTCATTCATTCACTCATTCATTTGTTCTTTCCATCATTCAACACATAGTCACTGGGAATCTTTTCTGGGCTCAGTGCTGGAGGTGACAAGGTGACCAGGACAACACACCCACCTCCCACCCCCAGCCTGCAGATCAGGAGAACAGCCTGAGTTCACATCCGAAGAGGTAGAAAGCAGTTTTACCAAAACGGTAATGTTTTTGTGGCAAACTGCCGTAAACAAGAGGGGTTTCAGGCATGCCTCTGGAGGGCTTCGGAAAAAAATTCGCCACCCCTTCATATTATGTATCTCCAATTAAAAAAACAAATCACAAAGGCTAGGAAACATATTTCATGGGAAATTTGAATGACATCTTTTCAAAAATCCAAATGAGAATTTCTTTTCCCAAATGTAACCTTCACGACCGGCTTCAATCTCACGGCCACCTGTGATCCCCGCTTCAATGATGAAAGCTTCGAATTCTAAACAGTCATCACTGCCAAGAAATGTTGCTTTCACAAGTAAGTGGTTAAAAAAAACGTTTAGGAAGTTTTGTTTTGCCACTTCCAAAAACTTACATTAAAATTTACATTAAAACTACATTTTAAGAATCTGTCTTTTCTTTATTTTGGCAAGTATAATGTAGGAACTTCGTGGGATTTTGAATCCAGTCTCATTTCTTCATATAAAGTGTGTCAAAATAATGATGAAGAACCAAACTGTAGAACACTCAGGCATGGTGAGGACGGTTGCCTGCAGGTGGCACGGTTGCCCCTAAAGGGACCCATCAGCCATACCGGCAGAAGCGTCTGTGTGAAGCTGAGACTCAAGCCAGCAGCCCGGAGCTGGGTCTGCCATGGCACCTGCTCCCATCGTCCTCTCTCCCTGCGTCAGTCCCTACTGCTTCTGACCACCTGGACACAAGTCCAGGTGGACACAGCCTCGTGGCCCTTGCCAACTCAGGCAGCAGGGCACTCTGCGGCTGGCTACTGCCATGGATGTCCAGGTGGCAGCGTCTCCCTGGCTGCACCCCGCACGCTGCCCAGATCAACACATGCCACTGAGACTGACAGTGTTCCAGAGACAGACAGTGGCGCCACTGGGCCAGCACCGAGCCCCGCCTGGTCACCTGGGCCTCCCTGAAATTCGGCTCACAGCCCAGGGGCTCCAGCTGCCCAGGCTCTGCCAGGCTGCCCCAAGGATGGGGGTGTCAGTGTCTCAAGCACACCTGTTTCAAGAGAAGCACACCTGTATGGCGGGGACAGCTCATATGGTCTGGCATAGAGAGCAAAGCAGAGCAGCTCCAAGGAAGCAAACTTTTGCCAGTCTCACTGAAGCCCTGTATAAGGTTTGCACATGATAGAAGCCCAAGTAAAAGAAGGTCATTTTTGGCTGACCTAAGTAGGAAAACCAGAGATAGTCTAGCTTCAGGCATGGCTGGATCCAGGGGCTTAAATTATGTCAAAAGGATGCTGTGCCGTTGTCTACTGTCTCTCAGCTCTTCTCTTGGCCAGGCCCCCCAGCAGCTCCAGGATCCCTTCCTATGAGCTTATTGACCCCGAAGAGAATGCTTCTTTCCAGAGAATTCCAGTAACTATCCCAGGACTAATGCTAGGTGGTCTTGCCTTGGTCATGTGAACAAATCAGTGAGCCAATCGTTCTTACCCTCACTGTCCAGGTCACATCTCCAACCCTAGCATTGGGGGAGGGTCAGCTCCACTTTACCATGTGGACTGAAGCGGGGAAGGGCAGTTCTCCAAAGGAAAACCGGGGGGCTGTTCCCAGGTGAGAATGAATGTGGTGTAGGCAGACAGAGCAGACAGATGCCCACCACAGGACATTTGCCCCTCAGCCCTCAAACCAAGGGAAGAGGGACATCGCTGCCCTGTTCAAGGGATGGGAGTGGGGTCCTTCTCCCAGACTGCCCGTTGCACAAGCAAATCCCGTAAGCACGTCTGTGCTTAGCTAGGCCCATCTCCCTAACCCTACAGCTCTGCTCACCCGTTTCTACCAGTTACATCACTGCTAAAAAACAAGAGAAGCAAAGCACTTTTGAGTGTGTTAAAACGCATAAGGAAAAACATTAACCTCGTGAGTGGGGTCTTTCAAGTGAGAAGGAACTGGGTGTATTTCGGTTGGAGGGTTGATAAGATCCTGGATCACTAATGTTATCTGCTCAGGAATCCCTCTGCTATTTGCTTTCTAGGTTTCTTGTTTAGAAAATGGTTAATAATTTGGTCAGTTGCTGCTGCATTCTTTGTAGGCCCTGGGATTACACGACCACATTTGTTCCTGACAGTGGCGGATGGCAACGCCTATGCTTGCTGGGTACAAGTGTTTGAAGTCAAGGTGACGTGAAGTAACATGAGCAGCGTGGCTGAAAGATGGATGTAAACATTATCCTGAAAGCTCACCTTCCGATGTAAATCCATTTTCCAGAAGGAAGATGTTTGCAATCTCTTTTCTGATCTGGGCTGAGTCAGTGCTATGAACACGTGAGTACAAATTTCTGTTTGAGTCCCCGCTTTCAATTCCTTTGGGGAAATGTCCAGAAGTGGGATTGCTGGGTCATACGTAATTCTCTGTTTAATTTTTTGAGGAAGCACTGTACTGCCTTCCCCAGTAAATCCCTTTGTATTGCTTTGCAAAATGTATGTCTCCTTTCTCAGCAGCCCCTTCAAGCAGTCTCTCTCTTGCCCATCTCGTCCACATTTCTTGACGGAATGGTCCACGTTCACTGCCCGCCTTTGCAAGCTGCCGTCCGCCCTCCCACCCACTGAAAGCGCTCTGGGCGGGTCAGCAGGGCCCAGGTTTTTCCTCAGACCTCAGCCTCCTGGGCCTGCCTCACCCTTGACACCATGGCCCCTTCTTTCCTTCTCTGCACTTGCCTCCCGGGCCCCTCCCTCCCAGCTTCCTCTCCAGTGTTTCTCTCTGTGATTCTCTCCTGCTGGTTCCTGTTCACCCAATGCCCTGGGCATCCCTGTGGCCCAGAGTCAAACACAGAGCCCTCTCCCTCCTTTTCCTTCTCACTCTGAAAGAGACCTCATCTGCCCAGAAGGCAGTGACGGGCCACACGTATGTGGACATCTCTGGGGTCTGTCCTTTCCCACCTCCCTGACCGCTACCCGACTCTGAGCTCTGCACTCCCCGAGCACTGCGGCCTTTCCACATGAACCTGGTGGAAGTGACCAGCGCGGACTGAGGGCCTCCTGCTGCCGGAAAAGGTGCGGGGAGCATGACACAGCCTCTCGGCCCGCCCAACAGCCTGCAAGGTAGGTACTTTCAACCTGCCCGGTTTGGTTTGTTTTACATTTTTTGCTTATTAATTAATTTAATCTAGTGGCACATGAACATGTTACCATTGTAAACTGCCAAATAACACAAAGTCATAAAAAAGTCCCCTTGCCCCCCCCAGCTGCCTCCTTAGAAATAGCTCCACCAATCCCTTCCATTCTATGTTCACACATGCACACACACGCACGCGTGCACACACACATGTCCAGATAAAAACATGTAGTTTTGTTTCAAATGTGGACGATTTTACATAAATGCCTTCTGAGTTTGGTTCTGCAGCGTCCTTTGCTCACTTACCATTGTGTCCTGGAGGGCTCCCCACCACTCCAGACGTCCCCTCACAGCTTCTCACTCTGCCTTGGACCCCAGGGTGTGGACGTCTCCAAAGGCATCTAAGGACTCCCCAGTGTGTCCAGGAACGGACACCTGTAAAGATTTCTTTGGACTAACACCTAGGAGAGGAATTCCTTGGTGAAAACAACGCACATTCTGTATCGCAATACTTTTTGCCAAATCGCCCTTCTCAGAAGCTCCATCAGCTGACCTTGCCTACAGGACACCGGGGTGGCAGCTGTGGCCAGCTGAAGGTTCGCTGTGGTGGCTTGTAGAAATGTTTACCCCAAATTCACTGGCTGAGTGGAAACCTGGCTGTGATGACCCTGTAGGGCAGGGTGGGGCAGTGTGTCCCACCAGCTCTGCGGGGTCACAGTCCACTAACGGTGTTCAAATGGGCTGGGTATAGTACGTCAAGCACCCCACCAAATGCAGTGAAAACGTCTTTGTAAAAACTACAACTGGTGTGTAAGAAAACAAGTAGATCCGCTGAAGAAAAGTGTGTCACCTAGGAGACCTAGAAGAGAGGTAGGAGTGACACATAATAAATTCACGACAAAACAAACAAATAAATGAGGAAAATGTCATTTGTTTTGGATACTGTATGGCATTATTTTGTGTTGAACGCAGACTCACTTTATGTGTGTTTAATGTTTAAATGCTTGATAGTATGCGGAAACGTTTGATGGGTTGTGTGTCCAAGTCTCCAAGGTGCACTGTGCGTTGGCAGTGATAGTTGGGGAGATGGGGTGGGATCTGGATGGACCGGAAATGCAGTGGGGTTTTTCCCATTTAAAGAAAAGATCGGAGAGCCTGCTGCTGTCTGACATTCACGACCCAGCCCACTTCGGGATTGGGACGATGCTTGTGCCCATTCACCCCTCACCTTTGCCAACATGAATAATCAGCGGTCTTTTTCATTGTGCTGCTCTAGCGGACAAGACAGGGTCACCTGTTCTAGTTTCGTGTTGGAGGCTTCGAGTTGAGGTGGAGCCTTTCATCCTTCATTGGCTGCTTGTGTTTCCTGGCACCTTTGGGGCTTCTGGGTCCACAGACCGTCCTGCCTTGTACAGACAGACTCCTCTCTGGGCCATGTCTCCAAACTCCCAGCAACGCACTGCCCACCAGGCTCACCTTCCAGGGGTTCCCAGGGACCTGGACAGGCTCTCCAACAAGCAGCTTCCAGAAGTGGCCCAGAGGGCAGCTATGCCCATTCTGAGGGCTGTCTGGGTTTCTAAGCTTGGTGAGCCTCTCTCTGGGCTCCCACTGCCTCCCTCCCAACAGACGAGCTCTGTCCTGGTGGGTTTGCCCAGGGGAGTGCCTCATAAAACACCAGCTGGCATGGCCACACTGAGGGGATGCGGCACAAGGGACATGACCAAGGGTACAGGCCACTTGCCGGGGCCTTTGGGAGAGTTTTCTACACTACAGATGCCACTTGTCATTTGGAAATGCTGTAAGGAGCTGAGAGCCAGGCTCAGCCAGCATGGACCGACTAGCTCAGCTATGCCATCGACCCCGACTTTGGTCAGCTTCATTACTGAATGGCAGTCATGGCCGGTGTTTGTAAATTCAGGGGCCCCTCTGAGCAGAAGGCTGGGAGGAGGAACCCCGAGTTCCAGACAGTGCTGGCTTTCTGACTGGTTAAGTGTCTTTATCCAGGACAGGTCAGAGAGGATAATGACGTTTCAAGGTCTCCTGCTCATTAGTGTTCTCGGATGAGAGCAAGTCCCTAATCATGGAACGAAACACATGTACACTTATAATCGAGCAAAACTTTAAAATAAAACAAAAAACCTAACCTTAGAATTACTAAACCACTTCTAGTTTGCAAAATGTCCTTATATCCATTTTTTCATTTAATCCTCCCCCAAACCCTGAGTTTTTAGTCTCTTTTTAAAGCTGAGAGGAGCTGAGGCCCAGAGAAGTTTAGGAACTTGCTCAATATCACACAGCTCAGAAATGGTAGAGCCCGAGAACATGAACAGCTGCAACCGCTGTGAAAAACAGTCTGGCAGTGCCTCAAAGCATCAAATCTAGAGTCATCATGTGACCCAGCAACTACACTCCTAGGAGTATACCCAAGAGAAATGAAACCATGTCTCCACAAAAAATTTTACATAAATGGTCGTAACACAATCACAAGAGCCAAAAAAAGGTGGAAACAACCGAAAATATCCATCAACAGACAAATGGATAAACAAAATGTGGTCCATCTACACACTGGAATATTATTCAGCCATAGAAAGGAATGCTGTTCTGATACCTGCTACATCGATGAACCTTGAAAATATTATGCCAAGTGAAAGAAGCCAGTCACAAAAGACCATATACTATGTGATTCCATCATAGGAAAGCTGAGAACAAAGGCAGCTCTAGAGACAGAAAACAGATTAGTGGTTGTTTAGGGCTGGGGTGGGAGTGGGAACTTGGGTTTGTTTCTGGACCTTTCTGGGCCTCCATTGCGTCAACTGTAATCACATTACGTGTTGGTAGAATTCCTGGATTGAGTGACAATGCACAGGACCTGGCATAGCAAGCCCTGAGTAAGTTTATTACCATCGTCATCACCTACTGGACTCGAACACCTCACCCATAATGCTTTTGGTCTCATTACAATTGAGACCAGTTACCGTTAATTTTCATTTTACCTACCATTTGCTGTTTCTAAGCAGTCTAAAGGGGTTATCACTTGGGGCTCCTCAGGGCCCCTGGGGCCCCATCTAGGACACTTACCACCTGCTAGCGTACCTGTTTGGCTCCAGGTCTGTCTCCGACGGGCAACGGGCTCCCTAAGGCAGGTGGACTTCCTCTTCTGTCCAGCGCCCAGCACAGACTGTAGCCAGAGCACACACTCGATAAGATTCTGGAATGGACTGGGTGGTGGTGGGGGGGGGTGAATTCTTTCAGGAAGGCAGCCAGGAGCCTGAGGAGTCCAACAACTCACACCCCCTTGGTCCTCTAATCCACTGGTCCTCCACCTGTTCAGGTGGCAGCAGAGAACAGCATGGAAGAGGCAGCTCTGGCAAACCAGGAACAACTTTCTTAGAAACTGTGCGGTTTCTGTCTGAAGCGCTCGTGTTTTTCCTACTTGTCAATGAAGACTTGTCGGATGAAGACGGATTGGCCGTTACCTCACGTTTCAGTCCATATTCATTTGCTACTTTATGGATTCAAGTTATCCAGGAGCACTCTGCCAGCAAACAGGATTACGGGTGGAGTAGAGCGAAGGTTTCACAATAATAAAAAAGAGGACATTTTCCATTGAGCTCATTCATGGATGTGTTTTGATGGGTTGGGAAAGTCGGCCAGTTTGCCCGGCCTGCTCGGTTCTGCTCTCAGCTCTTTGTCACTCAGAAACTCTACGCCACCCTGGGGTCCTGATTCCTTCCCAACCCAGGCTCCCTCCTCTCGGCCTAAGCACCCTCTCCCCAAAATAAAGCCCCACGGGACAGGGTAATGAGGCCCCTGTGCTTTGCTTTGGGAGGAATGAGTGGCCATAGGGGTTGTGGTGGGAGAGGTGTGCAAGCTTTGTCCTTTTATCCTCCCAGCACCCCTAAGGGGTCAATGTCATCGGCTATCCCTGTGTTCTGATGCGGAAAGGACAGAGGGGTGAGCCCTGCCCCGGCCACATGTCCGGGAAGGGGACAAGTAGAACCCAGGCCTCTCTGCCACCAAAGGCCACACTTTGACCACTGGGCAGCTCGGTCCACTGAAAATGAAAGTTCCCAATACCTTGGGCCCTGGGCTTTGCTGCTGGGGGCTGAGGGAGGGGGGTGGATAACACCCCCGTCCCCTCACCCCAGCCTGCAGCCCTTCATTCCGGACAATGTGGCTGAGACTCCTATCTGGTATCTCTTAGATTAGCCCCCAGCTATTTTTATTCTGCCCTTGCTTCAGGAAGAAACACAGCTTGGGCAAACCCTCAAGCAGGGCCCCAGGGGAGGCCATCATTAGCTAAGAAAACATAACTTATTTTACATTTTACTCTCTGGTTTTCCTTAGAAGCATCTCCACCTTGAGTCACCAGGCCACGCTGCCTCCAGCAGGGCCTTCTTAGGTCCCTAAATTCACCAACCCATTGTGCTTTCAGAACAATGTTGACTGGTATCTGTTGAATGAAGTCTCACTTCCTGAGACAGTGAAAAGAGATGTCAGAGAGAGGGGCTTGGTGAAGGGAGAGGGGACCCCGGGAGAGGCAGTGGGAGGTGTAAGGGGAGCGGGGAAGCCTGGGCTGTGTGTGGAGGGGGAGGTCAGGGACCGGCAGAGGTGGACGAGCCCAGAGGCTCCTGAATGGAGATGAGGGAGGGGTTCCCCACTCACCTGAGGAGTCTGCCGTGGAAATACAACTGTGGAAGTACTGATAACCATGGGTAACCCTGCCTTTGAGAGAACATATAGAGGGAGAAGAAAGAAGAAGATCTAAGCCAGCACTTCAGGCTGAAAAGAAGATGAAGGAAGATGAAGAAGGAAGAGCAAGCAGGAGTCGCCAGAGGGGCTAGAGGCAAATCAAGAGCGTGGTGTCACCAAGCGGGAGGTCCCTGGGAAGAGCTGGTGACCAACAGGGTCCACAACTGAGACATGACGAAAGGTGGGGGCGAACTCCCCCCGCTGAGCAGCCCGGAGGTAACAGATGACCTCAGCAAGGCTTGTTTTGGGGAGAGTGATGGCGGTTGCAGAAGCCAGACTGACGTGGACGGGAAGGGAGGTGAGGAAGCGGAGATTTGCACAGAAGCTGGGCAGTAAAGAGAAGAAACAGCGGTGGCTCAAGGGGAAGCAAGCTCTTCGGCGTCCTGTCCCAGAGGATCCCCTGTCCCTGCAGATCCCCTATGGCACCCAGGGCACAGGCAGGGCTGCCATCTGGGCTTTCTGTAAGGACGGGACCCTCATATTAATGTGCAGTCCTCCGGTGCCTCCCACACAGTGGCAACTTGATAAATATTCGATGCTTTTGATGACGATGAGTGATGATGAAAGCTACAGATTCTTGAAGATAAAAAAATCTTTTGTTTGGGGGATTAAAATAACCGACTCCCCAAGAAGTCTGACTAGTAAGAGCGCCTCCTCTGGCTCTGGTCATTCCTTCTCGGTCGTTTGCTGGTTCTTCTCTCTGTCTTTACTTCTTTATATATACTCAAATCTCTGGGTGATCCCATCCAACCTCATGGCTTTAAATTCCATCTATATGCCAAAGCCTTCCACATGTATACCCCTAGCCCCGATGGGGGTCCCAAACTCTAGATTACATAGCCTCCTGCCTACCTGTCATCTCGACGTGGGTGTCTGACAGACATCTCAAACCTGACACGTCCAAAACTTAACTCCTCATCTTCTTCCTCCTTTGGTAACTTAGGCCCAAAATCTTGTTTTTTGCTCTCATTCCTTCAAGAATGATGTCCGTTCCTTCAGGAAACCCAATCCAGTTGTTTCTATCTTCAAAATAAATTCAGAATATGACTACCTCTCTCCACGTCTTCTGCTGTCAGCCAGGTACAAGCCACCATCATCTGCTACCTGGATGGCTGCAATGTCCTCCTAACTGGTCTCTCTGCTCTACCCTTGTCCCCTTCACTTTGTTATCAACTCATAGTCAGATCAAGTCACCCCTCTGCTCAGAGCCCCCCATGGCTCCCCATGTCACTCAGAGTACAAGGCCAATCCTTTCCAGTGACCTACCTGGCTTTTCTTGACGTTGTCCCGTGTCTCTCTGACCTCCAGTGTTACTTCTCCTGCACTTCTCACACTCTGCTCCAGCCACACTGGCTTCCTTGCTATTCCCCAAATATACCAGTCATGCTCCAGTTCTGCACCCAGATGTTATGTGTGTGTTTTTCCCACACCATCAAGCAAGTCTCGGCCACCAGCTGGGTGTCCTACAATGCAACTCAATTCTGACACTGTCCACCTGGAGAGAGCCTCAGATCCCACAGGATCAGGGCTCAGTCCCACACGACTGCCCTCTCCACTTCAGATGCCAATGGGAAGTTCAGGTTGTCACCTGTGCTTGTGACCAACAGGCAACAGAGTGGAGGCGCCTTCCTTGGGTTCAATTAATTTGCTAGAGCAGCTCACAGAATTCAGAGACGTTACTTACTAGATCACTGGTTTATTATAAAAGGATGTAACTCAGGAACAGAGGGAAGAGATGCATGGAGCAAGGTATAGGAAAGGGGTGTAGAATGTCCATGTCCAAGCTCACGCTCCTGACACTGTCCCTGAATGTCCACGTGTTCATCAACCCAGTTCTCTGAACCTTGTCCTTTTGGGTTTCTACGGAGGCTTCCTGACAAAGGCATGACTGATTCAATCACTGGCCATTGGTGACTGAACTCATTTCCGCTCCCTCTCCCTTCCCCAGAGGTCGGCGGTGGGACTGAAAGTTCCAACTCTCTAATCACATGGTTGGCTTCTCTGGCAACCAGACCCCTTCCACAGATCTGATTCGACTTGTTCTCTAGAAAGGACCCTTGGCTGCAGAGTAGAAGAGGAACTACGAGGTGGCGCAGAACCAGGGCAAGAAACACAGTGGAACTGAAGGATCTCAATTCCAAATGTGAAGCCTCCAAACAACATTTCGATGTGGACCCAAAATTTTTACCTAAATGAAGGATAGTTGCCTTTTGTATCCCAACAGGGTTATATACACATGCAGGTAAAAGAATACAACTGAAACTTAAAGATGCAAAAAATTAACACAGCTCAAGTGACTACAAAAACTCTACAGTTGTGTGTTTTCTAGAGATTCAGAAAGTGATGGGGTAAGTTGAATTGTTTGGTAAGATGTTAAGTTTCTGCCTTCCTGCATCTCCTCTATATTCTGGCTTGTCTGTACACCATGCTGTTTTTCTTTCTTTTTTTCAATATATTAAAAAGTAACAGTATAAATGCTGCAGTTAGTATTAAAAAGGATCCAAATATTTCAAGGAATTAATTTTTATAAACAAGTTCTGCAACGAAAGGAAAACAGCATCCCATCCTGGGGTGGGATCCTAAAGCTGTCTCATTAACATGGGACATATTTATCACTCTCCTCACTGAAAATTCCAAGGGTTTAGGGGCTCTGTGCCAGGAACAGTACTAAGACTGAATATATATTTCTTATTACAAATCCCAGTGTCAGAGATGCGTCCCCCGCCGGCCTTGCTCCAGCTGGTCCCTGCGTGGACCCCCTTCTCTTGGCTGTCCACTAAGGGTGTGTGTGTCCCCTCAAGTCCATGAGGCCCCTCCGGCCTACATACCGGATCCCTATTAGCCTTCTCCATCCCCCCCCACTTACTTTCTAACACAATGAATGTTTATATGTTAATTGTTTATCATCTGCCCCCTTCCCCCACAGACTGTAAGTTCCATGATGACAGGAAGTCTGTTTTGTTCTCTGTGTACCCCAAACACAGTGCCTGACACAAAGTAGGTGCTGAGTCAAGACCTGAATGAAAGAGCTCTTGACAGGCTGCTCTATACTTGTAATTCCTTGACTGTCAACTGCTTAAAATGTAGCATACAAGCTTGCCTTACTGTTTAACAGTGAAAATTAAAGTCATTTAGGAAACGTCTTCCAAAAACAAGATATATAAGTTTTGTACATTAAAAAAAAAAACACAAAAAAACCAACCTGGTATCTGTTAAAGAAAAAATCCGTAAGAGCATTTCATATAGACGGACGTTGGGCCAGCCCATAGAGTGAATGTGAACACTGCCCCCTCCTGGTTGAACGTGGAGATGGCCGCCTCCTGCACAGCCAGCCTGCTTGGACGACTTTTAACCTGGTGGCTGACTGGGGTTGTAAGATAAATGTTATCGATGACATTTCCAAATGGGTCAAATTCAACACTATTTTCAGAAAGAGGCAAGTAAAGAGGAGTAGAGGGTGAAAGGGAGAATTTTTAGGGAGTACAGAGCCCACACATTTCCACATTGTAAGGAGGATGTTGACTTAGCGGGAAGCAGTCAAGAAAAATGTTAAGACGAGAAAATCCTAAGTTGATAACATCCATCTGCTGCCCTTACAGCTGGAATCTGAGCGGGAATTTCCCATCTGTGCTTTATTCTCAGCTTTAATTTGACTATAAATAAGACACATGCGTGCCCCATTTGCACCGAGTGTCTTCTGGGGCCAGAAATTGTTTAAGGATGACGCGTATGAAGTGTGTACACACACACACACACACACACACACACTTTCACTCAGAACCTACTCATTAAACCTGTTGGTCTGGGTGTGCAGCCAATCTCTATAACTTGGTCCCACGACGATCTGGCGCTTCAGAACTGAGGCCTTACCTGACCCCTTCTGCTCAAACCCATCTGAACAACTAGCTTTCCCTGAGGCCCCTGCTGTTTGCTGCGGGAAACCTGGGGGTCCAGGGTCCTGGAGGTGGCGCCGTGGGAAGCCCACTGCTCAGTCAGACAGAAGCTGCTCCTTTATGGTCTCATTTGACTTGTCAAGTTCACTCCACGAGCATCTACCTGAACTATCGTGGCCACTGTACAGGTGGGGAAATTGAGGCTTAGTGGCAGGGGTAATTGGCACATGCTCATGTGGTCCATTAGTAGTAGAGCGAAGACTCAAAACCAAGTCTTTGAACCACGCTTCAAAGTCCACGCTCTGTCCACATTACCCCTCCCAGGGCCTCTGGGGCTATAAATAGTGGGGGAGGCTGGGATTCATGTGCGCCGACGTTAGCCAGGCCTATGGCACAGACACTAACATCTCTGGCCCGGCCTATCCTGGGCCCTACCCCCTTGGCCTCAACAGAACTCAGGCCCAGACAGGCCTCAGCTTATCACTAGCCTCACTCTCCTTGGTTATATTTAGCTCTGGACCTCAAAAAGAAAGGCGTGGGCCAGCCGAGACACTGCACACCCCAGGCCAGGCTGCTGTGCACAGAAAGAGGTTGTCTGCCTCAGCTTTTCGGATGGCGGGTGAGCCACCTGCAGTGGGGGCTGCTGGCATGCTCCTTCCTTAGCGCTTGTGGGACCTTGTTCTTCTTGCTCCTTGGGGGAGGGACCACGGCTGCTTTATCGATGTATTTGTAACAGTCAGCAGTGTCTAGCATACACTGTGCCTAGCATACACTGCTAGTAGGCTGTGGCTTCCTACTTCTTTGTTGGATGAACAAGTAAGTGATCTAAGCTCGTGTCCCAGAGATCCGGACAGCAAACAGAAGCACGCCGATTCCTGGGGGGACACCTTGTAAAAACACATGCATTTCACTCTACTGAATGCTGTCAAGTTTATTCAAGGAATGGACATGAGTTTTCATCATCCTTCTTCCCCGCGCTCTCTTCCCTCCAGCAGATGCGTGTGAAGGCCACAGCAGGAGAGGGAGCCAGCGCAGGATTATTACATCCCTGAGGGTGGCCTGAGTGCCCACTGGCAGCCACCCACAGTGTGCGAGGGTTCTTAAGAGTTCTTGTGTCCCTGTAGGTGTCCTGATGACAGGTCTCCGTCCCCTTGCTCTGCTCACCCTTTACAGGGAAGCCACCTGCAAAGCCCTGGGGACTCTCCATCCAGCCTGCTGAGCAGTTGGAGCCGACTGGGGAGGGGGCCGGAGCTCAGGAGCGTGACTGGATCCTGACACTGGAGCACGAAGGGCAGAAGCCGGCAGCTCTCAGATCTTACAAAAACGGAAAGAGCCGCTTTTTTATGATATAGAGAACCGTAGCAAGAAAAAGGGCCAGGGCAAGGAAAATGAGAAGCTTGTCTGTCAGTTCTCGGCGATTATATTTTGTGATGAGCTTCCGTCCCAGCTGGATGGTCCCGGACATGGACTTGAATTCTTCATTGGCATCCAGGATTGTCCGGGAAGAATTGGCTGAAACATAAGAGGAAGGGAGCCTGACTCAGAGACTACAGAGCAGAGAATGCAAAGACGGCTGGGCTGGCTGGGTGCCTGGCGAACAACACGGCACTCGGAAGCAAGTTCCTTGAGCCAGGAGAGAACGCGGACAGAGACAAGCCGAAGAGCAAAGAACAAGAAGAAAACAAGGAACAGCACTTCTCCAGGTCACATCCAGCTCAGAGAGGGATGTGGTTTGTTTCTGTACAATACAATGTCATAGGGCCATAACTAGGAGTCCTCAGATGTGGACATCACTAGGGAAAAGGACAGAGGAGGGTTCTTCCTCCCTGCCGACCTCAGCTTTCTGAAGCAGGAGGTGCTGCTGAGAACCACCAGCCACAAAACTAACCTGGTGACGGGGCAGAAGCTGGGAGGCAGCAGGACTTTCCACCTGTGGGGGGCACCCTGCCAGAACACCTGCTGGTCAGATCTGCTGTGGGGTCACGAAAGGCTGGGCTGGGCCCTGCCACAAGCCCTCACACACACCAGTCCCCAGTCCTGGGACACTGGCTGCAGCTTTAATGATGCGACACCCGCGCTCTGAACACTGGAAACCTAAGAGGAAGCACACACATATCCCTTAAGGCTCACTGTGCCCAGGCATCCACTTTACTTCCGGGTATGGGTATCTGGGTATGGGTATCTGGGCCTGACACCTAGGGAAGAAGCTTTACCTGCACGATTCTCCCAGAAGTAAAACCAGGCACCATCAGAACACCCACAGAATGAAATGGGTTGTTAAGTTGGAAAGGCAAGGTGTGAAATGTTTCCATTTACGTAAGAAAGAGGGAGAGAAATAAAATGTAATTTGCTTCTGCTATCCATGCCTTGGGGATCTCAGAAGGATAGAAAAGAATCTGTAACAATGGTGGTCTCTGGGGAGCAGACCTGGAGGTCCGAGGAGGTGGTCAAAGGGAGAGCTGTCTTTCTGTTTCTCTCTCATTCCACTAGGGCTGTGCAGTCCAATATGGCAGCCGGCAGACACACGTGGTGCCTGAGCATGTAAAATGGGGCCCATCAAAACTGTGTCTGAGTACAAAATAGCCACAAGATTTCAAAGACTTAGTATGAGGAAAAGAGGAATGTAAAATATCTCAATAATGTTTAATATTAATTACGTACTGAAATGGTAGTATTTTACATATAATGGGTTAGATAAAATATATTATTAAAATTAATTTCATGTTTCCTTTTACTTTTTTAATGTGCCTCCTAGAAAACCGGAAGTCACGTATGTAGCACACGTTATGTTTCCACTGGGCAGTGCTGGCCTAAAGGCTTTTGCCTTAACCATGTGACTTATTCACAAAATTAAAAGTTAATAAGTAAATAAAAGAAATTACTGGGAGACACAGAGAAGTATTTTGAAAAAGGCAGATAAGGGGGGAAAACACACGAACACTGACAAAAAAACTCCCTCTCGGCCTCCTTTCTCCACGCCTCTGCATTTCAGAAACCGAAGTAAGAACCTGTTAAGTGAAAACCTAACAGGTCTTTCGTTTTAAACTTTCTTCATAGAGAATTTTAAACCATCACAAAAGTAGACAGATTAGTGTCGTAAAATGCCACGTACCCAGCACCCCTAACGAAGAACCCCAACTCCCTGGCCATCTTGCCCCCCGTGTTACCCCCCACCCAGTTCCCTCCACTCCTACAATTCTGCAGCAAATTCCCGAAATCGTATCCCTAGTAGACTGTTTTAAAAAAAATTGTGGCCCTACTAGGCTTTTAAATCCAGCTGAGTTTGTAAGCCACAGGAAAGGAGTAAGAACTGCATTCTTCCTTCTTCAACTGCTAACTCTCCTACAAAACGTGCCCCAAGAATAGTCCTCAACACCCCAGAACCCATCAGCGACTGCGCTCACTTCCCACCCCTTCAATACATCCTCTGCCCCTGACACATGTGTGGGGGTGGGGTGCCTGTCACCTGCATAGAGCAGAGGAGCCCTTGACTCAAAGGAGCCCCTTTCTCACAGTCTCCAAGGCCTTTCCCAAGGTTCGGGCCGTGTGCCTGGCATCCTCTCAGACGAGGGGACCGGCTGGTCCTGCGCCTACATGCCCAGGTAAGTTTCAAACACAGGGAGTGACCGTGGGGATAAGCTGCTTGCTGTCCTTTTGCTTTGGCCTGTTTGAATAGTGTGGTTTGGGGAAAAAAAAAAAGGTAGTTCGAAATTACAGATAATTTTTAGGGTGATAATGGTATTGTGGTTTTGGTTTTTTCTTTTGTTTTTTGTTTCACGAGACTTGTAGAGACAGACTGAGATATTTACAACAATGTCTAGGATTTGCTTAAAAATCATCCAGGTCGGGGCACAGGGAGGACAGAGTTGAAACAAGACTGGCGGTGAGTTGACAGCTGTTGGAGCTGGGTAATGGGTTCGTGGGGTTCGTGCACCATTGCTCTCTACTTCTGTCTCTGTGTGAAATCTTCCAAAAGTGTCTCAAGGAGTAAGCGCTCTTCTGTTTTCCTATGCAGAGGACCCTGGAGAGGGCTGATTGTCCTCTGCGTCACAAGGGAGATGCCATAGGAAAGCTGCTGGAGAGAACCAGATGGTCTCCGGCAGCTTCTTCTGTGGCCTCTGTCTTTTTAAAGGCGCTCATAGTAAAACTGATACTGGGGAGTAGAATTGTAAGCTGAGGTTCTAGCGGACAAGCCGGCGGCCAATACAGTGAGTGTGTCTCCAGCCAATGATTCCCCAAGCGGCCTGGCCTCTGGGGTTTACCGAGAGCCCTGGATGAAAAGCAGACTCCCAGGCCCCTCTGCTAGCCCTGCTGGCACCCACTCTGAAGGACAGGGTCTGAGGACCTCTGCTTTCCACACGAGCCCCTGGGAGAGCTTCTGCTGGGGAAACTTTTTAATGGGGATGTACTACAGAAACCAAGAGAGAAATGAGAGCAGCATGCCCCACTCTGGGTAAAGCCACACTGTCACAGAAGTGAGGAGCTGCACAAGTTAGCCAGCTTCGGGGGGAGGCAGAAAGGGAGGGGCCTGGGACGGGTGCCGTGCCAGACTTCCTACTGCAGGCCTGGCTTTACCTAGCGTCTGTATGGCTTCCTCGCTCTGCTGGACCTGCTGGGACATCATCCTGCTGATCCCCATGAGGTTCTCTGTGATGCTGCTGGACGTCTGGGCCAGGCTCTCTTTGGCGGTTTTCCTAGAAGTCCAGAGTGGGAGGAGGGAGTGAATAAAAGCCAGGCTACAAGAAAGCCCCATATGCAGATGAGATCCCATTTTTAATCTATCAAATGAATAGACGCTTTTTAAATGTTCATGGTCAGTGCTGGCAAGGGTGTGCCGAGACCACACTCCCGAAGACCACCAGTGGGCACGTACGCTGGCGCTTCCTTCTGGAACAGAGAGACATACCTTTGCCGTAAGCGGTCTCCTCCCTGGAGAAGTTCTGCTTTCTCTACATTGTCGATAGCCATTTTGCAAGTGAGGTTTGCTTTCCTCCATGAGGCCTGATTGCTGGAATCAGAAGGGTCATGCGTGAGTTTCTGTTGACTCCACCCGGCTGCCAGTCAACTCGAGTCACAGCAGTCCTTCCTTCGGGCAGGGAGTCAGGGCCAGGGCACCCCGGTGTGGCTCACAGTGCCCATCCCCATCTCCCGCCACTTCCTCCCCTTGGTTGCCCCAGCAACTGCTCCAGCTCGGGCCTCAAACCCCTGATCTGGACCCTGGCCGCCTCCGGGATGTTCCCTTCCCCCCGGGCATCCAGAGGGAGCAGTGTAGCCACGGCACGGCTCTGTTTATAGCCCGGAAAGGCTCCAGATTTCAGGGGAACCTCCAACACCGCCCCCCTCCGGTGCTGAGCATGAGGCCCGGTCACCTCTCATACTTTACAGTTCTGCACTGTGTGCTGGTTGGTCCTGTTTCGAGAACCATGCCTACCCGCCTTTGTATCACCAGAACAACAGTTTCTGGCCCATTAGCTATTCAGGCAGTGTATGTTGTATGAAAGTAGAAAATCATACAAAGACAGTTTTCCTCAGTATTTCTCCAAGGTGCTGCTGTTCTTTACATACCATGGACAAACTGTGCACCCCATGAACACACCACCTCAGCAGGGCCTGAGGTGACGTGCTTTATTTACATTCTTTACCCGCCCTGTCTGCGACAGACAAGTCCAATTTGGTGGGCAGCCCCCTGGCGTTAGCAGCGCAGCCTCTGGCCAGGACAATAAAGGTAACTGGGTCCCTCAGAGAAGCACACTCATTCTAGAACTCTTATGCAGCTGGCTCAAATCAACTGCGCTAACCCCTGAAATACCTAAAAAGTCAAGCATGGAGTACAGGAACTAACGGGGTGGTTTTCTGACAGCAGCCCTATGTGGAAAGACCCCCGATCAGCAGCTGCGCTGCCATTTCACACCTGGTATTGAAAATCAGCCACATTTTCAGACTGCTAGCGAGGGAGTTCTGCTGGGCCCTGCGATGCACAGGTGAACAAGCGACAGTGCCTGACCTCAAGGGGCTCACATTTCTCGGGAAGCAAGACACGCAAGCAAAGATTTACTGTTCGGTGTGACAAGCACATCACCCCGGCCAGCACAAGCTCTGCGCACACAACCGCCAAAGCACGATTTTACTGCTTTCTCTCCCACACCTACAACTCCACACCACGAATGGCCATTCGCAGCTTTAAACCCACGCTGAATCGGTTCTGTCCACCATTACTTACTATGTACTTCATGTGAGGGGCGCTCTTTACTCAGTGTGTATAATCTGATGCTCTTGGTGGCCATGGAAGCAAAAGTCATCATGACACAAAGTATCACTACTAAGCCAAGCACTGGAACACCTCGAAACAGGTTCACTCACACCCCTCCCTACCTAACTAGCCGCCACCATGCCCACACCTTTGTCAGTCCATCTGCTCCTGGGTGCTATAAACACAGCTGCTGTCAGCCAGGAAGATGCTGGAGCATTACTCAAATCAGAAGCAAAGCCATCGACAAATATGGATGTGGCAGAGTTTGACCAACTAATAAGAGCGAAGAGAATGCCTAGGAGAAGGGCGGCCAAGCAGGGGCTTTAAACAAGAAATGATGTGGCTACCAGAGGATTGGATAAGGTGATGGAGCCCTCAAATATTTTTGTAATAAAAACCCTCTTGTCATTATGGTGCAAAAAGTCAAACGTGAAGGGACGGGTACCGTCTCATGCCATCAGACAATTTTGTTGGCAAAGTCTCCCAATTCAACACCAAGAAATAGCATGATAGCTCAAATACATAATCAAGTATTAGCACATAGCCGCAGTGATAACCTCAATTTTTTTTTAATATAACATAAGCTTATTTCCATTGTTTGTTTCATTTTTTAAGATAAAGTCCCACTCAAAATTTTCTAAATTTTCATTCATCTTAAACAGGTTCACTTTTGGTAGATTTTTTCTGGCATCAATTCTCCTTAGATAAAAAGGACCTGTATCACAATAGCAACCTTTTTTTTTTTTTTTTTGGTTTTGTTTTAAAAATATAAAATACAGTGTAATGTTAAATATGCTTTTGTAAACTACGCCCACTTCCACCTACCCAGTAGCCCCTGCTTGCCCCTCCCTTTTGGAATTACTGATCCAGAGAGAACCTTCAGGATGTGTATAAACGACACAATTAAGTTATTAAACCCAGGTTAGGCAAACCCAGGCCCAAGCCTCCCAGGAAGCAGGTGGTGAAGCAGGTGGCACAGCAGAGGCCACGGGCAGGAGGCCAGGCCCCGCCTACCTGAGCATCTGCTTTTTGTGACTCTCCACTTCCTGGAGCAGAACCAGCTTCTCTGACTCTCTGTCTTGCTCTTTAGCCGACTGTTCAAGCTCCTTTGGAAGGAAACAGCTCTATATTAAAATGATTTTACAAGCCAATATAAAAGCCAGAGAGCACGTCTATTTCTAGTGATGTCATACGACAGTACTTGTACACCCTCCTTGAACAGAACACCTAGGAACAACAGGTAACATATAACAAACATTCTCATAGCTGGTTTGCAAGAAAGTAGGGAAAATCCCAAGACCCCAAAGTGAGGAGGGAATGAAGAGCCAGTGTGGTCAGCCCGTGAGGGGTGCGTGGGTGCCCTGGAGTGGGGGTGCGCTCCTGTAATGCAGCGCATGCCTGAAATGAAAAGGAACAGAAATTATGGAACAGGATCCACCCTTCGGCTCGCAGACCTCATGAGCACAGCAAACTGCTAGATGCTTCTAAACGCTCCCTCCCAATCTCAGCACCTATTTTACTACAGACCGGTGGTACACATTCTGCTGGATTTAAAGCCCAAGTAGGGACAGAAAATGAAGCCCAGGCCACCTGAGACCGGGAATTGAGATTGAGAACACCACAAAGCAGGACCTACACAGGGCTACACCCTCAATGAACAGGTGAACGAGGAAAACGTCTGTCAACCAGCACAGAGACAACACGGAAGCTCATCCTTTTTTGCTATGGGCTCTGGCTAGAGGGATATGAAACACCTCCCCTGAGAATTTATAACCAGGAAGCTACCCTCAAGCTGACCTGGGGTTCAAATTCATCCTCCCTGAGTGGTTCGAGAACCTCCATGAGGAGAAATTAACATGAAAAGTGCTCCCAGCCATGGGATCATCCCAGGAGATCTGGCCAAAGCAAACGCAAAAACCTCCGGAGACTTAGCTTCATGCCAGGCTGCTATATGCACAGATAAGGTCTGCTGGAGGGGACTGCACACAGCCGGAACGGTGAAACCAACGGTCCACCACAGCGAGGGGCCGCAGACGTAAGAGCCAGCAGCCCGAGACCCCGAGATCGTCAGACACGGAACTGCTGACAGACTATAATTAAAGACGGCACCACATCTCAGCTCTCAAGTCATGTGTTTTTGTTTACAGATTAAAGCAAGTTCCAGTTTCAATCAAGCTACTGATGCTAAAACAACACTGTATTCGTTCATTTCTACACTAATTATGTATATACTAATTTGCACTTTGCACACGCTGGTCAAGAACAAATGTCTGTATCCACCATTTCAATAGCTCGGAGGTGACTTCCAAGTTATGGCCCCAGGTATTGCTGAGGTAGAGGAAAAAGGATGTGAACTGGAAAAGTTCTGCAAATGTAATTAGTTAATTTGCATAATTATTTGTTTAAAATCTAGATTTCTTACTAGAATATGAAGTCTGCAAAAGCAGTGCTGTATCTAGTGTTCACTAAATATACCCCTTGTGTCTGATACGTATTAGGCACCAAATTCTCCAAGGGAAGAATGGATGTATGGGAAGGAGGGAGGTGAAGGAGGGAGGGAAAAATGTACAGTTTCCTCGTGAAAGATTGCCTGGAAGTTCTCTCACAGAGACCCAGAGATAGTTCTGGAAGAAAAGGTATAAAGTAGTTTGCACACAAAGACACTCACACAGATATTTCCACAGTCACTGCCCAGCACTTACTATGTACAGGACACCATATCCTGAGGCTATGGGGCCAATTATTCTCCTAGCATCACACAATCTTGTTGCAAATAAATAAAGAGGATGTAAGATCTGAAAAAAAATCAAACAAATAGAAATCTTGTATGTGTTTCCAGGTATGAATGTTTAGGAAATACAAATTAAAGCTGGATGGGGTTACTCATTCACTGTCCACGTGCTCACAGGGCCTCGACTGGTGCCAGGAGGAGCTGATGACAGAGGGTGGTGGATAGACATAATAAATATATAAATGTACTGGGGAGGTAATTGTCATTAATGCAGGAAATACACATTGGGTGAGCAGGCACTTAACAGAAAGAACAAGGAAATACTTGGTGGGTATGGTTGGAGAGTTGAAGTCATGTGAGTGGAAGAAAGAAAGGTCTTTTAGGGAATAAATTAGCTTTAAGAAGCAAAAAAAAAAAAAAAGGGCAATCCAAATAAATGTCCTTTGATAGAGGACTAACTAAAAAAAAAATATGGCTATGAAGAAAGAAAGATGAAGCTCCCCAATACTGATATGGAAAGATTTCCAATACATATTGTTAAGTTTTAAAAGGCAGTGTTTTTACATGTTACCTTTTAGATGAGAAATGGGAAAGAAATAACATTATTTGCATTGTTTAGTCTCTGAGTAGAGAAAACTATGGAAAGATACATAAGTAACAAATAAAGGTGGTTGGTTACTTGTTTGGAGAACACAAAAGGAGAATAACTGAGACTTCGCTGTGTGCCAATATTTACACACATACACACACATATGTATAAACCATGTGAGAGCAACACCCTTTCAAAAACATTAAAATGATTAAATCAGTGCTAGTGATGAAGGCAGAAAAGACACTACGTTCAGCGACACTGCTAAAATTCTAAAGTGAACTCCTATGACAAAAAGTGTATTTTCAAAACTGGGCTTGAAAACCACACAGGACATAGACATACTGTTTCTCAGGGTCTAAACGGCCAGTTCTTCTACCAGCTTTGGAACAGACTGTCTTCTTCTGTTAAGGAACAACAGTTGCTGGCTGGCATTTGGAGCCATGCGATATGAAAAGCAGAAGTCTTTAAACCTCAGTACCATATGCAGCCAGACCAGGTGCGCAAGACTCACCCAGAGATGGGCAGATCCACGCCCCCCATTTTACCCTCACTGAAGGCACAGAGGCAGCAACACCTGTACTATTCAAACTGGTACCTCTCCCTGTTGGTTTTTTAAGACGGCACCTATACCACAGTTGAATTCAAGAGTGTTATATGTGCATATGCTGTGACTGGTCACTACAGAAAACAGAAAGGAAGGGGCTGGGCAAAGCGGCAGCCTGAAAAAAACAACAACCCAGGAGACAATGGGGATGGATTGGAGACAGCGCGAGAGAAAAAGCAGTTCAAGTGACCTCAGAGTTTTCAAGTTGAAAAATTCCAAGCAAAGACGACTGGTGTCCCTGCCATCCACTTAGCACAGCTGGCAGTGCTCTGCACTCCCAGTTCCTCATTTTTACCTGGACAGCAGCTTAGTACAGTTACTCTCACTGTCTGAATGTTTCCTCAAGAACCTGGACAGCGGTGAGTCCCAGGACCAAGTCCCCTGACTCTCAGCATCTCAGTTCCGCAGCCACTCACCTGGATTCTGTGTCGTAACTGTTGAAACTTCTCTTTCACTTTAGTGTTCAATTCAGTCAGTGCACTTAATGGTCCTGAACAATCTCGAATATCCTAGGAGACATCGAAGAGGTGAGGGGCCTTTCTCAAGGCAATGAAATGAAATGACACTGTCTGTACAGTGAGAGCGTTAGCTTAGACCACCACTTAAGGTAGGCCTACTGACGTGATCGCTGCTGTTCACCTCTGCGACACAAGCAAGAACGTTATCATTTACATTTTTCTCATCCCTCTTTAAATTAATTTTGAGTAGGTAATATAAAAGGATACAAAGAAACACAACTCTGTCTCGACTTATTAGTTCCTAAAGTTTAACAAAATGCCACCCGACCGGTAGGAAAGGCTTAACGCAGCTTGTGTGTTCAATTAAAATGCACAGCCAAAAGTGATACCATAACTTTAGAGCTTTCCAACTTGAAAACCAGGGTGCTAAATTCCTGGCATCGTAGGACGAGATTGACTTCAATCTGATTCTACAAACCACCTACTATAAATCACAGTGTTTATACACATATTCTAGGGTAGACTTAGAATTTGTTTCTGAACATTCAGAATTACTGGAGTCAGGTTTTAGAGCAGGCCCTACAGCCAGACTATGTGAATTCAGATTCTTGCTGTAGCAATTTACTAACTATGTAACCTTGAAAAAGTCACTTGAGTTGTCTGGGCCCGTTTCCTCATCAACACATTACCTAACTCATAGACCATGTATGTATGTAAGGTGCTTGGCAGAGGAGCTGGAACACAGTAAGAGTGCAGTGAATCTAGCTATCATTAACCTTTCTCATCAGAGTCTAGAATTGGTCCGTTTCTTAGTTTATGCATGGGAGAAGGAAGTTCAAGAAGTTTAAATGTTTATATCAAGTTTCCTCATTTGTTCTCTGGCTTACTCATTAAATCACAATTCCTGGCACCATATGATAAACCACTAATTCAGTTTATTTTACATCTGGTTTCCGTGGGGAGCCCTCCTTTCCTTCACTTTTTGCCTCAGCTAGCTGCAAACTTTGAGCCTACGCCTGATGTTTAGTAACATTTGTGGGAAATAGAAACGACTTGCTTAAAACAGGGTTTAAAACTCTTGGTTTCTTTTGCTAACCTCAAGGAACCATTTCTACATTCCTAACTCTTGCCTATGCCATGGTTTATTGTACAGCTTTCTGCCTTTAAATGGCGTGAGCCAAAGCACCTTCAATTATCTCAGAGTAGAGACTAAGTCCCTTCTGAAGGCCGACTTTCCCCGTGCAGGTCCCAGTTTTGCTACTACCTGCCTTCTGATCCAGGCGTTGGCACTTGACTCGATTCCCTCATTTAACAAAATCACAACTACGGTTCAGGTTACATTCATTTCATCCGTGCCAAGTGGTCTTGAGTGCCACGGGGCACCGGACCCAGCGGAGCTGGCCAGCAGGGGGCAGGGCTAATGCCTCCAAAGCGCTACCAAAAAGTGGGGCGGGGCCAAGCAGGGTGATAGGTAGGTTGTGAGGTGGTCCTGGGCGAGGCGCCAGCCAGGGGTGCGGATGGCAGGGACCAAGCAGGGCCACAAAGGGGAAGCCTGGTCAGGGGAGGGGGACACGGGGGTGTCCCGGATGAGCGCGAGCCAACGACACCCGGATGGAAGCTCAAGGCCCATGGTCAAGGGGAAGAGGGTACAGAGAGGAGGTAGCCGGCCACAGAGCTACCTATGAGTGCTCGGGGCCCGTCCTGAGTCCTCCACAGCTGGGGTCCTGACCAAGTGGGGAAAGCGCGAGAGTGAGACGGCGGAGCTCCCTGGAGACCAGCGGAGCTCGGGTGTAGGGCGGCTGGAGCCCGACATGGGTCCCGGGAATCAGTACCTGGATAAGCGCCTTCACCTCCAAGTCGAATTTGACAATCTCTTGGTTACAGATCCGGACGTGGACATCTTGGGAAGCCGCCATGTTGGAGACGCCGACTACAGGCAGCGGCGGTGGCCAAGTTTAAACGCGTTTCGGCCTCCCGGTCTCGCGGCAGCGCCCCCTATAGACCGGCCCGAGGCGAGCGAGAGTGGCGGCGCCGAGTCGTGGGGACTTGTCCTTGACACCGGGGGCGGGTGAGGGGGCAGGGCGGAATCGGCCTCGTTTCTTGGTGTGGTCCTAATAAAACGGAGAGGAAGAGAAGAGGGAATATCAAGAACGCTTTCGCGGTGGCCTCTCCCCCATCTTCCGCCTATCTGCCACTGTAATGGTTACAGATTTTTTTTGCATATAGAGAGAAAAAAAAAAGATTGGAAGGAAAGTATCGATTGGGATGTCTCTGGAAGGTGGCATTAACAATTTTTAAATATTTATTTAAACTTTCTTGTATTTTCATATTTCACAGTGTACCCACTTCACGTCTCTGTGCCTCAGTTTCCTCAGAGGCTACCTGGTGGAATCACAGGGTGGGCTGAGGATTAAATAAGACATGAAAAGCACCACGCAGTGTGGTAATGCGACATGTGGTAAGAACACAATGCACCTTGACGGCTATTATTACACTTCGGGAACACTTCCTCTGTACCAGGTACTTGTACTAAGTGCTTTATGTGTATCATCTAACTTAACTCGCATAACAACCCCACGAGATAGAATTATCCCATTTTACACACGAGGAAATAGGCAAGGAGAATAATAACTTTGCCCGGCGCAAATGGAATTGCCAGGTCCAAGGGTATGTGCATTTAAAAATTCTGCTACATGCGACCGAACTGCTCTTCACAGAGGTCATTATCAGTTTATACTCCCACTAGCATGTGGTACAAATGCCTGCTTTCCCACGGCCTTGCCAACATGATGTGTTAACAAACACTGGGATTTCTGCCAATTTGATTAAGTGAAAAACGCCATCTTTTATTTTGCATGTTTCTTATCATGAATGAGGTTGAGGACTATTTGTATTGACTTATTGTTGGCTCATTTCTCTATTGGGTTGTTGGTCTTTTTCATATCAGTTCCCAGGAGCTTTTTGTGTATTAGGAGGATTATGCCGTTAGCCGTGAGCTTTTTTCTTCGCCTAGAGAATGTTGAGTTAGTTGGCTTACGGTGTTTTTTTGGCCTTCAAGGTTTAAATTTTTTGCTTTATTTTTGTTCCACATAGAATTTACCAGTCTTTATGACTCCTGGATTTGAAATCCAAGTTAAAAAGGCTTTTCCCCCCACCCACAGGAATTGTTTTTATGATTTTTAATTTTTTTTATTTTACATTAGATCTTTACCCATTTTGAAAAGTATGTTGGCTTATGATGTGAAGTGTAGAGCCAACTTAATTTTTTCTAGAGGGTTACCCAGTTTTTCCAACAGTATTTTCTGAAGAATCTTTTTCTCACAGGTTCAGGATGCCACATTGACTAAATTCTTATGTTTGAATCTATTTCTGTCATTAGCCTGTCCATTCATTCATGCACCAAAATGACACTCACAATGATAGTTTTATGTATTTTACTATGTTGGGATTGAACACCCCCTTTTCTTTCCCCAGCATCTCCCACCTATTCTTTTCCTCATGTGAACTTAGTTTTGTTTTTAACCCTATTGGTATGTCCTTCCTGGGATGGCATTACATTTTTTATTTAACTTAGGAGAACTGACAGCTTTGTTCTCTTGAACAGTTTCTTAGACTGTTCCTGTTCAAGAACTTGGTCTATCTGTTATTTGTTCAAGTTTTCTGTGCCCTTAGTATTTTCAAGTTTTCTTTAGACCTCATGCAGTTCAGTTCATTCCTGGCAATGTTCAAATTAAAACCTTTTAAAGAAACTGAGGTTGAGATTTTTCAGGTCATACGTTCTGGATCCCCAAACAAAAGCTCCCTATTCCAGACAGTGAAGAAGCCCAAAGTCTGCAAGTGACAGATCTGCCCATGTGAGCTGGGGCCCTTTCACATCATGCTTCTTGCTGGAAATACCTGTGCAATCAACAGTTCCCAATTGCCTCTCTCAGCAATTTAAGAAGAAAACACATCTCCCCATTTCTCTACTCTCCGACATACTCCATTCTAACAAAAAGACCCAATTCTAAGCCTGCCAGCTAGCGGCCATCTTTGAGAGAGAGGTTTGCGATTTGGTGACCCACTGCCAAACTGCCAACGCTGTTTTGTTCTCATCGCCTTTACCCACTGATCCTGAGACTAGCTTTTGGTTACTAAATGTGTTAGGTTTTGACTTTAGTCCTTTCTGGTTGTCAGATTCTAAGCCCATTATCTCCATTCCACACAGACATCCATCCAAATATTGCCTGTGACTTGGCCTTAGGAGTGTGAATTGTTTCCGAGTGCAGCAAACAGACGGAGTTTGAATTGGAGCTGTTATATGTTGGGTCCGGGGTGAGTGCCCTTATCTGAGTCTAGTTGATGACCACCCACTTCACTGGGCAATTGAGAGCAGGAGCCGAGTTCTCTGACAAGACAGCACTGAGCAGGGGCTTCATGAATGCCACCCTGACCATCTAGGACTTTCTCACGCCTTCTTGCTGTTCTGAACCTTCCAGCTGGGACATTAAAAGATTTCCCAGCTAAAGTTTTTGTGGCTAAGGAGCTTTCCTGGCTCTGAAATCAATGTTGATGAGCAGGGACAACTGAATGACCCATCTAACTGGGTGACACAGGAGGTTTAGTTGTCTAAGGACTAGACAGACCTGACTCACCCAGCTCCTTCAAGTTCCTAGACCATGAAAGAGGCTCCTGTGAAGAGTGGTCTTGAGGTCAAGTCCTGAAGCACAACCAGTCCATGGGAGGCTATGTCCACTTTGCTTCCTGACGGCCTCTGTGTCACTCAAGGGAAGCAAAAAGGGCTCCTCTTCATGGGTCCAGGCATGTAAGGAACACAAGCCTGTCAATTCTTCTCTAACATACCCCACTGGATGTGGTATCTGTGTCCTTGCAAATAACTCGGCGGTAACATATCTAGAGCCCTTTGCATGTGTAACAACTCTTGTGTTGTTCTGTGGTCCTGTTCACAGGCCACCTCCCTCAGCAGACTGGAAGTCTCTAGTCTCCTTAGAGCCCAGTACCTAGGCACAAGTCTTGGCAGAAGGAGCAAGTCTGTTTGTTCGCTAAAGGAACTCACTGCTACAGTGGTCTCCCAACTGAAGGCTCTATGTATGTCCAGCCTAGCTTGAGGACTTACTTGGAATTATTAAACACACAAAAACCTACAGATGTTTGAACGAATAAGAAACAAAATATTTAATTTCCCTCAGAGAAATCACTTGTCCAAAGAATCAGAGGAGAATAACTATACACTAAACTATGCTCTAAACTATGAAGAATGCAAGTGTTATCAATAAATAATTCTACATTATAGATAAGTTTTGCTAAATTACTGGAGGAATCAGCCCACAGTGTCAAAAAAAAAAAAGTTAGCTCTTTGTACACTACACCAAGAAAAGGGGGGGGGGGCGTGATCCATAGTTCATTGCTGTCTTTAGTTTGGAATTTATTTGCAGTGGATTTTCTGGAAGGGAGTTGATGGTTACCTTGGTAAGCAACAGAAGAGCAAGAGACAGAAGGGCAAAAACATGAGGCAAACAATTCAAGAGCTTTTCTTTTCATCTTTTTTTATTTTAAATTACAAAGGATGTTGCATACACTGATGAATCTGTATCTGACTAGAAGTGCTGAGGGCTTGGAAGATGACAGAAAACAAAGGCAACAGCTGAATTGCCTTTTCTTCTGAAAAGAAAAACTGCACAACTATTAACCAACATTTAATAGAATAATTTTTAAACAGCTCATGCGTCAACAAGATAAAATTCTTTCTAGACAAAAGACAAGACTGAATCCAATAAAAAGTTTCATAGCTCCAGTTGAGGGGGGTGGGGAAACAAAACTACAGAATATTTATGATAGCGTTACAAACAGGATCCTACACAGCTATGCAAGAGAGGTTGCCACATTGTATGAATAAATGCTTTGAATTCTTGCCCTTCCACTCTTGTGACTTATGTGCGGTCAGCCCTCGTATCACTGTTAACCACAAATTCTAAGTTATAGGACAAATCCTAGGGAAAGAAGGTAAAAAAAAGCAGGCAGTGGAGTACAGTGTCATAAAAATGTGGTCAAAGGCAGATACAGTACACACATACACATTTCTGTTATTTGGTTCTGAAAAATAATAGGGCGAAGGGCAAGACACAGTAATCAGTCCCGCTCCCGTCCCCCCAGAATTCAACGACACCATTGTGTTGACAGTTACGAAAGGCAAACCTAGTTCACCTGAACTTGGCACACCGAAATACCCAACTCGGCTGTTCTTGAGTAGTCACCAAGTCTGCAATTCCAAAATACTATGGGAAGTAGTTTCAAGGTTCTATTCTCTCACTACTACCCCCAAATCTCTCTTTTCGAAACAAAAAAAATGGCAATTTGGCATAATTCAATTTCTAGGTGTAGTTTCTACAATTTCAGTCAGTTTACTAAGCATGAGGATTATGCTTCAACACATAACCCCACTTGCCTATGGAAGTGTAAAACTTTCAGTAGTACATTTTCATCATCTTTCCCTAACATGCTTATTCCTTAAAACGAAACAACCATTCCTACAGCTGACATTGTTACATCCCATTGTGTTTGAAATATTAAAAAAACATGGAGTCATCTTCTCATAATGCCCTTATTAAGATTACAAAGATTACAAAAGAATCCACAAGTATTACGGCACTGTGTGAGACTTATTTGTCATGATTCGAGGGAAGAACAAGACTGCAGTTCTGTGCAAAGTTGTGGAAATGGCCTCAGTTCCACGGGAAATGGTATTCCACAATAGACTTCACTAGAAGGATAATTGAAACCTTTTACTTTAACACTGAAAGCATAATTCAATGCATTCTCAAAATTCAAGTTTCAAGATTTGGAGAGATGCTAACATTCTGTTACATAATTAACTAGAAAATACTTAAACAGAATTTCAGGAAGACTATATAAAGGGAACATAAATTTGTTACTTCCTGTTGAAGGCAACTTGAATTCGTCTCTTAGAAAGTTAACTAAATCTTAGCAGCTAAAATAGTTTTAAATGTATGGAATAAAGAAAAGCACATCCATTCTTGACATTTTGGTGAATAAACTAACAGCTTTATTAATGAAGGCAAACATCAGATAATTGTATGAATATTATATATAAAAAAAGAAATCCAAACTAACAGCATTGTGTTTCAAAATTACTGTACTTCTGTTTCTTTTAAAGAGACTTGTCATCTGTTTTATAAAACAAACAAAATGGGTACTCTTCTCCTAAAAAATTCTGGAAAAATGAAATAGTCAATTTCAAGTTGATGAACTGAACACATCTCTTTAAATGCAGACTATTGCTAAGGAGCAAATAAAGTCAAGCATCAGAAAGAAGATGTCTGACAAATGCATGAACATCAGAAAAAAAGGGATGTAGTAAAATTACTGCTACTCTTTCCCCCTCATATTCAAAGACCATTCAAAACTGGTCTTCCATACAAACATAAAATAACTATAAAGAGAGGGAACTTGAAACCAGACTCATCTGAAATCCTTCATGATGTTTTTATAATAGCTCTGATTCTCTTACTAAAAAGGTCAAAGTGAAAGATTTAGGAAGTGGAAGAGAATGAAGACGTTTTGTTTTAATGTACAAGTAAGGCACAATATAAAGCCACATCATAATGTGTCATGAAGGATCTAGGAAAGGACAAGAATCATACATGGTACAGTAGAACAAGCGGTCATATTGACTGAAAAAGTGTGGCACCCAATTCAAAACTCAGACAAGATCTTATTAACAAGAACTGGACAGCATGCTTTCATGTGGAGACAAACTCTATAAAGAATCCAGTGTATCTGAAACGAGGAAGAACGTTTTTTGTTTTTTTGTCTTTTTTGTTTTGTTTTGTTTTTAAGTCATAGTAGTACTAGAGTCAACGTTTATATAATTGCTTTTGGAACAATGGGGTTTATTTGAGGTGAATTCACAATGCCTTCACTTAAAGTAAGATTCTGGACTTCATTATGAGCTATCTGTATACCATGTATGAACACAGAAAACCTTTAGAGAGCTCTTCTCTAATGATCTTCACCCAAAAATACATGCCACAATTTCAAAAACAGAACATGTACAATTGTTGGGGTTTTTTACATTACCCTTATAAGATTTGCTTGTGTGATACACTAAACGTATATATTTTAATGACAATAGAGGAAGCAGATTATTACTGGCATTAAAGTACAACCATTTCTAGACGGTTTTAAATGCCACAGAGTCCCCTGGTTAAAATGTAAAGCTGCACAGCTTGCCTATGTCATCTTTATGATAAAGTTAAAACAGCAAGAGGATTTAACTTTCACTCTACATTTTACCGCCAGGTTTTTATTTAGATCAAGTATCGCTGCAGCATTCTGACCAGCCCAGATTTAGCAGCAAATGGCAGGAATCATATAAAATGCAAATTTTTTTTAACAAAGTGCTTTTCTAAGATATACATACATATATAAATAGGTACAAAATAAAGTGTCAACATTAAAAAGCTCAACTATTTAAAAGCTTTTAACTATTTAACTTAAGTAGTACATATAAAACACTGAAATGCAAGGATATGTAATCTACTAAACAGATTCAAAGTCTTTTTTGAAATGCAAGACCAAAAAATCAAATTCTGGTTTGCAGACAGGAAAAAAGTATCAAAAACCAGAATTCCTAACAGAGCAGCTAGAAAGGGGCAATTTTATAAACCTCATCAGCTGAATCTATCGTGAAGTGATTTTCACCTGATTGCAAAACTGCCGTATTTTCGAATACGTTTTAATTTGCCAAACACACTGTCAAAACCTCATATAATTCCAAGTTACAAACCTGTGCTTTGCCTTCTCCCACCTAAAAATGAAAACTTTAAACAATGAGCTTACATTCTATTCAACCATCAGATCTGAGCTTACATCTGTTCAGTGTGAATGCGTTAACCAGGTACATTTCCACCAAGCACACCAGGAAATCTGGTGCATCTCAGATCCCGATGTCAGAGAAGCATATAGGCATTGTTCAGTTGTTTGATTCTAACTGTGTGTTAGAATCAAACCTTTGTAAGTGATAGCTTCATGGGCTATCGCTTACAAATGGGGAGCGGGGGGGGGGAGAATGTGTTAAAAGAAAAAGAAATACACTATATAGACAAAATACAATTAAAGAAAAAATTCTCCAAGGGGTAATGGAGAAATAGTTGGAGAAACAGATATTTTCCCAGCATCTAGGTCTGAAATTTTTGGTATTTTTTTCTGGCTAGATAGGATTTTTTTTTTTTTAATTATAGTTTTTAAGTCACCAGTTTTCAGAGTTCAAACCACAAGATTTGAGAATAAAACAGTAAGAGAGACAGGAGGAAAAAATCTGTGGGGAAGGTTTATAATGCTGCCTTGATACAAGAAATTTCTCATCAAGAGGTAAAGCTTTAACATAGTTAAAACACTGACTAATGAAGCTGTTTTATGTGAGCAAAAAAGAGCACCTAAAAACTAAATGTGTTAATATTTCTCAGTTCTAGAAACTAGAAGAAAAATAAGTCACATGTAGGTTTGAAGAAGCTAGTTTGAAAATACCTGTACAAAAATATAAAAATCTATAAATTTTTTTGTTTTTGTTTTAAGCTTGTGTTGATCTTTGAAAATATTACATGCACAATAATACATCAATTGGAAAAGTGGCAACTAAAGAATTAGATATTTTTAGCTTTTCTCTGTCTTTACATATATATACATACATAATACAATAAAAATAATCTGTATTTTGGTTGTTTGGTGGAAGTATACTACAATAAGCTAAATAAACTTTTAAATTTCAAGGTCAAAAACTATTTTATCAATAGCTTACTAAAATGAAATATATTAAAATTTCCTACAATAAGTGCAGAAATAAAAAGATTTACAGACACCTAAATGGCCACCAACTTATCTACTATGGAAGCGAACTAGAGGAACAGCAAAATAATATTTGTATGTGTGGATGCTCCTTCTGTAGATAATTGGACCCAAACAGAAATAAAATTCACAGTTCAGTAAGATCCCTAACCCTGACCTTTTCTTTTTTTTTCTCCTTTTATTCATACATTCATACAGTATCATGTAAGCTGTGCAAAACTTTACTTAGACTGGCAGTTTGCCATATATCAGTTGCATTTGTCTTTGGTACAAAAAATAAAACAATCGCAATAATGTGCAAGTATTTGTCTTTTTCCGGTCAAGTACCGAAATATGAGTTTTCTAGAGCCATCTTTTTTTGTTTGTTTTTTTGTTTTGTTTTTTATACAATACACAGACTCTGTGGCATATATCTACATTTCAACATAGTCCTATATACATTCAAAAATTTGAAAAAGAGTTGGAACAAAAAAACATTTAAACCCCATAATTTTTCCATCTATATATCTTGTTTATCCTTATTAGGGTTTTCATCATACAAAATATTACCAGTTTTATAGTTTCCCCAAAATACAAGGCACAAAGAATATGCTTTTTTTTTCTTACTTGCACAGACATTATATATATATTTATATATATATTTATATATACCATATTGAGCTCAGAAAATGAACATCTAATATGGCACACGGGTGTGAGTGCTGGGTTGTGCCATGTACAAGTGAGATTAATGGTTGTGGAAAATGAGAACAAAAAGCAATAATTCTAAAAACAATCTAGACTGACTGTTTTAAAAAAAAATGCTTCCTCAATTTTTTTGTATGTGGTTCAGAGCATAAACCTGCCACAGTATTTGGCATTTACTAGTATCGTCACTCCTCCAACATGTTTTGCTGTAACAGATTTTTGCACTCTGTATCTAAACATTTACTTAAACGAATGTGTTTCAATTCTGATGCCAGTAGCAGTTGTAACCATGGTTTATGCTCTGAAAATGCAATAATCAAATACTTTGGGTCATGCTTCACTTAATGCTACTTAGTTCTTAAAACAATGTAACCTAATTGTAAATGTTTACATAATGCTAAACTGACATGCAAAACAGAATGAAAATTTACAATGAAGAACATGACAAACTCAGAAACTTCTGACCAGTGGCCCAATGAGGCTGATTACACTTTTGATGATGGTATCCTTAGTCCTACAAGGCCTCCGGTGGGATTGCCTTCTGCGGTCTTCTCTAACACTTGGTTAACAAATTCTGAGGTTTGCCCAGCAACTGGGAGACCTGAGGAAAGGAATAAAAGGCACACTTAGACACAGAAATGGAGAGGGCAGAATGGAAGGTGAGGAAGGAGTAGGAAAATCGGAGGGTCAGGGTGACCCAGAGTGACACTGACCCCAGAGAAGCACTCTACTCATTGCTACTGCAGCCCAGAAAATAATTCTACCCTCTAGATTAGAGCCTACGATTTTAAGATTAGAAGGGTCAAACCAAAAATAACCATGAAGAACAGTTAAGCAACATTTTAAATGGGGTAGGTGACAAGTAATAACAGCCCGGAAAAAAAAAATGCAGAGCTTGCAAATTATCAGAGAACACATACAAAAATGAAACTATAATAATGATCAGACAGTGAATGACATAAAAAGGAAAAAGAAAGACATATGAATAGGTCCTAACAGATCTTTTGATGACAGAACTAAAACCAAACGTGTATCAAGAATAAATGAGCTAAACTCACCTGTTAAAGACAAACTCCCAGACTGACTAACAAAGAAAACCCAATTATGTATTATATATAAAAATCTAAGAGTGAATTTTATGATATGTAAATGAAAAATTAAATTAAATTAAAATGTTTTTTAAAAGAGATGTATCTAATATAAAGTGATTCAGAAAGATTGAAAATAAAAGGGTAGGCAAAGGGATACGAAGCAAATATACATAATAAGAAAGCTGCATGCATGATTGTAGTATCAGACAAGATTGAATTCAAGGAAAAGGCTGTAAACAAGACAAAAGAAACATGCCTCATGATGATAGACTATAATCTATTATAAAGATCGAGCACTAATGAATGCTACTCAAACATCCCAGCATTCAAAAGCAAAAACAGAGAAAATATGAGAAGAAACTGAAACACATTAGAGGAGGTCTTTCTCAGTTCTACAGAGAGTAAATGGGCACCCCCTACAAAAATAAAAAGGAAAAGAAGACAACACCTAATTAAGAATATCTAACTGACATTTATTAGAGTTTTAATATAGAACAGAAAATATACCTTCTTTTCAAATGCCCATAAAACATTTAAAATTGTAATCATGTATCAGGTAGCTAAAAAAAAATCTCAATAAATCACAAAAAATAGAACGATAAAACTGGAAAATAATGCCTACTTTCTGGAAAATTTTAAACCTCTCTCAAACAATTCTTAGATCAAAGATTAAATCAAATCTAAAATTTCAAAGTATTCAGAAAACAATTAAAATATGACATCAGAATTTCTGAAATACAGCTAAAGCAGCACTTGGAAGACATTTTAAAGGCTTTTAATTGTATTAATGAGCAAAAAGGAAAAAAAAGAAATGAATTAAGCATTTAACTGAAGAAATTAGAAGAACTGATAAATTCAAGAACTGGTTCTTTGGGGGGGAGAATTAGATATACTATAACTGACTCAAGAAATAAAGAACACAAGAGATATTAAATAAAAACTGAAAATGGAACACTAGCCACTGATACAGAGGAAATTAAAAAACAAAGACAATTTTAATAAATTTTATGGCCTGGAGGAAGTGGATAGTTTTCTAGGAATTTTTAAATTATCAAAACTGAGTTCAGAAGATATTGTAATCTGACTAATTATCACAGGGCACACAGAAGTTTTCAGAGTTAATCACAAAAAATACACTGGGCCACAAAGAAGTTTCAAAGAGTATTCCACCAAACCTTTAAGAAAAAGAAACTCCAATGTATTTTAAACTGCTCCAGGGGAAATTCTGGGAAGATGGTTATATTGCAGCATAGATTTTTAATCTCCTCAATTCCCCACATAAAACAAAGCAATTAAATAGCAAAACCATAAACCCATTGAAAACTTTTACAAGTGACAAAGTATCTCCATGAACCCAAAATTCAAAAGGGTAGGAACAAACTACAAAAAGCTAGAAGACCTGCCTGCATAGTATTAACAATACCAATGGTTGTGTGGATGAGTCAAAAGGAAGTAATGGACATGAGAACAAAAGAAGTCTAAAATAGCCAATAGGTTCCTCTCTGAAGGTACAGGAGGCCAATGAGAACACCTGAAGCTGTGCGAGGTTTTGTCCAATTGAACAGTGAGTAGAGGGTGAGTGCACGTTGCCCACGGTAAGAGGTGAAGGGACTGGAGCAATCTAGCCTCTGTGAACTCAGAAAAATGACCAGCCAGGACTCCCTTGCAGGACAGGGGCCAGGATTGATAAGAACCAAAACTGAGCAAGACAGAACAATGGATAGGAAAGAAAAAGATATCCAGATAAAAGGGGGAGGGGTGCAGAACAAGAAATCTCCAATAGCAAGCTGCCATGTGCACCAATGTGATAAGGCTGGCCATGCCACAAGTCCCTCTTCCTGCCCTCACCTGACTGTGGCCTACTGACATTCCAATGCACCAAGAAACCCCTTCACATCCTCTGCGCTGGCACTCCACCTTGACCCCCATATTAAAGCACCTGCCCTGGTTCCTGTGTTTCTCTCTGTCTCCTCCCCACCTGCACAGGTCTGCAGCCTGCTCCCTTAGCACTCCCTCCAGGTGGCCCCACGGTGGCATGCAGTGACTTTGTCTCTCTAGGATAAACTTTCTTTTCCTGCTCCTTTCCTCTGTCCTCTCCTTTGGCTGGATGTGAATGACCATCTCATGACAAATACAATAAACATTTTTTGTTTACATTAAGTGAAAACAAGATTCTGTGAAGTTTGAAGTTAGAAAAGCTATCCTGAACCAAACTTTCTTTTGAAAGTTCAAAAAAACTAATTTCACATACAAATGATCAACAGAAAAGTATCAAGGTGAAAATCAAAAAAAATCACTGTAAGCCAAAGAAAATAAGAAGATTCCTACAAACACTGAAAGTATGTCTAAAAGAGATGAATGACCACAAAATGGATGAAAACTATATTCGCTATTATTTCAAAATGAACTAAAAGACATTAAAGGAAATGCTATAAGATATGAAAGAACATAATCAGAAATAGAAAAATTCAGAAATCAGGTAACGGAACTCAGAAAAGAATTAGAAACAAAGAAAAAACTTCTTGAAATTAAGGCAAAACTAAAAGGAACACAAGAGCAGCAAATAAACATAAAACACAATGCTTTTAAGAGAAACAGGTGAAAGGGAGAAAGAATTTTAACATGAAAAAGCAATTAAAAGATAAAAAGGATTTGAGAAAAATTTAATATACTTCAGAGAATACTGAAGATGGGCAAAGAAAATCCAGCCCACAGATAATGAGTCCCTGAAGAAGAAAACCAAAGCAAGGGAATAGATCAAGTACTAACCAGATTGGAAGCTACATACTGAAACAGCACAGTGACATATGAGAAGAGAATATCAACCTAAAATGACTAACTCCAAGACACAGTCGAGTAAAATTACTGGAATTTAAAGAAAAAAATCCTGTTGACACCTAGGCAAAAATAGGAAATGACTTATAAGGCGGGGAAAAAAAGCAATTATTAGCTTTTCAATAGCAACATTTAATGCCAGAGAAAAAGACAGAAATACATTTAAAATACTCAAAGAAAGAAAATATGAGTCAAGGATTTTGTATCTGGTAAAACTGACTTTTAGATATAAAGGGAATACACGCACTTAGCTACAAACAAGGCCTTTAAATTAAAAGGTAAGAAGATAAAAAGATTTTTTTCTTATAATACTAAATTCCTCCCTCTACCTAACAAAGGAAGACTGAGAATGATTTCAAAGAACAAGAAAGAAAAGACAGAAATGCCCTAAAAGACTACATATTAAAATAGCACCAATCCATCCGAACAAACAGTCAAGCAAACTCACCATTACTATTCCGTTTTGCTTAATATTTGCTTAATATTTGAATTAATCTACACAAAGGTAAGAAGGGGTTGCTTAGGAAAATATTAATATTTGGGATCTACTCTTCACCTAAGATTTTTTCCAATGTAAATATAGTTTTGTTCATGATAAACTTTTGACCTTTCATTGTGTTAATTCTCCATACAAATATATTATTCTTAGTTTTGTTTCATTTCTTATATACTTTATTTTTATATGAATTTACGACTCTACTCTTGAATAAAGTAATTCCGCAAATAACTGCATATTCATTTCACTATTCTATCAACATACCCAGTCACTATTTACAAATAATTTTTCAAAGCTTAGCAAAAGGAATTATTAACTATTAATAAGCAATAATCACTGAAATGCCATACTTTTTGGAATACTCAAATAAGAAAATATACCTATTTTCTTAGCAAGTTATATTACAAATAATCCCAGGTTAAGCTATGTTGTGAGTGTGCAATTTAGGCATTAAACTGATTTTAATTGGTTTAGTCATGAAAAACATCTTCCATTTGCTAAAATGTGAGTGATGTATTTCAGGAACAATGTGGAAATAAAAGTCTTTTTGAAAAAATCCAAATGAATGTTTAAGATGTAATATGGAAACAAGAACTAATCCTTACTGAGTATTGAGAATTTATGTGTTCAGCAGTGTGTCAATTGCTTTATTTATATGCACTCTTCCCATTCAATCCACACAACTGTCCACATTTTAAAAATGGACAAAATTAGGTTCAGGGAAGTGAAGTCACTTCCTTAGGGTTCTCAAATAGTCAGTGGCAGGGCCAGGATTTGAATCTAGAACTGATTCCAAACACTCTAAATGACTTTAAACGCTACATGAGCTTTTGTTTTCTGAAAACATAATCTTAATTTCTAGACATGACTAGTGAAGTATTGCTAGAGTCACAGAGAAACCACTAGCGTTTTTCTTTCTTTTTTTTTTTTGGTAAAAAAGATAGGATAAAAGGCATGCAGAACCTAAAGTATCTTAAAGAAAATGTTTCAAGACTAAAGATAAAAATATGCAAAAGTATCAAATGTTATACAGAATATCAAGAAAAAGAAATCCGCAGGTAAACCTACTAGATGAGGCAATTAGAGGGCCACCTGGGAACTACATGGTTCAGAGACTATAATAGAGATGAGTGTTAGATGACAGGGCCAAGTGATGACATGTGGGTACAGTGTAAGCAATGCAACTAGGAGAACTTACTTCTACTCCTAGTTCTCCCACTTATTGGTTATATGACTTTGGCTTCCAATCCTTCATTTGTAAAAGCAGGATAATAATACCTTTTTCATAGAATTGTGGAAGTAAATGACTAAACAACCTTAACAGACAGGTCCTAAATCATAGTAAGTATTCAATAAATGTTAGCTGGTATCCTTTCCTAAGAAATCCTTTTTTTCCCCAGGATTCCTTATATCTTCTCCTTTGACCTTCAAACATTAAAGTTGTCAAATTTCATGAAACCGGTGGGTCAAAATCTATATGCATTGCTAATTGTACTAATGATTCTAAATTGCCCTTTACATTCAGTATGAACACAATGCTACCAAAAGAAACTAACAATTTCAAAGAAACGTACTAAGTGCATGGAGGTATTTGATATGTATTTATTTTCAATGAAAGAAAACGCAATCATTTTGGTAGCTATGAGAAGTATTTCTGTATAGAAATAAACTATTCTTGCTCACTGCCTCCATCTAAGCATCCTGATTTCTTCATAGCATTTACCACAATTTGCTATTATTTGTTTTTCTGTTTATGCTTTCTCTTCCATTTTTAGACTAAAAGCCTCCTAAGAGTAGCAACCAAGTCTCTGTTATACACCACTATATCCCCCAATACCAGGCACATAGTAAGCACTGAAAAAAACGTTGTGGAATGAGTGAATTTATAATAACTGGAAGTCAGGAAAAATTGTCTTAGCAGAAATGTAAAAAAATTCCAAGATATTTACAATTTTAAAAAATAAAGCAAATTATAATGTTTGTTCTTCTAAAATTCAGGTAAATAACTAATTAAGGATTAAAAAGTAAGCTCTCATTCTTTTAAGTGACCTGATTCAATACATGATCAGCATCCTGGGGAAAAACGAACTAGAAGAAAATTCTCAGGTAACTAAAGTTTACGACTCAACACAATGACTATGTAAGAACCAGGTAGAACAGATAATCTCGGAACAAATATTGTCAAACAAAGAATACATAACCGGCTGACGCCATTGCATGATGCTTCAGGGTTTTCGTGGATTGCCTCCTGCTGCCATGCCTTGGAGATGCTCCCATCTGTAAGTGATCTGCTCCCCTGGCACCTAAGCTCCCGGCCTCTAGCTTTCTCAGGTCTATGTCTATATTAGCTCTCTAGCCTCCCTGTCAGGTATCGCTCTGCCTGACTTCGGGATGCCCACCCTACTTCTCCGTTCTTCCCCATCTTGTATAATCTATACAGGGATGGAAAACCAGACAGCCCAGTTTGTTAGAATCCAGGGAAATGCATTAGCGTCAAACAAATGGGTAAGTACCTCCACTAAAGTATAAACTGTAGGCCTGACAGCTGAGGGATCTTTATCTTCCCCCGAGAAAGTTAAAGTTGCTAGAAGTTTATCTTCCCTAAGGGTTAAAATTGTTCACTGATGAGGGCTAAATAAAACACTGTGGTAACCAGCAGTATACGAGATGTTTATGAATGCTGAATCTCAAAAGACAAAAAAAACTACTTGTAAAGGAGAATAACTGCAATGAGAGCACTTGAGTTTTTCCTTATCCCCTCGAATTATATATCTTATACTACATATTATTATTTGTTATTAATTTATCCAAGATTCTTCTTACCAAGAGTATCTTTAATGAGGATTTCAAGCTTCTGCCCCATGTTGGGTCCTCTCTCCTCTCTTGGACTCTGTACCCGGTTTACAATCTCTTGCTTGATGGAGTTGATTACAAACAATAAATTATCTGTAAGACAGAACAAGACACTTGGAACTTGTCACTAACATGGAAGAATTTGCTTTTAATTATGTAATAACAAATAGTAAATTAAAAATTGAGAATGTATAAGAAAACATTAAGCAGTGGTGGTTATAAGCTTTCTTATCCAAAGAGACTAATATCAAATGATGTACCACTTTTGATAACACACTGTAGATGTGTGTCAATGTCCACTATCCTGTAAGCAACTTGCCTTACTTGTCCTCATAGCTTTAAGACCTATAACAGTGTCCAGTATATCGAATTATAAGATCTTAGTAAATGTTTATTATATAAATCAAAGTCCTTCAAAGACAAAAGCTTTAAAAACAAATTTCCCCACCTTAAGAAGCTTAAAAAGAAAGAGGAAAGTTAACCAAAAGTAAATAGAAAGAGGGAAATAATAAAGATAACAGCAGAAATCAATGAAACAGAACACAAATACATAAGAGAAAATTAACAAAACTAAAAGCTGGTTCTTTCAAAAGATCAGCAAAACTGATACTCCCTTATGCCCCCATCCCCAGCTAGACTGATTGATCACCTGTATCTGGAATGAAAAAGTTATCACTTCAGAATCCAGAACCATTAAAAGGATAATAAGAAAATGCCAAGAAATTTAGTAACTTGGATGTAATGGGCAAATTTCCTGAAAATGCAACTTAAAATTGACACAAGAAGAAATGGAAAATCCAAATAGCCTATTTCTAGTAAAAGAATTGAATTTATAAAAAAATATTCCCCAACGGGATTTATAGATGATATAATACAGAATTGTACATCTGAAATCTATGTAATTTTACTAACAATTGTCACCCCAATAAATTAAAAAAAAAAATTTCCCCAAAGAAAACCCTGAGGTTTTTAATGGCAAATTCTATCAAATATACAATGAAGTAATAAAGTCAACCTTAACCCATTTTTTAGAGGAAGAAAGATCATGGTCCAATTCAGTCTATAAGGCCAGTAAAGCCCAAATATCAAAACCTGACAAAGACATTACAAAAAAAGAAAATTACAGACAAATATCCCTCTTCAGTACAGACACAAAAATACTTAACAAAATATTAAAAACAGAAATATTTGAACAGAATCTTATAAAATATTTGCAACAGACTCTAATATAAAAAGGAAAATACATCATAACCAAGTAGAATTTATTCTAAGAATGCAAGGTTGATTTAATAGTAAAAAATCAGTTAATGTATTCACCATATTAACAGGTGAGTATGTGATATATTACCAGAAAAAAGAAAGAGAACAACATGATTGTTCCAATAAATGCAAGCTCCCCCTCACCCCGCCCAAACTACGTATATGACAATACTCAACACACATTCATGATAAATGAAACTAGGAAAAGAAGAGAACTTACTCAAAACGATAGAGGGCATCTCATCTACAAAACAGCCTACAGCCAACATCATACAGAAAGGTGAAAGGTTTACCCCCTGAGATTGCAAACAAGGCAATCACCGCTTCTATTAATATCTGAGACATTGCAATAAGGCAAGAAAAAGAAATAAAAGGTATAAAGATCAGAATGGAAGAAATAAATCCATCCCTATTTGTAAATGATGATTGCTTAAATAGAAAATCCCAGGGCTTCTACATTATCTACTACTGGAACTAATAAATTTTGCAAGATAACAAGATACAAGAGTAATACACAAAATCCATTTTCTATGCATTTATAAGCAGCAAAGAGTTTGAAAATAAAATTTCAAAAATGATTCCATTTACAGCAGTAGCAAAAAATAAAAAATGCTCAGGAATCAATCTTGCAAAAGATATTCTAGCACTCTATACTGAAAACTATATAACCAAGGTGGAGAGAAATTAAAGAAGACTTAACTAGATAGAAAGATACCAACTTCATAGATCGGAAGACTCCATTTTGTTAAGATAGTAATTCTCTCCAAATTGACCTACAGATTCAAAGCAATCCCAATCAAATTTCAGTAAGCTCTTTTGTAAGAAGTGATAAAATTGATTCTAAAATTTATATGGTCATACACGGACCTAGCGTAGCCAAAACAACTCTGAAAGAAAAGAACACAACTAGAGGACTAACAAGAATTAATACTACCTGACTTTACGATTTACTATAAAATACAGTAATCAAGATAGTTTGCATTTAGATAGACAAATAGATCAATGGAACAGAATGCAGAGTCCAGGAGTAGACCCATACATACATGATCAATTGATTTAACAATGGTACAAAAGCAATTCAATAGGGAAAGGAAGCTCTTTTCAATGAATGGTGCTTATCAACTGGATTGTCATACAGAAAAAAATGAACATCAACTCTTACTCCACACCATACCATAACATTTAGCCTAAAATTTATCATAAACCTAAATGTATAACCTAAAACTATACAAATTCTAGGAGAAAACATTTAAGAAAATACTTGCAATTTTGGAGTTGGCCAAATTTCTTAGAACACAAAAAATATGAAACACAAAAAGAAAAATTGACAAATTGAGCTTATTCATCAAAACTTTTATTCTTTGAAAGATGTCAATGAGCAAACAAAAAGATAAGCCAAAAACTAAAATATTTTAAATATATATATCAAAGAACTTGTATCTAGAATAACAAACTTTTAGAAGACAAATAAATGTTTAAAATGGCAAAATATTTGAACAGACGTTTCACACACACACACAAAATATATGAATAGCCAATAAGCACAGGAAAGATGTTTGATGTCATTAATTAAAGAAATGCAAACTAAGGCCATAATGAGATACTGCCACACTCCCATTAAGTGGGTTGAAATTAACAAAATTGACCCTACTAAGCATTGGCAAGGGTATGTATGGATCATCTAGAACCCTCCTACACTGTTTTTGAGAAGTACAATGGAAACAGCCACTTTGGGAAACAGTTTGGGGTTTTCTTATAAAGTTAAATATCTGTATACCATTTATACCATGATCCAGCCATTCTACTCCTAAGTATTTAACCAAGAAAAATTAAAACATATGTTCACCCAAACACTTGTACAGGAATATTCACAGCAGCTATTTATAGCCAAAACTAGAAACGACCCAAGTATCCATCAAGTGACCGGATAAATAAATTATAGTGTATGCAATAGAATGGAATACTACTCAGCAATGAAAAGGACCTAACTATTGATACAGGTAACAACATGGTGAAATTTTAAAATAATTATGCCGAGTGAAAGTAGCCAGGCAGAAAAAGAGAACATATTCTAGGAGCCCATTAATATAAAATTTTAGAAAACACAAATTAATCTATAGTGACAGAGTATAGGTCGTGGCTGCCTGGGGGTAGGAGTAGATAGAGGGGTAGCTTACAAAGGGGCCCTAGGAAACTTTTGGGGGTGATCAAAATGTTCATTAACTTGATTGGTTTCACATGTATGTACATATGTCCAAACTAATCAAATTATACTCTTCAAACATGTACAGTTATTATACTTCAATTATACCCCAAAAAAGCTGGGACGGGGACAACAGATTTTCAATTTCAACATACAGACCCCTACGGCCTGAAATTTCTACGTCCTCAGAGACGCCTCTGAAATCAGTGATTTGTTATTCCTCATCTAGTAATACTGAGAAGAGACCAATCTAGACTGATGTTGAAGAAGGAAGTGAGAAATACCAGGGGTGGGCAGTTTAAAACCACATGCATATAGTGTATGTAAAATGTGTCACTAAACAAGGAAAGCATAGCTGATTCCCTATGTCAAATGAAACAAGAAATTTATGCTGCTTCTAGAAGAGGGAATACCATTTACTCAAATGTAAGTAAGGACATTTATATGCAGACTGGACTTATGAGAAACAATGAGGTTCCCCTACCCTCAACAGGGAAAAGTAAATAAGGCCACGTTTGAAACAGAAAAAAAAAAGAACACTATGAAAATCAAAATTAAAATAGAGCAGAACAGTTCCTCTCAAACCTGGGTAGTGTCCATCCAGCACACTGGGGGCGGGGACGGTAGGCAAAGGGCTCTCACTACCACAAACCTCTGTTAGGAAAAGAGAGGTAGCTGGCTCCCAGAAACTGAGGCCAAACATTAAATCTATACACAGATCCCTCCTGCGGTGATTCCATGTTTATCCAAGAAACTTCCAATTTTAATTTACCTATCTACCTTGCTCAGGGACAAAATACGTCAGACAGGGTGATGGTTATGTCCACTTCATAGTTCTATTTCTCATTCTGAGTCAACAAATGTACACTTGATTAACAGAACCGCTTATTGAGATCCTCGGCAGGAGGAACCAGGAGGAGGAGGAGGTTTGGTAGGAGAGGATGAGCAGTATAGCCCTGGGGCCCTGAAGCTAGTCCTTGGAACAGTGCAAGTTGGTAACAAATTAAAAAGAATAAGGACAACAGAGTACATTTTTCATAAAGCTAATTTTATGCTATGCTGAGATTATGCCTGTCTCAATTTTTTAATGCTAAAATAGCCTTCCTTGAATGAAATTACAGTAATTGCAGATGACATTCTTTTTAATGTCCTCACCTGGCAAAATATAAAAGTTTGCAACCTTATAGTTCCCAAGTCCCAAAATCTTGTTCAAATGTCACTGATCTGTGACTCACGAATTCTAGAAACCACTAGGTTAACAGATAGTAAGTGTTCCACAAGGCAGGACAGAGTGACTCTCAGGTATTTAGAGCAATCAAGGGTACCATTCCCTTGAGAGATATACCAGAAACTCTGGGAATAATTTTCAAACTCCATGTGACAAACTATAAAAGAGCATCTCACTGGTTCTGAGATGGCCTCTGAACCAACAGTTGAGGCTGTTCTTGCTCTTTCCCCGAGACTACAGAAGATAAGGCAGTAAGACAGAAGGAGAAGATATATAAGTGAAGGAGAAGATTCCCTTCCTCCGTGCTGACTGATAAGAAACTGCTACTATTTAAAGACAGGCCTTTGTTTATATGAAAACACCAGAGGCTTTAAGTTAACTTTGGTTAACAAGAAAATTTTAAGGGAGCCATAAAAACTCAATCTCAGATAGAACAACACATTCAGAAACACACGTACTCCTGAGCCTTACCAACTCCCCAATTGTTCCCCACCCCAGAACGTATTTACATCAGACACAAAACGTGTGTGTATATAAAAATGCAAAAATATATAGCCACACAGATGTACATACTCATAATTAGGGATAAATACATTAGCTGAACAACACTGAGATAGATGCCAACATGTGTCCAAAGAAACACAGACCCAGAAGGCTCCCCGTGGCTCACCGTATCTCCCTGCAGTGTGAGCCAACTGGGTTTTAAAAGAAACATGAATAATGCCCATGACATTGCAATCATTTTATATAAATATACTCACAGAGCTCAAGGTCAAACGGTTTCAACAGCAAGAAGGAATAATAAGAAATGGGTATATTTCCATTCCAACAAACCAACTATTGTTTTACCTAATTCATTTACCTTGATTAGGGTTCCTGAGTGGCCTTTAATAAATAAAACCATCAGTTCATTTTCTAAGTTGTACACTTCACAGTTGGAAATCCTCTTTTTGCCCTCACAAATGAAAACAAGATAATCGAGATAAAGAATTGAGAAAAACTGCACACGGTTTATGAGCACCTATGTGCCAGACATCATGCTGGATGTAAGAAAATCTCTAAAAACAAATAATAATGGATTATTTTGCCAGTTTCATTTTTAGATACAACTAGCCCAAGAGCTACACAGTGAGAGGACAATTTTAGAGGCAAAGGAACATGCAAACTCTTATGATGTCAAGTTTAAGAGACAGCAACGAAGCAAGGAGGAAAGGAGGGGAGGTTCTTACTACAGATCAAAACCAGAGCTTCCGCAGCCTCCGGGATGCGGTGAAGGGTTCCAGGTGTGAGAATGAGCCGCTCAACCCAGAAGCGCCTCTTCCTATCAGCAGCCTACTCTGTGATAGTCCAGGATGCCTTAGAGATGACCATTTTCTCCATGTGCCATGATGTGCAATACTGGGAAGCACTGATCTAAACCAACAGTTCCCACATATGTGTTAGGATGGTTGCATTAAGAGTAACTGGGGTGGTGTTAAAAATATAAATTCCTGGGTTCTACTTGCATAGATTCCAATTCAGAGGACCTGAGGAGAAGCCCAGGAATCTGTATTTTAACATGTACAGAGATGATTCCAACGAGCAATACAATTTGTAAACCAGAGCTCTAAACTATCCACTCACAGGTTAAAATAAACACGAGTCAATAGGTCCGGCTAACTCAGCACCACCACTATAAAACGGAAGTGAGAAACGACTGTATTCAAAGTGCACGACCTATTCCGGGCAGAGACGAGACCTGGTTCGGGGAGTCACAGACGGACACTCACACTGGGAGGAGGACGTGAATGAGGAAGAGCAGAGCTTAATGAATGGGTGAACTTGAAAAGGAGGCTGGCCTAAAATTGGACAGAATAAAGGGAAAGCACACAACAAAAACCAAAAAGAGAGTGGTCAGCAAAGTAACAGGAGGTTAATCAAATTCTTAAAAGTTTAGGTTTACCATATTCTGTGTTGAGGCCCCATAATTTCACTTTATTAGCTTCATACTGGGCTTTTTTCTTTAACCGACAAGCCCTGTGAAAGGAAGGAGCAATTAGTTCACTTTTTTTTAAGTGAACATTCAGAATATACTTCTCTTTGCTGCTGTCAGACATTTTCTAATAGCGACCAAAAACCACTGCCTACTGATGTTTATAATAAGTAACTCAGTTACCAAAAAACACATAATATAATCATTTATACAAACTGACCTTTAATAATTTTAAGTACATATTCAAAAATAAAGCTCTGACCAGTACACCAAAATAAACAAACAAAACCTGACAATAACAATTGTAAATGTGAAGTAAGTGAAACCCTCATATGTTGCAGGTGGGGATGTAAATTACTGTGGAAAACAGTAATTTTTAAAAATCTTACCTTATTACTTTGGATATAGCTATTTTGGCAGTTTCTTATAAAATTAAATACATAGTCCTGGGTATTTGCCCAAGAGAAATGAAAAAGAGAAATGAAAACTTAGGTTCACATAAACACCTGTAAGCGAGTGTTTATGGTGGCTTCATTCATAACTGCCAAAAACTAGAAACAACCAAAGTCCTTCAACTGGTGAATGGATACACTGCAGTATACCCCTACCGAGGAATATCAGTCAGCGATAAAAGGAACAAACTATTACTCTTCACAACCACAGGGACAAATCGCAAATGCATCACATTCAATCAAAGAACTTGGACTCAAAAGGCTACATATAGTCAGATACCATCTACGTAACCTTCTAGAAAATGCAAAACTGTAGGGACAGATACCAGGTCAGTGCTTGTGAGGGCTTCCGGGTAGGAGAAGGGGTTTACCTTTACAAAGAGGCATGAGGAAATATTTTAAGATGATGAAAATGTTCAATACCTTGATTGTGGTGGTGGTTATATGATTGGATATGTTTGTCAAAACTCATAGAAGTGTACATTAAAAGGGATGAATTTTAATTACTATAGAACAAATAAAAAACAAAGCTAAAATGGTAAAATTTTTCATTGTTATACTACAATGGACTTGAGTCCATTCACCTCTCTCCTTTAAAAACTTTTTCCATCAAGCATAAATACTGTTTTACTTTCAAAGGAAAACTTACAATACTCTCATTGTAGTCTTTATAAAAAGTATTTTTCTGAATAAATGGTTGAGGGTCAGATGAGCTTCTCTAAAAGCTCAGGGAACGTCTAACCTCCCCTTCTAGACATTATTCACACGAGTGAACATGATTAGCATTTACCTGGAAGCCAGCTTATTTTTTTCCTTCCTTGACCTTGGTCGGGCTGTTAAGGGAAGCTCACTGACTGGAGTCAGATCACTGATCACCTTATTCAGTTTCCGTAGTTCATTGCCTATCTGCAATAGCTTTTTGGGATTTGGAGTCAGGTCTTCTACGTCAGTTCTCCGTGACTTCTTTACTGCATATTTTCCTATAGATGGTTTCAAATAAGTTCAATTAGATCATTTTATTTAAGAAACACATTCTACAGCCATATTTTAAAATCACAGTTCTCTCCCCCCACCTCCTTTTCTTTTTCGGAAGTCTCAGAATGTTAACAACCTGGAAGAGCTAATTTCCTCTCCTCCCCACGTGTGACTCTAAGAAATGAGTGTAATATGGCAGCTCCAGCCTTTTCCAAGTCTTTCTCCACCTGAAGGTTTCCAGCCCTAGTATGAGATTCTTAGTTATTTGCATATCAGTAATAAGCACCTCAAACGTTGGGGCTGGAGAGCAAGTTCACCTGCACACACCAATCAGGGCTAGGGTATAACAGACAGTCAGAAAAAGTTTCAAGATTTTACCCAAACCAAGATGTTTTGATGCTATGATTGAAAATTTGTCAGATGTATACGTCTATTCTTGTGTTGGACTCAAAAGTCCAACAAGTAAGGCTTGCCTTTGTTGAAAGCTCTTCTTCGGTTAGTTTGATAAATAACATTGCAAAAGACTCCAGGGGTCCTACCCTGTCACAGCAGGCTCTGTCCTCAGAACTACAACACACAAAACAACTTGTCTAGTACTCTCCACATGCTATCTGAACCTATTTATTGGACCTGTCTTTTCATTTCTGGTAGAAAATTGACCTGAAGGCAAAAACCAGGTTTTTTATTCAGTGAGAGACAGTAGAGTACAGACCCGGGTGCCAGTGGAAAGGGAAAACGAGTCACAAATATACTTCTGACACAATTCCAGTGTCAAAAATGCTTAGCAACTTAAATCCGTAGCATGAGTGATTACTAAACTGTATATTGAGCACCAAACTTACTAGTGCCCTCCCCTTTGGATTGATGTAAAAATATGGAACAGACTTTGGATTACTGTAAAAATAACATTTATCCAGAAAAAATTCTATTTAATTCCATCTGCCGGGGTTCACATTTTGAAATGTAACCTACCTAAGATACAAGTTTCTCCCAACTCCTACTTTTCCACTCTTCTCTCTCCTTTTCTTAAAACTATTCTTCCTTTCTTTTCATCCCCCTCCTCTTTTTTCCCCACCACCGTTTTGATCCCAATCTCTTTTTCCCCAACACTTCTGGTTTATAGCAACTGTGACAGGTCAGGATTCAGCAGTCTCCTGACCATTTCCTGGGTAGAATAAGTAGAATGAGAAGTGACTAGAAATGAAATTGTTATTACACAGGCCTTTCTCCCTGTTTAGGTGAGGGCTCTCAAGACTGGTAAAAGTTATTTGTGAGTGAACAGCAAACAAAGCAGCTCTACTGTTCCCCTCTCCAGTTTCCTAGGAAGGGTTGAACACCTACAAACAATGATTAAGCATTATGGTTTAGTATCTCTATTTAAACTGATACAAAATATTTGACCGCAATCCCGTCTTACCATGATGCAAGCCATTTTTCTGATACATATTACTTGGCAAGGTGTCTCGGTTCCATTCAGACGGCCTTAGCATCCTCTCTTGCTGTGACGGTGTGAGTTGTTCACTATACTCCCAGAAGTACCTTCTCTTGCCTCTCTTCCGAGAGGATATTGAAGTCATCTCCTTCAAGTCTTCCACGGAATCATTTTCATAACCTTAAAAGAAAGAAAGCCGCCCCCCCACAACTTTTAAGTTCCATAAATTTCAATAAACCAATCAGGACAAACAAAAAAAACCCTTCTATTTGTCACTTGATACATTTCCTTTCATCTGAAAACATCATGGTTTATTATTGTCATGTCAAAGATAATAAACCAGGTCCATAATGTAACTTTTAATATAGAAATCTCATAAGATATTCAGAGATCAAAAAACATAGATAATCACACTATTTATCTTCCTGGGGTTTCTCTTTGGTTTTTGTAAGTTAGTGTATGACACACTTGTTTGTATAATGAAATATAGCTACAGAAATGTCAAAAGCACCATTAGATGAAAGTACTTGGCCACTATACTGTGATTTTAAAATGTCTTCTTTCTAATATTTATGCATCTGAAACATACCCAGACAGAAGACTGTATCTATTTCTGGAATGGTATCCTACTAAGCAGAATCTGTGAGGCAGCAGTGGTTTTCTTCCTACCTCCCAACTTATCCCTTTTGTAAAAGCATAAAAATGAAAGTTTTCACTAGGCTATCAAATTAAAAACTCATTTGCTTAGTCTAACTAATATTTTACTGGAAGGAATTTGTATTTACTTCACTTTTTAAGAAGTTATTTTCCTTGCTAATGGGAAGTTTCAGAAAATACTTAATTCTGAGCTGCAAGAAATACTGGTCAGACCCAATACAGGATGACCTGTCCGTCTCAAATACCCGCAGAGAACGCCTATCTTAGATGTACTCCACGTATTTAGTGCTAGGTACATGGGGCAGTGGGGATGGGCCGTGCCCAGGATGTACACAGCCCTACTAGCTAGTCAGAAAAAACTGGGCAGCACTGGCCAAGCAAAAATAACCACTTTCCCTCCTAAAAAGCATGACTCCTCTGGAACTGACACTAAGAAAGTGATGACATCTGTGAGTCTGGGGAAAAAATTAGGATTTTACCAGGTTTTCTTCAAATTCAGAATTAAGACTATGATTGCATTTATATTACCTTGTAGAAAAGGCAAAACTACAGGGACAAAGTGGTTGCCAGGAGTTGGGGGTGTAGGGAGAGGCTGACTATAAAGGAACACGAGGGAAATTGGGGGAGGGGGTGATTAAATTCTTCCATATCTTGCTTGTGGGGTGGTGGCTACGTGACCGCATGCACTTGTCAAAACTCACAGAAATGTACACTTAAAAGGGGTGAACCCATCCGCACAACTCGTTATTTGACAGGCTCCCTCAGCTAGCAACTTGTATGCATATATTTCACTTACACATATTTCATTTGAGACTTGTAAGAACCTGGTATAAGAGGTTATTAACCCCATTCACACAAAGAAACATGCTCATGGAGGGTGTAAGTGATTTGGCAGAGCCTGGGACTGGCTTAGGCCCCCTGATTCAAGGAATCGAGCTCCTACTGGGCTTCCCACTTTCCCTGTGCCTATCCAGTTAAAGGTCTAAATGGATTTTTTTTCACATACATTCCACGTTAAATTCAAAGGCTCATGAAGATTTCTATTTCTTCTGTCTCACCCAAATTAGTTACCAGTTTTATTTGTTTATGTATATTCCAAAAATGCTTTTTCCAAAAAAAAGTATTTAAGGGTGGCCAATTTTCTCTGACCTAATATTTAAATATTTTCTACTAGTATACAACATAAATTCACCCTAAATTCACACACACACACACACACACACACACACACACCACACACCACACACACCCCACAATGGATTTGTTAGTTAAGGTCATCTACCTTTCAACTCAGAGACTACCACGATCTAGTAGAATGCAGAAAAATTATATTCCTAGACCCTCGTTCTAGCATTTAAGGTAATTACTATTTCCCAAAGTATGTTTTGAGGAATACTATACTACAAGATATGCCTTCATCCCCAAGTGAGTTCTATGGTCAGGTAGGTTTTAGGAAGCTCTCACGCGGCATCTGTCTCTTGCCAAGTCACAGCACACATAAGCAGATTAGAAGACAGAAGTCCTAACAGCAAGTAAACCTACTCAGCTCTAAGTTAGTTCCATGAAAACAGGGACCACGTCTAGTCTGTCCACCTCTGTATGGCCAATCCCTACAATACCTAACACACACAGTGCCTGACACAAAAGGAGATACTCATTTAAAAAAAGTGTTTTTTTTTAACAAATGAATGATTTGTTTAAGGCAGCCTTTCCCAAGGAGGCTTTTCCCTTCGTTTGATGGGTCACCAAACCGATCTAACTCATTCCTTCCTGACTGATTATCCAAAGGAAGTCAAAAAGGCTTCTTTACTGCCTAGAATGCCGATTACACATCCGTGGTTAGGGAGGACGACTGCCATGAAGCTGGTAAAGTCAATCGTAAAAATGTTTAGGAGGGATTACAAAATAAACTCATTCTGCGGGCCCAATTCTTAGTCTTACAACCATGTAATCCATGACCCCAAGCAGTTGTAGCGTGTCCACAGAATAGGCTCTATTAAAACTTGGGAGCCAGTCCAGAAACAGGACTGAAAGTCCATTTTACACCTTTCCTGGAGCTTTGTAGGCTCAGGCACTGTTTTAGTGAACTGCCAAGAACCAGCATCAAGGGACCCAGTCATCACAAAAGGGCCTTTGTACACTGCTGTGAATTAAACCAATCAGCCCACTCTACAGCTAGCGCTCTGAAGAAACTCTAACTATCCCCACGTTTCTGCTTCAAAGAATTTCCTCCTGCTCTTCTCACCAACAATTCACTTTCTCATTCCTGAAGTCGCTTGTTTAGCTCTTTCTTTAAAGAAAAAGGGAAATTTTCATTAGCAAATGTGAATAGAGCCCAAATTACAACCACAAAATTGTGCTTAAAGAATGTCATTCATTAAAGTTTGTGAGAATTGTCCAAGTAATACTAACCAAAGAGGTTTTACTTCAAGTCAACCGGAAGTGAGTAAATGAAATGCCGTCCAAACGTTTAGCATTGTTACACAGTGCCAAGAGGGGAGTCGTGCGGAGCAGAGCACCAGCTAATCCATCTCTGCTTTACAGCAGAGCTGGTTGCTTAACACCAGCAAGAGAATGTGGCATGACAGGACACCAACTGTTAACACTGGTTCCCCCTTTCTATCACAGTCAAAAGGCTGAGAAAATAGAAATGAGGGTCAGCCTATCAAGAGGTCTCTCTTCATGGGCCTATTCATCTCTCAACACATTTATCCAGGTGAAACCAAGTCAAAAGATCAAGAATGAATTTAAAGTGGAGCTCCAAGTCAAAGAAAAGCAAAACTACAACTAGAAGTGGGCTAGGCAGTATAGTCCTCGCCTGGTTGGTGATGGTGAGATTCCCTTACTCCTGATTTATACAATCCTTTCAGCACCAACAGGTAAACTTCCCTCGGTGGTTATTACGCATCTCCTGTCTGTCTCACCCTCCCCTACCGCCCTATCCAACCCTACACATGGACTCAATCAATAGGCTGACCTGCAAGACTTCCGGACTACTCACAGATGGCACTCTGATCTTCCTATGGGAGGAAACAAAGTAACCTAGCACCAGTTACAGAGACAACTTTCCTTGAAACATCTCAAGGCAGATTTTATTAATTTGTTGAGAGAAAAAATTTCCCGCTAAGTAGAAAAGACAATTGTTCTATCTAGACTATACAGAGTTATAAAGTAAACCAAAGAAAAAGCAAAACTCCTTTTCCTCCACATTAAACATAAAGTACCTTTTCCTTACTTGCAACTCCACCCAAGTCAAACAACTTGGTTCTATCAAATACCTAAATCTAAGCATTTGTGTAACAGAAAGATGGCAGTAAAAGGAGTCTTTCAGCAGTAACAGTGCTCTAGTGCCTACAAAGCAGCTACTATGCCTTAAAAACCTTTCCAAAAACTAAATACCAATGTTTACACTGCTGGAAATTCCAGCAATGATCACAACAAAAGGGAATAGGGTACTCTGTGACAATTTATAAGTTTTTTTTTTTTGTAAATTAGTGTTTTATGTACATGTTACAGTATCAATGTTATTTCTGAAAAAAATAACTTTTGCTTCAACTTGAAGGTCTCCTCTTCTTTGTGCATTTTAAACTGTGTGCCACTTGGCAACACCGTTTTCCTAAATCAACTGCACGAGCCAACAGTGGCACTAGCCCAAGCATGTAAATGCTGAAATGAACCAGTTCCCCACAGGTCTCCTTTTCTTTCTCCCTTTTATTTGTAAGCACTGTATATAAAGACAGCAGAGTCTCCTTCATGCTCATTCAATTATAGCATGTCTTTTTCTTAAATGGAAAAATACTGTGCAGATGAAGGACGCAGCAGAGACAAAGCAAAGGCTCTCTCACATTGTCCATCCGCAGGCTTTGTCGGTCATGGGCGTGTGTAACACAAACCATCCTGCCCGGGCTCACACCAGGGCTCCTCACCTACCTCAACTGCAATAGGGGGACATGTGCATCGACAGGAATGGTTTTTAAGCCAATCCATTCTTGGCATCTTGGCACAGCTGCTCAAGAGAGTGACAAATCGGGTCACTTAACATAAAATAAACTGAGAAGGAGCTCTCGAGGAACCAGCATATGAACCACTATGGGAGCAAGAGCAATTGTTTTAGGACTGTCTGAGTAGAAAAAAGCAATTCCATACCCAAGCCAACATGCTGAGTCCTTTAACCCCCAGACTAGGACACAGACAGCCTCCGCAGCGAACCTCCTACCCCAGAGCAGGAGGCGGGCGGGCAGTCACCCCAAGCATCACGATACCTGGTTCCGAGAAAGTGTCGCTGATGTCATCGTCCTTCTCATCCTCGTCGTCCTCCTCCTCCTCCTCCTCCTCGTTCTCCGACAGCTCATGCTCGCTGCCAAAGCCCTCGTCGTGGTCCTCGTCCTCAGCGTCCTCCTCGTCCTCTTCTTCTTCCTCAGCACTACACTTGGCTGGCTGGTCCCCCAAGTTGTCGGAGACAAACAGGGAGTAATTGTGCTCTTCTTTTTTCTGGGATGAATCTGAGACCGACGTGCTGGCAGACAGGCTGCCACTCTCTCCTGCTGCCACGGCCCCGGGCCCCTCCTGGGGCCGGGGGCTGAGTAATAGTTCCTGGGTTTCTTTAAAAGGCAAAGCTGGAGTGGCCTGACCCTGAAGCGGCTCCGTGCCTTTCCTCTCTGGCCTCTTTGCAGCCACCCCGCAGGCGCAGGTGTTCTCCGTGGCTGCGTCCGCGCGGGCCTGGCTCAACGCCGGCCGGCTCTGCGGCTGCGGCTGCGGCTGCGGCGGCTGCACGGGGCTGATCTTTACTTTTGCCTTTTTCACATAGTCCTTACATTCAACGTGAACGTGCACCTTCTCGGCGTGATACATGTTGGTCTTCACCATGATTTGTGTGCTTGACGTGGGTTTACTTGCTTTCTGGATACAGTCTGACAAAGGGACCTCAGCCTGAAGAGTCTTAGAAGAACAAACGGGGGCAGCTGCTCTGCTTGCGATCTTTTTACCAGGGAATGAAGAGGGCAAGGGATTTTGTTTGACACTGAAAAGTGAATCTGGGTAATAAAGGGAATCAGAAACAGACTGGGAGTCCTCGCTATTAAGCTGGGCCAAAGTTGGAGTTTTACTTATGACCTCTTCATCTTGGTAAGGGCTAGAAAAGTCATCGAGACCCAAGTAATCCACTTCTTTTGTTCCCCAGATGTCACAGCTGGTTAGTTTGGTGTACTTCGTTAAATCTTCACAGTATGTATCCCACTGTTCCCAGTTTGAGGTTAAAGCGCCCTCATTATCCAGGACATCTGTGAAAGACTCCAGATTTTCAATGTCTTTGCAGTCCTCCAAAGAAAGGAAGTTGTCTCTAGGATTCTGTTGGTAGTTCATCTCTCTGTCCTGAGAAAGGTTTAAAAAAAAAATTATACACCGTATTTTAGGAAAGAAATATTCACCTCCATCCACTTCCACATATCAAACTGATGAATTAGTACTCCACCTGTGGTCTGTTTTCGTTTAACATAAAGGCTCCTCACTTGACACTTTACCCTTCCATACAACATCGTTTCCTTGGGCAAGGAAAAAAAGGGGGAAAATATGTCCCCTGTGGGGCTTAGGTATGGTCCAAATAGGAAGGGCTCTTGAACTTGACTGTAAACACTCTTCCTGAAGAAAAGTTTACATTTCCTGATCTTTGACTTAGAAGGATTTGGAGACCTCCTTAGAAATGAGCTTCAATTACAAAGCAAATAATGAAGATTTTACCTTCATCACAGAAGAGTCTGTCTTCTTGAGAAAACTTAAATATATAGAGAGAGAGCTGGAACTCAGCCACATACGGGTTAAGACCCTTGGTAAGACCTTGTAACAACTCGTGGCCATGGGGAATAAAATACTCATGAGTAGAGATGTAACTTTTAAAATGTGAGTAAGACTATGCAGCCACTAAAAAGAATGCAGTTAGGCTCTAATGTACTAACATGAAAGGCTGCTTACCATGTATTTTTAGGTTAAAAAAGGTTATAGAATACTGTACCTATAAATATGCCATCCTACTAAAAATATTCATATGATTACATACGCATAGAAAAACTCTGTCAGTAGTACTTACGCTTGGAGAGAAGGTTTGGAGGGTGGAAGCTCAGGAAGAAAATAAGGAAGTTTCCAGTTTCCCAGTTTGTTTTTGTTGTTTTCATTGTTGCATTACTTTAGGGTTTTTTGTTTTGTTTTTGTTTTTGCTTCTGTTTGTGTGTATGTGTATTAACAGCTTCACTGAAGTATAATTTATATACCATAAAATTCACCGTATTAAGTATACAATTCAATGATAGTAAATTAACCAATTTGTTGTGTTCTTAGTTTTCCAGTTTTTATACGCTTCTGTGTTTCTTAAGTTGTATGTAATTACAATTATTTTTTAAATGTTTCTCTTAGGAATTTTAAGTGTCTATTTACCTCCAGAACAAACGATAAGTATGTCTAGGTATTGCTTAAAATTGCCGTATTTGTCTCACATTCTGTGTCATGTGCCTTGCTCAATGTTATCATCCTCAATTTTTCAGTTGAAAAGTCCTTTAGCATTAGGCATGTTAAAAAAGACAGCTTCCCATCCTCCTCATGAAAAACCAGACTTAAAGGTATTTAGATAACCTTTCCTTTTACTACTTTCAATGGGTTCATACATCCTTCTAAAATCATTAGATTGATAGTCACAAGAACCAAATCTGTCCTAATCACATCCTTTTTTCTTTCAGTCATTTATAAATAAAAACTCTACCACAACCCTTTAACCCCAAATCAAAGCAGAATCCAGGAAAATGTTACTTACCAGTTCATACATGAAATCTGGATCTGAACTGTTTGCTAAGAGATCTGTGCTCATCAGAGTCTGTTCCGAAAATGTGTGGCTTCGAAAGGCGTCCCCAAAAGGCGGATCCATCCCGCTTACACTGGGCTACAACAGAGTGGGGTGAATTTCAGAACATTAACAACTACTTCAAGACCAATTGATTACATGTATGTCCCACCCCCATGTCTACTAACATTATTTTCAGGAAACAATTCTGTGTTTTTTCTATTGTTTAGTACATTTAAGAGATTTAACTAGCATTAAAGTGTGGACGTATATTAGGAAAATAAGATGCTTAAACACAGAAAAAGAAAGAGTGCCAACTGTTAATAACAAACACCTAACTTCTAAAAACTGAAGCTTTTTTAACCACCAGAGTCAGCATACACACTAATGAGTACTTTTATTTGGAGATATATATATACACTCTTCAAATCCATCTCTAACTACACTCTCTTTTCTAATTCTCTGAAGTGGAGAATTTCTTGGGTTTCACAAAGGAAGCAGGTCAGTCTAACTCTACTCCTAAGTGAGTCCATTATCTTATTTCCCAAAACAAGCTGGAAGACAATTTGGGCATCTCTAGTCCAACAAATGCCTCCAGGAACGCGGTAGAGATAGGATCAGCCAAATAGCACAAATCCCCTGGGTGAGACCAGAAACTTGGGCGTGAGCTCAGGAGCCTTAATCCTGATCCCTGACAAGGGTACAATTCATTCTATAATAAATAAGAAAGGGAAACAGACTCGGCAACCAGACTTACTCCATCCCTCTTTTCCATTTCAACATCTCTACAAATCACTCCAGAGTGAAGGCAGGGCTCACACTCCTAACTAAAGTGGCCCAAACAGGGAACGGCCTCGCTGTGAAATCCAACTTACACGAAAAAAGAAGATGGGAAAGAATAAAAATCCTTTCTTTGCCTTTTTGTTCTTCTGCAAGTTTCTGCAAAAACTTTAAAAAATGGCATTAGTCTATGAGATCGTATTTTTCTACTCATATACCTTCTACCTACCACGGACTATCACACACACTCTCATATCATGGTTTGTTGTTTTTTTTCATTCTATTTCATTCTTTTCTTTCTCCGATTTTCTCCAGCCCTACCAGGCTGCAAGCTCAAAATAGGTGTTTTATAGTCCTACATTCAAGTATCAGTAAACAGAAAATTATAAATGTCTAATGACTATGCTGCACACCTGAAACTAATGTAGTAGTATTATATGTCAACTGTAATTGAATTTTTTTTCCAATTTTTTTAAAATAGCAAATTAAACCCTGAATGAGAAAGAACGCGAGATGAGCATGTGTAGTGCGCCTGGCAGGGAGTTTGGGGTGCAGGCAGGCCACCTGTCTTTTTAATAGCAGCTAGCAAATCCCCTTTCTTTGCCTCTGCTGCCCGCCTCCAAGTCACCAGACAGTTCCAATAAGTTGCTGATTTCCTGCGCTCACAACATACATGATTCTGCCTAGCGTGACATAGAGCCACCTAAGAATCCCTGTCCTCTCATTATTTCTAGATTTCTCCCCGGCCCTGACTACAAAAAGATGAGGGGTTAAGAGATAACCACCGGAGGAGGAAGGGAAGAAGTTTGGGACTAACTTCTTGCAAAGTGGGGACTAATAGGGCTTCATTTATTGTTTCAGCTATTGCCTCAAAGCAGAACTGATCAATTCGAAGTAGCAGTATAAACAGATATAATCATTCTTAAGACATGTTTCGTGGGAGGTATAGATATGTGTGTGTATGGGTATATATGTACGTGTATGAAAGACAGAGAGGTTGAAGTCCCTCACCATTTCTTCTTAATTACTTTTAAATTCAACAAGCATGAACGGAAAGGAACTATTGGGAAACAAGAAGAAAATGAGAAGATGGAAATAGGGTTTGTGTGGCCGACTAATTTTCAGGGGAGTTGGTTTAGCCCTTATAAAGTCAGCAGATCTGTCCACTTTTTAACCAACTTTTCATTTACCGTGTTCCCTGTATCAAGCTCATTAAACTTAAAAATTGTAGCAGAGGAGGAAACAGAAGCAGTGGAAGGAAGGATATATATTCAAAACTAGCTGAAATCTGAAGTAAGATGTCTTAAAAAGGTAGTACGTCAAATTGTGTTAAGAATCAGAGAACTGCCATAAACATAGGGGTGCATATATTTTTTTGAATGTAATCAATAATGTTGTAAAGATTCTGTAGGGTGCCAGATGGGCACTTGTCTTATTAGGGAGACCACTTCATGGACGGTGTAGACGCCTGACCATTGCTCTGTACACCTGAAGCTGAAGCTGAATAATACTGAATGTCAACTATAATTTAATATACATATAGCCACAGGAATTGTAACAGCTATATATGATGTCAGAGGGGTAGTAGATTGGGGTGGGGGGGTGGTTATCACTTTGTGAGGGGTATAAATGTCTAACTATTACATTGTTTTGGACACCTGAAACTAATTAAAAAAAAAATCAGGGAACTTACAGAACCAATGGTATTGACTTTCTGTGGTGGGAAAATGTAACGCCTTGCACCTACTCCGTATGATTTACCTGAGGCATTTCCAAGCCCAGATCCTGTGAGTCCGATCCCAAACTTCTTTTTTTTCTCGTTTGTAAATTCCTTTCCAGCTTTACTTTTAATTTCAAGACCAAAGATGATTTTCACAATCAGTGGCAGGTTTCCCCAGAATGCCTTCAATTCAACTGCTTGGATCGCTGCCTTTTTTTTTTTTTAAATAATTCTGTTTGAATCTGTGGAACAAAAACACAAAATAAGTTCACTGAAAACCATTAAAAACAAGCTGACCTTTCAAAAAACAGACATTAACAAAGAATACTTTAAAGGAGTACAAAATCAAGTGATTACTATATCAAGTATTTGGTCCTAATACCAACTATTCTATAATTCACCGTTTTTCCCTTTATTTATTTCTAAAATAGGATTGATCAATAAGCAATTTGCCACATTAAAAAAACAAACAAACAAAAAAACCTGAAAAATTAACATAGGCCCATTTTTCCTGTGATCTGAAAGATGTGTTATAGACTTAATGTTAAAGTAAAGCTCCCATTTACTTTATGTTGCGTATGAGAGAACAATGTCTCAACATTTAATTCCATCTATTGTGTAATCATTACTGCTAAATTAATCAACATCTTAAATTACTCATAAAGCTACAAGAGCAATGAACACATAGTGATGGATGATGGAATTTAACATGTCCTCTACATTAAACAAAATCACATTTGTAATGGTATACACATTATTCTTTGAGTTACAAGTGAAAGCTGTCCTTGCAGTAAGAATTATCCCAGTAAGTTTTTAAACGTGTATGCTGAGGGGGAAACAAGAATAAAGACTGCTTTGCAGTGGTTTTAAGGGTTAAATTAAATAATGATTGCAAATCACTTGGCACAGGGTCTTGACTGTGGGAGAGACTTACATGTTAGCTCCCTTTTCCCTCCTCTGTGAAGGCCTTAATAGAAACTAAATAGCTATATCCATTTCATCATCTTTTCATAGATCAGTGGTCCTCAAAGTGTGATCCCAGGACCAGCAGTGTCAGCATGAACCTGGAAATCTGTTAGAAATACAAAAGCTTGGGCCCCAGCACAGACCTACTAAAGCAAAAACTCTGGGAGTGGGGCCCAGCTGTGTGTTTTAACAAAGCCCTCTAGGTGACTCGGACCCTCTCTAAAAGCTGAGAACCACTGTCTACACTGAACTCCTTGCTCTCATTCAGTCTATGTCCAGTATCATTTCTCAGATTAATGTGAAGAGTCAATTTGAGCTGAGTTGCCTTCTGTAGTCAACACATTCTCTGGGCTAGAAGGTTAGAGTGGCACATTATTTCAATTTCAAAGATCCCTTGCTGAACATATAAGAGATAGTCAACAAGGGATGCAATCATTGTTCCACTTAATTCGATTAATAAACTGACAACCATTTGTATTTCCTGGATCTTCACTGGGCTTTCCCCTCTGGTGGGTTGTCATTCCGAGCTGTCTGTTCTAGCCTAGGAAACACCATCATCAAGGGCCCAGCCTGGGCCTAGAAGTAGAATTCACTCCTGCTACAGTCTAAGTGGACTGACCCCAGCCCTGGCCGAGCTGCTCCTGATGTGGCCTCACACCTCGGTCCTGCTGCTGATATGTAATCTCAGCCCTGACGGACTCTTCCTCTGATTCCGCGACAAACAAGGTCAGCCGCCTTGTCTAGACCAAGTACTTAGAGCCCAAAAAGGTATATGATTCAAGTGATGCATTCAACAAAGTGTCCCAGTGTAATTCTGGTCTAACCTGGATCTGGGGAAAAAGTTTGCTTCTCTGTAAAAGCCAAAACTGACCCATACTGGCAACAGCGTTGAGGACTCAAAAAGAGATTGAGTTCTTTTCAACATCTATCTATTTGCATCCACTAAAGATACCATCTACCAACAGTTTGGTTTATCAGTAAAATACTGAACAAACAAACAAACAAAAAAGCCGAAAAGCTAGTTGTAGCTCTCACATGAAAACTATACGAGTACAACATTGGGTAGGTCAACTTTTCTAAGCCTCATTCTTCTCATTTCTCTGGCCACCAAATTTTCCATGCCAGAACACTTCCACACAAATATAAATATTTATTTAAAATTGTATTTAGACACTTGGCCTCAAAGCAAACTTCAGTCAATGCAGTTAGCAAAAAGAACACTTATTTGAGAGACAGGAGACCTGGATTCCAGTTTTGATCCCATAATTGAAACTAAACAGACTTATGAACTGGAGCAAGTTACTTAAATTTTTGCCGTAGCTCCCAGACTGAGGGATTACAATTATTCTCCCTTAACTATGTAATAGGAATGTTATGAGAATTAAATGAGATATTAAATTAGGGTTCAGTAATAAATCTGAAAGGTGATTATTATCAACAGATATATTTTGCCAATGCTTTCTTCTGTCCCATAGCTAGTCCAGCTCAGAAACTCAACATCTGTGACAGCTATTGGCAGCGAGGCTGAATGTTTTAAAGACACCCATTCCCAAGAGAGGGTATCCACCATGTAAAGGGTTGAGCTCATTCGCCTGGGATAGTTCAAGGTCCTCAGTTTCTTCTAGGGTCTCAGGGAGCAGTGAACAGAAATGGGGGAGGGCCAACTCTACCCTCTAAACAGTGGGATCTCTTTCAATTGATAAATAAACTCTTCTGGATTCTAAAACTAGTGACCCAACTTCACAACAAACTATCCTCATCCCCAACGTTTTGCACCCATTTCCCAGAAATGCTTGCTCGGTACCATTCCAAACATATATTGAGAACAACCATGAACAACAAAATCCCCCACCTGAAAGTGGAAGAAAACATAACTAAATAAAGGCTTCTACAGCAATTACCATTACCCGGACTCTTCCATAAGATACACTACTCCAAAACTATCCCCTGTACCAGGGAGCCATCTACAAGGGCACGTTAGTGCTTAGATGGCTGAGGAACCTGAGGAGGCAGGTGTAACGACTTGCTTTTCAGCGTGCCTTCACACTTCTTTGGGCTCCCGAATATTCCTCTTTTCCTCAAAGCTTTGATACTAATGTACATAAATAGCAATAATCTAATTTCCTACTGTGTGACCTGAGGAATATTTGCTCCAAGGAATGTTAGATGGTTATTCACAAAAAGGGTTGCTGACGTTTGGAAAACACTGTATTAAACAAAACTGTTATACTGCATTTATGCAGGACTTCTTGGAAACTTTAAGGTGTAAGGCGCATTACAGATCACCAAGAGATGAATAAAACATGTCATTTCCCAAACTCATTTGATCATAAAATCCTCCACTCTGCCCTCAAGCTGACCTCAAGACTAGTGTTTCTTACCAAAACAAAACAAAAACAAACAAAAAAACTAGGGGAAAGGCTAAATTATTTCCCCTTACTTCCTTTTATTCACAGCTCTGGCTCACCAGTTCCCACCAGTTTTATTTCTCAAGGGAGATAAGATTGTGGTCCATCAGAAATAATATTTACCAATAGATTTCCTATCAGGGCTCCTTCAAAACTACTGAATAGCTCCTAGGCACAGGAAGATACTCTGGTAACAGGGAACCAGCTCTCTGAAGCAGCGAGATGGGGCAAATGACTGACTCATAAGCAGCAATGGTACCACTTGAAGACACCAGAGCTTCAATCTCTTTCACAGCCCTGTCCCCCGGGTCCTCCTCCTGGTTTTCCTGGTTCTCCGTGTGGAAGTATGTTGAGGCTTTCTATGTACATCAGGCGAGGCAAGAGGTCAAGACAGATGACAAGGTCAAAGAACTTCTTACAAAGGCTCCCCTCTGGGACTGCTCAAATCATTAATCCAAACATTCAAAGCCAAACCCAAGAGCTGACTGGTGTGCCCCAGGCAGCTCACACACATCCAAGAGCTACTCAATTGTGCCCTTTTGAATCTGAGAGTTTCATCTGATCCCTGAGAGTCCACTACTTGAAAAGGTTGACATCAAGAGAAACAGAAACCTCCTTATAAATGTAAATGTCTTAGGAATAGCAGATACTGTACCTGATGGCTGCAATCCTGCAGCTCCTGCTTGACCTGACATTGGCTTAGGCCCTGCTCCCTCTCAGTAACTCGAGGGAACTGGTCCCTCACAATGGTAAGCAGTACTCTGAGTCATCCAACATGCAGCAGAGTAGATACTCAAAACATTTTAACACACCATCAGGGTGGTTATTATCCAAAAAAAAGAAAAATAACAAGTGTTGGTGAGGATATGGAAAAATTGGAATCTTTTGCATTGCTGGTTGGAATGTAAAATAGTGCAGCTGGGACACAGTTTAGCCATTCCTCAGAAAGTTACACAGACTTACTATTTGGTTGGTGCAAAACTAACTGTGGTTTTTGCCATTATTTTCAACCTTTTAAACCGCAATTACTTGAGCACCAACTTAATATTATGATCCAGCAATATATGTTTGGATATGCACCCAAAAGAACTGAAAGCAGGGACTTAAACAGATACATGTACACCACGTCCAACATTACTCACAATAGCCAAAAGGGGTAAACAACTCTAGTGGCCATCAACAGATGAATACAAAAACAAAATGTGGTACATACATACAACAAAATATTCAGCCATAAAAATGAAATTCTGATACATGCTACATCATGGATGAACCTTGAAAACATTATGCTAAGTGAAATAAACCAGACACAAAAGGACAAATATTATATGAGTCCACTTACACGAGGTGCCAGAATAGGCAAATTCAGAAAGATAGAAAGTAGAATAGAGGTTACTAGAGGCTGGGAGAGTTAGTGTTTAATGGATACAGAGTTTCTATTTGTGATGATGAGAATGTTCTAGAAATAGACAGTGGTGATAGTTACACAAAATTGCCAAAGCAATTAATGCCACTGAATTGTACACTTAAAAATGGTTTAAGTGGAAAATTTTATGTTTACCAAAATTAAAAATATTTTTAAAAATTTCTTTGTGGGGGCCGGCCCGGTGGCTCAGGCGGTTAGAGATCCGTGCTCCTAACTCCGAAGGCCGCCGGTTCGATTCCCACATGGGCCAGTGGGCTCTCAACCACAAGGTTGCCAGTTCAATTCCTTGAGTCTCACAAGGGATGGTGGGCTCCGCCCCCTGCAACTAAAATTGAACAGGGCACCTTGAGCTGAGCTGCCGCTGAGCTCCCGGATGGCTCAGTTGGTTGGAGCGCATCCTCTCAACCACAAGGTAGCCGGTTCAACGCCCGCAAGGGATGGTGGGCTGCGCCCCCTGCAACTAACAACAGCAACTGGACCTGGGAGCTGAGCTGCGCTCTCCACAACTAAGACTGAAAGGACAACAACTTGAAGCTGAACGGCACCCTCCACAACTAAGATTGAAAGGACAACAACTTGACTTGGAAAAAAAGGCCTGGAAGTACACACTGTTCCCCAATAAAGAACGGTTCCCCTTCCCCAATAAAAAATCTTAAAAAAAAAAAAAAATTTGTTTGTGGTAAGAAATGCCAACACATTTATACTGTTACTGTTACATAATTAATATATCGTGGTTTATTTTGATCTTTCCTGACCTTTGCTGGTTCATGCTCATCATTTCACGTTGTCTTTAAACTGTACCAGATCCGCAATGAGATAGTAACTGTCCTGACCCCTAATTTAAACAAATCATTTCTTTTGAGGCTTAATCCCCAACTAAAGTTGAAAGACAGGGGAGAAAGGGAAGAGAGGGGAGAGAAGGGGGAGATGGAGGTTTGAGAAAGGAAGGACCACTGACTTGGTCATTTCAAAGTATATCCCATGCGTATGCCCCAGGAGACCGCCTTGTTTGGCAAGACAGTTCACTGGTTTGCCCGAGCTCCTCAGCAGACCAGACCCGCCCACCACAGATTCCATCCATTCTGCTACACTTCCTATGTCCCACTCAGTAAGTCCTCTCCTTTTGAAAACTATTCAGCAAAACACAAGCTGAACAGTCCTTCCAATGCTTACTAAGTCAAGCCACTACCTGTTTTATGGTGCAGCAGAAACCAGAGAGCCCCAAATCTCCACACCACTGAGGAAGCAGAGGCTGCCTACGCAAAGAACACACTGGAGGAAAGGTGAGGCCACGTTCTCCCTGTGTTATGTAATATAAACCCTGTGAATACAACTGCCGGTGAATAGCTATTCTCTACCCTTCAACAGCAGTTCTCCGAACTCCAAAATTTAGAAAACAGGCAAGTAAACTTGAAACTAGATGGTGATAGTTTATGTGAGGAATTATTAGCACAAGACCCCCACTATCTATTTTCCAAATCCTAATGCTGCTGGTCTTTAAGGAGGGAAGATATGGGAAAGAGGAGAGAAATGAGGGGAAAACACATCTTTTCCCCCAGACTGGGCGAGGAATGGGCGTTTTCCTGGCCAAGCAGTGCTCACCACGCATGACCTATAAACAGAAGTGATCCTTCTGCCATCCCACCTAGGGAACTCTGTCCCTGGGTCAATGCAACAGTCTCCTTTTAGCCTCGCACTCCAAGACTTTACAGAATATGGGGGATGAGTTAGGTTTGCCACAAAAATTAAAGTAATTGAAACCACATTTTACTGAGAACACAGAGGAGCTAAGAAAAGATACTAAATCTCAAAAGTGATCTCTTCTTGGAATGCTGTCTTGGAAGAAGACACAAGACAGCTCACAATTTTATTCAATTCCTTTCCAAAGGTTTCACCCAACTTTAATCTTTGGGCTACAGAAACAACATATGGGAGCTTAATTAAAACACTTCGGGAACCAATAAGGAAGACCATTAAAGCAGGTTTTTGGATCAATGTGAGTTGAATGGGAAGAGCTACTTTTTATTTCTGAAAACTATCAACTACAAGGTATCAGGGGCTTTCTGCAGCCTTGACACCCGCCACTTAAGTTGTTCAGGGCACAAGAATAAGAGCATGGGACAATTTTAGACAGAAGCAAAGAATGCATTTCTAACCCCAGCCACACTTGGTTACCACTGGCAACAAAATATTCAGTTTATATTTGTGTAGCTGTTTACAGATCACAAAGCATATTGCTACACCCTGTCCTTTCATAAAACAACTTGGTGAAGTAGTTAGGAGAAGTATTAGCATCATTACGACTCCCCACCCTTTGCCGACCGTTTTTTACATTAGTAAAAAAAGTTCAGCAAGGATAAGAGGTTTGTCCAAGGTCATTCAGTAAACGGATGCCTCCATTCAAACTTATCATCAGACACCATCTCCACCCTCAGTGCCTCAAAGACCATTTCTAGAGGACGTCCAAATCTGCATTTTCATCCGAAACACGCAAGCACGAACCCTACCATCTGAGACACGGGTGTTTCCATGTTCGCTCACATACCGCGGCCTCGGACAGAACATGCCACCTCCCCATCCAAACATTTGCTGTTCTGTCAGTAGTACCATCGCTGTCAGACATCCAGGCATGGAACACTGATCTTAGCCTGGACTCTTTTCCTCATCCTCCCCACTCAAGTTTAAATCATGCCTTGTTCTCTTTAACACAGATCAACTGACAACTTCCCTTGCAGTGAGCACACATGCATCTGTTTGACTTGGCCCTTCCCATTTTCTCAACCTTACTTGGACCTCATTATTTTATGTTTACCATTCCAATATTTGCCTACAGATCTTCCTGCCTCCAGCCTCTCCCTCTCCAGTTCTTCTGCCCCATTATAAATTATTCTCCCTGAACCACCACATCATATCAGCACTGTGCTCCTACGTTTGCAGCAACTCCAAAGCATCTCTTGGATAATGCTCAAGATACTCAAACACAATGAAACTCTTTCCAACCCCATCTTCCACTACTCTTCTATAACACTAATATTTGCTTGATCTTTCCATTTCCCCCAAATCCGTGAGGTACTTACAATCCCACTCCACTCCACTAAGGAGCTCCAACAGTGAGACTCTGGCCTTGTATGCCTTTGCTCACGTTTTCCCTCTTTCTCATCCTCCCCAACCCCTTGCCTCCACTACCAGATTGTAAAACCTCGGAGAATGATCATTACATCTCATGTCTATTTCACCACAGTGCACGCCAAAAGCAACGCCTGCCCAACACACACATCCAGACAAAGCTGACTGACAATGAAAGAGACACCTCAAGATCACAGGCCCTTCTGAATAAGGAGATGGGGTGTGAGGTTCTTCATATACAAAGAGGACATTACAAAGAAGTCAGTCATTTAATATATATTTATTGAGCATCTTTTACGTGCTCGGAGGTATCGTGCAGTAGCTTGATAATTTGTGTCTTGAACCACTGTAGTATCATATGGCAAAAATATTTAAAACCGTATTCCTGAATTTTCTTCTAAATTTCCAGGAAGAGTGCTGTTTGAATTTCAGATAATTTTAAAGACCTGAGATAATTCTTGTTTAGGGAGGAGATGGCAGAGAAAGGACAAGGATTAAAACTTATTTAAACCAACTGAACCCAGGCACTGGACTGATATGTTACTCTGGACTGATATGTTACTCTGGTGTGTCTCTCTCTCTCTCTCTCTCTCTCTCTCTCTCTCTCTCTCTCTCTCTCTCAATCTCTCTCTCTCTCCCCCTCCATCCCTCCCTCCCCCCACACACACTTTTAATTAAAACAAAATATGTAATGCAAGTTGAGGTTGGAGTTTTAAAGAATCATTTCATTTTCTGAGCTGTTCAGCAGCAGCATAAAAGCAGACAGTGTTGAAGGAAAGACCACACTTGGGCCATACAACAAGATTCCAGGGAAACATCCATCACAGGACATGCCCGAACTTTGGTTCTGTTATGAAGGATCTGGGCTCTTCTCCTCCCTCCTTTCTCAGATTTGACACTTCTCAAAAGTAGCATGAATGTACAGACAATTTTGAAATTCTCTTCCAATTCCTTCCTACTCTGTGAAATGGGCACCGGACTACAGAACAGCTGATACAGAGGTTACAGCACAGGGTTACAAAGAGATGATGAATATAGTTTTGAGGTCATGTCTTTCAACACTGAGAACGGCTGGCTGCCTCTGTGATTCTAATCCTCCTAAAAGGCTTCCTCTATGAGAAGCAAACTCTAGATTCAAGATGAAAGGTTTTCCTTTATCACTGAATATTTGGAACTTCATTCCAGATTCTCCCTTGCCTTCTTTTATTTGTAAATACAGGAATTCCCCTTCTTACTTTGCAAGAATATTGTGCTTCACGATAACACGTAAAGTGTCTAGCCCTGGCACAAAACAGACAATAAATGGTGGCTGATTTTATTTTCAGATTCCTTCCTTGGTATAAGATTTTCCTGGGTTGTTGCTGCTAACTGAAGTTATGAACCCAAACAACTCAATCTCAGATTGTCTAAATTCCACACACTTAATTATCACAAAAACCCAACTGCCTGGAATGAGGGTGAATAAGGGATACGCAGGCAACACAGGTCATTTAACACCCTTGCCCTGGCTTTATGAGGGTGAACGTCAATTATGCTGGTTTAATCAACAAAAGGATCTTTGGGTTCACAAAGTAATTCACAAAGCTGCAAACCAGTAACCTCTATACACCATAAAGAATCGGCGGATACATTACAAGGCGAAAGGGCTTCTTCAGAGAGATTATTGCGCTTATTGTTCAAACAATTACATATGATTTATCTCTTTTTATAGTTATACTGGCTTTACCACAGATTTTGGGCAACTCAGGGAATGGACCTATAGAAAATTTATCTTTATATCTATAATACCTTACAGTTTCTAATAAACACACACGCAGTTTAATCTATGCCATACTTGTCTCAATAGGGTTCTGAATAAATCAAACAAAGGAGGCTGACTATTTCAACTGCTGGGAAAACACAGCTTTGAATAGAATCAGCAGCTATCAGACAAGTACAAAGTGTGACAAGAACCTGGTCCGACCCTCCTAACAGACACTCAGAATTCTTATATCCCTCCAATCTGAGGACAGAATAAAATTCATTTACAGTAACTCATACATTTTTAACTTGGGAGTTTGGACAACCAGCAAATTATTATGCTAATATATAAGGCACAGTCCTAACAAGTTCACTCTACCAGGCTTATGTACATTTTAAAACAAAAAGACAAAATTAGCTGATTTAAGATTTAAAGCAAAAGTCTCAAACTGTACTGCAGTCACAAATCAATGGCTACATATGGGTTTTGTTCAGCCCACACGTTAATGTTTCCAAAAAATAAATTTTAATTGTCAGCATTTAAATTGGAAATTTCATATAAAGTTTCTTAATCCTGTTATCAAATGCCACTCTATTAGGGGGAAAAATAATTAGACATGACAACATTGGATACAGATTCCCAACAAAATCCCTTCAACTGAAGTCCGAGTTATCCCTTTAAACTGGCCTGTGCTCTCCCGCTTGCTCCAATCTCCAGCCAGTCCCATTTTACAGATGGGGAATCTAAGCTTAGAGATTCTCAAAACACAGAGCTAGCAAAAAGTCTGTGACTATAACTAACTCCAGGACTTGCACTCTTAACCATTCTGCAACTTGACCTCCAAATAAAAGACAGTTAATGTTAAAAGAGATATTTAAAAGACCTGTATGTGAAGTTTATACCTGCTTTGTTCACAACAGCCTAAAATCTGGAAGCAACCCAAATATCCAATGGACAAATTGTGGTACATCTATACAATAACAAGTATTCAGCTGTTCCTCAAAAAGACATGAATAAATCTCAAAAGCATTAAGTAAAAGCAGCCAGACTCGAAAGACAACACATCCTATGACTGCATTTATCGAAATTCCAAAAAAGACAAAATCATAGGGATAGAGAGTAAAATTTGAGAACTCGGGGCCCGGGGTGAAGAGGAGAATGAGGAAACTTTTCGCAGTGATGGAAATGTTCCACATCATGACTGCAGAGATGGTTAGATGACTGCATATATTTGTCACAACTGAAAATTGGGTACATTTTATGTAAATTTTACCTCAATAAAGCTGCTTTTAAAAAGAAGTGTTTAGAAAATTCTATAAAACCACTGAGAAGAGTCTAACCATCTCCACCTGGGAAAGTGTGGGAAAGCGTCGGGAAAAGGTGAGTTTTGAATTGGATCTCATCATAGAACCATTTAAAGGTGCATAAGAAGTAGAAAACACGGTATATAAGCAGTCATATTCTGCACTGTGGTTTATGAGAAGTAGCATCTCTGAATACAAAGGAAAATGCTTCATAAAAGGAAAGAGATGGATAGAGATGGATAATTAGTATTTGAATAGGTATCAAAGACAAGTTGATCCTACAAGATTTCCCAAGAGGGAATCACCTCAGACATATATTGTTGTTCATATGCAAAAGAAGCAGATAGTGTGAAAGAAGTTTTGTTTTTAAATAAAGCAAAAGGAAAAGGAAGAATCAAAAAGGGGGAAAAGGCACCCAAAGGGAATAAAGGTAGGAATGAAGACGGAGGTGAAATAAAGACTAGGGGCACACTGGGTCAGAATCAAAGGTACCTTGGTACCGACAGATTAGAAGAGAGAAGGGAAGCGTGTCAGAACTTGATGAGGGATTAAAAGTAAACGTAAAAACTGGGGAAAAAGACCAACCAAAGTCAGAGCTACAGAGAAAAGAGCCCAGAGACTTGACAGTAGGCCCAGGAGAATTAGCGGACAAGGGGAAAGCAAGAAAGTTCTTTTCTCCTAAATCTCGCAAAGTAGTCTCCTCCCCCGCCTCCATCTGCTCCTTCCCACCCTCCATCCCCCCGCCCCCTTAGATGAAGCCCTCTCATACCCAACCCCATCCCACACGCGTCGCACACTTTTTAGACCTCCTTGACTTAACGACAATGCTTCCTTCACTGGTCTTCAAAACCCAGTTCAAATGCCACCTTCTCTGTGGAGCTTCTCCAACTTTCCCAGGCAGAGTTAGTAGTCCCTCTTCCTTATTTTCAGAACATGTTGTTCTAAACATTATCACAATGTTGAGCTGCAATGTCTGTCTCCTCTACTAGTCTACGGGCAACTCCAAAAGAGGATTCAATAGTAAGAACGAAAACGCTTACTAAAAAGCAGTCCCAAAAACCGTCAGGTCCACCCCATCTTACACAACACAAGTAGGACGCTAGGAGCCTTGCTGTTTGAAGGGATTCTACAAGTGAATCTTTTGAACAAGAGTACATCTACCCTACCCCTAGTTCTTCCCCAAACCATCCGGCACTTTCTTTGAAGTCTGATTTCTGTAATGCTTTTAATTTTCTCGGTGAATGGCAAACATAATTGAGAAGACAAATTGCATCAGGAATGGCGTGTAGCAAAAGAGTAACTTCCTCTAGAAAAGGAGCACCTTAAACTCTCAAAGGCAGAAGACTTTACTGAAGAAAATAAGCGTACAACAAGAATCTGAAGAAAACTGGAGCAGGACAAGAAGTCCGCAAGCTCATGACTTTCACGGGAAACTATCAAAGTCAGCAATACCCAAAGATAAGTGACAACATGACTTTGTAACAAAAGGTGTGCAAGTGGTTTTGGTGTTAAAAGGACAGAATGACAGGCTGATCAGTTACTGGGAATAAGCAGGGAGTGACTAGTTTAGAAAGTTGTTTAGGGAAGAGAGTTCCAGTATAGATTTTGGAAGAAATGTCAGGAACTGGTGAAAAGGCAAACAAGGCTTGGCTGGCGACGGAATGGGGTGGTACTGCAGTCACAAAGAACCACTGCATTCCCCTGCATCAAACTGGAAGTCTAGCCCTCCCCACCGTGGTGAATCAGAATTATTAGCAAGAATGATTTTATAACAGTGCTTCCTTCCAAAAGGGGACCCTGATATACAGATGAACAATTATCCCAAACCGCTAAGAAATGAGATTCCTCTCACATTTGCCAAGTGTGCCAAGAGCCAAACACAAATCCAAAGGACAAAAGACAAGGTTTTTTTGTGCCTGGAAGGAGTATTCAACAAGGCTAACGAATGGAATTTATCTGACAAAAAAGTTTAAAGCATTCAAGGGATTTTTTGACATCACCAAAATAGCCTCTATATAAACTTTGTTTAAAAGGGTCAGTTTTTAAATGAAGGCTTTCTATTTGAGCAGATGGTGATTAATTCCTCCCTTCCAACTAAAAAAAGCCCAACATCTCTACTAACAGCAGACTGGGTTTATTACCTTCCAGATAAATAGTTTTTAGCATCATTTATTTAAACAGCTCAGAAGCACTAAAAAGTGTTCAGAGACACAGGGGATATAGAAATAAGAGGCCGACTCTAAACTTAAGGAGCTCACCTGTTAAATGGGTAGAGAAATACTGTAGAGTAAGGCAAGTGCTAAAAAGATTAGCACTAAGCAGCAATAAAGCCAAGAGAAAATCGAATCCAGATTGGAGAGATGGTTCCAAGCAGCCCAAGGTATTAGCATATTCAAAATGCAAGAGCTTGAGAACACAACAACGATTTCCCAATATCCCTCTGTGAGATAGAAAATATCATTGATCTTTACCAATACAAATTAATAAACGGAGTTACCCACAGTCACCAAGCCAAACAGTAGGTTAACTAGAACTGGAAACTAGACGATACAGTTTTAGGCAGTTAAAATATGTTCTCCTTTCTAAACTTTCAGATTTGCACTTGAAATCCAGTTCACATCAAAAAAAAAAAAAAAAAACGGGAAAATATCACATTAAAACAAAGAAGAAAGCTGACAAAATTAAGGATTTGCCTGTGTTATATTTTCAGGTTAAGGCATCTCTGCTTCAGTGGGCACTTAGCATTACTTGACATTTTCCAAGGAGGTGTGGTGCAACCTGTATCTTTCTGGGTCTGATTTGAAAAAGTATCCTACTCTACTTAGGTAATTCTATAAACATCTCAGGCACCGGCATAATCAATGTGGCTTCCAAATGAATTGTTTTATATATATATATATATACACACACACACACATATATACGCATACACACGTATAAACACATATATATATATATACACACATATATGTATGTATATATGAGCTAGGTGTGTTGACTAATAACTTGCCTAACATCTCTTGAAACAGCTATACGAGGTTTTGTAAGGAATGATATGATAAATGCACTTTTAAACTTCAATGGGACCATACCCTTGAATATGTTAAGGTTCTTAGATATTATAGCTTAAAGCCAAAGTTTTTTCATTCTGAACGCATTTCTTAAATAGAACTTAATATTCCAACGTTCATTTGAAATGTGTTTTCAGGAAAACATCTATTTGCAAATGAAATAAAAATATAGAATACAAGGTTGTCATGTGCTCTAATTCTAAAAATTATTCAAGGCAGGAGATATATACATGATGCACATGCTCAAATATTAGTTCAAGTGCGTGTTTATGTTCTGCAATATCTGAACATCGAAGTACTCAGAACCCAGTGACTGATGTCAGGAAACAGGGCTTGACCAACTAACTACAGCCTTCGACCACAGGCTGCTCTTGTAAATAAAGTTTTATTGGGATATAGCCCCAAACATATTATCTATGGTAGTTTGCAGAGCTGAGTCATTGTGACAGAGACCATATGGACCACAAAAACCTAAACATTTGCCTGTTGACCCTACCTTAGAATCATCGGAACCAATGGGCTGACAAATTTATGTCCAGCCTAAGAGTTTATCTACCCTGGAAGATGAACTGAAATATGGTGAAAAAGAATTCTGCCCCAAAAACATCCAAGTAGAAACCCACATGGAACAACTGGTGATTCAAAGTCATAAAACTGTCAATCTTGACTAAAAAATAAACTTTAAAAGCAATCATAAAATAAACTTTAAAAGCGATCGGTCCTCTTAATCTTTTAAAAACTGCACTGCATTAATAGAATCAACATAGAAGTTCATCGTACCTGTACTGTCACTTGTACTTAGTTAACCACCACCAGGAACCATACTAGTTATTCCTTTACTCCTTACGCTAACATCCAAGAACGCACACACAATGAATGAACTAATAAACTAGGACAAAGTCTTTATAAAAGTTTCTTTTCCCTTGCCATGACAGACAGAGAATGGGATGGCAAGTGGAGCAAACAAAAATCTCTTCTTCTGGATGTATTTAGCCTCTTCTTTGCTTACTAGCTTAAAAACCCCAAAGATGCTAGATCAGTCATATAAAAGAATTACACCCAAATAAGTTCTAGTGGATCTATTTGCCATTCTTAGAATAAGAGGGAAAAAAATAAGCTAATATTTTTATTTGCTGTTAAAGTTATATTTAAGTACTGGAGTCTACCACCTAAACAGGGATTATATTTTTACGTATCATTCTTAACAGAACTGTGAATCAACCATGTCAAATTAATAGAGAAATTGATAAATCATTTGCCAATTATCTTTTCTCCAGTTAACAAAACAGTAGACAATGCAAATACCTAAATAATACAGCCAACTCTTGAACAGCCCTTGCATGATATATCTGAGGCATGTTCCTACCCCTAAGTGCTTAACCAAAGATGCATCATCAACAGCCTGGTACCTTTGATAATACCAATGTAGTCACAGGTTGTAAGTTGATGTTAACATAAAGTTAAATTAAGCATTTAATAAGTCCAACAGGATGCCGAAACAATTAAAGTACAATTAGTGATTTTGTAACTACTCAAACCATTTCCCCCTTCTTCCGTGGTGTTTCTCCTAACTATTTTGGATTTAAAAAGACAACTGGAAAAAATATTTAAAGTGCAATCAAGTGACAGTTTACCACAGATAACAAGATTTACCCAGAAGTCTTATTTTCTGCTTTTTAAAAAGAAGTCAGATCTTGATCCTATTTCTCACCTGCAGGTTATTCGCAAGACAAAGTCCTAAAGAACCTTCAAACCTAACGTAATTTTCTCATTAAGTTCATTTACACGAGCTACCAATGTGAAGGGGGCAAATTAAGACTAGGGGTTGGGGGTGAGAGACTGATCTTTAGAAGGTACCTTGATGAAAAAATGGAAACCCCGACAAGCCCTTAACTTTGTCTGTTTTCCTAGTCCTGGTTTTCTCGGTGCAAAACCCAGAAAAGCAGAACTTCCTCCTCCCTGTCTGACTCTATCTGAGGCCTGGTGTAGAAATTCAGACCTCTAGCTAGTTATCCAAGTACCTTCTTAAAGTAGTCTTAAAGCTCAAGTCCGCTCAGAAACAGCGAAAGGTTTACTATCTTGATTTAAAGGGCAATTACAGGGTTTGGCAACCCGGCTTGTCAGGAAGCGTAGGGCCGAATAAGAGGGAGAATCCAGAGACTGAGCTCCATCTAGTCCCAGGAACCACCCCCAGGGGCGGCTGGACTGCCCTCGGTACCTCCCTGCCTCCTCTGCTCGGGTGGGGAGAGCGGCGGGTCGGGGTGAGGCTCCCCTGAGCTACTTCCTGGTCCGATCGGACTCGCCTTCGGACACCCGAAGCGCCCCCAGCCCGGCTCCCTCGCCCTTTGCCCTGTCTCCTCCCCTCTCAGGGACCCACCGCCACCGGTCCCCTCCCATCTAACATGGCCGCCCCACCCGGCCCACCCCCGACACAGCCTACCCAATTGGGGGACCGCGGCACCGCCTCCCCTACGCCCATTGGCGAGGCTGCGCCCGTCTGCCTGCCCTATTGGACGGCAAGGCCTGCCACTCCGCGTCGAGGGCTCCGCCTCCGAGCAGCTTCAAGCTGCTTTGAGAAGACATATAAACAAATCCCGGGAGGGAGGCCCCTCTTGCCTATCGCTGGGGCGGGGACGGGAAGGGGGAGCAACTACTCCCGAGACACCCCTGCCTGGACCCTCCTACCCCCAGTCAGAGCCTCCCTGTCTCCTGCCAGCCCGGTTCCAACCTTTGTGGCTCCGGCCCTTACTCACACGCCCCTCTCTCTCCTCCTCCCCCGCCAGCCTCTCTTCCCCTCCCTTCCCCGGCCCCTCCCACCCGCTCGCTTCTCTGACAGGCCGGTTGCAGGCAGCCACGGCCCCGGGCTCTGAGGCAGCGGTGAAGGAGCTGGCGGCCCGGCAAGGCGGACGCCCGGTGCTGCCCATCCCTGGCCTAGCCTGCCTCCCGCCTGTGGGTCCCCTCTACCGTCGCCCCGCGCTTTTATGTAACTGTCCCGGGCCGAGGGTGGGGGAGGGGGCCTGGAGCCCCCGTGACCGGCAGGAGGCAGCCTGCGGCCCGCGCGCCCCCAGACTCGGCCCTGGTCCCGGCCCCCGCCCCGTGCCGGCCCGGCTCAGAGCCCCGGCGCTGCTGCCTCCTAGGCCAGCGGCCCTCCTCCGCCCCCCGCCTGGCTCGTCCCCCAGCCCAAGCCCTTGCGGGCTACGGGCTGCAGGCAGCGGCGCTCACCTGTGGGTGTGGGGTGGCTCAGGGGCTGGGTCCGGTTCCGCTGCAGGGGCCGCGGCCCCTCTCCATGCTGCCTCGGGTTTGTTTTGTTTATGTCCTTCCTGACGGGTTCCCGGAAATCGCGTGACTCGCCCCCCTCACGTGGGCCGCGGCGAGGAGGAGGAGGGAGGCGGGGGCCCGCCGGCCTCCGGCCAATCGCAAAGCGTTCTACAGCCCGGCCAATGAGGAGCTCGGCTCAGCAGGGCACCCCTGTCACATGACGCCGGAGGGGCGGGTTGCCGGGAAAAACCAGGAAGAGGGGGGCGGAGCGTGGACTCGGCGCCCGCCACTGCAGCGTGGGCGAGGGCCGTCTCTGATATCCAGCCTCACGCACGTTGTAGAGGATGTTCGTTTACAGAGGCTTTGACCTCCAGCGTTTTGTCTGATCGCTCAACTACGCGGTTGGGCCTGAAGTGTCCGTATGCCCATTTTACAGTTCAATGAAACTTGAAGGGAACTACGGGAACAGAGGGCGTTAATTAGAGGGGGGATTGTATCGACTTTCTGTTTTATAAATATCCTACCCATCTGAACTTAATTCACTGAGAGACTGACCTTGCCTTCAGTCGTTCAACTAGTATTCACTCAAATAATTCATTCAACTAATAGTCATTGTGCCCCAGACACGGGGATAATCAGATTGCGTGCACCCTTAAGAGAGAGAAGACCTTTACACAAACTAGACCACTAGAAGCGCTTGGATAAAAAAAGCCTTCATAACACGGGGCCTTGAAATTCTCTTGTGCTTCCCAACCCTATTACTAGCAATAGCGACCCTTTATTATTGAAGGGGTACTATGTGAGGGACTTACTGCCTCATTTAATTATCCCTACAAGCACATGCAATGGTAATACACCAATTTTCAGACAGGGACATTAAGGCTCAGAGGGGTTAAGTTAAACTTAAGGTCAGGCAGCTAGTAAATGACCCAGCTATCATAGCCTGTGTTTCCAGACTACTTTTCTACTTCTGAGCACAGAACAGAAATCTGATTTTAGTAAGCATAGGGAATGTAGGATTAGGGGACTGAAATGCTTGGCCAGTTTCCTTCAGGATGCCAGTTTTGTCTTAGGAGTAACTGACTTTGAACACGTAGCTCTTCTTTGCATTGATCTAAGGAAGTAGTATAATGTCAACGTCAAAGCAATGGACTTTGGAGTGCGAAAGACTTCTATAACAAGCTTCAAAAGGACAGGGACTCAGTGTGTTGTTTATCCTCTACCTTTATCCAGGTTTATCCTCTACCTGGCACATAGGCAGTCATTAAATACTGGCTGAATAACAACCTGGATTTGGATCCCTGCTCTCTACCACATGTGAACCAGCACAAATTATTTGATTTCTGCAAGGCTCCTCTATAATATGTACCTCATGGGGCAGATGTGAGAATTCAGTCAAAAAATTCATATAAGCCCTTACCATAGTACATTACGTATAGTGAACAATTAATGAATGGTAGAACTATTACTAGATTGTTTCAAACGCATCGTAGAAGATCTACTGTAGATGAAATAGCAAGTAAGGATAACTCTAGACTTTAGCAGCTCAACATCCACTAAAATAGTACTTCTGTACACAATATTAGTAGGAAGGTATATGTAAATACCTAAGAGGAAAGTAAATCTCACCTCTGTATCCTTCAAAATGCCATAAGATCTCAATACCCAATGAAGGAATGAGTATTTTCCCTACTGCACGGTAAATAGCATTTTTTTTTCTTATTTTAAGTCTAACATATACATTCTAATTTTCCATATCAACTGGAGTTTAACATTGAAACCCCAATAGAAAAACTAGCTTGGGAAGTTTGTGCTATGCTTCCTCTCACTCAGTCAATGAAATTCATGCATTAAATCTCTTGGAATACACCATACGCTATCCTCTCTTTTAATACTATTTTTGGAAAAACTCCAGCAGATGGTTAGCTCTGCCATTGTTACACTGCTCTCAGGACACAGGCATTTTCACCGCCTCTACTGGGCACCAGTTCCTTGGAGTCAAGGACCAGCCTGATCCTTCTAGCACTAGGCTGTGCCCATTGAAGGCGTTTACTAGGGAATTACCTTGGATTCTCACCTTTGCATCTTCCAGTGTCTTGGAGGACAGAGTTTTGGCTAACAGAGACCTTTCGATCGAGGTTTGTTCATGACTATACCCTGTTCTGAAGTGAATAAAATCACTGACTGTTAATTTGTGTTTCCCTGGGGGTTATCCTGCCAGATTATGCCACAAAGTTGACAGGAAGCTGGGGCTCTGGAATAGCACTGGCTTGAGGTTCAGGAGGCTCTTCTTGTTCTAGCCACAAAGTATTTAGTAATCAACTGCCATCGCCACTTCCAAAGTGCTTAACCTTGCTCCTGCAGAATCATATTGGGACAGCCTGAGTCAGAAAAGTATGTTTTACAAGAACGTGAGACAACGGCGGGGAGCAAAACAATACTTAGGGCTCCATTGAATTCTTAAAAATAAATTAGCTCCTTTTTTGAGTAGGTAACATATACATGGCACAAAATTCAAAAGGTAAAAAAGGTACTCAGTGAATATCAAGTCTCCCTCCCACCCGGGTTCCCCTTCTCAGGAGCAATCAGTTTCCCACTCTGTGTATCTTTCTAGAGATATTCTTTGTGCAGACATTTCACCCACTTTAAACCTAGATGTATTTGGAACACTGTTATTGGACCCGAGACCCCAATTTGAACTTGACCAACTAGGAGGTCCAGGGTGAGAGGCTGGACCTCTCTGGGTTCCAAGTTCCTCACCAGCAGGGATATGGACTAGAACCGGATGTTCTCTACAATACTTCTAACTTTAACATTGAGTTCTCTTGAAAAAAACTAAAGCAGTTGCCATAGGTCCGAACTTTCCTTATGGCCTGAAAGTTTAAGCTTCATGTGTGTACGTCTTCGCGAGAGCCCAGACCGAGCCCAGCCTGCTGATTATGCACATGTCTTCTAAGCGAGTGTTATCCTTTTGAATCTAAGTGTTTCCTTTCAGAACCCCCTGGACCTGTGTGGTATGTTAAGATTTCACAGCTTCAGAAGTGAGATGAATTAATTCAAAGCTGGAAGATCTCCAGGAAAAGCTGTGTCCTTCTGTTACTTCTAAAAACCGAGTGCTCGCTTCGGCAGCACATATACTAAAAACCGATTTTCTTCCTGAGAAGACGAGCATTGCTGAGGGTGAATTAAAACGATATACTAATTGAGGGCTGGCAGTGGGTACCCATCCCTCATTCATCTCTCCTAAAAGATATTCTTTGGGGGAAGAAGAAAGATCGGTTCTTCCCATTGCCTTACCTCTCTCAAGAGGATATAGTGTTAAGTGACAGCTCTGAGCTTCTGTTTCTCACTTCTCCCAGAAAGCGCCAAATTCAGTCCCAAATGCTTTTCCCTAGTCTATCATTTACTTATCATTTACCTGATTCCTCAGTCTCCAACCCCAGAACCAGGCCTGCCCTGGGATAGGAGCTTAATAACCACTGGTGATCTGAATGCACAGATTAACACCCCAAACCCTATTCACCCGCCATGACTCGAGATCCCACATCTTCATCTATTTCTGCCCTCATTAATCTCCTTTCCTCTGCCTCCCAACTGAGCACTTAATGGACTTATTGCTTTCTAATATTCACATCATGTGCCTTGATATCATTTCTTCAATTAAATCAAGTTGCCTAAACGCTAATATATCCTTGAGTTACGGAGCATGCGAGGCACTGTCATTAGACGACATATTCAAGTCTGTGTTCAGGGATGAGTAGAGGAAGGGAAGGGAGAGAAATAAAGAAAGTGACATTTGTTGAGTGCCTAACAGGTACACAAAGGCACGGTCCTTGCCCTGGAGGAACGCGGAACCTGGTAAAGCAGACTAAGATGGAAAGCCGACAACACGAGAGCGTTTGCAAGAGGGAGTTTGCAAGAGGGGTGGCCCTCGGGCGGTTGTTAAGAACATGACACATGTGGGTTTCAAGGCCACTTTCTCGCAGGACCGGATGCATAACAGGTGCTCCCCGGTGCTGGTCGCCCCTCCCCACGTCCACCTGCCAGGGGGAATATGACTGGAAACTTCTGAGAAGACAAGCCGCAGCAGAGAAAGGAAAGTCGCATGGTTAAGAGAAAGCAGCAAGCAACTCAGACTGTTTTCTGATTCCATTATTTTCCGGCAGTTTCCCTGTTCCATTTCACTAAGACTGAAAACTTCTAGGACAACTAATAGTTCCTGTGGGTTTTGTTTTTTGGTTTGGTTTGGTTTTTTGTCAGTGCCGAGCTGAACACACACTGTTAGTATCAGCAACTCTAACTGATAGCAAACCAGGAAGCGAGGGAGCGAGAACAATCTAGCATTTGTTGTCGGAAAGACTCCCAAAGGACAGGTACAATGAGACATTCTTGTTGGTGAGGCTAGAAGTAGGACGATAAAAACACAAAGTGGAGGAACAGATTGATAAGAAGCAGGAACCAAGACCTGTAGCCATAATAGTTTGTTGAACCACAAATGGACACACACGCCCAAGGACCCAATTTGGTGTCAAACTGTGAAGCTGGGTTTACAAATATAGGAAGTAAACAGTTCAGAGAGATTGTTATGGGAAAGAAATAAATCATAAAATGTTCAGAAAATTGAGGGTGACAGTGGGGCGTCGTCTGTATCCAGCTGTTTCCCCCCCACCCCAAGTTCACAAGGTCATAAATTTTCTCCACGCTACAGCAAAACCGGGACGGTGCCCAGTAGTTTTGAGTTTTCATCCTGTTTTCAGAAGACCCGGTCCCAGAGTGAGATGTGTAAATGCGATATCCTGCACCTGCACTCACTCCTGTCACGGTGAAACATAAAGACATGAACACACCTGAATGGCAACTGGAGATTCTGTGTTAGGAGGGGCAGTACCAGGGGAAAACCTTGCCCTCGCTCAGCCCTGTACTCAGTGGCCACCTGCCTTTCCATACGCACCCTGAGGGCACCTGCTCCCTGCCAACCTGGGCAGTGCACCCATCACTCATGCTCAAGCCAAAAGGAGTCTGGCTGCAGGAGTCCTAGGGAGCTGGCTACAGCTCTTTCCCGCTGCCCCTACAACCAGTCGGCGGGACGTGAGGGGGCTTCTTGCCCACTTAACCAATCACCTCTTCCCAGCATGGCAAGAGAAACTTCACCTTTGGGAAAACTGGGAGTAGCACTGGGAATTGAAGAGGGATTAGGAAAACGTGGGGGGAATTCTCTCCCCCTAACAAAGGACGTATAACAGGTTTGGGCTCCCACAAACGCCACGAGAACAGGGAGGACCCGGTTGGTGGTTTTCCTCTCTCCTCTCTGGGTGAGAAGAGGAGTTGGGAGTATTAGAAAGGAGGGCAGTACCGCTCTCTGCCCTGCCCTGGCCCAGTTACAATTTGGTGACATGTGAGGCAACACCTGTAGATTCCTTAGGGCCTGGCACACAAGCACCAGGTAAAGATTCGCAATTGCTGTCATTATTGACAGTGGTTCTGAGCTTTTCTGGGGGTCTGATGAAAGCCCCAGACTTCCTCTCCAGAAAAACATACACAAGTATACATGCATCTAATTCTGCAGGTGATTTCCAGGAATGTGCAGATATGTGTGTAATGCCCTATGCAGACCCACCAAGGTCAGAGGGACACACTCCAGTGTGCAGGCACAGCTGCATCACTTGTGGGGCCAAGTGCAAAATGAAGAAGACATAGGGAAGCTTACTCAAAAGTATTAGGAATCCCGACGAGAACAGAGCATTAAACCAGGTGCGGGGCCTCCTGAGGGTGGAGCAGGGGTCCCAGGCTCAGGAAGCTGGCTGAGCAAGACCTGAGAGCTCCATGTCAGACAGCTGAAGCTTTACCAGTACTTGACGCAAAGGCAACATCTAGAAAATGGAATTCACAAAATGTTCATTTGAGAGCTGGCCTCCCACAGGACTCGCAACACATTAAATAACACTTATTGTGCACCTACTGTGTACAAGGTTATAGGGATCTCACCGTTGAAAAAGCCAGGGATCCAGCCCAGCAAAACTTTTGCAGCCTCAGGGAGAATACCCTGTAAATTATACAGTAGGGTGACAGAAATAAGCAAAGGCTGCTGTGGGACCCCAGAGGGGTCACAACTTGGGAAGAGAGGAGGTGGGCGAGTGCCTCCAGGGCCTGACTCTGGGGTCAGCCAGCGGAGCTAAGAAGGGTGAGAGGTGTTCCAGGTAGCGGGAGGCATTAGTCACTCAGCATCCTCAGCCACTAGAATATTGTTTTGAGTTGGCCCAGGGAGGGGGGAGTGGGAGTTAGGGGAAAAAGGGCCAATGCATTTCACAAGGAGGGGGCTTTAACTGAAGCAGTGACACAGCCTGAATGAAAGATTTGCTTAGAGCAGTTGGGAGTAGAACAGTGGGGCTTTTTCTAACCCATGTGGCACCCCAGAACATTAATACCCCAGGCTTCCACTTTTCTATGTGGGCAGAATCAAAATCATTGCTCCCTTTTCATTTCCCCGTGCTGTCGCTGTGAGCACCTACACAAAAGGCCAGTTTTCTAAGCTGAATGCTCGGCGCTGTCCTGCACAATGGAAACGGTTAATCAGAATTGCTGTGTGAACCACTGGTTTTCATTGATTCAGAAGCACTTTAGTGCTTTAATAAATCTGGCTGACTTCACTTCCCCTGACTTTGAATTACTCTTAAAAGAAAAAAAGTGTGTGTTATATAATGTTTAAAGTACTAACATTATTCTAACAATGGTTCCCCCCCCCCCGAAAACACCATTTTTTTTTCCTGATTATAATAGTAACACATACTCTCTGTGGAAAATTTGGAAAACACACCAAAGTTGTAAAATAAATAATCATTGTCAACATTTTGGTCTATTTCCTACCAGGACTTCTGCTATGTACATAAGTTTAAAACCCCATTTTTTCCCTCCTAACATAATATTCTATTATATTTTGTTATTAAAGTAAGTTTTATTGTTTCTTCTTTTTACTGAAGTATTACATTTTCCCTGGAGAAAATGCTGGGGGAAAAAAAATTAAAATTATTTCCAATTACCATCCAGAGGCAATGTTAATAGTTTTGTTGTTTGTCTTTTCACTCTCATTTTTAGGCATATATTCTGGGGGAAAAAATTATTAAATTGGTGCAAAAGTAATCGCGGTTTAAAAGGTTAAAAATAACTGCAAAAACTGCAATTAAATGCTCCGTGATATTCCTTCATTTGGATGCAGCATGACTTATCTAAACGTCTCCTTATGTTGGGCATTAAGGTTACTTTCCATTAATTGTGCTATGATAAATATCCTTTACAGTGGTGTTTTACATTGTGATTTTTTTCCTTTGAAAAGTATGGATTTTCTACAATTTCATCCATTCAACTCTTGAGAGACAGCTGAAATAAAGGGCTGGGGATAAATGCAATACGTAACTTTTGCTTAAGAGTCCATCTCCATTTTAAATATATTTTCCTCAAAATGAAAGAGAATTGCATCGACAGATGGGGTAATGAAACTATTCTAAAATCTTACATAGATATTTAAAAATATCATTTAAATATAGTTAATAAAGGAGCAACTAACTCTCCCAATTTTTGAAGATGAAAATCTTCCATGAGTCTGAGCAACAATTTAAAATAATTTCTTAATTCTAAATCTGCCTCAGCATGGCAGGACACTGACCACTGCTAAAAAACCGGCTAGAAGAAGTGAACAAGAAAAGTGCTACTTCTGAAGCAACACCAACGAAAGATATAACAATTGTTGGGTCAGTGACAAGGGTATATAGACAGCACTGTATGTTTAAAAAAACAACAAAACAATGTTGAAAGAAACCAGTGACTCTGACTACATCTTCAAATGCATGCCGGAAATACTTCCATTCTGGTACAAGAGCTAGTAGGTAGAACCTGGAAGGGCAGGAAGGATGTGGTCCAGACATTTATGCTACGATTGTTTCTAAGTCATCCATCTCTCTGAGAGAGCTCAGGCCTGGAGCCTGGTGCGTGCCTTGAATTTTTCTGTAACTCAAATACAAATGGCTAATCAAAATAGAAACCACATGTAGAAAAACAAATCAGGTGGCTGCTCTGCTGGGGCCTATCTTTACAGAAAAGTACGGTCAGTGGATCCTGGAAATTTTCATTTCTTTGGAAAATACCCTTTGTGTATTATAATTTACAAATCATCTTCACCACCACCATCTCATTTGGTGACAACCTCGTATAGCAGAAAGGGCAGGTATTATCCTCATTTCATAAATGGAAAAACTAAGGCTCAGAAATGAAATGATTTGTCCCAAGTTACATAGCTAGCAAGTGATGGAATGAGACTGCATGCAAAGCTAGAGTCTACAGGTGGTCCCCAGAGGCCACACATGTTCACCTGGACAAGCTCTGGAGGCCCCACAAGGGAACTGGAAGAGGAAATATGATTCACAAGCATCCACCTCAGACACTGGGTCATGGCGTAACAAAAGGGTTCAACTGTCAGGATGAGATGAGAACACACATCTGAGTTTATAGATTAACTGCACTGAATTCTTGAGCCTTTCATAAATGAGCACCCAGGCTCAAGGGTTAAGTGACTGCCTAGGCAAAGGGACCTTGGTGAGTTTCCCTGAAAATCTGAATTGATGTCATCAACCCTCATGTCCTAGTAATACCGCCAGGTGGGGACAGTCACAGTACCTGGCCTTTTGGGGCTGGCACTCAATCTTTCTAGTTCCAATTTGGCTAAGTAATGAGCTCCTTTCCTCTTCATAGGCTTTATGCGGAGCCCATTACGGTCTCATTAGGATTACGTGCCAGCAGGGTTTAGACCAGGGGTGTCCAAACTTTTTTCAACGTTTTTCACCAAGGGCCATATGGGGTAAAATACACAAACAGCCGGGCCACTCACTTGAGGTGAAGTGCATATTGCCTCACCTGGTTTATTTAAGGAAACTAAATATATTTTTGGAATTTGCTGTGGGCCAATTAACAATGGATTGTGGGCCGCGGTTGGCCCGCGGGCCGCAGTTTGGACACCCCTGGTTTAGACAGAACCCTCTAGGTTCAGGCCTGAGCTGCTACTTAATTTATTAGGGCCTTTTACCTCCTGAGAAGGCTTACTGAGTAGGACGTGGCGTTTCCTTCTGGGGATGACCCAATGTCCCTGGTAAAGTCCTTTCAGTGATCCTGTCCTTGTCGGTGCCGCCAACACACTCCTCTTCCTCCCTCGTGTCTGCAGGAATCGGATCCCGCCAAATCGCACACAAGTCCCAGTGCAAAAAAGCAACATAATCCAGTTTCCTTCCCAATGTCTAACTTAGAGCAAATGAGAACTAGAAAAATGGATCGGTACAAAGTAACAGAATAAGGCAGAACTCGGGGACTTAGCTCAGCCAGGCTCATGACCTCTGCCTTCAACTATGCCATTAAATTGGAAATGTGCCAACCCACCATCATGAATGAGAAGAGCTCCCAAAGCAACCGCTCAAGCTCTGCTGTAAGCAGGCCACGGCTGAGGTCAGCTCCCTGGCAGCTACTGCTGTACGCTGAAGTCAGGACAGACAAAGCCACACTCAAGAGGAAGTACCACTGCATTACCGACAGTCACGAGGCTCGGCTACAAAACCATGGTGGTCTGCTGGAAAGCAGTCCGGGGCAAGAGGTGGGAAGGTTTCAGACTGGCCCCCAGCGAAATGGGCTGCAGGGCCTGACCTGAAGAATTTGGTACACTGCTGTGCTACAGTCCACTTTCCCCCGCGGGCTGAGCTCAAAGACCTTGGCATCCTGTGTAACCACAGTAACCACCAGCACTGCTTTCTCAGATGACAAATATTGATTGAGGGTCAAGTAAGCTGCTCCAGTGACAGATAGTTTGGTCACCCACAATGGCAGAATTCTTCCCTCTCACCCGAGGCCCCGAGTTGGCTCCTGACCAATGCAACTGAGGGAGGCAGGGTGGCGAGCGAGACGAGCTCCCGAGTGGGACTTAGCAGACATGGACCCTACTCCCCCCGTCTGCTTCTGACCAGCTGCACTGAACTGGGCAAGCGATTTTCCCTGTCTGGGCTCAGACCCCTTATCCAGAAAACGATGGGGTTACCACATATCACTATGGTCCCTTTGACGTCAAAACGTCAGCTTTATGGATTCCATGAAATTAGGTAAAGAGGCCCTTTTAGTAGAAATGTAAACGATGGGATTGCCGAATGTTCAGGAAAACTTTAAGGTTAAAAGGAAAGTAAAGAATGGAAAGAAAAATGAAAGCAGGAGAGCCATGTCAACTTAAAACTCTCTATGGTCATGAGAATAGCAAAGCAATGAGTTCAGAGTTTGGGAGGAATAGGAAAGTACAAAACTGCAAAACAGGAAATCCATTCTTGGCTGGCTGTCAAAGAGCCATGAGCTGGTGAAAATTTAAATCCATTTTAACCAATAAAATCCCCAAATTAGTGAATTATTGAGATGCCTGCTGTCAAAACAGCGTTACTGCCCTATCCCAGGCTTTTTACTCACTCTCGGTTTCCTCATTACGTCTAAGGGCGTGATGGTACAAGAACTGCTGGTCCCATCTTGTCCCTACGTCTGGGACTGACCTGCTGACCATCATAATCACTTTTTTTATAGACAGTGGACTTTTTTATGGACCATTTTATGGCCTTGTATTATATTTGGATGGTGCAAAAGTAACTGCAGTTTAAAAGGTTAGGAAAAAAAAAATTGCAAAAACCGCAATTACTTTTGCACCCACCTAACAGTTCCACATATAACCGATCTTATCTCTCCAAGTAGCATATCAGCCCTTGAACTTGCAGGGACCCCAATCTCCCCACATCTTAAGATTCTTCCAGTGCCTTGGCTACAGTGGGCAATCAAATGTTTACTGAATGATCAAGGAAAGTACTTACCAGTCTCTTTAGGCACCTCAAACTAGTTGGCCAGGTTGATACATCCAACCAGACTTTGAACTATAAAATCCTTTTTTTTTTTTAAAAAAAATGGGCATTATCTAGAGATAGAAAAGCTTATAAAAATGAGCTTAACAAACACCAAAACCAGATTTCCATAGAAAGCAGAAAAATAATTTATTCCAAAAGATGGCAGAAATAAGAAATTCATCCCGAAAATATACTTTGGTGTAATTCTGTTGGGACAGATCTTCCCTTGAACTTGTTCTCCTACTGGCTGCTGCACTGGACTCGCAGTGTCTTGTGACAGCTTTGACACACTTCGCTGATCCCCATGTTGAGAAGGCAGGAGCCATCTTCAAATCCACAGGTTCCAAGGACAGAGTGACGTTTCTTAGAAGAGTAGCACCTTCCACCTTAGAAGAGCGCATAAACATTTTATGGCATCAGCACAGTGTAGATTAAGGAGGCACGTATTTCATCAAAGTGTAGAAAAGGTGAGAGGAAAAAAAGACTGCACTGTAGAATGAGATATTCAAATGTGGTGTGGACGTTTAAGGCAGCTGATGGCCGAAAACAGGTGAGTCGAGGAAGGTGGGTGGGTTTGGAGCTGATTCTGCATTTAGAGTTCTCTTCGTGACCTGCAAAACAAAGCCGTTCTAGTCACTGGTCTTCACACCATCCTCAGGAGGGCAAGTTTACCATCAAGACAGACAGTCAGGCCAATAATTCAAAATATACAGGAACTCAACACACACTTGAATTACAGTGGGTTCAACTAACGTGCAAGCCTCGGCAGGTGTTGCAGGGCTATGACAAGAGGTCCCGTTACCAAGGACAGAACAAACTGAGGGTCACAAGTAGGTCTGACTGTCATAGAAAGCAGGAAGAGTGAAGCTGACTAAGACCGATTGTACTGGAATCTAATGCATTCACTTCGGTTTCAAGAATCTGTATTTCCCTTCCCCTCTTACAGAAGGGTAGCACGGTTCCCACAGGCGAGGCACGCTTTTCTCTGTTGGACTCCTAGAGAGAGCAGGCTCCTTGGTACCGGAAGTTGCTCTTAGTCTGCCCCCTGCTCTTGCCACCACAAGTGTAGGCGACAAACGTGAGTTTCTTTTTTTAAGAGCTTCAAGCTGCACACCACCTTTGCAGGGCGAGCAAACATTAAAACAGGCATCTTCACACATCAAACTCCTAATAACAGTCACATAAACTCCTTTATGTGAAGCTTGTTTTATAATGTCTATATTAATAAAGCCACATATGCTACTTTTGAAACTAAAACAACAATAAAATGTCTTTCAGAGACAATTTCCACACAAGGCTTGAGTTGGCAGATAAGAGAACAAGCTGGTGGTGACACACAATTTGCCAGAATGTTGAGAGTTAAGTGCAGGGGGCTGATGGGCTAAACTCAATGAGACAGGGTTTGTGGCAGGCAGTGACAGGACTGAAGGTCAAACAGCATGTAGAAAACCTTGAGGTTTTCCCAGTCAGTGCGCGGACCAGGGAGAATCCTTGTGTGATAAAAGGTTTCCCAAGGCCCGAGCGCCAAGGTGCCTGAAGCAGACACGAGACTGCTGCTAGGTCTCCTGGGTGCAAGCTGGGACCAGCCAAGCGCCCTGATGGTGGAAAGCACCAGATAGCCGGGGACCTGCTACGGCAGGACACTGCAAATAAAGTACATTCACCTCCAGATGTAATCAGAGGGCTGTTTTTACAGTGTACTGGGAAGTAACCGCTGTGGGCCAGAGAGGGGCAGCTACCAGAGCTTTCTTGTGGCCCCCAGCTTTGGGAAACCTTCCCTCTAATCTGATCTTTTTCTTTCCTCCTCCTTCGGCCAGCAGAACAGCTCCTCTGCCCAGACCTGAGTGCCAGGAAGATTATAGAGTACATGAGAACACTGAAGTAGTGAATCCAGATGTTTCGTGTGTTCATTTTCTATGAAGAGCGCACTGGTTAGAATTCCTCAGCGTTTAGGTCTCTTTGGACAAATGAACAATTACCAAACGGAAAAACAGGTCTTCATTTTTGACAAACCACACAGAAACCGGGGATAATTTTCACTCAAGTTCAGTGATACCCACTTTAAGATAAATGTTGAGTATGACTGATATATTAAATAGCACAGATTTGTGGTTTGATTTTGGAGTGAATTAAAGCAACACATATTCTGATCATCTCTCTGATATGAGGTAGCCATTTAGAGGTGGGGGTGGGAAATGCAACCAAAGGGTCCACGTTCTCATTTTGTAAAATAAGGGAATCACTAAGGCTATTTTCAGATAAAACTGAGAATGAAGACAACATAGAAATATGAAGGCCAGAACCAGGAAGTCTGTTCAGGGAAGGATGAGTGAAGATATGTTATTCAAGGACAGGTCATCATTTTCATTTTTTCATTTTAGATAAATTCACAAAATAATTGTTTATTATCATGCGTAAGGTATGTATTTATTGTATGAGATTAACTATAAGAGGTATGTAAGCAAACTAAGAACGTGTGTATTTAACAAGTCAAGGCAATGCGCCAAACAAATGGCAGAAACCAGGGAGCTAAATACATTTAGGGAAAAGAAGAAATCACTTTGAAAACAAGTGGCCAGGAAAGGAAGTGCAAACACTTGCAAGCTGGACACTCAAAGAGAAGACATCAGAAAGAAGTAAGAGAGAATGGGGGAGTGGAGGCAAGAAAGCAGAAACATTGTTTGCAGAAGAGTATTTAGGAATCACTTTCTTTTTTTCCCCCACCCCCTTTCTTCCACCTCCCACCCCCACTCTGGTTCATGCCATTCTTTCTCAGTCTAGTTGTGTAGGACACAGCTCCCTGGCCCATGCTGGTATTATGAGCCTTGCGCCCCGCCCCCGCCGGCTGTCGCCAGTAGTCGGTGGAACCTGCTTTCTAAATTAATGATTGTCATAGGGTACAAGAGGCAGGAAAAGCTAATTAGGTCAAGAACACGAGAACAGTTAGGGCTGCTACCAATAGGTCAGGGAAGAAAACAAGGCTGCGAAGGTGGTTTGAGGGCAGAGTGGGTGGTATGACCGCCAAATTACAAAGCTGGATATAACCAGCAGATTAGTCATTCTTATCTCTTGTGGCTCATGGGACCTTTGGTGACCCTGACAAAAAGCTGTGCTTGCAACATGTTATACAGCATTTTAAGCGACATGTACCCACTGAATTCAGGGACCTGGGATTAAAAAAATAAAACCCTGCTGTAGTCCATGGAGAAGAATGAGTTTCCAGGGCAAGCAGTGATCTGTTTCAGGAAGAGCTCCATGGGGAAGAGCAACAGGGCCGTGTTTTGTAGATAGACTGCCCTAGAGACAAGGGAGACCCAACGAGCCACTGCAGAACACGTCAGAGCTGCAGTGTTCGGGGTCAGAAATTAGGGTGTCCACAGCAGGAAAGGAAAGGCAGATAGAGACGTTAACAGGACCGACTGGATTCGAGGAAGAGGAGAAAGAAGTGATCGATAGTAAAAAATCCACCTTTCCACCACAAAACACCTTGCACTGCTCCACTTGTCACAAGCACGGCTTCATTTCAACCTCTCAACAGGACACAAACCCCTCCAGCACGCTCAGCCTTCCTTGAAATCCCCACTCACGCAGTGCCATGCACCTCATGAGCATGCAAATATTTTCCGAATGCACAGAAAACCGCTCTGCCGGGGCAGAGGCCCAATTACCAATACCCTCTATTCTCCTGTCCGGACTTTGGAATAAAATTCCAACTTTCTGCCCCTTAGGGCTGTGGGAAACCATGTAAGCTCATGTGACGTACTACAATGGCGTGGTAGACGAACAAACATACAGGACACTGGGTCTGGAGCCAAATCCACGCCAAAGAGACCACACCAGCATCACACCCCCAGGGCTATAGGAAAACGGGTCAGCAACAAAACCAGCAACCTTGACGTGACAGTTCCACAAGCAAGGGGGTCAAGGTTCGCAGGGGCAAAGATGGAGTGAGCAATGTTCTTAGAAGTACTGGGCAAGACTTCCAGCCAATAAACATAATGTGCTATAGAACTCTCCCCATCATCAGCATACGAAAGAAAATCAAGGCAAGTAACGTGACCAAAGTAACAAAACATCAGCTAGATGTTTAACTGTGTTGTTCAGATCAAGTTGATTTCATCTATATAAATTTACTCTCAAGCTTTCATGACTGTTCCCCATTTTTCTCTTGCTGAATACCATGTCTAGCTTACATCTCCTACTTTCCAAATCTGGCCGCTTAAACAAATCATGCACAAAATCAAACACTTTTCCTTACCAAATGAAGACAGGCCTAAATCTGGGTTCTGCACTCCTTTCTCATCCCACTGTTGTGTACAAGTTCAAAGTTCAAAAGGGATTTAGTGCAGTCTTGATTTTCCCACCAAGAAAAGAGAAGTTATGTCTTGAGAGTTCTGTCTGCTCCAATGCTAGGCAGAAATTAGATCTCCTGTGCTGACTCCAAAGGCCTCGAGTATATGGTACCGCCATAATCACTACCTCAAATGCGGAATAAATGTAACAATTCGGGTTCCCAATTTGGGTTTGCTGGCCCGTGCCATCCTGCTTCCTGGCATTTTGTTTTTAAAGGAACAATATAAGGGTTTCAAGCAGCAGCCCCAGTTGGTGCTGTGGACCAGAGTGCAAACGTTAGGAATTCGTCATCAGGTTAACACACACGAGACTGAAAAGAATGGGCAAAAGAAGCCTTCAGATCCACATGCCCAGTGTTATCCAGAGCCAAAGATGCCCAATTCTCTCGTTACCAGGGAAAGAAATGAAGCTCAGAAAAAGTTAAGGCGATGCTAGAACGAGATCCAATTCTAAGATCACAAGTCCTCAGCTTTAAAGCCTAATCAATCCTTACCTAACATCCACTGTAGTTAAACAGGAAGGATAGAAAACAGGAGACTTTGAAGGAAAAAAATGGCAGGTTAAAAAAAAAAAAAATCTCATTAATCAGATGTTTAAAAAAAAACCTATATAAGAGGGAAATCAAAACCCCTTTGGGCAAAGATAGAACTGTAAGGGGAAAAACAAGCTGATTAGTTACTTTTCAAATTGGCAAAAATCCAGGAAACAGGCACTCTCATAAAGCAAGCTACAAAATAGTATATACCAGGAGTGACAAAAAAAATGTACACAAGTGGACACTTTGGTCAACGTTGCTCAAGCAGTAATCAAACAGTAATCAGAAGTGTCTGGACGCTGGTGGTAACCACTTTGAGCACCTCTTGTAACTGCAGATGTCAAACGTGACTTGAATTCATCTTTTGTTTTCAGTATGTATTGAGTATTACAAGTTTTCGTTTCTTAAAATGTGTCTACATTTTTTTGGCAACCTCTATATATCTCTTCTGTAACAGCTGTGTGTGTGCACAGAGGATGGGGAGCAAGACAGACACACACACAGACACACACACACACACACAAATGCATGTATTTGCTTATCTTTGCAAAATGAAACACTGCAAGGGTAGACTTCTCTGAATATGTCTTATTTATAATTTTGACTTTGAAATATGTTTTACAAAAAATAGTAGCAAAAAACAGTAGCAATTCAAAAAATAGTAGCAAATAAAAGAATTACTATGAATTGAACACAAAAGTAAAAACCCTGTAATGTTAAATTTGAATTAGAAATACTAACATGAACTCATGATTCTTTTTCTTCTTAAAAGTACACAGTTACATGGGGCGGCGGAATGGCTCAGTTGGTTAGAGCGTGAGCTCTGAACAACAGGGTTGCCGGTTAGATTCCCATATGGGCTAATGAGCTGCGCCCTCCCCAACTAGATTGAAGAACAACGACTTGGAGCTGATGGGCCCTGGAGAAACACACTATTCCCCAATAAAATTAAAAAACAAACAAAGATTTAAATTAAAAAACAAAAAGTACACACTTTCTGGCTTTGTCCACTATAAAGACTTAAAGCAATAACATCCCAGAAATAATGGACACACCTTGCGATCAGCTCTTGGTTTTTAAATACCATTCCCACTAAAAGGACCCAGGGCCAGCTAGGCTTGTGGACTGACTAGTGAACCAGGACCCTTTCAGTGGGAAATTTCGAAAGCAATTGGAAGACCAGCTGGTTCCAAGTCTGGGACATGAAACATACAGAGGGGTCTTGGGGCATCTTGATGTTGCCAGAGAATAAGGAAACTATCAAAGACTAATAGCAAAAGGACATAGAGCCAGTCTAGACAGGCTCCCATAGGTCAAAGAAAGAACAATTGAACATAAAATGGATAATAAATGTTAACTGACTAAAATTAAAGAGGAAAGAAAAGAAAACCTCACTGGATACCCTAGAAGTCACTTGGGCACCAACAGCTTACTTTGAAAATTAAAAACAAAAAGAATTAAGTATGTGTTCTGCTTTTCCTGTATGATCTGTATTTCAAGGTTATTAAATAACCTTAGGTGACGAGGGAAAGCTCCCCCTTATAGAAACAGTTCATCTCATCAAATGTAGAAGTCATGACAGAACTAGAAAATCACCGCTTTGCAATTTCTACTGAAATGCTTAATTCAAGCGAAGAGCATCAATGGATAAAAATCTCTGGATGAAAGGTTGACAGAGAACTTTACAACTGGAGGGTCCAGGCTGTCGTTACCTGAACCCATTAAGCATCTCAGCAGCACTAAAGAGAGGAGAGCCAAACACCGTGTATCTCGTGTTATGAAGTGATACGAAGGTCACAGTAGCATGAAGAAGCACCCTTGCCCAAAAAGCTGTACCAGAATCTACTCAAATAGCGCTAACTTCCATTTATCTAAATAATGGAGACAGAGGAACAAAGTAAATGATAGCTTTTCTGACTCTCAGCCCGTGAGTAAATCTTTCCATTATACCACTCCTTCCCTCTGATCCTCAGAACTAATAAAAGCTGAAATTTTAAGACAAGTTTTCAAAAAGCACCTGTCTCTATCAAAACATTCAGAAATGCTCTTAATTTCAAACCTGCCAGCCACTTCTTGAAGCTGCTGAATCTTACAATACCAAGTATCAACAGTCACTCTCCTGAGCTGTGTCGAAGATTGCATGCAGGCCTAATCTGTACGTCAACCTGTATTTTAAATGGAAGGGTACCAGCGGAACCTTAAAGAAGCTTATGGATAAATCCTTTGATAAAGTGAATGGCTTAAGTTCCAAATTTACTTCTGCTCTTCAAATGATGTTTGCTTTCAGCAGCCTGCCCTTACCAAGTGTTACAATGGCCACAGAATTCTGAGAAAAAGTCACGGCAACTCTAGCTGACTGACTGACAGCACTGCTGTGCAAGGTCAAGGGTAAAGTCACCTCAATGACTGAGCGCCGGAGCGGGTCCTCTTCCTCAAGGCCAGTGATGCTTGAGATACCAGATGGTTTCATTTTTCAACTGTGGTCCAAAGAGAGGGTTGAGTTGAGCCAGAATCGCAATCAACCAACTGAAAAATAATGGGGGAAGAACAACACAAAAGTGATGAAATATGAGGGAACAGGACCATTTTCAATTAGGACGAAAAAAATGTGCATCAGTAAAACTTAAGTCTATTCTATTCAGACCAAACCTTCCACACAAGTTCATAACAGATGGCACTCATGGGCTTTCAGAGAAATACACTGCCTTCATTTCGATACGTATTACATATACATAACACAGCCAGCCACGAGGCTTCATCACAGTACCTCTCTGTCTTTTCTCTCATTTTCTTAATCCTAAGTATCCAAGATTTCCTGAATTCATGTGATATCTTTACCTCAGACTGTTTTTACCTAATCTCAATGTATCACTACAATTTCCAGGCTCAGGAAAAATGGATGTTATTTTATCCATTCTCCAAATGCTAAGACCCACAAATGATATGACACAGCCATTTTTACTGATACAGCCAAGGTTAAAATTCAGCCCACCATCTCCCAGCTAGACTCTTAACGCTTGAGTGCCCCTTCTCCACTAAAATATGTAACACATCTTTTGGGCCCCAGTGGAGCTGAACTAAATGGGCATTTAACCCTCCCTGCTTACTTCAGAATCTAATTAACAAGCTATTCCTCTGTATTATAGACTAATTATGGAGGAAGTATCATGGTGTTATATTACTACCTCAGGGTTAGACGTGAAAAATAGCACATAGTCAAAACTGTCTAACATTTTCTTATACTGCTCACAAAGTTCAGTAAAATTGGTTTTATATCTGATATAGTAATTCATACATCCAATGAAGTCTGAGCATCAGAGCTAAGACCAAAGCCAGGAACAAAGACAGTATGCAAATGCCTGGCCATTCAAACCATTCCATGTTTTACTTACTAAACAAATATTTGATGAGCACCTACCAGGTTCCTGCCCCGGGGACAGAAGGGAGAAAATGAAATGTCATTACTCACACGAAGCTCACATAATATAATGACAGGAAAGAGAGAAAGTGGGATGAAGGAGTAGAGAATGGGGGAGGGAAGGGGTCCTACTTGCTAGGGTGGTCAGGAAGGTCTCTCCAAGGGGACAGGACTGACGCACAACACACACTGCCTTTAATTCCTATTCAAAACACAGGAACTTCAGAACTTCTCTTCTTTTGAGGTGAGGGGGTACAGTAACCAAGCCCAGCCTCCACGGAGGGATCTGGGAGAGGAGATTTTAGCAACATAATCTGGTACTGCTATCTTCCTTGCATGAGATACAGGGAACTGCTTTCTAGGGAAATGGGAGACACACTGTTACAGTAGTTTCCTTCTAAAATTTTAGGACTTTATCTTCCCTTGTAAGAGGGGAACTAGCCAAATTCAAACAGGCCATTACATGGTCCGATCTCTTCTCTTCCATTTGCCATTATTTTTAGAACTCTTCCCACCAAAGGATCAAACAGCCGATTCTGATCAGCAATGACCAGACTGCTGGAGAACCTGCCAGCACCACACTGCACAAGCCTGTGCCTACAGAAACAGTGCACCCGCCCTCCCCACCCAGCCCCACAAAAGGTGCTTTTGTGACCGGAAACATGACACCTGAGGAAATCGGGCCAAAATAGATACCTCAAGCTGACTCACTTTATAAACAAAACGTGAATTCAGATGAGATCCTCTGATCTGTCCTTAGAACCAGAGTATTAAACACAAATAAAAGACGAAGACGTGTAGTTGAGGTTTAACATCTGACACTGTCAGAACAGAAAGAGGAGGACAGCCCAGGCAGACACACTGGAAAGCTCTGTGACAGCAGTGAACACTACTGGTGCAGAGCTAAGAGTCATGGAAAATTCCACACAGACCCAGGATTTCCCCAATCCCAGCAGGCAATAGAAGCTGACTATAAAAAGTCGCCTGTCCTTTCGTAAGAGACGGAAATAACTGGCCAATGCTAGAAATCTAAATAAAAAATATGTCACAACATAAACTAGCCTGTTTCCTTTCTTTGCCAAAAATGCACACCAAATAACAGCACCCCGTCCCAGCGCTGTCTGTGACGTTACGTAGCAGTGGTTCTCAATCCTAGCTGAACATTACAATCACCCAGGAGCTTTTTAAAAATACAGATGCTCTAGTTCACGTGGAATGTTCCTTTTAATTCTCCCATAATAGTTAAGGAAACTGAGGCAGAGAGAGGCCAAGTGATTTGTCTGTGGTCACCATATAGCAAGGTGGTAGCACCCCTGAACCAGAAATTCAGGCAGACTAATGTTCCCACTACCTATTATATTGGTTACCATCTGAAATTTTGTAACTGACAACATTTCAGAAGGTATTCATTTAGCTACACCTGAACTGTCTGGGAGTTGAGGAAATAAAGAATCCACTTCTTGATTATTCAGTCCATCACAAGCCTTTGGTACCTGAGATAAAGAGGAAACATCCAGAAGCAGGAATGAAGTACACTTTGCTTGCTCAGATTAGCATTCAGAAACTTTGAATTTAATTTTATAATCTTTCATGCTTCGATTCAAGCAAAACATCTCACTTAACAAAAAAACAAAAAACCCCAACAAACCACAGTTCAAGAAAGTTCCTTGGGAAACAGCCCAGGCCAGTTCATTTGAATTTTCATGGAGCAATTCTCCCTCTGACCAGCTGAGCTCGCCGCCTTTCTGACTCGCGCCTGACTTAAAATCTCCCTTCAAAGCGGAGAGACACGGTGAAGAACTGGAAGGAGAAAAAAAAATCCAGTCTGCATTGATGGAAGAAGGTGGAGGAAGAGATTCTATTCCAATGAGTCTATTCCTTCATAGGTCCAAGGGACGTACCCTTCATATTTGCCCAAACTGTTCCACATGTCTCCATACCTGAAGTCCAGCCTAATAACCAACCACCTGAGAGTATGCAAACGCCTGAGCAGTTATAGTGCGGTAACACCTTTCTGCATAACTGGACTTGGCCCAGAAGTCAAGTCCATGTTCCTATATCTAAGGATGAGGAAACTAAGTCCTAGGGAGCGTACTGGCCCAGAGTGAATCGGCAATGGGGCCCAGGGCTCCCGAGGCCCACTATACCAGGCGGAAGCAAACCCAGCAGCCCGGGAGTTCTGATCTATCCCGCAGTCATTCACCAATGCTATGCTTCATGTCAGGCTCTGAGGCTGCGAGGAAAATCGGTAGGGGAGGCCACCCCACGCAGGGGCTCCCAAGCTTGTGAGACAGGAACCAGAACAACAGTGGAGCGTGCTTTGATAGCGATCCACACGGGAGGTCTCATTCTACAAACACCCCCGGTCACTTGTCATGCGCTCAGCTCCTGGTTGTTAGAATTCTCCAAGCGTAGAGGAGGCCTCTCCCGCAGAAAAGGCTATCCCTAGCCCTCTCAAATCTTGCTTTGTTCTTTTGTTCCACATTCAGATATGAGAACAGGGACCAGAGGCATGGTTACTTCCGGGGGACGCACATAACCGCCCAGCTTCCCTGTTGGAACGGGGAAGTCTGGCAAGGACTTCTCTTCTGAGCCACCGTCCCTCCAAGCAAGGGCCATTGCAGGAGTGACCTCTATCAGGGGGCTCTGTAGGGATAGTAGAGACGCAGGAGAGCGACTTGCCCTCCCTCCCCCGAGCTGCCCTCTGCCATATCTCCTCATCTCAGTGCAATGACACAAATTCTTTTGAAGGCAGCAGTGTTATGAGACGCTATGAGAAAACCCAGGACGCAGTATTAGGCAGGGGTGGCTTTTAACTCCAGCTGTACCAAATATTAGTGGAGTGTCTCTTGGCAAGTGACCTTACAACCCCGAACTTCAGTTTCCCCTTTTGTAAAATGAGAGTAATATCCTCTGCCTCAAGATGTTAAGAAATAAAGAGACAATACAGGAAAGTGCTCTGTGGAGTAGGTGACAAATAGATGTTTAATAAATATTAGGCATTCCCTCTTTCTCTGAGACAGCTGAAATGTATTCAAGCCAAGGAATGAAATACAACCTGCACTTTACATGGGAGTTTCTCAGCTGGCTCTGAGTCTCCACCTCCCTCCACCCCCCTCTGTGGCAGGCAGAATTCTAGGATGTTCCCCCAAGATTCCCATCCCCTGGCGTACACACCCTGTCTAAACCCAGGACAGTGAATATGATGGGATGGTCACTCCTGTGATTAGATTCTAAGACCCAGCTGGCTCTGAGAAAGGGAAATTATCCTGGGTGGATGTGACCTCAAGTGAGCTCCTGAAAGGGCCAGGACTCTCCCTGATGAAAGGCGTTGGAGCGTGTGCGTCACTTTACAAGTTTGTTGCCGATCGATCGGCTAGGGATGTGATATGTGCTCTGAGATAAACAAGCGAATTCCTTCTTTTCTCCTTTAAAGTGAGCCCAACGTTAAGCTGTCTCAGTAGAGGGAGCTGCAGGGACACAGCAGGGGGAGGGCTGGACGTTGGCGGAGTGGGTGAGGACATTTGGTGGAGCCTGTGCAGGCTCCAACCCACAACATGGTTGTTCTTTGATTTCGTAGCCTCAGCCTGAAACTAACCTTCTTGCAGCCCTTTCCACACGGAAACCAGAGCCCCTGCGTGACCGACAGGCTTTGAAGGCCTCCTGCTCGCACTGGCGCAGGGACCCCACTACCCACCCACACCACGGGTCACCCGCCCTCCTGCCTGTCCCCCAGAGGGCGGCCTACTGCTTCCCAGCAACTCCAGACCAGCTCCAGCCTGGCCAGACCAAGGAACTTCTCCGCTATCGGGTGGGCAGAAACACACCTTCTCCAATGAGGCCTGAACCCCTTCCCAGTTTGGCCTTCCTTGGGCCTCCCTCAGCCCTGGAGCACCATGTATCTTGCCGTTACTCTCTTATCATCCTTTATAATTATGTTCAACTTCCCCGGTCTAACCTACTGTGTGGTTTTCAGCTCCTTAATGGACTCAGATCGCTACAGGATGAATTGCTACAACCACAAGGAACTATGTTCTGCCACAGCCAAGGAGGTTGGAAGACGAACCGAAGCTCCAGATACGAAGGCACAAAATTGTTTTCCATTGATCTTATGCCAGCCCTCTCTCTCCCATGACCCTTTTACTACCACAGGAACATGCCCTATTTTTGCCAGTTCTTGAAATATCTTTCTTTTCCCCATACTTTCTAAACCAGGCCTTCTAGTTCAAAGTCTATAACAATCCTCTTCCCGGCCAAATTGTAAAGAAAAAGACCATAAAGTCAGAATAAGGAAAACAACTTTTTCATACAGCAGACAATAATATGCTAGGCTAGGTACCTTCCACTATAAATAGCCAACATATAAATATTTTAAATGAATCCATGAGAGAAACGTAAGCAATTCTCAGACCAAAAAGCTAAGTGAAGGCAAGTATCCAGAGAGGAGAGGAAAGTGACTGCAGGCTGCTTTCCGTACCTGGAGAGCACACACTGAAACAGATGTACTTGAGACCTCACAGGGCATGAGAAACAGCAGACAAAGCCCACGGTCCATGCAAGGTAGAGAGTCTAATGAAAGTTTCACATACCTCCCCACAAATAGTTGAGGTCCCAAATGGTCCTAACTCAAGGTAAGGATAAATCAGACAGGATCCCCATAAAATAAATGCTAGGAAAATCACCCGTCTCAAATATAAGAACCGAGAAGTAAGAAGAAAAACACTGACACTGAGGATTGGTGTCATGAAGGCTTGGAACTCAAATTCATTCTACATGGTTTTAAAAAACCACGTATCAACAATTTTACTTAATTTAAACCCACACTGGTGATGGCCTTAGGCATCTAGCAGAAGCAATGTAAATTCCTTCTGGGAGGAGCCCACCTCTACACCAGGCCTCAAAGAAGTCATACATATAAAATTAGAGAAAAATGAAGAGCTGGCAATCAAATATAACTCAGCATATATGGAAACCAGGCACCATGAGTGAGAGGCAGCAGACAGCAAACAGCAGGCACAGACCGGTAAGGACACAGATCCTGGAATCATCGGATACGGACTATAAATAAACTATGTCTTAAAGACACAAGATAAGCTTAAAATAGGTGCAGGAAGAAAGACATAGGGAGGGAGAGAAGAAGGACAGGGGAAGCACAACTGTAAAAGAAGCAAAAAGAATTTCTATAGAAATGAAAAATAAAAACGTCAATAGGTGAGGTTCTGGATCTGGTAATGGCAGAGTAGCTTTTACCAGACTCATCCTATAGACAATAATTATAAACTCTGAACAAAATATGAAAAACAACTACTTGATGGTACTAGAGATTGATAATTTCAGAAAATAAATTATAACTACAAAAAAAATGGAAATTTTAGAACTAAAACATATAATATACAAACTGAGAAATCCTTGGATGGGCTTACTAATTGACTGGAGATGACAGAAGAAATAGTGAAACTATCCAATCTGAAGAAATGAGAAAAAAAACTATTGGGAAGAAATAAAAACCTAAAACAGTCTACCATACATGTAACTGGACTCTCAGAAGGAGAAAAAGTATATAGCAGGAAAAAAAATAGAAGAAATAAATAAACCCCAATCAGAATAAATTAGAAGAAAACAACACCTACAAACACCATAGTCAAACTACTGAAAACTAAAAAGAAAGAGAAAATCTTGATAACATCCAGAGGAAAAAGAATGCATAAAGAGAACTACTCAAATTACAGCTAAGTTCTCAGCAGAAACAATAAGTTCGGAAGGCAATTAAAGAGCATCTTAACATTGCTTGAAAGAAAAAAAAATCCTGTCAACCTAGAATTCTTTATCCGGAAAAAAAAATCCTTCAAAACTAAGTGAACTAGACATTTTCAGACACATGAAAGCTGAGAGAATTTGTCAGCGGACCAGTACTACAACAAATCCAAAAGTAAGTTCTTTAGGCTGAAGGGACACCAGATAGAAACTTAAATCTACAAAAAAAAAGGAAAAAAGAGAGAGAGAGAACACTAAAAATGGTAAATATGTGGGCAAATATAAAAGATTCTTTCTCTTAATTTCTTTATAAAACGTATGATTCTTGAAGGTAAAGGCTGTGATACTATAGTAGGGGTTTTATAACATCTGTAGATGTAAAATAAATGATAATAGCACAAAGGATGGGGAGTAAATGAATTATATTGTGGCAAAGTTATTACATTTTACTCAAAGTAGTTCAGTATTAACTCTCAGTAGATGTGAAAAGTTAAGAACGCACATTGTAATCTCTAGAGCAAACACTAAAAAGAAAAATATAAAAAAGTATAGCTAAAGAGCCCTTAGAGGAACTAAAACAGAATACTAAAAAATATCCAATTGACCAAACATAAGACAAAAAAGGAAGAACAAAGGAACAAGAAACAGATGAGATAAACAGAAAAGAGCAAAATAATGGACCCAAACCCAGATATATCAGTAATTACATTAATCATATGGACTATCCATTTGCCAATTAAAAGGCAAAGATGGTCAGAATAGGTAAAAAAAGACAGCTGTATGCAAAAAGGCACATTCTAAATACAAAGACAGATACAATGAGCATAAGGTTACATATGATTATTAATATCAGACAAAATAAAAATCCAGTCAAGGAGTATTACCAAGGATAAAGAGGACATTTTATAATGATAAAAATGTCAATTTATGGGGCCGGCCGGGTGGCTCAGGTGGTTAGAGCTCCATGCTCCTAACTCCGAAGGCTGCCGGTTCGATTCCCACATGGGCCAGTGGGCTCTCAACCAGGAGGTTGCTGGTTCAACTCCTCAAGTCCCGCAAGGGATGGTGGGCTGCGCCCCCAGCAACTAAGACTGAACACGGCACCTTGAGCTAAGCTGCCTCCCGGATGGCTCAGTTGGTTGGAGTGCGTCCTCTCAACCACAAGGTTGCCAGTTCGACTCCCGCAAGGGATGGTGGACTGCGCCCCCAGCAACTAACAACGGCAACTGGACCTGGAGCTGAGCTGCGCCCTCCACAACTAAGATTGAAAAGACAACAACTTGACTTGGAAGAAAGTCCTAGAAGTACACACTGTTCCCCAATAAAAGTTTAAAAAAAATTATTTAAAAAATCCATAATGCAAAAAAAAGTGGAAAGGTGATTGTCAGGGGCTGGGAGAAGGGGGAGTGGGGAGTTGTTGTTTAATGGGGACAGAATTTCAGTTCCGCAAGATAAAAATATTTGGATATTGGTTGCACAACAATGTAAATGCACTTCACACTCATGAACAGTAAACTTGAACATGGTTAAAATGGTCAACTTGATGTGCATTTTATCACAAAGAATTAAAAAAATATGTGAGCTAGGAGCATGGAGCTCTAACCGCCTGAGCTACTGGGCGGTTCGATTCCCACATGGGCCAGTGGGCTCTCAACCACAAGGTTGCCAGTTGGATTCCTCGAGTCCCGCAAGGGATGGTGGGCTCCGCCCCCTGCAACTAAGACTGAACACCGCACCTTGAGCTGAGCTGCCTCCCGGATGGCTCAGTTGGTTGGAGCGCATCCTTTCAACCACAAGGTTGCCGGTTCGACTCCCACAAGGGATGGTGGGCAGTGCCCCCTGCAACTAGAAAACGGCAACTGGACCTGGAGCTGCGCCCTCCACAACTAAGACTGAAAGGACAACTTGAAGCTAACTGGCACCCTCCACAACTAAGATTGAAAGGACAACAACTTGACTTGGAAAAAAGGCCTGGAAGTACACACTGTTCCCCAACAAAGTCCTGTTCCCCTTCCCCAATAAAATCTTAAAAAAAAGAAAAAAAAAAAATTTTGGTATGGTCATGAGGCTAGACAAAGAGATCGATCAATGAACAGAAGAGATAGCCAGTATAGAAATAGACTAACACATACGTGTTCATTTTGTACAAAGATGCCAAAGCAATTTAATGGAAAAAGGAAATTTTTCAACCAGTGGTGCAGCAACAACTGGATATCAGTACTGGGAACACAAAACCACATTAAAGCTTGATCCCACCATTCTAGTGCCTGTGGCCCTCAGAAGCAGCCGTGCCTACCTGTCAAAGCCTCTCCACTGCCAAGCCGCTGTGGAAAGCCTCAAGTCCTCTCCTAATTACAGCAACTAAAAGAGCTAAGTTCAACAGGTCTCATACCTTTGCTTACCTTAATTTTTTCTGAAAAAATTTTCCCCCAAACCTCCCAGGACCATCTATTATGATCCAAACTCCATCCCCAGACTGTTCTGCTCATCTCACCACTTAGGATCTAACTTCCCGCCCTTCCTTTTCTTCCACTGTGTTCTCTGTACAAGGTGTGATCAAAAAATGTTTAAATTTTTAAAAATTTATTACAGTAAAAGACACATTGCCATTATTCCCCCCCCAAAAAATACTCCCCCTCGTTTTGAACCCACTTGTTCCATAGGTCTTGCCACTTTCTGAAGCAGTTTTGGAAGTCCTCTTTCGTGTCTTTAGTTGCGCTGTCATGGCTGCCTCAGTGTCCTGAATCAATTCAAAACGTTTACCTTTCATGGTCATTTTGACTTTGGGGAAGAGCCAGAAGTTGCACGGTGCCAGATCCGGTGAATAAGGTTCACCCACCTTATGACACCCCATAATGTTTTTATTTGACAGAAATTGCCATACCAGAAGTGATGTGTGACATGGAGCCTTTCCACTGTGATCACAAAATACGGTGAATGCCGCTAACGAGTGCCATCCAATGGAAAGGCAGGAATCTCCAATACGGGAAGCGGTGCACTGAACCTTAGTAACAGTGTGTGATTAGTTTCAACTTGTTCGGTGCCACCAGTTGGGTGTGAGCTACGGTTGAGAGAAGGTGCATTTTCAAGTGTGCCGTATTTCATCCTCCATCATGACAATGCTCCATATCACAAATGGCTCTGGTATATGCCAGTTTCTGTCCAATAGAAACATTACAGTGTGTCCTCATCCACCTTATTCACCAGATCTGGCACCATGTGACTTCTGGCTCTTCTCCAAAGTCAAAATGATTCCGGATATCAAGGCAGTCACGACAGCACTCACAAAACAGAACTTCCAGAACTGCTTCAGAAAGTGGCAAGAAGGATGGGATAAGTGTGTTTGAAGAGAAGAGGAGCATTTTGAGGGGAATAACAATGTGTCTTTTACTGTAATAATTTTTTTAAAGTTTAAACACTCACCATATTCTTTGATCACACTTCGTACCTTGCTCAAAGCTGCCACTCACTCACACACCTCCTTTTATTCTCCCACTTCCGGCTGCCTCCAGCTTCTCTGAAACCTGTCCCCCTCCCCAGGTTCTCTCAAGCAGGAAGGGCTGCTTGTTCGTACCCCAGTAATTCAGGCTTTGGCAGTAGGGGGTCTATTTTTAACGTCTTTGCTCCCCCTGTGCTGCCTCCAGACAGTTCTCTCCCACTCTTATGAAAAGCTGACCGCTCCTCTGGGGTATATGCCTGCTGATTTTCCTTCCGTCTGATCCCTTCATCCGTTCCAGTCACACCTCCTAATTCAACAGAGGAGGCTCAAGGTTGCCCCTTTCTGGCCCAGCTGTACATCTAAATGCTGGCACCTCAGCTCTGGCCCTTCCCTTCCCCTCCCCTTCCCTTAGGGCAGGGTGCTCAACCTCAGTGGTACTGACAGTGGGGCCGAATCATTCTTTGCTGGGAGGTGGCTGTCCCGTCCACTGTAGGCAGGACAGCGGCATCCCTGGCCGCTACCCTCCGATGCCAGCAGCAGCCCCAGGAGAGAACCACCGCCTCAGGACAGTCTCATTGCCTCAAATCTCTCTCCTTGTGTCCATTCCCTTTGATATCTCTTACAAGTTACACAGGCGTCTGTCTCAATTCTAGTATGTCCCCAACTGAATTTTTGTTTTGAAATTCTGACTTTCCTCTGCTGAACTATTAACCCGAACTGGTCGTACTGGCTTAATTCAGAGCTCAAACACGTCACGCCTCACAGAATCTAACCTTTGACTAGAACAAACTGGAAAGAGAAAAAAAATGCCACAAACAGAAGGCAATTTAAAAGTTCATGAACATATTTCAAAACATCACTTTGTTTAGGAAATCCAGTTTCTTTGAGTGTCTTCTTTCAAAAAAGGTTATTTTCAAGAATATATTACTAGCACCCACCAAACAGTGAAGGTTTCTTTGACTTTCTAATTTATGATAGGATTCCACCCCTTTGTGGAATCAGGTATGTAAAATATTTAGGGCTTGAATTCCACCAATGTTTCAGGCAGATATTTTGCTAAAAGGATACATGACCAGGTTTCGAACACAAAAAAGAAAAAATAATTTCAAAAAGTCTGCGCTATCCAGCTCACTTCCCCATAAAATGGCCTCCGGAAGTATGTTGGAACGCTGTGCTTGACCTTTACTAACACCTGGATGGCAGTACTGACCCACTGCTGACACAGCCATCACGAGCACAATGGGAGAAAGGAAAAGAGTGGTCTAGACAACAAGAGGAAAGGGCTCACGGATTGTTCTCAATTGAGTCATTAAGACTCAAAGGGATATAATTTCCAACCAAGTCCAAATATTCATCTTACATTTGAAAATGAAAACGAGAGGCATGAGACTGATTAGAAAGGTTTTTTGTTTGTTTTAAAGAGAATATCATGAGAATGCACTGTACTGCAAAGATGATGGGGGACCAGCAAGTCACAAAATGTTGTTGTCCTGTCTTGATTTAAGCTAAAGCCATTCCTCTGTGCGACATTTTTCTTCTTTTTAAGACCTCACCACCAACCTCAGGCAGCAGAGATCTTCAAAGACATTTAAAAAGGGCCTTTTCAATCGCAGGACACTCCCTGGCTCCTGGATGGGTAAAGAGCTGTCCTGTTGGGATTTCAATAGGAGAGTGAGTAGGGTCGTGTATGGGTTCTCGGTCACTCCCCTGGAATGACCGATTCCTGGGAATGCAGGTCCTTCCTCTCATGTACCCTTTAGAGCTGAGCAGGGATGGTGGAAGAATGAACACTCGCTAGTTCCCTCCACACGTTACCTGTCAGACTTCCATTCTAGAGGCTGAGCATCACCCAAGAAAACCTCTTTTACCTCTCTCACCAGAAAAAAGGCTAAACCAGCCAACGGTGGAAAGTCCTGATGTGAGGCAGTCAAACACCATCCTCACTCAGCCACACTTGTAGGGAACATTATGATTCAGCTCTAAATACTTAAACCTGCTCTTAAACAAGAGATGGAATGCTTGGCCAGAAGGTCAAATTCACGGTAATAACTCTGTCAGGGGTGGGTTTCGATCTATGCTAGGAACTAGAACTGGCTCATCCCCATGTTCTTTGAAAAACTTTAGTGACCAGCCCAAAGATGTAAGAAATTCATAGATGCAGAGTCACAGGGAGCCATAGCTTTTCATCCCAGGATTCGAACTGCTGCTTCCTACCTTATGGGGGCACTGAACCAAACTTTGGCCAACACCAGTCCTCTCCTTATAACCAAGTCTCAGGAGTCCAGAAAGGACAATCACTGGTTCAAGACCCTGAGAAGAAATCCCTACAAGGATGCATTTTGTGGTATGTGAAATACATCTCAATTAAAAAAGAAAAGAAATCATAAGGCCTCTGAATACTCTGAAACGGTTCCTTTCTCCACGAACTGACTGAAGACTCAATTTTTATTTTCTGGGGCTTGACTTGTTCTACTCTTCCTGAAAGGGGAGAAAGTAAACAAGAGCTGGAAACATCTTTACAACAGTTCAACTGGCAGTTCTGCCATTTCTGACACTCACAAGGGTAAAGAACAGCATTCCAAAAACATATGCTGAAGAATTACCTTACATATCCTAAAACAGTTTCCATTCAATAGTTTACATAAACTATATAATCTAGTCAAGATGATAATTATATGATACTTGGAACAATTTTTTTGAAATTAAAAAAAATTGTCCTTACTCTATTTGATTACAATTCTAGCTCAACTTCTGTTCATCAGATAAACACAAATCACAATAAAGAATGGCTTTATTGGCTTCACGGAGAGACATTTAAGAGACATAAGGAGGTTTCAAAACTTCACAATAGTGAAATAAAAAGTAGTACAATGACAATTTCTGGCTAATTATAAGCTTTAAACTTGTGGCAAATAAACTGTACTTATGTTGACAGAGGGAGAAGAGTATCTGTACAGTTCTTATGTAAATGGACTGAGCCGGAAAAAGAGTGCTATTTTCAATCTTAGGACACTATTTCTAGATGTTATATGGGGGACAAGCTGCGATGAAACTAAGCTGTGAAGTTTCAAAATCATGTGCCTATGATTTCATTTTCAATCACAAACATTATTATAAACACCAAGAATGATGCTTTTTATTTTAAGAAAAACTACTTACAAGAGAAACATACTTACAAGAGATAGCAGCAAACTGAACAGGTCACCAACATGGTTATGATAACTCTAAAACGAAAGAAAAGACAGGGATGTAAAGTACAGCATAGGGAATATAGTCAATAATATTGTAATAACGACGTATGGTACCAGGTGGGTACTAGACTTATGGGGGGGGTGATCATTTCGTAAGTTATATAAATGTCTAACCACTATGCTGTACACCTGAAACTAATACTGAATGTCAACTGTAATTAAAACATAAATTTTTCTTAAAAAAAGGAAACATTATTGGATAATTTGCAAACTATGCAGACAGAATGGTTCAAGTCCCCTTCCCAAATTAGCAAACCAGCATGGACTGTGCACCAAGAAAATGCATTTGAATCTGTTCAAACACCCATAGACTGCAGTGCACGCCAGGGTACATTTGGTAGAAGTTTAAGTAAATAATTAAACATGTATTTGTATTTAAAGGGTTATGTATGCCACAGCTTAGGTGTCTAATCCAAACTTATCTGAAACTGAACACAAAGGCTGCAGTGACAATGAGTTTTGACACCCAAATGACTACCCTATTTGGTACTATTCTCTACAACGAAATGGCACTATACTTCTAAAAATATGACTCTCTAGTGTTGACCTCTCCCCATCTCCACTCCTATCTGAAAAAAAGTTAAACCTGGATATCTGACCGGGTGAATTTCAACACTTCTAAAATTGAATTCATTATACTCATCCCACTTCTCTTTCCAAAGGCTCCCCCTGTCTGAATCTTCTACTCCCCAGAAGTAGCTCTGCCATTTCCACCCATCCAACCTGCCCCAAATCTGTCATCTTTTTGCTCAGGCCTCCTCTGCATCCTCAGTCACACCAAATGCTGTGGGTTAGTCCTGCGAAGCATCTTTCCCTATGTAGATTTTTTCCTTTCCATTTCCACCTTTAGCACCAAAATTCGGCAGGTTCACATGGCTAACTACTAGCAGGTGCAAAACTTCCTTCTTTCCCTTTCATTCTAGCCACAAACTCCTCAGATGAATCTTCCTAAAATGTTCCTTTCATCACATCACTCTACGGCTTAACACCTTTCAGAGCCCCCATCATCCATAGGAGCAGTGTCCAAACAGAAGGGTCCACACCCCATGGATATCTTCTAGACTGCAGGAAGCAAAATCAGAACTCCTATTTAAACTCAGTTTTAACTCATCCTTTAGAAGTTGTGTGTGTGTGTGTATGTGTGTGTGTGTAATACATTGGTACATCCATGCATTCATTCAACAGATTTTCATCGAGTGTCTAGTATGTACAGGCTCTTGGGAGAGAAGAGTGAAGGAAACAGATGGAAATCTCTGCACTGATGAAGTTGACATGAGTGGAAGAAGACAGACAACAAACAAGATGAACAATACACAAATAAGATCTATCTATCTATCTATCGGATCTATCTATCTATCTATCTATTGGTATGCCAGAGGGTTAATAAATGCTGATGGAGAAAAATAAAGCAGGAAAGGAGGACGTGAGCATACAGGAGTGAGGTAACAGTGCTGTATGAGACATGTATACATGCACACTCAAGTATTGATAAATTAAATGTGAATATGTCACAATTATTGATTCTAGGTGGCATTGAGTCTACAGCCCTCATACTCTTTCTACTTTTCTGCATGTTTGAAAACACTGGCGCTGACAACTCCTGGCACACAATCCCTGTGCCTCTCCCCACCTCCTCCCCTACTATTACTAAGGGAGCTACTGTGAAAAAACCTGAAGCTTTTACAGATCTGTGGACTCCTAAAGTGAAACGAGAGAAATCAGGAAAAACAGGAATGGCGGGGAAAGCTGATTCCGACAGACGTGGTTTTATCCTGCCCTTTTTTAGTTGTAGAAAAGAATGATAAAGGGGTTTGCCTAGGTCCATAGATTCAGAAGAGTTTCCCTTTTGCCCTTTTTCTCCCTGCCTCACCAGGTCCTGAAAACCTCATCACCCAATTTTCTGCACTCTGATGTGCAGCGGTCTCGCAGGAAAGATGATGTGACATCGAAGTCTCCTTCTTCCCTTCACACAGTACCTTTATTTATCTCCTTAATCAAGGTGTTTTTAATCGTTCAAATCAGAAAGGCTCTCCTGTATTAAAAATTCACCAGAGTCCTTGAAGCAATACAGCTCCTTCAGGTATTAAAAACAAAAAACCAAAAAAACGGATTTGCAGTCTTTTCAGGAGGTAAAGAGGAACTAGTCCTAATTCAGTACAATGAGGAAATGGGAACGTGGAAAAGTTAACTAAATTGTCCAAGGTCACAGGGATCATCCAGCTAGGGGCACAGTTTCTCAAAGTATAATACAGTAACTCCTAGGAGTTGCTGTGTTTTAAGACCTGCTCAATCCTGCCAAGAACGGGTAATCACAAGGATTGGAGTGGAGGTGGTGCCTTACTTAGACTGGGGTAACATTTCACTAGCAGGTTAAAGCTGAATCATGAGACTAGGACTAGAAACTGAGTAGCCCACGTCCTGCAGGAGGCAGGCATTTCATTACCCTGGATAACAGCGGTGGCACCAAGTCCCAAGGCTGGGCAGGTGGGCCCTGCGTGAGCAGCCTTAAGAAAGGAGTGGTCAATGCTACCAGCACATTCATAAATGCTTTTCTGAGTATGAAGGCTGGAAAAGCAGGCAGCAGGGTAATGAAACAGTTGAAGCTAGAAACAGAGAAGTACTTTGCTGTTCTCCAACCCCAGTAGGAGAAACCCGTCTGAGACATTAAATTTGATTAATACAAATTGTTTTAATACTCCTTCTCTTACAGGCTAAGAGATGTAAAACTCTATCTTACAGGCTGGAGAGATGACCCTACGTAACGTGTTTTATGGGCGGGAGGAAGGGAAAATGCTACCAACTGATAGAAATTCATCTACCCTTGTTCCTTTTTAAACAAATTATATTTCACTTTTAGCTACACAGACGTAACAGGCCTAATCCAAGCTCATTCCAGAGAGCAAAAGGGGTTCAAGTCACAAAACATTAAGGAATAGCATTTTCTTTCCTTTAATAAAAGCAATAGAATTATCCACTCAACAGATATTTATTTACTCAATGCCTACTATGCATGCAAAGCACTCTGAAGCCACCAATTAATTTCAAAGAATAAAAACATGGTGTTTCTGACAAACTGTGACTTCATTCTAAGTTTCACCCCACATGATCCTGCGCTGAGAAAAAATGACTAAAAGACAAAAGAGGAACTAAAAGGCAAAAAAAAAAAAAAAGGGTGTTCCAATAAAAGTTTACTTACAAAATAGATAAAGCTCTATTTAACACGTGAAAAAGTGTCTTTCTTAACCACTTACACACAGGACGGGAGCGCCCTCCAAAAGGTATGACGCAGGGGTTTCTAAACAATACCTCCTGCTCTTTGGTAATTAATCTCGCTTTAGATCAGGCCCCAGCTACCTACTGGCGCCACTAGATGCAAGGCCTGGGCTCGACGTTGTTGCACAAGCTTGTCCTGTGCAACTGCGACAACATAGGAGGCGGAAAGGGCAATTTGTTTTATTTGACCCCTTTCTTTCAAGTTCAGGCAAACGAGGCCTCATTTGGGTGGAGGGCAGGGCTCAAGGGGCGAAAGTCGCGTAGGGACGAACCTCAACTTCTTCTTGAGTCGGTATAAATCCGTTTCCGACTACACCCTCCCCACACAGGCCGGTGATGAGAAAAAAATTCCCCTGAACTCTCTTCCAAGGAGGGTCCGCCGGAGGTCACCTCCTCATGTTCGAACCGGGGATCACCGACGCTGCTGCGATGAAGAAGTCAGGGGGCTGCATGGGGTTCGGGGCCTGACTCTGGAGTGCGGGCCACCCCGCCAAGGTCTCTGAGCCGAGCGGGGTCGCCCCCTCCCCCGCCCGACCCGGCCGCTCCCCGCCGCGCGTCCCTCCCTAGGCGGGCCTGGCGCACTTACCCACGGTTGGGACCCTTAGGGATGAACCAGGGCACCAGGAAGCCGACGATGCCCCAGAACACACTCATCACTATGAGAGGCACCGTGAGGCCGTTGTACGCCATAGTAGCCCCCGGAGCTTCCAGCCCCTGCACCACCGCCTCACTTTGGTCCCACCCGGAAGTGTCAGCACTGGGCCGCGTGACCAGCGCGCGCAAGGACCCGCCTCCCGCGCCCCACGTGACCCGCGCGCCGACTCCGCCCCTCCAGGGGCCTGAAGGCAGAGCCCCGCCCTCCCCTGGCGGGTCTCGGGGCTACAGCTTTGTTGAGGGGACGTTGTTCACCGCAGAAATCCGGAGCCAAGGGTAAAGTCACGGAGGCACAGCCAAGTTTTCCAGTAAAGAGTAGACCTTTAAGGAAAAGAGCGTAGTTACAGCTTTATCTTCTCCTTATGCAACCTGTGTGCCAGTCACTACGCTATGAACTTCAAGTGCCTGAGTTCGTTTTGAACATCTCACTGCAGCCTATGAGGTAGTTTTAATGATCATCCTCACTTTGCAGTTGAAGAAAGTAAGGCCCGGGGAGGAGGTTAAGGATCTGGCCCAAAGTCGCACAGCTCGTAAGTGGCAGAGCCAAGGCTCAGCCTCTGATGGCGTGACATTCAAAGCCAGTGCTCTTCCCTCCCTTCACTACTGCACTGTTGTACATCTTGTGCACTGTGCCAGGTTCTGGGCTATAGAAACCAATCAGACCCCCGTCAGGGAGTTCACAGGCTTCTGAGGACGTAGACGCAAGCCAGCCACTCAATGAAGTGAAGGTAGTGGACAACTTCACGACTTTCCACCCCAGCCAGTCCTGAGCTGAGCCTTGAAAGCGGAGTAGGAATTAGAATAGTAAGGAGAAGATAAACATGGAGTTTCTAATGCTTGCCAAGGATTCTCCCATATGTTAATTACAGTATACCACAACCTTTGAACAGGAGTAAACCAATTCTCAGAGAGGTGAAGGAGATGGATAAAGCTCACGGGTAAGAAGCAAGATGGAAAGCAGATCTCTAAACTAAATCCAATGTGCTTTACCGTGGACTAGTTTCCTGCGATAGCCATCCGTCCTTCCCTCAAGTTACCTCTTCCTTTTTTTCTTCATCAAGTAGAATGGATTCTTAAATGGGAAGTTGGACCAATAATCTTTTAACATCTGTACCAACTCTTCAAACACGATTCCAAGCCTTTTCCAGACCAACAAGGTAGGAAACTCGTTGGTCACTTTTGTGCTCATACTGCTCCCCCAAAACTCAGCCTCAGTAGAAATTCTGTTGTCCTGAAGTTCCAGTCCAAGCACTGCTTTCTCCAAGACCTGTTTCATTTTGCTAGTGCATCTCCTGTGGCCTTGTACGCGTTTGTGTGTGTATCTTAACCAACCCTCTACTAGAGGGCAAACTCCTTGAGAACTGGCACTGTTTAACTGATCTTTGTTCCTTAGGGCACTTTATGTATAGAATGTGCTCAATAAACACTTATACAGCTGGACTGGTTAATTGAGAAAGGGTGGGATCAACCAGAACTAAATTAGAGAAAGAAATTTGCTCCTAGTTGCTTCCCATTTGTTAAAATTTATATTTAATTGTGGTAAACTATACGTAACATAAAATTTACCATTTTAATTTACCACTTACAAAGTGTACAGTCCAATAGTGCTAAGTATATTCACATTGTTGTACACCCAATCAACAGAACTTTTCCATACCCATCAAACAATTCCCCCATTCTTTCCTCCCTCCAGATCCTGACAATCCTACTTTCTGTTTCTGTAAGTTTGACCTTGCTACAAACCTCAGATAAGTGCAATTGTAGTCAGTGGTCACGTAGCTGGAGCCTGGAGCTGGAGAGAACCTTGAGCCACATCCCCCGACCAATACAAAACAAGCGGAACCATAATTGCAGGAGAGATAAGTGAGCCCAGGGACAGTTTCTAAAGTCGCACATGCACATTAGTTAAAAGAATTGTCCTATAGTTAGCTTTCCCTCATTATCATGGTAAAAAAACACTCCCCTAAGTGGAGATTTAAGATGCTAATGTGACGTCTCGCATGAAGTAGCATGTGGGTACATTGCGCAGGTGCAGTGTAGGACCCACCTCAACATACTTTGGGGAGGGAAAGAGGAAAAGGGAAGGGGTGGCCCCTAATCCCAAGAGCCCATAAAACTGCTCTGCCTGTAAGCCTGGAGGAGCCACATCCATTCTTTTCCTGAGTGCGCTCCCTTGGTGCATCAAGCTTTCATTTTAATAAACCTTTCTCTCTGCAAAACTGTTTTGCCCACTCGCTTGATTTCTATCCTGAGAATGGCAAGGCCCCCCGCCCCCGGAGCCGGTAACAGAATCACACAGTAGTTCTTCCGTGACTGGCTTATTTCACTCAGCATAATGTGATCAACAGTCATCTATGTTGTAAGCATGTGTCAGAATTTCCCTTTTAAGGCTGAATAATATTCCACTGTATGTATAGACCACATTTTGTTTCTCCATTCATCTGGCAGTGGATATTTGTGTTGCTTCCACTTCTTGGCTATTGTGAAATTTTCCCATTCTTTAAAAAATGCAAATCTTTTAAGTTGATCCCATTAAGTCTAACTTTTGCCTGACTTTCTCAGCAGCCTCTTTGAGCAGCAGATGTCGGGGAGCACAGGGATTGGCAGTTCAGATACCAGTTCTGTGTAAATATGTCCGTTTCATCCTTTGTGAAATGAGAAAAATCCTTAATCTCGGTATTATATTTGTGGGCTAGTATTGGCCAATAGCTCCCTCTACCAGTGAATCTGTCAAAAACATTTTATCACCCTTTCCAAAGGAAAACTGTAGGGAAGGTCAGGAGCTAGGATTCAGTGGCCTCCTGAATGAAGGAATATTACCTGCCTTCAGGCACTTCAAGTCCCCTTCAGGAAATAAATCAGACGCTGGATAGTGTGGTCCAAGGGCCCCTGGGGAGTCCATGAGACTCTCCCCCAGAGGTGTGTGAGTGCCTCTCTTCCCTAACTAATCTGTGTGACAATGAATTTTCTTCCTGGGCTTCACCCCAAATAGCATATTGCTGAATGCAGAAGCATTGTAGGAATCCATTGGTCTTCTATTAAGCCAACATCAAGCAATTTTACAAAAATGTAGTACAATGTCACTCTTCTCACCACATTTTGTTTTGTTTTGTTTGGAAAAGATATTTTTCATAAAATGTTATTACTGGGTTTATTGTTTAAACATTATTTTAAAGTGAATGCAAATGTTAAGATTTTAATTTCTAATGTGGCAAATTATATGATAGGTAGAACCCCCATAAATATAAGATTTTTGGGTCCTCAATTTAAAATTTTTTTTGTTAGTCGACATTCAGTATTATATTAGTGTCAGGTGTACAGCATAGTGGTTAGGCATTTAGTTCATTTATGCAGTGATCCCCTCCAATTAGTCTAGTACCCATGTGGCACCATACACAATTGTTGCAACACTATGGCCTATATGCTTATGTCCTCAGTAATTTTTAAATGTGTAAGCAGAGGTCGAGACTGAAAAGTTTGAGAACACTCCTAGAGGAAAAGTCTCAGAGGCAACCCCAATGGGATAAAGTAAATAAGAATTGACTGACACGCTATAGTGAGCCCCTTTCCTAAGCCTGGCCCTGTAAATAAAAACTGGCACACAGTCACGAAGCCATGGAGTCATAAAGCTCCTTCCGGGGGCCTCTGGAAGTCTGGAGTTCCTAGAGAAGCCGAATGTTCCAGCATGTTTCACCACTCATTTGTTCAGCACGCATGTGTGGGACATGCACTGTGGGCGGCCACTGATGATTATGGCAGCTACCATTTCTTGAGTGATGGCCACATGCCACTGAACTAGGTACTCTGAATTCTCTGTCTCATTCAATGCTCACAACACCTAATAGAAGTATTATTAAATCCATTTTACATTAGGAAAGGGAGGCTCAGATTTGTACTGGCCCCGTCTAGCTGTTTTAAGTGACAGAACTAGGATCTGAGTGTTAAGACTTCATAGCCTGGGTTCTTCCCACTAAGCCATGCTGCCTCTCCTATTTCAAACAGTCAGAAAAACCCTAAATTACTCGCTACTTTACAAGCTAGACACACCTACTGAGACCTCCAAAAATATGTTCTAGAATTAGGATGTGGTTGACTCAGTTATTTCTAACGGACAAAGATTTTAATATTTGTACCTTTATGTCTTCAGGGAATAAACCAACCTTATATAGCTGTTTCAATCTGGACGACCTGCCTTTCTCATGTAGACTTCTTCGTGGACCAAACCTTTAGTAAACCCCCAATCATATATAGATAGACTATTTGTGGAAGGATACAAAAGAAGCAGTGACTGCTTCTGGGGAGAACTAAGTGACTGAGAGTCAAGGTGACAAGGAAATTTAATTTTGCATCTTTTTATGTTGTACCATATTAAGTATTCCGTCTTTGAAACAACTAGTTTAAAAGAACAATGAAAAAAGACCCAAGCCAGCACCAGGTGGGAACTGCTCTACGCCTGCAGCATCAGCAGAGACCACTGGACTTTTGCTTCGTAGAGTTAGTTCCATCTGGTTGTCAGAAGGTTCAATTACTTGCCTACCCAACTTACAATGAAAGCTCTGGAGCTGAATACCTCATGTCTTAGTGCAACATGAAAGCAGACATTCAGAAGCATTTATCTGAAGTTTGAACGTTTGGAGTCTTCCCAAAATAGCACAAGGGGGCTCACTCAAGCGAAGGGACATCTGCAAATTTGATGGAAAGGTCAATGGGAAACTGCTGAATTCAGTCATTCCAGGAAACATGGGAATACCCCAGGGCCTGAACCTCGATGGGCAGACCCACCCATCTGGCCTTATTCAGTCTCCATTTCCTGCAGCAGCCACAACATAATACTGCTGCCCTTAAGCCCTCCCTTTCATTCAAGAACCAGCATTTGTCTGAACTCCCTGGAGAGAAACTTTTCCCTCTGCCCCTGCAAACAAACCCATTTCCATTCTCCTCTAAAACAATAGCTAAAATGTGCTGAACTCTCTGTGCGTTACATGCAGTATCTCAAGTAATAAGCTTTCAAAGCCCTTATCTCTATCACGTATTAAACAAGTTGCTGGAAATAGGCCAAGTCTGACTCCTAGAAATGATCATAATTTAACTTTAGTGATGAGAGTACTGGCTGGAGCCTAGGGCCCAGACCAGGCATCAGAATACGTCATCCTTACAATGAACTTAATCTAGTATGAATGCTGACTTCTACGCAACTTTTGAGGTCCTAAATCATGTTGGTTGAGAATAAAGACAAAACTCAAATGAGAAAAATCAAACTATAGATCTTATTGGGTTGACCTACTCATTATACTGACTAGACACACAGCTCAACGCGCTAATGATAACACAGCTGCTGTGTGGGGCACCTACCCTATTTCATCTGCTGTGTGTATACATATTTACATACCTCCTAATCCATACTTTCCCAAATTTACCTGGTGCATTTTAAACCATCAATACTCTGCTGCTCCACAGATGAAACCCTGAAAGACTGGCAACTGGGAATTGATAATCAGATGGACTTTTTCTATAAAGCAACACAAATTCCATCTGGAATTAGAAAACATTTCCAATTTTTATTCATAAATCAAAACAGCAAAAGTAGATTTACAGAGCCACATATCAATAACAAAGGAAGAAGGAAACAAATATTCCAGAGATACCTTCAAAACCAGGCTAAAAATCTGCAGTTAAGCTGGGGCCGCACAGACAACAGGTTATATTAATATTTATTCCTGCATTTTCTCAATAAGTTCTTCCTTATATTTGCCTTTCTCTTTTCCAACTTGTCGAGATTTGGCTTTGCGTTCAAGAATTTTTTTCCGGTCTTTGTCCAGTTTGAGCCTGGTGATAACCACCTATTAGGAGAGAGAAAACAGATGGATCTTTGTTTCTTAAGTGAAAGGATTACTAACCACGATTATTTTGTACAGCAGAGCTTTCCTCGACAGCTTAGGTTCCATCTGCTACCCAACCTCCTACCCCCTAACTCCTGAGGATCTAGGAGACCATTTAGATAGTTTAGTGACATGAAATATCCTTTGAGTCGGGAAAAATTACACTATCAACATGTTTCTGGTTTGTCTATCATCCGTCGGCTGGCAAAAATGCATTTTAAGAAACATCTGCATTCCTTTCAGCTGTTGGGCAATACAGGGATCACAAGGGTAAGGAAGACCCAACCATTCTATTCTGCCTTTGGATCTGAAATTCTGGAGGAGACCCTACAATACAGTGTGTAAAACAGGAGTGCAAAGCAGCAACAGTGTATTCCACTAGACGGGTGTGAGGGCCACAGGAAGAACCGGTCTCACTTCTCCCTCCTGACATTATCTAGCGGGGAAGTGTATCTGGAATGCCTGGAACCCCCTTACTACCTACTTGAAGAACCTTCACCAAAGGTGACAAAACAGACAAGCAAAGAATCTGGATCCTTGACAACATCACCAAGCCTGTGCATCAGTCAAGCCTGCCTGACCTTCCTCTGAAATCCTCCCAGGGCCGCCTGTGTACATAGCAGCAACATGTCACTGGCTCTAATAGCAACGGCCGCTACCACTGCTCAGGCCAGGCCATACCTTGCTCGGGTGAATGCCCACGTGGACAGTTGTGCCGTTAGCCTTCTCACGCTGCACCCGCTCAATATAAATGACATACTTCTTTCTGTAAACCTGGACTACCTTGCCGATCTGCTGACCTTTGTAGTGTCCTCGAACCACCTGAGAGAAAATACAAAGAAGAATGTCCCTCATTTCTAATGCATGGACATCACAGTGAGGTGTGTATATGTTTTATATACACGGCATATAACATGATGGGATGGAAATATAGCCCAATATTGATAATGGTTACCAGGAGGCAGGAAGTAGGATTACAGGGGACTATTTTTAAAATTTATATTCTTCCAAATTTCAAGATTTCTACAATTCAAATGTTTTACAGTCAAAAAAATGTAAATGTTAAAATTCTCGTGGGCTGTTTTGCGTACTAAAAACCTGCTTAGGCGTCAACTCAATTCAGAAGTCAACTAGATTATGGTTTGTCTGATGGCAAGAGCCTATTAGACAGTAGCCACAATATAACTGACGCTCATTAAGCACAGATGAAGTACCACGTATTGAAAAACCGGAGAATCGCAATACTCCTAAAAATGTCTACCTCGGTTGTTCAGCTTATTTACCAAGGTGATTTTCAGGTTGAAAAGAGAACAGCCACGACTCACTGAGAATCCAGCCAACTCTATATAGACATGGAAGTCTGTGAAAAAGCCTCTACTAAAGATCAAGGCTGAAAATGTTAATAAAACGAGTCCAAGGAACAGCTGGGTTAAAGAGAAGCAGATAAACGCTTGACCCAATGAGGAGGCCGGCAGGAGACGGGATAAGACTAAATCAACTGGACTGGAAAAGTGAGAAGAGGCGAGGATGACATCGAGTCTGGTTAGGCAACTGGGTGGCTAGTTACGCCTTTCCCAGAGGCACGGAACATGGGGGAACAAAGAGACGTTAGGAAAGAATAGTCAGTAACAAGTTGAGTTTGAGATATCTGCAGACATTCCAGTGGAGTATTCCACAGACAGCTAGAAAGCCATCGGGTCGGTAACAAAGACCTGGGAATCATCCCCTGCGGTCTGGTGTAGAGACACCCTGAGCAATGCCTGCCTGGCAAGCTAAGCTGGCTGCCACAGGGCTAAATCAAACAGCAGAGTGTTGTTTGGCTGGCACACTATTTTTAAAAGGAAACTATTATTATTAGAGAAGCGAGTTTGAATGTTCTCGATTATGCCGGGCAGGCGCTCGCTGGTGGCTTTGCGTTCCATCTGCCGTCTAACACATCTGCGGGGTCACAATTACGTGCCAGGGTCCTGAGGGTGAGTCTATGACTTCCCCCACGTCCAAGCGCACACGAAGTTCTTAGGCAAAGGTGGCGCCCGCGCGCTACGCAGCTGGGTAACTAGAGCCTGAGGGGAGACGCACCTGGACCTCGTCGTCCTTGCGGATGGGCATGGAGCGGACGTTGTACTTCTGCCGCAGCTCCTTGGAGAGCGGGGACGACATGATCTTCCGGCGCACGTGTGAGGGGGCATTGAAGTGGCGTTTGCGATTTTTGCTGCGGTCCGAGGTCACGAAGGGGTTGAACTTCATGGCGACCGTCTGCAAAGAATCACGAGGGAGGGAGCCAAAGGGCGCTCAGTGGGGTACCAGCGCCGGCTCTCCATCAGGACACTCCTCCCCACCCCCGCGCAATTGCTCTACGGGAGGAGGTGGCCTCGGAAGAAGGCACTCGGGGGAGAAGGGGGGGCACGAAGGGAGGTATGGGTGTTACGCTGAGGAAAGTGTGCAAGGGAGGGCGCGTGCCTAACCCGAGGAGCCCTGGGGAGAGGGCGGCACTGGGGCCTCGAGGCTGACGGAAGGGGGAGACCCGGGCTACAGAATGCACGGTTGGGGTCACGCAGACAAATCTCTGGGAAAGCGGGTAGCCCCGCAGCCAGTGGGGAAAGATCCTATGGAGCCAAGGGACTTTCACAGCCGCAAAAAACACAAACCTCCACTCGCCTGCCTACCTGGCGCCGGAAATGACCAGACGATGCGCGCGCAGAGCAGGAAATGAGGCTCCCTTGGCGCGCAAGCGCAGAAAGAAAGCGGTGCCTCATTCCCTCGGAACGAAGCTGAATGGTGCCCCCTGCGGCTTGGGGTGGGATCGCAGTGCCTCGTTTCCAAGGGACTACCGGAGAGGTGAGCGGCTCTGGAGGTCATGCCCAGAACCCCGAAGACATAGCGCCTCTGGAGAGAAGGGGTATACTTTCGTAGGACCTGCAATAGAGGCTTATTGATGTTCCTTTAATAGGTACACCATCAATAGTCTCCCTCCTACCCCAAACTGTCTTTGCCCAGTTGCTCTCCGCAGAGGTCATCTAGGCCTGTTATCGGGGTACTTTAAACATCATAATGCTCCAAATGCAATCTGCTGACTTGCTTCTTAAAATCATCGCGAAGCCTGTTCAAAATGCAGCTTTTCGTGTTCCACCACAGTCCTACAAAACCAGACAGTGGTAGGTCGGGGTCAGGGAATCTGAATGTAAAGCAAGCGCTCTCCTCAACAGGAAAGATTCTGAGGTGCACACGTTTGACGACCGTTGAGAACCAACCACCAGGCTTTGCAAAACTACCCCCCCTGCGTGTTTTCGGCCCTGTTCCGAAGAGCCGGGCTTGTAGAGTCAGACCTGGACCCTGGACCTCTTCACGTTGCTGGCCCTTGGGGAGCGGCCCCATGTTTCTGAGCCTCAGTTTCCTCATCTGTGAAATGAGGATGATGTTTGTAGGTATCTCATGGAGTTGTTATGAGGACTAAATGAGTTAATCCGTTTAGAGTATTTAGGACAGTGTCTGGCATATAGGTGCCAATTCACCCATTTTTCCTAATCTCCAGGACAGCCCCAAGGCCCGGCCTCGCATTGACCGAGTCCTGACGTTCAGACTTTTACCATTAACTCCCCATGACGCACACTGTAAGCTTTCTGTGTTTTCATGTAAACACGTGCAAAGAGCTACCTTGGCTGAAACTCGGGTTGTGGTCTTTTTTTTTTTTTTTTTTTTTTGGCCTCTACCAGCGCCTTTGGAAAAGGCCGACTCGCGCTGCTGGGGCTCGGCCGCCGCTTAGCTGCGGGTTTGTGACCTCCGCTCCCTCCCCGCCTCGCCCCGCCCGGTCGCGCCAGAGCTCCGCCTCCCATCCCCGGATGGCCGCCCCGAGGTGCGGGCACTACCCAACCGTTCGATAGTCTGAAACACCCTGTGCGGCCCCTGGAGATGAAAGGTCCCTCTGATCTAGGCTTCGCTGTGAGGGAAACTCCCATTGATTGATTGATTGATTGAACTGATTCATTCTTTCATTCAGTTCAAATCCATTGAGCGCCTACTTTGTGCCAGATGCCAGATAGAAGAGTTTGCGGTGTTCGGTTAACAGATGAGCACCGTGAAATTCAGAGAGGGGAGAATGTCTTGCTAGATTCCAGCATATCCCAAGCCCTTAGCACCAGCTTGTGTCTCCTGATATGTGGTGTTGCAATTGTTAAACACCGGTATTTACTAATACTCATGGTTAACCAGGGCATGCGACTTGATCCCTGGACTTGCTGGAACCTATTTTAGGTTTCACTCCAGACCCCCGGCAGTCAGTGTTGGAGGCCTCTGGCTTTCAAACTCTGGGAGGATGGCCACGCCTGGTCTGTTCGCAGAAGCCAGGCAGCAGAGTCAGCCGAGGGGAAGTTGTTGAGGCAAAGGCAACTGAAAGGCCCCCCTTTATGCGCCGAGGCTCAGAGTAAGGAGGTGGGGGAAGGAGTCATAAGAAAGAAGATCTTAAATGTACTCTCCACAAAAAAGAAATGGTCAGTATGTGAGATGCTGGAGGCCTGAATCATTTCCCAGTCTCATTTTCAATGTGTAGGTGCATCAAATCAGCACGTTGTACACCTTAAACTTACACAACGTTATACGTCAACTACAGTGACTTGTAACAGTCAAAATGTTTTAAGTCAATTACATTGACTTATAACAGTAAAGACAGGGACAAAAAAAAAGGGAAGTCACTTTCTAGGGGCAAGGCAGAAGCATATGCTGCTAGGACTGAGTTCACATGGAAACTAAGAGGGTTCTCAGAGCAGCAGCCCTTGCAGTATTCATCCGACCCAAGCCCCTCCCCTCCATAAGTTCACTCATCGGTGCATTCATTCATTCATTCATTCACTTCTCTATCACATTCATTAACTCATTCTCCTACTCATTTCCTCACACATGCATCCATTTACTCATTCATTTATTCACCATTTATTTGGTACCTACATGGAGCCACAGGTACAGGGCTAGATAAGAGACATCTGGGGAGGAGTGAGATCTGGTCCCTGCTCCCAAGGAGCACAGAGCCTCACTGGTGAAGGACAACCAAGTGAGGACAGATCATTACAACCCAAGACAATCAAGGTGTATTCACGATCAAACAGGGTAGAGGCATTTCTTTACATCCTGCTACACCCACCCTCCAGGGCTCAGTAAAATTAAGACAGGTGCCATGACATCACCAGATAAGATGAGGAGAGCCTGAGGCTGTCACTCTAATGAGGACTTAGTGGGATTGGCTTCTGTGTTGCCTCATGCCCACCCTAGAACACAGACACGGACTGGTGTAGAAGCCCCAAGAGATAGCACAGTGCCTGGCACTGAGGCAATGCCCAGGGTGTATTTTTATGTCCCAGAGGCAGACGGTGATGTGGTGGGGAAATGTGTGAGTCCTGGATTCTGACTGCCTGGGTTTGGATCTCCGCCACTTCCTGGCTCTGTAGCTTTGGATAAGGTATTTAGCCTCTCAGTCACTGACTTGCCTCATCTGAGAAATGGGAAAATGATAGGACTTAACTCATCGGTTTGGGGTCAGGATTAAGTAAACCCTTAGCACCATGCCTGGCACGAAGTAAGCACTTAATAGATGGTAGAAGTTATTGTTTATTAAATGAATAGTAATGGTCAATCTTATTAGGCTGAGCATTGACTGTCATGCACTGTGCTAACAGTTTTACAGACATTACCTTATTTAATCTGGTAAACCACCCTCTGAATTGTCCCTTTTACAGGTGAGAAAATAGGTTCCGAATGAAACGGGAGAGGCGATGAACATGATCCAGCGTCAGGTTATCTTGCAGTCGATAAAGACAGTGATGAGATCCGTGGTTATTAACGTAGAAAGGTGTCTATTAAGTGAGAACAAAAGGAAACTACAAAATATTAACAGCAGGATCCCATTTTGTTTACGGAAGGACATTGTTAAAATGTTAACATTGATTATCTCTGATTAATGGGATTCAGGATAACTTTAATTTTCCCTATTTAACTTCTTGCTCTTTTCTGATTTTCCTCCAATGGGGCTATAAGCATGTATTATTTGTGTAATTAAAATCATGTTTTAAAGGTTTAAAATTTTTAAGAAAATCCCCAATGTTCAGTTTAGCTTTGCTCTGCAGGCTGTTTAAAAGGAAGAAAACAAAAGTACCCTCACTACTTTCAATTTTCCCTTGTTTAGTGGGGAAGAGGGTCAGTTTTCCCTTTTCACACAATAAAATCTTGGGGACTGAGAAGGAACCAACCATACAATTCTTCACATCCTTGGAGTCAGGTGGCCATGGGCTTGCATGCCAGCTTTAGCACCTGCTAGCTGTGTGACGGAGACCAATGACTAAATCTCTGTTTTGTCCTTCCGAAAAAAGCGGTAACGCCCACCTCCTCGTAGCATTGCTGTGAGGACTCAGACAGACAAGGCCTGAACAATCACTCCTTGCCTGGCACGCGGAGAATGCCCAAGCCCTGGTAGCTGTTCCTACAAGAGTTACCATAAACACAATTTGTTTTTGGTCAGAACAGTGTGCGTGAGCTCATCATTACATAACTGACAGAAGGCGACTGCTGGGGCAGGAATAGGGTCTTGGGTGAATGTCCCCCTCCTCCCTGTCCCCTCTCACATTCCTGGACCGCTGGCCGCGTCTATGGTTAGAGCTGCGAATGCAGCGACTAGGACCACCAGTGGGACCTCCATTGAGACAATGGGTGTCTTGGTTTCTGTGAAGAGTCAAATGTTCATTTGTGACATGTAGTGATAGAAACAAACCGCAGCGACTATGGGAGCGCTATCACTGTGCCCCAGTTCTGCCCAGGCCTCACACCCCCTCTGCCTACCATCCCGCCCAGGCAGCGCGGGATGCAGCATAGAAGCTTTTCTCTCCACTGATGCGCCTCTGCATGTCATCTCTCCTGCAACTGCCACCCCTCCCCGGGACGGGCCATTTCTGCCTGAATCAACACTGCCCCCAACTTGTGTCTGCACTGTAATCTTGCCTGAGAAATCTTACACGGAAACACTGTAATCTGCGCTTGGTTAGACCAGGGAAAGAATTGGTCTAAGGGGGAAAACATACAAGTGACACACCCATACCTTAAATGTTTTAAATCAACTTAAAGCACATTCACCGACCTTTCGACTCTGAAGCCAGGTTTTTTCCCTGGGAAACGTCCAGTGGGGTTCTCCCTCACGTTCCTTACATGAAACCAGCCAAAGAGTTCCAGTCTTTGGTTTAAGAGTAACATGGAGCGAGAACTTAAGACACTTTCGACACCAATGCAGAATGCTCAAGGACTTCCCCTCTGTCCCCCAAGTCTTTTCTGTAGTCTGGTTCATAGCAAATTCAGTAGCAACTCACCTTTATCGGGTCTCTCCAAAGTAGTCAACTTAGTTTTACTAGTCTTTCATTTTTGAGTCATATTTCATTGGTTCACTAATTCACATCATTATAGCATAGCGCACAGCTGGCATAACAGGCTCGGGAACACACATAATTGACTACCGGTAAGCAGACTACTCTTGACTGCTAGTAGCTTTGAGTGTCACGGTAACTCAAGTAGGAGACAGGCTGTTAAAGAGGAATGGGGAGGGTGAATAAAGAGTGTCTTGCAGACTGGTTCACTCCCACACTCATCCGTCCTGTGCTTATCCACGTTTGCTGTCCCAGAGAAGACCGTGAAGGACTGGACAGCAGGTTGGCACATATCCACGTAAGTCCCTTTGTCACAGCTGGTCCTGATCTCCCTTTGTGGAGCTTAAGGTTGAAAAAGGAATGCCAGGTCCCGGGCAATCAAGAATAATTTATGAAACACCTTCATTTATGCAACCTTTGGCGCAAAGTTGTGGGAAAATGTTAGCTCTGTTCTCAAGATTATATTCTGTTTGGGAGTACCAAATATGAACCAACTACCATTTTTGAATATTTACCGTGTATCATTTTCCTGCACACATAAGCTCATTCTAATCCAGTATAATTGATTTGCACATACTAGAGATTTAATTTCTGCAACAGCCCTACTAGGTTGTTTTATTACTATCCCCATTATCACCTGAGGAAACTGAGGCACTGAGAGGTTAGGGACCTGGCCTGAGGCACACAGCTAGAACATGACAGGTCCGGGAACATTCTGTAGAGATTCAACAAAGGAAGGGCTAAGTCCAGAGGATGACTTTCTGATCATCCTCACAGATCTTTCCCACATTTCCAAATTTCTAGCCTCTAGAATTAAATTCCCTTCTAGGATTGAGCCTCCGGGCTACCCAGCCACAATCAAGTAGAAAGAAACACACAGCGTTATTTCTGAAAATCAGCCATTTAATCTATTTGAACCCAATGAGGGGGGAAAAGAACGAAAACATTTTTTTCCCTTAAGATTTTGTTTATAACGGGTTGGAGGCGTCTCTTCCATAGGAAACTGACATCCTCTATGTCCTCAAAAGTTTGTTTTTTTTTTTCTAATGCAAAAAGTGGAATTTCAACTCCTGGACATGCCACACATTTCCCCGCCCCGCCCACACCCCCTACAGGCCCACATAGTCACGCACCAAAGGGACTCCTTTCTGTAACTGGGGAACAGAACGTAAAAACAGTCCATCTAAGTGGCCACAGACACCGGAAATAACCAAATGCACATCAGTGAACTCATATGCAAGCCAGGCACCTCTTCTACTTGGAATCCAGAGCCAAAATTACAAATGGCAGAGACATGCGCTATTAATATAGATTAAGTTAAAACTCCTTCCACTGGACACTCCCCTTAATTACAAAAGTATGCAAACAATCTTGATATAAATGGAAAGCAGGTGGGCGGCCCTGTCCCTGGGGCACCAGAGCATACCTGAAATTCTCTGGGTGGAAGCAGTGCCTGGACCGTTGCCCCTCCCTTTCAGGACTAAAGGGGAACAATGAGGGGGAGCAGTGGGTAGGGTCCCACCGCAGGAGCAAGTGGGGAGACACTGGAGCCACCCCAGGAACCAGGAACATGTTGGTGCGTGGCCAGCCGACGGGGGAGCTCAGTGGCAAGTGGGCCACAACTGGGCTGGAGAGAGGGCCAAGGCTGTGCAGCCCTTGGGAGCCCGGAGGCTATGTCCAGAGGGAGAAGGGTGGGTCTGCTTTGCTTCCCCTGCCTAAGGCCTTGGGACTGATGGTGGCTGGCTGGGAGAGGCCGAGACGTGATTATTTTACGGTTGCAGAGAAAAAACGCTTTGCATCTGGATACAAGTGCGCAAACTGTCTGGTTCTCAGAGGATGACTTCCCATCACAACGAGCTCCTCCACCAAGAGAAGCTGCTGTTACACAGCATGGGGGCTGAGGCACATTGGTGGGGGTTCAGAGGATCAAGGTGAAGAGAGGAAGGGGAACCCACCACCCGCCCAGTGACCAATGGGAGACTTGAATCTTCACCACTGCAGCCTAACAACTGGGCATCTGCTTCTTGGGAGGAAAAGAAAGGGGTGGAGGCGAGGCTCTGAAGGCCTGGGCTCTTGGGTGGGCAGAAAAGGATGGGGCAGCAGTGAGGGTTCCATGTACAGCGCCACGTCTCAGGGGCTGGCCCGGAAGGACCTTGCTTTGTTGAAGGCGCCAGGTCGGGGGTACCTTTGGGCAGCCCGGTCCAGAGCTGACAGCGCAGGTTTGCAGGTTGGCTGCTCAGGGGGGAAACTATGTGATTAGTGTGTCTAAATGGTGGAGGCTATGAGATTGTCAAAGCCTGGCTGAGAGCTGGTAGACGTGGATTCTGGGCTGTTCCCATAAGAGAGAAGGGACTATAGCCCTTCTAGGAGTGGTCCCCAACATCCCCGAGCACCCCTTGCCTGATTCTGGTGTTGGTGCTCCCCAGGGGAAACAGCATCACAACTTCAGGCAGTGTAATTCATCTAAAATTAAATGCGGGGGGGAAAGAGGTAGCTGCGAAACCACGAGCCACCCCCTGGCTCCCCCTCGCCCACTTTGGGACAGCCAGATCCGGGGCCAGATAGAGGCGCTGGAGGCAGGGCTGATGGTCTCGGTCTCCATAGGTCCTTGGCCGTCAGGCTGGGCAGGTCGTCAATGCATCTTGCCCAGCTGGATCTTCTTCCAGGCCTCCGAGGCTGTGAAGATACACGAGTCCAGAATGCCAGCAACGGTGAAGGTCCCGCCAATGATGGCACAGATCTGAAAGTGGGGGGAGGTCAGAGGTCAGCACTGGAGGGAATGCCACGCCTGTCCCCTCCCAAATCACTAGAGGACGAGCGTGTGCAGATGCCCATTACACCTACCACGTGGTAAGCCAGGGGGTCTGGAACATCCTCAAAAAACCCCACTTGTTGGATGATGAATTTAGTAACAATAAAAGCATAATCATCAGCTCCTTTAATTCCCATGTTAACCTTCTGAATGAGGAAAGGGATTATTAGACCCATTTCATAGGTGAGAAAACCGAGGCTTAGTTAGGAAACTAAGTTCGCACAGTAAGTAGCAGAACTGTGACTTGAACTCTTCAGGTATATCTTGACCTTGGAGCCTGCGGTCTTAATTTCTATTCTAAATTTATCAGATATTTTTACAATCCCTTTTACCAATGAAGGAATGGAGGTACAAAAAGGTGGCACCACTGGCCCAAGGTCATGCGGCCAGCAAGTGGCAATCGTGGGACTTGAAGCCGGGTCTGACAGGTCCAGGCTCAGTGCTGCCTGGGACTGAGATCTGGGGTGGGCTGGAAAGGCAGCACTGGCCTGGATGGACTGGAGCGAGAAACAAATCTCCTCTCATTCTTAAAATCTTGTGCTCTGTTCATAGGTTGGGTAATAATCAAATAAGCATACAGACAAATACAAAATTACAAGTGCTACGGAGGAGAAAGCGGGCCGTGGCGCTCCCAGAAAGCTCATACAGAGTTGGGGGGGGCTGTCCTGTGCCTTTCAAGGATGTTTACCAGCTTCGTGGGCCTCTATCCATGACAAGCCAGTAGGACCCTCTCGTCCCTGTTGTGACAACCAAAATGTCTCCAAACATTGTCAAATGTCCCCTGGAGGTCACAATTCTCCTGATGAAAAACTGCTGTAGTAAGGGGGTAAGAATGAATGTCACCTGTATGTCTGTACTTCATAATTTTCTGCCACATAATATAACCACCACAGAGCAGTGCTGCCAGCACCTTCTCTGTGCCAGGCACGGCTTGATGTGCTTCATGCTCCCATCACTGAGTCCCTGGGCCAACCCAGTGAGGCAAGTGCTATTCTTATACCTATTTTACAGCCAAGGAAACTGAGGCACAAAGACACCGAATCACCTGTCTAAAGCCACAGCAATTGACGGCCGAACGGGGGTACACACTGTAGAGTCTGCACTCTGAACATGACACTGCTGCGTCTCGGGCATGAAACGCCCTACCCAAGTGAATAACTCACTTTGCTGTGAAGCTGTCGAAACTACTCTGGTGACGTACAAAACGCATGCTACGTGGTACTCAAACCTCTCTTGCCTACCTATGAGTTGCTGTCTGGTGCCATAAAAGAATCAAAGTATGAGCAAGGGAAGATAAAAGGAGTCCACAGAGGGTTTGCAAGGAAACAGGAAATGTCTTTTTCCCCTTGAGCACATACTTTATGCCATTCCTAAGCCCCGATACCACCCACCCCTCCGTATGCCTCGGAGGGAGGCACCTCACGTCCAGGGCCACACAGCAGGTACGTGGCAGAGCCAAGTCGGTCTGCCCGCAGAGCTCTCACTCTTCCCCACAGGCCAAATTTACGTGGCACTTAAATGACCATGTAGAAGCCCTGCTGGGCAGCCCCAGAGGGCGTGAGACTGCCCTGAAGGCACCACCAGTGGCTGGCCAGCCACTGACACTTGACCACTGGAGGACTCTGGGAGAAGGCAGCGCCTTAATGGACCCTTTGGTGCCAAGTGGAGGCGGCCAGGAGGCACAGCAGAGGCAAGAGGGGCGAGTGAATCGAACCGGCATTTATTTTTAAAATGATATTTCCACGAGATGAGCTAAGCGGAGGCCTGTGAGGCCCCAGGCAGACAGAGCCGGTCTGTAAGGAGGGGTGGTAAGTGGAGCAGCTGGCATTCCAGTAATAACAGCCCAGGAAACCGGAGCAGCCCCCCCAGGGAGTGAAGAGGCTGGGGGCGCTGAGGGGATTATTGTGGAGTATCTTCAGGGGGCCAGGCCTCGCTCTGCCAGCCTCGGAGCATGACGCAGGGGCACTTTTCAAGGAAGATGACGGCAGGGGAGCTGGTTTATTTTGGTAGAGTGGATCAGATGATGGGAGATTTTATACCACAAAATGCTTTTAGAGCTTGGATCAGAGGATAGGAAAATGTGACTTAAGTGCAATGGAGCAAATAATAAAAAAATAAAAAATAACCACTCACACACATACCTATATTCATCCACACACTTTGAAACTCGAGTGTTCCTATGATTCACATCCACCGGGCACCCAGTCTGAAGCCTCCTTTCACTGGGCTGGCCCAGAGCAGGAGACGACACTGCATTGAGGTACCAGAAAAACCCCCAAAACACATAGCTGTGGGGAAACTGAGGCCCTGGGTGCCTGGAAGCTGCTAAGCCACTGAGGAGGCCCCGTAGTGAACGTACTGGTACCCCCAGCTCAGCAGCATGTTCCCCACTATCCTACAGCTGTTGAAGGTGCTGGTCACTGGTCGACCGAGGAGGGGGAATTCTGGCACATTCGAGGGGGTGGCTCAAAAGCTGAGAGAAATCTAGCAGCCCTCCTGATGTTGCCATAGCCCCTGCTTTCATTATTTTTGGTTCTTCAGCCTGCTCGGGCCTCTCTGACATGCTCAGATGCACAGGTGGGGACCAGTGTGAGGTGAGGCAGGCTCGTGAGAAGGGTCCTGGGGTGCTCTCTGATACATGGGTGGTCACAGAAACTCCCAGCACACCTGGACCTGTCCAAGGAGGTGGTCAGTCATGGCCGTCCCGCCATCTGTCACACGGTTCTTACGTCTGAAACACAGGGAACTAAAGGTAGCCATGAGGCTCCCCGAAGGGTATGGTTGTCTTTGGACTCAGGTGGTGGCAAAATAACAGGCTTCCTTTGTGATTTCTTGGCTGGTGTGTGTGTGTGGTGGCGGGGGGAGCCGGGGTGGGGGGGACACGACGACTATGGTCAGACGTTAGGAGGCGGAAGCAGATCTCAAGCATGGATTGAAGAAAAGGCTGGCGGCAGGGAGGACGGTGACTGCGTCTCCCTGACCTGTGGGGACAGGCTCAAGATGAATACAAAGGACAATAAAGAGAACCATGCCCACGACACTGAGTTCCCACAGCCTGCTGCTCCACACGCAGAAGAGCAAGGAGACCAGGGCCTCCCTGGGGCACGGAGGCCGGGGACATGTGAAGAGGGGCTCGAGCAGACTAGGGTGAGGTAAGGACACGGGGAGTCCACCGGGGCCTTCCCTGCGGCGGCGGCACAACGAGCTCGCAGCTTTTAGAAGCTGAGTCGTGGCTGTCACTTACTCTGGCCTGGGAGAGCCTTTCTGGGTCTCCGTCTTTTCATCTACAAAATAGGAAAGCCATCCCTGCCTTGCCATTTGTCGCACTGCAGGCGATGCCTCTGGAGGTCCTGGCACCTAGGAGGTGCTCAGTAAATGACCCCCAAGCTCATGGTTCTGTTAACCGGAAGGCTGCAACCTTGTTGCTAAGACCCGAGATTGTCTAAAGCTCTCTAAGATCCACTCGAAGAAGAACATTGGGTAAAAGTTCACTTATTCCCCAGATCAGGCCTTTGCGTCTCGATTTCCATTTTCTATCTGGCTCATTGAAGCAGATGAAGTCAATTTACAGAAAGACCAGACAGCAAGGGTGACCACAGGCAGAATCTTTGCAGTTGCCCAGGTCCCAAGCACGCCAATGACCCATTCTACAGATGGGGAAACTGAGGCGTAGATGGGCTGTTTCAGATAAGCACCAAGAAGTGTTTGGGATGAAGAACATCCATCCAGGCAACGCACCTAGGCCACAGGTAGTTTCCATTCTCTGGCCAGTCAGGGGGCGCCTCAGACCCCACAATGCCCTACCTCAATCCTGCCGCTTAAACTCTCGTGTCCCTGACAGCCCATGGGACAGAAGACAGCAGAAGTATCTGGCATGCAGAAGGACATGCATACCTGACAAGCTTCCTGAGTGAGTAGAGGAGTGAACGAGAAAGAATGAATGGGGAGTGGCAGAGTGAGTGTTAAATGAACAAACGCAGGAATAAATGACTTGCTCAGGAAGGGAGCGGGGGTCCATGCCCAAGGCAGGGGACAGAGGTGACTCACTCACAGGGGTGTCAGCCAGGGGCTAGGGGTGTGCAGGAGACTTGGGATGCTTGCGGCCCCTTGCACCGGGGGCCCTGCATCAGCCTAGCTCCCTGTGCCTGTTTCCTTTTACAAATGAGAAAGCTAATCATTACCCGTCAGGATAGTGGTGGGATTAAATGAGTGTCCATGCCACCTTTGAATGCCTGTTCCCCCGGTCCCTCACTGCTGCCATGCTTTGTACCTCCTGACCAGGCCCCAAGACAGGAGGGACAACGTGTGTGTAGGGGTGGGGGTGGGGGTGGGGGTGAAGGAGCAGAGCCACTGAGCCAGAAAGGGCCACCACAGCTAGCACATGCAACCCTACTCTGGTCAGCAGCCCCAGTTTCAGAAATGAAAACAAGGACAACTCGATATCCAGGCCCCAGTGAGTCTGAGAGAGGCCCATTACTCTGCTTTCAGCAGAGGTCATCAATAATGGCCCTTTGTTCTTCCGCACAGACCTCCTCCCTGCGGTTCTACCAGCTTCCTGACTGTCTGCTATGGCTAAAATGAAGTTAGCTTGTCTACCTGGAAAAGAAGGTGGGTGTGGGTGTGTGTGTGTGTGTGTGTGTGTGTGTGTGTCCCTTACATTTCAGTTATGGCTCTTAATTCCTTATAATATGTAACAGACGTGTTCCAACCTCACTGGCTGGAGAGCTGAATCCTGTTGTCCCATCAGCACTAACGCTTCCCCCACCCATTGCCACCCCCTCCCCCATTTACTTCTCTCTAGAGTACAATGAAGAAGCATGACAGACATACCACCAAGAGCTGGGGAAGACTGTGGTTTCTGGAATAAATATTTCTGGGGTCTGATCCCAGCTCTGCGACCCTGGCCGGGAAAGCCAGTTTACCTCTCTGAGCCTCAGTTTCTCTCATCTGTGAAATGGGGCCCCTATGAGGACCGAGATGACCTCTGTCTGGCTGCCTGCTATGCTGTAAGTGCCCGGGAGCTGTTCATTCACTTTCCTCGTCCAGTTAGCGTTGCTTGGAAAGCTTGTGGAAAAGCACAGTATGAGAAATAAATAATGAATCGGAGTCCCATCAGATGCTGGCGGCGGCAGACAGACTGGAGCCGTGGATGAGAACACGGTGCCATGACAAGGCAGAGGTGGGGCTGTGACAGACGGGAAGCCAGTGACTGGGCCCTGGAAAGGTGGGGGAGGGGTAGAGGAGCAGGTGTGGTGGTCCTCACACAGTGGTGTCACGCCTGCCAGACTGTCCACTCTCACCCTCTTTTGCAAGGGTCTGGGGAGAGAGTGGAGTCCTCTCCCCACCCTTTTTACATTGGCTGCAGCTGCAACATACCCACCTCCTCCTCTGAAAAAAACCCACCTTGGTTGAGCACCTACTATGTGCCAGGCCTGAGATGGCACTTTTCTCTGCCTTCTCATTCAATCCTTGCAAGTGCTTGGGGAAATGGGGTGACCCCATTCCACAGATGGGGAAATAGAGGCTCAGAGAGGGACTGACTTGTCCAAGGTCACACAGCCACCAAGTAGGTAAGGGTGATAAGAATCTAGGTCTGGGAGGCTGCAAAGGGCCTGCTTTTTTCTGTTAGACACCCCCACTTCAGCCCAAACTGAAGGCACCCCTCAGTCCCCCTCGTCAGGCATGGATGGCTTCTTCATATTGTATTTTCTCAATTCTGTTAAATTTTACGTATCCAATGTCCTAAAGTAAAGGGTCCCTATCAGCAAAGTTTACGGAGTAGGAAGCTGTGTATGGCTGTAAAAATAAAAAATAAGTATAGTGTGTAAAAGGGAGCCCACTCCATTCTAATATTCCTTATATGTCTCAGAATTTGCCTTAGAAAAGCTTCCATCCAACTGAGAAACCTGTGTTCAGACTCAGTTGGCACCATCCGTCCCTGGTACATGGCCTTCTGGAAGATCTAGCTTTGCTCAGACGTCTGGAAGGATCTGAACTGAAGATTTTTGCACATTTCCAAACTAACTGAGCTGCTAATTTGGGTTTATTCTGTTCCTCAGATAACGGAAATTGTCCTGGGAGTGGACCAAGATGTATACCCCTCCGCCTGTTTGTTCATTGTCTGATACCTATTTATTATCACCTGCCTGCACTGTCCCAGGTCTGGAGACCAGAGGTGACAAAGACCCAGCCCTGCCTTCTTGGAGCTCACAGTCCGGGGAGAGAGACATGACGGCAGAAGTGTCAGTAGGAGAGGATGGAGGCTCTGAAAAGGCGGTCGTGCCTGTCCAGCTACAAAGCTGGTCTTTTCCCAACTCACACAATCTTGGCAGGTAAAACCTTCTCAGTTTTAAGTTTGTCTCCTCTTAATTCTTTTTACCGTCTCTTCCCCTACCCCAAGCACCTGCTGCTTTCTGTCTACGGAATATTCTTTCAGGTGCCCAAACAGATGAGCGAAAGGTAATCAGATAGGGGCAGAAAAACTTACAAAACACAAGTTTGAACAGTTTGCTTTTTTTTCTCATGGTTTGCATGTGCATGACTGTGACGATCACGCGTGCTCACAACATTGCTTTGTTTCCTGCTATTACTTCTTCTTGATTCCCAGGACAGAAGCCACTGTATCAAATGATCCTGTGTCCTACCAAGGGCCACATGGCTTCTTGGGGCTTGTTGTGGGAACATCCGTCCTTGAGAGCCGTTGTTTTGGAAGAGGGAGGTGGGCTTTGGGGTCAAATCCCAATCTTGCCATTTACTGACTGTGTGATCTTAGAGAAGGTTCTTTATCTCTCTGGGCCTCAATTAACGCACATATAAAATAGGAATGTACCATCTACCTTGGAGCGTTCCTGGGAGGGTTAAAGGAGATAACTGTAAAATTATCTGGCACAGAGTAGGTGCGTAGTAAGTGTAGCTATATGATCACTTCTCCAAGCAGCTGTCCATTGTATATTTCTGTTCTGAGCACCTATGACCAGGCCAGGCCCTGTACTAGATGCTGGGGACACCTAGTTGCCTGGCAACCATGCAGCGCAATCTCAAATTTGGGGGATCCTTTCACTGGCAAGGAGCACCTTGAGGGGTCATGTCTAATGCAGCGATCCCTACTGCCCCGTGGAAGCATGTCAGTACCAGCTGGTACTTTTTGGTGGACAAAAACTGTCACGGCCATAGTGGCCCAATTCGGTACTTTGTGACTTCTGGCTGCTCTCCACAAATAGCATAAAACATACAAGGAAAGTGATGTGACTCCTCCGAAGACATCCAATCTGTCACCAAAACCCACTTGAAGGCAATCACACAAAAGAGGTTTCAGCAAGTGGCAGGGGACACATGTGCCTGTGTGGGCGGGGCACTTGGAAGGGGGTCACTTGCATGTTGTTAAATACCACCTGCTGGTTTCCTTAGCGGTGGAATTTTCTGGACGAGCACAAAGCGGAGGTCTGAGCAAGGCGCCCTGGGTGGCTAGAGGAGCCCCCAGCAGCCTGGTGGGCACTTCTGGAGGAGGACCCCTCTTCCGTTCAGGCTTGGGCTAAACGGGTCCTTTCCAGACCATGAGACCCTGGAGGGGCAGCCGTGCATAAGCCAGGTACTTGATACTTGGAGCTGCATTGGGGAGACCCCCCCCATTACATCCACGCCTCATTCCAGCCCACCTACAGCTGCCTCCGCAGCCGTCACATGACGACATCCTGGCTTAAGACCCCTCTTCAGCAGCCCCTCCGAGGAGCTATTTGCAGAGACCCCCATTTGTGGTTCAGGGGCTTTACACACAAGTGTTTGATTTTAAAAAGAGTGAAAGAGAAGTCACAGCAGGTGCCTCCACTTCCATCCTGGCCCCACCCCGCCCTGCGCAAGGGCTGCTGGGGGTCTTTGTGCTGTGTGTCCGCATGCAAACGTCATCCCCCACATCTGCTGTCCTGTGACAAGGGCCTTTGAAGCCCCACAATGACGCCATCTGCCAGGGACATCCAGCAGCTCACGAGAGGCTGACCCCACAGTTGCCATGGCAACTAAAAATGGCATCATGGGGCCTTCAGAAAAACTACCAGGCTCATGCTGTCTGGAGGTTCCCTGCAGCACTGCTCACACTCAGGTGGAGGTGGCTGGGACAGGGACGTAGGAGGGGCTGGTGGTCAAATGGAGAAAGAAACAGAGGCGTGTGGCCTCTGGGTGATGAAGAGCAGGCTCCTCCCGTGACTTCTTGGGCTTTCCAGCTCTCAGAAGTCCCTCCCCATCGAAAGAGGCCACCGGACCTCACAAGACGTGCTGTGCTGGGCACCTACGCACGTACGATTCCCTTTGCTTAGACGCTCTCTCCTTCACATACCAGTCTAGAAAATGTCACCTCACCCTTTAGGACCCATCTCAAGGTTTCCTGCTGGGAACTTTCCAAATAGACAAGACTGCGCCCACCTCTTTGTCGCTGCCGTACCTGGTGCCCAGTTCCATTGGTGCCCCTGCTGGGTGGGACTGCAGCTCACTCTGTGCTCACCTATCTCCTCTACTAGCTCGTTCCTCCAATTTCTAGTGAACTTGGGCATCTTTTCACGCCCTGTGTGGGCTCTTCTGTGAAAGGCTCGTCTTTACCCACTTTCCTTTTTGATCGTTTTAACTTTTTCTTACGATTTGTAGGAGTTCTTTATATATAACCTTCTTGTTTGCTTGGCAAGTATCTTTTCCCTATTTGTGTCTGGTGTTTCGACTTTATGTTAGGTGTCCTTTGTTGAGTGGAAGTTTAATTTTTTTCTGGAGTCAGAGAACAGACAAGGCTGTTCTGAGGCTCACGTAAGCCCCCGAGTTTTGACAGCCTTTGTATCCATCCAGACGGCTTTCTGTAATTGCAAAGAACTTCCATGTCAGGATTTCCTCTGAGACTCACGAGGTCCGGGAGGTAGGGAGAATACAGATTATTTTCCTGTTTTGTAGACTAGCAGATGGAAGCCTTGTGGCTATCTGATCTTTTGCCTCCTTGCTCCCACTCCTCACTCCTCCAGTAACCGGCCCCTGATTTTTCTCTTGCAATCTTTCTCCTGTGATCAGAGTGGGGCTGGCCAGCTGGGGCATTCTATTCATTCTCCGGGCCACAAGGATGGCATGGGACCTGAGCCAGGACAATGACAGCAATAGCATATCCAGGTCTCAGGGTGGAATTACTGAGAAAGAGGCATCTTCTATTGGTAAATTCTATTTGAAAATGAGACCACTGCAGAGGAAACCAGGATGAAGGAAGACCTATCCCAGACAACATTTACACCTGGATCCAGCCATGCCTGACGCCTACATAGCCCTCGAACCAGCTTGATGTAGAGTTCTGTCTCTTCTGTACCAGAGTCCTGACTAATACAAATCTAGGTAGAGCTGGAAATGAAAATGCCAGGACTGGACCCCTGATCCTGAATCATTATTACAAGTATAAAGAGGTGTAGAAGCATAAGGACCGTTAGGCCTCAGTTTCCAAATCTGTGAGATAGGGATAATCACCCATTTCCTCACCTCAGCTGACTCAGACCCTTGACTGAAGCAAGGGTGACCCAGCTATTCTGACTCCAAGGACATTTTGAATGGGAGGTCAGGGAAGAGTATACTTGATAGAAATAATCAGCATTTAAAAAAAAAAAAAAACCAACTGACATCAGCTTGAAGCTGCCCCACAGAAAAGTGGACTTGGTGGAGACAATGGCAACAAAAAAAAAAGAAAAGAGAACAGGCAGGAAGGAAAGAAAGAAAACACCTGACAATATCAGTAGCTATAGTTGGAGAACAGATATGAAAAATTTACACAGAAAAGGATAAACCCTGCTAAGCATCCTTTCCATAAAAACAAAAAACTGGAGAAAACGTGAACCACTGATCGAGCCTATAAAGATCCGCTTAAGGAATGAAATTGATTTAGTGGCATTCCCCGCTGGAACATATTTTCCTGATGAAACATCACCGATCTTGATGTGACTCTGAGGACATTTCTGAACATCCTAGGGATTAGAGCCTAGTGTGTACAGCCTGAGCCCCTGGCCCTGAAGGCTGTGCCCTCTTTCTGCGAGAACCCGTGGAGGCACCAAGAGAAGGAGCCCCCAGCAGGCACGCCATCCACTCACCGTGGTGATGAACCTGTACAGAGGCTGCCGTCTCTCTGTGTACTTGACCGTGATGGGGCTGAGGTCGTATCGGAACCAGATGGCGGGGATGATACGCCCGGTGTGGCTGTAAGCAACATACTCCTGGGCCCGAGAAAGAGACGAGGGGGAGAGGGCGTGAGATTCAGGCACAGAGACCACCTCGCAGCGGGTGGGCGTTGGATTGTAGAGGGTTCCCCAGCAACCCACAAGAATGGGCTTTCTTTCCTCCCTCTCGCTCCCCCAGGGAGCCAGACCCCACCGGCCCCTCCTTTCACACCCCTTCCCCAGAGGCTCTGCCATCAGTATCGGGACAGACAACGTTGCTGGGATCGTGCTGGACCCTTTTGGCCCTTTGGAAATTAGCCATATGACCTGGACGCAGCACCAGAATCAAAACAGGAATCTGAGAGCAGAGATGGAAAGGGACAAGTGCGATTTGGGCTCAGTCTAAGTAAAGGCCTAGTTCCCCGTTCAACTCCTGGGCCATGCAAAATCCACTTATTTATTCAACAATACTTTACTGAGCAGCTCTCCTGTGTGTTGGCTGCTGGGGACCCCAAAGGGGAGTAAGCCCCGCCACCCCCGGGGGGATGTGTCATAGTCTGGAGGACGCAGATGTGAAAATGTCCGCAATACTGCAACATTGCACATGCCGTGACAGAGGGACATGTTGGGCTGAGGGGCATGAACAAAGGACCAAGTCCCCGCAGGGCGTCTGGAAGGCTTGGTGAGGAGGGGACATTCTACGCCACACATGACATCTTGAGGAGTGTACGTATGTGTGCGTTTGTGTGCATGTGTGAGAGAGAGAGAGAGAAGTATAAAGGCCATGTGGGGAGTGAGCTTCTCGGAAGGAGCACACAGCACTGGAAAGGCAGAGGGCTCAGGCCTGCTACCCTCCCACAAGCCTTCCTGAGAAGGCACCCGGCTGGGATGAAAAGGATGCCACAGGGCTGAGTGAACAGTGTGTCCTCTCTCCGGTCTGGGTTCTTCAGGATGCTGAGAACCGCTGGGCTACCCTCATTCATCTATAACAGGAGGCCAAGCTGAACCACCGGGGCACCTCCAACCCCAAATGCTGTGCCCGAGCTCCAAGGCTTCTCCCGGGGAGAAGCGCGAGCGAGACATGCCCTCTCTGTTGGATTGCCACCGGCCCTGACGGGCACAGCCCCAGTCGCTCACAGGGCAGGCTGGGCCAAGGCCACAGATAGAGCTGAGCAAGCTGTTCTGGACGCTGGGCCCTTGCCAAAGCCTCAGGGAAGGAGCCTTGGGCAAAACAAGATCAGCTTTCTCCAGGGAGAGCTGATGGGGCAGGGTGACTGTCGGTCACAGCCCAGGCCTGAGGCACAGAGAAAAATAATGAAACATAGCAGGAGTAAGTACTATGTACCCAAAGGCGCCTTTGTGGGCTAAGTGGTTTTAAAAGCATTGCCTCATTTGACAGTAATCTTAGGAGGTGGGCACCATTTTACAAATAAGTAAACGGGTTATGTGACTTAGAGACTGAACCGCCTGTGAACCGGCAGTCTGGTCCACAGCTCACACACTTTCTGCTCAGACTACATCCAGTCTCCCGTTTGTCAGATGCTGTCAACACTTGAGGGTGACAATGAGATACCCTCCAAGAAACAGAGAATGAATAAAAGAAAGAGGTTTCCTTGTGGAGACTTAAACAGAACATCAGCACAGGTGGATCAGAGCAGAGGGACCTCAAGTCACCAGAGTGGGAGGAGCTCCTAGCCTAGCGGACTCTTGCCCCTCATTCAGACTAAGCGGTGATAAGCTCAAGAGGCCAAGTTCTGGAGCACTAGGAGAACTCAGCTCTAATCCCCACTTGGCCACTCTGTAGCTTACGACCACCTCTCAGTGCTTCAATGGCCCAATCTGTCAAATGGGGACAATAATAGGCCCAATGTCAGAGCTGTCATGATGACCGAAAAAGATAGTGGGGTAGGGAGCTTAGCATAACGTCCAACCCACTGGAAGGACTCAATAAATGACAGCTACTAATCTTACTATTATATTATTATTATTAACTGAGCTAAATCATACATCACTTAGGAGGCACTTTGGATGGCCCTGGAACAGAAGAAAAAGGAGTCCTGGTGGTAAAGGGGTCTACTGGGGGTGCCTCAACCAACGTGTTTGAGGCTTTCACGTCCCACTGGCAGGGTTTTCTCCAAGGAAGCCTGAGGCCGTACCAGCTTGAAACTACCCATTCTGCTGGCTCTGTCCATGCTCTGTTCCCACCAAGGCCTGCCCGCTTCTCCATGACTTTGAGTATTGGGGTCCTGGAACATTCCTGTTAACCAACAGCCATTCGGTGTAATTCACGAGCCTTATGATTTTGGATAAAGTGTTTGTGCCCTGGGAACCAGAGCGTCTGGTGTGTGCTAACCAATCAGGGTCCAGAGTCTGAAGATGCAAAGCTGTGGAGACACTTGCAACCCCTGGGACCTTTGGGGGAGGGCACCTGACTGCTCTTTCTCAAACAGATGACACCCTCTTTCCTGGTAGATTTCTTCCTTTTGACCCTGAGATTGGCCTCCTGTCTTTACCAGGGACAGAGCCTGGCCAGAGCAGCCTCCCCTCCAAGGGAACCAGGAGAAATCTTGCCCAGGCACTTGTCACGCCTGCTCTCGGCCAGCAGAGGGTGCAATTGCACACAGTTGGGCCCAGCCATGCCCCCGTACCTTGTTGGCCACCGTGTACTGGTAAGAGTACCGCTGCTTGCCACTCTTGTCCTCGTAAACCGTGGGTACAATCTTCAAGATATAGTCGTGGGAGGCAAGGGCTGCAGGAAAGACACAGCAGGATGAAGCAGGGGGACGGGCACTGCCTAGCTGGCAGCTCTATGTCATGTCAACCTTACACCTGCTTGGCACTGCCAGGGGTCCACATTTTCATCACCAAACAATCCCTCTTCGTTTCTCCCCTTTAACACCGGGAATTGAAAGACTCCACGTGTCAAGATCTTTACTGCTGTATTGAATATTAAAATTCTGAAAACAACGCAATGCCTATCAATAGAGAAAGCCCTGAAGGGTGGGTGGGTGCTGGGAGAGGCCACTCTCCAAGATGGATTGTTATGTGAAAAGGACCAAGTCATAGAGCAGGGTGAATAGCATGTGTCCGTATACCGGGGGCAGGGCGCACTCGCACTCTCTATATGGGGAATACATGGAAGAAGATTCTGGAAAGATGCCCAAAGAACTATTAGTAGTTGTAGCCTCTGGGGAGGAAGGCAGGATGTGATGAAGATCACATTTCATTGTGCACCCTCTGGTCCTGTTTGAATATGGTTACCTTTAAAGCACACTGGGTTTAAGTTTTAAAAAAGAAGAGCCCACCAAACAAAAACACTGCATCTGTGAAGAATTGATTAATTTCTTTCCCCATTTTCAATGAATGGGAGATCAGTTCTCCCTCCCCCTGGCCGTCATATTCCACTGTAACTTACCCCCACCCTCGCGGGACGGGGAGGCCGCAGAGGGCAGGGACCGAGCCTTACTCCTCTCCGTGTCCCCAGAACCCCGCGCAGGGCCTGGTACAGAGCGGACAGTAGCAAATACTTACTGACTGAATGAACGGAGGGAGGGATGGCTGGTCAGAGGCATGAATGGAAGAACAGATGAATCAGCTTCTGATAAGCATGAGGTAACCAGAATCAAACACTAGGCTGACAGAATGCGGACCCAAAGCTGCCAAATATCACTCGGGAAAGGCATGAGTTCCCTTGGGCCTTCCGGGAGGCTAAGAGAAACTCAAGGACCCTTCTATTATTACCTTCTAGAATTTTGGGTCAGGGACCATGGAGCTAAAATAAGACAGAAATTTCGGCCTGTGGGTTCTAATCCCGACTCTGACCCTGAGTGGCCCTGAGACCTGGGACTCAGCTTCTTATATAAGAGGCACGGGATACAGATGGTGTTCGTGGCCTCTTCCTGTGAATAATGAGTCTTGGTAAAGGAAAAGACAGTGCTTCCTGAACTGTCTGGAGACCTGACTCCTCTGAAAACCTGGGGATAGCCCTGCAGCCTCAGGGCTGAGCCCATGAAGACCCCAACACGCCTCCCTCAACCTGCCATGGCCCTCAGATGACAGGAGCACCAGTCATCCGGGATTTTAAAGGCAGACACGTGAGCGTCATCCCCAGAAACTCCTGCTCAGTGGTCCTGGAGTGGAGCTCGGAATCTGTATGTATTTTAAACCAGGAGTCCAAGACCACACTTGAAATACGATGCTCCACTGCACATTGTCCCAGGTTAAAAATTTGAAGGTACGAAACTTACACCTGTAATAGTTCTGTTAAACAGAATGAAGGTTACCAGAGGGGAAGGAGCCTGGGGGAGAATGAAGAGGGCAAAGGGGGTCAAATATATGGTGATGGAAGGAGACCAGACTTTGGGTGGTGAGCACATAATAGTGTAGACAGATGTTGTATTACAACGTTGTACACCTGAAATTTATGTAATGTTATTAAACAATGGTACCCCAATACATTTAAATAAAAATAAAATTTTAAAAATAGTTCTGTTAACGTTTGTACAGAAAGCAGATGATCATAAAGAAAACAAATCTACCCTCCACAGAAAACCGTGGATTTGCACTGTCACGTATAAACTGCCAGACTTACACTTATCCATGTATTTCTGATTTTCTAAAATTGGATCGGACTGTATCTTTTTCTAAGAACTGAACCCCACAGACACCACTTCAGGACCAAGACACAGAATGTAAGTGTCAGTTTTATGCGTCGCCATGTCCCCTACCACAGTGCCTGGCACAAAGTGGGTGGTCAATAAATGTTGCTGCCTGACAGCCAGCAAGGTTCTGACACACCGCCATCAGTGGTGGCCAAGGCCCCACAGCGTGGCCACGTACAGTGTGCTCGTGGCTAGACAGAGACGCTGTTCCTCCTTTTCACTCTTATAAACAATGACCTCATGAACGTCATTCTCCTAAATCTTTGTACACTCTCTTAATTATTTCCTTCGCTTACTCTCTTCTGAGTAGAACTGATGACTCAAACGCAATGACCATTTTTAAGGGCTTTGATGCAATTTGCCTAACATCCATTAGAGACAGTGCACCTAACACACCCACGTGGATTCCTTGTCAGCGGACCCCTCCTGGGGGCTGCCGGCTCCAACCTGATCCAGGCAGGCCCTTCCTGCTCCCTCCCACCTTTCAGTCATCTTATTATGGAAAAGCTCAAACGTTAAAAAAACAGGGGCTCAAATAACAAACCCCCGTGTATCCACTCCCCAGAGTCACCAATTAACAATGGCCAATTTTGCTTCATCTCTACCCAATTGCTCCTTCCCCCCATTATATTTTGAAGCTACTCCCAGACATCACATCAATTTGTCCACAGATATTTTAGTTATGTCTCTCTAAAAGATAAGAACTCCTTAAAAAAAACACACAACTACCACCACATTGCCCTCACCACAGCTCAAATAACAATCAGTCCTCCGTATCTGATTCAAAGAGAAAGGTCTGTGCTGGAAGAAAAATAGGTTACTAGGAGTGGGGGTCACTTTAGATAAGGTGGTCAGGGAGGGCCTCTCTGAGGTGGTGGCATTTGAGCTGAGACCTGAAAGACAAGAAGCAGTCCCCATGGGAAGACCTGAGAAGAGAGGAACCCTTAAGAGCAGGGGGCCAGGGAGGGGAAGAGTTCGAGAACGGAGGAAATGAAAGCCGCCCTACCCCTGGCTGGCTGTTGCCTGACTCTATGCATTTTTTTTCCACGAAGCCAGCCTGAGATGGCTTTTGTCACTCGCCCCAGAGCAGGGAAGGTTTTCTGCCCACACCCTCTGTCGGCTGGCACACTCTGGGGGCCTTCCTAGCTTGATCCTCTTTCCACATCAGGCAGCTGAGGGGTCCGTGCTAACTGCAAGCCCGTGTGGATGGCCACCTTGGGTCAACACGCTACCCTCACACAGAACTACCACGACGAGCCCACCGTACGAGCCCTCCCTTGACCGTAATCAGACATTTCCATGAACAGGAGGAGGTAACTCGCATACTCAGATGCTGCTGGAGGGTGGACCTGGCTGGGGAGCCACGGGGTAACTAAAGCAAACAGCACGAATATCAGTCGCATTACTGTGATGGTGAAAAACTGGAAACAACAGGCATTTTCCACGCAAAGGCGATGCCTGAAAACAGCACGGCAGAGCTGCTAGACGGGCGACCATGCCTCTGTCACCACTGAAGAAATTAAACACACACTGTGGTGACGTCATGAGGCTGCGTACAAAAATTAGGAGGGAAACTACTGTCCATGCTTTGAAAAAACGACTTCTGCTCATGGAGCAAGATTCACAGGGACACAGAGAAGCTTGATTTGCCAGAGGGGTGGGGGGGCAGGTCATGGAGAGATGCCTTCTTTTGCTTGGCTTTCTGACTATTAACAGAGCGGAAGGTGTTTTGGGAAACGAGAAGACAAGCCTTATGGATGAAAAAGGTGAGCTCAGGTGAGGAAACAAGCAAAGGCAACGTAACCTGTCCTGCAGGATCCAGCGGGATCCGCTTGACCAGACAGGCCTCCCTGGCCTGTTCTGTGCACATGTGCAAGGCACCAAGTATGTGAGCACGCCTGAGTGGGTGTGTGTGCTTTCTGCGTGTGTGCAAAAAGACATGGTGTTCTCTTAGATCTGGGCCCGGTGCCAGGGAGCTGAGAGGGGACAGGGCTCAGGGAGGGGGCATTCGTGGGTGGGAGGGGCTCAAGCAGGAAGAGACGGTTGGGATGGGGGAGGTGGCCCAGGTGGCCAGACCTGACTGAGCCACCCACAGACCTGTTCTCACGGTGCCACATGATCTAGGATGAATTCTGGCTCTGCCATCACTCCCTGTGGGACCTTAGGTGATTAGCTCTACTAAGAACAAGTATGTGGCAGTCATGATAACAGAAGTGATGATAATAGCTGGTACTCACTGAGCACTTATGGAGTGCCTAGGGCTGCCACATACTTTCCCCAGGGACAAGTCACTTTTCTTCCCTTCTCTGTAAGACAGGAGTAATTGCACTCTCCTCAGAAACTAGCTGTGGAAAAGAAGCCTGAAGAGCCTGGCTTACATGGAGTGCTTGATAAACGTTCCCTTCCCTCCCCCATTCCGCATCTGCTGCACTGGGAACCCAGTGGCAGGAGGCTGCTGCCTGTGGAGATACATACGGTTGGAGGTGAGTCTGTCTGCTCCCCCGAGAGCGTTGAAAGCTCCATGGACATTCTGGACCTGTGGAGAAGCACAGTGAGGGGACTGACCTCAGATGCCACCACTTCCAGGCCTGGAGTGAGGCAACTGCCAGGTGCCACGTGGTTTAGGGACCTCATCTGTAGGTAAAACTGGGATCTAGCAAGGTCTGTCTCGTAGGGAAGTTATGGGAACCAAGATACAGACACAGCACAGGCCTGGTACCCAGGAGGCACCAGCTTACTTCTCATCTTGGGTAGCTGCTACTATGTGCCACTCTGTCCTGAGTACTTTGTGTCATCGCATTCAATGACCTTACTGATGTACCATTTGGACCATTTTGTAGAAGAGCAGATCAAGGCTTGGAAAAGCATGGAAATTTGTCCAGTGTCCCACAGCTGATACAAAGTCCAAATTTAGGTCTGTCTGACCCCAGGCCTCAGCTCTTTCCATTAAGCCATGCAGAAAACTCATGCAAAGGTGGATCTGGTCTCAGCATGCTCTTCCTAAGACTCCCACAGCCCGCTGGAAGGAGGCACAGGGCTTCTGGCCTCCTACCCTGTTTGCTGCAGAGAACATATAACACTTGTGAAGAGACCTCTCTTCGCAGCAGCCGCCGGCCTGGCTGTGACACCCCCTGGCAGGGGCTGCTGTAGAGCAGGGCTGAAGACTACATCCCCTCTTCCCTGAGGACAGTGGCCAGTCAGGTCAGCTTCAAGGACAATCTAAATAAAATAGGGCATGGCACACCAGGTACAGGGGGCATGAGACCATGAGCATGGTTAACAGGGGCTGCCAAGATAGACACTCCGGGGGGCTTCCTGGAGGAAGTGACACTGACACCAAGATCTGTAGGAAAGTGGGAAGTTAATCAGGCAAACACCATGTGCAAACACATGAGCTTAGAGACAAAGGAATAGACAGAGAGCTGTATGGCCCAGAAAGGAAGGGGGTGGGGGTGAGGAGTGGAAAGGACGGAGGTCAGAGAGGTAGATGGGGACAGGTTCCTGCAGAGAGGGCCACTCCAGGAACAGTGGCAGCAGCTGGGTGAACCCTGATGCTGGCTTCAGGTGGCTGGTGTTTATTGAGCACTTAACGGAACTGCACACTCAAGAAGCCCAAAGGAAAGGAAAATTTGTCCGTTGCTGCCTTGGGATTGATCGTCTGAAGACATGGCTTCTAACCCAAGGGGACAGTGGTTCTGGAGATAAGAGTGCTAGAACGTTCCCTCCCACATCATGTCACAGGTTGTATGTCACATTCATTTGTATGACCATCTGATTAACCTCTGTCTTTCCCTCTAGACCGTAAGCTCCACATGGGCAGGGACCATGCCCGTCCTCATCAATATGGGTACAAGACCTGGCACACAGTGGGTGTTCAATACATACGTACTGCATGGATGGATGGGTAACGACGGGTAGATGGACCCTCCGCTAGGCATTTCACATTTAAAGAAAAATCCTATTTCTGCCATAACAGTGACGAAGCAGAAGGCTCTTACGGTCCTGCTTCTGCCAGCGTCACACGCCAAGGCAAGACCGCATCCTGTCCCTCCCCAGTCTGTCCTCTTCTCCCCTGGTCCGGGATACGGGCCTTCCCTCACCTCCCGGCCTCCAGCCTTGCCGCATGGGCCCGTCGTCCACATAGATGGGTGCTCTTTCTAAGATGCCAACCCCTGGTCGGTCTCACCATCCTAAATCTAACAGGGGTCTCTAGTCCCACATAAAACCCAGCTCCCTGCTCCACCTCCAAGTGGACACTTCTGAGCCCTCTTAGCCGACTCGAAAGAGCTTTCAATCCCTGGCCTCTGGCACCTCACCTCCATCAGAATAGCATTCTGATGTGCACACTTGCCAACCCATTTTTTCTAAAAGTACCCGTGAGGGTCTTTTTTGTGAAACTGACCGGTTGGGTGAGCCACAGAGTGGGAGATGGATGATGCCCTCTGCCCATGAGACTTCCCTGTCTTGTGCTTGGCCAAATCCTTCTTAGCTTTCAGGCCTTGGCTTAGATGCCACTTTACAGGGCACCTCCTCTGGGAAGCCCTTCCTGACCTCCCAGGCTACAGGGGTACCCCACCCCCCACCCCTCAGCATTGCCCAGAATCCTATGCCTCCCTTGTCTTTAGCCCTCCTTGTCCAATGTTATCATGTTTATTTACATTCGAGCTCATCTCCGTTTGAAGGTGAGAACCTTGTACTGTTTATCTATTACTATAACCCCAGGGCCTGGCACAGAGCAGAAATTTCTAGAGGATCTGATGAATCCATGACTGTATAAGGCACAATAAAGTAAGACCCTGAGCCAGACACACCTGCTTTCTTACAAGCTGTGTGACCTTGGGCAAGTTACTAAACTTCTCTGACCCAGTTTCCTTATCAGGAAAAATAAATCCCACCCAGCATCCTTGAGGAAGGTTCTGAGAGATTACACAAGGGGCATGTACAATGCTGTTGTCTAAGTGAGAAAGGGCAGGCTTCAGTGAAGGCTGAAGGTGCCAAGTTTCCGTGAGAAGGGGTGGTGTGCTGCAGAGACTGGGTTTGAATTCTGACTGTGTGCACGTAAGTGGTGCTAACGGTGTGGGCCTGTGTGAGCCCCTGGCGCACATCGCGTGCCAGAGGGCCCCACCCGCCACATCCTCAACCAGGAAGGCAGATCTCACTCAGCAAGGCCTGGGGTCAGGACCAGGCTCCCAATCCCAGCGCTGGGGCTGGGCAGTTACCTCCCGCTCTGAGCCTCGTTCCCCTTGTCAAATAGGGTGTAAGACAATCTGCTTTCAGGACCGGTGGTGGGTAGAGAAGAGAGAGGTCACCAAAGCTCCCCTGCCTGCAGGTAGCACAGACAGGCTGGGCAGTGTTTGATGCCTGTGTGTTGCTGTCGTGGGTGAGAAACTGTTGGGCTGGGCCTGCTACAGGTGGCCCTGTTGATCACAGTAACAAAGACTTTCAGAATATTTCATTCACTGCATTACCTGTTTAATGGACGTGGGCCCTGAGCAGGAAGGCCCAGGGGGCCGTGGTGGGGAGTGGGTTACACTGTGGAGTCAGACAGATCTGCTGGGGGACCCCAGACAAGTGGCTTCTCTGGGCCCAGCTCCACGACTGTAAAATGCAGTGCCCCCTCCCACTTCATAAGGCTGCACTGACAGAGAGAAAGCACCAGTACTTAGTATTTGCTCATGAAAAGTGAGTGCCTTTCTTCAGGCCTTAGGTCTCAACTTGAGGTCCCAAGGGCAGCGCAGTGACGATGAAATGACAGCCGCACTCTGAAGGAATCACAGAGGGTTGTGTGATGGAGCAGAGGCTCAAAGGCAGCGGTCCCTTGGGAGGCCATCTCCCTGTGCCCAGGGAGAACAGAAGGCTCTGGGACACAGCCCCTGCATGTCCACCCCCGGCCACACCACCTGGAGTGTGTCCTGCTCACCTGTAGTGTGTCCCCAAAGGAGAGCTTGTGGATGACATGGGTCATGTCTGGGTTCTGTGGCTGGGCCGTGGCACTGTGTGTGGACACGTGAAAGTTGCCTGGGACCTGGGGAGAGATGCAAGTTTCAGCAGTTTGGTGAGCTTCCCCAGAGGTTGGGTCACAGGGCTTCAACCTAGAGTCAGATCTGGATTTGAACCCCCAGCTTGGTCCCAGCCATGGCACCTTGGAGCAGCCACTGCCCCTCTCTGATCCCCAGGCTCTTCATCTGCTAGGGCTACGGGATGAAAGCATGCCAACCGGGCGCATGGTACAAGGCCAGGGCTCGAAATGGCAGCTGCCCACCATCAACCCCCAGGCTGGTGTCCCCACAGTGGGTTGGCGGACGACCTTTAGGCCTGCAGACCAGGAAGCTTCCTTGAACTCCAAATCAACACTGTCACCTATTAGAGGAAGGAGTATGGCTGACGGCTCAGCAGCTGTCCATCAGAGTCTGCTGATTTTGCAAGGATGGCCGTTTCAAACACAAAGTTGTTTGTGTTTGAATATTCTAACAGGAATATTCCTGTCTTCACTAGAGCCTGAGCTTTGGGCCGACATGGGAAGTCCCTGGCCGACAGGCATGGCCCGGCCTCAGCAAGCTCACAGTTGAGTGGGCTGGAATGGTGCCTGGGAGTTTGGAGGGGGCAACCCACTGGGCCCGAGGTGAGCAGGAATGACAGCTTGACAAGATGGGAGGGTCAGGGGGACAGCACTGCCCACTTCAGGGGGCCCAATCACCTGTGGCAGAGCAGCAGCCGGCTTCCACGCGTGGGCTCCCATCTGGCCCCACTTCCTAGCTGGGGGGCCTTGGGAATGGTCAGTAACCACTCTGGGCCTCAGTTTCCCCATCGGCAAAATGGAGATAACCACAAAGGGTTACTGGGAGGATTAAATGAGGTGATGCATGCAAAGTTGATGGCAGTTGTTATTGGGTTGGGTTTGCAGGATGGACATGTTTGTCATGAGAGCCAAGAAAGAAGGACCCGCCCAGAAGAGGGAACAGCATGAACAAAGGCAGGGCCTGGGGAAAAGCCCACTGTGTTTAAAAAACATTTTTAACTTCATTTTTACTTATATAAATAATACCTGGGTACATCTGTATTATAAAATATTCACGTGATAAAGTCAAGACTAAAGTTCCCGTTGCCTACCACCCCCGGAAGTAAGAAACTGACAGCATCCAGTGTGTGTCCCTCAGAGTGTTTCTATGCAGTCACATGGGGCCTCCCATGGACCCCGCTGTGGGCAGAGTTCAGAATCGGGTTTGGGGGCTGGGCCTCACTCTCTCAGAGTTAAGTGAGCCAAAGAGGCTGGCTCCCTCACATCTGCCACCCGCTGCCGCCCCGAGAGGCTGTGACTCAGTGACCCACTCCCCCTCCATCACAGGTGGCTGACTCACGCTAGCACACACTGGGCTGAAGAAAGAAAAGACGACGCTTTTAGAGCCTGTGACTTGGGCACCTACGTCAGCGCCTCTGCTGGAGTTTAAAAACATATAGATGGCACCAGGCCCCAAACCCCAGCCCATCCTGCCCTCCTCCTGGGGGCCCTGGGTGATTAAGCAAGGAGTCTGGGGTGCTGGGGACTGCCAGGACAGCTGGAAACATGTGAAATCTCCCTTCTGGCTGCTGGCCAACTTCCTGATGGACAGAGGAGGAGGCCACAGGGCACATGTAAGCCTGATGCTGGGAGATAAGGGGTGGGGGCCAGCTGCAGACTTCGCCCATCGTCACAGTTGGCTTTCTTATCCAAGCACCCCTTGCCTGAGAGTTCCTTAAAGGCACAAACCCCCAGCCCTCTAAGGGTGGGGGGCAGAGGCTGGCCTGAGCTGTGCTTAGGCACACGTGACTGAGGTGTTGACGAGAAGCAAAAGGGGGACTCAGGGCAAAAGAGTGGGAACCCTGGTGCCAGGCTGCCTGGGTTCTAGTGCTTTTCCGTTTGTATACTGTTGTTCTCCCTCCACTAGAGCAGAAGCTCCATCAGCACTGGAACTCTGCCCACCGATGTAATGCACTGCCCCAGAGCTGATAACCGCCCCGGAACTCAGAAGGTGCTTGACAAAAATGTCTGAAAGGAATGAATGTGTAATAGCTCATTTATTCCTCACACAAACTTTGTTAAGTGGGGGGTATCATTATATAATTATCATCATTCCATCAACCTAAAAATGTAGAAACTGAGGCTAAGACAGGTTGACTGACCTGGAGGGTGTCACTTGGCCAAGAGGGGACAGAGCTGAGACTCGAACACAGGGCTCAGAGAGACAAATGCCGTGGTCTTCTCACCACCCACTGCTTTTCCCACTGGGGAGAGGAGTACCCCTTCCTGAACCAGCCAGCAGGGGCTCCAAACCCCAGCGAACCTGGAATCCCCACCCAGGTTCTCAGCAGGAACTGCCAGGTGCTTGCTGGGGACAGTGTGGGGCGAGGCTGAGAGGGCACACACTTTAGCTATTGGTTTCTCAGGAGGTAGGGGACCCAGGGGATGGGGAGCGGGGAGAAGGCCACCAGGGCCTCTGTACCTTGTTGATGCTGAACTGCCCCTCGAAGCGGCAGCCCACCCCATTGTTCAGTGGGATCTTCATGGAGTTGTCGATATGCCCCACTTCATGCCTGCCCATCTCATCCTGGATGTCGAGCCCAACCACTGTGGGAGGCAAGGGGAGAAGAGAGTCACAAACCCCTGGAGAAACGGGAGGGGGGTAGCCCCCCACTCTCAGGACCCCTCCTCCATCCACTCCATGGACAGGCGGGCCCGGGAACCTCTAGGAAGCCCAGAGCCACAGAGAAGAAGTCAGCTGGAAGGGCAGGAGGAGAACGTGATCCTGGACTAAGAGGGAGCCAGAACCCATGTTCCCCCTCTGCCACTGCCTGCAGCTCAGGAGGCAGCAGCTAATGGGGCCAGGGACGCAGGACGACGGGGTGCAGGCAGGAGGCAGAGGGTCAGGGTTAAAAGGCTGCCCGAATCCTGGCCCTTTTATCAGCTGTGCAACCTTGGCTGAGGTATTTAACGTCTCAATGCCTCAGTTTCCTTCTCAGAAAAATGACGGGATAATAATTATACCTTCCCTGGAGAATCATGAGGATCAAATAGTTAATATGTGTAGAAAATGTTTAGAACAGAGTCTGATGCACAGGAAGTGGCAAGTGTTCAATACGTGTGAGCACTTACTGTGTCTCAGACACTCTCTGGGTTCACTGAGTGAACAAGCTCAGGTAGTCATTTGTTCATCCATCACTCATTCATTCACATCTTCCTTTACCCAATGCCCAATCCTCCAGGCCCTGCCCTCCAGGAGCTTGGGCACTTTTCGGGGTTCCTTAGTATACTAAATGAGAAATCTGGGGCCTGGAGTCCTGGTCCTTGACTCCAGTGTGGCTCCACCACCCCTGTGACTCAGCTTCCCAATCTGTAAAATGGGCAGGTGCATGCCAACTACTTTCTCTGAGATGGTCCAAGTGGTGAGGTGGGGGGGCTCCCGATAAACTATAGAAACGCAGGAATTTCCCTGGAAGGAACGCCAGGAAGGAGGTTGCAATATAGCGAAAGAGCAGCTGGGAGTAATTTTTTAAGTGAGCCACCCCTAAAAGGAAAAAACGGGAACACCCCCGGACTCCTCAGTGGCGATGGGGAAGTGAGCGAGAGCCCATCCATAGAAGGGAATGTGATGCAGTCATTAAATATGACACGCACGTGTCTGTACTACGTGGGGAAGGCTGATGCCATAACCTTCGGTTTAAAAGAAATGCAAGCAGGTCCCCATTTGAGTCAGCAGTTCCCCCTCCTCCCCGGGAGTCCATCCTCCAGACGCACACCTGTCCAGACGTGTGTGCAAGGCTGCTCCGGGCAACCTTATTTGAAATCGTGACAACTGGAAGTAGCCCAACTGCCTGTCAACAGGGGACTGGTCAATGGAACAGCCCCTCTGGAATGTGGAACAGCAGGTACAGGGCTGAGCTCAATCCATATGTGGGCAGAGGCAGCTCAGGGCAGGGCAGCGGCTAAGAGTGTACCTCGACCAAGTTACCTCACCTTTCTTCTGTGCCTCAGCTTCCTCCTCTACCCTAGGCTTGTGAGGATTTGAAAAATTAAAACAGCACTTACTATGTGCTAGACACTCTTCTAAGTGCCTTTTATGTAAGAACGTACCATCTGAACATCCCTGTGGGGAAGATACTATTACCGGCCCTCTTATACGGGGGGGACACTGAGGCACAGAGAGGTTAAGTAACTTGCCCGAGATCTCACAGCTAAGAAATGATGAATTTTGGGTTGGAACCCATGGAGTCTTGATCCAGAGCCCACACCCTTTAGCAGCTCTGCTAGAACACCTCTCATCTTCATGCACTAACACAGCCAAAGTAGTCAGCCTGGGCCTAGCCTGGACTCCGAGCTGAATAAATGCCAGCTGTTATTGTTTTACTCATCTTCTGAGTAATAGAAGAACAGCTCCAAGATATTAGCTGAAAAAAAAAAAACCCACAAGAAACCCCAGAAAGGTCCCCTATAGCTGGTCCCAATTATGTAAAAAGAAAAACCCAAACATGATATGTTTGCAGACAAACACACACACACACACACACACACGTGGGGGAAGGGGTCCCCACTGCTAGCAGAGGTTCCCTCCGAGGGGGACGGGACAACAAGGTACATGTACTTCTTTTACTTTTTTCTGTATCTATTTCTGTATTTTGAACATGTATCCTTACAAAGTAAACATAAAAAAGGTATTGTTGTGTTAGTTGTGTAACACAGAAAGCATTATTTTTAAAGGCAGGATATGAGATTGCATATGCAGCATGATCTCAGCTGGGCTTAGAAATGTACAGAAAGGAAGGCCAACGGGAACGGAACGGCCTCGAATGTGTACTGACGCTGCTGCGGGGGACGGGGAATGAGGGGTGATTTCTTCTCTCTCTGCTGCTCTGGGTTTTCCCAAGGGACAATGATGAGCGTGCCTTTTTTTTTTTTTTTCTATAACAAAAACTTGAAGTTTTTTAAAGCAAAGCAGAGTGTGGAGCTCTAGTGGGAGCTGCCCGAGTTTGGGTCGTGCCCCCGGGAGCAGCAGGGCCTGGTGGTCCAGTGCAGCCCCAGCTGGAGGTTGCCCCGCCCCTCTTGGGCCACTGCCTGGAGCTGGGACGGAGCCTAAAACCACATCCCTTCCCTCCCCTGCCCCACTGGTCCCAGTCCTCTGGCCTAAGAATTTCCTTGTTCCAGAGACATGACCAGGTCCTAAATGAGGGGCTGCCAGATGAATTATTTCTCTAAGAGAAAGAAAAAAATAAAAATAAAACCAACCTATTCCAACAGGTTCCCGGGCTCCCGGCCCACTGTTGATTCAAAATTGTGATGTAATTCTCACCAAAAGCAATAACAGGATTGAATCTCTTCCTATCTTTGCCTGCAGACCCACCCAATGTTCTTCCCTTCAATAGGAAGGCAAAGGGTGGGGGTAAGAAGGTGGGGTGGTTATGTGCCAGGCCGGGGCAGAGGGACAGCTAGAACCCCGGTCTTGGAGGGGACACCCAGTCCACTTGCTAACAAGTCTAGGAACCAGCTTACCAGATCCTCCCAACAACCTCATGCAGCAGATAGCACTAAACCCATTTTACCGATGAGGAAACTGAGGCTCGGAAAGGTTACCTTAGCCAGGGCCACACAGCTTTAGCGAGCAAAGAAGCCAGACTCTGACTCCACACCTCACTTCCAATGAGTTTTGTTTTATACAAGTAATTTATTCTCTTGATTGAAACAAATGAAGCAAACAAACAAAATAAAGTGCGAAGTTAAAAAAAGAAGTTTTCTGATGGCTGCTGACAGCTCAGAGCTGCCTCCCTCCCCAGGTGACTACTCTTGGCTGGTTGGAGGTATCCTTGCCTTGAGATGCTTGGGAGGTTATGCGACCCCCACCGATCACCCACGCACCGCCCTACAGCCGTTAGCTAAAGGCATCAAGAGTATTGGTAACAGCCCGGCCCCTTGCCAGTGGGTGGGGCAAACTATGGTGTCATTCACACGCCATACATCTCTGCTCGTCCTCTGGCCTCCCTCTCGCCCTTTCAGGTCCCTCCCGCGAACCCTCCCTCAATAAGTCACTTGTGGAAAACCTCCGACTCTGCTTCTTGGGCACCAGACCTAAGAGACACTTCCCACCCCAAAACGGCTACTCTCCATAGGTAACCCCCATTAGCAATTTCTTGTGTTCTTTATTCCAGAAAACCACCAAGTGCATGCCCATTAGATTACATTTTCCCCCTAAAAAAAGTGGGGAGATTCTTATGCTACCTGTTGTGTGCAGCTTGCCCTGTTCCCGTCACTGGTCCTGGTCACCTCGCCATTGCTGCACACACAGCGCTGCCTAAAGGAGGTGTCTTGAAGGAGCTGTTGGGAATACTCACATTCACAGTGCAAGTTGGGTAAACTGATGTTCAGGCTGACGTCGATTTTGCCTCCACTGTCCTTGTCAGGGTCATCGACGTAGAGCTCGTTCACGCTGAGGGAGACAAGCACAAGCTCCGCTGAGACAGGTGCACCCACCCTGGCTGTAGGGGACAGCTAGGGACACTTCACTTGGTGACTAATGCTCCAATAACCTGGACTCCCCTCTGGGGGGAGCCTGTGCCTGCTCAGGCACAGGGGAGCAGGGCTCCCATCTCCACGGCGCTGTCCAAATGCTGGCCTTCCCACATAGAGGAAGGGGTTGGGGTGATGGTCAGAGCACGGCTTCGGAGTCAGATTCAAGTTCCAATCCTGGCTCTGCCACTTTCTGTGTGAACTTGGACAGAAAACGGCACCTCGGTGAAACCATTTGTCATATGGGGTTACCACCCCGCACTGTGAATGGGGTGGTCTGAACCCTTCAGTGAGAACTGTGGGTCTCACTAGGGATCAGAGCCTGGCACCTGCAGGCACACGGTACCTTTCCCCTCATCTCTTGTGTGCCCCTCCCACCCACTGTGAAGTTGGGGATCCCATCTTCAAGTCCCAGCTCTTACAAAAAGCCCTGGGAGGTCATCAAGTTAGATAACCAAGCTAACGTATTAGTTTCCTGTGGCTGCTGTAACAAATTGTCACACAGTTAATGGCTTAAAACAACTCACATTTATTATCTTCTCCTTCTGGAGGTCTAGTCTAGAAAGGGCCCGCAGGGCTGCACTCCTGTAGGCTCCAGGGGAGAATCTGCTTTTGGCCTTTTTCAGCTTCTGGAGGCCGCTTCCGCTCACAGCCCCTCCCTCCATCTTCAAAGCCAGCCACATGGCGTCCTCTCTCCTCTCTGACCTTCTCCCTCTTATAAGAACTCCTGTGATTTCATCCTGCCCACCTGGAAAACTCAGGATCACCTCCCCACCTCAAGACCCTTGACATAATCACATTTGTAAAGTTCCTTTTGCTACAAAAGGTAACATAGTCACAGGTTTTGGGGATAGGGTCGCGGACATCTCTGGGCGCGGACATCTCTGGGGGGAGGCATAGTTTGGGGGAGGTGGCTCCATGGACAGCCATGACACCTTACTGTTGAGGACAGTGGCATCATACTGGGATCTGTTAGCAACACACATTTATCCGGCAAATACTTTTTGAGCACCTAACCTCTCAGGCACTAGAAAGAGTGAAGAACCAGCCAGATGTGGTCTCTGCCTTCACTGAGCTTACAGACACCACTGCCTCCTATATAAATACCTTCTACCAACTACGATCACTGCTCTGACGGGAAGCTGTGGGTGGCGTGAGAGGGCAGACTTCTGTGGGGAGACGGGAATTGAGATCTGAAGGGTGAGGAGGCTGTCCTGGCAAACAGCAGAGGCGGGGACCTGGGAAGGGCACGGCTCATTTGGGAACTGAATGAAGGTCACTGTGCTTGCAGTGTCGAGCAAAGGAAAGTGGGGTGTGTGGTGCAGTCGGGGGCCAGGTCAGGAGGGCTCCGAGGCCATGGAGAGGCCGTCCACTCCATCCTAGCAGGGTGCCATGGTCAGGCTTGCACTTAAGTCTCCCTCTGGCTGCTGCAAGGAAGACCAATAGGAGGGGCCACTGCGCCGGCGAGATAAGACCGGACGCTGCTGCAGTGCAGGTGAGAGATGGCGGCCTGGCCGGGGGGCAGTGGGGATGGACAGGAGGGTAGGATGTGCCAAAGGAGGCAGGACTGGCTGATGGATGGGGCGTGAGGGTGGGTCGAAGGAGGCACGCAGGCAAACTGGAATCATGCATTAGGCTGGGAGCCCCTGGTGGGGAGGGAAAGGTACCAAGTTCCGTGCTGAGCTCGAGGTATCCTAGAGACACCCCTGAGGAACCGCTGAGTGGACACTGGAGGACTGTGTCTGAAGCCTGGTTCCCAGATAATTCCCCACGGGGCAGAGAGCTGAATCTAAAGGCCGGCTCAGTGGGCAGCTATGGGCAGTGCTTAAGGAGGCCCCCTGGGTCCTGTGCACAGGATGTAAATCAAATAAAGGACTGCGGCTCTAAATGTTTAGACTCTACAAAAGTCAGCGGCCACCTCTTTGGGCAAGAATGAGTCGCTAGGGCTAGAGCATTGTTTTTACTAAGGTCCTGCCTTTGTGCCCCTAGCCCCTAGTGCGATACAGCTGGTGTTCAGTTAACAAGAAATGGTGGGCTCAGAAACACACCCGGGGCTTGTTTCCTTGTGAGGCTCACGAGGATGTGCCTGGAGATGAGACTTGACAGGCCTGGCTGGGCCTCCGATTGCTGGGCCTCCAGCCCATTAAGCCAGGAAAGGCCCTGTCGGGCCTGTGTGCATTCACACTATCCCATCTGCCCCTGTGAAGTGTCCTGATCTCCATTCTAAGGAAACTGAGGCTCAGAGAGGGTGTGCCCCACCCCCAAGATCACACAGCAGGAAATGGCTAAGCTGCAACCCTAACCCAGGTCTGCCTTCTGCCCAAGCCCCAGGACTCACTCTGCCTCCCTCGCGTTTGTCCTCAGCATCCAGGGTCAAGGGAGAAAATGAGGGGGGCCCTGGCCCTCTGAGGCCACAGGGTGTGGGAAGGGAAGACAAGGGCCTGTGCTTGGCAGGTTCACAGCGTTGGCCCACATCAAAGAACAGGAAGAACAAATGAGCCAGTGGGAGAGGAGCGAACAGGATCATGGGAGGTTACGCTTCAGGACGGACTTCTCCACAGCCAAACGCTCCTTCTTAGCCTTTTGTGCCCAATTTCCACCCCAGCCTTTAACTGCAACACAGGAGGGTTGTTGAGTAATGAGACTGCTGGGTGATTAACAGAATGGTCACCAAGGGAGAGCCCGCAGCTTCCCTTCCCAGCCCAGTGAGACTCTTCCTTGAAGCGACTCACCTCTCCCACCTGGAGGGGCGTGGCTTCTGCACATCACTGAGGAATTGTGGGATGATGTCATCCCCTGGCAATCCTCTGGAGGTGACCTCAGCGAAGAGCGAGGTGAATCCTAGGTGTGGTGCCAAGGTGAGCTCACCCTCGAGGCCCCAGGAGGCCAAGCTCCCTGTTGCTGCCCAGACAAAGGGGCTGAAATGCTGGGGAGGGGCAGAAACAGCACTGACCTGCAGAGCTCGGGGCCAGTCTGGTTATGTAAGGCTGGAACTGGCTGCTCCCAGGCGCCTTCCTAAAGGGCCCTGGGCTGTGGGATAAACACAGTTCAATCACCTGTGCCGCCCGCCCGATGAGGTCAGTGTGGCCACCTTCCATGTCCAAATGTTCCGGGGCTGCTGGCTTCCTGCCACCCCCAGCCAGTGCGCAGCCTCACTCACAGCTGCCATTCGCAGGTGCCTGCCAAGGCTAGCTAGTCTTATTGCCTAGGGCTGAATTGATTTTAAAAGGTGAATGATGGCCAGAATAAGCCCATCTGTTGCTAAAATAAATGCTTTTTATGGATTCACTGCTGTTTGGGGACTCTCGTGGGCCTGATTCCTTGTCACTAGGCAGAGCGATGAGAAGACCCACGGGGCAGTGGCAGACAGATTTGAGCTCACCTCCTGGCTCTGCCAGTAAGGAGCTGGGGGACTGGGGACAAGTTGCTTCTCCTCTCTGAGCCTTGGTTTCCTTAACTGTGAAACTGGGAAAGCTTTCTATGAAGTTTAAAGATAGGCAAAATTAATCGATAGTAATAGAAGTCAGAATAGTGGGGAGGGCAGTTACTGACTAGAAGGGAACCTTCCAGCTGGTGGAAATGTGTTGTCTTGATGGGATGATGGTGACACGGGTGTAAATACAGGCAAACATTCAAGTCTCACCTTTAAGATTTGTGTACTGTGCTATCTGTAAGTTATACACACCTCACTAAAAAAAAAAAGGAAAGAATAAAAGGAGGGGAGGGAGAAAAGGAGGGAAGAAGGGAGAAAGAAGAAAGAGGGCTAAGGATTCCAGCTGCTTCCCAGGGCTGTGTGAGGACTGGCGATAAAGTGTCAGGCTGCCTGGGCAGGGGCGTGTACGTCACTCACTTATCTCTTGAGGGCCTAGCACAGGCCCTTCTCCGTAAAGAGAATAAGGTATCACAGTGAAAGTCCAGGCTCCCAGGGTTCAAATCCTGGCTCTGCCACCGACTGGCTGATTGACCTTGGCCAAGGGGCTTTGCCTCCATCAGCAGCAGTTTCCCCAGATATAAAACAGGGACAACCATAGACAGGGTACAAGTTTAGTAAACACTAAGTGCTCAATAAATGTCCACTACTTTTAATGTTACTAATATCAGTGTTTACCAAGTTGATGATAACAGGTGGACCAGCAGCATGCGTCTCATCCCGTTGGGGTGAGGATTAAACACAGCCCTGGTATATTCTAAGGCCTGCATTAAACTTGGCCTTGCTTATAGGAATCAGAGGAGACATCCCAGCTGAGCTCCCACCTGGTGCCAGGCACCACGCTGGGGGCTTTCATATCTACATGTGACAGCATCTCATTTAACACACAGAACAAGCCAGTGTTTCATAGGGGTTACTTTTCTCTTTTCACAAGAATGAAACCAGGCTCAGAGAAGACGGACGAAGACTGGGCAAGGTCACCTGACAGGAAGAGGCAGAGGCAGGGTCTGAACCTGGAGCCACCAGAGCCCCAAGCCATGCTCTTTCCGTTGCATTACATGGGATGGGACAGGAATCAATGAAAAACTGAGGGCAAGTCACCCCCAAGTAGACCTGTGATGCATGTGTCACCATCTTTCTGATAATCTTCAGATGCCCATCCCCCACCCCACCCATGGCCCAAGTACCCACAGGGCATAGAGGTGCTCAGGGGTCCTCTCCCTTTGTGCCCCACAAGCCTCCTGCCACCTCCACCTGCCACACCCCGTGGATGGCAGCATCTGACTCCCCTAGTGGATGAGGGCTCCCTGAGCCACCAGCACGGAGCACATGCTCCCAACCTCTGTGGACGGAACAAACAGAAGAAGTAACGAACTGCGCTGGTGGGGGAGTTGGGGACACATTCCAGGTGGGGGACGCCAGACAGTGTCAGGGAGTCGGGCGGATTGTGTGGGGGTGGGTAAGCCATGGCCATGTAGGGAGAGAAGGAGAGAGAGATTGGGGAGGTATGAGTGGGGGAGCGTAGGTGGAATGTGATGGAGGGCCTTGAAATTCTCGGCTGAGGCGTGAGTCCTATGACATCGATGGAAAACAATTTTATTTGCTTTTAGAAGAGCACTTGAATAGTTCAGATTCCTGCCCAGAGTCGCTGACCTCCATGCTTAATAACTGGATTTAATGGAAACTTACACAGCAGTGAGGCCCGCAGCAAGAACCAGGAGTGGGAGAGGGAGGCAAAGGACGCAGGTTATGTAAGCAAGCTCTCTGGGCCCTTGCGTTTTACATCCTGACCACTCCAGGTATAAGTGCATTATTACCGACCAGGTAGTAATGTCCACAAAGCAGCTCTTCGCAGACATCTAGTCCTGTCCCCACTCGTTCTCTACAGCCGTTGCCCTAGGAGCCCTCAGCCTCTCTGCCCTGGCCCCCACCCCAAACCCATCTTCACACCAGGTAAGTTTCCTGAGGTGCGAACCTGATCCTGTCACTCTGTGCTCAGAAGCCTCAGGCCTCCTATTGCTCCTTCATGTGACAACTGTGGCTCTAGACCTGGCCCTGAGTGGGTGACCTGGGCTCCTCCTCCTGGTTGAACCACTGGCCTCCCCACTCTGGGCCTACTAGGGGAACGTGTGACGATCCAGCTCAAGGTAAGGCAAGCTCCAAGTTCCCACCGGGTGGCCAATGGCCTCCTAGAGTTCTGCCTGTTCGGCCACCTCACCAGGGATGGTGCGCCGAAGTCTTCTGGCCAACTATTCTGACCAAAAAGCAGTGGCTCCCAGGCCGGGGCTCCAAAATGCTCTGAGCAGAAAAGGGTGGTGGGATGACAGGCCAGGGTGACGCTCTGCCGTGAAACAGACCTGGGTTTGACTCTGGTTCCACCACTTATATAAACCTCATTGTGGTTTTAGCCTCCTGGTGCCTCAGTTTCCCCAGCTGTAAAGTGGGGCTAAAGCTGGCAGTCGTACCTACCACAAGGGGTTTTGTGACGATTACATGAGCTAATCATCATAACGTGCTACCCTGGGTGGCTGGCACTCGCTCACTCACTACGAATCAGAACTGGAAATTACAATGAGTTGTACTATGCTATAAATGATCAATGGGGAGTCCCAGTTTCTTATTATAAATCACTTTCTTATTATAAATCCTCATCAGGTTAATAATTAAGAGTAGCCAGAGCCCGGGCAGTAAAAGGCTAGAATGTTCTGTGGCTACGTTCTCCCTTGGGTGGCAGGGGCGGGGATGGAGTATACTGCTCCCCTGGAAACGCAGGCCTCAGAGCACCCCGTGGGGCCAATTTCCCAAGGATAATTAATGGCCTGTCCTGGGCCCAGGTTGGAGTCCAACCACCCAAACAAACAGGCCTCTCTCCCACCAGGCTGGGCCAGAATAGCGTCTTATGTCACTGATAACCACAGGCCAGGGTTGGACCGATGTTGATCCAACCAGCAGTGACCTCATTTCCTTGGGTTACAGTCTCATGGGGGGTGGAGGGCCGACCCACTGTGGTCACACAACTGCCAGGGAGGGCCAGTCTCCCACAAAAGGAAAAGAATTGTGACCTTCGGTTCTTCCCAAATTGGCAGGGCTTTCCAGGGGCCAGACAAGCTTCTGAATACAGGAAAGAACCCAAAGGAGCTATCCTTTCTCCCTCTGGGTTTTTCTGAAGCATCCTCAGTCCTTATCCCTGTAGACTCCCTTTGGGCAATTTCTGTACCATGGTTAGGTGGCAGCAGAGAGAAGGGGGGCACTCGGGTCACTGCATCGTCATAGATGGAGCCTCAGGCCCAAACAGGTCTCTCTTCTCGTCCCCACTTCCCGCCCTCTCTCCAGCCACGCACATTGCAAATGGAGAAATGCTTGTTAGTGCAGGGCTGCACACAAAGTGGACACTCAATGAATGACCTCTTGTGTTTTGATTCCTCCCCTCACCTTCATCTTTCTTCCTCTCCAGGGACATGGAGGGACCACAGTGTTCAGGATGCCCCAGGAGCCAGGAAAAGGAAGTTCTGGAGGGGGAGGGGGCAGGGCTGTGGGAACACTGTGCTTTTGGGACAGGAGTGAGCCCTGCCCTGGATAAACAGAAAGCGCTGCTCAGGCTTGCTAGAGTGGCTCTGCACTCAGCAGGTGGGGCCCCACCTGCTCCAGGTGCAAACTCTGACGTCAAAACTTACTTGCCTGGGGCCCCCTGCCTCAGCAACCTACCTCGCTGTAGGCTGGGCTGACAAAGGGTTTACTAAGCCACCCCTCCAATGTCAGCAGGAGGTGAGGACAGCCAGTTCTGAACTCAAGGGAGGGGACAAGGAAATGAACATTCAAGGAGCACTTAGCACCTGTACCAGGTGCAAAACAGGTTTACCACCGTTTTTAGTGCTAGATGGGGAATAAATATGCTATCAGTAAATGCGCGAAGAAATATGGACCTATTGATGTTAAAGTGTATCTAGTGCTACAAGTCCCTTTCAGGCGTAGCTTGTTTTATTATGCTTCGCTTTATTGCACTTCATGGGTGTTGTATTCTTACAAATGGAAGGCAAGACCCTCCACCAGCAAAAGGATTATGAGTCATTTTATTGTGGAGGTCTGGACCCGTAATATCTCTGAGATATGCCTGTAATCTTGTTTAAGCCTCACAAAATACCACATACCTTCTCTATTTGCGACCCTACTTTGTTTTTCCCTTCAGAGCCTTTATCACTAATTGACATGTTCTAGTGTGGTTTGCTTGTTGACTGTGCCCACTGCTGGCATTTGCAGCTCCTTTGAGCCTGGAACCACGTAGCAGGGCACAAGGCAGACCTGGCCCCTGACTTCTATGGGCTCAGGACCGAGAATGATTGCCATCAATAGGCAGCAGCATGTACAAGGCCTGGCCTGACTCGGTTCCACCTGCTCTATGTGCTACCTTCTCTGCTTGCTCCCTTTACTCCAGCCACACCAAGCTTTCTATCTGTTCTTCACACACACCAGGTAATTCCTGCCTCAGAGCCTTTGCACTTGCTAGCACCCCTGCCTGAAACAGGTAAAGCCTCCCACCTGGTGCCTGGGGCATGGTCAGGGCTCCCTCCTTGTTGCTGTCACATCTGTACCCCTTTCATCTTGCTCAGGACATGAGGGGCCTGCACAGTAATCCTCCCAGGAAATGGGGTGCAGCCTGAAAAGATCAGCAGGTGCCTGTTGCACAGTAGGCCCTTCATAATGCCAGCAGGTCTCAATCTCTTGATCTCCCTGCTTCCACCTCCAACTCATGATGGGGTGACCCTTAGACGTCACTGGCCCAACTGTGACGGAAGATACGTGGCTCAGACAGGTCCTCCCCGATTAGGGGCTGGGTGTGTGTGTGTGGGGGGGACACACAGGCCTTTCTCTGACCCCTGCAAGGTCAGGGATCATCTCTTGGGAAGCCTCCCCCGACCTGGAAGGGAGTTGTGACTCTGATTCACTGTCCCTTGTTTGGTCAGCAATGTTGAGACCCAGAGAGGTTCGGCAACTCACCCAGCATCCCACAGCAAAGTGGTAATCGAGCAGAGACCTGGCCCTGGGTCACCTGATGCCTTGTCCAGTGCTCTTTCTACCATTCCACGAGGCCTTCTGCCACCAGGGTTAGGTTCAGAGGGACAGGGAAGGCAAACCCTCCCGTGCCCGTGGAGGGTAAGAAGCTACATCCAGAGACAAGTTAAGGGAGGAGAGATGGCAGGTCTCAGGAGCCACCTACGAACTGCATGACTGTGGGCAAGTCCCCTGCCCCTCTGAACCTCAGTTTCCTCATCTATAAAGAGGGGATGACTGCTTCCCAGGGCTGTTTGAGGATTCAAGGTGGTAATGCTTATACAGCACCAAGGCTCTCCTTGGGCTAAGCAGCAGCTATGTTTGCAGTTTCCTATTGTCTTGTAGCTGAGAGGGAGGCAAAGGAAATCAAGAAATTCCACTGAGTGAAAAAGAAAATGCCAGTATTGAACAGGGGAGTGAGTGGCCAGGACCTCGCCCCGTGATGACTCTTGGTTGTAAACATGGAAACAAAGAGGCCTGGAAGCCTCAAGCCCATGGCCACGGCCAAGGCAGGAAGCTCCTGGGCCTCAGCCCCTCTCAGAGGGGCTTTGGATGAGGCCTTGACTGAATAATTCCCATGGCATCTGTGTTACACACGGCCCAGAGCATTTCTTAGGAATTAGGATGGATTCACAATGTGTCAGTCGCTGCCAGGAAGCCCACACCAATCCCTCACTCAGTGGGGGCCTGGGAAGAGGGCAGGGGGCTTGGCTGAGGGGCCGGGCCCTGATGTCAGCACCTTCGCCCCCTCGGACAGGAAGCTGCAGGGTTTCTGTGAACGCTTCCAGCTTCAACACCAAGTGACCCTGATGATTCAGAGGAAAAAAGCCCCCTGGCCAAACAAAGGGATAGCAAAGAGAGCAAATGATTTCTGTTCATCGGGGGACTCAGAACTCCCCTCCGCCGTACCCCTCCCCACACACACACAAAACACAAGCTAATTTCTTTCTTCAGCTTTAACAAATCAGCATTCACTTTTGCTCTAACTTTAAAACCCTTTTAAGAAACAGGAGTGCCGGTGCCACAGACTTGGCACTGGCAGTTGGAAGCTTCTGAGGTTTCTCTCCATTTTAAAGCCCCTCCCTCTTCTCATCTGGGAAAGCTCTGGAATGTCCCACGGGGGTGGGGGATGTAACTTACACTTCTGTCGTTATGAATCCGGTGAGCTCCGAAAGGAAGAGGAAGAGGATGAAGAGGCAGCAGCAGATAGAGACTGGAAGAAACAGAGACACACCGTAAGGGTGGAGGGCACTGGTGGAGGGAGGCCGGCCCCTCCCGTCCCCTGCCCTCCCTCTGCCCTCAGACAAAAGCTGCTTAGAGGGAGGGGGAGGCCCCACTCCCACCTGCACACCCTCCAAAGCCCCTTCCTACCCTCGGCCTCAGTATGAAGCAGAAAGGGGGCCGCCTTCAGTTCTGATCTGACCCTCCCTGTGGACCGACCCCACTACAGGCAGAGCTTTCTTCCACAAGAACCCTTTAAAGCAGAGGTCAGTCAAAAACAGAGGCCACAAAGCGGTAGCCCCCAAAAGTGTTCTGTTTGGCTTGAGGGATACCTATCTTAAAGTTTGGAGTTGACATTGAACAATCCAGAGATAAAAAGTCCAGCTTTCCAGCGGCTCCAGACCACTCCAGCCCGTTCCCACAGGGGCCAGAGCTCATCAGTTTGCCGCAGGCCCCACCACTCCCTCTTGTTTCCCTGATTCCCAGGCAGAGTGTCGGTTGTGGTATATCACCACCTCCTGTGGTATATCACATGTGCCCATGTCCCCATCAGAAGGAGGAAAATGAGGATGCTGAGCGTTGTGCTGCAAGAGAAGGGGCCATTCTTTATGGAAGTGAGGAATGGCCCAAGGCTGAAATGCAGAGAGTGGAAGAGCTCCAGGGTCAGCCCAGGGCACTCGTATTCACTTCGCCTGCGTGGCCTCTGAAGGTGTTGGAGTTTGTGGCCCTGCAGTCACTGCCTGGGGCAGGATCTAAGTACCCTCGGATCTGGCCGTCATCTCTGGACACTCCCCCAACATCCAAGCACCCAGTCACACCAGGCCTAAATGTGCGTCTCGTTTCTGTTCCTTTGCCTGGAATGACCGTCCCCATCTTCCCTCCTCCTCCATGGTCATCCTCTCTGTGTGGTGACCTCCTACATATCCTCCCAGGCTGAGGCCCAGCCCCAATGCCCCTGGAGCTGGCCACTCTTTCCTCTGTGTTCCCAGCCTCTGCTTGAACACTTTCCACATTTTAGTGGTTATCTGTGCCTGTTTCCCCCACTAGACTGATATCCAAGAAGGCAAAAACTCCACGGCTCCCGTGCCTGACCCAAGGCCTGGCACACTGTAAAAGGCAAGGCAGGAGTCAGCCCCCCAGAGGGCAGAACGAGGGCTGAGCAGGCCTCAGCTGGGCTTATCACAGGGCCACACGGTGAGCAAGAGCACACATGGTGTGTTCCTGGGTAAGGTACTTAACCCTGCCTCGGTTTCCCCACCTGTAAAATGGCAACAGTAGTAGTACGTGCCTTATGGGGCTGCTCTGAAAATGTCCACACCACAGGGTGAGGCTAGAAATAGTGCCTGGCAGGTAGTAATGGCTCAAGCATTAACTCATTATTAGGACTTTCATCAGGGAGACCTTGGAAGGTTTGGTGTTTTGGGGAAGGTGATATGACAAATGGGTTGATCCTTAGTGTCCTGCAAAGAGAAAAAGGTGCCCAGTCCTACTTGCTGATTCTGCTACATTCTTGACAGACTGTACCTGGACTGGCTGAGCCATTGCCCCGGACGCTGACATCAGTCATTTATTATCGTCACCACTGTCATCACCATTGTTGTTGTGATTATTATTATTTTTATCTATCTATCTATCTATCTATCTATCTATCTATCTATCTATCTATCTATAATGAACAGTCAAAGAGGCACTCTGGCGAGGAGGACGAGAATGAGGTTTGTTGGGCACCTACGGCGTGCCCTGCTGTGGGAGCATTATGGACACCTTGCCATTGCACACTCCCGAGAGGGGGCATGAGCCCATGTGAAGGGCGTATAAATGGACGTGAAAAGAGACGAAGAGACTAGCCCAGAACCACACTGGGGGGACAGGCCTGGAACCTGTGCATTCTAGAGCCAAGGCCCTAAGAAAAGGAACCCCAAGAGTTCAGGGTCCAAGTGAAGGGCGGGACAGGGACATCCCGAGTCCCCAACTAACTGCCAAAACCACACACACGAAGATATGGGGGCTATCAAAATTACTCCCCAATCAACCAAACTTGGAAAAGCCGTATAGGGCAGCATGAAAGGGTTTTACTTTTTTCTTTACTTGGAAGCGATGATACACACATATGATAAGAAACGTACTCAAGCTGCCTGAAAAGGCGTATTATGTGAGTCTTTTCCTGGCTCCTGACCCCCCAGCCCAGAGGTGTGGCCCTTACAGTCTTGTGTACCTCCATCAGCACATGAGCGTAAATGTATACATCTTTTTTTCTTCACTCGAAACAAACAGCAGCATCTTTTCAGCTGTGCTTTGTTCACTCAGCAATCTATGTCTAAGCAGGTGTCACATCAGTTTATACAGAGCGGCCAGGTTTGTTTGTTTTTATGGCACAAAAGTGAATTTCAAATGTCTTCTCCAGCTGCTGAGCAAATCCACTGCAGGGGATCAGCTGTCAATCAAAGTTTCGTGGCCCTTCTCCTTCTCACCTGCAAATTGCAGTTAAAATGTGTGCTGGGAGAAAAACCCCACCGAGCGGGCCCTCACCTAAATCCTGCACTGTTTCTGAACAGCATCATATCACATGGGACCCACATATCAGAACCCTTTTCACCCCTCCCACCCCACCCTCAGTCCTAGCAACCCATCGGATGCTGGCTGCAATGATGAACAAGCACAAAGTAAGACAAGGTTTTTGAAGGTCAATGCTGATGGGTCAATGCTGATGGCGTAAGCCAAATCCAGGTCTTCTAGCTGCCTTCCTTGCCCCAAGCCTACTACTGGGCCCCCAAGTTCTCACTCTGTCGAGATCGGAGGTGGAGAGACAGGGCTGGTAAGGCCTCTTCCTGAAACCCGTGTGCTTTGTTCAAGGCTTACAGGAACCCTGGTCAACCTGGCAGTTGGACACGATGAGCACCGAGTCAGCTCAGCTAAAACCCAAGGTTTCAATAGCCCCAATCACACGTGCTGTGTCTGCTCCCCCCACCCCTGGCCCCAGACTGGGAGGACCAAACAGGTGTCTCAGCACCACTGCGGCCTCAGGGTCTAGCACAGAGCCTGGGTCAGAGAAGGTACGAAACAAATACCTGTTGAACGAATGAATGAAAAATGCAAAGGCAGGTAGGAAGCATTACAGCCAGAATTGCCTCTGATTCTGAAGGCTTGATGAGGGTTTTTCAATCCATGTTTGGGCAAGATGCTAAGACTCTGACTCCAGCCTTTCGAGACTGACTCAGGCACTAGACAGTCGGAATGTGACCCCAGGAGAATGCTTGCGAGTGGGCAACCTGGTGCAGCCAGCAAAGGGGGCACTGGACCCAAGATCCAAGATTCCGGGAAGTCAATGAATTTTGTCCAAGGTCAAAATTCTTAACGCTTAAGAGGAGCAGGCAAAATTCAAAGCCGACCAGTGAGTCTCCGAGGCCCCTGCGGGTTCCTTCAGTTATTAATAGCACTCATCACGACGTCAGGAAATGGTGTTTGTGTGTCTGCTGCCCCGCATGGCCCCGCGCTCCTCCAGTACAAAGACCAAAGCCCCTCCAACGTGGTCGCAGTACTTGGCACGAGGCCTGGCCCCAGGACCTGGTTCATAAATATTTGTTCACTACACAGTAGCAAAAGGCTGGCTTCCCAGGCCTCACATCTTTCCTCTGTGTAAGGGAATTTGCCGCTGTGTGCTGTGGCTAGAACCGCAACACAGACCACGTCTCCTGAGGGCCATCTGGCAGGAAGGTACCTTCTAAATTTTACAGCACGCGTGCCCTTCGACCCAGTAACTCCCCTTCTAGGAAAGTGACCTTACACAAATAACCATACAAGGATACAAAACTATATGGACCAGGATGTCTGCAATAACAGTAAACTGAAATCAGAAATGCCCGCCCTCAGCGGGCTGGTGACATAAACCGTGGGTCGCCCAGAGAACGGAACGTGCACAGCCGGAAAGAAGAATGGTGACTGGTTATGTGTCGGTGTGACGGTGTCTAGGACATGTCAGCTGAAGAAAGGGCAGGGAAGACGATGTGGATGCAAAGCATGCTCCCATCTGTGCTTCAAACAATGATACAGGTATATCAAAGCCTGACTACCGCATATACTTTTTTTCAATTCTAGAAGGATACACACCTGATTGTTAGGCATACTTATCAAGGGAGAGACTGTGGAGAACTGAGACGAGGTTTGAGCCCTTACTCGGTGGTGGGAAAGGGACAGATAGAACAAGCCCCTGTCCTCTTCTCATGCCCCCCAAATATCCTTTCTGTGGGGATCAAGGCACAAAGTGTTCACAGACACTCAGGGTTCTGTGGGCTCCAGGAGAATGGTGGTAAGAAGTGTCATCCATGCACCGAGGACTTAGCACATACCCCACACTTGACAGGCACGATGTCCTTTAATTCTCAGATTGAGAAACTGAGGCTCAGAGAGGTAAAGTGACTTGCCCAAGGTCACCTAGCTGCCAAATGGGAGAATGAACCGGGCTCTGCGAGACTCCTGAGCTTGCAAGACAAACAGCCCTTCCCCAGAGATGTGGAAACCTAGAACGCGAGAAGCATCCACAGTTTCAAGGAGCTGAGCTGGAGGGAGGGAGAGCCAGGCAGTGCTGGCCAGGGTGGGGCAATCCCCGAGGTCATCCCCCTACCAAACAATGGCCTGCCCTGGGAGGCCACAGTGGACACCAACTTGACTGCCCAGCTCCAAGGGACATCCAGGGGGAGGGTCCCACTCCCACACCAACCACTCGGGTGCAGGAGGCCCACCCGAGTCCCAGTCCTGGCTCCACCTTTTGTAAGCTGTAAAACTTCAGACAAGTCACTTCACCTCTCTGAGCTCTTTTCTCTTCCGGAAAACGAAGTTCAATCATTTCTGCTTGCAGGACAATTATGCTTTGCTTTTATTTTTCCTAAATAAACTTTTTATTGTAGAGTAATAATAGATAAAAACATGGTACAGAAAATTCCCATACAGCCTTCTCCCAGCTTCCCCTTCTGTTAATATTTTACATACCCTGGTATATTTCTCAAAAGGGAGAAATTAACATTGTACCATACTATGACTAATCAAGCTACAGACTTATTCAACTCACCAGTTTCCCCACTAACGCCATTTCTCTGTTCCAGGAACTAATCCAGGACCCCACTTTATATTCAGTCATTGTATGTCCTTAGTCTTGAATCTGTGACACTTCCTCAGTCCTTCCTTGGTTTGCAAGCCCTTGCCACTTTGGAACAGTACTGGTCAAGTGTCCTGTGGAATGTCCCAACCTGGGGCTGTTTCCTCATGACTAGACTGGGTTGTGGTTTGGGGGAAGATCTCACAGCGGTTAGGCGCCCTTCCCATCTCGTCCCTTCTCGTCCCGTCGCGGGTGTGTGACATCCATGTGAGGTCTCACTGGTTGATGCCAATGTCATCATTCAGTGAAGGTGCTGGCTCCACAATCAGGTTACTATGACTATTTCCTTTCCAGTCTCTTCTCTTTAAAAGCGAGTCACCAAGTCCAGCCCACACTCCAGGAGAGGAGAATTACGCTCTAAATCCTGGACAGGGACGTAGTCATATATACGCTTCGTAAGGAATAATCGCCCCTTCTTCCCCATTTATTTACATCAGTAAGGACTCACGGACCTCTTTCTCAATTCTTTGGGTTATAAGCCAATAATGCCATTGTATCGTTACTCAAACTGCCCTTGCACTGGTCTTTGGTCTCTTCCAGGTTGGCTCCTGTGTCCTGCTGACACACACCGTCTTCTTCTTAATCCGGAGAATTCTTTCCTTTCTGGCACAAGCTGTTCTAGGCTTATTTTGTACCCTTCCTGTCCCAGCCCCAGAATCAGCCATTATTCCAAGGAGCCCTGGGTCCTTTTACTGAAGAATAAAAGGAACCAAAATCTGGGTGGGATTTTTATTTTTTTTAAATGGGTAAAGACATGTTTATGTCAAAAACACACATATTTTAGAAGGTATAAACAGAAAAGTAAGTCTCTTCCTGGTCCCTGAGTCCCCGTTTCCTCTCCCAGGGCAGGTACAAGTGATTTCTGGTGTATCCTCCCAGACATAGATTCCACCTGTGCCCGACAGGTTATGCTGAGGACAGAGATGGGACGAGGAACTACATGGAGGGCCCGGTGAGATGCCCTCCTCCCCTCTCCTTTCCTCCCTGGTCCAGCAGGTCTGCAGAGGGAGAGAGGGCACAGGTATGGGGGGGTCGTGTAGGGGTGGGGGCAACGGGAAGAATGACGGCTGGTTACTCACTGATGGCCCCGGTATACGTCGGCTGCGTAAGGTCCTTGGGTACCTTCCTGTAGATGTCAAACCTGCAGAGAGCAAAGGGGACAGACGTGAGGTGGGCACAAAGGATGGGGCTCAGGCAGGTCATGTGCCACATGTCTCAGCAAGCCACGATTCTTCCCAGAACCAACTCCTTTGGGACACCCCCTTTGCTGCCCCCCCCGCCAACTGCCCTTACCCTGGGCACACTTCCTCATGACACTTACCAGCACCCGAGAGGACCCTGACCTCTCATTTGGTTGTTTCCTGGTTGGTCTTCCCCCATCAGAATGTCATCCCCACGAGGGCAGGGGCCTGGTGAGCTTTTGTCCCCTGCCACGTCCCCAGACCCTAGCATGGGCCTGGCACATAGTCAGCACTCAATAGGCACTGTGGAATGAACTAAACCCTCCGAGGCTCAGGTTTCTCTGACGTTGAAGGAAACAGGGAAATGCAGTCTTTCCTGAGTTCTATGACGGCACTGCTGCAATCTTGCCTGGCGTCAACCCTCCACCCCCTCTTCCCTTTCCCGCCTCCTCCTCGTCCTCCTGTTTCCACTCCCCACTTCCTTAGGCTCCTGAAGATTCTTAACTCCAAGGCATGAGGTTAACATCAAATCCTGCCTGGGGCCCACAGTCTCAGCATCAGCTTGTGCTGGATCTGGATCCCATTTAATGTGGGTTTCCGGCCCAGACGCAGGCGCCTTTCTCTCATTGGGATCCCATCAGGGCAGAGACAGGGGTTGTGGGGTGTGGTGGCAGGATTTGGGGTTTTGGAGTGAGACAGACTCCATGGGTTTAAATATGGCCAGCTGTTTATGAGGTAAGGCCCTGAATCAGACTGCCCTGGGTTCAAATCTTGGCTAATCTCCTTCCTCGCTGTGTGACTTTAGGCAAACGACTTCCCCTCTCTGAGCCTCAGTTTCCTTGTCTGTAAAAACAGGGCTACTACTGCCAGACCCCAGTAGGCTATTGGGAGGTATAAGGAAAATAAATGTCCGGCAGATTTGACATGGAACGTTCACAGGGGAGGCTCGTCACACACTTGGCCTCCTCCCCTGCACTTGACCCTGAGCGGACAGCTATCACACGGTGAGCTTTACTGATGGCGCTCCAAGTCCACACACATCGTTCCCAGGCTCTCTGGTAGAGCCTGGCTTGAAGCGCTGCTGCTCCGGCCCTCGAGCTTGACGGGCCAGCGTGTGGTTCCCCTTTGGTGATTGGGAAACAGTGTCAGTGCCCTGCCAACCCAATGCAATGAGTTGGCAATCTTGCATAAGACCTGATACTTGACTCCCATGTGCTCACTCTAATCACACGTGAACAGTGCTCGGTTTCCTAAGACCTCAGGGGAGAAACTATTTCTGTGGGCCACCGAGTTAAAAGGTACCACTATCTCTCCTGCCTGCTCAGCCAGGTGCTTGGGCCCATAAGGGCACGAGAAATGAGGGCTGGCAATGTGGTTGGGAAGGCAGGGTCCACGGGACTCAACAATCCATACGTACTCACCTCCCTTATTCTGAAAACGCTGACCCATTTCACCACGAGAGGCATTTGAGAGGTGAGAGCAGGAACTGTGGAGTCAGCCTGCCTGGGTTCAAATGTGACTCCACCACTGTGTGACTTTGGGCACATCACTTACTTAACCTCCCTGTGCCTCAGTTCCTCTGTCTGTAAAATGGGGCAACAACAGTAACTATCCCACAGCATAAGGGTTATGACTGATTGACTCAGAGCACACAAAGCACTTAGAACCATGCCTGGTACCCAGGGAGTGCTATTTGAGTACTGCTGTTACTATCATTAATGCTCATGTGAGTAACATTTATGACCACCTACTACGTGCTGGACTTTCTTTTGGGCACTAGGACACGGAGCTGAAATCGGCCTCAGGCGTCTATAGTTCATCAGCAGAGACAAAGGAATGGGAAGAGAAGGCAGTGGTGTTCCATCGTGGGGTTCGCTGGAGGCACCAGAGAACCCGGAAAAGGCCCCTGGGGTAATCTATGAAGCTTCCTACAGGAGGTGATGTCTGAACAAAGCAGGAGGACGGCAGGAAGCGTGGGTGCAGACAAAGAGCAGCCCAGGTAGTGAGAACAGCAAAAGCAGAGGCAAGAGGAGTGTGTATCCCGCTGTGCTGGAGGCTGCAAGTGGTGCTGGGAGGGGAACAGTGGGAGTGCCCCCCGCCCCGAGAGGTGGGAGGGGCTAACAATCCAGCTTCCTGGTCCAGTTACTACCAGTCACCACCCAAGGCCCACGGGCAGAAGCTGGGCCTCACAGTTTTAAAAATATATGAACTATCATTTCAAACCTGGGAATTTTATGGGAAGTCCGAGGCGGCTCAGGGTGACAAGGTGGGGCTGGTCCAGGGCAGAGTGTCAGAACCCAGTAAGGGTGAGGAAGGAGAGACTGGAGACTGTTACATATAGGGGGACTGATCCACTAAGTAAATACAGTGAGGTAATGGGGCCCAGGTGCCTCACTGTCGGGGAAGGTTGGTACGCAGAGAGAAAAGCAGAATAAACCCGGTGAGGGGGAGTGGAAATGGAAGAATCGCTGTGAATTCATGGTTTTCAACATGCATAAATATCCATGTAGGTGTATACACACCATATATACATATATTTCCCAGCTCGTTCCATAGAGGGGTCCGGGACCAGTGACAGCCAGAGAACAATGGGCACATCTGGTACTCAAATCTTGGTTTCTAAATATCATTCTTTACTCAAAAGCAGCAGCTCCTTGGAGAAATGGCTAATTCCAGGGCTGGGCAGAGAAAATAAAAGATGACCTTGGAGCATCATTTCACGTCAGAAAGCAAGAAAGATGGGGACGTACGAAAAGGACAAGAAACCAGTTTAACGGAGCCCACACTGGCCAAGAAAGGACAATGTGGACATTAAAATCAATAATCACAGTAATAGATTATAACCCACTGGATAAAATAGAAAGGCAAGAATCTATATAGCTATAAATGAAGATATAAATACATTAGAAGTTTGATGAGGAACAGGCTATTTATATACCTTCAAAATACCTCCCCACAAAATCTTTACTCATTACAGAAAGAAAAAGAGTAACTTTCCAGAGAAGAAACTTGGCAGACAGACATCATCGTAACCAAGTGACCAACTGAGTGTCACCAGTAAGGAGACATGTCATGTGCCTCCTGATATGACGTACTGGTGAGGGCACACCATCACTGCTGTGGGGATCTCGCTCCAAATGCACAAGCTCAAATGAATCCTAAGACACCAACAAACAAATCCAAACTGAGGGCCATGCTACAAAACGAATGGCCAGCATTTGTCAAAAGTATCAAGGTCATGAAGGCAAGTAAAGACTAAGGAACTGTCAGAGATTGGAAGAGGCGGGAGAGACGTGACCACCAAATTGTGCGAGATGTCCTAGATCAGAAAAAGGACATCATGAGACAACAGAGGGGACATGAATTAGATCTCTAGATTAGTTAATAGTACTGCACAGTGTTATCTTCCTGGTTTTGATCATGGTACTTGGTTATATAAGATGTTACCATTTGGAGAAACTTGAGGAAAGGGCACGTGGAAAGTTTTTGTAGTGTTTGTTTGCAATTTTCTTTGCAAATCGGAAATTATTTCAAAATGAAAAGTTAAAAAAAATTAATTTAAAGAAAATTAAAAAAAAAAATTGAAGGGGAAGATTTCACATAAAAATCCTACCTAGCCTGCTTTCTTCACACACGCCAGGTCCCTGTAGGCATCTGAATTTGAAGAACTGGCTTAACAAATGTTTGCTGAGTGTAGTGGGTGTCAGGCAGCGTATGTCCTTGTTGGGAGTGGGAAGGGGGAAGAAGGCTGAACAAAGGTCTAAGAGAAGAGGTTATCAAAGGAGGTAAGTGATCCAGAAAGTGCCAATGACACGAAACCAAGATCACTGCTAGCCTGTGCTGGGCTCTTGCACATATATATTTAAATTTAATTCTCACAATAACCCTGGCAGATGCTGATATCCCATTTTCCCAAGGAAAAGACTAAGGCTCAGCCATAAGCAACTTGCTCAAAGTCACCAAGCCCAAAGTCACCAAGCCCACCAAGAGCTGGGATTCAAACCCAAGTCTGGGTCTGCACTTGTGTGAAGCAATTTTGAGCTCAATTATTGGTAAATTAAAGTCACAAGGTTTTATTTGATTTTCCAGAGATGCTGCCTCAGAGCAGGTGCGAATCTCTTGGAAGACAGGGACCAGTTCAAAACACATTAATTCATCCACAGATATTTACTAGATACCTATTGTCAGTGTTCTAGACGGTGGGAAAATGAAAGTGGTTAATGTAGACATAGCCCCTGGTCTAGCAATGCCTTTGGCTTTGCTATTTAGGGTCACCTAAATAGAATGTTCTTTAATAATGACCCCATTCCCATGCCACAAATCCAAGCTGAGGAGTGGTGGTGGGATAAAGGGAGAGCTGAAAAAGACCCTGGGTTCAGAGCTGACCACAAGCCAAATGAGTCAGCAGTGAATGTCACTAAGAAAATGGGCTACTGGGAGGGTGGTGAGAACTCAGGCATGTGACAGACCAGGAAGTGAGCCGTCCATCCTCTTTGTCTCACATTAGTCAGCCCCTCGCTGCATGATGGGTGATGAGATTAGCTGTGGCTACTCACTGTCAAGAGAATGTGAAAGAAAGGGTAAGAAGAATGGGAGCGGGGGAAGGGATGCTTACTGTACACCTAGTTTGTGCCTGGCTCATGCAAGACCCTTGACCAGCATGTTCTTATCCAGTTCTCTTGGCTAACCTGCGAGTTAAGGATTATTAACCCATTTTACAGATGAGGCTCGGAGAAGACAGTGACTTGGCTAAGCTTGCCCACCTATGAAGTGCCAGAGCAAGGATCTGAATCCAGGCCTAATTTATGTTCTTGCTGTTTTCCCCAATAATGTAGAGACAAACCAGACCATGTGGGTGGAAAATACTTCTTAGGGAGAAAGGTTAAAGAATTGGAATTGCTTAGTCTTGAACAGAGAGACCTAAAGGATGGATTCTTTATGGTTGTCAAAGGAAAAAATGCTCTTTCCTGTCCCCACCACTGGGCCATGAGTTTCTCCAGGGCAGGACTTAGGCCTCCTTGTTGCCCAGCCCTGCACAATCCAAGTCATTGGGGGACTGACCTGAACGAATGAGTCTGTGAATGAATCTGCATAGAGAAAAGGCCCACTGGCTGGCCGTAGGAACAAGATTAAAATGAAATGGATGGTGAGGAAGCTGGGTGAGGGGCCCCCGGGGCTCTTCTACTTTTGTGGATATTTAGAAATTTTCACTTAAAAAAAAAAGTCAAAATGGGCTTAAATGAAAAGAAAAGCATAATCAACTGGACTTAAGAAAGACTGACCTGGACGCCAGAATGGGAGCAGCGTCCGTGGCAAGGTGGCCAAGGCTTACCACCTGCTAGGACAGGATTCAAACACAGAGACCCCAGAGGGGCCTCCTGCCTTTCATACTATCCACTGTCAGGTGGAAAAGGTATTCTGAAGTCACCGTGTCCTACCCATTCATTGTACAGATGAGAAAGCGGAAGCACCAAGAAAAGGGGTGACCTGCCCAGTTCAAGGTTTAATTAGAGTCAGAGTATTTACAACAAAAACAAGCCATTAAAAAGCTGATGAAATCTTTGCTATCTCTCATGCTAGTGGTTCTCAATCAGGGATGATTTTGTCCCCCAGGGGACGGTCAATAATCTCTGGAGACGTTTTTGGTTGTCATACTAGGGATGCTGCTGGTACCCAGTGAGTAGAGGCCGGGGATGCTGATAAACATCCTACAATGCACAGGACAGTCTCCACAACAAAGGATTATGGGCCCAAAGTGTCCTTCGTGCTAAAGCAGAGAACTCCTATTGTACGCAGACCAAAACGTCACATGCAGGAAGCTCCTTTTCCCATCGAGCCTGTGCCCTCTCCGAGAGGCCTCTGGTTCCCTCTGCTCCTGCTGGGTGAAGGCCTGACCCTGCCTTGATTGCCCCTCTGGAGACCAGGAATCTGGAGTAAGTGGTCTTTCCCTCTCCCTTTTTGCTCTGTGCCTGAGAAGGCAGAGCCTACTGGGCAAAGGACCCCACAGGGAGAAAAATAAAGAAGTCCGGAGTTGTGACTTTCTCTAGTGGTACAGTAAATACACGTGTCACTAGTTTCATCAAAAAGGTGTTGAATTTGTGCCTCTCAGTTCACTCCTTTGGAAAAAACGTACATGGACACTAGAAGTCAATGAGTATATAGGATTTACTTAACAGAAATTCGCTTTACGGGCCACGGCTAGCCAACAGGGTGAGGAATGGCTGTATAGCCTCACCTAAAATAAACAGGCGTAAGTCTTCTCCCATTCCCAAGCAAGGAAAACTGCCGCTGGAAATGTCTGACTAATGGATTTCCTCTGTAATTTCTTTTCATAACAGAATGCCTCAGCTTTGCTATTTTAACGTTTGCTGCTTGGGACCTCACTTCTGCCCTAGTTCTAGACGAATCTCAGATCATTCTGTGGTTCGCCATATGTGGGCGGCTACTAGGCAGGCGCTTGTGATGTCACTGTTTCCAAGGCTTAATGAAATTAGACGCCATTTAGGAGCAAGTCATTGGAAGTGGTGGGTCATTTGTCCCAAAAATAGCCAGCAAGGGTTTTAGTTGGCTCTTGGGCCTGGTCAGCCCTGCCCACCAGCCTGTCAAGAGCCCTCAACGCCGAGTGTCAGGGAGTTAGGTGAACAGTGTGCTTTTTTGCTCACTTGCTCATTTCCTTCACCTTATTGAGAACCACTGGGGCGTGTGTGTGTATGTGGGTACATACGTGTGTGCGCATGTACATGTGTGTGTGCGCGTGTTGGAGAACAGAGAGGTAAATGAACGCACCAGAGCTGAGCCCTGCAGGCACCAGCTCTAACGCAGCCTAGAATCATTCTCACCGCACCCGCATCCTGTCCTTGACATTCAAACTGCTAACATGAGCTCACATCACTCCTCCCTCAAGTGTCAAAAGGAAGGAAAAGAAACGTCTGTCTGTCTCCATCTCCCACCCAGATGGAGGAGCTCTGAGGGAGGAATAACAATAAGAGTCGCAGTCACAGCCTCAAGACCGGCCCCACAGTGAAGGCTTTCGTGTGTGGTCGACACCCTCGTTCTTGCCACTGCACTAGCCCAAGAGGTAGGGTCAGGACTCAAACTCCGAAATTTGGCTCCCGGGCATCTGTGTCTAACCCCTGTGCCACAGGCCTGCCTGGGACAGGGAGGCGACCTCCTACACTGACAGGAGGTTTGGGTGATGAACCTCTGCAAGCAACAGTAATACACACAGCTTGGTCTCGCTCCCGCCCATCCCCTGTGGCTCTCTCCTCAACTCTCGGTGCCCCTGTGGAGGCCTCTATCTACAGGCGAGCCTCTGAGCTCCAAACACCTCCACCTGTGACCTCTCTCCCATGTCAGAATACCCTCTCGGACCACAAAATCCTGCCCCCTTTCCTCCCCTCCTTCCCACAAAAGCCACCAAGTCTGGCCAAAGAGGAAGAGGAATAAATCCGACCACTGAAATTCGAGAAGGCCCTTCCCAAGGTAGCCTCTTGCACCTCCCTGGGCTCTGCATATATAAATATATATACACACACACACACACATTCCTGGCCAAGCCCCGAGATTGCTGCAGGGTCTTCCATTGCTGGGTTGGTACGGGTCAAGTCTGTCCCTAAATCTCCTGGGGGTCATGCAGGGCTTGGCCTGTTAATGGTATTCAGTCAATTCCAGGTAAAATCATAAAATGATGTGTGCACAGGGCTATTCATCGCAGCAGCAGCTGCAACAGCAAACGACTTGGAGGCCATCCAAACATCCATCCACAGGGACCGGTGCATAAATTACAGACCATCCATGAAGTGGAGGGTGATACAGCTGTAAAGGAGACTGAGGAAGGTCTCCATACAGAAAGAGAAAAAAACCGAGCTTTGAACACTGTGTTCTGTTCAATTTTACGTGTGTGTTTGTGTGGGGGGGTGGGGAGGGTAAATAAAAATAAATTTACATCCTTGCTGGTATCTTTAGAAAGAAACAACGGAAGGTGTAACCAAAACCTAACACAATGGTTACTCCTATTATTCTTAGGAAATGCATAAAAACTATTAAATATTTAGGGATAAATTTGACAAAAGGAGTGTAAGACCCAGATACGGAAAACTCTAAAACATTGATGGAGGAAATTAAAGAAGACTTAAATAAACGGAGAAATCGACCGTGTTAATGGGTCAGAAGACTCAATACTATTGAGACGGCATTTCTTTCCAAACTGATCTGCACATTCAACTCAATCCCAAACAAAATCCCAGCAAAGGTTTTTGCAGAAATTGACAAGATTGTTCCAAGATTCGTATGGATCACAGAGGACTCAGAATAGCCAAAACAGCTCTGAAAAAGAACAAAGTTGGATCTGACTTCAAGACTTACTATAAATCTTCTAGAAGAAAACGAGAAAATCTTTGTGATCTTTGGTTAGGCAAAGTTTTTTATTTTTTTATATTTTTTAGATAAGACACTAAAAGCAGGATCCATAAAAGAAAAAATTGGTAAATAAGGCTTCATCAAGATGAAAAACTTCTGCTCTTCGAAAGGCACCATTAAAAGAATGAAAAGACAAGCAACAGATGGGGAAAAATATATGTGACCCACACGTCTGATAAAGGATTTATAGGTGATATTAAGAACTCTCAAAAGTCGGCAGTAAGAAAACAAATGACCCATTAAAAACTAGGCAAAAGATTTGAGCATTTCACCAAAGATTTACTGACGGTGAATAACTACATGAAATGATGCTAACATCAAAGTCACTGGGGAAATGTGAATTAAAACCACAATGAGACACTACTTTATACCTATTAGAATGGCTAAAATTATAAATACTGAACATAGCAAGTGTTGGTGAGAATGTGGAGCAACTGGAACTCTCAGACATTGCTGGTGGGAAAGAAAACTAGTACAACCATTACAGAAGACAGTTTGGTAGTTTCCTTAAAAGTTAGACATATACTTACATGACCCAGCCTTTCCACCCCTACACATTTACCCAAGAGAAATGAGAGCATCTTCCCATAGACACACACACATATGAATATTCATGGAAGCTTAATTTGTAATAGCCACAAACTGGAAACAACCTAAATGTCCGTCAACAGACAAATGGGTAGACAAGTTACGGCATTTCCACACAATGGACTATTACTCAGCAATAAAAAGCAGGGGAGTATCGATTTGAGCAACAATATGGATGATCCTCAACATAATTATGCTGAATGAAAAATAAACCAGGGCACGTATGGTATGATTCCATCTATATAAAATTTTAGAAAGTGTAAAGTGATCTAGAGTGACAGCAGATCATCAGCGGCCAGGGGAGGGAGGAAGGGAGGTCACGAGAAAACCTGGGAGGTGATCATTCTCGACTGTGGTGATGGTTTCATGGGTGTACCCATGTCAAATTTCTCAAATTGTACACCTTAAGTATATAAAGTTTATTGTATATCAATTACATCTCAATAAAGCTGTTAGAAGAAAATTTTTTAATGACTCTCATGACTGAAACACATCATGTACATTAAGCAATCTATGAGTTCATAATGATACTTCCAAAAACAAAAAAGCCTCATTGGACCCCTTAGGAGATGCTAGGCCACCAACTCATTATTCTGAAATTGATAAATAAAGGAAAAGCACGTATTTTAACTTATTGTATATATAAAATGTTTTTCTAGGTAGCCAGTGAGTTGGTGAGGACTAAGTTCTATTTTGTAGAATAATTTCAAAGAATAAAGCGGAAGGACGAACAGAATTGTAAAAGCCATCACTACGCATCCTCTGGTGAAATACTGAACCTAGGCAAACATCACCAACGATGGGAAATTTCGCAAAAGACAGATCAGGTAGCTGCCACCTGCACCCCATGATCAATCTTAGCATCTCAAAGAGAAGACAACCAGTTATTCTGTACCATCCAATGTGATGTAGTAGGAAGCACACAGCATACTTCTCAATGATTGACCTAGAAAGAGAAACCTCACATCTCACCTTCCATTTCATCCTCGTCCCACAGCAGTCTGATGCCAGCCCTCCTTACCCACTCTCTCTTCCTGCTCCAACTAAAATCACCCATGCGTCTCTAAGGGCCAGATGCCATTGGCTCTCCTCAATACTGCCCCCGCACTGAGCGTACTGACTGTCCCTTCTTGGCTCTGTCTCTTCGTTTGGCTGCCTAAAGCAGCCTCAGTCTTCAGCATCCTCTTCCGTCTGCTCCTGTTCTTCCGCCTGACCCTGATATCCGGGTACACCCCGAAGGATCTGGGTTCAGGCCCTTTCTCTTTTAACTCCCACAGTGAACTCTTCTATGCCTTAATTTATTGTGCCAAGTTCCAGAGAGCCAGGAGAAAGTCACCCAGACAGATGTGGACCCTGTGCTCTGGAGCCCACACAGTAATACCAGATGTGGACCCTGTGCTCTGGAGCCCACACAGTAATACCCACGGAGCTTCCTCATTCCCAGAGGCACCCTGTCTGCCAATCACACTGCACACGCCCAGGTTAAAACTCAACAGCTTCCCACACAAAACCTGTTCTTAGGATCCCAAAACAACAGAGGTAGGAAGAACCCCAGGGGGTGTGGCATCCACACTTGCTCATCTGCAGAGAGTTAAAGTGAAGCCCAGACAGGGCAGCAGCACTTTGTGTTAGAGAAAGACAAGGCCTCCAGATTCTTTCCAAGTCACCGTCTGTGTCCTCCTGGGCTTTCCAAGTGCCTGAGAAGTGGTGCGACGCACTGTGCTGGCCGCTGGGGCAAAGATGATGAGCAAGAAAGTAAAATGAGCCGATCGGGAAGGTGACCAGGACATTCTCAGAGAGTGTTTTAGATGGTCAATTGGCAAAAAGACAGGAGGCCTTTGGGGCCAGACCACACCCTTTACCTGTTGGAATTCAGGATTTTTCATAACAGTGGCAGATATTAGTATTGAGCCCTGTAGCAACAGGAAGAAGAGATAAGTAACAAACAGCTCTTGCTTTGCAGAAGACTCTTAACAATGACACAGGTCCCTTACACCCTCAACAGTGGGCAGACTCAGCCAACACTAGCTTCCTGCCACCGGCCCTGCAGGGAGGGAGAGGGCACTGGTCTTCCAGCTCTACATCCTAATGCCATCTGTTCCTTGCTCCCACTTCAGGCCCTTGGCCTTTGCTGTCCTATCTGGAATGTCCTTCCCTGAGACAGCTGCATGGCTTGTTCCCTCACTTCACGAAGTCTATATTCCAATGTCACCTCCTCAGAAAGGCCAGTCCTGGCCACCCACGAAAACACCCTTCTGATCTTTGATCTCCTTCCTCTGCTTTTTCTTCACGGCACTTGAGATCACTACCTGATATTATGCTGTGTTTTATGTGTTTGTTCACAGCCCCAATCCACTTTTAAAAGATAAGCTACAAGAGAGCAGGGACCTCACCTGCCTTTGAATTCCTCTCTATTCCCAGGGCCTAGAAAAGCCCCGGGCACACAGCTGGTCTGCAGAAACACTTGTGGAATGGATGAAGGAGGCAGCGGTTCTCAAAGTGTGGTCCACGGGCCTCAGAGTCCCCTGGGATGATGGTTAAATTTGCAGATTCCAGGCCTAACCATAGCATGAACTAAACCGGAATGGGGGCGGGAGGGCAGGAACTGGCACTGTGAAAAAGCGCAGTTCAGGAGATGCCAGTGTTAGAACTGGTAAGGCGTAAGTCGCGTGTTTGTTTCCAACTTCTAATTTAATTTCCCCAAATTTTCACCTTGTCCCTACCCCACAGGTCGCCAGAGGGGTGGGAAAGGGACTGGGTACTTCCTGGGCTCCTGCTCCACAAGACAAGCACTACTTACAGAGGTGACCCACTCTACACCACTTCTGAGATACCATTCACAGATGTGGAAATGGAGACTCAGAGAGGCTGAGACACTTGTCTGAGCTCACACTGCCAGCAAGCAGCAGAATCAGGATTGGACTGACCCTCTGCGGTCCCTCTGCGGCCTCCCCGAAGTTCCACACTGGCCCTTGGGGGCCTTGGCTGCCCGTGCTCACCCCTGTCCTCCTGTGCCCACATAGAACCCGGCAAGACAGCAGTCTATGGGTCCTTGTCAGCGAGGGGAGGAGGAAGGGTCCCATACTGCCGTGTGGTGCCACCCAGAGGCCCTAGCAGAGCACAGCGGGACAGGGGTCTCATCCCCATGTGCGTCCCCCACCAGCAACAGCCCGATGAGCTCCTGCTCTCACAGAAAGAGGAAAGGCCTGGTGTCGGACAGAGCCTGAGCTTGGCTGGGAGTCAGGCTTTCTGCTGTCAAGGCCACAGGGAGCGCAGGCTGAGGGACAGCGAGGGCCTCAAAGTATTTCCAAATCACTGGAAACGGGCCGTGGCCGCCGGCCTCGGCCCAGGACACAACATCCCGAGGGCAGAAGCTATAAATGGAAATGTATTCTTAGAGGGGCTGAACTTGAGGGGGGTGTGTTTCAGAAGTGACCCATCATCGGATAAAAATACAGACGGCATTTAAATGCTGAGCAGCAGGAGCTATTCCGGGGATTGGATTCTCATAGCTGTGGCTCCCGGCCAGGGCACGGCCTTCAACAGATTTAAAAGGAAGGAGCTATTGGTGCCTGTGTTTTCAAGCATAAGGGGAGAATACTAGGGGTAAAGACAGCCATGCCAAGATACCTGGGGGAGGTGCCCCTTTCGGGGAGGGGATCCCAAAGGTCCTCGACCTCCTCCTTCCCAGGGGATTCAAGTTTACTGTGTGCCATGAGACCACCTTTTGGACAACATTCTCCGCTACCTTGAACAGTCAAGGCTGAGCTCTGCCAGGCCTGGGTGGTGAAAGCCTAGGACAGGATTCAGATTTCAAGAGGTTTGCAGGGTGAGGAAAGAATAACAGAGAAAAAAGCTGGAGAGGGACCAGGTGTCATAGGAAGGGGAAGGAGAGGATTTATGAGGCCAGCCTCTTAACTCACGTCATCTCATTGACTCTTCAAAATGGTCTAAGATACAAAAACGGGGTTTGTCCCCGTTTTTACACAAAAAGAAACTAAAGCTCAGAAAAGACTGTGTAAAGACAGTGACTCTCGGGCTAAGACCCTGAGTCTAGAAAGACAAACAGAAATGAGGCTGGGGGACAGAGTGGAAGGCTGTCTCAGGTAGAGTGACAGCTCCTGCCAGGGAGCAGTCGGTAGGTGGCAAAGCTGTGGTTTGCGCCCTCTGTAACTTCTGAGCAGGGAGTTACCACGCTGTGCTGGGTCCAGCTGTGTGCTTTCGAAAGCGAGGTCTGGCCCACAAATTAGGTGAGATTTCTCAGACAAGCTCATGTAAAAAGGCATAGGGAAAGGGATCAAAGTGTTCTCCTCGGCCTGGGTGAGAGGCTAGCTGGTGACCGTTTGCATTTGGTACGTCTCAGTACTTTTCCGTTGCTCTATGATAAACAGATTGTAAATGAGAGAAACAAAGATGGGGTCTTTAGGCCTGTTCTGGGCTAGCTAGCCCCTGTGTGTGTATTATCCGCCCACCCACCCCTCGCCCCACCCAATTTTTGTTCCAGAAGGTTCCATTCTGTGCCTTTGCATTCACTGTGCCCTCGGTCTGCATCACCCCTTCTCTCTCCTTCACCAGCTCATCCGTTTTTTCTGTCATAACTGAGTGCCTACTGTGGACCACGCTAGGAACACAACAGGGGGCAGATACGAAACTCCTTGCCTTCACCTAGCTTACATCCCAGCGGGCCAGACAAACAGTAAGTGAAGTACCATGTCATCGCTGCTAAGTGCTGTGAGGAAAACTGAAACAGGCTAAGGAGCTAGAGAGTAATGTGGGTGCTGTTTTAGACGGGGTGTGAGGGGCATCAGAGGAGGCGCACATGACAAGGTGACGTGCAAACGAGATCTGAGTTATGTGAGCTAGGCAGCCATATGGATATGCAGGGAAGAGCATTCCAGGCGGAAAGGATAGCGAGTGCAAAGGGCCTGCGGCAGGGAGCATATAGGCAGGTTCCCGGAACAGCAAGGAGGCTGATACAGTTGGAGTGGGAGGTGACGTCAGAAGCCCCAGGTAATTCTTTAAAACTCAGCTCATGCATCCTTTTCTCTGAGAAGCCACCTCCATCAGTCTCAGGCCGGTTGAGGAATCCTCTTCTGGGCTGCCACAGCCCCTGAACTTCTATCTGTCATCAGCTGGCACAGGGTGTGTATCATTACCATGTGTGGCCCGCAATCATGAGTGAATAGCCCAGCCCACTCTGTCTCATTAATACCGTGTGTCCCTGAAAATAAGACCCAGCCAGACCATCAGCTCTAATGCGTCTTTTGGAGCAAAAGTTAACATAAGACCCGGTCTTATTTTACTATAAGACCGGGTCTTATATAATGTAATGTAATGTAATATAATATAATAATACTGGGTTTTATATTAATTTTTGCTCCAAAAGACGCATTACAGCTGATGGTCCGGGTAGGTCTTGTTTTTGGGGAAACGGTATTATTGGTGTCTTCCCCGTGAAGCTGTGAACTTCACAAGAGCAGAAACTGGCCTTATACATCTTGGGGACCCAGGCTCTGGTACTGCAATCTTAAGTAGAGACCCTCATCTTTAAACAACAAGAGGCCCACTGAGCCACAGAAGACGGGGGGTCCCTCCCAGGCGGAGCTCACCTGAGAGGTGCAGGTGAGTCTCCTCAGGGAGCCACTTGGCCTCCTAACCACTCGCTCACCAGCAATGAGACTTCACAGATCAGAGGCAGGGAGGAAGTGAGACAGGGCGGGGAGGGGATCGCTGCCCCATCCCCCTATGTCCAACACCTGCCTCAACCTGTGTTTTCCTTAATAGTTCATGGCTTATCTGAGCCCTTGCTTCAAGGAAAGCCTATGGGGGAAAATGAAAATAAAACAGATTCACCAGGGAGTAATTATTCATAGATGGGAAATACCTTCCCCTCTGAAAAAGGTTCCAGGACACACTGAGTATCCCAAACGAATTAATGAGCCCCAGCATTGATCACCTAGCTGCTCATGTCACCCAATAAGACAACTAGGCATTCCGTGTCTCTGAAAGAAGACGACTCTCCCGAGTAGAAAAATGCCTACTGAGGCGAGGCAAGTGCTGGAAAGGAGAGCAGTGGGCTCGGTGGGGCATGCGGCAAATTGGAGGGTCCAGAGCCCATCTAACGGGGATAGAAGGCCCCCCAGCTTGGCCCGTGGCTAGAGCAAGGAGCCCCAGGGTGGTCAGATCAGGGAAAACCAGAAATGTGGGTCTAAGGCAAAATCACCAATTTAAAAATGATGGCAACCAGTGTTTTGTTCAAATAAAACAATATGCAAATCAAGGAAAACACTTCTGCAGCTCAGATTTGGCCCGGGGACTTAGCAGCCCAGCTGCTAAGGGTGACAGTGGACTTGGTGGGCAAGTGCTGACATGGATTAGCAATGTCTGCCGAGACCTAATAAATACTCTCCTCCCCTCCCTATGGGGATGTGTACACGAGCGACGTGTTTCCTGGGTATCCTCAAGGCTGATTTAGTCCAGGCCCCGTTTTTTTCAGTCCAGTTTTTTTTAAGGCAGAAAAACTGAAGTCCAGGAAGCGACACCAAATTTCCTAATGTCAAAAGTGAGAAATATCTGTGAGCCCTATCTGGGACTCTTCCCAGACACCCAGGGGCCCCTAAATCTTTAGGCTTTGGGAGCTGTTATCTACCAAAGACGTATCTTGGAAGTCATCTCTAAACCAATAGCACAAATCAATAAGAAAACTTGATTTTTATAGCGATTCATTTTGTCCATAGCTTCTGAGAGACAGAACCTTTTCTAAACAGCGAGGGGGGTCTGAGCCCTGACGAAGCCGACTGAGGATGCTGCCACAGGCCACGTGCCCGCGCGTGCACACACACACACACTGTCCCAGCAGAGGGCCTTGAGCTGGCCGAGGGGCCTGGCAGCAGAGGGAGCCTGGGCCCACGCGAGGGCCGTGGCCTGCCCTGAGCTCAGCCCTCCGCCCTCCCACTTGGTGTGAGTCACGGCTGGCTCTGGACTCCAGGGTGCCGGCTGCAGAGTCTTCAGTTTTTCTTGGCTCCTGAGCAAAATGTACTTTTCCAAAGGACATTGATTCAACTGAGCCTGAATTTTGCAACGCCCTGGCAGCGGCGAGGCCAGCCTGAGCACACACTGTCCCGGGGAATGGGGACCAAAGAATGTGGTTACCGCCTCCCTCACCTCCTCCTTCCTCATCCCCAAGTGGGAGGATCAATCCACCCCTGGCAGAGCGCCAGGGTGTGCCTGCCATCCCTCGGCCTCCTCTGGTCACCTTGCTCCAACCACTGCTTCTCTCTGACGGCCCACACACTGCACACTCCTGGACTGGATTTCAAACCACACCTGAGAGCAGGCCTGGAAGAACTCCTGGAAAAGACGAGCCCACAGATAATCCAGCCAGGGAAGCCCCCGTCATCAGCAGGGCCACGCCCCCATCACGTCATTGCTGGGGTTGTGCGAAGAGTACGTGCCGGGGGTCAGGCTGGTGACCGCTCCATTGCCAAGTACACTGTATACCTGTTTGCTTTTTATAAAAAATAGACTATTGTTTAGAATAGTCTTAGCAAAACTAAGTGGAAGGTGCAGAGATTTTCCACACACGCCCAGTCTCTCCCACTATCAACAACTCCCACCGGTGTGGGACATTGTTACAGGGGATGAACCTAGATTGACATGTCATTGTCACCTGGAGTCCCTAGTTTACATGAGGATTCACTGTTGCGGTGGCACAGTGAATGGGTTTGGACAAATGTATGATGACGTATATCCATCATTACAGTGTGTACAAAGCGGTTTCACTTGTCCTAAAAATCCTGAGCTCTGCCCATTCATCCCTCTCCCCACCCCGGGCAACCCCTGATCTCGTCTCCACAGTTTTCCCTTTTCCACAGTGTCATATAGCTGGAACCCTACAGTATGTAGCCTTACAGACTGGCTTCTGTCACTCAGTAACATGCATGTCTTTTCAGGGCATGGTAGCTCATTTTTTTCCTAGCCCTGAATAATATTCCAGTGTCTAGATGGAACACAGTGTACCCCGTTTCCCCAAAAATGAGACCTAGCCGGACAATCAGCTATAATGCGTCTTTTGGAGCAAAAAGTAATATAAGAGCTGGTATTTATATTATATTATATTAATTATATATTATATTAATTATATATTATATTATATTTTATATTATATTATATTATACCAGGTCTTATAGTGAAAGAAGACCAAGACTGGGTCTCATATTAATCTTTGCTCCAAAAGATGCATTAGAGCTGATTTTCTGGCTAGGTCTTCTTTTTGGGGAAACATGGTACCTGGTTTTCCAATCCCCAAGGTGTGCATGTGCAGGGCTCTCCCCCCTCATGCATTTGCTGCCTGCCTCTGGAACCTCCAGTGTTTTTCACTTGTAAGATGTAGATAAAAAGACCGACTACCTCAGGAAGTGAGGACTGTAATGGGAGCACAGGGAAGGCAATAATTACAGCGCACAGCACAGAGCACGCACGCGGCAGGTGCTGGCTGCAATTATCGTCTATCACCAGTACCGTGGCTGCCACAATTCATGGGCTTATTTTTGCCTTCTCTCTACAAAGCAGCATGGGGTGAAGTAGAGACAACATAGGCTGGGGTTTAAATCCTGACTGTGACTGTGCCTATGTCTAGCAACTGGCTAGACCTCTGTGAGCCTCAGTTTACTCACCTGTAAAATGGGTGGGGGGAGAGTACACCTCTCTCCTAGCGTGATTTTGAGAAACAAATGTGATCACTAGCTAAAATGCAGAAAGAGCCCTGGGCACTCAGTAAGCACTCACAGAAGCTTAGTTCCAGGCTGTGAGGAAAACGTGCTTGGATTTCCTGTGAACCGCCCTGCTGAGTGCAGAATGCAGAGGTCAACAGTGGGGGTATGTGAGGGTGGGGATGAGAGCCCGCTGGTTACTACCAGCCAGGAAGGGTGGCTTCAATGCAGAGTGAAGAGTGGGGAGAGGCAAGTGCTGTCCTGCCCAGCCAGGACACAGCCAGGACCGACCAGGGGCAGTGACACCTCTGCAGCTGGCCAAGGCCTGGCTGGCTGTCTTCTTGGTGTCACATGACAGCAAAGGGCTGAAAGGCGGAGACCGTGGCCAAGGCCAGTCAGCATTGTTCCTGCAGCCGGCTGGCCTCCGAGGGGAGAACCACGGACACGGGAAAGTTAAGGGGCAGCATCAGTTAGGACTGTCAGCTCATGTGTGCCCACCTGTGAATCCCACGGGCCTAAACAATGACTCCTGCACTCTCCCACAGGATGACCTTGGTCTTTGGGACCCGCCTACTGGGAAGGCCCACCCGTACCCAGAAAGGTCTGTGATGTGTTACATCCCGACCATGCAGTCCTAGTGACCCCGGGAGGGAGGGGCTGTCATAGTCTCCACCTTCCAGAAGAGGAAGATATGGTTCCCAGAGGTGGCACTGCTAAGGAGCACGGGAGCTGAGACTCAAAGCCTTGGCTTCTGGATTCACCAAAGCCTCAGATTTGCAGAGATGCCACTTGGGGCTCCTCACAGGTGGCTTCCCACAGCTCTGCATGTGCATTGTTATCGTTGCCATTCATTCGGCATCAATTCCGCAAATATCACTAGTACCTACTTTGCTCTGGGTGCTGGGTGAGGCCCTCGAGATACAATGTGAGCTAGCTTTTCTGGGCCTGAGACCCAGCTCCACCACTCGCCAGCTGTGGCCTTGGGGCATACACTTCACTGCCCTGTGCCTCAGTGTCCCAGTCTGTCAAACAGTGCCCGCCTCTTTGGGTTGCTCTGAGGGGGTCCAGGTATGACTACATAGAGTGTTTCTTTAGTCACGATGCCTGGCCCCGTGAGTGGGCGCTCACCACCTTACCTGTTACTGCGAGTACCTGAGGGTGTGAGGTACAGAGGACCACAATAAGCATGTTCATCCCAAAGAGAACCTCGTGCTCCCCCACGAGTCCTTCTGAGGGTGGGCTCAGCAGAGGTGGCACCCGTGGACCCAGGAAATCAGGTCAGAATGAGGGGTATGTTGAGTCCCCATAGCTCAGATATGAAGACAGAGGCCCCGGGGACCCCCCCAGTCACAGCTGCTTCACACAGTCTGGCAGCATCTCCTCCAAACAACCCCCAGGCCCCAGGCCTCAATCCCCACTCTACTCTCTTCCTGCCCCTCCCCGACTGGCCTTTCCTCCTGGACTCCGATCCAACTCTCTTGACCTCAGAGGTTCTGAATTCCAGAAAGTCTTGGAACATTAAAACAAAGTTTTTTTAAATCTGGGCTGAACGCAAAAAAAAAAAAAGTGATATGCATGCACGCTCGCTCACTCACTCAAATTAAGGATCCAATAAGAATTCATACATAGGTAGTAAAAACTCACAACAGGCACAGGAAAAATCAACGTCACGTTTAGGAGAGTAGTTATCCGGAGATCGGGGTGGGGATGCACCACAGATGGACACGTGAAAGCAGGAGAGCAATGGTGGGGGCTTAAGGTTTGGTGCTTATCATGGTGGAGGGTCTAGGTGATTTTTCTGTGCTATTTGATGTGCCTGTAAGATTCTATGAAAAAGCTCTTTAAAGGGCTTAAAAGTACCTCCCCCAAGTCAGACACCACAAAACTAAAAATGAATGAATTCCTGATACACATAACAACATGGGTGAAACCCACAGATGTCACACTGAATGAAAGAAGACTGACACACACTCACGCATACTATAGGATTCCATGTATGTGACATGGGAGGATAGGCAAAACCAATCAACAGTGCAGAAAGTCAGGCGGGCGTCCTGACTGGGTGGGTCCTGTGGGAGCTTTCCAGGGTGCTGGAAATCTGTGTCTTATCTGGGGGCGGCCAAGCAGGTATGTATGTAAAAAGCTGTCCAGCTGTATACTTAAGATGAGAACACTTTATGATCAGCTATACCTCAATTTAAAAATAATTTTAAGAAGAAAAAAAATCCAATCATCGGCCAGGTTTGGGAACCCCTTGCATGGGCATAGCATAATATAAAAGAGACTGTTTATGAATTTCTTTCTATGCCAACTTGATGTTTGGTTTTGTCATTCATATATCTACCAAGATGTCCTCTGGGGAGAATCTTGAGCAAGGCTCAATGGCAGATCCACAGGGAAAGTGTTCCAAGGCCCAAAGGCCATGGGCAACCAGGTGGGGATCCTGGTTCTGCCCTTTCTGCTGTACGAGCCGAGTTAAGTGACACCCCTCTGAGACTCAGTGGTCTGATGTGCCAACGAGGTCAGGATTAAACAAGACAGTGTTCAGCAGTGCCTGGCACCTACTACGTGCTGGAACAAATGGGATCTCTTATTAGGGTTCATGCTTTAACCCTCCAGAGCAATGTTTTACCAACTGTAGGTTATGACCAATTAGTGGGGCTGAGAAATCAATTTAGTGGGTTGCAAACCAGCATTAAAAAAAATGAGTCTACAATAGAATAGAAAATATGTTTACATTGACTATAATAAAGTTAACACTACTGAGTTTTTAGACATTGAATGCTGGGTTGCCATATACAATGCACTTCTTACAAAGGGTAGACGTCAAAAGCAATTAAAAGTCCTGATCTGTAGAACCCTACACAACTGTGACAAAGCAGGTACCAGCTCAATGTGACAAAGCCCAGTTCTTGGAATTAAGTAGGAACAATAGGCACAACCAGAATAATCCTAATATTTCCAAGAAAGTCAGATGTTTGGTTGTTTTTTTTTTAAAAGGGCCCAAGTGCTCTGAAGGTGGGGAAGAAGAGGGACAATTGCCTAGAGGAAGTGGCTTCAGACCTGGACGTATACAAAGACAGGTTTGAATTCCTGGGGCTAGAAGAAAGAATTGGGCCAGGCGGCAGGGGACTCAGGGCCTCCCAGGATGACAATGTGGCCAGCTGGGCCCAGGGCCCTTTATTTCCTGTCCCTCAGGAAGGGCCAGGTGGCTCTGGGGGAGCTTTGCAGTGGTCCTGCAAAAAAGGTGGTCTTACGTGGAACCCGGAAAGGTTGGCAAATACCATGGATCACCCAGTGAGGGAGTTACTCCCGTCCCACTTCTCCTGAACAAGCGTAGGAGAAAGTCTCATTTGGTACTAGTAGGTCTTTTATCACCTTATTTAAATTATCTATAAAGTTTGTAACAGTATGCGGAGAGTGTGAAAGTGGCCCAGGAGTGGTTGAAATTTGGCAAACACTGCTAAGGACTTCCCTGGTCAGTGGCTGCCTTGGGTTTTCAAAACCTGACATCAATGAGCCTCACAAAAGAACACACCCCCTGCTGAGCAAGTAGTGGCAGAGCTCAGGAGGGGAGGGCCAGATCTCCTTAAGGAAGAGCAAAGCCAAGGCCAGCCAGCCAACCAGCCACTAAAAATTCTTCAGGAAAACAGAATTTTACATCCCAAAGGTATGTGCTCCTATCACCATCCCCAGGCTTTCTACAAACACATGCTCCTTTGTGTGGTCTTGATGCCACAAGTCCCCACTCACATTTTTCTCTTCTGTACTTCTTTATCTTTCCTCTGAATCTCATGCCATCCTTCTCAACTTTTTATTTCGAGATCATTTGAATCATCCAGGAGAGTTACAGAAAGAGAACAGAAAGTTCCCGCACACCCTTCACCCAGCTTCCCCTAATGTTCACATCTTACAGAACCATAGAAAACCACAGAAAAATTCTCAAAACTAAGAAATTAACCTTGGTAAGATACCATTAAGCAACAGCAAAGTTCATTAGGATTTCATCAGTTGTTCTCCTAATGTCCTTTTCTGGTCTAGAATCCAATGCAGGGTCCCACACTGCGTTTAGCTTTCGTGTCCCCTCCAATCTGTGACAGTTCCAAGTCCTGCCTTGTCTGTCGTAACTTTGACACTTTTAAAGGGTGTTTGTCAGTTATTTTGTAGACTCCCTCACAAACTGGGTTTGTCTGGTCTTTTCTGGTGACTTAAGTCAGATTGTGCGTTTCTGGGAAGAACCCCCCCCCCCCAGTGAGGCGACCTTGTCACTGTGCCACATAAAGGGACACGATGGCCGTATGTCCTGTCACCGGTGATGTTGGCCATGATCACGGGGCTCATATGGGATCTGCCAGGATTCTCTGCTGGAAGCTACCATTTTCCCCTTTGTAGTGACTAAGTATTTGGGGGAGGGGGTAAAATACTCTGAGACTCTAGAAATATCTTATTTCTGCTTCAACTTTTGCCCACTAATTTTAGCACTCATCAGTGGATTTTCACGGAAGCAGTTATTACTGTGGTGGTCTAACGGTGACTTCCAAATTCCATCATTCTTTCTACATTTATTAACTGGGATACCTGGGCCCACCCCCCTGCCCCCCCAATTTTTTTTGGTCCTAAAAATAAAAGCCCTTGGCAGAAATTTACAAACTTTCCAGTGGGAGAAGCCAGCCTTGAGATAAACCATCTCTTTCTATGTTTCCTCTGAAACACAGTCCACTGCACCCCAGGACTTTTCCTTTTTCTCTCCTTTCTTCTCTCCTTCCCTCACCTCCTCCTGCCCCACCCATCACCTTGAGTTTTAGAGCTGGTGAGTACCAGGCTGGCCTGCCAATGTGAAAGAACACACCTCTGCAGTCTACACCGAGTCCAATCCAGGCAGGGAAATCACACCTGGGCCTCAACACTGGCTTCATTTACCAATCCTAAGTACCTACTATGTGCCAGGCACCTTAATCTAAATACACATATTTAATCTTTACACCAACTTTAGTAGATCAGCAAGATGCTTCCCATTTTATGGAAGAGGAAACTGAGGCTCATTCATTCAGCCAACAAATATTTAATGTCCACCAGTGCCAGGCACCACGGACGGTGCTGGGAAACAGGAGTGAACAAACCAGGCGAGGCCCATGAAGTGAGGAATTTACGTGGAGGGAACATACAAATCACCATGTGACTAACAAAAGAGATGTGATTGGTCTGAACTATGCTAAGAGCCAGGAAGGAGCACACAGGGTGCTCTGATAGAGCACGACAGGGGACACTTCAGGCTGAGTGGTCAGGGAAGGCCCCTCAGAGCACAGACCTGAAGGAAGGGAAGGAGCTGCCCAGGCCAAACGCCTAGGAACGGCATTCCAAGCACAGGGAATGGCCAGTGCTCAGCAAAATCTCCGAGGTGGGAGTGAGGGCGATCTGGTCAGGGAGCAACAATGGCCTCCTGGCTGCAGCACAGGTAGGGGAGGTGGCAAAGGAGAGGTTAGCCAGGATGGGAAAGGATGGACTCCGCAGGCGCTGCAGGCCAAAGAAAGGGTTCTGGATTGTTCTCTGAGCTGGATTTAAAGCAGAGCACTTAATGTCCAGGAGGGAGGACCAAGTTTCACCCAGAGTGACCCCAGCGGCCAGTAACAGAGCCGGGCTCCGGCCGAGGCTGGCCTAGCCTACATCCACCCAGCCAGGCCCTTCCTCCTCCCCCAGCACCAGCCCAGGTCCTCAGGCAGAGCTCCAAGCCCCGTGGAACTCAGGGTCTGGCTTTGGAAGATGTTTTTGTGCTCACAAAGAGACACAGGCGTGGTTAACGCCCTGGACGGCTTCCTCGCACAGAACGAGATCATGAAGAAGGCCTACTCTGGGAGGACTGAACCCTGGTCTGTCTCCCTGCCCTGACCCCCAGGGCCTGCGCTCGGCACCAGCCCAAGGACTGCTCAATCCAGGTGCTCACCGGCTTTAATTCCACCACACAAGCCTTGGAGCACTCTGTTTTCTTTTGTAGTTCTGAGGTTTGCACACGCTGTTCCACCACTTCTTTATCGAGCAAGTTCACAGTCATGCAGTATGGTGCTAAGGTGAAGAGCTCAGACTCGGGAGCCGGGATGCCTGGGTTCAAATCTTGGCTCTGACACTAGCCAAGTGACCCGGGACAAGTGAGTTAACCTCTCTGTGCCTCAGCTTCCCAGTGTACAAAATATTTATAATAACAGATCCTACCCTCCTAGGGGTGGCCATGAGGGCGACATGAGCTCGTAGACGGGAGAAGGCAGGGCCCAGGTGCCCTGAGAATGCACTTCAGGGTCGGCTACTCCCATCAGGTCTCTTGCCTCCGCCCACCTTCTCACTGCCTCTACCTGTGAGCTCTCTGAAAATAGGGACACGTCTGGTGTCCCTCCTGATCCTGTCAGAGGGCCTGGCACTGAAGACATGCTTCCTTTCTTTTTTTCTTTTTTTTTGAAAGAGTGAATAAGTAATGAACAAACATGCAGGAGGATGGGCTGGGTAAATGTGCGTCAAAGGTAAGATCTAAAGCTTGGAATTACTCAGGACAAATACTTTCAACAAAAGCACCTCTGGCAGAGTTGGGTGATTAAGACAAGCCTGCAGGCACGGCACAGCTTAACGGCCAGAAACGCCACAGGGAAATAAAGCAATGGAGACAACCAGGTCATTAGATCATCAAGAGGCCGGAAGAACTGACTTTGGAGTTAGAGACGCCTGGCTCCCAGATCCTGGAGCCACCACCTACGTAGTAGCCATGTTGTCCCCCGCCCAACGACACCTGACCAGGGCAGAGAGCGAGGGCTGGAATCTAGTCCACGCTCAGCTCAGCCAAGAAGTGTGAGGGCTGCACAGGGCTCCAGCGGACCCAAAGAAGGGGAGCTTTTAAAAGTGATCCCCACAGAGGTGGCAGCCCCAGGGAACCTGGCAAAGCAAGAGCCAGTGAGAAAAGCTACAATTCACAGGGCAGGCAGGCGGCACTGTTACCTCCGTGACACTTTTTAACTTCCACTCTTTTTATATCCAGTGCCTAGACGATGCCTGGCACATAGTAGGTGCTCAGCGCATTTGATGGATGACTGAACAGGTGAACTAATGAATGAGCTAATGTACTTAACAGGCACCCTTTCTGTCCTTTTCCTACAGCCAGCCTGTAAACCAGGTGACCATGGATCATGAACTCTTTCTCACACCCCAAGTCTGGAAGAAAATAGAAAGGAGGGGGGCGAGGCTAATTTCTGGCTGGAATGCAGCCTTTTTCAGTCAGCTGGCAGAAGAGATAAGGAGGTGACCTTGGGAACCCTGGGAACCGGTGAGGGAAGGGCCCCATTCACACCGAGCAGGAAGGTTGTGGCCCCAGGGGAACACAGGCGGGGTGTGGGGCTGGGCCTGGGAGCAAAGTTCCTGAGTTCCTGAATGACCGGCTGGACAGCAGGGCCTCAGTCCCCTCTTGGGACCCTGCACAGCCAAGAGCAGTGTTTCATCAAAACAGGAAAAATCATAGAGAAAAAATGCACATGTAAGGAGGCTGGTATTTACAGGAACGGCCCTGCCTCAACCCAAAGCTCAAGGATGATTTGGGGGGTGGGGACACAGAGGGAACATGCAGGGAGCAGAGTCCTCCTGGGTAAGGCCACTCACTGCCCACTCAGGCCTGTGGGGGGAGGGGGGGAATGGCCCAGGAAGCTACAAAGTGAGCCTGAACTCGGTGGCAGAAAAAGGCAACGTGAGCCTCAGAAGTCACACGCTCCGAGCCACAGGCCCCGTGGGCTACACACAGAACTTGACCTGATGTGACAGTCCAAAGTGTTTCAGAAACAAGGAGGGACATGCTCTCCCGGTGTTACCTAGAGGGCAGGGAAGCAAGGACTTTGGCCCCAAACTCCTGGCACGCAGGAGCCATGGGATCTTGGGCAAATCCCTCACAGCCCCATTCTCTTCCTTTGGACAGGAGGGCACTCCCACCAGTCCCACCACGTCCCAGTGCCCAGCGGGATTACCAACTTGGATATGCTGGGCGCACAGCAGGGTCTAAAAAGACAGCCCTTCCTGGGTTCCTCAGGAGCGGCCTGGATTATTATCCTCACGGCCACAGGATAGCTGGCGATTCAGCAAAGGCTTCGGCCCCACCCCAGGCTTCCGGGACACACAATCCTGGCGCCTGTGACTTTTCGTCTGTATAAACACAGGATTCTGGTCTCGCTAAGAGCCAGTCCCTAGTTGCTCTCTCGTGCGTGATTAAAGAAGGGCCGGGTGTGCGGGAAGTGCAGACCACCAGCACCCTCACTCGGACCCTGCAGGAGGCTCTTCACTGCCCCACTCTGCCCTGCAGCCCAGAGGGAGCTTTTCACGGAGCTGAGTGAGGGAAATCTGGGTGTGTGTTCTAGAAACAGCGACGGGCTACCTGGTAGACAGTCCCACTGAGGAAGACACCTCCAGGCAGCCCAAGGAGCCCCTCCGCTTCTACTTCCGGAGTGCTCAGGGCTGTAAAGCGACCTCTGAAGGCCAGCATCCAGCACCAAGGGGGCTGCAGTTGGGACTCTTCTAGCTGCTTCCGCCTGAGGCAGCAACAGACCCAGGAGCCGCTCACAAGTCACCAGCTGTTGGGCCGAGGGAATATTCCTCCATATTGTATCTTCTATGCATTATCTTCTCAGGCAACCACACAGCACATGGCAAATCGGTTCAGCTGGGTGAGAGCATGGACACCAAGCCTACATCCCATGTCCCCAACCTAGGGGGCCCCATGGTGTGACGCCAGCTGCGGCAGTGTCGGCCATCGTGTGGGCCGTCAGCAAAGACATGAACACACAGTTCCACAACGTACACACTCACACACACACCTACATACACATAAGGACACACAGGCGCTCTTCGACAAACAAGGCTGGCCCGCCCCAGAGGGCCTCTCCCCTAGGCTGTTCCCACCAGCATGCTCAGGTAGATTCCAAAATGACAGTTTAACACTGACACCCACAGAGCCAGAGTCCCATGTGGGAGCCTATACTGAGGTTCACACAGAAATACCTGTGCAAACTGAACAACAGTCACAGCCACAGGTACTGGGCACTTATGCCAGAGGGGTGCCGCCCTGAGTGATTTACCCACATGATCTCATTGACGCTCTACTGTCCCCCAGGAGGCTGGCACACTGCCATTCCCACTGATGACGTGGGTGAGGTGCCAGCAAATCAGAGAGCCTGCAGGTAGCAGGTGCTACCCAGGGAGACTGCTCGTTCACTATTTGACACGTTTTTTTTGTGTGCCCATCACTGTCCTAGGCCTGGGAGACTCAACAGTGACCGAGGCAGAGCAGGGCACTGACAGGCTGGTGGAAGACTCACAGACCAAGCTCTTGACCCTGGTCTCTTGTCTCCCAAAGGCCACTGGCTCCTTCCATAGGGAGACCTCCCTGCCTGGGCCCCAGGGGTCCACCGTTGGCTTGAGGCCCATAGGAAGACCCTGTGGGGGGTGGTCTGGGGTAGGTGACATTGGCCAGCAGAAACCAGGTGCTGTAGGCTAATCTGCCAACAAAAGGCACCTATTAGGTGCCTGAAACCCCAAAACCAACACACCTCCCTGTCTAGGCCCTGGGCCTTGGACCCCAGCCCACACACCTCCCTGCCCACTTGTGGGGTCCCAGCGCTCTGCCCAGCCCAACTTCTGCCTGTAGCCCATTTCTCTTCAGACTACCCTGTCCCCAAAGCTGGCCTATTAAGAACTAGGGTGCGGATCTCATAAATGAGGGTGGGTATGAGGCAATGGGGAACGGAGGGAGCTGGAGAACATCTGCCCCGTCCACAGGACATGGATGTCCCTTAGTAACAGCTGCATGCTGTCGCATTGCTCGGGGGGGCCCGGGAGCCCCATTTTTCTAGAGGCACTGGAAATCTAGATTTTCATGTGAAATCTCCTAATCTGAAAACACTGGTATTTAATTTAAATTTTTATTTTTTTTTTTTTAATGTGGGGACCAAATCATCACATCTGTGATTGGGCAGAATTCAACCCCTAATGCTACCAGTTTACAATCTCTGCCTTAGATCAAGTCTGACAGGAAGTTTCATTAATAGGGGAAGAAAAATAGAGGGTCCATGACATTGAATTAGGACCTACTATGCGCCAGGAACTGTGGGAGGTTCTCTCCTTAACTCTGTGCAGCAACCCTGTGGAGTCAGGGTTCATGTTCCCATGTGCAGACCTGAAAGCAGGCTCAGAGAGGTGAAGTGAGCTTGCCCAAGCATACACAGCGAGTGGGTGGAAGCGTCAGGCTCCAGAGCCCATCTGTCCCGGGTCTGCCTGGCAGCACACAACAGCAGTCTAGGACAAGCCGAGTCTCGGGTGCCCGACTTGTCCTGCTCTGGTGAGTGTGGGGCAGGCAGAGGTCCAAGTGGGGTGACGTGCCTGTGTGGCCCCACTTCGAGGGACCTGACCCAGGACGGGGTGGGGTGGGGAGGGACAGGGAGGAGGCAGATGGGTGAACCTTCTCGTACCTCCTTTGACTCAAGGTTAACTCAGTTCTGACAAACCATCTGGCTTCAAGCGTGACCCAGTTTTGCTGCTCAGCCAACTGAAGCGAGTTGGGGGAAGTCGGGCAGGTCTAAGAGCGGAACCAGCCCCTGCCACCTGGCTTGCTGGGTGAATCTGGGCAGGGTCCTCAGCTTTCAGATCCGTGGGGCCCCCAGCTCCAAATAAAGAGACTGGCTCCATCCTCCTCCAGGCCCTCGCAGCTCCCATGTTTACTGATCCTAATCAGCCCAGAACCTTAACACATACCAACAGTGCGGCAAACCACTCCACCTCGGTTTTCTCACCTGTACATGAGGGCACCGAAAGCCCCTGCGTCCTAGGTTTGCTGTGAGAACTAAATAAGACATATTTACAGTATCTAGAACTGTGCCTCATATCCAGAAGATGTTCAGTAAGTGTTCACTTCTATTATCACGACCACACCCAGCTGTCTAGCACCTGTGGTTTCTCACTTCCTTCCTTCTAGAAAGATCTGAGTGCAGAGTCGGGTCAGGTCTAGTTCTCTGCACCTGTGACAGAGATCAAACCCGCAGCTGTGTCACTGGGAGGGCTCTGAGGACCTAACACTATTCAAGATGCAAAGGCCCCTTGCAGTCAACTAGAAAAAGTATGAGATTCAAGTTCACGGGAGCTGTGTTTCTGTGGCCCCTTTCTGGCTACATAACCCCTCTGAACCTCAGTTTCCTCAGAGAACACAATGATCCCCAAACCGCACGCATCTTCTAAGGGCTTTCTAAACACTTAAGTCCATACAACACTTTTGTGATAACTGTTATTGAGTCAATTAAGATTTGGGGTACTCAGTTCCAGAGTTATCCGTGAGTCACAATGAGGAACGCTTCCTCAGGGTTTCTCCAGCTTACGTGATCCTCAGAATCACTGAGGACACTTTGGAAATGCAGATTCCCAGGTCCATTCCAGGCCAAGCAGACTGGACCGGAGAGGTGAGGGGCAGTGGAGTACAAGACCTAGATGATCAGGGAAACCTGCCAGTTCTAGAGAGAACACTTGCTGGACTGAAACGGGAAAACAGGCAAACTTGGATCGCCAGGAATAGGTGAGCCAACACCTATTCTGGGGGGTGGGAAAGTCTTGAGTTTAAGGCTTGGCTCGGTTACACTGCCCACTGTGTGACTCGGAGCCAGGCCCTCAACTTCTCTGAGCCTCCGTTTCCTCAGAATGGGAATAATCAGGCCTAACCCCCAGACTGGGGTGAAGACAGAATGTCAGGTGTCCTCTCCCTACCCACTGCCCTTCCTCTGATTCTGGGGCTAACACTCCATTTCACCTAAGTGGAGCTAGAGGGAGGTGGGGGGACTGGTAGCATCCCATTAGGACAGGCCACCCTCTGCTCCTTTGGGCAAGGCCCGAGTAAGGTCTGATTTCCCCATTCCTCCAGACATAATCCATCGGGAACAGTTTCCATTCCCACTGCTAGAGAAATAAATCCTTTCCGATGCACTCACACCCTTAGGAGAAAACCAGGCACATTTTCCAAACACAGAGGTATGGCGACGAAGCACCCAATCCAGGTGGAGTTGGCCTCCTCTGCCAGGTCATGGCGGGGAATTTCATCTCAATTGGGGTTCCGAGCTGTTTCGTGGCAGGTGCGAGGTGAGGGGAGCATCCACATCCACAGACTTGGGATCTGATTCTGACTCAACTGGACCCCTCCTTGCCTCTTTCCTTCCTTCACTGAATAAATATTTTCTGAGCACCTGCTGTGTGCAGACCCTGGGATCCGTACCAGGGTCCAGTGATGATCGAACAGATTTGGTCCCTGCTCTCAAGGGCTTAGAATCCATGGAGACAGACAGATGTTAAATGACGGCTACACACAGAAATCATTGCACTTGTGCTAAGTGATGTGAAGGACATGCCCAGGTGTGATAAAAAGGTACAGCCTTGGGTGGCCGGTTAGCTCAGTTGGTTAGAGCGTGGTGCTGATAACACCAAGGATGCCGGTTCGATCCCCACATGGGCCACTATGAGCTGTGCCCTCCTTACAAAAAAAAAAAAAAAAAAAAAAAAGGTACAGCCAGGGAAGGGGTGGGGGGGGCGACCCAAATTAGACTGAAGAGGCCGTCTGGGGAGATCTTTCTGGAGGAAGAGTCCTAGTCGATCGGCCAAACTAACCCCGTTAGTGGCTACTCTAAGCCCTGCATCGTCCCATCTCCTTTCCCTCCTTCTCGGTACTCACCACGAGGGACAAGAACCACTGTGCACCTATTTGTTCACCTGTCTACCTTCCCCACTACCCTGGAAATGCAATGAAGGTAAAGACAATGTCAGTCTTGTTTACTCCCTGGAAACCTCCCCAATAAATCTTTGAGTCAGCGGATGGATGGATGGATGGATGGATGGATGAACAAGGCCCACTTCCCTGAGCCTTGACTTCCTCGTCCCCACAATGGGAATGACATTACTTTTCAGCCATGGTATGGATGATTCCGGGCACACACCTGTTTTCAATGGGTAGGGCTTGGTGCTGTTATCACCTGGGTGGGTGGGACATCAGGGGAGGGAAACTGGGAGCAGGAGAGGAAGCCAGACTCCTCTGCCTGTGAACAAATCACTTATGGACTCCACCCGAGTCAAGAGCACAAAACAATGGCAGAAAGACAAGCCAGACACACGGGGAGCACACTCCCTTCAACAGCACGAGGATAAACACTGCCCTCTGATGCGGTCACCAAACAAATCATGTCACCCACAGGGACAGCAAATGAGTGACAAGTTCCCAAGCATGCCCAGGGCTGTCTTCTGATTTCCTGGCTCCTCAAAGCAGGCCGGCATTCTTGTATAAATACAGCCACATGTACCAGACAGGTGATGGTAAAAGGAATAGAGAGATGGGAGGGACAGAGTGAATAAACGTGACCCTGTCCAGTGTGGTCGCACAGGTGACAGGAAGCCTTCCCAGACCAAAGACAGCAAGCAGCCAGGGACAGTGGAAAGAGCACTCGAGTCTGCTGTGCGGCCCTGGGAAAGGGAGAGGACTCGTGCTCTGCTCCGAGCCTCAACTTCCCCATTGGTAAAGTGATACCATTAAGTCTTCCCTCACAGATCAAGGTACAAACCGTAAAGTGATGAGTGCTACAGATGAAAGGGCGATTTTCATCCACCTCTCCCTGCACTGAGTTTTGGATTTGTCTGTGTACAAATTGTATGCTCACTGTCCCCTGAGCCAGCATTTCCCATGGTGACATGGCACCTATGTCACCAGTGGAACTTGAGGTGATTTCAGGGCAATACGGGACCTGGTGGTTCAATGACATCAGACATCACAGTGAGAAGGTCATTCCCTTCTCATTTGAGAATTTCAAAATCAACAAAAAGAACACCCAGCGCGGTGCTATTTGGTCTTCGGCCTCTCATCTCTAGCGCTTGCTAATAGTCCCTTTTTTAACAGACCTATCAACCTCAGCAGGCACCAGCTAGCCAAGACTGAACAATCCTGCAATTATTTGTATCTGTTTACAGCAGGTGATAACTGCTTTTCCATTTTCAAAGATTAAATAAAAATGTTAACTTCGAAACACTGAGTAAAGAAAAATTACCAAACAACACAAGTTGTTTAGGAATATGCCCCTAAATTATGAAGATGGTACCCGAAGGTTGAACGTGGACTGGTTACCACGGCAGAGACAGTAACGTGCACATCAAAGCCCAGGCTTTTCTCTTCTTCCTGGGCACGTGGCTAGACCACATCCCTGACCGCTCCTGGTGAGGCCAGGTCCCCAGATCAAGGACAGAAGTGATAGTGCCACATCCAGACCCTGTGCCCAGCCCTCCGTGTCCTCCTTTCTCTCCTCCCACTGCCAGGCCATGAATATACCCGCCAGGAGGATAGAGACACAGGCTGGCAGGAGCCTGGGTCTCTGGGTTCCAGTAACAGACAGCACACCTCCACCCACCTTGGGACTGTACATGAGAGAGAAATGAACTTCTGTTGCATTAAATCACTGAGATTTTCAGGTTTATGGGCATTAGCTGACTTACGCCAACATGAAGGAGTCCAATTTCCTGCCAACCCAAAAATCTTCTGTGATAGCCTGGATATCCTGGTGCTTTATTCTGTAACAAATAATTTCTGAGCACCTAACAGCTGTAAGGCCAAGGTCCTAAGGGCTTTGCTGAGATGGCCTCAATTAATCCTCATGACAGTCCTGGGAGCCGGGCACTATTTATTATTAGGTTTGACTTTCAATAAGGCGACGGAGGCCCAGAGGGGTGAAGCATCTTACCCAAAGTCACATGTTTAGAAAGCAGTGAAGCCGAGACTTGATCCCAGGCCTGTCGGACATGCTCAAAGCCCTCGCTTTGCCACAATGCCACACAGCCTCGCTGAGCACATCACTCAGGGACTGCCATGCCCTGACTGAGGGCTCGTCCCTGGCTGGGACCTGCAGAAGACAGTACAAGTGTGAGCCTCTCATGGCCTGGAAGCCTGTGAGTGACACAGGAAGAGAGCAAGGGTGGCACAGAGTCAGAGGGAGACAGGAGGGCAGCAGTCAGGGAGGGCTGTGGGAAAGCACGGTGCAGCGGGGGGAGTATCCCCACTAAGGAAGAACAGGGAGGGCTTCTCGCAAGCGGTGTACCCGAGGCTGTTAATGGGGGCTCCAAAGACTGGCCAGAAAAAGGGCAGGATGAGCAGCACGCCCACTGCCCACAGGAAGGGCTGCGCCTCCTGCCTTGCTCCCCAGCAGGGTTCGGTGGTAACCTCCCACCCACAGACACGGACAGTACACAGGAAATGATCACCTGGCACCTCTCCAGCGGCCCAGAGGCCACCCGAGGCTTCCATGGCAACCAACTAGAAACACAACCAAGTAGATGGCAGCTGACATCGGGGTTGTCCATGGAGTGGCCCCAAAAATATCAAGCTGATAACGCTCCCCGGAGGCACGAATGTGTGGTTTTAGAAAGCCAGCTCTGGCATCACAGACGAGCACTCGAGTTTCAGCTGCGTCACCTGCGGTGTGTGTGACCTTGGCCAAGTCCTGTCCCCTCTCTGTGCCCAGCATCTTCATCACGTAAACGGGAATAATACCTGGGCCCTACCTCCTGTGAGGATGAACGGAGGGAACCCAAACAGGCCTTTAGCCTGACACTTGATAAATGGGGACTATTGTGGGCACCGTCGTTGTCATTACAGCACAGCCCTGGGAAGTCACCTGAAAGAGACACCCTGGGGGCTGAAAGTGTTAAAGGATCTGGAACAAGGGAGTGTCACTCAGACTGGGCTTTGGCCAGCCCCGGGATTGCCGAAGAAGAAAGTCAGGTCCAGTGGCAGAGCTGGCAGTGCCATCCAGAGGAGGGGAGCCCCGAGGCTGCCTCACCCCAAACCTGTGGGTCCCTCACTGCTCTGCCTCCATCTCCCAGTCCGTGCCACCAGAACACGTCCTACGAGTCCGTGGGCTGTGCCCCAAGTCCTGCCCATCTGGCCAGCCTGCACGTTGCCAGCCACAGGCCACTGACACTGCGGAGTGTGTAAGCCCAAGAAGTCACAGAGCGCACTAGGTCTGCCCCTTCCCCGTGGAGCGTTGCTCTCCAGTGGGCCACAGCCTGCACCTGCCCAGATACCGCCCGCCCCAAGGCACCTGCCTGGGCCCTGGAGCATCTGGGTGGGTGACTATTTGACCCCTTCCTCTCTCACCATAGATTATGCCTTGGTATCTGGGGTCACTGTGTGGCAGCCGCTCAGAGAGAGGAGTCTGGCTCCAGCTCTAACCTCCCCAGGTGTCCTCACGTGAGTGTGTCACTGGTCCTGCAGACCCAAGGGGCCCTGGTTTTACCCTGTCCACCCATCAGATGATCCCCTGCTGAGGTGTCCGGGGGCTCGGTGAGAAGCACGGGGACATGCTGCCAGGCAAAGCCAGGAGGAGGCAAACATATTCCCATTTTCTCAGCACATATGGCATTCCACATGGGCCCAACTCATCCTCACAAAAACCTGCGAGGAAAGTATGAGCACCCCAGTTTGCAGATGAGGAAAACCGAGGTTCCCAGAGGCAGTGACTTGTCCCGGGTCCCACGGCTAGAAAACATGAGGAAAGGATTCGAATCCAGAGAGATCTGCCAAATGGGCACAATGTAGGGTTTGTTCTGAGGGTGGGCCTGACCCTGCTCTCTGGGAAGTCCACTGCATGCAGTCCTTGGAGACAGGGGTCCTCAGTGTAGAATATTCTGCAGGGGTGGCCAGGGTCCACTTTCCCCTGCAAATTTGGAGACACTTTTTCCATACCATGAACGTACTCTTGGACCTGGCAAAACATCACCACAGCCCAAATATCACCAGGGTCCCATCAAGTTCTCAAGGGACGTTTTGGTGAAATTCAGTATGTCAGTGGCTGGTGATAGGGAGAGAAGACCTAGCGGCAATCATAAAAATTAACAACAACAAGGAATCAGCGAGGCAAGGTGTCCGCGTGTAAAGCACCCTGGCTCCAGACTCACCAAATTCAAGCCCCAGTCCTGCACTTCCCCAGCTGTGTGCCCTGGGCCAGTCACTTCCCAGCTCTGAGCCTTAGCTTCCTGTTTTAAAATTGAATTAATAAAGGAAACAACAGAGTGAAAAGGGAGAAAATATTTACAATCCACGTATCTGAAAAGGGGTTAATATCCAAAACAGTAAGACATTCCTTCAAATCCACTCCCTCCAAAACAAACAAACAAAAATAACAACAGCAAAACCAAACACCAGTCAAACACTGGGCAAAGGAATTGAATAGGTATTTCTCCAAAGAAGACATGCAAATGGCCAACAAGTACATGAAAAGGTGCTCAGCACCATTAATCATCAGGGAAATGCAAGACAAAGCCACCATGAGATGTCACCTCACACTTGTTAGGACATCCGTTATCAAAAAGACAGGAGATAGTAAGTGTTGGCAAAGATGTGGAGAAAAGGGAATCCTTGTGCACTGTTGGTGGGAATGTAAAATGGTCCAGCTACTATGGAAAAGAGGACGGGGGTTCCTCAAAAATTGAAAATGGAACTGTCATATGACCCGGCAATCCCATAGCTGGGTATTTATCCAAAAGAGTTGGAATCAGGATCTTGAAGGAATAGGTGCACCCCAATGTTCGTTGCAGCATTCTTCACAGTAAGGTGGAAACCATCGAAATGCCCCCATACAGATGAATGGCTAAAGAAAATATGATATACACACGCAATGGAATATTATTCAGCCTTTAAAAAAGGAAATCCTGCCATATGCGAGAACATGGATGAACGTGGAGCACATTATACTGAGTGAAATAAGCCCGTCATGAAGCACAAATACGACCTGACATCACTTCTATGACGTACCTAAAACAGTCAGACTTACAGCAGCAGAAGGGTGGGGGCCCGGGGCTCGGGGCTCGGGGAAATCGGAAGCTGCTGTTCAATCCCCTCGGACTTTCAGTCACACAGGATGAGTCCGTTCTTGACAACACTGCCCAGAGTTAACAACACGGTGCCGTGCCCTTAAAAACCTGTTAAGCGGGTAGATCTCATCTTAAGTGTTCTTACCACAGTTTGTAAAAATTGAATCAATCGTGTGATTATACAGTGAATGCATCAGTTTCTGGGGGTGAGTGAACGGTTCTGTATCTCGATTGTGGGGGTGGTTACATGATACACCGCCTTAAATTTCGTAGGAGAGTACACCCCCCGCAAGGTCAATGTGACTATATGTCAATGTAAAAAATAAAGAAAATAAATTCCTAATAATCACATGTCTCTTGCGGGCCAGGGTGACTTTTGAGTCCAGCACAGTGCAACATACGTCAGAAGTTGAGGAACCAGCAGGCATTACTTATAAGATCAGCGTTACTGGAATGTGAGAGAAAAAAGTTAAAACTAGCTGGGGAGGGGTGTTGTGTCAGCTGTCACAACACCCCTCCCCAGTGTTTCAGGGACCCTGGGACTAGCCTCAAGTTTACTAACAGCCAGACCTAGACCTTTCATCTCTACTCGTCTCCTCTAGGGCTTCCACCTTTTGGCTAAACAGAACATTTAGTCCATTTCAAACAGATTTGCTTCCTGTCCAGCCGTGCTGCCCGGCAGGTTCTGGGAGGAAGGCTGGAGTTCAACGGGGAAGAGTACAGTGTCAGATGTGTATAGATCCCCAGGGCCCCTCACTGTGACCCAGCATCTCTGAAGAACTATGTCCCTGGACTTAAAACAGGAATAATGATGCCCACTCAGAGGGCAGGAGAGTAGTAAAGCACTCTACATTTCCCCTAGCTCTCAGCAGTACAGAGAAGCAACCCTGAATTCTTCCTGCCTCTCCCAAGCGTCAGGATTTTTTTTAAGGAGGACGTGGCCCATGCGGGGATCGAACCGGCAACCTTGGTGCTACCAGCACCATGCTCTAACTAACTGAGCTAACTGGCCAACCCCTACTCCACCCCCAAGCGTCGGGATTTTTAAAAACCAACACATACTAGTGTTGGAGGTTTTGTCCTGTCCTTTACTTTTGTTGCATATACAACCAACGTAATTAAATCAACAGACCTAAATGTTAAAGTTGACAACAGACAATTAGGCTAATCACCACTTCCTCTGAAGGATCAATTAGAGCTGTTTCCCAACTACACTGAGTAATGGTACCCAGCGCTCTATGAATAACAGGGTGGCTTAGACAGTAAGTTTGGCAAAAGCTGGGCTGAACCAAGTGACTCTGGTTCCTTTCATGCAGGACTTCTCAGAGCCTTTAGCAAGTTAGCACATGCTGTGAATCTCTAAGCAGGGGACACTGTGTGGAGGACTATAGACCAGGAGATGCTGAATCAAGTCAGTCATGCGAACAGGGCTTCATCCTCTCCATGTATCCAAATCACATGGGGGTCTCGTTAACCTAGATTCAGATTCAGCGTGGGCACCAAGTCTGCATTTCTCACAGACTCTGGGTGATGCTGCAGCTCCTAGTTTGGGGACCACACTTTGAAGAGCAAGGATATCAGTGGAAAGATCAATCCCAGAGCAGGGAATTGGCTTGCACGAGGTCATGCAGGAGTGACAGGGGGGCCCACACTCGGCTCCCCGGCCTCCCCTCCAAGGACCCACTCCCCGATCCGGCTGCTGTTGGTTCTCCCGACGTAGAGCCATCTCAGTCTTGGCTGGGCACTGGAATCACGTGAGGAGCTTTATTTAAAAACTGATGCCTGGGGTCCCCACCCTCAGATCCTGGATACTGGGTCTGGTATGCAGCCTGAGTTTGGAGATTTTTTAAGTTCCCCCCGTGATTCTAACGTACAGCCAGAATGGAGGTTCAGTGATGCCGGTAAGCCTCACCCCAAATGCCCTCCCCACACCCTGCCTGCCGGGCCAATGCCTGAGGAAAACCGCCTACAGCAACTCCAAAGTATGAAAGGATTAGCAGATGGGGAAGGGAACTCAACAAGGCCACAGCTGGCTAGAGCCGGGTCTCAAGATACCATGACACCACGGCCAGGAATCCAAACCACCTCAGGAAGAGAGAGTTTCCACGCCATTCTGAGGCCAGATGAGCAGACACACACATGCCTTTTGCTCTAAAGCCCCAGGGGCCGAAGAGGGAAAACCTGTACCCTCTAGAGCGAGATGCTCAGAAATTGGTGTGAGACCACAGTGGGGGGTCTTTAAAGACAATTTCAGAATCAGACGGCATGAGGCTGGTAAAGAAAAACAAAAGAGGTGGATGACTATAAGGTTCTGAATGAGCACTGCTGGGAAAGGATTAGTGACAAGAAAGTCAACGAATCCAACGAGAGGAGGTTTCAGTCTGTGAACTTAGTGAAGGGGAGGGGAAAAGCTTTAGAGACAGCCTACAGGACACAAGTGGGGCTCTGGGGCCAAATGGCAAGGTTTCAATCCTAGTGTCCTCTGCCCACCGGCCATGATCCTTAACTGCTGTACCTCAGCTGGCTCACCTGTAAAGTGGGAGAATAGCGTCTGCCTAGGAGGGTTGCTGGGGGATTAAATGAGTTGATAATATGTAAGATCGTTACAACAGGGCCAGGCCCTAGCACATGCTCAATAAACTCGAAATACTGGCTTAATTTCCACATAAATTTTCCTCTGGTCTAATCTTTATTTCCCCTTTGCCCTGATTGTTTAAGTCTAGTTATATTTTTCAAAACTCGCTGTGAAGTTTGTGTTCCTGTCAGCTTCCCCAAATTCTTTCTGGAATGAGATGGGGCAGACATACAGGCACTCAAGTTAGCTACTATCTGCTGAGTGTTAACTCCCCCGGAGATGGATGGGGCACAGCTTGACAACAGGAGTGAGGGGGGTACAGGGTCTGCAGGGGCTCCCTTGGGCAAGACCACATGAGGAGCTAAAGAATTCATACTTGATTTTCAGAACAATGGGCCCTGCTTGAAGGCTGAAACCAGGACGTGAAAAAATAAGGTAATTTCCAAAAGCTCACTCGGGGTTCCTCCAGAGTTGGAGCACTGGGGTCTCCGGGGGGAGGCCAGGGTGAGAGGCATTGCAACAGGGCTGGCGTCATGGGTGTGCGACCTGTGTAGCCACCCAGGGTCCGTGCTTTGCTTAATGCTCTGCTGTCACCATCCTCAAATTCTTAATACTTTTCCAACAAGGAGTTCTGCATTTTCATTTTGCACTCAGTCCCCCAAATTATGCAGCCAGCCCTACCTTGCAGGAATATCTCACTTGCCCTACATCTACCCTTCCAGGTGAGGCAGTGAAAGTTATGCTCCCGTTTTTTAAAATGAAGAAACTGGGGCCCTAAGAAGGTAAGTTAACTGTTCCAGGGCGCCGTTGGTCAGTGGCAGGGAGCGGCACACCCGAGGTCTTCGGGTTTCAACTCGAGGGCCACCACTGTGGGGAAGCTGGCCACCTCCGCCTCCCTGAGAGCAGTGCTGAGTCCTGGGCCTGGGCTGCAGAACTGTCCCTGATCACCTAACCCAGGCTGAGTCGGAGGCAGCAGGTAGTACCGGTCCCACCACCGCCAGCCGGAACTGGGTTCGATCCAGGCCAACGCCCACGGATCTGGGTCACAAGGCCAGTTCCACGACTGCAACGTCCAGTGATTAACGAAGCAATGCAACAGGAGCAAAGCAAACACAAGTAATGTTTGAAGGTCCCGGATCCTTCTTCTCACTCTGCCTCCTCCCCCAAACCCAACAATTTAGAACAAATTCAAGGCAAGAAGCGAGGAAGATCTCCTCCAATAGCTTAAAATCTGCCTGGTGAAGGGGCTATCAAATCGCACCATGCCTCTGCCTACCTGGAGACCTTGAGAGGCATTTCCCAGGGGCCAGTCTGGCCCAGGCACTATTCTAGGAGTTACCAGGTAATAACACAGATAAAATCTTTGCCCTAGGGAGCCCTTGTTTTAATGAAAGGGAGAAAGCAAATGAGCATAATAATTAAGTGAATTATATCATGTTAGGAAATATAGCAGCTTAAATGAAAAAAACACAAATAATGAAAACAGTATCCAAAACGTATTGGGTGCTTACTATGTGCCTAAATGCTTTACACATTATCCCATGTAATCTTCTCAACAATGGATACTGTTGTCATCCCCAGTTCACAGACAGAAAAACACACAGGAGGTAAATTGCACAAGGTCCCATGGGCAGTTAAAAAAAAAAAAAAGTATTGATAAGAAAGGGCAAAATCCTCCTGATTTTGTTTTAAGGAGAACAAAACAAGCAGGAAACCTGTTTTTTCCCCAAGCGTCAAAGTAGGGGAGGGGGTCCGATCAGAGTTTGCCCCTCTCCACTCCCCATGGTTTTTAAGAGATGTGACAGGGTTATGGGACACTTCAAGCCTTCCCTTTTTTCCCAGAGCTAAGGCTTTGGAGCTAACAGCCCCAACTTCAAATCCCAGCTCTGCCAGTTCACCTTGGCCACGAGCAAATGCTCTCCCCTGCTTCTGATTTAAAATGAGACTAAAACTCTCTCACAGGTGCAAAGGAACAGACATCAAGACTGCATCCCACAGTAGTGCCTGTACACACACACCCCCACTCCCGGGACCCCACGATGCCCACCTCCCTTCTCCTCTTCAGTGCTGAGAGGACAGGGCCATGTGTCTCCCAGCTCCGCTCCGTGGGGCACGTGGCAGAGGGCCGAATGTGGTAAAGGTTTGATAAATGAACACAGAAGAGGTGCTTGGGATGGTGGAACCTTTCTTAGAACCTGAGCCAAGGATTTAATAGATCTTAAAGAGTGCGGGTTACTGGGCACAAATGGTTCATTTTCCAAGGTGTGAACGTAAAGTGTTGAAGCCACTCTTGCCATTAGATGGGGAGCCCACGCCCCCCAAGGAATTGATTCAAATGCCTCATTAAGTTGGGGCCCTCATGGCACGGGACACTCCAACCTCCAACTCAAGGGGCACCGGGTCAGGAGCTGTGTATGAATAGGCCTCTGGCCCACCCTTCAGGCTAGCTGCTGTGAGGTCCAGGGCGAGACCCTCAGCCCTGGACCTCAACTTTCTCCTCTTACGATGGGGGAATTAGGTGCAGAGTGAAGGGATGAAATGACCAAAAGCAGTCATTTCCCCCAACAAGGTCAAAATCACTGAATCACATGGGGATGGAAAAAGGGCAGGAACTATCAGCCTGGTAAGAGAGGAGGCTTTGTGGATCCAGGAGTCGATGTGCCAAGCACAGCTGTCACAGCCTGGATGTCAGTGTTGGTATGAAGACTGCCCTGAATTCCATCAGAGGGGCTTTCCTTGTTCGAAACTGCCCAGCGTCTGCAAACGTTTCTCTGAGACCCTGGTGCCAGCCTCAGGGCTGCATGGAATGGGGCAGGAAGCTCACAGATGTTTGCAAGATGGCATCGGTGCCCAGGACAAGCGAAGTACCACGTCAGCCAGTACAAGAAGTCCGAGGCCAACACCCTCTCCAGGACTAATCCCCACCTGCCATGGGGGTCACTGCCAGGCTTTACTTTGGAAAGCTGTCACTTTACCAACTTCATTCACACCTGGAGGGAGGGAATGAGCATGCAGGGAGGGAGCTCACAGGAGCTCCCTTCTGTGAGGCAGGTCCCAGAATCCCTATTTTTGTGGCCTCATGGAGAAACTGCTCATCCACCAGCTCCCACTTCTAAGCTCTGAACCCTCCAGGCTGACAAAGAGTTTCTCATGTACCCAGTCCCCACAGGTGGGAGTTAACGTTTCGCCCCAATGCTCAGGTGGTGACGTGGAGACTCTGATAGGGTGCAGACACTTGCCCAGATCATCCAGCTGAGCAGCCAAGGGGAGGTCTGAACCCAGAGCCTTTGCCCTAACTTCTAGAATATCCTAACTTCCAGAATACAGCCAGCTGCTCAGTGGAGGGGACAGAGCCAGGATTCGAATTCAGCTAGTTTTCCTGGCCAGACACGCACAGTGTGCCTGCCTCAGGCCAGGGCACCTCCTGGGTCTCCATGCCTCAAGGAGGAGTGTGGGGAGACCCCTTCCCAGACAGGCTTCCAGAAGGCCTAACTCAGTACAACGTGGACCATGAGGCAGCTGGATCCACAAAGGACCCATTGTGGTAACTGCAGAAAGCCAAGGTCAGACCCTCTGCTGAGTCCTGCCCCCAGCTCCATGGCCTCCTCCCCTCCCTATAGCGCCCTCATACCCAACGCACAGGACCAGGACTGGCTGGGAGACAGGCCCCCTCTTCTGCCCAGCCTGGGGCAGGCTGAGCCTATGGAAACCTAAAACCTTCCAGCTGCCACCCGGCAGGGCTGGGCTGCAGATTCCTGCGGATCCCTGAGGGCTCATTCAAGGTGTCGGGGGTCGCACCTGTCAGCTGGGTTGGGGTCCACGAAAGGGGGCTCTATAGAAAGGAGGAGGGGGATGGCTTCTGTATTCCCATCTAGAGGAGCAAATCTGTTTCCCAGTATGGGGGGGAGACGGATGCGGATGTGAGAGGTGTGAGGACAGGCTGGGGTAGGGGCTCCGCTGAGGGAAAAGGTGGGGAGGCCCGGGGAGGTGGGGCTTTGCGCGGGGAAGTGGGGGGCTGCACGAGGGAGCCCTCGGAGGCTCCGGCTGGCTTTGTGTGCGGATGGCGGCCGGCCCGGGGCCCCTGAGGGCCTAGCGAGGCATGCACTGGGCCGGGGGCCGCACTTGCGTGCCAGGCGGGAGGGGTCCGCGCCGTGCCTAGGCACCCCCAGTGCCCGCGGAGGGGACTTCCCGGGGGCCGGAGTCGCCACACTCACCTCCTGAAGTCAAAGGGCATCGTGCCGTCGCCGCCGGGGGTGGGAGCGCTGCAGGCCAGGCGGGCCGCGGCGCCGCGTGGGTCCCTGCCGGCTGCCAACGCCTCCTCCGGCCGCCCCGCCCCCGCCGGCCGCCCCCAGCCCAGACACTCGCCGCTCACCTCCCGCCGCCGGGAAGTGACGCTCCGCGCAGCCCATTGGGCGCCGCCGGCCCTGGACGCCCCTTCCGCCGCTCGATTAAAGGGGCCCGCGGGCCGGGGCAGTGGACGAGCTGGCCTTCCAGGGTCGAGGCTCTCGGGTGGGAAGGGAACCCCCGAAGACGTACTCGTCCCTTCCAACCCCCCCACCCCCATGGTGTTTTCCTTCACTGCCTCCCTCTCTTTCTCTCGGTGGCTTCAGGCAAATCCCTCCACCTGAACCTCCGTTTTCCGCATTTGTAGAACAGATTCCTTGAGTTGTGAAGACTAAATGGAATGGTCCTGATTTGGGCCGTGCACAGAGTCTAGCTCCGAGTAAGGGCCTAATACTGGGTGAGAAGGGAGGAGCTCGGGCAGATTTGTAAAGTGCACATTTTTACCAAAAAAAAAAAAAAAAAAAGGCACTTCACTGCTGTGCTTCTCTGGAAAAGAACTTGGCCTCTCTGAGCCACACCCTTTTTCGCCTCAGCTCAAACACAGAGATGACAATTACTCGAGGTGCTTTTTTCTGGGATTCAAATGAGAAAGTTGCAGTCTGGCTTAGTGCAGCGTCTGGCACCTCTAAGGGCTCAGTCACCTGAAGCTACTGTGCTTAGCCTAGTAGATGTCTCTGCTTCCATCTTCCAATGGTATTCAGGAAATGCAGGTTGTCATAGAGGCAGACTTGGCCCAGGGCGGACCTCTCTGAGCCTCAGTTTCCTTCTGTGAAATTCAAGGTAAATCAACATCTCCCTGGACTAGAGGAGATGGTGGTTGAGGTAATACAGGACTTCTGTAGAGGAAACTCCTTCTGAATTTCCCCAGGTTCTGTCGTTGGCCCCACCTCCAAGGTTGCGGTGACATGGGGCTTGAAAAATCCCAAGAGAGGAAGGTGGGGCTTATGTTCAAAGAGCAGGGCCTGCAGGCAGTTTCTTTCTCTATAAATAGAGGGAAACATAGTACCTGTTCCTCTGGGAGAATTTGGAATTCACAGTGCCAGCACAGGGTCTGTGCAGAGTGGGCTTGTGAACCAATCTCTTGCCCTGCAGCACGCAGATGGCCTGATCAGTTAGTTGTCTCTCCTTCCCTCTGACCTCTGGCATTCCCTTTTCATTCATTCATTCATTCATTCATTCATTCATTCATTCATTCATTCATCATTCAACAAGGGGCCTTGTACTCTAGGGAAAGAGGAGGCAATCTGAGCCTAAACCAGAAAGCTGGGGGCAACAGGAAAGGTGAAGGGGCCTTGAACAGCCATTGGGCCCAAAGGACTGTTTGTTGGCTCTGTGCAGGAGGGAGTCATGCAGTGGTGGACTTGACCACAAGTCCTCCCTCCTCAAAATGTGGTCTGCTGCCTGCTGGTGGTTCACAGGACAGCTGCTGGGGTACCAGGGTACAGATCCTCGGCCCCAGCCCAAACCTATTGAATCAAGTGTGCATTTCACATGAGCTCCAAGAGATCTGTTGGCACTTTTAAATTTGAGAGGCACCGCTGTGATGAAGGACCTGGCTCCTGGAGGTGCATTTCGTGTTCCTTTTGCCTAGAGCACTTTCCCCTCTCTGCCTCCCACCCTGCTGTATAGACAGAGAATGCACATGTCTCCCATTAGCTACTCTCTCTTTCTTCCTGTTAATGATGTGAACAGACTGGAGTCAAACTGCATGAGTTCACGGTCCAGCTTCCTGTGCACTTACTAATTTTCTTTCTGTGCCTCAGTCTCCTCATCTAGAAAATAGGGACAATAATAATACCTTCCTCATAAATCTATCACGAGGATGAAGTGCATTGATGTACGTCAAGGACTTAGCTCAGTGCCTGGCACGGAGCAAATGCAAGATAGGGTTCACTATCATTGCTGCTTTTGTACGATGATGGAGCTCCCAACTTTTGGCTGGGCATATAGGTGCTCAGGATGAAAGTTCCATTTCCAAGCTTCCGTTGCAGCTAGGTGTGGCCACTTGACTAAGTTCTGGCCATTGAGATGTAAAGGGAAGCATCGTATGGCAGCTTCAGGGATAGTTGGTATATTACCCTGTGTCCCTTTCTCCATCTGGCTTACCAGACTGCGGATGCCACCATCCTGGACCATGTGGTGAAGGCCACATAGAGCAGAGCAACAAGATAGAAGGAACCTGGGTCCCTATCACTGAGTGGCACAGTACCTGTCTTCAAACACCAACAGATGTCTAAGCAAGAGAGAAATAAACATCGATCTTGTTTGAGCTACTGTTATTTTGGATTTTCAGACACTTACACCCGAACCAGGTGCTAGTACACCTGCCCAGACTAATTATTTGACTCGGCTCAAATAAAATATGCAGCATGGGCCAGGTCCCACCATTATAGGCTGTCATGGCACCCTGTCATTTTCCTTGGGAGAACTTGTTACACTATTAATAGGCTAAGGACTACCTTCCCATCCTGACTGGAAGCTCTCCAAGGAGGATGGATGCCTGTTTGTTCACCGTCATACCCCAGCATCCAAGCAGAGTCTGCACGTGGAATGGGTGCAATAGGTATGTGGGGAAAGCTGAATGGAGGCTTCCCAGGGAGGCAGGCCTTCCCACAGGCAAAGAGGGTGGGAAGGGGACTCTTGAGGTCTGTAAACGATGAGGCTGCTAGTCCCAGATGGTCCATCTGCCCAAAAGACAGAGGGAGATGGAGCTAAGGAGTCAGTGGGAAAGCTCTGGATCTCTTCGACAGGGCAGTGACTTAGTAACAGTTGACTTTCAGGATTCCTGACCTGGTGGCACCTGTGCAGCCAGCCTCCAATGAGCCCCGTCCCCTGATATTCCCATGGCCTTGTGTAATCACCTCCCTCAATGAACAGGGCTGACCTGTTCTGCAACAGGACATTGCAGACATGACAGTGTATGACGCCTGAGGCCAGGCTGCCAAGGGCATTGAGGCTGCTTAGGCTCTCCTGACTCACTTGTTCTGGAGGAAGCCAGCTTCTGTGTCATAAAGATACTCAAGCACCTTTGTACAGGGGTCCATGGGGCAAGGAACTGCCCCAGCCAAGCTGCTCCTGAATTTCTGGCCCTTAGAAACTATGTGAGATAATAAATGTTGATTTTAAGACACTAAATTGTGGGTAATCAGTTTGACACAGAGGAGATAATTAATACAGACTCTATCCCCCAGCTGGTCTAGTGAAATGGAAAATCACTTCAGTCAGACAACACTCTAGCTGGGTAACCTGGACACACTGCTTAACTCGCTGGGTGTCTGAGTATGAAATGAAGGATAATAACACCTTACCTGTGGCAGGTAGCCTCTAAAATCACCACCCCAATGAGTCCACCTCCTGGTATTCGTGTCTTTGTGTAATCCCCTTCCTTAAGTGTAAGCTGGACTTAGTGACTCATTTCCAAAGAACAGAGTGTCACAGAAGTGATGGCATTTTGCTCCTAAGACTACGTTATAAAAGGATGGTGGCTTCTGTCTTGGACACTCTCTCTGACTCTCAGATCAATCTCCCTGGACAAGCCAGCTGCCATGCCGTAAGGCAGTCCGGTACAGAAGCCCATGTGGGTGAGCTTGTGAGTGAATCGTGAGGCCTGACAACAACCCTGTGAGTGAGTTTGCAAATGGATCCTTCAGCCCCAGTTGAACCTTCAGATGACCGACCACAGCCCTGGCAGAGAGCTTGACTGCAGCCTCATCGGAAACCTTGACCCAGAGGCATCCAGCTGAGCTGTATCTGGATCCTGCAAGATAACAAATGTTTGTTGTTTTAAGCCCTAAGTTTGGGGTAACTTGTTATGCAGCAACAGATAACAAATACATGGCCCTAAAAGCTTGCTGTGAAGGTGAAATAACATGTCCATTGCGTAGCACATAGTAGGTGCCGATTAAATGCTTGCTGAATGAATCAATCCACAAACAGTGGAAAGTTCTGTAGTATAGAATGTTCCCTGGACCCAAATGCTCATTCTCCTCTACCCCTCCTATCAAACACATCACTGAAAGTTGTTTTAAGCAGGGGAATGGCTACGTCAGATTTGTTTTTCTGTAATAGAAGACTTGTCTGTGTGCCATGGGTGTGGCTGGTTCAGCTGTGATCTAGATGAAGAGATTAAGAAATAATAATTCTGTGTCTGCTCAGAGAGGTCTTAAGGGTAACTTGGGCCTCGACCGAACAACTCTCCTTTCTTGCTCTATTAAAGTCTCCTGACCAGCCAGCAGACATCGATTCATTCAAGTTACTCACTGGGCACTTCTTTATGACAAGTCCTCTGGATGTAGAAAGGAACACGGCACATCCCTGTTTGAAAGAAGCAGGGAGAAGGTAAGCAGAAGTGTGGTGCCGTTACAAACACCAGAGTCAGGGGCACCAAGTCCTCGTGTGGATGCAGTTTTGTGTGGTAAGGGCAGCACCAGAGGTCTGGGAGGCCGGGAGCGGGTTCCTAATTCTACCCATGGGATGAACTGGTCTGCACTCCTTCAGTTGATGTGACAGAAGTCATCTCAAATCGACACACACTGTCTCAGGCAGGCAAAGAGAAGAGTCCAGAGGTAGACTTGGGTTTCAGGCACAGTTTAATCCAGGCACTTCCACAGTTGCATCAGGAATCTCTCTCCCCATCCCTAGGCTCATCTTCCTTCTTCTAGCTCCAACTCCAGGCAGGCTTTCCCTGTGTGCTGGCAAAATGTCTGCCTGTAGCTGCCGGCTAAGGTTTTCCAGCTCAGCAATTCCAGCAGATAAAGATGACCTGTTTCCTGATACCTCCGGCAATAGGCTCCTAGGCTGACCCCCAGGGGCCTGGCCTGGTCACAGCGCTGAACAGTGGCTTCCAGGAGCATGGAGTATGCTGATTGGCCAGGCCTAGGCTGAACAGCAGGCCTTAGGGCCTGCAGTGGGATCAGCCTCATGCCACACACACGGATTCAGATGGGAGAAGGGTGGTTTCCTAAAAAAAGAGTTAGGGCAGCATTGCCAAAGATGGAGAGGATGTTAGAAGGCTAAATCATCAGGTATCTTCTACAGGGAACCAGGGAAGGCTTCCAGAAGGAGGAGGAAGACTCTAAGCTGAGACCTGAAGAACGAGTAGGTGTTAATCAGGGGAAGGAAGACAGGCTGGGGGCCTTGGTTATCTATTGCTGCATAACAAATTACTCAAAACTGAAAACCCATAAAGGACCAGGTTCAGAGAGCTTCCAGGCTGGTGAACACACGGAGATGCACTTCAATCCTGGCTCCTCCATTCTCCCGGCTGTGTGACCCTGGGCAAGTTACTGAACCACTCTGTGCCTCAGTCTGCTCATTGGTAAATTGGGATTAGTAACGCTTACGAGTATATCATATTAAATTACTTGATACAGGTCTAGAGCTTAGCATAGAATTGGGCACATAGTACATGCTCAGTAAAGTGGCAGTTTGTCCACACCCTTCTACTCCAAGGAGAAGTCTAGGGAGGGTGGATGCAGAGTAGCAGCATTTGGTCCACACAGGAAGGGGACCTCTGTCTCAAACAGACAGAGAACCTCTGGCCTGCCTAGTGTCTGGCATTTTATCCACACTTTCCAAGAGCTGTGAAGGTCTCTCGCCAGACACTGCTAACTTCTGCCTCCAGCGGTCAGCTTCGCAGGCAGTGTGACTCAGCGCCACCCACTTACCTTCACCTCTTTCTGACCTGGAGCTCACCTGGACCTTTCCCTCCACTGCCAGTGGCACGGCTTGGGGCTGGGCTGGGTCTGCACTGTGGGTTCCTTCTGAGAGGGCTCTGCTGCTGCCCCTTGTCCACGGGCTCTTCCCTCCATTCCTGCTCCTTGGCTGGACCCAGGGAGCTTGGGGATACCTCAGTGTGAATGTGTGTCATGGTGCATGGGTGTCGCCGTGTGTTGGCAGCACTGACACCCAGGGGCAGGTGGGTCTGTCCTCCTGGCTGATGACTGTGCTATGCTTCCTCAAGGTGGGCTGAGACTGTCTGAGTATCAAATTGACCTTGACTCTGAGGAGGAAACAGAAAAGGGAGACCGGGGCGACTCTGGGTGTGATTCCTGAGTCACTAAAGTAAGTCCCTTTACTTCTCTGAGTCTCAACCTGTTCCTCTGTAAACTGGTCATCTGCAGGGATTAGAAGCCATCCATCCAACCATCCATCCATCCATCCATCCATCCATCCATCCATCCATCCATCCATCTGCAGGCTGACGCTACACCAGCGAATAGGACAGCAACTCCCTTCACATACAGCGCAAGCGCACCATAAATAACGATAACTGTAGATAAACCCAATGATAATATCTTCGAGCATCTCCAGCCAGAGCCGCATGTTCCAAGACGCCTGCACATGGAGAAAGCCCAGTGAAAACCTGGCTCACTACAAGCCCAAGAACCGCACTGGCGGTGAGGTCAAGGGCGTAAGAGGAAGCTTAGGAGTCAGAGATCTGGGTCCTAAGCCAAGCTCAGTCAATTCCTATCTGGGTCACCTGGAGGATGTCTCATTCCCCACTGTAGCCCGTTTCCTACTCTGCAAAATGGAGACAGAACCACTTCACAGAGCAGGTGAAGGCCGCAGGGTTTATTCTGTGGTCATAGTAGAGCCTCCCACTGTTTTGCATCTGGTTCTAGCTGGACCTCACGTCCCACGTCCTCTCTCGTCTCGTGGCCATACTGGTGAAGTGACATCTGTCAGAATAACCAAGGCCTCTCCTCACTCTGAGTTCATTCCATTCCCTTGGCATTCTTTCTTTCTCCTTTACAAGACAACTACAGTTTCAGCAGACCCCACATAGGGCTTCCTATGTGGCTTAAACTCAAGAAATCCTCACTGAGCCCCAGGAAGTGCTTACGTTCTGGACACAGACGGCAGCTGTACCGTCCTCTCCAGGAGAGTCACCCAGCTATCCTTCATATTTAGCCACCAAAAGACCAATGTTCTTTCTGCCCTGCCCCCCATCGTACATTCATCAAAAACTCTAATCTGACCTCAGTCAGAGTTATTAAAACAGAATGAGCTTTTCTGAAACGTTTTGTTTTTCACATGAACTAATTATTTAATTAAAGCAACAGTAGTTATTTAATTTAAAATGTAACATTAAAAAAGATATTCAAACTGGGAAAAGGGTCCACATGGAGAGTGAAGTCTCTCGTGTCCCCTCAGCCTCCAGCACAGGCGACTGCCCACCTCTGAAGGTTTTCTTCACTGAACTGGGCTTTCTGGTGGGCCAGGGGCGACTCCGGCCTTTCTTTGGGAAGGCAACGGAGGCGGGCATCACTCGGCTTTCCCAGCCAGGAGCTCTGGGCCTGGGATGGAGAAGGGACAGTGGGCGCTTCCCAAGGAGTTGAGCGTCCACCACAAGGATAGAAGGACGGCAGTGTTCTCAGGGACCCTGCCGAGCTCTGAGTTCAGTCCCTCGGGTGGCCTCCCGGGGAGACCTTGGGGTCAGGGGTCCGCCAACAGCGTCCTTTAACTCACTTCCAAGAGATCCACTAACTGTATCAGAGAAGTTCTACAAATATTCTACGAGACTACGATGGGACAGAAAGAACTCCGGCCTTGGGCCGGGGTTGGAATTGAGGTGAATTAGGAAATGGACCTGGAAAGACCCCAAATCTCACTGTAAGCAAGAGGAAAGGAAAGAACACTGACTGAACACCCACTCTCTGTCAAGGGCTTTTGTTAGGTTATTTTAAAACTAATTTTTAAATATACTACAAGTAGTGTAGGAATCCATTTTCTGTGTAAACAAAATGAAAACTTGACAGATTAAGCTAAACCTCCCACTGACATGTGCTTTCCACACCTCCAAGCAATTAACTCAGTTCTGACACTCTTTACCTGGAGAGACCATCAGATCCCACAGATCAAGGGCTCAGTCCCACAGGACTGTTCTACCTCAGATGCCATTCTCAAGCCCAGGTTGTCATCTGTGCTGCTGAGTGAACAGTTCTAAATGGGAGGTTCCCGAGACCCCCCTCCTTGGGTTCAGTTAATTTGCTAGAGCAGCTCACAGAACTCGGACAGACATGTATTAGGTTGGTGCAAAAGTAATTGCGGTTTAAAAGGTTAAAAATAATTGTAAAAACTGCAATTACTTTTGCACAAACCTAATACCGTGTTTCCCCAAAAATAAGACCGGATCTTATATTAATTTTTGCTCCAAAAGATGCATTAGGGCTTATGTTCAGGGGATGTCATCCCGAAAAATCATGCTAGGGCTTAGTTTCCAGTTAGGTCTTATTTTCGGGGAAACACAGTACTCATGTTTATCAGTTTATTATAAAGAATACAGGTGAACAGCCAGATGAAGAAGTACACAGGGCAGAGTAGGGGAAAAGGGCGTGGAGCTTCCACACCTTCTGTGGCAGCCGCTATCCCCACGTCTCTCTGCACATTCACCAACCTGGAAGCTCTCTGAACTCCGTCCTTTTGGGCTTTTATGGAGGAGTCATAACATAGGCCTGACTGATTGAATCACTGGCCACTGGTGATTGAAGTCAATCTCCAGCCCCTTTCCACTCCCTGAAGGTGGGGTGGGGGCTAAGTCCCAACCCTCTAATTGCCTAGTTGGTTCCCTCGGGGAACCAGCCCCAATCCTTATGTACTTTCCAAAAGTCATTCATTAACATAAACTCAGGTGTAATTGCTAGCGGTTTGTTATGAATTTCAACACACCTTGTTCTCATCACTTAGAAAATTCCAAGGGTTTTAGGAGCTCTGTGCCAGAGACGGGAGGAAGACCAAATACCCATTACTTATTGTAAACCGCAATATCACACTCTAGAAAAGACAAACTACTTAAGGCTGTAGCGTCATGCCACGTCCTCACCCATACGATCCTCCCTGCCTGGAAGACAGCTCCTCATCCTGACCCCTTTGCCTAGTTTACCGAAACTCTTCCTTTAGGACTCGGCAGGCCATGACCTCCTGGTTGCCCTCCCTGTCACTCCCAGGCTCGGTTAGATGTCACTCCCCGATGGCCCACAACGTCTTACCAAAGCACTTCCCATCCCCTTCTAATCGCCATTATTTCTGCCTCCCATTCTTGAGGGGGAGCTCCTTGAAGTGAGTGGCTGTCTCCTTCACCTATATGTCCAGACCCCAAACAAACCCCGCAGCACGTGGTGGGTGCTGCCTACACGTTTGTGGAGTACAACGAATGCTTCTTCGAGAGCAAACGATTGAGTTTATCTTGTGTGGGGCGTTTCAGTGTTGATGGGAGAATGACGAAGTCAGCAACATGATAGCACCGGGGAGACAAACCCAGTATCTCTCGAGTTAAATTTACCCACATGGCAATCATATTACCCAAAAGTATGCCGACTGTGGGATCATAGTTTCCCAAACCATCTCCTAGCGCAACGGTTTCTCTTAGCTGCACGATGGCCCTCTTTTTCTTCTCTTTCATCTGGTCTTTAAAGCTACCGAAAGGGGATGCGTACACCAAGGGTTTCCTCTGAACGCAATCCTGCCAAGGGCTGGTTGAGCATCGTGGCTTCATCTCCTGGCTTATGTCCCTTGTTTCAAAAGGACATTAAAATCCTCTGCCCACTCCTGAAACTGGCAGGGATTTTTTGAGAAGGACATGGGAGCTCACTTTTTGGAGGAACTGTCCCCTCCTCAAGGTAACAGAACGCATCATTATCTCTTAATTAGCATTTTGCCTCAAAATTCCAATGTCATCTTCTGTTACTACTAGAAGTAGGGGAAGCCCAAGGCTTCCACCCCTTTCCTCTCACTTCCCTTTTCTCCGAACAACTTGGAGGGAAAAGCTCTCTTCATTTCTTTTTTTCTCAGTATAATTTAATGTCTCTCTCACTATAAAAGTACAAAAGAATATTTTAAAATTACAGAAAAATAGAAAGAGAAAAAAGCCCATTACTGAGACATCATCTCATTTAGAATTCTTCCAGCCTTTTCTCTATGTATAGTTTTTTTAAAATTACATAATAGATATACCAAAAAGTGTATATAACACAGATGTACAATTTAAAGAATTATTGACTGAATACCTATGTATTCATCACCCAACTTAAGAAAACAGACCATCACCAATACCTTAGAAGCCCATGTGCCCCTCCCTCCGAACCCACCCAGAAATAGCCATGATCTTGAATTTTGTATGACATTCCTTTTGCTTTTCTTTATAGTTTCACAGCAATCCATTGCATGGGTATACTGTACTCTGATTTATCTGTTCTTCTGCTGATGGATATGTGGATGGTTTCCAGGATTTTTTTCATCTTTAAAATATTTTATTAAATGAAATGATTAAGGACATAATTTTTATTGTGATAAAATATATATAAACATAAAATTTACCATTTTAAGCATTTTTATGTGTACAGTTCAGTGGCATTAGGCACATTCACATTGTTTAGCAACCATCACCACCATCCATCTCCAGAGCTTTTTTCCATCTTCCAAACTGAAACTCTGTGTCCATTAAACAATAACTCCCCTTTTCTCTCTTTTCTCTCTATAACTCCTGACAACCACCTTTTACTTTTTGTCTCTATGAATTTGACTACTCCAGGTACCTCATACAAGTGGAATCATACAGTATTTATCTTTTTGACTGGCTTATCTCACTTAGAATAATGCCTGCAAGGTTCATCCATGTTGTAGAATGTGTCAGGATTTCATTCCTTTTTAAAGCTGAATAATATTCTATTGTATCTAGCACATTTTGTTTATTGAAGGGGAGCAGTTTTGCCACCCCAAAATAAGCCTCTTTGGGATACTGATTGCTTTAGGCTGGATGATTTCAAGAAACAGATATGGGAGAAGCTCTGAGAACCAAGTAGAAGTTGCCCTTTGTAAAAGGACATTTACCTTTCTAAGGGAAATCTCCATTTGTAAGGGTGCTTCCCTCACTGTACCAGCGAGAGGAAGATTGCTACATCTCTAGAAACTGTTATCCGTGGAGAAGGCATGGACCTAAATCAGCAGAACAATCTTACTGTTGTTTGCTGTGCTCTTACTGGTCACCTCTATAACTGATTCCCCACCCCCAATATCTTTTATCTTTAGCTGAAGGTAATATTTAAGGGGATGGCTTCTGCCATTTGGGTGAGTTACTCAGTGTTCTTGGGTCTCTCCCATGTATACAGGAGATAGGTTGTTGCGGGGGAGGAAGAAATTTTCCTCTACCCTTCTAGGTTCTTTCAGCTGGTCTAACAATTAAATTTACATGAGACAGATTAACAAGAGAAAATCACCAAATTTCATTACATATATTTGTATGGGAACCCCACATACATGACAGAGTCAGAGTCCCCCAACACACGAAAGGTTCAGAGACAGAAAGAGAAAATAAGGTACAGGTGACATTCTGAGCTAAGAATGAGATAAGGCACCTTAGGGCATTGGAGAGGAGGAAGGTCACTGACCATTAGAAGTTTATCCTGCCCTATAAATAGGTCATAAAAAGTTATCTCTAGTAATAACTCTTAATATGGGCAAAGTCTTAAATTTAAATTCTCTAAGGGAGAAGTAAAAGTGTCTCGGAAGCTTGCAGGGTCTCGATTGCCTTCAGTTGAAAATAATTCACATGCCAAAGTGGCACATCTTGGGGAGGCCCATTCCGAACCCTTCACGTTATTAAACTTCATTTTGCTGTTCTCCTGCTAATCTGTCTCATGTCAGTTTGGTTATTAGGCCACCCAGAAGAATCTTGAAGGATAGAGGAAATTTTTCCTCCCTGACAAATTATCCATTTCTCTGTGGATGGACACTTGAGTTATTTGAAACTTTTTGCTCTTGGGAATAATGCGGCTGTGAACACGAATGTACAAATATCTGTTCAAGTTCCTGCTGTGAGTTCTTTTGAGTATATACCCAGAAGTGGAATTGCTGGATCATACAGTAATTCTATCTTTAGTTTTTGAGGAACTGCCATATTGTTTTCCCCACTGGCTTGCACCATTTATATTCCCACCAGCAAAGGACAAGAGTTCCAATTTTTCCACATGCTCACCAGCCCTTGTTGTTTTCTGGTGTTTTTGTTTGTTTTAATAGTCATCCTAATGTGTATGTGACATTGTTCCAGGACTTTTAATAAACAAAACAACTATGACCTTTCTAGTACATATACCCTGGTGCACATGGGCAAGAGTTTTTCTCATCATATAGTTAAGAATGGAATTGCCAGGTCATCAGATACGTGTGTGTGTTACTTCCCAGAGCAGCAGTACAAATGTACACTGTCATCAAGGCTAGATGATCATTCTAGTTGTTCCACATTTTAACACTTACTGCCAGACTTGTAATTTTCACCAGTTTGGTGGGTGTGAAATTTTCAATGTGGTTTTAGTTGGCATTTTCATGAGTAATTACAGGATTAAGCATCTTTGTCACAGGTTTCTTGGTCATATTTGCCTTCTCTTATGTAAAATATCTGCTTAAGTCTTTTGCACATTTTCCTATTAGATTGTTTGCCTTCCTTTTATGAACTTGTAGGATTTCTTTATTCTGGATACTAATCGTGTATTGATTACACATTACAAATATCTTCTACAAATTTACCGTTTGTCATTTCATCTTTTTTGATGACCAGAAATTATTTGAATTTCATTAAATGCATCAATCTTCTTCTTTGTGGATGTACTTTCTGTATTTTGCTTAAGAAATCTGTCTCAATCTGAGATCATAAGGATACTCCATATTTTCTTCTAAGAGTTTTCCCCCCCAGAGTTATTGAGCTATAACTGACAAATAACATCAAAGAAGTTCCAGGTATACAACGTGATGATTTAATATGTGTATACATTGTGAAATGAGTACCACAATGAGGTTAGTTCATACATTCATCATCTCACATAGTTACCATTTTTTGTGTGTGGTAAGAACATTTAAGATATACTCTCTTAGCAAATTTGAAGTATAAAATATATTGTAATATAGTTACCATGCTGTACATTAGATCCTCAGAACTCATTCACCTATGACTGAAATTTTGTAGCCTTTGATCAACATCTCCCCATTTCTCCCACCCCCAGACGCTGTTCTCTACCAATCTTTTTCTATGAGTTCGGTATTTTTTAGATTCCACATATAAGTGAGACCATATAGTATTTGCCTTTCTCTGTCTGACTCAGTTCACTTAGCATAGTGCCCTCAAGATCCATCCATGTTGTCACAAATAGCAGGATTTCCTTCTCTTAAAAAATTCTTTTAAAGGGAGTTTTCAGGTTTTTCTTTCACATTTAAGGCCTTCACCCACCTGGACCGGATTTGTGTGTGTGCCAAAGGGTACTGTTTCCCCATTGGAACTGCCAGTTTTGCCAGCTTTAGTCATGATCCAGCAATTCCACTCTTAATTATATGACTAGAAAAACTCTTGCCCATGTGCACTGGGGTATATGTACTAGAAGGTCATAGCAGCTGTTTCGTGTATTTAAAATCCTGGAACCATGCTATCGGTGATCTGTGGTACAACACTGCTGGGTACGAATCATTCTTCCATTTTATAGATGAGGGTGCTCAGGCTCAGAGATGCAATGACTCCTCAGAGACCCCACAATTAGGAAGAACAGACTCAGGATTTGAATCCGAGTCTCTGGCTCTCAGGGCCAGTTTACTGCCCTCTGTACCTTGGCTTGCTCACCAAGTGCCAAAGCCTCAGCTTAATCCAGTGTAACATGCAAATGAGCCTGGGAAGGGTGACACATCCATCCATCCATCCATCTGCCTTCCTACCTACCATCCACTTACTTTTCCTGTACAAAGGGATTATACTGTCCTGCAACCTAACGTTTAAATTCAATACTATCTCTTGGACAGCTGTCAGCCTGTGATTTGACCTCGTTCGCACTGCTTCTACAGAGGAGAGAAAGAGGGTCTGAAATGGGTCAGGGAGAGGGTGAAGGTCAAACGGGCAGCCTGAAGGAAAAGAGAAAGTATGTCCCCCGGCCCTTTACATCTAAGGCTGCGCCAGCCAGGCCGGTGGCCGGGGGTGGGGGCAGGAGTGGTGAGGTGGCCGATGGGAAAGGCAGGCAGGGAGAATGGTGGTGAGGTAAGTAAGGGCTGAGAATGACAGAAGGGGTGATGGAGCGAGTGAGTAGGACCAGGAAATAAGCATGTTGAAACCACCCATGAGGATCGTCAAAATATTCCTGGCATTGATTAACATTTCAAAAATAGTAATACTTAACATGTTAAAAATTCTCTGTGACACTCATTTGCCTGGCCATTCAATCTCTCCAATACCCCTGAAAGGTGGTTATTTCGATTTCCTGTTTGACAGAGAAGAAAACTGAAACTCAGAGAGCTAAGTAAGGGAACTTGCTCAAGGACCCTCAGCTGAGGCGTGACAAAATCCAAAAATCTACCTGGTGCCAGCCCTCCCCCTCGCTGTGGCCTCCGCTCCGGCGGTATGTTGCAATGGTCTTGGTTCCTCCAACTGTGGCTAGATAATTTGAGGGCCATATAAAGGTCAACACTGTGCCGCTAGATGTAAACTATTCCAAAAATACTGAATTTAGGAGACAGACCTGGCAGTCCTGTCACTGGCTGGACGCAGTATTAACAGCCCTCTCCATATTCTGGGCACCCAGGACCTGCGCGTTCCCTGCCTAACTGTTCCTAAGTCCACAACCCGAGACCTCTTTCCAGGTCCTAGCTCTCAAGGCAACCTGGGGCTTGGGGTGACGAAGGATCTGCTTTGAGTGTGGGGGAGTGGGCAGGGCAAATGCAGGCTGGGCTGTCCCCACAGCTGCCCGGAGGCTGATCAGGGACAGGAAGGCAAGGGGAGGTCAGGGGCCTCCTTCTGCGGGGCCCTGCAATGTTAGGGACAGGCCTGCACAGGGGTGTAATTATGTTTAAAATGTGACATTAATATAATCCAGAGAAGAAATTAACTGTTCCAAGAGTAAAAAATGGCATAGTTTCTGGTGGGTACAAGTGAGACGCCGGGGACACTGAAGCACAGCCGTGTCCCAGCCTATCGGCCCACTGTTTGTGTTGCCAAATGTCCAGTCCCCTTAGCTGTGGTCTTGCCAAGTGGGAAATGCCAGGAAGGGCAAGAAGAAAGGAAAGGACTCCAGGCGCTTGGAGAGCGGGAGGAGCGTTTACAGGTAGAGGTGGGAGTGGAGAGCCAGGGACGAGGCGGACGGAGGGGCTCTGGGAAAGGAGCAAGGGTAATTAAATGGAATTCCCAGAAGCCTCCCCGAGCCCCCCTGCACGTCTATAGGAAACCAGCAGTAAAGTCTGTTACTGAGATTTCTATTTCTGGCAATTTGGTGGACCGGATCCTCTATACTCTTTACATGTATATTCCATCATAAAGAAAATGAAAAACAAAATTCACACACTTGGCAATACTTCAGGACTGGGTCTGTGGTTTGGGAGATGGTCAGGCTGTGCTGAGACCAGCCTCGGTTCAGGGCCAGGGTAGTTGGAGGGGCCACGTCCCCCTGGGTAACATATCTATGCAGTTTTCATCCTCCTTCCTTTCCTCCCTCCCTCCTTACCTGTCTATCTAGCTAGCTAGCTATCCTCTATCTACCATCCACTCACTTTTCTCGTACAAAAGGGATTATACTCTCCTGCAACCTAATTTTTAAATTCAGTACTATCTCTTGGACAGCTGCCAGCCCACGGTCATCTATCCAAAGGCTGCAGGTATTAGAAGACATATTCTTGAAAGTAGACGAATCTCATGCCCACAGATGGCTTCTGCTCCTAGAAGAGCCTGCCATCCATCCATTCAAGTTTTTTCAAATGCATTTATTGGATTCTCGCAGTAGCCTCCCCTCTGTCACCCTCACAACACAGGCCTGGATCTTCCTGCGCCTCCCTGGGGGCTTCTGACCCAAGACCCTGGCACATAGCAAGGCTCACCCACAGGTACAAAGTGAGTGAGTGGCAGAAGGGCGGTTCCTGGGGCGGGGGACACAGCTACAGCATGATTTGGTCCAAGGCTGCTCTTGCCCTGATCCAATCATGAAAGAAATTCTCCATTCATGAAAGAAGGAAGAAACAGATGAGCAACTAAATGCCTGAGTCCAGAGTAATGATGATTAAGGAAAGTTGGGAAAGGATGTGATTACAAGGCTCTGAAAGCATCTGAAATCTCTCGGAGTTGAGGAGAGTAGTTTGGGCGGGCGGTGCCTGACTGTTATCAGAAACTGCCAGGCCCCTCATTCCTGCCCCGTTAGGTCACCGTGAGCCAGCTGAGAGTAAAGCTAGGTGTCATTGTTTGCACCTCACCTTAGCTCACCCCCTTTGAGAGGTAATGATGAATGGATCTGGGGAAGGGGGGCCCTCTGGGTGTTCTCAAAGCGGGCGAATAAGATCTGTAAAACGGGATAAAAATGATGAGACAGGAAGCGATTGAGGAGATTAAATGAGATCCTGCTGGCGGTGTGCACAGTACAGGACTTGGCACAGAGTAAACCCTCAGTCAATTCAGGAGGACATCATTAGGGGACATATTTTTCCTCCATAATGTCGACTCCCTGAAGCAGGGATGTTGTGTCTGTTCCCGCGGTATCCCCAGAGCCTGAAACAACGCCTGGCACGTGGCTGGCACTCAGCACACGACTGTTGAGGGCATGAGTGAACCCATTACATAACTGTCATCTGGTAACAGACCCAGGGAGGCAGGCAGCTTGGGCCCAGCGCTCAGTGCTGCAACCCGCCCATTTCCCCGCCTACCCCACGCACCCCTGACAAGCAGTGACCACACAGGGCAGATGACTTATTGGGTACTTCTCTAAATGCTCCCTGAGGCCAGCGGAATCCCCAGGGCCTGGCTCATCAGGACAAGCAGATGACTTGGGGCCCAGCACAGCCCACCTTCCCGTTAGCAGAGCGCTGCTCAGCTGGCAAGATGTTTGGAGAAGGGAACAGAACGTGCAGCCCCAGGGAGAACAGACACCAGCCAGGCCCCCTAAAGCGGGAAACGAGCCCTGGCCTGGCCCATACCACAGCCTCTCCTTGTCTGAAAGTCACTTCTCTCCTGCTTTTGACCCTGAGCCTGCTTTCATCCTGGGAGGTGCTCAGGCTCTGCAGTGAGTCTTAGCAATATCAGCTAACCACTGGGAGTCAAGTTCATGGACCATCTGATGGTAATAATGACCAGCTTTTATCGAGCACTTACTCTGTGCCAGCTCTTGTACTAAATGAAAAGATTTTATTTCAATTCCTCTAAAGAGGCACCCGAACGTTCCCTAAACATTCTGTCTTTTGACGTGGCTGGGCCTTTGTCACGTAGGCTGTCCCTCAGTTTAAAATGCCCTTCCTGGCTTTATTCGCCTGAGGAATACCCACCCTTCGGCACTCAGCTAATCTGTCACCTCTCAGAAGCCTTCCCCATCTTGCCCGAGACAATAAAATCTAGCCTTTTGTGCGTTCCCACAACTGTCATTTGGGTTTGTGTGTCTGTCTGCCCGATTGTGCCACCTTGACCTCCTTATCCCGCACGTCCACCTCCACAGACAGCACACAGTAGAGGCACTGTGACTGTTGGGTTCTCCTTCTCATTTCCTCTGCACTGTGGCACTTTATCTCTTGTATGCCCCTCATTCATTTGTCTTTATATAATAATAGGCTTTACCCAAAGAACAATGTTCATTACATTACAGGTATTTATAAATGTAAGTCGAATGATACAAATGAGTCAGTGACCTTACTTGCAGGGCACCGGGTAGGAGGTGTTCAATTATTTGCCTGTAGAATCCATGGTTACCCCAGCAAGAAATCATCAGAATAGGTACGGAAGGGTGAAGTCAGAAAAAGAAGCAGAATAGGAGGAGGTGCTAGAACTAACATTTTCTGCGCACCTATATAGGCCAGGTGTATGTTTCATTAACGCCCCAACATAATCCAGTGAAGTGAGTATCATGATCCCCTTTTTACAGACAAAAATGAAGGCACAGAGAGGTGGAGTGACTTGCCTAAGATCACACAGCAAGTAAATGGCAGAGTGGGGATTTGAGCCCTGTCTGCCTAGTTCCATCAGGTGGACAGAGAAGGCCATTGTGTCCCTGTAGTGTGAGAGTGTGGAGAAAAGTGAGGAGGGGCTGCAGGACACTGGGGGGAAAGGACTGCGGTATGTCTGCCCTGTGGGTCAGACCCAGACCCCTAGGTATGCACCACCCCTGCCTTCAGATGTCCCACGTCATGGTTCCTGGGGACAGATGTATGCTGGCCTATGGGGCCACCGCAGACACCTCCAACACATTTAGCCACTTTCTCTTGAGATAGCTCCACTTTTCAAGTAGCTTCTTTTTTCTAGTATCGATCCTGTCCTAAACACTTCCTTCTGAGTCCCTGGACCAAACTTGACCCCACAGGCTTGCGCAACACCCACTTGAAGGCTCCAGGAACCCCCAACTTCTCAATAGTGCTGAACTGGGTGCAATTTCCCAGTAACCACCTCCCCCGCCTGACTAACGCTTTCTTAGCTTGGCAATGCAATGTCCTATTTTTAAGGGATCCAGTCATTTGGTTTAGATTCTTTGTTTTATTTTAATGACCTTCTGAATCATTCATTTTTCTGCTTTTGAACTGATTCACTCTCGGCCACTTCCTTGTATAAAAATCCAACACCTCCTTTAAGACTCAACACTAGCAACCACCTTCTCCTAAAAATGATCCTATCTATACCACCCCCTCTCCAGGAAGTATTCCCCTCCCTCCTCTGTGCCCTTCCTCTGAGTTATTCTACTGTCATCATCGTTATCATAACAATAAAAATAACGCGCCAGCAACTTGAGTTGTTTCTTATTATGACCTTAAGAAGAAAGTGATTATTATTTCCATTTTACAGATTGTGAAACTGAGCCTCAAGGAGCTTAAACCTCTTGCTCAAGGTCACACGAAGTAAGGGAAGAAGCCGAGACGCTAAGCCCGTCTGGCTGGACTCCAGAGGGAGTGTCCTGAAGGGCAGCTCTTTGTGTGGGGCTGCCTGGCTCGTGCCATGACGATGCCATCACCCAGCCCTCTCCAGAGTGTGAGCCCCGTGAAGTGTTTGTTCCCTAACTGCACTGCGTGCAATAAACATCTGCGCTCAATAGCTGATGCTCCATAGACGTGGAACAATGGCTAGAGGACTTCCTGTCCCTTTTGCAGTGTTAGCTGCTCGAAGCTTTACACAATTTTGTAAGAACTTGGTAGCATAGACAATCAATGTACACTGAACGAAGGAAGTAAGGGGTGGGGTACGGGCTTGGAAGATTCCAGTGGACATATTTTGTAGCCGAATACCTTAGATAGGAAATTGTTTAAAATTCTCTGTAGCTCAGGACAAATGCTGCCAGATAAGACCTCCTTGTCACATTTTTCAGGCTGAAATAACAAAATCTTAAAGATGAAGGGTTCAGTTTAAGTTCACTCAACACACCTCTAGTAGGTACTGACTGTGGGCCAGGCCCTGCACTCACAGGCTAGTGCTGCAGATGGCCGTGCCAGCACCTCACCAGGTGGCGGTCCTTTGGGTACCCACCTGGCCCCCATTCCTTCTGGAAGACAAATTCCCTCCTACCCTGAGAGCGGGCAAGGCAGGGGCCTTGGGAGTAGGGGGAGGGAGGGGCAATACCCCGTCTGGTCAAAGAGGAGCAGGCAGGAAAGATCTCAACATGCCAGCAGCCTCCAAACAGCAGAGCAGAGGCCATGAGGAGCTGGCCAGTCCCTCACGGAATATGAAGACAAGCCCTTGGGTGAGGAAGTGACAATGGAAGAATTAGATGAGTGGGGAAGGTCTGTGAGGCCTAACAGAACAGGAAGCCAATTGAGGGGAGCACCCGGAGGTAAAGAGGGTTAAGGGTCCCCATATCATTCAATTGAGTGCTTTTTACCTCAAATTCTCTTTTGTCTGTTATCAATATTGCTAGCCCTTTGCTCCTTTTGTTTGTCTTTTCCTGATAATCCTACACCTAGCCTTTCACTTACAACCTCACAGGGACACTTTGTCTCAGGTGGCTCTTCTGTTACGAGCATCTCATTGGCTTTTTGGTTTGGGGGTTTGGGGCCCAAACTGTAAGCTCTGCCTTTTGGTAGGAACATTCTATCTGGGAAGCAGTAGGTCCCAGTGGTTAATACACGCCTCTGGTGCCAGGCTGCTTGGGCCGGAGCGTCTGCTGAGAACCCGCCACTATTTACAGTGCACTCAGTACACACCTAGCCCTTTCTGTCCTGTTCCCAATCACGGATACGTTATAACACAGCATCTCCATTTGATATATGGGGAAACTGAGGCCCAGAGACATGAAGTCAGTTGCTCAAGGGCAGATGGAAAGAACATTTAATTGTCATGTCAAGGGAACCACACGTTTGGGTAGACCAGCTGGCCCTCTTTAAATCAAGAACTTCTTGACTCTTGGATTTGGCCAGAAGGGCAGGGAGCCCTTACTCACTTCTTCTCATGGTCAAAAATAAGACTCAGACCTGGTAATGGCAAAGCAATAATATAATAGTAATAATACTAGCAGCAAACATTCAGCACCACACAATGTGCTTTATGTGTTTCATCTTTACTTTTTTCAGCACAATGACTAAGAGCATGGACTCTGAAGCCAGACAGTATGGGTGTGAATCTCAGCTCTGCCACTGACTGGTTGTGTGACCGTAGGTAAGTTACTTTACCTCTCTGGGCCTCAGTTTCCTCATCTATAAAATGGGGCCGATGATAGATCCTAGCACCTTATAATAAATCCTAGCACGTACTAAATTGTATATAAATATTACTGTTCCATTTTAAGAACTCCAATACCAGCAGCTTCCTCTTTGTTTGGCTTATGAATGGTGAGTATATAAAAAAAGAAAGCTAACAGAAGGGAACGGTTCATTTTTCAGAGCTGCAAGCAAAAGGGAAGAAACTTTTTCAACAAAGAAGATATCAGAGTTGATAGACGAGGTCACTACTTACAAATGGGGAAACAGAGGCTCAGAGAGGGCAAGCTAGTTGCCTGCAATCACACAGCCCACAAGCTGCAGAAGGAGGATTTAAACTCAACCTATCTGATGTCGTATCTCATGTCCTTAATCCCGAAGCCAATATGGCCAGTCCTGGTGGTCATGGAAAGATCTGGTGCCTGGCCCTGCATTGAAAATGGAAATATGAGTCACTGGTGGCCCCCGGGGCTGGCTGGGGAGTGAGAGGGGCCCAGCTATGGGGCAGAATGTTCCGCCAGATGCTGGGGAGCAGCTGCCAGCACCACTCAGTCGCTTTCATGCTGAGGACGGGAGGAGGAGAGCATGCGGAGCAAGGGTCACAGCCAGCAGAGCACAGCCTGGACCAGGGCCACGACTTGGGGAGTGACATCAGGCTTACACATCTGGCCTCTGGAATGCTGGCGTCCCAGAGGACAGGCCCAACTTTCTGCTTCTCCTTGCAGCAGGCTCCTTTCCTGAAAGAACCCAGGCAGCTTCATTGAGAAAAGTCTTGGGCTTTTTAGGCTCTCCTGGACCAACTCAGGTGGTGACGTGTGGGACGGGGCATTCTCCACCCACCGATGCAGGCACAGGGTCAAAAGAAGCAAGGCTCTTGGATGGATCCCAGGCTGGGCCACCCGGGCCAGTGCTTCAGCTTCCTTTTCTGTGCATGAGGACCACATTCCTCCTTTGCAGGCTCTGGAGGAGGGATAGCAGGTCACATGCCCGGCACCCGGTGGGCGGACGTCCAGTCAGCGCTCCTCTCCCGCCTGAATCCATGGACGAGCAAGCACATTCATTGGCTGCAGTCCTGCACAGCGCCAGCGTGCAGTCGGGGTCCTCACCTTGCTGACCTGTCCAGTTAGAGGCCTTGTGCCCAACTTCCTTTTCTGGGTCCAGTCTCCAAGAAGAACCAAGACCGGTCTGGCCTCTTCCAAGTACCAAACTGCAGGACGAGTGAGGAGGAGCTCAGTCTTTTGTCCCTGGCTCCTGTCCATTGATGGGGCCTCACCTGACTCATCTATGCTCGTGCTGGCTCTACCTGGGAAAGTTTGGGACTGGCCTGTGTGACTTGGTGAGATCGGTGATTCATTTTGGTCCCAAAGGGAACAAAAGCCCAGGTCTTCCCAAGGCCTCTTCTGCTTGGGGAACGAGTCACCCTTCTCCTAAGAGTGCTTCCATTCTCACTTTGCCTGGGCCCTCAGAAATCAAACAGCGGCTTCCCCTGTTCTTTGCTCCTGAGGTCTGGAAGGGTGGGGGTGGTGAGTCTATAAAGGGAAGATTGCAAAGAGGAATCAAGCCACCATTCATTCCATGGCAGCCACTGAAAGGGGCTGAAAGACCTCAGTGAAGGAGTATTTAAAGCCGCAGCCATAGCTCCTCATCCTCACCGCTTTCTCTGCCTGGCTGCACCTTCAAATTCTCTCCCCCAAAGTGGAAAAACAACCCAACCTCCATAATCTGCTGGCATTTTCAAAAGTCTCCTTGATGATATGACTTGCTGGGGGCACTAGTCATGGATTCCTGCGTAGATAAACCCTCTGGCCTCAGTTTCCTGCAAAGTGAAGACCATCATATGGATCTGGAAACGTTGTCCTGAGCCACAAAGAAGATGACGAATGTGAAGCCTGAGCACGGGCCTTGGTGGGATAAATCCCTCCTCGAATTTCACTGAGGAACCAGGCCATGGACGGGCGGGACCTTCCATAATTTGTGTCTTTGTTCCCACATGAAGACTCTGCTTCCCTGGAACCCAGACCTGCCGCAGGCTGGCCCCTCAGTTACCTGGAACTCAGCTCTGGGCCCGGACTAACCGGACAGGAATTCCGAGTGGCAAGGGACAGTCACCAAGCGCCAAGCACATCTCTTTGATGCCTCTGCTGAAACGATCAGAATAAAGGGACGTAGAAGCAGGATATCCTTAGAAGCCATCATCTCCAATAGTGTGACGGGGGCTGAGTCACTTCCCTACTCTGGGCTGCAGGCTTTGATTTTATCAGTAAAACAGAGATAATTCCTACCTCACGGTGGTGACTTGGACATCACCAATCAATGACAAGCCTGGCTCTTGGGTCCCAATCCCAGCAGGATGAGGCCATCTCCTCCCACGGAACCTACTTGCTCACCATTATGGTCAGGACCCCACGCACAGGATTGCTGTGAGGACTGACTGAGATAATCGGTAACGTGTTCGTGGCCGGTGACTCATCACACCCGATCACCGATAACCGATCGTGGTTATCCTATCAATCACTGAGTTGAGTTTCTGGCGTACAGCAGGTGTTCCATCCGTGCTGCCTATTGTGGGAATGAGGCCTCTGTTAACAGAAAACACAAAAAGACACTCGCAGAGCGAAGTGAGCCATCAAAGGGACAGCGGACGGAGATCGCCATTATTTTAGATCACCCCTTATTTTACCACAGGGAATGTGGAGGTCCACAAGGGAGAATGCCCAGCTGGGGGTCACTGCAAGCTCATTTTTCCCTGTCCAGTGCTCTTGGCTGACCCTGTTTCACCCAGCAGATTGGGGCTGTTTAGAGTCAGGGTACTCACAGGCTTCAGTTTCTCAGCTTCAGGAAAATCGCTGTGTGACCGCCCAGGGCGGGAACTCAGGGGCTTCAGGCTGACTGGAATCATCCAGAAAGAACTGGAGGGGATCAAGGGTAGGCAGCTGGGCAACGCTGGTGCCTTTCAGAGCTCTGCCCCAATGAGTCGAGGTGACAGCCCTGCTCTCAGAAGCCATCCAGCTACCAGGGAAGCCACATGTGTACGGGCGCAAATGTGTGGCTCAGAGACAACCACTCTAGACAACATCGGCTACCATCTGTTGAACATGGACTGTGGGCCATGCCCTGTGCCAAGTGTGTGCGTCTCATGAGTCTTCATGGCACCCTGGGAATGAGCATTCTGTGACCCCAGCAAACTGAGGCACAGAGAGGCTAAGGAACTGGCTCAAGGCCCCCCAGATTCCATGGGGGAACTGGGACTTCAACCTAGGCTGTGTGGTCCAGAGCCTGTGCCCCTCCACACCACCCCGCTGCCCCGATGGGCCAGGCCTCACATCTGTGCCCCCCTTCTCACGGCTTCCCCCAGTTTTCATATCTGTGATCTCAAGGTCAACTCCTACACAGCGCTCTCAGGCTCCAAGTGTCCCAGCCTGGGCCCAGCACCTAGTAGTGTGTCATTGACTTGGCAGGTATTTCTGATTCTTACCACGTGCCTGGGCTGAGCCAGGGACAGGCGACAGTGGGAGTCAGATGAGGCTTGGGGCTGGCCATCACTGGGCTGGAACCCACCTGTCCACGGTCTGCGCCCACCCGAGCACCAGAAGTGGGCAGGGTGGCTTCTGTGGGAATGGTCAGTCAGGTGAGGGAGATTCTGGTGTCTGCTCTGTGCTTTATGGTCTGCAGTCCCCTTGGCCAGCCCCTGCCCCTTCTGGATGTCCGTTTTTCCACTGGGATGATGAGGCCGAGGTGAGAGGCGTGGTCTTGTGAAGGCCGTTCAGCTGGCCTGCAGTCAGGCGTGGGCTCTGGTCTGAACGTCCCGCGGGAGGCCTGCTCCTGGTCTGGCCCCACGCAGGTCTCAGGCTGTCTCAGATCCTTGCTCACGCTCATCACATGTTGGCTCACGGCGTGATACCAAATGTCCCTGCGCGTCCCTCCCTCAAGCTGACAATCTCCATTTCCATCCTGACTTGGGAAAGGTCTCCTTTGATCCGTGTCGTCAGGCAGAGCAATAGCATCAAAACACATCTGAAGACACTGGGTCACGCTTTTCAAAGTTCCTCTGCGGGCATTTTCTTATTTCAATGAATAAAATTCAAAATTTTGAATTCATAATTCAAAACAATAATAAGTACCATTTCCAAGTTGCAGGTGAAGGGGCCTTTCTATGTGCCTCTAATCCTCACCGTGACCCTTTCATACTATTATTGTAACTATTATTGCATTTTGTGACGAGGAGACGTGAGGTTCCGAGAGGTAGAGGCAATTATATAAAGTCACAAAACTTGGAATGACAGAGCTGGCAAACTGGGGGTGTCTCATTATAAGCCCAGGTTACTTCCTCGCCAATGTCTCCAATTATTGGCTCTTTTTCCATTCAGAGCACCTACTCCGTGCCATGCTCCCTACTATGTGCTGGGGCACGCAGTGAATGGGCCAGGCCTGCTCTGCATGGGTCACAGTCTATACAAAAATCCCAGGAGGTGGTATTATTACTCATCAGAGGCGAAATGGAAGATCTCTCTGTCTCGGCTCAGCTGCCCCAGCGCTAGCATTTACCAGGGGGTATGACCTTGGGCAACTATCTCTCCTCTCTGTCCCATGGCTGAAAAATGAGGAAAACATTGATTTTTGCCTCATTGGCTTGTTGTGAAGAATTAGGAAATGCATATCCAGAAGTTGGGACAGTGCCTGGCCCAGAGAAGATGTTTAGTATCTTATCAAAGTTTCATTATTCCATCTACAAGCATGCTCTGCAAAGCTGTTGTCGTGCTCAACCCCATATATAGCTGAAGAAACTGAGGCTCTGAGGGGCCATGTCTCCAAGGCCACAGAGTAATAGCTGATGCTGAAATGGAGCCCTCAAAGGTCCCAGATGCGTATTCTCTTCCCCTCGAGCCCCATGGCACCTGAATTCCTGGGACCCTTCCCCTCTGGTTCTGAGTCAGCTTCCCAGGAACCAGAGGCCCCACCTGGGGTAGGAAAGGAAGCCCCGAGAGACGAGGGATTAAGCAGGTTGCTGGTACTGAGGCAGAGATTTCAGGAAGTGCAAGGCTGAGAGGACTTCTAAGAAACAGAGAGGTGGGAAGGGACACACTTGTCCCAGCCTGAGGGCCGCAGGTCAGCCTGGCTCCTGGCCCAGAGGCTGGCTCTCACAGCGGCCCCAGCCCAGCTTGGCTAAGCCCACGCATGTGGCCAAGGCCAGCTGTGAGGCTGTGATCTACCCCTACCCGATCCTTCTCTAAGCTTGCCTCTTGGTAGATGCCTGAGGCGGAGGCCTGGGTGAGGTGGCCAGGCCGAGAACAAAGCCATCTGGCCCCCACACCATTCGGGTCCTCTGAGAGTGCCGCAGGGCCTGTGCTTGGTAGGGCTCTGCCCCCTTTTCCAGAACTCCAGACATATGCTCAAGGGCTCTGAGCCCCAGCGCTCGTCTGTAATGTCACCTGGGGGCCCGGTGAAACCTTAATCTCTCTGAGCACCTGGCACGGAGCAGATGTCCCAGTAATGCCAGTTTCTGTTCTTGTAGGTGGGACACAGGTGCTGCTGGGACCTTGGCATTCCTACGGCTGGGGGAGGGGCTTTCTCAGTGCTTTCCTGTGCTTCAGGTTTCCTGGGGGTCTCATTTCGGTCACAGACATTAGCAGGTCCCCTGCTCTGGGTCTAGCAGGGAGACCACATGCCCACAGCCCGGCTTTGTAGGCCACAGGGTGATGTGAGACCTGAAATAATTCAGGGGCCTGTGTGGCTTAGGACCAGCACCCAGGTACCCTAAGCCTGGCCTCAGTGTCCTCAGCAGTAGCCAGGGGGACCCTGATACGGCTCTCACAGAGCATCACATGGCAGTTATGTTAGCTAACGCAGCCCTTCGTGGGCTCTCTATACCAGATGCCTGGAATTTTCTCTGAAACACCCAGAGGCAGGGCCAGCTGGCTGTGTCACACTGAGGTCACCAGGATGAGTCACCCGGGACCATAACCCATCGCAGTGCTGAGGCTGGACTCCTGTGGGGCAGCTGGCTTGGGATCCCAGGACCCACCAGCCCAGGACCCCAGGTCCTGCTCCCGCCCTGGCTTCTCCATTACCCCAGCCCATTGGGGGTCCAGGCTGCGGGCCCAGAAGAGGCCCAGGGACTTTGGAAGGGATTTTGGAGGGCTGAGTGGGGGCAGCTCAGCCCTTGCTGGCTTCGCTTCACTGACTCAGCCCCCACCTTGACCTTTCCTTCCTACTGGCTAATTTTGGGTGTTTCCTGTCCCTTGAATAGGTAAAGAAAAAGGAAGTGAAAGAAGGTCAACATGTACCTTCTTTAACAGCTGGCAAGTCATTTCCTTTACTATTAATTTTTTTTAATGATACATGCTTCGAGTGAAAAATGGCAGTTTATCCTAGAGAAAGGAAGCCTAAGTATCTCCCACTGTGTTCATTTCTACAGAAAGAATTTTATTACCTCTATTCTGGAATTTGTTGTTTTGACAGGTAGCTTACTAATGGGGGGTGTGTGTGTGTGTGTGTGTGTGTGTAGTCTGGAGAAGTATCTCTTGTTCACCTTGTGTCCCCAGCGTCCTGGCTGGTGTGGCCTGTGATGTGTACCAATCAGTATGTGTCACATAAAGGAACCGGAATCCGCAGCACCGTTTGTGAGATGCCGACTCCTGGCCCTGGGCTCAGGGCTCACTGGCTCAGCCTTATTCTGGGCCCTTAAAGCCCCTGTGATGCTGCTACTCTCCCACCCCCAGGTGAGGACTGGAGGTTCAGAGGCTAAGGAAGTGGGGGTGGTGGGTGGGTCACGGTCACCTTGTACTCTGCCTGTTCTTCACTGCCCAGCACCCCCATCCCCTAGGAGCTGACCATCTGCCCTTGGGCTTCCTAAGCAAGCACCCTATGGAGCAGGTGCTTGCTTAGCCTTGGCTGCCCACGGGCCGTAAGACGGACAGCTGTGACCTTAAGAGAGCGTGTGCTTTACCTCTCTGGACCTACAGTATTAGGGGGAGAAAACAGTGATCATGACACTAACTAGTGGGTTTGGTGCTTGCTATGTGTCACTGTGCTTCAACTTTGTCCTGTGAAGTCATCGCGTCCTCACACTCCCAAGTGAAGTGAATCCTATTATTATCCTGTTGATGACACACGTCCTCCCTGTCACTGCTTTCCCCAGACTCCACGCTCCTGCTCCATTCAGAGGAGGAGCCCAGGTTCTCAGTGCCTTCCAGGCCCTGTGGGGTCTGGCCCGCTCTGCTCTCGCCATGCTTTCTCTCGCTCCCTCGCTTTCTTTCCTTTCTTCCTCCCGTCCTCTCCTCTCCCCTGTTTTCCCCTCCCCTCCATGTCATATCTTTATCATCCAGGTACATCAAATTCCCTAACCTAGGTTTTCACTCACCTATATCTATATTTTCTTTGTTCTTACTTTCTAATCCCTGCTAACCCTTTAAAAGAAAGAGTTTATTCACTGCATCACATACAGGTGGTTTATTTTTTCCCTTTTGCCCAAAATTCTTATTTATAGGATAAAATCGCATTATAGTAAATATATTGTACTTTTGTCACATTATCGTTTTCTTTTTTATTATTGTCACACTCATGTAGGTCTCAATCGAAGACCTCACTAATGAAATCAAATTCTCTTTCTGTTTGGCTCTGCCTTTCCACTCACACTTATTCATTCAGCAAGCCTTTGTCGAGTCCCACCTGAGTCCTGGACTTTGTCCTAGGATTCCACACATACACACTACGTTAGCGTCCTCAGGAAGCTTATACTGAAATGGAGAGTCCAGTATGTAACCAGTTCTGACACTACACAGAGGTTGTGCCTGGCACTATGACCCACGGCGCTCTACGGATAAACGGTGCCATCTATCCCAGCCTATGACAACCCAGGAAGGTTTCCTCGGTCAGGCGTAAACTGTATCTCAACCCCAACCTAGGGTTTTAAAGAAACAGCTTTATTGAGCTAGATCTTAAATATCACAAAATTAACCCCATATGCGTATCCATTCAATGCTTTTTTTGTAACTTTGCCAAATGGCGCACCCATCACGATAAATCAATTTCAGAACGTTCTCAGGGTTCCCCCAGTCAGATCCCTCCCTTATGTCCATTTACAGGGGATCCCTGTCCCCGCTCCAGCCCTAGAGACCCACTAACCCACTTAGTGTCTCTATCAATCTGCCTTTGCTGGACATAGAAGTGGAATGACACTCCGTGTGGGCTCTTGCGTCTGGCTCTTTTCGTTATCATAACATCACTGAGGTTCATCCACATGGTAGCCCGTCATTTGTTTGTTCCTTTTTATTGCTAAATAGTGTTCCCGTTTATGGATTCACCACATTTTGCCTATCCATTCATCTGTTGGTGGGCATTTAGGTTGTTTCCAGTTGGGGCTATTGTGAATAATACTGCCAAGAACACTGACTCACAAATCTTTGTGTGAACATGTTTTCATTTCTCTTAGGCAGATACTTAACGCAGACTTGCTGGGTCACATGGCAAGTTTCTGTTTAACTTTTTGAGGAACCACCAAACTATTTTCCAAAGATGTCATCCCATTTTACATTCCCACCTATAATGCATAAGGGTTCTGTTTTCTCCACCTGTTAGCCAACATGTGTTATTATCTGTCTTTCTGCTTATAGTCATTCTAGTGGGTATGATACAGATCTCATTTCACATTTGCACGTCTGTAATGACTAATGATGTTGAATATCTGTTCTCGTGCCTATTAGCTATTGGTATATCTTCTTTGGAGAAATATCTGTTCATACAGTTTTTTTGATTGGCTTGTTTGTCGTATTACTGAGTTACAGCAGTTCTTTGTAAATACTGGAAAGAAGCGCTTTATGAGATTTGGTTTTGCAAATATTTTTGTCCTAGTCTATTGCTTTTCCTTTCATTTTCTTAAAGGTTAGCACGAAAGTTTTGAATCTTGATGAATTTCAATTCTTTTTTTTTTTTTAATAAACCATGCTATGAAATTTTTGCCTAACCCATGGTTTTGAAGACTTTTCTCCCCTATAAATTCTTCTATTGTTTTTAGCATTTAGGTCAACGATCCATCTTGAGTTAATTTTTATGTATAGTGTGAGGTATACATCAATAAATTAGTGTAAGGTATACATAAATTTTTATGTATAGTGTAAGGTTCCTCCTTTGGCATCTAGATGTGTAGCCAACTGTCCCAGCACTGTTTGTTAAACAGATTACATAACTATGTATGGTGTCAGATGGGTACTGGATTTCTCAGGGTAATCACATCATAAGGTATAAATGTCTAACCACTATGTTGTACACCTCAAACTAATATAATGTTGTATGTCAACTGTAATTGGAAAATAGACTAGTTAAAAAACTAAAGAATACCATAGTTTTCCATTGCCCAGCTGCTAGATGAATTATTAGATTGAAGGCTCAATTTCTCTTTGACAGTCTCCTTGTTCTCTCGTTAAGTAGTGTCTGAAATTATTGAGTCTAAATTAGAGAACAGAATGTTAGTCTTTATAAATGGCCAGTGCTTATAAGATGTATCAGAAAGATCCCTGTTAATCCTTTGGATGCTTCATTAAGTAAAATAACATAGTCCAATTTTAGTAACTTAGTCCAATGTAAGGCTGTTTCTCTAGACCCTACTCATGATTCCCAGGGACTGGCTCACGTATCAGATTAAAATCAATCGGCAGAGCTGGGGGAATACAAATCTCCGTGGAAGTAGCAGATTGTTGGGGCCTTGTTTTCCTTGTCTGTAGGTGGAGACCTCCCCGAGGGGACAGTATGAAGATTAATGAGTTGACTGTTGAAATTGGGGCTGGCACCCACAGTAAGCTCTGCATCGGGTTCACAATTCTTACCATCTCCGCTGAGCTAGCTGCTTTTGCTCACAGCTTCCGTTTCACCCAGAGTTCACTTGTGAGGCCATGTGATCGGTCCCTACATGTCATTACTAAAAATTTCAGGCCAACAGAAACGTTGAAAGAAGAATACCATCCCTGAACACCCTTATACTTACCACACAGACTCAACAATTGTTAAGCGTTTTGCTATATTTCCTTCTTCGTGTGTGTTTTCTTCTGAACATTTAGAGCAAGTTGCTAACATCACGTGTTTCCACTGCTAAATTCTTCAGCGTGCTTTCATAAGAACAAGACATTCTCCTAAGTAACCACCAAAACTAACACGTCCATGATATCATCTAACTTCCAGTCCATATTCAAATTGCCCTGTCTCAGCAGAGGGTACTGACAAATTTGGGGTTTTTTGCCAATCTGATGGATGAGAATCTGTCACTGTAGTTATAATAATTTTCTTGTCTCATATTGTGATTACGGATGAGCATCTTTGTACATGCTCAGGGTCCTTCTGCAGTTCTTTTTCTGTGAACTATCTGCTTGTGGCTTTTGTCCACTTTAAAATCCTTTTTTGTTGTTGTTTATCTCGATTTTTAAGAACTCCTTAAATATTGGTGAAATCAGCTTTTGTCCTTAAGTTACAAATATTGTCTCTCATTTGTTGTTTTTTGGTTTTTATTTTTTTTAACTTTGCTTATGGAGCTTCTTTTGCCGTGAAAAGTTTTTTTTAATTTAGCCTTCATTTTTATGTAGTTGAATGTATCAGGCTTTTCTTTTATAATTTCTGCATTTTTGAGTCCTACATTGAAAAAAAGCTTCCCTCACTCCCAGGTGATAAAGGAATCCCCTCACGTTTTCTTCTACAGATTGTAAAGTTTCGATCTTTGGCCCATTTGTAGTGTCTGGAGTCTTTTTTTCCGAATGGCTGTCCAATTGTCCTAAGATCACTTATTAAAAAGTCCCTTGTGTCCCAGTGATTGGAGATGCCTCCTTCGTCATACACCACATTTGCACTTGTACTTGGGCCAACTTCTGGCCTTCCTATTCTGTTCTGTTGGTCTGTCTGGCTAGTCATGTTCCCATCTACACCAGTTTAATTGCTAAGGCTTTATGGCATGTTTTAGTATCTGATAAGGCTTACCCCCACCACACTGCCCTTTTTTCAGTTTTCCTGGCTATTCTTGATTGTTTATTATGTTGTATCAACTTCAGAATCAACTTATTTACCTCTGGGGGAGAGGGGAATACCCCCAGTATTTTCAAAGAGGATCACGTGAAATGGATATATTTACCTGGACCAAATGGACATTGTTATGGTATTAAACATATTATTATCAGGGGGCTATCTTGGAAGTACCGGCCCTGTTAAAGGTTGAATTATCTGCCCCCTGAATGATATGCTTAAGTCCTAACCCCCGGTATCTCAGAACGTGACCTTATTTGGAAACACAGTCTTTACAGAGTTAATCAAGTTAAAATGAGGTCATTAGGTGGGACCTAATCCAATATGACTAGTGTCCTTATACAAAGAGGAAATCGGGACACAGGCACACACACAGGGAGAAGACCATGTGAAAATGAAGGCAGAGATCAGGGGGGTACCTCCACAAGCCAAGGAACGCCAAAGTGCCGGCAAACCACTGGAAGCGAGAAGAGGGCCCGGAACAGGTTCTCCCTCACAGCCCTCAGGAGGAACCAGCCCCACCAACACCTTGTTCTAGGACTTCTGGCCTCCAGAGCTGTGGAACAACACGTTCCTGTTGTCTTAAGCCCCGCCACTTGCGGTAGTTTGTTACAACAGCCCTAGCAAACTACTACAGACCCCTCGGAGGGTCTCTTAGGCCAGAAGTGATCAGCCCAGCTGTGACTTTAGGACATCAAGAGGCACTTGTGTGCTTTCCTGTCCCTGAACCCAATCCAGCCCAACCAGGCCTGCTTCTTGCCTGCCTGAAGTTGGGTGAGTGAACCAATGAAAGAAAGCATTGGAAAGCTGGAGGTGTGACTTCACTCTCAATGGGTGGCCAAAGCCACTGAGGTCAGGGCCAGTGAATGAATCATTTGTGCAATGTGGCTTGGTGAGTCAGGGAGCGCCAGGCAGAAAGCCTGAGTATGGAGCATGGTTCCTTTCCCCTTTCCTTTTGAAACTAGAAGGAGCTCCCTAAAAGTCATCATCCCAACAAATGGTGAAATGGTGTGACATGCTACCCTCATGACACACCCACTGTGTGCTATGGAGAGATAAGGACAAAGGACTTAGAAAACAGAGGGAGGGAGCACCAGGCACCCAGCTGAGCCACTCACTTGCTGAGCGCCTTTGGACAAGTGACTTAACTTCTCTGGACCTCAGTTACCCCCTCTCATCGGATGGGGGTGGTAATGGTACCTGCCTCACAATCATGATCACACAAGGAAACAGCCGTAAAGCACTTAGCGAAGTGCCAGGCTCATAGCAAGTGCTCAAGAGATTGGCAAGTATTATTAATGAGAGGTGCCCCCAAATAGGTCACCCACTAAGGTGAAATTGGGGTGCACAATTTTGGCGTCTTCAGCCATTGATTGTGAACACACCGCCAATAACGTTTTCTTCTCCTTCCCTCAGGGAAGAGTTTGGAGTAGACAAACTATGACCTCATTTGCTCCCTCCAACATTAATTAGTGTTTTCTAATTATGAAAAGGAAGTTATATCTCAATTTGTATTCTGCCTAAAAAAATTAGCTAATAACAGAAAGCTGTCACTTCTCACCCAGTGTCAGTTCCCCCGGCAGCTGGGGTGTGGCTTGGGGCCATGTTGGCGGGCTGTGTCCTTGGTTCAGAGACAGGCTTGCCTGACTCATGGAGACACTGCTACTTCCTGGTCCCTCTGCTGGGCTCCCAGGCTCATCTTCATGAGTTTATCCAACAAAAAAACCTGCTTTGAGGTTTGTGCTGGGGCCCGAGAGAGGCAAGAAACCAAGTCCCTGCTCCCAGGCTAGTGGGACAGACAAATGGTCCGTCATAGGGACTGTTCACACATGCTACTGGGCCTTCATCTTGTTTCACAGAGAATCTGAGAGGTGGTCTCTTGGGGCTATGACTGCCGCATTTTATAAGGGAGGAAACTGAGGCGCCCAAGGGGAAAGTGGTAGATAACAGAGGTCTATCTCTCCAGGGTATTTCATCCAGACATTTCTATTCTACATCAGCCTTTGTCTCCAGGTAGGCATCCCCTCCTCCCGGCATCTTTTCCTCATAACCCTCTCTCAGGTGAGTGGGGGCACCCTGTCTGGCCTCCCCAATGTCTACCCTGGATTATACCTGTTTATTAGCAAGTCGGTCCCCCTGCTAGACTGTGTTTTAATTGAATGACTGCAGCATTTTAATTACTGCCCATCTTAAACCGTTTTAAGTTACTGTAGTCTACTGAATCTAAGATGTCAGTAGTTCTAAGACCTTCGCTCTTTAACTTATGTACCATTAAGAAAGAAAAACACTACCAATTAACTGTGATATTCCACTTTGATGAATGTGAAAATATGAGAAATGTGCCTATTCAGAAAAAGAAACAGCTGCCAAAATGGAGTCACCTTTGCTAAGCCACGTCACCAAACCAAACTTAATTCTTAACCTCACTGCAGTTGTAGCCTTTCCTCGGAGTGGAATGTTAAACTAATCAGTCTGGAATTTCCTGACCAACACTAGAGAGGTCATGTGCCTGATAAGACCCCTTGCCTCCCCCTAAGGGAAGGTGTTCTTGCCTGAAATAATCCACTCTTTTCACTTCTTAGCCTCACCCTCTTTCTGCCCATCAAAACATTCCGTTTTGCACAACCCCTCAAAGCACCCTTCTAGTTGCTAACTGCTCCATCATGAATCGCTTCATAAAGCCAATTAGATCGTCAAATTTACTCGATTGAAGTTTGTTTTTTAACATGCCTTAGGCCCAACGAAATGCACCATAAAACCAATTACTGCTTTTAAACACATCCTAGGGGGAGAAGATTTTATAAATATCCATATGTTAATAATATCAAAGTTTACTCAACACTTACCCTGTGCCAGGCATTGTTCTAAAGTGCTTTTCATCCATGATCTCATGTCAAGGGTTGGCAAACTTTTCCTGTAAGGGGACAGAGGTAAATATTTTAGGCTTGTGAACCATGCAGTGTCACAACTACTCACCTCCCACTGTAGTTTGAAAGCAGACACAGAAGATAGTAAAGGAATGGGTGTGGTTGTGTTCCAGTAAAACTTTATTTATGGACACTGAAATTTTAATTTTACAATTTTCACGTGTCGCAAAATATTCTTTTGATTTGTCCCCCAACCATTTAAAATGCATAAACCATTCTTAGCTTATGGGTTGTAGAAAAGGAGGGAGTGGGCTAGATTTGGCCCATGGGCTATCTAGTTTGCGGCATGACCATCTCATATGATCTTCATATAGCCCCTGCAAGACAGATGCTATTATTACCCTCCTTTTACACATGGGGAAACTGAGTCTCAGAGAGATTAAAGTGACTTGCCCAAGGACACACAGCAGGTGAGTGGTTAAACTGGGAGTATAACCCAGGCAGTCTAATGCTGTAACTTGCTTTTAACAAGTTACCCTAAATACTATCAATATGGTTTAACCTTAATATCGTTGCCTGTTTATAGTTTTCACTTTTGTTCCTGATTATAAAAGTTCCACATTTGTGCTGAAGAATTCAAACCATACCGTTATAAAGAAGAACATGAAAATAACCCTACCCTCCACGGATAAATACTTAAGCGTTCAAATACACAGCTCACACAACGCTGACTAGAAGTAGAATGTTCTGGACACTGAGTGACTTTGGAGAGGTTGCCTAACCTCTCTGGGCCCTTGTCTCCAAAGAGGGCGCCGGCTGAGATGACTTTCTGTGGTCCCTGACCGTGGAGATCTCTTTGTAAGGATTGTGCAATGGCAGCTGGCTCTGTCCTAACTGACCGGGTGTGGAGGGTGAAGTCACCCTTCGGCAGCCCCATAGGACGGGCCAAGTGGCTGCTGAGTCTCTGCCTGTGGCTCCCCCAAGCCCCAAGGCACTGAGTAGCTTCAGAGAGGCAGCAGGGACACCAGGGCCTGAATTGCGGGTCCTAGGAAGCCTAGGCTCCCCCCAAAACTGATGCCAGGGACCGCTGTGCCCCGTGAGCAGAGATCCAGGCAAGCTGGGAGTCAGAGGCTCCTCCCAGTGCTGCCTGGAGTGGGAACGGGCACCAACAGGCGGACGTTCCCGGGTCTGGACCTCCGTCTGATGATCACCCGATGTGTGACCTTGAACTCGCCCTCTCTCTGAGCCTGTTTCCTTGCCTGTGAAATGGGGGGTAACAACCACTTCACGGTTCATAATCATCTCATGATTAGTTCATGAAATGATACCTGCAATGCAGCTGGAATAGGGGAGAGACCTAATAAATGGCCATGTCTGTTTCCTTCTCTTCTGGTGGTTTCCAACAGTGCGCTTTGAAAAAATTCCTCCACCGTGCCACGAATTGTGGACCTACTACATGCCAGGGCTGCACTGAAGGCAGGAAGGTGGGGAGGTCGAAGAGGAAAAATAATCACAGCGCTGCCCTCGAGCAAGTTCAGGGAGGGGAAGATAGGACCTAAGGGACTTTGACACAATCGGAACATTGGGACAAAGTTCTCCAGGGCCCAGGGGCCTGAGAAGTTGGAAAAACCAGGGAAGGCTTCATGGTGATGGCACTTTGGCTGGGTCTTGAAGGATGAGGGAAGATTGTGCCCAAGCCTGGCAGGGAGAGGTGGAGCGGTGTGAGCAAAGGTGTGGGGGTGGGTAAGGACGAGAAACATCCAGGGAACATAGGCTCACCGAGTTTGTCTCCAGAACAACTGGAGAGTCAATGAGCGTAGCTGGGAGCTGGACCAGATGGGTAGGTGAAGCCCAGTGATGGTGAGCTTCAGATCTGGTGGGAGAAGGGGAGTCATGGAGGGTACTGAGCAGAGGGAGGAGCCACCAGACAGCCCAGGGGGGACAGTAAAAGGGCTGTGGATTCTGAAAGAGAACATGAATGGGGGCAGCCAGCTCCCCTTCCCAAGAGCCCCAGGCCCTGTCTCAGCCATGGTCTTACTTAGTCCTACATGGATCATATTCCCAGTTTACAAATAGGGAAACTGAGGCTCAAAAACATGAAACCTCTTGTCCAACATCACAGAGCAGGGAGCTGGGGCCACTTTCTTTTATCTGTGGGAGTGCCACCCTTTCTTCTCCTGTGACCCCAAGACAGATCCAAAGTTGACTTTGAGGGCAGGATTTGGACAATGGTTGTTAGGTACATGGCTGCACTGGCTACACGGAGTCTCTCCACAACCCCTAGACAGAATGTTATTATCTCCATCACAGGGGGAGCAAGTAGAGGCTCAGCAAGGGGCAGTGATTTCCGCAAGGCCACACACCAAGGTGGGGAGCCCGGGCCAGGCCTTCTGAGTCAAACCCTTCCCACTACCCTGCACTGTCTCCAGGTGTATTCCTAGGCACGTCTAAAATCGGGAAGAGCCCAGGTCCGAAAGGCCCCATTCTGTTCCGAGTCAGCGTCCTCTGATTCATCCTCCTCTGTGCCCTTTGCCCACCAGGCCCACAATTCCAGCCCTTCGCGTCTTCTGTCACCACAGACCAGATTAAGCTGGACCTCTCTTTGGCTCCATCGCCAGCCGGAAGCAGCATCTCCACTGCCTAGACTGGGGGTCTCAGTGGCTACATCTTTACCATCAGACCCCTTGACCAGGTGTGTTAGTTGGTCTCAAGGAAGGACCTTTCCCTGAGCTGGGCCTCTGTCCCTACCACACCTTCTTGTGTCTTGTGGTGACCTACTCCCCAGGTTCTGGTGCCAGGCCGGGAAACACACAGTGGCATGGTGATATAAGAACTGCTCTGCCGGGAAGGAGAAAACCAAGAGATTTACTGAATCATAAGGAGGAGTGCGGTAAGACCTGGGTTCCTCACACCCACCCTCTCTCACCTGGACCTCAATCATCCACAAAGTAGCCAGTTTTAAACCCATTGTACGGATGTGGCCTCAGAGACTCAGTTGGGGAAGAGATTCACCTAGGATCACCCAGAAGCAAAACGACAGACTAGGGTCCAAGCTATGCTCTTTCCAGAAGGGGATAAGGAGGAAAACTTCACAGCACTCAGCAGGCACCTGACTCCAGGCCAGACTGTGCCACCACCAATCAATATTTGTATACAATGGTTCTCTTTTTGTATTTTATTTTAATTTAAAAAACTTTTTTTTCCCCAACAGTTTTCTTTTTTAAAAACCTGGGCAGGGAAAGGTATAATGAATGCTCTTGGTTAAAAAAAAAAAAAAAAAAAAAAAAAAAAATTGGGGCAGATCAAATTGGTATGCTGTGAAAAGTCAGCAGCTGTAACATTTTATGACTCAATGCAAAAAATATGAATTCCTCAGCTAAATGAGTAGTATAAACAAAAAAAAAATTCTTTTTTTTTAAGATTCAGGGTGGGTGTCGCCATTATCTGAGGACCTTTCTGCTGCCCTCAACCAATGTTCATTTGAAGGTAGAAGACGCCCTTTTAAAAAAAAAAAAAAAAAGCACTCAGCCCTGAACTTTTCTAGAACTTAGGCACAAAGTTTGGGCATGTGTGAACACGGTAGCTAAGGGACGCAAATGCAGAAGTCGCCTCTGGTGATACAATCACTGATCAACGACAGGGTGACAGTGAAATCCCCCCCAACCCCCCCCTCCCCCGGAGGAGAGCGGAAGAAACCGCAAAATGTTCCTGACTCGGCACCCTGGCCGGGTGGCGCAATGTTTGTTTGTGTACCTAGCACGTTGGTGTTACGCAGCGGGCTCCACTGCCCAGGGGGCCGTCGCTAGGGCTCAGGGCGCTGGTGACCCAATGGGGTCTTCCCAAACGTTTGTCCAAGTCCTGGAAATCCTATCCTCCTTAAGAGCCATAGTATTGGATTTCAAATTCAGCCCATATAGATGGCGAGAACCAGGGCGAGGGTGTCGGGCGCGGCTCTCGTTCCTAGTTGCTGCCCCCGAGCCCAGCCCCTAGTAAGCCCCCAATCAGTATATATTCGTGGAGTAAAGAGATTGAGCAGCCCCATGTGTCTTAAGCAAAGGTGACCAGAAACATGCCTGGTGGCCTCTGGGGGCGCTGTCTATCGCCTTCTCAAAAGGCAAACCCCTCACAAGGGCTCCCTGCGACCCCCCCCCACTGATTTTTCAGTCCCCTGACCCGCTAGCTTCGCTATATGTCTTCTAGGCCACACCAGTAGGAAGAACATTTTTTTTTACTAGGGGTTTGATTGGAACGCATTTTACTTATTAAATGTATATTTTTTTAAGTAATAGGAGTCTGGAAAACATTTCCTTGAACCCCTTCATCCCCACTCACCCTGATCGTTCTTGGTAGGAACATTTCTATGGACAAATTTGCTAAAATTTTCTCCAACCCTCATTTCAGGCTCCTTTCTTAACCCCATCCCCCACCTGGCAGTGTAATACTGGGCAAGTAAATCGCTTCTCCTTGGGACTCTGCTTCCCCCCGTTGGGGCCAGGAAATGAGAAGGGGCACACGTGTATGCAACAGCGCAGGAAGCCACTTTCCGCTCGGGGAAGCGGCGAGGGCGTGGGGAGGGGGCACGGCAGGTGGGGAAGGGAGGCAGAGGCCGGTGGCAAGCTGCCTGCTATCCCAACCGCTCGCATCCCCGCCATCGCTCGGCTGGCAGCGCGCCCTCCTCTACTCAGCGCTAGGCTGGGAGAGCGGCGCGAGCCGGGTCCCCGGGGACGCGTCAGGCGCAGGCCGGCCCGCCGAGCTGGGGGCCGCGGACCAAGCCAGCGCGCGGCCATCGGATCTCGTTCTGTAGCCGATGACGTCTTCGCCTCTGGCTCCGCCGGCGCCAAGCCGGGCAGGGCGGGTGACGTCACCGCCCGGTCACGTGACCACCATTCAAACAAACAAACCCCCTCCCCCTGCGCGCTCGCCCCGCCCCTGGTCCGGGCACATAAAAACGCACTCCTGGGGCCGGGCTCACTGCGAAGAACGACTTGGCTGAAGGTGCGACGCGGGCTAAAGGGGTAGTCGGAAGAGCTGCACGGAAACCAGCACCACAACCCCTGCTCAGTCCAAAGGCAGTTTTGGGTACGGCGCAAAGAAGGCACCAGGGTCGGGCTTTTCCTGGAAAGCCTTCTCCCTGCCCTTGGCTCGGAAGACAAAGAGTACAGGAGGACTTACACGCTGGGGGCACTGGTACCGGCCATGGTCATGGAGGTGGGCTCACTGGATGCCGGAGGCCTGCGGACGCTGCTGCGGGAGCGTGCGGCGCAGTGCCTGCTACTGGACTGCCGCTCCTTCTTCGCTTTTAACGCCGGCCACATCGCCGGCTCGGTCAACGTGCGCTTCAGCACCATCGTGCGGCGCCGGGCCAAGGGCGCCATGGGCCTGGAGCACATCGTGCCCAACGCCGAGCTGCGCGGCCGTCTGCTGGCCGGCGCCTACCACGCCGTGGTGCTGCTGGACGAGCGCAGCGCCGCCCTGGACGCCGCCAAGCGCGACGGCACCCTGGCCTTGGCTGCCGGCGCGCTCTGCCGCGAGGCGCGCGCCGCGCAAGTCTTCTTCCTCCAAGGTACGCGCTCGGGAAGCTCACGGCGGGCTGCACGCCCCCTGCTGCCTTGGCGCGGGACTCGGCCCCTAGCTCTTGCCCCACCTGGAGCCGCGGGGTCGCCCGAGTCGTATTCTGGGGACTCGTCATTGGCTTTGTTTGGCTCCAGGAACAAAGACTCCCGGGGTAACCTTCCAGTCCTGGTGGGTGGGGGAGTTGTACGAAGGCGCCCTGTCCCAGCGGTACTAATGGAAAAAAATGAATGTCTTTGTATTCTCAGGAGGATATGAAGCTTTTTCAGCTTCCTGCCCAGAGCTGTGCAGCAAACAGTCGACCCCCATGGGGCTCAGCCTTCCCCTGAGTACTAGCGTCCCTGACAGCGCCGAATCGGGGTGCAGTTCCTGCAGCACCCCACTCTACGATCAGGTTAGTAGGGAGCCGTGCCAGAGGGAAGCAGGAACAGCTAGGTGGCAAAGGCCTGGAAGAGCAGTGCTAGTGAGAGTAGAGAAAGTGACTTTCTCTATAACAGAGGGGACTCGGGGATATTATTTATTCCGGGGTTAAATGGTCTGATGGAGCTGATTCTCTTAACTGTTGGCACCATAGAAATGACCATTGGCCCTGCCCAGGCAAATGGGCTCAGTCCCCTATTTGTACTCCAACAACAATGCTGAGAAGTTCACCTAATATGTGAAACTGACTTTTGCAGCAGGGAGTTTTTGTGGGGGTGTAGGCACTGGCAGTCACTTCGAACAAAGCTTGACAAGTGTTGGATATTTCTGAATTTCAGGGTGGCCCGGTGGAGATCCTGCCCTTTCTGTACCTGGGCAGTGCCTATCATGCTTCCCGCAAGGACATGCTGGATGCCTTGGGTATCACTGCCTTGATCAACGTCTCAGCCAATTGTCCCAACCATTTTGAGGGTCACTACCAATACAAGAGCATCCCCGTGGAGGACAACCACAAGGCAGACATCAGCTCCTGGTTCAACGAGGCAATCGACTTTATAGGTAAATGGAACAGTTTCCTGGGACTTCTGCCTCACCCCCCAGGCTTAGCCACTGAGCCCCAACTACAGCAAGGACTTGAATGGCATTCTTCTGAGCCTTCCTCCAGACATTAAATACCCGTCTGGGGTGGGTTAACGTCACTGCAAATTAGGGATTTGATGTCCCACTTTACAAGTTAGTAAACTAAGGCTCAGAAAGTTGAATTGATTGGCCCGACATCCATCTGCTTACTGGATGCCCAGTCTGGTTTTAAATCCCTCTGTTCTTTGCACAGTGCCCACATGGCCTCAACAGTGTTTGTGTGATGGCATGAGGTGACACTGTCTGCATAGGACACACATGACATTTTTTAGCCACCCTATGCCTGGAGTTGGGGCCATTCTCCTGAGCTCTCAAGTAACCAGCCGCCCTTTGTTTTCCAGACTCCATCAAGAATGCCGGAGGAAGGGTGTTTGTCCACTGCCAGGCAGGCATTTCCCGCTCAGCCACCATCTGCCTCGCTTACCTCATGCGGACTAACCGAGTCAAGCTGGACGAGGCCTTTGAATTTGTGAAGCAAAGGAGAAGCATCATCTCCCCCAATTTTAGCTTCATGGGCCAGCTGCTGCAGTTTGAGTCTCAGGTCCTGGCCCCACACTGCTCGGCAGAGGCTGGGAGCCCCGCCATGGCTGTGTTGGACCGTGGCACCTCCACCACCACAGTCTTCAACTTCCCCGTCTCCATCCCCGTCCACTCCACGAACAGTGCATTGAGTTACCTGCAGAGCCCCATTACGACCTCTCCCAGCTGCTGAAAGGCCACGGGAAGCCATCTTCACAATCCACTGGGACTCCAGGCTCCTTCTTGAGGGGAGAAATGCAATAACCCCAGGGAGGGAGCTCATGAGGGCTGGTCCTTATTTATTTAATTTCACCCGAGTTCCACTGGGTTCCTGAGCAGTCACAGTGATGACTTAGTGTCAAGATGTTTGTTGAACTCAGCACATTCGGGACCAATATATATATTGGGTACATCAAGTCCCCCTGACAAAAGGGCAGAGAGAAAGGACTCTGTGTGAGCCCATTTCTTCTTGCTCGCCCCTGTTTTTTTTGTAGAAACTCTTCATGCTTGACATACCTACCAGTATTACCATTCCTAACGACACATACATATGAGAATATACCTTATTTATTTTTGTGTAGGTGGTCTGCCTTCACAAATGTGTCAACTCCTAGAACCAAATACCTCAATTTTTGTGTTTGAGTACTGTAATGCCCTGTAAATATATCCTAAGTAAGTTTGTTTTCAGCACTGATGGAAAGCACCAGTGTTTTTTTTTAGTTGTATGTTTGCTGATTATTTATGACCTGAAATAATATATTTCTTCTTCTAAGAAGACATTTTGTTATATAAGGATGACTTTTTTTATACAACAGAATAAATTATGGCATTTCTATTGAACTCGCAATGCTTTATTTCTTGGGCAGCCCCTGATCCCTGTCCCACTAGTGAAATGAGGGAGAATCTGGGCAAGGACCTCCAGGATGTGTATTGGGATCTGATGCCATACTCTTTGGTGGCCCCTTGGTCCCCCAAGATGGCCGGATTGTAAGGGGGGTAGACAGGTGCAGCTGAACACATAGTATTGTATCCAAGTGTCCCCCCATGTATCCCTTAACAGGTCACCCAGGGGGCTTGTGTCCCCAAAGCCAAAGCTAAAAAGAAATGGTCATTTGCTTGGGTTTGGTTTTTTTCATTTACTACCTTCCCCAGCGTAATATAAAAAGCTAGTTATGAGGATGATAGTTTCCCAAAACACTTGACATGCGTTCCTACTACATGCAAAGCAGTGTGTGCTCCCTGGTCCCAAAACAATTCAGCAAGAGCTTTTGTAAACGGAGATGCTGAGACCCACAGAGCTAAGTGGCTGGAGTGGGGGAATTGGGCCTACATCTGTTTTCTAATCCTATATGTTTTGCACTTGCCTGTCTCAGATACTTTATGCTTTTGAAAAGACCTTTATTTTTTTGTGAAAATAATACCTCAGATGGTTAAAAACCCAAGCACTGGAAGCAAGTACAACAGTGACAAATCACCTGAAATTCCCACCCCCAACCTGATTGCTTACGTATGGCACACAGCCAGTCAGCATCTCTACCTATGTGCACAGCAGTTTTGGTAGCTGCCTCCAGGTCACTTGCTCTGATTTCATAATTTTGGTGAAGAAAATAGGCAAGTAAATCTGACTTGCTCTAGGGCAATATTCTGGGTTTTTACTCCCTCTTGCCAAACAGGCCAAAACAGCAGGTGTAATTGACCACTGACCCACAATCTAATCTATAATGTTGAATTAAATAAGAGTGAATCTCCTGGCTTACTGGCCCCTTGGCTCCTGCCCCCACTACTTGTTTCTGGACAAAGTGTTGTAGGAAGCAGGAAAGAAAACATCCTACTCAACTCTAGCAGCACCCTGAGTAGTGATCCTTGTCCAATCCCATCATTCAGGGCCTTGACACAGAATCAGTGTCCTTGACCTTTCTTCACTGGTTCACCATCTGCCACCTGCCTCCCAGGGCCTGAAAGATCCCTGTGTTCTAAGTTCTAAGAACTTAGCCTGGGCTGGCAAGCTCATTTCCTCCACTGGGCTTCCGATTGCAAGTGTGTTCACACCTTTCAAAACAAACTGTACCCAGTGTTTTTATCAAACCCTAGAAATTTACTATTGCCAGTATCTCCCTTCGTGGAAATGTACCAGAAGCTTCAAGTCCATGCAGATTCCATGGCTGACTTCCCCATGGGCTCCGGCCATCACTTTCTATTTGGCAGGCACTGGTTGAACCAAAATTAATCTCCAATGTGATCCACGCAGTGGAAAAATACAGCGGCTGCCTAACGGAGCCTCCAGTGAAAACAATTCACTCACTTCTCCCAGCACAAGCCACTCCACCTCCTGCCAGCCAGGGAGAACCACCGCAACAACCCCTTTCCCCATGTATCTGATTCCCGGTCTTCAGGCCCTCCAGAAAAATGTCACTTTTAGCCTGAAACTGCTTTTCTTAGGGGAGGAAAAAAGGTAACATGATGAAAAGATGCTTAAACTATTAAAATGTGTGATTCTCAGTGGGAGATTGAAATAGAGACAATCATTTAATACTGAAATGTGGTAATAACAGCTGTTAATTTCAGAGCTAGTACCATGTGCCTGTCACTGTGCTAACTGCTTTGCATATCTTCGCATTAAACCTTTAATAATACCCATTGTACAGAGGAGGAAACAGGCTCAGAGAGGATAAGCGACAGCCCTCTAATTCTAGCTCAAGGTCATACAGCAAGTAAAGGACGTTGTAAGAAGAATGGGGACCGAAGTCCTAGTTGAGTCCAAAAGACAGCTTGAGGGAGTGGGGAAAAGATGAACTTTGTAGCCCACCAGATGTCACCATGGTCTTATCATGTAATTTGGGAATGGGAAGCTATTTATCCATTTGGGCCTCAATTTCCTCACCTGTAAAATGAAGATAATAAAACCTGCTTCACTTGTGAGGAGGAGATGGGCTCATGAATGTAAGTGCCTGGTAGGGAATGGGTCCTGGAGAAACCTTAGACCGTTCGTTCCCCCTCTCCTACTGATCTCTGGAGTTCTTGGGTTTTCCCAACCATAATATGGTCAGTTTGCACTGGATCTGGTGGGTAAGGCTCCTCCCAACTCTAATTCTAGGACGTAGAGAATGCATCAATGCACACGTTATGCTTTTCTGCGGTTTCCAGGCACCCATTATCCCATTAGGAACTTCCAACTCCAAACGCCTCCACAGCATCCTTTCCTTTCCTTGGAATTTTGCAAATCGTAGCTAATTTGCCTTGAACTTGCAGCCTCCGGCGTCCATTTCCCTCCCTCCCTCCCACGCCCATCGAAGATGACATCGTGGTGTGTACACCTTTAAGATTATATAAATCTGTGATCATACAGTGACCTCCATCCCCATGGTAACACGGAGGAGTTTCCCTTTTGTGAGGAAAGCTGTCATGTCACTTCCTGCTGCTGACAAATCAGTTTAGGAGATTAAGTTGCGGGGGGGAAGGGGAAAAGGGGAAGGGGGAGGGGCGGGGAGGGGGGTGGCAGGGGCCTCGGGAGGCGGCAGGCGGCAGTGAGAAGTGCTGGCCGCATTGGTTTCTGGTTGCCATACACAGAAGCAAACAAAGCCTGCGCCACACAGGGTAGCCCCGCCCAGCGCCGGGCCAGCTGGCTTTCCCACACCTCCCTGGCCGCCTGGGTGCTTTCAATCACCCCAAGGCTGTTTTTCTCCGCAGGTTGCTTTCTGGGGAGCAGGTGGGAGGGCTGCCCACCTCTGGGGACTTCCCTGGAGTTCTACAGGGCAAGCCTGTTGGAGAACAATCTCTGGGGACAGAAGAGCGTTGGCTCCCCTTTCCTCCTGAAAACAAAGTGATGCATGTTGCTAGCACCACAAAACTTCTCCACTAAGGAAGTACCTACTGTAAAGCCACCTTTTTCTTGACTGTGGCCTTTTAAGCTAAGCAGCACGTCCTGTCGTTCATTCATTCATCAAATATTTATTGACTATAGGCCCAGGGATACTTCCTTACAAGACACAGATCCTACTCTCAAGTAGCTAACAATGGGGTGGGGCGAGGAATATATAAATAAGGTAATTAAGAAATAAGATAATGAAGACTATGAAGGTGGGATAATGAAAGGGAAAGGGGGCTCCTGTAGATTTTGGTGATCAGGGAGGCCTCTTTGAGGGGTGCTAAGCTAAGATCTGAATGATATAACCCTGTTGCTCATTTAAAAGGTGAGCTGTGAAGAGGGTTCCAGGTCAGCGGGCAGCAAAGACTTGAAGTGGGGGAGGGATCTTGGTGGACTGGTGGCTAGAGCACTTGATTTAGGGTTAGCTAGACCTGAGTTCAAGTCCTGATTCTGTCACTTATTAGCTGTGTGACGTACTGGGGGTAATTTACCGAACTCTTTAAACCTCAGTTTCCCCGTCTCTAACATGGGGCAATAACCTGTGACCTTCAAAGGCTCTTTAAGGATTAAACAAAAGGCGGTCACCTCTGGACACATCAGAGAGGCTTGGGAAAGGCTCATTGTCCTGTTGTGACTCAGCAGGTACCCATTCTGTCACTTGAGCAACAGCACCCCTCCCTAGAGTGTCTGGTGAAGAGAAAAGAAACGGAGAAGTGGGTAGTCTTGCCCCATCCTGACACATAACCCCAGGCCTGCATTCACATTGGGTTGAGCTTTGTTTGGGCTTGGCCTTTGTTTGGAGACCACCAGCCCTGCTCCATTGACTGTGGGCAAGGTGTGACTCTTTCTGGGCCTCGGTTTTCTCATCTGTAAGAAACACCTGAAGTGATCTTCATCTATCCTCCTTTCTGGCCCAAATGTCAGCTTTAAGTCCCGTCACCCCCACCCACCCACCCGAGCCTGGGAAGACTCTGGAATCCCTGGGGTTCATTTGGGCTGGTTCAAGGAGACAGAGGGGAGAGAAAATAGACACTTTTTGGGAAGGGGCAGAAAGGGGTCCTAAACCTTTGAAAGGTGGGTTGGTGTAATGGAGATGTGACTCATCCCTATAGAAATGGGTCCCCCACAATGTCCTGCTGGAGCATCACATACTCCTGCCCCCTAACCCGCTCTTCTCTCCAACTCTGGGCAATCCTCTGTCATGTACCACATGGCAAAGTTCAGGCTTAAAAGCTTCATCAAGGCTGCCACCAATGGACACTTGAGGTTGGCTGCCTCCTTCTTCATTCTTTGCGTATTCATTCATGTGTTTGTTGATTCACCTCTATCTGTCTCTGTCTCTGTCTCTGTCTCTCTCTTCTCTCTCTCTCTGTCTTTCAACTTGTTACACTCTTCAGACCAGACTCACTTGGGCACATAATCCACGGCCCTCCAGGATGTGACCACTGCCTTCATGTCCAGCATCATTTTCCCTGTCCCCACTAGTCCTTCATGCACATTGAGACATGTAGTTATCATAGCACAATATGCTTTCTTGCTACCCTTATCTTTGAAATGCTATTCCTGTGGCTTAAATAATCTCCCCCCCCCATTCAAATTATGGCCAAATCCATAAAGTCTTCTTTGACCTTGAAGACTTCTTTGTCTGGGTATCAAACGGCGTCAGGAGTACATCTGGCTACACCCCACTGCTGTAACCCAACCGCCTCGTGGGCTAGGTAGTCCATATACATGAGAATTGGGCCACTAGGATTGTGGTGATTGGAAAAGTCCATCCCAGAAAGCTGCCAGTCAAGGTGGAAATGTAGACCCAGTGTCGCCAGAACTTCCTGTTTTTAAAGGAAGACAGGAATTTGCATTTTAATGTAAAATCTACTGATTTCAGAAACTTTGTGTGGGCCAAACAAAAACTTGCAGCCTGGCTGTGATCTAGCCCATTGGCTATGAGTGTGTGTGACTGCTGGGAGCTACCTGTTTGTGAGTCTGTCAAGGTCAAGGTCCTCCCTTACGCATCTCTAGGGCCCGGCACTCAGCCCAGGGCTGAGTGAACAGCAGGCACTTCCATATGTCTTCTGAATAAAGGCGTGAGAGACAGTTATTCCCTAGAAGGTGCTCAGTAAATGTTAGAATAATCCAAAGAAAATTCTGAGAAATTCTTTCAAGAGCCTGGGACAAAATTGATAGACAACTAACACTTGTATGACCTCGTGTGGATTACTTCTCCTCTCAAAGCCTCAGTTTTTACATCTTTAAGAAAGGAGGGATGAAAGTATTTGCTTCTTTCACATGGTGGTCAAGATTAAATGAAATAATGTACATAAAATGCTTTGCACAGCACTCCGCACACAGTAAACAATAAATGTTAATGATTTTAACCATCATCAACAGTATCACCACCACCATCATCATCATTATCAGCAGGGAAAGATGAAAAAAGGAAACAAATATATATAGACAGCTATCAAACCTTAATCTCTAACCCAGACCTCTCCTCTAACTGCAGACTTGTATATCCAATAGCCTCCTTGACATAACCATTTGTTGGTCAAATAGACTTCCAAACCAGGCAATTCCAAAAACAAACCTTTGATTTACCCCCAAATCAGTTCTCACAGTCTTCCCACTCTTCTTAATGGCCACTTCATCCTTCCATTAGCTCAGGTGAAAAAATTTGGAGACATCCTTCACTGCTCTCATTTTCTTATAATCCATATTTAATTCATCCACAAATTGAGACAGGTTCATTTTCAAAATATAACCATTTTCAAAATATACCCACTTTTCATCACTTCCAAAATTATCTCTCTGGTCCAGCTACCATCATGCTGCCTATGTTTCTGCAAGAGCCTCATGGCTGTTCTCCCTGCTTCTGCACCATCCATCTGAGTCTATCGGCAACCAGAAGCCAAAGCTATCCTTTTAGCATTGCATACAGTGCACATCTTATGACAAAGTCTCTGTTTTTGCTTCCCTCCAAATGTTTTTATTTACTTTCATTATTGAAAAAATATTTTCACTGGGCAAAGAATTCTAGTTGCAACCTTATTTTTTTAAACAACTTTGAAGATACCTCCCATGGTCTTCTGACTTTCATGGTATCTTATGAGAAGCCAGCTTAATATCCTAGTGTTGTCCCTTTGAGGGTAATGTGTCTTTTTCTCTGGCTGCTTTGAATTTTCTCTTTGTCTTTCTTTTTTCTTTAGCAGTTTTATTATAATGTCTCTGCAGTTTTCATTCTACTTAGATGGCTTGTGATTTGTGGTGCTTTTGAATCTGGGGCTTAATGTCTTTCATTAGTCTTAGAAAATTCTCAATTCTTTCTCAATTTCTATTCTTTCACAGAGTAAATATAGTTATTTTAATGTCTGTGACCAATAACTATTTGGATCCTCTTGTGTTTATATCTATTGCTTATTGTTTCTCTTTTTTTTTTTTTTTAACATAGTTTATTCCCTCATATGCCTGGTTATCTTATTTTATTTTTATTATTATTATTTTTAAAATATATCATTAGTAGTTTTATTTTAATGTTTTACCTTTTTTTTTATAAGATGCTTGTTTTTTTTTTAGATTTTTTATTGGGGAAGAGGGACAGGACTTTATTGGGGAACAGTGTGTACTTCCAGGACTTTTTTTCCAAGTCAAGTTGTTGTCCTTTCAATCTTAGTTGTGGAGGATGCCGTTCAGCTTCAAGTTGTTGTCCTTTCAGTCTTAGTTGTGGAGGGCGCAGCTCAGCTCCAGGTCCAGTGGCCATTTCTAGTTGCTGGGGCACAGCCCATCATCCCTTGCAGGAGTCAAACCGGCAACCTTGTGGTTGAGAGCCGGTGCTCCAGCCAACTGAGCCATCTGGGAACTCAGCAGCAGCTCAGCTCAAGGTGCCGTGTTCAATCTTAGTTGCAGGGGGCGCTGCCCACCATCCCTTGCGGGTGTCGAGGAATCGAACTGGCAACCTTGTGGTTGAGAGCCCACTGGCCCATGTGGGAATCGAACCGGCAGCCTTCGTAGTTAGGAGCATGGAGCTCTAACCGCCTGAGCCACCGGGCCGCCCTGCCTGGTTATTTTTGATTGTCAGACACTGTGTATGAAAACTTTTAGTAATAGTTTTGCTTAAGGTGGTATTATCCTCTTCTAAAGAGGTTTTACTTTATTGCACGTGGCTAGGGAGCCTAGGAATCCCAGATCACCTTAATCCAAGCAGAGATTGAGATGGTTTGAGAGGACGTGAAGTGGAGCTTTATTCTGAGGGTATATCCTTTAGGGGGTTCAACTAAAAGTGTGGGGAATTTACCAGGCCCCCCTAGCTTGGATTACGTTTTTGGGTAATATGCAAAAAAGCCTAGGGTGTACTCGGAACTCTACTTTCTCTCCCATTAGTCTCATGAGTCTTTTTAAAGCTCTCTACCTCTTAGCCTTTCAGTCTCCTATTTCAGATACCTTTCCAATACCCAAACGGCAACTACCCTTTGGGGAAAGGAGGCCCCAGATACGGTGCTCTTCCCTTGGAGTTTTCTTCTTCCAGATTTTAATCCCGTAATTCCTGACTGCCCTTTTAGTGCTCAAATGTCCTCAAACTGAAATATTTTAAGATATTTTGTCCAACTTTCCTGGTCCTCAGCAGTAGGGTGGTTTTGAGTTATGTGGTCTGTCATGACTGGAAGGGAGTTAGACTTCTAGAAACCCAGAATGAAACTTCTAACACATCATTTTTCTCCTCTACTCAAAACCTTCCCATGGTTCCCAGCTCTCTCAGAATAGAGGCCACGTCCTTACAAAGGCTATAAGACCTGACACGACTTGTCTTGATGATATGTCTCTGACCACATCTTCTGCCACTCTTCGCTCTCATGTCTGCCAGCCAACTTGGCCCCATCTCTTTTTTTATCAAGAGCAAAGTTCACTCTTGCTTCAAGGACCCATGCTCTTCCTTCTGCCCGGACTGATCTTCCTTCAGATATCTGTTCAAAAGTCATCTTATCAGGGGGCCATTCCCTGACCATCCTGCCCCAACCCTGGCAGTTCCGTATTTCTTTCTCTGCTTTGTTTCTCAACACAGCACCTTATAACCACCTTTATTTGTATATGGATGTAAAACCTTGAGGGCAGGGACTTCGTCTTGTTCACTGGGGGATCTCCTGCTCTTAGAACACTGGCTGGCATGTAGTGTGTATTCAATAACTTTGATAAATCAATGAAAGAATCTGAAGATGTTAAACAATTCCCCTCCCCCACCCACTTTGGGGTGGATACTGGGCCCAAGCTATGGGGAAGTGATTCTTTTCTGCTCAACCAACCTCTTTCCCTTCCACATGAGGCAATTTCCCTTGGAGACGTTCCAGTAACATACAGTGGTGTACAAATAAAGTATATAAAAGCACTTCATAAGCAGGAAACAACATGAGGGGCCTGGCTATCCAAGACCTGCAATCCTGGGGCTCTGTTCTTGGGGTCAGGACTGTGATCCTGGAAAAGACGATGGTGGGAAAATCTACTCAGAGACTCCGCTCTGAACGCCATCCTCCCACCACTTCCCCCATGTTTCTTCCCTCTTGTCCGAAGGAGAATTCCCCATGCCATGTGCCTCTAATGAGGAGAACGGGGCAGTGGGTGATTCATGGGGAAGTCTGTAGGGCTCCTTGGGGCTTATGACTCACAGCTTCTCATCTAATAGGAGGATTAGATATCCATGCTGAATCTCCTGGAAATGTCCTTTGCCAAGGTCTCTAGTGACCGTTGGGGGTTCTCCCCCACGGAGCTCACAACAGCACCATCCTGCCACTCATCACTCTGTGTAGTTGTATGCTTGTTGCTCAATCAGTATATATGGGAGAAGGAAAGGAAAGGAGACTAGGAGGGACGGAGCGGAGAGGAGGGAGGGAGGAGGGGGAAGAGGACATCTGCCTCCCCCACCAGACTGTGGGCCACTAAGGGCAGGATCATACCTTTTTCCTTTCTGTGTCCCCAGCCTCCAATGCACAGCTTGGCATAAGTTGGGGAGGTGAATGATTGAGTAAATGAAGACATATTTAGGGGATCATGAGGGACCTCATTCTAGGATATTGCTAGCCTGATAGAGCCTCAAGGTGGTGGTGGCTGGGTGGGGGGGGCGCTGTCAGTGCCAGCTGGGTTGGGGTTTGGTGTCCACTGTGGATGACACTAGAGAGGCTAAGGCAGATGGTCCTTGTTGAGATAGGGGCCGTAGCCCATAGTCCAGTCATGAAACTAGCCCCTACTGAGCGCTGGTACCAGGCCCTGCACTGGACACTGGACACAAAGGAATGGAGAAAACACGCGGAGACTGATGGGTGGACCCATGATTTTAGTGCAGTGATCTGGGAGCCAGGCAAGATGTGGGCATGGCAAGGGGATGGGGAGATGCAGGGAAGAACAAGGTGTAAAGGCTTCCTAGAGAAGGCGACCCTTGAGCCCTAGAAGTCTGGCACAGGAAGGACCCTTGTCCCCAGGGGATGAGGAACGAATGGTCTGAAGCCAATTTATTGTTGTTCAACAGATTTTATGGATGGAAGAAGGGCCTCAGGACCTGTCCCAGGCATAATCTACTTGCCCTAGAACTGAATTTCCCAGAGCCCACGAGAGTCCCTACTCTTCCACAAATGGACCAGTGCCCTGTACCTCCTATGTGAACATTGCAAAGTGTAGGCACGGTCATACCCCCAAGCCACGGAAACGACCCCAGGGAGAAAGGCTGAAAAACACTACCTTTTCCCCTTCCCTTAGTAATATGCACTTAACTTTCTTCCATGTCTTTCCATTTCTTTTTAGTGCTGAATAATATTCCTTTGTCTGGATGGACCACAGTTTATCCACTCTCCCATTCAAAGACACTATAGTTGCTTCCAGATTCTGGCGATTATGAAAAAAGCTGTTATAAACATCCGTGTGCAGGTTTTTGTGCGGACATAACTTTTTGAGCTTTTTTGGTTAAATAACAAGGAACACAATTGCTTGACTGTATGGTAAGACTGTTGCATTTTGCAAGAAGCTGACAAAGTGTTGTCCAGAGTGGTTGTAGCATTTTGCATCCCCACCAGCAGTAAATGGGAGTTCCTATTGCTCCACATCCTCACCAGCATTTGGTCTTGTTAGTGGTTTGGATTTTGGCCATCCTAATAGGTATGTAACAGTATCTCATTGTTGTTTTAATTTGCAGTGCCCTGATGACATATTATGTTGACATGTGTCATCTTTATATCTTCTTTGGTAAGGTATCTGCTCAGATCTTTTGCCCAGTTGCAAAATCAGGTGGTTGGTTTTCTTATTGTTGAGTTTTGAGAGTTCTTTGTATTTTCTGGATAACAATGCTTTATCAGATATGCCTTTTGCAAATATTGTCTCCCAGGCTTTGACTTATCTTCTTTCTCTTAAATCTGGTGGGCATTTTTGGGTGAGAGAAAACTGTATTTCTATATTCCTCTGCTGTTTAAGCCACTGCTAACCCTGAGCTTTTCTTGCAACTGAACCTAACTCTAACCGATACATGATGTCATAGAACCTTCCAGGAGCTTCCTATCATACCCAGAATAAAGCTCACGTCTCTCTGTGGCCTCCATGGGGAAGTGCTTTCACTTCTTGGTGCCTCAGTTTTCACACCTGTACAATGGATTCAAAATAAAACTACTTTATCAAGTTGTGGTGAGGGCCAAATGAGTCAGTAAACACAGTGTCTGGCACATGTCAAGTGCTCAGTATATATTGCTACTGGCATAGTACCTCTTCCCCCAACCACGGCAATAAACCACACTGATTTTATTCATACTGAGCCTTCCCTCTGCCTGAAAGTCGAATCCCCACACCCGACACACACATACACACAGGCTCCAATGCATACGAGTATTTGGGGGGATGAATGCACAAACAGGGCCACAGGTTATCTGTACAGGTAGGCACCCTGTGCAAACCACCTACCAGTAGAGCTGAGGTTGAGAGAGGGGCAAGGACCCTGCTCGGGTCAGAGCGGGGCTGCCTGACTGGGACTCAACTTCCTGCCTCAATGCTTGGGTCTTGTCAAATCCCACAGGTACTTCTCCTTCCTCTGCTTTCCCACAAGAATAAGGATGTGGCCTCCACTCCCTGGTTGGGCTGGTTCTGGAATGCATTCCCTCTTCCGCTTCCATTTCCCCCACAGAGAGCAGGCGGGCAGGCAGGCAGACTAGGGTGGGCCTGGGGCACCGGGAGCACAGGCCATGCTGCTCCAGCATGGTGACGTCCCCAGGAGTCCCTGCCTCCAGCCCTGGGCCCTGTCCCTGGGCAGAGCACCTTAGACCAGGGCTGTGAGGCTCAGGCCGGGAGGCTGGGCAGGACTCTCAAGCCCCCTCAGTGTCCCGCAGGCATTCTCCCATCTGTTGGCCTTGGGTTCTCACCAACTTGATGGGAGGCAGGCGGGGTGCAGATGTCAAATCTTGGGAAGAGTTTGAAAGTGCATATTCACCCTTTATTGTCAACCCCAGGGACAAACAGCGAAAAACACGTTTGACAGAAATCTTCTCGGGGGTGGGGGTCGTGGAGGAATTGAGGTGAAGGCGATAAAGATTTGGAAACACTGCCTTACGAACGTGGAAACATTTGAGTTGTGAAGATGAGATGCCTGTTGTGTGTATGTGTGGCTGTTCTGTGGGTACTGAGGTGTGCCGGTGTAGGCGGGCAGGGAGGGAGCAGCTGTGTGTCCCTGCTTGTGTGAGCAGTGCTGAGGCCCTCGTGTGATTGCCCAGGTGTGAACACATGCAGCGTGCTGTCCTGTCTGCATGGAGGGGAAGTACATGCCATGGGGCGGAGGAAGGGACATCTTTGGGTGGAAGGCCTGACAGCTGGCCTGAGGAAGCTTAGTGGGAGCCACGCTTCTCTGTGTCCGCTGCCACTGGTCAGCAGGACGAGCGGAGCTCATGGTCATTTAAGGTGCTGGCTGGGGCAGGCAGCTCATTGGGTGGCAGGCCACCTGGGACCGAGATGGTGCAGGCCTTCCAGGGGGGCCCTGGGAGCTATTTTTAGTGGCCTGGGCTGAATCCCAAATCCTGCTGACTATTTCTGGCACCAGAAGTTTGCCCTGAAGGATGTGGAAAATTTTCATGTTAGGAATGTCTGGTTTCCCTTCAGCTATGCAAGGGCAGAGACGGGAGACCAGGACAAAGGGCATGGGGCCCGAAGGCTTCTGGGAAAATTCACCAGCACTGAGAGCATGCAATGGCCATCCTCCTGCCCTTTGGAGATTAGCACGGAGTTTTAAAACACCAGCGTCATTATGAGTGACCATCCCTCCCGCTTTCCCTGAGGTGTCCCCGTTTTAGCACCAAAAGTCTGGCACCCAGGACACCCTTCAGACCCAAGCAGACTGAGACAGTTTTGTCACCCAAGCTCCATTTCAGCCCCTTTTAGTTCTAGAACTGAAATGAATAAGAACAAGAACTGAGCTACATGCGTTATCTTCCAGAATGCTCCCAAGCACCCTCTGCAGTAGGTACTCCTAATGGGTATCGTCTCCATGAGGAAACTGAGGTACGCAGGTGAAGCAACTTACCTATCGCGGAGCAACTAGCTGAGCGGTGGAGTCAGGATTTGAACTCTGTGGTTCCTTTGCCAGACCCCCACCCCCACCCCCAATCATGCTGCTCCCCAACAAGAATGGCTTTGGACCCAGGAAGACCTGGGTTCAATCACGTCCTAGTCAGAAACTGAACTTGGGATAAATAATACCTATTTGGCCAGGTTGTCATGAGGGTTAAATAAGGAAGTGTCATTGCAGGAGGCCTGACAGCAGTAGGTGTTCAGAAGTATTGGCTCGGGTTCCCTCTGCTCATCCCTTTTGGGATGACAACAACTGGCTGGGAAATCCGCCCATCTAAGCTGCTCTGAGGCCCTGAATTGGTTCCCAGAGTCCCTCCTGCCAGAACCTTTCCCCCCCAGCGCTGCCCTCCCCTGCTGCCTTGCGGGACAGTGAGGGAGGGAGGCAACACGGTGTAGGAAAGAGAACACAGGCCGGGCCTGCGAGCCACTAACGCAGTTCTGCTGTTTGCCCGGGGCGTCCTTGCTCGCAGCTGGCCTCCACTTTCCTCAGCTGTAGAATGGGTGAAGGAGCCCCGCCCTGGCGGGAGTGGGGGAGGTTCAGGGCGATCCCTTAAGACCTGCCCCCAGCCCTGTGCCCCCCAGATACTCCCTCCCCAGTCAGGTCGGGAGTTCGGTGGCATCCGCGGCGGAAGGCTGCTGGGGGCAGGTGCGCTGGAGGGGGCGCCGAGGTGGAGGTGCGGACGTGCGTGCGGCCCCGGGTGCGAACAGAATGCGCAGGGCACCGAGACACACTGTTCCTTCCGTGGCCCACGCGTCAGCGCCCAGCAGGAAGGGCCGGGCGGCCTAGTTCCCAGCCGCGCTCTCCGGGATGGGGAAGTGGCAGAACAATAGGCTGCTCACAGGGACCTTGCTTGGTGTGTGTGCATTCTCCCACTTCGTACCTACAGCCACCCTGGAGGAATGCACCAGCATCCTCACTGTACAGGAAACGGGCACAGAGAGGGCCACCAGAGGCAAACCCTGTTTGTGCATCGCTTAGGGAAGGACCTGCTGGCTTCGGCCATTTTCCAGCAGTGGGTTTGGGACTGAGGCTGGGGCCAGCTGAAAAGCCTTGCTGTGTGCCCTGGTTGTGCAGTGCATAGAAGGCATAGGGACACACAGCTTTTGATAAGAAAACTGAGCTCTCCCCTGTACCTAAATGAGGCTGGAGTGCACCAGCATTTCCATTTTACAGGTGGGAAGACAGAGACTCAGAGTAATGTACCCACTCATACTGCAAGCCCATATTTATCGTACCAAAAAAGGATTTAAGCTCCTAAAGAAAAGGAAATAATGATAATTAATTCTACCTTTCATGTATAAATGGTACCTGGGGGTAATCAAATGGTTGATGAGCGGACGTTTCTACTTGTAGACTTATACCAGCTTAAAAAGGTAGAAGGAATGATACACTCAAAGACTCATCATTGCGCCCCCACCACCATGAATGAACTGGACAGCCACTGGTACTCACATCACAGAAAGATGGACGAGCATCACACAAAGACGGACAGGATGAGCCTCCTGATGAAAGACCGTGGCACCACCCATGAAGTAGTCTTGCTCAGAACTCAAACCTGAATCTGATCAAGCTCCTAGATTCAACCAACAATTGACAGGAACTACAGGAGACAGAGGAACACGTTAAGGAGAGCCTTGGGGATGAAGTCAACCACCTTCAGATGTGGGAAACTGTTAATAAACAGCTGATTCCTTCTACAAATAAATGGCGGGGGAGGGGGAGACAGACAGAGAGAGAGAAGAAGGATAGATGAACACGTAACTAAGTAAGTAAATAAATGGATGGGGAATTGACCGAATAAAGGAAATTTGGAGGCATATCAACCAATCACAAGGTATAGATCGCATTTAGGATTCTGATCTAAACAAATTATAAAACAACAAACACAAAGCTCCAAATAAATGAAAGCCATTTATGAAGTAAGAGATTCAAATAGATCCCTAAGAATCACCTTGCTGGGGGGCTGGTGGTCTGTTTTGACCTGGTGCTCCCAGGATTCTTGGGGTCAGGCAGCTTTGAGACTCCAGGAACCGCCCTAGAGCACTGACGCCTGCCTCCGCATTAGGCACAGCTGGGACAGGTACTTACTGGAGTTTGTGGAAGGAGAGAGAGGGAGGGAGCAGAGATCTGTTTTCTCTCTTCTGTCCTCTGCACTTGGTCATCTTTTTTTAGTGCATGCGTCTTGGAGGTAGCCAGGATCTGTCTGCTCAAAACCCTGTGTGTAAAATTAGACCCCTTGAGCCAGGGGCTGCTGTGATTGTGCCCCCTGGGAAATGGCATAAAAAACAAGCCCCAGTTGCGGGGACATAGAGCATGCACCCAAATCTGGGTAGCCCAGGATGGTGAGGTCCCACACTGCTGAGGACAGCCCCATGGAAATCCAGTGGTGGCCCTCAAGCCGGATCACAGTGGTGGGCACTGGCATGCGAGAGCACCTCTCTGTTCTCTTTTCCGATGGTTTTTCCATTTTAAAGATGGGGAAATGGAGTTACCATGAGCCTTGCCCAATGTCAAATAGCAAGTTATTACTATTACCAATTCGTACATATTGGCTTTAAAGATTTCTTAATTAAAATGGTTTGCTGTCATTTGAACATGCGAAGTCATGTCCATGGCAAAGATTCAAAAGTACCCAAGGATGTGATGTGTGGTAAATGACTTCTTTCCACTCCTACCCCAGTCTCCTAATTCCCCATTCGAGGAACTTATTGTCAGTCTCTCTTGTGTCCTTCCAGAGATGGTTTGGCCAGCCTTTCTCAGTGGGGTTCCATGAGAGAACCAGGTCTTATGGCCCCACGGGATCACTGTGTGTCATGAATTAGCTTCTCTCCCCTGCATCCCAGGTAGTACCAATTATGTACCATCCTTGGGCAAACTGAGAATTTGTCCCTCACGTCATTTTCCATGTTCTGTGGTTCAGATCCTGACCCCCCAGCAGGTCAATTAAATGAAGTGTTCTACCTTTCTTTTCCCCTCACTGTAGCTTGGAGATGGCTTGTTGTCAGTATGCTGGGAGCTGCCTCTCTGTTACGGCTGCGTGGTGCTCCACCACATGGAAGCACATAATTTATGAATCTGCCTCCTCTGATGGGCACGCAGGCTGTTTCCAGTCTTTGGTTTCTACACCTGATGCTTCAGTGTATATTCTCATGAAGGCATCTGTGAGGTCAATTCCTAGAGGACCTTCCTGATCTGTGTCAGTGCTGGTCCAGGCTTCTGGGACAAGGACAGAAAGGTTTTGCAGCCAATCTAGGAGGAAACTGGCCTGGTGTGCAAACAGTCTGGAAGTTAGAGGAGGGGAACAAGAATCCCAGAAGTTCAAGGACGGGAAAGAAGAATGCTTGTGGGCTTACTATGTTAGGCCTTTCCACGTTGCCTTGTTTAATTCCCAAGTAGCCCTGTGTTGTGGGTACCTATTCCCATTTCACTACAGAAGTTCGGAGAGGTTAAGTCACTTGCCTGGGGACACACAGTGGGTAAGTGTTAAAACGGATTTGAAACCAAGTGAGTTTGAATCCAATGCCTGTGACCTGTCTGCTCCAACACCTAATGGCCTGCAGATGTTTCCAGAACAGCCAAGGGGCAGGCCGTTGCCCACCTCCTGAGGGTACCATTCACGTCTCAGACTGTGTGCTCGGCACCCACGCTGGCATTGTGCAGTGCATGGTCTGTGAAGCTGCCTGTGGCAACCCTGCTGGGAGGCCCAGGCCCTGCTCTCAACAACAAAATCACTAAATTGAGCAATGTGGATTCACCTCATCTGCCATGACCCTCTGTCCTGAGGTGAGGCCCAGTCAACCTGGGAACTCCCGGGGTGTGGAAAAGGGCAGAGTGGGGAAGGGGAAGGACAGGCTGGCTCGGCCAGTCTGGGTACTGGCTGGGCCGGGCGTGCAGACACCTGGGAGACTTGTTCCCACCATCTGTAGGGTGGCTCAGCCCACTGCACACTTTTGTGGGGGTGGGGCAGGAGGTGGGGAGCTGGAAGGAGGAAGCCTGAGTACCTACTGTGAGGCATTGAGTACCTACTGTGAGCCAGGCCTGTGCCCCAGCCCTCCAGTCACATTGTCTCATTTAACTCTCACTGAGCAGGTACCTTATTCCCATTTCACAAATGAGGGAAGCCATGGCCCCAATTCGCACAGGTGAAAAAGAGGTTTCCAGCCCCTAGCCATCTACCCCAGAGTCTGTCCTTCTATTCTCCAGCTATTCTTCACTTGTTTCTTTGTCTTCATCTCAGACGGTTGGGAGGCAGGGGCCAGGGTTCACTGCCCCCATTGGTTTAGGTGCCTGCTGAGCTTGAGGTCAAAGTAATATCTTCCAGTCAACCTCTCACACTGTTTGCTCAAGTCGTCGCCTATTACAAGCGTCCACTCCTTTGCATATCCTCTGCCTGGAATGTTCCGATTCCTCTTTGTCTACCTGGCAAATTCCTGTTCATCCATCAAAACCCACATTACCAACATCTTCTCCTAGAAGCTGTTTATGAGTTTGCCCTAGACAGAACCAGTTCTTCCTCCCTCTGGACTACCCATGTCCCTTATACCACCCTTCTCGCATGGCCCCTTTCCAGGAGGTTGTGATTACATATAGGCTTGTCTGTCTCCCCAGCTAGATGGTTAATAATGTAAGGACAGAGACTGCTCTTATTTATCTCTGGACTCTCAGCCCTCACTACAGGGCCCAGCACATAGTAGGTGCTCAAGAAAGCCTTGAGTTTAATAGGGGTCGGTTGGACTTGTAAAACTCAATAATGTTTGTTGAGCCTGTACTGTGTGCAGCACTGTTCTAAATACTTCTCACACATTTAGTTCTCACAACAACCTCATGACGTTGGGTTAGTATTATCTCTTCACTGAAGAGGAAACTGAGGCCCAGAGAGGTTAAATAACCAACTCAAGGTCACACAGCCAAGAAGCAGCATTGCCAGGGCCTGTTCAATGCTGAAGTCCTCATTAGAAATAGCGATAAATAAGAAGTCCTGCTTATTTATTGCTATTTCTCAAACCAGTATGAGATGGATAATTTGAACAGGTCTGGGATTTATTAATTTTTTTTTTACATAACTATTTTAATGTATATTTGAAAAAAAATACCAATGTTACAGACTCGTGTTCCTGGTAAACTTCTGTTCTTATAATTTCCCTATTCATCTTTAGTCTTAAGACTAGTCTTATTTTCACTTGTTCATTTAAAAGCCTTTAATAGTTATGTGTTGAAGCCACAAAACTTATTCTCTGGAGCATTTGAGATCTTCATCCCTGGTATATGTCATCAGTTTGGCTCAAATAAATGCTTATAAAATTTTGTTTTTTAAGTTATGTGTTTATATTAATGTGTTAGAAGAAAATGTAAGTCATGCATTAAACTCGTGGCCTTTGGCTAGGATATAATTTTCTTTTAAAATAGGGTTATTGTTGTTTTTAAGTAAAAATAGCAATTGATTGAAATGAAAAATTCAAGTGAAAAACAGTAAAGATACTGAAAACAACAGTAGAGTGATGTTAGAATGACAGGGACACTCTTGTCCACACCCTGTTGCCCTCCTGGAGACAGTGGAAATGGTGGATCATAGAGTGAGCCTGGCTCTTAAAGAGACTGACGGCTGTCCTGGTCCCAGCTTTCCCTACACCCACCACCTGTCCCTTTCCCCCTCTCCTCCGCAGCCAGAGTGACCTTTGAAAAATGTAAGCCACAACCTGTTCCTCTCTTGTGAACGCCCCTTAATGGCTCCCCATTGCATTTCAGAGAAGGCCCCACATAACCCAGCCTGCTCCAACCTTCCGCACTGGCTGTTAGCTGGCGATCGTGTCAGCCTCATCGTTACTCCTGCCTCAGGGCCTTTGCACATGCTGTCTCTGCTGCTTGAACCATTCTTTTTCCAGATCTTCACACAGATGCCTCTTTCTCAGCCACCTCCCCTGAGAAGCCACTTCCTCCACCCCCCACAACTAGAAGGAGCTCTTCTACGTCCTCACAATCACCTTACACGGGTTCATTTATCTGAACATCACTTCTAACACAATCTAGATATTTTTATTTCCTTAAAAAAAAAATTGTGTATTTTTTGTTGTTCCATTAGAACAAGAACTGTGTCTTGTCATTGCTGTAACCCCAGAATAGTGTCTGGCACATAGTAGGTGCTCAATACATATTTGTTGGGCACACACATGGGTGAGCGTAGATAAGGGGGCTGGAGAATGGGTCTAATTAAGCTCATGTATCCATAACTGGAAGGCAAGCTTCTCCAGAAACAGCTGAGAGGTTTGAGGTCTCCCAGCTGAATAGTCCAGGCAACTGAAACCAGAAATGCAGATGGGATTACTCACCCTTGGAGCCTAGAAACGCTGGCACCAAACACACTCCCATCCAAACACATCACAACACTGTGGGCCCTTGCGTCGCCAGGGGCCCAGGTGGCAGCTCTGGCATTTGGGAGTTGGCAGCAGCTGAGCAGTGTGGGCACAGCGGGTGGGCCGGGGATGTGGAATTAGCTAGGCCAAGGGCCACAGAGAGGGTTGTCTGGCCTGGGGACAGGCAGTGGTCGAGGCAGGGGCTTGGGGGCAGGGACTTCTGAGCATAAACCTTGAAAAAAGTTGCTGTGAAGAATGAGCTCAAAGCTGTTGAAAAAGAAAAATTCCACTCATAAACCAAAGCAGACCACTCGATTGTGAAATCCATTTCTAGGACATTGCATGCTCTCAAAAGGGGAAATTCTCTCCTTTCTTCCTTTTTTGTTTTGTAACAGTTTTATTGAGATATAATTCACATGCCATATAATTTACCTATTTAAAATGTACGACTCAGTGGTTTTTCAATATATTCAGTTATGCAGCCATCATTACAGTTAGTTTCAGCACATTTCCATCATCCCAAAAAGAAACCCACTACCCATCAGCCGTCACACCCCATGCCCCCTCCCCACCAGCACTAGACAACCAGGAATCTACTTTCCGTTTTTATAGATTTATCTCTTTCTGGACACGACATAAATGGAATCACATGTGATCTTCTGTGTTTGGCCCCTTTCACGTAGCGTAATGTTTTCCAGGTCCATCCATGTAATAGGATATATCAGTATTTCATTCCTTTTTATAGCTGAGTAATATTCCAGTGTGTGGATATACCACACTTTATTTATTCATTGATCGGTTTATGGACATTTGGGTTGTTTCCATTTGGGGGGTATTATGAATAATGCTGCTATGAACACACATGGACAAGTTTTATGTGAACATATGTTTTCATTTCCTTTGGGTATTTATCTAAGAGTAGAATCTACTTTCTTCTCAAAGGAAAAAAAAATCCCCCATGTCAAAACGTATAGCGTGGAGTGGATTTAAAATATCATTTGTGGCTATGACAGAACAAGTGAACTTCATGACTGTGGGAGCAACAGCTGTGCCAGGAACATACTAGAAGCCCAGTGACTATTTCTGAATGAATTCCCAAATTCTTACTGATTCTGGTGTCCCCAGTAAAAATGCCTGGACGGTGGGAGTGGGAATTCTATAAAAATGGGTCTCGATCCATTCATTTATTCAATACATACAGTAGTACATAGTAGTTAAATGCCATTTGAATTTAATCAACTATTTAGAATTTCTCGGACAAAGATGGCGAAGCTCCAACCCCTATGTGTGGAACACAGGCTAGAAGGGAAAATGACAAGTAAATACAGCACCAAGGCATGGAAGGGAAATAAGGCTATTTTCTGTTCCCTCTCACTACTGGTGTTTCCCCCCTGAGACAATGGCACTTCCCCCAGATTCATGGTGTGGGATTCCTCTTGTCCCCAGGGTAGAAGCAGTGATGGGAATGGAAGGCTCTGATCTACCTTTAAGGACCTATCCTTGGGGTGCCCCTCTCCTGTCTTGTTGTCTGATATCGAGGGCGTATCTTAGTCTTTTGTGGAATAAAGAGCATCTTGTCAATGCCTTTTTCTGATTGTTGACACATTTCCACCAGATTCCTGAGTCAGTCCAGGTTGTATTGGGCGCCTTGGGTTCAGAGAGGAACAAAGACAGTCTCTGTTCACCTGGACCTGCAGCCTGGAGGGCAAGACACAGGGCCCACAAGCTACCCAGATGGATAAGAGGAGTCTGATTGGTCACTGGCTCTGGAACTGTCCTGGGGTTTCCCGTCAGAGAATATACAACCCTCTATGGTTTATTAACTTGTCAGACACATTCTTATACCCCTTCCTGATATACTTTAAGTTCTTAGAGTTTTAATGTGCCTTTATTTTAAAGAAGATATTCATTTGTTCATTCATAAACATTTATTGAGTACCTACTATGTGGCAGGTCCTCAGAGGGACACAGAGACAAATACAACTTTACCTCTGCCCTTGAGTACCTCATAATCTAGCAGAAGAGAAAGACAAGTAAATTACAGAGAGCCCTGAGTATGTGTTGTAATGGGGAACTGGATAAAAACTACATTATTTTTATTCTATCTCACATGTAATTTTCTCATTTAGAATATAAAAATACACACACATATCTCACATATTATTTTAGTCACATATCTTACGTATATCCTGTTCTCATCCGGGTTATATGTAATTTTATATGTTATTTTTGCTTTTCAGTGTTTTACTTTTCTCATCCCCAAAGAAGATATTTTATATTTTTCTACTGTATCTTTGAGTTTCATTTTTCAACAACACACTATATCCTTTTTCGAACAAGGTAATTTTTCTCCTGATTTTAATGGCAGTGAACGTTCAGTGGAGAAAAATTTAGAAACTATAGAAGAAATAGAGAAATAAAAATTGTTCAGAGTCTCACACCACCTGGAGACAGGAACTGTCAACCTATTGTTGTCTTTCCTTCTAGTCTTTCTTCTAGGCGGTATGTAATATTACGTATATTCTTTTTAAGACACACACAGTCTTACGTGGTTTTTAATTCTCACGGTACTGGCAGAGGCACAGGTTATCTCAGAGGATGAAGCAGCCACACCTCCCTTCCTTGAGGAAGGCCTTCATTTTCTTCCTCTCTGGGTCACAAGCTCACCCCACCATGGCTACTAAACTGAGGAGCCTGGGGCAGAGCCAGCTGACCCTGTGGTAGGACAGGTTTCTGGACGGCCTGGGACTCGAGTTCTGAGGCTGTGCCCAAGGTCAGGGAGCCAGCCTGGCTCCAGAACCTGAGCCCTTGCTCACCCTGGGGTGGGGGGACAGCAGGTGAATTACTGTGGGGGAGGTGGATCCCCCTCCGCAGCAAAGGTTCTAAATAAGGCCCTGGAATCTGCAGTGTCAAAGTAACAGCTGAGAATCCGTGTGTCCCAGTGTCCTCTGCCACCCCACCCAGAGTGACATGGCAGGGGTGGGGGGGCTGGAAAGCCAAGACCCACTACTCAATCTTTCTCCACACTCCAACCTCTCTGAGAAAGGAAACTTCTCAGAGTAAAGTACAGGACATTTGTGTGTTATTAAACCCAGCCTGGAAAATGGAAGTCCAGGGTCTCTTGACTGAGTGGCGATGGCCAGTTTTACCCTGAGTTAGAAAGAAAGAATGACCAGGAGAGGTTTGCTGCTGAGTAGTCTCAGAACCCTCGTGATAGCTCTAGGACGCAGGTGTCACTGCCCCTTTATAGCCAGGCAGGAACAGGCTGGGAGAGGTGGGTGACTTGTCCGCGGTCACACAGGTTGGGGTGGTTCTAAGACAGGCTCTGTTCCCCCATGTGCTCCCTGCCCTATCTGGGCCAGCTCTCCAGGCACTGAGCATCCTGCAGAAGTCATTACCCGGGCACCCCAGTCCTCACCTGCCCCCCTCTTCCCTCCATCACTGTGCAGGCAGAAACATAAGCTCCTAGTCTCGGCTTCCCAGCAGCCCCCAGCCCTGGCCATCACATATAAATATTTATCTAGTGGATTAACAAACACAGAGAGGAGGCCTGCAGACAAAACCAGCCTGGAGCAGAAATGTCCACCACAGGTTTTCCTGGAGGTCTCTCCGTGCACAGTTGCACGGCACCCTGTGCATGTGGATTGGTGGTGGTGAGGACGATAAAAGCATCAGAGAGTGGGTGCAGTGGTTTGACACACAGACTCTGGAGCCAGCATGTCTGGGTCTGAATCCCAGCTTCTTGGCTGTGTGACCTTGGGCAAGTTACTGCCCCTCTCTGTGCCTATCTCCTCCTCTGGGAAGCCGGGGAGTGGTAAACAGTCCATACCTCCTAATTAATGCAGCAGAGCTGGTACAGGGGCCTGCATAGTGCCTGGCACATAAGCAAAAGCTTTCAGAGTGACGCACAATTTTGGGGAAACCAAGTCAAGATTCCAAGATGCAGTAACTCTATGACAAGGGGGAGGCCACTTGCACTGGGAGCTCCTCAGAAGAGGTAATATCTGGACTGTTCTGGAATTCTCCTGTCTAAAACCAACAATGGCTCCTCAGAACCAACACAGAGCGGGTTTGTTTATTATTTCCATGGCTCACAAGGCTCCACGCTGTCTGGAACCCAAACCAACCTCTTCATTTTGCCCCCACAAACCTGCTGTGCTCACATCTTCCCCCTGCCCAGCAGTGGCTCGGTCCCAAACCCTGGAGCTGATGTTGACTCTCTCTCTCTCTCTCTCTCTCTCTCTCTCTCTCTCTCTCTCTCTCTCACACACACACACACACACACACACTCTCACACTCTCCACCTTGCATCAGCCGCCAGTCCTTTCAAATGTATCCTTAAACCAGCTACCTCTCCTGCCTCCACCCGTGCTCTCCCCAGGCCTGGCCCATCTCTACAGTGGGAGCCTCCGAGCTCCAGTCCATTTCTGCTTGCACCCAGGGCCCGGAGGCAGCCAGAGAGATCCTTTCAAAACACAACTCTGATAATGGCACGTCTTCGCATTGGATGTCCCAGTTGCTTTCCATCATACTTGTAACCCCAAATCCGTACAGCTCACTGACCCCTCGACACTCAGGGCCCAGCTCTCTTCTCACCTCCTCTCCTCCTGCCTCGGCACCCTTCAACCACACAGGCTGTGGCCACACAGGCCTCCTGCCATTCCCTCCCTGACATGCCCTTCTCCAGACGTTTCCATGGTGGCCACCTTCCCTTCCAGGTCTCTGCCCAAATATCACCTCCTTAGAGCCTCCTCTGACCCCCCCAAATCTCTCTCACACACATACACCACAGAATCCTCGTCACCCCTTTCCCGCCTTAGTTTTTTGTCAAAGTGCTCACTTCTACCTGAAATTATGTTACATTATAACATTATTTAAAATGTACAAATAATTAAACATTTTTACAATATTGTCTGTCTCTCTAAAGTGTAAGGGCTAGGAGAGCATGATTATTGCCTGAAGAAAAGAGGAAAGGAAGGAAGGAACTAAGGGTCAGATCCGCTGGGTGGAGATAGGAAGGAGGGAGAGGGGAACGCAGGCATGAGGCTACCTGGGGGGACGGCAGGCCTGGCTCAGAGAGACGGTGCAGAGCACTGTGGTACCTGGGGCTGGGGATGATTTTTGGAACAAAATGTTCAGAGCTTTAAATACCAGAATGGGGAACTGTGAAACCAACAAGCAGGATTCAGTCACGACCCGACAACCTCATCCTTCTCACCAGAAGGGAAGTTGACTTCTCAAAAGCAGAGTGAGGGCCGGTCGAGCCTGATAGCCCATCACCCAGCCTCGGTCTGCGCCGCTCTCCCAACCATCCTGCTAGGCAGCTGGGGAGGGTGTGGACTCAGGATCTGGGCCAAGGAGGAACTCGCAGCGTCACACGCTCTGGAATGCTGTGGCTGCGATTAACTCGCTCCAGACTCGCACAGTTCCCGTCAGAACATGAAACGAGGAAAAAAACCCAAGGGGCCCAGATTGATCAGCGCAGAACTTAGCAACAGAACAACATGCCATAGCCAACCCACTGCTGCAGCCGAGGTGCTTTCCACCATGCCCGGGGCTTGGGAACTTGGGGCCTGGCGGGCTTGCAGGGCCCCAAGGCCACCCCACTGGCCACCAGGACGATGGACTGGGGCTTATGCTGGCCGTGGAACCACAGGGGCTCCCAGGGATGGCTTAAATTCCCACCATTACCCCATGCGCTCCCTGCAGGGAGCCTGAGAAGGGAACCCTGAAGGGTATACCTAGGCTTGGCCACCTTGGGCCCCCGGCTCACTCCGTTGGATGATGGGCTCACCAGGTCCACACCCTTGCCAAGAGCTGACCAGGGGATGGGGGACTTCAGAGTTTCAGAAACATTCAGATGATCCCAGCATTTCTCAGGGAGTCACGGCCTCCGGTCTTCTCCACCATCACATCTAGATGGCAGGAGCCTGGCCCACTCCTGACCCAAGTCCTCAGTCCCACTTTCCTCCTTCAAGGCCAGCTACACACACGCCGGGCCAGTGTGATTATAGCATACAAAGTCTCAAACATATGGAAAAGTTCAGAAACTCCTATTGCGGATAAGCCCCCCTCGCTCCTATTAACCCTTAACGATTTGCCTTATTTGCTTCCAATCTTTCACTTTCTCTCCAAAAAAAAGACAGATGTACAAGACCTGTGTGAGCACAGCCATGGGAGGTGGCGGTGGGGTGGGGTGTCCCCAGCCCCTTTTGGGGAGACAAGTAGATCAGCAGAGCTGGAGAGAGGGCCCAGGAAGGGGGAGCACGGCCCATGTCAAACCTCGCTGCATCTGTCATGCTAATGAGAGGGTGCCTAGCAGATACCTGACAGTAGACCTGGCACATAGTAGGTGCTCAGGGAGCAGTGGATTTCCTGATATTTTTGCACCCCCCCACCCCGCCACTTCCTATAGCAAGTGAGGCAGGCACTCTACAAATGAGGAAAGAGAAGGCCAGACCGGGGCTCAAGGTGACTCAACCAGGAAAGGGACCAGGACAATGAGCCTTCTTGGGAGCAGAGACAGGACAGTCACTGGTTCCCCCAGTGCTGTCCCTTCCTGGGGGAACAGGGAGAAGGGCCATCTCCAAGCTGGGCCCCTCTGAGGGGTGCTGACGTCAAGAACCCACTGGCAAATAGGGACTGTGAGGGAAGTCGCCTTGATTTCCCTGATGCAGCCATTTGGGGAATTCGAGGCAGAGGCAGGGGTCCTCCAGGGATGGGGGCTGTAGGCTGGCCCAGACGACCCGTTTCTGTCTCTCTGCAGCAGCCTGGTAGAACCTGACATAGTAGTGCCTGGTTGCCCTGCTGCATGGCGGGGGTTAGGGCAGACACACTGCAGCTGGGGGCCCACAGGTAGAATGAATAAGGGTCCAGGGCCTGGAAACACAGCAACCCCCGTCTGCTCACCTGACTTAGTGACTGTTCAGAGCAGGTTACTAAGGACAGAGCACCCAGTCTGTCCTCCAAGAGCCCATCTCAGGCCCCACCTCAGAGGCGGGGCAGTGTGGGTCCCTCTGGAGCCCCAAATCCCCAGGATGGAGTCCCTGCCACGTGCAAGTAGTTTCTCCTCCCTGAGTCTCAGTGCTTCGTCATCTGTGAGCTGTGAGGATTAAGTGACCCATATGGCATGGTCCTGGTACCCCATACATGGCAGCCCTACCCCTATAAATACTGGGGTGCTCCTGTGACCCTCCACACCACTGTTGTTCTAAAGCAGCAGGTCTCAAAGTGGGGTCCTCGCACCACCAGCCGCAGCGTCACCAGGGAACCTGTTAGAAACGAAAATTCCCAGACCTACTGAATCGGGAAGAGACCTTTCCTTCTCTAGACCTTTCTGGATAAAGTCCAAGGGCTTGTACGTGTTCGAAGCCCTCCCTTGAAGGCCCTGACTGACATGAGGTGCCTGGCCTGTTTCCCAAGTCAGGTGACAGGCTCCTGGAGGGTAGTGCTGTGGCTTGTGCCTCAGTCCTGTGTGCCTGACCCCAGCTGCTGGCGGACTGCAAAGTGGGCAGGAGAAAACAATGGCACATGTTGACTACGCGTGTGGCTCCCAGTGGCAGGCTGAGGGTCAGATTCTGGACCTCACTCTAGTGAACTGGGCAAGTTGCTCCGCTGTTTGGAGCCTCAGTGTCTTCATCTATCAAATGGGTACAATAATAGTGTCTGCTTAGGTTACTGTGAGGATTCAATACCGGTGCAAAGTGCTCAGCCTGGTGCCTGGAAGATGTCTTCAAGTATCAAGGGTCCACAACTCCTTATCCCAAACTCTTGGGGCTGGAGGTTTCAGAATTCTGAAAATCTGAAAGATTTTAAAAAGGGAAACACACCATATATCACACAACATACACAACGAGGGGTCCTCGATGAGCAAGCTCACTGATGTTTCCGCCTCGAGACGTACGAATATGCAACGTGAGTGCAAATAACAAAGACTATCCGTAAATAGTTTCTTATCAGTTCAGGTCATGCTACGGCTCTTGGATTTTTCCAGAAGGTGATGGGGAGCCCTCAGAGGGTCTAGAGCAGGAAAGTAACACGGTCGGTGTCACTACAAGACTGGTGCCCAAACGTGAGCCGGCACCAGAATCCCCTGCGGGCTTGGTAATCAGACGGCTGGGCTCCACACACAGTCCCTCAGGCCTCAGGCCCGCCGATGAGCATGGCCTGGCCCCTCTCCCATTTTACAGAACATTTTACAGAACACTGAAGCTTAGGACCATGAAATCGCGTGCCTGGGGCCTCACAGCGAAGTGGCAGGGATGGGACTTGCCAGATGAGTTTTGGGACAAAACTGATAAAAAAACGTTTTGGTTTTCAGGGATGAACTGCCCTCCCGCTGGGGTCAGTCAGTCGCAGGCCTGTGACAGAGGGAAAGAACACAGGCTTCAGGATCTAAACCGCTTCTATCACTCTGTGGTTGTTTCACTTTGGCCAAGTGACCTTGCCTCTCTGAGCTCAGCTTCCCCATTTGTCCATTGAGATTAGCAGTTGCTCTTCGGCGGGGTTGCAGGAGGAAGCCCTGAGATGAAGGACGCTGGGCACACATCCCATGGGCACTCAGGAGCAGCCCTGGTTCTGGCTTTCCTCTCCTCTGGGGTGTCAGCCCCAGAATTCCCCACGCCCCACCTGCAGCCCACACCCCAATGGGCCTGGGCCTGGGCACATCCCCAGCATAAGGAGGAGCCCTTCCAGCCTGAGTTGCCCAAATACTGCGGAGGCCTGTTGGTTCCTTTCCATGGTGACGGCACCCTGAGCGGGAGGGGGAAAAGGGCGTGCCTGTGCCAGGCATCTGCAGGTGCTGTCCCCATCCCCGGGACAATGCAGGAAACAGGCTGGCTCGCACAGGCTGGCGTGGCCAATGTCATCCAAAGGAAACTACAGGGGCAGCTGGGCCTCAGAACACCAGCCTTCCTGGTGTCCCAGTCTGTGTGCTCCAAAGCTACACTTTCCACCCCAACCAGGGAAGCTGTCACATTCCCAACACAGATGCTCTCTCTCTCTCTCTGTCTCTCTCTATCCTTCCTCCCTCAAAAACTCTTCTGTCAAAGTTTAACATTTGCTGAGCACAACACCAGATTGGGGCGCTCAAAGATTCCACAACCAGAGGCCTGGGTTCAGATTCCAGCTCGGCCAAGGACCAGCTGTGTGACCTCAGGCAGCTGACTTGACTCTGTGTGCCTTAGTTTCCTGTTTGTAAAGAAGTTGACACCTCCATCCTTCTAGGGGCTCGGATCCAAATCTTGGAAAATTCCTTGGCGCTGCTCTTTCTCTTATCCCCATGTCTGACTCTCAGGACATCCCCTCACCCTGCCTTCAGCTATATCTAGAACCCAACGACATCTTTCCCTCTCCAGCTCTGTCCCCCTACTCAGAGCCACCACTTCCTTTCCATCTCTCTCTCTCTCTTTTTTTTTCTCTCTCTCCCCCTCCCCCATTCTTTGGTCATTTCCATATTTTCTGCCAAAACTTGATGTTCCAGGCTCATCTTTCATTTTTCCTGTTTCAGCCTTGAATCATCCAAGTCTCCCCATTGCCCTGGTTCCTTTTATTGGGGAATGATATTTAGAAACCAAGACCTGGGTGCCAGGTGGGCTCATTGCTCCTGGGGTGTCATTGATCGCAGGCCCTTTCAGCAGACAGAGCTAGAACCCAAGGTTTAACTTTATTTAGAGCATGAGCTCACTTTTACCTCACAGTCGAGTCCAGCGCGGCAGGCTTCTTCCTCACGGTCGTCCTTGCTGAAAACCCCGACTCCCATCCACAGCCCTTTTGCTCAACGCTGCAATAACCACAGAATAGTTTCAGACCTGGTGAATGACAGGGAGCCTATCAAGTCAAGTTCAGGCTTTCTTTCCAGTTCCACTGCCTTTAAAATCGAGGGGAACATAATCTATGGCTGCGTTAGGAGGTTGCTGGAATTCTTTCTTTGTCCCTTCTCTGTGGTGTCACGACACCAGGGTGGTGGAGTGCAGGACGCGGGGTTCGGGAGTCGAGGCACGAGGCCAACGTGGTCTTCAGGGGTCAGCAGAGGAAGGAACCAGAAAGCCAAGTTAAGATCTGGACCTTGATCCTGTACCTTTGGGGAGCCCCTGAAGGATTCTGAAGGACAGCATGACATGGGCACATTGCATTTGGCCACGGTCCTCCAGGAGCTGGGCCAACTGGGGGGGCACCTGGAGACTGTCAAGCCTGGCCCCACAGTTCCTATACCCCAAGCCTCTACTCCCTCCGGAGCCTGTCTCCCGAGAAAGAGGCCCCGCCTGGCACACTAAGCAAAGTCTGGGTCACCCCATCTGGCCCCCTAACCCAGCTCTGTCATTCTCTGGCTGGGTGATCCTGGACAAGTTACTTCCCCCTGGAAGCCTCAGTTTCTTCATCTGAGCCATGGGCAGAATCCCGCCTGCTTCAAGGACAGTGAAGCTCAGCCACGCCACCACAAGTGAGAGTCCTTGCTGCATGGTATAGGGCCGTGGCTGTGCATGGGTGGGAGTTTGCACCCAGTTTTTCAAACTCCCATAGCGCCTGGCTGAGTCAGAGCTTCGATGTGCTTCACTGCTCTGCTCCCACCTCCAGGTACTTCACCTGCTCCTGCCCTTTCCAGGAGATGCTGTAAGTCAGGTGTTGGCCTCAAGGGGTCCTGAGTTGCTGCAGCCAGAGATTTCAAAGGGCCTGAGGAAGGACGGCTCTCAGATAGTCTGAGGCTTCTGGGCATAGCGAACCCAGAAGGGCCAGATGGGGAAGATCTGCCGCTCCCTGACTGTGACCTTGGGCAAATCACCTCCCCTCTTGGGTCCTCACTTTCATTATCTCAGAATGGCACTGTTCTCTTGAGTGATGATGATAAGTATTTAAAAATAACATCAAATAACCCAGCAGGGTGCACGGCACGTAGGAGATACTAGATAAATGTTAATTTTGTGATCCATTCTCTCTACCTTCTCCTCATCAGTTCCCGGAGATTTCCAGGAACCCTGAAGACCCTGCTTTGGCTGTGGCTTCTCCTACAGTTTCGTCAACTGTGAAATGGGGAATACAGTGCCTGGCACCTAGTTAGTGCTCAGCTCGTGTTAGTGGCTGTCATGGTTGCTGCAGCAGTCAGATAACCTTTTAGTTTGCACCTTGCAGACCCCCTTCCCAGGCTGGCCACCACTGGCATGTCACAGCTGCACGCCTCGGGGCCTTTGCTCAAGCTGCTCCCTCTGCCTGGCGCACCCTTCCCTCTGGCCAACTCCCCCCTGCCTTCCTCACCCCTTCTCCTTGGGCACCCTTACCACTTTGTTTTATTTTCTCCTGACACTTGCCAGGATCCGGAAGGATCTTTCTTATTTCTTCTATATATCTGTTTATCATCTGTCCCCATTAGTTTGGAGGTTCCAGAGGGCACAGCCCTTGTCTTGCTCTCTGCTGTGTTCCCAGCTCATGATATAGAACCTGGCACATAGTAGGTACACAGTGCATACATGTTGAGAGAAGAAATGAAAGAAGGAAAGAAGGAAGGAAGGAGGAAGGGAGGAAGGAAGGAAGGAAGGAAGGAAGGAAGGAAGAGAAAGAGGGAGGAAGAAGAAGAGATAAAAGGAGAAGAGAGGAGGGCAGTGGAGGCCCGTGGAGGTGGCCAGGAGGAGGGGCTAGCCGCCCCCTCCTCTGCTTCTCCCCACAACCATTTTTCAGATTCCCATGGCTGCTTTCACTTGAGCTTTCTTTCTTTTTTAAATTTAATTTGATTGTGGTAAGAACACTTAATATGAGATCTACCCTCTCAACAAGTTACCAGACGTACAATACAGTGCTGTTAACATACGCACCACGTTGTGGAGCAGATCTCCAGAACTTACTCATCCTGCTAAACTGAAACTTCATACTCAGCGATAGCAACTTCTTTCCCCCCGTCCCACGGCCCCCAGGCCCCTGGCACCCACCATTCTACTCTCTGCTTTTATGAGCTTGACTCTTGTAGGTACCTCATAAAAGTGGAATCAGGCAGTATTTGTTCATCTGTGTATCTGTGTCTGGCTTATTTCACTTAGCAGTGTCCTCAAAGTTCATCCATGTTGTTACATATTACAAGATTTCCTTCTGTTTTGTGGCCAACTAACCCTCCATTGTGTGTATATACCACATTTTCTTTTTCCATTCATCCATCAGTTGACATTTATGTTGCTTCCACATCTTGGCTTTTGTGAATAATGCTGCAGTAAACATCAACTTCAAAGTTTATGCACAGCAAAGGAATCATTTAACAGAGTGCAAAGGCAACCTACAGGATGGGAGAAAATATTTGCAAACCATATCTCTGATAAGAGATATACATCCACAATATATAAGAAACTCCTACAACTTAATAGCAAGAAAACTAATACCCGATTTAAAAATGGGCCAAAGACTTGACATTTCATAGGCATCTCTCCAAAGAAGACATACAAAGGGTCAACACGTACATGGAAAAATGCTCAACGTCACTAATTATCAGGGAGATGCAATCAGAACCTTACCTCTGTTAGGCTAGTGTCAAAAAACAAAGACCACAAGTGTTGAGAAGGACATGGAGAAATTGCAACCCTTGCACTCTGATGGTGAGAATGCAAAATGGTGCAGCCACTATGGAAAACAGTATGGAGGCTCCTCAAGAAATTAAAAATAGAACGACCATATGACCCAGCAACTCCACTTCTGGGTATACACCCAAAGGAATTGACACCAAGCTTTCCTTTGAAGTGGTCAGTCCTCTCCTTCCCTAGGTGTCCACTGGCCAGCAGCCACTGCCCTTCCCCCATTCCCATTGCCCCTGGGCCCACACATGTTGTTGGAGTGCTCAGGAGGGATTAACAGGCCTGGAAACTCAGGGACACCTCAACTTCTAAATCTGGTTTCCCAGCAGCCTGTGAAGGTTTCATTCATTGCAGGAGAGCTCACTTAGGCGTTAATAGGGACCTCTGCCACCACCTACTGGGCACTGGGGAAAGGGCCCTACAGTCACCCAGGGAGCCCCTCTGTCATCTGCACATTTGTAAATAAATGCCAACAACAGCAATAACAATGGCCATGATTTATGAGCCGATTATTCTACATCAGACTTTCTACCAGGTACTCTCAAGACACGATGTCTTAATCTTCAACAACCTTGAAATGTGGCTGGCACCATCCTTATGTATTTATACAGAGAGATGGGACTCAGAGAGAATGGTCAAGGTCACACGGCTAGTGAGTGGCCCAGCCTGGATTCTAACCCAGGCCTCTCCGGCCCCAAAGAGGGGCTGAGCAGTGTCCTAGAGAGGGAATGTGAGGGTGGGCAGGAAAGGGGGGACAAACAGAGTGGAGGGCCACAGAAGGCTCGGGAAACTACTCCTGGTGCCCTTCCCAGGAGGGTTCCCTGACAGTTAGTCACCTTCGGGGTATCCATGCTGTGCCAAGGCCTTGCTCTGAGCCATCCCCAGGACATCTTTCCAGCCACCATGGACATACAGGCCCTCACCCAACATCACAGCTGGGGAAACCGAGGTGTGCAGGAGCGGAGAGCCTAGATCATGGCTTTCCAGGAAGCGTGGGGCAGAGGAAAGTCTGACTCCAGCCCGGCGCTCTGGGGGCACAGATGATCAACAGGGAAGGGAAGGTGGATCTGCACACAGGTTTCAATGGTCTGTGTTAGCTCCTCAGGCCCCAGGGGCCAGAGTCGGGCTGGCAGAGTGGGCTGGAGAGATTCCTGGGCATACGCTCTGAAATGATGGCCCTGCTGCGGTCCAGAGCGCTGTCTGCCACGTTAGGAGGTCTCTCCAATGGGGAGCATGTTGCTGATGTCAGAAAGGTCAGCTCTGGCTCTCTTCCTGGCTCTGCCACTTTCTAGCTCTGTGACCTTGGGCAAGTTCCTTCAGCTTCCCGAGCCTCAATTTACCCTCCTGTAAAATGGGACTAATCACAGCCCCTACCATTTCGGGCTCAACTGGAACTCCAATGAAAACACGCAGGTAAAGCCCTGAATGCATGGTAAGTGCTTGATGAATGGTATCAAAGACCCCCCACGGACACATACCAGCCATGCCTCAAGTCCTCTTCAAGGTCAACAAGCAGGTGTGGTTTGATGGCTCTGCAGAGTTGGGGAAACTGAGTCACTGGGCCAGGAAGTGCCTGGGCCCAAGCTTCAGCCTGAGTCACAGGCCTAATGCTGGGAAACCTCCTTGTAGCCACCTCCAGAAATGCTTCACACCCCCGTCTGCTGGCTTCGGTGCCTCCTCTCCCTCTCTGTCCCACCAGCCAGGGGGTATTCGCAAAGGGCAGCCTGGGCCCCAGAATCTGTATCTGGTCAGTGGATGATGCTGGTATGCACATCTATGCCCACTCTGCAGATGAGGGAACTGAGGCTTAGAAGGGGAGGTGATTTGCCCAGGATCACACAGCTGTGTTGGGGTAGGACCCTGACTTGTCCTCAGCAGTGTCTACCACAGAAAGTTCTGGTAGCTAAACTCCCTCAGGACCGGCTTCCGCTGCCTAGCTCAGGCCTGGGATCAAATGCAGTGCTGCAGGAAGCCCTTCCCATCCCAACTTCCCTGAACTAGGACACACTTTGACGTCAACACATCCACATTCCTGCCCTCAAGCTCCAGGGCGGGGGCACTGATTTCCTCCCTCTGGAGTTGGCATCACAAACAGGAAGCAGGGTCATGTGGGTGGGTCCGGGCCAGGGCATCGGGAGGAGGGGGTGGGAGTCCAATTCGGGCTGTCAGTGCCCAGCCGGCGCCTACCTGGCTCCGGGCATTCAGGGAGGGCCAGGGGTCCTGTTATAATACACCCGCAGGGTCACACTGTTCCTAAGACACGTACAAAGGGCCTTCAGGGACGTCATCCCTTTTGGTCTTCACAAACTGTTGCACTCATTCATTAAGATTAATCTGACCGATTAACAAGAATGGCTATTTTGGGTTGAGCACTTACTCCAGCCGGGCGCTTTACATGAGTTCTCTCATTTAATGCTTATAAACAACCCTCTTATCTTCCTTTAACAGATGAGGAAACGGAGGCACTGGCAGGTTACATCAGTTGCCCAAAGTCCCACAGCTGTCTGGAGTGGGCAGGCGTTTGGACCCACCGGGCACAGGCCTCCTCCGGATCTCAGGCCCTTCTCATCACTGCAGTGTTGGAAAACGAAAATCTGATCATGTCTCTCCAGGGCTAACCCCTCCCATGATTCCCCTTTACTCTAGGGACAATATTCCGTGCCCTGAGGGAAGCATTCTACGCCTCCACCTCCCAGCTGGCTTTCTTGCTTTAAATGTACTGAGCCACTTCTCATTCTGGAAACCACTCTCATTTTTTCATTGTGACCACTTTTTATACAAGAGAAATCCAAGGGTCAAACAGGGGACAGAATTTACACCAGGTCACAGAACCAAGGAGGAGGAGAGTCACAGTCACATTGGGTCTGGCTGGTGCAAAGCCTTCCCTGCCTGAGGTTCCCAAATGTTATGGTGTGGTGGAATGGCCAGGGGCCTGTTCAGATGGCAGCTCCCTAGGCCCCACCTGGGAGAAGCAGGGAGGGGCCTGGGAACAAGCATTGTTAGTGATCTCCTCCGTAAGTCTACCTCTGCTCTCCAATCCTCTGCAGCCTCAGAGCTGTCCGAGGAGTCCCAGTTGTCACAGAAACTGCCAGACTTCCATCCTGTGGAGTTTCTCCAGCTGGGGGCCTTGCCCTCCCAGGGTTCATGTCAGTCAGGGGCCACCTCTCCCCTGGAGCAGCCCTGACGTCTCACTCCTCTTCCTCACAGTTCCACCGTGGCCACTCCATGTTTCCCTCCTCACTGTCCTCACACTCCCACCGGCAGGTGTGTTTCCCACATCTGGGAAGGGCTGGTGCAGACTGGGGTTGTCACACTTGATTGTGCTGCAGAATGCCCTGGGGGGCTTTTAAACACTGATGGCCAGGCTCACCCCCTAATCTCTGATTTGGAGGTCTGGGTGGGACCCTAGAGCATGCATTTCTTCTTCACTTTTCTTTTCCCTTTTTTTTTTTTTTTTGGTGAAGCCATCTTATGTCTCTATAGTTCCTTCAACTAAAAGCACAAATTCTCCAAATTCTTAAGCAAGGCCCTTTAAGTTTGTAATATTGTGTATACCTTTAGCAATAACTGACCACCAACTTGATTAAGGATTCATTTCTGGGTCTTTTCTAAAATTTTCGGCATAGCTTCTTTCTTCCAACCTTGATGCTCTCCACACATCCAGCCTTTCTCATAGCGATGTGAGGGGACCCGGGCTGATGGAAGGGTATTATTCCCAACGGCACCGCTGATGGTACAAAACAGCCATTTCTAGGTCATTCAAGGTGAACTTTAATGTAGGACTCTTGGGGTTAGTTTCCAAATCTCATTTGGTGTCATGCAGTGTCTCATTGGGCCTGCACACTCACTAGCAATCACCGGTGTATCACTAAGACAGTTTGGAAAGAAGGATGATTCTAGGGGGGTTACATGCCCGTGGTTGGGAGACCATGATTTTCTACCAAATGGCCAGGCCATGCTGTTGCCGGGGACCACACTTTGTGTGGGGGAGGCCAGATGCAGCGGAGGCCAGCCAGCAGGTACCGCTGTGCCTCAGTTTTCTCATTTGTCAAATATGGAGCCAATGATGCCTACCTCTCAGGGCTGTTGTTAAGGTTTGAAGGGCACGTGAGGGGAAGAGACCAGGATTTGTTTTTCTTTCCCGCTCAGAAGTCCTTTTTTAGGCTGGTTCCTTCCACGAATGTTTTTGAGTAAATACACCTAGTTCTCCCTTGACGCTCCTGGGCTCAGGTTTCCACAGGGCAGCGAGGATTTTTGCCATCACCCTGAGTTCTGTGGGAACTCCGTGAGGGAGGTGCTACTGGTTCAACAACCCCACTTAACAGATGCGGACACCGGCTGAGTGTCCTCCGCGGGAACAGCTGGGAAACGAATGGCAGGGGAGGGAGTCTAACCAAGTCACCGTCTTTAGTGGCCCGCAGAGCTTCTCACGGAGGTCACTGCTTCCACCCCTGGAGGAGGAGACCCCAGACAATGGGCTCCGCCCCCTGCCGATGGCAAATCCTTGAGTCCGCCAGGCAATTTCTCAGATTACGGCGCCCTCTGGTGGTCAGCGTGCAGAGGCGAAGAAGGCACGGAGCCTGGCTCCAGAATCGGACAGTCCTCCTCCGCCAGGGATTTATTAATTCCTTGATTCACCCATCCATCCATTTCACAAACATTTTTGCACTGCCCACTGAGGGTTCGCCACGGGGATAGGCACCAGGGACACACTGGGACCAAGACAGACGCGATGGCTGCTCTGGGAGGACAGAAGTTATTCACATACCAATGCTGATGGATAAATACAGCCTGTATTAGAAAGGCGTAGAGGAAAAATTCAGCGTGCATGCCAGTGTATGCCTGAGGGACTGGCCCGAGGCCAAGTCAGCCAAGCTTCCTGAGGTGACAGGCTTGATTCAGAGTTAACTAGAAGTGGGTGGGCATCAGTCGGGGAATTTTAGGCAGAGGAAACGGTGCAAAGCCCTGAGTGGGGAGGGAGCCTGCTGAGCGTTCAGGCTGGAGCCCAGCTGAGTGGGGAAGGTGGAGGGGGGCAGCGGTGGGAGACAGGCTGGGGAGGTGGGCAGGCCGAATCTCTCAGGGCCTTCTGAGCCTCCTCGGAAGCTTTCTTATCTCCCAAGTCCATCAGGAAGCTGTGATGGTTAAGGACATGGACCCTGGCCCCAGGCTGCCTGGGTTTGAATTCTGTCTGCATTTTGCCAGCTGGGTGACCTTGGACAAGTTGCTTAAGCTCTCTGTGCCTCAGTGTCCTCACTCAGGTAGTTGGGATGGTAACAGACTAACCAAGCTCCCTTCATAGGGCTCCTGTGAGGAATATGTGAGTCTGCACAGTAACATGCCTGGAACAGCGAAGGCCCCTGGGCATGCCCTGTGAATGCTGGCGGACATTATTGCTGCTGTTGGAGGGATCCAGGATGGGGTGACAGATCAGAATCCCAGTGGCAGGAGGACTCGGCCTCTGAGGAGGAGGCTTTGAAGGGACATGGGAGCAGAGAGGCCAGGGAGGGGCCGCTGCAGCCTCCTGAGAGGAGAGGGCGACCCCGCCTCGACCAGGGTGCTTGTGGGGACGAGAGGACATATTCCAGATGTAGTTAGGAGGTAAAGTCAATGGGGCTTGGTTCATGGATTATATCTGGGGGTGAAGGAGAGAGAGGGTCCAACATCACTGCCGAGACCCAGGACTTCACAACTGGATAGAGGATGAGATGGGGACGACAGGGGGCGGGGGTTGTTGTTGGATTGATTGATGGACTGAGTGATTGACGGGGAGGGCACTGGGGTACCCGGAGGTCCAGGGTTAGTTTGCAGGATGGTGGCCTGGAGGAGCTGTCCAGGAGATGGACAGGTGAGAAAGGGATTCTGGGTCACCTGCATAGGGCCAGTTACTAAAACCATAGTCGAGGATGTCTCCATGAAGGAGAGAAAACAGGTGGGGGAGGCGAGGCCTGGTTCTGAGAGCTACGGACCACCGGCAATGGCTGGTGAGGGCAGGATGGGCTGGAAGGACCCTCGGGGCTAGAGTTTCTGGTTCTACCAGCACCTGGCTCAGGAAGACACGCCTCTGTCTGCCAAACCTGGGCCCTCCTTCCTCAAAGGGCCTGTTCAGTCTAAATTCACCGTGTGCCTTCTCCCTGTTTCTTTCAAATGCCCCTCCCTTGCTGCCTATCCTCCACCGTGTGGCCATTCCACTAATTCTTTCAACTTCCTCTCCTCCCACTCCATTTCTTCCAGACCCTCCCTCTGTGTGCCCCGGCTCAGCCGACACAGCAAAGGTACCACCAGATGCCCCACAGCTCTGGCACTCTCCCTGCCTTCCATTACCTCTGCGCCCTGGGGAGGCCTCTTCCCTGAGGTCCCTCAAATGGGGGTGGTTTGAATTTTCAACACTCACAGATCCCAGGGTTAGTCGGTGGGGCGGCGTCTTCCTTGATCACCTGAGCCTCTTCAACATTTCCCACCTTCTTGCAAAACACCCACCGCTCCCGAGGTCCGTGGCGTTCAGCCCGCCCAGCCATTGCTCCCCCACCTTCCTGACACCGTTTCATGGACCCACTTCCCAACCCTTCCCTGCTCATTTGCGGGGAGCTCGAGACCTACCGTCTTCCTGTTTGGCCCAAGCTTTGCCATCATCTTGCGTGACTTTGCCAGCCAGTCCAATGCCATGCTTCCTTCTCTCAGTGACTGTGGACTCAATATTTCCTCTTTCAGTCCGCCCCCTTTTACTTTATCTATCTTAGGACTATGTCATGAAAGCAGTAGAAATTTATTCTCTCACAGCTCAGGAGACTGGAAGTTCAAAAGCAAGGTGTCCGCAGCATTGTTTCCTTTGGGCGGTTCTGAAGGAGACCCTCCCCGCCCCATTTAAATCACTTTAATCAGACACCGGTGTCCACCATTTCATTGAAATTGCTCCTGTCAATCTTCCAGAGGCCTCCACATCGCTATCCTATGGCCACTTCTCTGTACTCGTCAGACCACATCTCCCGGCAGCATCTTCACAGCTGACGTCTCCTTCCTGGAGAAACTCTTCTCGGTCAGGACACCACACAGACCTGCTTCCCGATGGCTGCTCTCCCCCTAACCGATCTCAGACCTTGAGAATCCTCAGGTGTGGTCCTGAGCTCCCTTCTTCTCTCCACTTACACTGTCTCCGCAACTGAGCTCATATAAGCTCGTGATTTTAAATACCTTCTATATGCTGTTGAGACTCATATTTATACCTCACTTCTAGGTTGTTCCCCCCAGCTCCAGATTCATCCGTCCACTGCCTGTCCTCTAGAATGTTCCACAGACATCTCAATATGAATATATCCCAAATGTGAAGTGTAGACTTTCCCATAAAACTTGCCCCCTTGTTCCAAGTCAACTGGCACCACCACCCATGCAGTGGCTCCAGTTGGAAAGTTCGGGGTCATCCTTGATTCCTCTCTTTCCCTCCCACCCAATCCAACCCCTCAGCACATTCTGTTGTCTCTGTCCCCCCAAACACATTCTTGCTCTGTCCACTTGTGTCTATTGGTCCTGCGCCCCCTAAGGCAGACCCCCTCCGTCTTTGCCCTGGACCAGTGTGGTACCCTGGCACCGCTCTCTGTTTGGCCTCTGCCCCACCCCCGGCCATTGTCCACAGCCATCTTCAAAGATTGACTGAACACCTGCCATGTGCCAGGTGCTGGGGATAAAAAGTGAATAGGATAGACCTGTCCTGCCCCCACTCACCTTCTAATAGGGTGAGAGAGAAAGCAACCGACACAAGGTGACAAATGCTGTGAAGAACATTAACAGGGTGCTGAAATAGACCAAGGTCTGCCTAGCGTGGTCATGAAAAGTATTTCGGAGTGACATTCAAGCTGAAACTTCGGTGTGGCAAGGCCTTGCGTGCCCCACTAAGGAGCTTTGGGCCTGACTGGAGAATTTTTAAAGGATTTTAAGCAGAGAACTGATACAATCTGGTTTATGTTTGAAGAAAATGCCTCCAGCTGCTGGGTGGACAATGGGTGAGGGTGGGGTGGCGTCACTAGGAGGTGGAAAGCACGGATTGGCCAGGCCATGTGCACAGCTCTCAGCTAAGAGAATGAGATCAGCACCCTGACCCCCAGAGGGCGGGGCTGGGGTGGGGTGGGTGGCTCCCCTGAGGAAAATCAAGGTGCCGTTTCCTGAAGAAAGGGAATGAAGGCAGGGCTGGGAAAAAAACAAAACAAAAATTATGGCTCTCCACATCAGGGACCACTGTGAAGTTCATCAAAGGGAATATGATGGACGTGAAGAGCATAAGAAAGTAAAGGACCTTTACACCTGGGGGCTCAGTGAAAGTTTATTGAGTGAAGAGCTTACCTAGGTATAAAATATGGAGGGCTGTGCATGCCAGGAGGGAAAGAGATCTCTCAACTCCTGCCAGCCGGTTCAGGAAGCCTGCAAAAGAGGCAGGAACTATCCTTCATGGTTTCTCCAGGATGTAACACTTATAAAGGCATGGTTCACAGGGTCCAGTCTGAGGTAAACCCTGTGGGGATCAAGACCACAGTCCAGCAAACAAACAAACAAAAACGTGTCAACATAGCACAATTCCTCTGTGTGTAATTCTGTCACCACAAAGAGGACTGACTTCCTACCCTCCTCTCCCACCCCCGCTGCTCTGAGCCTGTCTTCTAAATCCTACACAATCTCCCCCAGCCCCGACCTGACCTGCGGGACTCATGTATCTTCCCCTCTGCCTTTCCTCTCAGGACCCTCCCAAAAGGTGGAGAGGGGAGAAGTGGAACAAAGGCAGCAGGAGGGAGCCTAGGAAGACTCAGGACACACTCAATCTGGAGTAATTGTCCCACGGGCACTGCAGCTGTTAAAAATAGCCCCCTCTTGGACGCCTCCCCCACCTGTCTTCCTCACCCACCACACAGTTGTTGGTTCCCTGAAGAAGTAGCTGTGGGGAGCTCCGAAGAGCCCTGCTCAGAGCCAATGGTTTACTGCAGGAGACAAGAAGGAAGCAAATTGTTACAGATTAACCCAGCCTGGTGGGGGGTGGGAGGGGGCGTGGGAGGGGGTCTGCCAGGAAAGGTTTTCAGGAGGAGTCATGGAAACTGTTTGAATGGAGAGCAGGTGAGTAGGCGTGATGCAGGCATGTGTGAATGTGTGCACCTGCAATGTGTGTGTGGGGGGAACATTCCAGATGGAGAGGGAAGCATGTGCACAATGAATGAATCTCGGCCCCTAAACCCAGGCAGGCATGACATGAGCTTATTTCCTCCACACCTTCATTTCCTTTAGAGACCCCATTCCACTGGGGCTCCCTCCCTTTCCCCCAAAGTCATGGCCAAATCCCAGGGGCTTGTATTGTGCTGAGATGTTGATGGGGAGTAGGTGCAGAACACAGAGCCGATCGTCAATTTCATCTGTCCACATGGTAACCCAGGATGGTCCTAGAGCATCTGTTATGCGGGGAGTCCTTGCATCCTACTCACTTTCTGCCCTGCGGCATCTTTCCTTGGAGTGTGGAGAGAGAGAGAGATGCCAGGTAAGGAGGAAAGCTCAGGAGGTCAAAGAGACTCAGTTAATATTTTAAAAAGTAGGAGCCTTCCACATTTGTGAAGGCAGTTCACTCTGGCTAGCTCACAGCAAGCTGTGGGTATGGTGGTGCTGGTGGTGGGAACTGTGGGGGAGGGGAGAATAGCTGGGGTCGCCCGCCACCCTCTCTCTTATCAATAAAGCAGGGGGTGGCTTGAGTCTGACAACTGTCACTGCTCTCTCCCGCACAGCAGGTGGGCACTTTAAGGCCACCTGGGAGCCTTAATTTCACTCTACAAAGAACATGCAGGGAGAAGTCTCTAGATGGTTTGGGGCAATTAGATACCTATTCTGTTACTAGAGAAACTGAGAGTAACAAGTGCCAATGACTTTGCTGGATCATGGAGATGACAGAGCCCACATCTCACCCCTGTCCCAGGCACAACTCCTTCGCTGGAAGACAAGTAGGGAATCAAACAGCTTTTGGCGAGGCATTCTTCTGATGTAATCAGACTTACCTTCTTAGCATTAGCTGGGCAGTTTTGCAATTTATCAGGAAAACCACAGCTCTGAGGGAGAGGCTAACCAGGTGAATCAGAGCTTGAGTGTTTTCTATTTTATATGCAAGAGGAAGGAAAAACAAAAGGGACTATTTACAAAGAAATATTCAAGAGCTATTCTCAAAGTGGAGGATACCACCCTATCCAAACCAGCTCATTCTTGTACCTTTGTGTGTGTACTTTGTTTTGGGAGTTTTCTCATTTCAGTTTGTTTTCTTGTTTTTGTTTTGTTTTTTATTTTTGTTTTGTTTTGTTTTGTTTGTTTGTTTGTTTGTTTGGTTATTGGCCTGACAAGTCACCCAAGCTGGAATGAAGCTGCCTCGGAGACGTTGCATGTATTGTTCCATCTGTCTGGCAAACCCTTCTTCCTCTTCTCTGCATAGAGACCATCTGTTCCTTAAAGGTTCTCTACTCCTGGAAGCCTCTCCTACCTCCTTCAGCCTAGATCAGAGCTCCCACACTCTTCTGGGCTTACCCCAGCCATGACGCTGGCCACTCTTGTAAGAGCTTCCGTTTCTGTCCCCGCTCGCTGATGGTGAGGTTGGTGAGTGCAGCGTGTGTTGTGTTCATTTGCTAACCCGCTGGGTTCCACTCGGCCCACTCTCTTTAGACGGTTGTCCCTCTTGTCAGGTTTCTTCATGCCCATTATCCAGACACATCTTGCATTAAACAATAATAGTAATAGTTCCAAGATTCAGAGGTTGAAGCCCTAACCCCCAGTGGGACTGTATTTGGAGATGGGACCTGTAGTGTGGAGATTAAGGTTAAATGAGGTCATGGGATGAGGTCCTCCTCCAATAGGACTGGTGTCCTTATAAGAAGAGGAAGATACCAGACAGCTCTCGCTCTGCATGTGCACAGAGGAAAGGGCATGCAGGACACAGAGAAGGCAGGAAGAGAGGTCACCATCCCTGACAGCACCCTGATCTTGGACTTCTAGCCTCCAGAACTATGAGAAAATCAATTTCTGCTATGTGTAAGTCCCCAGCCTGTGGTGTCCTGTTATGGCAGCCCCCGGGGACTAGGACACAGGAGTCACCCTGATGGCCAAAGAGGCATTTTTCGCAGCATTGCCATTCCTTGTCTATATTTGAGGGTTTATTTTTCTTTCCAATTTTAGAAATTGTAGTAAAATACACATAACATAAAATTTACCATCTTAACCATTTATTTATTATTCAATTACAGCTGACGAATTCATTGTAGTAGTTTTAGGTGTACAGTGTAGTGCTTAGACATTTATAAAACTATGAAGTAATCCTCCCTCCTAAGTCTAGTACCCACCTGGTACCATGGACAGTTACTACAATAATATTGCCTATATTCCCTATGCTGTACCCTACATCCCCAAGACGATGTTGTAACTACCAATTAATACTTCTTAATGCCTTCCCCGTTTCACCCCCACCCCTCTCCCCTCTGGCAACCATCAGTTTGTTCTCTGTATCTATGAGTCTCTTTCTCATCTTAGCCATTTTGGCCCAGTGGCATAAAGTCCATCCACACTGTGTGCCACCATCACCACTGGCCATCTCCAGAATGTTTTTCATCATCACAAGCAGAAACTCTGTGCACATTAAACACTGACTCCCCACTCCCGTCCCCCGACACCTGGTAACCGCCCTTCTAGTTTCTGTCTCTATGAATATGGCTACTCTAGAGACCTCATATATGTGGAATCATACAGTATTTGTCTTTTGTGACTGGCTATGTCACTTAGCATAATGTCTTGAGGGTTTCTTTTCATTGCATTTCCCCTTGCTTGTTTTCTTTTGATGTGCCTCATACAGGGTTGCATGTGTGGGGTAAACTGAGCCACTCAGATCAGTGGCTTAAGGTGGGGGGCAGAGTTAGGGGCCATGTACCACCCTCTCAGCACTGCAGGGTCTGAGAAAGAACCTGTCTTGGCCCCAGCCCCAGTCTTTTGCCCACCTCAGTTCCAGTCCAACCCCAGACTCAGACGTCACCTCAGCCTGGCCCAAGTGTCACCCTAACATGGCCTCCTCAAGCTTCCCCAGATCCATGAGGCCATTTGCAGGAGCCTGCCTCCCCAGGTCACCTGGTGACATCTGGAGGATGCGCTGGGGGTGGGGTGGGGTGGGGGTAGTGGACGTCAGCCCCTGGACCTTGACTATCTGTCCGGCAGTTTCTTTCTGCTCACCTCTTTGCTGCCTCTCACCAAGACCACTAGAGGACGACAGTGCTCTACCTTCTAGAAAGAAAACTGTCAATCCCTCCCAAGGAGGAGCCCAGAGAATCCCCTTCCCTGGACCTCAGGACTTCCAGGATCACTGCTTATTGGTGAGAATGGGGAACAGGAGGTGCTGGGGGCATAGGGCCCTCATCCGGCATCAAACAGCCCTCCAGACCCCTGCCCAGCCCCCCCCCCCCCCCGCCCTCTGCCCATCTGTCTGTGGCCTGTGGGAGGAAGCCTGACCAGGAGCTGCCAGCCAGGCGAGTGGTGGGAGCCTCTTGAAGGGAGAGAGTCTGGTTATGGCAGAAACAAAATGTGTCTGGGACCTTTGCCCCTACCCTGGCAGCTCCTCCAACACGCCTCCCTGCCCCCTCTGTGCTTGGGCCGCTGCCTTCTGCAGGCTGTGCCCAGGCTGATCTCTGCTGGCCAACTGCTGCCCACCGTCCAAGGTGAGCCTCTTGCGTGAGCTCCTCAGGGAAGGCTTCCCCGTACTGGGGCCTCTGTGAAGAACAATTCTGGCGAAAACAACCCCAGGGCAGAAAGACAGCGAGGCCGGGCAAGAGGGATGGCCCTGGAATGGATCTAGTCTGTTTTGGGACTCCTTGCCAGGGGAGACAGAGGCTTAAGGGAGATGGGAATTGCTCAGAATAATGGACAGGATTCTTTTTTTGTGGAGGTGGCAGATGACAGCAGAGAAAGGAGAGGCAAACCAGCTGGCACAGGGGACGGGGGACAGGGGACTGGGGACAGATGGGGAAGGCCAGAGGCACCCCACTGGGAACTTCCTGACATTTCTGTCCTGCGGTGGCAATGGGAACCTTCTCCCACACCCCAGCTCTATCCCTCCATGGTGGGGCGGATCACCCTTGGGGACACCGAGGTGGGCATGGGCCAGTGCCTGAGGCTGTGGAGCAGGCCAGGCTGCAGACAGCTCCCCATCAGCTCAGCCTGGGGAAGGCCTGGCCCTTCCCACGCCCCTCCTGGAATGCAGGGGTCCTGGGAGTTGAGCAAAAGTGTGACTTTCCCTTTGGAGTCTGAGGTCAGTCAGCCTCCCAGGCCTGGGCCAGCATTCTTGATGGGGATCCAACACAAGCAACGCGCGAGGGGCTGGGGCAAGCTCAGAGGCCCGCGCGCCCGCCGTCTGATGGCCCCGAGCTGCCACTCCTTGCGGAAAGAAGGTGTCTAATACCAGAAGTGCCACACTGGGGGAGGGGATGTAAATACCAAAGTTATTTGGGAACCCCTGTGCTGGTCACCTGTAGATGCTGCTGTAAACGCAAGTTCCACAAGACTCTTCTGAGGGATAAAAGAGAGTTTCGTTCTGATATGATTTGTAAATCAGAAAACACAGCCATTGGTATAAACCGAAGATGTACTCTAACGTGGGAAGGATGAGGCAAGAGTTTTAAAGGCGAGAGTTGCCAGCTGATCAAAAGGATGGGTTGTTAGGGAAACAAGACCATAAACTTACATCCTTTGTTTTCTGACTGGTGAGAGCAACTGGATTTTCAGGGGTCTGCTAACTCAGTGGTCAGCAAGCAGGGCTGTGCGATAAGAACAAGGGGTAGTTTCGATTGACTCCTGGTCAGCAGAGAGAGTCACAGGATAGGGCCAACAGTTGGAGTCGTAAGACAGGGTCAGCAAAGTGTGTGGGGGGGTTTACAAGGCAGGGGCAAACGCCTCAGTTTCTTTTGGAGTTTACAAAATAAACTAGCAAAACAAGTTTTGTAGTGAAATGGACAGTGCAAAGAATGTGGTTCATCTGGTAGACAGAGAATTTAAATTGCAAAACGGCCCAGTCACTCGAGCAGGGTCAGAAACCAAATTGTAGAAGGGTCCAGATATTTGGTCACAAATTGTATTACAATCCTCACTGCTAACAGTGTCACAGAGCTGACTCATTGAGGCACACAGAGCCTGAAGGGAGGCCCAGGGGGCTGTGTGGGGGACAGAGGGGCAGCCCCTGGCCCAGCTAGGACGCGGGGGGGGGGGGTTGGGTGGGGTGCAGCAGATCCTATACTGGTAAAAACAGTAACCCCCATTACTTAGCCTCTCTAATGCCAGCCACTCCCTGACACAGTTCATCCTGACACAATCCACGATGGGGCGGACACCGTTCTCACTTTAGAGACCCAGAAACCAAGGCTCAGAGCGAGTCAGTAACTCGCCCAAGACCCCACAGCAGAGGCTAGACTCCATCACATTGGAAACGCCCACACAGAGCAGAGCTGAGATGCCGGGACACACTTTCCTAAGGACCTGAAAGTGGTCCTACAGGCGCCACCTAGAGGCAGGGAAGTGAGGCGCAGAGAGGGGGCTTCCCCGACGCACAACTCCATGGGCACGTCCACCAAACTTTGGGCCCCTTGAAGGGGGCAAGTGCTTCCTCTTTTGGGGGACAGGGCGTGGACATGAACTGAGGCCTATGCAGCCCACTCCTAAGCGGGCTCTCTGGACTCTTCTGATTGCTGAAGCCTCCCTAAGGCGGCTGGGGAGAGGCAGGCGAGGCAGTGGGAGGAGGTTCTGGATTCAGAGAGAAAGGTTTAAATCTGGCAGGCCATAGCGGGGAGAGGAGGAGCTAAGAAGGGGGACCAGACTGCCCGAGGCATTCTGTGCTGATGCAGCTGCCCCCAGGCTTCTGGAAGCTTCCCCTGGGTGCATTTAACAGCCAAGGTCAGGGCTCTGTTCCCACAATGGATGCCTGGAATATTCGTGTTTTCCATATCCCTGTGTGGGAGCCAAAACCAGCTTCCAAGAGCCAATCGAGTTGAGTCTGAAGGGAGAGGCGAAGATTTTCCTCCCTGGAATTGGACTAATAGACCTTGTGTAAGTCAAGGACCCAGCTTGAAGGCTTTTCTCTACTCTCCCGGCTAGGGGCTGAGCCTGCTTCCCTCCCCTCCCGACTTCCCCTCTTCCTTCTCCTTTCTCCTCCTCCTGGTTCTCCTTTTTCTGATAATTTACCCACAGACAGGCTGTGATGCTGAGGAAAGAGTCAGACCTGGTTTAGATCTGGGTTCCGCAGCTCACAAGCTGTGTCGATTCAGGGCAGGTCACTGCCCTTCTGAGCGTCTCTTCCCTTAACTGTAAAATGGGAGGATAACACCTACCTCACGGGCTGTTTGTGGGGTCAATGAAATCACAAGTGTCTATGTTCCAGGCCCATAAAAACCACTGGGTCTAAATCCTGGAAAATAATTACAAAAAGAAAGAGAAGAAATCCTTTTGTCTTTGAGAGGCCATACAGAGTGGGATAAAGCTACTTCATGTCTCTGAGTCTTGGTTTTCTGTCCTACAAAATGAAAGTAACGATGGAAACTATTATACCTCAAAGAGCTATTGTGAGGATTCAATGATGTAATGGATGCCCTTAGCACATAGTAAGTGGTCATTAAATGACCCGTTGTTACCACTATTTTTGTGGAGGAGGATTTGTCTTGCAGGAACACAAGAGGTCCCCATACACAATGGTAAAGCTCCCGAGGCTACACTTCAGCTGGCAGGGGGTGGGGGTCAGTGGTGGTGGGGGTCAGGGCACAGGCTCTGGGTAGTGAAACATTAGAGGAGAAATATAGTGTGAGCAGGAGCATAGCCCAGGCATTAGTAAGAGCAATTACATTAGTAAAGAGCAACACCAAGGAGAAAGAACAATCCCTAAATCACATCACTAAATGATCCAGAGCCTTTATGCCTTGAATTCTATCTGTCCCAGCAGCCTTAGAACCACACTGGTCTGAACATGTCTGTTTATGGGTCTGCCTTCCACCTCAGATTGGTTGTTTCTTGAGGGCAAGAGCCATGTCATACCTGGTTTTGTATCAGGTATGAGCATGTTACCGAGACTAGTTCAGGGACTTGGCTTTTGATCCAAGGAGTCAAAGGAAAGACAGCCCTGGGACTTTTCCTGAAACTTTTTGAAAGGGTTATTTAGCTGGCACAATATAAATTAGGAGCCACTAGAAGGGCATCTTGATTACCACAAAGGGAGAGCCGGCCTGGGAGTGGTGTCAACCCAGAGGAAAGCAGAACTGAGAGAGAGAGACCCAATGACACGTTTTAACAATTGGGTCCAGCCATTCCTGAATCCAGAACTGACCTGCTGAGTTGTGTGTGTTATTTCTTAAGTTAGATTTTTCTTGAGTTGGGTTTCAGTCTTTTAGAACCAAAAGAGCCTAGATTAATATGCCACGCCCCCAACCTTTATTTTAAAAAAATAAGTCTTAATTATTAGGTGGCACCTATGAAAATGACCCTTAACCCAGTAGAAGTGGGTGATATCATAGGAAGGACACCTAGGAAGGGAGAAAGGAGCCTGGGTTCTGGGAAGTCTCTGCCCGAGACCTAGAGGAAAGGGTACAAGATTAACTCTGGAGCAGGCACACCTGGGATCCAGTCCTGCTTCTACCTTGGAGGGACCCTGGTTCTCTCACCTGTAAAATGAGGACACAAACATTATTGTGAAGATTCATTCAGAGAATGTGTGAGAATCGGGGTTTCTTCTGCTTGGTGAATATTAGTTCACTTCTCTTACCTCACTGCTCCTAAAACTGTGTCAGCAAGCCAGGCCGTCCTCGCAAGCCAGGAGGGACAGGCCTGTGCAGCTGCTTCACCTTCTTCCTTTCCCCCCTATTCCTGATGCCACTGTAAGTCTCCACCCCAGAAATCTGGGCCCTAAAGCCTGGCCTGGAGGAAGCCCAAATTGGTCAGCCTGGCCTGGCCTCTATTAGAAACTTGCAGGCCCTTATCTCGACCGTGACTAAATTTGGATCTCAAACTCAGACAACCAGCCTGGGAATTCCTGACGAATTCCAGCAAGGGCCAGCCGTTCTCCGTGGTTTTTGCAGAGAAGGGAGATTTTTCCAAGTAACAAGTTTACATTAACAGTAATAACTGGTCATTATAGAAAATTTGGAAAACGTCACCAGTAACACCATCACCCAGCCCCAGCCCGAGGCTGTTTTGCTTGTTTTCTGTCGGTCGTTTCAATGCACGGTCAGGTTTTTGGCTGTTGATTTTTCTTTTCCTTTTCTTTTCACATCCATGAGATCAGAGTGTATGGAGTTTCCTATGTTCATGTTCCCACCGTATTTTAACATAAAGATATTCCTGTGTCATGAACTCTGCTGAGGGCACATCACTCGCGTGGTCTCAATAATGCTCACACCCATCCTAAAATCAGCTCTCGTTCTTCTGGCTTTGCAGATGAGGAAACTGAGGCCCAAAGAAGTTTAGTATCTCGCCGGCGTCGTGGTGGAGCCCAGGCTGTCTGGCTTCACAGCCCATGCTATTAACCAGGTCTCTATCTGCATCACCGTTTATTGAGCCTTTCTTAGAGAGACGCCTGTTGTTTTCGCCTGCCCAGCACTCTTTCATTGCTCTAATTTCTCCTGAGGACTGAGATTCCCCACTTTCAGTTTAGGGAAGCTATTGGGCGGAGCTTCCTTAGTGGAGCTATTGGAGAGCGTGTACTTGGATCTGACCAATCAGAGCCCCCTATCTCTCTGGCCTCCGTGACTGGTTCAGGATAGGGCACGTGACCCAGGTTGGTCCACACAGGGATTGCCGAAAGGCAGGATGTAACATGGGCCTGCAGCTGGATGTCTTGAGAACCTGCCTGGGAATGACGCTGGAACGAAGGAGGGCAGAGGGAGAGGGGGAGAGACCAAGTCCTGTTACAGCATTTCACATTCTGGGTCCAGCTGCACCTGAAGTGGGTTCTTGGGTTCTGCTACTGGACTGCTGAATCCTGAGCTTTTTAATCCCCTTAAGCCAGTGCGAGTTGGGTTTCTGTCACTTATAACCAAGAGTTCTGGCAAGAACACCCTGGTTGTTGGACATTAGGGTTGCTTATAGTTTTTCTTACCGAAAGGCAAAATAATGCTGCAATGAACATCTTTACATATAGAACTTACCCTTTGATTAGAATTATAATTATTTGATTAGAATTATTTCCTCGTGATATTTTCGCAGTAGTTACTTGGCAAAAGGATCAAACATTGTCAGGGCTCTATAGACATTCTGCAAATTGTTTCCTCAAGGTTGGCAATGATTTGTATCCCTCACCTCCACTCCCCAACTGTGTATATAATTGTGATTTTAAAAAAGGAGCTCTGAAGAGACTTTCTTTCTTACCAAGCCAAAGTTGTATTTGTTTTTAAACAGGAAAATTATGTAATATAAAACAGATAAAAACAGACAAAACTCAAAACACACAACACACAAAAGCACAACACACAAGACCAGTGCAAACCCTTCCCAACCCATTTGCCCCAAATTTCAAAACCTTTATTACAGATCCCCAAAGATTAGACTGTATTGGAGAGGTCACAGTATTGAATCAGAAAAGTAAGAAAAGTAAGAGACATTTTTTAAAAAGTCTGTACACAGGTAATGAGGGGTGGGGACAGATACTTCATCAGTCCAACATCAAAAACATAATGCAGAAGGATTTCAGTGATTATCACAATTTCTAGAACACTACAATGTATGCTAGTCCCCTGCCCACTTTTGAAAGTTGCTTTTAAAAAGGATAAAAAGTGCACAGACACTTTCATAAGGCACAGACATTTTGCACAAGTCATTTCAGTAGGGACTTGGAAAAGACAGTGAGACAAATACCGAAAAATGCCAGGTGACCATGTGTTCCTGAGCCAGTGTCCCTCTGCTGGAACTGTGGCAGAGATGGGATCTAGCAGTGGGAGGTTTCTGCCTCTCAGTCTCCAAGACTTTGCATAATCCCCTTCTCAGCCGGAACTCACTGGGGATTCTCCAGGGACTTGGGAATTGATTTCCAGCCTGAAAGTAGTAGGTAGCTATCTCCCCACATCTTTCTGGGAGGACCTGAGAATTGTCATCAACTGGTGGGGACTTTGGAGATTCTGCCCAAGGCCGTTTGGCAGCAGCTCACCTACTGCAAGGTGCCTGGCATTTCTAATGCACAGGAGGCTTTTCGAAGCATGCAGGACGCTCTGGGTCTGGAAAGCAGTCATTGGGCCCTCACCAAGATACATGCCCTCGGAGCAACAGAATGGCCAAAAGGGCCACTGGATTCTGCCCCTAATGTCTCATTACTCTCTTAATGTCTCTACGTCTGACGTCAGACCTAGGGCACTCTCCTCTCAGCTCCCTCCTCCCAGCACCCCACACCTCGTAGGCACTCAGCAGACGTTTGCTGAATGACTGTGTGCATGTGTTTTATCAAACCTCTGAACACTTATAACTGGATTTCTGATTTATTCAGCAAATCTTTAATGAGTACCTACTACGTAGACACAGAACCTGACACAAGAGGGATCAAATCAAAGTTTGCAAATCTGTCCATCTCCTGCTCTGGACCACGAGCTCCCTGAGGGCTTCGTCATTAGTCCCAGTTCCCAAACCTGCGTCCAGAACACAGGCCATGCTGAGCAGTGGGTGTTGAATGGCTGAAAAAGTAATGCTGTATTTAGGGAAGCAACTGTCCCGGGGAAGCTAAATCCCAGAAGATTCCTAGTTCTGGGAGGACTAGGAAAAGGAGCTTGTTTTGATTTGGAATCAGCCCAATTTTTCTGGCGATTCAAAATGAACACGCACAACATGGGGCCTCCCTGGCCCCCCTCCCCCATCCCAGCCCTGGGGGCCCTGCTTGAGGGGGAGGTGGTCACGAGGCCCAGGAAGATGGTGGGACAAGGTCTTCGGCCCCTCCCTGAAGCTGTCCCACATGGGTGCCCCCGGGGAACAGGAGGCCCTTGGTTTGGACACAAGCTCTCACATAGCTCAGCTCCACGGGGACGAGGTGGGCAGGGGGCAGATGAGACTAAAAGGAAGGACACTTGTCCTTCCAGGGTGTGGGTGGCACAGGGGCTGCAGCCTGGGGCTGGGACCCTCCACACAGGCACAGGTGCCCAGGATCTTTCCAGGTGCAGCTCAGATGAGTTTCAAGGAAGAAAAGTCAGGCAAGCTCAGGCTTTCTGGACCTCGGGCCACGCAGTGAAGAGCACTCACACTCTTCACACTCCTGGGTTTGAATCCTAGCCTGCCAATTCCTGCTCTGGGATTCTACGACATTTCACTCTCAGGACCTCAGTTCTCTTGCCTGCCTAATGGGGATAAAACCATATTTCATGGATTCTAAATAACAGTTTTTTTTTCACATTTCAACATCTCTGATTGGAATTAATTGTATAGTTATGGCATCTGACAGTTAAAATTGGCAGTGTTCTTTCCTTAACCGTACACCAAATATCGGTGGTGTCTCAGACGTGACTCCATGTGGTAATAAGACCTGCTCCCAGGATCAATGTGTGGAGGCAGCTCCCTAGCCCAGAGCCGGGGCACACAGTGTGTGAAATGAAAGAGTGGTTCCCTTTCCTCTTCCTCCTGCCCCCGACTGGAGAGTTTACAGCATCAGGAAATGTCTGGTTTTTAGGAGATAAACACCCCCTTAATTCCTCTTTGACACAGGGAGGCTATTTATAGCAGCTGCAGAGCAAGTCAAACAGGCCACCAGCTCCTTTTGTCCAGGTAACAGGTCGCCGGGAGCATGGTCTGGTCCACCCTGGGTCCAGGCCCTTGGCCACTGGTTTCCTGGTGGTGTCTGTACACTACCCAGGCTGGACGCCAAGGGGGCAGTCTGGAAGGGCAAGCGGCAGGAAGAGGAGCTGGCTCTCCCAGGCCACTGAGAGGACCAGAGCTTGTTGTGACTGGCTCAGGCCAGTCAGGGGGACTTGCCTGGAGAACCACAGTCCTGGGGGACGACGAATCCTTACACAGGGCCTCTGCCCACATCCAGCACATGGGGAAATGGAAGGCTCCCACTGACCAAATTCAGCGAGGTATCAAGTGCTTGCCTAGATTCTCAAACTCTTATCTTGGCAGATGCTGGGGTTCCAGGAACTCCCCTCAAAGATTCTACTGCAAAATTAAAATGGGGGCGTGTTTCCCAAATTCACTAGGGAAAAGAACCAACTAGGGGTTCTTGCAGGGGCAAGAGTAGGGGTTCTAAAGTTGAGATCAGAAAACTGACCACTTCCAGACAGAGAAGCAGCAAGTAGTTTAAGACCTGGGGCATCACAAGGGCACAACTGGCTGGTCTCATGGGACTTGATCTGACGAGGGCCCGGCCCGGCTGGGCTCTGGGCTCCAGACACCCAACAAACATTCATTATGAATTCATAAACCCTGAATGTTCTCCTTTGCCTGTCTCCCTCAGCAGATGAACAGATTAGCAATTGTAATAAAAATGACACCTACTCTTTGCAAGCTGTCTCGGGCCTTTCAGAATGTTGTGGTGGGCCCCCCAAGAGCCCTGGAGGGGGCAGGTGCTAGACTTCCTTTTGGATAGACTGGGAATGGAGAAACAGAGAGGCCCAGGGACTTCCCTAAAGGCACAGCACAAGACAGGGCAGATGTGGGTACCAGAACTGGGGCAAGAAAGGAGAAGCAGGTGGGGGTCTGGGAGTCTGCAGAGATGAGCCCAGGCAGGGGGAGGTGTGGGGGTAGGCTCGGGGTCCCATGAAATGCCTAGCAAATAGCCCTGGGAGGGGGGAAAGTCCGAATGTCGGCATTTTCAGTTCATGTCTCAGCTACTTGTTAACCTCCTAATGACCAGTTACCATCTTAGTAATCAGCAGGGGAAGATAAGCTTAGAATCAGAGGAAAGATGGGTTGCAACGCTCTGGTTCCTCCTACTTTGACCACAGGTTGCCCTGAGGACGCCCACAGGCCCGGTGTTACAACAGGAAATGTGGAAAGTTGTCTGCGCCTTGTAGTGGCCTTTGCAGCTCCAGGGAAGTCACCTCCCTCTAGGCTTCTTTCCCTCACCGAGGAAAAGAGAACCTGTGGTTAGTCTCCTTGGATATGGCGGGGCAGTAGGTATAGATTAAAAGCATCTAAGGACGGAGTCAAGTGCAGTGTGCTTATTATTAGGCTGTCTGGGGGTGAAGGGGTGAAAAGGCTTCTGGGACGACACTGCCCAGAGCTCTCCGCTGGCTGCAGCACCCATCGACACTCTCCAGGACAGAGTTAAATTGTTAAACCAAAGAGGCAAATTGTTCTTTTATGTTCCCCTCCCACCTACCCCAAGGAGTTGCTGCTTTGGAGCTGTAAACAATGAGCTATTTTTTTCTCCGCTTAAAAAATCTGACTGTTTTTTCTATACCTCCCCAGGGAGTTCTGTTTAGGTGCAGGCGTCATACATTCAAAACCAGCTGACATCACAGCCCCACAAAGTGAACAATTTCTAGTCACGCTGGGTTCCGGATCGCACATTCCTTAGTGTTAAATAACCTCCTAGAGCCAGGATCCCTGGATAAATACCGATGCATTCTCTCTCTTTCTGTCACACATGCCCTCTCCCTTTTTGGTCTCCCTCCCTCCCCTCCCTCTTCTCTCTCATACACACAAACACAAATAACTCAACCCACCCCCAGCAAAAAGCATTGCACAGAGGACGCTCTTTCCCAGCCAAGGGGTCACCGAGGGTGGGCAGTCTGCCAGGCAGTTCCTGAGCTTGCTCTTGGGACAGCCTTTTGGGGGCAAGGGCTTTTGAGCCAGAAGCAATCCGCGCCAGGGCTCAGCCCCCGGGGGGCCTTGTTTCCATGACTGTCACGCCTTGCCCACCACTGGAGAGTGGCAGATGAGATGGCTGCTGCCCTTGGACTCTCTGGTGGCTGCGGTGGTTGCCGAGCCCAGGTTGGTTTCAGAAAGGTGACCTTGATCTGGCCGGGGCCCATCAGTGGGCCAGGCTATGGCCTATAGATCTTAATGACATCTTTGATGGGCCGCCGGCAGATGGGGCAGCAGGCCCGGGCCTGCCTCTTGAGCCGCAGGCCACAGCTGTGGCACAGGCACATATGTCCACACGTGTAGATGACTGTGTCCACCTCGCCATCGAAGCACACCGTGCACTCACCGTTCTTGCTGCCTGCCGGCTCCGGTGGGGAAAACACGGGGGACACCGGGGGGCTCAGTGGGGAGCTGGGGGCCGTCACTGTAGAGAGGAAGAACAGGACAGACCTGAATAAGTGGTTCTCAGGTGAGCTCTGCTGGGGCACCCCAAGACAGAGCTTCCATGGTAGAACCGTGGGGAAACAACTTGGGGAGACACCGATTTTGAATTTTCTCCTGGGTTTTGCCCCTTTTGCTACCCCCCTACCCCAAGCATCCAGCACCATTTTCGCCCTTTGGGATGCCATATCTAGATGTTTCTCCTCCCTCTAAATGAATGCACTGAGGAAGGAGAGGACACAGCAGGGAAAGGTGGCCACTCTGCGTAGCCCTGGGAAGGCACTGACACAGCCAAAGGAGCCAGGCCAGCTGTCAGTCCCTGCCCGCCCAGGGTTTGCATTTCCTTACCCAGGGATGACTCGGAGGCTGAAGACGACTGGTTGACACTGAAGGCCATATCAGAGTCGCTATCATCCTGGGAGCCGCTGAGGGACCCTGATGGCGATGTGGTCGCAGGGCTGGACTGCAGGGTGCCTGAGACCAAAGAGACTCCATCAGGGGCAGTGGGAGGTGAGCGCTGCTCTGCTAGCCCCTGGCTCTCCACTGCGTTGCACGTTAGCCTCCCTGTCTGTCTCATGGGAGGATGAGAGCCAGGCAATCACAGGGTTCTGCTAAGGACTTTGCCTGCCCAGCCTCCATCCCCGTGTATTTCAGAACCAGTACGAGGATTTTGTTTTGGAACACTACTTCCCCCTCATTCACACAATCCAGGCCAGGCCAATAACTTCCACCCTTTGGTCTCAATGGTGATTCAGGGAAGGTCACCACGTGACCCGATGAAGGCCAGCCAGGCCTTCACTAGAGCTTTCGCTCAAACTGTGGGGAAAGGAGGGACTCATTCCATTGGGAGGTAAGGCCAACACTGTAGGGCCTGCCCGAGAGTGAAACCAACACAGAGGAAAGTGAACTTTGAAATGGAAAGAGATGGGATCCTGATGACATTCTTTCCACGCGGAGATCAAACAGTTGCTGTTGTTAGCGTCACTACATGTTAAGCACGCTGGAGGTGGCAGGCACCTGCTGAAAGCACTGCAGGCACCTCATCACTTCGTCCTCAGGTAATTACTGAGGTAGGTAATTACTCCTTTTCTACACAGAAGGAAACTGAGGCTCAGAGAAGATCTGTGATTTGCCCCACGTCTTCACAGCTGATCAGCTATGTGACTGGGACAGTCATTTCCTCTCTCTGTGCTTCGTTACCTGGAGATGGGATCCTGGTAACGGTTTCATATGGTCATCAGGACAAAACTGAAGGAGGTAACATGAAACGTTCATCGTTTCTCTTGTCACTTGGACTTTACTTCCTGAACCATGCAACTGGAGCTGTGCTCTCTGGCAACCTTCCCTGACCAACACACCCTTTCCACCACGCAGGAGAAAAGCCCCTCTGCCCTGTTAAACATCACACAGTGCAGCTCTCCATTTGGGGCGTCTGTGTCCTGTCCCTCACGCGGCCCCATCCTGGAGCCCTGGGCCTGGCCCACAGCTGGTGGGCGCTCCGTGATCATCTGTGGCATGAATGAAGGCAGATTCATCTCAAGATAAGATGGTTCAAGCCTCCATTCCATTTTCTGTGGACGGTGTTATTCTTATTTCCTCGTTTACGTGCAGTTGTATTTACTTTTCCTTACACTTAATGTGTATCACATGTAAAAACGAAAAAAAAACAATGAAAACAAAAATTGCACCCACCACTTACCGACTGCCTAAATAAAGCCTGCCAGGTCCTGACACCCCCGGGTACTTAGGTCAGTGTGGACAAAGTGTGGTCCAGGGAGCTGCTACACGGGTATCCCCGGGGCACACCCTGAAAAGGCATCATCTCAGGGGCCACCCCTACCGCATAGGCAAGTCCAGGTGGAGGCGGGCGGATCTGATGCGCGCTCCAGTTTGGAAACCGCGGGCTGGGCTTCAGCGCGGGCTCCCGCAGCCCCGCGGCGCCCTCGGGCTCCCGGGGCGGGCCCCGCGCACGCGCACGCGCGCTCTGGGAACTCACCGAGGAGGCGCAGCTGGCCGGCGGCGCCGCCGCGCACGGCGAAGAAGGCCCAGAGCGCCTGCGTGGTGTCGACGCACAGCAGGCGGCCGCGCGAGCGCCCGTTGACGCCCAGGAGCACGTCGCCGCCGGGCCGCAGCGTGAAGCTGAGTGCGTCACCGCCGCTCGGCACGGGCCCGGCGCGTGCCACCACCCAGTACTCTTTGCGGTCGAGCAGTGCGTCGGGGTCGGCGGGCAGCTCGGCGGGCCGGAGCCCGCCCGGGTCGCACGACGTGATGCCGAAGGCCAGCGCGCCGGGCGCCGCCAGCCCCGGGCGGCCCACTTCCACGAAGAGGCTCTCGCCGGGCCGCAGTGGGCGCTCGGAGAAGACCAGCGTGCGGCCGCCATCGGGCCGCGGCGCGCAGGCCACCTTGCGGTCGGTCGAGAGGCTCACGTCGGGCCCGCGCGTCGCGTGGAAGCGCAGGTCGGCCTCGAGCAGCGCCGGCGAAGACGCAGGCCGTGGGCGCTCGCGATGCCCGCACGGGATGGCGGCGACCGAGGCGTCGGCAGGGGGCGGACCGAGGGCGCGGCCAAGCGCCAGGTGGCCCAGCTTGGCCACCACCTGGTTGTTCTCCAGCTCGTTGTTGTCAAAGTTGGCCGCGTCGAGGCTGCTGGGCGGCGGGCAGGCGCTGAAGCGGGCCTGGCTGAGCCGCGCGGGTGGCAGCGTGTCGGCGAATGCGCTCTCTGTGCCAGGACAGAGGAAGGGCGGGTGAGGGCGCGGGCCGGCCACCGGAACCCTGCCCTCCGGAACCCCCCACTTGCCCCGCGAGCTTTGCCCCGCGGTCTCAGGCAGCCGCCACCCCCATCCCAGCCTCTCTCCGTTCTTTTTCCGGTTCTTTTGTGAAGATATTTAAGAACCACAGTGCATGCACATCATTGGATTAAGCATAATCCTTAGTTTCCTAAACACTTATCTTTGGGATGGGCAGCTAAGGCCCTTCCTTTTTTCCTCCTTCCATCCCCCCTTCCTTGTCTCTCCGCTTTTTCTCTCCAGCCCTTTTCTCTCCCTCCTGCCTTTTTTTCTCCCTTCTTCACTCTTTCTCTGTCCTTTCTTCCTTCCTCCTCCCTTCCCTCAGAGGTGTTAATATTTTTGAAAATTTAAAGGGCCTTTGAAAACCTTTATTTGCCTCCCCAACTAGAACACAAGCTCCAAGGAAAAGAGCGAACACTTTTGCTCTTTATTTGTGGCCTTATGTGACAAGTACTATTTTAAGCTCCTTGCATGAGTTATTTAGTCCTCATGCAACCTGTGAGGTGTGTATTGTTATTACCTGCCATTTAGCAAATAAGGATGCTGAGGCACAGAAGTGAACATGACCAAGGTCACAAGGCAACTAAGTGGCAAGGCCAGGACGAGAACCTAGCTGTATGGCTCCCGAGTCCGGACTCCTCACATGCTGACTTTGAAAGAAGGCAGCAAAGAGCACAGTGCCTGGGAGGCACTCAAACACTGAATGTATAAGATTTCTATAAGAGAGGGCCTCACTCTAAAAACAAGAAACTAACGGAGTTTTTTAAAAAGTTACAGTTGTGAAAATATTTTTTCAATTTTTAGTGATATGAAAAAATGTTCTTGATACTACATATTAAGTAAAAAAGCAAAACAGAAGTAGTGTTTATCATTCAGATAACAGGTCTTCATACTTTGGTCGATTCCTAGTTAATTGTCTCCCCAGCTAGATAGAAGGTGAGTGCCTGGAGGGCAGGGTCTGTGCCAGTATGTTCACCACCATGTTCTCGGGTGTTTAGCAGAGGACTTGGCAAATAGCCTTCATTATTATGTAGTTTATTGGATGAATAATGAATGAATGAGATCTCTAGCAGAGACTGCCACTCATAAGAAATCAGGGAAAGAAAAGAAACAATCACTAAAGTATTTTGAAGTTTTTTTTTTAAGTGATAAAAATATTCTTGTTAACCATAGTAAGTAAACAAAGCGAGAAAATGTGTTTCTCAAACTTTTAAAACCAGATCCCTCTAGCTAAGATTTTGTTAAGTGTTACTATTCTGTAATTTATATCATGAAATAAAATATTTCTTCCTCTTTAGTTTTCCAAATATAAAATTAAGTCATAATAACAAACATGCTTTTTCAAAAAGCCAGCCCTAGTCCCTGGTGACAGTCTGATACGTTACTCTGCACCCTCACCCCCTCCATACAGGGCAGATTTTGTAAACTGGCCTTCCAGGTTCTGATCCTGGCTCACAGACCTGTTTGGTTGGTCTCCTGCTGTTTTTTTCTTTTATCTATTTTGAAAAGTAAACCTATACAAATAATGCCGATTATCCAGATTCAACAATTATCAATGCATGGCCAATCCTTTCATTGAAACCTCCACCAACTCTCCCTCCTATACTTTGAAGCAAATCCTAGACATGCCACTTCATCTGAAAAACATTTTAGTGAGTCTCTAAAAATTAAGGACTTACTGTCATGTGTGTGAGAATATGCTTTTCTCCCAGTTTGTTTAAGATCCAAATAAAGTTCACTTGTCGTTGGTCTCTTTTAAGCTGTAGGTTGCCTCTTTACCTCTTTTCCCCCCTTCCATTTGTTTGTTGAATGAACCACCAGTTGGTCTTTAAAAAATTTTTTGAATTAGTAGCCAATACTTATGAATCAGGAAATTTAACTTAAACTGGATTTATAGCTTCTCTTGGTAAATCAGGAGGCCTGAATTTTGGCATGGCAACCACCAGTTAAAGCTTGCCCTTTTGTTGAAGATACCTGCTCTCCCTCCCCATGGCCCTGAGCTGGTCCTCTTCACCCATCTCAGCCACTGGCTGGGACCCTGTGGGCATCTGAGTATGTATGTCTGGCCTTAGAGGATGCTTCCCCATAACATGAGGGAAGAGGTGGGATTTTCCATGGTGAAAAATCAGAATAGTGGCTGCCTGGTGGGGATAAAGGCTGACTCAGAAGTGAGAGCTTTCTGGGGTTCTGGACAGGTGTATAAAACTGCCAAAACTCAAACCTGAGGTCAGCGCATTCATGGCAGGTAAATGACATGGAAAGTTGTATCGCTGAGAAACCTGCTCTCCTGTCACAACCCCAGAAATCAAGGCTGGGTTGGCTCAAGTGCAACCTGTGAGTTCAAGAGCTAATAAGGTCACAAAGCAGGTCAGTGGTTGCCAGAGGGTGGGGGGTAGGAGAGAATGGGGGTTCACAGCTTAATGGGTCTGGGTTTCCCTATGGGGTGACTAAAATATTTTGGAGCTAGATAGAGGTGGTGGTTGCCAACTGAATGCCACTGAATTGCACACTTTAAAATGGTTACTTTTATGGGAATTATACCTCAATAAAGAAACGGTTTTAAAAAAAAGTCTCAAGATAATTGCAGCAGACTCCTATCCCCATGAGTTTCACCACCAGGATTTCAGCCTTAGTGGCTGTCTCTGTTAGCACCAGGGCCACACTTGTCTGCCTGCCTCCCCGGTGGACCTTGAGCCCCTTAACAGTGGGCCTGGATCCGATACATCTCCATACTCCATGCCTGACAGTGTAGATACTCAAGGATTAAGGCATAAATTTCACTGCTGAGGGAGGGAGTGGAGGTGGGAGAAAATGAATGAGCAAATGAATTAATACATGAATGAACAAGTGAGTGAATGAGCAAACAGACAAGGGAGTGAAGGAATGAGCAAAGGAATGGATGAAAGAATGAGTGAGCAAGTAACTGAGTGAAGGAGTAAATGAATGAATCTGGGCCAGACCATGGACCCTGGACCCAACCCAAGTGTGGGTTCCAATCAGGCTTTGGATTAGCAGTGCAAGTCAGCTAACCGATTCGTGCCTCAGTTTTCTCATCTATAAAACGGGGGTGGCGAGTTGTGAGAAATAAATGAGTTAAAATGTATCAAATGCTTAGAACAACACCCAACAAAGTGAGCACTCCGCATTCGTATGAAAGAAATATACATCCATGCACAAAGAGAACCACCGCCTGGTCCTCAGGGCGACGCCCCGCCCCTTTGCAGCGGAATCCACGACCTACCGAGGAGCTGCACCTCGTCGGTGATGCCATAGACGTCGATGAGTGCCCAGAGTGGGCCACCCACGGCCACGCCGCAGTGGAAGAGCACGGGCTCACCGTCGTTGACACTGTAGAAGACGCGGCCATGGCGATCCGCCCAGTAGGCCAGCACCGTGTCGCGCAGCGCCAGGTTCTCAGGTAGCGCCTTGGCCCAGTAGCCGGGCCGTGTGACCAGGTCGGGGCAGGCGTACTTGGGGATGTCCTGGGCGCTCATGAGCGACGGGTCATGCGCCGTGAAGCCAAAGCGCAGCGCACCGCTCCACCCCGGACGCACCGCCACCAGGCGCAGCCGCACCTGCTCGTACAGCCGGATGGGCCGCTGCGTGAACGTGACCCCGTTGCAGAAGCTGTTGCGCCGCGTGGCACGTCGCGAGTGACCGTCCAGCCGTACGTTCTTGCCCTTGGCCTGAGCGTGGAAGCGCGGCGCTTCACCCAGGATCGGACGCCGCTCGGGGCCGGGCCCGCAGCACGGCCTGGTGGCCAGGAGGCGCGCCTGCGGGCTCGAGTCTGCAGGAAGAGACAAGCAGGAGGATTAGGGCCTCTAGAAACTCTGCGGTCTCGATTCGTCTTTTAATAATCACTTCTATTTTAAATTCCATTTTAATTAGTCCCATAATTGATAAACTTGAGAAGATTCCAGGCACTGAAATTAGCCCAGGGCTGCTACCGTGAAGTCACTGTACCCACTTCACAGATGCGCAAACCGAGGCTGTGTGTGAGGTGAAGCACTGTTCAGAGCTGTTTCACTCCCAGACATACCAATACAGCCAAGCTTGTTACAACAGCTAGGCTAGGTTCAACGGACTTCTCCATCCCTATCAAATCCTTCCAAACCTTCCTCCAAGGGCCACTTTGCGCTGCAGAGTCCATCCAAAGGCAAGAGGGGCCTTGGATTTTTGGGGGAAGAGTGGGTGTCTTTGGCTGCTTTTCTCTGTGCAATTTTTGTTCAAAAGCAAGGCAGAAAAAGCAATAGAAAGAATGCAGTTTCAGGATCCCCTGACAATAGAATAGAATGAAAGGCAATAGCAAGAGTGCAGCCTGGAAGTCCAGCTCTTGCATCCTTCCTGGCTGGGAGATATGCAGGAGACCTTGTCACTCTTCTAGCCCATTTCCTTGCCTGGAAAATGGGGACATTACTTAACTCACACATCTGCTAAAAGATCATGTGGATGAAGTTTCTAGAATAAGTGGCACAAGTATGTGCTTAATAGGCAACTAATAATATGATCATAATACTGAGGTTCCAAACAGATTCAAGTTAGAATTCTGTGACTTTCCCTCCCCTGTACCCACAGAAAATAAAGGCATTCTTTATAAGCAAGGTGACTTTTCTAGAACATATACCTTTCAGGATTCATTTCTAAGGGAAGTTTGCGCAGAAGGATCTAGAGAATCTTGTGACAGCCTATTTTCAAAGGATCTGGCTGCTGGCCCTGTACCCAGGCAGCCTAGTATTGAAGTCTTCATCCTTCCCACCTTCCCTCCTCTGTCCCAGGGGCAGTTCCTGGGGGCCTCTGGCCGCCAGGGAGGTGGCAGGGTGGGTAATAACTGCAATCTATCCAGCCAAGTACAGTTTTCATAGCAAGCGCTCATTAATTGCAGGCAATCCTGGCATACAATGGCTGTAGTCATAGGAGAAGAATGGAGACCCTAGGGAATGACAGGCCACTGCAGGGACCACTCCTCCCATGCCTAGCCATGGGGTTCACTGTGCTCTGGGCACATCGAGAGGTTCAATTAAAACTGAGGCTAACGGGAGCAAGGACAAGAGAAAATAAAGAGGGAGAGGCAATGACAAGGCAGGCACACTATGGCTTCCCCTCCCCAGGCCCGCGGGGAAGGCCCCAGTCACTGAGAGAGGAAACCATGTAGAAAAGCTGGGAGGCCTCTCTACAAACAGAAGCCACTGACCCACAGAAGACACAATACAAGGAATAAAGCCACGGTCCCACATAAGGACTTGAGTCATTCATCTATTATCACATGTTTAGTGAGCACCTAGTATGTGCCAGGCATCACACTAGGCACTGGAAATACAGCAGTCACCAAGACATAGGGTGCCCACTGTGATGGTGCTGACCTTCCAGACCACCTTAGGCCTGAGTGACTGGAGGAGGCCCCAGACTCAACAGGGGCTGGGGACAGAAAGTGACGCCCACAGAGCCAGGTCTTGAGGGAGGAGACGGAACATTGCAGGCTGAGGGAACACTGGGGGTAGAGAGGGATAAGTCCTATGGTAGGTGAGGCAGAAGGTGTCTGAGGTTGGGCAGCCATTGCCTCGCAGGGGTGAGGGGTGAGGTTGCCATCGCCATCACAGGGACCAGACAGGAAGGGCCTGAATGCCAGTCAGAGAGGCTCAGACTGCACAGTATAGGAGAGAGGGAGCCACGAAGGGCTTCCAGCAGAGCAGGCCAGCACTGCCTGCCAGGTAGGAGCCCGAGGCAGCAAGGAGAGGGGACACAGAGCCAGGCTGCAGCCATCTCCAGAACCACAAGGGTAAGAAGAGCAAGGGTCCACTGGAGAGCTATTTCATCAGGACAATAATCAAATAAGAGGGAGAAATACCCCAGGGCATGAACCATCAGGAGAGGTGGCTCAGGGACTTCAGAGCCCGCATTCTCCACGCATGCACACCACGGCCTTGTCCAAGCCACCAGTTTCTGGGCTGTGGCCTCCTCCCATGTGCAACAGGCTGGATTCTCTCCAAGGTCCCCGCAGCTGGCAAACTCTTCAGGAAACATTAAATATGACCACAGATCAAAGCCCTTCTGAGCACCAAAGACCACAAGCCACTCTTATTTGATTATTTTGATCTCTCCTGCCATCACTGTTGTTTTGCCAACCTTATCTCTCAATCGGCGAGTTTTTATACTAAACGACTTGGAAATCCTCAGCAGATGCTCTTTCAGAGTGGCCTTGCAATTTAAATGAATGCCGGGGTGGGAGAAATCCTGCTTTGTTACTGTAAGGGGAAGTTTTCTGCAAAACCAACTATATGTTAGGATAAAATGCAGCCAAGTAACGAGCGAAGTTTACATATTTGTTTAATCTTGATTATATGATCCAACTTCCTTCAGGGAATGAGGGATAAACACTATTTTCCCCCCTCTGTGGCCAGAGCCCTGATGTGAGTTAAAGAAAACCAGAGTGAAAAAATTTCTAAGAGGATGTGTTATTTACACAAATTGAAAATGCTTAAAATAATGCAGCAATAAGCAACCTCTGAATTGTACACCAACATCTGCTTTTAGCTTGGCTCAGGGAAAGTAGCTTCTAGAAAAACAGAAACATGTGGACACAGACCCCCAGGTACCCCACAGAATATCCTAGTTTGGAGATATCAACGGAAAACCTGAACTTTAGCATTTAAATTACTGCGATAAACACTGCAGCCACATCATAGAAAGTCTGGAAATAAGAAAAATTCCCCTCACTTTCACAGCCTAACTCGCATTGCATTTTCATGGTCCTGGCCCGGCTCTTATCCACATAAGAACCACGGGCCATGGTTTATACTGGATGTTCTCCGTATGTGATTGTAGCTAATCTCAAAATAAATCTGCACCTACAGGATTACTGTCTCCATTTTCCAGGAGAAAAACAAGGCTCCAGGCAGCAGAGACACTTCCCACAGCTGCAAGGGGCAGTGTTGAGATGTGAACCCAGCAATTTCTGACCCCAACCCATTGCTCCTTCTTCCTGCCATAACTTTCTCCCATGAGTAGTACGGGAGTACTAACTAAATAGTATTAAGTACTTATCTAACTTTACTGCAATCAGAGCACATATCTAATTTTGCTTCCTGCCTTTTTTCTAATTCAACATTACATAAAAAGCTTTTGCCCACATGGCTCCCAAGCATTCACTGTCCTTATTTTATATGGCTGCAGAATATTCCATCAAGGGCCAAAATGTCTCCCACCGTTTCACTCCTGGAAATCACCTGAGCAATTGCCCAAATGGCTCAGTTTATGGCACAGAGGTTCCCAGCTGCTGGTACATTGGGACCAGATTCAAAAGGATACCTTGTCACTGGTGAGAAAACCTCCTGCCAGGAAGAAGCCCCCACACCATGCCAGGGACAAGACTCCATGTCCCCTTTCTTCCAGGCAATGCTGAGGACCCGCTGGCTTTGTGGGGGTGCTGCCTCCAGCCAGAGCTGCCTCCTCCTCTTCTGGTCAGGAATTGGGCAGGGTGTGGAGCGGGGTTCTGTGAAGTGGGAACTGTGAAGACCTCTGCAGTGGTCCATCCTGTGCATGGGACCGAGGAGAGGGCAGTTCTGGTCCGACTTCCTGGTTAATCAAAGGCGGCTCCAGCCCCACCAAGATCAGAAGGGAGGGTCTTTCCAGTCAAGGAAGAGATGCCCCAACTCTAAACATATGGGAAGAGATTTTGGGGGGTGCATGATGAGTGGCTGTGGGTGATTAGGGAGGAAGGACTCTGTTCTAGCTAAGTAAACGCTGCCATTGCCCAGCCTTGGGCAAGAGATAGACATAAGAGCTGCTCTGGGGGCGGCCGTGTGGTTTACCTGCATCGGTGCTTTAGAATGCCCCTCTTGAGCTCTGGGTTGGAGCCTATGCTTTGCTGCTAATTTGTCTGAGGGCCAGGCATGTCGCCTCCCAGTGCTGCAGGTTTTCATCCCTAAATGGTACATGATCTCAGACTCCGTCTCAGGCTGCTGGGAGGGGCAGTGAGAGCACAGAAAGATCCCAGTGGAAGTCCTAGCACATAGTAGATGCTCACTAAACATTCATTACCTTCCCCATGGGGAACATCATGTCCAACCCCTGCTGAGTCCCTCACTTCCACCTCTCTAGTGTTTTTTATTTTCTAAATCTCAGTTTGAGAGGTGGTTAGAAAGAGCACAGGCTTGGAGTCAGAAAGACCCGGGTTTAAATTCTGGTTGTGTCACATCTTAGCTGTGTGATCTTGCGGTATATGCTTAACTTCTCTGGGACCCCCAACCAGACCTAGAAAACTCGTGAGAGTCATCTGCATTCTGCAAGACTGCTGTGAGGATGAACGAGGCAAACTCATCAGACACTCGGTACGTGGCACATAGTAAGTGTTCACTAAACACTTGGTCCCCTTTTTTATTTAGTTCTTTTGACGAGAAAAGGCTTATTCCTGAATCAGAAACGTCTACCTGGGAGCCTGGGGAAATACATCCTGAAATGTTTCTTCTGTGGAGGGAGGGCAGGCGACCTTGGCCAGGAAAGTCCTTTTGAAAATCCTGGGGTCGCTTTCCCCTGTGGCATCCAAGGGCAGAGGCCTATTTTTAAGCCATCTCAGCAGTGTCCCCAATGTGCACCGTGCCACCCCCTGAATGAATCCCGCTCATCACCCCAGCCCAGCCTTTCCTTTACTCCAGAAAGAGCCCAAGGAAATGGTGTTTACCACCAGGGGGATGGCAGGAAGCAACAACTCTGGCTACTCTGGCCACAGAGATGATGGCTTCCAGGGTGTTGGTATTCAGCAGATGGCATTCTGGCTGAAACTTTTAGCAGGTTCAGCTCCACAGGGCAAGAGAGTCACCAGTGGGAGCACAGGCTATTCTGCACCCTCCTTCTCATAACTAGCTCTTGACTGAGCCCTTATTATGTGCCAGCATGGGCCTTTGTGTACAGGGTTTAGTCTTCAGGACAAACTGCAGGGTATGTTTTACCCCGTTCATTTTCCAAAGAAACCAAGGCTCTGAGAAGCAGCGACTCTGGGCAGGCTCAAGCTGTTGTCCCACACTCACGCCGTCTCCAAGGCAGCCCTGTCACCGTTGGGGGCCGGGTCCTGGGTCTTGAGAGCCGTGTAGGCCTGTCTTTCCCCAGAACACACTCACACTCCACACACATCATTTGACATATAACACCAGGGGCTTCCTGGACCCATATGACATCCAGCCTTAGGCTGTGGACTTCAAGTGAAAAGTCTGACTCAAGCGACATGTGCCCAAGTCCACAATTCAAACCATCACTGTGGGTGGTAGGAAGCCACATGGTGTGTGTGTCTGTGTGTGTTCCGTGGCGTGTGCTACAGAGAGAAAAGGGCAGGGCTGGGATCCAGCAAGGCTTCCCACCACCCAAAGCAGGGCAATGATATCGGTCTCCTTTGGCAACAGAGAGCACCTCTGTTATTGGTGGTTTTGAATGTGGACTAGAAAAAAATAACCAACGCTCCCTCACCTCTGCCAAATGGGGCAGTGACATGCGCCCAGGAGACAGACGCCAGCTTAATGGGACTTTGTTCTCTGTCTCAGAGGCCTGGTCGCCAGCACCCTGGCTGGAAAGGGGCTGGCCCACATTGGAAACCGTCACTCTGCTCCCCTCCCCTTTTCTTTGCAAACAAAACCGGTCACCCCAGTGCAGCCAGTGAACTCCTGTCAACAGCTACAAGGAGGCCGGGGCGGGAGGCCAGAGGTCACGCAACACTGCTCACTGGGAGAAAAGCTGTCTCCTTCCAGGCTCCCTCTTTGCTCAAGTGGGCTGGATGCACCGAGTTCCCAGGGGGTGAGGTCATCCCAACACCCTCTCCAAGTGTGTTCAGTGGCATTGGGATTCCCAAGCCTGTCCCAACCCTCTACTGGGCCCCTTGACTGAGGTCTCCTCTTGATAAACGGACCCAGGAAACTCCAACCTCAGAGGCGCCAGCTCCCAGGGTCAGGGCCCCACTAACGACGGGGTGGGGGAATGTGCCCTCATTCTTTCTCGAGTACATCACTTCCTCCTCCATCTGACATTTATGGAGCATCCGCTCCATGCTAGGGCCTGCGCTGGCTGCAGGGACACAGGTCCTGACACAGGTCCTGACGAGTCCCATGCAGTCCCTGCCCCCCAAAGTGAGAGACCAGCAGAGGGAAAAACACTGACACCATGACTACACAGGGTGGTCAGCAGGAAGAGATGGGCCAAGGGGAACAATTCTCAGAGAAGCCACTCTGCAGCCTGAGGGAGAAGTGCCCGGGAGGGTGATAAAAGATTGGGAAGTGTGTTTCAAGAAGAGGGAACAGCACAGGCTAAGGACTGGAGGTGAGAATGAGCTGAGTGCACTTGGGGAACTGCAAAGAATACTGGGCAGAAAGGAGAGGAGAGGGGAAGATGGAGAGGGAGTCAGGGGCTGCGTCACCAAGGGGCTTGGAGGCAACGCAGAGGTTAAGATCCTGGTGAAGGCTCTGTGGGACACTGAAGTGTTTGGAGCAGGGAGGGAATACCCGAGGGTCCACCTCTTTACAGAACGATATTCAAGCCCTGGGTCTTCCCAAGGAAACTGTGCCTTTCTCTCTCCCCTGCCTATCAAAATGACCCAGGACAGTGGAAGTGAGAAAAGCAGTTCAGGTTTCGAAAGTCGCTTCCCCAGGCCTGGCCCTCAGCACCTGCCTCCCTTCTAGGCAGCCCCATGCCACCCCCACCCTGGGCTGAATTTGCCAGCTTTCTCCTGTTTGCCTTGAGGGTGGCCATTCCCCTACCTGGATGATGCCTGGCTGTTGGCTAACCTCTGCCCCAGGGGAGCACCTTTCAGGGTCAAAAGCAATGCTGGAGGCAGAAGCTCCCTTGAACAGGGGTTGTTCTCACCCCTGGAGCTGAGAAAATGTTTCACAAGCCCCACCACTGGTCAGTGCTTGCTGGCCCTGAGGGGTGGGGACCTCCTCCACGGCATCCCCAGTGTGCCAGGCGCTCGCCATGCAGCCCATCCATTCGTTGCCTCTTTTGCCAGATGGCTCCCAGATGAGGAAACTGAGGCCCAGAGGCAGATGTCCTTGCCAGACGCCACCCAGCCTGAGGGCAGTGCCTGTTTTTGAATCTGGTATCCTTCCGAAGGCTGTATCCTTCCTGTTTTATGCCTCACTCCTCCCCAAGGTCTCTCACGTAACCCTTGCCCTGCAAGGAAAAAGGCTAGACTATGTACAAGTAGCTCACCCCCTTCTGGCTAAAGGGGTGAGCCACTCCCTGGCTTTGTCTCAAGGAGGGGTAAGGGGGGTGGTGAAGGTCATCAGTCGGCTTGTTTTGAGCTGCGCAAAGGCCTTGGTTTGGCAGAACTTGGGATGAACAATAAACAAAGCATCTAAAAAAGGAAAGCGGGTGACTAATTATAGTCGGGATGGAGCCCCAGGGCCTAAGTCCCTAAAGTCTGAAAAGGGAATTGGGGGTGGGTCATGGTCAGAGAGGCGGACCCTCCCAGGGGGCGATGCAGAGACTGAAACCCGCCCACCAGATCTCCTGTGATCCTCCAGTAGACCTATAGCGAGTGAGAAAGGGAGGCTCAGAAAGGTTGGGAGAGCAGCCCAAGGTCACACAGCCAAGCAGTGGTGAAGTTGACATTTGAACCCATACCAGCCTGGCTCCCAAGGCTAGGAAGAAGAAAGGGGCTATAGCTGCCTGGGGCAAAGTGTAGAAGTCATGCCTGCAGGGAAGAACGAGAGCACACAGTAGGTCCTCAACTGATGTTGATTCCTTCCCTGCTGTGTTTGGCTCTGAGGCCCACTGAGAAGTGACTCTAAAGCGTGCCTTTTCCACTCTGCTTCCTTCTCTGAAGATCCAACTTTCTCTTTTCTCTCCCTCTCCTCCATCATGCTGGCCTTCCTCCAAATGCCTAAGGGCTCACAGGGGCATGTGTGTGCCAACTGAGGCCTACAGGAAGCCTGCCTGGACTTCGGCCCCCTTATCCAAAGAGGTAAAGGATACGTGTTGGAAATGCAAACTCTGGAGCCCTGATAGGAATCTCCATCCATATATTTTAAGATGTGAGGTTGGCGGCTCACTGGGGTCTCTCTACAGCCCTACGGACCCATTGCACAGATGAGGACATTAGGCCCAAAAGGAGAGGAGCTGGCCCAAGGTCATGGTGCAAGTCCACAGCTGGGTCAGAATTCAGTTCCGATCTGAATCCAATGCCCACATGTGCTCTTGAGCATTCCAGGCACACCTCAGAGCTACTGCGGGTTCCATTGTAGGCCACCAGTAAAGTGAGGACCACAGCAATAAAGTGAGTCGTAATCTTTTTGCCGGGGGAGGGTCTTGCCTTCCATATATAAAAACACAACTTCTGGGGAGAGCAATAAAGTGAAGCACAATAAAACGAGGTGTGCCTGAATGCAGAAGTGCTGCCCTAGCCAAACAGCGGGTACTTTCATAGTCGACGCCAAGGCCTTGAGAGGTGTGGCACAGCAGGACAACGTGGTCTGATTGGTCCTGCCCCCACATCGCTTTCAGCAGCGTAGATGCCTCGCCTTCAGTGGCCCCTTAGGGAGTCCTGGACTTGGGTTGGGCTCAGACGTCTCATGAAGTCTCCGCATGACAGCCTCAGGAGGGAGGTATCATCATTATCCCCCTCCTAGAGATGGAGAGATGGAGGCTCAGAGGAGGGGACATGACTTGCCCAGGGTCACACAGCTTAGATATAGAACTGAGATTTGAACTCGAGACTGCCTCCAAAACCAGTTTTCTTTCTAACCACCTCTCTTGGAATTCCAGCCAAAGACCACATCTGTAACCATTGCGTAATCCTGCACAAGGCTCTGGTCCTCGGAACAGAGCCCCTGGGAGATCGGTGTGCAGGGACGAAGGTCTGTGTCATCCCCAGAGACATAGAAATTCCGATCTCCCATCTCCTGTCCTTGAATCAGCCGAACCTTAAGAGGAAGGGACGTTCTCCTCTGGAGTGGGAAGTTACCCAGCAGACAGGGCTTTGGAGACTCGGGTATGCGTGTGCCCACCCAGCTCATAAATCCATCATCCTTGGGGCAAAAGGAAAGAAAACACGTGCCTGAGGGATAGAATTGTGATATAAACAATGTGCAATGTTGAGGATGTAAACAAAATACACTTGTTAATAGCCATGGGCATTCTGCCAGTTCTGAGTGCCAGTGCTGCCCCAGACACGCCCACCCCACCCCTTCCCCCAAATGGCTTACTCACTGAAGAACTTTCCCCTGCTGCCCAGAGGTGAGGCTGAGCCACCCTGAGTCCTGGTTATCAGAAGGATGAAGGCAGAAGAAGGGATGAGGGTGAGCTGGGACTGACATCTAAGGGTGGCTATTCGAACCTCACTCAGAAATACCTACTGCTGACCTGCAAAAAAGCTGAGGCTGGGAGATCGTGGGGAGGGAACAGACCCGGGCAGGGGCAGGTGGCTCCATCTTTCTGTGCCTCCGTTTCTTGAACTCTAAAATGGTGCTAAGATCTCCCAACATGCAGACTTAGCAGGAGGATTACATATGTGAAAGACTGTCAAGAGCCCTGCAGGCGCTCGTCAGATGAGCACTAGGCAGCACTCCCCATAAGACCGTGGGGCCAAGGCACCTTAATGGACAATTCACCCCAGATCGATCTGATGTTCCAGTTGCCTCTGCAATGTTCATGTCCAGTCCCAGCTGGGCTAAACACCAGCGCCACTCCCGCAAGGGGCACTTCCTCCCCTGCCTTCTTCCCACTTCCAGACAGCCTCCACAGTTTGAAAGTTCTTCCTTTGACTGAGCTGAAACCTGCCTCCACATTACATCTATACACTGGTCACATCTGTATTTGGTCCACAGTGTTCTTCCCCATCAAGCCTGCTTCTTGGTCTCAGGGATCTGCAGGTAGTTCTCAGGCTCCAGGGGTCCCCAGGCCATGCTGCTGGGATTCATTGCCGCCCCTGGGGATAACATGGCCCTCGCTTTGCTGTTTAGAAAGACCTCAGGACATCAGCTGGACCCTGACCTGCTTTGAAAGGGGGTTGGAGATCTACACATCAGACCTTAGGGAATATCAGCTAAGGACCTGACAGTGAACCCACAGGCCACCTGGTGACTATCCCCCACCTGCCATGCCTAGAGGAAGGATGTGAGACAAACAACTACAAAAGTAGGTGAGCAACTAAAAACAAATCTGCCAGGATTTCTAAATGCTTACAGATTCCTGCTCAATACTCTGAAGGCTTCCAGAGCAAATGTGAAATGCCCGCCCCTGACCCCCCCCCCCAAACGGGCAGATTTCCCACACCAACATCCCTTCCTTCCAGCCGGACTCCCTAAGCGGTGTGCCCTTGGCAAGTTACTTTCCCTCGCTGTGCCTCTCTGTTCTCGCAACAGTTATATGGGACAAATAATAGCAGCTATCTCACAGGGCTTGGCTTGTCTTGAGGGTTAAATGCAGGTACCTGCTTACCACAGTGTCTGGCACAGACTGGCTGTATGATACAAGTCCGCGGTTATTATTATTCTTCGGTGTCTGTCTCCCTCAGGAGCGCGGGGCTCAGCAGGAGCAGGGGCTTGTTTGCCCAGTGAATACATAATCGTAACAGGTGCATTTACTATCTGTCAGACGCTCTGCATGCCTGAGAGGTAACATCATTATCCCCTTTCTGCAGAAGAGGGAATCGAAGCTTTGAGGTCAAGGTGCTTCTCCTGCTAATAAGGCACAGGGCTAAGACTCAGACCCAGGGATGGAGGAGACCTGCCTGTGCTGTTACCCGCTCTGCCGGGAATGGCAGCACAGGAGGAAAGCCTGGCCCCAGCCCACGCCCTTGCCAACTGATCGGTGGGGCCTGCCTGGAACTCTGGGTGGGAAGGGTCTGTGAGCTCAGGGGAAACAGTGGGGCGGCACTGTGACACCTGGCAATGGAGAGTGTGTGTGGCCGACCGCCAGTTTTCACCAGGCAGACACGTCAGAAGCTGGAGCCCTAGTTGGGCAGGAGGAAGAGGCTTATCCCTTTTCCAGGGCGTGATTCCCAGAAGCCAGCTCCAGCTTTTGAGTTCCAGAGTCTACAGGCCTGGGGTGAGGTGGGGACCAACCTTTTCCCCAGGCAGCTTCATTCTGTCTGCTGTGGGCAGAAGTCACTCACCTTTCCAGGACAGAGAAGGTGAGACGATTACCTGTGAGAAGGACTGCTTGAGCGGGGCAGGACTCAGGAGCAGGACTAGGGGCAGTGCCTCCTGGTGATGGAGGGGAAGGGCCTTTGGAACCGGGGGTCAAATTCTGCTCTGCCACTTCCTGGCCACCTGACCCAACCAGGTCTCATTATCCGTCTGAGCTCAGTTCCTCATCTGTGAAATGGGAGACTACTTCTGGGAATCTGGTCCTGATGGTTTAAATGGGACGAAATAGAGGAAGGGTTTGGCATGGACAAGCAAGCCAAAGCTCTGACCATTCTGCTCCACTGCCCAGGTGAGCGCTTATGACCCACAGGGCTGCGCCCAGGGGTGCACCCAGGGCTGCTGCTTCTCCCTCCCTGCTTTAAGCTCTAACCACACACCTGCCTTCTGGGCTTCTATTTTAAGCAAAGAGCACCACTAAGTAGAGAAAGCCCTTTGGTCCAAAAGAGGACAGAGCTGACTCTTCTTGTCCATGTGGAAGATCAAACAGCCTGTTCTGAGCAGTCCTTGCGGCCCAGCCCAGCGCCAATGCTATGTCCCTGCTGGCGAATGAAACACACCATCCTGGCGGGGAGTGTGGCAGCTGGGAAACCTAAGACTCCCGACTGCTCTGGCCTGCGAGAACCATCCCCCACACTCTGACCTGATCTCTGAGCCTACATGCCACCCCCACTTGCACTGGGACCCCCAGAATGCCACAGCTCCCCTCATGTGGCCTGCTCTCCCTCCCCTCAGGCCTTTGCACATCTAGCCCCTCTGCCTTGAACAGCCTTTCTTGGTCCCTTCTCTTGGCTGACTTCTCTGCTTTCTGGTCTCTGCTGGACAGCACCTCCTCCAGGAAGTCTTCCTGCAGTCTCCGCTAAGGTCTCACGGCACCCCTGGGCTCCCCCTCCCCCAGTTACTGCTGTAACTGCCTGTCCTTGTTGGTTTCACCCCCTAGACCTGAGTCCCCAGTCCCAGGTTATGACCTCAGGCTCAGCACAGAGCCCAGCCTAGAGGTCTGGCGGACAAATGAAAACTAGAAAAGGTGATGTGCTAAGAAAATTCTCATTAGAAATCAGGTGTTCCGGAAAGAACTTGAGAAACCCTGGGGGATAGTTGTCAGCATACATGAAAGGGACAGCTCTCACTCCAGTCCCTGGGTTCCAGGGTCAGGGTCACCAAAGCTTTCACAGCAGGAAGTGAAGGGCGCCATCAGCCAGTCCTGTCCAGGGACCCCAGGGGCAGGCCCAAGACAACAGCAACAGTAACCGTGACAGTGAACGCCCGGGGCATTGTGCTAAGACTGCCTGCTCTGGGGAATTCTCACCACTGCCAACGGTGGGGCACAGCACCCCCATGCTTCCTGATTCATAGTGAGGAAACTGAGACAGAGAAGTACCTTGCCTCATATCACTCCACTGGCAGATGACTGAGCTGAGATTTGAACCCAGGCAGCCTGACTCCAAGATTTGCATTCTAGACCAGGACACCAGCCCTCCCACTGCAATTGACCAGCGAGTGGTCTTATCGTGAACCTTAATCACTGCGACCCATGCCAGAAATACATTTCACACTGTGACACACACACACACAAATGTGTGTGCACATACACACACGTCTGAAACAAAGGTTTATGAAGCAAAAATACTCTTACTACATGAATGCACGTGATATTTTATTCTATGCCATTATAGACTGCTTGGTCTGGTGGCTAAGCCTTGTTTGGGATTTAGAGAGAGACTCCTTCCTCTCGGACACACAGGGTATTAGCACTTATGCTCTCCAGTGATATAATCAACTAGTTGCCCCATTCTATTAGAACATTCTATTCCTCTTCTACCAGCAGCCAACTCCATGAGGGCCGATAACAGCTGGCCATATCATTCACAGCTGAACCCCCAGTGCCTGGCACATGACAGGTGCCCAATAGATGTCAGATAAATGAATGAAGGTGCACACGCAGGAAAATACACAGCAGAGTACACCCCAAGGTCACTCCAGCCTGAGCACGTGCCACTTAAGTGGAGATCAGGGTGACTTGGGGTGACAGAACCACAGAAGACCCTAAAGGCAGACAGAGAGAGATGACATTCGAGTGGGGGAGGCAGACATCAAGTTGAACTTTCCTTCAGATGTCACCTCTTCCATGCAGCCTTCCTGTATTCCCATAGGTCCAGAGCTCCCTCCTTTCCTGCCAGGGGAGAGAAAGTGAAGGGAGCAGAGGTGGGAGCAGGAAAAGGCTAAAAACAAAGGAAGGTACCAGTTCCTTCTGGCTCCTGATTCTCCATGGGCACCTTCTCCACTTTTCCTGTCTGTGCACTGGACAAACTCAGTCCCTCTTCCTCGCTTCCACTGATGGATAAGACCCCTCCACCCTTCCAACTCCACCCCAGCCCCAGCGTCCTTGTGGGCTGTCTCCAAGGAGCCTTGACTCGTCAGGCCCCCGCCAACGTGTTGACAGCCTTGCAGGTTTCAGGGTGGCCAGAGGAACCACTATCACTAGGGCCGCTCGCTCAGAGGGGAGGGAGGGAGGCAGATGGGGTAGGATGAGGCAGGCAAGCCTAGCCTGACTTTATATCATGACTGGGTAAAGGAGGAAGAGAGGTGCAGGGAGAGGGGAACGTCACTGGGTTACCCACATAGCTATTGTGATGGCTGTAATGAGAGGCACAAAGGCCCTCTCCAAGGGCTAAGAAAGTCCAGATCCAGGGAAAGAGTGGCTCAGGCCCCCGGAGCATTTCCACCGGCTGCCAGGGAGCAGCAGACCTGACCCACATGGGTCCTGCTCCCATGAGCCTCTTATCCACGGGCTCGGCAGGGACATCTGAGTGGCCCGCGTAGGAGCGAGCAGGCACCTCCCGTTCTGGACACAGCATTTGTAGACTGTCCATCTAGATTAGGAGGACTGGGTCCCCCCTTACTCTGAGGAGAGTGCCTTTGTCCTTTACCTTTCTGAGCCTCCATTTGCCTCCCTGTAAAATGGGGATAAATCGAGCCCCCCGAAAGGGTTGTTATAAGAATTTAAAATAGACAATAAGGGCTTGGCACAGAGCAGGGTCAACACACTTCCCTCGCTCCAAAGCTCCAGGAAGCCAGGTGATTAAAGAACACTACAACGGCAGCTGACTTGGTCAAGCATGGACTGACTTAATGATTAACCGGAAGGGCAGTTTGAATTCAGCCTCTTCTCCAGCCAGGACTACAGTGAGCCCAGAGGTACACTGAGGGAAGGGACTGAAACGTGCTGGTGGGACAATAAGGCGAAGAGGTCCTCCTTCTCCTCAGTCCTTCCTCTTCTCCCCCCAGGAATTCTGCCTTCCACAGCCCCATGTGTTTACAAGTTTCTTCCCCTTAACAAAGCCTAGGATAAGGCTAATGGAGTCCAGAGAAAAGACCCATGTGGTTTTAGGAATAAGATAGACCTGGGTCTTCTAAGCTCAGTTTTCCCATTGCTTAACTGTGTGAATTGGGACAAGTGTCTTAACCTCTCTAGGCCTCAGTCTCCTGTAAAATGGAGAACAGCACCTTACTTTGCAGAATTGAATTGCAACTAGAAAGAATAGGTGATGCACAGAGCGGGAGCTTAGCAAATGAGAGTTCCCTGCTGAACCCTCCACGCTACGGTGTTTCTTTCAGAAAATAAGACCTAGCCGGACAATCAGCTCTAATGCGTCTTTTGAAGCAAAAATTAATATAATACCGGGTATTATATTATATTATATTAGACCCGGTATTATATTATATTATATTATATTATATTATATTATATTATATTATATTATACTATATTAGACCCGGTATTATATTATGTTATATTATATTAGACCCAGTATTATGTTATATTATATTATATTACATTACATGATATTATATAAGACTGGGTCTTATATTATAGTAAAATAAGACTGCACCTCATATTAATTTTTGCCCCAAAAGACGCATTAGAGCTGATGGTCCGGCGAGGTCTCATTTTCGGGGAAACACAGGATTTATAGAGCATTCATCGGAATTGCTGATGCCCTTTGCCAGGGCTGCCAAGGGGCATCCCTGCAATCAATCATAAAGGACATTCCCTTTCTTTGGCATTTCCTTATTGTACACAATAGCATGCCGCATGGATTATGGGGCACCCAATAAGTGTTATCTGAACTACGGATCGGGAGGGTACTGCATGTCAGAGGCACAATGCAGGACTTTAGAGCTAAATAAATCTAGATTCCAACCCTGGTTCTGTCAACTGGATGAGCCCTGTCAGCTGTGGATGAAGATGATAATCCCTACCTTACAGGGCTGTTGCAAGAATTAAATGCATTCATTCATTCAACAGTTACTGAACATCTACTATGTCCTAGCCACCGCTCCAGGTGATGACTACATAGCAGTGAATAAAAAGACAAAATCCCCTGTTTAGACAATCAGCAGCTAACTACACACACGGCATGGCACATGGGATCCAGGCTAAGGAGAAACACAAAGCAGGGTGGGAGGAGAGGGCAGTCCTGGGGGCAGGGGCAATGGCAGGGCCCGCATTGGAGCAGAGACCTGAAGGAAGTGAGGGGGAAGCCATGTGGAGGTCTGGGGGAAAAGGTTCCAGGCAGAGGGATCAGCAAGTGCAGGAGCCTTAAGGAAAAGCGTGCTTGGCATGTAAATGAAGCCACATATGCAGGAAGCCTGGCACGGAATCCAGGTGCTCAGCAAATGCCAGCTCTCTATTTCAAGTCCCATAGAAGGAACCCCACGCATGTGTCCTTTTCCTGAGAACGAAAGCACAAGGATTTCTACAGGGCAAGACGGAGCCAAGTGTTCCTTCAGCCTAAGATGCAGGCAACATATGAGCTTCACTGCCGGTTTTTGAGCTCCTGTCAGGCACCAGGCTCTGGGCCGGAGGGCAACCAGTGATACAAGATGTCAAGACAGGGCCTCTGTCCTGAGGTGAGTTGTGGAGACGGGTGACCACAATGCAATGTGGTCAGATGAACAAGCAGAGACTAAAGAAGGGATCTAGGTAACAGAGCAAAGAATGGAATTGGGTGTGGGTGGTCAGGAAAGGCTTCCTGGAGGAGGAAGAGATTTTGAAAGATGGATAAGAAAGGATATTCCAGGTGTGAGGAGCATGGCATACTAAGCACAGCGGTGTAAAAAACAGCACAATGTGTGTGAGAAACTAATCACAGGCAGGTCAAAAAACAATAAACGGCCCTTCACATTCTTGGCAGCTGCCACCTGATGTGGCTCAGGGATTCCAGTTCTGTCCCCTTCCTCAAACTCAGTGCAAGCTTCAGCACCAGTGGAGAGTGTGAATTGTTCACACTTACCTACTGCAGCAGGTAACAGACCTAACCCCAGGCTCCAGCTCAGGGTGGCCCAGCCCACAGAGTGAGAGCCGAGTTGGATGGAGACTACATAAACCTCCAGCTACAGTTAGCTCGCCTGGCAGTGTCTGTCCCTTCACCCAACCCAACCTGACCCACAGGTGGCAGAATGGCTTTTTCACTAGAACAGCATGAACATTTCTTAATTAAGAATACCTACAAAGGGGCCCGTGCTTCCACCTGATGTCTTTCTGGCTGGGAGATGCTGTGGTATTTGCCAACATCCCTGGACACCTCCTGCCTGGGTGGGTGGGTTCTCCTCCATTGGGCAATAGCCCTGTCAGTAGGAGGTGAAGGCTGCCCTCCAGTAAATGGACTTGGGTTCGAATCTCGACTCTGCCACTAACTAGCTAGTGACTTCACCTGAGAGTTTGGAGGTTTGAGTGCAGTGGCTTGAAAGCTGCCCAGAGGCTTATAAAGTGGAAGGAGTTGGCTTCCCTTCCATAAGCTGACCTTGGAAATCCAGGACTCAGCTCTGTCCATTTCAATCCTCTCCAGGGTAAGAAATAATCATTGTTTGATATAACACCTAGAAGGGAGAGCTGTATGAGAGATGGGGTTATATGTCCCTCTCCTCCTAAATCCTCACACTAAATTTATCCACAGCTGACTTGCTTCCCCACTGAGCTGGGCTTTTGTGCTTTAAATACACACACACATCTCTTACCTTCTGCATAAAGGATGCTACAAATGCCCAGCCTTAAACCAAAATAAAGACTTATTCTAAAGACTTGGGGGATGGGAGGAGGGCTGGCAGACAGACGCGCGTCTCAAGTCAGATTCTTCCCCTACTAGTGGTGTGACCTTGGGGGAGTCATTTCCACTCCTGAGCCTCAGTTTCTTTATTTGTAAAACTGGGATTCACATCTTTACCTTTACTGAGAAGGTTCTTTGCATACCCTCTTTGCATATCGCACCGGGATATGCAAAGTGCCAGGCACAGAGCCTCCACGCGCTGATCTGTTCCCACAATTACCAGGTATTTTGTAGTAAGGCCTCCTCTGCCTCCCCATTCCCACCCGACCCCACCCTCTATTCCCTTACTTTGGCCCTGGCAATTCTACGGTGGTTTTAACTAGGGAGCGATGCGCTCTGCAGCGGCGACTCGGAGGGGCTAGAGTCCCTAGTTGAGCGGACACCAGAGGGGGGCGCAGCCGGGGTGCGCGTGGGAACGTGGCCAAACCAAGGCAGCTTGTGCCGCGGGGGCGCTAGGCGGCTGGAAACTGGGGTACCTCTGAGGCAACCCCACTCTTAGCAGCTGCAGTCTCCACACAACAGACAGCTCTGGCCGTCGGAAGCCCTGGGGAGCCCGGCTCCAGTCACCCCACCGGGGCGCCCCAAGCGCCTTCATCTGCGCCCTCCGGCTGGAACAAAGGCGAGGGGGCGCTCGGCAACGCCCCAGCGGCCCCTTCGCTCATCTGGCCAAAGCCAGGAGAACAAGGACGAGGGTCCCCAAGGTAACCAGGACGCGGTACCCGCCCTCCTGGAGCGCAAAGCCCAGCTTCGGGGCGCACGAGGATTCGGGGTACCGGAGGCATTGGAGACTCTAGCCCGTTGGATGCCGAGGGCTCCAAGGCGGGGGTGGCTCTCCGGAAGTCACCCAGCGGTTCCCCCAGGGAGAAGAGAACCCCAACGCCCGCCTCCCGGGCAGTGCTCCCGGGCGTACCTGGCAGGGTCCTGTGCACCGTGTTGCCCATCGCTGCTTCGGGGCGCGGCGTTGGTGGCAGCGCGCTCGGGGCGCACGGAGGCTAATTACGCGGTGGGCCGGGGACCCGGGCTGGGGTCGGGCTGCGGGGCATCGCGGCTGCACGGGCGAGCCGGCGGGCGGCAGCTCGGGCGGGAGCCTGGAGGGAGGCGGTGGCTGCGGGAGGAGGAGGCGGAGTCACCGGCCGGGGCCCGCGGGCTCCGCCCCCACCTCCTGCCGCCTCCAACCTCTCAGGGAGGGGCGGGGCCGAGGCCGCCGCATCTTTTGAAAGTTTGTACCAGGCGGCAGGAGGACAACTGCCGAGCCTCCCGCCCTCGCCGTTCCTGCGCCCGGGGCTGGGAGGCACGCCGGGCAGCTGGGTGCCCGGGGATGCCAGGCTTGTCAGTTTGTTGGCCTTTGACTCATTTATTCCAATATTTTGAGAGGGCCTTCTGTGCGCCAAGCCCTCTCCTAGGCGTTGGGCCACAGGGGCCAAGCCCTCCACCAGGCAGAGCACGTATGCTGAGTGCAAGGAGTGGGGGTGGAGGACGTACACACAGGCAGAAGGTCACCTCAGACAATATACTAAAGGGTTTGAAGAAGACAGCCAAGTGACCGGAGTAGGGGTGGGATCACATACCTACAATTAGGAGGAATCATATGCAGTTTCCAAAGGTTGGGAGGAGGGACCCCATATTCATGAATCCAGTCACTCACTCATTCAGTAAAGTGTTTATTGAGCACATCCTATGTGCTGGGTACTGTCAATACAGACAAAGCATGCCTAGTGGTAAAGACAGAAATAACAAGCAATTAAGATCACATACTATAATGATCAAAGCCAGAAAGAAAATAAAACAAGATAAGAGTGATGGGGTGATTGGGGAAGGGTCTCAAGAAGAACGTGGGGACATGTCAGCAAGGAATCAGCCGTGGGAAGAGCTGGGGGGGAGTGTTCCTGGCAGAGGGAATAACACGCATTCCTCATTCATTCATTCACCCCACAGGTATTTTCTGAGCACCTGTCCTGTCTGTGCAGGAACCCAGACCACACTCAACGGGGAGTGAAGTCCCCTAGTCTCTGCCCTCACTGGGATTCATTTTGCAGATCGGAACACTGAAGCTCAGGGGGTGCAATGACTTGTCCAAAGGCCCAATTCCTAACCAGTTTTTTTTCTGGCCCTACTTTCCATGCTCTTGTATCCCTTAAGACTATGACACATGTGTCATTACCCCCACTGCACAGATAAGCAATAAGGCTCAGAGAGTGAAGAGAAGCCGAAGATTTCCCAGCTGGTAAGGGGCAAAGCTGGCCTAGAGCTGTGTGAATGAAAGGGGCGCAGGAGAGCCTCCCGCTCTGCCCCCCAACTTAGTTTGTCCTGTGTCTACTGCCCCGGGTGCCTGACCCAGCCCAGAGTGTTCTCATTCTTCAAGATTAGCTCAAAGCCCTCACCTCCAGGAAGTCTTCTCTAATCCCCACTATGCCCTGACTTATCATGTGTGTCTGAACAGAGGTTGCCTTGTAGTTACTAACTTCTCATATTACAAATGCTCTCTCAGTTGCTTTTGAAACACAAAGTCCTGTTTGGGAACGGTACATAAGTTCGATACACCCTCAATCCATGTGAGGTTAGGGTGCGTATAGAGATCAGTATTATTATGAAAGGAGCCGAGGAAATTTCACTCACATAAAGAAATGCAGTGCAAATGGGACTTTGTGAAGGCAAGGGAGGGAGGCTGTGGTACACAGGCCTTTTAAAGGTCACTTTCAGAGCACTCAAATCAGTGGCAATGTTGTACAGATCCCAAATGCACACCTCCAGTAAATGAAGCCCCAACCCAATGTTATGCAAATGGTACCTGCAGAGGGGACACAGTGTCCAGTGGTCATCTGACACGTGGGCCAAAAGGGGTGTGTTTTAGCGTTTGGGTCTCTGAATGAGACATGCTCTAGAACACTAAAAAAGCACACTCCACACCCCCCCCCCCGCCCCACACCACCAGATGATGGGGACACTGGTGTTAAAGCCACATGTAAAGAATTTGAACCAAATAGTGTCGTGCAATTTGAGATTAAACAAAAGCAGCCTTTCCAAATTGATATTTTATATAAAAAAGATTTAAAATATGTATGTCTCAGTAAAGAAATAAATATTTCAAGTAGATGTCTGACTATTTCATTTCCATCCCTTAAAGTTTATATTATTCAACTTTATTTTGCAATAGGGATTTCCCTTAACCTTTATTGGAGTTACCTCATATTTGGGCATATATGGTAGTCGTTCCCCCCTCTGAAGCCATGAGGCGCTTTGTCTTTCCCTCCATTGCATCCTGCGACCCCTCTGTGCTCTCCACTGGCAGGTGGAAGCCTCCTATGGGCAGGATTCAGGCTGTATTCATTTATGAATCCCCAGTGCCTAGAGTAGGACTAGCATACACAGGTACTCAATACACATTTAAATAAACTGACTGTAGAGATGCATTGCTCTGAAAGGAAAGAAGGAAGAAAGGAAGGAGGGGAAGAAGAAAGAGGTAGGAAAGAGGTGTGAAGTAATGAGTTTTAGTTGATAGTAGCCCCAGACTCTGGTGTGATCAGCAGTGATAGGTGCAGGGAGAAGCAAACAAACACACAAAATAGGGATGCATTAACAGAAGTATAGTCTCTAGAACAAAGGTGGGGCAGGTGGCTTTGGGAGAGAGGGAGATCTCTGTTACAGGAGGGGTGCAAACAGAAGTAGGGGATGGGGGCGCATTCCTGGGCAGGAGGCACAGCCTCCAGCCATAACTAACCTCTCCTGGATTTGACTTCCACACCCTTCCTGCCCTTAATCACATCCAGAATCACCGAGACTATGCCACCCTCCTTTGGCACCAACACCCATGCTTGGGTTGCAGGGGCCCCTGGGTGGGGTTGCTGTCTTGATTGTGAAGTGTTGGCACAGCCTCCCAGGGCAGTGGGTAGAGGGAGGGCTCTGGCGGGGCTCCCTGGCACAGCTCCCTCTGGGCATGCCCTGGCAGGCCCTGCCCCATGCAATAGCAGGCAGTCAGGTGCATCTCGTAAAAAGGGTGCACACTAAGTTGGGGGGAAGTGTAAGTGCACGGTAGATATCTAGGTGAAAAGACCTCTTCCTCTTGGGAACCCAAGGGCGTTTGCTGAGAATCCTCCCCGTAACTCGAGAACCCATTATCCAGGCTGCAGTCAAACCACAAAGCTTAGTCTTCAAATTGCTGTAGGAAGGCTCTGCTTTTCAGCAAACCCTGCCTATCGAACCCTCGATTTCCAAACCCAGCAAGTGTTCACGTGCAAAAGCAGTATTTTTCAGTTCCTGGTTACAAAATGCCAACCACATAGCGGGCACCAGGCTGCGCCCTTTGAGTAATCTTCCTCGCAGTCCAGCAGCATTTATTACAATACCTGTTTTATAGGAGAGGAAACCAAAGTGCAAAGAGAGGAAGACACTGCCAAGTTCACACAGCCAGGAGAAGGCAGAGCTCAGAAGTTTCTCGAGTCTCTATGAATGAGGGCCATTAATGCTATCTGAAGTGTGGAAAGGTAACTGCCCTTTTTCTCCCATCTCCCCTCAACAGTTTCTGGCCCCCACTTGTTCTGCCATCACTGGTCCCTTAACTGGGTGAAATCTCAGCAGAGCTCTTTAAAACTCCATGTCACGACCATTGCTGGAGCACCTGTTTTGTGCCAGGCTTAGGGTCAGACAGTGGGGACAATGGGATGAGCAGCCACTCTTGCTGGGGACCACCAGCAACGGCTGCCCATCATACGATAGCTGAGAGCATCAGTCAGTCAAGGTGACGTGGAAAGAGATGGGGTCCTGGGCGAGCCAAGGGCAGGCGACTGAGAGGGAGCCTCCTTCCTCCCCCAGCTCTGAGAGCTCCTGCAGACGGACCATGTGTGGAAACCCAACACCTGGGGTGCTTTCCAGTTCACAGAGCTATTTCCCTTCCATGGCCTCTTTCCAGCTTCATGGGACCCTCTTTGCCCATTTCACTGATGAAGAAACTGAAACTCAGGGAGGTGAAGGATTTGCTCGTGGTCACACAGCTGGATGCAGTGGACTCAGGCCTGTTCTGGGACCCCACAGCTGGGTCCTCCATCTCACTGACCCCTCACCTACAGAAGAAAGAGGCTTCTTAGGCCCAGAGGAAGGAGGATTACACCACCTTACCGAGCTTTATAATAGGCATCCACTTTGTTGTTCTTTTTTTAAAAAATGTCTTTTTCAAAAAATGGCTATCCTTCACCCTTGGCGTTTCCGCATAGATTTTACCATCTGTTTTCCAAGTTACACACACACACTTGTTAGGATTTGTACTAGGGCTGTATGCATTGAATCTATAAATCAGTTTGCAGAGAAATGGCTGTTTGAAAAATATTGAGTCTTCCAATACCACAGTGTGGTATTGCTACAAGGATGGATACAAAGATCAACGGCAAAGAAGAGAGACGCTGGACATACACGGACACGTGTTTTATGCTAAATGTGACACAAACAAGCATGAGGGTGGGAAGGACAATCTTTTCAATGACTAGTGCTGGGCCAATTGGATATCGATATAGAAAAAAAGAAAAAGAAATTTGATCCCTACCTCATAATATTTGCAACATCAATTTCAGGGGAATTGTAGAGCTAAATATTAAAGGCAAAACAGTAAAACTTGTAGAAAGTAATATATGAGAATGTCTTTATGTCCTCGGAGTGGTAGAAAGATTCTTTAACATGCCCTAGAAAGTGCTGGCCATAAAAAAGATTGATAAAATTGACTACATTAAAATTTAACATGCTTTTCTGTCAAAAGACATTAATGAAAAAATAAAAAGGCAACATATAGAGTGGGAACAGATATATCACACACATAACCAACAAAAGATTTATTTGTTTCCAGAATAAACACAACTACAAATTTATGTAACAACTCAATATTTAAAAATGTGTAGAAAACAGGCATTTCACAACTAGCATATTCCAATGGACAATCAATGTATAAAATGGTACTGAATCTCATCAATAACAGGGAAATGAAAAATTAAAGTCACAATGAGATAACACTGAGTCACGTGGTTCCCCAGTCAGATTGGCTAAAATTGTACGTTTTGACAGTACCAAGAATTGACAAAGATGTAGAGCAATGGGAACTCTTCTATGATGCCGATGGGACTTTAGGGTGGCACGACGACTTTGGAAAACCACTTGGCAGTGTCTTTTACAGTTAAACATACATCTACCCCCATGATCCAGCAAAACCCCTCCCAGATATACACCCAAAGAAATACGTGCTCATCTGCACTTAGAGACCTGCTTGTGAATGTTTGAAATAGTCCCGAACTGAGAACAACACAAATGTCCATCAACAGTAGAATGGACCAATAATTTGGGATATATTCATACAACGGAATACATACAGTAATGAGAAGGAACGAAGCACAGCTGAAAACCAACCTGCTGGCTCCCCGAGACCATGTTCTGTAAAAACAGCCGGGCACCAGAGGGCACGTGCTATAGGATTCCATCTATACATCATGTTCAAACCCAGGCAGCTGTAGGTGATAAGACTGTGCAGAAAAGCAAGGAATAACGATCATAAAATTCAGGCTAGGGGTTGCCTTTGAACAGGATGGAGGGGTACCAATTGAGAGGAGCTGGGGGGGTGCAGTTCCTGGGGAACTAGAGATTTCTTGACTTGGATGTTTGCTTTTAGATAAATTATTGAGCTGCACACTTTAGATGTGAGCTTTAGCCTCACACAATGGGCTTCTGCATGTTACATTTCACAGTAAAAAGTTTGAAAGAAAAGAATTTTTCCAGGGCACCAAAGGGAAGGCAATTTGAAAGAGTCTAGCTCCAGAGGTAGCCCCCCTCCCCCCGCCCCAGGGGTGGGGGGGCAGGAAAAGCGAGGTGGCGTGAGTAAGAAACACAGAAGTCACCGAAGCCTTTTTTCATCCAGGCATCAAATGCCTCACCCATCCTAGAATTAGAAATAGAATTCAGAGAGAGGCTCAATGCACTGATGAACACTGGCAGGTTTACGAATTGAAAAATGAACTCCTATCGTTTCCTGACTGAAAGTCAGGCAGACCTGGCTACACAGTTTGGCAGAGAGGGTTGGCTTTGCCATCCAGTTTGCATGATGGAGTTTTTGGGAAAATGAATGGGCAGCACCTATAGCTCCAAGGTGGTGATGAGATTCGATTTAAAACATTTGTTCTGTATGCAGTGTGCTGGAAATGACATCTTTCGCAACTGTTTACATTTATGATGAAAACATTTAGATGCCAACTAAAAATGTTTTTGCATCGTCTGTAGTTTTCAAAATTCTTTTAAAGGCTACATGAGCCCCAAATTTGAAGAGCCCTGTCTTCCCAGGTGTCAGGTGGAGAGAGGCAAGAAGGGCTCGGTGGGGTAGGCGAACACAAAGGCCTATAAGCCAAACTATGCTGGGAAGAACATGAGGGAGGAAGGAGAGGGGTATCTGGCCAGTGGGGAGTCCTGCAGAGTCCCTCCTGGGGGCCTGAAGGAGGGGGAGCAGGAAGAAGATGGAGCCAGCAGGAAGAAAAGGCAAGGGGCTGGGGGCCTTCTGAGGAACAGGTGGTCGAGCAGGTGTAAAAGAACAAAGCAAGGAAAGGGGGCATCCATGGCCCTCCATTGTGTGTGGCCACAGCTCTTGAAAAGCCCCAACAAAGCAGGCCCCACACTCAGGCAGCTGCCTGGAAAAGGCCGTGTGCTCACCCATCTGCCGCCAGTTCCCATCCCCCACGATTTCCAGGGTCTCCCAGCAACACTGGCCCTGTCTTCACCAGATGGGGGGCAGGGGAGGGAGGTGGAAGGCTACCCCGCCACTTAGCCCTCTGCCTGGGGACAGAGACTGACCCACCCTGACTACTCTGGGCCACTCTGTCAGAGTGCGGTTCCTGCCCAGTCCAGCTGGAGTCCTTGCTCCCTCCTAGGACTCAAACAGCTGAGGGCAATGTCCTCTCTGGTCTGGGCCTCCTGCCAGCTCAGGCCACTCTTTGGCCTCAGGCTTGCACTTGAGGATGTGCACCTAGCAGTGAAATGGACCAACAGTAGTTGATGAATATGAATGAATGAATGAATGAATGAATGAATGAACGAACAAACGAACGAACGAATGAGGGAGTGGCTGACTGAATGAAAGGGATACCCAAGCAGACAGGTTGCATGGAAAGTGCTGGCTGGCAGGAGGTTCAGAGGAGAAGGTGGCCTTCTCCCCTGAAAGGGCCAGACCCAGCTGGGCCTCGTATGATTCCACCTCCAGGCGGATGTACCCATCTGTGAAATGGGCCCCTTGTGGACTGTGCAGCCAGTGAGCGCCTCTCCTTCCCTCCAGCCTCGTTCTGACCTCTGACCAAAGGCAGTCAGGCTCTGAGGGTCCCTGCCCCAATTCGAATGCACAGGCCCACCTGAGGGAAGTCCCTGGGATAAAGGTCCCTGCTCGGAGTGCAGACTCCAGCCCGGAGGTCTACACTTCCAACCTCTCAGCAGCCGTCCCTGTGGGCAATACTGTCTCTTCTTCAAGGGCCTGAAGTGGCCACTTGGACACTGGTCCCAGCACGAGTTTACACAGGGAGCTAGAGCCAGAATCAAGCCTGGATTTGGACTCCAGGGGCCCTGGGCTTGCACGCACCCCCGGGGCCACAGGTCCTTCCCAGGCAAAGCTCATCCAGAGCCAGGCCTCTGTGCACCTGTTCTGACCGTCAGCCTGAGATGGGGATGGGAAAGGTGGGGGCAATATTTCAGGCCCCATCACATGAAAACAGGCTGAGGACCCCCTATTTTTAGCAACTGAGCTGCATGTACCTGTTTCCCCCATACCGGGAGCAAAACCTCAGATAACATCTGTTCACACCAGCCAAGTAATTCCTTAAATAAAGCAGCTACAATTTGGCATTCCCTGTGTTCAAAATATATGCTCCTTGGATTTTTAATATCACACGTGGTCTGCGTGATTTTAACCCAAACACAGCAGCCGTTTACTATTTTATTACGAGAGCCATTGTTTGGGGTATCGAGAAAACAGGAAGAGATTGGTGAACTTAGGGGGTTTGGGGGTCCCTGGGCTCAAGCCTGGTGGTCTGTGTGAGGGATCTGGGTTCTGATCCTCCAGGGAAGGGTCAGTAATCACAGTGAGGCCGACCAGCTCCTGACCTGGGCTTCCTGTATCCACTCCGCTCACAGCAGCCAGAGTCCTCACTCTGTGGCATTTCCCTGGCTGAACCCCTCCCATGGTGTCCCTCCCAGTGAATGAAAGCCCGCTTCCTAATCTGCCCATAAGGCCCTCCCTGATCTGGCTCCTGTGGACCCCCTCTGTCTCCCACCGGGCTGGCCTGTGCTTACCATGTTCCTGGCCGCACCAGCCTTCTGCTCTTTAAACACACTGAGCTTCATCTAGCCTCAGGGCCTTTGCACCTACTGTTCACCCGGGAATGTTTTTTCCCTAGGTCTCTTACGTGGCTCCAGCTCATCATTTGGGTCTCAGCTCAAGTGTCAGCTCCTCAGAGAGGATCCTTAGACCCTGACCAGTTGGACTTGAACTTCCTGCCCCTCCTCCCTCAGGTATGCCTTTCATTTTATTTTCGTCAAAGACTTTCTGAAACTATATTGGTAGGATAACTCATTTATTATCTTCCTTCCCACTGGAAGGTCAGCAACGTGAAAGCAGGAATCTCATTTGCCTTGTTCACCATCTTCAGAGCCCACGTAGCACATAGTAGGTGCTCAATAAACATCTGTTAAATGAATGAATACTTTCTCACAACAACTAGCAATGCTACTGCTATTTTTCCTATTTTACAGATAAAGAAACAGACTCAGAGAAGTTAAGTGACTTGTCCAAGGTCATACAACGTGTACATGGGGATCCATCCATCCCCGTGAGCCCCACCGTCGGTCTGGGGTTGGGAATCCAGCACTGAGCACAAACACTCCTTTGCTCTCCAGTGAATAAACCTTGAGGGGCATGCAGTGAAAAGCTGAGCAAAGCTCGCCTAATTAACCAGTGCGGGGGCACCAGGCGAGAGGACGGGCCTTTGATCACAGCCCACAGGTGACAGGACCAGAGCTCCACCCATAAAGACGATTGCGTCATTCAGGCCAGCGGCTCTGACAAGCAGCTCACCTGAGCTTGTTGTCGTAAAGTCAGGTTACCGCAGGACATTACTGTTGCCAGAAAGTGCCCTGGCTAGGTGGATGTGTAGCTCCTTCACGCTCTTCCAGGAAGCTCAAGTTTATTTTACAAAGGACGGCGAGGCTGAGAGAACCTGCCCACCAGAACTTCCCTCTATTCTTGCTCCACCTTGCAGAGGCCAATCACCTGGAGCAATTTGATTATCTGCTTCAAACCCCAATTCCCACCTGTGTAAAATGGGTATCAGAATAAAACCTGCCTCACAGGCTTGTTGGAAAATTCCAAGGAGGAAGTAGATATGTGGCATAGCTGGCTGGAATGTAAGTAGCCTGTAAGTGTTAGGGGCGGGACTGGGTCAGGGGCCACACTGGTAGAAAGAAGCAGGTGCAGACAGAGCTGAGGAACATTGGAGAAGGAGGCTGATTTTCCTCAAGACTGCACAGTGATTTTTGTTGCAGTGCCCTTTGCCTTTGTTCTGCTCAAGGCAGCACCCCCAGACTTAGACATAACCCTGTGTACCCCAAAGCTCTCACGTCCAATAACCTTTTCTCTCCTAGAGTCTCTTCTACACGATCTGGTCATGTCAGACTTCTGCTGCAAAGGCCTGTTTCCTGTCACCTTGGGATCTACCCCCAGTTCCTGCCTATGGTCCATAGAGCTGTGCATGCTGACCTCTGCTCATCTTCTGGCTTTATCTCTCCCCTCTTGGTTCCGCCCAGGAGACTTGCTCCTTTCAGCCACCTGCGCTTTGTCCAATCTCTTTCCTTTGCTGGGAACACTGTCCATGCCTCCCTCTTCCTATCTGTACAATTCTCAGGCCTCTGGGGAGCCTTGGCTTTTCCCTCCCTCCCTCTCCCCTTGCTCTGAGCACATGGATCCCCTCACTTTTCCTTTGTGGCACCTTTCATGGGGTAGAAGTCTGCACTGATTCATGAAGTTATTTAATCATTTCCTTTTCCCCTAGTCTGTGAGCTCATGTAGGTGGCCGCCATAGCCATCTGTTCACTGCTGTATCCCTGGGCTCCTAGCATAGGGCCAGCACACAGTAGCTGCTCAACAAATGCTGGCTGAATGAACAAAGGAAAGGATAGATGAAGCACAGAAGTCCTTCGGGAAGAAGGACCTACTATGTGTGCAGAGCTGAGACAAGCAGGGACCTGGATGGATGAGGTGAGGGTGTGGAGAGACAGGTATTAGCTCCCTGGGCTAGCTGTTTCCACAAAGGACTCATTTAACCCCTTGCAGCCCCAAAAGGAGGGCCCCCCCTCCCCCATGTCTGAGTCAGATAGGCCTGGACCCATTTGCTTGGCCCACACAACTTGCTGTGTGACCTACACAAGTCCCTTGGCCTCTCTGGGCCTCAGGTCCCTCCTCTGGGAAATAATCATAGCTGTTCTCTATGCATTTTTGGAGGATGAGGTGAGCAATTGGAGGCAGAGTGGCTTGCCCTGCCCTGGGCACACAGTATGTGCTCAATAAACGTTCATTCCCTTCTCTTGGCAAGTAAGCATGTAATTTAGTCCGTCAGGAGAACATGCTTCTCGCAGGATTTTTGTCTCTCTTTACATTAGCTAGCAGGTTTGAAAAACCACATTAACACCATATTTTTAAAAGCTGTGTTCTTGGGAGGAGGAAAGGAAGGGAAGACATTTCTTTGTGAATTTGATTTAGTGGGAAATGATGTTTGAGTTAGGAAATTCTTGTTTGGGGTCCAATCCCATGAACTGTGAAGAAGGCATGATGGGAACAGCCAGTGGACTGGGGCCAGCTCGTGCAACGCCGGGTAAGATGCAGCCAGTGCGCCCACCGTGCCTACAGCTCCACGGCCCCACCGCTGGCATCACCCCTTTGCATTAACTGTGCCCTCTAGAAATCCCTGTGAAAAAATAGCTCTGTGGTCATAATGGGTCCCTAGGGGGATGAGGTGGCGATGGGGACACACTGTGTGTGTGTGTGTGTGTGTGTGCGCGCGCTTGTGTGTGTGTGCGCGCGTGTGTAGAGTGGTGGGGGGTGTTGTGTTATACCTGTGAAGTGTAAACCTCCTCTACCTGAAAGAAGCTGATAGAAAAGGGGGGAGGAACCCCCATACAAAGAAAACAAGCGAGGGTTTGTTTTTCCACAGCTTGGGCGAGACCGTGAGTCAGCGGGCGGATCAGGAGGGGAAGGTTCCAGCTGGAGACGCTCAAAGCAGCCCTCGGTTCTCTCAGGAGACTCATGGGGGCTGGCCTCAAAGCTGGAAGGCACCCTCTGTGTTCCTCCCACACCCCTGCGCCTCAGTTTTACAGGAGGCGCAGACCCAGTCATGTCACAAAAAGGGAGACAGCCATGTCACAAAAAGGGAGCGCCTACCATGCCACACAGAGTAATGTGACAATCACTTGGCATCCAGTGTCTCATTTAATCCTCACAACAGCCCGGAGCAGTAGGAGATATTATACCCCTTTTATAGAGGACACTGAGGCTCAGAGAGGTTAAGTCAGTTGCCCAGCACAGCGCAGCGCAGGGAGTCAGCGGTGGGGCCTCCGGGGCCTGTACAAATTTTCCTTGGACAATTTGACCACATGCAGCAAAAGCCCTCAAAATGCGCCTGCTTTTGACCCAGTTGCTCCACTTCTAGAAACAGGAATATCATCAGGCCAGAGCCTCAACATCCCAGCTCTGTGCATGTCCTGGGTGCATTCTTCATAAGGGTGAAAAACGAGAAGCCATGTTTCAACCACAGGGAATTTTTTTCAGTAAACTCTAGCAATGGGATACTATGCAGCCATTAAAAATAATGCATGGATGCTGTTTATTGGTGTCGAAAACATTCACAAAGGGCAGAGCCAAGATTTGAACAGTCTGTTTCATCCCAGATTCCAATCCTGCCTCCGTCACCCATCACCTGTGTGACCTTGGGCAATTGAATAACTCTCTGTGCCTCTGTTTCTTCCTTTTTAAATGGGGATAAATCGAGAATCAGAGCTTTTATAAGAATTATAAGAAGTAGATGAGCTAATATGTGTAACTCTTAGAGCACCACCTGGCACACAGCAAGCACCCTCGGGTATTGTTAGATCAGTGGGAGTGTTACTCTACAGTGGTCAGAAGCAGAAGTCCCGCTAGGTTGACAATCATTAACCTTCATGCTCTATTGCCTTTTTTAGGGCCCAAGATCTTTGGAAAAGTGAGGCACAGCGAGATACAGTGACCTGCCCAGGTTGCACAGCTAGTAAGCGGTAGAGACAGGATCAGTACCAGCCTTGGCTGATGTACAGTCAGTCCCTTCTCTCCATTCCAACTATTGTCCCCAGGCAGAGAGCTGGCCTGAACCAGCGGTGGCTGAGAAGCAGCGGGGGCAAGTGCCTCAAGCCCTGAGACTCACATTCACCAGCTGTAGGCTGGGCTGCAACTGAAGGCCAAGCAGAGGCAGGAAGAGGTCGTTGCAGATTCTGGAGGCTCGCTTTGCTGTCCTGCCCACTTGCTCCATCCCCTGGACCCTGGTGGTGTGGCAGGTCAGGAGTGGGCCATCCAGGCCTCAGCAATTGGAGTGGGGATGTCCTGTGCAGGTAATAGGCACAGGTGAGAGCACTGGGAGGGGATGTGTGGCAGCTACTCTTGCGCTCACCCCTCCTGGGCCCGGTGTGGCTGCAGGTTGGGCTGAGACGGAAGGAGAACCTGTCTCCCAGCCCCCTCATTCATCTGTACATCTACGGGGCAGTGGGCCAATCTAGAAGCCCTTTCAGGCACCTGTGTTGAGATCATGGTGGGGTCAGAGCGACCCTTCTTCTCCTGAATGCTACTACCTTTGTTGCCCAAGAGAAAATGGGGAAGGAGTGAATGTCCAAAGACTGACGATGGTCACTTAGCCATGACCACCCTGTAAGAGACCCTCAGTCTAGCAGGAAGGCACGCCCTCTCCTGAGAGATTCTCGCACTGAAGGATCTGCATCTAGACATACCTGGGTAAGCGGCCTCATCTCCCTGGACATCAGTTTCCTCAACTGTCAAATGGGAATCATTCCCAGTGCGTTTGCAAGGATTAGACACCACAGCTTATGTCAGGTTGTCTGCCCTTTTCCGTGGTGTTGTAGTCCCACTATGGCAGACTTGAAGCTCCTGGAACGTGTAGTCACGGAGTAAGTACAATACACTCCAGAACACCCAAACCCCACTGATGACCTTTGGGACCTTGGTGTATATCCCTAATTCTTTCTTGGGAATGAATTCCCCAAAGTGAAATGGCTGTTAGCGCAGTTGCACGAGGCTTTCGATGAGCAATTCCAACTTGCCATCCAGAAAGAAGTTACCAAGTTATGCTCCCTTGGCCTGTTTATCTCACCCCACCCCTCCAACAATGGCTGTTATCACGCCTTTTAATCTCACCCACATAATGGATAGAATTATAGTAGTTCATTACTGTTTTCCTTTGCATTGCTTTTGGTGAATAACTTAGAAATATTTAGTCAACTGAAATTTTATTTGGGCAACTTTCGGAACACTTCATGAAGCCCCTGGGGATTATAGGTGTCCAAGAAGCAATTTGGGGATCATGGCTTTACTCGTCGATGACAACAAATAGTAGATCCAATCACACACCAAAGAGCATCCAAGTTTTTCCCAGAAGGCACCTTGCTGTGTTGCTCAATTCCACCTTGTTCCAATCACATCACCACCCCCTCCTACCATTGTCTCAGGCAAATACACAGCATTCACTTACCGTGCTGTGGGAACTGTCACCTGCTAACATCTGTGCTTAGAAAAGGTCGAGCTGGGCAGTATGACACATCTGTTGTGCTTTACGAATAAAGGTGTGCCCTGGAGAAGTAGCTGTGTGGCTTTGGACGAGTCATATCACCTCTCTGAGCCTTAGTGCTCTCATCTGCAAAACGGCGGTGGGGGTGGTAATAATATAGCCCGTGCAAGATTGTGGTGAGAAATAAATGAGCGAATACATTTGAAGTGCTTCGGCCAGAGCCTGGCACATAGTACGTGTGTAACAAGTGACAACCATCGTCATCCTTATTATTGCACTGTCAGAATGCTTTGTAAACCACAGCACTCTGTGTGAATGTAAAGTAGTGACATTACGACCCTTTGTGTTTTCTCCAGCCCTCTGCTCTGATGAGGAAGGTCCCCTAGACCTCACATGTCCAGCTTCAAAGCCAGTCTTCTCTGGAGTGGACTGGACCCCCTTTGAATTCTTTGAACCCAGTTCCTTCATTTGACCAAACACTGACTTTTCTCAGAGCAGAGCTAAAGTCTTCTTCAAGAAGCTTCCTCCAACATGTCCTTTCTGGCTTTGTTTGTCTGGGGACAAAAGTGTCCTCATGGGGCACCTGCCTCCTATCTCTCCCCCAGCACATTTGTCCCACCCAAGACAGCTTCTTGAATCTTCTAGGACACAGCCTTTCATCCATCCATCCATCCATCCATCCATCCATCCATCTATCCATCAACACATTGATTACTTAGGTCTGTTCTCAGCTACCCGCAGAATCACAGAACTCATATACTTAACAGGGAGTCTAACTTCAAGCAAATGAAAAAAGAAAAACCAGACCTCCTTACCCTGAGCTTTACGATCTGACCCCTGCTCATCTCTCTGATTCCATCCATTACCACTCTCCCCCACACCTACCATGTTCCAGCAACTCGGTCAACTTACAGTTCCTTGAACACTACTATAAGCTAGTTCCCCACTTGGGAACTTTGACCCTGCTGGTACCTCAGCTTCAAGGGTGTTTTCTCTCCTCTTTGCCTGGCCAGTTCCTTCCTTTTCACCATTTAGTTTCCAGATCAAATGGTGTTTCATCCAAGGGAACGCGCAACCGAAATTATGCCCATCCTTATGCTTCCTTCATAGGCTTAACATACGTAATACATGAAGGTGTGTCTCCTTTGTGTTCTTACTCATTTGACGTTTGTCTCTTCTGCAAGTTTGTAAGTTCAGTTCGTGGGGGTGGGGATACTGCCTGCTGTGCCCATGGCAGTGGGGCTGGAGCTGAGAAGTGTACCCGGCTGCTTGCATACGTGATATATTTGTTGAATGAGCAAGGCAATATTTAGCCACAGCTCAATGAGAGGAGCAGTATGGAGTAAGGATTGCTTAAAAGACAGATTGTTCACCTTCCTTTCCTGATCTTCTCCAGTGTCTCCTGGAGGCAGCCAGATGGCAGCCAGTTGGGAATGGAGAGTCACCATAGGAACTCAGGCTGCAGACCTGACATGTGTGTTGGCAGAAAAGCAGAAATGTGTGGAGGGATGGGATAGAACAGGAAATCTCTCCTGTGTCCACTGCAAGAATGTTGGTTATCACACAGTGTCCACACTTGTGAGAACCCTCAGGACAGATTCTTGTCTTCAGACCGTGAGATGGATTAGAGCTGAGGCTCTGAATTCTGATGGTCTGTATTCCACTCCTTGTTCTACCAGGGATGTGACCAACGGCAGGCTGTGAACTTTCCCCCCTCACCCATTAGTGAGGATAATAACAGTGCCTCCTTTGTATAGGGATGAGAAGTAGTAAACACCCAATACGTGCTGGCTATTATAATTCTCCTGGGTAACTTGTTTGTTCCAATGGCATGATCGTTGTGATCCAAATCCCCTTTTCCCACTGACCGCTGGGAAGCTCAATGTCAATTTTGTGACCCAGCCATAGCAAATGTCTAGGACATCAAGTGCTTTATTCATGGCTCTATTTATGCCCCAAATTTGTCATTTGTTTCTTCATGCGCTCTACTATTTATGTGTGCAGCTTGCTTATGTATTCTTATGTATTCTTGGAAACTGTTTATAATCTTTCTGATTAAAGAGATCTCGTATGTTGTATGAAAAGATTCTGCTTGCATGTAACTACTTTTGTCTTCTTAGTGAGACGACGGGTCCCTTGAGAGTGAGGACTACTTTTTGATCCTCCCCTCCCCCTGCAGCATTCTAAGCTGAAGGGATGAGTTGATGAAATGTTAGAAAAGTGAGGAACTCAAAGAAGCCTTAGCCACAGAGAGGAAATGCTGACCCGGGAGGTCTCTGCTCTCTCAAATATCCATAAACCTAAAAACAACTCCGTGTGGGAAAGGTCAGTGACCAATGTGGACGTTTCCTGTGCTTTGAGACCACAGAAAGCAGTGAGGATATCTGAAAAAAGAGTGGGCCACAGGGGGAGACTTTGGTGGTCCCAGAGCTGCCTGGCTGGTTGGCTACCTTGCGGAATCACACTCCAGTTTGATTGCTGAGAGTGGCAGAGATTCCAGTGACTAACCAGCTCCCTCACCAACATCTGCGTCATCCTCTTCTTTCTGGACACACAGAACACAGATGACATATTTCATGTCTTATGAAAATTTGGACAATTCGGCCACTCTGGGCCCCCAGTTCCACATGGCAACTATCGGTGCCCTCTTCTGATGGGCACAACTCCTTGAGTGTTGAACTGGTCCCCACTGCCTGGCCTGCCTCACTGACCTACGACCTCTGCCTGCCCCAGTGTGTGTGAGGCTGGGCCCTGGTTGATGGTGACGCTTATGACACTGGGACTCGGGCAGCCTTTCTTGCCTCCTTGGAGACCCTCTGCCACCCTGTGCAGCCTTGGCCGACCCTGGTCCTGTTAGGTTTTCCCACTTGTAACTTGTAGTCCCCTCTGCAGCAGTTCCACTTCCCTCAAACACCCATCCCCCTCACACACTGCTCACCCAAATCTTTCCCATCCTTCAGACTTGAGCCATCTTATCTCTGGGAGGGCTGCCAGGATCCCCAGGTCACCCTCGTTCACATGCCCTCGTGCTTTTCTGTGATTATTTACCCAGGGTGCCGCCACCTACCAGAGACCTTGTAACACATGGGCTCAAAACTCACATGTTGAATGAATGAATGAATGAATGAATGAGTTAGGGAACGAACCAAAATGTGGGTGGAGAGACTGAAAGGTGCCCAAGGTCACGCCGGTTCAAGGAGGAGAACCCTGACTTGAATGCAGGACTCAGAATCCTGTGCTCTGACAATATCACTCTGTCCGGGCACTGGACCACCTGCTGTCCCGATTGCTTCTCCAATGCCAGGCTTTACCTACTGAGCCGCTGTCAGCCCAGCCACCTTCCCAATCTAATGCCCAGGGAAGAAAGATGTCATAGTGCTAGCCAGTCACAGAAGTGGCCTCTGCACCATCGGCTGCCTTTGCTGAGAGGACCAGCCCCCACAAGGAGGTTTTCTTTTCTCCTCTCCCCCCGGCCTCTCCCAGTTCCCTGCCCTCCATTCCACTCCCCCTTCACCCAAGCCTCTCTCTTTAATTGCTGTTCAGGGAGCAGGAAGAATGTCATAGATGTTGCATCTGTTTTTCTGGAAGACTGTGAAGCCGCATTAAAATATGTGCTCTGTGGGCGTTTGGTAGGCTGGGGCCTCTCTCGCAGCTAAATAATTGGGGGAGAGAGCTGAGGAAGGAAGAAATGGGAGGGACAGACTGACAGACAGACAGACAGACAAGGGGACACTTGGAGAGAAATAGACAGAACAGAGAGTGTTCTCTAAAAAGAGGTAGACAGAGAGAAACAGAGGTAGAGTAAGACACCGGAGAGATGGAGTAAGGGAGAGAGAGGATGAGGGAAAAAGAGGGGACTGTGAGTCTGTCTATTGCCACACTCCTCCGATGTTTCTTCTGGGCCCTGGATGGAGATTTATGAGGGTTTATCCAAAGCCTCTGCAGTGTGAGGCCAACAAGATATACACCGTCGTGCTTTTCAGGGCCAGCGGCAAAGGGCTCATGGAAACCCTGCCTGTCTGGGCCCTGAGGCCACCTGCTTGCCTCCCTGTCCCCTTCCCTTCCCAGTCTTCTCCATGGAGCTGGCAGGAAGCAGGAAAGTTCATCTGTCCTGAGTTGCCTGGGTTGGGAGGCCCTCTGTGTGGCCAGGCTGGTCTGCGTTAGCTTGACTAGGGGATTTTGTCACTTGCATCTTGAATGAAGCATGTGATCTAGTACGAGCAGGCCACAGGCCAGATATTGAGACCTAGCTCTAGGTGTGGGTCACTGGTGGGTCACTTCTGTCTCTGAGCCTCAGTTTCCCTACCTGTTAGATGATGATAACAACCCCTGCTACACTGGGCTTCGGGAGCCACCAACATGTTTGGCACCAAGTATTCCATACTCCGGAACCACTGTCCTTGGGTACAGACCAGTCTTGTTTCTAGGCTTATAAGAGGAGCCCCAGAAATTCCACCCCATGAACAGTGGAGGGGAGGTTCTCTGATTATGGTCCTGGGGCGGCCACCCCGAAAGCCTGGGTCTTGGGCCTCCATCAGCTCTCGGACCCGCCTCTGGCAGCCCAGGCAGCCAAAAATAGTTGCTTTGCTAGGTTTCTAACAGGAAATCTATTTCAGGCCCAGGGAGGAGGACTTCAAGAAGTCCTGGTGGACAGAGCTATTCCCATGAGCTCATGCAGCAGGCCGCAGCATCTGGGAAACTCGGGGGCCCAGCCTGCACCGCCCCAAGGCCTGCTTCTCAAGGAGGGCCGGGCCAGCCCAAGACGGGCAAATGCAGGCGGGTGGGCTCCTCTTTGTTTCCATCATCAAAGCAACACAAGTGGTGAAAACTTGACACACTGCCCTGTATAGTGAGCAGGAAGGCTCCTCTGTGTCCCGCCCACTGCCTCTCCTACAGCAGCCATAGCAGACAGTGTGTTGCCGACATCTTTCCAGAGACATTTAATGCCTAGACAAGCACACACGTGTACGGCCTTCTTACACATACAGAATCGTACTATACTCACTCTTCCACAAGTTGATTTTTAAAACAGCTTTATTGAAATAGGATTCACATACCATAAAATTCACCCATTTAGAGTGTACAATTCAATGGCTTTTAGTAAATTCAGAGCTGTGGAACCATCGCCACAATCAATGGGACCAGCCAATGGCTATCCTGTTCTCATTCAGTCCTCTTTATAACCCTGTGGGAAAGGGTCATCGAATCAGTCAGGGACTCAGCAAAAGGGAGACTGAAGAGTGGCCCCTGGGCCGGCCAACTGTGGGAGCTGTCACCCCTGAGGTCCTGGCAAGGTAAGGTGGGGAGGCAAACAGCAGCTGCAGCCTTTCTTACAGGAATGCATCCACGGCCAGCACCCGCCTACTGGCAAAGAAGAGCCAGGGGAATAAATACTGAGCCTTTCTCTCCTCCCACTGTCTGAGCACCGTCGGAGCCTCTTATTGGCCAAGATGACCCGAAGTCCGAGGGTGCAGGGGCCTGGGCTAAACGCAAGGGGGGTCAGAAGCCAGGCTCAGAGCAGGGGGTGGGGGTCAGAGGGGCAGACAGAGATTTCCCAGGACAGCGACTACCCTGTCTTCATGGAGGGGGACACTGAGGTTGAGCAAAGCAATGTCCCCTGCCTCAGGTCACTTGCCCAGGAGGCTGCAGAACCGGGATTGAAGCCTGGCTCTGGCTGACAGTATGGCACGCCTGCTGGGAGGCTGAGGACTGGTCACTTACCCTCTCTGACCCTCCAGTTAGACCATAACCCAGCTAGGCCTCCATCGCAAGATTTCTGGGAGAGGTGGATGAAGTCATGAAGCTGTAGCAAAGGGCCGGTGCTAGGGATGGCAAGGAAAAATGTCTCCAACACAGCTGCCAAGGGGATAGGGGTAATGACTGAAATAAGGAGGGGATGAGACAGGAAAGCAGAGTGTGGGGGAACTTAGTCCAAGCCTCGCTTTTTACAGGTGAGGAAAAGGAGGCCCAGAGAATTTGTGTGACTTCCCTAAGGCCACACAGCGAATCAGGGGGCAGAGCATGGACTAAAACTGGGTGGGGAGCTCTCTCCTTGCCACTGAGGAGAGACCAACAGACACTAGGAGTTCTCCTCCAAATATCCTCCCAGGAACCTGCTCAGACCCCTCCCTTGCCCTAAAATAAAGAGGCTTTCGTGGCAGCCCAAGAGAATGGTGTCCAGGTATCCATCAAGGGGAAGTGGTTAAGTAAGATAGTCTCACAGGCGATGCTGGGTAGTTATTCAAAGACTGAAACGGGTCTATGACAGGGAAATACCTCCGAGATCTATTAAGTTAGAAAAGGCAGGCTGCTAAGCGAACCATTCCCTGTGTCCAGAGCGTCCTCTCCACCTGACACCTGCATCTTCCTTTGCCCATGAAGGTTCCAGCTACTAGGAAGCTCCAGAACCTGAGGATCACACCCACCTTGAATCTGGGCACCAGACCGCCCTTGGCAAGACAGAAGCTGGACAGAAGCTGGACAGACAGAAGCTGGACAGAAAGGCTATGACTTGATTCTGGGGGAAGAAACTGCTCCTGGAGCTGGGCAGGCTGCCCACACCGTGTGTCCCCCACTCGGCCTGTGCTCCTGGGACCTGCCAGTGTGTGCACACAGCCAGCTCACAAATGACACTCCCCACACACCCACAAATAGCACAGGTACCAGAGACCATGCACTGCACCTAGCGTACACACCTCTCACGTTCTCAATAACATCACGCAGAACATACCTCTACCTGTGACACACACACCGGGGAATGCTCTCGTATCTGGGGACTTGCCATCCTGACCCTGAGATTCCCGCCCCCAGCCCCCCCCCCCCCCCCCCCCCCCCCCCCCGCCCAGGGCTAGCCAATCCCTAGAGATAGGAAACTACTGGCCTCTGAGAGAGTCTCTCATATACAAACTAACCAATCCAGGGCCCACCCCGTGAGACTGCCACTACCTCTACCCTAATCACCCCAGGGCAACTAGAGATAGGCCCCAGCCCCACAGCTGGCTGGAATCCTTCAAACTAGCCAATCCTAAACCTGCCTACTCTGCCTCACCCTGTTCCTTCCCAGATACCACAACCCAGGCTCTTGCCCACAGTTTCCCCCTGGCTCCCAGCCTTTTGACTAATAGTGGTTCTTCCTTGGGTGGCTCTGGGTGGCTCCTCTTAGAAACTGTGAGGAGCAAACTGTCTTTCAATGGCAGTCGTCTCCTGATCTGCTGGCCTCACTGGACCTGAATGGTAATAAAACCAACATTTAAAACACTGGTGGTAATAGCTGATTTTCAAGACCTCACTGCCTGTCTTTTCAAGACCAACCTGCCACACTGCCTGAGTCCCCTTCCGGGGGCAGTGCCCCTTGCACTCTGCCTCCTTGGGGTATGAATGGCTTCCTGCATCCCTGACTTGTCTCCCACTTCACCACAGTTTGGATGTCTGTGTCCCCTGTGTCTCTGGGTGTCCGCAGAGCCCAGCCTGGGGCTTATCTGACTAATGTCTCTGTCTCCACAGATCATAAGCCCCATGACGGTGGGACACAGTAGGCACTTAAGAAATAGCTGTGTTACCCCAAGCCATTCCCTCATCTGACCCTCCCAGGCACCCTCCGAGGCAGGTGGGTGTGGAGTCTTGTACCCATTTTACAGAGAGAAAAGAGAGGCCTAGAGAACTGAGGTGACCACCCAATGGCCACATGGGGGGTGAGAGGTGAACAGGGGTTTGAATCTAGGCCCGAGCCTCTGAAATCCATGGCAACTGTGCTTCATAATCTTGTGTTCTGGCCTGCTCGCTGCAGGGGACAGGCTTGCACGCAGCCATTCTAAAGATGATGAAAGTGAGAGGCCAGCCAGGCCACAGGGAGGGGACAGGACAGTGAGCTGGGCCTAGGCCCTGCGGAACAATGCACCACGGGCCTTTGAAATGAAATTGAAAAGACCTGACTTATAAATAGAAAAAAATCCCAAGTCAAGTAACAGTTGTCCTGCTTTACTTTTTTTTTGGTTTGTTTTGTAGTTGTTGGCAATCCCCAAAAGCCAGCTGGTCAGGGTGCTGCCAGCTTTGGAGTTTCCCTACTCTGCCCCCTTACCTGGCCAGGGGCCTGGTGCCCTGATTCTCCTTAAACCCACACTCACCCTCAGAGCACAGATGTCCTCACTGGGTCCCTAAATTCTGCAGTGGCCTCCTTAGCTGTCCCCTCTAGTGTCTCCCCCTGGATATGCTGCATATATGAATGAATGGATGGGTGGACACAAGGACAGAGGGACAGGGTTTTCCCAGACCCCTTCCCAGTGAGACTTTTCCTGGTTACCCTGTGCAGACTTGCCACCCTTCCCCCATCCCGAGATCCCCCTCCCCGGCGCCCGCCTCTGCTTTCTTTTCTCCCTAGCACCTTGCACATCCTGACAGACCTCTCACACCTTCTCCACTCATTTCTCCCACATTAGTGCACAAGCTCCACTGGGTCCAGCAGAGGCCGGGCCCCAGGTGGGCACAATGGTGAATGAGTGAATCTGTCTGCTGCTGAGTCTTCCTTCCTGGGCTTCAGACGGTGCTCCCCAGCAGATGTCCACAGCAACCCCACTCACCAGGCCATCTGCCACCCTCCTCGCCTATCCCTTCCTCATCCCACTCAAGTCAGCATTTGGCCGCTAGAACCTCCCGCAGACCCACCTCCTCTCTCTTTCCCCACTGGCCTTCTCACTGGTCTCCCTCCTTCCAGCACCCTTAGCATCCTCTCTGCAGCCAAAGTACTCTTCCTAAGATGCAAATCTGACCTGGTCGAAACCTTGCTCTCTGTCTGGAAGGAAGCCTAGCTTCCTTAGCGTCCTTGCAAAGCCCTCCGTGATCTGGGCCTGCACACTCCTGTGGCTGTGCCACACCCCAAGCCTGCCCCCGGACGTAGCTCACTCCCAGCACTGCGCTCTGTTTCATCTCACGGCCGAGACTTTGCCCACACTCTTCCCCTTCTTGGGGTATCTAACTCCTGCTTATCCTCAGATCCAGACACTCCTGCTCCAGGAAGCCTTCTTGACCTAATGCTCAGGGAATGGCTCCTGGGCCCCCCCCAGTTAACATCCTGTTCATTTCCCTTGCAGTAGCCGTGGGTACCATGGGGTCAGGGACCAAACATTCTCTGCCTCTCTCTGAAGCTGCTGACCCAACACAAGCCTGGCACATCAAAGAGGCTCAGGTCATGGCTATTGCTCTGAAGGAAAACGATATAAATTGAACTGAGCCAAATGAACCCAATCTAAGTGATTTGCCTAACTAGGAATTCAAGATATAGCAATTGAAGGCAGTATTCTATAGATACAGCATTCAGAGCTAACAATTGCAAAGATGACTTTTGTCAGGCCATCCACTAGCAATAAGATAATGTGAACAAATGTCCCTTTGAGAAAATGGTAAGGTTGTGAAAAAATCTAAATGTATCAACTTCGTCAGGGGCAACAATGGGGACACTTTAACAATTTGGACATTGTTACAATATCAATTCTTCCAATCCGTGAACATAGGATGTCTTTCCATTTGTTTGTATCTTCTTTAAATTCCTTCATCAATGTTTTATAATTTTCAGTGTAGGAGTCTTTCATCTCTTTGGTTAACTTTATTTCTAAGTATTTTATTCTTTTTGTTTCTATGGTGAAGGGATTGTTCTCTTTCTTTCCTTTTCGGATAGCTTGTTGTTTGTATATAGAAACATGACTGACTTTTGTGTGTTGATTTTGAATCCTGCAAATTTACCACATTTATTTATTAGTTCTTCCAGGATTTTCCTGTTGAATATTTAGGGTTTTCTACATATCTGATCATATCGTCAGCAAACTGAGATAATTTTACTTCTTCTTTTCTTATTTGGATACCTTGTATTTCTTTTTCTTGTCTAACTGCTCTGGCTAGGACTTTCAGTACTATGTTGAATAGAAGTGGCAAAAGTGGGCACCCTTGCTTTGTACACGACCTCAGAGGGAAAGCTTTTCATTTTTCATCATTGATTATCATACCAGCCATGGGCTTTTAATATATGCCCTTTATCGTGTGGAGGTAAGTTCATTCTATATCTATTTTATTGAGAGTTTTTACCATGCACGGATGCTGAATTTTGTCAAATTCTTTTCCTGCATCTATTGAGATTATCATGTGGTTTTTTTCTTTCATCCTGTTAGAATGGCTGTTATCAAAAGGACAAAAGATAACAAGTGTTGGCAAGGATGTGGAGAAAAGGAAACCATTGTGTACTGTTGGTGGGAATGTAAATTGATACATTGCTATTATGGAAAACTACCGGTATGAAGGTTCCTAAAAAAGTTAAAAATAGAAGTACCTTATGATGCAGCAATTCCACTTCTGGATATATATCTGAAGAAAATGAAATCCCTATCTCAAAGAGATATCTACACTCCCATGTTGATTGCAGCATTATTCACACTAGCCAAGAAACAATCTACATGTCCATCAGTGGATGACTGGATAAAGAAAATATGGCATGTATTTATACAGTGGAATATTATTCAGCCTTTTCAAAGATGGAAATCTTACCACTCGCAACTACATGCATGAGCCTGGAGGATGTAATGCTAAGTGAAATAAGCCAGACACAGAAGGATAAATACTGCATGATCTCACTTACATGTGTAATCTATAACAGTGAAACTCATCGAAGCACAGAGTAGAATGGTGGCTGCCAGGGCCTGGGAGAAGGGGGGAATGGGGAGATGTTGGCCAAGGGGAGCTAAGTTTCAAGTACAGGTGTGCAAGATAAATAAGCTCTGGAGAGCTCATGTGCGGCATGGTGACTCTAGTTAGCAATACTGGACACTTGACATTTCCAAGCAGAGTAGATCTTAAGTGTTCTCACCACACAAATAAAGATAAGTACACGAGGTGATGGACGTGTTCATTAGCTTGATTGTGTGGTGGTGAATATTTCACCATGCATGTGTACCAAAACATTGAGTTGTATACCTTACATATACACGATTTTTATTTGTCAAGTATACCTCAATAAAGATGGGGAAAGCCCTCAGAAGGACCACATCCAACCATCACACGTCCAGGATATCCATTGCAGAACAATCATGGGACACAGTTGATTGTCATTATTTGCAATAAAGTTCTAGGAACTCATCCCAAACACTGAATTAGCCAATACTGGGCCACTGCCACCAGGGAAAATACAGGGTTAGGGTCCTGCGAGCCTCTGGTCACCTTTGGTCAACTGGCAATACATAACCTTCTTTTATGTGTGTTTCTGTTAAGTGAGAGAAACCTCACTTAATACCTATTTTATAGTGAACTCACAGCCAGGGGCACCCGAACGCAGCCTGAACACCGCTTATCTAACCCACGGATTTTCTCCAACAGGCCCGTCACAACCTTCTTGAGCTTAGCATCACCAGCCAGCACTTCAGCACTAGGCTGGGGGGCCATTTTAAGTGGCAAAGTCACGAAGGAAAACCACCACGATGTGAAAAAACATGGTACTAGACAGACTGTATAAAGGACAGACACATTTATAGTATGAGAGCTGAAGCAAGAAGGCAGAGTGTCACCTTGCTCGACCTTAGCCGGGAACGTACATGTCAGGTGACTCACAGTTTTGGCTGCTCTGTGAATGTCTGAGGATGTCCGAACATGACCGTGAAAATGCCTGGAGTATTGATTTTCGAGGTTGCAAAAAAACTTTAACCAGTAGGTGAATTTGCAAATATGCAGTCTGAGAATAATGAGGATCAACTATATGAGAAAAGGAAGCGGAGGGCACATTTAGAGTAACCAAACCACTGGGTACGGCCTAATTGCGAATCAGCAGGGACTGGGCAGGCCAAGGTTTCTCAACCCAAGCACTGTTGACGTTTGGGGGCCTAGAATTCCTTGTTGGGGGGGGGCGGCTGTTATGTGTATTGTAGGATATTTTGTAACATCCTTCCCCTTTACCCAGCAGTTGTCAGTAGCATCTCTCTCTCCAAGTTCTGACAACCAAAAAGGTCCCCAGACATGGCCAAATGAGAATCTCTGGGTCAGATAAACTAAGAGGCAACCACACGGTGGAACACGGCAAGACCTTCAAAAGGGATGGTGTATAAATGACTTGGGGAGACGTCCACGACAGCTTTGAGTAGAAAAAATAAAAAAGACAGCTGCAAAGCTGGACGTATTCTAGAATCTCATTTGTACATCTCCATGTTGGTAGGCATACACGCAGAGGATGGAGAGACTGAGCGAAAACGTGAATGCTTTTCTGCTGTTCTACTGGCCAGGCCAGTTTGAAGCCTTTGTCCCAACAGTCTTGAGCCTGAATTTCAGGGTTGATTGGAGACACAGACGTGAGGGCCATGGGTACTTGTTGCCCTGATCTCACACTTTTGCCAAGGATGCTTTGGGATGTGGAGTCAGGCCGTGAGTCCTCCTGGCCCTTCCGGCAGCTGTCAACCAGCCCGTGGGCCTGGCACACAGGCCTTCTCTGACCTGCTCCCCATTCTCTCCCCCAATCCTTCGGCCTGCTCTCCACTGCATACCCTTGGCAGTGGGTCTTCCTGGCTCCCCCTTAGCTGGGATCTTGACCCTCTGCTCAGCTGGAGCCAGCACTCTCCCCTCGGGATAGGACCTGGATCTTACTACCAGCCCCTAACTGGGGTTACCCTCAATAGGTAAGCGCCCTGGCAGCATGTCTTGCTCCCCCACTCCCCAGCTGAGTCCCCATCCTGTAAGCCCTTGTTTATCTGGATGGTTCCCCTGCACAGCAGGGCTCCTCACTACTGTCTTCTCTGGCTGAACCCCCAAAGAACACCATCAGCAGCTGAGCTAGCTGTCCCACCTGCCCACTCCAGTCTTAACATCCTGCACGGCCTTCCCCAGTTATGGTGGGCTCTGGAGCCAGACAAACCTGGACTCAAATCCTGCTTTGGGCGCTTACGACCCCCAAGGCCTTGGGCAAGTTGCTATCCTTTCCTGAGCCTCACTCTCCTCACCTGTAAAATGGATCCCTCCCAACGCCACAAGGAGGATGAGCTGATGAGTATAAAGCACATAGTAGGCCCTCAATCAATGGCAGCTTAGGAGGTGTCCATTTGGGGTGATGAAAAGTTCTGGAACTGGATAGTGGTGATGGTTGTACAAGTGTATGCAGGTACTTATTGCCACTGAATTATGCCGTTTAAAAGGGTTAAATGGTAATTTTTATGTTGTGTGGATTTGATCCAACCCATAGGTGTGGCTCCCTCCTGGCCCTGATTGCGGTGTCTTTATACTCTGGCCTGTCCAGGTTTAATCTTCAGATGCCTTTGCCACTTCTTCCACCTCCAGATGCTCCTTAGAAAACTGCCCTGACCTTGATGCTGACTAAGACATCTTGTTTTTTCCTCTTCCCGAAAGGCCCAGCCCCACAGAGACTTTCCACAGGGGAGGGGAAAAACCAAAGGAGGCACGCTGACCGTCCAGTGTACTTCACGTCCTGTAACTACTGTTGGCAGTCCAGGAAGGGAGGACCGCACTCAGCCCAGGAGTTCGGAAGGGATCTCTGTCTCTCAGGGGTCAAGCTCGGGGTCCTTCTCAGGGTCTGCAGCTAAGCCTGGCCGTGAACTCCCCTCACCGCTGACTCTGCCCCAGAGTCTCCTCTGTCCACAGGCCTTTACGGCAGCCTTTGCTCCCCCCCCCACTACCTCCCCTTCCACCCCTCCCACTTTCCACACCTAGCGGTGGCACTGTCCCTCCGGCTGCCCACGTCGGAAACCCAGAGCGCGCAATGCCCCCCAGGACCTCCCTCCAGTCACCCAGGGCCCCAGAATTCTCTGCCCACACGTCCGTCCGTCCAGGGCCTACACAGATGGTTTCAGTCATCCCTTTGCCCAAGGGGTGGATGACAGCACCTGTTTGTGGTGGGGTAGGACACTGCTGAGAACTCGAAAGTGTAGGCTGGTCCCCAACATGGGGGGCAGATCCAGGGCTGCAAAGAGAAAACGGGCAGAGACCAGGCAGCAGCCTCTATAAGAGATGGGGTGAGCCTGCTTCCACCATTTGTAGCTGCCCAACCTTCCCGAGCAGGAGGCAGGGCCTGGTCCCCATCTCCTGGCATCTGAAGGGTGGCTTTATGTCAGTTCCCAAGTGTTTCATCCTGTGTTTTCAGCACACTCATCACACCACTATCTCTGTTCCTTTCTGTGGCAAGGAGCCAGGCTTCCCACCAGCGAGGCTAAGGCTCAGCCTGATGCCACCTGGGAGGTCTAGTGCCAAGAAAAAGAATGGATGGCAGTAGATGCCCTCTGTGCCTCTGTGTGCTGGGGCTGCCTGAGCCGCCCAAGGCATGGCTCACACCTCAGCTTCCTCCAAAGACTGAGGGAGTAGCTACTGATTCTTAGGGTCTGACTTTGCCTTCTCTACTCATATTTCTCCTCGTAGAACTGGTCAAAATGCCCTCATTTCTCCCTGATCTCTCTGCCCCTGCCAGCCTTTCCCCTCCACCCTCCACCCTGCAGACTGTCAACTTTCCAAAGCACAGGCTCTCTCTCTGCTGACACACTTTTGGGGGCTCCCTACTGTGCTCTGGATAATGCCTAGATTCTCACAGGATGCTGCTGCAGCTGACCTCTGCCTGCCTCACATGCTGCACCACGGCAAAGAGCACTTATTTTCCCTCCCAGGGTGATCTGGACCAGGTTTTTGTGCTCATGCATCTACCATATCCTCCACCTGCTTTTTCACCTGGCAAATTCCCCCTCATGCACATCCATCAAGACCTGCAAGGCAAATCTTAATAGCACCCCTGAAGTAGTAATACCTGGGCTCCATTAAAGGAGGCAGCTTCGAGTGTTAGTCCGCTCCCAGATGGGCCTGGGTGCAAGACCCAAGTGTACTGATTATTGGCTGTGTGACCTAAGGCGAGGTACTTAAGCCCTCTGAATCTATTTTTTCATCTTCAAAGTGGGGCCAATAATCCTGACTTGTCCCTGCCATTGTAATGGCCCAATAAGCTGTACTGCTGTAGCTATGACCACATTGTTGTTACTTTCTGCACTCAGAAGAAACCGCAGGTAACGGATCCCCAAATGTATCAGGTAAAATCTAATCCAGGGCATGAAAAACAGTGATTAGAACAGGGACTATATAACATCAGGTGAAATGAGCATACCCCAAAGGTATGCTCAGGATAACAGAATTTTTGTAGAAACAATAACACATTTTTGATAGAGGAAAGAACATCCAGAAGGAGGTATCCCAAAATTTTGGAGTGGTGATGTCTGTGTGATGCAAATTTTTAATGATTGTATCTATCTATCTATCTATCTATCTATCTATCTATCTATCTATCTATCTATCTATGTATCTATCTATCTATCTATCTGTCTATATTTTCTATATCTTTTTCCTAAAAAGAGTATTGGGAGTTGAATTGTGTCCCCCTAAAAGATATGTTGAAGCCCTAACCCCTTGCCAGGGGTTGTGAATGTGATCTTATTTGGAAACAGTTATCTTTTCAGACGTACCTAATCTAGTTAAGATGAGTCACACTTGGTTAGGGTGGGCCCTAATCCAATATGACCGGCGTCCTTATAAGAAGAGAAGAGACACACAGGGAGAACACAGTGGAGGCAGAGAAAGGAATGACAAGCCAAGGAGCTCCAAGCTCTGCCAGCAACACCGGAAACTCAGAGAAGGCAAGGAAGGAGTCTCCCTAGAGCCTTCCACGGGAGCACGGCCCTGCTGACACCTTCATTTCCGACTGGGGGCCTCTAGAACTGAGAGAGAATAAATTCCTGCTGTTTTAAGCCACCCAGTTCTTGGTGAGTTGTTAGGGCAGCTCTTGGGTTTGTCTCACTTGTGTATTAGACAAGGTCAAACGTTTTTTAAAAAGGAGGAGGAAGAGAAGGAAGAGGAGAAGGGGGAGGAGGAAGAGAAGCTTGAAGTATGTCTGTCTGCCCAGGGCTCAGTCCAGATGTGTAGAGAGTGCTTGTTGAATGGACGTGTCTCCTTCATACGAAGTCGTCCTTCTCTCTGTCCTGTCTCCCACCCATCTCCCGCTCCAGCCCAGGGCTCCCCGCCCTCCCTGGTCACCCAGGAATCATGAAGGCGCTCCCTAGCTAGGGCGGCCTGCTTGACCCAGCCACACCTGGGGGCTGGCGTGATGTGGGTGGCTGCGGAGTTGCCCTCTGCCTCATATCCGGCTTCTTGTTCTTTGTGACCAAGCCTCAGTTGTCATTGGTAAGTCCTTTGTGCTTCCAGCATAGTCTTCCTAAAACACAGGACAGATGACGCCATGCCCCCTTAAAGACCACCAGTGACTCCCAACTCCTTAGCACGGCCTTCAAGGCCTCGGTCTCTTCCAAGCCATTTTCTGGGTGTATCCCTTACCTTACTACCCAGAAGTCTTGTGGCCCACTCCCCACACTCCTGCATGGTCACACCTCTGTGGTGTCCCAGCGTACACCCTCCCGGCTTCTCTAAGCATCAATACTCCGCTTGGACCTCTCAGAGCGAGAAATGCCCTCAGAGGGGCCGTGGAGGGCAGTCTTACTCAGCTCTCCTTCCAGGAAGGGGGAACAGAATAGGGGGCTTTTCTGGGATGTTTCCAGGCTTCTCCTTGGCTAGAGGGGTACTCTATCTCCAGCAGGGGAAGAAACAGCAGATGTCTTCTGCTCCCCTGAGTGACCCCACTGGCCTTGAAGAATCACAGGAAGCAGCCCTGGGATCTGCTAATCAGCTTTGGACGTCCTCCCTCAGGCTTGGCTGAGGACGGAGGCCTCTGGGTCCCCCTTGATTAGACACCATGGCCTTTCTCCTACCTTCCTTTTTCTTCTCCAGGAGCGGGGAAGTGTGACGACAAGGCTCCAGGTAGCAAGGGGAGGCCAGGCAGAGGCCCACTCCTTCTCTCATTGTGTTTGCTGTAAACATTTGCCTGATTAGGTCACATTGTTAAGCAGGGTTTTCAGGACACCTCAGCCTGTTCAGGGACAGCGTGCTTCTCAGGAGCAGGAAACCCAGTCAAGATAACAGAAATGAGTTAGTTGGGTGATGAAGAACAGCATGGGACATGGGGCCCAGGGGCCACTGAGCCCACGGAGGGAACTGTCGGACACAAAGGCGCCACTCGCTGTCTCTCCATCCCGGCCCCCCTCTCTCAGCCCACCTGCACCATTTCTCTGGTGAGCTTTGCAGATCTGCTCTCTCTGTTTGCTCCTCAGTGTCCCCACCTGGCAGCCTTTGTTCTCAAACCTTACCGGGACCCCAGGCCCAGCCAACCAGTCTCTTCATACCTGGGAGGAGAAGTACCACCACCAGCAAATATATGCACCCACCGCTCCAAGGTCTTTACATGGGCTTTTTCATTTAATTCTCAGTATAATCCTACAAGGCAGGTTTTATTATTATCCTTCCCACGGAAGGGAATAGACGCTCAGAGTGATTAAAGACCTTGCCCAGGGTCACTCAGCTTGTGAGCAGGGAAGTAAGAACCCAGGCAGGCCTATGTCCTGGAAATGTGTGGCCCCACTCAGCTTCCGGATTGCTTCTTCTGGAGCAGGTGTCCCTTCCTGGCCTGATCAGGGACGGCCACAAGAATGGGGTGGATCCCAGGGCTCCAGGGCTATGGAAGATGGAGACGACAGGGTTCGCCTCAGAACAAAAGCTCTTTCTGGGATTTTCATCTGTTTTGTTCCCTGACACATCCGGTGCCTAGAACAGTGCCTGGCACACAGTAGGTGCTCAAGAACTATTTGCCACATGAATGAAGCCCAGCATCTGGACTTGTCTTTGCCAAATGAAGAGCTAGATGCAGCCTTATTAGGGCCATATATGACGTTCTCACCCTTCAAAAAAAAAGACATGGTTCCTTTGTAGGGGGCTTCCTTGTCACTGGTCCAATCCAGGAACACCCATCCAGGAGTTCTGCTCAAGGCACAAGGTCGGAGGATGTTTACAGCCATCAAGGCCACAGGTTCTGTGCTCAATATGGCGAATGGACAGTCTGGGTTAAATAAGACTAGGCCTGTGTTTCTTCTCAGTCTCCAGCCGCCTATTGAGCCCCGTGACTTGCATGCGTTTCTTCCCTACGTTATCTGACCACGAAACCTTTTGCGAAGGCATCTCATGGGGCTAGCAGGATGAACAATACGTGACGAGAAATGAAATTTCAATCAATTTTGTTGCACTGATTTCATTTGAACAGTACTTCAGTCCCTATTGAGTACACGAGGTAGTCTCGGGGTCTCCCCAGCGCCTCTGGGTTTAGAGGGGTTTCCTGAGTGAGCCCCTCTGCCTCACACACTCTCGCTCACCCTCATTAACCTCGCTTGCTGGAAGTCTCCCCGGAGAGCCATTGCGCCTCCAGCTCTCTTTCTCAGCCTCTGGTTGGTCTGGAAGACGGAGATTCTCTTCCCACACTTTTGCTGTCTGGCCTCAACCCCTTCTTTGATGTTGTGGTTTAAAATGCAATTACATTTCCCTACGCAGGTTCTAGGCAGAATATTAAGCTTGGAAACAATCACAGTAGATTGCACTAATTATTTCCATTTTGTTTTGTGAACCTGGAGGTTGGGACCTTAGAGTAGGATATGTAAATGAATGAAAATTAGACAGCCTCTTGTCAGTGAATGGGTTTCTTCCGTGCCAGGTAGGTGGCTCTGTGCGCTGGAGACTTATATCACTAAAGCCTTTTCTGGGTTCCTCTCAGCTGCCTGACATGAGGTATCATCTTCTAGAAATTTCCAGAGCATGTTCTTAGACTTGGTTTCTGTTTTTTTCATGGAGGGCATATATTATTATAAAAAATTAAATCTATTATTATTAAAAATTGTTTCTTTGTGCTCCTTTGTTCGCAACCGCTTGTGCCAAGCACAAATGATGAAGGTCTGAGTGTCCCGGCCATGAGAGTGTCCTGGCTTGGACGTCTGATCTTGTCTCTCCAGGCCCCTCTCCCCCACCTGGCTGGGCACTGCACTGTGCTGGCCTGTCTGGACCTCATGTCCTTTGACTTCCAGGTGGGTGGCGCAGTGGGCAGTGCTGGCAGGAGGCAGGAGAGTGAAGTCAGGGGCGGATTGCCTTGGCTCCCTCCTGGCTGACGGTTACAGCCCCCTCCTGGGTGGCCCTCTCCACACAACCTCTGGACTCTGCTCAGTGGCTCCCTCCCCTTGGCTTGCTGGTTCAGACCCTGTGGTTTCCAGCATCTCGCCCGCACCTTTGCTAACAGGAACTGTATTAACCTCTCTTTGGAGACCCCATTTCCTTGAACCATCTGTTTCCTAAGGCCTGCACTGATAGGGCCACTCAGCTCCCCACCTCTTCTCCCCTCCCCTTCCTCCTCTCTCTTCCTCTCCCCTCCTCTCCCAGGAAGGATCTGCTGCTGTCAGTTCTTTGTGGGGGGGAGTTATGATGCTGATCTGGGAGAAAAGGGGAGGGACAGGAGACCCTGGAGGATCGGCAGCGCATAGAGGAGACAGCTGGAAGAAGAAAAGAGGATTTTGAGAAAAGTTGTTACATACTAGGAATTTCCTTTATGGTGCTTGAGAAATACTAATCAAGAAGTTGGGGTACTCTGAGCATCTCGTCTGGGCTGCATGGGGCTTCTGACCTCAGGAGCGGACCTGCAGCCTGTGGACACAGCCCCAGCTCAAAAATCCCAGGTTTAGCTTATCTTTCGACTCTCCAGAGCAGTTGAATCTCTAACCCCCTGCATCTATTTATTCTACTGTTACCAAGATAGAAACCCCCAAAACTAAACTTGACCCTCCAAAGTGGACCTGAGCCAGTGCCACAGGCTGTCCCAGCAGATGCAGCGCCATTCTCTGAGATCATCGAAACAGCTGCCAGCACTGCCACGTGCCAGGCCCCGGGCCCAAGGCCCACACACCTTCTCACACATTCCTACAGTGACCCCTCAAGGGAGGTATAAATGCCTCCATTGTGCAGAGGAGGAAACGGAAGCACAGAGAGGTGGGGAGACTGTTTGAAGTCACACAGCAGTAAATGCTGAGGCTGGATTTGAACTCCTGTCTGCCTGACTCTCAGGTCTGTCCTCTTGACCATGTGCTTTGAAGCAAATGGAGCTGCCAAGAAGGGACACAGGGACTCTCCACAATGCATGGGACACAGCCAGGAGTTGGCATGAAGTGTCTTTGGTGAGCCTAAATCAGAAGAGAGATGCTGGGGAATCCACTGGGGCCAAGGGCGGACAGGGCTAGAGTAGCCCAAGGCCCACAGAATTTGTGCAGACCCAGCTGGGGGGAGGCCTGAGGGGAGCAGGAAGCGGGAGGAGAGGCCCAGGCTCAGCACTGGGTGAGAGCCAGCAAACAGTTACCCTCTCTATGTCTGCCTGCCTTCCCCCCCACCCCCCATTTATTTCTCTCTTCCTGCTTTTATTTTCTTCCTTTCCACCCTTCTTGGAACCATCTCTTTATAGGCTTTGCAGAGCCCAAGTCCCCCTTCCAGGGCAGATCTCAATGCCCCATAGGACACCCAGTGGGGAGTTGACTCCCAGGCCACCTTTAGTGGGTTTAGCAGGTGGGGCGATGCCCTGGGGCCCCTCCCAGGTGCTCTGTGCAGCTACAAAGGCAGACTTCCAGCAGGGCCAGAAAAAGCCGGGCTCCCAATCCCCCACAGACTAAACCTAGCAACAGTCAGGGTTCCTATGGCAACCCAAGATTTATTTTTAGTCCTACTTTAACATTAACATGATGTGAGGGGATCTGAGACTTACATTACTCTCTTTTAAACAGCACCCCCCAAAAAAAGGAAAGACAGAGAAAAAAGAATATCTCTTTATAAAGAGGTATGAACCACGGGGATGGGGTGGGGGTACAGGATGGCCCAGCAGCATTTTCAGGGACTCATCTTGGCGAAAGTCAATGGCTCACATTGTCTGCCGGGTCAGCCTAACTGGCTGGGAACAGCTGCAGTCCTTCCCCTCCGCAGCTTCATGGTCAGAGTTGGGGGCACAGGAACATAAAGCAGTCTGGTCATTCTGTGAAGGGCCTCTGAGCTTCCCGTTTGACAAGAGAGGGGAAAAAAGAAAAAGCATCATCAGGCAGGCTAAATAATCATGTGACCTGGGATGCCAGCCCTTTGGGGATTCCAGCCAGATCCTCGGAGACTCAGAAGGAAGGAAGGGCTGGGCGTCTGCCTCTATCCAGAGGACGCAGCGGTTGGACATCCCCCAGGAGAAAGCAGAGCTCAGGTGGGCAGAGAGCACAGGTAGGTTCAGATGGAGGCTGTGGAGAGGATACAGGATGTTGGCTGTGAAGATGTGGGTTCAAACCCTGCTCCATGCCCGGCCCCAGGCAGGCATCAGGACCAGGGAGGTGCAGAGTCCAGTCTTGCCTCGAGGAGCTCCCAGACAGGGCAGACTTAGTGTGGAAGGTGATGTCTGGGTCAAGAGGTGCACAGGGAGGAAGGGACACCCGACCTACTTCTAAACGGAAGAACTGGAGATGGACAGCTGTACAGCATAGGAAAGACCTTGCTAGATTTCCAGCTGAATAGTTTGGGCTCCTCTCTTGTAAAATTATCCTGAATTGGTTGTGTTTTTCTGTCCAGTGAGGGGTCCTTACTCCTCTGATCATAGTCAATACCCACCCACCCCCATCGGCATAGGCCTGCCACTTAACATACTCTATCCCAAACCAGCGTGATTGGCCAATGAATGGGCACATGAGCCACGCATGACCAATCAGAGCCCTGCCTTGGGACTGAACTACAGTCACCAAGAGAAAGCAGCTCTCCCTCCCCAGGTGGCTGAACAGGGGCTTCTGAGAGCCTCAGTCTTGGCCTTCTGGAGATGGCATGGCAGCAGGAGGAGAAAACAAGGCTAACGGGCAAAGAGAGGAAGAGACACAATGTTCATTGGTCAGCACCCACATTGCTTCCTTCCGTGCTGGGTCCTTTGGCATTAGCCTCTTCAGTTTTCCCTTAAGCTAATTTGAGTTGGCTTCTATCTCTGACAATTGAGCCAACCTCACCAGTTCATCTGGTCACTATGATTTTGCTAACATAAGGGGATAAAAGCACCTTGTGGAGGGAGAAAGGAGCCGTGGTTCTTGTGCCTGCTATGTATCAGGCACCATGCCGGGTGATTTTTTTTCAGAGTTCATAACCAACTTGGAAATTAAATAGTGGTATTACCTGCAAGGAGCCTGGAGCTCAGAGAGGCAAAGTAACTTGCCCCAGGGTACACAGCCAGCAAATGCCACAACTGGACTGGCATCTAGATCTTTCTGGCTCCTTGCTGAGCTAGGAGCTTGTCTTGCTAACCCTGGAGCAGTGGCTTCAGGGCTGGTTGTCTGGCTATATAGCCTGTGATCACCAAAGTGTAAACCATGGACTACCCACATGGGAAATACTTGGGTGCTGATTAAAAACAGGGTTCTGGGTTCTGGATCTCAGACTTCCTGGATCAGAAGCCAGTCTCTCTCGCCTCCCTTCTGACCCCCTACCAACCCCACACTCCCCAGCCCGCTTCTACACCCCGTAGCCTGTGCTCCAGTTCTAGCTGTTCCCCAAACACACCAGAGCTCTCTGGTTGCCATACTTCTGCTCATGGTGTTTCTTCTGCCTGGAGTGGCCTCCGCTCTTTGTCCACCAACTCAGCTGATATTTTCACCTTTCTCACCCTCATTTTTCATGACTCCCAACATGCCCTGTCCCAACACACACGTGCCTGGCCCTGAACCCAGGCAGAATCCGTGGCTCCTTGCCCTGGTCAAGGTCATCGACGTTAAAGGGCCATATAGGGCTAAGAGGGTGATTACATCTCCCATCCCCCTCCCTGTACAAACTCCTAGACAGAACCTCAGCGTCCCCATGCTGCCCAGGCACTTAGCCATAGTGAAAGATGATCTGACACAGTCATTCACTTCTTTGCCTTTAAAGGAAATGCCCAGTAAACAGCCTTTCTGCTCCGAATAGAGCACAAATGATGGGATTTTAGGCGCTCCGAGGCGGATGTCTTCAGGTCAGTGTGCCTCTGAGAAGTGTCCCCTTCACTGCGTACGATAAGAGCCCACCCTTGAATGGACACAGCTAGCCCACCCCCACGCCAAGAGGAGGGGGGAGGGGGCCTGGCCTCTTGGCTGGCTCCAGCTGTTTTGACAGGGTAGGTGGGATGGGGCCGGGGTGGGGGCAGGAGAGAAAGCAGATCCCTGAACCCGGGGGAGTGTTTCCAGCAGGGCTTGGGCTGTAGTACACCCGCCTCCAATAGTTCCCTGAGCAAGGAGCTTTTCAGCCAAAAATGGGGGGGACTTTTCCATCTGGACAATGTCAGATTCTTGTCTAATTCTGGCTCAACGTAAACGAGGAGTGGGAGTGGGGAGCACTGGGTGGTGAATCAGGAGCTGGGGGAGGGCTTGTCTCACCCCCATCCTCGAGCCCCAACCACGAGCAGCAGCGACTCCCCACGCTGAGCCTCAGGGCCCATCTGCACAGGGAGCCCGAGGACCAGACGCCCCCTCCCTCAGGAAGGTCCCTCCCAGCTCTGCCCATTAGACCACCCGTGGTGTGAAGAGGGTGACCTCATCGTGGGGAGGGGAATAGAGAAGGGGGTTGTTGATCAAACTCCTGGCCACTGGAACCAGGAAATCTGAGGCCTCAACAAAGACTGGAACATGGGGGTTTGATAGGCCTCCCCCCACCCCCCTGAAGAAAACTACCAACCAACAAGCAAGGATTTAAGGGGCCAGGTCGTCCTGTGTCCGAATTCCAGCTCCAACACCCAGTTGCTGTGTGAGTTTGGGCCTCCTGGTCTGAGCCTCAGTTCCATTTCCATCTCCGTGGTTGGCCCGTACCTCCCACGGTCAGGGCCACATTGTGACCATGTGGGCCCTGGGCACTTTTGTCTCACATCCCCTTACTCTATATAAACTTCATCAAAATCAGATTTTACAACTGCATTGGTATACAGAGGAAACTATCCAGAGTAGATTCTAGATGTATGATTTTATAAGAAATGAGAACGTTATCATGGGCCCCTAACGGTCTGGTGGACCCTAGGGTCTGTACCTACCGGTAGATGTCTAAGATGTCAGCCCTGGGTCTTGTGATGTTTCTAACATGTGAAACTTCAATTAGCTGTTGAATCAAGCTTAACACACACGAGAGAACGCCTTTCCTGAGTATTTCTGGGGAAGTTCTATTGGCACCAGCATTTTCCACAGCAGGATGGGGCTTGGAGGCTGGGCATCTCTGGGAGTGGAGATGGCACTGGATGAGGCCAGGTGAGGCAGCGGCCTGCTGATTTTCAGCCAAGTTAGATATGGGAAGCCAAGTAGTTTGAGTTCCCGAGAACTGAGCGTCTGGCTCGGGTACATGTGGAGATGGGCCCAGGGCCTGGGGCCCTGCACATGTTGGGGTGACGCCGGCTCTGATTTATCCACATCCTTCCATGGGCCAGGTCTCTGCCACACCCAATGTCTCCTGTGTATGACCGCATTCAGTGAGAAGATTGCTGTTCCCCTGTTGCCATCTTGTCAATCACACCTCTGGGCCTTTGCACATGCCATTCCCTCTGCCGAGAATTCCCTCACTTTTCCCTTCCACCCCCTGATTTGAAGTTAAGGTCAAGTCTCACCTTCTCCAGGAAGCCTTCCCTGACTGCTTTGGCTCCCTTGATCATCCTTTCCTTTGAACTCCCTGGGCACCTGCTAGCTGTGTACTCGTTTAACCCAACAATTGTTTAGCATGCATGCACCCTGAGTCAAGGTGACTCAGTCTTAGGCTGGACTGGAAGGAACTCCCATCCTGCCCCATTGGGAGAGACAGGCACCTATAGATTATGACAATGCAGAGAGTCAGGATTCAGTGGAGGGGTCCCGTGGTGCTTGGAGGCTGAGAGGAGGGTCCTCACCTCTCAGGGAGCTGACATGTGACCTGGGTACAGGGAGATAAATTGGCATTCAGCTGACCTGGAGGAAAGGAAAGAGGATGGGATAACTGAGGCAAAGGCCCAGGAGAGGAAAAGGCATGGCTCTTCGTGGAGGTCACACTGGCCTTGATTCTGTTCTTCAGACTCGCTGATCTCACCCCTGCCTCGACACCGTAGCACTTGCTGTTTCCCAGCCTGGAATGCCCTTCCTCCAGAACCCCCGATGGCTGGATTCTTCTCATTGCCCAGCTTGCATGCCCTCCTCAGAGAGGCCTTTCCTGACCACCCCCTATAGCACCTCTCTGCCCTACCTCACTTTCTGGCCATCCCTCAGCTTTGTTTTCTTAGCACACATCATACTCTGAAATTATATTTATGTATTTGTAGGTTTATAGTCTGTGTCTCCCTAAAATGTAAATTCCACAGGGGAAGGGGCCTTGTCTATTCACTGCTAGGTGTGTGCTGCCTGAGCACATAGTAGGTGCTCAATAAATGTTTGTTAAAGAAGGGATGGAGGGAAGGTGACAGGTAGGAAAGGAAGGGAGGGACAGAGGGACGGCGGGAATGGGACTAAAGGTGGTGTATCAAATCCAGAAGGACACCTGACGTCCACTCAAACTGGGTAATTTGAGGATGTTTTCAAAGGTACGGGCAGGGTATAGGAAATCAACATGGCCCAGTGCTGGTCACTAGGGAAGCCCGTTAGGCTGACGGGGTAAGGAAACAGAGTTACTGGGGAAGAGCTTTGTAGGGAGGCAGCTGGTGAAGTAGTGCCCTGACCCCTGCCAGGCTCCTATGGACTGGACCTAGCCAGAAGCCATTGTGGAGGGAGCTGCTGCAAGAGGCTGTGCAGCTGGGTCTCCTGGGGCCAGCTCAGGGAGCAGAGGGTGGAGCAGGAATCCAGAGTGGCCAAGGGCACGTAGAGGGCAAGGAGACCCAGCCATAGATACCACAGGGCCCCCCTCCGCAGGCCCAGTCCCTACTGTTCAGCCAAAACCCAGCTGGGCTCCACTGGGGTCAGGAACCCCACCCTCCCTGCCCATCAAGCCTTGGATCCTTGGGAGGAAATGGTGCTTTCGTCGGGTCCTATCTCGTTCCAGCATTGTTAAGATGTCACTAAGTGTCATCTGAAAATAGAAACGCCGCCTGGACTGCCATGGAAACCCTTTTGCCTCCCCAACACTGTGCAGGCAGCCCGCCTGCCTGCACACGGAAGCTGCGTCACCCAAATGCCTATTCAGCCACCAGGAGAGAGCCAGTGTTTCCTGAGAGTGCCTGTGTGCCAGGCACGGGGTTAAGCTCATTACAGATGTGATCACATCATCTTATTCTTGCACCAACTCTTGGGGATGGCCTGTCTTTCTTCCCATTTTATAGATAGGAAGCTGAGGGTTGGGGTGGTTGTAACTTGCTCAGGATCCCAGGCTAGTGATAGGGCTGGTATCTGAATCTGAGCCAGAAGCAGATTTCATGATTTCTCAAAGGAGGGAATAACCAGGAAACCAATGAACTTAATTAAGAGCAGTTACTTTTTACCTTCGTCGTTCATCTATTCAATCAAATAATCAACTATAAGAAGAGCCATCATTTCTTGAGGGGCTATCGTGTACCAGTTCTGTGCTGAGCCTTCTCACACATTCAGTGAATCTTTGCAGCATTGGAAAGTAGGTACAATACATGTCTCATTTTATCAGTCGAGAAACTGAGGTTCAGAGAGGTGAAGCAATTTGCCCAAAGCCACACAGCAATGAAGAGGTAGGATCAGGATTTGAAGGCCAGAGCTCTTCATGCTCACCAACTGGGCCCTGTGCCAAACAGTTTTGATCAACGTGTAGGCCCTGCCTTTGAGGTGCTCCTGAGGAGAATTTGGTGGCCTTTTCCTTGGAAAGGTGTTTCAGAAAACTGAGGTGTGGTCACCATTTTCTATGTACTTCTGAAGATGCACAGCCAGATATTTACAGAGAGGTAGAGGGTCCCGGCCCAGCTCTGCTGGCCTGCTCATCACCCTGAGTGTACATGATGGGCAGCTCACGTGACTTCTCTGAGGGCTTGTCTTTCCACTTAATGGGGACCAGGGTGCCTCTGGGTAACGGAGCTGCAGAGAGGTGCCCAGACTTGCTGAGGGCTCCTGGAAACGGCATATGATGGAGGCCAGCATGATTCCTTCCCTCCTTGGATGTTAGGGCCTGAACTGCGTCCCTCCAAAATTCATATGTTGGGATCTTAACCTCCATCACCCCAAAATGTGACCTTTGGAGAAAGGGTCTTTGCAGATGATCCAGTTAAGGTGGGGTTACTGGGATGAGCCCTAATCCAATATGACTGGGGTCCTTATAAAATGGAGAGATTTAGACAGACAGACACACACACACACACACACACGCACATGGAGAACACCGTGTAATGATGAAGGCAGGGACTGAGTGGTACCTCTACAAGCCAAGGAACACCAAAGACGGCCAGCAAACCAACAGAAGCTACAAGAGACGCCTGAACAGATTCTCCCTCATAGTCCTCAGAAGGAACCAACCCTGGTGACACCTTGATCCCAGACTTTCAGCTTCCAGAGATGTGACACAATACATTTCTGTTGTTGAAACCACTCAGTTTGTTACAGCAGCCCCAGCAAACTACTACACCGGCCTTCTCTGTAAGGGACAGGCTTGTTTGCCAGCAGTCTGGGTTTTCCCACCCCTAGGGAGAGGTGCTATGCCTTCAGTCCAGCTTTATTGTTATTATTATTATATTTATGATTATTACCTACCCAGGTGGCAAAGACAGATGGAGAAGGACAAGATCACAAACCTGGGCTCGAATCCCAACTCTGTGTGACTCTGGACAATTGTCCTCATCTGTACAGTAGGGATAAAAATCCTCACCTCAAACGGTGAGGAAGAATTGGATGAGGAAACATGTATGAAGCTGCCTGATAGCTGGTTGGAATTAAAAGACAAACAGTGTCTCTCGCTGCCAAGCTGCTCCCCAACTTCCGTGGAACATATCACATGAGACGACACAGTGAAAGGCCCTGGCATGTAGCAGGTACTGTCCGTGTTGGAACCTGAACAGACAAGCCACGTGTTTGTCTAAGATGTGTGTTGGTGTTGCACGTGCGTGCCTATATCTGAGTGACGCCATCCTTGGGCCCAGCTCATCTTGGTTCACCTGCCCTTGCTGCAAATGACACTTCTGCTCAGGTGATAGATTAGAAAAGGAATCCAGCTTATCTCTCTGGGGTGACGTGGCCCCTCCCAGGCCCTGGACCTGCCAGCAGCAGCCCCAAAACAAACTTCAAAGAACTACCTGCCAGTCAACCTTGGACACATAAGTCAGTGTGGCCACAAGCAGCTGAGCTGCCTGTCCACCCTGCTGTTGGTGAGAGAAAATAAATGATTGCTGCTTTAAGCTATTAAGTTTTGAGTTGTTTGTTATACAGCATTATTGCAGCAAGAGATAATTGATACAACAACTCAGTGGTTCCCTTCCTGGGGATCTGCCTTCAGAAACACACAAAGCGGCAAAAGAGGAAAGGACGAAGATGTTCACTACACCATTGTTTGGATGTTTGTAAGAGCAAAACACCACAAGGAAACTTAAATACACTGCACTGAGGGAATTAATTCATAAGCCACGACTTGTCCTTACAATGGAATTCTAAGCAACTGAAAAGAACAGGGTAGATGCACATGTAGTGATGTCGCACGGTCTCTGAGACAGTTTTATGACTGGAAAAAGCAAGACGAACGACTTGCAGAGTGTTATATCATATGTAAGAACACATATAAAAATAAATACTGGATATTTTCTGTGAGGACATATCTGCAAGTATACAGAAACACTTCTGAGGGGAGACAAGGGGATTTGGAAGGGACCCCTTTGTGCAGTCAAGGGAGTCTCAAGTCTTACACAAAATGTTTTGATATTCTTATCATGTGAGTTTATTTATGTATTTTACTCATGTAATGAACAAGTCAAGTTTAAAAAGTTAGGTGAGTAGATATAGGGATTGTGGCACATGGTCCTCTAATCCCATCCCAAATTTCCAAGATCTCCTCATGAGAAACTCAAGGGCCCGGTTCAGGACTCCCCACATTTTATTTTCAAAACCCCATGAAAGATGTAAGCCTGTGAATAGATGCTTCACGTTATTAATCACCACCAGAAATACAAATTGGGACCATGGTAAGATATCACAACTTACTACCCAAGTGGCTAAAATTTAAAACATTGCCAATATCAAGTGTTGGTGAGGAAACGGAACAACTGGAATGGCTAGACACAGCTGATAGGAATGTAAAATGGTGCAACCACTTGGAGAAAAGGTCTGGAAGTTTCTTTATAAAACTAAATATACACTTAACCATAAGACCCAGCATCTCCACTTTCTGGTATTTGCTTGAGAGAAATGGGAACATACGCTCACCTAAGGACTTGGGCTTGAACATTCATAGCAGCTCTATTCGTGAGCCCCAAACTAGAAGTAACCTAAAGTGTTTAACAAGAAGTGAATTGATAAATAAATTGTTTCATATTCATATAATGGAGTACAACTCAGCAATAAGAGAGAATGGATCACTGACCCACGTAACAAGGTAAGTGAATCTCAGAAACATCACATTGTGTGAAAGGAGCCTGATGCAAAAGAGTCCATATGGACTCCATTTATGTGAATTTCTAGAAAAGGTGAAACTCACATATAGTGACAGAAGGGGGTGGTGATTCCTGTGGCAGAGGTGCGGGCATTGACAGATAAGGGCAAGAGGCAATTGTATCCAGAGAAGGAAATGTTCTATATCCTGGTGGCTTTATGAGTTTACAGGGTTTTACGCAAACTAATTGAACTGCCCACTTAAAATTTGCACATTTTATTGTATGTAGATTATTGCCCAATAAAGCTGAGAGTACACGAAAGACTTAACCCGTCTGTCCCATTGCTGCTGCCTCCTTAACAGGGAAAAAAACAGCAACCAGCACTTTCCTCCCTCCTTTCTCAGGCTCCTGGGCCAGTCTCCCAAGACAATGAGTAATTAGCCGCGCAGGAGTCTTCAATATAGAGCCAAAAACAACAGCAGTGTCACATCAAATGCCAAGACGTCTCCGGCTAAGAGCTGAGCTCAGCCACCACCACCCCCTACACAACCACAGCCACCCGCAGAAGGAAAACAGCCGGGGGCGGAGCACAGTCAGGCCTGCCTTTCCCACCCTGGCTCGGCCATCTGGGGTCTGCTGCCCAGACCCCTAGGAGGTTAGCAGCATCATGGAGGCTCACACTGGTAACAGGCCCTTCCTGTGCACTAGGCACAGAGCTAGGCCCTTTCCATATCCCGCTTCATGTGCTCACGTCACAGATGAGGAAACTGAGGCTCTGAGAAATGCGTGGAACGTGGGGTAGGATCTTCAGCTGCCTGGCTCCCTCCCACCCGCCCAAGCCCCTGGGGCTTAGAGTCCTCCTTTATAGAAGGCCTTACCACTCAGCCCTTCTCATCCCAACAGTCTCTAAGCTCCCTCTCCTCACCCGGCCCCACCCCTATCCTCTGATGTCCCCACCTTTCCCGGTACAGAAGGGTGGCCAGGCTCCAAGTCCTTACAGGCTGGCCTGCCATCCTCCTGAAGCAGTGTAGTTCTCTCACGCAAATGTCCCTCCTGAGGGAAGCCCTTGAGGAAGAAGGAGCGGATGTGGGGGACGGTGTTGGTGGGAGGGTGTCTGAGGGCCCTGGCGTCATGTCCTACCTCTCTCGGAGGCTGGGGGTGTGAAGTCTGGACGTGAGCATCACAGTGCCTGAGGCTATGGTCTGAGAGACTGGCATTTCCTGCATGAGGTGGGGGCTACCAGGCTGTAGCTTCCAGAGAGAACCTTCTAGACTCTGCCCCTGCATGCCTTGCTTACAACTCGTCCACACAATCTCATGTTTGAGCTTCTTAGCAGAGCCTTTGGGGCCCTGTACATTCTGAGCCAAACTTCCCAACAACTGAGACAAGAACTAGCCCTCAAGAAGGCCCTACGTGAAGTGTAGCTGTGACATGTATTATCTGGCGCCAGAAGAACTGGTGGTTATCCACCAGATGTGGGAACTCTGAACAGAGTCGCCTGTGGGTCCTTGGGCAACTGGCTCAACCTCCCTGATCTCTAGAAATGGGCACAACAATAGGACCTAGAATGGTTGAGAGAATTCAAGAGGATCACAAGGTGCCTTGCTGGGCCCATACTGGTCCTTTTCTGCCTAGAATAACTTTCCACCTGTTTAGTGCCTCTTCACCCCAACAAGGCTCAATCAAGTGTTTTCTTTCTGGGAAGTTACCCGACCCCAGGCCACAGGATCATACCCCGCTTTTTCTCCATGACCCTCCTAGAGCAGTCTGAGGTCAACACATGTGGTGAATAGGACACTCCCCGACCTTGTTGTGTCGCCCTGAGGTTTAAATGTGTCAGTGCTAACTGGGTACTTAGGACAGCTCTGGCACCTTGCATGTATTCAGGGAAACGTGAGGTCTCCTTGTCATGACTTTAATAAGTTGTCAGCACTCCCCACTGGCCTGAAAACTGCACCAAGGCAGGAGGGGGCTTCTATCCCATCTGCATCCCCGTACTTGGAGGAAGAGGGGCGTGCCTTTGGGACAGAGATCACGGCGCTCAACAGTCCTTGGAAGGGGGGTTCATGATTTAGCCGGTGTCAGCTTTGTGTGTCAACTTAACCCTGGCTTGGCTTAGGCCTGTCAAACTCTGGGGGATGAGAAGAACAGAGCATGATCCTGAAAATACGCCCCAACCCCAGATCATTCCTATTTCCAGGACACACACGGGACAGGCTGAGATAAATACTGGTGGTTTAGCACAGGAAGGTTCGTCTCGGCTGGGGGAGAGGGAGCGTGCGTGCGTATGCAGCCAGCTGATTTATGGTGACCTGAGCCAAGCGCCAACAGAGTGAGGCCATTTATCTACTTGGTTGGAGGAGAGGTCAAGAGAGAGAAGTCAGAGATTAAGCTAAACATGCGACTTGAGTGGAGACAGGAGCTCAATGCCTTGGTTAACTCCTGGGGTGTCTTCATCTCACTTGCTTTCAGGGAATACTGTTCGGAACCCCTGCGTGAATATAAGGCTGGGGAAGCCTGGACTCCCTCTTAGGGAGACGGCCCTGGCCTCGGGTGGCGGTGATGGCTGAGGACATTCTCAGCATCTGGGGTTACCCAAGGGAAGCACAGCCAGTGGGAGGGAGGTTGCGGGGCTGGGAAGAAGAACCCATAATGGAGGAAGACGTACTGTCAAAATGGAACCACTCTCCAGTCCTTGTCACTACTTCGCCTTGTTCCGGTGGCCATCGGAGCTCACCTGAGTGTAACGTTCAGATGGGTCTCCCTGTCTCCACCCTACCTTACCCAGAATAAAATCCAAAGTGCAGTAAAATGCCGCCAAAATCTGCCTCATGGTAACTCCATTGGTCATGGGTCCCCTTCCTCAGCTCAGCCTCTTGAAACATCATCGACATTCCATAACAAAATCTAGTACTTTATACAACTTCGCTCCCACTCGCAGCGTGATGGCATGGTTTAACTGTAACCCTGCCCCGCCCTCTAATTACCCTCCCTTCCCCTTTACTTCTCTGGCCTATTCTTTCCCCTCACTCACTGTGCTCCAGCCACACTGGCCTCCTGGGTTTTTTTCTAACATTCCAAACAAACTTGCAACTCAGGGCCTCTGCATTTGCCGTTCCCTCTGCTGGGGTTAGATAGGCTCTTCCAGCTAGATAGGCTTGCTTTCTCCTCCCCGTCAAGTCTCTGCTCAAATAAATTTTCATTGTGGACTTCCTGAAGCATCCTAGTTAGACGACCGCCCGCACCAACCACCCCCCTCACACTCAGTTCCTTCCTCTGCTTTACTTGACTCCATAGTACTTAATACCAGCTGATGTAGCTATGTATTTATTCACTGATTGTCAGACCTGTTTGGGATTCACTGCTATACCCCTCCCTAGTGTGTGATCCAAGATGTGACACACTGCAGGCACTCCATAAATATCTATTCAGTGAATGACTAATGATAGCTAATATTTCATGACTGCTTAATAAGCATTGTATATCTCATTTTATTTAACACCTTGTTAATACTATGATGTAGACACTGTCTTTAGGTTCAGAGAGGTGGAGTGGCTTGCCCATGGTCAGGATTCAAACCCACCAGGTGCCAGAGCCTGAACTCTCAGCCACCATCCAAGAGCAGATATGGCCGTGGATTTGTTTTGAGACGGACTAATCACGCCCCAGCCCAGGGTGTACTGGGGCAAAGGGACCTTGATCTGGGGGGAAAAAAAAATACAAAAAGCAAAGTATAGAAATACGTTTTTCTTCCGCTGAATGACTTGGGTGATTAAAGAGGAAACTAAATATCAAAAGCAATTTCCAACTAAAATGAAATCATTACTGTTTACCGAGAACTGCTGTGTGCCGGTCACCGGTGAAGAGCTTCACATACTTGACCCTGTTTATCTTCCCAATAACCCCAAGTGGCACATACTGTGATGATTACCATTTTACAGTCAAGGAAAGCACAGCTCAGAGAGGTGACATAATTTACGTGAAGTCACAAAGTTATTGAGTGGCATTATCTGTCTCATTCCCAAACCTGGGTCATCCCTTTAACCTGCTGCTTCTAATACCTCTTTCTATTAGACGTGAAGTCAGAAGCTCCGAAACTGTAGTGTGCACTTGGCAAGGGGAGAGTCAAAGTCAGGCTTATCTTTTCATTCTCAGCACATTGCCTGGCATGAGGGGTGCTCAGCAAGGATCTGCCAGCTGGATAAATGAACGAATGAATGAATGAAGTGAAAGGGAGAGTGGTTTCCAGCTGGATAGCTTGATCTCAGCCCAGGCTAACATCTCTGCTCTTCCAGAGCCCGGGGGGCGTTACTTAAATGTTCAGATTCCTGGACCCCTTGGCAGCCCCTGAATCAGAAGATCCGATGCCCAGAACACTGCATTTTAAACCCATCCAGGGGATTCTGACGTCCCCCAAAGCTTTGAGAGCCACAGCTCCAAGGTCAGCTCAAACTTCTCACGTGGAGCCCCTGGACTCTCCCGGCGAGCATGTGCCCGCTGTATAAACAGAGGCCAGCTGGAGGCGGTCCAGGGAAAAGGGAGAGAGACTACCAAGGGTGAGGAAGATGACTTATTAGGAAAGATGGAAGGAGCTGAGGGGCAGTGTTTGTGAGGGAAAGCAGGAGCCACACATAAATCCTGGGGGACGGCTGGCAGCCTGGGCTGAGAGGGATCACGTATCCTGGGGTGCAGGCATTACAGGCCTAATGGGGGCAAGGATTACATGCAGGAAACTCGAACTCTGTGCCAGGGAAGACATTTATAATGGACGGCTTAAACTGCTAGCCCATTATGATTTTGCAGCAAGATTCATCCGCTCTGGGCCTGGGAGGCCCTTGGAGAACATCTCATCCGTTTGTACTTGAGCCTTTTAAAACCTTTTGTTAAAACACCGGATTCCTTTGTTCAAAGGAAATCGTAAACATAATCCCAGTACATTAGACAAATGAAAATAAAGATGCTCAGTGCACCCCATCCTGGGGCGGGGTGGGGGGAGCGGGCGTCTCCACAGAACCCCCGGGCTCCATGGAGTTCTATGTGTCAAAGTATGAAGACCACTGCGTTGAGCTAGGTCCGCATTTTGCACCAGGAGAGACTGAGACTCTGAATAAAGGACTTGCCCATGGACACACACACAGTAAGCTGAGTCCAGGCTGCTGGAGACGCAGAGTGGAGCAGGTAAGTGTCCCATCCTAGAGGTACACCCAGGCAAATGGCAGAGGCGACCATAACAGCAACAATAAAAATCACTCACACGCATTGAGTGTTTCTCTGGGCAGGGCCCTGCTTTCAGTCCTTGACTTGCGTGACCTCGTTTCATCCTCACCACAGCCCTGTGATGGGCTATTATGACTCACCTTTTATAGATGAGGAAACAAGGCACAGAGAGGTTGAACACTGTAACCAAGATCACACAGCTAATAAGAAGTGCAGAGGGAATTGAAAGCAAGGCTATGGACCTCTAGAACATGTTTTTTCACCACACCATCAGTATGCTGCTCCCAAGAGCACAGAGATCTCAGCTAAGTAGGAGCTGCTCTCGCCCCCTTCACAATATTCTGATATACAAACTGTGTTGACATGCACCCCATCCAAAAAAATTTTTCAGCACACCTCCAATATCTGTACACTTTTTAATTTAAAAATGATTACTGCCTACTCCTGTGTTAAACTATTATATAGTTTTAAAACATACTCACATATAATTTAAATAGATTAAATACTACATGAAAAATAAATCGGGATTTTGTTGCGTTCCTCTTGCACCCTAAGGAATCGCTTTGCACACGCCCTGGGTTGTCTGCGGTCATTGTCAAGCCTCCTGGTCTACACGACCCCTTGGCTTGGGCACTCATCTGAAGCCACCTGCTATCTTGCCTGGTAACTACCATGCTTCCTTCGGATCCAGGCTGCAACCTCGCTTCTTCCAAGAAGCCTTCTCTGTTCCAGGGGCCCCTCACGTCTTCCTTGTAGCACTGGGCTCACTTGTAATCATTTAATGAAATATTTTAATCAATTGTCATGTTAGTTTCCCTGTCCAGACCATGCGCGCTCTCCATGAGGACGAAGTGGAGGTCTGTTTACAATGACCCCAGCACCCATTGCTCACTAGCTAAGACCGTTTGTTGACTGATTAAGTAACTAGCATTGGACTGGCAGCTTGTGAGCCCTCGAAGCCCCAGCCCAGCAATTTCCACACTGAAAGACTCATCAGAATTACCCGAGAGCTCCGTATAATAGGGATGGCTCTGCCCCAGAGTGCCTGATTCAATAGCTGCTATGGGAGTACCCTCAGTGGTCCCCCTCGGGTGCTGGGGTCACTGTCTCTTGCTTCAACAGTGTTTGGATGGAACAGACCCAGGCAAGCCCCTTCTTCCATCCTCCAACCACCCTCCAACCTCTTTTCCAGTCTCAACCTTCAGAACCAACTCAGCCATCCTCGGCCTCCAAGACCAGCCCACGCTGTTTTTTGATCTTAACTCCTTATTGCTGAGCAATCATGAGCTCCCAAGTTCATCTGAATTATTCCACCAAAGGTGGAGGCCGCCACCAACCACCGGGTCAACCTGCATCTGCGGGCCTCCTACACCTACCTCTCTCTGGGCTTCTATTTTGACTGCGACGATGTGGCTCTAGAGGGCTGAGCCACTTCTTCCGAGAGCTGGCCGAGGAAAAGCACAAGGGCGCCAAACGTCCCCTGAAGATGCAAGACCAGCATGGCGGTTGCGCCCTGTTCCAGGACCTGCCGCAGCCTTCCCAAGATGCCATGGAAGCCACATGGTCATGGAGAAGAACCTGAACCAGGACCTTTTGGATCTGTGTGCCCTGGGTTCTGCTTGCACAGACCCCCGTCTCTGTGACTTCCTGGAGAACCACTTCCTGGATGAGGAGGTGAAACTCATCAAGAAGATGGCAACCACCTGACTACCCTCTGCAGGTCGGCCAGCCCTCAGGCCAGGCTGGGTGATTATCTCTTTGAGAGGCTCACCCTCAAGCATAACTGGGAGCCCTTGGAGCCCAGAGGCCTTTGAGGGGCCCCTCTGCATCCCCCTGGCTTTGGGCTTCTGGCTGAGTCTCTCCCTGCCACCACTAGGCAGCCTTCTAACCACCCTGGAGCCCTCTCCCAGGCCATGGACAAAACTGAAACAATAAAGCTTCTCGCAGCAAAAAAACAGTGCTATGGGATGAATTGTGTCCCCTCAAAATTCCTATGTTGATGCCCTAACCCTGAGTTCCTTAGAACGTGGCTGTATTTGGAGATAGGGCCTTTACAGAGGTAATTAAGTTAAAGCGGGTTCCTTAGAGTGAGCCCTAATCCAATCTGACTGGTGTCCTTTTAAGAAGAGGAAATTAGGACACAGACAGTAAAAAATACCAGACATGTGAGCACGCAGGGGAAAGACCTCGCTGAGGACACAGCAAGAAGACGCCATCTGTAAGCTGAGCAGAGAGGCCTCAGGAGAAACCAACCCTGCTGATTCCGTGATCTTGGACTTCCACCCTCCAGAATGATGAGATAGTATACGTCTGTTCTTTAGACTGCCCAGTCTGCAGTATTTTGGGACAGCAGCCCAAGCAGACATTGACAGTGGGTCTGGTGTGGGGGCTGGAGCTTTGCATTTCAGCCAAGCATCCAGGTAATACTGGTGCCACTAGTGCAGGAACCACACTCTGAGAATTGCTGCTCTCAGCTGGCTCCGAGTGATGGGGAAGCAGCGGCTGAAGAAAGAGGGAGGACTGGAAGATGGAGGGGGAATTGCTGGCCAAGAATGCTGCCCTGGCACTTCCTGGGCTCCAGGAATAGAGCTCTTCCCCACGGGTATGAGCCCTAGAACAGGTCGATGTGTACTGAGCTGTTACTCACTCTTCCTGCCCTTGGCTGGGGACTCTGGGAAGGAATGGTTGGGGGTGGAAGTCTCCTCAAACACATCAGATCTCCCAGCTGGGGACTGTGGAGCCCAATCACAAGGAGGCAAGCTCAGTCGAGCCCCTTCTCAGAGAGTTAGCAGTCCCAGGCAGGCAGAGGTCAGGGAGAGCTGGCAAGTCAATGAGGTCCTGGCTCACTGGAGGTGTCCCTGACTGCAGCACACACACACACACCCCAATCCTAGCAGGGGTCCTGAAATGGGAAGCCTGGCTCTGCACATTTCCTTTGGTAAAGGATCTGAAAAATGAGACCGGTCCAATGGGTCATGAACCTTTTCTGAGCCTCAGCTTCCTCATCAATAAAATGGGCATGATAATATCTACCCCCCAAAATGACAACTGGCTTTTTATCCTATGTTTGCCAAGTAAGATTCAACTTCATTTCAGTCTTACAAGAGGCAAGTACAAGCCCCATTGTATATATGTGAAAACCTAGGCTCAGAGAGGTTAAGTAAGTTATCCAAGGATTCAAAACCAGAGAGTGAGACAGCTAGGAGTCAACCCCAAATGCAGAGTCCATAGTCAACCACTCATAACCTTTCCTTCAGGTAATAGCTTAGGACCGGGCCCTGGCTCAGGGGGGCACTTGCTGGCTGTTTGTTCCCTTGGCTTAGATGAAATCCCTATAGCCCAAGTTAATTCCTCTGTCAATTCAGGAAGAGGGTAAAGAAGGAGACTTATTATGTGCCAGGCCCTGCCTGCCCTGTGCCAGGCACTTTCCTCCCCTCTCCAAGTAGGAGGCCCTCAAGGCTGGAGACCATCCATCATTCTAGGCCATATCTCCAGTTTATTAAATAAATGACCAATACTTGTCTATCCTCATAACAACCCTATGAAAATTATTGTGTGCCCATTTCACAGACATGGAAATGGAGGCTCAGGGAAGTTGGGTTAAGAGGTTGAGAAGTAGCCCCGAGTTCTCCCAGCTATGAGAATTGGTGGTCTGGGAACCGGCCCCCAGCTCTGATTCCCAAGTTCTTGCTGATACTGCATCACACTCCTCTCCTGCCTTCTCTAATGCCCTCAAGTCCCTTCCTTGGGACAGAAAGCTCTGCCCAAGAGGGAAGAGGTCACTTTTTCTCCCAAAGCGCTGAGTCAACTCATAGGATGTCATCTTGATGAAGACCCTTTGCCTAACTGTCCCTGACAATTAGGCTTTACCCCAAGGAGAAAGAGAAATAGAAAAGGAGAGAGAAAATGAAAAGGAAAGGGAGAGGAAGAAGGAGAGGGAGAGGGAGAGGAAGAGGGGGAGGGAGAGGGAGAGGGAGAACAGGAAAGAGAAAAAGGGAAAGAGGGAGGAAGAAAAGATCAACCAACATCATGTTGGCTGGTTGACTATCCTGACCCTTTGAGACGCAGTTCAAATTCTCTTTCATTCAGGAAGTCCTTTCTTCAATTCAGCCATACCAGTCACATCCTCCTCCATTTCTCAGGGTTCATCTGGTCTCCCACATTGATGATACAAGCCAAGATGGTATTGGTTGCAAGTGACAGAAACATGACTTGAGCTGGTTTCAGCCAAAGTGGGCATTTATTGGATCCCAAGATTGAAAAGCAGAAAGGTAGAGCTGACCTCAGGGGCTCAACCATGTCATCCAGGGCTCTGCTGTCCTCTGTGTTGGCTTCAGTCTCAGGAGGGCCTCCCCACAGGAGAAAGATGGCCACCAGTACCCAGGGCCCCTCTTACCAGCTCAATCACCCCAGCAGACAGAGCTCCTCTTCCCCAGGAACCATCCTGGCCCTGCTTGTCTCCAGTATCCACTCCAGAACCAGCCACCAGGGGGCCAAGCCTGGGTCACGTGAGCAGAGGAGGGGATTTCCCCAAAGGAAAAAGGAGGTCCTACTGCCAGAGGAAGAGAGCAGAGGTGGGGTGGGCAGAAACAGAAAGACACTCTCTCCAGCACCGTTATCTGGCTTCCTCCCTCATCCCTGCTGGGTGACCTTGGACAAGTCATGTCCCCTCCTGATCCTGTTTCCTCAATTGCACAATGGGGAATTCAATAAGGCACAAACGAGAAAGCCTTGTGTGGTACCAGGCACACAGGAAGCACCAAGCTTTGGCCTCCCCTTCCCACTCTGGGCACCCCATACCCAAGCAGGAATGCCTGTCATTTGGAACAGTGATGCTCCTTAAATACTTGGCTACTGATTTAATTAAGTGCTTTTCTGCTCGCAGGCATCTCTGTACGCGTGAACTGTTCCATCTGTCTTGTCTCTGAGGAATCTCTACCAGGATTTTGAAGCTCTAAGTGGAAGCCCCCAGAGACAGACAATAGTTATTACTATTCATTCAACACACGCTGACGAGCCCCGTTAGGACCTGTCTAGGCTCTGGGGATATAGCGGGGAACAAGCAGGCCCGGGCCCTGCCCTGGTGGGGTTCCCGCTCACTCACGAATGTGCCCCATGTGTGTTATCGCCTTTAAGCCTCCCCAGGATTAAGGTAAATGTCACCCCACTGACTCCTTCAAACATTATCGTGCTCATTTCACAGAGGAGGAAACTGAGGTTCAGGAGAGTGAAATCCCATCAGGTAGGTTGACTGCTCAGCAAGCAAGTGGCAGAAATAAATTGTTTCATGAGTCCTTCCCAGACGAAGCCCAAGTCAGAACTCAATGAAGGTTAATTACAGTGACAGCACCTCTGAAAATCAAATGGGCCATCTTCCAGGAAGCTAGAGGAGAGAGGGGAAAAAAGACATCTGTGTGCAAAGTCAACCTGGGGTCTGGGTGAACCGTGTCCAGTCCATACATGGAAACCCACATCCACCAGGATGGGCCCACCGGGAGGCCAGTGAGGAGCCTCCAGGGGGGCCCTGAGTGACAGGAGGAACGGAGCATGTAAACCACGACCGGAAGGCTGAGAGCAGCAGGTGGTGTTGAAACAGCTGGTTGAGCTGCCACCAGGCCCAAACCTGACCGTTGGGATTGGTCTGGGGTCCACAGGGAAGCCCACACTCCCTTACCCAGCCCACCAGCAGCCAGCAGCAGGCTCAACAAGAAGGGCTGGTGAGGTCACACCACTCCCCTCGTTCCAATCCCTGATCAGGCTATGAAGGCTGAAGAGCTCACCTGGCTAATGTCCCAGGCAGTGATTAGCTGTTAGCAGTGACACTGGAACCCAGCAGACCCCATTTCGTGGCTGCATAACTTGACCTCTGAGCCTCAGAGTTCTCATCTGCAAAATGGGGATGGCTAATCCCTACCTTATAGAGTGAATGGGGTGACAGTGCAACTACTCTATACACATTATACCACACAACCCATGCAATTAGTGGTTTGTGTTCTCAGAGCACATGAAGAAACAGGCTCAGAAAAGGTGAGTCCCTTGCCCAAAATGACACAGCCGGTCAGTGGTGTACAGGTGTGTCTGACTCTATAGCAGGGCTCTGGCCACCTCCCCCAACACACAGTAGGTCCTCAGTATACGCCAGGTGCTTGCTCTGCACACTTCCATTCTGGCAGTTTCCAGTTTAATCCCACATATGTCCTGCTGGGGTGTGAGTTCTGAAAGTGTTGGCTGTGGTTTCTCCTGGAATGGCCTGGAAGACTTGGGAATTCAAATATACTGGTGAAATCCAGACAGATGCCTTCATTAATGGCCTACAATCAGGCAGAGCCTATTAGCTGAGCAAACAGACAAGAAAGGACTTCCTCCACGCAGGGGAAACAAAAGGCTCTTTCTTGCCACCAGAGGCCAGGCGGCAGCTCAGCATTCTGGGGAGAAGGGTGTTATTGGTGTATGGCTACAGCTCACACATCTTCTCAAGACACAGGATCCCGACAGAGTTCTCATTGCACACACACCATCCCCCATCATGCCCTCTCTGTAGCCACAAACACACCTTGTTGGCTTAACTCGCTCAGATGTGTGGGCTTCCGAGAGCCAGCCGGTGCAGCAGCCTTGCAGCCAACACGGCTCAGAGAGTGAAGAAGGTACCAGAGGACCAAGAAGAGAAAGGCTCTCGTCCCCAAGTCTACTGCGATCAGCCTCAAGGACCGCAGCCCCTCCCAAACCGTGGGTAGGGGACTGTGTATAAAGTGCGAGGCAGAGAAGGAGCTGACCTGGGCCAGGATTTCAAGGAGCATGGTAGGTGTGCTGCCTCAATTTCCCCAGTGATCAGCCTTGGGGATGCCTAAGGCAAAAGGATCAGAAATATGAGGCTTTGAGCTAGTTCAGCGTTTCCTGGCCACGTGATCTCTATCCCCCACCTGGTGGTTCCTGGCAGACTCTCTGAGCCTTTGGAGAGGGCATCTGCTGCCCGAATGGTTTGGAAACAATGGCATCCACCATGCTCGGCTGCATCGAGAGGAATTTAACTGGCCAGTCCCTTGCTTAACACTTGTAGGTCCCCTGGTGTCCCTGCAGACCCGGGGTTCAAATCCCAGTTCTGCCTCTTCCTCCTTGATGATCTGGAGCAGCTCACTTCTCTTTGCTGAGCCTTCTTGTTTCCATCTGCAAAGTGGGGATGGTGACAGTGGTGCTTTAAAGGCTTGGGGAACACCAGACAGAATGTGTGCGAAGGGCCGCGCACAGGCCTGGAGTAGGAAAGTCACTTGATGGACACAGCAACATAGAACGACTACTCAAAACCCTCCCTGGGTGAAAAAGACACCTTTGTCCCAGGCGGACAGGGAGGACCTGGGTTGGAGACCCTCCATTTATATCTCTAGTCTGGACCTCGTCCCTGAAATGGCATCATCTATCCAATCGTCCCCTGGACATTCCCACCTGGTTGTTTAATGAGCAATTCACGCTTGACACATGCCAGGCTGAACTCTGGATTTCACCCCCACCCCCACCAAACCTGTTCTTCCCACACCCTTCCCCCACCTCAGTCAACAGCATCTGGACTCCCAGTTACTTGGGTCAAAACTCTTGAGACCATTTTTGATTTTTCTGTCCCACCCCATATCTAATTCATCTCAGTTCTTCCTTTGACATGTGTCCAGAATCCAGCCACTTTCGTCACCCTGGCCCAAGCACCTACTGTCTTTCTGGGGTTGATTTACATGCTCTTGACCTGTCTTTCTGCTTCCTCATGACACCCTCCTTAGTGTATTCTCTGCAGAAGGTCCGGAGCTTAGATGAGGGTGAAGTCCTGATCCAACAGGATCGGTGTCCTTATAAGAAGAGACCGGAGGGTTCACGCTCTCTCTGCACGTGTACACAGAGAAGAGGCCACGTGAGGGCAAGGTGTGAGGGTGGCTACCTACAAGCCAGGAAGAGAGCTCCACCCCTACACTCGACGCTGCTCGCCCTTGGTCTAGCACTTCCATCCTCCAAGACTGTGAGAAAATCCGTGTCTGGCCGTTAAGCCGCCCAACCTGTGGTATTTGGTTATGGCTGCTGAGCAGACTGGTACAGTGCTCGGTACATTTGAATCATGAAGCACAAATCGGGTTTGGTGCACCTGTTTTTAAAAAGAAGATTTGAATGTCCCAACACCCACTGATTGGGCTCCCCCTCTTCAGCGTCCCTCGTTTTTCTGCTCGGCCCAGGGACCCCAGATTGGCGGCTCTGTTCCGAGCTGGGCTGTTCAGGACCAGGCCGGCCCGAGTCAGAGCTGGATCCATGTGTGCTGCTGGGCAGGTAGAGAAAAACCAAGTGGTCCCTCTCGTCGCCCCCTGAGAGTCCCTGGCATAATCCTCCCCAGGGGTGTGTGAGCTGGGGAGGGCTGGCGGGGCCCGGGAGGCCTTTCCTACCTTGCAGCCGCTGGCAGCTCTCAGCCTTCAGCTCACTCCTCAGGGACAGGGTCTCATAACCCCCATGTGGCCTCTGGGGACAGGTTCTCTGGAGACCGGCTCTTGCCATAGTGGTCCTGGCCGGGGCACCCCAGCTCAGGCGGCACTCCTGGGCCTGGGAGCACTGAAGGCTCTGAGCGCTTCACCAGCCCCCAAACGCCCACCCAGTGCCGAGCCTGGGGAGTGAGGAAATCCAAGAGGGTAACCAGAGTGGCTGCCAATGCCCAGGGGAGAGACTCGCCCCTCAGCCACCTGGCCCACGGAGCCCAGCTGCCACGCTCACTGTCCCACCACAAAGCACAGGCAGGCAGCAGCGGGCCTGCCCGGGCGCCAGCAGGACTGTGTCCTTTCCAGCTGGGGTGGGGGTGGTTAGGGGTGCAGAGAACAACGTCCGGCCCCAGTGTGGTTACCAACCACACCAGATCAGGAGGCAACACCTTTGCCCGGCTGCGCCTTGCTTTCCCCCTCTGTAAAGTGGGAAGAGCAGGCTCTCAGCATCTCACTTGCCTCACCCTCAGTGGGGAGAGTGCCCTAACTCTGCATGTGGTGCAAATGCGGAAGCAAGGGGAGAGATGGCTCCAGACGAGGGCCGGCAGAGGGACAAATATTGACAGAGCACTGACTATGTGCTGGGTCTTTATTCACGTCTTTTGGAAAGGGCATCTGCTGCCCAAATCATCATAGCCGGTCAGGCCCTGCAGTGAGCACTTTCATATGTTGTATCACTTAATCCTCACACGATGTCTCAGGGCAGGTGGTATTATCCTTGTTTAATGAATGAGGGAAGGGAGACTCAGAGAAGCAATATGACAGCTCTGAGGTCACACAGCTAATAAGAGGTAGGGCTGGAATCCACGCTGGGACTTTCCATCACTGTTCTATATTGCCCAGGGGATAATAACGAGAGCCCAGATTTATGGAGGGCTTACTGTATGTCAGGCGACCTTTTAATCATTTGCATGTATTACCTATTTAATCCTCCCCATAGCCCCTTAAAGTAGGTACTTCTCTGATCCCTATTTTACAGATGAGGAAACTGAGGTGCAAAGAGTTTAACTGACTTGCCTAAGGTCACATAGCAGCTAATAAGTGGTACCAGAGGGATTTGAACCTAGGCACTGGACTCTGGAGCCTGAAAACCACAAAAATCACTTCCTCTCATCTCACCTCCTGGAATCTTCACAGGAACTCCCATGGGAGGTCTTATTACCCCCATTTTGTAGAGTTAAGTCACTTGTCCAAAGTCATCCAGAGGGTTAAGGGCAAATCTGGAATTTGAACACAGCTGTTTCTTGTTATATTCTTACCGTAATGAAATAACAGCTGCCATTCAATGAGCACTTATACCTGCCGGGTCCAGCACCAAGAGGGTTACATGTACCCTCACAGTGAATCTTTACAACCACATTGGGAAGAAGAGATTTGTATCAGTCAGGAGAGGCAAGATTATGCTGTGGTAACAAATAGCCCCCATAATTTTAATGGCTGAAACAAAAAAGCACTTATTTGTGCTCATAAACATATGTTTGCTAGGGTGCTGTTCTCTGCAATCTTTACTTAGAGACCCAGATTAAGGCCGCATCTGTATACAGGTTAGCCAAGACACAAAAAGGGAAGATTGGATTCAAGTAATTAAATGCTCCAACCTGAAGGTGACACATGACACTTCTGCTCGCAGCTCACAGCTCACTGGCCACAACTAGTCATGAGGCCCCACCCAATCATAGGGAGGCCAGTACACAAAATCCTACTATCTGCACAGAAAGCAAAGAGCCACAAAACCAGGCTACCTCACTATTATCCTCTTCTACAGAAAAGGATGTCCAAGGTCCCAGCTAGTAAGGAACAGAGCCTGGAGCCAATCCAATCTGGAACCCGTCCACTTTCGACAACACCAGCCCCTGAGACTTTTGGTGGTAATGGAATTTGTGTAGCAGAGGCTACAAATCTATATACATTTGTCAAAACTCATCAAATGGTACAATTAAAAAGTGTGAATTTTGCTTTGTGTAAACCATGCTTCAGTAAACCTCACTGGAAAAAAAGATGTACACCAAGCAAAACATTCATTTGACAACAAAAATGTATTGTCTACTATGTGTCATCAGTAAGATAGACAAGGATCTTCCTCCCACAGAGCTTGTGTCCCCTGTAATATATGTGTGCACGCGTGTGTGTATGTGTGTGTCACAGTCAGTATATTTCCCGTTTTCATGGGTTGAAGTGGCTCTAGTTTTTGTCTGCTTTTGTTTAACTCTCTGTCATCTTTAAACAGTTTTTTTAAAATTTTGTTCAAAGTTTATAATTGCCATCTGTGGAAGGATTAGTCTAATACGAGCTACTCTAGCAGGACCAGGACTGGGTCTGGAGTGAGAGTAGAATGTTGACACTGAGTAAACTGATAACTTTGTGGACATGCAGCAAATAAATCCATAGGTATATATGATTCAAGAGTAATTGTATTATTCAGATATTCTTATATTTCACAACATGCCAGCAATCCTGCTTACATCTAGCATTGTCAGGAAATATAAGATCATGAATGTGTTCCACTTTTTAATTAAAATATTTATTTATTTAGTCTTTCGTTCAGCAAACACGAGCTGGGGTAGGGCCAGTGCAAAACGAAAATTTAGAGCTCCTTGTTCAAAGAGCAGGAAAAACATACTGTTAAGGAAAGGTACACAGACAGTTTCTTCTTTCTTCCATGGTCTCTCTCTTGACTTTATGGTGTTTTTCATTTGTTATGTGGTGTCATTTTAAGTACAGAAACATACAAATTTTAAATTATTAGTATGAATTTACTGTTCATCTTTATATTGTGTAACTCCAGTTTTAAATGTAAATAACAGGGCATTTAATTCATAAACAAAATCACTGCAATTGCACAATTTGTATTTTGTGGCTCAGCCCAGGAGAGTGCCTGGAGCGAGCCACAGAGATAAACAAGCCAAACACAGGAAGGTTGAAAGAAGGAAGAGAGGATTCTGAGACCACGTTGCCCCCACCCTTCGTTCCCCCAGGCGCTGAGCCAGCTGCTGGAGCACTCTGGGTTCCTGAATACTAGCAAGGAGCATACTGGAGGCTTACAGGCACCTGCATTCTTATTTGGGTAGGATGAATGCTGGGTCCCCCTTTGGCCAGTCACTGGCTTGATACCACATGCCCTAGACGGGGCAGGGCCTGGGGGTGTCAAACCAGGCATCTCTCCTTCCTTGTCTGCTGCCCCACCCATGGCAGATGGGAGAGCTTCGAGGATCTTTAAACCTCTGGTGCTAATGTAAGCTTAGAACCTGGATCAGGCTTGGCCTTGCTAAGACACAGCCTCTGGCTGGCCACCCACCAGACCACTGTTGTGTTTAACCTGGGGTGGGGACCATGCCTGCTGCATGATTGCTACCAAGTGTGCATAACTGATCCCAAATCCCTGTGTGCCTACACTCGGGCTCCTGCTTGGGCAGAGGGCAGCAGCAGTGAGGGGGCAGGGATGGAAAAGCCAGGCAGTGTCCTGGAGTGTCCTGGGCGCGAGGAGAGGAGAAATTAGTGCTTGACAACCCATGCGAGGGAGGCGATGGAAGGCAGGAGTGCACCTGAGCTGAGGCTCTACGTCCCCAGTGCATGCTCCCTTGTCCCATGACACTTCACTCACAAAACACAACTTTAAAGATACGATCAATAAGAACTTCAAGATGGTGACCATGGAGCATTAGACCCCAAGCAAGGGCCGTTTTGAGCACAGTCTGGTGTGACAGGCCCATGAAGCTGGCCCTGGCTGGAGCTGGTCCAGGGATGAATCAGACACCATCCCTGCCCTCTGTCTGTATTTGGGTGATAGGTGTGTGTGACAGGCACTGGGAAGAGAGGCGAGACTTCGAGGGAAGGTGTCCCTGCCCTAGGGAAGCTGGAAGCCTGGCTACATGGCAGGCTGACCTCTGCTTGGTAGACAGGACCCACAAGAGCTGGAGGAAGGGGCTAAGCTCAGCCTCACGAGGTCCAAGCAGGCCTCTGAGAAAAGTGGTGCGTACGCTGAGACCTGGACGGTGAGGTGGTCAGGTGAAGAGATGGGGGAAGAGCATGTCAGGCAAAGAGAACTGGGTGTGCCAAAGCCAGCGGCTGCAGCGAGACTGGCATGCTGGAGGTATGGAAAGAACGAATCATTACTCAGAGTGACAGGCACCGCGCCATCGCATGGAGGAGTCCACACTGCGTTTTTACGGTAATCTCAGTCTCCTATTTATTACTGGGACATGAAATACAGTTGCCTGATGACCCACGTGAGACACTGTGTCTGCAAGTCTGGTGGGCGGTTATTAGGGAAAGTACAAGTAGTGCCTGCTTCTCCCCAGCGTCATTTACGGCATGGTCTCACAGTAAACAGAACACTTGGTCTCCCCCACAAATGGGCTCTGCCTGCCGGGTTCAGTCAGGGCCACTGGCGGCCACCAGATGCCAAATTAGAGCGGGGCATTCACCCTCACCCTCAGCTCTTCACATCATTTGGGAACTTGGGTTCTCCCACCGCCCATGTCTGCAGCCTCGCCCCTGCAGCTCCAGCCCGTCCTCATGCCCTTCACAACCAAAGCTTCAGCCGCGGCCCTCCTAGGTAGTTCAGGGCACGCAGGCATAAAGCTTCTTTCCAGAAGCACTTTTTCAAAGCCCAGAACTGACTCTGATTGGACTAGCTTGGGTCACGTGTTCACATCGGAGCCAATCGCTGTGGTGGTGGAGGAGTCAGGTTCGAAGCAGGGGGCTGGCCCCATTGGGGTTCATTTCCAGCCACAGGGCTGGTAATGGAAAGAACACCCTTGGGGAATGAGGTAGAATTGGGTTCTAGTTCTGACTTCTCTCCTTTACTGTCTGTGTGTCTCTGGGCAACACCTCCTTGATCCTAAGGTCCTTTCTTTATAAAGATGCAGATAAGAATAGGTAGCAAGCTGTGAAGATTGTAAAGTGCCTGAAAAGTGGTGAATGCTCAATAAATGCCAATTAGCAGCTATACAAACAATGCCTTACACCCACACAAGTACGCAGCCTTTGAAAACGCTGATTCATTTTTCTGGAATGTACTTCTCTCTCTTATCGGCACATCCTCTCAAACCCCATTTTCCACTCCTCACCCCTAGTGGCTGCTTCTGTGTGTCATTGAATAGCAGAGTGGTTAAGAGCATGGGTTTGGAGTCAGAAAGGACCAAATTCAAATCCACTTAACTTCTTTGAGCTCCAATTTCTTTATTTGTAAAATGGGCATAACAATACCCATCTCACTGGGTTGTCATGAGAAATAAGTGAGATCATTCAGGCAAAGTCCCTAGCACATGGGTGCTCGACAAAGATCAGTCTTTAAATTATATGCATCCAACCATTTTGTAATTACCTTTTATGTGCCAGCCTCTTACTCTAGAATGAGAGCTTCTAGATGGTAAAGGCTCTCCTGGACTCACCTTCATTTCACTTTCACCCATAACCATACCCCTGACACCCAACCAGAGCCTGGTTTCAAATCAGTGTCCGGGAAAAGTTTATGGGGTGCTTGGATGAAAACCAAGGCTTGTTGCAAAGCTGCCTGGGTAGAGGGTGAGACAGGCCATTCTTTTTCCTTCCCACTCACCCCCTTTCTCACTTGCCAGCTGCTGTTGCTGACTGTTCTGGGATTGGGTGGGCATGGCAGGGAGAACACTCCCATAACTTCTGTGAGGCCTAATGCTTCTCCAAACATTTATAGAAAAGTTCCCTTTCACTATAATTGTTCATTTCTGTGGCTTGTAGTCAAGACCCCCGACTCTCCAACCATTAATTTGATTTTGGCTTTGGTGGTTACAAATAAAAACAATAGTTAATATTTATTGAGGCTTTTCTGTGTGTTTGGCACTCTACTCAATCAGAACCATTTTCTTATTTATTCCTCACCACAGCTAGATGAGAGAGATAGCATGACTAGCACTACTTTGCACACAGGAAATGGAGGGGCAGCAAGGTTAAGGAATTTGATCATACAGCAAAGAACTGGTAGAACCAAGATTTGAACTAAAGTCATTCAATAACTGACCTCTCTTTTAACTAACACACTCTACTGCCTGGTAACGTGAAATATGCACTTCAACTTCAAAATGCATCCTGATTGCAGAGACATAAAACCACACCATTCTGAAATACAGTACTTACATGCTAAAGCTTTCACTCTAGGAATTTACTGGTGAGGCACATCTGGCAAGAAAGGCTTTTACCCAGGCTTTCCCCTGCTCGTTCTATATCCTGACCAGCCCTGACGCTTCCCTGTAGCCCTGCATGCCATGCAGTCCCTCCTGTTTCCAGGGACCTGTGAGTATTAACTGCTCTCTTCATCATCGTCATTTCTGTGTCTGCATGTTTTACTGTGCCTGGTTAAGACAAATCCTGGCTACATTTTACAATGGAAGGCCCGGGTTCAAATCCCAGCCTTGCCACTCACCTGCAGTGGGACCTGGGCCAATTGTTTCCTCTTTCTGAGCCTCAGTTGCTGCATTGAGAGAAACAGGGGTGAGAGTAATAATAACGGGGGTTGTTTAGAGAAGTAGTGTAAACCCCGAACAAAAGAAAACCCACACACTCCAATCATGAAGCCACTTTGTCTGTATGGCTTATTACTATGTTAGTCCTCACGGGGAGTCGAGAATGCCCCAATTAGGCCATAAAGAGCAGGTGGCTTCAGGTCAAAGCCATAGATAGAGACCACCCTGATGGGAACACAATCTCAAGTCCTTAAAAGTCAGGGAGCATAGAGAAAGGGAGACCAAGGAGTGCTCGCAACCAAACGGAGAGAACCAAGGGGTGAGGAAGCCCCAGTCTGCTCAGCAAGTTCCCCTCACCCACTCTGGCACGGCTGAGGACTCTACAAAAAGAGGCGGGGTCAGGGAGAGGAGACAGAAAATCAGGCTCCAGAAGGGTTACATCAAATCCAACTGCCAAGGAGAAACTTACACACTTAGCTTTGAGCATTCCTGGCTATTCTCTGCTAGTTTAAAAAAAATCTTTTTGCAGATAAAGACAATTGATAATAAATATCCCGCGTGGGTGAAAGGGCAGAGAGGTGCCCTGTTAGAGGTCATGCAAATTAATGTTCCTTTCTGAGTGGCAATTCGGCATTGAGTATCAAAAGTCCTAAAAGGGCATGTTATTCATTGGCCAGCAACTCCACTCTTAGAATTCATCTTAAGGATTTACTCAGACAAGCGCACTAAGATGGATATACAACGATATTCATCACCGTAGTGTTTATAATAACAAAATACTGGAAATGATCTAAATATCCATCAATAAGGGATTGTCTAAATAAAGTGTTACATCCCTACTATGGAATGCCATGCAGACTTCTAAAAAGGATGTTGCAAATCTACATTTGTTGACAGTGGAAAGATGCCCATGGTATGTTGCTGAGTGAAAAAAGGGGGGTGAAGTTAGCAGAATAGCATATGTAGCATAAGCATATTTCTGTCAGATTACACACGTCTATAAATCTACATGCAAACATGCAGAGAGAGAAATTTGGAGGGACGATCACCAAAATGTAAACGGTGGTTGTCTCTGGGTAGGGAGATTTGGGGGGTTTTGCTTTCTTCTTTGAACTTTTGTACTGCAACCAAATATAGACAATTTTCTTCAGCAGAATTCCTAGAATGGGATTTTTCAATCTCAGCACTGGAAAATTCTGTATGGGTCTGGAAAGTTCTTTGATGTGCAGGACGGTCCTGTACACTGTAGGATGTTTAGCAGCATCTCTGACCTCTACCGGCCGGATGCCAGTAGCACCCTCCTCTCCAGTTGTGACAATCAAGACCGTCTCCAGACATTGCCAAATGTCCCCTGGGAGGCAGGATCATGCCCTCTTGAGAACTGCTGTCCTAGAGAAAGAGGAAGGCAGGCAGGAGGGTAAGGCTGCTCCCAAGAGAAGACTTGGAATGAGTGATCGGGTGATGCTGACCTGACCAGACTCCAATCTATCACCCCTCAAGTCTTCTATGGAGTTCAAAATCCTGAGCAAGACGGTGTACCATGGAAAGTTGTGATGAGGCCAAACCAAGATGGCGGGCTCAGGTGCAGGAACAGGGACTTGGGGACGAGAAGGAGCTCTGCCGGGAGCTTCAACATGGCGAGAGCTCGAAACTCACAGCCCCTGTGAGCTTGAGGGTCTGGGCCAGTGATGTTGGCGAGGGGTGGGGGGTGCCACTGCTGATGTAGAGTCTGAGTGGCTCCCTTAGGCCGTTAATAACTCTGTGCCACACAGTTCCTTAGTTGTCACATGTGAATTGTGTCTCCATCCGAAGCAGGGCTTCTGGAGTTTGTCAAGGCTTTGCACCCACAATGGACCTCTGACTAATAAAAATTACTAACACTTATTGAGATCATAGCCAGTGCCAGGCACTGCTCAGAAAGCTTTATGTGTTACTCACATAATCCTTACAGCAACCTTGTGAAGTCAAGTTGTGACCATTCCCATGTTGCAGATGGGGAAACTGAGGCACAGAGCAGTAAAGCAAGTCACCCAAGGCTCCCTTACTAGTATGTCTCAGAACTGGATTTCAAGCTCAGTCAAGCAGGCTCCAGAACCTGTGGTCTTAACCACCCCACTATTCTGCCTCTGAAGAGGTGTGGGCGGGGCTACTGGCACCCCAAAGCAAGGACCGACGTCACTGACCACTTTGCTGACTGCCTCTTCAAAGAGAACACCTGCTGTTAGTGCCAAAACAACAGAAGGTGTTTTACATACACTATTTTTATACCTCCAAACAGCCGTACGAGACAAGCACTACCACTCCTACTCTCATTTTACAGATGGGAAAACTGAGACCAGATTTATTGTCCCCTCCTTTGTACTAACACTGTGACCTTTTGATTCCTATTTACAATTTTTCGTGCCTGTATCGTCACCCTCGTGGCAGGGGTTGGGCCTGACTCTGCTGTCACCCTCAATGTCCTGCACTGGATGGGCCGACAGCACAGCATGTCCTCTTCACTTTCTTGCTGCCCAGCACCTGAGCCCATTTCCTGGGTTTGGAGAAATGGCAATGGCAAGTCTTACTTCTCTTTACAGAAGCCAAGAGACCCAGGTGTGTGTTTTCCCAACCCCTGCACTTCTGCCAGCCTGTCAGATGACCCCATCTGGGACACAAGTGTGGACGAGAGACAGAGAAAAGCAGAAGTCCTTCAGATTTCATTTCAGCACCAGGGCGATGGTATCTAGGATTGTGAGAACAGGTGGCAGTGGTATGGAGTGGAGTCCAGCAGTCCAGTGACCAGTGGCAGCCAGGGCAGCAGCCATGTCCTAATCAGACCACACCTAAGGGCTGACCTGTCTGCTTCTGGCCCATCAGCGTCCCCTGCCAGCCATCCTGCAAGCTGCCTACCCAATACCTTTGCAATAAACCCCTTTTCTGCTTAAGTAAGCCAAGATTTATTTCTGCTGTTTGCAATGAAAAATCTTAGTGTGAACAAAGTAAGGTAGAGAGGAAGGAAGGGAAGCCATGCTCCACCTTCGCCTAGCAAGAAGCAGTAGGTCAAGTGAAATGTCCTCAGCCAGTTCCACTCTTGCCACTTGAAGTGTCAGGAAGTGACCTACATGTAGTCTGAGTGGAAGCACTCACTTGTATGGCAGGTGTGGCCACACCAGGCTCAGGAGAGGGGTGGACAAGGCAGCTATGGGGAACTGAGTTGAAGCCACTGTTGGAAAATCCAGGTCCTACTGAACCCTACTCCAATTTGACCTAATTACAGATCATTTCATCCCAATTGCCCCTGCAGCTCAGGTGTTAATGGGGACCTCTTTGTTCCATGCACTCGAGGGGACATAGCCCTGAGCACCTTCAGTTTCACGGCCTATGGATTCCACGGCCCCACGCTTGCAGTGTACAGGCCAGCTGGGAGTCAGGGTCATGTGATACTGGACATGATCAGTGTAGTCCACAGCATGGCCCAAGAAGGTCCCCAGAACTGGCTAGACAGTACAGGCCAGGAAAGTGGCCTTGTTCTGTCCCTTGGGACCTTGCCTGCCCTTGGCAAGGAGTGGTCAGGAAGCCTCAAATTGTGGGTGGTTGCTCAGGCTCGCCCTGGCCTCAGAAGTTCCCTCCTTGCCCTGGTCCCTCATTACCATGGGCAGAGCCTTAAGCCATCCAGATATAGAACCCAGTGTCCAACTCTAAAAGCTGTGACTTCACCCCAAGCGTGGGCAGCTCAGCATGGGGGGAGGGGTGCTGGAAGGCTGCCCCAGGGGAGTCCCCCAAGCTGGCTTACCAAGCACAGGGAGGGGTTTCCAGACGGACAAGCTGAGAGGGGGGTTAGGCCGGGGAACAATGTGTGGAACACATCAGGGCACGGACCTCTCTCTTCCTTGCTCTCTCTGGGGAGGAATGTGTTCCTCACCTGCCTTTTCCATCCAAGTGCTGAAGAAGCATCCTTGTTACCAGGAAGTAGGTCACATTGCCAGTCCCCAAAAAGGAAAGTGCTACCTCCATTGTGACAGGGTGTGAAACAGCTGCCTCCACTGCCTCCCCCACGTGCCTCCTGGGGTCTCTGGGCTCCCTGGGGTCTGCTATTCCCAGAGCAGCTTTCCTCTTGCAGCCTGGTGCATGAGCCACGCAGGAGAAATCATGAGCAGCGCCTGAGCTGGCCCCAGCAGAGATGGGGGTGCAGTGGGGAGATCGTGCAGCTGGCATGGGCGCCCCAGCCCACCTTCTGGCCCAACTGACTTGTAGCAACTGGGGGGTAGTTTTTCCCAGAAGAAAGCTCAGGCAGGGAACCTGGAAAGCAAGTGTTATTGCCAGCTCTGCCTTGCCTGGGATCCACTGGCACGCGTGGCCTTCCTGTGGGTGCTGTAGAGATTCTGTGGATGCCTCTGGATGAGAGTCAGCCTAAGTCTGGTGTCCGGTCATATAAGGACCATGGGCTCTGTGCTGCTTGCACCTGCTTCCTGGAGGTGTCATGGAAATTACTGAGCCGAGGCAGGAGCCAGGCTGCATGTTAGATTCAGGTAAACGACGCCAAGTTTTCCTAGGAAACGTATGATGCGTTGGAAATGGGGTGGGTTGGGAGAAAGACCGGTGCAGCAGGCAGAGCTATCTGAAAAGGGGCCACAATCTTGATCTGTGTTGTCCCAGCCATGAGCTATGGGGGTGGCCTGCTCCCACAGGCCAGCGGCTCCCTCTCCCCACCACCACCAATGAGCTATAATATCCTACTGGCTCCTAAGGCCCCAGGGTCCCTGGTGCTGGCAGACAGCATCCCCAGACAACCCCTGTAAACTGCAGGCACCCAGACTCCCTCTGCCTGGTTCCAAGTAGCCACCAATCCCCCACTGACTGGGCCACTCTCTCACAATTCCCCTTTCAAAAGGTGACCGCAGGGAGGTTCTTCCCCTCTACTAAGGGAGGGGACATGGGGACCCCTCTGGCTCATGAGGCTTCCACCACTTCCTGCTCTCCGCCCACAGGGCTGTGAAGACAGAATGAATCCCTGAGTATGGTAAGTCCCATCCAGAAAGGGCTCCTTATGTGCCAGGAACTTCCATCTGTTGTTTTGCCAAAGTTCATTCCCGTATTAGTAACAAAGCACCGCAAACTTGGTGACTTACAACAACAGAAATTTATTCTCTCACTGCTCTAGGGGTCAGAAGTCCAAAATCGAGGTGCTGGCAGGCTGGGCTCTCGGAATCACTGGTTCCATGCCTGTCTCCAGCTTCTGGTGGCTGCCAGCAAGCCCTGGTGTTTCTTGAATTGTAGCTGCATCACTCTGCCTCCATCTTCATATTCTCTTCTCTGTGTGTCTCTGTGTGTCTCTCATAAACATGACATCTGTCATTGGATTGAGGGGCCACTGGATAAGCCAGGATAATCTCATCTCAAGATACTTAATTATATCAGCAAAGACGCTTGTGCCAACTAAGGTCACACTCACAGGTTCTGGGATTAGGACACATGTTTTTGGGGGCCACCATTCAACCCACTACACCTCCCCTCCAATTTCTCCTGAAGATACAGTAGGTCTTATCATTTCACCAAGGAGAAAAAGATAGATCAAAAGAACCTGTTACAGGTCAGGTATCTCTACATTTGTTATATCAACTCTCTATCCAACATCTCACCAAGCTAAGTATTCTTATTTCCTATTTCCAGATGAGAAAACAGAGGTTCAGAGATGTTAAGTAAGTTGCCCAAAGCCACACAGTTAGAAAGTAACACAGTGAAATTGGACTCCACGTCTGTCTGTGTCATACAAAGGACCCCTCCTGGGTCTCCCCCGTCATGCACCAGGGCTTGGAACAAATCCTACAACATCGCAGGGGTTGCATTAAGGAAGATACTTTACTGAAGAAAGGAGGCACCCACATAGGCCAAGGATCATCAAGAAGTGAGAAGACAGGGAACCCCCAACCCTCCATCAGCCCCTAGAGAGGAGTGCCAGGGCCAGGCGCTGCTGTGGTGCTGGGTATACAGTGACAGGCAAGACGTGCCAATTCCTGCCCTCCCGGGGCCCACATTCTAGTGGCAAAAGATGCAATGCATGACCTGATGGCAGTGATACCATGAAGAAAAGCCTAGTAGGATAAGAGGGCAGAGAGTAACGTGGTAGGGTTGGGGAGGTGGGACTCGAATGGGGACATACGTCTGAGGACGGAGGCAGCGGCCTATTCCCAGGGCCTGGTGGAGAGTATGCATTTCCTCTGGGTGCAGTGGACAGCCACTACAGCCGGGCAGTGAGGAGATCTCATTCACCTCTGAGAAGCTCGCTGTGGGAGGAACTATCAGACAGGCCCCGACAGAGGGACATGCTACAAAATGACTGGACTGGACTTCTCAAAAATGCCAAGGTCATGCCAGGTGAATACAGACCAAATTAAAGAGAGACCAAGAATGTTCCAAGTTAAAGGAGACTAAAGGGACATGACCACAGAGTGCAATGCGTGCTCCAGGCTTTTCTTTGGGGACAGTAGGCAAAATGCGAATGAAGTCTATAGATTAGCTAATAGTACCGTATCAATAGTTTTTGATCGTCACGCTGGTTAGGTGAGAGAGTGCCCCAATTTATAGGAAATACCCACTGGAATATTTAGGGGTCAAGGGGCATCATGTCTGCAACTTACTCAAATTTTTTTAGACAAAAAGTGGGCGGCGTTGACATGAATGAGAAATAGATGTAGGGAACTGAGTGAAGAGTACACAGAAAATCTTTGTACAAGTTTTACAATTGTCCTTACAATTTTTCTGTAAGTCTAAGATGTATGTCAAAATAAACAGTGAAAAGAAAAAGGTGAAGCTGCTACGTGGAGAGCCGGCTGTAGGAGAGGCAAGGTGGGAGCAGGGAGAGGTAAGGTGGGGCAGGGGGCTGCACAGGAGAGCAGGAGAGAGAAAGGTGGACCACAGTGGTGGCAGTGCAGGTGGGAGGGAGGGGAGATTTGAAGGTACAGACCAAAGGACTTGGCTGATGGATTGTTGGGGCTTAGGGAAAGAAAATAATCAAGACTTTTCAGCTGAATGGAGCGGAGGTTCTTTCTGAGGATGGGTAAGGCTGGGGCTGGGAGTGGTGCAGCTTAGGGGGAATATGTAACAAGAATCTGTGACTAACAATAGCATGGGCACCATAGCTTCAAATGCCATCTCCAGGAGCGATGCCATGGAGATGTGTTTAATGCTGCCGAAATGGATGAGCCCATGCCCAGGATCAAGATAGGGAAAGGGAAGAGGCGATGAGTGCCTCCAATATTTAGAAGTTGCTTGAGAGAAAAAAGGGACTTTCATTTAGCCTGGCGGGGAGTGATTTACAATGACCTTTTATTGAGTGCTTCCTGTGTGCCAGGCACTGTGTAAGGGTTTTAGATGCATTATCTTTTCTTCTTCTCACAGTAGTCTTGTGAGATGAGCAACAGAATCCCCATTTAAAGCATGACACAACTAAGGCTCAGAGAGGTGCCGTGATTTGCCCAAGGTCACACAGCCAGGAGAAGCGGGGATTGGCTTTTGAATCCAGACTGTCTGTCCCGAGAGAACCTGCCTGGGAATTCTTGTTTTCTGTCATGTCTTGTCTTTCTCCCCACAAGATTGGGGGCTCACTTCTTTGAAGGGAAGCCACACAGCTGTTTTTTCCTGACAGCTGTGAGGCTGGCTCCAAGGGAGGAAGCATTTTGTGGCTGACCCAGCCCCTTCCAGGAAAGAACCCCTGAATTGCAGGATCCCACCCACCTTCACTCCTCTGACACGCAAAATTAGATCTGGCCACTCCCAGAGAAAGCCCTTTGGCTCCTGCATTCTCCATTTCTCATTCTCTGAAAACAGCTCCCAAGAGGGTGGGGTTCAGCACCCTCCACCCCTGATCCACTCCCTGGATGGGTGCCCGCTCCTGCTCCCTGTACTTATCACTGTTAATAGAAATCAATAGTAACCACTATGAGTCATCGAGACTGGGTGCCAGGCTCTCCTCATAGCCAACTTCCCCAGGGCCTGCTGAGGTGGATGTTTCCATCCTCGTTTTCAAGATGGGAAGTCTAAGGCTCAGAGGGGTAGGGGAATATGCCCAAGGTCACAGAGCTGGGAGTGGTTAAGCCAGGATCCAGCCACCAGCACATCCCAGCTCGAAGCACAGGCTGTCCCACCATGTTCAATCACAGAGACTCTTTGAATGGACTCAATTCTCCCCCAGCCCCAGGATCTGACCACAAAGCTTCGTCCTGCCTCTGTGCTTCAGGGTCACCAACACAGGTCAAGCTGAAAGGCACTAAGGGTTTTGCTCTCCTGGCCCAGCCCCTGTTGCTCAGCTCTGGGTTCCCAGCCTCCATCCCTCTTCCTGCTCTCTGTGTTCCAGCCTCACCCCACCACACCCAGCCAAGCCCAAGCCAGGACATGGCCCAGAAAACCTTCTATGCCTGATCCCACCTTGGGTCTGCTTGTCCTCTGGGCAGCCCAGGGCCTGGAAAAAGGAAAAAGTATGAGGCAGGGGCCAGGAGGGGAAGTGGGTGTGGCTGGGTGCAGCTGGGCCAAGAGAACAAAGACAACTACTTCTCAGAGAGATAGAAGGCTTGGTATTCTTGCTGCTTTAGGCCCAGACACATTCCTCTGCACTGCACAGCCTAGAAAAACAGGTCAGTGATGTTCAATTCAGCAGCTAGGTACCAAGTGTCCACTGCATTAGTCAGGACAGGCTAACCGCTGTGACAAAGAGCCCCTCATCTCAGTGAGGCACTATAAGGGGTGTTTGCATTTTTGCTTTGGTTTTGTTTTGTTTTGTGTCTTTTTTGCATAATGTCTGAACTTACTTTCAAAACTCCAGCAAACAATTTAAAAAGTAGTGTGGGGGTTGTGAATAAAAGAAGACTGGGAAAACGTTAATGATTTTTGAAGCTGAATGATGGATGGCCAGAGTGGGTTATTACACTATGCTCTCTACTTCTTTTGTATATTTGAAACATTTACATGTTTATTTTTTACTCATAAGAAGTCCAATGCACATGCTCCTGGCCCCCGGCTCTCCTGGATGGCTTTTTCCCCCCAATGGTTGTTCCAGGACACAGGCCCCTTCCATCTTGTGGTTCCTCTGCCATCTTGTGGTCTCAAGGTCATCCTGGAGTCATCCAAACAGCAGACTGGGAAAAGAAAAAGAAAATAGCATGGCCACTACTTAGCACCTAGTCCTGAAAATGTCTTGTATCCCTACTGCTCTATTGCATTGGTGAGAACTAGTCATATGACTAACAAGGGGTGCTGGGAAATGTAGTTCCCAGCTGGATAGGTACTTCCCGGCACCACTGCCGTATAATACAAGGGGAGCTTAAACCTTGGTTGGTCAGCTGATTATCTCAGCTACACCGTGTTGGATGTGGCCATGCCAAAGGTGATGCCCAAGGGGGTGACCTGGTATCCTGTGAGGAGCTAGAAAAAGGATCTGAAGGGGTTTGTGAGGATGAACTTGTGCGTTCCAACGGAAAGTGGAACTATTATTATAACTATTTCCCCTTTCCCTGGGGAATGCCCCAAAGGTTCACGGTGAGAAGACAACCAGCTACCATTTTTGAGTGCCTACTGTGTGCTTTGCATTTTACACGTATTTTCTAATTTGACCCTACTTACACCTTTTTAAAAGGAGATGCTATCATCCGCATATTAAAATAATCATTTATTTTTGCTAGATAATTTATTCACATGTTTCAAAAATAAGAGGTACACAGTGAGAAGTCTCATTCCATCCTTCTCCCTATACACCCCCTTCCGCAAGGAATCATTTTTGATAGTTTCTGGTGTATTTCTCCAGAGTTTGTTTGTATAAATACAAGGAAATATTCTTAAATCCCCCCTTTCTTATACAAAAGAGAACATATATGTCACACTGTCCTACACCTTGCTATTTCACCATACATTTTATCTTGAAGATTTTTCTATATCAATACACAGAGAATCTTCTGACTCTGTCCCACCATCCAGAGGTATTATAATGTATCTAACCAATCTCCTATTAAGAGAATTTCAGGTTATGGAAACCGAAGCCCAGAGAGGGGAAGGTACTTGTCCTAGGTCACACAGCCAGGAAGTGGAAGGAAGGGCTTTGTCATGCAGGATCTCAGCTCCCGCTCCCCGCACAAGAACAGAGGATATGGTGAGGCCAAAAAGGAACACCAACGGAGCCATGGATAGGGGGCTCATACCACTATATTCTCGCTGGCGGCTGGTTGAGATACAAAAGCAAACATCCGCCTTTACCCCAACAGGGGGTCATCCTGCACCCCAGTCTCGCTGGTGGCCAGGCAAGACACAGGAAATAGGATCCATACGATCCACAATCTGCCATCCACGCTTACTAACCCCACTTGCTAGCCGCAATCCGCCGTGCGTTTCTCTGCCAACCAACCCCCCCGCTGATGGCCATCTAATAATCGAGCCACCGTTTTTCCACGTGAGGCCGAGAGCCTGGAAACTGCTCTCTGGGACACTGTCCCCACAGGTTTGTTCCTATATCTTCCCTTTTACTTTTCTTCTCATACGTAGAGAAGCTTCCCTACATCTCTCTGGAAACCCCAATGTAGAGAAGAGTTGTAAACTGTCCTGGCATTACAGGAAAGGGCTCATTCACTGATCAATTGCACTTGATCAGGAAGCTGGCTCCAGGAACCTGGAAATGTCTGAAGGAGGGTAAGAGCTGGGCAGTCAGGATGCCGGTCCTAGAGAGGCTTCCTGGGTCCCAGTCCTGGCCCTGCCACTCAGGGGGTGTATGCCCTTGACCACAAGACACACACACATACACACAAACACACACATATACACACACTCATATTTGGAGGAAGAGAGAAATTTAGTTTATGAAATTGGCTTACTTTATGGTGGGAGCTGGTAAGTCCAAAATCTGTAAGGCAGCCCAGAGGCTAGAAACTCAGGCAGCATTAAGACCACACTACAGTCTTAAGGCAGAATTCCCGCTTCTTCTGGAAACCTCAGTTTTTGCTGTGAAGGCCTTCAAATGACTGGAGGAGGCCCACCGGCGTTGTGGAAGGCAATCTCCTTTACTTAAAGTCAACTGGTTGTAGGTGTTAACCACACCTACAAAATACCTTCACAGCAACTTCAGTTAGTGCTTGCCCAAACAGCTGGGCACCGCAGCCTGGACCAATTGAGAAAATTAACCATCCCAGCGGCCTTTGATAGCTAGGATGACTTGGGACACGGCTATCCGGTTGGAAATTGACAGTGTCTACCTCATGGAGGTTTAGAGAGGTCAAAACATTTGCTCAAAGTCACACAGTTGATAAATGAAAACTGGGATTTGCACTCAGCTCTGTCCAATGTCACAGAGCACACTGACCCCAGACGCAGCTGCCTTCCAGAAATCTATCTGCACCCCTCAGCATTGCACCACAGCCACTCAGGGACCACTCCTTCATTCTGTCACCCCCTGCATCTGCCACTGAATCCTCTGCGCCTTCCCGCCTCCTGCAAGCGCCCTCGGCCACAGTCCACGCGCCCAGAACTTGGATTCCTGTTTGTATCTGTCTTTCCAGACTCTCTGACCTCCAGCCCTTCCTCCCCCACCCGTTTTCCCCAGAGGCTTCCTAACCCATAAGGCCACAGAGGATAAATGACATCATCTGTGCTCTGGACCTCACTGGGCCCAGTTATCAGGCCATAAGTGGAAACGCCTGACATTTTCCCACAGGAAATCGCCCTCCCTCGCTCCCGACTCCACATTGTTCCAGGGGATCTTGGCAGAGTCCGGGGGATCCCTATGGACACGCCATTCAGGTACCTTTCTGATCCATAGTAGACCCTCTCGGCTTCCTCCAATGTGGGATTACTAAAACCAGCAGTTTGGGGTAACGGAGCGACCCAAATTCAGGTCCTGCTCCTCTTCTGTCCTCCTGCGCGATCTTGGGCAAGTGGCTTCCTGGCTCTGGGTTGCTACTGGCTCACTTTTAAGTGGGGAATAATAACAGAAATCATCCCATTAAATCCTTTTAACAATCTTCTGAGGTACGAGCATCATTCCATCTTACAGATGAGTAACTGGGAACGGAGAGAGTTAGACATTTGCCCCAGGCCACAGGTTAGTAAATGGTGGTGCCAGGGCCTCGGTTAGAACCCCTGTCATCAGGAGAGCTCTGACAAGGAGCGGCCCAGAGAGGTGAGGGAGGCTTCCCACAGACCAAAAATGTGGAACCTGGGGATGGGGTGGGGTAGGGTAGTGGGGACACCCAAGTTCCAGAACTGACTTGGCCCTTGCCAGCAGTGGGGCAGAGGGAGAGTTCATTTCTTGGGACTCAGCTTTCCCAGCTGTAAAATGGGCATCCCCACTCTAGACTTCCACTCTTCCTGTGTTGCAGGCCAGTTTTTAGCACCCCCGCATCTCCCCTGCATTATTTACGAAAGTTTTTTTTCGTTAAATGGATCATGATTTAGTATTCAAATATATTTATTGGAAATGTATTGAAACTAACTTCCTATGACTACCTTAACAAAGAAAAGCAGGCACAGCTGCCATAAATAGTAGGCATCTATACATTGAATACTGCAACAGAGTGTTAAAGTGTTGAAAGTGCTAAAGACCCACTTGCACAGGTCGGCCTCAGGTGCACTTCTCACCTTCCTGATTCTAGGTGGCGTTAGGCCAGGTGAGGAGACCCTCGGCCATCCTGTCCCCTCCTCTTAAGCACATGAAGCATGCCCTGGGCTGGTGCACAGCCGGTGCTCAGACTCCTGACCTCCTCTCTCTGGCCCCACTGCCCTGGAACAGACACCTCACAGGAGGAAACTGGCTTTCCTCCTCCAGAGGGCAAAGTGGCCGCAGCCACTCAATCCAATTAAACTCCGATTCCCTCACCACCATCACTTACTGCTTAGAAAGACGGCTGAGGTTACTGCCCACCGTGACTTAGACGTGGCACGTGGTGTGGCATGTTGTTCCTGGCAAGTCACGCGCCTTCTGACACCGGAGCTAAATCGCTGCCGTGCCAGGCACCTGCTGTGCTCTAAGACTTCCACGGCTCCCTGTTCCCCGAGGAGCACGTCCACCTCTGCTCTCGACATTCTCACCGTTCTCAACGTGTCTTCTCACTACATTCCCCCCGAGTCACACTCCTCCCTCAGCTGCCCCATAGGCTGAATGCCCCTGGGTGGCACTCAACCTGCCTAAGGGTCAGAACCCTGGGAGGACAAGAACCTCCACAGCACTGGCTTGTCTGGGGGCCCAAACAACACTGTCCGCAGGCAGCACCATCCCTGCTTCTAAATGGGCCCCTCGAAACAGTTGCACTCCCTGACAATCCTGGCCTGCGCTTTTGCAATCCACACTCCTTTCCCCAGCACGTCCTCCTGCCTCCTGCCAAAGGGCTTTCTACTGCTGTCCCCACTGCTCAGAGTGTTCTCCCTCCACCTACAGGCCCAGTGACATCCTGCATGCTCGCCCCCTCCAGGAAGCCTTCCCTGACTTCAGACTGGTTCTGGTCCCTGTGACTGCACCATCAGAGCACTTCCCTGATCATATGAGCTCCAGTCCCCTCCTGGGCTCCATGTGGCCAGGAGCTGTGTCCCTGGTGTTGCTCCTAGGCTCCAGCACTTCATACAGAGCCTGGCACAGGGCAGATGCGAAATGAGTACTGTTCCTAGAATATTAGCGCCCACCAGTGTGGGGAGAGAAGCTGGTGTGTTCTCCCCTCCATCCCTTGCTCCTGCTGGTGCTTCTCTGGTTGTCCTATTTTCACACAGTATTGAAATACACATACTCCTCGTTTGTTCTCTTTGCTGACCCTGCCCTATGGTTGATCATCCTTTTCCTTGTGTAATTTGTAGTTTTGCCTTTTTTTTTTTTTTTTTTTAGTTGTAAGCTCATCTGTTTCTAGGGCAGTGATATCTATGGGAGTCTCATGCGTCCTGAGTTGGAGAACTGTCTTTGAAAACCAATTTTACATTTGCTCATTCTAGAGCTCCTGAGTTTTCGCTAATCAAGACCAATTTGTACTTTTTCTTGGTTCGGGTCTCCCATACTAGTTGGATAGTGTAAATTCAATCTCCACTCTCTCCCATGGTACAAGCTTGAGATTTCAAATGCTCAAGGAATACTCTTTCATTTCCCCCCAGAGCCTGAAGTTGAGGTTTCCCTCACCAACCCCTTCCCCAGAAGGCTGTGGCAGTTAGGATAGGTGAGGTTATACTGCGGCAATGAACAAGCCCAAACGCTCAGTGGCTTAGCATGACAAGAGGTTTATTTCTTACTTTCTCTCCATGTCTCAGGAAACAGTGGAGCATTCTGTTCCACGTGTCCTCATGCAGGGACCCAGGCTGATGGAGCAGCCACTCTCTTGAACATTCTGTCTGGACAACCCGCACAGGCATTTAAATGCCCTGGAAATATTTGGTGACCAATATGAGCAACTATGGCAAAGGAAATGGCTTGCTGAGGTCCCTCCTACATTGCGGCATCTCATTTCCACCTGCCCACCACATGCATGGCAGGCCAAGTCTCCTGTCCCAGTGGGGGTTTCTCTTCATTTAAGTTTAGCAAAGTGTTTTAAATACTTTTGTTTTACATTGTAAGACAATGTTTCTATTGATTGTGGTGAGGAAGGAGAAGTGTCAGCTCAGGTTGCCATGTTGCCAGAATCGGACAAATTGATATTGTTTCTTCAAGATTGGGAACATACTGTTTTGTAACCCTTTTTTCATTCAACAATAGATTATAATGATTTTTCCATAACCTCCTATATTCTTCAGGAGCATAATTTTTGATTGCTATGCATTTAAAATTATGCACGTACCATTCATTTCACCAATTCCCTCTTTTTGGACACTTAGGTTGTTTCCAGTTTCTCCCTATTGACCTTAAGGATGCATATGCAGGGGTGCCTTTCAAAATATGTAACAGCTGGGGTGGTCTGGACATGGGCATCAAACAGTTGGAATGGACAGTAGTCACTATGGCTGGTTTGGCTACTACATGTGTCCCTATTGCATGTACATTTATCTTTGTATACACCCCTTGATTTCCCCTAGGTAAGTTCCAAGAAGCAGAATTTCTGGGTGGCTGAAAGGATAAAAGAACATTTTAAGACTTTTGGTACCTAGTACTTCTAGGTATGAAGTACCTAGAATGGCTCCAGCCTCATTCTCACTCTGAAAGAATTCCCAGCTTCCATCCTCATAGCTGCTCATGTAGTAATGGGTCGCGAAAGTTCTGGGATGGAATTTCTCACCAGAAACTCCCTGGTCAGCAAGGCTTGTGGTTCTTTGTCAGAGGCTGATAATGCTAATGGTTAATGGGGTGTTGAGGTCCCTGGACATCTGAGAGAAGGAAGCTGGAGATGGGAGCATCCGGTGAGTAAGTCCACCTCTGCGTGGGCAGATGTGGGTTGGGGGCTCGTGGTGTGAGCTTGGGGGTGGGTCCCAGAAGCGGACATATCAAAGACCTGCCCTGGGTTAAAAACATCATCTCTCACATCCAGACTCACATCGGCTCCACTGCCAGCTGTGTGACATTGAGTAAGTCCTGGCTGACTTCTCATCTGTAACATGGGGCTGCCTTCTTCCAGGATTGCCGTGAAGCACACATTAAACTAGATAATATCCACACACCCCAGGCCCACCACCGGCAGCTGTGCTAGAGAAATGGTAGGGATGAGGTAGAGGATGGTGGCAGCACCCTGGACCAACCTGACCCAACCTGACCCAGAGGGGAGGAGACCAGAATGTGCACAGTATGAATCTGCACCCTTGGGGCCACAGCACTTCATAATCCTCCATAAGAATCTGTCCTTACCATGGCCTCCAAGGTCCCCCATACCCTAGCCCCTACTCTCCCCTCTGACCCTCTCTCCTACCACCCTGCCCTCCCTACAACACACCAGTCTTCTGGCAGTGCTTTGAATATATCAAGTACCCTCCAGCCTCAGGGCCTTTGCACTTGCTGTTCCTCCCTGCCAGGAATGCTTTTCCAGATCTTTCCAGGGTTTAGTCCCTTGTTTTGTTCAGGACTCAACTCAAATGTCACCTCCTCAGAAAGGCCTTCCCTGGTCACTCCATCTAAAATGGCAGGTTGGTGCTGTACACCATCCCGTCTCTTATTCTTTATTCTCTCCCCCATTTGTTTTTTTTTCATAGCACTTACCCTTGCTCAAAATTATTTAACACATTTCTTTCTATTTTGTTTATTGCATGTCACCTCACAAATAACATATAAATCCCAAGGTGACAAAGACTTTGCTTTTTCACTGCTATACTCCCAGCACCTAGAACAGTAGATGCTCAACAAATATTGATCCCTTTCATTCATTCCTGGTTTGGCCTCTTCATAGCAGTATGACCTTGGGCAAGTCGATTCCATTTGCCCCTCAGTTTTCTCATCTATGCAATGGGGTTAACCATCCATGATACTCAGCAGAGTGGGACAGCCTCAACACAATGGCTGTGGAAAGGCCTGGTACTGAGTAGACCTGCTACTGCTTGCCCCTCCCAATGCAAATCCTCTAGGAACAGGTGACACTTGTCACCTCATAGTGCTTTACCTTAGCTTATCGCAGGCGGGGGAGGAAACCAACCTGGAGGGGCTGCCATGGGGTGAAGCCTCTCCCATTTCTTACCCCATCGCCCAACCCTGCTCCCCAGCTGGGCTTTTTGCACAGGTGCCTTCAGGATCCATGAATAATTGATGATGCGTGGGTCCCTTTTGGATCTTCTCATGGTCCCTGGGGAAAAAAGAACTCTTTCTCTGTCTTGTTTTCATCCCCTGCCTTGGCCTCCCTTTCTGCCATGAGTCACCCAGACCTAATCTGCAGTGTATCTTAGCCGGCAGCCTGAGGCCTCCCCTCAGAGCCCCAGAGGCTGGGCTGGGAAAGGAGTCTCCCCCGAGTGTGGGTGGCCAGTGGGCAGACAGGCATCGGGAGTGGTGTGCCCAGGCTGGCCCAGATCATTCCAGAAGCAATTCTAGCTCACCTGCAGATACAGGCAGAACCCACAGGAGGAAGTCTGGAGACTAAGCCTGGAGCTGCCCTGAGGGCAGACATTTGCCCAGGGATGGTCCATCTGGTGCTCCCGTGGGAGCCATGCACACTGTTGGGCACTGGCCAAGGGCGGGCATCCTGCTGGGTGCTTCACGCACCTCATTCCTTCCTCATGACCCCCTAGACAGGTAGGGATGTTTGGGCTCATTATACAGCTCAGGAGTCAGCAGAGGTGAAGTACCTTGCCCAAGGTCACATACTCACAAGCGGCATATCTGTCTGGCTCTACCTCCACATTCTTTCTGTGATACCAGACAGATGAGACCCAGAATTCAGGGAAAGCTTCTGGGATTGCCCCCGGGGAAGTAACCGGAAGTCAGAGCCTGGGGTCACATCAGACTTGAGAGGGTCCTGGCTGCTCCCCCAGCACACCAAGACAGTGAAAAGAAACGTCCTGGGGTGATCCGCACAGCACAGACCCCACTCGCCTCCGCTTAGGAGCATTTATTCACCACCCACAGCCCCAGATGTGTGACCTTCGGGGCAATGAATCACACCCTCGACTGAGCACTCCCCTGAGAGTCAAAAATCCTACATTCTACCATCAGCTCTGCCACAAAGCTTCTGTGTGACTGGGCAAGTCATGACTTTCCTATTTGCTCACAAAATAATAGAGCTTGTTGTTCTCTGTCTCTGCTGGGAAATCTAGAAGCTAAGATGCTCACAGCGTGAGTTTTATGGCACTGGAGTTACACCTCTTCTTCCAGGACAGGTAGCCCCAGTGTCACCTATGTTCTGCTGAAACTCCCTCCATCTTTCAACCTCACAGGTACAGAGTAAGAGCTCAACGGTCCTGATGCCTGGAGGGCACAGGGTTTTGCCACCCAGTGTCCTGCCCAACCCTCAGTCCACGTGGAAGTCAGGAAAGTTGACTGACCCCACAGCAGGCTTGACCTGTGAGGGGCATGGCTACTTAAAGTGTCCACGGACCAGCTGAGGTGACTTGTTCAGGGCAGGGTCTGGGGCCCAAGACGACCTGTCAGGTGAATCTCAAGGGTTTGCTGCAAATGCTGTAATCAGTGCTTGTCCTTCCCTGCGTGACGTGAGTGAAGAGAGATGTAACTCTGGGTGCTACTGGCAGCCACCTTGGGACCACAGATCGAAGGTCTGCCTGTGAACAGAGGCCTCACAGAAGAAGCCAACCCACAAAATAGATGAAGAGAAACTGAGACGTCCTGGATTAAGTTCCCCTTAGGCTGTTTGTTCACTGACCTGAGCTTTTTATTCTGTCACTTGCAACCAAGAATCCTAACTGATATTGGCCCACAGCAGAGGATTGATCAATAAACATTTGTCAGAATGAAATTTATTTTAGAGCTCAGCGCCACCATCTTACACAGAGTTTGTAAGGGCCCTTGGTTTAAGGAGATATAACCCGAGGCTGGTTGAGGACCCTGGGTGCCAGGAACAGGAAATGGTCAGGTACACATACGCACACACATGCACACACACAGACACACAGACACACGCACGTATGCGATGACCTATATTTTATAAGTGCAAATAACCAGAGAGAAATGCAGAGGAGAAGCAGTAAGGATCAGACAGCAAACCGTGGTCACCTCTGGAGATGGGTGATTGTTCAAAGGGACTTGAACCACATCCACAGTATTTGTCCCCTGAGGAGAATGTACTCTTATTTTATCTGTGCCCCTAAAACTTAATTCTGAAAAAAAAAATCAAATATATGAACGTAGTTAAATCATGATGACTGCATTTTCTTGGGAAGATCACCAGGGTACTGACTGCCCATCTCTAGGCAGAGAAGAAACCCATGAGGGGGAGGGGAGAAGGCCTGAAGCTCCACCTCCCCCACCCCCCTTCCCCACAATCTCTTCCCCATCAGCCTGCCCCCAGGGCTCGGGAATTTCCTGGAAGCCTGAGACATCCTGAGAACAAGCATCTTCTCATGGCCTTTGGTCAAAGGGAGTTGGGTGGATGTCTTTTCATTAGCATTTTCATCTTTTTTTTGTGTGTGTGGTATTTTTATAAAATTCAACACATGGTAGGGGGTAGGGAGATGAAGCTCCAGAGAGGAGAGGTCAGGGTTTCATTAGGTCTGATACCCAGAAGAGAAATGTTTTCTTTTTTGGACAAATCCAAACAAGCCTTTGATAATATTTTAAAAAATATTTTGTAGTTTGCATTTTAATTATACAAATTAATATATGAAAAGATTCTCTTTAAAAAAATCAAATAATCCTGATGAAATTTAGGTTCTGCCCAATACTCCCTGTCCCCTCTGGACCATGACCATCCTACTTGAATTGATGAACATCCTTCCAGAACTTTCTCAAGGCCTTTGTATACATCATGGACCTATTGAAATATGTCATCCTGGCTTGGCTTGGTTTTTTAATAAGTAGCAACATTCTGTACCTACAGAGGGTGCCAAAAAAGTGTATACACATTTTGCGAAAGAAAAAAACTGTAATTGTAATATTCAATATATACTGATAACAAAAGACGAATACAAGTCACGTTTGACTTCTGCAATTACACGAGATGCTCAAAGTGGTTACCATCAGCATCTAGACACTTCTGATTACGGTGGACTACTACTTGAGCATAGATAACATCTCTTAAAATCTGTATACATTATTTTTGGCACCCCCAGTATTCTTCTGCAACTTTTTGTTTTCTCTAACAACTCTTAGAGACCTAAGTCCATGCAGATCCTTTTTGTTCTTTTTAAATTCCACAAAAGACCATAGTATTGAGGTACCATACATCATTCAACTATTTAATGTGGTGATCATTTAAAACAAAACAAAAAACTTGTATCAACTGACAAAGAAAGAAAAAATACCTGTGCCTTCCACCACCACATCTCTGCACCTCAGTTTCCTCATCTGTAAAATAGGAACGTCAGCCTAAATGATTGTTATGGACATTTGCACAGCCTGTGATTTAACCATTTTCTCTGCCCTGTGAGGATATCCTGCTGGGGTCCTCCTGCTGCGTCTGCTTTCCTGGGGTCTGTTTGAGAGTCTGCCAAGGGGAGGGTCCCCCCTCTCACCCAGCCCCTTCACCTGCTCCAGCTCCCCCTCTGATGAGCCTGTGACAAGAGAACACAAATGGCACCCTCGGAGCTCCCATAGCTGCCTTAATGTAGTAGCTTTGTCTCACTCCCATGGAGCAGTCTGAAAGTGTCTGGAAATGCAGACAATAGGCCCTGCACACCATTTCCAACTCTCAGAAGCTAGAGGCCTCACACCAAGGACAAATCCTTTGCACGAAATGTCCCTTCTGATCAGTGCAGAGGAGTGGGGGAGTCAGGCAGAAGAGGGAAGCCTAACTGTATGCTCCCACCTCCAGCACGGGGATGTTCAACCCTCCCTCCACTTGTCCCAGCTGCCCCCCGAGAGGGTTGCCCTCCCTAAATACCCAGTATTGTTTGCTTCTGCACAGCTTTGTTCCCCACAAGATAACACCTGATGTATTCTAAGTACTTTACATCCATAAGTTCATCTAGTGACACAAAAGCCCTATGAGGTACGTTCTGCTATTATCTCTATTTGGCAGATGAGGAGACTGAGGCAAGTACCCTAGGTAAGCACAGCTACTTACTGACAGAGCTGGGCCCAGGCAGCCTGCTCTCCAAACAACACTATATACTCCCCATGACCTCACTCCTTTGGAGGGGATGGGAATAACTTTTTATATTGAGAATGGCGGTAAGAAAAGGACTTACTCCAGAGGATCACAGGGTACAAGGGAAGAGCCATGTATGGAGCCAAAGAGGCATGGGTTTCAATCACAAGCTTTTTCTCACCCCAGGACCTTTGCACATGCAATTTCCTATGCCTGAAATATTCCTCCCATCCTATCCATCCTTCCACCTACCCTCCGATGCGTAACTCTTCCCATAGCTTACTTCCTTTTATCTTTTATGTGAGGAGTCAGAGAGGGTCACTCACTCACTCACTCACTCATTTTATTTATTCTTTCATTCATTCGTTCACAAAATGTGTATCACATGCCTACTACATGCCAGGTACTATGTTATCAACATGACAGACACAGCATCTGCCCTTGCAAAGCTTATAGACCAGAGCTGGGCTGAAAATGTTCAGCCAAGAGACTGGCACATAATAGGTCTTCCACAAACAAAAGTTGGACTTGGAGGAGCTATAGTGAAGCGCAGCTGAGGATGTGGAAGTGGGAGGGCACTGAGAAGGCAAGGGTACTTGTCTGCCTCCCCCTACTTGCCCCCGTGCTTCCTGTGCCTTCTTTCCAAGATGGCGAGAACAGAAACTGCCTTCTCCTGCCTGAACCATTTCACAGAAAAATTACTGCCAAACCTCCAGCTCCTCAGCGGGGCCTAGGCTGCTCCAAGTTCTCCACCCTGTGGTTGCCATGGCAGCCAAGTGCATTCTCCCCTGCCCAAGCTTCCTGTTAATTTCATTGATTCCCTCTGTATTCTCTGAGGCCACTTTGTGCCAAGGCCCATTCCAGTCCTGGACACAGAGAGGAAATGAGACACTCCTGAGTCCATGGAGAGCACGGTAGGGCGGAGCCTTGAAGGAGGTTGGTGACTGGACTGCACACTCACAGATGCACGCATGCACACACTCACACATTCTACTCGTAGACCCCTGAACACAGGCAAGTGAAAAATCAAGGCACTCACAAGTTTGTGGGGGTAGAGATGTACGCGTACAGATTATGAAATGCTGCTCTGGTTGCAATTCACAGGGCAAAGAAAGAGAACCGTTTGGGTGGGAAGCACCATGGTAGCCACTGTTGTGTCCCCGCTGTAGTGGTCACCTACTGCCACATAACAAACTACCCCCAAAACTTAGCCACCTAAAACAACAAACATTGATTATCTCACACAGTTTCTGAGGGTCAGGCATCCAGGAACAGCCGAGTTGGGTGGTTCGGGCTCAAGGTCTCTCAGGGGGTTGCGGTCAAGCTGTCAGCAGGGCCACTGTCTCTGAAGGGACTAAAGTGTCTGCTTCCAAGCACAGTCACACAGCTGTTGGCCAGAGGCTCCAGCTCTCGGTCACATGACATAGCATCCCCTAGAGCGAGTGATCCAAGAGAACGAGAGAGTACATGAGTGATCAATAGAACAGACAAGATGGAAACCATCGTTTTCTAGGACCTAGTCTCAGAAGTGACACTCCCATCACTTCCCTATGCTATTGGTCACACAGACCAGCCAATACAATGTAACAGGGGACTACCCAAAGTGTGAATGCCAATAGGTGGGATCATTGCGGACATCTCAGAAGCCAACTACCACACTAAATAACCATCTTTCCTCTTTTTCTGGTCAAGATGGCTGAGTAGGTACATGCTGTAGTCACCTCCTCCTACGAACACATCAAAATTGCAACTAAACTACAAGACAACCATCATTGAGAATTGCCTAAAGTCTAGCTGAACACAAGTCCTATAACTAAGAACATACAGAAGTAGTCACGTGGAGATTGCTAGAGGCCATCCACAGAGAACTTGGATTTGTTCTTTCTGACATCTTGGTGGTCAGTAATTATACCTGAGAGTGGGATCTGGACCCTGCAAATGACATTCTGGTCCTCTCTGCACTGAGACAGATGCAGTGGGCTGCACATGACTTCTCGGAGGATTTGCCTCTGGAGGAAAAAGACATCAGAGGAAAGTGCTTATCAAGTGTGCAAGAGAAGAAGATAAACATGTGAACCCTTCACATATTAATAATCTTTATTTCATCATAGCAGAGTGAAAAACTGAGAAATGAGAAAACACAGGAAAAGAGAAGTAGCTAAAATGGAGGGGTGTATTTTATTTATGGCTGGGATGAAGATTCACCAAAAATTATAATACCTATAAATAACTAGGAACAGCAGGATTTAAGTAAAAAAACAAACCATTTATTTTGGATTTATCATCCATATTGATAAAAAGTTAAAATTTCTTCTTATGAAAAAAATAATCTCTCCTCCTCCCTTGCTAATAAAACCCCAATTTCAATCTGATGATCCCTCACTAACTCCAAGGAGAGAATCTGATTGATTTGAGCTAATCAGGTAATCCTGTATTCCTTAACTGGAATTGGCTTAGAATGTACAGATGCTCACCTGGCCTGGCCAAGGGAACCTGAGGGGCTCTTGAGAAAGCACCAACTCTGGAACTGCTTTCCCTGCAGACTGCCTATTCAATGAAATATGATTCTCATTGCTTCAGCTGCTTTTAGTTGAGTATTCTGTTATGTTCTGCCGAAAGTGCACCAACAGAAGCAGGCACCTCATCAAGCATTGGGAAATCAGGGCAGGCTTCTGAGAGGAAGTGCTTTTATGTGGGTCCTCAATGAATGATTAGGAGGAGCTCACCAGATTAACCAGAGGGAGAAAGCATTCCAGACAGCAGGGAGAGCATGACAAAGGCCCAGAGGTCTGAAAGAACAGGGTCCCCCTTGGTTCCTGGACCATGAGGCACGTGAGAGTAAGTGGCAGAGGGAAGAGATGATCCTGGAGGGTGAGCAGGGCCTGGGTCAAGGGGGCCCCAGGCTACAGGGGTAGGACTTTCTCCAGAGGCTGATGGGAGGCCCAGGGAGGGCTGTGGCTTTGCTTTTCACAAGGACCCCTCTGGAGGCGGTGTGGAGGGTGCAGAGGAGGCAGCGGGCAGGATGAAAGCAGGAGAGCTGACTCTGCCTCCTATTTGAACCTGTCCAGACTAGAAGCAGGGCTCACTGTGGAGGGGTGACCAGCAGGGCGACACCAAGGTCCCGGACTGAATGTAGTAGCCCCACCACTCAGAGCTCAGAGAGGGACTTCCCTGTAGAAAGTGGCACATTTAAATCACATCATGACACTCCTTGCTCTGAAATCATCCAGTGGCCTCTCATCGCACTGAAAGTAAACTCCAAATTCCTCCCTTGGCCTCACATCCCCCATGTGACCTAGCCTGGGCCGACTGACACCTCTGACCCCACCCTGCACCACCGCCCTCCTTGCCCAGGTGTGAAACCATCATAAATTGTGAATGAGTGAAAAACAATTTGCGAAGGCTGGAGCTGAATCAATCCCGCCGCACCTTCCACATCTGTGGGGCTCATGGAGCAGAAGGCAGGCGAATGGGCTGTGTGTGTCTTTGGCTATGCAGTTTCCAGCAAGCAGGGCCACCAGAGGACTTCCATTTCGCATGGAGTATCTGGTGGGGGCTCACCTGTGTGTCTTGGGCACGATGTCTCTAGAAGACTGGGTCCCTACCAGGGCACTTGGAATGGGAGTGGTAGTCCCTGTCATATGGAGCTTAGACTGATGGATTGCCTGACCCCTCATTTCAGATGAAAAAGCAATTGACTGAGAAACAAGTTAGAATCTGATGGGTTTGCCTTTAACCAGGACTGTCTGTCTGTCCACCCAAGGATGCTTTTAAGAGAAGTCACAAAGCCCTCTGGTGGCAAGTTAGCCCTGCTATTGGAGGAGGTCCTCCCTGAGCACACACGAAATGAGAAAGCAGAGACTGCCCCCATCTGGCAGGAGTCTGGAACATAGAATTAAAGTGCCAAGAGCCCCAACAGCCCCAAGCTGACACACTCACTAGCTAGTGAAATCTGCCTTTTAATGATCGCCTGCTACGTGCCAGGCTGTATTCATAACCTAGCGAGGGCCCATTCTAGAGAAGAGAACAGGAGGCTCCGAGAGGTTTGCTGCTCTGGCCAAGGTAATCAACTTATTCAGTAGCAGAACTAGGGGCAAACCCAGCCCAAGACTCCCCAAAGCCCAGGCTTCCAACTTTTCATCATTGAGCACAATGGTAATGGTGCGCTTGTCATGTGTGACTTTTATTAAGTTGAGGTACGGTCCTTTTGTTGAGTTTTTATCATGAAAGAATGTTGAGTTTTGTCAAATCCTGCATCTATTGAAATGATCATAGGATGTGTATCTTTCGTTCTATTAATGCGATGTATCACATTTATTGATTTGGGTATGTTGAACCATCCTCATGTCCCAGGATGAATCCCTCTTGATCATGGTATGACCCTTTGAATGTGCTGTCGAAGTTGGTTTGCTAGTATTTTGTTGAGAATTTTTGCAACTGTATTTATTAGGGACATTGGTCTGTGGTTTTCTTGTTGTGTCCTTATCTGGCTTTGGTATCAGGGTAATGCTGACCTCATAAAATGACTTTGGGAGTGTTCCTTCCTCTTCAATTTTTTGGAAGAGTTTGAGAAGGATTGGTGTTAATTCTTTGTAAAAAGTTTGGTAAAATTCAGCAGTGAAACCGTCTGGTCCTGGACTTTTCTTGTTGGGAGGTTTTTGATTACTGCTTCAACCTTCTTAGTTATCATTAGTCTGTTCATGTTTTCTGTTTCTTCATGACTCAGTCTTGGTAGGTTGGATGTTTCTAAAAATGTATCCATTTCTTCTAGGTTGTCCAATCTGTTGGTGTATAATTATTCATAGTAGTCTTTTATGATACTTAGTATATTTGTGGTATTAGTTGTACTGTCTCTTGCATTTATAATTTTATTTGAGTCCTCTTTTTTCTTGATAAGTCTAGTTAAAAGCTTGTCAATTTTGTTTATCTTTTCAAGGAACAAATTTTCTATTTGTTTTTGTTTGTTGTTGTTGTTCTCTATTTCATTTATATCTGATCTAATCATATAATTTTCTTCCTTCTACTAACTTTGGACTTAGTTTGTTCTTTTTCTTCTAGTTCCTCGAGGTGTAATGTCAGGTTGTTAACTTAATGTAAGCATTTATAGCTACAAACTATCCTCTTAGAATTTCTACAGTATTCTATAAGTTTTGACATGTTGTGTTCCCATTTTCATTCGTCTCAAGATATTTTTTGATTCCCCTTTTGATTTCTTCTTTGATCCATCGGTTATTCATTGATGTGTTGTTTAATTTCCATGTATTAGGTTGGTGCAAAAGTTTGCAGTTTTTGCAATTATTTTTAACCTTTTACTGATTTTTTGTTTTCCCAGGAGGGCACCGCTCACAGTGGCCCATGTGGGGATCGAACTGGCAACCTTGGTGTTATCAGCACCACGCTCTAACCAACTGAGCTAACTGGCCACCTATTTTTAACCTTTTAAACCACAATTACTTTTTGCACCAACCTAATATTTGTAAATTTTCCACCTTTCCTCCTGTTCTTGATGTCTAGTTTCATATTATTATGATCAGGAAAGATACTTGATAGAATTTCTATCATTTTAAATTGGTTGAGACATATTTTGTGGCCTAACATGTGACCTATCCTGGAAAATGTTCTGTGTGTGCTTGAGAAAAATGTGTGTTCTACTGCTGTTGAATGGGATGTCCTGTATGTATCTGCTAGGTCCATTGGGTGTACAGTATTGTTCAAATCCGCTGTTTCCTTACTGATTCTCTGCCTGGAGGATCTATCCATGTTGAGAGTGGGTGTTAAAGTCCCCAACTACTATTGTGCTGCTGTTTATTTCTTCTTTTAGTTCTGTTAGTATTTGCTTTACGTATTTAGTGTTCTAGAGATTGCCTTTCTTATGTGAAAAAATTCGACATTATTTAATACATATTTCATATATGTATATGTGGGTATATATGCATAAACATAGTCTCTATATTTATACTATATACATATAGAGAGATAAAATACATAGACTATTGTATATAATAGCCTGATATATAAAGACTATTTATAGAAATACAGTATATATACACATATATAAATACAAATGTTTATATGTACATATAGTCTATGCAACAGACTAATAATCATATAGTCTACTATATAGTATATGTATATATATTATATACTATATATACCACATATAGTGTGTCTATATACATATATAAATACTATTTCTATAAGGATACATATGAAACTAGTAACTATTGTTGCCTCCAGAGAGAGAAGTAAGTACTGGAGGACAGGGGAGCGAGACTTACTTTTCACAATATACACTTTTTATACCACTTGAATTTTGTACCATGTATTACTTATGCAAGAAAAATACACTTTTTAAAAATGTCAGGGATACTTCTGCTTCACTGGAATGTCAGGAGGTAGAAATAGAGTTATGTGCCCCCTTCCAAAACATTATGGATAGAAAAAAAATATACAAAAGAATTTGCTCAAACCATGAACAAAAGGCCCCACTCGGCTGTGTCTGCCCAGCCAGCCCAGCACATGGCCTCATCCCTCCCCTTGGTGGCACCACACTAGGGACCCCCAGACACAGCACAGGTAAAATGGAAGGCTGGCCTAGGACCAGCCAAAGGTTGACACACTCACTGTGGGTCCTTCCCAAACTGATGTCCAGAATGTCCTCAGATATAGCTACACTGTCTTGTGTAAATCATTGGTGGTCAGAATAGCCCTGGTTTCATACCATTTCATTCTTACAGTCCAGCCTCCCTCCTTATTTACGATCTTTCAACTCACAGCCATCCATCTTTCAACTTGCATTCCATTTGTTCCAGGCCCTTCCTGTACTAGCTGGCTTTTAAATACAACTCAATTATTAATCTTTCTCTAATTGTTCTTTTTTTCCTTCCTTACTCCATAATATATTAATTCTCTCCCCCACCCCCCACGCCCCATTTTCCATTTTATTTCTACTTGCTTTTTATTCAGAATCTTGACGTTCTAGGCCCAGTTCTACTCTCTGGCTTCCTGGCCTATACAATTCAAAGCAACAAATATTGATCTCCATTCTGTAGTGTAGTTCCCAATTGTCCCCAGTGCCATTTAATGTGTCCATTTGTAAAGCTTCTGTCTTCCTGAATTCATTTCAGTTATGATTAACTTTACAATAAGGGCCCATTGCCACAGTCCAAACCATCATGGTCGGGGCTCCATTCCCAGGCAGCTCTTCTACCCTGGCCTTTGTCCCCAGATCCTCCTGTACCTCTCAGTGCCACAGGAACCTGCACCGCCCAGCCTTAACTCTGCTGAGAGAAGAAGATGGCCCTGGGGGCACCAGATGCCAGGAAACCGAGGCCCTGGGGACACAAGGCAGAAATCCCAACAACTTCTTATCACAATAAGAACACATTCATTGCTTTGTTTTTCCTGAGTCCAAAATCTATTTAAGAGAATGGCTTTTATTTTTTTCCATTTCTAAGTAGTTGAGAAAGTTCGGTTTAGTTTAAACTTGTCTTATACATGTCTCGATTTTATTGTATTGTGGTCAAAGGATATGGACAATATACTTTCCACCTTTTGTGCTTAATTTCACTATTCTTCATGGTTTCCGAGAGGATCCATTTTTGTGGTTGGTCCACGGGCACCGTAAAGAAGGTCTTTACACAGTCTTTGTTTACAAAGTACAAAGTTCAGGGTATGTCCATTAACTCCACCTCATCGTTCCAATGGTAACAGTAGGAAGAGCCACCATCCATTGAAAGCTTGCTCTGCGCCAGGCTCTGTGTTGAGCCCTCTGGCATGCATTTCTTATTGAATCCTCTAGGACCCTGCAAAAAATATCTCTCGCGATATTCATCTTACTGATGAGGATACTAAGGTTTAGGCCTGGTTCCCTAACTTGTGTGAGGTTATACAACGAGAAGCATGGAGTTGGAATTCAAATTTAAGTCTGATTCTTAAGCTCAGGCTCTTATGGAAGATTTTATGGTTAAAGTCTTCCATAGCAAAGATTTATGGAGCTTCTGGCAGACATTATGAGCCCCCCAGTTATGTGCAAAATACTAACTTACTTGCAGACGTGCATTTTTCTGGAGCGAGTGTTCACTGAGCTCATTAGAGTCTCCAAAAAGATCAACAAACACTGCTCCGTGTCTGCACGTATTTTTTGTCTATTTGATCTATCAAAGAATGAGGTGGGTGTTTTAACAAGCCTCTCCTCTCTCGGGTTTCTTTCTGTTCTGCTTTATCCATTTTGCTGCAAAGTTTTCCAGCACATGACTCATATCATCAATGCAAATTATACCTCTTTGTCACCCTAAAATGACTCTCAACAACTAAGTAGCTATTTTTGGAATCCAGCTTTACCCCTTACTGTAGACCCCACATTTCCCTTCTCTGAAGTTTGGTTCTGTAAAGCGGGGACCCCCGTTCCTGCCACTGGGAATCTCGTTAGACTTAGCAGAAAGCCCTTCAAGTCCATGAGGCTGGAAACACGTTAACAAATGAATTCCTATTTCTTCCCTATAGACATCCTTTGTCTCTCTCATCAAACAAGTAGCTGGCTCCCGGCTTCCTCACCTCCTGGGAGATTTGAAGCAGGGCTTTTCCTCCCCAAATCTGAGCCCCCTGAGAAGGACAGGGTTTGAAGAAGGTAAATAGGAGAATAGCTGCCCTGATGGCCTCTTGCTCTCAGCGAGGCTGAGCCGGTCCCTCCTGAACATGTGCTGAAGACACACACATTGATATTTCCTAGAATACCAATGTCAGATGAGGACACTGTCAGATGTGACAGCGATGAAACAGAACAAAACCACCCTCCTTAATCACACCCAAGAAGAGATAAAAATAGATAAAGTCTCCCCAAAATGCAAACATCCTCTCCTGCCTGACCTGAGTGACTGCTGCTCCATTCCTCCTGCCTCAGACATTAAAAGTATTGTCTGATCACCGCTTCCTAATAGCACCCAATCCAGACCAAACCCCTGCTTCCTTGGGCCCTCCCCCAAGTCCCCTAACCCAGGCCCAACCCTCCAACAAGCCCCTCCTAACCCTGTTTTACCCAGATGCCCAAGGCTCCCCAAATGTGCATCCCTCTCGAAGCAGCAGGTAATAATACACCCAACTTTGTTTGCCCACAGCTGCCACAGGCTGCACCTTGAGGATGGGTGGAAGCTCTGCAGAGACCCTGACAATCACCAGGGAAGCTGGATCCTGGCCTGGGGCACCCCCAGCCTCCCCAGAGAGCCTGCTCCCCTAGCAGGATGTGGGCATGTTGAGCAGGGCACATGAAGGGACCATGTGCCTGGAGCCACAGGCAGCTCAGCAGTTACAGCTGGACATGACAACTGGAAAGAGAATCTGCTCTGTTAGAGCCTGTGGGAGGGGTTACCCTAAAAGTGGCTGAGATGAAGTCACCCAAACAACCCAGCAGGTTGGAGGCAAAGTAAAAAATTATGTTGATTTAAGAAAATTAAGAAATGAAGTCTTTCTTGGAGACCTACATTGGCCTGAGTTCCACACTTACTATAATGGATTAAGAAGAAAGGGCTTCAGATGATTGATTGCTTGGTCCCATGGGCCCACCTGAGCAGCTGTCCTTTTGGGGGAAGAGTGGGGAAAGCATGTGTCTGCTACGCACAGTTTCCTACTGCCTGTGCCCACGGCAGGCTAGACATGTGTGAGCTCCTCAAAGTTTCCAGGTCGTAGGAAACTACCCCTGGGAGGGCAGCCCTGGGGCAGCAACTGAGAGCAGGTAACTCTCTGAATTGCCCTTGTGTTAGCCTGAGCCAAAGTGGTATCAGGTTTCTCCTGCATGGAGCTGGGAAGCTGGCCAGAGCCTACTCAGAACTCACCTGCAGAGGAGGCTTCAAGAAGAAACAGGTGAGCCCATGTACTCTGAGAGGGTTCACACGAAGTGCTCAATGCCGCCTTCTCCTTTCAAGCAGCCTATTCAGACCCAGAGAGAATCACTTAGTCACTGTTCTAAATTTCCAGGAGAGACCAGCCATTTGTCACCAGCAGACCTATCTCAAAAGAATGGCTAAAGGAAGTTCTCTAAACATAGTGTGGGGACAGAGCCCCAAAAAGCAGTTTCCAGGCTCTCGGCCTCACATAGAAAGGTGCTGGCTCAGGTAGTAAATGGCTGGCGACTGTGATCAAATGGCCATCAGCTGTGGCTAGTTGGCCGTCAGCTGTAACCAGTGAGCCATTGGGCACTAATATAACTGCCGTGGCTAGGCTAACAGGAAAAAGGGGGGGGGAGCTAGCAAGAAGATGGTGGCTGAGTCTGCAAGCGGCACAGTGAGGGTTGAGAATTGTGTTGCTCCTGGTTCCTGTGTCTCCAACCCATCTGCCAGTGAGAGTATAGTGGTGTGACTCCTCTACCTATGGCTCCGTGGGTGTTCCTTTTTGGCCTCACCATGTCCTGCGTTCTTGTGTGGGGAGCGGGAGCAGAGACCCCACAGACCCCGCCTGACACCCCGCACGACACATGGCGAAGTCTGCAGGATCCCCTGCACTACACATAGGAAAAGTCAAAAGAAGGAATCTTGGAACATCGGGAAGGAAAAAAGGCACAGAAACAGCAAAAAAACAATGTGGGTAAATACAGTAGACTTTCCTTCTCCTCTTGAGTTTTCTGATTATTTTTAATGGTTGAAGCAAAAATTATAGAACTGTCTAATAGGATTCTCAATATATGCAGAGGAAATATTTAAGACAACGATATTATAAATGGGGGAGGATAGAGGACATAAAAAAAGAGATAAAAAAAAGGTGTCTATACTTGAACTTGTAAAATGTTGACACCAGCAGACTTTGATAAGTTTTTTTTTTTTTAAAGATTTTATTGGGGAAGGGGAACCAGACTTTATTGGGGAACAGTATGTACTTCCAGGACTTTTTTTTCCCAAGTCAAGTTGTTGCCCTTTCGATCTTAGTTGTGGAGGGCTCAGCTCAGCTCCAGGTCCAGTGGCCGTTGCTAGCTGCAAGGGGTGCAGCCCACCATCCCTTTCCAGAGTTGAACTGGCAACTTTGTGGTTCAGAGGACGGGCTCCAATCAACTGAGCCATGCAGGAGCTCAGCGGCAACTCAGCTCAAGATGCCGTGTTCAATCTTAGTTGCAGGGGGTGGAGCCCACCATCCCTTGTGGGACTCTAGGAGTTTATCCGGAAACCTTGTGGTTGAGAGCCCACTGGTCTATGTGGGAATCGAACCGGCAGCCTTCAGAGTTAGGAGCATGGAGCTCCAACCACCTGAGCCACCAGGCCGGCCCTGATAAGTTTTGTATACATAATGCAATACCTGAACCAACACTAAAAAAAAAAAACAAGCCACACCGAAAAACAAACAAATAAACAAAAAATACACTCAAAAACACTATAGATAATCTTTACAACAAATGGTGCTGGGACAACTGGATATTCATGGAAAAGAATGAAGTTAAACACTTACTTCACACCATATACAAAAAAAATAATTCAAAATGGATCAAAGACCTAAATGTAAGAAGTAAAACTATAAAACTCTTATGAATAGAGTTTCTTATGAATCAAAGTAAATATTCATAACCTTGGATTTGGCAATAGATTCTTAGATGTGACACTGAAGCAAAAGCAACAAAGACAACAACAAAAATATATAAATTGGACTTCATCAAAATTAAAAACTTGTGCTTCATAGAATACTCTCAAGAAAATAAAAAGACAACCCACAGAATGGGAGAAAATATTTGCAAATCAAATATATGATAACGGACTTGTATCTAAATATTTAAAGATGCCCTACAACTCAACAACAAAAAGACATGCAAACCAATATAAAACTCGGCAAAGGACCTGAATAAACATATTCAACAAGTGCATGAAAAGATGCTCAACATCATTAGTCATTAGGGAAAGGCAAAAGCAAACTGCAATGAGACACCATTGCATATCCTCCACAGGATCATATTTTTTAATGGAAAATAGCAGATGTTGGCGAGGATGTGGAGAAATTGGAGCTCTCATACCCTGCAGGTGAAAATGGAAAATGGTGCAGCCACCGGGGAAAATGGTCCAGCGGCTCAATACCTTAAACATAGAATTACCATATGACCTAGCAATTCCACTCCTGAGTATACATCCAACAGAATTGAAAACAGGTGTTCAAACAAAAACTTAGACTCACGTGTAAACTTAGACTCATTTGTTCATAGCAGCACTCTTCTCAATGGCCAAAAGGTGGAAACAACCCAAATGCCCATCAACTGATGAAGGATTAAACATTCGTTGTGGTCTATCCACACAACAGAACATCAGTAACACCAATTAGAACAACTTAAAATGTTAAAGAGTGGCAATACAATGCTGGAGAAGATGCAGAGAAACCAGATCTCTCATACATTTCTGGTGAAAATGCAAAATGGTATAGCCGCCACTCTGGAAAATAGTTGGCAGCAGTTTCTTAAATAGGTATAAAACTTATCAGACTCTGCAAATATTTCAATATCCTTGAACTGAAAGTTTCTAATGGAAAATGAAATTGCAGATGTAGTTAGAAATCTGGGGGTCCCGAGCAGAAATTTCCCAAAGATCTTCCCTCTCTAAGGGAAGTGAATAGAAATGGAGTAAAGCGAGCTCTGGAAATTTACTGCAAGGAGAGAAAGGAAGGCAGCTGGCTGTGGCTGCCTCATTTCTGGCTCTGACTTGAGCTGGCTGCCTATACCTGGAATATTGAAGGAGCCGGACTCATTAAGGGTCAAACAGAAAGCGACCTTATTTTCCTCCCACCAGTCTTCAAAACCACTGCCAGGGACCCTCCCCATGTCTCAGCAGTATCTCTGGAAGACCTGTAGGTATTTGTCTCATGGTGAGTTTTCAAGGATCATCCAAGTCTCCCTCCCCTACTGAAGCCGTCGTCTACCCAGTCTTTGGCATAGGTGTCTTTGACTCCCCTTGGAATCCCTGCTCTGAAGGTCTAACCATTGGCCTCTGTCCAGTGGGAGTGACTTTGTCCTTTGTCCTTAGGCAGGGGCTTTCAGGTGGCCCTAGCCCAGTTCCTTTCCCAGTGTGTGCTGCCTGGTTCAAGTGGAGGTCATTGCCTCCTGAGCCCTTTCACTCGACTCTGCCCTGTGAGCTGCTCCAACCAGGCACAACCCTTGGCATTTTCTAGAACAGAGTCAGGTTCCAGTGGCTCTGAGCCCCACCTATTCCACAGGGCCGAGGCCATGTTCTCCAGAGGACTCTGACCACATCCTGCTAGGACGCTCCAGGGTCTGCAGCTCAGCAAACATGGGGTTGTTGGGAGGCAATGAAAGAGATGTCAGTCTACCCCTGGCTGACACCCCCAATCCTACAAGCAATTGTCTTAAAGGCTACCCCCTTTCTTGGTTTAGGGGTGGGGACAGAACCAAGAAGAGAAGGAAAACATAATCCCCAAATATATCTCTTTAAAGAAGTCTTCACTCCCTGGTGTGACATGGGGCAATGAGGAACTAAGGATCACAAACCCCCTTTTCTTCCCCAAGCCCCGTGCATACATACATGGTTGCTCTGCCCACCAAACATTAGCATATTTATCTGACCATGTCACTCTCCTTAAAAATCCTCCAAAGCCTTTTTAGGTACCCTTGGATAAAATACAAAATGCTAATACCACTGTTGACCCCAAGAAAACATACCTACCAAAAAGGACTCCGGGTGGTTAATTTGGCTCAAATTTATAAACGGGCCTCTCAATGCAAACCGCACTTTAGAAAGAAGCCTGCACTGAACTGCCCGCACTGAACTGCCTGCCCTCACGGTGCTCGTGCTGGCTGAGACAATCCTTATAAAGAAGTTCCTACAATCCTCTTTCAGCCAATAAGACCGAGATTTTACCCATTCAACTGGAGCTGCACAGCGATATCCTCATTAGCATCTTCACTAACCAATCAGAGCAGCTCCATTCCAACCAATCAGAACGGTACTTTTTGGACCAATCAAACTGTGAGGATTTGGAGTCTTCATTTGCATGCGGACAGACCAATCAGGCACCAGGGGCGGAGACTTCTCGCTATATAAGTTAGTTGCCCACTGTTTAGCAAGCATACCTTCCACTTGTGTAAAAGGGTAAATGCTCTGCTGGTTATCATTTGTCAGACTCTCACCGGAGCAGAGAATACCAGAGCGGGGCAGGTGGAACAGAGCAGAGGAGGTAGAGCTTTGTAGCAGGAGAGGGGCGTCGCCCAAGGGCCAACTCATGCCTCACGGAGCGGCATAAGTGGAACAAACTGGTGCAGAGCAGAGCTGTCTGGTTGGAGAGGGACTCGCCAAAGGGCCGCCTGGTGCCTCGCCTGAGGTCTGGACTCCCACCGGACCAGAGCAGAGCAGAGCAGAGCAGGTGGAGCAAACCCGTGCTGAGCACACTAGAGAGGGGCCTCACCCAAGGGCCGCCTTTCCTGAGGGGAGCTGCCTCACAGCCCTGCTGTCTCCTAATTGAACTGTTTGCACTGAATAAAGTTTCCTTCAGCGCCCCCCAAATTAGTGATTCCTGTTGTTGAATTGGCACCAACTACCATCAGTTGACACTGCCCACCGTCCTACCGCATCGTCTGTCACTCTGCTCTTCAATAGATTCCTCATCATGCCTTGAATATACTGCCTCTGGACCTTGCCACATGCCGTTCCTTGGGTTGCCATCCAACTCCAAGGTGAGGTAAGTCCCACTTATCTGTCAGTTCTCCACTTGACCACGACTTCTTTGGGGCAGCCAGCATACTGGACTGGTCCCCATCGTACTCCGTGCATGAGTCACTCATGGCAACGTAGGGAGCCGTAAGTGTATGTGCAGCCACGGACATAACAGCATCAGCTCTGTAGGCAGGCTGCTTCAGTTCAGATCCTGGTTTTGCCCCGTACCGGCTGTGCGACCTAGAATGAGTCATTGAAACTCTGTACTTCAGTTTCCTTGTCTGGAAAATGGGAACAAAAATAGCACCTATCCCATAGGCCTGTGGTGAGGATTGACTCCTTATATGCAGTGTTTAGTACTGTGGTTCCCTGAAAATAAGATCTAGCTGGACCATCAGCTCTACTGCATCTTTTGGAGCAAAAATTAATATAAGACTCGGTCTTATTTTAATATAAGACCAGATATAATGTAATACTGGATCTTATATAATACTGGGTCTTATATATTAAATTTGCTCCAAAAGACGCATTAGAGCTGATGGTCCGGCTAGGTCTTATTTTCGGGGAAACACGGTAGTGCCTGGCCCAGAGTAAGTGCAATATGTTTGTGTAAAGCAAATACATAAAAATACATATGTGACATTAATAATAGAGTATACAGTAAGATAAGTTTTTAAAAATCTGGAAATATTTTACATTTCCCCCAAAACGTCAAAGATGTCCAGTATAAATGTCCCTAGGCCCAGGTGACAAAAGAACTTAGGGCCCGTTTTACACTGGAGGTATTTGCCAATCTGACCAGTTGAGAAGCTGAATTGCCCTTGTGTTAGCCTCAAAGTGTTAGGTGGGCACAATTTAGAATCAGGGTCTACAAAGGGCAGGGAGCTTAGTAAACCACCTTTGGTCTGGGACTCTGAGGGGTTGCCTTCTAGGAATAGAGTGAATCAGAAAGACGCCAGCCATAGACTAACCTGTAGCCTGGCTTTGCAGCATCAAGCCTGGAACTTAGGAAAAAGGACCCCAGAATCCTGTATGAAGGAAGATAATGTCATGTTAGGCCTCAAAGTATTTCCTCAAATACTTTCTTAAAGTGTCTGGGTTAGAGAAAAATTAGAGATATGAGGAGACAAGACAAAATGAACTAGAAACAACAGACCACAGAAATAGACCCATTGAATTCCAGATGTGGGAATTCTCAGATGTAGGCTGTGAAATACTGTATTTTTTTTAAATTAAAATTTATTGGGGTGACAATTGTTAGTAAAGTTACTTAGATTTCAGGTGTACAAGTCTGTATTTCATCATCTATAAATCCCATTGTGTGTTCACCACCCAGAGTCAGTTCTCCTTCCATCACCATATATTTGATCCCCCTTACCCTCATCTCCCACCCCCGTCTCCTCTTACCCTCTGGTAACCACTAAACTATTGTCTGTGTCTATGAGTTTTTGTTTCTCATTTGTTTGTCTTGTTATTTTGTTGTTTTTGGTTTATATACCACATATCAGTGAAATCATATGGTTCTCTGCTTTTTCTGTCTGACTTATTTCACTTAGCGTTATACTCTCAAGATCCATCCATGTTGTCACAAATGGTTCTATTTCATCTTTTTTTACTATCGAATAGTATTCCATTGTGTATATATACCACAACTTCTTTATCCCTTCATCTGTTGAAGGACATTTTGGTTGTTTCCATGTCTTGGCCACTGTAAACAAAGCTGCAGTGAACATTGGAGCACACGTGTTTTTCTGTATAAATGTTTTCAGATTTTTTGGGTAGATACCCAGGAGAGGGATTGCTGGGTCATATGGTAATTCTATTCGTAATTTTTTGAGGAACCTCCACACTGCCTTCCATAGCGGCTGCACCAGTCTGCATTCCCACCAACAGTGTATGAGGGTTCCTTTTTCTCCACAGCCTCTCCAACACTTGTTACTATTTGTCTTGTTGATGAGAGCCATTCTGACTGGGGTGAGGTGATGTCTCATTGTGGTTTTTATTTGCATTTCTCTGATGATTAGTGATGTTGAGCATTTTTTCATATGTCTATTTGCCATTTGTATGTCCTCTTTGGAGAAATGTCTCTTCAGGTCCTCTGCCCATTTTTTAATTGGGTTGTTTGTTTTTTTGTTGTTAAGTTGCATGAATTCCTTGTATATTTTGGATATTAGCCCCTTATCGGAGACACTGCAAAAATCTTCTCCCATTCAGTTTGTTGCCTCTTTATTTTGTCGATGGTTTCTTTTGCTGTGCAGAAGTTTTTAAGTTTGATATAGTCCCATTCATTTATTTTGGGTTTTACTTCCCTTGCCTTTGGAGTCAAATTCATAAAATGCACTTTGAACCCAAGGTCCATAAGTTTAGTACCTGTGTTTTCTTCTATGCAGTTTATTGTTTCAGGTCTTATGCTTAAGTCTTTGATCCATTTTGAATTAATTTGGGTACATGGTGACAGATAGCAGTCCAGTTTCATTCTTTTGTACGTGGCTTTCCAATTCTGCCAGCACCATTTATTGAAGAGATTGTCTTTTCTCCATTGTATGTTTTTTGCTTCTTTGTCAAAAATTATCTGTCTATATTTATGTGGTTTTATTTCTGGGTTCTCAATTCTATTCGTCTACGTGTCTGTTTTTCTGCCAATACCATGCTGTTTTGATTATTGTTCCCCTGTAGTACAAGCTAAAGTCGGGGAGTGTGATACCTCCAGCGTTGTTCTTTTTTCTTAAGATTGCTTTGGCTATTCGGGGTCTTTCGTGGTTCCAAACAAATCTGATGATTTTTTCTTCTATTTCTTTAAAAAATGCCATTGCGATTTTGATGGGGATTGCATTAAATCTGTATGTTGCTTTGGGTAATAGGGCCATTTTAACTATATTGATTCTTCCAATCCATGAGCACGGAATGTCTTTCCATTTCTTTGTGTCTTCTTCAATTTCTTTTAAAAATGTCTTATAGTTTTCAGCATATAGGTCTTTTACATCCTTGGTTAAGTTTATTCCTAGGTATTTTATTCTTTTTGCTGCAATTGCAAAAGGAATTGTTTTTTATTTCTTTTTCTGAGATTTCATTGTTAGTATATAGGAATGCAATGGACTTTTGTACGTTGATTTTGTAGCCAGCAGCTTTACTGTATTCGTTGATAGTTTCTAATAGCTTTTTAGTGGAGTCTTTAGGGTTTTCTATATATAGCATCATGTCATCTGCAAAGAGTGACAATTTAACTTCTTCATTCCCAATTTGGATGTCTTTTATTTCTTTCTCTTGCCTGATTGCTCTGGCGAGGACCTCCAACACTATGTTGAAAAGCAGAGGTAATAGGGGACAGCCCTGTCGTGTTCCTGAATGTGGAGCAAAGGGCTTCAGTTTTTCACCGTTAATTATGAGATTAGCTGCTGAGGGTTTGTCATATATGGCCTTTATTATGTTAAGGTATTTTCCTTCTATACCTATTTTATTAAGTGTTTTAATCGTAAGTGGATGTTGGAAATACTGTATTTTATCAACTCCAAAATGCCATTCATTGTTAGAGACAACATTATTTGATATTCTACAAAGTTAGACTGTCAAAAGGTCATATTAACCTCTCATTGCTTTGAATTTATTTAAAATTTTCCTGCTTTCAGCTGCATTGCTTGGTGAATGATGGGCAAGCCTTCACATGATTTCAGTACCAAAATTTAATACATGGCTTCTAGCCAGGATAGAATAACAGACCAGATTTACCCTCCCATTTGCAACAACTGAAAAATGTGGCAAAATGTGTGAAACAATGGCAGTCAAGATACTGAACATCAGACAACAAAGGACCGAGGGATAAGAAGCAAACGAGGCAGCCCTATGGTGCGCTGCCCACAGTTCATGGAGGAGAAACCCTGGCTGCCTTCCTGAGTTGCAGAGAAGAAGCTGGGAGTATCGTAGAAACCAAGATAGCTAGAGGTTGCAGGGCAAAGTATTGGAGAGGAGAAAGATTCACAGAGAGAACGCCAGAGATCTGCCAGAGGGTCCCTTTTGAGTATTCGGTTGAATGTCATCAGCACATGCACATGCGCAAACTACCCAAGGTCGGGGAAAAACCACCTTTAAAGATTAGAGTGAAATGTGCACAGTGCTCACACAGGGTGGGAATAGTGCCTATTTCCAGCAGCAAGAGTGGAAAACCTCACAACTCACAGGGCATCATTTGGATTTCTAAGAAGGCTCTTGCCTCAGTAGTGGGGAAAAATTAACCCTAGATTAAATGCAGAACAAAGCTCAAGAACAATTAAATGAATATAAGAATATCCAGCACCCAAGAAGGTAAAATTCACCGTATCCAGAACCTACCATCCTTAGCATCTCCACTGCTGATACCGCAGTCTGGGCCACCATCATATCTTATCTGGATGATTACAGTAACCTAGTAGATGTTCTCCCCTTGCTTCTAGCAGTCAAGACAGGCCAGGTTAGGCAGCAATAACAAATAACACAAAAAGCCCAGTCACTTAACCACACTCTCCTTCAACACAGGCCTGGAGAAAGGCTCTGCTCATCTCACTTAATCCATTTGGGCTGAGGTTAGAAAATACCAGATTGTTGGTAGCTGATAAATAACACATTATTTTTCTTACAGTTCTAGAGGCTGGGAAGTCCAAGTTCAGGGTGCCAGCATGGTTAGGAAACTTCTTGTCGTGTACTCACATGGTGGAAGAGACAAGGGAGCTACCTTGCGCCTCTTACAAGGGCACTAATCCCATTTGTGAGGGCTCTGCCCTCATGAACTAATCACCTCCCCAAAGCTCCATGTCCTAATACCGTCACCTTGGGGGTTAGGTTTCACCATATGAATTTGGGGGGAGATACATTCAGACTACAGAGCATCTTCACAGTCTCTCCAGGACACCAGCTGGCAGAGCAGCCACCATCCGGAGCATTGCCAAGTACAGCCTGGAGGCAAAATTGCCCTTTGGTGCTTCTGTCTGGAAGTGAAGCACTTTACTTCTGTTCACATTTCAATGGCCAAGCAAGTCACACGACCCACTCTGAGCTCTAGGGGCTGGAAGGCTGCAATCCATGCGTGTGCCCAGGAGAGCTAGAACATATTCTCATCCTAGCAGACAGTGATGTCTGTAAAACACATCAGGTCATGCTGCCCCTGTCCATTTTCTCAGGGTCAAAGCCAGAGCTCCCATGGTCCCTACAAGGCTCAGTGGAACCTGGTGCCTGGTACCCCTCTAACCCCACCTGTCCCACTTCTCTTCCCTTTCCTGGCTCCCTCCAGCCACACTGACCTCCTTTCTGTTGGCAGACAAGCCAGTCATGCCTTTGCACTGGCTGCTCCCTCCTGCTGGAGGGTTCTTACTCCAGGCACCGGCTGGGCTCACTGCCTCACCCCGTTCAAGTCTTTACTGAGTCACCTTGTCAATGAAGCCTACCCATTCCACCCTATTTCAGATTGCCTCCTGCTCCCTCCACACCCCGCCTTCCAGTACCCATTAGTCTGCGCTATTTTTATTTTGTCCATGACTTTTTATCTTTTAACGTGCTGTACATTTTCCTTATTTCTTGTTCATTGCTTATTGTTTGTCTTCCCCCCTAGAATGTGAATGCCACAAGAAAAAGGATCTTTCCCTGTTTAGTTCACAGATGTATCCCAAGCACTTTGTACAGTGCCTGGCACGTATTAGGTGCTCAATAAACACTTGTTTATACAAGTGATAAACACTTGTATAAATAAATACTAGCGAACACGTATCTCCCTGAGCTACCTGCATGTTGGGATCAGGCTCTGATACACTATCTGAGTAGGCAAGGCTGAACCATAACCTTCATATCCGATGGAACAAACTTACAGGATACCCAAGCAGTTAGCCTTGCCTGGGAATGTGGGGAGTGGAAAGAAGCACTGGAGATGATTAAACAGTAATTCTTTCTCTCTGGCCGGGTGAGGGTGGGGCATTAGGGGCAGCCTGGACAGGCTGCCACCTTGTGGCTGAATGGGGAAATACACTCAGTCTGACCAGCCTTTCTGAGACAGTCTTTCTGCAAGTCTCTCCAAGCTTCTGTGAAGAATATGGGAGACTCCTGTGGAGTATGTGCCCATTGACCTGAAATTGAACCCAAATATTTTTGTGACCAACATGATCTTTGATACACTCACACATCAATTCATTCATCCATTTGTCCCTTCAACAACCATTAGTGGAGCAGGTACCAGGAGTCAGACACATGAGAAGGAAGATGCCCTGCCTCTTGGATGGATGGAAAAACAGCATCCGTTTATTCAGCAATTATTTACTAAGAGCCAGCTGGCACTGTGCCGGCGTTGGTGGATAATAGCTAATGAGACAGACTGGACTGCCCTCATTGAGCTGACGTTCTAATTGACAGGTAAATAAGAGAATGACAATAGTGAAAAGTGTTCTGAAGGAAGTACACATGGGAGAGAGATGAGGGGGACTATTTTAGGGAAGGCCTCAGAAGAGATGACGTTTAAACTAAGGCCTGAAAGATAGGAATGGGCCAGTTGAGGGATAGCGTGTCAGGGAGAGGGAAGAGCCTGAGCTAAGTGGTTGAGTATCCTAGGAACGGAGAGGTCAGAGTGGCTGGAGAGGAATGTGTCTGGGGGAGGGGGAAGAGATAAGGTCAAGAGGTCAGCAGACCCCAGATCCTGCTGGACCTTGAGGGCTATGGAAAGGCCTTGGCCTTTGTAGATATTACCTAACTTGCATTTTTCTAAAGACCCACCTAGCTGGTTAAAGAGAATGGCTTTACAGGGTGCCTTATTCCATTTGGGCTGCTATAACAAAATGTTATAGACTAGGTAGCTTATAAACAACAGAGATTTAGTTCTCACAGTTCTGGAGGCCGGGGATTCTAAGATCAAGGTGCTGGCATTTTTGGAGTGTAGCCAAGAGCTCACTTCCTGGTTCGTAACTGTTGTCTTTTCACTGTGTCCTCACATGGCCAAAGAGCAAGGCAGCTCCCTGGAGTCTCTGTTACAAGGACACTAGTCCCGTTCATGAGGCTCTGCCCTCATGGCCTAATCACTTCCCAGAGATCCCCACCTCCTCATACCATCAGACTGAGGATTTGATTTCAACATGAAATTTGGGGGAACACAAACATTCAGTCTACAGCAGAGGGGCACCTACTTATGGAGGGGAGTGGATACAAACATTTAGAGGACAAGGTCCTCAAGGGGGCTTTTGTTTCAATGGAGAGAAGATGGGGCAGGCAGCCCAGTAGATCTGAGTTCAAATTCTAGCTTCATCATTTTCCCATGCCAAGACCCTGGGCAACCTCTCAAAGCTTTGGTTTTCTCACTTGCAAGTAGGAAAAATAATAATCATACTGAGGATCTATTGGGCAAATTAGATAAAGAAATGCACATGGAATGTCTGGCACTATACGTAGCACGTGGTATCGGTATCATGTTTCCCCGAAAATAAGACCTAATCGGAAAATAAGCTCTAGCATGATTTTTCAGGAGGACATCCCCTGAACATAAGCCCTAATGCATCTTTTGGAGCAAAGCTTAATATAAGACCGGGTCTTATTTTTGGGGAAACAAGGTAGGTGCTCAATAAGAGTCATATTACAATACACACGCATATCCCTTGACAAAGTAAGGGAAAGACATATATATGAACAATTTATAAACACAAAGTAGTAGAGATGAAAGCAGTGCTGAAAGGACCAGGTCCGGGAGGCCTTGAATGCCACCCTAAAGCACAGGGCCGTCTGTGAGCAGTGGGAGCCAGTGAGGGTTTCTGAGCAGAGGAGGATCGTGAACAGAGAGCTTCGTTTTAGGAGGAAAATAATGTTGGCAGCCAGGAAAGGGGAGAAGATGGAAGGAAGGCAATTGTGATGTGTTTCTCCCCGCCCCTGAGAGGTAGCTTCTCTCCGCCTCCTCCCTGCCCCTCAAGCTTCGTCCTGCAGCCTGGGCACCTGGAACTTTGCTTTCAGCCGGCTCCCTTACAGCCCGTGATCTATTTCCCAGGACCTGTGTGTCTGGCCACTAAGCATTTGCAGGTTTGGCCATGCTAATTATGAGCATCATGCCGTGCCAGCCAATCAGACAGCAACTTGGAGGGAGAGCATCTCTTTCCAAGTCCTCTGCCTTTGTCCTGGAAAGAAGCCTGATTTCTTCTCAGAGACAGTTGGTGGAGAGAGGCAGAAAAGGAGCAGGCCTCAGCTTGCTGGGCCTGGCTGTCATCCTGGGAACTTGAGATTTGGGAGAAGTGCAGCCTGCCAGCCTGGCAGACACCAGATATCACAAAAAGACCAGAACTTAATTCAGGTTGATAGACTCGATGCGCCTCAAATGTGTAGCCCTCCTCCCAACTAAACCTGCCATATGGAATTCTGTGCTTCGTCGGCTTCAGCATTGATTTTCTATGGTCTGCAGCTCTCGAGCTTGCAAAACGCATGTCTAGAACCAGAATTTAGAAGAATAAAGTCAGCTATGGCAGCAGATTTACCTTCTTCTCTGCTCTGTCCTCTGTCCTCTCCACACCCCAATCAGGGAGAATGCCAGTGTTCCCAGAAGCGTTGTGGGCACAGTGAAGGTGGACGAGAAGAGGCCCCTGGCTAGAGGCAAAAGTAAGCCCAGCCCTGGAGGGCCGAGGACTTACAGTGATGGAGATGAGTTCATTCAGCCCACAAGCATTTCCCTGAGGCCTCTCTATGCTAGACTGTGCCAGATGCTGGGGGATGTGACACAAATAAGACCCATTCCAGCTCCTTGGAAGTCAGCTCTATAAGTAGGCAGTATGGCCGTGCCAAGGCATGGTGATAGCCAGGGGAGGAAGCAATTACATATCTGGGACGCAGGGCTTCCTGGCGGAAGTGACATCCAAGCTGGGCTTTGAAGGTTGAATAAGAAGTCACCGGCAGACAAGGTGGGGAAGTGACTAGCTTACGCCAAAGCATGTGAATAGGAAAAAACAGAAGGTATTTTCTTCTGGTGATCACAAGTCATTTCTATTGTTGGGACATAAGGAAAATGGAAGCAACTGGTGGGAGATGAGGCTTCAGGACTAGGAAAGAGTAGTTTTAGTTCAAGGCAGAGTTAGGATTAAAATTAGGTTTGAGATTTGAAGGCAGTTAAAAGGAGACGTTTAGCTGTGTCAGATTGGCTAATAACAAAATAACAAAAATGCGTGTGCTTTACATGTATTTCTCATTTAGACCTCAGACCAAGCCTAAGAGGTCAGAATTATTCTTGGCCCATCTTACAGATGCAGAGAGGTCAGTGACTTGCCCAGGGTCACACACTTGGTAGGTGGTGGTTGCCAGGGGCTGGAAGGGGGGGACTGAGCGGGGAAGGGGGAGTTGGTGTTTACTGGGTACAGAGTGTTAGTTTGGACAGGTCAAAAAAGTTCTGGAGATGGATGGTGGTGACGGTTGCACAACAATGTGAATGTACTTAATGCCACTGAACCTGTACACTTACACATGGTTAAAATGGTAAATGTAAGTCATGCATAGTTTACTACAATTTAAGAAGAAAGACAACAAAGGAAGGGCATGGAAAGACATAGGTACTGCGTGTTTGGCAGCTGGGAGGGAAGTTTGTCTCCCCAGGCCAGGCCAGCCACAGCTGAAGAGTTGCACGCACTCCAGAGGGCTGAAGGCCCCGCGGTGCTGCTCCGTGTGTGTGGCTGGGGCAGGTCTCCTCGCCTTTCTGGGAAAACCAAGGAAGCAGGCTGATTCACAGATTTCCTCTAGCGTCAGCCTTCTGTGGTTCTGCCTTATTAGGAAGGTTCGGCTCATGCAGAGGGTGAGGTAAAAGGCATGGAAAAGCCAGGCCTTTACCATACTGGACATTTCCAAGTCCTCTGACTTACAGTGGTGCTTCAGAAGAATGTCCCTTACAGGAATTCTACCAGTGAGGCTCCTGGCACGAAACAGACGCCACCCTCCAACTGGGTCACTGAGGAGAGTTTACTAAGTCCACTTACAAAGGTGTGGGCAGGGCTTAGGGAACCCAAAGGGGATGGTGCAGTACCAGCAGGCGTGTTACCACCCTGAGCAGGGAAAGGTGGATACGGGAACCCTGAGGGAGCCAGCATGGAGGGTGCCTTTGGTGAGGACAGCCCTGCAGGAAAGGGGCTGGGGAAATGACCACCCAGCCCGCCCTCTCCTGTGGCCCTCAGTCTCCTGCCTCCCATTGGCCAAACCCAACAGGAAGCCAGAGGACAAGGAGGCCATCAGTAAAACTCACACAGGCCAGCCTCCAGGTCAAAGCAGGGTGGTAAAACCTGCAAAGGAGTCAGAGGGGCAAATGGAGGGGCCGATCCAAAGCATCAGCACTGACTATCCAGCAGCATCCTCCCTGGGTGACCCCCACCCTCTTCCAAAGGCTGACCTTGGACCCGGGGTGAGAGGGAGCCCTGGGCTCTTTCAGGCCTGGAGGGGAGCTATGTGGCTAGTTGGAAAGAGCCCTGATTACTAGTGTCGAAATAAGAAACATCCAATCCTGCAGAGAATTTTAATGAGTTTATTTGAGCCAAACTGATGACAAATGCCGGGAAGCAAAATCTCAATGGATTGAGAAAATGCTCCAGAGAATGGCAGTTTTGCAGCTTATTTTATACATTAGAATCAAAGGAGGAGACGTAAGGAGGGTTACATGAAATCCATTGGTGGTAGATTAAGGGGGCGGGAGAAAGCAAAGCGGGGAAATCTCTGGGATTGGTTAAGAAGTAACACAGAGAAGCACATTCTTCTTTTACATTGGTGGGTACAGGATAGGTAATTAACATTTACAGCTCACAGACATGGTATGTGGGGAACAAGGTAACAATGAGGGGGTCTGTGGGCTTGTGCTCTGTTGCAGTGGGTCTGGAAAAGGAGATTACTCTGACATTTCAAAGGTATGTTATCTTAAATGCAGAAAGACAATGGAAAGCTCACTTAAGTTAAAGATTGACCTTTGTCCAGGAAGCTACAGGTCTAGGACATGATTACCTGCCATGACCCAGTTTTAGTTAGGAATTTTTATGTTCAGACCATCCTAACCACATATGTAGTTACTTTTGGTCTCTGAGTTTGTAAGGCCTGCCATGCTGGCCTCTCCTGAGCTTGTCAGGTTTAGTATGTGGTCCCTTTTTCATGCTCACTAGTGTGAGAGCATTGGCCAGGGGCCCCAACCTGCTATCCGTGCAGTGATGTGTACATTCATTCAGTCATTTGTTCAACCAACCTCTCCTGAAAATGCCTCAGTGCCAGGCACTGGATGAAGTGTGGAGCACCCCAGCCCCCCTTAACTGCAACTTGTGAAATGCGCCTACAGCCTGGATGGGTCCCCCTCCACCAGTTCTGAGTCTGGAGGCTGCTCTCAGTTACCTCCTCTGTAAAATGGGTCAGTCAATCATCATCTTTTCCTGGGAGAGTTGTCCTGAGGATTCAGAGAACATTTCTGAAGAGAGCCAGGCAGTGCGCCTGGGATGGAGTATGAGCCCCACATTTGGGAATCAATGGCCTTGTTAACATTCATTCACTTCAGGCATTCACCACCCTATTACTCTGTTTTGTTACTATGTTTGCAATTATATTGCACTTTCATTTTTTACAGTTTTTCTCTCCCTCTGTCCAAATCTCTCAGACTATGAGCCCAGAAGAAACTACTGGCCCCCCTGCTCCTCCCTGAATCCCCAGGGCTTGGCGCAGGGTTCACAACTGCCAGCATGTATACTGAGCCCAGACACTGCCAATGGCTTCACATACACTTAGTCGTGAGGACAGCCCTCGTGGGTGGGCAGTACTACTAGGTCCACTTTGTAGATAAGGAACTGAGCCCAGAGAGGTTAAGCAAGCAACTCGTCCAAGGTCGGAGAGCCAGAATTTGAACCAGGGCGTCCGGCCCTCAAATCTGGCGCTGGACCATGGCTCCCGGAGAGAGTGAGTGCGGGAATGAATCCAGTCACACAGTGAACGGACGGCGGATGCGCGCCGCCCCTCCCCCGTTGCGGTGGCTGGGCGCGGGGACAAAGGCCCGGAGGAGGCCGGACGTGGGCCAGCCGGGTCCGCAAGCTCCGAGGGCGGGGATAGGGGACGGGCCCTTTAAGGGGGGCGGGCCGGCGGCGCCGGGGGCGTGTCGGGGGGCGGGCCGGGGGCGGGCCAAGGGGCGGGCGGTGCAGCGGGCCGGCTCCAGGGCGCGCGGAGTGAAGGGCGGCGGCGGTGGCTGTGGCTCGTGCTTGGCCCGGGCTTCGGATTGCGCTCGGCTTCCTGCACCCCGCGCACCCCGCACCGGCGCTCGGCCCCGCGGAGGAGCGGCCATGCCGCCGCGGCGCAGCATCGTGGAGGTGAAGGTGCTGGACGTGCAGAAGCGGCGGGTGCCCAACAAGCATTATGTGAGTGCTGCGCGGGCCCCACGCCCCCTAGAGCCGCTGCCCCGCCGGGAGCGATCGGGAGCCCCTCGGCTCTGAAAACTTCTGCCTCCTGCTCTTTCTCCCCCCACCTCCCCCCCCTTTCCCCTCCTCTCCCCCCTCCACCCTGCTGCTGCGCCGCCCGGGTCTCTCCCGGCTCCTCCCCCTCCCCTCCCCCTCCTCTCTTTTGCCCCGTTTTCCTTCCCGTCCAACCTCCTCGCCCCCCCCCCCCCACTCTCTGCCGCTTCTCTTACCCTTTCCATCTCCCCATGTCCCCCTCCCCACTCCTGTGTTGTCCATCCGTGGAAAAAGTCTGGCCCCAGCTAGTGTAGGGGACAGAGAGAGAGAGAAGTGCCCGTTCTCGGGCCGCCCGTTCTGCCCCCTCCTTGTCGAGAGGCACTCGGACCCGCAGTGAGCAGCCACAGGTAGCCCCTCTAAGCATCGCCAAGTTGGGCTCCGTCATTTTGGAGGAGCCAGGCTGAGCGATGGAAGAAAAATCTCTTGAGAATGGATCCTTTGAGTGCCTGTCCCTTGAAAAGGTTTTAAAAGAAATGGCCCTCTCCAATAACTTATGTTTTAAAATGTACGAAAGTTTTCTCCTATAACCGGCCTGTGTAAAATGGGAATCTTGGTAGAGCCGGCGAGGACTTGAGAAAATGGGTCAGTGGCTTCATTTTGCAGATGGGAAGGCTGAGGCTCAAAGAGGCTACAGGTTCTGGAAGGTGGAGCTGCATTCAGGCCTTCCCTGCCTTTGGAAAGTGTACCTGGGGCAGATGGTGACCCGCAGGTGGGAAATGGCTTCCACAGCAGCCTAGGAGGTGAATCGCGGGGTTCAAGGGGCCCTGGGACCACCTCATAGATTTTGGTTGGTAGGCTAATGGGGCTGTGGGAGGTTAGGCCCAGGTGAGGCCTTGGGGAGGCCTCCCTATTGGAGGGAAGGGGGCTATGGTGTCTCTGGTGGTGAGAAGGGGGCAGTGGCAGCGCTTAGCTGCAGAGAAGTTCACCAGGAAGGAAAAAAGAGCAAGAGGGAGGGAAAAAATCCTAACAAAGAAGAGTCGAACAATGAATAGCAAAGGGCGTTGGCTGGCGAAATTCTGCTCCTTGGCCTCCCTGCAAGTCGTCTGTGGATCTATTTTCTTAAGAGGCTCATTCTTACAAATCAGATTTCTATGCCCTCCATGAGCAGCCTATAAAATTCTGAAAGGAGATAGCCGGAATCCACTCTGCGCCCTGCGAGAACGGGTGTGCTGTGTGAGTCTGTATTGTTATTGGCTGGGCAGCTGGTTATTCAGCCCTTAGCCAGGCGGTGGGAAGCGATTTCCTGGACCTGTGGCATCTTTAAATAGAGTGAAATTTCCCTTGATTCCAGGACTGAGCTAAATTGTCTTTTCTCTCTCTCTCTGTGTGTGTGTGTGTGTGTGTGTGTGAACTATTTCAAATGCTGCCAGATCTTGGTTTCTTGTTTGAGCCTGTTGAGTGTGTAACCAACTTGCCTCTTTGGTATGAGACACTTTCACCAAGATGGCAACAAGGAAGTCTGAAATGCTCCATGCTGCTGCCTCCCAGATCTGTGAATTGGCGAAACCAGAATAGATACAGCCACAAGAACTGGCACCATTGTCTGTTCACACTCTCCTGTCCTCTGCTGTCACATGCATGTGAGGCAGAGGTTCTTGAGCCCACTTGACAGGTGAGGCAACTAAGGCTCAGAAAGGTGAGGTTCTGTGCCTGGGGTCACAGTCAGGGACAGAGCAGGGGTGTAAATCGAAGTGTGTTGAATCCCAAAAGTGTTCCACCAGACCCACCACTTCCCAGATCCCATACCCTCAGAGTTTCCCTAAGCAAATCCCCTAAAAACCGGGAAGTCTGTCATCATTTGTGACCAACCACTCTGAGGCTTTTCATTCTCTGCTTTGTCACATCCCTCTCTGCCAGTTTTTTTAAGATTCTGCCACTTTGAGGAACATCTTTCTAAGCTTTCAGTTGCCTTTTAGGGGCCCCTTGAGACAAGTCTCTAAATGTTCAAATATGGATTTGGGTTCAAATCTTGGTCTCACAACTTGCTAGCTGTGTGGCGTCTCTGAACCTCGGTTTCCTCGTCTGGAAGCTGGGGATGAGGGCGCCCACTTCTTAGCGGGAGTGACCACGTGACTGGAAGGATTGGCTTTCCCCAACTGTTAGATGCCTGCCTCCCTGCCCTGTGGTGTCCATGTCACTCTGATTGGAAACCTGCAGAAGTCACATAGGGAGGGATTTCACTAAGAACTTGTTTTTCTGCATGTGGGTTTAGTCACTCTTGTGATTCAAGGGGGGCTCCCTCCCTTCTATCCAGCCTTTTGGGTTCATCAGATGAAGAAGAGTGATGGGTTTAACTGAAGCCTGAGTCATCCATAGGCACGGAGCAAATTTAGTGCCAGGATGGCAGGGAATCTGAACCCGCTGGAAACTGCCAGCACCCCCCCACTCCTGTGCTCACGCCACACCCAGCCCACCGCTCTGGAAGGAATGGGTGCGGAGGCAGCGATCGTCATGGCCTGGACTTTCATGCTGTTTGGTATCCTTTCTGAACCTGTCCCAGCCACCCTGAAGAGAGCTTGAGCAGGGGAGGTGGATGCTCCTGGGCTCTGCTCCTTCCTGCTGTGTGACCTCGGGTTGGTGGATTTACCACTCTTGGCTCCAGCTTCTATAATCTGCAAGTTGTTAACACTGTTATTTGCCTCTAGGGCAGAATTTCTCAACCTCAACACTGCTGACATTTTGGGCCATCTCGTCTTTGCTGTGGCGGGCTGTCCTGTGCTTTGTAGAACGTTCAGCAGCATCCCTCGCTTGAACCCACTAGATGCCAGTAACATCCTCCTCCACAATTTTACAGCCAAAAATGTCTCCAGACACGTCACCCAGGGGGCAAAATCACACACATACCTAACCCCAACCACTGCTTTGGACTATGTCAGTCAGTTGTGGAGACCTCTGGTTACCAAGACCCCTAACTCCCCTCTAGCCCTCTCCCCATTTGCGGCTAGCTCCAACACCGGCCGCTCCTCACTCAGTTGCCTGGGGGGGAACAGGTCACAGGTACTGGAGATATCGTTGGAGAACTTCACCTGGAGCTTGGGGCTGCCTGCTAGGGCTCGGTCACCTGTTCCACCTGAAATGGCCTCTTCTCCATGATCAGGGTGGCATCCTCTCCATGCCCGACCCCAGCCTCATTCACCTGTGGGCAGAGCCACAGGCCAGGTCTAAAGAATGCAGAGGTGGAAGCTCTCAGGGCCTCTGAAATGCACCGGTTGGAAGGGGTTGTGGTTGATGGTAATATCAAGGATATTATTTGGAGAGGGCTCCCCTGGACCGCCCTCTTTTGGAGGCAGGGAGGTAAACTTCCAGGGCTGCTGGCTTTGTCTGCCAGCACCTTTCCTGCCCCAGAGCCAGGGCTTTCAGAATGAATGGCGGGGGGCTTTCAAGCATGACACGCTGGGGAGATCCGCTCGGGCTGGGTTAGATAACCCACTGGGTTGAGGGGAGAAGGAAGTTCCCCCTGTGGGTTTGGTGGGTTTTATTTGGATCACCCCATTTCCTACACTGGAGTGGCATGTACAGGAGCCGGGGCTTTAGAAGAGGCCTCGTCATCAGGAGTTGCTGGCTTGTTCTGTTGTGAGATCTCTAGATATGAACAGGAGTAAGATGGCAGTAGAAGTTAGAGCAGCAATATTCATAAGAGCCGAAATCTGATCAGTCCCTGGGGGCCAGGCACTGGATTAAGCTCTCTGTATTTAGTCATCACATCAACTCTTTAAAATAGGTACTTTTTAATTATATTGACAGACTATTTCATATATATGGATACATAGAATAAAATAAATACCTATCCATCATCCAGTTGTTAGATCTTTACATTTTGCCTTATTTGTTTCATTGATCATTTATATTTTTTAGAGAAATAAAACATTGCCGGAGTGGCTGGTTAGCTGTTAGTTAGAGCATGGTGCTAATAACACCAAGGTTGTGGTTCGATCCCCACATGGGCCACTGTGAACTGTGCCCTCCTTAAAAAATAAAATAAAAATGAAGATAGGAAATATTTTAAAAAAACAAAGAAAGAAAACATTGCAGATGCAAAGCCCCCTGTGTACCCTCCTCAATCCCCCCTCCAAAACAACAACAACAAAAACAAAACCAGTACCTGCCTTTGGTGTTTATCATTGCCGTGTACTTAAAAAGAAGACTATTAGAACTATTAGATAGGATTTTTTTTCTTTAACAGCTTTATTGAGGTATAATTACCATACTGTAAAATTCACCCATTGTAAGTGTATAGTTTTGCTGGTTTTTAAAGTAAATTTATAGAGCTGTGCAGCCATCACCACAGTCCGGTTTTGCAACATTTCCATCACCCCGAAAAAGATCCATTGTGCCCATTTGCAATCAATCCCCTCCCCACCTCAGCCCATGCACCTTTTAATGTTTTCACCTTTTTAACACTCCCAAAAATTATATAAAAACATTGCAGTTAGGAGATCTGTGTTGATACTGTGAGTCCAGTTCATTTTAACTGCGGTTTAATATTCCACTTATGAATATATCCCTATTTATTTGAGCTCCTATTGGGGACTTTTAGGGTGTTCTCAGCAGTTTGCTTTTGCCCACAGTGGAATTGCTGGGTCCTGGGGTTTATGCATTTTCACCTTTGCATTGATATTCCTGGGAGCAGTGTCTGTGGGTCCTAGTTCTGTGTTCTTGCTAACACAGAGTTGTCAAGACTTTTTAGGTTTTGGCAATCTGGGGAGTGCAGAATAATATCTCATGGTAGTGTTTGCTTTTATCCGCCATTTGAGTTTTCTCTTCTTTAAATTGCCTGTTTTATCTTTTGTTCCCTTTTCAGGTTTATTGGGTTTTTGTTGTCTGTTAACTTGTATGCTTTATTTAATACATTTAGGACCCTAATCTTTCAGGTCATTACATTAGTATTTCTACTTTCCCCTTGAGACTGGAGGCTCAGAGACGTAGAGGCACTGCCGGACGTCACACAGCAGGGAGAGGAAGTGTGGGGATGAGGCAGATGCCTGTGTGTCTGAGTGAGTCAGCAGCCCTGGGATCCCACCCCTGAGCCAAGTAACCTTGGGCAGGTCACTTGAGTTTGTGGGCCCCAGTTTCCCCATCCTGGCCCTTCCCTCATTCCGTCAGCTTCCACCAGCCCTTAGTCATTCTCGCTCCAGAGCAGCCCTGGGTTGATTATGCCCCTGGAGTGACGGGTTGGCAGGCCCTGTGCCTGCAACCTTAAAGCCTCCCTCTTCGGTTTCCCCGGCTCTGATCCCAGGGGTCACTGTTCTGAGCAGCTGAGATTTGCAGGGCAGGTCACACCTTACAGGCGTTACTGGCGTTCTCATCTGGTCTGTGGGAGGCCTCTGGCTGGTGAGCTCAGTGGTCTGGAACAGACTGTGGATCTGCTGCCCAGAATAGTTGCATTCTGTTTTCCAGCCACCAGTTGCCTCTCCCCAGCCAGCCCTGGCATCCCCTTTGGCAGAAACATGCAGAGCAGGGCAGCAAACTTCAGTGGAAAGAACTTGGGTGTTAGAGACAAACGTATCTGGATTCAAGTTCTGCATGGCTTTGGGCGCCTCCCACAGCCCACAATGCGCGTGTCTGCATCTGTACGTGAGTTCAGTGTCTTCCTTCTAAGACTTTGTGTGCTGCTTTGATAAAATGTGCTCAGTCCACTCCATTCCTTCTCCTGGGGGCGCGGGGGCTGAATGCCAGCGACTAGCGTGGTTCTTAGGACCCACCATGACCTTTGAGATGAAAAGACATGGCCTGGAGTCCTCTTCTAGCACTCCTCAGCTGGGTGACCTCGCTGACAAGCTACCTGTGGGTCTGTAAGATGGGGGTCGTCATAGTGCTTACATGTAAGTGTAGGGTAGTTGTGCGGATGAACTCATGTCACAATACTGAGCCCGACTTCTCCATAGAAGGCACTCGATGGATGACAACCAGGAAAAGCCATATTAATAATAGCCATTCCCGAAATCTCTGCCCCTTTCCCGCTGGCTGCCTTTGGGGCATGCTGCGTGTTTTCCATGCTCTTTCATTCAAGAGGCATTTGTAGCGTGCCTGCTCCAGGCTGGACACCTGCTGCCCCTGGGATAGGCCCGTGAGCAAGGCAGAGCCTATCTACCTGCTTTACAGGTGTGTTGTCCTGCGCTCTGTGTCACACGTGCAGTGCCCTTAGTACGCATTAAGGCCCCTCGGGTGGGTTTTTTTAAAAAATGGCTGTTCCTTTCTTGGGCCTCATCAGCTGCACTGCGCCATCCTGATCCCTCGGGCGGACAGGTGCAGGGAGCCAGGCTCCTTATCTCACCTGACGCCGTCATGACAGTAGGAGGTGCCTCAGCCTGTTTCTCTTATACTCTGGGCTCCTATTGTGGTCTCAAGGTCAAAGAGGGTGGGGATTTCATATCTTCAGATTACTTAAATGTCACGTTAGTTCAAACTTTGAGTCTGTGCCATTCCCTGCTTCTGGTAAGCAGAGAAAGTACACCAGACAGCCTGGGTTCAAATCCCTCCTCTGCCACCTACCAACAGTGTAACCGCAAATTACTTACCCTCTCTGCACCTCAGTTTCCTCCTCTGTAAAATGGGAATAATACTATTAGGTTGGTGCAAAAGTAATTGCAGTTTTTGCAATTTTTAATCTTTTAAATGGCAATTAGTTTTTGCACCAACCTAATCCAATTTCATAGGGCTGATGAGAGGATTAAATGGACCTAGCATATAGTAAGGGCTCAATATGATGAGCTATCATAGTATAATAGCCTACTATAGTGTGTGTGTATATTAATATATATTACACTAATGTAGCCTAATATAGTGTGTGTATATTAATATATATTACACGAATGTAATTTACAAACATAATGTCATTTATGATAATAAAAAGTTCATAACCACTTAACTACCCATCAGTAGAAAACAAGATAAATAAAATAAAATGTATTATATCCACATGCTACAATACCATCAAGATGGTAAAAGTGTGTTCTGTCTTCTTTCGTGGGAATATTAAATAGTAAAAGCTGGTTGCAAAACAACGTAGGCAGATTCCCACCTGATTACAAATCAAGGATGAAAATATGTGTGTGTGTAAGCCCAAAACTATAGCTGATAAGATGTGTCACTTTTTGTTGTGTTTTTTTTTTTTTTGCTTGTCTATGCTTTTCTCTGTTTTCCAAATGTTCTGCAGTGAACACATATTCCTGTTTTTCGTAAAAATGAAAAAGCGGCGAATGCTTGAAAAAGCAGTGTCAGGCTGTGGCGGCTCCAGCCGGGTTCCATATCCTGCCGCCCAGACTATCCTGAAGTGGTGGGATTCTCCAGCTGCTCAGAGAGCCTGTCCTCTCCCAAGGCTCTGCCCCCATCCTGCCGCGGAGGGAGGTCTCTGGGTGTGGGTTTCCAGTCCAAGAGCCCAAGAAGTAGACAGAGCTGAGTTTAGAATACCACAAGGGAAGCCCTGAGTAGATGATTTTCTAGTTAAAATGCTCCTTGCTCAGTGGGTCCGGGCCCTGTCCCATAGCGTTTGCAGCTCAGTAGGGTTGGAAAGAATCGCAGGCCTGATTTCTGTGGTCTGCACGCCATGGTCACAGGGGCACCTGAAAGATCATCCAGGTTAGAGCTGTGCCCTGCAGCCCACTCCCCGGGGCATTTCGCTTGTCACCCACCAGAAGTGCATGGGCATCAGGGAGCAGCACAGTTATCATGCTGCCATACAAGGACTAGGGGGCCGCACCATTCATTGTCCTTCTCGTCTAGGGCACTCACCTCCTCGTCGCAGATTGTGCCTGCTGTTTTCCTAGGAGAAAGAGCTGCGGTTGGGGGGAGGGTCTTGCTTTGCAGGACTCAGTTTTCTCCTCCTCCTCGGAGAGGAAGGCTAGCTGTGGGTCACTGCAGCTGCAGGACAGGCCAAGCATCCTGTTAGCCTGGTGGGTGCAGGCCGTGAACTGTGAGCACCTACCATGGCCCAAGGACCGAAAACAGGCTTATTAAGAAGGCCACATGGTTGGAGGGTTGTGAGCGTGGTTTCTGTACTCAGAGACTGGGCTCTAGTCTGGTTCTGTCATTCACTCATTATTGGCCCTGAGACTTCTCTGGGAAGTGAGCGGCTTTGTTGGGGAAATTAAATGAGATTTTGTGCAGAATGCCTTGGAAAGGGTTCTGTTGGGTTTGGATCTCCTGGCCTGGGGTCATGCCCAGAAGCTGAGGCCCTGTGGTGGGGTCAGGGATACCCTGGGTGGAGCTGGCATCCCTGCCCCTTGCCGTGACGTGGGGACGGGCTGATGTGATAGATTCAGGAGGCTCAGTATTTCCGGCGTTGGGCCAGTGGGCAGGGAGGGGCTGGTGTGGCTCATGCCTCCGGGACTCTGCCTCTGCCAGGAGCCCGCAGGGCCAAACTTTGCACAGCCATTGATCCTCCGCCCCATTCTCCAAACGGCAGGGCGTTCTCTCCCCATCCTTGCTGGTACAGATGCAGGCCTGCAGGTGGGTGGTGAGCCCACGCCCAGGGCCTTCTTCAAGGGGTGAAGGGAAAAGGGACTAGAGGTCCATGTCTCCTGTCATGTGGGCAGAGCCCACAGAGCGGCTTCTGCAGCTGCTCTCAGGCCATCCCAGAGTGAGGGTTGCGAAACTTACCAAGTGCAAGTGCAGGATGCCCAGTTAAATTTGAATTTCAGATCAACATGCAATATTAGGGACATAGTTACACTAAAAAATTATTCCTTGTATATTTGAAATTCAGATGTTACTGGGCATCCTGTACTTTATCTGGGAATGGTGCCAGAACTATCACTTTCAAAAAAACAGTCACCACGAAACCTTTCTACTTTTTAATATCAGCAATGTTTCTTGGGAGAAGAAAAACCACAATGTTTCTTGAGAATTCACTGCACAAATGTAAGTCCCTCCAGGGCCAGGTACTTTTGAGGACAGGGGTGCTATATAGACACGCACACCTGAGACCTCAGGGTCAGTGTCCTGAGAGAGACAGGTAGATGGGGCTTTTCAGGGCTAGTGGAGAACTTGGGGAGTGAGCAGAGGCCTGTGCCCTTGGTTCTGGGAAGTAGGGCTGGGAGAAGACAGCGCAGCGGAGATGATCCACACAGATCACAAAGCAGAGAAGGGATGTTGCCACGTGGAGGAGGGTGAAGGAATTTCAAGCAGAGAGAACAGGAGGGCAAAGAGGACACACCCCCTGGCATGTGGCATGTTTGAGAAAAGCAGGAGAGATTTGAGTGATGAAGGTGAAGCTTGACAGGTGTGGGCCAGAAGGATCTGAACCATAAAACAATGTAAGGCGTGGACCCCACCCTCAGTACACATGGGCTGAGGACCGGGCTCGGACCAGAGGTGTCCACGATGGAAGTCCGTGCAGTAGTTGGGGGGAGTTGGTACTCAGAGGTGCTCCTCCAGCTTGATGGGTGGATAGGAAGGCCTTTCGCAGGAAAGCGGAGGAGGCAGAGCACAGACAAACCTTGGAGGCTGAAGGGAGAGAGCACCTGTCTACAAGGTGTGCTGTGTGCAGACAAAAAAATGGAGTGAGAGAAGGAGAGAGGGTTGGGGAATATGAGAGGGGACTGTGAAAGCCAGTAGGGATTCTGAAGTTTGGGAGGTATTAAATTATTCCAGACTTACTTTGTTCTCAAGGCTTAAAAACAAGTTTATTATTATTATTATTATTTATTATCATTATTATTATTATCATCGGATAGCTATCCTTTATCTGAGTGCTTATGTGCTCAAGTCCACTCAGCAGCTCTGTGACACAAGGAGTATTAATCAGGATTCTTGGGTTGCACGTCACAGAGACAGACCTGGCTAATTGAAGCCATAGGGAATGTACTGGAAAGACGGCTCTCACAGAATCGAAGGGAAACTCTCCACCTAGTTGTGGAAAGGACCTGGCAGCTGGCACCGATCCAGAGAGTAGAAGTCCCAGGAGGCATCAGCATCACCAGAGGCAGGCTGCAGCTCCATCCCTCCGTCCTTATGGCCACTCATAAGTCTAGTTTCAGGAAGAGCAAAATCTGATTGGCCCTGCCTGATCACCTGACCATCCCCTGGTCAGGCAAGGGTGGGATATTGTGGTTGACAGTCCAAGTAGCAGGAAGGAGGAATTGTCCTTGTAGGAGATTCAGGGTGCTGCCCCTAGAAGAAGGGGGCGTGGAGCCAGGGTGGGCGGAAACAACAGATGTCTGCTATGTGGGTACTGTTATTAGCCCATTTCACAAATGTGGAGACTGAGGCATAGAAAGGTGAAGTAATTTGCCCAGGATCACACTTGGCTCTGCTGCCTGTTGTTGACTATAAATACGGTAGTCTCCTCCCCCTCAGATTCAAAGGGAAACATTGCCTTAAAGCATATAAGGATAATATTTTCTATTCTCCTCAGTTAGGCAGAATTGCATCGACTCGTACCTCTCCTCCCCCCAAACTTACTGCTCTGGCAAAGAAAGCTAGAAACCCACGCGGTGGCGTCACCATTTCCTCCTTCCCAGCCAAGGTGTGAATCGTCAGCTTGTGGCTTCGGGCCACCCTTGGCTGCCAGTCAATTGCACAGATGTGGGTTGTCTGCCCTGGGCCAGGCCTGGCCCTGAGCCGGAGAGAGGCTGAGATGACCAGGCAGCCTTTGTCCTCGCAGAGGTCACCATCTGTTTAGAACGTGTCGCCACAGCACAAGGGTTGTGACGAGGCCTGGTGTGGGGCTGTGGGGACAGGGAAGGGGTCTGACGCTTGGGGTGAGGCCCGTTTCCCTGCTGGGGTCAAAAGGAGATGGGTGTGCTGGGACGGGGAAAGCTGACTAGCAGAGATGTTCCTCACATGGGTAGAATTCAGAGGGTCCTTGAACTTGGAAGAGAGGAAAGTACATCTTTTTTTTATTGGGGAAGGGGAACAGGACTTTATTGGGGAACAGTGTGTACTTCCAGGACTTTTTCCAAGTCAAGTTGTTGTCCTTTCAGTCTTAGCTGTAGAGGGCGCAGCTCAGCTCCAGGTCCAGTTGCCGTTGCTAGTTGCAGGGGGCACAGTCCACCATCCCTTGCGGGAGTCGAACCGGCAACCTTGTGGTTCAGAGGACACATTCCAATCAGTGGCAGCTCAGCTCAAGGTGCCGTGTTCAATCTTAGTTGCAGGGGGCGCTGCCCACCATCCCTTGTGGGACTCCAGGAGTTGAAACAGCATCCTCGTGGTTGAGAGCCCACTGGCCCATGTGGGAATCGAACCGGCAGCCTTCGGAGTTAGGAGCACGGAGCTCCAACTGCTTGAGCCACCGGGCCGGCCCCGGAAAGTACATCTTTAGTCTCACCTCCACCAGTAATTTCGCATTCCCTTCATCATAAATGAAGGCAACAACCCTCAGTGATCGTAGTGATACCTGTGCCTGTCACCAGTAGAAATTCACCGATATTTTCATGTCATTTTACAGTTGATGCATAGATTCCCACAGATCATTTACATTCATCACTACCTCAGAAGTGTGGTGGTATTTAACCCACCTCTAGATTTTGTTATTTATTGCATTAATAGAAGTGTACATCGATTTATAATTCTATTTTTTGAAACATTTTTATTACAATTGAGTATAATGAGTTACATTTGGAATCCCGTGTGCTTTATTTTATTCATTTTAAGTCCTTCTGAGAAAGGATCCATAGGTTTCATCAGGTTGCCAGAGGGGGTGGTGGAGAAAAAAGATGAGACTTTTGGATAGAAGTTCCAGAATTTGGGCTTGGAACCAGATGGCATGGGTTTGACCGGCAGAGCGTGTGACCTGTATAGTAAGTAAGTGACTTAACTTCTCTGTACCTCAGTTTCTTCATCTGAGAATGATACCTACTGTGGGTTATGCCATATAAAGGGTTTAGAGCAGTGCCTGGCACACAGAAGTGCTGAATAAATAGGTACCTCTTAGTATGTACCAGCTTACCTGACTAGTAACATGCATGTTTAATAAGCAGCCCCGGGTGGTATGACACAGGCAGTCTGGAATGACCACACGTTGAGAAACGTACTCTAAATGGACTGGCCCAGGATACACCCCCTAAGATTTATAGCAGTTTTCCCTGAAGAATTATATATTTGGATATTTAGCAGTGTGTTAATTAAACAATGTTGAAAATAGTCTACATGTTTGTCATTGGAGGCATGATTAAATAAGGGATATACAGCCTTATGGTGGACTGTTAAGGATCGTTTAAAAATGGTTTATTCAAAGAATTTTTAATGAAATGGGGAAATCCTCACTATATAACGCAAGGGAAGAAGAAAAATCGTATATACAATGGCATCTTAATTTTGAAAAATACTTCAATGTATAGGAAATAGGCCTGGGAAGAAAATATGCCCAAAGCATCCTCTCTGGTGGTGAAAATGTGCAGTTAAGACCTCGGGCTGCTTAGTACCAGCCGGACCGAACATGTTACTCGAGCTCCCGGGGCCTTCCTGTAGAATGGAAGCAGGGTAGCCTGACGGGAAGGAAGCACATGTAAATGGTTGGTGGTTGTGAGCAATTACATTGTTTTAAGTTGTATTATATTTTTATGTGTTATCCTAGGTTTTTGTAGAGAGGAGAGGACAGGGTAGGATGGCGAGTCAGGAAAGCTTCCAGGCGGGAGCAGAGGGTAGGGACGCTGCTTCTCTTGCTCCCTTTTTTCTGTCTTTTAGACTTATGTTTGAAGCATGAGAAGCTGGCAGCAAAGTCCACATGGGGGGCTCAAACTGTGGCTGGAGAAAGAGCCTCTGCCAGATGAGGAGCCCGGTAGGGCATGGGCGCCAGGGTGGCCAAGGGTGTCCACAGCACCTGGCGCTTGGGAACCACGTGTGGTTTCACGCAGGAAAAGGGGCTCCTTGGATGTACAAAGATTGGAACCCACTGAGGCAGCCCCACTACCTCCTAAGGATAGCCCTAATAGGTAGCTGTCCCCAGGGTCTGAGCGCTCAGTCCCTCTACATTCTCGTCTAGTTCTTTTCTCCTCCTTCATGTCTCCAAGCCCAGTGGTTCAGGAAGACAACACTGGACTTGGGGGGAGGGGCGTTGTTTAGGGAGCATCCAAGACCATCGTAGTAACAGCCTCTTTCTGCCTGTTACCCAGCCAGGGCCCAGCTTGGAGGCTGAGGCTTGCAATGCCCCAACCCCATCGTGGCACCCAGACAATGGGTCTAGTCGTCTGTCCCACCAGGCCCTGAGTCCCTCACTGTCCAGGGCCGGACCCAGAACAGGCGCCGGGTGTGTACCTTAATGAAGCCGTAACTGCCTGGTCCCTCTCAGTCATGAGGTCCTGTGATTCTGCACTGATGGCTGCTGACAGCCTTTCACTGAGACGGAATCAGGTTCCTCGTGATGACTTCCAGCCCCAGACCGAGCACTGTGACCTAGTGGTTACGATAGGCGGTGGGGGCCGCAAGGCCTGGGTGCAAACTGTCACTGCCTCCTGTGCTATGTCAGGTGCGATGGCTTACGGCTTTGTGTGCATCGAGTCAGTCAGTCCTTACCCTCATCCCGTGAGGTAAGGACCCCTGTCGCCTCCATTTCACAGCTGGGGAAACAGGCTGAGACAGAACTTGGCCAGGCCTGTGCAGCTAGGAAGTCGCAGGGCCAAGGTTTGAACCCAGGTAGTATGAGGAGCCAGCGAGGGTCAAACTCTGGTTTTTCTAACAAGCACCCCCAAGGGTGCTGAGCAGCCAGGTTTGAGAACCACTATTGGGGGGTGGCTGTACGTGTGGTTAGAGCTTTGCACTGGCTTCTGAGCTCATTTACTCTCCACATTATAAAGCACCTATTACACGCCAGTGCTGTGCTGGGCTTCACACATGTGGCTTCATGTACTTTTCAAAACAGAGTTATTGCCCCAAATCACCTGGCTGGTAAGTTGTGGCAGGATTTGAATTGAGCTCTGCTGTTCTCGGGAGCCAGAGGAAGTGAACACAGTTGCTTATGATGCATACAACTCATTTGTTTCTTTGCGTGGGAACGGGCATTCTAGAGTTAAACAAACCTGGGCTCAAATGTTGGCATCCTCCTTAACCAGCTGTGTGGCTTTGAGCCAGTGACCTAACCTCTCTGAATGTCAGTTTTCTCTGCTGTGACATGGGGTGAAGAATGCGCCTCACTCCCTGGTTTTTCCTGAGAGTTGATTAGCAAGTGCTCGTTACTAGGTGACGTACCTCAGCTGGAGAGCACCTCCTCCCTCGAGACGCAGCGCGACTGTGTTTTCATCTGGGAAGTTTCTGTAAGCTCCACCAGCAGAATTAGCCCTCGTCACCTCTGCGCTCCCACTGCAGCTGTAAGTGCTTCTTAGGGCACTGAGGCCTATGAGAGAATACTACTAATCCTTCTCTCTTGAGTACCTACTATGCACCAGGCACTGTACTGGGCCCTTTAGGTGTGAACCAAGACCCATCTGACCACATATGCTGGGCTTTTACCCTCATGTCACACCCTGGGTTAGATCTTGGCCCTGTTGCAAGCTGGCTGTGTGACCTTCTGAGTCTCAAGATCCCGTGATATAACATAAAGTACTTAGCGTAGTGCCCAATCAGCCCTATCAATGTGGCCCATTTTGATACTTCATTAATTGGACAGCTTTACCCCTCCTGCCTGTATTCCTTGCACACAGTGGGTGCTCTTGTTGGCTGTCCAGTTCTCTCTAGGCAGCCCTGTTAACACAGGCAAAGGCCCGACTTGAAATCTCTCAGCTCTGTTTCCTGCATTGCCCTGCGCTCCTCAGAGGCCTGGCAGCCTTGGAGATCTCCACAAGCCCTAAGTGCCTGCCCTGGAGGTTTTCCTAGAAAGCCAGCCTTCAGGTTGATTTCAATTGAGCCTGGGCTCCAGCTGCCAGCACCTCTGCTTGCCATTGGCAAGTTCCCTGTGCCGCTTTGGGCCAGATGTGTGCGAGGCCGTGAGTTGGCAGCCAGAGGTCCGGGCTGGAGCTGCATGCCTGGATCAGCGAGTGTTTCCACGAGTTCCGTGTCTTGGTCTAGAAGAATGGAGGTGTTCGGCCTGGCCCGCCCGGGAAGCAGTTCCTGCTGCTTGCCATCAGGATAGGACTCCAGAAGTGAGGGGAAGATGGGCTCCAAGGGTGGGCAGCACTATATGTGTGGGCTCACAATTAGGGGGCATTTGATCGGGTTTCACAGCGTGACATTCCTGACTTTGCCTGTTAACACAGCTGACTTCGAAAGATCTGAGGGGAGACAGACTCCATCTGAGCCCCGGTGCCTTATCTCTGTAATGGGGTTCTCAGTGATAGCTCTGCCAGCTGCCTGGAGTCAGGCAATGTGCCAAGCACCTGCTGTGCATTAGCTCATTTAATCCTCAGCCAACCGTAGAAAGTAGTAGGTACTGTTGTTCTTTCCATTTTACAGATGGCAAAATGGAGGCTCAGAGCCATGAAGTGACCTGCAACATCACACAGCAGCTTCAAGCTATAGAGTTGAGATTCATACCCAGCTACTCTAAAGCCAGTGCCTATCCTGTTTAATTTTTTTTGAATGACATTAAAGAGTGATTGTTATTTATAATGTCAATTTACATGTATGCAGGAAAATTCCCTGTTTTGCTTTAGCACCCTATGGATTTTGATGCATGCCTAGGATCTTGTAACCACCAGCACAGAGGAGATACAGAACAGTTCCATCTCCCCAAAGAATTCCTTCGGGCTGGCCTGACTCCTAGTGCCACAGGATGATGCTTCCATTTGGAGTTGAAATTGCTCCCGTGCTGTGCTCTGTTTCTCTGTTGCCTGTTCACAGAAACCCTGGGGTGAGACGTGGACTTCTCCTCTAGGATTGGGCCCCATGCCTGCATTCTCCTCTGTCACAAAGCGGGTTCTGTTTCTAGTACCCTTAGCAGTTGACCTGCTCATTCAGCCATTTCGAGAGCATTGTTGCTCTCCCGACACAGAGAGCCTTGAGTGAGGTCACCTTGACGTCTTACTGTGTGGCCCTGTCTAGGCTTTTTGTCCATCTGTCTGTCTGCCTGTTTGTCTTCTACTAGACATTTCCTGAGAGCCCCGTGTCACCAGGCACTGGGAGGGTGGCAAACTAGACAGACCTGGCCCCTGCCCCTTAAGGGCTCCCAGGGGAGGGGCGGTGACAGTCACCCAAATAGAACAACACACTCCGAGCAATGCCTGCTAAGAGCAGTGTAAGCTGACACCTGAGATGTGAAGAATTGCTAAGCAGGTGAAGGGAGAGATGTTCCCGCCAAAGGCAAGGCATGTGCCAGGTCTGGGAGTCCAGGGAGCCTAGCCAGGTGGGAGTGGGAGGAGGCCCCCTAAGCCCACGACGTGCCTGCCTTGTCTCCCTGACAAGGCTGAAAGCTCCAGAGGGGGAGGGGCTTCTGTCTCCCTCATTCGCAGCCATACCCCCAGCCCTTGGAAGGGAGCCTGGTGCACAGTAGGTGCTCTGTCTGTATTTGCCGAATGAATGACTGAAGTGTTTTCCAGTGGAGGAGAGAGACACGATTCGATTTTCACTGTAGAGAGGGCACTCCTCGCCCACCTGGCCTGGCACCCCTCTGTGCAGGTGCCGGCAGAGAAGCTCAGCGCCACTGCACCTGCACACACACGCTGTGCCCCGTGGACAAGGAGCCGTCAGCACGTAGCCCTAACCCGGAGCGTCTCATCTGCTGCTAACAGCACGAGCACTTGTGTTTGGGCCCCATTCCAAGCATTCACTTAATTGAAAAGATTGAAAAAAACAGAAACCTGGCAGGCGGCCATCCCCAGTGTGTCACTTGCGGTGGTGCCTGCCCTTGGTGATTTCTGACGCTGTGGTAGGGACAGGAAAGCGCTGACCTCGGGCCAGGACACCCGAGGCCTGACCTTGGGGACCTGGGAGAAGGATATGGGACCCCAGAGGCTGAAGGGGCTGGAATTGAATCTGATGTCACCCTCTGATGTCACCCGCTTCCCAACTGCATGACCTCAGGCAGCACTGGGCCGGGTCTCCTCCACCCTCAGGGCGGCCCCCCTCCTGGCAGGCATTTCCTGAGGCCTGCGCCCTATGTTTGTAAAGCACCCCGCACAGGCCAGTGTAGCGGCATGTGCCCCAACGCCGGCCCTGATTCGGTCTTGGGCCCCCCTCACTTTGGCTCTGTCATCCCTCAGTTCCCTCCTAGGTCTCAAAGGCGTTGTGACATTTGGCCGCGTTTCTCTGGGAATAACTTTAATGTACTCTCTCTAAAAGGATAAACGCGCTCTTCAGCATTTCCGGTGGCGATGCCAGGCTGCGGTGTTGGCAAATCAAACACAACAGGGTGTTGCGATCCTAAGGAGAGGTTGGGAGCTGACCTCCGTAGGCCAGATGTTGGTCAGACAGCTGGGGAGGGCCGACACCTCGGAACCAGAGGGAGCTCTGGGCCCCACGGGGAGCAGCAGAATCACGTTTCCCGGAGCAGAGCCTGCCAAGCCGCCCAACTGCCAGTGCTCTCGACTCACTCTTGCCCTCTCCTCCCGCCTGCTCTTTCTCTCCCTCCCCCTTAGACTGTGCTCCTCCACCTTTGGCCAGAGATGCATGTTGCCAGAGAAGTGACCTGGAACCCAGCCAGTTATTACCAGGCTGCTCCGAGCACCCGCCAACCTGGACACCCAACCAGTGTGGGGGCTTGATTGGGACGGGCAGGATCGCACCCAACTTTGAAAGGGGCTGTTTTTCACCTGGGGCCTGTAGACTCCTGGGCACCCTCCAACATATTCCTGGGAGCCTTCTCTGCGGGAAGTGGGCTCATCTGGATCTTGAAACTAACACTGCTGCTGACTTCAGGGCTGCGTGTGCTTTTGTACTTCCGTTGCTTTGGCTGTAGAACAGGACAGCTTTCGGTGTCCTGGGCTAAGAACTCGCTCCAGAAACTGTGTGGCCTCTGAGCCGAAGCCTAGCTCCTCAATGTGCTGCACGAGAGACAGCTTGTCCTCCCTCGACCTAATAGCTTCGCTGTTCACGTCTCGTTCCAGCTCTCCTCCCTGTTTGCTGTGTGGCGTTAGCAAGTCCCTTACCCTCTCTGACCTCATAATTCCAACTATAAAATAAGCGATGGTCTAGAGCAGAGTTTTCAAATATTTAAAAGTCTTAGAACCCACTGCTGTTGGCCCGTGGAGGCCCAGGAGGATTGTGGGCAATGGAGGAGCGCAGTCCCCGTGTGGAGGCTCCACAGACGGCTGCCTTGTGCTGGTGCGGACTCACAAGGTCTGGTGATGGGGTCTGTGGGTGACACCCTCTTCCACATACAGAAGAGCTCAAAGCGGCACTGCCCGGTGGAAACCAGGGTAGAGAGCCCAGAGACTTGCCCTCCTCCCCAGAACCCCGGGGCTTCTTGCAGGCTGGTTTGACTGGCGGCCTAATCACTTCCAAGAACTTTCCAGATTTAAAGTCATCTGTGCAAGTCATTGTGCGGGAGGCCCAGAGAGGCATGAGGATCTCGCAAAGAAATTTGGACACTGTCATGAAACTGGAAAGAGTCCACAGCTGAGAGTGTAAGTAGGAGCAAATCGCTGCTCCTCTCGTCCCCTCCTTATCCCCCTCTGTAAAATGGAGGTGTTGGTTTCGATCACGGGTGCCGGGCATGCACCCTGGGCCATCCGGTGCCCATGGCAGACATTGCTAATGGATCACTCTGTCTTGCTGATGCTCCTTTCTCACAGCCCCTGCAGGAAAACAGCCCCAGTCCCCGTGCCCCACTGGCGCTCCCTCTTTAGATGTTTTGCTCCATCTCCCAGGTCATTCCAGGCCGCCCCCAGCATTGCAGAGCCAGGAAAGAAAGGGCTTCCAGTTACAGAAATGTTGTGGGCTCATTGGCGTATAAACAACAGAACTCCAGATGGAGTGAGAATGGCAAAGAATTCCACGAAAACAGTACCGCCCTCATTCCCGAGCCTCCCCCCGGCACCAGCACAGTGATTGACATGTCTGCAAACCCCCTGTACTATATATTCTGAATTCAATGTTTTTCTCCAAATGGACTCACTTTTTCACTTAAATTATTTTTAAGGGGAAACTTGAGCTGTCTACCATACATGGAAAACCAATAGCACTTGCTAGAAATAGGAAACTAAATACGAAGGAAAAAGAAAATCAATGTGTTGAAGTTTTTCCTGGCTAGAGTTCCTGCCCTGAGGTCTTCTGTCCCTTCTTTAAGAAAAGAGACCAGCAAGTGGTGGAGAGGGTGTTGAAAAGCCTTTCTTGCTCGCTTTCTGAGCCAGCCTGGTGCGAAGGGAATGGCAGAGACTAACTTTCTCACTCTGGTATGCCTACATTTTAGTGCTGAGTCCCCGTATCACCTAAACCTAGCTCCTTCATTCCTAGAGACACAGTGATTAAGGAAAGATTATCATCTTGAAAAGCCCTTGGACCAGACCCTTCCCCACCCCCACTCCCAAACCCCCCAGAATCAAACCTCAGGCTGCTGGAACAGGTGACCGATGTGACGCCCCACTCCTAGTTACGAACCAACTTGGAATTTCAGCCCCACCAAATAGATTTGCAAAGCAAAGTGAGATTGGAGGACGTTCCCTTGAGTCTCAGATTTTATTCACGAGCAAAAAGACCTTTTCATGTTTTCAAGTTCACATGATGAAGACATATGAGATCACAGCGCCCCTGAGGCCTGGGGCGGGGCAGCAGCTGTGTCATAGCGCCCGCCTTGGGGATGGATTCTGGGACCTGTCCCAGAGCGGCGGCCCTGGGCAGAAATCGGGGCCAGTGGGCCTGCAGGCACAGGACGTGGCACATAACCAGAGCTACTGGGGGCATGTGGGCACGCACCGCATTTCTGCCCACTGCTTAGCTTCGCCCAGGCCTGGCTCCTGGTGTTTCTCACAGTCCTCTAAGCTTTGTTCTGGTTTAGATCTTAATTCATGGATGAACTGACCCTTTGACTGTTGTCACTTGGAAACAGGACCTAAATTTCTGTGTGCTAATGGGGGCCCTCCAGCACCCCCACTCCGTTGGGCTGGGTTGGACCTTCCAAGGAAGGTGAGGGTGAAAGGGTTAGGCAGCATTCATCCAACATTCTCCCTCCAGTCCCAGCCAGAAGTGGAGATTCTAACCAACGTAGATTCCATTTCTGGAGCTCTAAAAGTACATTGCATTCAATTTGTACAATTGCCCATGAGGTAGAAAGGGCAAGCGCCCTTATCCCCATTTTCTTGAGAACCATGGAAGCTCAAAGAGGCAGAGAACTTGCCCTAACTCTGAGGTCCGGGCCGAGGCCTCACTGCCGACTCCCCTTGCCCCCACCCGCACGCTCCCACTTACGCCATCAGCTGTCCCTGCACCCAGTAGGTGCTCTGGTCTGGAAGGATGTCCCAGAGGGACGGCCCCACGACTGAGCTGGGGTAATGAGAGAAGATGCTGGCCTGGCGTTCAAGGCCACAGCACGTTTCTTCCTGTCCTCCTAGGAAAGTGACCCCTTTTTTTTCTGATTATAAAAGAAAAGACATTGTAGAAAATCTGGAAAATACAAGAAAGCTTCAAGAACAGAATTTTTTAAAGTCCTTCATATTCCTACCAATCCAGAGCAAACTGTGTGTGTGTGAGTGTGTGTCTGTGTCTGGCTTACATACGTACACACATTTATATACAGTACAGTCAATCTGTGTGATTCACACATTCCATATTTGGGAACTTGTCTACTTGCTAAAATCTATTTGTAATCCAACATCAATACTCGTAGCACCTTTAAAGTTACTTGCAGACCTGGGCATGTGCATAGCAGCCAAAAATTTGTGTCGCCCGATGTGCCCGTTCCTAGCTGAGGTTGAGCAAGGTGACATTCTACCTTCTTTTTTCAGCTCTTATGCTCTAAGTGAGTGTCTTTTTCATGCTCTCTTTAGTACCACGTTTTTCTTTACATTTTGGTGCTTTTTGCTGGTCATTTATTTCACCATTTAAAATGGCCCCCAAAGGTGACACTGAAGTGCCTGCTGTCTGTGTTCCTAACCTCAGGAGGTCTAGGATGTGCCTTATGGAAAAAATACGCATGTTAGAGGAGGTTCATTCAGGCGTGAGTTATAGTGCTGTTGGCCACGAGCTCAGTGTGAATAAATTCACAGCGTATGTTAAATAAGGTGTCTGAACAGAATCACGCAAGGCTGTGTATTGATGGGTTGACTAAAATGTGGCCAGAGGCTTGCAGGACCCTAACCCTCTACTTCCCCTAGAAAGTGGTCCAGTATTTGCTCGGCGCTCACCATGACTGTACAGAACGTGATTACTACAAATGATACTTGCACGTGAACACACACACACACACACACACACACACACACACTCACATTTATATATAATGGACATAATTGAGGGGAGGATTGAGGTTACATTGCATTAGCCTGTTCTTTTTATCTACATAGTACCTGAGCTTCCCCCTGTGTATCATACAGTTTTTTTTAGTTGCACAAAAACCCCCTTCATGCCAAAAGGGGAATTAGTGGGAAGGCCCAGGACCCTGTCGTGTGTCGTAGAAGCCATCGGTGGACCGGCTAGCCCCGGAAGCAGGAACTGGAGTGCTGGCAGGAGCAACGCATGGCTCTCCCTGCCTCTCTGCAGACCAAATGTCTGTCACAGAGTGTGGCAGTGGTGGCTGGGGATGGAGCCGACATGTTTAGGTCTAATTCCAGATCCCTGAGAGACAACCTGATTGGCCTGCCTGGGCCAGTCAGCTGTGGCCGTGGCACAGGCAGGACAGGTGGTGCTTCTCAAGTGTGGGGTCCACAGATGAACTGGAGGCATCTGCCAGAGGGCTTCGTTTCTGTCTTCTAAAAACAGTCTAAGTTAAAGAAAAGTGCCTTCTGGAGGCCCCAGGACAGGGCAGTCCTCAGAGTCCTCACTGTGACCCGGGCGACAGGACACCTAATCCCATCCTTGAACAGATGGGGTTCCCTGACCTAGGGCAGCTCCTGGCAAGGTCAGACTGACCCAGGACTCTCTGGGACAGTCCCCAACCCTGGTAGAGCAGGAAAGGCCGGGGCACTTGAAGCTGGCACCACTCAGGCTCACGTGTGGGGCCAGACATGGAGCTCCCCTCTGCTCAGGCTGAGGCCCAAGGGTAGGAGGTGAGAGGGCCCTCCTCACAAACACCCGTGGGGAGAGCACAGGACCCTGACTCACCCAGCAGCTGGGGGACCTGTGCCCCAGGCTCAGGGGAGCGGGACCTGCATACCTGGCACCGTGGAGGGCAGTGCCTCTGCACCCCAGTGGGGCCCACAGAAGACAGTGGAAGAGGCAAGGCCCTGGGGACATGGGGTGGTGGGGACAGGTGGGTGGCTGTGGGAAGCGTGTTAGTAGAGGCAGTGAGCAGAGACAGGGTCTCCCTCAGTTTTATGTCACGATGATGATAATGACACCTTCTCTTTATAGAACATTTATCATGTTCCAGACAAGTGCTAAGCGCTCTACATGCATATTCTCGGTTAATCGTCACCCCAGCTCTGAGGTTGATTCTATTACGAACCCCGTTTTTCACAGAGGAGTAGCTGAGTTGCACAGAGGCTAAGCCATTTTCCCAAGACCACAGAGCGAGTTGAGATGGAAGCAGAATCTGGGCCGTCTTAACCCCTGCACTCCACAGCCTTCTGGCAGGCAGGCGCTCGCAACAGTTAGGAGAATGAGTGGGCATCCCCCTGCTGGCCCGCAGTCCAGCCGTGGCCCAGCTGCTGGGGCAGAGGCAGGATCCCCTGGTGCAGCTAGGCCAGCGGGGCCGGGCGTAACCTGGGCCAGTCTCTGCGCTTCGTACATTGGGACCTCAGACAAGTCACTGCATTGCTGAGCCTCATTTTTCGCTGGGAAAACGGGAAGTGGGAGCCGGGCCTGTGCTTGTGGGGATTTGGGAGAGACCAAGGCCCACCTCTAGCCCACAGCTCGCCCCTTGCCAGCAGTTCACCTCCTCAGTGACTTAGAGGAAGTGAAGAAACCCAGGATTTCTGGCTTTGATGACACTGAGCCCTAGTGGGAAACCCAGGCCTGGAAAGCCTGGACTTTGTGAATCACAGTGGCCCCACTGCTGAGATTGTGTAAGAAGGGATTTTGATGGTGGCTAGTTCCTGTTCAAAGCCTCCTGTGGGGTAGCAGGAGGAAACCCTGTGTCCCTCAGACACCAATGTGGTCTCTGTGCTTCCTCATTCCCAGAGGGAGGGAGTCCCAGCTGCTACCTGAGACTTGCTCCTCTTGCATAAGTTAGGGGGTGCGGGGGGTGATGAAGCAGGACAGTGGGCAGAGGGGACAGGCAAACGGGTGGGACGAGTTGACACAGCCAGGCTCCCTTCCCACAGACCACAGGTCTCCCAGGATGGGAACTCCCGTCTGCAAGGGCTCAACCTCCTGACGTCTGAATTTCTTCCTCATTTGCTCACGAGACATAGATTTTCCATCGTGCTCATCACTGGACACCCAGCACTCAGTGAACAGGACAGGCACGTTCCCTGCGATCATGAAACTTAGACCCTAGTGGGAAAGCATACACTCAGGCAGTGCAGTAAAGTATGATTGACTGATGAGGAAGTGGGTGCCAAGGAGACATTTGTCTGGAGAGCCAACCTTATATTGGTGAGGAGGGAGCAGTCAGGGAGGGCTTTCTGAAGGAAGTAACATTTGAGCTGCGCCCTCAGTAGACTTGTAGAACATCCCACTTTCTGGATTTGTCTTATCATTTCCTTCTGGTGTCCTTCAGCTTGTTCCTCTGTCTGCTATTTTTCCTATAAATTGGAACTTAGGTCGAGAGGCTTGATTTCAGGTTAAACATTTTGGCGACAATACTCGTACTTGCCAGAAAATATTGCATCACCTCGGGGGCCACACAATGTCTTACTGTTCTTCTATTGGTGATGCTATTTGATCACCTGGTTAGTTGTGACTGCCAGATTTCTCCATTGGAAAGGGACATGTTTGCTGGGAATGTAATCGTGGGGTGATGACTTGCACACCGTGTGACTATCCTGTTCTCCAGTGGCCTTTCACCCAGTGGTTCAGTGCCCACCAAGAACTTTCCCGGAGTGGCTGTGCGGTCTTGCCTTCCCACCGGCAATGTATAAGAGTTCCAGTAGCCCCACATTTTTGTCAGCACTTGTTTTTGTCAGTATTTTTTTATTTTAGCCTTTCTAAGTAGATGCCTGGTGGTAGCTCGACATGGTTACAATTTGCTTTTCTCTAATGACTAACGATGGTGAACATCTTTTTGCACCTATTTTCTATCCATATATTCTTTTTGATGAAGTGTCTGTTCAGATCTCTTGTCCATCTTGTAACCAGGTTGGTTGTTTCCTTACTGTTGAGTTTTGAGAAATTTTTTAATATGTTCCGGATAGAAGTCCTTTCTCAGATATACAGCATGTGTTTTGAGGGCTATACCATGAAAAAAGTTTCAGTGTCATTTCCAGAGAACATGACATGGGCTCTGTAAATCACTAAAGGAAATCTGCTTTTTAAAAAATTATTCCTTTTTTAAAATTGTGATAAAATATACGTCACATGCATTTTCCCATTTCAGCCGTTTCTCGGTGTACAGTTCAGTGGCATTAAGCACAATCACTTTGCTGTGCAGATGTCACCACCATCTCCCTCCAGGGCTCTTCATTTTCACAAACTGAAACTCCATGCCCATTACATACTAACTCCCCTTTCCCTGCCCCCAGCCCCTGGCACCCACCATTCTGCGGTCTGTGTCTGTGAACTGACGAAGGACTTCATATGAGTGGAATCACACAGTATTTGTGTTTTCATGACTGGCTTATCTCACTCAGCATAACGTCTTCAAGCTTCATCCGTGTGGTGCCATATGTTGGAATGTCCTTCCTTTTTAAGGCCGAATAACAGTCCATAGTGGTATAGGCCACGTTTTGATTATCCGTTCATCTATCAGTGGACACTTGGATTTGTTCCTCCTTTTGGCTGTTGCGAGTGTGCTGCCATGAAGAAATCCACTTTTCATTTCTTAATGCCAGTCCACTGAGTGTTAACTTGGTTTACGATATAATCTAAAAGCCAAGGTTGATGTGTTAGGATTGCTTTGGTTACAAGTAACAGAAACTAACTCAAACTGGCTTAAACAAGAAAGGGAAGGTTTTGGTGTGTGTCAGTGAAATGTCCAGGATGCTGGCTCCAGGGGAGCCATCGTGTGGCCAGGGACAGCAGTGCTCTGGTTGGCCAGGCCTGGGACACGTGCCCACTCCCTCTCCCAAAGACAAGGGGAGGGAGAAGGGTGGTCTTCCAAGGAAATCAGGTGCTATTACAAAAAGAAGGCGAAAGGGGGTACAGGTGAGCAGGAATATTGGACAGCTGCTCTGTGCACACCTCGTGTGTGCCAGGCATTGGGCAGGGCCCCATGTACGTTAGTCATTGTGGTGGATTATCAGGGGAGATTATTGTCCCTGTTTTAGTGAGGACACTGCAGCCAGAGAGGTTGGTACCTGTGAGACTCGCCCAGCAGCAGGCTGGCATTGGAACCCAGTGTACATGATCTTTCACCAGCCCCCAAACTCTGGACAAGGCCAAAGCTTTGTGCTGGGACAATTCTCATTAAAAAATTAGATCTATGCCTAAAAAGGCAGACACCACCTTGTATTCAGGGGTTGATTCCAATAAGCCAATTAGGCCTGCTGCAAAGTCTTTGTACTGTACTTACAGAACTTGAAAAAATGTAAACAAGAGATCAAGAATGCATTGTGTAAGCAGAGTTTTTTTCCATTTACAAGTGTATGCTTTTTGTTGGTGTTAAGAAAAAATATAATCTTTGATGATCTTTCCTTTTTTTCCCCCTGGTTTTTTAATCCACATTGGTATTGTCTTAAATGGTTATTCAAACTTTGCTTAAACGCCTCCCAGTGATGGGGACCTTTGATGTGTTATATTCTGGGCCTCTCTCTTGAGTGTCAGCAAAAGTCCCAGGGCTGACTCTCACTGGCTCTGATTGGCCCTGCACAGGTCATGTGTTCATTCTTCAACCAATCACCATGGATAGTGAATAGTACCCACATCTGGATCTAAGCGACTATGCTGAGGTGGGGAAGGAGGTTCCCAGAAGAAAAGTCAAGGTGCTCTGGTTGGAAGAAAGGTTAATCCACTGCCCACATGTTATTTATCTTCATTCCTGTGTGTGTTGTTTCTCCAGCTAACCCCCGGCTCACAGAGGGCAGGAGCCCTGCCTGTTGCCCCCATGGCTTCCAACAGCACTGAGCCCTCATGTTTATATAGCATTTCGCTGTTTCCGAAGAGCTTTCACATGTATATTTTTTAATTGGCAGTACTACCCTATAACAACAGATAATTTGTGCGAGCCAGGAATGGGTTATAGTGTGCTGATCGCTTAGCCTTTGAGTGTCCAGGTGGCGTCCAGGGCCGCCATTCCCCAGCCAGGGGCTTCATGACCTCGTGCTGCCACCTCCATTTGCCCAACTGTGTCATCAGTGTATTTTTTACTTTCTGTGTGGGTCGTGACTTGTGATAAAGGTTGGAAACATGGTCCTGTGGTTTGTAAAGTGGTTCCCATCCTCAGTCTCCCCAGCTCCTCACAGTATCACATGAAGCATAGATACTGTTAGCCCAACTCTCAGATGGAGAAATTGGCACTCGGAGCAAATGGCCTGGGTCCTAATTGGAGGAAATGCTGTGATGGCTTAGCTTATGAAAAATATAAGGAGGCTAAGAGCTGCAGGTCCCTCTGACTTCTGACAAGTCAAAGTTTTAAGAATGACTCTGGTAGAACAGCCGGCCCTGGGGCTCTCCGAATTGAGTGGGGAGTAAGAAATCCTTACCCTGCTGAAAATCACAGCACCTCCTGCACTGAGCCGGGTACTAACACTTTCCCATACTTGGTTTCACGTAGTCCTCGGCACAACTCCCAAAGGTGAGGGTTATTATATCCATTTTACTGAGGAGGAAGCGGAGGCTCAGAGAGAGCAAGTAACTTGTCTCAAGTCACACAGCCGATCAGCAGAAGAGCTGAGATTCAAACCCAGGTCTTTGTGACTCTGAGCCCTGTGCTTTGCTCGCAAGTCCTGGAGATGGAAAGCGCACCCTCCCCCCACTTTGGTATTAACACCTGTGTCCTCTTTCCCTCTCTGCAGGTCTACATCATCCGGGTCACGTGGTCCAGTGGCTCCACTGAGGCCATCTATCGGCGCTACAGCAAATTCTTTGACCTCCAGGTAAGGACGTGGGGCCTCCAGTGAGCTGCGGGGTGGGAAAGACTTTAATTGGACTTCAGAGCCCCGACACAATGGACGTACAGTGTTCTTTTTATTTCCTAAAATTAAAAATGACATCCATGGCCTCACGTTAGCATCACAGGTACTGAAATTGGAGCCATATAGAGAAGATTAGCACGGACTAGCGCAAGGATGACAGGCAGATTGTGGAGTGTGCCTTGTTAATGAGAGGTGTCCATCACGGTGCGGCAGAAGTAATGTGCGTCATTGCTTTACGCTGTGTCGTCAGTCTTTTCCAAATTAAAGAAAGGCTGCTTGTTGACTGCTCCAGAATAGAGGGCGATCTGGAAATCGGTGGCTTTGGAGTGCAGATCTGGAACTTGAGTTGTGAGCCGTCATCGTGTTTGCTGCTCAGCTCAGTTTGTTGAGCGTGTTCAGAGCTCTTGGGGCCGTTCCACTCTGAAGGCAGACCCACATCTCTTGCCTCACTTAGATCTCCGAGCTCCGCTCCTGAAATGCCTGCTGAGCTCTGAGGGCACCATGCTCACCCCCGAGGCCTTGCGTTTGCCCTTCCTCTCCTGGGTTACCCCTGTGCCCCCGTAACCCACGCGTTGGCTTGGGTAGCTCCTGCTGCCCTTCAGGACTCTCATCCTCTAGGAAGCCTGGTCTCTGTTCTCCAGCCAGTGAGTGCTGCCTCTTCAGCACCTCACAGCTCTGTGTGTCCCTCTGTCCTGACTCTACTCAGGTTGTTTGCTTGTCTGTCTTCCCCTCTAGACTGGGACTCTTGAGGACAGGAACCACATCTTCATCATCATCTCTCTCCTTAATGTTTTATTCAAGGATTCAAATGTGTCTAGTCAGGTTTGGTGAATGAATGAATGAATGAACAAATGAACAAACGAATGAACAACCACCATGAGCGCCACCAGTCTCATAGGGTGCCAGGCAAATGTGGATAGCTCCGTGTAAGCCCATCCCCACTGGGGTAAAAGAACTCTAATCTGTGGGGCAGTAACTTTATCTTGATGTCACCAAAAGCCAGCAACTCAAACGAGTGTGTCTTTATGAAAAGTCACAGGGCCCAGTATGACATAATAAAGTCCTTTAGAAAACACGGGCCTTGGGAGTAAAGGGGAACTTGCCCAGCTTCCTGAACGCACCAGTTCTCCTTCCTGAACCCACGAGACAGTGGTGAGGGACTTGTCACCTCACAGGCCTGCACCAGGCCTCATCCTGAACTGACTACTTTCCTTTCCTCTGTGTGCCAGTTAGGACACTTCAGTTGCAGGTGACAGAAACCCAACTCAAACTGGCTTAAGTCAACAGGGATTTTTCGGCTGGTGTAACTGAATATCCTTGGAGAAGAAACGTTATGGGCTTCAGGCACAGCTTGATCCAGGGTTTTCCTTTGTGGCCTTCCACCCAGCTCCTTCCTCTTGTTCTGCGCTCCTCCTTCCATGGTGTTGGCTCTATCCTCAGATCCTACATGTTTGCAAAATGCTTTGGGCTCACACTCAGCAGGAAGGATTGAAAAGTCAGTTCCCTGAAGTCCCAGCAAACATGGTTTTGTGTTTCATGGGCTCATCTCTAAGCCTATCAGGATGGTTGAGGACTGTGGGCTTCTCTGGGTCCCAATCTGCCTCTGGAGTTGCGTGGAGACTGAGCCCTGGAGAGAGCAGCTGTGGTCAGATGTAAACTAGGCATCGCTGGGCCGGCAGAAGACAGCCCTCGTCCTCCCCACACCAGCCTGTCTCTTCACCTCCCATGTTCTCTCTGCTAGTAACTACAGGCCTCCTTGGTTGTATGGACTGAATCTGTTCCTGGGAGTGTTGAACAGAGAATTTTCAGAGCCTGTGTTCCATTATTTTAAAGGGGGAGGGGCAATAACAATGTGCTCCTAACCTTTTCCCCAGAGATCTCTAAAATAGTCTCTAACGCCTTCCTAACAAACTGCCAAGTCATTGCGTAACGTAAAGCAATTGAGACACGAGTACCGAAGTATTTAAAATGTAATGAACTCAGTGATGTTTTGGGTTCACAATGGAACAAAATCACAGGATCATATACAAGTTATGTTTTTCTTCTGGTCTGCAGCAAACACGTACTGAATGTAAATACACAAAGAGGCTGTATGTTAAAGATGCTAAGATACTGTCTAAAATGGACATGGCAGGAGCAGGCACGGGCAGGGAAGGGCAGAACCCTGGGGGTGGGGAAGGGCAGAAGATAGCGGCGAGCCCAGTGCCTTTAACTGCCATGAGCAGTAGCCACAGTCCTGAGTGAGAATGACCGAGATCCACACCCCAGATCCCTTACAGCAGGTCTGCAGGTCAAAGCGTGAACGCTGGGTAAACATTTTGCAAGTTGCTAGACTGACTTTTCATGCACTGAGGGTCTGCAAAGGGAGCGCTACCTGTATTTCGCTTTCAGAGGCCTCTTACCTGTGTGAAACCTCCAAGAAAGGACGCAGGGGGCAGAGAACAGGACAAGTGATTGCTCTCCTAGGAATTCTGGACACCCACAGAGCAAACACGCACTCGACTAGCTCAGAGAGGAAGAGAGATGCGGGGGCAGTTTGATGGGAAGAAGCAGGTGTGCCCCCCTGGAACCCAAAGTAGGAAATGCAGCTGGCCTCACTGCTCAGGACCTCACGGCGACAGAATGATCCCCCGAGGCCCAGCAGCAACCCCGGCTGGGTGTCATTGTGGCTGCAGGATCTCCCGTCGAGCCTGCCTCCTTTTCCCAGCAGCCTCTCTGGACCAGCTTCCTACACTTGCCCATTGGCCCAAGTGTGGAAATGTCCTTCTCTGTTGTCAACGCACTGCAGTTTCCAGGTGCTAGTTCCGGTCTCCAGGAGAGAGAATCTGATTGTCTGAGTCCTGGGTCAGAGCCGACCCCACGCCTGTCAGCTGTGGCCGAGGTGGGGGGTCCTTGGGACAGCCTCAGCTGGAGGAGGAGTTTCAGTGAGAATGGCATGGGGAGGAAGCCCTGAAAGCACACGGGGAAATGGCAGGGTGTGATGGACTCGAGTTCCCTGTTCCACTACAGCCCAGGGCTTCAGACCTTGACTTCTGGGCTTAGACAGACCTCGTTCAGGTCTGAGCTTGGTGTCACGTCTGCTGTCAGTTTCCCCATCTGCATATGAAGAATGAAAGCACTTCCTTCGTGTGTCTATTGTGACCGAGTTCTGCCTTGCTCAGTAAGCGTGTTAGCTGTCATCTGTTGTCCCTCTGCTAAGATGGGACTTGCTCGCGGTGACGTCGTTTGGGAAGGCTTCCCAGGGTAGTGTCATGGGGCTCTCTGGCCCAGAGCCTGGACTCCCTCCACTCTCCTGTTCTCACTCAAGTTTCTTATTTTCACCAGAACTTACAAGTGAGGTTTTCTTCCCCACTCAGAATAATTGGTAATAATTAGGGGTTTGCTGTAACATGAATAGCTGCCTCAGACTGCCCTCCTGAAACAAAGTTGTCCAAAGACAGGTTTCAGCAGCTTTTAAAGAATCCCAGATGGGCGGCTGGAATGGGAAAGTCATGGAATTCCGGAGGGTCCTGCTATCCTGGAAATGGGCTGCCTTCCACCCCCGCACCCCAGCGGGGGAAACTGGAAGAAGGCAAGGCCAGAGTCAGCTGTTCCCAAGGACCAGGCAAGGAGGCCAGCCCTGTGGGGCTGCAACACCCTAAAGCTCGATGATTTCATGATTCCACCCTGCCCTCCCTCCTGTCTGGCGAGTAGCCTTGGTTTTTTCAGAAGTAACTTGGCTCAAAGAGTATGGGAAGGGCCAAGCTTTCGTGGAGGAACAGCTAGTCCAGTATGGTGTAATGGAAAAAGTCAGGAGACTTGGGGCCCAGCCACCTGTGCTGTGTGGCCTTGGGCACAACCCTTAACCCCTCTGTGCCTGATTGTCCTCATCAGTAACATGAGGTAATGATAATAGAAACAGCTGACATTCCTGGAGCACTGACTGCATCTAGATGTAGTGACTCATTTAATGCTCATGTCAAGCTTATCGAATTATACAGATGAAGACACACAGGCTCAGAGAGGCTAAGTCCTTTTCCCAAGGTCACACAGCTAGTGGGCATCAGCACTTGGATTTGAAGCTGTGCAGGCAACACCAGAGTCCAGAGTCTTAGCCAGTCTGCTGTGTAGTGCTCCTCTCTCTAGTGGCTACTTAGCAAATTTCCTATGGCGTTAAAAGTGATGATGTGTGTTGAGAAGAAGCAAAGCCATAGAGACCCAAAGCAGATTAGTGGTTGCCAGGAGCTGGGCGGAGGGGGAAAGGAAGAGAGATTGCTAATGGGTACTGGGTATCTTTCTGGGGTGATGAAAGTGTTCTGGAATTAGTGGTCGTGGTTGCACAACCTTGCGTGTATACTACAAACCACTGAACTGTATACTTTAAAAGGGTGAATGTCATGGTACGTGAAGTATATCTCAGTTTCTTTTCTTAAGAAAGTTGTGGTGTGGGTGAGAGCAGTTTTTGGGCTGTCAAGGCCTGAGCAAATGTTAGCTGTTGGGATTGTTGATGGGTGTAGGTTGCCGCTAGGAATTGGCCTAGTTAGAGCAGGAGATGATGCCAGTTTGCTAGCGTGGTTAAGATCCTGGGCTTTGATCCACACGCTGCCACTTTCTGGCCGTGAGATCTTGTTTTAGTCAGAACTGTTTTAGTTGCAGATGACAGAAACCCAGTCAAGATGGATTATTCAAAAAGAACAGTGTTAAGTAAACGTCACAGGGAAGATGAAGGGCATTTGGCTTCAGGTATGGCTGGATCCAGGGACCACAGTGTCAGTGCGGACCTGCCTTTCTCCACTTCCTGACTTTCTCCATGTCCAGGCAGGGTGCCTCCTGGTGTGGTGGTGGCCACAGGTCAGCTCAGGGTAAAGAGAGCACCCCAACAGTTTAAGCAAAAGTCTCATTGGTTCATCTTGGGTTGACGGCCGGGCCAACTCAGGGACTGGAGGAGAATCAGCATCACGCCGATGCATGTGGGAACAGCTGGCATTTCTGTTTGCCCAGAAGAAGTCAGAGAACTGCCGCCAAAGAAGGGGAAATGGCCTGTGGGTGACAGAAAGCAGTAAATGTCCCCTCTGGTGGGAACAGGGCATTCAGGCAGAGGAAACAGTCTGCAGAGAAGTCGCCTGCAGTAGAAGGAAGGAGTGTGACTCAGGCTTTTTTGTGGGGAAAGAGACTCACAGTCACTGGCAAGGAGGTCCCCTTTATGACAGTCACCTTCCGAGGTGATCTCCTAACTCTCTTGTCTTAGAAAAGCTGGACCCTAATAGTCAGGCCCGCCTTGACTGGTTGACATCTGGCCATATGTCTCAGTTACAAGAGGGACAGGCGATAAAGCCTGGGCTTGGAAAGGCAGGTCCCAGCCATCTGTCTTACCAGCTGCGTGGCCTCGGGCAGGCCACTCCACCTCTCTGCCTCTCCTTTTCTGCCCTAACCTGGGTCCACACTGCAGAGTCCATCAGAGTTGGCAGAGGGGGATGGCATCAGCGCAGGGCACTGGAATGTCATAGAGCTGAGGACCGTGCCCAGGGGAAATGTGGTTGGTTGAGCGATGCGCCTGCCAGGTACCCGTTTTATATGCCATCTCATTTAGTCCTCACTTACAAGCATGAAGTCAGCATTGTGCCCAGGTCTCCGAGGGGGAAACTGAAGCTCAGAGGGGCAGAGTCACGTCCCAGAGAGCAGCATGACTGCGATTCAAGCCCAGGTGTGGCCTAGTCTGAAAGCTGTGCTCCTGACAGCTGCTCCCCGCTGCCTCCTGAGGGCCGGTACTGCCCTCGAGTCCATCTCTTCAAAGATAGATTTGCCACCTGGAGTTGGGCCTAGAGCCGCCCTGGGAGGCCGTTTGCCTCCCCCTAAGGGGCGGGCAGTCTTCCCGTAGAGGATTGCTCTGAGCAGAGCGTCAGCCCTTCCCAAGCAGGCCTCGGGTGTGGAGGGTCCACTTTACACTGTGCCATGCTTCCCTTGCCCTCTGAGTTTTCCCACTGGTTCATCGTGGCCCCCAGGCTGAGGGTCATGACCATCTCTGGAGCTAGGGCTTCTCTCATGGAAGTAGGTAAACCTCTGCTGAGCTGGACCCCCAGGTATTCAGAGAGGGACCCTGTCCCAGCTGGGGAGCTCAGGCAGGGCTTGCTTCCTGGAGGAGGTGACATCTGAGCAGGGTCCCGACAATGAGTAAGGAGCGGACCTGCTGACAGGATTGTGGGGGAACTGGGAGCATTCCGTGCAGAGGAAACCAGGTGTGCAAAGGTGCAGAGGCCTGAGGTAGGCCTGAGGTAGAGGACTTTTGTCTGGGCATCTTGCAGAATTCTGACAGTGGGGCCTGTGGAGCTGCTGGGTCACTCTGCCTGGCACGGAGCTCTTGGTAGAAGCGCCAGCCACATGTGTCCTGTAAGTAGGAACACTGCGTACTGAGGGGACCCAGAGATGGCCGCTTCTTTCAGGAGGACCTGTGTCCTAGACACATCAAATCATAGAGTTGACGGCAAGCTGGGAGCAGCATCCATGGGTGCCCTCGTTTCTCCCCAGGCAAGGGGGCTGAGATCTGGAGATGAGAGAGTCTCCAGATCTCAAGTCACACAGCAGAAATCATTTCCGATTTCCATTGAGATAGGGCTGACCTGTCCCCCTTCGGAGAGTTTGACAATGCAAGTGCCCTCAGGAGCTTTGGGAACTGTCTGCCAAGAAGCCCCCACACTCCACCACAGAAGCCAAAGAGAAGGGAGCGTGTTCTCCCATCTTTTCTGGGAGCAGATCTAGGGGTGGCAGAACTGAAGAGTTCTCCCTCCCCAGGCAGACCGTGCCAGATAGGAAGGCTTCCCAGCGAGACCCCAGCCAACACCTGCTAGGACCTCACCCACCGTATTTATCCAACTACTGCCTTTGCCGGACACTCAGGCACATTCTTTCCCCCAGACATTGTCTTCTGAAACGGGTGTGCCTCCCACGTGTTGTACACACTTAATGGAATATTTTTTTCCTTCGGTCGGAAAGGCTGTTGCCATATTGGTGGTGTGTAGCTGAGAAAATACAGTTGTGGCCTTTTCCCACACTGCACTTCATTATTTGTAAACTACAAAGAGGCAATGTTCTGTTGGTCCATTAGTCTGAACCCCAATCCAGGTCCTGTTCCTGCTACCTGGAACATAATTTCTCCTCTCCTAGAGAATGGCTGACCAAAGCAGTGAACCACTTTTTTTTCACTCTTTTGTTCCTTCATTGCTTCCTTCTTTGTACGGATATCTACCATGTGCCGGTGAGGAGGTGGGGCAGGCCAGAAGACAGACGGACCATTCGGGGTTGGGCTCAGAAAACGCTGACCTGGATGGGTGGGTGGGGGCAGTAAGGATGGGAGAAGTAGACACACGGGGGGACCCAGGCTCCATGTGGCAGGCCCATCAGGATGCCAGGGAATGCTGACGTTTAGACAAACCAGCTCATCGGGGGACAGAATCCCCAAAGACAGCCCACCATGTGTCGTAGAGCAGGCCCAGGTACATCGTCACGTCCTCCTCCGAGGAGCCACGTGGGGTCCCACCAGCCAGCAGCTGTACGTGACAGTCGCCCCAGCCCTTCTCCAAGCCTGTTCTGGCTATTCTAGGACATGGGGCTTTTGTGAGACTGAGGAAGCCAACCCCTCCAAGTCCAGTCTGCCGTTAACACGAACCACGTGTGGACCTCCACGCCAGCTTCCCTGGTATTTTCCTTGGACAGCATGTCTCGTTTCCCTCTACCACAAGCCGATGTCTTGAAAACTGCTGATGGAGTGTTCTCGTTTCTGTTGGAGGCTTGTGATGTGGCAGCTTGACGTGGCTCCCTCTCCCTTCCTACCCCACAGAGTGACTCACTTTCTTCCTCGGTTTCCATTCTTTCTCACCCTCAGCTCCACTTCCTTTTGTTCTCTGGGTGGAGGGGCGTGGATTTTCTGGTTTCCAAGGATAGCGTGTGCAGTTGGACTTCGCCCAGCATGGCTCTGGTGCTTTGCTGCAGAGAGCCTGGGTCTAGGTCCCCAGGGAGGTTCTGGAATGCTGCCTGTCTGCTTCAAGCCATGGGTGCCAAGTGTGACAGTTCCCTGGAGATAAGCACCTGGTGGCCTATGAACCTTGACACACTAAGACCAAAAGCAAAATAGCTCCGAGGCCTCTGATCTTTTGTCCATATGAATGCAGTTACCACTGATAGGATGAGAAAAGAAACGAAGTAAAACTGGATATGGCGAAACCAGGAAGGTAAGTGTTGTGGTCCAGGCCTGTACTGTTCAATATGGGGACCACAAGTCATGTGGGGCTATTTAAATGTAAAATTACATTAATTAAAATTAAATTAGAAGTTGAGTGCCACAGTCACAGAAGCCACATTTCAAGCGTTCAGTGGCGACCTAGGGCTAGTGGCTGCCGTAAGGGACAGCAGAATGTAGGACGTTTCCGTCATGGCAGAAAGTTCTAATAGACAGCCCAGCACTGGCCATGGAGAATCTGAGGGGTTTTGCCAACCTTAAAACACAGCCTCATAACCGACTATCACTCCGCCTTAAAAAGGGGAGGACATTCCAACACATGATACAACGTGGGCGACCCCTGAAGTCCTGCTAAGTGAAATAAGGCAGCTGCAAAGAGCAGCTCCTGTGTGATTCCACTTGTCTGTGATACCCACAGTGGCGGATTCGTAGAGATGGAAAGCAAAACGGTGGTTGCCAAGGGCTGGGAAGGGGACAGGGCGTTGGTGTTGAATGGATATAGAGTTTCAGTTTGGGATGACAGAGATGTTCTGGAGACGGATGGTGGGGATGGTGGCACAACTGTGTGCGTGTGCGAAATGCCACTGGACTGCACACGTACAACGGTTGAGATCATTTTATGTTATGTTTACTCAGCACACACACACATACCCTACACAGCCTCACGCGCGACTAAAAGTTATTCCCAAATAGCTTTCAGGATAAGAGAATCCTTGTGGGCAGTGTGAGGAGGGGGCCTCTTGTTGAGCACCTGGAGTGTCCCCTGAGGGTCCCCACTCAGAATCATTTACACAACCCTCTGCCCAGCAGGCCGTGCGCCTCATTCTGCAGGTGGTGAATCAGACTCGATGGACGAGGTTATCTGCCCAAGGACACAGCTGGCAGGAGGAAGCGTGCGATTAAACTCAGGACTGTCTGGTTCCCAGGGGTAAAGTGTCTGTGGTTAGACTTTGCAGCATTAAACCCAGGTCTGCTGCCTCAAATTAATAACATTTGGGAGACACCTTCTCTCTTGGGGCCACACTTATCTGGGTAAAACCAAGTCAGCACAGAGGGTGAGAGTAACTTCCTACGACAAGGCGGTGAGGGCCACAGGGGGACTGAACTTCTGGGCTGGGTGGGGCTTCTCAGCTGGTGTGCACGCTTGGATGTGGCCCGACGGGAACCCAGGAGAAGCGACACAGGCGTGGGAGAGGGGCCGGATTACTCGTATACAGCTTTTTGTTTTTTTAGAGTTCCCTTTCATGGTGTGCCAACATTCTCTTCAATAAATTGAGAGGGGGGAAAGAAGATTTTGTTAGACAGAACCTATAAATCCCTAAAACACTCTATAGGGGCTGGTTTTAAAAAGAAAAGCATGCTGTTCACCTGTGTGTGGAATATTAAACTTCCCTCATCTCTGCCTGATTTTTCATGATCCTTAGTGGGGCAGGGGAGTGTAATGATCTCATAGACCCAAGAAGATTAACTGGGTGTCCCTGGTTTGTTCCATAACACAGCCTGGCAATTTGGGGAAAACAGGATGAAACGCCATCCGTGGAAGTCTGGCGGCCCTGGGGGTGTTGGTCACATGTCAGATCCTGTGGCTGGAGACCCCCAGGAAAACTGAGAATGGTCTCTGTCAGCTCTGAGCCTTCACAAATCTGGCAGCTGTGGACATAGAGAATTGTTTGCATGCTGCTCCGAGGTCCCACTGACATTGCCTTCTCCATTAGTGCGGGTTTCTGAAAAGCTGAACAAAGTGAGCTTTTGTATATCAAATCACATCTTTCACGTAATTCTTTTAAATGTCAGAGATCTCTTTATCATATTGTTTTGGTATTCTTCCCCCTTTCTAGATGCAGATGTTGGACAAATTTCCCATGGAAGGAGGTCAGAAGGACCCCAAACAGCGGATCATTCCCTTTCTGCCAGGTAAGTGAGACGCGTGCTCTGAGAAGGGGTCTGTGGGGGATCCAGTATGGCCTCCGGAACTCTCGGCTCGTCCTCCTGGGAGCATTGGCCCAGTGACCAGTCTCAGTCATGTGGAGAAATGTGCTAAGAGTATGTGCCTTACGGTTAGACGCTGCACCATTTACTAGCTTAGGCAAGATACTTCACCTCTGGGAGCCTCAGTTTCTCCTACCTCTAAAATGGGAATAATTGGAGCTCATAAAGTTTTTATGATGAGTTGCATCTGTTGTTATGGCTACCGTGTTAGTTTCCTATTGCTTCATAACAAATTGCCACCAATTTAGCAGCTTAAAACAGCACCCATTTACTATTTGACAATTTGCTGGTCAGAAGTCCAGGCAGACTCAGCTGGGTGCTCTGCTTAGGGTCTCACAAGGCTGACGCCAAGGTCTTGGCCAGGCCGCGATCTTATATGGAGGATTTGGGGAAGAATCCGCTTCCAGCCTCACTCAGATCGTTGGCAGAATTCACCTCCTTACTACAGCTCTAGAACTGAGATGCCTGTTTCCTTGCTGGCCGTCAGCCGGTGCTTCCAGAGGCCACCCGCATCCCTCCTCATGTGGCGTCTCCATCTCCAGACTGGCAGTGAAGCGTTGAATCTTTCTTCTGCTTCGAATGGCCTCTGCTACCAGTCGGAGGAAGCTGTCTGCTTTGAAGGGCTCATGTGACTACATGGTACCCACCCGGCTAATGCAGCACACTGTCCCTCTCCTAACATGCACTGCAGCATATGCTGTAACAGGTGCCAGCAGTGATCGCGTCATAGTCACAGGCTCTGGGGTTTAGGCTGGGACATCTTTGGGGGGCCATTTGGATATTCTGCCTACCTTCCATAGCTATCCAGCACCTTCTGAGTGCCAGGTACCACTCCAGGCCAAGGGAGAAATGAATGCACTCAGGGCTAGTCCTTGCTTTCAAGGCTTTCGGTGTACCTTTCCCCACTTCCACAAAAAAATTCCTTACCAAAGGAATAGCATCAAGGCTGCAGCTCAGAAAGTGGGCCACCCAAACCAGGGCTGTTGCCTCAAGTAATAATAGCTGCCGTTGATTGGGTGTCTGCTGTGGGCCAGTGGCTGGGCTAAGTGCTTTACATTTGTCAACTCATTTAACCCCCAAACAACCCTGCAGGGTAGACATTACTATGCTCATTTCACAGAGAAGGACACTGAGACTCAGGAATTATAATCACTTGCCCAAATGGCAGAGCTGGGATTCAGACACAGGTACGATTGGCTCCAAAATTCATGTCTGAAGTCAGGCGGCCTGGGTTCAAATCCCAGTACCTCCCCATTCACTCTGGCACCTTGGGTAAGTTACTTCGGCACACTGAGTTTCATTTCTTCATTTGCAAATCGGAGCTGATAATAGTGCATAAATAATTGAGTTGTTACGCAGGTTAGGTAAGTGCCTGGCACAGAACTAGCAGCAATCAAGTACTTACTGTTATTTTTATATACAGACTGTCAGCAAATTGACAGCCACCCTGAATCACAAGTACTTAGAGCTGGAAGGGTCCTTCAGATCTTTTTCACTTTGCAGAGGAGGGAGCAGGCCCAGGGATGGGACACACAGGAGCCCAGTCTCCCCTCCCCCACTCCAGCATTCTGTCATTGGCACATGAGTGGGTTCTTCCAGGTGTCGTCATTGTTGAGTGGTTTTAGAGAGGCGTAGATGTGTTTGCCAGGCGCCCATCCACTGCGAGGATCGTTTGCCTAAAAGGCTAATGTTTTTAGTTCTCCAACGGGAAAAGTGTGCAGTCACACTGGAATTTTTTTTCCTATTGGAGAAAGTTCTGAGTGCCAGTTGCCAACGGCCAAATGTCAGTGTTCCAGAGCACATGCTTTGGAGCTAGACCCAGCCCTGTGACCTCAAGCAGATGATATCTGCCCCAACCCTCCCCCCCACCAAGCCTCAGTTTCCACATCTGTAAAATGGAACATGACCCCTTTTTCACAAGCTTATCTCCCTGGCACGTAGTAGGTTCTCAGTAAAGACAGAAACAGGGTCCTGTGACATTCCTTGGGAATTTCTTGTTATTTCATATCTTGGAGTCGTACTTAAATGTCAATCTGGATATTCGGGTTGAACTGGGCTCTAAATGTGGGTTTTTCTTAAGAAAGGAGAAGAGTGCGTTACAACTCTTGACTGGATAAAAGGCAAAACCAGCTGTGGAAAAACTTCCCAGAACAGAGAGGAACTTGAGCCGACCCTCTCCCAAGCCCCTGAAAGCTTTTGTGGTTACGTAATCCTTTTCTACCCACGAATTCATGAAAATGCTGTTCTCAGGGATTCGGCCTGCTTTTCCTGTGCAGGGCACCCACTTGTCGCTTGGAGAGGTCACACTGGGCCTCGGGACGCCTGGAGTGTCCCTTCTCAGCCCACTTCTTAGCTTTTTCTCAAGGCTGAGTCCAAGGACAGAGATCCGTGGGGGAAATGCCCCCTCTCCTAGGGGTCACTTTTCTGCCAAGACGGCCACGTCAGCAGAACAAAAGCAAGTCTCACGCTAGCACAGAGGTGGGGGAGGGGAGAGCCGCCCTGTACAATTTTCCACCCCAGGCAGCAAGAGCTGGGGAAGCCAACTTGGCAGAGCACAAGGCTTGAAAATTAAAAATTACAGTTTGGCCTTCTTCCACTGTGGAAAACAAAAGCCTGCTGGTTCCCACCAAAAGCTGTTCTCTCCGCTGAGCGCCCTTTCCACCCCAGGCAGGCTGGTCGGCGAGGGATGGGTGCAGTCTGGCTCGTGCTGCTTCCTCACAACTCGCACAGAAACACTTCACATCAGGCACAGACGAGGGGCTGCTGCCCCGTCAGGCTTTCACCCGGGAGGGACTGGCCAAGGACATGCCAGCCCTCAGGTTCTGTCCCACGGCCTGTAGATAAGTGACCAGTTAGCCAGTAGGATACAGGTCTCAAGGAACCCAGCTGGGGGCTGAGGAAAGACGTGTGCTCTTCAGTGCACAGTGTACTTCAGTGTCATCTAACCTGTTGGAAAAGCAAAAAGTAATCACTCTTTTGTGAGCACCTACAAAGGGCTGAATCCTGTGTTGGGTGTCATGGAGATTACTACAAAGCGATCGGGGCTGCTGTCCCATTTAACAGATGAGGAGACAGAGTCTGTGAGAGGTAAATGCATGTCCCAAGGCAGCACAGTCAGTAACAGGTAGCCCTCAGATGGGCCCAGGGCCTCGCTGACTGCAGAGCCTGTGACCTCCCGACAGGCCCCTGCTGCCACAGAGCTTCCTGTCCCCCTTGCTGGCAAGATACCTGACATGTGCCCAGAGACTCCTGTCCCACTGAGGCTACACAGTGAGAGTAGTGAGGCTGTTGTCATTGTGTCAAACCCTCAGGAGACACTGAAGGCGCCTGAGCTCTCTGTCCCTGTCTCAGCCCCTGGAGGCTGGGCCTTGGCAGAATTCCTTTAGTGGTGGCTGTTCCAGGACAGGCCTGTGCTCTTCCTGCAGGCCGGTGCTAGCACTGGGCCTGTTGTAAATATTTTGAGCTGGCTTACAACCTTCTTAGTAGGAGGCCTGTACACCCCCTTTCTCTACCCTTCCTCTGATTTGCAGAGGGGGAAATTATACCCAAATGGGACCAAATATCTTTGGTAGAAGCTCCTCTCGTTTTGAGAAGTAGCTTAGAAAGAAGAAAGCATTTGCTGTGCGGGATTTCTCTTCACAGGCACACATCCTTCTTTCTGAAGGCTCACGACACTCCTGTGGGTTCTACACTACAAGTAGTCCCACACATGACGGCGGTAATTTGATTCTCACAGTGACTGGGGGTGGGATGGGGATGGGAAGGCCACCAGCCCTTTCTGGATTTGAGCCATGGGTGCCAAACATCCTTCAGGGCAGGGGCCACTTTCACCCAGGGAAGGACTGCCCCACCCAAAATGTTGGCTGGGTCCTTCCCTGTTGGGGAACACCGGCTATCAGTGCCAGGACGGCAGGCCCCCAGGGCGGGCACACAGGGCTCATATAGAGACCGGCCATATCTACTGAGTGTGTGAGGGCACAAGATTGTCATTCCAGGGAAGCCCGGTGGCAAACCCAGTTTGCTGCATTATTTGCTTCTTGTTGTCGTTGTTCTAAATGACATGAACATTTTCTGATTCTAGAAGCCATAGATGTTTATGGCAGGAACTTTGGGGAAAGTATAAAGAAGAAAACACAAAGTCTCTTCCACCCCTCAGAGACAAACACTCTGAACCCTGTAATGAATTTTCTTCTAGATTTTTCTTTTCTAACAAGCATGGCATATCAGAAATGTGACCAACTCATAGGCAGAATGAAAACTATCACCATTATAAAGAAAGGAGAGTCCATGGGGTGGCCGGTTAGCTTAGTTAGTTAGAGCATGGTACTGGTCACGCCAAAAAAAAAAAGAGAGAGAGAGAGAGAAAGATTCCTTCCTAGTTCTTAAGGAATGTGAGAAATATGTATTTCATCTCATTGTGAGTCTTTTTTTAATTGGTAGAAATGAGGGGGAAAAAAAAAAGGCTTCCTATTAGGTTGACCATACCTACCTAATTTCCTAATAATGCTTTTTTATTCAAGAGCAAGTTGTCTGGTTATTTAAAATGTTAGATTAGCCATACGGTCTTCTTGAATGCAAATCTCCCGCACCAGCTTGCATTGCTTTCAGAGTCAGGAGGCTGTTTCTTGTCATCCCTTTCGATTCTATGCTATTAGGAAAACTTTCCTTCCTTGCATCCTGTCCCTGCTCACCCAAGCTTGATGTGTAGAGACAGCAGTCTTGCCAGAGCATCTTAGAACAGCGGTGACTATCTCCTGGCCCTGCCAGCCTCGTGACCCAAATTCTTATCCTTGACCTCCCTCCTCGGACAGAAGTAGGTGAAGCTCTTAGTAGGAGGTCTCTGTGCTCTGCTGTCTGGAAAGCTGTGGACTCCCTGTGCGTCCCTCTTGGACCCCAAGACGTCTCCTCGTGGCTCTGGGGCTTGTCTCCGTCTCCTACCTCTTTGGCGCTCTGTGATGTCTGAGTTCTGCTTTGCCTGTCCCTGCCTGTGTGACAGATCCGTACTGTGAGCCCAGACCAACTTTATTTTCCATGCATACTCTTTGCCACCATCTCCTCATGGGACTCTTGGGAACCCATGGATTGGCTTTAAACAAAGTTCACCCTTAATATTTCAGCATCTTAGATATTTCCAGGGGCCCTTGGTGGCACCGTGTATACGCTTGCCTTTGCCTGTGACCCACATCCTCTGACCATATGTCGTACTGGAGACTCTGGTACCTCACCCCAGTGCTCAGGGTGTCACCGAGCATGTAGTGGATGGACTGTCGGTATTCAGTGAGGAAGGAAGGCCTAGAACCTTCTGTTGCGAACACTGATTAGGGAAGAAATTGGAGGGATTCATCATCTTCTCAGGTGGAAGCCACCTTCATACATTCATTAAATGTTTGTGCTCCGCGGTGCGGGCACAAGACTGACGCGGGCCCAGTCAGTCCCTGTTTGTGCAGAGCCCCATGACTGGTAGGAAAGAAGGACAGGAAGTCAATAATGTGATGCGTGCAATCAGAAAGAGATAGGAACTCTTAACCCATTTGAAGTGAGTATGAGTTTCTCAACAGGGATGGATGAAGTTGGATGGGAAGAGTATTCCAGGCAGAGGGAAAGGCAGCGGATCATGAGAGAGCAGGGAGTGTTTGCGGAACATGAGACTCGAGCAGAATGTGTCTGAGGAAAAGGAGGCAAGGAGACTGAACTGTAGCTGAGGGCAGTCTGAGTATCCACACTACCGCCCAGCCAGCCTTGGAATCCGAGAGCTGGCAGGGGACCTCAGATCATGAGGTGGGACCTTCCTTCTTCAGCGAGGAGGAGCCCCTTCCTCCCATGGGTTGGTTCCGCCTCCCTTAACGCATTGAAACATATCCACTGGGTCCCCTTCCTCCAGACCAGGGGTGTCCAAACTTTTTTCAGCGTTTTTTACCAAGGGCCATATACGGTAAAATACACAAACAGCCGGGCCACTCACTCGAGGTGAAGTACGTATTGCCTCACCTGGTTTATTTAAGGAAACTAAATATAGTTTTGGAATTTGCTGCAGGCCAATTAAAAATGGATCGCGGGCCGCAGTTGGCCCGCGGGCCGCAGTTTAGACACCCCTGCTCCAGACCTTGCACTAGAGCTGGGAACAGGGCTTTGGAGGACCATGCATGGGGTCATTCAGGCTCTGCGAACATCCAACAAAGGATATTGATGGCAGCCGGAATTTGGGTACCACTCAGGCCTACCAGAGACATCCACATCACCCGCCCTTTGCTGAGGATTTGTCACTGCTCCCTGACAACGCTGTGCAACTCTCATTGTCTGCAGGCAAAATTCTCTTCCGACGAAGCCACATCCGCGACGTGGCTGTCAAACGCCTGATACCAATTGATGAATACTGTAAGGTAAGGCTGCAAAATGCCATGCTTCCCAGTGTTTCGGGTCTGCTCTGTGGGTAGGTTTTGGTTTTTTTTCTTGCTACAAGATGCTCATTGTGAAAAATCTGTGCAGTTGAAAGAAATATAAAGAAATTAGAAAAAAATAGTCATCGATCTTTCAACTCAGAGGCAACAATTATGAAGGTTTTTACATCTTTCTTTTCCCTCTGCATGTGTTTCTTTATGGTGTTGAGACCATCCCATCTGTGTTATTTTTGTTCCTCTCTCTCATTTCTGTAATACTGTTACATAAAAATTTCCCCGTGCTATTAAAGAAACCTTCTTGAACCTACTTTTAATGGCTGCATAATATTTCACTGTGCATGAATGATCCAAAAGTTATTCACCCAACCCCTGCTGTAGGACAGGCCAGCTGGCTTCCAACCGCCTGACTATTTTAAACAACAAGGGGCCTGCCTGTCGGTTATACTTTGTTTGAATTGAGACTGTGATCAGGAAAGAAGCGTATTTTTTAGTTAGCTTAGCTTCCCTTATCTTTAGTATTTATTTTTCTTACTTAATTAAAATCAGTAGCAGTTCTGATGGGAGAAGGGGAGGCATAGCAATACATGCCTTAGCCAGGAAGCAGTGAATGCCCCTCCCCCTAAGATCAGTGACAAAGCAAGTACATTTGCTCTTGTCACTTCTGTTCCGCATTTGAAGTTCTAGCCAGGGTAAGCAGGTAACAGAAAGAAATAGAAGTCATGTAGGCTGGAAAGGAAGACGTAAAACTGCCTTGATTCACAGATGACATGATTCTGTTGTAGAAAATCATAAGGGATCCACCAGAAACCTACCAGAACTAATAAACGAGGTTAATAAGATCACAGGGTACAAGATCAGTACAAACAAGTTGTACTTTTCTATTCACTAGTAATGAACAAGTAATGAACACTAGTAATGAACAAACCAGAAATGAAATTAAGAAAATAATTCTATTCACAATAGCATCAAAAAGAATACTTAGGAATAAACTAGTAAAAGAAGTACGAGGTTTGTACACTGAAAGTACAGAACATTGCTGAAAGAAATGAAAGAAGCTCTGAATTAATGGAGAGACATTCCATACTCATGAAATGGAAGACTCAATAGTGTTAAAATGTCAATTCTACCCCAATGGTTCTACAAAATTAGTACAATCTCTGTCAAAATCCTAGTAGGCTTTTTTGTAGAAATTAACAAGTTGATCTTAAAGTATATAGGGAAGTGCAAGGGACCCAAAATAACCGAAACAATTTTGAAAAAGAAGAACAAAATTGGAGGGCTTGTGTTACCCATTTTCAAAACTTTCTACAAAGCTACAGTAATGAAGACAGTGTGGTACTGGCATAAGGATAGACACATACCGTGTTTCCCCAAAAATAAGACCTAGCCAGACCATCAGATCTAATGCATCTTTTGGAGCAAAAGTTAATATAAGACCTGGTATTATATTATATTAGAGCCGGTCTTATATTAAAATGAGACCGGGTCTTATATTAATTTTTGCTCCAAAAGACTCATTAGAGCTGATGGTCCGGCTAGGTCTTATTTTCGGGGAAACATGGTATGTCAGGGGGACAGAATTGAGAGCCTAGAAGTAAATTGTTACAAATTTATAGGCAACTGATTTTCTACAAAGGTACCAAGAAATTCAATAGGAAAAGATAATCTTTTTAACAAACAATGTATGTTAATAGGATATCCATATGCAAAAAAAAATTAAGTTGGCCCCTTAACTCACATCATGCACAAAAAAGTGAACTTGAAGTGGATTGTAAGCCTAAACATAGGAGCTAAAACTTGTAGAAGAAAATATAGGAGAAAAATCTTCATGACATTGGTTTAGACAAAGAGTTCTTAGGTACGATACCAAAAGAGAAAAATGGATAGATTTGACTTCATTAAACTTACAAACTTTTGTACTTTGATACCATGAAGGAAATGAAAAGACATGTCACAGATTAGGAGAAAATATCTATAAATCATGCATCCGTTAAAGGACTTGTATGAAGACTGTATAAAGGACCTTAGGACTCAGTAATGAAGACAACCCAGCTTCAAACCCGACAGAAGATTTGAATGGAAATTTCATCCAGGAAGATATACAATGGTTAATCGGCACATGAAAAGGGGGTTCAGCATCATTAATCATTAGGGCAATGCAAAATAAAACTATAACGAGATACCTCTCCAGCCACTAGAATGGCTATAATCAACAGGTCAGACAAGACCGAGAGTTGGTGAGGATGTGGAGAAACTAGGACCCTCATTCCAATGGGGATGTGATGGGGAAGCCACTTCGGAAAACAGTTTGGCAGTTTCTTCAAAAGTGAAGTTTATCATATGATCCTTCCTAGATTTATACTCAAGAGAATTAAGCACTTATGTCCACACAGAGCTTTGGATGCAAATGTTCATAGCGGTATTAATTCATAATAGCCCCAAACTGGAAGCAATGCAAATGTCCATCATCTGGTGAATACACAAAACGTGGAGTAGCCATGCAACAGACTAGTATTCAACAATAAAATGCGGTGAAGTACCTATAAATGTTGCAGCATGGATAAATCTCAACAACCTAATGCTAAATGAAAGACTACAGATTGTATGATTCCATTTATCTGAAATGTGCAGAAAAGGCAAATGTATAGAAACAGAAAGCAGATTAGGGGTTTCCTGGGCCTGGGAACAGAGGTAGTTGCGATGGACTGTGACTTAGATGGGGGAAAATCTTTGAGGTGATAGAAAAGGTCTGAAACTACACAGTGGTGATGGCTGCGCGACTCTCTAATTTACTAAAAATCATTGAATTGTGTGCTTATAACCGGTGAGTTTTATGGTACATAAATTATACTTCAGTGAATCTAAGAAAACCTAAAGGGAGGCAATATGGGGATATATGACCCCTCTTGTGGCAGAAGACATCAAGGAAGGGCATAAAATCCCTCCTGTTTGAGCATCTTCTCTTTGCCAGACGTGACCTCATTTCATCTCTCCAATAACCTGGAGAAGTAGGTTTCCCTGGAGAAGTATTGTTCCCATTGAGTAGATGAGGAAATGGAGACCCAATAAAATTACGATAACAGTACTGGAGGGTTTGATAGTTGAGTCCAGGCCTTTTCAGCCTCAGCACTCACATATCACTCATGGCATCTCTAAGAAAGTAAAAATTCAAGAGGCTGAAATAGTCAAGCATATATGTTGTAGAGGCAGATACATTCAGGCACAAAGACACTACTCCTATGTCCCAGCTCTCAGAAAAGTTCAGATCTTTTTCTCTTTGTTCTTTTCCAAATCTCTGCAGCCTAAAATTCCTTTGTCCAAGTCCTGTTGGCAAGAACTTTGGACCCTTGGGGTCACTTTGCCTGGGCGGGAAGTTCCAGCTGGTACCTTCTCCAGAAACTGTTGTCTCTAAGTGTGCAATCCTGCTTCTCCAGCCCCCTCCACTTCTCTCCAGAGTCAGTTTCCTCATGCCCAGGGCTTCACAAGCCCCTGGACATTTGATTTGGGAAAGGAAATTTAAAATCCTGAAGCCGTAGGAGATAACAGCAGCTGCCTGCATCTGGCTGCTGCTTGAAACCACACAGAGATCATGAATTTGCCTGGATTAACCATAGGGAAGAAACTGCTTATGTCCTAAGAGTCCCACGGAAGTTACCGCCCCCGGCTGTTGATGCAGCGTAAGAAGCAGAGCGGATATTTTGGGATTTTGGTTTTGGCCAAATTTCCTGGGCTTGGCTTCAAGAGAACTAACTGCCCTCCTGGAAGGAGATGAAACTATCCCTTTTGTCACATGGTCTGCAATGTCTTTTACAGACTATATAGGCTTTGACATAGCATTTGGTATTCATTAATGTCATTGTTATAAGCTGACTTAAGCCAATTTGATCTGTCACTATTAGCTTTAATACAAATTGGTGGTCTCCAATAGGTAAAGACAGATGAGGGCTGCAGATACCCCGAAGCCTAGTGACAAGGTGTACATTACAGTGGAAGAAACTTTCTGTTCTACCAGGTCTGTTATAGTTACAGTCATTCATGCAGTCTGGTACTGACAAAACTCGAGAACAAAATAGAGAAACCAGAAAGAGACCCATGTGTATCTGGATACTTCCACACTGACAGAGACAGCCTTGCAGATCACCGAAGGGTTGAATTCCATAGTAAATGGGTATCCATGTTTGAAAAAACAAAAAAGAACTGACCTTTACCTCACACACACATATAATTATTTCCAAGGAAATTAAAACCTAAATGTAAGAGGCAATGCTATAAAAAGGTTTAGAAGATAAAAATGGGACAATGTGTTTATAATCTCTAGGTAGAGAGGGATTTCTAAAGACAAAAAATACCAACCACAAGAAGATTCGCTTTATTCGATTACCTTAAATTTAAGAACTTCAGTTCATTAGAAAACACAATGAAAATAAGACTCGGCCACAGCCTGCCACACCTCCCAGCATTTATTATTGGGCAGCTCCCCAGACAGCCTCTCCAGTGGTCCTGGAAGCTCATTGAAATACCAGCTGTCTGTCTGATGCCACTTTGCAGGAAAGTTTCCTCAAGACAGATGCAGTGATATCCTGGTGGCAGGACCAACTAATTCTAACCGTGGGCAGAAAGTCAAATCTCAAGAAGAGGCAGAACACAGAGGCTTCATAACCTTAGACCTAGGGCACCGTTCAGAAGAATGGACAGTGCTGGCTCACCAAGTTCTGTTCACACAAGGGCCAGAGTGTCTGAGAATATTTCTAGAAGGGTTTCATTTCACCAGGAAAGAGAATCATTTCTAACAACTGTTATGCTAGTGAGTAATGGCAGTGGTGTTGATCAGACGTGAAGGTAGCTGAAGCCTTAATGTAGCCTTTTCTCAAGTAAGGACTGCGATTTGTCTTCTACTTGCTAAAGGGTTCATACCCAATGAGGGGACTTCAGATATGAACTAGATATCATCAGGGTGTAGCTTAAATCTAGCACACATGCCCTTGAGTACGTTGCCCGTGTTGTACCTAGTATTTTAAAGTCAACTATAGGAAATAGAATAGTGTTTACCAGACTCCAGTCACTTGAGACCTCCCTTCAAGATTTTACCATATACTATCACCTGTATTATTAATATTTTTCTTTAAATGAACTCACTTTTTTAACTTCTTTAAAAATACGTGTTTTAGAGAAAATGTTATATCATACCCATAATATAAAACTAGTATCAGCCACCATAAAAGTAAAAATGAAAATAGTGCACGAGCAGCAATGACAACGTTTATAAATCCAGCCCTTCCAGCCCCTGTTGCCTGCCTGCCCCAGGCTCTGCAAACTGGCTCTGGGCATGGGAAGCAAGTTAGAGGAGTTTTCTTCTAGGAATTTTAGTTTCAGATCTTATGTTTAAAATTTCAGTCCATTTTGAAATTTTGTGTGCAGTGTAAAGTAAGGGTCCAATTTTATTCTCCTGCATGTGAATAGCCAGTTTTCCCAATACCATTTGTTGAAGAGACCGTCCTTTCCCCATTGCATCTCGGCACCTTCGTCAAAGGTCAGTGGGCCATATGCATGGATGGATTCCCGGGCTCTTGGCAATGTTTTCACGGACATGATATCAAGAATACAGGCAACAAAAATACACAAGTGGAACTACATCAAACTAAAAAGCTTCTGCACAGCAAAGGAAACCATCAACAGTGAAAAAGCAATCTATGGAATGGGAGAAAATATTTGCAAACCACATATCTGATAAGGCGCTAATCTCTAAAATACGTAAGGTACTCCTCCTACATCTCAATAGCAAAAACAAAACAAAAAAAACAGAAACAAAACACAACGACCAATTAACCCAATTTAAAAATGAGCTAAACTTGAGCAGACATTTTTCCAAAGAAGGTATACAAATGATCAATACGTAGGTACATGTATCTGAACATAAAAATGTTCAGTGTCATTGAGCCTCAGGAAAATGTACGTCAAAAGCACAATGAGCTATAGCCTCACATTTATATGACGATGGCTATTATTTAAAAAAAGATAAGTGTTGGTGAGAATATGTAGAAATTGGAACTCTTGCACACTGTTGGTGGGAATGTAAGATAGTACAGCTGCTATGGAAAACAATATGGAGGTTCCTCAAAAAATTAAAACTAGGGGCCGGCCCGGTGGCTCAGGCGGTTAGAGCTTCGTGCTCCTAACTCCGAAGGCTGCCGGTTCGATTCCCACATGGGCCAGTGGGCTCTCAACCACAAGGTTGCCAGTTCAATTCCCCGAGTCCCCCAAGGGATGGTGGGCTCCGCCCCCTGCAACCTAAATTGAATACGGCACCTTGAGCTGAGCTGCCTCCCGGATGGCTCAGTTGGTTGGAGCCTGTCCTCTCAACTACAAGGTTGCCGGTTCAACTCCCCCAAGGGATGGTGGGCTGTGCCCCCTGCAACTAGAAAACGGCAACTGGACCTGGAGCTGAGCTGCGCCCTCCACAACTAAGACTGAAAGGACAACAACTTGACTTGGAAAAAAGTCCTGGAAGTACGCACTGTTCCCCAATAAAGTCCTGTTCCCCTTCCCCAATAAAAAAAAAAAAAAAATCTAAAAAAAAAAAATTAAAACTAGAACTACCTTATGATCCAAAAGAATTGAAATCAGAATCTCGAAGAGAAACTAACTCTCCCGTGTTTATTAGAGCACTATTCACCATAGCTAAGATGTGGAAACAACCTAAATGTGGTATATACATACAGTAAAATACTATTCAGCCTTTAAAAAGAAGTAGATTCTGCCATATGTGACGATGTGGATGACTGTTGAGGACATTATGCTGAGTGAAATAAGCCAGTCACAGAAAAACAAATACTGTATGATTCTGCTTGTATAAGGTATCTAAAATAGTCAAATTCACAGAATCAAAGAGCTAAATGGTGGGTGCCAGGGGCTGGGGGAAGACGGAAATGGGGAGTTACTAACCAGCAGTCATAACATTTCAGTCAAGCAAGATGGGTAAACTCTAGAGGTCTGCTGTACAACAGCCAACTTCTGTATTGAATACTTAAACATTTGTTAAGAGGGTAGATCTCATGTTAAGTGTTCTTACCCCAATAGAATAACATTTTAAAAATATATAGAGAAGTGTTAACTCTCTGGGACATTCTTTCTAAAGTTAAAGAGGATTGAAAGAGTCCTGAGAAACCACGAGCTTGCTCTCTAATCCAGGTGTTGTCATTTAACAATCATCTTGCTGACTGCAGAATCACCTCCGGGAATCAGCTCACTGTGGTACTTGCTACAGACCTGAAAGCCAACGGATTAACTTAATGTTTATCAAGCACCTAGCATATGATGGAAGCCTTATAGCCACTTCCTCACTTAATCTGTAGCACAACCCTCCAAGATGGGTGTTAGTTGTTTCCATTTCACAGATGAGCAAAACTGAGGCTCAGAGAGGTGATGGGATATGACCAGAGCCAGAATTAGGAGCTGGATCCGCCTGACCTTTTACCGTTACCCTCAGCAAGCTGAACTTGCTCTCCTCACCTCTCTATTTGGCCCTGCATCAACCACCCACATCTGACCACAGGACCAGGATTCCATCTAGGACAGAACCGAGTTTTCCTGAACTGTGGTTCTTTGTCATTACTGACCAAATACAAGACAATTCTGGAAGATTTCAGAAGCAGAATTATTTCTGTGCCCCAGGTCATGTTTTTACTGTTAGCCTGTCCTTCCAAAATGAAAGAGGCAAACATCAAAGCATTCAGTGCTGCCTTTTATTAGTAACTTGGCTTTATTTTATGGTTTGGGGGTTTGGTTTGGCCTTTCCTTCCCAGGAATTGCTCAAAACCAAAAGAGAACTTGGCGCTGTCGGGAGGTTTCCGTGGGCCTCATTGTCCCTCCCTTCACTGGTCCATTCAGGGTCTCTACCCACTTCAGCAAGGAGCACCCTGGGAGGCCTGCTCCAGGCAGAGACCACGGCCACCATAGGGCCCACCCAGCTCTCCCCAAACAGGGCTACAGGGCCACATCCAGGCTTCTTCCTCCTGTCACTTAACCAGTGACTACTTTGGATCGGGTCTCAGGGTCTCTGTGGCACTGTGGGCATGGAGGGAGATGCAGGAGAAACAGCTGCACAGCCCGGCCCTTTGTGGATGTGCAGTACGGGAGCTAGAGCTCTCAAGTCCAGGTCACTTCACCAGAGCCTCCGTTTCCCCAGCTCTAACATGGGCCAGTCCCCCACCCCCAGGAGTATACGAAGCAGTGCAGACGACAGCATTTCGGAGGCTATCAAGTGCTGAGCCAACATAAGCGATGTTGTTACTGCAGTCTGGGGGGAGCCACAAGATTTCTGCACGCAAAGCAGCCAGGACACTCCGCAGTCCAGCATATAATCAGCTCCTTCATTATGTGGTTCCAACTGCCAGAGCTGCAGGATTTCAAAGGAAAGAGACCCACGAGGGGCCCGGGACAGCAGCTGGTCCTGGGCAAGAGAATGAATACTTGCTGTTCCAAAGCAGGAAGAGAAGGGGGTCAGAAATGGGAGGCGCGAAATGTCTGCTCTCCATCTTGGGCACTCTACCTCTGGTCTGGAAAAGCTCAGTCCCTGGGGATTTGCTATAGACCAGGAGTTACTTCAAGGTTAATAAAAAGCTCAATGAGGTCAGCACCTTATAAATACCAGGTCAGCATCCTTCACCCCAGAAGGATAGCGAGTGGACAGTGACCATGGAAGGCACCCCACTAAAACGTGTCCACCCACATCACAGGTTTTCCCACTTTAGGTCTGGGGCAGGTCACACCTGGGGATAGGGAGTGGCTTAGAGTCAGAGCCTGACTCAAAGGTCATGTAAGGTCAGCAGCCCAGTGACCCTCGATCGGTGGATGAAGAAACAAAATGTGGTCGAGCCATATAGTGAGATATTACTTAGCATTGCAAAGGAAGGAAATTCCAACATATGCTACATGGATGGACCTTGAAGGCACTACACTAAGTGAAATAAGCTGGTCACAAAAAGAGAAATACTGTATGATTTCATTTACATGAGGTCCCTAGAGTAATCAAATTTATATAAGCAAAGTAGAATAGTGGTTGCCAGGGGCTGGGGGTATCAATATTTAATGGGTACAGAGTTTCAGTTTTGCAAGATGAAAAAAGCTCTGCAGACGGATGGTGGTGAGGGTTGCACAACAATGTGAATGTACTTACTGCCACTGAACTGGACACTTGAAAGTGGTTAAGATGCTAAATTTTAGGTTATGTGTATTTTTCCACAATTAAAATTTTTTAAGAAGTGGAAAAATTATGTAGGGTCAAAATACGCTGAAACTGCAGAAGGTGCCACATTGGAGACCCCATCCATCTCCCCGTCGTCGCCCGGTGGCAGGGTTGCAACATCACGGGGAGGGGAGCTTCTGGAGGCTCATTGTATAGAAAATACAAGGTGGGTCTTTCCCACCCCCACCTCACACTCAGCAGGGCAGGAAGGCACATGAGAGGCACCGGGGAACAGGCCTTGTGCAGAGAGAGCAGGGTCCCGCCTCACTCCAGTGTGTCCACTGATGGATGAAATGGCTGGCAGTGCGTTTAACTTCGTGGTCTGCACAGACACTGCCCCTGCACAGAAGTTTATAATAAAGTGTGTGCAGGAACCATCTCTACTGGACTCGGATCTGAATCCCCAAGACCTGGGCCAGAGGAGGCTTAAGTAAATATTTGTTAAACTGAGCTGTTTATTCATTGTGGAACCACGTGTTAGTTTCAGGTCCTTTCATGATTGCATATACCCTGTACTTCTCTCCTATTTGGCACACAAACCAGTGCAGTGCAGGGCATAACGAAAATGTCCACTGAATCATTGAATGAATGAATACCTGTTGGTAGATAAACCGGCACAAAAATGCCTAGTCCCACCCTGCCCCCCGCCTCCACCTCCTCATCCTCCTCATGGCAGAGACAGTTGAGGCTTCTTTAACTGATGAGCTGATGGCCTTGGGCAGTGGGAGGTCCTGATGTTTCAACCTCATTAACCTGGAAACTAACCTCTATCCAAATTACAAAACAGTCCCTTCACTTTAACACTTCAGATCCATGAGTTAGGACATACGTTCAGGCACACCAGAAACAACCTAAATGTTTATCAGTTGGCAGCTAGTTGAGTAAGGTGTGATATGTCTGTACAGTAGACACCCATTGTTCAGCATAGACAGGTAGCAGAATAATGACATGGCATGAAGTTCACAATTTATTGTTTTGTCTAAGTATGTATGTTTTTGTCCAGATATGCCTGTAATGTAAATGTGTATATACACACAGTGTGTGTTTGTGTGTGTGTGTGCGCACGTGCAGTCACCAAACCAGCAGCAGCAGCACTAGGGAACTTGTTGGAAATGCACAGTCTCAGGCCGCACTGCAGACTTGAATCAGAAAATCTGGAGGTGGGATCCAGCATCTGTGTTCTAACAAGCCCCAGTGATTCTGCTGCCTGCACAAGTTGGAGAAACCCTGGCTGATGGTAGTTCTGACACCCCTTTCCTTCCTTTGGACTCACCTGTGTCTCTTCTCCAGGCCTTGATCCAGCTGCCCCCCTATATCTCTCAGTGTGATGAGGTGCTGCAGTTCTTTGAGACAAGACCCGAGGACCTGAATCCGCCCAAAGAGTAAGTTGGTTTGTGGAGCTCCCCTGCGTGTGCCCTCGCTGCCCTCCCTCTTGTCCAGCCAGCCAGCTCCAGGAGGAACTGGAGGAAAGCAAAGGAAAAATTAACATGGATTCCATTGAGTGAGCCCCATTGGGCCTCACTTCATGTAGCCTTCATGGTCACTTAGGTGGGTTACAACAGTCGAGTTTAACAGGTCCAGGACGCTGGCTGAGTGCACGCCGGCACCCCCTAACAGCCGTGCTTCCACGGCACGTAGTGTTGGAATAGAGGAGACACCCCCAGAGGTAGGCACCGAGGCAGATGTGCTTGGGACGATTAGAAACGTGGACGAAAGAGTGACCAAGACCTGTTCCAGGTCCCATCACCAGTGAGTGCCAGGGCCGGGGTTGGAGGCTGCTGGGCAGGCTGCACAGCTGTCCAGAATGCCCACCACAGCCCTGCCTCCCGCTCACTTCTCCCTGCACATGCCTGCTGGTGCATATCCCCAGCCTCTCAGTGCACGTCCCAGATTCTCAACATGCAGTGTGCCAGCCTTTACACACCAAGAGCTGATGGTACCAACAGCCCTGCCAGCATGAAACACTGACACAGTGTCCTGGGGGGTCATAGGAGTGTGAGCTGTCAGGAAGGGCCGAGAAGCGCCGGCCAGGCTCTGTTATACACGAGTGGGAACCGCCCCTCTGCGCTCTGGGACTGACCTAGTGCCCCAAACAGCTGTAATAACCCAGGCTAATGTTTGTAAAACAGTTACAGTGTGCTAAGCACTTTGCATATGTCAAGCTAGAAAGACTCATGTTGCGTTTTGGAAATGAATCTATCGAAATCACAAAGCTGATTTTTAAAAGTAGCCCTGCAAGGAGAAAGCATCAAAGAGCTTCAGCAAGTGGAATCAGGCCATTTATACATACACAGGCCGTGACATGCAGACTCAGTTCCAGAGGTCACAGATAGTGAGTTGATCACTTATCACTAATGGTTTAACTACCACACAGATGAGTAAACTTAACTTCCTGCAATAAACATATTCCCATAAAAACCGTTTCCTATGACAAGCACGGAGTGAACCTAGCTTCTCAGACCAGCACACAGACGAGTGGCCTTGAAAGTAAGGAAGACATTCCATAAGGAACAGTAAACCTTTGAATCAGAACCTCGTAAGAGAATGTTTTGCTGACCCATGAGACAAGACAGTTTCTTAAAAATAAAAATAAAAAGATGCATGATAAGTATAAATTTGATAATATTGGGCCTTCGGCCCATCCTGGCTAATGTGTCTGTTTTTGATGTCTTTAGCATTTGTGTCTAGTAAACATTCTCCAGTTTTTATCGACGTAACAAGACAGGGTAAAATATTCTCTCTCAAAGCACTTTTGTCTCCCATCCCCCTGGGCTTCCAGAGTTAGAATGCCACCTCCCGCTTCCATGCTAATTCCTAGGTGAATCAAAGGCTGGAGCTTATTGTCTTCAGTTGCCACTTCATTCTCTCACGAAACTGCCAGGTAAGGAACTGTCATTCCCATTTGATAGATGAGGAAGCTGAAACTCAGAATAATGAAAGACATTCGCCCGAGGTCCCACAGTTTGGAAGAGGTGGAGGTGAATTTTCCCCAGGTTTGCCTGAGTCTCAGCCTAAGCTCTCTGCAGCCTGCGTGTGTGCCTCCCACACGAGGAATGACCGGGGTTAGGGGAAAGAGCCTGGGTTTGCAATTGGGGTTCAAATGCCACCTGCGCCACTCGTGGGCTGCGTAGTCTTGGAACTCCGTTACTTCACCCCTGGGCCTTGATTTCCTCCTGTGAAATGGGACTAGCAGGACGCCTGAGTGGTACAGTGAGGAGTGAGAAAGGCTGCCATAAGTAAAAATTCCAGGAACTTGCCAAATGCTCAAAAGCAATGTCTGGTATTTTTTCTTTCTGAACACTCAACAGTAGCTGTTTTACTCCCCAAATTGGTCAAGATGTCCAGTTGATAGACCCTCGGCAGGGAGGATACCTTGACTGCTTTCATGCTTGGTGGGCGTGGGCAGGTTGCTTTTTGTGCCTCAGTCTCATCTTTTGTGAGGTGGGTCTGCTAACACTTCCCTCGCAGCACTGCTTGGGAATCCAGTGAGAACGTGTGTACAGGAGCACAAGGCAGGTGCCCTAGAAACCTCACTTACTGTCCTGCCAGAAGGAAGGAGGGACCCAACCCCCTGCCCGAGGGATTCACCTTGGGCTCAGGGTTCAGTAATAGCTAGATTTTCTTCTACATCATCTCAGTGTCCCAGAGACCTTAGCTTTGGGGGATCATGAACCACTTGGAGAATTCAATAAAAAGCTGCTTCCTTCTCCCCAGAAAAATGCCCCCAGTTTCAGGAGGTCCTTGGGTGTGCTCCATCCCAGCCAGGGGCTCGAGGTGAAGAACCTTGGCCCTGGAGCCCCTTCCGAATGTTAATGGCAGGCCGTCTTTGGCCTCCTGCTGGCAAGGGTGAGTGACGTGGGTTCCCAGCCTCTGACTAAGCATCAGACCAGCTGACCAACATGGGACAGAGCCAGGCCAGGGGCAGCCGCTGGGCCTGTGAAGAGTGAGTATCTTCATTCAAGAAGGACACGGGGGGATAACAGGGCAGGAGCCAGCCCTTGAGAGAAGTCGAGATGTCAGGGGTGGCTTTGTCACACTGGTGGCTGCAGCAGAACTTTCCCCGCTTGCTGGCCGGTTGGCTTGGGCTGGTAGGAGGACCACGGGACCAGGAATCCTAGACTTGGGGCTGCTCCCAGCGGGAGTGTCGGCATTGTTCACCCATCCAGCCCCTGGGTGTCAGGGGCCTGCCAGGTGCCAGGCTCAGTGCTAGACTCAGGGAACACGGGGATGAAGCGACAGGCGCAGTCTGTACTGCCAGGGGGTTTATAGTCTGCTGGCCAAGCAGCCAGCTGTTCCCCTGGGCACGTGATCACCTCCCTCCCTGTCTGCCTCAGTCGCTGTGTCTGTGGAATGAGATCATGTCACCTATCCCACCCACATCATGGGGTTACAGGGAAGCTGAAATGGAATAATGGGTGGGAGAATTAGGACGCGGTCAACGTGAATTTTCTGAGGTTGGGGCTGATATGGTGGCACCCCCACCATCCTGCGTGTTACGTTTGATAATTCAAAGGATTTTTCCTCAGTTTCCTGGAGCTAGAGTTTTATTCTGATACTTTCCAGGAGAGTCCATATCTTCACTTGCATGGGAATAATAGTCGTGCTGAGGCTTGGGTAGATGACGTGTGTGCTGTGCTTGGTGCAGTGCCTGGCACACAGTAGGTTCATGGCCAGTTTTCAAAGCTCCTTGGTTGTCAGGGCCAAGATGCTTGGGTTTTGCAATCTTTCCGAGACGGTAACAGAGAAGCCAATTGGTCTGTGTGATTGCCATAAGTCTCCAGAAGGAGTGGGCACCACATGGAGATGCTTGTTCTCATACAAGGTCAAAGTCACAGGATGTCCAGAAGCTCTCCCTTCCCCCAGCAGTGCGTCAGCTCATCCAAATGCCTTCATTCCTCAAATATCCCAGTTGTAGTGTGTTCCACTTACCACTTACCATCAAGTGCTTTCTGCTCCATGTCTTAGGACCCCACGAAGTGGGACCGGGCCTCTGCTGGGCCTGACGAGGTGGGCATCAGGCTCCGTGCAGTGTGGGGACCTAACTCTTGCTTTCAGACTGCCTGCCCCAAACCCATTAGCTCCCCACCAGGGTCCCCTACTCTACAGATAGAGTGGAGAGCTGGTCCCCAGGGCGCCAGAGCACTTACCAGGCAAAAGGAGAAATGAAGAGGAATTCATTCTTTTTTAAGGAATCTGGGTCCCTGGCGCTGGCTTGGATTTTAGTCATTGACTAGGGATGTTGTGGGCTAGAGAATCTCAATTTCCTATCAGAATAACTCGTGTCAATATGCAGCAGCTACTGACTCATCACTCTTTCCCACCCTCATTCTTTCCTATACAGGGAGCATGTTGGGAAAAAGAAATCTGGTAAGAATATTTTCCCTTTTCTCCTTTTCATTTAATGTTTAGCATACCTCTGCTGAGCTGCTTTGATGCACCAGGCCCTGGGCTCCACCCTGGGGATGCGGCCACGTGGGTGGGTGGGTGGGTGGGTGGGTGGGTGGATGGATGGATGGATGGGTGGGTGGATGGATGGATGGATGGATGGATGGTGGATGGATGGGTGGGTGGATGGATGGATGGATGCTTGATGGATGGGAGGGTGGGTGGGTGGATAGATGGATGGATGGATGCTGGATGGATGGGTGGATGGATGGATGGATGTTGGATTGATTGGTTGGTACCCCATCTTGTTCCCCAAAAAGAAGGATTGGAAATTATTTCATGCTATACCTAAAGAACAACAAAGTGGATGAGACCTGAGAATGCCTTGGAGGGGCAGGGAAGAGAGACAGCTTCCTAACCACGCTGAAGGATATTACATACTTGTATTCTGCTTTAGACAAAGGAAGGTGGTAACTCAGAGCTAAGAGCATTTTTCTCAGGTGTCAGGGAGGGGTCAGAAAGGAGGGCCCCTGGGTCTTGAAGGGGAGCAGGAGCTTTTCCACAGTGAAGGCCATTCGAGGCTGAGGGGACAGCACACGGGCAGGGAGGTAGGACTGTGCAGGAGATTTGGGCCCAATCCATTCACCATCCTCAGCTCCAGGCCCATGCCCTGTACTTCCTTAGTCAGCCACTGTTCTGGGCAGTGACACCTCCTATTTCAAGCAGTCCCACAACTCACTTCCACGGTCCTCAAAGTTCTCTTCCTTCCTTATGCTCTTTCCATTCCCTGCACAGCACACTCTTCTAACAAGAACAATCGGGAAAAAGAGAAGGTGGCGTTTGGGTACGCGCAGAGGAATGGTTGAGTTCTCACAGGCCTGGGGTTCATAAATTTAGATTCATAGTCGCCCGACTTTTTCTTCCTCTGACCCAAGATCATCCCTCACATCTGCAAAGGCCCTGGCCCGTACCCCACCTGGAGCCAACGGTCTTCAAAGCTTCCAGAATTCTAAGTTCTTTTGTTTATCTAGGACGCCAAGAAATTTGAGGGGGTTGATAAGGGTGGGGGAAGGGGGGCCAAACAGAGATCCCAGAAGTAAAAAAGGATGCCTCATCTCATGGGCCTCAGTTTCTTCATCTGCAGAAAGGGGGTAACAGTAGTAATCCACCTTACAGGAAGTATTACAGAATTTGTAATAATGTGTATAAACCACTTAGAACAGTGCCCAGCATGTGCAGCATGCAATTCCAATTTCAACAGCTCTAGTCCTCGGTACAAGGCCTGTGGTTGGCTGTACAGGCTCAAGGCCATCCTTGCAAGGAATATTGGAGAGGAACTGGATCTCTTTGCCCCAAGGTCTGGCGTCTGGAAAGCACTCTGACCTCTTCCCAAACAGTCTGTTTACAGCTCTGCTTTCTTGTTTAATAGGCACTGGCCAGAGCCGTGGCATCCTGTTAGAGCTGCAAATAGTCCTTGAACCCCGAGGATAATAATATGTTTCTTAGAAAAGAGCAGAGCGGCCACTCGGGCTTGTCACAGAGTTTCTGGCTTGAGTGTGCAGAGACTTTCCTGGAGGGTATGGGTGGGAAGCAGAGAGGAAAGAGACAGCTCTGGTTTGTGAAACCAAAGTGTCCGGTCAGACAGGCTTGATGAGGGGACTGGTCTGGAAAAGAGAGAAGAAGCTCTAATTTGTGGCAACGACGGTTACATCATTCACCTGCAATGATGGGGGACAGGTTTATTTTTAGTTTAGCTGGGTGGAAAATAGCATCTTTCTTCATGCAGACGAAGAACCCATGCTGGGATGAGCCTTATTTTTTAGTTGACCTGTGAACACTTCCTTTATGTTAGAACCAGCCTTACTGGTTGAATTTGAAAGGGCTTTAAGGGGACAACCAAGCCCTGAAATTTCTGTGCGAAAATTCCGAGTTGGAGAAGGTTTATCTGTCTCCAGAATTTCCCAGTCATGGCTCGCTGGCTGGCTCCTGCAGACTTTGGCTAATGTCTGCTCATCCTGCAGGGAAAAAATAAAATAAAATTCTCCCACCAAAATTTAACAGGTCATGTAATTATATTAAAGGAGCACCTTTCTTCCTCATTTTTCTGCCCTTTACGTATTGAAGTATATTCTCATTTACTGACTCTTTGAGCGAGACTGGCAGGATAATGGATTTCTGGAAAGAAAATTCCGTTTTGCCATTACTCGTTGTATTGGTCTGCTCAGGCTGCTAGAACAAAATACTGTAGACTGAGAGGCTTAAACAATAGAAACTTACTTTCTCATGGGTATGGAGGCTGGAAGTCCAGGTGCAGCTTGCCCGCGTGGTTGTGCCCTGGTGAGGGCCCTCTTCCTGGCTTGAGGATTGCTGCCTTCTCTGTGTCCTCACATGGCAGAGACAGAGAACAAGCTCCCTGGTGTCTCTTCCTGTAAAGACGCGAATCCCGCTATGGGGGCTCCACCCTCATGACCTCATTGAACGTTATCACCTCCAGAAGGCCCCCCTCCTGATACCGTCACACGGGTTTGGGCGACAACAGATGAATTTGGGAGGGATGCAGTTCCATCCATAGCAGTTATTTTAAAATTTCAAGACCTGTCATCATGAATAAAGATGTGCCCAACTGGGAAATTCTAGGGTAGATTAGGCACTTGCTTCTTGAGGATATTTTATAGCGCTTTTTCAGTGATAAAATCACCCTTTCACTGTTGAATCTCCTCCTTTCTGCTGACCGTTTCCTCCTCTCTTATTTCCTGCGAGACCACAAAGTGACATTCCTTACTTAGGAATACTTTGCTTTCCCGCTTGCAGCTCCCGGAATTGAGCTGCGGGCATCAGCTTTGAGGCTTTGCTGTGACTGTGCATTGTAGAGCTTTGCTGCAGCATCACAGGCCACCAGCAGGTGTCTCCACCTAACAGCTAAATGCCCTGAGGCCTAGTTGGAATCCTGGCATTCCTGGTTTTGATAAATTCAGTTCTGGGGGTGAAATGGAGGCAGCGTGCTCTGGAAGAACTGGTGCTGAAAAAGCAACCCCATGTACTTAATGGCGGAACTACAGTCAAGACTCGGGCCTGGCCCCTGAGCGAGTCTTAGAGGCGATGCCGTATGCCAGCCCAGATTCCTAAACTCTACTCCCTGCCCTCCTTATTTCCTGGCTTCCTGTCTTGTTCCCAGTGAGTCCCTATTTCTGTCACTGCTCATAGTTATCCCAAATCCTCTTGGCAGCTTGGTTAGGAAAGTTGGTGCAGAAATGGAGTTTCTAGAAGTTTCCATTCATCCTTTGTTCTTTTGCCTCACAAATGTCCATTGAGTGTCTGTGCTGAGTGAACAAGATAGACATGGTTATTCATTCACTGTTTATTAAGCAACTACTGTGTGCTTGGCAGTGCTCTAGGGCCGCAGGGAATGCAAAGGTGAGCAAGACGTGGGAAGTAGTCTCAGTGTGGTAGAAAAGATAGTAGTGACCCTTCATGTGGCTATCGTGCCCGGTTCTGGTTTTCCACATCCAAAATCCACAGTGCCTGGTTCTAACAAAGGGCTCTTGTGCTGCTTCTGGATGTCAGAGGCTGGAGCACAGTGGTGTGCTGGGAAATACTTCACAACCAGCTCCCTGGTGGACAGCCCTGCTTTGTAGCGTTGGCCAACTTCCATGGTATAAATGCTCCCGCCATGGTCAATTTCCAGTGACCAACAAGATGCCACCCAAGAGAGCTGGGAAAAGATGCACAAAATTGCCTCAGTGTGCGCCAGCCCGCACACATCCCTCCACTGCTGAGGGTATTTGGTACAGAAATGTGGGGTTTCCTGGACATTTCTGTTGTTGATGGAAACCATAAGGAATATTTTGAATTAGGGCTTTCAGAAAACCAGGGTCCTACGGCCGCAAATATCTTCTGCCCTCCCACACATTCAGCCTGCCGCTCTGAAAGCACTGTCCCCTTCTCTTTGGAGTGTATGAACTCAGATGTCTCTTTACATTACCCATATTTATCTTTTTATTTATCAGGTGTGTCTTAGTACTTAACCAGAGCCTCACAACTCTAGGGGGCACCATCCACACTGCGTCCTGTGGAAACATCTCTCCTGGGGCTCCTCCCCCTGCTGCCCCTGCCCTGATCCAAAGCCACCATCATCTCTTGCCTGACAGCTCCATGACCTCCATCTGGTCTCCTGCTTTCTTTCTTTCCAGCCTCGAATCCGTTTTCCATGTGGCAGCCAGAATTACCTTTTTAAAGATGTATATCTTCACTTGTCATGCCCTCTGTAAAGCCCTTTAGTAGCTTTCTACTTCAGGGTTTAAAAACAAGCCAAACTTCTTGTTGGCCTAGCAGGTCCCGCCTGCTCTGACCCATGCCTACCTGTGTGACCACACCGGACCACTCTCCTCACTACTGGTTCAGCCACCCTGACCTCCTTCCAGATCTTGGAAGGAGCCACCCTGACCTCCTACCAGCGCCCTGTCACTGCTCAGTCTGCCCGCACTGTTCTTTCTCCATTCTCCTCATGACTCCTGTCTCTTGGGTCTCTGCTTTCTGTCACCTCCTTAGGGAGGTCTTGCTGATCACCGATTTATTGCAGCATGCCCTTTTCCGTTCATTCTTTGTCCTGCATCCTGGCTGTTTCAAGAAATGCATCTATCAAAAATGAATCCTTTTTTTTTCCTGGTAAACTTATTGATCGTATATACTTGTGTATGTGCCTGTCTTCCCAACTAGATTAGGTTACTTGAGGCCGGGAGTCATAATCTGTTTCATTCACTTTAGTACCCCCAGCACCTAATAAGGTGTCTGGAACGTCACTGGTGACTTCATGAATTAATGGATGAGGGATTTGGGATGGATGAAGGGTTGGTGAATGCCGGTCCAGGCCAGTCAGTTTCTACAGATCCAGCTGATGGATAGATGGATGGATATTTGCTTAGATGCATAAAGGTATGTTTCGTTGGATGCATAGATGGATATTTGGATGGATGGGTGAATAATGGCTGGTGGATGAGTGGGTAGATAGGTCGATACGAACGAATGAACGTGCCCACTGGTCTGTCTGCTTCTTCAGGGCAAGTACGATATCTTAATCAACTCTGCACCTCCAGTACCTAGCACCGTGCCTGCACAGGACAGGCACTTGGCTAATATTGGTGGTTGAGTGAGCAAGTGAATGAAAGAATGAACGGATGAGGTGACCTTGAGACAAGCCCTATAACAACTATGTTCTCTATTTGGAATGTCCTCCTGACCCACTCCACTCCCCTGGCTCCTGCTCCTTCATGGATGGGTGGTGGCCAGATGAGACATAGTGTTTTGTATCCACAGGGAGTGACCTGACCTCGGTGGACCCCATGGTCCTGGAGCAGTATGTGGTGGTGGCAGACTACCAGAAGCAGGAGAGCTCAGAGATCAGCCTTAGTGTGGGGCAGGTGGTGGACATCATCGAGAAGAACGAGTCAGGTAGGGACCTAGACCACCTCTGTCCCTGCCCAACGCTCCCACCAAGCCCCTAGCGTAGGAAACACTTGGGAACGCAGACACTGCAGTAGCCAGTCCAGGCGGTCAGCTTCTACAGATCCAGCTGATGGCCTCCTAGATGGCTGTTTGGTCCCACTTGGTCACAACTCACCAGCAGCTTGTTGGGTCAGATTTTACCGATTTGTTCTGAGGTTCACATTTCATGCACATTCCTTCTGGTTTCAAAGCACCCGGAGACGACGAAGGCCAGCATTCCACTGGAAATGTGCCCTGTTGATTTTCTTTGATTACCATGGGAGTCTTCACAAAGGCTCTACCAGCTGTGGGCTCTGGTGTGGACTGGACACACCGCCTGTGTCCTCAGTGTACCTACCCATCACGGGGACCACTGGGCACAGGCCAGGACTGGCACAGAATTTGGTACAATCGAGTCACATAGCCTGGGTTTCCACCTGAACTCTCCATTTCTCAGCAGTCCAGGTTGCTTCTTCTCTGACAGTCAAGTCTCTCATCTGCAAAATAAAGCAAGCTTCCACTCCAAAGGGCTATTACAAGGATTAAATGACATAATCCAGTGGGAATGCCTAAACCTGTGCCAAGCACACAGTAGGTGCTCAAAAATATGGGTTTCCTGTCTTTTGCCCTGGGCACAAAGCAGCCATTGGCTGCTTTGAAAAGCAAAGTGCAGGGAGCAGGGGATGAGTGAATCCCCTTCCAGGAAAGTGTGGCATAAACCCATTGGCTTTGTTGTGGCTAAAATGTGACACTGGCTCGTATTAGTGGGCCAATCTCTGATACCACACTGGCTAGTTAAGATCCAACAAACGGGAAACACTGTGTGTCCAGCAGCATGTGGATGGTGTTCCCATTAGTCAGGAGGTCAGGACTAGCCAACCAAAAGTCCTTCATTACTCAGTGTAGCAATTGTTATCCCTGCTTCACAGCTAAAGAAACCAGGACCCCACCCAAGATCTCCCAGCACATTTCGGAGCTTGAATTCCAAACCAATTCCAGCTGGCCCCAGGGCCATGCAATCTCAGATTCCTGGGAATGAGTATTTGCAGGTTCTGGGTGTAGCTAGGACGCTCTGTGGGGACAAAAGGAAGGAGCGCCCACTCCCCTGGGCTCCCTGCCTGAGGGAAGTCGCAGAAGGGGAGGAACCAGAGGGGGCGTTGGGGACAAGCCTGGAGTGTCCAGAGGATAGAAAAGGCTGAATAGTCAAATCTTCAAGTGGCCAACAAATTGGCAACATTTATTTTTAATTATATGTATTTTTACTTACCCAAGTACTACATGGATACATTATTCTTAAAGCACTAATGATAAAGTTAAAATCTATTTTTTCCACTGGCTTCAACCCCAGCCCCCTTTCTAAACCCCAGGTAGCCCTTCTATCAGGTTGGTATGACTCCTTCTTGGTAATTGTATACACACACACACACACTCAAACACACACACACATGCACACACACGTGCATGCACACACACGCGCACACACGTGCGTGCATACAGGCAGACCTCAGAGATATAGCGGGTTTGATTCTAGACCAGTGCAATGAAGCAAATACTGCAATAAAGCGAGCCACAGGAGGTTTTTGGTTTCCCAGTGCATATAAAAGTTATGTTTACATGATACTATAGTCCATTAAATGTGCAGTAGCATTATGTCTTTAAAAAGTGCACATACCTTAGTTGAAAAATATTGCTAAAAAATACTAACCATCATCTGAGCCTTCAGCGAGTTTTTTTTTTTTTTTGCTGGTGGAGAATCTTACCTTCAATTTGTAAAAAAAATGCAATATCTGCAATGAGCGGTAAAGTGAAGCACAGTCAAGCAAAGTATGCCTGTGTATGTGTGTGTGTGTATGACGGTCCCTTCCTCCGTCTTCAGAGCCAGCAGTGCTGCACATTCTCTTGCTTCCATAGCCAGATCTCCCCCTGACTCTTCTGCCTCCCTCTTCCATATTTAAGGACCCTGGTGATTACATTGGCCCAACTGGATAATCCAGGATAATCTCCCTGTCTGAAGGTCAGCTGGTTAGCAACGTCAATCCCACCTGCAACCTTCTTTCCCCTTTGCCACATAACATATTCATAGGTTCCAGTGCTGAGAACCCGGACGTCTCTGATGGGTTCTTATTCTGTCCGTCATAAGCTCTTTTCTCTAAAGACGGAGGACCTAAGTCTGGGTGAAAGGCCTCAAGCAGTTACATCTGCAGCCAGGTTGACCTTGACGTGAACAGATACAAAATCACATGAGTTACTAGGGTGCTGGCTTCAGTGTCAGACAGGACAAGTCTGTCACCTGGTGGAGCCTCCGTTGCGTCACCTGTGCAGTGAGGATGGTAACGTGAAGATGATATGAGACAAAGCAGGTAAACTGATGAGCGCCTCACACATCTTAGTGAAGCTCGCTGCATTCTTTACACTCACCATACAGGATCACCTTTTTCTCCTTGCCCGTGCTCAGGAGCAGTTTCTCATTAGCCTGTCTTTAGCAGTTAGTGGTCAGCTAACATGGCTAGCTGTGTGTCACCAACTAGCCTTACTCTGAGCAGTGACTAATACAGTGGCTGAATGTGTTATTATATTCTGACGCCCAGATCTCACACCTGACCTGACTAACGTCAGTCTGCACCCTCATTTTCCCAGGTTGGTGGTTCGTCAGCACTGCTGAAGAGCAAGGCTGGGTCCCTGCGACCTGCCTCGAAGGACAGGATGGTGTGCAGGATGAATTTTCCCTCCAGCCTGAGGAAGGTAGGCAGCAGCTCGACCCTCGGGCCTCGGGCTTGCTGGGGAGACCTATGCCAGCTGTCGCCCTTGGGAGGGCCTCCTCACCCAATACCTGCCTTTCGCCTCTGCCTCCATGTGTCAACTGCTTTTGCTGGTTCGGACTCTGGAGCCCATGGACACAAAGACAGGCCATGGGGTCAGTGCTGGCAGGCCCTTTCTTAAAGTCCTTTGGGAGCCAACCTGGGTGAACCTGGCCAGAGCAGGGCCCTTGCCACCTCCCCTGGAGTCCAGGAGGCCCCAGCCTGTTCGCTATCAACACGTCACTTTTCCTCCCTTGAATTATTCTCATGGCCAAGATGCCGAGACTGCTTCCAGCTCATTTGCAGGACATCTGAAGCCACCTGTAAAGATCTGTGCTTTCTCTGTTGGTTTAATGGCCCTGACTGGGAGTCAGGACCCCCTCCACTCACCACACGCGCTTCCGTTTCCCAGACAACTTTACCTACAGGTGTCCTGAAGGGTGGCTCCTGCATGTCAGAAATTCTAAGGCCCAACTGACTCCCCGCCCCGCTCCGCGCCCCGCCCCGCCAGCCAAGCATTCCTAAAATTAGAGTATGAGTTCATCTTAGCTAATAAACAGAAGAGTTTTGAAGTCAGACAGACCTGAATTTGAATCAGCTGCACCACTTACTGGCTGAGTGAACTTGGCCAGCAACTTAACCTCTGTGCAACTCAGCCACCTCCTTTAAAAATGGAAATGGGGAAGTCTACATCATGGGATTTTTTTTTTTTTTTTAATGAGATCCCACACGCAAAGCACTTGGCAGGAAACCTAAAATAATAACTAGGGACAGTTGTTATCATATAGCTGTGCCTTGCCTACGGTTGAATATTTGGGGCTTTTAGTTAACTGTTATGAGAAAGCACAAAGCCACTTAAATATATATATTGGATAAGAGGGTGAGAAGAAGGTGGATGTTTCTATGCTCAAAGGTTAGCGAAATAATTGTATGTGGTTTTGCATTTAGTGGCCAACAGCTGTCCGAGTAAAGCATCTATTGGTTTGGTTTGTTTGTGGGGCCCAGCAGGAACTGGGCTGCCATGGGGATACTACAGAATCCACCCAGATCAGGGAGCAGTGGTGTACTGTGTGGAAACCACAGCTCTCTTAGACAATTAAGGATGACTACCACAGGCGTGCCGGAAGGGGCTGATTATTATCCCCATTTTACAGATGAGAAAGTGGGCTCAGAAAGGTAGAGACACTTGCCCGGGGTCACACAGCTAGAAGATGGGAGCGAGACCACATTTTCCTAAGGATTTGTACATTTTTCTTGCCCCTGCCACAAGCACTTCTCTTAGGGCCTCTCTATAATCATGCCAGGAATAGAATTGTATCTACTGGATGCCTCTTCACTCAAGTTCAAGGGTAATACTCAGGAACTTGGTCCTTCTGAGACACCTGGCTTTGGCATAGACTCAGAAATAATTGCTCCTAAATGAGAACATGTGCTTGGTGCCTTTTTTGCCTGGAGACACAAGAAGTACTTTCTTCTCACCTCTGCCTTCTGCCCTTCGCCTCCACATGCTGCTGCCCGTCCAGTCTCATGGAGGTACTGGTCTTTGCCCCGGCCCGTGGGCCGCCGCCGGACCCTGGGGGACTTGTATGCCATCAGCTGGCGTCAAGGTGTCTGCCTCGGGGTTTTCTTCCCTGTTCGCTGTTTGGAGCAGGTCCCTGCGTCTGCATGTGCCTCCCTGCTCTGGGACTGCCTGTGCCTGTTGCATGTGAGAAACAGTGCTCTTGGCTGTGCCATGTGTGTGTTGGCATGTAGGTTTGGGGAAGAGGGAGCCTGGGGCTCTAAAGTTTTCCAGGTTAAAGATGATGCCTGGGGGCCTCTATAATGCTGAGCTAGTGACCCCTTCCTTTTGTTGGTACATTTGAGTTGCAAGGGAAATAAACCCACTTCAAACTGGCTTAAGCAAAAAGAGAACTATATTGACTCATATCACTGAAAAGCCCAGGGTGAGTCTAACCTCAGGCATGGCTGGATCCAGGCACTTGGAAACATCCTTGGGACCTGAGACTCACGCGGGCCACCTTTCTGCTCTGTTCTCTACTCTACTTGAACCATTCTCTCATGGTGACAGTATTTCTAGGCACCCTTCAGAGAGCCCACCAAAGAAAGTGCTTCTCCTTCAACACAAATCCCAGGATTGCTTCCAACTGACCCATTTGAGTCATATGCCTTCCCTGAAGTAATTACAGTGGCCAGGGGGATGACAGGCCAGGATCACACACCTTCCTCTCCCGTTAGGAGGTGGTGAGGTCAGACTCACCCAAACCATGTGGACAGAGGCTGGTAGTACCACCAGAGGAAGGGCAGCAGTGCCAGCAGGCACCCACCATGCCGTCTGCAAGGTCTTCCACTTTAAGCTTTGTTCAGGATCACTGGGCTTCCCTGGAGCCCATAGAGGCCTCTGGGTGCTAGAGAATCCCCCTGTGCAGTTCAGCTGAAGGGGGCCAGCCCCAGGAGTCCAGGGTCTGTGGGACTGACTGCATGTAGTTTGGGACCCAAGCAACACCCCTTCTCACCCAACCGTACAGAACTGTGCGTTCATTCACAGGGTTGAACTTTCCCACACCCCACCTTGCAGCCTCTCTGAGCTGGGGAACAGCTGACTGCTGTGCACAGGATATGTGCGACTTGAGTCAGCTCAGCCCCCGTGGAGCAGGTCAGTGGGCTAGATCAATAAATAAACAAACGCACTGTGTGTTCTCTGCCTCCCTCTGCACCAGCTGGGCAGGCCGCAGACAGCCTGCGGTGTTTTCCCAAACAGTCAGCCCCAACACACTCACCATCCACAAGCATCCACCCCAGCCCACAGCTAGCGTGGTCACTCCCTGGGGGCCAGGATGTAACCAAAACAGGAAAGCCCTCTGGGCTCCCCTGGGACACTCAGCTGTTCTCCTGCTTAGCAGCCATTGCTGACAGTGTCGGGGATGGCACTTATTCTCTTGCTCCCTGGAGGGCCCTGCCTGAGTGTGACAATGAGCAAGCAACCCTTTCAGCTGAGCCCAGGCCTGAGGGACATAGATGAAGCTGGAGGCAGCTCTCTGGGAGGGGGGAGGGGCTATAAGGGTGGCCCCTTGGCTTTGGGAGAAAGAACGGGGCAACAAGAGAGAATGGGGTGGAAGGCACCCCGGTCACATGAATGAAAATTGAAGCAGGCAGTCATTTTATATATATATATATATATATATATATATATATATATATATATATATATATATATATATATTTTACGTATATAATTATATGTGTATATGAAATCATTATGTTATACACCTAAAATAATACAATGTTCAATTATATCTTGATAAAAAATTAATTTAAAAATAAAATTGAGCTTCAGCCATGGTTGGATTCAGGGGCTTAGAAATAATTAATGAAAAATGAAGACCGGGTACCCACTAGGTAATGAAAATTGCTGGCTGTCTCTTTGGTAGTGATTTCAGCCTGAGACTATGTGCTGCCAAATCCAGCTCATCCCTGAGCCCTCCACCAGCGAGAGGAGCCAGAGGGTTTAACCCCTTCTGCCGTCAGCAAGATGGCTCCCACCCGGCTCTCGGGACTTGTTCATTTACTCAACAGTTACCAAATATGCCTGGTACCATGCCCAGGGCTGGAGACAGAGCAATGAACCCCTGCCTTCAGGGTGTTCATATTCTAGCACGGGGAACAGACCCGAAACACAATACATACGTAGAGTATGTGGCGTGTTGGAATGTAATTCCTGGTATGGGGCGGGGGGTAAACCTGGTTAAGGGGATGAGCATGCCATGAGTCTTAATAGTGCATAAAGCAATGTCAAGGAAGGTGACGTTGAAGGCACAGATTGGAGGAAGGTGACGATGAATATGTGAGGGATTCCAGAAGGATTGGAACCTGCCCTTTGTCCTGTGTCCTGTTGCTGCTTGCTCGAGGTCATCCAGGGCTAAGTGAGGGCCTGGGGGGCTGCACAGAAATCTCGGGAGGAAATCCTTCCCTCCAGTGAGCAAAGGCACCTCATGGATCACAGCCTTGGCCATCAGTGTCCTGGGACTCTCAGTGTCCTCGACTTACTCCAGTATCCCTTTGTCCCTGCAGAGGAGAAGTACATGGTCATCTACCCATACACAGCTCGTGACCAGGATGAAATGAACCTAGAGAGAGGGGCCGTGGTGGAGGTCATCCAGAAAAACCTGGAAGGCTGGTGGAAGATCAGGTACCCGCTGCCGCTGGGTGGGTTTCAGGTCACGTGGGCTCCAGCTGCACAGAGGTCTGGAAGCCATTGCAGATGGGGTGAGGTTTCGGCCTGAGCCATAAAAGGATGCTTCTCTGTGCTGTTTGGCTTCCTTCCCTACCCAGATCCTTCTCTAAAAATCCATAATAAGCAAAACCTTTTCCAAACACAACGAACCACAGATAGCAGTAGCCCTGTTGAGCAAGACTGGTTTCCACCTCCAGATGTTTCTCGTAACAAGTAAGTGGAGGCTGAGCTGCCCTGTGTGTGATTTCCCCCTCCAGCCCTCCTCTTAGACCAGGATGATGCATAACTCCACAGGGACTGGAACTCATCCTAGAGCAGATCATTTACGCTCATCTCTCAGAGTCCAGTAGCAAAGGCCTTTCAAACCTTGTCACAGCTCTTTTACCTGTATGATGAAATCAGAACCCCGTAGGCAAGTAGGGTGGCCAACTCGGGCTGGTCTGCCTGGGACTTTCCCAGGTTGAGTAATGAAACTCCTGGGAACCCCCTCCTTGGTCACCCTAGTAGACAGGCTGTGACTGCAAGAAATTAGGGCAAGAGAAGAATTCTGAGGTCCTTGTGACCCAGTGTCTGGACTGTGGTATGTGGCAGGGCATTAGGGTTATTCACGTGGGGCTGAGTGTGTGGCACTTCATTCATTCATTCATTCATTTATTCAGCACACACCAAGAACGTGTTCTGGGCCAAGCCCTGTTCTGGGAGTTGGGGAATCAACAGGGAGAAGGATACAGAGGTTCACACCAACAGGCTCAGAGGACAGACTCATACACAGTTACCGGCCAGGGCAGTGAAAGTGGGTTGGCGAGAGGCACGGGGAGTCTGGAGGGGCTTCCTGAGGGAGGGGAACCTCAGCACTGAGGTTTGAAGAAGGAATAAAGGCAATGATACCTAACGTATCATGAGTGTATATGCTGTCCTGCTTCAGAACAAATTGTCCCCAAACTTGGTGGCTCAGTTGGCCCTCTATCCCTCATGAGGTTTCAGTAGGTTGTCAGCGAGGGCTGCAGTCATCTGAAGGTTTGACTGAAGCTCGAAAGTGGCAGAACTAGGATTTGAACCTGTACCTCTCTCCCCAAAGCCCACTCACCACTGCATGTGTTGCCTCTCTGCTTATGTCTTTATGCCCCCAAATGTGAACTGTCTCATACTGAGGATGTGGATTGTATGTAGCCTGATGGTTTCCAATTCGGACAAGATTTACTCCTGCTCAGAGGGCATTTTAACATTAATAGACACCAAACTCCGCAGATTTCTATCTCCTTATAAATTTGCGTCCAATTATAAAGGACCTTTTTTTTTCATTGAGACACAGTGCTATTTACTTCTTAAACTGATTTTTGACAAGATGCTTGGCACTGCTGTATATCACTGCCAGTCCATTAGGTGTGTTCAACTCTCCCCGGAGGTGGGGGCACCTGTTTTGTGGGCCAGACCAGTGTGGTACTGGTGAATGTTTTAACAACCAGCTCTTCAAGGGGAAAAACTCTTACTCACAGTGTCTGTCAATGTCCCTGGTGTAAATACTCCCACGGAGGCCAATTTCAAGCTCCCAGTGTGACGTCACTAAACGTGGAGTTAAGAAGGGACGTGCACAGTTGGCTGTCACAAGCAGTGTGAGCAGCCCCAGCAGCCCGCTGATACAGACCAACCCTTTGGTCATGCCATTAAACTGGATTCCATGTAGAGAATTCAGTGATCATTACAGTGAATTCTAAAGGGAATTCAGTGAGCTGGTCAGTCAGGGTCCCTCCCGAACACGCAGCAGTTCAGTGATAGCCGGCTGACCCATGGTAAGCCCTGGAAGCAGCCTCCGACCTGCTTTGTTCCCATCTGAATGCGCATTTAAACCACACGTTCACCAGTGTGAACGGAGCCCTGCTCTGCCTGTGCCAGACTTTGTGCCTGGATCTGGGGCTACCGGGAAGAGGCGCAAAGTACATAGATTAGGAGCACAGACTGGTGCCAGCTGCCGAGGTCTGAGTGCGTGTCTGCCACCTCCCAGGTTGACTGGATGAAACCCATCGATAGCCATCAAGTCCATAGGACAGAACTGACGCGGGAAGTGCCCAAGTACCAGCTAGTAATACCATTATTGTCATCGCAGCCACTGCAGCAGAGGCTGCTACAGGCGTTTGCGGTTTCTCCACTTGTCCTTTTATTTTGTCATTCACTGCACTGGCACTGAGACCCTTGACACACAGAGATGGATCGACTGGGTGCTGCCCCAGAGCTCGCTTTCTAACTGGGGAGACAGGACTGCCACTGCCAAGTGACCTTGTGTTATAGGCACTGGATTGTGACATGTGGGTGACAGCGGGCGCCGTGGAGTGAGGGCTTCATTCTCTGAAGCTCAGGAAAGGCCTGAGAGAGGGGCTGGCATGAAGCAGAGCTGGGAAAGAGGAGCAGGTGGGAGAGGGGGAAGGGTCTCCAAGTGCAGGGGCATGGGCTTTGAAAGGTGGTGGTGCATTGGAGAGGCTGCAGGCTGCGTGAGATGGGTGGGACGTGGGGGTTGCTGTGAGAGCCGACGCTGCGCAGCAAGCAGAAGCTGGGTGGGAGAGGCCCTGAATGCCACGCTCTGAAGGCTTAGGGTTCATTAGGAGGCAGCAAGTGGTGTGCCAGCCTCTAGCCCTGGGCACTTGTGACCCATCATGTGACTCAGTAGGATCGTGGCTTCTTGCCATGGGCCTGGCAGAGCTACCTGACCAGCCTCCTTACTCCTCCTCCCAGGTACCAGGGCAAAGAGGGCTGGGCCCCAGCCTCGTACCTGAAGAAGAGCAGTGGGGAGCCCTTACCCCCGAAGTTGGGCCCTGGCTCATCCGCGCACGCGGGCGTCCTCGACCTGGATGGCGTTTCCCGGCAGCAAAACTCGGTGGGCAGGGAGAAGGAGCTACTCAACAACCAGAGGGACAGCCGGTTCGAGGGTCGCCCACCGCCTGACGGGGACGTCAAGCAGAGTGAGTGACACTCACCCGAGCTCCCAGAGGTTGAGGGCCTACTGTGTACCAGGCTCTGTGCTCAGTGTGCCTCACAACAGCCCTGCTGTCCCCTGTAAAACAGGCTCAGAAACCCCAGGCCACTTGTTCCAGATCATTCAGCCAACAAGTTGTGGGACCTGAGTGGAGAAACTTGCTTTTCTACTCCAGACCACGTTTTTTTCCACCCCCTCATGATCACAATAGCTACTTCTCAAGCCCCAACTGTGTACCAGGAATCTTACAATTAGTCTCATTGACTCCCACTAATAACCTTTGAGGGACTCAACAACTTTTGTTTTACAGATTAAGAAACAGAGAGATGAGATGGTTTGTCGAAGGCCACATGGCTAGTAAACAGTGGGGCCGGGACTTGAATCCAGGCCCGTCTGACTCCAGCGCCAGTGCTCTCTCTGCATGACCTCATGTCTGAGCCAGGGGAAGAAAACATTGATCCTCTGTTGGGTCTTTTCCAGCAACCGTTCGTTACCTATCTTGCTTTTCAAGATGGATAAACATATACATTTTATCATTTAATGTTCCCAACACACCTGAGAGTAGGGTTCGTTATTGTCTGCTGCATATTCAGGATTCCAGCCTCAAGCACATAGCCTTGTCCTGGTTGCTCAGGGCAGAAGGAATCTGTTGGAAAGGAACTTCCAATTAGCCGCAGGGATGAATCACTTGCCCCAGACTGGGCTTCTCCAACTATTTATAGGCAGTGAACTTGAGTGTCTCATTCTCTGCTTAGCAGCTCTGATGAAAACCCCATGCAGGGGTTTTATCCTGCCCCTAGTTTCTGTGATTCTACTCTATCACAGTCAAGAGCACAGGAGGAGTCCCATTAACCTAGAGGAGTGAATGAAAATCTGAAACCCCATGTCTTTGTTAGGATAGGTTCAGACACTCAAGCAAAGACGCCTCCCACCCCACCCCTCACCACATGAATACACCCGATAACAGTGGCTCAGATAATTTAGATGTTTATTTCTTTTTCTCACAAAGCAGTTCAATGTCCAGGGTTGCTATGACAACTGCATTCGGTCAAGAATCTTGTTATGTGGCGTCTATTATATGTTGCCCTCATCTGCCTCATCTGGGATGGCGCACCACTAGTCCAGCCAATGGAACAGAGGCAGAAAGAAGTGGAGGACTCGGCTCAGAAGCTTTCCACTCTCTTCCCACTCCCTCATATCCCAATGTCCAGAACGCAGTCACATGGCAATACCTAGCTGCAAGGGAGTCTGGGGAACACAGTCTTTATATAGGCAGCTAAGTGTCTGGCTAAAACTCTACTGCTATTTATTCTAATAGAAGACAGGGAAAGGGTTATTTTAGAGATTAGCAGTCTTCTCTACAGTCCAACTGCCAAACTACCCCTCTGTATAGACCCTTGCTAAACCAGTTCTGGCAACACATGAGGTGCCTTCCTCAATATTCTGCTTTTCGCCAGAAGCTTTCGTCCACTGCAAAGTCATCCTCCTCCTAACGCTGAGACCCAGGGCGGGGGCAGCCCAACTCAGAGTAAAAACCCCTGAAATCATCCCAAGTTTGTTTGGTTTAGTTTATATACTGTTTGTTTCATTTGGGTTCGTTCTAGAGCATGAAGCCAGGGGCAGTCACATCTATTGCGTGTCTGCCACGTACTAACAGCCTCACACGTACTGTTTACTTTCCTCCCCACCATTGGCCCTGAGAGGCAGGCGACATCTCCCTTCTATAGATGAGGGCCTTGTGGCTCAGAGTCAAATAACTTGTTGCAGCCACCTCTGCATTATTCTGAAGCCTACACTTTTGCCCTTCCTGGAAAACTTTCCATTGCTCCAGCACACGGCCGTCCTGAGCCGAGTCTGAACAGCCCCTTCCCAGGCAGGCTCTTCTCGAGGGAAGGGTCACAGCAGCTTGCTAATGCCGATGCAGTGCATGAGGTCTAATCTTCTGCAGGAGAGACTAGAGCTTTCCTGGTGTCCATTTCAGGCATCTTATCTGTAGAATTGTGCACGTGTGTGAAATAATAGCTTGGCTCTTTATAGGATCACCCAAGATGAGGCAGAGACCCCCTCCTCGCCGGGATATGACCATAGTAAGTGGATCCATGCTACTGGGGAGCCAGCCTCTGACCTGAGACTGGCCCCCACACGTACGTTACCCTTTCCAGAATGCTCTCTTCCTGTCCCCATAGCAGCCTGTGGAGCAGGCTGCACAAGCGCTAGTTCCATAAACAGGTGGAAAGCCTGAGGTCCAGGGAGGTGAAACGAATTGCCTGTGGCTTTGTGATAGGCCTCTGCTTCCTCAGCCCACTTCCCTTTGTCTTAGGTCAGTCTTCTCAAATAAGGTGACTTGAAAGCGAAACTGGGATGAGTGCCATTCTGCTAGTTGACTTGCATACTCCACTTTTAATTGTTTAGGTACCTTCCTAAACAATACGTTGAAAAATTGGCCTTGTTTAAATGTCTGCCACTTAGTGAGCACCTGTTGGGTGCTATGCCACGTGCTGGGTGCTTTTTACTACATTAACTTAGTGGAATGCTTACAGTGACCCCACCGGGTAGACTCTGTTAGTATCCCCATTTTACAGGAGATGAAACTGACGCTCCGGAAGGGGATGGGGCTTGCCCACAGTTGTGCACACATAATCAGTATTACCAACCCAGATGGGTGTCACTTGAAAACCTGTATTCTTTCCACAGCCCTTGCTGCCTGTTAAGGTCAGAGAATATTGTCTTGCCTCAAATTTTCATGATTGTAGACAAATGTCCCAGGTTTCTTCTCATCACTCTAAAGCTGAAGGGCCAGTGACTCATCTAGATGACGATCTGAGCAGTCCTTTTCATTTTGTCCCATGGGTCCACTAGTGCCCCCTTGAGGGTGATTGCATGCCCCTGTCCCCTTAGCACCCCACCCCCCAATTCCCCACCTTCATTGCCCCGGTAATGGACTTACATCGGACTTAGCACTGTGTTGAATTGTCCCAGCCTCGAGGTCTCAACCTGCCCAAGCCTCCCATCCCACCCCAAGTGGAGGAAGAGTATTACACCATTGCCGAATTCCAGACAACCATCCCTGATGGCATCAGCTTCCAGGCGGGCCTGAAGGTCGAGGTGAGTGAACCTGGTGTCCCTTTGCCTACCTGTGATTTTCTTTTTAATTTATTGTGGTAACATTGGTTAATAACATATAAAGTTTTAGGCTTAATCAAGTATTCTTTTCTTATGATAAATTCTGTATCTATTTTCCTCTTCTCCAGTTTTGCTTCCTGGTTCATTTCAACATTCTGTTAGCCTTCAGAATTGGTTTAGGGAACCACAGTGTCCTAGAAGAGGAGCTGTTAGGAGCCCCTTAATTCCGGGCCTGGCCTCTGTATCTTCAAAACATGTTTTGGTGACAACGATGATGATGATCAATGTATCTTCGTTATATGTTTTGGTGATGAACGATATAGGCACCTCTTAGCCAGGTATCTTACATACTTGATAACTAATCTTCACAGAAGTCCCTAGAGGTCTATATATTCAGCCCATTTTACAGATGTACTTGAGGCAAAGAGAGATTAGGTAAATTGCCCAAAGTTACATGGCTAATAAGGGCTGGAGCTGGGATTTGAACCCAGGTCTCTCTGGTTTTAAAGCCCAGGCTCTTTTCTTTATGCCTCATTCTTGTGATTTTGCATTTGCTTTTATTCATAATCGTTCTGGGCTTCTCCGTAGTAAATGAAAACTCTCATAAATCGTGATCAAGAACACAAATGTTTTTAGAGCTTCTGCTGTAGTACTTTGCATATAATGTAAGCTTAGCTGATCCTCACTGATACATTTCATTTTGATTATCGTACATATTTAGTGTTCGAATTGTTGAATTTGTGTATGTGCCAATGATGACTTGTATGCCCAGAATCACCTTTAATTATTGCCAGAGCTACCAAGTGTTGATAAGATGCTGGACCCTCACATGAGGTCTTACATTTATTAGTGCCCTTTCCTGGAGAGAATCCAGTGGGACTTGTTAAGCATATTTCTATCACGTGCATCCTGCTCTCTCGGTGATCTCCGCTATAATTTAATAATAGGTAACATTAATCTTGCATCATCCGCCAAGTGCTGTTGTATGCATCAGCTTATGTGGCCGTCATGAAAACAGGTGAGTGGGTGTTAATTCTTACCATTATCTTTTTGTGGAATCACAAACATGTGTCTTGGGCAGAACCAGTCAGGCAGTAAGTGGTGAAGCCAGAACTGGGATCCAGGACTGGAGGCCCCGGGACCCCTCCGCTGCCTCCTGCGCTGGGTCTGTGGCTGCCATTCCTCTGAGCTGGGCACAGAGTGCTGCAGCAAAACCAGGCCCATGGCCCTCTCTGCCCCGAGCATTTTCTCTCCCCAGGCACAGCTTCTCCCCAAACAGGGTCCCCTTTCCTGGGCAGGGTCAGGTAGTGGGAAAGGCTCAGCTCTAGAGCCCACCAGCCTGCCTTTGACTCACATCTTCACCATTGACTAACTCGACCTTCTTTGAGTCCTCGGCTAGAGCCTCAGTTCTGCATCTGTAAAATTGGATGATAATCCCCATTTCATAGGGCGGTGTGAGCACTACTCAGATTGTCCACACATAGCACCTGCCAGAGAATTGCAGGTATTAGCTCAGGCTGCCATCACAGATACCACAGAATGGGTAGTTTAAACGAGAGATTTACCTTCTCACAGTCCTGGAGGCTGGAAGTCCACGATCAAAGTGTCAGCAAAGTTGGTTTCTACTTGGCCTCTCCCTTTAGCTTGCAGATGGCCGCCTTCTCACTGTGTCATCACATGGCTATTCCTCATTCTGTATGTTCTCCTCTTGTAAGGACAGCAGCTCTATAGGGTTAGGGCCCACCCTAAGGATCCCATTTAACTTAATTGCCTCTTAAAAGCCTTGATTTACAACTACAGTCACATTCTAAGGTATGGGGGTCAGGGCTTTGACGTATGAATTTGGGGAGGCGGGGGGACGCCATTCAGCCCAGACCATGCCGCATGCAGAGCTTCCACCCATGTGAATTTAGACATATGGTGCTAAACAAAAAGGCAACAGGGAACATAAGGTCCTAAATACCGTGGGTGAGTCCGCCCGCCGTTCCACTCAATGGGAGTGTATCCCAGAGGGAGAAGGAGATGAGATGAAACGTTTTTTTACCTCCTTCAACATCCATTCCCCTGTATCTAAACATGAGCTGAGTGTGATTCCCACATTGAAGGATATGCATTTCTCATCAGCATGGCTTGTAAACACCAGCCAACCACTTCATCTGGTTCTCAACCAAAGGAGCCGTGAGCAAGGCTAGTTTGGGCTGTTCGTGGGTTTTGCCTCATACTTACTTCTTTAGAATTGTAGCAGACACTGCTGGTGGCTGGCCCTGTACCCTGACCCACCTGAGCTGACCTCTAGCTGCGCACAGGTCCCCGCTGCCGACAGCTTCCCACCTCCTGAGGGTACCGCCCAGAAAGGGGGGAGTTAGTGCTCTGGGGAGTGGGACTGGGAGTCAGGAAGTAAATGTCCCCACTGCAGTGGGGCAGTCTGATTCTGCATGGTCTCTTGGAGGGTGCTCGGTGGGTTACATCCCAGTGGCCCAGAACAATAACCTGCTTGTAATAGGCTCTCGCGTCCCCCATTTCCTCACTTGTACTTCCCGAAATCAACTTTCAAATTAACTACCTTACCACGTCCATGTGTCAGGGGCTGCTTCTAGGAGAATCCAAAGTTAAATAAGGACCTACCCCCAAGTGAGATGTTCTGATACCCGGTAAAGTCTCTAGACATGGTCCACCATAGACGTTGTTTGGGAATCTGCTGAGCACAAATCCCTGCTTCTGGAACTGCAGGTGCATGTGGGTCTCCCAGACCGTACTGGTCCACTGGCCTTGGGACCACACGTATTAAATGCTTTCCTCTGCCCTCCCTTCTAGGTCATCGAGAAGAACTTGAGTGGTTGGTGGTACATTCAGATTGAGGATAAGGAAGGATGGGCCCCAGCAACTTTCATTGACAAGTATAAGAAGACCAGCAATGCCTCGAGACCCAACTTTCTGGCTCCTTTGCCCAACGAGGTGGCCCAGCTCCGGCTGGGGGATGCAGCAGTGATGGAGAACAACACGGGCAGTGAAGCCATTGGCCCCTCTCGGCCCCTGCCGGATGCGCCGCATGGTCCTGTGGACTCCGGGATGCCGTGGTCCAAAGACTGGAAGGGCGGTAAGGAGGGCCTGAGGAAGGCGTCTTTAGACATGTCGTCATGCGCGGGCTACGAGGAGATCTCAGACCCTGATCTGGAGGAGAAGCCCAGCCTCCCTCCCCGGAAAGAATCCATCATCAAGTCGGAAGGGGAGCTGCAGGAGAGGGGGCGGCAGAGGACGGAGCAGCTCCGGGGCTCCTCACCCAAGCCTCCTGGCATGATTTTGCCGATGATTCCAGCTAAACACAACCCCCCAGCCCGGGATGGCAGGAGGCCAGAGCCCAAACCTGACAAAAGCAAGTTGTTCCAACTGAGAAATGAGATGGGGCTGGAGTGTGGCCACAAAGTATTGGCCAAGGAAGTAAAGAAGCCCAACCTCCGGCCCATCTCCAAATCCAAAGCCGACCCACTGGAGGAGAAGCCAGACGCCACCCCCCAGAATCCCTTCTTGAAGTCCAAACCTCAGGTCAGGCCAAAACCAGCTCCTTCCCCCAGGACAGAGCCACCTCAGGGTGAAGACCCAGTGGACATCTGCAACCTCAGGAGCAAGCTCAGGCCTGCCAAGTCCCAAGAGAAGCCCTTGCTGGATGGAGAGAGCAGCCACCAGGCTGTTGGAGGCCAAGATGTGGCCTTCAGCCGCAGCTTCCTCCCAGGGGAGGGGCCTGGCCGCGCCCAGGACAGGACGGGCAAACAGGATGGGCTCGGCCCCAAGGAGATGGCCTGCAGAGCCCCTCCAAAGCCAGCCAAGGCGGCAGAGCCTGTGCCTAAGAGTGTGCCCCCGCTTCTCCAAGAGGCTGCCCAGCAGAGACCTATGGTCCCGCCCCGGAGACCACCCCCCCCCAAGAAAACCTCATCATCATCCAGGCCCCTCCCAGAGGTCAGAGGGCCCCTCCCAGAGGTCAGAGGGTCCCTCCCAGAGGCCAGAGGGCTGCAGCGGGAGGCCAGTGAAGGCAAGGCATCTCCTGCCCCTGGCCGGGCCCTGCTCGTCCCTCCAAAAGCCAAACCTTTTCTCTCCAACTCCTCGGGGGGCCAAGACGACATTCGAGGCAAAGGCGGGCTGGGGCCACGGATGGTGGGCAAGATTGGAGAAAACAGGGAGAAAGTGGCTGCAGCCCCCTTCCTCAGTGCTGACAGCCCAAAGGACTTGTATGTGGCCGTGGCCAACTTTGAAGGAGATGAAGATACCAGCAGTTTCCAGGAGGGGACAGTGTTCGAGGTCCGCGAAAAGAACAGCAGCGGCTGGTGGTTCTGCCAGGTCCTCAGTGGGGCCCCCTCCTGGGAAGGATGGATTCCTTCCAACTATCTCAGAAAGAAGCCCTAGCCTCCTCCCTCCCTGGCTGGAGGTCCGGGGTGTCCCTGCTGGCTTTACCCACATATTTAATATGCCTCTTAATTTATCATTCTCCACGCAACTTCAAAGGCAGGAAGACTGGACAACCGTGGTTTCTTCCCTCTCGTGGGTAGAGTCAGCCCTCCCACACAGCAGCCCCTGGCGGCTCAGTGGCCACGTGCTTGCTTGCTCTCCACTCAGTATCCCTGCCGTAAGGCCAGTGGCACTGCCACCCAGCTTCCCTGCCCACCCAGCAGCGGGACCATAACCCGGCAAGGCCTCCAGGACCAGAAGCCGCTATGTGGAGGAACTGCAGAAAGGGGTTTTTGTGCTGGGACCCAGCGTAGTAAGGGGCAGCCCCCTGGCACCCCATTCAGTCTGTGACGGCTTGCTCCCACTTCTCCATGTCTCTAAAAGCCCAGTGACTTTATTCACTTAGTTTCCAAAATGGCTGGTACCAGAAGGGACTTCATACTGTAGAAGTGGGCTCCACCCCAATCCCAGGGGGTGCCCTCTTTCTGAATTTGTGTGGAGGGTTTTCTCCTTCCTTCTGGTATGGAATTATGAAGCTGTGTAGGATATCATTTATTCCCAACTCTTCAATTTCAGTCACTTGATGTCATTAAATAGTAGACCTGTGTGACATCCTCTGGCATGGTGAGACAGGCCCATGAGCCTCTCAGGTTCGACCAGATGCAGCTGCCCCAGGAGTGGGCCTGGAGGTCCACTTGGTCATCCTGCCTCCCGTCTTCTGTCTTGGGAGCCTGGTTGGTCCTACAGGGATGGTTCTAGCCCAGAGCATGCTTCACTTCCTGCCACAGGCTCCGGTCCATCCCAGGGCTTTAAAATAAGAATCCCTGCCCTGCCTTGGGCATTTCACTTCTGTCTACTTAGAGCAAGAGTTTCATTAACCCCTGTTTGAAAAGGGGGACCGTTCACAAGCTACGCCCCTTGCTAGGTAGCTAGTAGGTGCCAAACTCTGTACGTGGTACTTCACATTCATGTTTAACCCTCACGACAACCCTCTCCTGTAATATTGTACCTATTTTATAGATGTGGAAACTGGAGCTTGAGGTGTCCAAGGCACACTAGCTAGGAAGAGGAGGAAAAGGGTTAGAATCCAGGCCGGCCTGACTTCCAAGCCTGTGTGTGCCCTTCGCCCTGTAAGAGGCAAACCAGCTGGGGGCAGAGGGCAAGCTAGTTGGGTGCCAGAGCCCTGTTTTTTGCTCCTATGCTGGTGTGCCCCCTGAGGACACAGCTTACGGAGCAAAGAGAGGTGAGTTGGTCTTACATGGCAGCCGTGAAAGGCCCTGGTGGCTCAAGGACCAGCAGCTGTATCTCCTCCAAACTGAGTGTAGCAAAAGCAGTAGCCCTTTCAGGAGACATACCCAGGGCCAGGCAAACAGCTCCTGCTGCTCTCTGCGGCTGTTTCCTGCTCCTCTCTGGCCTTTGTAGTTTTCTTTTTGCCCCTGCATTCTCCGTCTGGTATCTTACTGGGAGGAGCCCAGGGCAGCCCTCCCACCCATTTTGGTGCTGTGGTCCACTGACAGGTGTGTTCACGTAGTGTCATGGCCACATAGCAAAACTAGAACCCGGACCCAGGGCTTCTGGCTCCCAGCCCAGAGCTCTTGCCTGTGGACCAGGCTGCTTGGGGGTGAGAGGGCAGCACCCCTCCCCACCCCACCCTACCCTACAGGACAAGGGGAAGTGGCCCTGGCCTGCCTGCCCCAGGGCCTCCGATTCAGTGTTCACTGGCTACAATGCTTTTGGAACCACAAGACCAACTTTCCTGGGGATGCTCGCTGCCCACCTGCGGGGCCGACGGTCCGTGTGCATACAGCGCTCTTCTGTTCTCCCCTCCCCCGCCCCCGCCCCATGGGCTCTGGATGTTTCTGCAGAAGGAGCTTCCTGAGACCCACAGTAGCTTCTTATTCCTTCCTTTGGTCAATCTGTAAGCCCCATCCCCGAGAATCTTGGGGCAGCGCCCACTTCTCCTTGGCCCTGTGCCCAGAACCTGGGGGGAAAGAAGGGAGGCTGGGAGAGGGCCACCCACCTCTTAACGGTCCCCTCACTTGGGAGGAGGCCCCATAGCATGTTTTCCTGTTTTTGATTCACTTTGGTTTAAACCGCTTTGGTGAAGCTGTTATGCAGGATTTGACTACATTTCAAAAGACAAAGCTCTAAATATTTTTTTTTCTGATTCACTTTCCGCTTTCATTGCTCTTTTCAAGTATTTTGTGAACGCCTCCCGTGTGCTGGGCGCTGGGTAGGCCAGGCAGCGTGAGGCGCCCTGCCTGCCTGTGATTTTTGTTTGCTGATTCCACTGAAGGGGTTTGGCTTTGACTCCATTCCCTCCTCCCAGGGATCAGCTGAGTGGAATGAGCTAGTTCTGCCTTCCTCTGGGCAAAACATTTTCCTGCAAATGAAAGGATTTGCCTTTTTGTATTATTTTATTATTCTGATGGGACTGAAGCCACATTCTTTGTTCACCATGCCTCCTTCTCTCCAGCTCCTTTTGCCACAGTAGCAGGCCCTTCCCCAGGCACCTGGAAGTGGGGGGGTCTTGATGGCAGTGGCTCTTCCTAGGTGTCCCTGCCTGGGGACCTAGGGTTACATCATCCACGCCTGTGGCCACTATTCTGTGAGCAATTGACGAAGTATATGCAAAATTCCCCTGGAATTACAGCTGTGGAAAATGGCCTAGGCCATAGGAATAACCCCAACCCCAAGCTCTGGCAGGTCCCCGGGGCTTGAACACGCTCCCTCCTTTAACTTGGTCCTCACGACAACCCCATGAGGTGCATGGGATCAACCCCAATCTCTACTGAGAAAATCGAGGTTCAGGGGCTGAGGTCCCATGCCCAGCTTTATCCAAACAGGGACTCAGACCCAGGGTTTTTTCCTCCCCAAGGCCCTGCCATCAGCAGTGAAATGTCCTTGGGGCTTCCAGGGAAGCAGGCAGGTGGCCCTCCCCCTGAATTTGGATCTCTCCTCCCCTACCCCACGATACACATGTCAGTAGGTCACAGGCAAATGCCAGTCTAAAGGGCCAGCAAAGGTGAGGGTTTCTTCTTTCCTCACCCTTGCTTCTTTCCTTGTGATGACTTTTATTTTACATTTGGTGGTATCATCACCTCTTTGGAAAACCTGAATTTTAGGGTCACCACTTGATCAAATAGGCCTTTGCTCAGATTTTGCCCTCAAAACTTCTTTGCCATTTGGTGTGTGTGTGTCCTTTTCCCAGGGACGAGACCAGGGGAGAGCTGGGCTCCAGCTCAAACCACTTTTAATGCCAGCCCTAGAAAGGAATTGCTAGAGCCCAAATCAGGCTTCAGTAAGCCTCTTCCACAGGCCTCTCCATGTAATCAATTTTTTAGGTAGAGTTCTAGGCCTTAAAACATCTCTGAGCCCACCGGGGATTTCATTGCCAGGTGGACAGAGGGAAACAAACTTGCCACATTAAAGGCAGGTGCTGCATCCCCCCAAGGTTTAGAAGGACCTTCAGCTCAGGGATGGACAGTCTAGTATTTACTCAGCCTGTACCAAGTACCCAGAACTGAGTGGGAGAAAGAAGGAATTGCTCCTACTCTCAAATAGCGGGCAGCTCGACCTCATCAAGAACGAGAATGTCCGTGGTTTGGCTCCCATCCTCTCATTGTGCTGAGTCTCTAAGTGTTGGGTGAGGCTGCTCCCTGGGAGGTCTCGCCCTTCTCTTTGCATGGTGACAGTGGGCATCTGACAGCCTTAGCCACGCATGGCAGTCTTGTCCGCCCTCCTTAGTTGTCCAGGCCCATCCTTCAGGGCTTTTGCTGCAAACAGCCATACCATGCCATAGACCAAAGATTACCTAGTGTCACACTGGCCTGAATGAGTGCTAACGGGCTCACATTGAAGCCTCAGCGTGCGGGTGCCCACCCTTAGCCTGGAGGAATGGCTCTAAACTTGGCTATGGTTCTGACGGGGCTGTAGGGTTAAAATCAGGAGGCTCCTCCGTCCTCACGCACTCGTGGACCACCTGCTCAGGACCCTTCCAACCACCCAGCTCCCTGGGGTAATGTCTGGTTTCTGGTGCTACCCTGCCAAGTTACTGAGCTCTTCCCTCATGGACTTCAACATCCCACCTTTCTGCTTCTCTCCTTTACTCCAAGGGAAGGAAGCCTCCCTAGTTCCAGTCAAGGACAAGGGGCATCAATGTCTTTCTTGGAGAAGCCAAACCCAGTGCCATAGCCAGTAGCTTTCACCTTCTCACCTTCAGGTCTTCTGTAAACACAAAAGCAGGTGCCCCATGGCTTGTTACAGCAGTAAGCAATTCCGAGACAACGGAGGTGTCCACATTTCACCCCCGTGTGTGCCTGTCTATGCTTCTGTGCCCTGTCATAGTTACTAGCACCCATTTTGCTCTTACAGGGGTGCTGAGAAACTGGTCACCTTAGCTACAACCCACATGTCCTGCTTCAGGGAGCCACCAAGGAAATTGGCCATTTCTTGCATCCCTCCAGGAACAGTGGGCTCGGGCAGCATTGCCCCGCCACCTCGTGTCTGCTCATAAGATGACGCGGGCCATCTCTGGAAGCTCGGCACTCCTTACACCCTCTCGGCAAACGGACACATTCTGGTAGTGTTTTTTGTTTCCTTTTAACAAAAAAATACATGAGGATATATTATGTGAGGGGGGTGATGAACAATTAGCTGTAGCATGTATAGACCACATACTTACCATTAGACGTTTTCTTTCTTTTTTTAAATAAAATGCTTGACTGGTTTCAAGCTTCATTGTGAAGATGCAGTGTCTATGGATTTTATTTGGCTGAGAAAAAGGGTACATAGCTTTGTGCTCTGGCATCTTGGCCTGGCGTTTGAAATGAAAGAACGGAAGCCTACGTGAGCTTATGTTTGGGCATTGCCCAGAAATAGGGGTGACCTCTCTCTGGGCCCTAGGGCACCTTGATTCTTTTAGCTACAGTGTCCAGAAACCAACAGAAAGCTGGGTGTCTCCCACATACCCTTAGCTCCGCCCAAACTGGAAGACTTCACGTGGCCAGGGAGTCTTGAGCCTCTCCCTGGCGTTGGCCTACTGATGGGTAAGAGTGTGCTGACGTGGCTTGTGGGGTACTGCAGCGACTGCCCCACCTATCTGCTCGGGGCTTGGAGGACATGGCCTGAAGTTTTATTACTTTCCCAAGGGCAGAGAACTTCAAAGGGGGGGGATTTACATAAGTATTCACCCTCCCTTGGAGGAAACTCTAAAGAAAGCAATGCCCTCTGGCAGACCTTGCTTAGGAATAACGGCCATTCATGTACTATGTTCATGTCTGTTGCCATAAGAAGGAAAATCTCAGGCCCCCCTTGGGAGCATTTTCTCCCAAATCTTCCAAACCAGGGTGCTTAGCCATAGGATACAGGTGGCAGTGACCTGGGCTTCCCTGGTAGGTGTGGAGGGGCACGTGGGCTTCACAGGACGGGATGGAAACTGGACCATGGTCAGGAACAAAGTTCACCCCATTGCCTCCCTTCAGGTCTCACTTGGAACCAGCACACACCTCTCCGCACGGTTCCAGCAATGCCACGCCAAACACCCTCCTCTGCAGGGTCCTGTTGAATTTGTGGGTCCAGTACTCTCAATTGTGAGGCCGCTCTTCTCCGAGGCCAAGGGTTTCCATGCCCACCCTTCTCTCATTCTGTGTCCATCTGGTCCTCACCATCTTGCGACCCCCGCCTCCCAGTCAGTGGTTCTCAGGTTGCAGTGACCATAGAATGAGCCAGGGAGCTTATCACAGTGCGTATTCTTGGGCTTCACCCCTGAAAGTGGAAATCAGCTCGAACCTGCAACCCTTAGAGAGTATATTATGAGAAAATAGGCTGAATGCTCCACTTTTGAGAAACAGCCAGACTCACCACCTTGCCTGCCGTAGTCCAAGGTGTTCAAACATGGTGCTTCGTACTGTTATTGATGTCACCATTATTTTCCTGAGCATTTACTGTGTTCCAGGCCTGCGGAGCACACTACATACACGTTTATTTCATCCTCAGAATGCTCAGTGACGTAGATGTCTGCATTTTCTCTCATTCCTTTCAACTGTCAGGAACTTGGCCACGCACTTGTACAGTATAGTACAGAATAGTGGTCTTCAAATAGTTTTCATGGTGGACCTTCCTGCGTGACTAAATAAATGTATCGTGTACAAGACTGTTAGGTGGGAAATCCTTATATCGCACGCCTGGTGCTCTCTTCCATGCAAAGGGAGCTCCACTAGACTAAAGCTCCAACCTTCTCTCTCTCCCTAGGGAAAAGGAGGGACTTATCTAGGTGACTGATAATCTATGTGATTGATATTTAAGAGCAGAAGCCAGACATGCATAGCTTAGCCCCTCCGTCGTTCTTGTTTGGGGTCAGAAGTCCTCAGAGCACACCTTCCCCTCAGTCCCTTGACAGTGGGAGGCTTAGTGGTAAAAAGGGTGCTTTTGGAGGTGCCTGTGCCTGCGTCAGTCAGCATGTCTAATTTTGGGGTGCGGGCTTAGGAGACCCATGGCTGCCGCCCACCTCACCAAGCCAGGTGCCCCACGGCCTGCTCAGGAAGAAAGCTGACATTTTGTTCTCTGCCCCCAGATCCCTCTGTCTCTCTCAGTTCTGAACTCAGGTGAAAGGAGAACAAACGTATTAGGCTCCTAAAAAACTATCCAATGACTACTGATTAGGCTAATGTTAGCTGATGTACTGTATACAAAATTTAAGATGTCTAAAGGATAAGATAAAATTTTATAATTAAAAGATCTAACTTTTCACTGTGCCGCTGCGATGCTCAGACCCCCACTTTGATAGTTACGGACTTTGGGTTTGAGTTCTGGGTCTGATAAGCACTTTACCTCTCCGATACTTAGCAGCCTGTGAAATGCAGACAAGAATGTCTTTCCAACAGAGATGTGACGATAAATGGAAATAATGTATGCCTAGTCTTCAAATATTTCCATTACCTAGGGTAGGAGTTGGCAACCTTTACTTAAAGAGTCAGATAATAAATATTTGGGGCTCTGGGAGCCAAGAGGCAAAACCAGAATGTTATGCAAGGACTTACATAACTATTTAAAATGGAACCATTTAGCATGTAAAAACCATTCTTAACTCTGAAAAAATAGGCAGCTGGATGGATTGGGCCCAAGGGCTATAGTTTGCGAGCCCCCTGGCCTAGTGTATAAGCATCTCCTATTTTCTTTTCTCTAAATGAAAGCTTTTCCGCAGTGTGTTTATGGAACATGAGTCCCTCATGATCGTGACAAAGCATTGTGTGGTCAGATCCACTTGGCAAACACTGTGTGAGTATCATCCAAGCCTTCCTCCTTGGGGACACGTGTCACACACTCGCACATTAAAGGCTCTGAGAATCCTGCTGTAAAGAAGCTGTTTACCCTGCTTTCATCCAGTGTTTCCAAACTGTGTTTGACAATAGAATTCTTTTTTCCGCGTCACATTTATGAACATCCCACGGAACATACTTTGGAAAATGCCGCATAGATCCTAGAGTGCAATCGTTATTTGGAATGTCAGGGTATTCAGACGAATTTGTGCCCCATAATGCGTACATCTGAGGACTCTGGCTTGGATGGTGTGTCAGTTACTGCCTTCAGCAGACGAACCAGGCCAACTTGGTCTTCTTCGGCTTGAAGCAGCAGCTACTGAGTGTCTTTGGGGGAGATCTGAGAACCAGGCCATGTCTTTGCAGCTGTGAACATGGAATTGCTAAACTGCATTCACTGAATTTTTGATTGTGGAAAAATACGCATAATGTGAAATTTACCTTTTCACCCGTTTCTAAGTGTATAGTACAACAACATTAATTACATTCACAATGTTGTGTGATCGTCACCACCATTCATCTCCAGAACTTTCTCATCTGTCCCAACTGAAACTCTATCCATTAAACAATTCCCCATCCTCCCTCCCCCAGCCCCTGGTAACCATAATTCTACTTTCTATCTCTGAATCTGACTCCCCTAGGGACCTCATGTAAGTGGGATCATACAGTATTCGTACTTTTGTGGCTGACTTACTTCACTTAACATAGTGTCTTCAAGGTTCACCAGTGTTGTAGCATGTGTCAGAATTTCCTTCCTTTTTAAGGCTGAACAATATTCCATTGTATGTTTTTACCATATTTTGTTCATCCGTCGATGGACACTTGGGCTGCTTCCATCGTTCAGCTATTTTGATACGCTGCTGTGAACATGAGTGTGCAAATATCTATTCGAGTCCCTGGTTTTAATTCTTTTGGGGATGTACCCCAGAAGTGGAAGTGCTGGATATGTAATTCCACGTTTAACCTTTTGAGGACTCTCCGTATTGTTTTCCATAGTGGTTGTACCAATTTACATTCCCACCAACGGTGCACAACGGTTCCCCTTTCTCCACATCCTCACCAATACTTATTGCTTGTCTTTTTGACAATAGCCATTCCCACAGGTGTGAGGTGATATCTCACTGTGGTTTTGACTTGCATTTCCCTGCTGACAGTGCTGTAGAGCACCCTTTCATGCACCTGTTGGCCATCGGTATGTCTTCTTTGGAAAAATGTCTATTCAGATCTTCTGACCATTTTTTAATAGGATGTTTGTGGGTCTATTTTTACTATTGAGTTGTATGAATTCTTTGTATATTTTGGATATTAACTCTTACCAGATATATGACTTGGAAATATTTTCTCCCACTCAGGAGGTAGCCTTTTCATGTTGTTGATGGTTTTCTTTGCTGTGCAGAAACTTTGTAGTTTGATATGCTTTTAATGTCAAATACAAAAAATCATCAAGACCGATGTCAAGGTGCTTACCGCCGATGTTTCCCTCTAGGAGTTTTAAGGTTTCAGGTCGTATGTTCCTGTCTTTAATCCATTTTGAGTTAATTTTTGTGCATAGCGTAAGAGTGGTCCAGTTTCACTCTTTTTTTAAAAATTTTTTCTGTTGCAGTGGACATTCAGTATTATTTTATATTAGTTTCAGGTGTACAGCATAGTGGTCAGCCATTTATATAATTTATGCAGTGATCCCCCCAATTAGGCTAGAACCCACCTGGCACCATACATAGTTGTTACAACAGTACTGACTGTATTCTCTGTGCTGTACTTTACATCCCCGTGATTATTTTGTAACGACCAACTTGTACTTCTTCATCCTTTCACCTTTTCCACCCAGCTCCCCAACCCCACTCCCCGCTGGCAACTATCAGTTTGTTCTCTGTATCTGTGAGTCTGTCTCTGTTTTGCTTGTTCATTTATTTTGTTCTTTAGATTCCACATATAAGTAAGATCATGTGGTATTTGTCTTTCTCAGTCTGACTTGTTTCACTTAGCATAAACCCTCTAAGTCCATCCATGTTGTCCCACCCAGTTTCATTCTTTTGCATGTGGCTATCCGGTTTTCCCAGCACCGTTTATTGAAAATACTACGCTTTTGGGATGGCTGGTGAGCTCAGTTGGTTAAAGCATGGTGCAAATAACACCAAGGTTGCCGGTTCAATCCCCACATGGGCCACTGTGAGCAGTGCCCTCCTTAAAAAAAAAAAAAATACTGTGCTTTCCCCATTGCATATTCTTGGCTTCCCTGTCATAAATTAATTGACATATATACATGGATTTATTTCTGGGCTCTCTATTCTGTTCCATTGATCTGCATATCTGTTTTTATGCCAACACCATACTGTTTTGATTACTATAGCATTGTAATATAGTTAGAAATCAGAGAGTGTGATGCCTTCAGCTTTGTTCTTTTTTTCTCAAGATGTTTTGTCTATTTGGGGTCACTTGTGGCTCCATACAAATTTCTGTGAAAAACTCCATTGATATTTTGATAGGGATTATATTGACTCTATAGATTACTTTGGGTAGTATGGACATTTTAACAAAATTAATCCTTCCTATTCATGAGCACAGAATATCTTTCCATCTATTTTAGTCTTCTTCAGTTTCTTTCATCAGTGTCTTATAATTTTCAGTGTGTAGATCTTTCACCTCCTTGGTTAAATTTATTCCTTGGTATTTTATTTTTCTTGTTGCAGTGGTAAATGGGATTGTGTTCTTAATTTCTCTTTCTGGTAGTTAGCTATTAGTGTATATTTTTTTTGCATTTGCAACTTTACTGAATTAGTTTATTAGTTCTAACAGTTTGGGGTGGAGTCTTTAAGGTTTTCTATATATAATGTCATGTCATCTACAAATAGTGACAGTTTTACTTCTTCCTTTAGATGTTTTTTATTTATTTTTATTGCCTAATTGCTCTGGCTGGGACTTCCAGTACTATGTTGAATAAAAGTGGCAAGAATGGACATGGACCACATTTTTGAGGTGGAGCTCCTTATGGTTAAAAATAATTTTTAAATTTGAGTTTGTATCCAGTCATTTTAAAGATAACAAAATTCTCATAGACTCCCGTGTTTAGACTCAAATGATTTTTATTATAACATTACCTAATGTAAACCTGGCATAAACATGTTCTCATTGTAGCTATTAAATAAAACATGAACAATTTTAGAAGTTAAACACACAACTACAAAACCAAGAGTTTATCTTAACAACATTAACGGAAGAGTTAATGTTGCTTTTTATAATTATTTTTAATAGTAATATACATGTGTGTATGTACATATATGAGTGTGCTGTGTGTGTGTACATGTGTATGTGTGTGTGTATGTGTGTGTGTGTATATATATATGTATATATATACACACACACATATATATATGCTGATGTTGTTTTGCCAAAACTATATCTCCACTCACAGTGATAGAATGGAGCCAACCACATTGGAACAAGTTTTTTGGAGTCAAGTTTTTTGCATTCTGTGCATTGTGAGGATTCCTTTTTCTCTAATGGAAATACTCAGAAGGCCTTTGTTAAAACAGCACATCATGCTGTAGTTAGCCCTCATTTGGTGCAAATATATCACTTATGCAGCATCTTCGTCTGTTCGGGCTCCTGTAACAAAGTACCACAGACTGGGTGGCTTATAAACGACAGAAATGTATTTCTCACAGTTCTGGATGCTGGAAGTCTGCGATCAGGGTACCAGCAGGGTTGGGTCCTGGTAAGGACCCTCTTCTGGGTTGCAAACTGCCCACTTCTTGTTGTGTCCTCACATGGTGGAAAGAGAGCTGGTTGGCTCTCTGGCCTCTCCTTAAAAGAGTGCTGGTCTCATTCATGAGGGCCCGACCGTCGTGACCTAATCACTTCCCAAAGGCCTCATCTCCAGATGTCATCACATTGGCGATTTGACTTCAACATATGACTTCTGAAGGGACACAGATATTCAGTCCATAACATGGTAAGTCAAACATGGTTCTTTTCTCATTAGCCCATGAAAATTGGAAGTGCTAGCCTGGGACCCCAAATCACTTGCTAACAGAACTCAGTTATTGAGGGTGACATTCAGATCATTGAGAATACGCCTTTCCATCTTTCTAAAAATATCACCAAAACGGAACTGCAAACTTTAAACATTCTCATAGAAGTTTTGTCCCTAAGTTAAGAAACTGTCTTCCTATTTAATCCTAACCCTCCCCTTAACTGTGCTGAGCCATGGGGATGAGTAGACAGATGCTCTCAGACTGGAAAGTCTTGCCATCAGCTTCTCCACTCTCGTAAGCACCCTCAGTGTGTGAAGGAGGGTGTAGAGAAGCTCTGTGTTTGTTCTGGAAGGTACTTGGAAAGTGCTCAGATCACCCAGTGACTCACTTGTACACTGGGGATGGCTTCTCGGGAACACACGGCAGCAGTGGGTTAAGAGACACCTAAAGCTGCTTCTGGCACTTCATTTCTACCCAAAAATTGGTCATGGGGGAAAAAAAAGTTAGGAGTAGAGATTTAAGCAATTTAACCAATAGATTGTTTTACATGTGTTCATGTTGAAACAAACAGGGATATGTCGTGCAATGGAACGTAAATCTCGCCTGCACTTTTAAGATAAAACTACAGACTTCAAGGAAATGGTTTCAGTGGGTTGCTTTGGGCCCAGCCCCAGGCTCCAGGCCCCTTGAGAGAACTTGAGTAAGTAAAATTTAAGAAACTAAGTGATTAATCACTCCTGCCACTGGCAAGTAGGGCAAAGCCCATTAGGAGATCTTCTCTTTCTAGGTATATTCTACTCATTGAGCTTATTTTCAATCAAAACCAGATGCCCCACGGGGGATGAGCTGTAGACATTCTCAGAAATACACTCCATGTTAGTACTCTAAGTGTAGGCAGAAAGGGTTTGTTTATAAAAGCAAATGCTTCCGAGAACCTCCCATTTTTCAAAACTCTCTTAGTTCTTCTGGTCGCATAACAGGGAATGCCTATATTAAGTTCTGCCTGTATTTTTAATCACCTTAAAAAAAAAAAAACACCACTTGGTAGTTTTTCAGCTAAGGGGTACAAGTTTGGGGTTGGAGGTGGGGTGGAAAGGGAACTCCTGAATTCCCAGAGATACACCTGCACTATTCAGAATTGGGACTCAGGACTCATACGTCTAAGTTCGACGTTGAGGTGCTACCGTCACATCCTCTGCCCTTCCCTACCCACTCACAGACACAAGCTCCGTGAACAGGGTAAGGGCTCCCACCTCTGTGCTTATCACTTACCATCAAAAACTGGATGTCCCAACATCAACTAACACGTCCTTTCTGTGTGGGCTGAAAGACAGGTGCCTAGTGGTCGGCTGGCAAGTAACTTTGGTGGCAGGGAGAAGAGGGAGCTAGCATCCCGTTGCAGATGGCTCTCTTTCAGCCTGTAAGGGCTGGTCAAAGTCCACCCCTCACCTCCAGTGGTGGGGCAGTAACATCAGCCCAGAACACACGCTGGGCTATGTGGTGCCCTTGCCACTGACGTCCGTTGTGAATCCAACGTGCCCTTGCTAAGGTTCCTTCCCAGACATCTGTGCTGGCTCCAGCAGATCTGTGACAGACTTCCAACGGACAGAACTGCCAAGGCACAAGATAACGGAGTCAAGAGCCTATACGGACAGTCCCCAAACCTCCATCTTTATGCATGAGAACACAGGAACAACCAGCCGAATCCTGGGGCCTGCTCTGGGCCAGGCTTGGTGCTGGGAGCTAAAGATAGAGAAATGAGTAAGAGAAGTATTGTCTAGCCAAGAAAGGCTGGCCTACAAACAACTACAGGTGCCTCTGGGAAGAATTACAAATAAGTAAGCGTCTATACAGAATGTTGGAGTGGCATGGAGTGGGAGGGGAAACTTGCCTGGGGGTAAGAATTTTGCCTAAAAGGCCAAAAATTGGGGACCCAATAGGTGCGGCATTGTTTCCAAAACATGAGCTGTTTTGAGTAGCACCTTACAAATGTTGTCATGTCCACAACTCACATGTTCCAGCATTTACTTAATATTTTACTTGAAATAGATTAACTCAAAAGATAAATATGTTTTTTGAAGGGAAGCTTTATATCATGATGATAATTGGAAAACCTGTATAGTTTTCCGTAAATAGAAGGTAACTCTAAACGTAATGAATGAAAGCGAAATGGTGTCACTGAGTTTCAGCTAGGTCCAGTTAGTTACCTATTAAAAGTTCTAACTCTGAGGCTTACGCAAGGGCTCTCTCTCTCTCTCTCTCTCTCTCTCTCTCTCTCTCTCTCTGTCTCTGTCTCTCTTTCTCTCTCTGTCTCTGTCTCTTAAAAGATTAGCATGAGTTAAGGAGGTGTTAAAGACAAGCTAACGCCAAACAGTTTTTACTTCTGTAAGCACAAGAATTGCAGGAGTATGGAAAATGGTAATAACTTGCACACTATAATTTGATGTCATTTCATGCATATGAAAATACCACCCAAATCGCCTTTCCCACGCTTTAAAAAATACTGGATTAATTGTAATGCTTCTGTTAGGCGTAGGGGACCTGGGGCAATTTAAGCGAACCTAGATTAGACATGAAGGGACAAATGTGAAAGGGTAAACATGGCACTGGGAAGGAAACTGGGGAGCAGTAGGACATTTTCGTAACTACAAAGTGAAATCTGAACAGGACCACCCCATTTGGTCACCCTTTTCTGCATCTAATAATGCTGGATGAGGTCCGTGGTAGAAATCATTTTGATTTTAATTGAAATTCTTTGAGCCTCTTTTATAACACTACTACTGAATTATAATAAGATTTGTAAAATCCTTTGTGTGGAAGGAAACAAAAGGAAGAATTCCTTAGAGAGAAGGTTGCTGTAACAGTTACCGTGCGGCATGGTAATCCTGTGTTTATGTGTCTGTCTCCTCATAAGACTGGGAGCCCTCTGGGCAGGGATCTCCTGTTACTTTTTTCTGTCCCCTGAATATGTGGTAGATAAAGACCGGGGGAGAAGGTTGTTATAGTACTCAGTGTTTGCTGTATGAATGGGCCCACCTAGTAGGATGGTGGGAGGGGAAGAAAAAAATCAAATACTCTTGTATGCATCTGACTTATGTTTTCCTCATGTGAGACACTGTAGCATGGTAATTAATTTGAGTTTAGACAGAATGAATTCTCGCCTACAAAGTGATGATAATAGCACCTGTCTCACAGGGTTGGTGTAAGGATAAAATGACTTAACAGATGTAAAGCGATTAGAACGGTGCTAGCACATAGTAAACAGTCAGTCGGTGGTAGCTATCATTATTGTTATAGATATAGTTACATACATGAATTATCAAATGTTGGTGGATAGTGAACATTGTGAGTTTTAGATGCCTATAACCTATTTTCCTTTCTTCAGGTAGTATTGCCCTCATTTTCCTTGGAGGAACCACTTTTCCCCTACTCTCAATCCATGTGATTTGGGTGGGCTGCACTCATTGGTGGAAACAATGGACACATGACCTAGACTTGGCTAATCAGTGCAGCCCAGACTCCTGGCTACAGTTGGCTCAGTAATGGGCACATGTCCCAAGCCAAGTCAATGAGACTTGTTCTCAGGACCTTTGCTGGAGATTTGCAGGAAGAGGAACTCTTTTCTATTGGCGGTCTTGCCTCGTGGACACTTAGAAGTCTCCTAAGCACAGTTCAGGATGGTGCTGGGGAGGCATTTGGAGCAGCTACCAAACAGAAGCTGTATCCCTCACATACATGGAGGGGGCACATAACTCAGTGCCAGGCTCCGTCCTTCTCTCATCAGAAGGTATGTAACTTCAGCTAGCTGGGCTCTGAGGTAAGGGCATCCTGTTTGCCACGCTTGCTTTTAAAAGCAGCAAAAAATACCAAGCTCTACCCACCGATAGCTCTGATCCACAAATGCTCTGTGTGTGTCTTTGCTGCTTACAGCCCTACAGTTACTCCTCACCTTCCCAGGATAAAGTCTAAGCCTGTGGTTCTTCAAGAGTGTGCCAGGCATTGTTGTATAGGTGCTTGGGAGACAAAGATAAATCACACCTGCTTCCCACACTCAAGCAAGAGAAACTCAACTCAAACGGGCTTACGGGGATTAAAATTAAAACTGATTTATGGAGCTAAAAATTTGAAGAAGCAGATTCAGGCATCACTGGATCCAGTTCAGATGATTTTCAGGGCTTGGTTTTTCCCTCTTAGCTATATTTTCCTCTATATTTTGACTTCTCTATTGGGTAGGCTCTCTGCTGTTGGATAGTGGTTCCAATTTCTCCCCTTACGGGTATTCTAAGAAGCTCCAAATTTACTTCCTCCCAAATTTATGTTCAGAAAGAATGATATTAACAACAACTAAACAACAACAACAACAAAAGTTGTAAACAAACAAAAAGTCCTAAACCTGCCTCTGATTGGCCCCAATTGGGTCACGTGCCCATCCTAAACCCATCATGGGTTTGAAATACACTGATTGGCTCAAGCCTGGGTCTCAGCACCGCCCTGGAGTAGGGGATGGAGTGAGCTCCATCAGAATCACATGTACTGAGTCATGTTGCCAGATGTGATGCAAGCAGAGGGCTCACGCTGTGTGTGTGCAGAGGGCTGTGCCTTCTTGCACCACTGCCTTAGCCATGAGAACAATATACCATTTAGCATATTTCTCCAAGGAGAAGAGAGACACCTGATTCAAACCTGGACTCAGCCCGCAGCCTGGAGCGAAGTCTGGTTGACCCAACTGATATTAGCTAGCCCCAGCTGATCTGAAGACACATGGGGAGCCACAAATTATTGGGAAATAACTTTCAAACATGTAGAAAACTTGCAAGAGTAGTTCAAAGAACATCTACTTTGTCTGGATTTACCTGGTATTAACATTTTGCCCCCATTTGCTTTATCATTTGACTTCCTGATAGGTAATCTTTTTCTGAACATTTGAGAATAAGTTCATATATCAGTATATTTTACCTCTGAATTCATCAGTGTGTTTTACCTAAGAATAAAAACATTCTCTTTCAGAATCACAGAGCAATTACTAACTGAAGGAAATTTCACATTGATAATATTTTTATCTACCCTACAATTCATATTCCAATTTTATCAATTGACCCAATAATGTCCTTTATAGAATCGTGTCTCTTTGGTCTCCTGTAATCTGGAACAGTTTCTCAGCTGTTCTTTGACTTTAATGACATTTAGATTTAAAAAAAATACAGCCTCTCTCTTCTTTATTATCAAATGTCCTCCATTTGTATTTGACTGACATTTCCTCAAGATTCCACTCAGACTATGCATCTCCAGTCAGAATCCTACGAAACTGACGTTGTCATTCTCAGGGAATCCCACTTGGAGTCACACGATGTCCATTTGATCACTTGGTGAAGGTATTGTGCATTTTTTCTTCTGTATTATTACTATGTTGTGCTTGCGATGACTAAACAATCTGTGGGGTGGTATTTTGACAATGCAAATATCCAACTCCTCATCAAAATTTCCTTCCTCTATTTAGTATGCATTGATGATTTGGGCCTGAACCAATCTTTACTATTGTGTTAGTCAGATTAGGCAGTTATAACAGAATACCATTGTCGTGCGGGGTGTCAGGCGGGGTCTCATGAGGGGTCTCTAGTCCCGCTCCCCACACAAGAACGCAGGACATGGCTAGGCCAAAAAGGAACACCCACGGAGTCATAGGTAGGGGAGTCACACCACTATACTCTCACTGGCAGCTGGGTTGGAGACACAGGTACCAGGAGCAACACAATTCTCAACCCTCACTGTGCCGCTTGCAGACTCAGCCACCATCTTCTTGCTAGCTCCCCCCTTTTACTTTTTTCTACTAGCCTAGCCACGGCAGTTATATTCATGGCTAATGGCTCACTGGTTACAGCTGACGGCCAACTAGCCACAGCTGCTGGCCGTTTGATCACAGTCGATGGCCATTTACTACCTGAGCCAGCACCTTTCTATGTGAGGCCGAGAGCCTGGAAACTGCTTTTTGGGGCTCTGTCCCCACAACCATAGACTGGGCGTTTAAACAACAAACGTTTATTTCTCACACTTCAGGAGGCTGGGAGTTTGCGATCAGGGTGCCAGCAGGGTGGGGTTCTGGTGAGAGCCCTTTTCTCTTTGTATCCTCACCTGACTGAGAGAGAGAATAGGCTAGCTCTCTTCCTCTTCTTGTAAGGACACTAATGCCATCATGGGGGCTCCACTCTCACTGATGTGATTAGTATCCTTATAAGAAGTTGAATACTAACAGCTCCACCTCTAAATAAGTCAGGGCTCCAGATACATGAAGGTTTCAACATACAAATTTGGGCTGGGGGTGGGGGACGCAAACGTTCAGTCCATAGCAGCTATTATAGTTGAAAAATGATGACTTTCCAACTCCAGCCCTTCCTTCAGATCCAAACCCACTCTTCATTGCCTGCTGTGTGAAAATGGATATGGGCCCTTTAAATTTTGTGCCTTTGTCAGTTGGCACAATGTTTAGCTTTGACAGTAGAGGGCAGTGGAGAGACATTGCAGGAGGAATTCCCATTCTCTCCCTCAGTAGGCTCCCACAGCAGGGTTGGCTTCTCCAGGGCCAGGCTCCTGGGATGTGTGCAGCCTGCCCATTGCCTAGCTCCTGCAGCACAGACAGCTAATCTCATGTAGCAACTTCAGGATACCTGGCTGTTCCAGCACCAGGCTCCTGCAGCGGCAGCAGCTTCTCCGAGGCCTAGCTCCTATAAGACATGAGCCAACAACACCTTGCAAGCAGCAGCTTCCCCAGCCACTGCCTCTCAGGCAGTTTTATAGCAGAATGGCTCTGCTGAGATACCTCCTGTGAACAGCTTTTCTACCCGATGGATATCCAGCCAGTCCTGGAGAGTGGATTTCCAGCAAGTTCACTGATGTGTCACCACAGTAACCTCTATACTATTCACCAGACCAGGACCATGTCCTCTTTGAGAAGGTCTGGCTCTTAACCCTGGAAGGGCTTCTTCCTTAAGTGGACTATCTCAAGCCCAGGGGCATGGCTGCTGCTTATTCAGCCATCCTCTATTCTTTAGAATCCCCTTTTTCCCCTTCCATGAAATTGAAATATCAGACACCAGAAGATCTCTAAAGAGAAAAAAAAGTATAGACAAATATCCCTCATAAATGTAGATGCAAAAATTCTGAACAAAATTTTAGCAAATTGAATCCAACAGTATATTAAAAAGGACAAATGTTAGGATCAAGTCAGATTTATCCAAGGAATTCAAGATTGGTTTAATATTGGAAAATCAATCAGTGCAATTCATCATAATGACAAACTAAAAAGGAAAAACCATATAACCATGTCAATAGATGCAAAAAGGCATTGGCAAAATCCAAATCCGTTTTTTAAAATTTATTTATTTATTTATTTATTTATTTATTTTTAAATTTTTAAAGGGGTACAGGACTTTATTGGGGAACAGTGTGTACTTTCAGGACTTTTTTCCAAGTCAAGTTGTCCCCTCAATCTCAGTTGTGGAGGGTGCCGTTCAGCTTCAAGTTGTTGTCCTTTCAGTCTTAGTTGTGGAGGGCGCAGCTCAGCTCCAGGTCCGTTTGCCGTTGCTAGTTGCTAGTTGCAGGGGGCACAGCCCACCATCCCTTGCGGCACTCGAGGAATTGAACTGGCAACCTTGTGGTTGAGAGCTCACTGGCCCATGTAGGAATCGAACCTGCAGCCTTCGGAGTTAGGAGCACAGAGCTCTAACCACCTGAGCCACTGGGCCGGCCCCCACTTTTGATTTAAAAAACAAACAAACAAAAAAAACAACTCAGTAAACTAGAAATGAAAGGGAAATTCCTGTCTAATAAAGGGCATCTATAAAGACCTATAGCTAACTGTTACAACATAACAACAAAAAAGCCAGTTAAAAAATGGGCGAAAGGACTTGAATAGACATTTCTCTAAAGAAAAAGATATACAAAGGTCCAACAAGCACATGTAATGATGCTCAAGGTCATCCGGTCATTAGAAAAGCGCAAATCAACACCACAAGGAGATACCACTGCATACCCAATGAGGCGGCTCTCACAGTAATAATCATAATATGATAATAATAATACTCTTTATAATAAATCATAATAAATAAAAGTCTTTATGACAACATGATCATTTGGAAAATCCAATGGAATCTCTAAAAGAGCTACTAGAACTAATAAATGATTTAGCAAGGTTTTAGGATACAAGATCAACATACAAAAATCAATTGTATGTCTGTGTGCTAGTAACAAACAAGCAGTAATTGGAATTATAAAAGCAATACCATTTTTGATAGCATCCAAAAATGAAGTCCATAGGGATGCATCTAATAAAAGATATATGCAAGACCTGTGCACTTAAAACTACAAAGCATTGCTGAGAGAAATTAAAGAAGATGTAAACAGAGATATACTGTGTTCATAGGGTTGTTGGAAGATTCAATATTGTTAATATGACAATTTCCCCCCCAAATTTATCAATAGATTCAATGTAATCCCAACCCAAATCCCAGCAGGTATCTTTTTTTGTAGAAATTGAAAAGATGATTCAATAATTCATATGAAAATGCAAACAACCTAGTTTTCAAAATTACTTTGAAAAGTAAGAACAGAGTTGGAGGATTAATAACCTGATTTCAAGACTTATTGTAAAGCTACAGAAATCAAGACAATGTGGTGTTGGCATAAAGAAAGACAAATAAATCAACGAAACAGGGTAGAGTTCAGAAATCGGAACCCCCATATATGGACAACTCTTTGTTTTGCAAAGATGCTAAGGCAGTTGAGAGGAGAAAAGATAGTCTTCCAACAAATGTTGATGAACAAATGGATATCTGTATTCAGAAACATAAACACAAAAACCTTTGATCCATATCTCACACCATATACAAAAATTAACCCACAGTGGATAATAGACCTAACTGTAAAACCCAAAACTATAAAGCTCCAAGAAGAAAACATAGAAGAAAGCCTTTCTGACTTTGAATTAGGTAGATTTCATTTATGTATTCATATGACACCAACCACAAGATCCATTAAAGAACATACTGATAAATTGGACCTCATCAAAAATTTAAAATTCTGCCTTTTCAAAAGATACTGTCAAGAGAATAAAAAGACAAGGCAAAGACTGGTAGTCAGTATTTGCAACACATCAGATAAAAGAGTTGTAGTCAGAAAATATAAAGAACTCTCAAAACTCTATCATAAAAAAACAACCCATTCGCAAATGGGCAAAAAACCTGAACATATACTTCACCAAAGAAGATATACAAATGGCAGATGAGCACATGAAAAGATGGTCAACATCATCAGTCATTAGGGAAATGAAAATGAAAATTACAATGAAATATCAACTACACACCTATTAGAATGGCTAATATTAAAAACTGACCCAGGTCAAGTGTTAGAGAGGAAAGGGAGGAACTGGAGTTTTCCTACAATACTGATTGGTGAATGTACATGGTTAAGACCACTTTAGAGAATAGTCTGGCAGTTTCTTTAACACAACGAAACAAAACTAAAACAAAACTACCATACGATTCATTCACTCTACCAGGCATGTATCCTACGCAGGAGAAAGGAGAGCATATGCCCATAGACTTGTACTTGAATGGTCATAGCAACTTTACTTGTAATCGCGAAAAACGAACATCCCACATGTTGAACAAGGGATTAGGCAAACTGGTGTACCCATACAATGGAAAACTACTTAGTAATTAAAAGGAGTAAACCCTGCAATATGAATAAATCTCAAAATAATTATGCTGAGTGAAAGAAGCCATACCCAAAAGAGTACATATGTATGGTTTCATTTATAATGCAAAGTAATCTATAGTGACATAAAGCAGATCAGTGGTTGTCTGGGGACAGATGACTGGGGAGGTTCAGTAAAGAGAGATTACAAAGGGGCATAAGGAAACTTTTTGGGGTGATGGATATATTCATTATCTTGAGTGTGGTGATGGTTTCACAGGTATATACATATGTCAAACTTAGAAAAGTGTAAACTTAAGTATGTACAGTGTAGTGTATTAAAATTTTTAAAAATCCTGCTGGTTGCCGGCTGGGGAATGTACTGGGGGTACCAAAAAACATGTATACAAATGGACACTTTAGTCAGCGTTGCTCAAGCAGTAGTTCGCCGTCATCAGAAGTGTCTGGACGCTGATGGTAACCACTCTGAGCACCTCTTGTAATTGCAGAAGTCAAATGTGACTTGTATTTATCTTTTGTTATTGGTATATATTGAGTATTACAATTTTAATATGGTTTTTCCCTTTCTTAAAATGTGTATACATTTTGGGGGGACCCTCTGTATTGTAGGAGGATGCAGGAAAGGATGCAGGAAGGCTAGTTAGGAAGGTACTGCAGTTGCCAAGGTGAGACGGTGGTGGCAGCAGAGACAGAAGAAGTGGAGAGATTCAGAATGTATTTAATGGATAGAGTAAAGAGGACTTGATAATGGAATGGGTTTGAGAGGTGAAGAAGATGGAGAAATTACCAACAACTCTTAAGTTTGGGGCTTGAGCAACTGGATGGACTATGGTGCCATTTGTGGAGGATGAAAGAGACTAAGGTAAAAATAGTTTGGCAAGGAATGGGGAGAATTGAGTTTTGTCAAGGACTTGTGTTCTTTGAAATTCCATCTGTGGCCCAAACTGCACCAGGAAATGCCTGATGTGTGAGTTAAAAATGCTGGTTGCTGGACTCCACCCCAGACCTACTGAATCAGAATCTCTGGGAGTTTAACAAGCTCCCCAAGTGACTGACATCCATACTAGAGATTGACAGCCACTGGACTTCATTCTCCCTTCTCTTTTTCCCTCCTTCTTATTACTTCTCCTTCATCCTTCTCCCTTGCTAATTCTCCCTGGATAATTAGCTAAGTGAAGAAGGCCCTGAAGAAATAACAAACATATAACAACTAACAACAAAGCCCCAAAATACATGAAGCAAAAACTATTGGAGCTAATAAGTGAGTTTATCAAGGTTACATGATACCTGATCAATATACAAAACTCCATTTATTTCTATACACTTGTAATGAACAATCTGAAAAAGAAATTAAGAAACAAATCTAGTTATAAATAGCAAATTTGCTGTTTATAATAGCATGCAAAAAAATGAAACACTTAGGAATAAATTTAAAAGAAGTACAAGTCTTGTACACTGAAAACTACAAAAAACCATTGAAAGGAATTTGAAACATAAACAAGTGGAAAGACATCCATATTCCTGAATTAGAAGGTTTGATATTGTTAAGATGGCAATATTTACCAAATTAATCTACAGATGACTTAACATTTTTCCCATCAAAATTCCAGCTGTTTCAAATGGATGAAATGATAAAAAAAAAAAATTCCAGCTGTTTCTTTTTTCCTCCAGAAATGGCCAAGCTGATAAAATTCATATGGAAATGTAAGGGACCCCGATAGCCAAAATAATCTTGGAAAAAAGAACTTCCTGACTTCAAAACTTACTATAAACCTACAGAAATCGACAGCGTGGTACTGGCATAACGATAGACGTAAAGATCAATGGAACAGAATTGTGAGTCCAGAAATAAAAATCTAACATTTATGGCTAATTGATTTTCAGCGAGGGTGCCAAGACAATTCAATGGGGGAAAAGAACAGTCTTTTCAACAAATGCTGGGATACTGGAAATTCACATTTGAAAAAGAATGAAGTTGGACCCCTACCTCACACCATATACAAAAAATAAGTCGAAGTAGATTAAAGACCTAAAAGTCAGAGCTAAAACTATGAAACTTTTAGAGGAAAACAGGGATACATCCTCATGACTTTGGATTAGACAATGGTTTCATAGATACGAGCTCCAGAGCACAAGCAACCAAATAAAGGAATAGGTATATGGACTTTATCAAAATTAAAAACGTTCATGCTTCAAAGGGCACTATCAAGAAAGTTAAAAGGGGCGGCTGGTTAGCTCAGTTGGTTAGAGCCCGGTGCTCTTAACAACAAGGTTGCCGTTTCGATCCCTGCATGGGCCACTGTGAGCTGCGCCCTCCACAACTAGATGGAAACAACTACTTGACTTGGAGCTGATGGGTCCTGGAAAAACACTCTTAAATTTAAAAAGTTAAAAAAAAAGAAAAGACAAGCCATAATGCTGGGAAAAAATATTTGCAAATCATGTATCTGCTAAGGGACTTGTACTAAGAGTATATTAAGAACCTTTACAACTCAATATAAAAAGAAAAATAATCCTATTTAAAAATGGGTAAAGGATCTAAGTAGACATTTTTCCAGAAACAGATGTCAGTCTGGGCAATAGGCACATGAAAAGACATTCAGCATTATTAGTCATTAGGGAAATGCTAGTCAAAACCACAATGAGATACTCTACATATTCAAAACGGCTGCACTATTTTATATTCCCTTGTAAATTGTTGGTGGGAATGTAAAATAGTGCAGCCATTTTGAAAAAACAGTGTGCCAATTCCTTAGAAAGTTAAACAGAGTAACCCTATGACCAAGCAGTTCCACTCCTAGGTATATATCGAAAACATACATCCACACAAAACCTTGTATATGAATGTTCATAACAGCTTTATTCATAACAGCCAAAAAGTGGAAACAACCTAAATGCCCATCAACTGATAAATGGATAACCAAAATGTGGTTTAGCCACATGATGGAATATTATTCAGCGATAAAAAGGAGTGAAGGACTGATACGTACTATAACATGGATGAACCTTGAAAACATTATACGATGTGAAAGAAGTCAGTCCACAAAAGACGACATAGGATTCTATTTAAATAAAATATCCAGAAGAGGCAGCTCTATAGAGACAAAAGATAGATTATAGATTAGAGCTGGGGCTGAGAGTTGGGAAGGAAATGGGGTATGACTGTTAATAGGCCTGGGTTTCTTTTTGGAGTGATAAAAATGTTCTGAAATTGATTGTGAATATACCAAAAACAATTGAATTGTACGCTTTAAGTTGGTGAACTATGTGGCATATGAAGTATATCTCAATAAAGATATAAAAAATAGAAAAGCACACGCATGCGTGCACCCATACACAAAGAATGCAGTTTCTACAGAAGGTCTTAAGTGGATTAGGCCATGCAGGAAGTTTAGACCCATGAAGCTAGATGTATAGAGGAAATTTAACAGACCCTCCCCCACCAGAGTTTGGAGCATTGTTATGGCCCAGTTTTACAGGTGAGAAACTGAGCTATACAGAAATTTAAGGTCCTATAGCCAGAACAGGATGGAATTCAGATTCCAACCTAGGAAGTTGATAGCAGAGCTGGGGCCCTTAACTGCCACATTACTCAGTCTCCCAGAAACTTGTGTCCCTGGTCTAAGATAAAGGCAGGGTGGAGAACATCCATAGCTGAGAATCTCTCAGTGAGATTGCTCTTTTCCTAGTGCCAACTCCACAGTGCTCATCAGAAAGCACTCATCACTTGGATGCCTACCATCTGTTTAATAGACATGTGGAAGCCTTGCTTTCAGCAATTTCTAGAGCAAAATTCAGGACAAAGCAATCCCTTTGAAGATACTTAGCATGCAGCTTCTCTCCTTCAGGGAAGAGATGTGTCTGCCTACGTGAATACTCAGCTGAGAATGATCAGATAGAAGGCTCTGTGCATAGGGCCTGAATCTCAGAGCAACCTCTGCAAACTCAGAAATGTCCATATAAATGTTCAAAGCTCCTTTGTATGTTGGTTCATGATTACCTGGGACAACACTGATTCATCAGGATACATCTAATAGAGCAGACTTGTTTCTCACAAGGCATTTCTGTGCTTAAATATAAGTATAGGGTTTTGTTTGTTTGTTGAGCCTTCATTTTTATCTGATTATCAAATGAATGCAAGGACAGGAATCTCTGCATTTTGGACTATTGCTGTGAACTAGATTCCCACATGTGAAACAATCCCAAGTCAAAGTGGGTTAACATTTTTAAAGGCTCTTGAACCTCCTTGCCAAATTGCTTTGCAAAAAAGATTGAACCAATTTACACTCCCACCAGCAGTGTATGAAAATATATTTAAATGCAAATTCCAAACTGCAGAGAGTCTCTTCCTTAGGTATTTCACTTAAAAAAAAATTTTTTTAAGGCTAAGCAAAAAGTGACCCAGGATGTTAAAAAAAGTCTAATATAAAAATGGAGCAGATAGTTAAAACAGCTCTTAGGCAGAAATAAGCTTGAGAAAGGTCCAAGCAGGATGATAAAAATTTTAAGGCATCATAGCAAGAAGCACAATCCTGAAGGGACTATTAACAATTTGGCTTAGATTGGGATAGCAGTCGCCAAGAATGCTGGGTGTGGTCAATGTACCAAATTCTAGTTTAGAAAAAGCAGGGTATTTTATTTATTTATGCTTCACGTTGTTCTAAAGACGATTTAAGATACCTAAAGAGAGGGGAAGTAGCATTGTGTATGAATAATCAATCTTCTGAAAATGAAACGAACCCATACCCCTTGAACTACGGTCAGCTTTTATCTCTCCCTACACGGGATGCCTCGCCTCTGTAATCCGAGTTCAGCTTGCAACCACAATGACTGCCTCTCTATCTAATAATGGGGCACAGTGATTTTAGGGGGAATAGGGGCGGGGCAGGCAATGGGAAGGCCAGATTCGGGGTACCAATCCACTGAACTCGACACAAACCCAAAAGGTGCTGGGACCTCAGCCTTCAGCCAGGACCCCTTCCGCCGGTTACTCGGGAACCCGCCCCGGTCCCCGCCAGCGAGTCTTCCATTACTACTTCTCCGTGCCCCCTCCCACCCGAAAAAGAGCTGACGTCCGAGGGGAGGCAAGAAACTAGATTGTGCCCTTTTCCACTTCTTTCTCACTTTTGTGCTTCCTTTCCTGCTCTCTCTCCTTCCTAACCTTTCTTCTTTCGCGTCTTCCCCTCTTCCTCTTCCTTGCTTCCTTCTCCTGCCTCTTCCCCCAGACCGATCCCCGCCTTCGTCTCTTTTCCTCGGGTTGAGAGATACCCTCACTTCCCCTCCTTTCCTCTTTCCCCTCCCTCCTCCGCTCGCGGCCTCTCCCGCAGCCAATCAGCGAGCTGCCTCCCACGGCTCCGCCCCCCCGGCGGTTCCGGGCGGGCCCGACCGAGCCCAGGCCGCGGGTGCGGAGGGCGGCGCCGCGGGGCGGCGGCCGATGGGGCCTGGAGGACGGGCGGCGCGGGCGCGGGCCTCGCCGGGACGCGGGTGTGCAGGGCTGTGAGGGGCGAGGCGGGCGCTTCGGCGCGCCCGGGATGGGCCAGCCCCGGCCTGGCGAGGCCGAGCCGGAGGCGAGGGCGGCGCGCGGGCCAGGCCTGCGGGGCGGGCGGCCAGGGGGCTGAGGTAGAAGTGGGCGCGGAGGAAGGGGCCGAGCCAAGACGGTGGGTGGAGCGGCGAGGGGGGCGGAGGCTGGGCCGCGGCGGGCGAGCGGAGCGGCGCGCCTGTCCGGAGCTCGGCGGCGCCTGAGGAGGCTGAGGCGGCGGCGGGCCCGGACGAGCGCCCGGAGGTGGCGGACGAGGCGCCAGGGGCCCCCATGGGCGGGTGTGTGGGCGCCCAGCACGACTCCTCGGGAAGCCTCAACGAGAACTCGGAGGGCACCGGAGGTAGGTGAGCACCAGGGGGCAGCCTCGGCCCCCCATTGTTCCCGTCCAGGCCCGGCCACCTGTCCCGGGCTCGCGGGGAGCGCGGCCGGGCCCCCAGCGCCCCTTTGTCATCCCCTCCTCCACGTCACTCCCCGCGCCCCGCTTCCGGCCACTCGGCCGGCCGCGGGGTCGCCCCCATCTTTCCCCGGCCCCGGAGAAAAGTCCTCCGCGCGCCGGGGATGTAGCCCTCGGCCTCCTGACCCCACCGCCTCGGCTCGGGAAACTCGGACCCGAAACTGCCTCTTTGGCCACCTCACTCCGTCTCCAGCGCGTTTAATTATTCAGGAACAGGATGGCGGCGCTGGGGCTGCAGAAAAGCGAATTGCTGGGGGGTTGGGGAGGGGAGCCTCATGCATTCCCTCCGACGGGCCCCGCCACATCTCTCGGCACCCTTCCTTGTTCAGCAGAGTTGGCTGGTCTCAGCTTTCCTGAGTTTCAGATGACAGCTGCCCTGGTTGGTTCCAATTTGGCCATTTAAACCTGCAAGTTTCTGGAGCTTAGTTGGGGAAGTCTCAAGTGGCCACAGGCATTATTTTAACGAGGGGTGGGGAAGCGGTCTGCCCGAGTAAAATGTGGCTTCGCGCTGCAGCAGGAGGGTGTTGGGCCAGCTTGCTGTCGGGGTGGGCTAGTCAAATTCCTATCTGTCTTACGTAAAAGAAAACACGTAGGATACAAGCGCAAATGCATAAGAGTCTGACTTCCCATTAGGCTCAGGACTTGAAAAGTTTTTTAACACGGAACGCACGTCGTTGTCTTGTAAATAGCAGTTTGCTGAGGAAAGGTATTTTAATTCAGTCGGAGTTGTAGTCTACCAGCATAATAATAGTAATTCTAGCTTTACTAAAATGACCTTTTGCTGAGTCCATTCTGTAGCTTGTGTGCAGGTTAGAATTTTAGTTAAAGAAGAAAAAAGTTTTAGGAATAGTGAAGATGACAGTGTTGGTTTGGTTGCAACCTTATGTCAGATGTCTGAAAATGTGGAGCAGATTTATAAGTTCCTAAACTAAATCATTTGGCGATAAAAGGGTTTACAAAAAAGTTTACCACTTTTTCTTAACATACTAACATTTAGTTAGTTGTTGCTTGCCCTGTCGCTTAAGCTCCATCAATAAACCATGTACCTCTAACTTTTGGCTGATGAATTTTCTGAATTACAGGATGTTTAACCTTGCCACTTCATTAAAATCTATGGGTATCTTGTATGACTAGATTCTGGGCAAATGGTTTGAAAGCTCAGTGAAGTAGTTCTTGGAAAAATTGTCCATGGAAATGCTACTTTATAGTGCATTTCAAGTCAGCATTATTACTTGCTGGGACAGTGACAGTGAGATCCTCAGTGACAACAGAGCAAGAAGATAAAAGGGGCATGATTTAAAACACTTGAGTCAAGGTCAAATTGGGGGTCACAATGATTCTTCCTGACATTGAGGTGAGCATTAATAGTACACAAGTATATTAGTGCTTGTAATAGGTGATGGTTAGTTTTGATTATTATTTTTTCAGACGCATTTAAAAATTCTAATAAACATTTTTTCTTTTCTTGGTAATGAACTTGAGCCAATTTATTTAAGCCATTTGGTAGTGTGACTTATGACCAGCCAGGCATTATTAGCATGGGCTTTTAAAAGCATAAAGTCTTAGCCTTTGGTAATTTGTTACCAGTGGTATCTAGTTAGATAGCTATAGTATCAGTTTCTTTGAGAGCTGAGTCCTCTGGACCTTAAGCTGTGCTATATCTTTTAAAATTAAAGTTTAGGAAAAAGGAACATCAACCACCAAACCTCTTTATTTTCTTCTGGAGAGAAGGCATGGTCCTCATGTCACTGGGGTGGAGGAAGGAGCAATGTGGAATAAAAGGATTGTTTCTGGAATTTAATTATGGAATCCTTTATTCTTCATTATTGTCATGATAGTTTAAAGTTAATCGTGGTTCAAAGGAATTAGCTCAGGTGAGTGTTTCAAGAACATGTTAAATAGTTCTTGCTTATTACATTAGGTTTTTGTTGGGAAGGGAAAGATTTTTTCTTAAGGGTGTTGACACAGATCCTTTGCATTTCGAACATAATAGTGGTTAGTAGTTTTAATCTGGACATACTGAGTTATGAAAAATTCTTTTATCAACATGGAGTAAAATACAGCCTTCTGATGCTTTTCATGACAGATTTAAGATTTTCATGACAGATTTAATTTCATTCACAATGTTGTGCAAGCATCACTATTTTAGAATGGCAAATACTTGTGTGTATATTGAGAAAAACTTCCTTATTAGGTGGATTACTTCTTTGAAGGGATTTGGGAAATTTCTGCAAAAGACTGTAAAATGTGAAAATGACTTAATTCATGTTATAAGGTTTGTGTTACCTGTTGTTTTGGAATCATTTGTAGTCATCTTCCTGTCATACCTTGCCTAGGATTCAGTTTTTGAGTTTCAGCTACTTTGACCATTTTTTAATGCTTAATTTTAATCAAGACAAGTGTATTATAGAAGTAGATTATTCAACAGTTCTCTCCAAGTTTCCGTGCTCCTAGGGTTTCCAGTTGTTTTGACATTTTTACATAGCATATTCTGTGTGGTTCTCTGCCTTATTATTGTGATGCTTGGATTGGCACTTAGGACCTCTAGACGGGCTTTTGGCCCATGCCATTTGCTAAGGAATTAAATCTCTTAAGATTTTTTAAAATAACAAATATGTGGGTTAAAATAATAAAGTGAAATTAATTGAACACAGCCGAAGAGTTCTTATTTTGTTCACTTCTTTAATGACCGTAGTGATGTTCAGTGTAGGTTCTCACTTTCTGGGTGTACCATTGATTCCGTACATTCAAGTGACAGCCCAAGAAGATTGACCCTGGTGATCACAAGTTTCCAGGTTTACAGGACGTAACTGGATGCTGGACATTCGTTTCTTTATTTCAGAATGTCTTGAGAATATCATGGCGTTCTTTCGGATATCCATTTATAGCAGCGTTGCAGACACCTACTTAATGAGTAACAATGGGTTTTGAATAATAACAGCTACTGCTTATCTAGTATTTATTATGTAACAGGTACTGTGCTAAGTGATTGTGTTCTCTCAGTTAGTCTTCAACAACTCTGGGAAGTGGATAATATCTCTATTTTACTGGTGGGCTGAATCCAGGAGAAATTAAATAACTTGCTTAACATGGCATGGCATATAAATGGCAGAATCAGAACTTGAAATCAAGGCTATAATAAAGTCTCTGTTTTTCTAGTTTCATTTTTGAAATTGTAGTAAAATACATGTAAAATTTGCCATTGTAACTGTTTTTAAGTGTGCAATTCAGTGGCATTAATTATATTCACAATATGCAACCATCACCACTATGTATTTCCAAAAGTTTCCATCCCTCCAAACAGAAACTCTGGACCCATGAAGCAGTATCTCTGCTCCTCCCTCCCCTACCTTCTGGTAACGTTTATGTTTTTTTCTATTTGCCCATTCTAGATATTTCATATAAGTAGAATCATGCAACATTTACCTTTCTGTTTGTGGTGTATTCACTTAGCATAATATCTTCCAGGTTCATCCTATTGCAAAGTTGGAACTTCATCCTTTTTATGGCTGAATACTATTCCAGTGTATGTATAGACCGCATTTTGTTTATCCATTCGCCTGTTTGTGGACATTTGGGTTGTTTCCATTTTTGGCTATTGTGAATAATGCAGCAATTATTCAATATTGTGAATAATGAATTTTGGTGTAAAAATAGCTGTTTGAGTCCTTGTTTTCATTTCTTTTGGATATATACATATACCTAGGAGTGGAATTGCTAGGTGATACAGTAATTCTATGTTTACCTTTTGGAGGAACTGCCAAACTTGCCCAGGATGGCCACATCGTTTTACATTCCTACCAGCGACGTATAAAGTTTCTCCACATCTTCACCAACACTTGTAATTTCCCATTTTTTAAAAATTATAGCCATTCTAGAGGTTTTGAAGTGGTATCCCATTGTGGTTTGGGTTTGCATTTCTCTAAGGACTAGTGATGTTGAGCATCTTTCAGTATGCTTTTCTTTTTCTAATGTTAAGTGTGTTTTTCCACGACCCATCAGCTCCAAGTCAAGTAATTGTTTCAATCTACTGTGGAGGGCGCAGCTCACACTGGCCCATGTGGGGATCAAACTGGGAACCCTGGTGTTATGAGCATCGTGCTCTAACCAACTGAGCTAACTGGCCACCCCTCAGTATGCTTTTTTGACATTTGTAAATCTTTGGAGAAGTGTCTATTTTAAGTCCTTTGCCTACTTAAAAAATTTTTTTTATTGAGTTGTAGTTCTTTATATATTCTGTATATTAAACCCTTATCAGAAATATGATTTGCAAATATTTTCTTCCATTTCGTAGGTTGTCTTTTCATACTTTTTTTTTTAAGTTTTATTTATTTTACGTGTGTTTTGCCAGGACCCATCAGCTCCAAGTCAAGTAGTTGTTTCAATGCAATTGTGGAGGGCACAGCTCACAGTGGCCCATGTGGGGAACGAACTGGCAACCTTGTTAAGAGCACCACGCTTTAACCAAGTGAGCTAACCGGCTGCCCCTCATGCTCTTGATGGTGCCCTTTGATGTGCAAAAGTTTTTAATTTTAATGAAGTCCAATTCATTTTTCCTTTTATTGTCTGTGCTTCTAGTGTCAGTTTTAAATACATATTTAAACCTTTACTGATGGAGAAAAAATAAATCTGTAACCAGTAATTCACAAATATTATAACATTTGTTTTCTTAACTGAATAGAAAGCTGTTTTAAGTTTCTCTTCTCCATCTAATCTGGTAAAAAGGTTGATTAGCAGTGAAATGGTTTTTAAAAAGTTGACAAAGGTAATTCATAAACCCACTACAACTTCTTAATCAAGAGATGATTGTTGTATTTTCTAGGGAAGCATTTTAAAATCGACAAGCATTGAATACCCACAATATGCCCAATGTTGTGTTGGTTGTTGAGGTTCCAAAAAAAGGAATCATGATCCAATTTCTTGAGTATGTCAAAATCTTTTTTAGGAAAGCCTGATAAAGTGTGCACACATGAAACAATTATAAAACACTATATGAACATATTTTAAAAATACCATAAGGTAAACTGTGCAAGTGCTGAAGGTATAAAAGGAAAGCAAAATGATCTTAGCTGCTCAAAGTTGTGAGGTGTGGTCCTTCAACAAGTAGCATTAACATCACCTGGGAGCATGTTAGAAATGCAGAATCTCAGGCCCTGACCCTGGCCTCCTGAATCAGAATCTGCATTTTACAAGATTCCCAAATGATTCCTATGCACACTAGTTTGAGAAGCGCTGGTCTAGGCTTGCTTATAGCGGGGAGAGACTAGAGCGAGGAACCCATTAGGGAAAATAATGGCATGAGTTAGTGATTTATTGGATGTAGGGATATAGAAAAGAAAATCCATGTTTTTGAACCTGAGTGACCAGGAATATTGAGGAAGCTTGGCGGGTTTTAGGTTATAAGAAGGAGCTATCTGGGGAAAGCCATAGTTCACCTTTCAGTACATTAAGAATTAGTTGGCAGAAGAACTTTTAAGTTGAAACATTTAGGATGGTGCAGAAGTTCAGATGTGGAACTCCTAGATGGTCAGGATTACAAATGTGGATTTATGGAGTCAGCTGGAGGAGGTTAACTGAAGATGTAAAAGTGAATTACTGCTATAACTAAGTGAAAAGAAAAGGAAAGTACTAAGAATTGAGTCATGACAATTTCAAAAAGTGGAGAAAAGAGAAGTCACCTCTCAGGGCCTGACCCGAGGTGCTTAGTAAACTGAATTTTGTTGAATTATTGGGAAACATAGGAAAACTGGTCTGCCTGTGAAACTAATGCATCTGATTGTATTTGAGCAGATCATTCTTATAATTTCAGAAAATAATTTGGTTAGCTTTTCATTCTAGTGTGGTATTTGCAGAAATTCTAGCTGTAGTTTGTTACTGATATCCTAATACAAGATAGACTTCTTGGGCATGCAACCCCAGAATATACCAGTAGCTCTTTCGAGGGTGATGTACTTCAGAGAAACACATTCTCTACAAGACACCGGTTACTTACTTCACCCAGAATATCATGCATATCTCTTCCCTATGTATTTTCAGTGTCCCATATATTACTTCTACACATCTAACTTGGTTGTTTATTGAATTTTCTTATGCTTCTACTCTTAGGGCTGTTCCTATAATAAAAAATGAACCAGAATTGAGCAGGGGGAGGACTGAAGATTTAGTCTCCTTTTGTCCCTAGTGTGATAGGGGAAGTAAAATTCTTTCCTATTTTCCGTGTTGGTGAGCTCTGGGGCTTTATAAGAGGGTTGCATAAAATTTCATACCAAATGAAGAGAGACCTTTCTGATTTTTGAAATAGGAACCATTTACTTAATGTAAAGTAGAGGGTGGCTGATTTTACTTGGAAGAGTTGAGTTGCGGCGAGTGGACCGAAAGGAAAATAGGCAGCAAGTAGGTATAGGTTGGCAATACAATGGTACTCTGGGTGGGTAGGTCTGGTAGGTGTAAGAACTGAATTTAGGTCAGAGAAGCTAGAGATGGAAAATACTGGGATATGGGAAAAGCTGAATCCTCTTTGGGAAGAGATTTAAGCACTTGCGTTTACATTAAAAATTGATGTGGGGTGTTGTAGTCCCTGCCTAATCACCTGCCTTCCATTGGCCTAGTCCCGCTCTGTTTTCAATTTTCCACCAAAAAATTGGCACTCTTTGATATTTGCTATATTTCTATAGAAAATATTATATATAATATAGTACATTTTATATAAATAATTATGTTTTCTACTGTATTTTATATTTTCAATATAAAGGATTGAAATTTTTTCCCCAGTTAAGATTATCTTGGAATTTATGCTGGAAAGGCATTTTTAAAGAAGATGTTTGCTATTTTCATATTCCATGGGCTGTTGATTTTATCTCTGATTTTCTTTAGGAATCACTTGCTAGTGCTATATACTATGAACAGAAGATTTAAGCCATTAGAAGTGATGGGAATCTTCATTCTTCTGATTTTTGATAGCTCTATAGTCTATATACACCTCTTTTATGGAGAAATTTTAATAGATGGATTTTCTTTTCAAATCTATCTCATTTTCTTACTGTAAATGCAGTCCTTCTAATGAGAAAGATAATTCAGTGTTAATCACTAGTAAGGAACTTTTGCCTTTGTGTTAATGATTAGTTATCGCTCTTGTGGCTTTCGACCAAAACACATTCTTCTCTAGTTGCAAGAAGCGTTAGGTTGAGTTTGGTAAGCAACATGATCATAATAATTGGGCATGTTGATCAATTTGCTGATTTAGTGATTCTCTCATTTCTCCTTACTGCAGACCACCTGAATGGTTTATCTTCATTTGGTGGACCACTCACCTGCTTCTTCCTGCCGCCCCTCACCATCCTTACCCAGCTTTCTACTTCTGCTTATCGGGCAGCACTAGGCTACCAGCAAGCTCCTCATGATTCACTGGTAGTTCAAGGACCATAGGTTGAGACTTACTGACGCGTATGTACTTAAAGATGCATGTATGCCGGCCAAGAACAATTAGCATGTATTCGTCTTGTATCAGCTGCTTTGACTTGCAGTCAGCAAGAATCAAGCTTGTTTCTGAATATATTCCATCCATGTATTGAGCCGAGAGGTTAAATATTTGTACATACATTGGGTGTTATAATACCATATTTTTGCATGTTTGCAATAGAACTTTTAGAAGTTTCCATTACAGCTCTGTTTTCAGAAATGAAATTTCTGTTGAAGTTAGATGTCTAAGAAAAGTTACGTGTAAAGTTATTTTACATGCATTTTACTTGAGTCTGAAGTCTTAAGATAGACATTTGCTGAAGACTAAGTAAGTAATGAATTAGTGACGTTTGGGCTTCTCTGATTAAGTTCTTACCCTCATAGGAAACCCTTCAGATAATTTTTTGCATTTATTACAGTTGGCTTGTAGGTATAAGCAAGGTGCCTGCTTCTTTGCATTGGTGCAGATAGTTTCCAGATTGTGTTATGTGACAAGAGTATCAAAGGGGCAGGGTAACAAGTAGTCCAGGTCATTTAAGTTGCCAGTCTTCTTCATGATAAACTATCACTTTCAACTCAGGGCAGACACTTTATTTTTTAGGAGAGTTAGGATGGTTCTTCTGAAACTTAAAAATAGCCTGCCTCCATTATTTCTGACTGCCAGCTCTTGAAGCTAACTAGAAGTAGAGATATAAATAAGGCTGGCTCTGTGATACCAAGTAGTTTGTGGTCTAATGGAAGAATTGTACATTTAAGTAATTATGAAAAGTTTTAAAAGTCTCCACAGCAATGAAAAAAGTAGTGTGGCAGTTCAAAGAGTAGTGGGGAGCAGGGTCATAAAGCTTCACTGAAGAGGCGGCATAAGTTTGTCTTGCAGGAGGGAGGAGACGAGCAGATGAAGAAAAGGACAAGGGCATGTATTCTGTATGCAGAGGAAGTTACTTGTATAGCAATATGAAAAAACATGGCATTTTTGGGGACAGGCAAGAAGCTGAGGAAGAGGATAGGGGAAATGTGACATTATTAAGGTATGCTGTCAGATTTTGGAAGGCATAATTACCATAATCAGTAGACCAAGTTGTGAGAGAGTATTGTAGGTGTTACTCATTAAGTGGTTTTAAAAATTATTTTTTTTCGCTTTTTGTGCATCTGACAGTTAAACTAATTTCCGTTCACTGTTGCTTCCGAGGTTATTTTATACAAATTTCTGATACACTAGGTTGTTAGAGTTTTTACCAGATCATTATTCTTTTGCAATTTTAATGGTATTATCACATACTAAGTATAAGAAGTGTGTTTGACTTTTTTACATGCACATGTGTCTGTTTGTCCCGGATCAGTCTTTGTCTCTTGGGTCCTAAGTTTTCTGACATATGGAAAGAGTTTGGGTTAAGATTCTGCAGACCTGCCTGAGTTTTAATCTGTATTAAGAAAAGGCCTGCATTAGCTGTAGTATTTTGGGCTCAGTTTCTTCCAGTGTTGAAAAAAGAGAATGGATTAGATTATCTTTATTAAGATTATATCTAATTCTTTTCTGAAACATTTTTAATGATAATTTTCAAGTATATTGAAAAGTTGAAAGACTGTAGTACAACAAACACTTGAATACCTATCATCACCTCGATTAAACAAATACACACATACAAACACGCATACATTTGCTTTAATTGTTTGAAAGTGAATATGGACATCATGGCACCTCAGTATGCATCTATTAAAAATAAAGTTGTTCTCCTACATAACAATACCATTATCACTCCTAGGAAAATTAACTATTATTTCCTAAGATCCAGTGCACAATCAGAAACCCACAATCATCACAAAAATGTTTTATAGCTATTTTTTTCAAACTAGGAACTAATTACCATTTAAACAGGGCGTCTGTTTGTTTTTTTAATTTTTTAAAATCTAAAACAACCCTTCCCCCTTTTTTCCCCTATACATTGACTTTTTGACATCTTGCAGAATGTACCACATTCTGGATTTGTCTGATTATTTCCCTGTGGTATCATTTAGTGTATTCCTTTAGCCTCTGTATTGTCTTTAAACTGGAAATCAGCTAAAAGAATATGATTCTTTAACTATTTCCTAGGTTATAGTGGATCCAAAAATCCAAACTTTCCCCAGTTCTTTTCTGGTAACTTCCAATGCTGAGATAATCTTTCATTACTGAATAAATCTGAGCGCTTTTTTCATTTTCCCACCCAGAAAATATCCTCCCAGCCTCTGAACTTCCATAGTACTATTCTTAGAGTACTTACTCCCTATCTTCCATTTTTCTCCCTAACTTTGCTGAGGGCGAAATATTGACAGATACAATTGTATATATTTAAAGTGTACAAGGTCATGATTTGATATACATATGATTTGATACACATATACATTGTGGAACAATTACCAAGATCAAGACAATTAACACATGCATCACCTCACATAGTTAACTTTTTGTGTGTGGAGAGAATGTTTAAGATCTATTCTAGCAACTTTCAATTATACAATACTGCATTATTAACTATAGTCACTATGCTGTACATAAGATCCTCAGAACTTGTGCTTGTTATAGCAAAGTTTGTGTCCTTTGATCTACATCCCCCTTCTCCTATTTTTACAGAAATCTTCTATCATGGTTATTTTTGTGCATTACTTCTCAGAATGTAAGCTGCATTGAACCTGGGATAGAGACTTCAGTTCTCTCATAATACTTTAGGCTCAATTGACAATTGTGTGAAACACAACTTTGACTTTATAATGTTGTTGGGGAGAAAGTAATATTCCCCTGATAGAAGACTTAACTCTAGAACAAGAACTTTGTGAAATAGGACCATGTAGTGTATTGAAATCGAAGGGCTGTCAATGGAAGATCTTTGCATCCAGTCAGCAGGCTTAGCTCCTTCCCATTTTGGGGACTTTGCCCAGTTACCTTTATTTGGAATATATATATTTGCTGTGTGGTGCTTTTTATTATAATTCTTAAAAATAACATGGCCCTTCCCCATGTTTTATTTTTTTTAAATTGCTTTTAGGAATTATTTGTTTACTTGTTTATTTCCTGCCTTTTCCCACAATATTCTAAGCTCTGTGAGGTCAGGGACCTGGTCTCATTTTTTTTTTTTTTTTACTGTATCCCTCGTATCCCATATAGTTTTTGGTTCATATGCATTAAATAGTTTCTGATTGAATAAATAAGTGAAATAATGAATGGATAATTGTGACTGTTTCATCAGTTGGAGAATGAAAAGTTTACTATTTGGCTTTAGTTATTTTATTTGGCTTTGGGTGAAATTATTTTATTACCAGTTCCTTAGTTATACAAAAGGCCATTATCTTTAGAGACTTCCTTCATGATAATTAACTCTGGGGTAGTTTCTTACTTGCCCATTTGATGAAAGGAGGCAGTGATCTAATTTGCTGGTTAAGATTTCCCTATTTATTTTGTGTATATTTGTGTATTATTTTATTCAGTCACCCTTAGCAAACCTAGTGGTGATCTGAATTGCTTTGCATATGAAAAGCAGTTAACTATGGTTATGGCACATCCTGTAGTGGAATTACGATAAGCTGTCCTAGAGCTGATTTTTGCTTACATTGAATGCAGCAGAAATCCAGGTTTCAGTGTGGCCCACTAATATTATATGAACCGGGAGTAATGAAGACACCCTTTTAAGAATTCTCTGAATTTAGATTTTTTTTTTTTTTTTAAGAAGACAGCTTGGGGGATGTTGGAGGAGGATAAAGTCTGGGGACAAGTTGTAGGATAGAACTGAGCTTTGAAGTACTTTATTAAAGACTAATTTCACTTTGGGGAGTCAGAACTATCTGTCCTTTATTTATTTATCTTCTAAACCACATCCTTCTATATAAAAACTATAAAGAGCATTGTGTTTTGGGGAAAATTTATTTAATTATGCAAATATGACTATTATATATGTATAACTTTGTAACACATGTTTCATATTAGGAGATACTGAGTAATACAGATACATTTCACTTTTTGTCCTATTTTTATTTATTAAAATCGCCATTCTATGGTATTTGCACAACCAACATGCATTGAATATACCTGTGTGATATACTTCAACTTGTATGGAAATACCTCAACAGGTCCTAGCATAGTGGCTTATAAGTAATAGGTACATAATATTTGTTGAATTAGTGGATGTTACTGAAGTCACTAAATAAAGTAATGGCTTTTCAATCATTTAAGGTTTACAGATATAATTAACACATGTGAAAAGAACCATAGCAATATGTTTTTTGTTGTAATTTTTGTTTTTTAAAAAATCGTCACATACTTTTTCTTGATTCCTACGACGGCCCTTTGATTTTAAGGAAGGCTGATACTAATATTGCCATATTACAGGGGAGGAAACTGAGACATAGAGAAGTTTTGATCTGAATAAGGAATAAAAAGATTAGCACAAACTAAGCTTTGTCCTCTGTTTTCTAATTCAGAATTCTCCCCACAGATGGTGAGGGGTTTTGGTTGACTTTTCTTTCCTTGCAGCAAAAGTGTGTGTGAGTGTTTTCCTTCGTAGCAGTAAACACAGTTGAGTTGAAGTTGATGGAATGTGGTTCTTAAGGACTCTCGTGTTCACACTCCAAAATGGAGATGGCAACAGTGAAAATGAGGCGGGTCATTGTCATTGATCTTAGGCAACAAATTATATTGCATTTCACAATTTTAAACTAAGATTTTAATTATCTAACTGGATCAAATGGAAAAAAAGTAATAATCTTGCTCATCTTTTGTGTTTCTTACTCAGTTATCTTCCTTTTCATTGTTCCCTCTGCTGCCTATCCCAGACTGAATGTTTTCAGTTTAAAACTCAGTTTATTCGACCGTGACTTGAATTTAGCAGTTGAACTGTATAGGGACACAGGTCCGTAAGTGCAAGAAAAGAAGGCTTTGTCTAACCTGGAGAGAGCTTAATAAAGTTTTTCTAGGCCTGTGCTCTTAAATCACCCTTATGGAGTATTAGAAAATCCATCTGCCTTGAATCATAAAGTGATGATTGTCCCGAGAGGTAAGTTGAAGGAGATCACATGAAAGCTCTCTCTGATTTGTATATCTAGCAGTTAAAGGACGGGGACGGAACCTAGTAGTGAATGAGTATACTTACAATATCAGTGTAGGGACATTTTGACCCACCTCTTGCTTTTGTAGCTGATGAAAAGGAGCAGAGACCATCCCATTCCTGGAGTGTCTCACTCCGAAATGGGTTGCGGGGGGAACCTATGGTGGTCCCCTAATAATATAGTTTCATTATTATAGCTTGTGCTTTTTCTGGCAGTCACCAGTAAATTGCTGCCTTCGACTTCAGTTACCCTGGAAATAATCATTTTAACTTGATGGTGATTCAAAAGCTTTTGAGCCTTTGATCATTGTGTTGCCAAAAATTAACACAGAAGGCCTGCTGAACAAACCCTTCTGTGAATTTGGCTTTTGCTGCTCAGGTTTTGTGATGGTTGTATCATGTCACAGATATTTCTCTCTTCCTAAATGACTCAGAGTAGTTTCTATGCCCTTTAAATTCTCATAATTTTAAAGTGAAAAAGTGAGATGTGCCACTACAGATAAGTAGGACATATTGAAAAGTAACTTGAGAAACCATAAAATGATACCTAATACTTCTGGAATGAACATTGAATTCTTAAGACACTTAAGCTGTAACAAGAGCTCTGAGAATGGGGAGAATTGGCTTATCTGTTATTGAATGAAATGTAATACTCCTAGAAGCAAGAAGGAGACTATCTTTTTGCATTGGATGGATCATGGGATAGAAAACAGGTTCTCGTGTGTGTTTGTATTTTTGCTTTTTACGTAACAGCACTAAATGTACTGACTAGAAGTTATGATGTAACTGCATAGGGCAAGCAAATGACTGAAAAATATAACTTCTTTTTTTCTGTAACAGATGGTCCTTAAGCGTTTTAATAAGAAAATAGTAAATAGGGACAGCACTTACATTTCAATCCTAAAGGCAGGTTTTTAAATTTGGGACAAGGATGAATACTGGAAGTCTTATGTGTAGGAAGTTTTACCACTGATCAGGAGGAAGAGAGGTTTCCAGATGAAACATTGAAGGAGATGAAAATTAGATGTAGAGTACAGTTGTTTCCATTGATAAATAGTTCTGATTTAATAATAAATAGAAAGTATAAAACACATTAGCAAGTTATTTTAGCAGTAAAATCTTGGTGGGGGACATGCTATATAATTTTAATAAATAGGAAAATATTGATTGATGATACCTTTGCATTTACTCCTGATACAACCTAAAAGCTGCTTATAATGTTGCTAAACTAAATCAATACCTGGTCAACATTCAGATTGGAGCACTTGTAAGATCGCTTTTTGCCTTCTAGGTAAGAATAGAGACCAGTTAAAGCTTTTGATTCTTGTATAAATACACACTTTTATATGTATGTTCATTGTATATACTATATATACAACACGTACACCATATATACAACATATACATACATATATGAGCATATATACTATACATACTATATATTCATTGTTATATATGATCGTTTTCCTTGTTTTATACGAGAACGTGTTTAGGACTAAACCTTCTCACAATATTTATGTTTATTTTAAAGCTTTTTAAAAACTCTCCTGAAAAAAATTTTTTAAGTCAAAAAGAGTATTTAAGAAAGTATAAATCACGTTGCTCCTACTACTGCACATAAACACTTTGGTGTCCGCCCTTTCAGACTCAGGGTGTATGGTTGTGTGTGTAACATAGCTCCAGAGCACAATGGGTTTGTGTGTTCAGAGAAGTGTGAAGTGCCTTTTGAGGTCATTGCAGCTACGGCTTCTAGAGCAGTTGGACCTTACTGATGTTCTTGCTTTAGGATGTGATAGGCGTATCAGTGTTAGCTTCTCATTTTTAGAAAGAGTGGTCAGTATTTTTTCTAAAATTGACCTGGCTATTTTATAGGTTAGGACTTAGCAGCGACAACACAATGATGTGAGAGATGCACATCCCAGGACTTAATCTGAGGAAAAGCAGTGTCAGCTAGAGCAAAGGGAATACCTCACTGCAACTGGGCAAGTTTCCCAAGGCTTTATGTGGGCAGTTGGCAAGAATATAGTATTTCTTACTGTGATTGATAGTACTTCTTTCTGAACAGTGCAGTTAAATAACCTAAAAGTAAGGCTGGGATTTTGTAATGGTGATGATCATAGATGTAATTTAAAAGGATTAAATGACATCCAAGATATACGAGTAGCTCTCTTTTCCCATGAATCTAACCCAAGGGCAGTAGAGTTTCTAATAGTTTTTCTGTTGCTTTCTTTGCATCAAATATCACTTTCTTTGTAACTTGGTAGGGAGATAGAGAATCTGATGTTTGCGTCCCAGTTCTGCTCTGCATTTTGTGTCAAAATCATGGACAAGCCAAAATATCATTACATTCTATGGCTCTGTTGAGCCTTCTCTGATTCTTACCTGTTCTTAAAAGCAAGAGGTCTTTGGCAAATGAACAAAATTCAAGTGAAGTGTGTTTACCAACATTTTTGCCACACTCTTAAAAAACATTAGAATTTCTTAAGCGTTGGAGACTTGAGATTGAAAAGGGAGACCACCTTGAATAAAGAATCTTGTGAACTGCTGAGCACTTACGGTAGTTACTCCCATGGCAGTGGGGCTGGGCTTGGCACCAACGTGCTTTTGGTAATTGGTATATGCTAGCTGGGAAATAGTGTGTTGTTGGGGCACCTAGGATCAGTGCCAACGTGGCATGCTATCCTAAGCACTGAGTCGCACCTTTGAAACCTCATGGAGCCTTAAGACCTTACAGATAGATTGATGATGTAATTTCACTTTGGGAGTGTAGGTCAAAGTCTGGGACTACGTTGAAAGTGTGTTCTAGTAACTCTTAAAGCCACGAGGCAGGGTAGTCCTAGTGGGTAAGACTATGAACCTTGGAGTCAGTCAGTCTGGGTTTGAATCCCAGCTGTTCTATTAGGCTGTATGATCTGGGGGAGATTTGTTATTTTTGTTCATTTAACAGACATTTAGGTATTGTTTTTTATGTGCTAGGCACTGTTGTAATTGCATGAGAAGTCTTACCGCATTAAATGTCTGTAACAATCCTATGAAATAGATACTACTGTTTTCTCCCTTCTCTACTTCCCCAACTAGGTATTTAGCTTTTTAAGTTTGTTTCCTCATTTTATGATGGAATTATTGAGCAGATTCAATGGAACAGTATATACAGAGGGTGCCATTTGGGTGCCAAAAACATGTATACACATTTTAAGAAATGAAAACTATTAAAATCGTAATACTCAATATATACCAATAACAAAAGATGAATACAAGTCATGTTTGACTTCTGCAATTACAAGAGGTGCTCAAAGTGGTTACCATCAGCGTCCAGACACTTCTGATTACGGCGAACTACTGCTTGAGCAACATCGACCAGAGTGGCCACTTGTATACACCTTTTTGGCACCCCTGGTAGATAACCACTGCACAATGGCTGGACCATCATAAGCATTCTCTGTCCATTATTGTTACTATTTTTTCTGAGAACAGCAACATTTTATGGCAGACTGTTACCTTCTTTACCCATAATGTGACAATCAGAATGGTAAGGGTCATTCCCCCTGTAAGGTCTTCTAAATGGTTACAGGAACATTCCTGAAGAATTTTGAGTTTATCAAGGGAAGTTTAAAAGGGTCTGATTCTGTCCTGAAAACAAACAGCACCCTTATGGTGTCTTAGATCTTTGGGGCCAAGTGAGATCTAGTTTTAATATCATAATTGCTTTCCCAAACCCAAATCTGTATCCAAGGGATTATCAGAGGGTCACAAGTAATTTTTTTTTTTACTTTTAATTTAATGACATCTATTGTCTAGTATTATTCAGATTTATCCAGTTGTCCCAAAATGTCTTTTATAACTTTTTTTCCACATCAGATTCCAAAGTTCATGTTTTGTCTCATTTGGTACAGACCAGTTGTTCTCAACTGGGGACAGTTTTGCCCTCCAGGGGATATTTGGCAATGTCTGCAGATGTTTAAACTTTATCCTTTATATTTCCTATAAACAAGGTTTACAAGTTTAAGTAGATTCAAGTTAAACGTTTTGGATAAGAATGCTTCATGTTTGTTTTGTATACATCATGTTGCAGCACATCAAGAGGCTAAGTTTGGTCATTTGGTTAAGGTAATGGATGTCAGATATTTGCACTGTGATATATCCTTGGCGGTTAGCAATATATGGTGTGATCATGATGCTTTAGTATTATTGATTGGTGATCCGACCTGAATCAGTTACAGGGCTGTAAAGAGTGTTTGGTTTAAATATGTCATTCGCTTCTTCCTGTATTACTGGCATTCTTCAGTAAGGAAGAGCCTTTCTTTTCTCATCTTCCCCTTTTAGTAATGGTAGGGATTCATGAAGTTTCATTTCTTCAGTATATTGCAGTCATTATTTTTGATGCTCCAAAATGGACGCAGATGTTGTCTCCTGCACACTGTCTCTTTTGAGCCTTTGAGGCGATCTCATTAGGTTTTTGAGCACTTTCTTGCCTCCCTTGTCTCATCCAAATGTCCCAGGCTTGCATTTAATTTCCCCAGTCTTAGTCATAGAACTAGCCGTTTCTCCAGGTAGCCTTACCACCTGTTAGTGGAGAGTGGTTTTAGAACTAAGATCTGGGAGCTTGGTACGCTCATTGCTACTGGGTTGTTTTTCTTTTCTTTTTCATTAAAAATCTTGGTTCATGTTGATGTTAATATAGTTCCCTATTTGCTTTATCCTACAATAAATGTCAAATGCTTCAGAGTTATAGTAATTAGTATTCTGTGGGAATTCTTAGTATTTTAGCCTGCTGAGTGAAGTTTAAGATGTCTTTGAAGTTTGTTTTTTGTTCCTTAGAATTTATCCCACTAAAGATGCGTACTCAGAGTATCATGTTCAAAATTAACTGGAAATAACTACATGGGGTCGGTCCCCCTAACCCTCATGTTGTTCAAGGGTCAGCTGTGTGTGTGTGTGTGTGTGTATGTGTGTGTGTGTGTTACACATATATACACATGTATGATTTCTATTTCTACTATTTCCTGAAACAAAGGGTACCACTATATATGCACTGTTCTGTATCTTGCTTTAATTTTACTCGTATATTCTGGAAATTACTCCATTTGAGTTCATAGGGCTCTTCCTTATTCTTTTAGTTGCATTGTACTTCATTATATGGATGTACCACAGTACATCCATTAGGTTGTTTGTAATACAAATAAGCCTGCAGCCTATAACCTTTTATGTTTCAGATTTATAGAAGTATATCATGAAAAGCAGAATCCTAAAACTGGGATTGCTGAGTCAGTGGGTGGGTGAATAAGTGATTTTTGTTAGATGTTGCCAAATTCCCTTCCATCTGGGAATCCTTTGGATAATAATCTTATGGGATGTTAGATTCCTGTCATAAATGTAGAAGAGTGTCTGTTTCTCCACAACTCATCAGCAGTCAGATTCCTGGATTATTGTTACCTAAAAGCAGAAGAAATAATTCCCACATAGTTTTCACTTGCCTTTCTCTTATGAGTAAGGTTGAAAATTTTTTCATAATGTCATTTACCTTTTTTTTTTTTGCTTATACAAAAATTTATTTATATAAGATTAAATTTATCAATCGTTCCTCATTGCTTCTGGAAAAGCATTTGTTCCTAAATTATAGAGAAATTAATCCACATTTTAGTTTTTACATTTAGACTTTCGATTAATGTGGAATTCATTCTGGTGTACAGTTTCAAGTATCCACTCAATTTTATCTTTTTCCAAATGGTATCCCATTTTTCTCCCAAGGACTTAAGATAAAACTTTTATTAGATATAAATATCCATGTATGTATAGATTTTTTCTGAACTTCATTCTGTTCCATTGATCTAAAAATTCATGTTTTGCGCACTTTTAATTGTAGTGTTTTGTGTTTTTTTTAATTTTTTAATTTTTTTTTGGGAAACAGTGTTTCTCCAGGGCTCATCAGCTCCAAGTTGTTGTCCTTCAATCTAGTTGTGGAGGGCGCAGCTCAGCTCCACGTCCAGTCGCCGTTTTCAATCTTTAGTTGCAGGGGGCACAGCCCACTATCCCATGCGGGAATTGAACCGGCAACTTTGTTGAGAGCTAGTGCTCTAACCAACTGAGCCATCCGGCCGCCCCTGTAGTGGTTTTATAATATGTTTTAATATTTGTAGGGCCAGTTCCCTTGTTACACTTCTTTCTCAGGATTCTCTTAACTGTTCTTGTTTTTTTGTTTTTCCATATGTGTTTTAGAATCAAGTCATCTAGCTTCAAAAAGCTTTTTAAAAATTATTTTGATTGAAATCGTTAAATGTAGATATTATCTTGGGAAGGATTGACATCTTTATAATGTTAAAGCCCAAGTACAAGAGATGTCTTCATTTTGTTTAAGTCTGCTTTTGTAACTTTCAATTTAAAATATTTTTCCTGATACAGGGGTTTCATTCCAAGTGTTTTATTTTTTCTGTTGCTATTATAAGTGGGACCTTTTCTTCCATTATATCTTCTATCTGGGTATTTTTATGTATATAAGAAGGCTTACGTTTTATATCTTGCTACCATTATCATTTCTTTTATAATTTAATTTTAGCACTGATTTTCTTGCATTTTCCAGTCATACTATCATATCATCTGCAAAAGATGGTTTGACCTCTTGCTTTCTGTTTCTTACACTTCCGATTGTTTTGTTCTGAGTGTGCTGACTGACAATCGTGTGGTGTTAATTAGTGGGGGGTAGTGGGCTTCCTTGACTTGTGTGCATTTCTCCCTGGGACTACCCACAAATTAAGAGAAGAAAAGGTCCCTGTAGTCCAAAGAATGTAACTGGATAAAGCCGTTCCCCCACCCAGTAGAATGAACCATCTGAGCATTTAATGTAAAATGTAAACGGAATGGTGGTCTGGTGTTAGGTGACCATACATATTATATTCTTAGTCCAATTTTAGATAATGTTGCCCTTCTTAATAAAGTTGGTTTTTTGTGTGTTTGTGGGATTTAATTGTATGCTTTTGTAACATTTTTAATAGGACTCACCCATTAAGAAAAGTCCTTGAACATATTATGTTGCAAGTAGGCTTTCTGTTACCTATTTGTATGCTCAGGCCATTGTTATGTAGACTTACATTCTGAGAAACAGGGCCAGGAAGTCATTATGAGGTAATTACGTTGTTTTTTATTCCCTCAGTAAAGCTTAATTCAAACAACATTAAAAATTATATACTTTGTGCCTTTAATTGCTTAGTTTTTATAAACTTCAGGATAGAAACATAGTCAAAGTATTCGTTTCTATTTATTATAAAATAGTAGCATTAAAAACGCTGTATGTAACGTACTAAGATAAGTATGCATGCATGTAATCTGTAGGACCTGATCTGTTACAGATGCTGAGTACTCCCAGGTTGAAGCTGATAGGCCAGAAAACCGCGTTACCTCCTCCCTCACTGTAGGGGTCCTCATTGGTGAACATGGTATCTCCAAAGAAGTGAATTAGGTGATTGCAGAGGGTTGGAGAGCTGATGCTGCTTGCTTAGTTTTTCCTTTGTCCAATCAGATACTCCTTTGGTTATAATGAAGGGCGGGGGGGGAAGCTGGATCAGTGCTACTAGAAAAAACTCAACACATGCATCATTTTGAATGAACCTTTGTAATTGATTTGGTATGTAAAAGAAAACACATTTCTCAGGCCAGTAAGATATGCAGTGCGATAAGGGAAAGAGAGCTCTGGACTTTGAATCTTGTCATCTGGGTTCTAGAACTGGCTCTTTTTGATCTTGAACAAGTTTTCTGTTCTTGTTAGGTCTTACTTTCCTTTCTGTAAAATAATAGTAAGGTTGGTTCATACCATCTAAGGTCTCCTCCACCTCTAAATTCTCAGACAATAAGAAGATGTGGGTATGGTATCCACGGGTGGCATGTTAATGCCCTTATTTTAGGCATTTTAATCCCCATATCCCTAGTTTTATTTTGGCAGTTAGTTATTTTAGGTAAAGGAATATATGGAGTGTGTGTGTGTGTGTGTGTGTAGTGCATTTTAAATTTACTTGAGAATAAAATATTTTACGCGTACCCTTTTAGGCTAGCACAATCTGTTATGGAATGGTTCTGTAGGATCTATTCTTAACTCCCTGAGAGTGACAGGAAAATTTCCCTTTCATTTTCGTGATCTTAAGACTTTTCTAATATAGGAACATTGTCCCCTATTCCTTGCCATGGTAAAGTCTTCAGAATTATTTGAAACATTGTGTCCTTTGGTGGTGATCTCTTTAAATATTCAGTTGTTAGGAAAACTGATACTTCCATTTTTCAGTATGTTAAAGCTGGTATTACTTGAGTCAAATCTTGGTATTTACCTTATCTTTGCATTATGTCCTCTTCTTCATTTGAAGAGTTGGATTATTAAATCAGAATTTTCAAAGAGGAACCAAATGCAGGAAAACAACTATAAACATTTCGTTTTGGAAATCATTGTTTTTATCAATAAAATCTCAAAATTAGTTTTGTGCAAAATGCATCCAGTTGTGGAATAAAAATATTTAAGATTCTGTTGCTATTTAGATCTGAAAAGCAAACCTTTCTTGGGTTTTCTCCATGTTAGATCTATTTATTTGTCACAGAGTGGGGAGAAGTATTGAAAGGTTACAAGGAAAGATAAGGAGTAAATGAATGGGATTAAGAGACTTCTAAGAAGAAGGTGAGTTTTTGGCAGTTTTGAAAGTTAGTAAATGTGAATTTATTAAAAAAAAGGTATTTTCTGAAGTAACTTAAATTGATTTTTAAACATTAGATTTCTTTAAACTTTTGTTTCTTACATGTTAAGCCATAGACTAAAACTAAGTATGGTTGGTTGCCTGCAATTTAAAGATTTAGAAACAAATTTGGGGAATAAGAGCTATTTCTTGTTTTTAAATTCATTCTTGAGCATAGTACTTAGTCCCAGATGTATGAGTGAAACTCTTGGTATCAGGAGTTAGAAGATGAGTGAAACATATACCCTGGAAGTTTCAGAGCATAAAATGTAATCTAATTGAGTATACATTGTTCACATCTATTCATAACTGAAAATAGGTGACTTGGTGCAAACATAGCTACTTACCTCCAAGGGTGATTTCTGTGTCCAAATATTTTCAGAAATACAGGTTTGTGATATCAGCTAAAATCAAAGCACAAGATTTGGTGAGCAAATTAATAAATGTAGAGGAAGTGTATGACAATCATAGAACTATTTTTAAAAGTAAGGGAGGTTAAACACTTATTTGTAGTTTTATTGTATACCAATCATTATTGTAAGTGCTTTACGAATACTAACTTACCAAATCCTCGTAAACAACCCTAAATATTTATATGTTTTCACAGGAGAATGGTTGAAATGTTTTTGCTAAATGTCCTTTTTTTTTCCCAGTTAGTTCACTTAGCAAAAGTAAGTTAGGCAATAAAGTGCATCTAGTTTCTTTAACATGAAACTTTTAATCTCATATTTTGCAGTGAAAATTCTGCACTGCTCAGTGGTTTCACTAAAATAATATTTTATGTTGCACAGTCTTAAGTATTTTAATGGACATTTGATAGGCAGATATTCTGTATTACATATGTTTGTGATATAGGGAAAAATAATAAAGACCCAGACAGCTTACTTCATGTCACAGGCATTTATCTTGTCTTACTTACTTTTGCAAAAAGTAATGACTTTGGGACTTTTGACAGCAAGTGGATTTGGAATGATGATTATTCTTATACAGCATAATGTGTCATCTGTCCTTTTTATGGGACTTTGTTCTTATGCCTTCTGCAGATGTGGGGAGACGAAAAAGGCTATCTCATATTGGTAGGGAAGGTACCTTTACTTTTCCAAAGTATTTTTTCTACCTTTATTATTGAGATTGTTGGATTCCTCTGTTTGAGGGCTTCTTTCACTTTCTTTGGTGCAAGTACTGAGATTGTGAAAGTTTTGTTGTTTTTGTCTTTGCCTTGTGCTTTTCTCACAATGACAGAATTATACCAAATTATCTCTGGTACATTTAATACTTATGTACCAGACAGTTCTCTGGAACTACTCAGGTAGGCCCAAAACTATTCAAATGGGTATCTACCTATCACCTGTCTTCCATCCCCGCTCAGTAAGCTAATACTGACTGGTGTTCCTAAACTATTTCTGATTCATTTAAAGGTTAATGTAGCAGAAAATAAAATTGACCTAAAATGAAAGATTTTACCTTGTTGGTGGAATCAGTAGGGAATGGGATGAGATTATCTGACATTCTGAACACCTTTTGGAGAATAATGCTCTATCTGCATTTATCTGTATTATTTGGAAGATAACAGTGAAAAGTCATTGTATAGATTGTGTTTTCTCACATTTGAATTAAACCTGATAGTCAGATCTATGGCGTTATCCTTAGTGGACACTCAGTAAATATTTGTTAAATAAAGCACTTGGTTTCTGTTTCCAGCTTTGCTACTAAATAGACAGTTTCCCTGCTCTGCTATCTCTACCCTTTAAGAACTCAACTGGTTTGCATTTCACTAGTATAAGTTAGAGGGTCAAAAAGTACAGTGAGTTGAAGTACTGAGTGTTTTAAGAGAAAAACAGTTGGCAGTTGTGGCATGGTGTGCCACTCTGAAGGCGAGAGGACGAGACCTGATGTATGCCGCCTGGAGATAAAGTGGCCATATTGGGGGAAGTGAGTATGGATTAATCCAAGTATGGAACCGGATATGCTTTGCAGCATTAGTTGGTCCTGTCTTCCGGGAACACAGTCCGGTACAAGGAAGTTTGCCCAGGGGCTGGAGTTATTTTGTTTTATTTCTGTAATGAATAGCCCAGATTCATTTGGCCCTGCACTAGTGAGGGCGTGGTTAATTTCATGGATTCTTTAGAACCATTTTGGAAGTAATTTCTTTTAAATTAGTGTTCTTCCTACAATTAAATATAGAACATCGAATTTTGATGCACACCCTCTCCTTCCCACCTGCTCTGTCACTTATTTCCCACCCACTCTTACCCAACGCTTTATCGAGCTTCAATTGTCTTTTAACCTGTTCTTCCATCTATCAAACTATTTCTTATGTATGGCATGGTATAAGATTAGAATGGTACTGTATGTCCGTAGAGATTAGTGATTATATGCCAGGTAAGTATCTGGGTGCAAAGAAGCTGCATCAGACTTGTTCTCGCACTATGACTATGTTACATTCCCTAAGGAACTGTTCGGCCACTTAGGGCAAGACAGGAGTGGACTCTTGCCCTTTTTTTCCTTCTCTTTTTGGATCGGAACTAGAGTAGGGTGTCACAGTTCTACTCCTGGTGGTTGGGAGCCTCTCTCTTGGCCTTGTATCAGGGTCACCTGTTCCAATCTTAGTTCCCCCAAAGAGTGAAGCACTGGTTCTATCCCTCTTCCTCACCCCTTTCTAAGTTAGCTCCTGTTTGAGTTTCAGAGAAAGGCATTCACAGGTCCTTGACTGAAATCCAGAGGGGGATCTAGAGGAAGCGTCCCTGTGATCAGGTTTCCTTGTGGAGCTGGTCGTTGAGCTGTTTTTCTCTGGACACTGCAAAGCAGTCTTTGCCAAGTCTGGGATCTCTTAGTTCCTACTTTCTGGCTTCATATGTCCAAGGGTCCTGAGAGTCAAGCTATTGTTGCCATTTGATTCTTCCTAGAATCTCTCCTCTCAAAGTATCTCTCTTTTATAGCATTCTTTGACTCTTTTTAAATCCTGTCATTATATTCTGGTGAAACACTTACTGCTATTTTTCTAGATAGTTTTTTAAAGCATCCTTTGGAGAAGGCATACTGAGTGGAAAAGAGCTATTAACTTGTCACTGGAAGTTTTGGATGGAGTCATCTAATATCTCCATTTGCTCTTGCAGTTCCAAAATCAGCTAGGGGAATTTTAGAACACAAGAATTAGCCAGTAGGCAAACTTCTAGCTGTAGTTTTGATGAAAGAATCAAAGAGGAATGACCAGATAATTTTTAATACATCTTTTGTAAATTTTGGTTTTGATGTCAGCCTTTTATTTTTCTTCCTTCCCAGTTGCTTTAGGTCGTAACCAGCCTTTGAAAAAGGAGAAACCCAAATGGAAAAGTGATTATCCCATGACAGATGGACAGCTGCGCAGCAAGAGGGACGAATTTTGGGACACTGCACCAGCTTTTGAAGGCCGTAAAGAGATTTGGGACGCCTTGAAGGCTGCAGCGCATGCTTTTGAGAGCAATGATCATGAACTGGCACAAGCGATCATTGATGGTGCAAACATCACATTACCGCATGGTAGGTCATACTCAAGGTCAAAGGGGAACTCAGTCAGCTCATTCCCAACAGCAAGAAACCAAACACCGTGTTTCCCCGAAAATAACACCTAGCCAGACCATCAGCTCTAATGCATCTTTTGGAGCAAAAGTTAATATAAGACCCGGTCTTCTTTTCCTATAAGACCAGGTAATATAATGTAACATAATATAATGTAATGTAATGTAATATAATATAATATATAATGTAAAATATATACTGGGTCTTATATTAATTTTTGCTCCAAAAGACGCATTATCGTTGATTGTCCGGCTGGGTCTTATTTTCAAAGGAGCAGGGTGGGAAGTGTTCATGTGCTTGCTGTGCATTATTCTACCTTTTTTAAAATGTAGCAAAAGGAGCATTTCTCTTTGCTTCTTTGTATATCTTTCAGCTGGAGATCAGTTTCCTTTGTCTATATTTTTATGTTTAAAAAAATTTTTTTTTTTTTTAAATTTTATTGGGGAATATTGGGGAATAGATGTTTCTCCAGGGCCCATCAGCTCCAAGTCCAGTCGCCATTTTCAATCTTTAGTTGCACGGGGCACAGCCCACCATCCCACGTGGGAATTGAACTGGCAGCCTTGTTGTTGGGAGCTCACACTCTAACCAACAGCCATTCGGCCGCCCCTGTTTTTTAAATATGTTTAATCTCAAGAAAGAGAACATTTGTTCACTTGATATTTTCTAACTTCCATGTAACCTAGCTCTCCATCAAGGTCCCCCTCCCACTGCCTTGCCCCAATCTTTTAGAACTTCAGCATCACTGGTCTGCTGTCAGCACTGCAGAAGTGGTCTTGAGCTGTGGAGACTCAGTGGATGCTTCTTTAGTCATTGGAGTTTCTCAGGAAGCCTGTTTTTAGCATAATGAGCAAACCTAAATGTAGAAAGAGTCTTCCGTGTTCTTCAGGACAGTTTTCTATGATTGTAACCTGAGCATTATTAGAAACCTCTCTCCTTTACTTAGGAGTGTGACTGTATGACCGCCATAAGCTTTAAATGTTTCCAGGGACACACATGAGGTGTGATTAAACAATACAGTGAATGTTTAAATAAAAAAAATTTTACAGTAAAAGACATATTACTATTAATCACCCTCAAAATACTCCCCCTCACTTCGAACACATTTATGCCATCGTTCTTGTCACTTTCTGAAGCAGTTCTGAAAGTCCTCTTTCGTGAGTGTCTGTAGTTGCGCTGTTGTTGCTGCCTCGATGTCCTGAATTATTTTGACTTTGGGGATGATCCAGAAGTCACAGGGTGCCGGATCTGGTGAATAAGGTGGATGAGGACACACCGTAATGTTTTTATTTGACAGAAGTTGCTGTACCAGAAGGGAATTGTGACATGGAGTGTTGTCATGATGGAGGATGATTTATGGCACACTTTAAAACATACCTTCTCACAACCATAGTTCATACCTGACTGACTGCACCAAACAAGTTGAAACTTGTCACACACTGTTACTAAGTTTTGATGCGCTGCTTCCCATATTGAACAATCCCTGCCTTTCCATTGGATGGCACTTGGCAGCAGCAGTCACTGTATTTTGTGATCACAATGAAAAGGTTCTGTCACACATCGCTTCTGGTACGGCAATTTCTGTCAAATAAAAACATTACGGTGTGTCCTCATCCACCTTATTCACCAAATCTGGCACTGTGTTACTTCTGGCTAGCTCTTCCCCAAAGTCAAAATGACCACAAATGGTAAACGTTTTGAATCAATTCAGGACATCGAGGCAGCCACGACAGCACAACTAAAGACACTCACAAAAGAGGACTTCCAGAACTGCTTCAGAAAGTGGCAAGACCTATGGAGCAAGTGTGTTCAAAGTGAGGGGAAGCATTTTGAGGGGGATTAATGGCAATGTGTCTTTTACTATAATAAATGTTTTTTAATTTCAACATTCACCATAGTTTTTTATCACATACGCATCCTCTTGCTTGGTGTCCTTGATTAGACACATTTATAATAAAAATTTTCATGCTACACTGGGATTTAGGTGTTATTATTGTATTATATTCTTTGTTATTTTGAGTACTGTATAAATTTATTTTTCATTTCAGCTTTTCAAGTTAATATTTTTCTAAGTTGTCTTTATACCCCCATATATACAGAGGGTGCCAAAAAATGCCCAAAAAATGTATATACATTTTAAGAATGAAAAAACCTGTATTAAAATTGTAATACTCAATATATACTAATAACAAAAGATGAATACAAGTCATGTGTATACGTTTTTTGGGCACCCCTGGTACTTATATGCATTGTTTTCTACTCATTGTCATACCTTCATTGTTTCTTTTTCAGTATCTTCCTTTGTTTATCTACATTTTCAGAGGAACGGTGCTTTTCACTGTTTAATCATCTGCTTTATGTCCTTTGACTCTTTTTTAAATAAAAGATATTTAACTTAGTATTCTTCCCAATTTTCCAAATCTCCATTAATTTTCTGAATTAACTGTGCTTCCAAGAAACTTTTTAAAAATATATTTTTCAGAGTTGTCCTGTTCTTTATTATGAAAGCTTATTAGCATGGGTTTGTGTTAATATGATCCTTTCTACATTGAAAAATTGATGACAGAATGCTATTTCAGTATGACTTTAGTCCCTGTTTTCATGGATAGTCTCTGAATTCTTTACCTTTTATATGATTGGGGGTGGACATCATCTGACTCCATTCCCTTTTTCAGTTCTACAATTTGTCTCCAAATACTACCTTTATATAATATATAGAGAAGAGCCTTCCTTTAGAAATAGTTCTATTGTCCTTTTTCTTAATGCCTATATCCTATTTATTTTTATATTTTTAATCTTTTCTTTTTCAGTTACAATTGACATACAGTATTCTACTCTGCCATCTTGTCTGGAACCTTGCGAATTTTTAAAGCAAAATATGTTTGTATTTGTATAGGCCTGCAAGTGGTGGGGAAGAAGAGTTGTTTATCTGTGATTGTCTTAATTTAGAAGCCTGAGGTCCAGAACCTTGGAACTTTGACTTCCTTACTTTGTATTTATTATAGTCACCCATCAGAGTATCTGATTGTGTTCTATAAATTGTGGCCTCGGTTACAAGTTCATGTAGGCAGAGGAGCTCTGTTTAATGGAAGGCGAGAGCCCATGCCTGTCCTACTGGATACAGGCTCAGAGCTCTATAAAGACTCCAGTCCCTCATCTCTGCTTATCTGTGTGAGTTGCCTAGAAAAGGGATATTGCTGGCAGCCCTACTAACTGACAGAAAGGGAGACTAATTCTTGGAAGTTTGAGAGCGTTGCATGAGCCTCTACTCCCCTTCTATGTTTAAGAAATATTTTCTACTTTAGTGTGAGAGAATCAAACTGATGTCTGAGTTTTCATCTTTCAAAGCTCTGTAATAACTTTTTGAGTGTTAATATTGGTACCCTTGGTTGAATTCTCTTGTTGTTCATATCTGAAACTTACTAGTGTAATATTTCTTAGGTGGACTTTTGAATTGTATTCTGTATCGACTCTAACTCACCATCAGCTTATAATTTATTTAGTTACATGCTTTTACCTAGACCTACTTAGTGATATTGCTGAAATCCCTTCCATCTTTTTGGTGTAATTACATATTTGAAATTTTACTTTGGATATATTTTGTGTTATACCCTATACATTCCAAAGTACTTAACCTTTTGAGTTTAAAATAGCATAGACTTTAGCCATTGTTTAGCTCAGGCTTTGATATCAGACCTAATCTTACTTCCTGCCTCTATAGTATTCCTTACAGTTATGTGACTTTATGCAGATCATTTCTGTAAGCTTTCGTTCTCTCACCTGTAAAATATGGATTGTGACCACCTACCCCATAGGGTGGTTGTATGGATTAAATGTGATAATAGCACATGTAAATTGTTTATCATAGTCCAAAAAGCACTTTGTAAGTCGTAGTGCTAATGATTGTATTTCTTGAATTCTGACATTAACAAGTCAATTCCTTTAATTATATTTTGGTTTAATTAAACCAAAATCTTTAATTATAGATTTTGATCATTTTCTGGATGTACTGTCTACTGGTAACATCTTTCTTTGGCTCTTAGGGGACTCTGCCTTGGGCATGTGCCTAACGGAATTTTGAGATTGTGTTGATTCAATGGCAACAGTAGTAGATTTATTAATTGGATACCAAAGCAGTGAGGACATAGTTTAGGATCATCCCACACCTGATCTGTCCCTATCCCCTTCATCTACCTCTGTCAGGGTTGCCTGTAAGAGTAATGAATTGATCACAGATGATCTGAAGAGATCCTGGGACATACTCTCCTTTCTAAGCTTTCTTCAATCACATCTTTCTTGTTTTTATCGCACCCTCTTTGTCTTCTCTTCCCATAATCCTTTTATTATTTCAACCTGGTTCGTATTATCTTCCCAATGTAAATAACTATAGAAAGTTCTTTAAAGTTTGAATACTGTATGAAAATGTCTTTGTAAATGTTGTTTGTGTATGTCTTGTATTATCTGTGTTGTCTGTTTTATTAGATTCTATGCTCAATATAAGCAAGGATTTGTATCCTTTTTGGTTTACGTTGTATTTAGTATCTGTGTTATGTACACAAACATTATGTGTTTGTCAATGGCCTTTTTGCCTATGTGTTGACAAAGGAAACAACAAAAACACCCTTTCTCCATGTTTCTTCCTTCCTTTCTTTTTTTGTATGGTGGTTCCATTGATTATTCTTGTCTCAGTTCCAATCATGAGGTTGTACTCATTGTAATCCTGCTTTGTCCAAGCACAAAATAATTCTGTATTTTTTAATTATCTTCCTCTATTAGTATCAGTGATAATTCTTTAGTTCATTATTCTCAAATGGCAATAGGGCTTGTTAATAGAGAAGTTGGTGTCATAACCACTGAGGAATTTCATATGTGTGCGTGTATTTTCACTTTGGAAATTATGACGCAGGCTGAGGACGGTGTGGACGTGTGTGTTACGGAAAAGCTCCCTGGATGATTTTGATATCTGGTACCCCTTTTGCACAGCCTCTCTGTCCTAGAAGAGCTTTATTTTTCATGATTTACACAGCATTTCTCACTCATGGTTTTAAATTTCTTTTTTTCTTTTTTTCAGTTTTATAACTTTATTCGACAATCAGCAGTTAGTTCTCATCCACATTAACTGTTTGTAGATTTTTGAATGTGGTGACAGGTACGTAGGTAACCAACGCATAGAGCTGCTTTGGCGAGCCGTCATCCTCATTGCGCTTTGTGGACAACCGCACCTGGGGCGGTATGGGACAGTCCTTACTCCTTTGGCCCAGACAGCTTGGTTGAGTCTGATGTCAGTGCGCACATGTGGGGTTCCCATCTCCTTCATGGCAAATGTCCGAATCTCTGTGAGTGTCCGAGGGGCGCACTTCTTGAAACCCACTCCATGGATCCACTTGTGAATATTGATGGTGTATTCCCTGGTTACTACTTCATTGATGGCAGAATGGACCTTCTTCTTCTTTTCTTGCCGCCCTTCTTTGCAGGAGTCATCCTGACGGGCCCAAGTTGGAAAGCCATGGTTTTAAATTTCTTACTGAGCTTATTTCCTTTTCAGTGATTGTTATTTTGCCATTACCTAAACATCCTGAAAAAATTTCTTAGTATTTTGCCAGTGAAACTAGGTTATAGATTAAGTGGCTTGCCCAAATTAGTGTAGACAGGGTAAAAAAGGTGATTATTATTTTCATTTTTCACAGAGTTTGGGTTCATAGTAACTGTTCATTAATTTTCAGTTAAAGTTTGTTCAGAAACAGTATCCGTTTGTCTTGTAAAGATGGGGACTTAATGCCTCTTAGAATTATTATACAGAATATTAAAAAGGATTTTAAAAATTGCCTCCTCCCCTTTCCTACCTTCTAATTTCCTAGAAAGGTTGTTTTTATTCTTTTAGCATCTACAATGAATGTGTTTTCCATCTCCCTACAATTAAAATGGAAAAGCTCCCCTCTTACCCTTCTTGTGTAGGAGGAATAGCCACTCGCTATTTCTCAAACACCTTTCTCGCACTTAAAGATTTAATTCCAACTTTAGTCTTCTTACTTCTTGTGGCTAAACGTTACCAGTTCTTCATTTGGGCTCTTCAAGGCCTGTTTCTTTTGTCCTTTTTCATGCTGAGGAGTATGAGAGGTAGAAAAGAATTCTTACAAACTCAACCTTTTTTTAATCACTTTCAAAATATAGGTCGGAGAGGAGTTGCCTGGAAATTTACCCCCCCTTTTTCCTCGTATTCTTATCTAAAAATATCAAATGTACATAAATTAAATTATGCCCTTAAATACAATTTAAGATTTTTAAAACTAAGGTACTTATAAATTGCATAAATAGAGCATTTCTATGTATTACGGAGCCTGTATGAGGAAAGAACATTTGGACTGAGAATCAGGAATAATAAAATACTAATTATTCATATTTTGAATTGATGTTATTTAATTCCCATGCCTGTAATAATCACCTACAACAATCCCCATTTTAAATCGATGAGAAAACGGAAGTTCAGAGACGTTATGTCATTTTCCCAAGGTATAAGTAAGTCATGGAATCGAGATTTTGAACTCAAGTCCTGAATCTAACAATAACTAATAACAGCTTAATGCCACGGCCAAGTCATTTCATCTCTATTTTCTGTAAAGTGACTGCATAAAGTAATCTTCAATGTTAATTTCAGGTCTAATGTTAATTTTAGGTCCCTCGCATACTATTTAGAATACAGTTGACCCTTGAATAACAGGTTTGAATTATGTGGGCCCACTTCCATGCAGATTTTTTTCAATAAATACTTTTAAGTGTATTTTTTTCCTTATGATTTGCGTAATAACATTTTTTTCTCTAGTTTATTGTAAGAATATGGTGTATAATACATATAACGTACAAAGTATGTGTTAATCGACTATGTTACCAATAAGGCTTCCAGTCAACAGTAGGCTGTGAGTAAAGTTTTTGGGGAGTCAGAAGTTATACATGGATTTCTGACTGCACGGGGGTAATAAGGTCAGTGCCCCTCACCCTTGTGTTGGTCAAGGGTCAACTGTACTTTAAAATAATATATGTACTTCTATTAATACTAAAGAGAAACAGAAAGATTCTTTAAGACACGTATAAGCAGGAAATGCATATGTGTAGGCCTCGTTTCTATTTCCCTTAAGAGCTTTAGAGGGCCCATTAGGAAGCAGGCCATGAATTCTGGGTTCTTTAAAGGTCCCTATAAGAATCTGTCATTTAATAAACTTAACTAATAAGTTAAGTCATGAACATAAAGCTTAGGAATGACAGCATGAAGATACATTGCACACACGGGAGACAGGATTTTCACCAGACTGTTGTGTTTAGAAATACAACAGAGCCTTAAGAAAGGATCTGATGACTGAGTAATCATAAATTAATTGTTATATCCTTTTTCTTTCTCTCCTCAAAGAAACAAAAATGATTTAGAGTTATAAAATATAAATTTATCCAGTCCTCTGCTGCTTCCATCCTTTTTCTTCAATTAGAGGAGCAGAGACCCTGAAACAGCTGAGGTGGGAGGTTGTCCCTGAGTTAGTAGGCTTGTCTCTGTAGAAGTCCTCCGTTCTTTGCCGTCCTGAGTGGTTGATGTGGGTGGAGGGAAAGCGGGGTTCCTGCTGTGGTCCCAGGGAGTATGTTGCACCAACTTCGACTTGCATGAGGCCAGGTCATACTTAAATAAACCTCCGCGTCCAAGTACTTCTGGTCTGTTCCTCTGCCCCTTCCAAAGAGCTGGGAATGAAGATCATTGTTCCCTTAGAAATGGGGCAAAATGTTACACAAGCTCTTAATCACGGTCTAACCATCATGTGACTTTCGCGATGCATACAAACTGAGCCACTTGCGCCTGTGCTTGCCAGGTGAGGTGATTGACTTGGTGCTCTGAATGCCAGTCTTGCTAGTTTGGTGGAATGAGATAGCTAAACCTGCTTCTCCTAAAGCCTGACTACCAGGTACAAGCTTAATATAATTCCCAGCAAAGTGTTTGCATGAAAGAGCCTGTAATTTTTAGTCCTGAAGGACTGCTCCTAATATCAGGAGGAAGGGTACTTTTTTGATGGCCTTTTTGACATTATTGTAATTCAGGTTTGTAGAGAGCCACATGAAGCAGAAAGCAGTGGACTCAAACTTTGTGAAACTTTGATCCTCGTGTTACTGCTATTGGTGAGCTCTTCCCCAGAAGCCTGGTTCTGACATTTAAAACTTGTGTGAGAAGGGAAGCAACGTTATTGAGTGTTTTCTCTGTATTATATATGTTAGGCAATTTTGCATGTGTTTTATTATTTAATCCTTACAACTTTGTGAGGTGGATACTGTAATCTTTGAGGAAACGGTCAGATTGTCCAAAATTATGATCTAACTTAAAATTTAGGTGTGATCAACTCCAAAGCCACTGCTCCTCCTTTCAGGTTCACAGTCTTCTGTTCTCCAGCAGGCTCCGAGGGCCACCTGAATCAAAGTTCTGACCACTCTTTCATCCCTTTGCATTCTGTAGTTTCAGTGTTCCTGTCTTGTTTAGCCGTGTCCAGCTCTGTGTTTAGGCCTTCCTTTGCCATAGGAAGTCACTTTTGTTGAAAAGTAGACTTCATGCCTTCTGGGTCAGTGGAAAAGAGGAGTCAGGAAGAAAAATGACGTTTCCATAGACTTTGGAAGAAACCCCCAATGTAACAAAAGCCTTGCAGCTCTAGGACACTGCCTGCCTAATTTCGAAGGCAATTTTCCATATCAGATTGCCAATGTATTTTAAACACTAAATTTTTGAACTATATTGAGGTTTACTGGAGTATGTGAAACAGCACACATTCAAGTGTACAGCTGGGTCAGCTTTGACATGTACATACCCATGAAACGCCACAATAAGGATATTTTCATATCCCCAGAAGTTTCCCTATGCAAAAATTGATTTTTAAGTTTTTACAGGTTTGTTTATGGAGCTTTTTATCAAGTGATAAAAAATTTCAAGACTGAGATGCAGTCTTACAGAACTGAGCAGAAGAGTAAGGAGTGGGGCCTTTGAACGCCTGAAAAGACATTTTTCTTGACTTGCTTGAGGAGTAAAGTGTTAGACTTTCTGGCATTTAGTAAAGCTATTTTTATTGTTTGGCATGTAATTTAGTTTTATCTTTATACTTTCCTTGTGAAATATTTTGAAGCCTAACTAAAAACAGCCATAGAAAACAGTTGACCAAGGAAAATAGAATATCTGAGTCAGTTATCTAGATAGAAGATAAATAAAAACAACTTCAGGAAGTTCTGTATGAAACCAGAGCAGAAGGTGGAGTCTTGGCAGCTTTCTTCCTACCATGGGGAGCTTTCAGCGCTTCCTGACCTGGGGAGGTGATATGCCCTGGCAGTCATCTACCTGGTGGCCATCTGTCTCTGCTAGGACTCGAGGTCTACAGTGGGTTTGCGAGGAGACGGAAAAAAGTGTGTCCTTCCACAGAGGACGTTTGGTGAGCAATGTAAGCAGCCTGGCTAGAACTCCTTTAGAACTAGTGAAGAATTGCTCAATGAACTGTACCCCTAATGGCCAGTGGGGGTAATTAAGACCTTTTATAAATTGCAAATGCAAACACAGATGAAAGTGATTTTGGAAAGGTAGAAAAATCCCTACATTAGCAACTTTTAGAGTGGTTCCTTCCCTTTGTGTTTAAGCACACAGGGTTTCTTTAAAGCAAAACTCTCCATCTTTTAGCTGTGCCCTATTTTTCACACATTCTCAATATTTGTGCAAATATTGTAGATGAGACAGTGACAGTAATATGTCCATTTTGTTACTACATATGGCGGCCTCACAGCAGTGATGCTCCTTTTAGTCACCATTTTCTTTTGCCCGATCTTCCACTCCCACTTCCTTGGACTTACTGTCAACGTCACTGGCAAATACGTTGTCGGCCGCGTTGGAACTATTGGTTTCTTCCTCCTTGTCGTCCGTGTTTGTTTTTTCATTCCTCTTGTGTTTGTCCCCTGCCTTTGTTTCCAAGCACATTTCCTGCTTTCCATTAACCATGTCACTCACCCGGGAACCAAGCCCTGTGCTGTGCATTTACTTCTTCAGGAATCCCATTATTCACTGTCACTTACTGCGATCCTGGAGAAATTACTTCTCTCTGCTTCAGTTTTCCCATTTGTAAAATGAGTATAATAGACTTAACTTAAAGGGCTACTGTGAGGATTAAAAGTTAATGTATATAAAATGCTTAGAGCTAGAACTAGTAAGCACTCTTTTTCAGTTTTATTAACATATAATTGACTTACATCACTGTATAAGTTTAAGGTATATAGCATAATGGTTTGACTTACATATATTGTGAAATGATTACCACAATAAGCTTATTTAATACCCATCATCTCATATACAGTAGTAAGCACCCTTAAGTGTTTGCTTTCATGTTTAAACTTGTACGTTTGAGATTATTACTCTACAAACTGCTTTTACTCTTTTCCCCAATACTATGTTTCTTCAGTTATTTTTAATAATACTTTATGATCCCAGATATTTAAAGCTATAGACAAAAATATAATTAAATCAAATTTGCCTTCGTGGTCTGGATTTTTCCCCCTATTTAGTTTTTACTTTAATTTGAAACTAGAGCATATTTATAACTCAGATTATAATTTGACAGGCAGAAGTAAGGAAAAGAGTGCATAAACCAGAAAACTTTGTGTTAAATACAACACAAGTTACCTTTCCCAGAAATATTAAAGTATGGGAGCTTCTAAGCAATAAGGAGTCTGGAGAGCTTATTTCCAGCATTATAGATAGGAGCTCTGCCTGAGCTGGCATAAGAGATAAGCTGTCCAGCTGTACCTCTTCCATGGAGTTTTTATTCTCGCCCATTCAAATCTGAAAACTGAACCCCTGCCTTGCTGGGCTGAAGGGCAGAAGTGAAAAGACTCGGCTTTCCATTGTGATGGAGGAGTGAGTATTCAGATGTAGGAAGAGCCTGAGTGTCTATTAGATTTTACGTGTGTGTTGAGGTTGGTACGCACTACTGTACAAAAGGCCGCCATGACACCTCTTGTCCTAGTTTCTAGGGAGCCTGAAAATGTAGACGCCTGTGTTCCTGCAGTTTGCTTTTGTTTGCAGTACTGCTGTTTCCTATCTGTTGGGGTGCGTGAAGGTAAAGAAGCATGTATGTGAACCTGGAAACCACTTTAGAGGTCAATTTGATTCTGCCTTATTTTGCTGATGGAGAAAGGTATTTCAGGTTAAAGAATGTTGCTCAAGGCTGTACAGCTAATTAATAACAAGGCTGGGAATTTCATCTTCGTTTCCTGATTCCAAAGGTAATTATTTGGAATGATGCCTCTCTAAGAGAATGTTTTTCTAGCAGAACAATTGTGTAAATATGCTCTTGTACCTATCAGGTTGACATGACTGACCCCCCCAATATCAGTGGGATATGTATCTGAAGGTGTTCCCTTAATAGAGGTGGTGGGTGTTTAGTGAACCCTTCACTTCCTTTTGTTCTCCTGATGGCCAGCCCGTCTGAACGGCACTGGTAGGTTTCTTTGCCTCAGGACTAGGCCATATGAAGTATTTGAGTATAAACAGTGAAGTTCGCACGACTGACTATACTACTTCTGTTTATAAAGAACAGGTATTGCAATGTAATGGTTACGAGTGTAGACAACTGCCGGTCATCACAATTGTACTTGAAGTATATCCATTTCTACAATAGCAGTATTCCGATTAATTAGTGAGCAACACAGGCTGAGCAATATTTTTCAACAAAGGAAAGGGGAAATTTGTGTGTGTTGTGCCTGGTGACTTAGCTCGCGCCGCAGCCCATATGATGTAACTTAGAGAGCGGACCTGATCGTCCCCGTGGTGGGTTGGCGACTGTTCCAGTCTCATTTCTGATGCTCTGTGTTTTCAGCCTGTTGGTCGTGGCCACACAGATCAGTTCAGTAACTTATTTGTTCATTGATAACTTCCCATATTCTTTAGCCTGTATATAAGTGTTTTGACTATGGTAGATGCTTTTGTTCTTTTATCCAAATTGAAAATCAGCTGACATTAATGTTCCAGTTTGAGCAAAGGACACATAAATAACCTTACAATAAAACCTTCATTAATTATACTTTTAAGCTCCTCAGGGGAAATCCTTGTCATTGTAGTGCAGTTTATGCTTTATAAAAAAATTAGTCTTTAATACCTTCTTTTAAACCACAAATGCTTTTTTCCTTCCTTTGAGCCAGCTGGTTATAAACTTGTACCCCTTTTGTTCTCCCTCTCCCATTTTTTAGTAAAACAACAGAAATTTATTCCTCACAGTTCTAGAGGCTGGAAGTCCAAGATCAAGGTGTTAGCAGGCTTGGTTTCATTCTGAGGCCATTTCTCTGTGCATGTGCATCCCTGCTTTCTTGCTCTTCCTTTTTAACCCCCAGCTTCTCTGTAATAGGTAACTAATTAGGGTTAAATAAAACACCCCTCTCATTTCTGTGGTAATTTTTCTGATGAGATTCATGTAGAAGCCAGGAGCTAGCGGCATCTCTAGTTTGTGATCTTCTTGGACTAAGGCCTGAGGACCTCAGAACCTCTAGACACTCAGAAAACTGCTTTAGAACACTGCGTTGTGAGGAATTGGGCTTAGGGAGCTGTTTTAGGCTTTTTCTTTCTTTTTTTTAAGGTAGCTGATGAAGGTATCCCAGTGTAATTTGAATTTTGTGTGCTTTCTTGACCTTTATCTTTTAATGAAAGTGCGATTCGGTATGAAATGACTTAGATGAGGTGAGAGTAAGAAGCTAGCGTCATGGTTAATGTAGAGTTAGGTAAACACTCAAATAATTGGTCATGGGCCTTGATTATCATCACTGATGGTCAGTGACTGGCCTTATTTTAATTGTTTTCTCTACAATGGCAAGCTAGCAAGAGACGTGTGAGCATTTTGCGTGGTGTAAGCAAGCATGCATTCATTTAGATTAAACTCTCATTCGTATCTTCTTCCTGCAGGTGCACTTACAGAATGCTACGATGAGCTGGGAAACAGATACCAGCTTCCAGTCTACTGCTTGGCACCGCCAATCAACATGATCGAGGAAAAGAGCGACACAGAGACTCTAGAGATCCCCGAGCCACCTCCCACTTCTGGGTATGAATGCCAGCTCCGTTTGCGCCTTTCCACGGGCAAGGACCTCAAACTTGTGGTCCGCAGTACGGACACAGTGTATCACATGAAGAGGCGGCTCCACGCGGCAGAAGGGGTGGAACCGTGTAGTCAGCGGTGGTTCTTCTCTGGCAGACCTCTCACTGACAAGATGAAGCTGGAAGAGCTGAAGATCCCAAAGGACTATGTTGTGCAGGTTATAATGAGCCAACCTTTGCAAAACCCAACACCAGTTGAGAACTGAGCTGGTCCTATTGGCTGGTCCCCAGATCCCACCCCCGCTCTTTTTTTCTTGTTTCCTACTCTATAGCGTGAAATTTATTTTCACTGCTCTGAATTCCGTATGAATGGATTTAGTTCTGAGGAATTACCAGTGAAAAATTCCATCTGTGATGGAGACCAACAAAATTAATTAATAAAACAAAGAGCTAGCCTTTGAGACTCATGTAATTACAATTTCTAATTTGAGGGGCAGTTAGGAAATAGAAAATCATTTATTTTAAAAACATCCAGCAACTACATAATGGCTGTATTTAAATGATTTGAATTGTAAATAGAATAGTGCATCCATGAAGACAGCACCAAGCACCTTGTGAATACAGAATTTTTATAAAAACAAATCAAATATAATTTCCAGATATCAATAACAGTTATAAAACTTGAGCTTTTTAAAATGTAAATTGGAAAGAGCAGTATTTGAGTTTTGCTTCTATTCTGGTCTTAATTCTTCGCTCAATTAATATTTAGTCATAAAGGATTAGATACTGGCAAACTGTGTTTCGGTATTGCTTCCCACCACTTACGTTGAGCTCTTTATTTACATTCACACTAAGTTTTGGTGCCTTCGAGCACATTGATGGCAGGCACCCTTCTGGAACACTACGCAATAATTTAGTCAGTGCAATCAGATCTCTGATCTTCAACGGGTAGTCAGTTGGATACTCTTGTCCTTGCTGTATAGCTATTTTGCAATGTCTGTATAACGAAGCTGTTTCCATAGCTAGGCTTAGAAGATCAGTACTATATCATACCTTAATTGTTCTCTTTATTCTTCTTGGAACTTCTCAGAACTAACTGTGTCCCCAGATGCATGGATACTGGGCCAGGGAATGCAAGGAGTCAAGTACAGCTATTCCGACTGTAGGATAATAAAGTAATTGTCTCTTCTCCCCTAGTTTGCAGGAAGGGTGTGAGGAAAACTCATTCTCTCTGTGCCTGAGAGAATTGTACCTATTTTCAGTCTTTTAGAGGATATTCCAACTTATATTTGACTAATGTGAAAGATTTACTGACGTCACTTAAACATCAGCAGTGAGACCAAATGGTGAAATGTTGCTTCATACTTTAGTGCTTTCCAGCTCACTGTTACCTTAGTTATGGTGGATGACAGTTTTCCTCTCATCTTTCCCAGCAAGGAGGCAAATTAAGAACCATCTGCAGATTTGCTCATAGAGGACTGAAAAATCTGGTAAGATAACCTGATTCTTTGATACTATGACTGGAATAAAGCTGCTGAGGATATTTAATTTGGAGCCTTCTCAAGGTTTGTTTCATTAGAGGGGGGGTTACCACATGATCACTGTACCCCTGAGAATATATGAGATGGAATAGTAGAGGAAGAAGGCATGTATGCAGTTTGCAGTTGGGAAACAAACCTCCACACCTGTTTGGATGTGAAGCACCATTATTAATTTCAATGGCAAAATGAAACTGCTAATTAGTTTAAATGTAATGTTTAAAAAGGTATTAAACTTCCTATAGCCTATTAGATATAATTTATAATTGTAATATGTCATGTTTCTGAGAGCTTTAACTACTTCCTTTTTAATGCAACTATTTTAAACATTGTGGCTACATTTAATTTAGGTTTGCTGGTAATAATTGAACCTAAATTCAAGAAGATACAGCAGCATTAATTCCAAAGGAGTATTTTTGTATATGGAGGTGGAGGTATGTGAGGGCATTTAATGCTCTATCATTAAAAAGTTTTGTTAATTTGTGTGCCACACTGAATAGCAACATCTCTCAAAGTTTGTCAACTGGAAAAAAAATTGTTCAAATCTATTTTTCTTAAGTAAATTTGGCTTTATCATCAATAATCTATGGTTGGTAAAAAGTCTTTTTTGTTTGTTGAGGGTTTGGACTTTCTTAAGAGTTTATTTTAAAGGAACATGTGCTTTGAATAACAATTTTCTGGGCATGTTTAAACTAACCTAGGTAAGAAAACCATGGTGCTGTTTAATTGTAAATAGACTGATATAAGATTGGACCAATACTTGATGTGTACAATTTTAGTATGTAGGGTTTTTGTGCTTTTTTTAAAAAAAAAAAAGTTCAATTTTTCTCTTTGTCTTTGCCTTTATTCTGAGTTTTTAATTGTTATTACTCTCTATAATAAGGGTAATCTGCCTCATTCTGATAAAACCTCTAAAAAGGTTTTCCTCCTTTATAAAACCTCAGCTCAATAAAAAACAAGTTCATTATCACCAGACTTAGGCTCTGCTATACCAAACCATACATGGTTATTTATAGATATGCTTTATCTTCTGCATTGAAATCATGGTCTAAAATAGGTTGTCGTTCCTTTCTTTTAAGAATCGTGCTGTAAACCAAAACTCATGATTCAGTTTTTCAGGAGCACTGAGCTCATTTCTTATCCATTTTGGATCAAAGTGGCAGGCTTTGTTAAATTTTTATTTAAAATAGGTGATACATACGCATGGAGAAAAAGAATCTGACCATACGGAAGTCAAAAGTCTCTCTTTCACTCCTGTTCCTCATCTCCTATTTCTTCTCTCCAGAGTTAATAGCTATTACCGGTTTTCTGGATATCTTTAAAGATGCTCTGGCACAATGGTTCTCAAACTTGAACATGCAGCAGAATTACCTGGAAGACTTGTTAAAACACAGATTGCTGGACTCTTTTCCTCAGAGGTGCCAAGTTAGTAGGTCTGAGTGAGGCCCAGTAATTTGCATTTCTGAAAGTTTCTGGATGCAGCGTTTGCTGGTCTGGGGAATCCCAATGTGAGAACCACTGTTTCTGTGAGTGTATTTACCCACCCTGCCCTGTTTTCACCCACCCGGCCCTGTGTTTCCTATAAATACATATACTACTCTACACCTTAGATTTTTCTCTAAAATGGTGACTTTTAGGTGGTTCCATATAAGTAGAGCTAGCTCTGCTTCCTTCCTCTTACAGCTGCAGTAGTATCCCATTGTCTGGCATGCCATAGTTATGTCAGACTCTATAATTCTGGTCAGTTTGGCTGTCTCCAGTCTGACTACCGTAAACCATGCTGCCATGAAATGCCCTTTTCTAGAGCTTACACCTTTGTGTCTGTGTACATTTGTAGAATACGCTCCTGAGCAGAGAGAATTGGGAGGTCAAAGAGTATAGACCTTCAGAGAGTAGATGCTGAATTGGCTTCCAAATAGATTTTACCAGTTTAATACTATAGCAGTAAGACTGCTCTGATTTCCCTATACTCTGACCAACCTTTTGATCTTTGACAATCTAAGTGAAAATCTGTGTCCTGCAGTTTTTGCTTTGTTTTTTCTTTGAGTGAAATTTATCACTTTACTGTATATTTTAAGGCCATTGGTATTTTTTTTCTGTGAATTGTTTGCCCATTTACTAGTGCATTTTGGTCTTTATCCCCTTGATTTGTAAATATTCTTTCTATATTAAGGAAATTACTCATTTTCTATCATGTATTTATTATTTGTTTTTGCTTTTGTGTAATTTACCATGTACAAATTTTAAGTTTTGCATGGTGAGATATATCAGTCTTACATTTTATGACTTCTGGATTTTCTTAACTTCAAAAGGTCTTACCCAGTCTGAGATTATAAAAAAAATTTTTCTGATGTCTTTTTTTTTTTAATGGTTTCATTATATGGGGTTTATTTTGGTACAAGGAATAGAGTAGCAGCCCAGATTTACTTTTTTCCAGTTACCCACCCCAGGTTCCCTGATACTACTTATTGAATAATTTTCATCTGTTTCCCATTGATCTGGGGAAAAAAAATCACTTTATGACAGTTTTTAGGATTATACTTTTTTAATGGTCTTTTCTTGTTATGTGGACAAATTAGCAAATATACCTTGTGTTTAACTCTCCAATGCTATGATTTAGTGTTTTTACTTATGGAAAAGAGAAAAAAAGAGGGCTGTGGCTGATAATCTCCTTTGCCGTACGCAGCCAGTCTCCTGTGATTTCTGTTCTTTGGCCCTTTAGGGACGGCTTACGTTGATAACTGCCCATCTCGGCAGGTGTCAGCCAAGTTGACCCCTGTGGAGATGGGCAGTTTGGCCTTTTCTAGTCTTTGTTTTTGGCATGAGGCTGTGATGATAACACATGAGAGCTAAGGACCAGTAGAAGAGAAGTGATTTCACTTTGCTTAGTAGTTAGCGTCCTCTGAGGTTCTTCCCTCTTTGTAGCAGATGTAGCCTGTGGAGGATTCAGTCCCGGGGCCCTGGGCTGGAACTGCAGTCACCTTTTCAGTCAAGCCAGTTAGTCACCTGCCCTGGAAGTGCTGCACCCTTCTAGCCCCTGCCTAGGCCTCTGAACAAGCACAAGCACACGCTTTGTTGTAGCCACGACTCCGTAATAATGTAGTTTACCACCTAGATGGACTTGGTCGGATAAGCTGTACCCTCAAAGCACAGTGGATTGACTCAATGTGGAAACAATGAAACTTAACTGAGGTAGCCCTACAAACATTTAAAACAAGTTTAAGTCACATAATACAATTGAGAAAAAAGTAGTAAAGTGAACACTGACAGACTGTTTTGTTGTATTCCTGCTCTCAAAAGAGTGTCACTTTACTGGTGCAACTGAATTTTAGTTTTGACACTGAGTTTCAGGTGGGGCCCATCAGAGGTAAATGCTTAGTTTCCTGGTTTCATTCTAGAACCACACAGTTTACAAAAATGCTCTTAGGCACAGGCATCTAATTGACCTTGAATTTGAATCCTGGTTCTACCAATAAGGAGCCGTATGTTCTTAGATAAGATTCTTAATCTCTGTAGGACTCAATTTCCTCATCTGTAAATGGAGGATAACACCGAATTCAGAGGATTAGGAGGATAAATGAAGTGATGCATCTAAAGCACCTGTCCGACCCATAGCAAGTATTTACTAAATAGTAGTTAATCGTCATTAACAGTACAGTCGGAAGGGAGGGGCCAAAAGTCCCGTGTTAAAAACATTTAAAAATTATTCAAGGCATTAATTATACCAAAAACTAAACTCATAAAAGGGCAGAGAAAGTGGTTACTTTACATTATATCATTGTGAGTCGTATGTGAGGTTATTAGGAGCTTGCTGTTTGAGGGACACTCATTTTAACCCATCATGTAGCAAAGTCTGTGTAAAGATACCCACTTTGGCTTTTTCAATTTATTTTTAAACATGTGAACAGTTACAGTTACATATGTTTTTTGAGATTCATTTATTCCAAGAAGAGTTTTTTTTTGACTCACATTAACTTCATGTAATGTTTTCTTTTTCAGCAGAGCCTTCTCTCTTTCTCATTCTTTTTCTTTTTCTCTGCTTTCTGCCTCTCCTGGTATTTGTCCATTGTGAAGATAGTGAACAGCTTAAATTCCTTGTAAGTTAGACGCTTTTGTTGGGGGGAAAAAAAGAAAAATTATTGTAGGAAGGATTTGATACTTTGTGTCAGATGACAGCAGGATTGTAATCATTTCTCATTTAAAAACTTGGAAACTTAAAGAGTCTCAGTAATTAGGGCAAAATTATCCTCTGATTGTAGTCTAGAAGCCAGAACAGAGAGTCTATTATAGACTCTAAAGGAACCAAGAGTCATTTTCTTCTACAACATCAAGTCTAGACGCTTCGGGCTGGCACCCGAGGTTCTTCACAGTGTGATCCATCTTTTTCAACCTTAGCTCTGCCTTGCTCCCCCAACATGGACTTCCTCTTTACATAGGCAGCATTCACTGTCTTCACCTGAGTTGTCTCTTAGAATTTTGCTCGTGTTCCCCTCATAGAATTTTTCCTTTCTACTTACTCTATATGCTCTTCCCCATCACCAACTCCTGCCATATTAATATATTTCCTTCTCTAAACTTGTAAGCAGATTTCTTTCTCTAAGCTTCTGTACTTTTGTATCCACATCGTGGGATGCAGCTCTTAGTTATTCAGTCCTGTCCCTTCCACAGGCCTGTAAATCTCTCGTTTTTTCTGATCCCAGCGCATGCCACACTCGACCAGGGTTTCCCACCTTTCTTTTCACTTATCTCTTCTGTCGGTGGTAAGACACTGTCCTCTGCCTTTGGATGGAGAGGCTGCCAGACCACACTTTGGGGTTCTGCACTTACACAGTCACCTGTGATGTCAAAGTTGTGGTAGAGCTCTCGGAGGTCCTTTTTCTTAATATTGAAGAGAAACTTGTACATGTGGAAGTTTTCGACACCAATTTTCAGCTCCCCATTCAGGTCAAGCAGCTCAAAAACAGGTCGGGAATGGCGGAAGATAAATTGTTCTTCCAAGTGGTTCTATTTTGAGAGAAAGAGGCAAGACAAGAGACAGTGTTGTTGCGACTACTTTTTAAACTCTCTATAAGACTCCTATATTCCCTAGTCCGTTCCCCAGGGAGCTAAAAGCAAAAGGAAAAATCAGAGACGCTCAGTGTTGAAAGGGTTCTGTGGTCAGTGCCTCAGTCCTGCTCTGGCATCTGCTTTCAAAGGGGACTTATGCCCCCTGTAGTGACCAGTGCTGCTGGACGGAGCTCTAGTCATTAGATTGCACTTCCTCACGTTCAGTGAAACTCTACTTGTGAAGCATCGCGGCACTGGTGATAAAACGATGAAGACGCGAGGCTCCTTTCCCTTAGGAGTAAAGAGGTAATTACACACTAAAGTGTGTACGCGGTAAGGTGGGAATCCAAAGAAGAACGCTTCTCATCTGCATCATTCTTCCCCTCCAGAAAATTCTCTGAGAAATGGGATCACTGAGGGAACTTGGCGATTGGGAAGACTGGTGAGTCTCTAAGAATCACCAGCTGGAACTAGCAAGGAAGGGCATGCCAAGGAGGCACATGATAGGTGGGGTCTGTCCTTTAAAAAGAGGCGACGTGGGAGGGCTGAAGACGGGCACGGCCGTAGGGGCCAAGAGGCTGGGTGACTTGGAAATGTCTAGGTTATAGATGGACCATATAGGAACCAAACGTAGTCCTTCCCCACATTCTTTTCTTCCTGTTTTGAGTAAAAAGAAGAAAATTTCTGGTGTACTCTTAATTCAGTGTCACTGTTAGCAAGATGGTGGCAGCTGCCAAGCTCGGCCTCCTCCGCCCACAGCCGGACCGCGTACTCGCCTGGTGTGCCAGCAGTATGCAGACCAGCATGTAGAACTGGTCAAAGCCGATCTCGCCCACAGCATTCCAGTCCAGCATGTTAAACACAGTCATGATCTGTCTCCGGTTCAAGTTGGTCACATGATGAAGGAAGTGATAAAACAGCACGTCTGGTAAGGTGGGAAACAAGGAGATGGGTTATTCTGAAACAGCTCCAAAATGCTGAGTAACTGGGAGCCATATAAATGGTAGTGATGTTGGAAGCTTGTGACCTGGGAATGGGAATGGTAATACTTTTCTGGCTTCGCCACTGTGCCTTCCACGATTCCTCAAATCTTCATTGCCCTTCTGCTGTGTGGAAAAGCACTACATCTGGAGTTGTGGCGAATGAGAGTCGAGAGGGCTTGGTTCCTGACTCCAGCTGTTACGCTCAGTGGCGCATACAGGTGTGTACAGGTAACCAATAAAAGGCACAGAGTGATTCTCGTACATGGAAGGAAGAAGCTTAATTATCACTGGGAACCTAGGGCACTTAGAATCTGACATTTCACCAGGGTCTTTCACTTGAAGAGATAATTACAACGAGAAATTTAAAAGTCACTCCTATAAAAGTATCCATATTCCTCAGGCTTATATTAAAGCGAATGCTTTTGGCTAAGAGGGAAAGGAACAACTGTTAATGAACACCTCAGGTGCTCGGCTCTTGAATGCCACATCTCATGGAACCCTGACAACCCTACAGGGAAAGTGGCATCACACCCTTTAGTACTCAGCCTTGGGTAGTAAGGAGTCTTATTTGAGTGCTGCTCGCACTGTAATAGGCATACCAGTCATGAGAGGATCTTGTAAGAATACAGATTCTGATTCAGGAAGTCTGGTGTGGGGCGGAGTCTGCATGTCCAATAATCTCCTACGTGCTGTAGCAGCGGCTGGCGGCAGGGATCTAAATGGTCCGCCTGACTCCACAGCCTTGCCCTTTTCACAGGGTAGCCGTACCTTCTGCGCGTTAGTTAATGTATTCAATCACATACAATCAGATAAAAAATACTGTAATTGAAAGAACACGGTGTGTGCCTGAAATTTCACTCATGAGTCATCTCTCGGTTTATAAGGTGGGAAGAAACAAATGGTGACACATTTCTACAGTAGTGTGTGGCTGCATAGACTATACACATCGCCCATGGTACTTAAGGGATTTCCACGTGTAAGTTTGTCTACGTGAGATTTCCCTTTACCCACTGGTTACAGAAACTTTCTCCTGCATAAGATAGGGCTCCACTAAGTACATAAAATGTCTATGTAGTTTGGAGTCCCAGTTCAGCTAGGTAAGAGCACAGTGAACCAGTCGTCACCGTGTCATGCTTCTGATGACATTGATGTGCCTACCCCTTCCCCACCAGTTATGAGCATGTGGGAACAACACCGTACATATATTACACACACACACACACACACACACACACACAGTAATGTTTATGTAGTTGGTCCTTGAATATTTCAGTATGGCACTTAGGAGCTACTTGAACAAACACTGTTTTTTTGACCCACTTAGCTCTGGCCTACACAAGTCTCCCCAGAAGGCAAAGCTGAAGGCTGTGCCTTCACTTTTTCTGGTCACTCCAATCCCTTGGTGACCAGACAACACGAGCGTGACTTCACCTCTTGGGGACTGCGTCATCAGGGAGTGACTGAATTACTAGGGAGACCAGACTCTTCTCAGCAAACGTTCCTGGGAGACCAAGTGTGTGTGTGGCCTTTGGAGTCAGAACTCTGTGGGTTTCAGTCCCAGCTTTTCTAATTACAGCTAGGTGCTACAGTGGCCTTATCTGGGGCTGGCCGGGCTCTTGTGAAGATTTGCTGACAAACTCTGTGTAAATCTATACGTAAAGAGAAAAAAAGGCATGAAATTGAGAAAATGAAGGTGTCTGTTTATTATTGTTTAAAGATTGAATGAACTCTTTTAAAAATCTTTATGGACAAAAACCCTTAATTCACAAATGACCTTTATCTCTCTCAGGTCACAAAGAATAGATAGGGTACCTTACTTATACCCAGTCCTAAAACACCTAAAGTATTTTAATGGGTCTTCTAGTAGCTTGTGCATTCAAAGGCAGGGTCAACATCATCAATACTTTTTGGTCATTCGTAAGTGCCAAGAATTAGAAGGGATCTTGCAGCTCATCTATCTGATTCAAACCTCCCACTTGACCGATGAGACGTCTTGCTGAGGGGGTCTTCAGGGTTACTGCCTGAAGTGGGGCTCAGCCCCCAGGAATAATTATAATACTAACGAATACTTACTAAGTCCTTTCGATGTGCTAAGCATTTTCCATACATTGTCTCATTTAATTATCTCCCCACCTGCACCCCCAAGTATGAGATGGACTTCATTAGTATTAGAATCTTCATTTACAGATGAGGAAAATGAGACTTAAAGAGGATGATGACATGTCCTCCAAGTCACCAAGGAATTATGGGTGGAGCCGGGATTTAGCCCCAGAGCCAGCAGTTTTACCCTTCTTACTGAACTGCCACCAATCTCAAGTCTCCGGGGGCGATGGGAAACCAGGTGATGACTCAGAGGAAACATTTCTGAAGGTACTGACCGTTCAAGGTATTGTTTCTGTGCACATCGAGAAGGTGAAAGTATTCCAGCAAGGCCTTCACATTTCTCAGGGAGAGTAAGCAGTATAGTTTGTCCAGATAGAGGTACCACAGAAACGACCCTTGCTTCAGTTTCATCCTGGTGCTCTTTAAGCCAAAGGCTCTGAAAGAGAATAGAGAATTCTGCCTCAGAACTAGAATGTTGGATAGAGAGACGCTCTGGTGGGAAAAAGGTCTTCCTAGATAAAAATACTATAGGAAACAGTCAATAAAAAATTACAGTGGCTCAGGGGAGGATCACTTTGTAAGTTTTATAAATGTATGATCACTATGCTGTACACCTGTAAGTAACATATTGAATGTCAACTGTAGTTGGAAAAAAAATTTTTTTTTAATTACAATGGTTTCCTCCCAGTACTCCAGCCTTGATATCGACTTTTTTTTTGTCCTAAATCCCTTCTTGTTAACTTCACTATCCCTCTGTCACTAAAATATAACAAGTTCTAAACTGAAATCACAGACTGTTTAGAAATGACCGAGAGTATACACATACGAAAACCTGTGCTATGCACCAAAGTGTTTCTCAGAGGAGTATGTATAGCCTAAATGCATTTATTAGAAAACAAAAAATGAAAAACACACAAAAAAGTACTAAAAAAACCCTAGAATGAGTAAATAAAACCAAAGAGAGAAGGAATTCTTTATAGACCAAAGTGCAAATCAGTGAACCAAAAAAAGCAAAGCAGTAAACTTGATTAGTATATAATCAGGACCTTTTTTCTTTTATGTTCTTTATAATGAAAAATTTAAAACATCCAAAAGTAGATTATATAATAAACCTACATGTAATCATCACCCAGCTTCAACAATTACCAATGTGGCCAATCTCATTTCATCTATAGTCCCCCTACTCACCCACCACCATCACTGGATTTTTTTGAAGCAAATCTCAGACATGATTGCTCATCTGTAAATATCTGAATACAATATATTTCAAAAACAGCGACTATTTTTTAACATAACCACATACTATTATACCTAAAAATAAACAATTATTCCTTAATGTTATCAAACATCCAGTCAGCATTAAAATTCCCCAAACTTCTTAAAAGTTTTTAAATTTGAATTTTAATATAATTCACATACAATATTAGTTTCAGGTGTACAACATAGTGATTAGACATTATATACCTTTTAAAAATTCTAATAGATGAATTATTCAAGTCAGGACCCCAAACAGATCAATGTATTACATTTAAACTGTTTCCTAAGTATCTCGAGATTCCCCCTTTCTATCTTACTTTTTCTTGCAGTTTATTTGTTAAAGAATCTGGATTGAAAAAAAAAAATCTGGATTGTCATATACAGGAAAATATTCTGATCTTTGCAGATTTTATCTCCAATGTGTTAACATGTTCCTCTGTCTCTTCGATTTTCTATAAACTAGTAATTAGATCTAGAGTGAAAGCTGCTTTTAGGAAAAGATCAATAAAAACAGACAAATTTTTGGCAAGCGTGATAAGGAGAAAAAAAGATTAAAAAAATTAAGAATAAGAAAGGAAACTATTAATATGGAAGAGATTAAAATACATATACAAGTACTATATACAACTTCTTTGCCAATAATTCAAAAATGTAAATTGGCTCTATCCAGTAAATATATAATGTGATATATACTGTAATTTTACATTTTCTAGTAGCTACATTTTTAAAAAGTGAAATTAGTTTTGATAACATTTTATTTAACCCAATGTATCCAAAATATTTCAATTTGTAATCAATATATATCTTAAAAATCCTTTTTTCCAGCTTTATTGAAATATAATTGACATATAACATTATGTAAGTTTAAGATGTACAATGTGATAATTTGATACACTTATATATTGTGAAATGTTTGCCACAATAAGGTAAGATAACACATCCATCACCTCACGTAGTTACCATTTATTTGTTTTGTGTGGTGAGACCTTTTAAGATCTATTCTAGCAACTTTGAACTATACCGTGCACTGTTGTTAAGTATAGTCACCATTAGATGGCCAGGACTTACTCATCTTATAACTGGAAGTTTGTACCCTTTGTTCACGTTTACCCATTTCCCCACCCCTGGCAACCAATCTACTCTCCATTTCTATGAGTTCAGTTTTTTATTTTTTAAGATTCCACATATAATTGAAACCATACAATCCTTTTTTATACTAACTCTTCAAGCCAGTGTGTATTTTATACTTTTAGCATATCTCTATTTGGACTAATTACATTTTGAGTTCTTAATAGCCAAATATGCCTAGTGGCCACCATATTGGACAGCACAGACTTAGATAAATAGAATATCATTTTAGGAAAATTGACTTACGAAGGAGTTAAAAATGTGAATCAGTCAATAACTATAATCAATAACCAGAATGTAATCAATGATGAAATACTAAGAAAAGATAATTGGCTCAGATGGTTTTATGGGGAGGTTTCTCAAAACCATCAAATAATTCCTGTTATATAAACTGTTTCAAAGTAGTGCTGATTTTAGTAATGTGATAGGCTGTTATATGGATCAACTTCCACTAACAACTAACGATTTAGGGATAAAATCATTGCAGCATTGAAGAGCTGAAGAAGGAATCGGACAGGAACCTAGAGGGATCACTTTGGTTTTCATTTAAGGGTTGGGGGCGGGGCAAAAGAAAGCCTGTGGGTGCAGTAAAAGCGGGGAGTCTAACAGAACTCTCACCATTTACGTACTGTATTCAAGATACAGCAAGTAACTGGCAACGAAGCTAGTCAACGGCCAGGGCCGAGGATGACGGTGACCAAAGGCTTTCGTTTTATCTGTAATGAGCTCATTTTTCATACTGGGAAATTAAGAATCAGAAACTTTATATTTAATATGCAAACATATCTGAAGATCCACTATGAAGTCTGTGGTAAGTAGTTCCCAAAGGAGCTTTTTCTCCCTGGATCGCGGTGCGGGAGCCCCTGAAAAGCAGGAAACCAGCCGGGAGGGAAGCCGGGCTCTCCAGGGACTAACCGCGGCCGAAGGGCGCAGCATTTCGCGCAGTAGGAGGCAGCACCGCGCTGCGGAACCCGCACCGGATCCGCGGGCAGGATGTGTAGCCCCGGGCTGGTGCCCTCGCCTGCCGGGCGTCCCCACTGAAAAGCGGGCGCTCGCAGAGCAGCCTGGCGGGATAGTTGCGGGGCGGATTCCGTGCTTAATGCCGCTTCACCTTCTCGGTCTTCAGACAACAAATCAGTGGGCGCTTGCGAAAAGCCAGTTCGCTTCTCCTCTCGATCCCATAGAAATTTGGGGGGCCACGAAGCGCGGCTGGCCTCCCAGACCTGGAACCGTCCCGTCGAGGGGGTCCTCTGAACTCCCCCAAACCTAGCTCTTGGCTCGCGGGCGCGCGGCGCGCGGGGGACTACAGTTTCCAGAGTGCCCTGCGGCGACGGGCGGAGCCCCGGAGCGCCCGCAGCCAATTAGGGGGTCTGCGGGCGCTGCCGGGGAGCGGCAGGTGGAGCCGGGCCGGGGGGCGGGCGCGGGGCCGGGTCCCAGAAGGCGTCCCGGGGCTCGCGGGCTGGGCGTGGGGCGCGGCGCGAGCCGGGCTGCACTCGGGTGGAGTCTTCGCGGACAGGACCGAGCGGGGCGGGGTCCGCGGCCGCCCGAGCGGTTCCGGGTGCTCCCGCCGCGCGCAGCCCAGGGCGCACTTGACAGGGATCGGTCTGAGGGGAAAGGCGGGTCTGGGGAGAACCCCCCAGCGCCGCCGTCCTCCAGCCCCTCCTCCTCGCGGCCGTCCGAGCCACCGCCGGAGCCGGCCCCACCTCGCCCCCGGCTCCCGCGCCCTCAGCCATGGCTTTCGCCAATTTCCGCCGCATCCTGCGCCTGTCTACCTTCGAGAAGAGAAAGTCCCGCGAATATGAACACGTCCGCCGGGACCTGGATCCCAATGAAGTGTGGGAGATCGTGGGCGAGCTGGGCGACGGCGCCTTCGGCAAGGTTTACAAGGTGAGGGCGCTGCGGGAAGGCGGCCACGGGCGCGTGGAGCGGCTCCGGTCACCGCCGGCCACGGCTCGGGAGGGCGCAGAGACGCTGCGCGGCCCGGAGCTCGGGATTCCAGGCTCCTGTCCTGATGCCCCTTGTTCTTTGGGGGACTCTTACTCGGCCCGGCTGAGTCCCTGCGTGCTGCCCCCCAGCTCCGTGTCTGAGCACTTCCTGTGCGTCTGGCACTGCGCTCGGCGCCGCTGGGGGAGACAAAAGGGCGCTTATAGGAGGGAAGCATCCTCGAGGGCCACCCGAGGCATCCTCCATCAAAGTGATAACTAGCAGACTTTCTAAGAGCTCCTACACACATGCGGGGAGAAGGCCGAGGCGATGGGGTAGAGAGACTACTGCGTCTGGAAGGGTTAGGAGCAGTGGAGTTGGGGACACATCTGAAGATGAGTGAGAGACATGGAAGGGGGAGCTCTAGAGTGACGCGCTCTAGAATGCGGGGTTAGGCTTGGAAAGGTGGGCAGGGGCAGGGCGGAGGGGAGTGGAAGTGCAGGGCCTCGTGAGTACTGCCCTGCGGAGGTCAGATTTGATTCTGTGGGTGAGTCACAGCTGCGGAGTCTCCTGGCCTGCAGTCACCGTTCCCCTAGGGGAACACGGGGCAGAAATTTTTTGTGGAGGGTGGTTGGTGCACAGCTCCTAATTCGAGATACTTTTGCTGCAGATCATTGTCTGGTTCCTGCTCCTGGGAACCAGTTCCGAGTGGCTGAGTTGTACTGGGGACCCAAACACTGAGGGCTTGACCCCACCCTTTCCCTGACCTGCTTTCCCCCAGGAAAGCCTTTACGGAGGTTATCCTCCAGGAAGGCATCTCCTTCCTGAGCCTCATCACCCTCCTTGGGGCTCCTGTAGCTTGTAGACCATTCTGACCCCAACATTGCCCTTTTAGGAGGCAGCACCTCAGATAGGGCTTCTCTACCCACCTCCCCACTCCTTCAGGACTTGCTCTCTTTACCTTAAAAGTGGCCTAGAACCTACTTATCCAAATGTGGTGCGTGGATGGGAAGCATTCCATCACCTGGGAGAGCTTGTTAGAAAGGCAGAATTTCAGGCCCCACCCCAGACCTACTAGATTAGAGTCTTCATTTCAACAAGATCCCCAGGTGATTGGTAAGCACCTCGAAGTTTGACAAGCACGGCTCTGGAGGCTATTGTGAGGCTACAGCCCTTCTGGGTGTCTGTTTCCTTACCTTCCCACCTCCCCTGTGAGCTGGCACTTCCTGTTGCAGGGTGGAACCCCCACTGGAGCAAAGGTTCTATTGTTGGAGAGGCGGACCTCAGTGTCACTCACACTCGTGGTGGTGGCTCTCCGTTTACCTTGCTTTGCTGCCCTTTTCTGCCTTAGGGTTCTGCGTGTGTTTGAGGGCTGCGGGCACCTTGTTTATCAGGCACATCTTGATCCTTCTCAGAGCTGCGTCTTCCTCCTAGTGGCACCAGGAAACTGTCCTCAGCCTTGCGGCTCCCCCAGGACACCCTGCCAGCGTCCTTGCCTTTCCAGGACATAGCCTGTACTTTCAAATGTGCTCTGACCACCATGAGGGCAGCTGGACCTTTGGTCAGCTCACCACATCCTCTACTTTCTCCAGAAAGTTCAGTTGGTGTTTTCAGTGCATGCTGTTGGCTGTCAAAGATGTATTTTTCTCTGTTAGAGGCTGCCTTTCAATTGCAGTCTTGTTCCTTTCTCCTAGTGTATCCTGGCTTCATATTCTGGTTCATTTTCTTTCAAACCTAAATGCAGATCTTTGCTTTTATGCTGGTAAGATTTCCCCTTCTCAGTTTCAGTTGTCATTTCCTCCTGCTTTAGCCCTGTAAAACTCCCCTGCTATTCTGCAAGTTTCATACAAAGGAACCCTTCTGATTCACAGGTTATTTTGTCTCCAGGTTCTTCAGAGCACGTGGACCCTTTTTAAAATAAGTCTAGTTCTGAACGCTGTGAGGGGGCTGCACCACAGTCCCCTCACTTCCCCCTCCAAACCCATGTTTTTCTCGTAATCAAGAGAAGGGAAAGCTAGACTGAGAGAGCTGTGTGATGGCAGATACATCTGGACAATTTATTATATTACTTGCCTGGCCTTAGCGTGTGACCCTTTGATCGAACCCAACCTCGTGTGGCGTATGGGGATACTGGGGCCCAGGGAGAGGAAGGGACTGGAACCCAAGGCTCTGGGCTTCAGGGTGACACTTTCCTTAGTTGCCAGCTGAGAAAGACCCATCCTGGATCAGAGATCCCCAGGCCTCTGACCCTGGAGAAGTGCTGCTTCTCTGGCCCTTATTATCGAAGTTGAAGCAGGTGTTGCCTTACTAAAGATTCTAATCAGGGACCATAACTCCTTCCCACTTCATTGTTCCCTGGTGTGGCGACTGTGGCAGCACTGGCCAGAAGTGCCCTCTAGGTTTCATGGCTGGGACCAGAACTCGCATTTTGACGTGGCGTCGGGGGAGCCAGGGGCTGTGAGCCGGGGAAGTGACGACAAGCACCATCTCCTGTCCCACTTCTAGAAGCAGCAGGTCCTGGCAGCCTAGGTGGTGAAGGTCTCTCCTGGCCTTCGAAGCCTCAGAAATCCCAGTTTGTTGGATGCTTGTCAGGAGAGGTCTCTGATTGTATAATAGATTTCCTGATGAGAGTCTTGCTGAAGCTCACGGCCTAAATAAACATCAGCAGTCCCAAGATACGAAGCCTCTGTCTCGACTTCTCCCTGACAAGCCATCAGGTGGCCTCAGGAGAAAAGGAAGAGGGTAGGATTGATTTTGAGCAAAGTCAGGCCCATTTTTATCTAATCCTTATGCAACTGCAAATTGATTTCCAAAGAAAGTCACTTCGAGTTCATTATTAGATACGAAGTGAAGGTCACAAAATTCAAAATTCTTGCCCTTAAAAATCATCTGTATCCTGAAGACGAGGTAGAAAGAGGAGGAAGTGTCTGGTACCACGGTGAGTGGAGAAAAGCTGCCGTCAGCAGGGTGTGCTTGCTGTCAGATAGGGTACATACTCACGTGCCACACACAGCGAGTGTACTGACACGAAGAGCTGGGGAAGCAGGCTGAGGTGATTTTTCTGCGTCTTGAAAATTGCTTTGGTTTTGTTCTTATGTTTGTCTTTAAGCTTTTGAAAGGCTTATGAGTTTGCAAGATTGGGGGTATACAAAAAAATCTTTCTCCTCTTCTGGTAGGGGAGGAAGGAGGAATGCCTGAAGTCAGGTGGACAGTGGGCCCCAGATGTGGGTGGGTGTGGTGCAGATGTTGGGGTGTGTGCCTGTGCGTTTTGTGCATCCTTTGTTGCTCGTGTCCGTTGGGGTCAGTCTTCTGCATCCACTTTGCGTTTCTGGAAGACAAAACTGCACATAAGCAAACGTGAACTTAGTGTGTTGATGAAATTGTTTCCTAATACGTCAGTGGTGTTGGGACAGAATTAGCGTTTTCAACGTAAGCATTATAGCCAAGCTGACTGTCCATCGATAAACAGTGGCTGCCCTCCGATGGGGGGCCTCAGGTGTCCTCCGGGTCAGAAGGATTGTCAGCCCACATCCTTCAACGGCCACATCCTGCCCTGCTGGCTGAGGTAGGAGCCAGCTGTCAGGCCTTCTCACCCCTCCCCGCCAGGGCCCTGCTCCCTTCACCTCCTCTCCTGCCTAATAGTTTTAAAGCCTGGGTTTCCGTCCACTGCACCCCCCTTCCTCCTCCGGAAGGAGATCTGGCCTCAGGCAGTAACCTTATTTCCGCTCAGCGTAGTGTTTTTAAACAGAAGTCCATGCTATTGTGAAGAGGTTCCTGGCTTGATCCGAAAACCACTGTGGCCCCGAGCTTCCTGGGGATGGCGCCTGCCTGGGGGGTCCCCTTCGTGGCCACACCGAGACTTTTTCTGGCTGGCTCCAGAGCAGGCCAGGGTGAAGTGGATTAAACAACTAACCGGAGCCCCAGCCCCCACATTCACCCAGGGTCCTCTGGCCTCCCTCCTGAGGTTACCCAAACTAGGGGGAACTCCCCAGGGGCTGCCACCCCACGGCTCCCAGAAAACAGCCCTAGAGGGGCACTCACAGGCCCAGCAGCTGCTGAGGGCCGTGGAATAGGGTGGTTAAGGGAAGAAATTTGGGGTCCAGTGGGATCTGGGTTTCAGCTCCAAGCAAGTGACCTCCCTCTCTGAGCCTCATGCTCTTGTCTGTAAATGCAGGAGATAATCTGGAGGCTGAGGGAGGGCTGAGGGGGCTACGGAGGTGATACATTTAGCACCTGATCCCCACCAGGAAGTGGGCTGGAAAGGAGGATAGTTTATTGTTGTCGATGCTCTTGGTATCAGACGGAGAAGGCCCTGGCCACTTATGCTGCTTAACTGGAGACAAGGCAGAAAGACTAGTGTTTATAGCGTGTTCCTTACACCAGGCCTTCCCCGCCTTGGTACTATATTGGGCAAGTAATTCTTTGGTGGGGGGCCATCCTGTTAGCAGCTTTCCTGCCTCCCCGCTTACTAGAAGTACCACCAGTGCCAACACCATTCCCTCTCTACCCCCTACCTGTGACAGCCAAACGTGTCCCCAGACATTGCCACATGTCTCCTGGGGGACAAAATCCACCAGTTGAGCACCACTGTCTCATACAAATGAATGTGCCTCAATTCAGTTCGGCAAACAGTACCTGTTTGCCTGTGTGTCGGGTCCCTGGATATACGATGAAAGGCTCGGGCCTTGCAGCCAGACAGACCGGGTTCGAATCCTGGCCGTCTCACTTAAGCCGCTGTGTGATGTCCGGCGAGTGGCTTGTCTCTGAGCCTCAGTTTCCCCATGTGTACAGTGGGGCTGACGACCACTCACCCCACAGAACTGCTGTGAGAATTCGATGAATAGCTCACACAAAGGGCGTAGGAGCAGGTGGTCTATAGGAGGTGGTCAGGGTCGGCCCGTGGTCTCTCCTGCTGCTCTCAGCACCACAGCGGAAGAAAAAGGAAGGTCTGCTGGGATGAGAGTGTGTGTTCTCAGGATCACACAACCCACAAGAGGCAGAGCCAGGCTCTAACTCCAGGACCTCAACCGCACTCCGGTACCATCTCTGGTCCCTGACAAACATCCGCGTCCCTTCCCATGTCATCCTCTCTGCTCTCCTTCCTCCCCGACTCGCACACCCAGCTCTCTAGTGGTGAGAGGGGAGACGTCCACCTGGCAGGGGGTGGTGACAGCTGGAGAGGAGGGAGGAGGAAGCCTGGGCCGGGAGAGAGGCCGGAAGAGAGGCCTGAGGTTGCCAACCGGTGGCCCTGGAGCCTGGAATGGCCTGTGGACAGGTTTCTATGCCTCCCATGGTGGCTGAACCAAATCCGAAGTGACGGCCTGCGTTTTGACGACAGGGGATTTCACATAAAAGCCCAGATTTCTGTCTTCTCTGGAAAGATCAGATAAGCTGGTACCACCCGGCCTGCAGTGCTGTTCAAAGGAAATGTAACACAAGCCATGTATGCAATTAAAAATGTTCTAGTAGCCTCATTCAAACAAGGAAAGAAACAGGAGAAGTGAATTTTAACAGTCTATTTTAGTTAACCCAGTATATCCACAGCACTGTCATTTCAGCATGGAATCAATATAGAAAGAGATATTTAATATTCTTTGAAAATTGGCATGTGTTTTCAACTACAGCACATCTCAGCCTGCACAAGCCACGTTTCAGGGGCTCAGAAGTGACATGTGGCTACTATACGCGGCACTACTGTTCACTGCCACCTCATGCCCTCCCCCCGGCCCACTCTGTGCATTTCAGTTGCCTCCTGAAGCCCAGTGGTCACTGCGTTTGGGAGCTGTGCTTGACCTTGGGACTGGCCAGGTGGGGCCAGGTCTAGAGTAGTATTTGAGGACCAAGTCAAGGAGCCTTGAGTGCCACGCTGAGGAATTTGGATGTGACAGTTTTGAGCTCAGTTAATTCTTGCCTCACAACCCCAGGCCTGAGCAACTCAGCCTCGTGTAGTGCTAGAGAGGAGTTCTCTTTGAGTGGTCACCAGAGGGGGCGTGGCTGGCCCAGATAATTGGGGGATGCCGGAGCCAGGTTTCCTGCTGCCCAAGGCCAGGGTGGCCACTGATGAGTGACGGCTGGGACAGAGTGGCCTTGTCCTGGTGGCTGGGGCAGCCAGGGGTGGGAAGGAAGGCTAGAGCTGTGGTTGGGGCCCAAGTCAGGGCCCAGGGAGAAGGGACTGATGGAAGGCAACCAGCCCGAGAATAACTGTTGTATGTGGATGGGAGGTACGGAAGATGCTAGAGAGCTGGGCGTGGGAGTCGGGGAGGAAGGAGAGCAGAGAGGGTGAGATGGGAAGGGACGCGGATGTTTGTCAGGGACCAGAGATGGCACTGGAGTGCGGTTGAGGTCCTGGAGTTAGAGCCTGGCTCTGCCTCTTGTGGGTTGTGTGATCCTGAGAAAATGACTTCCCTGTGCCTCAGTTTCTTTAGCTGCAAAATGGCAATAACAATGGGTTGTTGAGGATAAAATAACCCAGGCAAACCACTTGGTCCAGGATGCTGGAAAAGCTCAAATAAGTGTGAGCCATTAAAATGATTAATTGAGTACCCACTGTGTGCCAGGCACACAGGAACGCCTGTGGGTTCCAAGGCGAATGAGACAAATGGATGAGTAGGCAGGTGACTTTTGCTCCATTCTTATCTGTCCGTCATTTAACGTCTAGCCCCATGGAAGGCGGAGGTTGGCATCTCAGTTCACACCTGATGAAGCAGAGGCCCACAGAGGTCCAGTGACTTGCTAAGGGTCACACAGCTTTTCGGTGGCCACGATGGGACTGAAACCCACATCTCTGTAGCCCAGAGCCTGTGCTTTTCTCTACTGTACAGAATGGAGGGGAAGATGAAGGGGCTCGTTGGAAGGAGAGGGTCCAGGGTCGCTGCACTGGAGTGTCTCCCTGAGGCCTTGGTGTTTCTGTGTCCTGGGATGTGACCCTGCCACAGACTCAGCCCTCCATGGTCGTGGTGGCCTCTTGCTCAGAGGAAGTGGTGACGGGTGCAGGCAGGGCTGGCAGAGGAAGTGGCAAGGGAAGGGGGCGGGCGTCAGGGTGAGGAAGCTGGGTGCTCCTGGGGCCCTGTGGGTGTGGGGCTGCTGGTGCTGCAGCATCTAAGGGTCTGAGCACTCCTGGATGCTGCCAGCAGGGCAGGGAGGAAGACACTCGAAAGAGCGTCTTCCTCCCTTCCCCCTTCCCGCCCTTCTCCTTTCCTCCGTCGCACTCACCTTCCACTTCCTCACTCTTTTCATTCTCTTCTCCTTTCTCTCTGCTTTCTCCTTTGCTACATTTTTTTTTTTCTTCCTTTCCCCCATAGCTTCCTTATTTATTTTCTTACTGATAGGCTATTACCAGACCCAGAATTCAGGCCCTGAGACTCAAGGGTTAACCACTGTGCTGTTGACTAAAGAGTTAACTAGAGTTAACCAGAGTTAACCAGCCTCGGTCCCATGGGGGAGGAGGACCGGAGCCACTGAGGAGCTGAGGGAACCACCGCCCTTTTGTGCCTCAGGACCTTTGCACTTGCCTTGGCGTCTACCTGCCACTCTCTTCCTGTGACTCTGCAGAGCTGAGCTCCTTCTCATTCCTCGGGGTCTCAACTCGCACGTCCCCTCCTCAGGGAGGCCTGCTCTGATCATGGTGACCCCTCTTCGCTAATTTCCTTCAGAGATCCTGTCACAAACTAGGATTCTCTTGTGTGTCTCCTTATTTATTTTCTTTCCTCTCTGGAAGAGGTAAGGTCCCCGAGGGCAGGGAGTTACTCATCTGTTGTGGACAACAGGGTCTGGTCATGGTAGATGCCCCGTTTATTTCTGCTGAATGAATGAATGATGGATGAGTAAGGGGAAGTGCCAGACCCAGCTTCCCCCAGTGTGGCCAGGCCCAGCCTTGTGAGTGATTATAAGTGCCGGCACTGGGATCGGTTTGGAGCTTTCTCGTCGCTTCACTGCCTACTTGCTGTGTGATCTTGGGAAAGTTACCTCACCTCTCTGAGTATGTTTAACTGTAAAATGAAGATCAAAATAGTGTTTCCCTCAGAGAGTTTGTGAAGACTGAGACCTGTGGCCATCCTTGACATGGTGTCCAGCACGGAGGAAGGAGAAGTGAGTGTGACAGTTGTCATCGTTGTGAGGATGATTTCTGCAGGTTGACTAGATTGTCTGGCTTCCTGAGGGGTGACAAAGGCAGTTTCCCGGGAGGCTGCTCCTGGGTAGATGCCAGTGTGTGGGGTCCCTAGGGATCAGCCTGAAGCTCACTGCTCTCGCTTGTGCCGAGGCTACTCATGATGAGTGAAGGTGAAGGCTCCAGCCCAGCCTCTGAGAAGTTCCCTGCCAGAGGTGGGCAGTCTCAGCTCCGTGCCTGCCCCATGGCCAGGCAGTCCGGGGTAGCTGCCCACTCTGGGTAGCCGGAAGAGCGGCATTCATGCCCTGGAGGGAGAAGCCAGCCTTGGCGCCTCACCTCCCTCCACCCGCCTTCCTGGAAAGCTCCAGCCTGTGCTGTCTGGCAGCCCAGGCCCCGTTCTCCGCCCTCTGAGGCGGTGGCCCCCATCAAAGTTGGGTTTGTCACGGTGAGGCAGTGACCCTGTCAAGCAGGCCTCCCTGTTAGTCCTGAGACTCTTTCTGCCTTGGCTTTGCCTCTCAGTGAGCTCGGGGCCAGGTAGGGGTGGCCTGAGGTCGTTCTCAAGCCGCCTTCCTGGAGCACCCTCACCAGCCCCACCCCCACTTTAGGTGACAGCAAACCCATCGCTGAGGCCGAGGAGAGGTGACTGGTGTACCTCTTCGCTAATGAGGGAGCCGGGCCCGTCCCCACCGCTGGTCTGTCTGCAGGACTGGCCACCCCGGCCAGCAGAGTGCACCTCAGAAGACCCTGAAGCACCCACACCGCCCACAAGAGCCCCGCCTCGCTCTTCGTCCCCCAAGTCCTCGCTTGGCCATTGTCTTTGCTGCATGACCTTGGGCAAGTGACGTCACCCCTCTGAGCCTGGTTGTTTTCTTCTTTCTGCAAGTGAGGATAACACAGTACCTCTCACAAGTGGGATGTAGGTGTCTTTACACCTGCGATCCTACGAGGAAGTGGACACACAGGCAGGACTCAGCAGGACTGGCCGAGCTTGGCTTCACATCTCATTTCTATCCAGTGTTAGCGAGGGCACGGGGAGGGGCGACCTGCCTGTGTGACCGGGGGGAGAGGGGGGTATAAAGTGGCCCAGGCATTGGGAGAGCCGCCTGCCATCAGGTCAGTCCGTCCCAGGCTTGTGCACGCAGCACCACGTGACCAGTGTAGCGGGGCCGGCAGCGGGGCGTGGCCAGCTCTGTGACCCCCCCGTCAGTGGAATAGTCTGCAGCTGTCGCAGACGAGGCTGTGCGAGTGTTTCGTGACCCAAGGGCTGGTCATGACATGCTGCTGAATACAAGGGAGGATGAGACGTCGGTGTGTACAGTGTGTCTCATTTTATGAAGTTTGGAAAATTGTATTCGTGGGGAGAAAGACAGACAATCCTGAGTCAGTGTTTGTGGGGTTCCTACTGTGGTTCAGCCCTGTCTAAGCGTCTTTCACATATTAACTCATTGAATGCGTGCAACAGCCCACGAGGCAGGAACTACTAACATCTTCCTTGTACAAAGGAGGAAAGTGAGGGACAGAGAGGTCTCGTACGTCCCCTGGGGTCACACAGCTGGGAAGTGTTAGGATGGATTACTAGACAAAGCTGGGTGCATCAGCAACAGGAATACTGGGAAGAGGTGTTAAAGGGATGGGGGGTGGTTCTTTGTATCATTATGTTTTGAAGATTCTCTTTAATGAGCACATACTGCTTTAGAGAATAATAAAAAACAGGACAAAACCTTAATCTCTGAAGTTTGGGGACTGCCTGGAAAGCAGGGCTAAGAACTCACATTCCCCAAAGTTGTGAAGATTGAGGAGGTAAAGCCTACAGGTGCCTGGATGGTGCAGGCAGTGGACAAGGCCCTGGATAAGGGGGCTTCCTTCTCTCCCTCCTCTTTGCTGTTGACCCCAGGCCACCCTCCTGCCATGACTCAGCACGCATCCTCCTCTGGCTACAGGGAGCCTGGGAAAGGTGGGAACAGTGGCCCCAAGGAGGTGTAGCTCACGCCGCCTTTCTCACCTCCTTTATCAGTGATATGCAGGCTTGGATTCCCCATCACTTCTGAAGAGCTGAGATCTGTGGGCTCCCACAGCCCTGGCCAAGTTGGACAGGTTGCCTGGGTTTTCGGCCAGGGGCATGACGTGATACCTTTGGGGCCAATCCTGTTTGGGTTTTCGGTTTTTATTTGCCGGCCCTGAAGGATTTTGAGGCTCGGCATTTCCCCGTCGTGCCAGGATGGCTTGCCAGGCTTCTCTCTTCCCCAAGGGAGAGAGTATTAAATGCCTGTCTTTGGAGACCATGTCACTCCTCTGCTTTTGTGCTTCATAATCTTTGTCATCCTTAAGTGTTGCTTGTTCTGAAACTCAGCCGTCTCGTTTGTCGCTGAGCTGAAACTTGGCCCTGGCAATTATTGATGGTTTCTGTCCACTTGGCAGGGCTCGTTCACGGTGTATGTCCTGGCGCCATCAAAGCCTGTGGCTCCTCCAAGGTAAAGAGGCCCAGCTTCCAAAACCAAACAGCTAGAGATTCAGGAATCTAAATGTGTCGAGGAGAAAATGGACTTCTTGTTCCTTTCCTTTCTGTTATGTAGAGGGCCTCATTTCTGTTTGCAAGTAGATACAAGCACCAGTTCCTTTGTTCATTCATTAATTCATTCATTTATTCATCTGTCCACCTACCCACCCTTCCATCATCCATCATCCATCCATCATCCATCCATCCATCATCCATCCATCATCCATCCATCCATCCATTCATCCATCATCCATCCATCATCTATCCATCCATCCATCCATCCATCCATCCATCCATCATCCATCCATCCATCCATCCATCCACCCGCCGTCCTCCCATACATTGATCCTTTCATGTACCCTCCCATTCATCCATCCACTCACCCACCTGCCCACCCACCATCCCATTTATCCATCTACCAGCCGGCCCACTGGCCCATTCATTCATCCACTCAGCCATCTGTCTGTCTGCCACCCACTCTCCCATCTTGCCATTTACCCACCCTGCCATGCTCCCATTTATCCACCGGCTATTCTGTGCCAGGCTCCGTGGGGTTGACTGAAATGAATCAGACATGGGTTTAGCCTTTCGGAGCTCCCAGCCAGGTCAGAGCGAGAATCTGTGAATACAAATGACCATGGCACCAGGTGGTCTATGACGAAAGCCCTAACGTGGTGTGAGGAAATTCTAGTATAGGGGTGGGAAGGGGTCCTGGGAACATTTCATGGGGCAGGCTCTGTTTGAGTTAGACTTTGTAGGAAGCTTAAACACAGGTTACACACATAAAAAAAGGCATGGAAGTAGGAAGCAGGAGAACACAGGCTGTAGCATGGCGTGGACATGGGGAGGTCGTGGGATCCTGGAAAAGTAGACGGGGCAAAAAAGCCAGGGCTGCGTTGCTGGGCCAGGGAGTTTGGGCTTTATCGTGTCAGCAGCAGGGAGCCATTGAAGGGTCATCCTAGGAGTATTTCTGGTTGAGGGCGATGGAGGGAGAGGTGGGGAAGGAGGAGTGGCATACACAGCCTCTGGGGGGCCGGAGACCCCTGGAAATATTTATTCTTGTGGGCTACTGAGTGGAAAGAGCACCGGGCAGAGGGCCAATCCGAGTTTGAGTCCAGGCAGCCACTTCCCAGCTGCAGGACCTGGGACAGTTACCTCTACCTGGGCCTTCGTTCCCTCTTCAATAAAAGGAGGTGGCAGGACCTGTTCATACCTCATGCATTTGTGCTGGAGAAAGGTGGGGTGCTTGTTGTCCTACCTCAGGAGACCACAGGAGGCCACAGGTGGCCTTGCGGCAGCCCTGTTTTACCCTTAGGCCCATGGAAGGTGGGCCGGGGTGCATACACGGCTCCACTCCGTGACTGACTCCTTTCTGCTGGCCAGGGATGCTTTGGGAATCTGAGCCCAAGGCCACACTGGTCGCCAGGCTCTGTGTCTGCCACCCTCAGACCACTCTGCTGGAATTTACGTTGGGCCCTTCTCCTGCACGTAGCCAGTTCTGCTGTGACCTTGGTTCCCTCTGGGGCCAGATTTCCTCGCTGCTTCATAGAGTCCAAGCCTTTCCTGCAATTGGCAGCCGTCGTCACTGTGCAGGGACACACAGCTGTATGTTACGGGACACAGACCAAGCCCTTTCTTGATTCCAGTGGCCTGAACTGTATTTGACACAAGCCTGGCACAGCCGCCCAGAATCAGCAGGATGGGGAAATAGAAACCTTTAGCCTTGACTGCTCCATTCTTTGGCTCTGGCCCACTGACAGGTCAGCCGCGAGCCGTCCCTCACGCCCGCTGCCCAACCAGGTTGGGAGGAGACCTCACCAACAAGTGATCCCTGCCCGAGGTTCTACCCACTCTAGACAAAGAAATATCTGTTTCTGACGCTGGGTCTGGGACATGGGAGTGGGTTTCAGATGCTCCCTCACTGACCTCTGTGAGAATGCGTTTTCTGCCAGGTGCAGCCTGTGTGCAAAGCTGCCTACTAGAACTTTCTGTAGGGAGGGAATGTTCTGTGTGTGCTTGTTTCAGTACGGGAGCCACTAACCACACGTGGCTATTAAGCACCTGAAAGCTGTTTGGTGCCATCGGGATACTACAAATTTAATTTCATGTAATTTAAACAGCCACAGTGTGGCCGGTAGCTACCACAGTGGACTGCACAGCACAAAGTGGCTTCCTGAGAAGACAGACACGATCAGGATGAGGCGGTCGCTTTCTGGCACCAGCCCCCGTCTGTCCTCGCTGAGACCCTGTGGGCATTGCCAGGTGTCATGGGCTGAAATTTACTTCTATCACCACTTGTGTTTCTTAGGCTGTGTTTTCAACTTTTCCCTGTCCATAGGTGCACAGTTTTCCCAGTTATAACTTAGCTATAATTTTATTATCCTGCTTCGTTAACTTATTATTATGGCATAGTTATTTTATCTCATTCCTATATCATCTTCCTATTTATCATTTTAAAGAGTTGCTTAATATCCCACCAAGTTAATTCCACCATTGTCTTGCAGTGGAACATTAAGGTTATTTCCACTTTTTTGCTGTTATTTTGGACCAGTGTGAACATGATATTGGTACATTTCTTCAGTTGTCTTTTTCGGAATTATGTCCTGGCCTTAAAGTCTCAGGAAGGAGGGATAATAGTCTTAAAAGGTATTTTCAAAGCTCTTAAAACCTATTGCTAATTTTTGTCTTTACAAGATGGAATCTGTTTATTTTCTTGTCAGTGATGAGTACTCATTTTACCACCCGTTTTGTCATCAGCACTGGAGCTTGTCATTATTCCTTGTTTTGTTGATTGAAAAGTGTAAAATGATCCTCTCCACTTTTTTGGAAGAAGATTGTTTTGGTAGAAGACTCCCATAGTTTCTGTGCCTGCGGCCTGTTAGTGACCATTGTGGATTATCAGTCAGCCCCCCGCCCCCCCAGGGCTCAGTGAAGGGTGCTTTGTAGGTCACGTGCGCCTGGGAGTGAAGGTGGCCCTCGTTCCACACGCGTTGTGTGAATTACTTCCAGATATTTGCTGTTTGCTGGAACGCTCCCAGAGATGGGGAGCTGATTTCCTTTCTGGTGGTCAGTGGTACAAGTCCAGAAGGGAGTTCATTGGCTCTCAGAATTGAAAAGTCTAAGGTGGACCTGGCCTTCAGGAACAGCTGGTTCCAGGTGTCCACAGACCCTCAGCCTCTGCCCTCCTCTATTTGTGGGCCCTGCTTCCCTGGTCTTGGCCTCGTCCTCAGGCAGACTCTTAGAAGGAGTGACAAAATGCACTGAAGACCGTTCAGCTTTCCATTCTGCCAGTTTAGCAACCCTAGAGAAAGTAAAAGCCTTTAACAAAAAATCAAAACAAACCAAAAAGTCACTGAGGTACAACCCTTTTGGCCTGCCTTGGATCCCATAGGCGTGTCTGAACCACTGGCTGTGACAGAGGGTCAGGAGCGACTGGCTGGGCCTGGGCCAGGTGAGCTCAGCCCCTCATGAATCCCTTGCACTGAGTGAGGGAGAGGCGGTTCCTGAAGGAAACTGGAATTGTGAATCCTCGAGAAGCCTGGATGCTGCCCAGTTCCCCTGCTGCTGCTAAGATTCATCACCGGGCAGCTCCACCTGCTCCCAGGCCAGGAAAAGTTCCCTACGGGCCCTTTCGCTCTTGTGCTCTCACTCTGCCCGAGGCAGGCAGTCTTCTGTTCTGCAGGGAAGGAGCTGTCACAGATTGGACACTGATCACTGTTGCACCTTTTTCTGTTCCTCTTCTGCAGAGTGGGGGTTGGGGCGTAGGGGTTAGGAGTGGTGGCTAATGTTCTTTCTGGTCCCTGAGTTCTGTGATGTCAGCTTGTTCCCCGGAGGGGGAGGCAGGGCACACGGCGATCAGCCTGCAGCCAGGAGGGCAGGGGAGAGCCTGGGGGCTGTCCCCAACTGGCTGCCACTGTGCGATGTACTTTCAGGAAACCCATAGCCCCTGCCTGGGCCCCGTGGCTGGGGCAGGGCTCCCTTCTGGCAGGGAGGGCTGTCCCCACCTCCTCCAGGCTGGGCCCTGCGCCACACAAGGGAGAGGATTGTTCCCACAGAGGTGCCTGGGCCAGAAAACACAGTCCGCTGTGTGTCTGCTCTCCAGTCTGTGGGTTGAGGCGTTAGTCAAGGCCGGACAGCAGGGCTGGGGGAGAGCTCCCCGATCCTTCGCTGGACCCCAGCCCTGCCTCAGCCGGTGGGAGAAATGGACGTCAGAGGCCACAGAGAGCCACTTGTTCTTTGTGCAATTCCCTGCCTGTCACCTCCTACGGGTGCCCCTTCCACTTGGACCACCCTTAGCTTTCCGAGACCTACCCATTGCCTAAGATGCCCTCACGTCAGACCATGGAGACCTTGGGCCTCATTTCTCCACCCTTCTACTGTGCAGAGAGGGAAGGTGAGGCCCAGAGAGGACTTGTGCAGAATTTACAGGCACCTCTGGCAAAGCGGTCAGGAACATGGACTTTGAAGCCACACAAGCTGAATCCAACCCCCAGCCCTGTTATTTACTGGCTGTGTGACCTTGGGCAAGTGACTTGACCTTTCTGAGCATGAGTTTTCTTGCATATAAGACGGGGTTCTTAATAGTAGCAACTCCCAGGTGGGGATCAAATAGTGTCCTCTTGTGCCCTCTGTAGACTCTGCTGCTTCAGTTCTCGGCTCAGCTAGTTTCATTTTCAGGCTCTCCTTGGGGGCAGGATGGCCCACCAGCTCCAGGCCTGCCTCAGGCAGTGCTGAGGGCTAGAAGTACAGCAGGGTTTGGGGCCATCTCAGGGGTCTCAGTTGTTCTGTGGTTGCATTTCATTGGCTGAGTTGATCACGTCCCTATCCCTGAGCCAGTCACTGTGTTCTGATTGGCCAGGATGAGTCACCCACGTGTAGAGATGGGCTCCATTGCATGTTAGGGCCTGGGAATGAGGGTGGGTTAGTGCTGCTGCAGAAAAACCAGGGACGGGTGGATTATGTTATAGGGGAGCAGTGATTCTGACCCAAAAAGAGCCCTCTAGGCAGCAACTGTCGTGTTCACTAGAAAAGTGCCTTACACTGACGTGGGCTCAGTAAATAATGGTTGAATGAATGAATGGGGAATAAGATAATTCCTGGCAGCCTAGTGGAGTGAGGAGAACACTGGACTGGGTGTTATTAGATGACACAGGCCACAGTCCTGGGTGGTCCTGATACCTGTCTGGGCCTCAGTCTGCTCATCTGGGAAATGGGTGTGATGGCTAACACCTGCCTTAATGGCTTGAGGGCAGATTCAGTTCTGGCAGGTTCAGTAATTCACAGCTGTCAAGTGTGCTATTGGGTGTGATTGTCATTTGTCTTTAGCGAAGGGAGACTGAGCAGGGAACACTGGGTAGTCGCCAGAAGGACCTGTGGGGAAGTGATTCGGAGCTCAGGCAGGCTTACATTTGGCTCTCACCCCTTGCTGTGTGACTTGAAGCAAATCACTGTGCCTCTCTGAACCTCAGTTTCCTCATCTGTAAATTGGGAATGCTAGTATTTTCCCCCAAGGGCTGGATGGAAAATGAAGTGAGAAATTCCATTTAAGGCCTGCTCTACCCTGGCACACAGTGAGTGCTCATGTACTGTTAGCTGTTTTGTTTTGTTTTTAGCGTCAGCCATTATTACGCCCTCTGGGGCCTCATGGTGATGGATTGCTGCCTCAAGCAGGCTTTTAAAGAATTTAAGTTTGGCCAAGTCACCTTGTGTGCCACAATTGCTGCTAACCACTTTCGGGCAGGCGCTGGGCTCTGGGCTCTGTGAAATCTGAGCCAGGTGCTAGGCAATGCATGTACCTCCGTGTGGACACAGGAGCCCTGCTGGAGGCCCGGCCCTATGGGCAGTGCTGCCTTTCAGCGTGGTTGCAACCAGATTTTGTGCACCCCTGGAAAAACGGTCCCTGCCTGGGCCTCTCCCACCTCCAGGAGGAAACATCCCTTTTAAGGAAACCCTGGAAAAGGCGAGAGGCAGCCTTGTTCGCCAACTCTCAGGAGTGCAAGTGAGTGACAGTGACGGAGGGATGGCTTTCCCCAGCTCAGCCCAGCCCCTTGGCCCGGGCTGGGAGACCACGGTCAAGGCCACACACTAAGCCCTCCAGCTTCTCTGTGAAGGAGCAGAGTCTTTCCTGCTCTTCTGGGTTTGGAGAGGAGGTGGAGCTGAGGTGGTGAGTGTTGTACAGTCTGAAAGGATGTTTTGACGGTCCTCGGGTGCGACAAGAAAATCAGAAAGAAAGGAAAGGGCAGATGCATAATCTGTTTAGAGCAACAGTGAGGGGGTTGGGGGAGGAGCGAGAGAGAGCAGGCCTGACTGCCCAGTTGATGGGGTTTTAAGGTGTTCTGAACAAGCTTTCAAAACTGAGTGTAGGGGAAAGGACCCCACCCAGGTAGGGCCAAGTGAGCCGGGAGAATTTTAGGACAAGGGCTGACCCTGGGGAATGGCCTTCCCTGAACTGGGCTCCTGGGCCAGATGTGGATGGTTTCCTAGGCTCTGGACTCCGAGGGGACTGTGACGGAGGAAGAACGTGGACGTCAGGAGTAGGACGCCAGCATTCCAGAGCCCGCTTTGTCACCAGAGTTGCTGGGGGACTCTGCCTCAGCGTCCTCATCTGTGCATGAGATAAGAGCTGCTGCATAGTAGGCTGCTGAGGAGATAAGCACATGTTGCAGTGTAGACCAGTGTCCCATGCAGAGTGGGCCCATGAGAAATGTGGGACCCTGGGGACTTGGTGGCTCAGTGAACAGAAACCTTTCCCTACACAGAATAAATTTACAAACGAATGTAAAAATTGCCTACTGGCATCACTCCCTTCCAGAAGGCTCCCTGCTGAGGTTCAGGCCCGCCCTCCCTCTCCCCCAGTTCCCACTCAGCTCTCATAAACACCCTGTCTCCACACTGGCACCAGAGAGAGGGTGGGTCTCTCCCGCTGGACCTTGAGGTCCTTGAGGCCGGGAGGGTTTCTGTGTCTCCTGGTTGTGGGTGCCCTGTCCAGGGCTGGCCTGGGAGCACTGGTAAGTATCTGTTGGCATCTGGTCTTGGAGGCTTTGAGTTCTGGAGATGATAGGGAGACTTTGTACAGGAGTGGAACGTGCACAGAATCTTGGAAGTTAGAGGACCTGGATTTAAATTCTGGTGCCACTACCCTAGTTCCAGTCAGGTCGTCTCGCTAAGCCTGGACTTGCCTGTTCGTAGAAAGGGGACACTGAAGTGCTGGTTACCGCGGTCATGACATGAGGTGATGTGACTGCCCGTCGTCATCCGTGGGCAGTGAGGTGCGCAGGAGTGAATGGCCATGGGCGTTTCCAGCAGATCAGGTTGCAGAGTTGTCCTGGGAGGCGAGCGGTGTGTGCTGCTGTCCCCAGAGAGGTACCCGGTGGAGACCAGCACGGCTGCTCACGGAGTCCAGAGCAGCCTGTTTTCCTGTGCTTCCAATCCATTGCTGCCCAATGGCTCCAGATGCACGGCGTACTCTTAGGGCCCGTGTTGTAGGCAAGTGGGCTCTCTAAACTCCGGAACCCCGAGCAGCACGGTGGGTGACTGCTCCCAGCAGCCCAGGCGACTCACGGGACCACCTGAGGAAACTGGAGGTTCTGCTCCCTTTTCCCGGACACCAGCTCATCGTGGGTGGAATTGCTTGCACCACTCACACACTTATTTTTCTCCTGCTCTCAGTGTTTAAAATTGTTGTGAACTATGCAGACCATAAAATTGACCATTTTAGCCATTTCTAAGTGTACAATTCGGGGGCATTAAGTTAAGTACATTCACAATGTTGTGCAACCTCACGGTTCATTTCTAGAACTTTTTTTTCATCCTCAAACAAAAACTCTGTCCCCATGAAACACTGGCTGCCTATTCCCCTCCCCCCAGCCCATGGTAACCTCTGCTCCACTTTCTGTCTCCACGAATCTGATTCCTCTAGGGACCTCATGGACGTGGGATCATACAGTATTTGTCCTTTTGTGACTGGCTTGTGTCCCTTAGCATAATGTCCTCAGGTCCATCCGTGTTGTACCATGTGTCAGAATTCCATTCCTTTTTAAGGCTGAATGGTACGTTATTTCATTGAATGCACACACACAATTTGTCCATTCATCTGTTGATGGTCACCTGGCGTGGTTCCACCTTTTGGCTCTTGTGAGTAATGCTGCTGGGGGCACAGATATCTCTCAAATCCCTGCCTCCAGTTTTTGCATATATTCCTAGGAGTGGAAGTGCCGGCCACGTGGTAGGTCTGTTTCACCTTTTGAGGACACACCACGTTGTCGTCCACAGTGGCTGCACCTTTTCACGTTCCCACCAGCAGTGCACAAGGGTTCCAGTTTCTCCATGTCATCACCAACACTTATTTTCTGTGTTTTGAAACAATTATAGGCATCCTGGTAGGTGTGAAATTCTCTCATTCCCTTTTTGATCAAGTAAGAGAACGATGGTTATGCCTACCCTTCAGTGTAACTGGTGGGCACTTACTTAAGCCCCTTTTCTATTTTATTTATCGTGTATATGGAATGATACAAATAAATGCACGACACGTTCCTGTTAACATGTTTAAACAATACAGAGAGAAGGAAAGCGCTCTTTGAATCTCTCCCCGTCTCAGGCTGCTTCCCACCCTGCTGCCAGGCAGTCTTTTTCCAGACGTTTCCATGTATTTATGTACATGGGAGCATTTATGAAAGCGTCGTTCCCCCCACGCCCCCCCTCTTTTTTTTTGGTATAAAAGTGTCGTACCACTTTTATTGTTCAGTGACTTGGAGTTTTTACTGAACAACTCCACAGTCTTTCCACATTCATATTTGTTGAGCTGTGCCGTTCTTGTTATTTTCATTCATCTTATAGTATGGGTGTGTTGTACTTTTCCAAAATACGCACTATTATCAAACATAGAACATTCTTTCTCACGTGTGCTCCTCTGTGCTGACATGAGCCGCGCTGGCCATCGTCCAGAGCAGCATATGTCTGGCTTCAGCCTCGTTGTCCACGGCTGGACATCCGGCATCCGCTTCTACGAGGCTCTCTGTGCTCTTCCAGGGGGTGGCTTCCTGCCTGCACCCCTTGCTGACCTCTGTGTCCCCACTTCGCAGGCCAAGAACAAGGAGACAGGTGACTTGGCCGCTGCCAAAGTCATTGAGACCAAGAGTGAAGAAGAGCTGGAGGACTACATCGTGGAGATCGAGATTCTGGCCACCTGTGACCACCCGTACATCGTGAAGCTCCTGGGAGCCTACTACTACGATGGGAAGCTATGGGTAAGGGTGCCCCTCGCCCCGCCTGCCCCCTAGGCCCTCCTGGTCCCGGGCTGACGTCCTCAGCTTTTTCTCAGCATCTTCTTGGAGGGCAAGGGCTGGGGCAAGGAGAAGGTGAAGTAGCGGGGCTCCGGGTCTCTTGCCCTCTCCTTTCTGCAGAACCTCCCCACTTCTGGGGTTGGGGACAGTGGTTCAGAGCAGGAAGGAACCCTAAAGCTCTCCTGCCTGGCCTCGAATCCCAGTGCTGCTGCTTACAAGTTGGATAACCCTAGGCAAGGTCTCAGCCTCTCCGTGCCTCCGTCTCTCTGTCTGTAAGATGGGGATGATAATACAGCCTAGCTCATAGGGTTGTTACGGGGATTAAATGAGTTAATGCATGGAAGGTGCTTAGCAGAGTACCAGGCACGTGTCTGAGCTGGAAGGTGCTTAGCAGAGTACCTGGCACATGTCCGAGCTGGAAGGTGCTTAGCAGAGTACCTGGCACATGTCCGAGCTGGAAGGTGCTTAGCAGAGTACCTGGCACATGTCAGAGCGTGGTGAGTGTTGGCTGTTCTGTTATTTGCAGTAGTTGCAGTGACCACCACTGCAATGGCTACGACACGACACGGGGATTCCTTTCGCTGGGGGTTCTTTATCATCCCGCCACTCTCCGTCTGCAACCTCAGATTTTGATGTGCACAGTGCAAGTGCAGCTTCAAGCCCCACCTTCCAAACTCAGCATCACCCCTCAACTCCAGAGGCATCTGGAGTACCCCATTTTCATGGAATAAGCCTGCCCTGCAGAATATCTCCCCGTTGACGCTCTCCTAGTATGAATGCCTCTCAGTTTGTAAAACCCAAACTTTCCAGAAGGTTCGTGTCTCTCCAAACTTTTTTTCAGCCAATGTTTTATATGTAAAACCATACATTTGTATTCCGCAAACAGTACATTTGTAACAAAATGATGTGCGGGTGAAGTCTCAAGTGCATTCTGGATGCACTTCGAAAATGTGTCCAATCTGAAGTAGACATTTTGCAGAGGGAGCTGAGACTCGGGGTGGGCCTTCTGGAGTGGTGCGGGAGCTGGGAGCAGCCAGACTCAGGTCACTGTGCACAGCACGGTTATTGTTCACGATTGGGGGTTAGGAGGGGACGTTTGAAGCATTTTACCTCCTAGCATGCTCGTTTATTATGTATAGAGAGAGTGTTACTATGTTTTAGTTACAGTGTAGGGAATCAATGGGGAGTTTGGAGTTGACATGTGATACTCTATGTGGGATAAACTTCAACAGTGGTCTCCAAACTTGCCTTTGGTTTTCTGAGACAGCAGGATCCTTTTCTCAGATGAAACACAGATTTCTCTGGTAAGCCTCAGTAGTTCTGCTCCTAAAACTTAGGCATTCTGTGAGGGGGGAAAAACCAAGTAGGGGTCTATTTCCCATTATTTGAAGTAGAAAAATTATACGAATACACCAGCATTTTCTGTCCCAGAGTTGTCACTTTTGGCTGGTGTTTTCTCATCCGGAGCTGCTGCTACAGCCAAACCCGTTTCTCAACATCCTCTTTTGTAACGCCCCTACAGCCGACCATGTAGACCTCGAAAAGTGCCATCTCCTCATTTTGGGGACTTGGGTTTTAGACATTGTGAAGTCAAGGAAGGTGGCACTAGAACTGGGTGGATCAGGGGGGAGAGAGGGTTTCAAGCAGAGAGCACAGCGAGGTGTGAAAGGTACGGTAACGTGTTGGGAGGATGGGTCGATGAGGATTCAGGCAGCTCGTGGTGAAAGATGAGGGCAGTAAAGTGATGGGAGGCTGGGTTGTGCAGGGCCTTACCTGCCACGGCGAAGAGTTTGCACTTGGTCATTTAGATCGGTGGTTCTCAGAGTACAGTCCTTGGACCAGCAGCAGGACCTGGACCTTGTTAAAAATGCAGACTACCAGGCCCCAGCCCCGACCTGCTACATCAGAAACTCTGGGGTGGGGCCCAGCAGTCTGTTCTAAAGACCCTTCCAGGTGACTCCGATGCTTGTTTAAGTTGGAGAAATACTGTTTTAGGTAATGCTGGCAATTTCTCCAGGAGAGAGACACGTATTCTGTGTGTTAGAAAGAAATCATATTTGAGGGAGCAAGGGTTAAAAAGCATTGAGGAAGTGGTAAGAATAGACTAGGCCAGAAGCCAAAGGGTGTGATGTGGGAACATCATTTGTTCCGGAAAGGCTTCAGAGGAAGGAACATTTGAACTGGATCTTGAAGGATGCATAGGAGTTCTCCAGAGGGACTTGAGAAGGAAGGGCATTCTAAATAGAGGGACAGCGTGTGCAAGCGTGTGGAAGGGAGAAGTCTTGTTCTGAGACATAAGGTTGAAGGATGCACCGACGTTTTGGGGTTTCCTTCTATGTGATTGTTCTTGGACCCATCTCGTGGTCAGGCCCAGGGCTTCTGCGTGGCTCCGGGAGCCAGCTTTTCTGTGTGGATGTCTTTGACAAGACCAGTCCTGGGCCTGCAGTCTGCTCTCAGGGGCGGGGCTTTGGGATGAGCATCGGGCTGTTGCCCAAGTGTCCTGGGCTCTTTCCCCAGGCATCGTACCCAGGGACAGACCTTTGCCTCGGAAGGGGGGCATGGGTCATTTACCACACCACCCGCTTGCAATCTGACAAGATTAGCTCATTTTCTTCCAGAATTTGTAATCTTAGCAAAATCCTTCTAGTGGTTTCTTATGACCACTTACTTCTGCTTTTGAATATCAAATGGTATAAGTGTGTGTGGGAGGGAAACCAACCCAAATTTATCTATACCAGCACCACCCAATAGAAATATCATGTGAACTGCATATGTAATTGTAAGTTTCCTAATAGCTACATTAAAGACAGCAAAAACAAAAAAATGAAATGAATTTAAATAAGTTTACTTAACCTAGTCTATCAAAAATATTATCATTCTGATATGTAATCAGTATAAAATTGAGATGATTCTCTTTTTTTTCATTCTAAGCTTTCAAATCCATTGTGTGTTTTACATTTATAACGCATCTCAATGCAGCAGCTAAATTCTCTTCAGAAATCTATATTTAGATGTCATAAAATTTACAATTTATCATAAAATCGATCTATATTTAGATGTCATAGAATTTAACAAAATAGATTCCTATCCCAGTTTTCCTATCATTCGTAAATATTTCCCAATAACAGAATCTAGTGTGAGTTTTTAAATTTAAGTTAATTAAAAGTGAATACAATAGTAAATTTTCAACAGTAGGCACGTGGGGCTAGTGGATACTAGACAGTGCCTGCAGTGCTGCTGTGGACATACACACAGGCCCCCAAAAGGGAGTGCATGCAGGAAACCCTGCTTTGACCTCATGAATATCCTCTGGCTTATAAAAGCCCCTGCCCTCAACATTCCCCCTCCCCACCCCAGCCCTGAGCCAGATTTCGGTTTCTGGGAAGTCTTTGAGGGCTGGTCTCTTTTTCTACATGTATTATGAGAGTGAGAGAGAGAGTAGCATTTATGGGAAATGTGTAACAACCAACCCCCTGGGAAGAACAGCCCTGGTTTTGTGGCATCTGCCAGTTTGTGTGGTGTAAATATTCCTGCCACAGTCAGTTTCAAGGTACAGAGGTGATTTCACTGAGAGTTGGAAAGGGTGTGCAGTAGACCTCCATGATGGAGCACTTTGGCCCTACAGGTACAGTAGATGGAAATAACTTCAAGAATAGAGATAACAGTAGAATGTGGTAAAATAATTAGGAGAGTGATAAATGTTAAGTGTTTATCATCTTTGTTCTTAAAGCATTTTTAAAGCTAAAGGGTATATAATTTAGTGTTTAATAATGGTTGTGTTTGACAACCAGCTTACAAAAATTTCTGACAGTGTAACAGTCAGTTGTTACCAGACAGTGACAGCAGGCTCTGGCACACCCTGGAGCCAGACCACAGGAATGTTGACTGAACCACAGAGCGCTGTAGCTGGGTGTCACGCAGCTAACCACTCACTTGAAAGATGAGACAACTGTGGGCCAGAGAGGGTCTGGGATTTACCCAGGGTCACACAGCACATTAGTCGCAAGGCCAGACATACAGAAGTCCTCAACAACCATGGCAGAGGGACCTTACTCATGTCACACGGCCCAAAGGAAAGCCCTTCCATAGCTCTCTGTTGCCCTCAGAATATATTTGTTGACAAAAGATTGTCCAAACCTATAGAAAACATAAGAGTTTATCTGAGCCAAAATTTTGAGGACATGCCCGGAAGCAAAATCTCAACGGACTGAGAAAATGCTCTGGAGAATGGCAGTTCTACAGCTCGTTTTATACATTTAGAATCAAAGGAGAGAATGTTAAGGAAGGTACATGAAATCCATTGGTGGTAGATTCAGGGGATGGGAGAAAGCAAAGCAGGGAAATCTCTGGGATTGGATAAAAAGTGAAACAGAGAGACACACTCCTTTTACATTGGTGGGTGCAGGGTAGTGAATAACACTTATAGCACATAGAGATGGTATATAGGGGACAAGATAACGAGAGGTTCTGTGGTCTCCTGCTCTGGCGCCCTGGTTGTGCCTTTGAGCAGTCTAGAAGAGAAAATTACTCTGACATTTCGAAGGTATGTTATCCTAGGTGCATGAGAACAGTGGACAGGGCCCACTTAGGTAAAGACTGACCTTTGCTAAGGAAACTATGGGCCTGGGATGTGACTACGTGCTGTGACCTGCCCGGTTAGGAATTTATGATCAGACCATCCTGTGTGGTTACTTTTGGTCACTGAGCTCGTGAGGCCTGCCAAGTTGTCCCCTGAGCTTGTGAGGTCTAATCTGTTACAGCCACCACCCCCATCGTTCACATATTGTAGACCCATTGCCTGGTGAACAGGCTCATTAGAGGCTGCCGTCTGTCGATCCCTTCCCAGGCCTCTTCTCCGGCTCGTCTACACTGCTTGCGGGTGACATCTCTAGGTCTTTGCTCATCTAGTGCCTTGTTCCACACAGGTCCTTCGCATTGTGGTCTGCGGACTTCCTCCACGAGGCCTTTGAAATTCTTCTCTGGTACTTCCAGGGAAAAGTTACCTCCGTTTCCTCTTCTCTCTGCCGCATTTGTTTCTCTCATCCTACCTGTCTCATTTTAATGCAGTTATGTCTTGTAGAGAGGACCTGCCTTTATCCTGCCCAGGGCTGGTCCAGAGCAGGGGACGGAGGGAAGGTCCTGGTGGGTCCCCCAAGGCAGCTGAGGCTGTTTGGAGCCAGCCCTGGCCTGGGGGGACTGAAGTCAGTGGGGGACCTGCAGCCCACAGAGCGTGCCCTGAAACTGACATTGATTGGTCTTGCTTTTGACCCAAGCGATTCCCCAGCTATTGATAGCTTGCGGGGAGAATAGAAATTTTCCTGTTCTAAAGCGTTTGCTTTGTGCGGAACCAGGACGAGAAGTGAAGGTGGTTGTGGAGACCTTTTCTTGCAGACTGTGAGGATTTGGAAGTTCCTTCTGGTTGGGTCCTGACCCCTGGTCTTGCTCAGCCTCTTTGACAGGACAGCAAACCCTGATGTCTTACTCTGTTGCCTAGTCACCCAGGACTTCCGGCTCTTGTCTTTAGAAGCTTGGGTCATCTTTGGGACTTAGGGACCTGCAGCCCTATCAGACAGCTGCATTCTCTATTTATCCATATAAACAAGTGTCTGTTGAACTCCTTCCTTGTGCCAATCCCTGTTCCAGGCCGTGGGGATACAGAAATGACAAGACAGGCCGGGTCCTGGCCTCACTGGGCTCAAAGTCTAGTGGTAGAAGCGGACAACATGGAAGCAAATAAAGAAGTACGAGGACTTCAGCAATCGATAAATATGTAGGAAAAAAAATAAATGGGGAAATGTGATGTAGGTTTTTGGGGTAGGGGTCAGAAACAGGTGCTTTAAATAGGATGGATAGAGAAGATCTTTCTCATGAGGTGACATTTTTGCCAAGGCCCCTAGACAACATGGAGGGCAGATCTGCAAGAATTTAGGGGCAGCAAGTGCCAAGGAGAGAGAATAGGAAGTGCAAAGGCCCTGAGGCAGGACCAGACAGAAGCTGTTGTGGCTGGAGCAGGCAAAGCAAGAGAGACAGAGAAGGATAGGAAGGGAGGCCAGACTGTATGTGGCTTTGAGCACTTACTGCTGAGAACCTACTGTGTGCCGGGCTCTGTTCTAGGGGCTGAGGATTCAGCAGTGAATAAGAGGCACCGTCCTCGTGGAGCTTATCGTCTGCTGGGGCCGACAGCCAATAAATACGTAAGCACGTAACTCAGGTTATGAAAAGGACCAAGGTTGATATAAAGCTGGAGGTGTGGCCAAGGGACAGGACAAGTTGTCTTCGATGTGACCTTTGAGAGGAGCCAGTTGTTAACCTAAAAATAAAAAGCTAAAGTGAGAGACAACAAGACGTTATTTGAGATTAATGAATAGCTATTCGGGAAGCACTGATGCAGGCAGAAACCCAGTATTCCGATTACGGGGTGTAGGCAAGGGGTTTTTATGAGAAGGAAAGGGAAGTCATTACATGAATAGGAGGAAAGAATTTCTATAGGTGCTAAACAGCCACATTTTTCTTTAGCTATATATGGTGGTCTCATTCTCTAGAATGTCTTCATAGTCAGGAAATGTGCTTTCTTACTAGCTTTACAAACAGTGGTGTGGAATACAACATTGGTTTGGCCCAGTCCAAAGGTTATTCTGTCCCATTCAAACATTCCAGGGGTTTGAGTAGTCAGATGTACAAGGCCGTCCTCGCTCTATGTCAGCTCTTCACCCAGCAGAGGGAGAATCAAGGCTACAGCAAGTGCAAGGGCCCTGAGGGGAGAGCGAGCTTGCCGCGCTCAGAGACAGCAAAGGGCCAGGGTGCCTGGGTTGGGGTGGGAGGGGATGGGGTCCGAGAGCTGGGACCCCATTGTGATCTGGTTGTGGGTACTGTGAAACCTCGGGGGGTTTCCCGGGCAGTGTCTGCCCTGTCCCTCAGCCGTGAATCTGGTTAGTCTCAGAGTCCCTTTGATTCTTCTCCATGTGTGTCTCATGCATTTGTCCTCTTCTTCCCTGCTCTGCAGTGGGGGAACTCGCTCCAGTCCTGTCTCCTGGTGCAAGCATAGCTCTTAGCTAACCTCTGAGTCTCTATCTCTTTATCTCTAAAATGCGGATGATGATGAAACCTTTTTCTGTTGTAAGGACTCTGTGAGCCATACGGACGGTGTCTGGCTAAGTGGGTGCTTAGCTAACGCCATTGCCCATCTCTCCCTCCTCCTCCAGCCCTTCCTTTCCATTCCCATTATGCCCTTCGGCCTCCCGGTTTCCTGCAGACCCGGCTCTTCTGGCTTCTCTGCCTTTCACCTGGTGAACATTTCCTGTGACCGTGTCACCCCCAAACCATAAGAAAGGTGACATCCGGGGGGATGATGACAGCAGCCCTGAGTGCAGGACGGCCTTTCATGTGCACACAGCAGGCCTGGCTACCCTGGCCTGCCCTGGAGACTGGCACAGGGCAAGGTCAGATGTCCCTCTGCCCCCTGGGTTTTGTCTGGTCAGACTTTTGCAAGGAGTTTATCTGCCCAGGAGTCTCTTTGCTGACTACCAAACAAAGCAGTGATTCCTTTGCTTGGCGTGGAACGCCTCCAGTGTCGTGGTATATTCCTGGGGTCCCCCCGGACCCCAGGTGCGCATATCCTGTTCTTGGTGCTAAAGACCACAATATTTATTTATATGACACTCAGTAGGGCTGCCTCTTCCCGTCCTCTGCTACCTCTGTAATAGTTAATATATATATTGGAAGGTGACTCACTTTTTAGAAATTAAATACATCTATTTAAAGGGAAACTTTCGTCTCACTACCTTAAATGGAAAACTAGGACCCACTTGCCATAAATAGAACTAAAAGAAAATAAACCAGTTCTGTCAAGTTCTAGCATAATCCTTTTTGCCTGCCGAAGCCTTCAGCCTGGGCACCGTGCTCCCTGTTAAAAGAGAGGTTGTCACCAGGGGACTCTAGCACCCAGTGGCCTTGGAGGGTGAGAGACCTGAGGAGGGTCTGCTTTGCCCCCGATGCTGTGCGATGCTCCACGCTCAGCCCCATGTCTCAGGGCCGCCACTCGGGGCGGTGCCCCGGGTCGGGGGTGGGGACCTCCCTTGGCTGGAGTGTTTGGGCCTGGCCATGCCCTGTGAGGTCAGAGCTTGGGGGTGGTCCTCTTAGCGATGAGGTGGCCAGCCAGGCTCAGCGACTTGTTTAGGGTCACTCGGGGACAGGGACTGGGCTTGGACCCACCCCTGCTGGTCAGGAGACCAGTGGTCTTGTCCCCACAGCTCACTTCTCAGCTCCGGGGTTTTTGAACATTTTCAGGTGTGGAATCGTCTTCTGTTGAAATTTTCACAGAAGTCCTCATGGGCCACAGTGAGAGCTGCAGCTGTCCTAAGCTGGGGGTGCCAGGCCTCCCCTCCCAGCCTCAATCCCCCCACCCCCAAGGTGCCCAGAGCCCTCTTAGGCCCTGTGGATTCTGTTTGGGCTATACCAGGATTTGGGTTATTCTCTGTGAGGGGAGCTGTCCTGTGCGTTACCGGAATTTTAGCAGCATCCCTGCCTCTACCCCCCAGATGCCAGTAGAGGCCCCCAGAAACCCCCTCAAAATGTCTCCAGATGTTGCCAAGTGTCCCCTGGGGGGCAAAATCTTCCCTGGTTGCGAACCACAGGTCTCTACCACTCACGGCCTCTCGCTGTCAGGGGTGGGAGTGTGTCTCCCGTGGCAGGCAGGCTGTGAGCCACGGCCCCCATCTGTGGGGAACCTTAGAGCCAGTCACAGACCGATGACCTCGGGCCAGGTAGGTCTGACATTTTGTTTGGCATGCTGGGATGTTTTTAGAAATTGGTTGCTAGTGTTTTGTCAGAAGATGTCACATAAAATTCTGGCCTCCTGACTTTTTTTGAACAACCTGGAGATGGGCTTTCAAGGCTCCCTTTCTGCATGGCAGCAGTTGTCTCTGGCTGAGCGGGCATGTGACCTCCAGTTAGCTGCAGACCTCACCACTCCCTAAAGCATCCCCATGCTGAGGCTGAGGGCTGTCTGCCATGGGCGTGTGCTGCTGCTTTTGTTCACGTAGAGTGGAGAGGAAATATTTTCCGTCCCAGGTCTCTGTCAAAGCTGAAGAAAGTCAAGGTAACCAAGAGGACTGTGTTCCCGGAAAAGTGTGTGAGGGGGCATTTTTTTCATCTACGAGTTAGCTACCCAGATGCGGTGGGCGTGTAATCCAGGCTTCCTGGTCTAGGGAGTCCAAAAATAGGCTTGCGAGGGCTCTGTGAACTTCCTGTGCATGTATACCAAGCTGTGCGCGCTTGTGTGTGTGTGTGTGTGTGTGTGTCCCTGAACAAGTGACTGCGGGCCTCTCAGGGTGTGTCTTCTGGTCTGAAAGTGAACATTCTGCAAAGCGGAAGTGCAGGTCTCAGGGTTACAGCAGGCTGTGGGTGGGAGGGGCCTGCTATAAACACACGTCCACGTGACCACACATCACCGGCCAGGGTTTCTGTGGCTTGTTGCCTTGGGCTGGGAGGCCAGCTGTCGGTCACTGACATAATGCATCTCTGACCATAAAGAAGCCAGAACTGGAAAGAGACTGTGACGTTAGAAAGTAGCAGCACTGGATGCATCTTGGAAGTCGCTCAGTGTGGCAGCAGGAGCACGGGCTGCAGCCAGGACTCCCGAGATCTTTCTGGATCTGGGACTTACCTTGTGACCCTAGCCAGCCTCTGCCGCAGGCGCAGTGGACCCTCGTGGTGCAGCTGGTGTCCCCCAGCTGGGCACAGGTGGAGTCGCATAGATGTGGACGCACTGGCCCAGTAACCTGGGGTTTGCCTCGAATCCTGCTGTTGGAGTGGCCAGGCTGGGGTCTCTGTGTCACGTTCACAGGAGGTGGTTCTGGCCTAGCCACGTTCCCAGGCATGTCCACGTGGGCTTCGTGCGCCATCTGACCCTGTCCACCACTGTCATCTCCTCCAGGACTCCCTATATGCCCCTCACATCCCTGCTCACGCCTCCGCTTCCACACACATCCCACTCGCTCACCACCTAGGAGCAGGTCCTACCGTTACCCCCACTCTACAGGTGAGCATACTGAGGCTCAGATCTCTGAACTTGTCCCTGACGCGTTCTGTGAGTCACAAGAATTGGAATCCAGGTGTGTCTGACCCCCATGTTGAAAGCCTGTGTTCACCTTGGTTTACTCAGGTATATTGGTTCCTTGGCAGCCTGTGTCCCTCGGCTAGCAAGCCGAGGAAGGCTGGGCTGCTCGTAGGGATGTACTCCATGAACTCCCACCCTGCGCCATCTTCCTGCCTCTGCCTGCCGTGCCCGTCTCTCCACGTCGCCACCTCCTCCCCTTGTCAGAGCCTCGTTGTCCCTCGAGGACCATCTCAAATGCCACAAACCTTTAACAATTTTAGTTGAAAATGCTGTCTCCTTCCAGACGGGCTTCCAGTGGTGTGTGTGTTTCCTGTGACCCTGCTCACTCCTGGGCTGACAGATGTGTCTGTCTCCTGACCCTCCTCCTGGGGTCACGTCCGTCAGGCCTGCGGCATGGGGCCGGCTCATTCCTCTCTGTGTCCAGCACAGTTGGCCTTAGGGAATGCTCTCCGGACAGACGTGCTCTCTGGACAGACGTGCTCAAGTGGATCAAAAATGTGCACACACGGAACTGCCTGTGTCCACCCCTCAGGGGCCGAAAGTCCAGTTTGCATCTGCCCGGGGTCTGGTCCCAACCCTGCTCTTGGCGTCTCCTGGAAGGTGGTGTGGTGAGGTCGGAGTGATGGTGATCACCAGAATGATGACAGTGACCCTCATTTGTCACACTCTGGCTCGGTGGCAGGCACTGTGCTTGTTGTTTTCACAACGCTATCTCATTTAACCCCGAAAACCCCACCAGGGTAGGAATGTGTTGTCCCCATTTTACCGAGGAGGAAATGGAGGTTTACAGAGCTTAAACATGTTGCCCAAAGTCACCCAGGGGCAGCATTTGGGCTCAAGGTCAGGGGATGTTGACCCTGAAGCCAGTGCTTCTGACCTCTGGGCTAGACAGTACCAGAAGGAGTTAGGCACCCTGAATTTGAATCACCTCAGTGCCATGCAGAGATGCCCCGGGACTTGAGCCAGCGCACTGAGTAATTCCACCCAGAGATTGTGGCAAAGGGGCCAAACAGGCTCAGCGGCTCTCCAGCCGTCCCTTTGCCGTGGCAAGCTGCCTCCCCACCCAGGAGCCCCAAGGTCATCCAGGTGCCCTGCCTTCCATACGGGGCGCTCAGTTCACACAGCCTCAGGGGACCCTGAATTCCTTCCCCAGGCTTCTTGTGAATGGGGTAGGTGGGCGGGGGTGGAGGAACAAGGCCGGCGTTCCTGGGAGGCCTGTGGTGTGGGCCGCGCCACTCAAAGGCCATATTGTGTGGCCTGGAGCTCAGAGGTGCGGAGGTTCTGGGACTCCACCTCCAGCTGAGACGCTGCAGACATCTGTGTGTTGACTGTTGTGCTTTTTGGTGGCTGCCTTGGGACTCCTTTCTACAGGCTACTATTGAGTAGCCAGAAGCCTGTGTCTTCTGTGCAGAGGGGTGTCTCCATGCCTAGGGGACAGTGCCTCTCGGTGTGGAAGGGCTGGGGGGTCTGATTGCAGCACCTGTCATGCTTCCCCAGGAAGAAACAAGCCCAGCGAGGGAAAGGGGCTTGCCTGTGGCTGCACACTTCAGTGTCTGTGTCTTGGAGTCAGGCCGATCTGGGTTTATGCTTGGCTCTGTCACTTAGGAGCTGAGTGGCTTTGGGGAAACCGTTTCCCCACCAAACCTTGATTTTCCCCTCTGTAAAATAGGGATAAATATAACTGCTCAAGGAATACATAAAGGAATGCTTGTAGAACGTGCACAGTGCTGGTATGCATTAGTGCTCAGTGACGGAAACCGGCATTTTGACTCTTCGGTGGCAGAAGAGGGAGGGACTGGCTTGCTTTGTCTGGCTTGCTTTGCAGAATCTGACTGTTATCTATATTAGTCACCCTTTGGCTGGTTTGCCCTGATTTCTGGGCATCTTAAAGCCACTGAAATGTTTCATTCATATTCACTCCTCAAACCCTCACTGATTGTGTACCAGGGTCCAGGCTCTGCTAGTGGATGATATGAATGGACTTTTATAAATTGCCTACTCAATGATAAAGTGACTTCAGTCACCTTGAACCCTAAAATGTCAGTGTTGCAAATGACCTTACAGCTGTTGAAAGTTTCATTTTCCAGATGGGGAAACTAAGGCTCAAAGCAGGAAAGGGGTTACAACAGAAGGACCATGACAGATCTGGGACTGTGCCCAAACCTCCCAGCCGTGACTTACTTAATTTTACTTCCAGGAGTGTTGCCAGTATTTGTTTATTGAGCACCTCTGTGTACCCAGCAGCCCTGTTGGTGGCAGGAAAGGTTGTGGAGGTGAGGGGACCCAAGCCCGGAGCACTGTGTGGTCACCAGGACGTTGATGCCTCACCTCTGGCTTTGAACGTGCCTCAGTTGTCTCTGGGGACTGGCGGGCTGTGACATTGCTGACCCGATTCTGCCGCTTGTCTCTGCAGCCTGTGGACTGTAAAAGTTAATGTCTAAACCCTGTGGGTGGTCCAAGCCTGTTCTTATCTGGGCTGGGACATCCTGGCTCTCTTATCTCCTGGTGAGCAAGCACACTTGGTATGTGTACGCTGATCAGTGGGGCCCAGTGAGGGCTGAAGCAAGGAGGCAGAGGGGCCCTTTCTCCCACCCACCCAGGGGCTCTGTATGACTCAAGCTTTTTGTGGCTTCCTCCTTGAGGAACGTGTCAGGGAGGATGGGGGTCACTGGGTCTCTTCCATCGGGAAGGTGAATGGACTCCAGACTTGGCACCCAAATAGGCCCCAGTTCAGCCCCCAACGCTGCCACTTACTATTTCTGTGACCTTAATAATCTCCCTGGGCCTCGGTTTCCGCATCTGTAAAATGGGAACAGAGTATCATCAAATGCTGACAGTAACTGCTGACACTTATTGAGCATTTACTGACTGTGTGTCTGGGAATGTTCCAAGTGCCTGGCATACATTATCCTGTATAATCCTCACAATAAACCCCAGGAGGTACAGGCATGTTTTATGATACCTGCTTTAAATAGTGAGTGTGAGATAGTCCGTGTAAAGCATTGGCATGGGGCCTGGCACAGAGTAAGCTCTCAATTCCTGTTAAACGTCATGGGTGGGGAAACTGCGGCTGGCCCGGGGGAACTGACCTGACGACCACTTACCTTGTGAGGAGCTCAAGGGCATGGAGTGAGACCACATGGGTGAAACAGCTGCTTGTGGGGGTTTTCTTTGTGTGTGTCATTGAGAAGTGTGGGCATCAGCTTGGCCCAGCACCTTGGTGTCAGTGTTTAGTCCTGAGGGGTCGACCTGGTAGAAAAGAGAGATTCTAAATTCTGGCTCTCTCAGTCCTGAGTGTTGAACTGAGCCCTCATTTTCACAGCAGATTTATAGTAACTAGTTCCAGGGTGACTCTGAGAGGACACTGGGCCCAGGATTGCGCTGTGTGTGTATGTATGGTGCTGTATACCGGTGTCTAAAATAGTGCGGGTTTAGGGTAGGGGCCTGCTAAATCCACAAATGAATGAGTGAGTGAATGAATGACTGAATGAATGATCGGGGAGGTGAGGTGGCCTGCAGGATCACATAGCAAGGCCCTGACCCTTAACGCTGCACCATGACAGCTGCTTAATCTAAACTGATGAGGGAGGGAGGTAAACACAGGTTTCCAGTTTCCTTTGGCCTCCAGCCAGAGAGGAAAGCCAGCGACTACAGGCTGCTGTACAGCCCCCCGCTGGGCATTGGGCACTGTCTGAGCGTGTCTATGGGCCTAGGTCTCCAGGGAAACAGAGCTCATGAGAGCTGAGGAGGGAGACCAGTCATGCAGAGGGTGCTCGTCTGTCAAGAGGGCCAGAGAAAAAGCAAGAACCTCCCTTACCAGAATGTGCGCCCTTATTCAAGCTCAGGCCCACCTGCCTTCTTATTTTTAAAAAGTACTCATCGAAGTACTGCATCTGTTTCAATCTGATCGTCTTTCGTAAGGCAAGTCCCTAAAGCCTTGTTGCCAATACCCAGGGCTTCTCAGACTGTCACTGGGTAAAGGCTTACCGGGATGACCTGACATCCTACCTGAGCCCCTAGCTCTTTGGTCAGAGGCAAGAAGTACCAGGAGCACTGATGATGAATTTCGGGTTAATACGGAGCCTACAAGACATGATAATTCTGCCCCCAAGACTTCTACCACTGTCTCACGTTACGTTTTGTTGGGGGAGGAGAGACGTGGCCCCGAGATCCAGGCCTCTTGCTCTTTCGCGAATTCCTATAGAGCAGTGGTTCTCAGAGCATGGTCCAGGGAGCAGTAGCCGCAGCCCCACAGCATTTGTTAGAAACGAATATTTTTGCACTTTACCCCACACCTACTGAGCCAGACACTGGGGTGGGGCCCCCATCTGTGTCTGATTTTAGTAAACTCTCCCGGAGATTCTGATGCCCGCTCAAGTTTGAGAATGACTGAGGTAGTGTTTTTAACTGGTCCCACCTAGAGATTTCTAGGAAAATATTTGCCCATCAGAACGGTGTCCTCGCCCTCTCCTCTCCCATTGCCCTAATTCAGCCTTACTGTCTCTTGCCAAAGGTGAGATCAGATACTTTCAGTAACAAGTAACAGAAAATCTCAACTCTAACCTAAACAACAGAAGACATTAAGTGGTTTGCATGTTCTATGTGAAAAGTTCCGAGGGAGGTCGGTCGGGTGTGCAGGGACATTTGAGCAGGGCTCCATCATGCTGTGATTTTTCTCTGCCCTCCTCTTTGTATCAGGTTTGCTTTTACCCTGGCTCCCCTCGTGGTGGCAAGGTGGCTGCCTGCTACCGTCAGGGCTGTGTGCTTCCTTACGGGTTCTAGAGGGAGACATCATGGCATCCTACAACATCAAGCAGAACTAACAGCTTTGCTCTGATTAGACCAGTCCTGAACCAGACATCAGGACATGTGGCAGAGAATTTCTCTGATAGCTTTAGGCCCCCACTTCCCGCCAGGAATGAGCCATCTCTCCTGGCTGTTTCGCGAAGGGAAAGGAAGAACTGCTGCTGTGCATGCCTGAAGAAGGCGGCAGCCGTGATGCTCAGGGCCCCAGGATGAAATGGCGTTTTTGCTGTTTGCCCCAAATCCACGCTTCCCCCAGCTTTCCCAGTCTCCAGAGACAACATATCCAGGAGGATCTCCCCGATGCAGAAATCTGTCTACAACACCCCTTGTTAAAACCCTTTGGCGCCTGTCCCCAGACACACATACAGAGCCCTCAGGATAAAGTTCATGCTTCGAGATGTTCATATTCTAGGTAACCTTTGTGGCCTGCTCTCTTCCCATCCTTTGAACCCCGTGGAACACTCCATACTTCCCCCTTCCACACTCTTCCACGCAGCCCTGCCTCTGCACTTGCTGTATTCCACCTAGATTGTCTTTGTCTTTCTTCACTTGGTAAATTTGCCCTTCAGAAACCCAGCCCAGATGTCTCCTCCTCTGGGAAGCTCTCCAGGGTAGCTCCAGGCCTGGTTAACCAATGTGGCCCCAGGCTTCTGGGTGAGTCAGTCACGATGTGCCTGTACCTCTCATCTCTGTATCTGCCTCTGCCCATGGTCTTGGGGTAGGGACCTGTCTGATTCGTCCGGGGTCCCCAGTCCCCAGGCTTGTCACACACTGGGAGTCCAGATAGTGTTTGTTGACTGAATACTACTTTTATGGCCCCCACTCACCCTAGCAATATGGGTCCCTAGTAGACCCTCAGTTGGTCGTTGTCAATGGATTAAACTGATCACAAACCTCACTTCTCCAGGTTGTGAGAAAACCCTGAGCCACAAGCTGCTTGCCGTCCTCTTGAGGGAACAGGAAGGACGAGCCTCTAATGGGTTCAGGAGTTGGTCCTTAGTACTGGGGAAGTTGGGTTTGGGCTTGATGAGGACTCAGAGGCCTCGAGCTTGGTACTCAGGAACCCTCCATCCTCAGCAGCATGTTTTCGTCCCAGGATGCTGTGGGCACAGGCCTGCTGGGGCTTTCCTAGTGGACGGGTGCAGACACCCTATCCCCCTCGGAAGAACAGGTGCATCTGTAGCCAGGGGTTATTTTAGGCCAGTTCTTTCCTTTAAAAAAGTTTTAATAAAATATTTTTTTAAATATTTCTGATATGAAATTTTATAACACATATTTGTTGACTAAAATGTGGAAAATACATACAAGTATAGACTACCTGTAACCCTTCCCTGTATGTTGATGTATGTGCTTCCATTCTTTTTTTTTAATTATTATTATTTTCCCATTGAATTTTTTTTTTTTAAGATTCTTCTTTTTTTTGGGGGGAAGGGGAACAGGACTTTATTGGGGGACAGCGTGTACTTCCGGGATTTTTCCAAGTCAAGTTGCAGGGGGTGCAGCCCACCATCCCTTGCGGGAGTCGAACCAACAACCTTGTGGTTGAGAACCCACTGGCCCATGTGGGAATCGAATCAGCAGCCTTTGGCATTAGGAGCACAGAGCTCCAACCACCTGAGCCACCGGCCGGCCCCCATTCTCTTTTCTAAGCATGCGTATTTAGTAACTTCCTAAGGCATTGAGGTGATTATTATTTAATTATTTTATTTTATTTTATTATTTTATTTATTGAGATGATTATTTTCTTAATGAATTCCTCTGCATTCCTGTAAACATCCCCTGTAAATGTCCCCTGTAGCCCCACTGCTGATAAGCTGAAAGGTAAGTGTTAGACCTATGTAATGGGGCCCAGTAAGAACCATGTCATGAAAGAGACTTTATTTTTTTTTGTGCATCACACAAAAGGCACTAAGATGTGACACTTTCAAAACCAAAAGGACGAAAAAAACCCACTTTCCAAAAAAGAGAAGAAAAAACAAATATTTTGCCACATGCTCACGTTCATGCCGAGGACTGTTGTGTCAAAAAAAGATTCAAACTTCTGAGGTACAGGTGACAGGCAGCGATTTCCTGAAAGCACTCGATCGAGGTCCATATACAAATTGTGAAATATTGTGGGTTTTATCCTGGCATAGAACCAAAACTTGGCACATTTATTCATGGGAATAAAACCAAAGCTAAACTGGGAGCTTCCCAGCAGCCATGGCAAAATAAATAAAAGGGAAGCGCTAGGGTCATGGAGCTGGTGAATTGCAGAAGAGGAAATGAACCAGATTAGCGGAATGCTCAAGCTTTCTTGGTGCTGAGTTCTGGAGAACAGGGGTCATGAAGACCGTGGGTCAGGGTGTTGTGTAAGAGACCATTCCACCGAACGGTGCAGGAACCACTGGGTGTGGCCACTTCTCCTGTTGACTCTTGATAATAGCTGCGGGTGTGTTGATAAACTGTACCTCTGGAAAGGCATATTTTTGTAAGAAGCCTAAGGAACGTGGTCTGAGTATGACGCTTTCCAGTGATTTCGTTTGCTAGAGCTTTAACAAGTGCATATTAACTGGTGCGGCTTTCACTTCACTGTCTGGAGGACGGTGGAGGTAGAGGTGATGAGTGCCATTTTACAGATGGTGGAAATTGAGGCTTGGGGAGATCGAATGGCTTACCCAAGCTAACATAGCACTACCAGGACTCACACTCAAGTCTACCACCTTTGCTTTTTCGTCAGCACCCTGTTAGAGAGTGGGGTGTCTGTGCCTTTCTGATCGCCCCACGGGTAGTGTGTCTGTCTCTTGGTTGGACGGACTTCACAACCAGCAGGGGCCAGGAACCGGAAACTAAACAGTGGCTTCAAGTTTATGTTACTTTCCACCTTTCCCACCCACCTGAATCAATACTTAAGGAAAAAGAAAAAGCACCTTTGTGCATACGATAGGAGCCCAGAATGGGCGAGAGTAAAGGTGGGAGTGAAACGGGGGGGGGGCCTGTGTCAGTACCAACTGCACGTTTTACTCTTTTTCCATTCCGTGCACTGGGCTGGGAGCCCTTGCGGGCCCGGGTCTGGTGGTTCTCCCAGAGCTGCTACCAGTGGGGGGTGTGGTAGGTTTATGTTGAATGAATGAGTGAATAAGTGAATGAATGAATGCCTGAATAACGTGGAGATTAGGAAACCTGCTTTCTAGTCTGGGACCTGCCACTACACAATCTGTGTGTCCTTGGTCCGTCACATCCCCTTTCTGGGCTTTGGCTTCGCCACCTGAGCTGGTCTTCAAAGCCCTGATGTCCTGATGTCCCGAGGCAGCCAGGGCCCCGGGCTCTGAATGATGGAGAGAGGCAAGAGACAGGTGCTGAGATTTCGGGAGGACTTGGCCGGCTTGTGTGTGGCTGGAAGATGTCCTCTGAGATCCCTGCTGTGGAGTGCAGGAAGTCGGGCAGCTGGCAGGTGGGGACGAGTGCGCAGGACAGGTGGGAGGGGAACGAGAGGGTGTGGGCTTGGCTGAAAAGGCTGTTCACTGAACCTGCAGGTTTCCATGGCAACTTAGTTTTTCTTTTTCTGAAAAGTGAAGTGCCCCAGCAACTCCCTTGGGTGTTAGAGCCTCCTGTGAGAGTTGGGGCCCGATTTGTGGGGGTGTGCAGACTGGCAGGTTCTGGGGCAGTAGGAGGAGGAGAGGCTGGCAAGTGAGGGCACTGGGCACTGGCTGGTCCTGCCGGGGCTGGGACTGGGCCCTTCGGGTCTGCCATCTCATGGGCGGTGCGCCCCTGCTCATCATTGCTTCGCCTGGTGTTTTCTGCAGATCATGATCGAGTTCTGTCCTGGAGGAGCTGTGGATGCCATCATGCTGGGTGAGTGTCCCTTGACCCAGGGCGATGGTGCCCGGTCGGCTCTGTCTGGGACGGGAGTCCTTCACTCCCCAACCCCACAGATCGCCCTGACCTATTTGAGCACCTCCCCGCTCTGTCCCCTTATGGGAGCAGGGGTTGGCTTCCTGGGGAGAACACAGGACACTCGTTGGGAAGCAAGGAGCACTCCCTGTTAGAAAAGCGCGGTGTCCTTGAGCTGGTCACTTGTTCCCTTGAGCCTCCTTGGCCATAAGACAGATGTGATGCCTCCTTTGCCTGACCCCACAGCACTTTTAGGAGCTGGAAAGGAGACACCTGAGGGGGGTTCTTTGAAAAGCGGGGATCCCCACTCATTTCCTAAGAGCTCAGTGGGGATGTTGGCAGGTCTTAATGTCCCAGGCAAGCTTGAGCAATAACAAGAAAATGTATCAGTAACCACCCCTGGTTTGCGAGTAGTCACTGTATGCCAGAGATTGTGGTAGCTGCTTTCACGTGTATTCTCATGTGTAAAATCCGAAGGAGTACACATGAAGGAGTACAGCAGGTCTTATTCTCGACCTGCTGATATTTAGAGCCACACAGCACAGCTGAGATGTGTGAACTCAGGTCTGGGTGACTCGGCTCCTAATTGCTGCCCGCCCTGCGTCCTCCCCTGTTCTTGCCAGCCTGGTGGGCAGTGAGTGAGGAGAGCCTGTGGCCCTGGGGCTCCGGAAGGTTGAGTCACAGGACTCTGGGGTCCAGGCCTCTGGGGTGGCTCAGGAGAGGGGAGGTGTCCTCAGCATCATGTAGCACCATCTAGCCACTTTTTTATTGTGAAGAAACTGTCTTCCCCATGTTTATCTCAGGAATGCCTCAAATTTGTGGCAGCCTTTCCCCATTCTGACCTATAGAAATGCTGGCCTTCCTTGCAGAGCCCTTTGCCACTCCCAGAGTTCCCAGGTGGATAAATGACAGTAGGGAACAGGATACAGGCACTTGTGATGTGGCCCTTGGGTGTGCCTTCTCTCAGCAGAGACTGCCTAGGAAGATTTTCGTTGTTCAGGGTAGAAGCTAAGAAAATAAAAATGGTGGTCTTGTACGAGTTTGGACTCTCTAGGTTATAAAGAATCAAAGACGATTCAAACTAGGTTAGGGAAAAGAAAAGGTAGGGGATATGGGAGGGGTAATTTATTTACACAAATAACTGAAAAGTTCAAGGGTCCAGCTTCAGGCACAACTTGATCTAGGAGTTTTTTAAAAAAAGTTGTCACAAGAACGTGGTTTTACCTTCCACATTTCCAGTGCCACCACTGTCAGCCAGTTGACATTTCTTCAACACCAGCTCACATCAGGCTCCAGGCCTTTGCTTCTGCTGGTTCCTTGACCTGGAATGCCCTGGCCCCACCTTTTCTCCTCTCAATCACCTCTTCTTCCTTCAAGGCACAGTCCAATGTTCTCTGCTCCGGGGAGCCTCCCAGTTCCTCAGGCAGACAGCTTGCTGCCCATCCTGCCCTTCCTTCCACACACTCGTACCCCTTCTGTTCCAAGCATTGCTCACTGTTCCCGTATCCCTCTCTGTGTCGCTGTACTGAACACAGAGCCTGACTCAGAGGAAGCATCACTCAGTCTTGCTTACAGAACGATATCTCCATCTCAGAAGGAATGTGTTTACAAACCTGAGGTCTGAAGCCAGACTGGCTGGTTTGAATCTCATCTGTACTTCCTACCTGGCTGACCGTGAGCAAGTGACCTTGCTCTCTGAGCCTCAGTGTTCTCATCTGTAAAGTGGGATAATTGTGCCCACTCCGTAGGGTTACTGTGAGGACGAAATAGGTAACAAGTGAGGAACTTACAAAGTGAACGGGGTACACAATAAGTGCTCGCTCATGTTGGCGGCTTTTGTGTGTGGGCCTGACCTGGAGCTGCCGGCAGCGAGTGCTTGCTGAATTGACAAGTTCTCTTGCTTTCCAGAGCTGGACAGAGGCCTCACCGAGCCCCAGATTCAGGTCGTTTGCCGGCAGATGCTGGAAGCACTTCACTTCCTGCACGGCAAGAGGATCATCCACCGGGATCTGAAGGCCGGCAACGTGCTCATGACCCTTGAGGGAGACATCCGGCTGGGTAAGGGCGCCTGCGGGTGACGGTGGGAAGGCAGAGCCCCACGCTGCCTGCCTGGAGGTGTCCTCCTGGCCTCCACGGGCAGCGGGGGCCGAGCCGGGGAGCCTTACTGTGGCCGCCCAGGATGTGACAGCCCTCCTTCCCCTGTCCTGGACCGCAGGCCACGTACAGGGCCCATTGGCTCAGTCTTTCTCAACTGATGGTGATTTTGTCCCCCAGGGACATTTGGCAGTGTCATTGGTTGTCACAGCTAGAGGCAGGGAGAGACTGCTGGCATCTGGTGCGTAGAGGTGAGGGACGCTCAACATCCCAGAGCATGCAAGACGGTCCCTCGATACATAGAGTGACCCTGGCTGTGAGGCCCACAGTTGGGGGGTGGGGTGCTGGCCCAGCTCTTTGCTCATGTGCTCTGGGGAATTCAAGGGAAACCTTCCGCTCAAACATCAAGAACTGATCACTTGTAGGAGGCAAAAACCTGGGTCGGGACCATGTGAGGACCTGGGCAGAGCAGGAAGCCCTGGGTTGGGGAACAGAGATGAAGAGATGGGGTGTCCTAGCAGCCTTGCCCAGTGGGTTCTCATTTCCCATGCTGTCTCCCCCCCGCATCCCCTAAATCTAGAGGGTGCTGACGTGCGGGGCAGACTTCAGAATCCCACGCCAAATGTAGCAGAGGGTGGGATAGAAGCAGTCGGGTGCATTAGGTTTCCAAATGAGTTGGCATATGCAGTTAAGAAAACCAGGAAGCCAATTAAGACGGAAAAAACCGTGCAGGGAGAGTTGAATGTGCCAGTCTTTACCCATTTCCTACTGGGGCTCCAGGGTCCCTGCTGAGGCCCGTTCTGTTTTGGGAAATGCTCCTTCCCAGCTGGAATCTACAGCCTGGCAAAGCGGTCGAGGAGGCCTGGGAGGAGGGTGGTAGTCTGCGTGCCGCTTCCTGGGACCGTCTGGGCCCTTGGAGCACCCCTCCCCTTGTCCTTTTGTGACTAACGGAGGCAGAAAAGAATTGATTGCTCAGGAGTTCTTTCTCCCAAGCAAAGCCGTGACCTCCTTGGAGACTACGTCTGTGCTTCTCAGTGAGGTACAATCCCATAGGAAGCATCAGGGTGAGCTGAGCAGAAAGCCAGGGGCTCTAGACGCAGATGAGTCGGTTCAGATCCTGTCCCTGCCACTTCTGAGCTGGAGAAACATACCTAACCGTCCAAACCTCCGTCCGATGGGTCTAACAGAAGACCAGCCTCACAGGGCTGCTGGGACCATTGGGGTGAAGTAGATGCAGTACTGTCCCAGTGGGCGCAGGGTCATGTCCCTCTCTGCTCCTAGGTGTTTCCTCGTGTTAAATATTTCCTTCTGTTCAGGATTTCTAGCTTCCTTTGAGATCATTTGATAGGTGCCAAGTAAAGCACAAGTTTCAGCACTGGGTGGGTGTGAAGCAGTTCTCCGTGGCCCCTGGGTATCCATTTGTACAGAGAGAGCAGGGAACCGTGTCTGCCGCCCGAGGCAGTTAGGGTATTGAGTGGCGTGTGGACTTTGAAGTCCAGTCTGTATCTTTGTCCTGGATCTGCCACTTGGCATTGGGTGACCTGGAACAAGTCACAGAATCCTTCTGAGTGCCAGTGTCTCAAACTCTGGATGGGGTAATAGTTGCTTCCTCATAGAATTGGGGTGATGATTTAGTGTGACCGTGCATGCAAAGCGTCTCGGGGGCCAGCACATCGCAGAGGCCCAGCACATGGTAGGAGTCTTTCTTGAGCTGAGGAATGTCTGAGGGCAGCTGCTGCTGGAAGGGAGGTACCCCACACTCTAAAGAACCTTTGTTCCTCTCCCCAGAGGTGCTTCTCTGGAGATGGGAGGTGAATTTCACAACTTCTGGGGTCTTTCCAGTTCTAAGCTGAGGTCTGAACTGGTCTCAAGATCAAAGAGCCCCGCACAGAGCTTGGCAGTAAGTAGTAGGTGCTCAATACATAATAGCTTCTAGCGTGGCCAGCACTTTCTCGGTTTCTGATTACTGCAGGACCCTGCATTCCCAAAGGCCCCCCGATGTACAGCAAGCCTGGCACATGGGCCTGGCAGGAACACATACCCGCCTCTCACCCCCACCTTGACCCAACCCGGAATCCCTGTGTGCTGTTGTCAGCAGGCTGGGGTCCTGGTTCTTTCCCTGTGCCCACCATGCACTGAGCCAGTGTTTGATAATGTAGTACCTCATTTAATCCTCAAAGACCACTGGTGACATTTTACAGACGAGGGATGTGGCAAGCTGAGAGGTTCATTTGCCCAAGGTACACAGCTAGTAAGAACAACGGGCGTTCAGACTAACGTATCTGGCTTCAGAGCCCACGTGCTTAACCAATACCCTCCTTTTTAGACTCTTTTGGTAGCAAGTGGTAAAAACCACCTCCTGTGACAAAGGCAGACAGGAGAATGTGTGTATATGGTGTATGGAACTGAATTGGGGAGGAGGTATAGCTAGTTGAGCATCGAGGTGAGTTGGACCCTGGAACACAAATGCTGCTGAGATTCTTTTGTCTCTGCCTTTTTGTGTGTGTTGGTTAGGCTCTCAGACCAACCCCCTCCACGAAGCTGCTGGCAAGGTCTGGTTTTACTTTTCCCAGCATCACTTCCTGCAGGATGACCTGAACCTCATTTCAGATCTCAGAGTCCATAATCCCAGTGAAGGGCTCTGATTGGCTCAGCTTGGCTCAGGTCCAGATCCCTGGACCAATCAACGAGGCCCAGTAAGGAGGGCTTCTTCGATAGGCCCAGCCTGTGGTCAGTCTCTGAGAATGAGGGTGGGCTCATGTACTGTGTTTCCCCAAAAATAAGACCTAGCCGGACCATCAGCTCTAATGCGTCTTTTGGAGCAAAAATTAATATAAGACCCGGTCTTATTTTACTATAATGTAAGATTGGGTAATGTAATGTAATGTAATATAGTATAATATAATATATAATATAGTATAATGTAATATAATACTGGGTTTTATATTAACTTTTGCTCCAAAAGACGCATTAGAGCTGATGGTCCGGCTCGGTCTTATTTTCGGGGAAACAGGGTAGCAAGATGGAAGTCTCCCAACACCCTCGTGGAGCAGTGTGGTTGGGGTGGTGGAGATGGTTTTCCAGAAGAGAGGGTTTGGACTGGCTAGAAAAACAAATTGTTGTCTGCCATAGACTGACTGGCGGCACAGTCTGTTTGAATAACAGAGACCCAGAAGAAGGGGAGTGAGTGAGGCAGAAGTGTTGAGGGGTGGGAAGCAAGAAAACAGACGGAATTTGTATTTGGGGTTGAGGGAGAAAATACCAGAAAAAGACAGGGTTATGTGGGGAGAAGAGAGTCGATGAAGGCAATGGGGATAGGAGGCCGAAAATGGAGGGGGATTCATGGGAAAACAGTGGCTTCGTTAGTGGTCACGTGTGTCTAGTTGCCTGAAAAACAAGAAAATGAGAAGTGAACAGAAAAATAGAGCAGTTCTTCCAGCCTTACATTTGGCTTAGATAATGTGATCCCCATTTAATAATGAGGAAACTGCGGCTTAGAAAGATGAGGTAATTTGTCTCAGATCACAGTAGGAGCTTCTCACTTCCCTGCCTGGACTGTTTCCATGACACTCCTGGGAAGGCAGGTGGTCCCGATAATGAAGAGAAGTCACTTGGGTGCCCTGGGGAAGCCTCCCTCCTAATAAACCCAGGCAGGCCGCTGGCTGCTGTAATCTGGAGGATGGAGGCCCCTGGGATTCCAGGCTGGGGGATGTGAGCCTTTGCTTTTTCCTGTCCCCAGCCCAATTTCAGCAGGTCCCAAACCTTCTCTGGGCTTCACTTCCCTGTCTATACCATGGGGGCCCTGGCTAGTGTCTGTCCAGAGGGCCACTGCTGGCATTTTGGATGGGACGGTTTGCATCCTGTAGAAGGTCCAGTGTCCCTGCCTCTCCCCAACTAAATGGCAGGAGCAGTCTTATTCATGTGACAACCAGACCCCCGCCATTCATTTCCAAACACTTCCTGGGGCACATGGCACCACCACCGTTGGTTGAGTACTATCTGGGAGGTTCTCAGACCTAGAATTGGAGGGCAAGCCCCCTCCCGGCATGGGGTGGAGGGTCTAGGGGAGGAGGAGGAATGCAGACTGCAGCTGGACAGTGGTTTGGCTTTAGTCGGCCTGACATTGTCTGGGAAACAGCTCCTCTTATCTTGGATTCTTTGCGTTGCTTACAGTTAAGTGGACAGATGAGAGATTCTCATATTTTCATCCATTCTAAGTTCACTGCTTGTGTGTGTGTATATTGCATAACATACAATGCAGTTTACACTGTGTATATAGTTTTCTGATTGTAAAAGTAATATTGGATATACATATACATATATGTGGAAAGAGGTTCATTGCAACAATGTTTTTAACAGCAAGAAATCAGAAATGATTTAAGTGTACTCCACTAGGGGATTAAATAAGTTGTAGTACTGTCATATGATGGAATCTTTTTCAGTTGTTGAAAATTCCCTTGTAGAAAATGTGTAATCTCTTGTAAAGATGTACAGTTGACCCTTGAATGACACAGGTTTGCTCTTCATGGGTCCCCTTAGATGAGGATTTTTTTCAAGAAATGCAGTTGGCCCTTCGTATCTGTGGATTTCACATCTGCGGAGTCAACTAACCACCGATAGAAAACAGTTACTCCCAACCATGGATTGAACTGTATTCAAAACTACTGTTTTCAGTTGTGGTTGGTTGAATTCACCGATGCGAAAGGCCCACTTGCAGAGTCGAAAGTTAGATGGGGACTTCTGACCGCGCGGGTGTTGGCTCACCTAACCCCCGAGTGTATGTACACTCTGGGAAGGGGAAAACAAAATGCAACATAGTGTGTTCCATCAGATTTCATTTTTATCAAAGTAGTAAATACATTAAAATTATATCATTTTAGTTTACAGCATTTTTATTCATACAAATAAATACATCTGAGCTATAGGCAGCAAACTCCTAAATGTTTATCTCTGCCAGGATTATGGAGACCTTTTAATCTGTAAATGTTTGAATGTTTGATAAGATGGTAATCAGGAAAAACAGCATCTATAAATGAAAACAGAGATAGATATAGTCCTGTAGCCAACTTGGAATAAGTGGACCCATAAAGGAGGAAATTAAAGTCACTTCCTTCTCTTGTCACACGCACCACTGTGTGCTTCCTTCTGGTCTTTTTTTTCTGTCCTGAAAGGTGGGAACAGATAGTAGTGAAGAGCACAGACTTAGTATCACATCTGTCCTTAGGGCTGGTTGACCATCTACAAATTACTCTAAACTTCAGTTTTCGCATCTGTAAAATGGGGGTAATAATTTTCCCTTCCCCAAAGGATCACAGATGGAATGAGATGTATAGGAATATATATGCAGCTGATATGCAGAGGCAGAGATAAATGAGATGCATAAGTCTCTTTGCACAGGGCTGTGTACCTGGCAAGGTCTCAGTAAATATTAGTTTTTATTAGATAAATATGTATTTTTTTTTAAGTCTGGATTGTAGTATATTTTTAAAAAACTGAATGTCAGCATGTTTTACTCATAACCTTAAATATTCCTCATAAAACATTGTTTAATGTTTTTCTTGCATCCCAACACATGCACAAATTGTAATTTATCTATGAAACCCTTAAAGTTGGATATTTAGGTTTCTCATATTATTCTCTAACAAATGCAGGGATGTAGGTGCTTGTTAATGGATCTGAATCTCTTTCTGAAATCATACCTTTAGGAGGAGTTCTCAGAAGTAGAATTGTTGGGTTTCTGCAGTGTTTTCAGCTTTTTGGTAACACCGGGGGCTGGCGTGCCCTCCATGCCAGCTGTACCAGTTACCTCCCCCACGCCCTCATGGAGTGTGAAGTTTTTTCACCATATCCTGGCCCCCACTGGGTTTTACTTAAAAGCGAGAAAACAAAAGCGAAAAAAACAAAAGCGAAACTCTATAAATCCCCAAATCTTTGCTATATGCATTTCAGCTTTTTAAACCATAAAAGCGATGCATACTCTTTATCAAAAACGTTTTAAAGAATAAAAGTATATAAAATAAGAAAAGTAAGACCTGCTCAGTGTGCTGCTCCCACCAAAATCCCACTTCCGGGGAGGTAGTCACTATTAAGTTTGATGGGCAACCCTTGGACCCCTTTCTGTGTCTGTGGAGTATGTGCCCACACAGTGTGCATATGTAGTTCTTTTAAGACGCTACTGGAATCGTGCTGTACATTCTGTGATGTCACTGCTCAGCCAGAGGCGTGTTTGGGACAAGGTGTTATGGACAAACTCCCAAATGAGTACAGTTGTGACCTCATTCTTTTTCAGGGTTGCATATTATTTCATGATCAGGGAGAACCATAATTTATCTGCTCATTCATTCTCCAACCCTGGCTCCAGCAGCAACTTAGTTTGTTTCCAATTTTTCACTCTTTTGAAGAATGCTTTCATAAGCTTCCATATGTACAGAGGGTGCCAAAAAAAGGTATACACATTTTAAGAAACTGTATTAAAATTGTAATACTCAATACATACCAATAACAAAAGATGAATACAAGTCACGTTTGACTTCTGCAATTACAAGAGGTGCCCATAGTGGTTGCCACCAGCGTCCAGACACTTCTGATTACGGTGAACTACTGTTTGAGCAACGCTGACCAAAGTGTCCACTTGTATATATTTTTTGGCACGCCCGGTATTATAAATCTGGTTTTGGGGGTCTATTTCTAGAAATAGAATTGCTGTCAACATGTTTCTTAAAACCCAGTGTTATCATTTTTTCCTAAAGACAGGAGTAAAGGCGTTCTAGTAAAGTCTGTCCACTTACTCACTTGTTCATTTGATCACCCCGTTGAGGGCTTCCTGCGCCAGATACGGTGCCAGGGGTACAGCTGTGGACAAAGCAGAAACAGCCTCTTCCTTATGGACGTGACAGTTTATGGAGGGAGAGCCCCTACCTGCCTGCTCTGCTTGTCTGTGACTTGTTTTCAAATGAGAGGGAGCAGTGTTTTCATCACAAGAGATTGTCTGGTGGAAACCCCCCTTGAATTGTGTGAGGGCAGTGTCCCCACCTATCAGGTGACACTGCTCATAAACTCCATTCAGGGAGCGAACCGCGGGGCCATCCTACCCCATGCCTGGGGAAAGCCTGAGGTCCCCGGGCTGCAGGGAGGGGCCGCCCCAAGCTCCTGCCAGCCCCATCTTGTGAGGCAGAGGGGGAAGTAGCAGTTACCCAGAAAGGTGGCCAGCACTTGCTTCAGGGAGGGCCCTGGGGACCAACTGGGTGTTATTGTGAAAGTTAGTGGTTTCTGCTTTTCCTGTCCCTTCTCAGGAAGGAACCAGCCAGGCCTGGTGGGGGGTGGCAGTACCCTCCTGGGAGCCTCACACTGAGTCTGAGAGGCAGTTACAGACCTGAAAGATTTCCTGGGATGGCATGCCAGCCATTGTTGGTGTTGGCAGGGGAGGTGCCCCCTCCACCCCCCATGGACCCAGTGGGGGCCGTGAGCCCAGCTCTCCCTCCATTCTTACCCAGGAGCCTATAGGGGAGGTGACTTGGCCAGGCCACCAGGGCGGGGAGCAGGAGAGCTGGGTTCTCATCTGGGTTTGCACCTCACCCTGAGGTGGCCGTTCTCACCCTGGGAGGTGACAGGACCCTGTTCCCTCTCGCTGCCAGGCTGTCCGCTCTAGGGCTGTCATCCGCTGACTGAGTAACACGTATCTAGTTAGTACCCAGGGCTCAGACACCAGCTTTCCTGATGGTCCCCAGAGGGGGTCTCAGTGCACCCCCAGCCTTGGCCCAGTCTAGGAATCTCAGGCTGCTGGCTCACCTGTGCTGGAGCATTTAGCAAGAGCCGGGCTTGGAGCCGACTGCTTTCCATGAGTCATTTAATCCTCACGACTACCCCACAGTGTGGTTCTACGGTGTCACCTCCCCACGTTAGACAGGGAGGCTGAGGGTCAGAGGCTTGGTAACTGTCCTGGCCCCTGCCTGTCTCCTGCCTGGTCTGCTTCCACCCCCTCCCCGGTCCTTCAGCCAGCATGTTTCCTGGAAATAGCTTCTTCCCCCAGATCTTGACCTCCTGTCTCAAGTAGCTTCTCCCCTCAGCCCATAAGCACTTCTCATTACCAGGAACCACGTGGTGTTTGTTGAGGGCCAGTTTCCATCACTAGAATAACAAGCCACACGAGGGTAAGGATTTTGGTTCATTTCTGCACCTAGAATAGTGCCTGGCACATAATAGTTGTTCAATTAATATTTGTTGAAGGAATGAGTCATTCCGAGGCACTCAGCTGTTCTTCCTGCAGGCCTTCCCTCCCCCCGCTTCTCCCTCTATCCCTTTCTCCCTCCCCTCTCCCTTCTGCCCCTCCCCCTCCCTTCCTCCCCCCCTTACCCTCCCTTCCATCCTCCACTGTAGATTCCCCTAGACCTGTATGCCCATCTTTCCCTCACTTTACAGTCACGCATAGGTAATTGCTGGTGTTTATCTGGTTGCCCTGTGCTTCTGCCTCTAAACTTAGAGTGCCTGAGGAAAAGGACTTAGTTTGCTTTTGCCCCACTGTATTCTCGGGTCCTGGCTGGTGTCTGGCTCCTGATGGCACCAGATAAGAGATGAATAACCCAGTGAAATACAGGGGCCGAGACTGGAACTCAGTTTTCCCGTATTCAGGCCCACGCTCTTAGCACGAGGCTCCCTCCTGGTTTGAAATCATGAGTGAGTGAATGCCGGTTGTCACTTGGCCGTGGTTTGGGGCCAGCTCATTTCAAGACCCTGGCAGAGGCTGGCAGTTCTAACACCTCGGCAGATGCGGCTTCAAATGAGCACCACCAGTTCTCTCAAGGTGTTGCTTCCCTGAGTTTACTTTTCAACCAACATGAAACTTTGTCCCAGAAGAGTGGAGCAGTGGAGGAAATTTCCTCTTGGTGGCCCTGGGTTCTTCTGTGTGCAGTGTGTGTGTGAAGGGACACGGGTGGTGTGGGGTGTGGGTTTAAAGCTAAATTGTATTTATTTTTTGTTATTCCTGAAAGTCATACATGTTCATCATAGCAAATTTACGGAATTCAGAAAAGTAGAAGAAACCTCATCTAGTCTCACCACCTGCAGAAAACCATTTAAACAGTTTGGTTACCTCCAAGTCAGTTCATTGTATAATTTGGCCCTTTGTTGGGGGAGCGGGGCATAATTCTGACCATAGGATGTATTCAACTGTGTGTCTCCCCCTTGACCTTATAAGTATATAAATAAAATGTTTTAATATTGTTAAGCAGCAAAGTATTTAAATACATAGTAAACATTAATATTAAACACACAGTAAATGTTTAATATTGATATGTAGTAAGATGTTTAATTCAGTGTTAAAATATTGGATAAAAATACTTCAAAATTAATTTGAATGACTACAAAATATTCGATGGGATATTTGGGATATATCAAATATCCCAAATGGGATATATCACATTTTTCCTAATGTGTTCAGTTGTTTACCCTTTACCTTATCTTTCTTACCTCTCCTCATTTCTTGGTTTGTCTGTGTGTGTGTGTGTGTGTGTGTGTGTGTGTGTTTGCTACACCATCTTAAATGTGTTTGGAAAAGACAGGATATATTATATATTGTACTCATATAGAAAACGTGTAAAAATCACTCCCTAAGCCTTGCTCAGTGGCAGTGTCGTAGCCAATGAATGAGGTGCCCGTAATGCTCATTTAAAGCACTCCCAAAAGCTAAGTGACTGTGGCTGTTTTTAACTTGTCACTATTGCAGTGGCACTTCGATGAACATCATTATGCATCATTTTTGTTTATAGTTAAGATTATTTCATTAGGGTATACGTTCCTGGTTTGGGGATTACTGGATCAGAAGAATATGGAGACTTTAGAGGTTCTTGCGATTTATTGCCAAACTGCTTTCCTGAAATGTTCTTCTGGTTTATACTCTCATTAGCAAGTAGGGAAGTGTGTCTCAGTACATCCTAACAGCAGGAGATGCAGTTTTAATGGTCACTAATGTGCGACATAGAAGATAGCATCTGTGGGTTGATTTGGGGCACACACTTCTGAGTCCACACCCAGGGCTGTGTGGGGAGGAATGTCCGTGGAATACTCCATCTGAGATTTTTGTCTTGCAGCTGACTTTGGAGTGTCTGCCAAGAATCTGAAAACTCTGCAGAAACGAGATTCCTTCATCGGAACGCCTTATTGGTGAGTCGTGTAGCTTCTGGAAATGGAATGGTAGACGGAATGTTAAACCTCGAAGTCCCCAAGGTGACTGCTGGCTGGTACAGAGGAGAGAGGACGGATGGAGGCAAGGGCCCGAGGCACTGCTGGGTCTGAGCCCGTCTCCACTTACTATGCCGTGACCTTGGCCAAGTTACTTGGTGTCCCTGTACCTCAGTTTCCTGACCTGTAAAATCAGGGATTAATAGCATCCACTTAATGGGTTACTGTGAGGATTAAAGGGGGTGATGCACACAGAAAATGCTCCATTAATCATACTTTAACTGGAATTCCTGAAAAATGGTTCAGTTCTTGATTAGTTCAAGTATGGATTGAGGGCTGGGCTGCATCTGAAGATGAGCAAGACAAGTTCCGTTCCTACTGACTCATGAAGTCTCCTGGGCTTCTCTAGTCCATTGTGTTTCCTTCTTTCTGAAAACTACTACTTAATGAACCCCAAAAACCACTCTCTCACTCAGTTTCACACCTAACTACTTTCTGTTTTTCATGTGCATTACTTCCCATTGTGGAGTTGGCCTCCTTCTTGCTTGCTAGTTACTCACCCTTTCTTTCTCTCTCTCTGCCCTTTTGTTCCTCTTTATTTTCTTTTCTCCCATCCCTTCTCTCCCTGCGGTTGTATTCTTACCACCACCCCTCCCGCCCCAGTTTTTTCTGGGCCCCTTCCTCTCTGCCCCCCACCCCGCCAGGACTCTGTGTCTGGATTGTTGCTGCCATCTTGTGGTAGGCATCGGGAACTGCAGCGGGACGTGTTGCAGCCGCTGGGATGGCGTCTTTCTGTGCGACGACCATCCTGAGGAAGACATTGGGAAGGACAGTAACGCAAATCGTGATTCAGGAGTGCTCGCTGGCGTGGGCTGGTGCTGGGCCTTGACCTGAGTCGCTGAGAAGTGCTGTGGAGGCCAGCTGCTTAGCCCTGTGTTGTCCCTTGGTTGGTTCAGGATGGCCCCCGAGGTGGTGATGTGTGAGACCATGAAGGACACCCCGTATGACTACAAAGCCGACATCTGGTCCCTGGGCATCACTCTGATTGAGATGGCCCAGATCGAGCCCCCGCACCACGAGCTCAACCCCATGCGGGTCCTGCTCAAAATCGCCAAGTCGGATCCCCCCACGCTGCTCACACCTTCTAAGTGGTAAGGAGCAAGGGTCTTGCTGGACAGGACGCGGAGCAGGCAGGATTGGGGGAGAGGGAGTGCCAGGGCTCTCCTGTCACTGCGAGGCCCCAAAGTGGGGGAGCAGCCGGGGCCCCCAGGCCTCTCAGCTCCCTGGGTCCTCCATGCACTCCTCACAGGCACGCCATCAAAACAGATGGGTGACCCAAAGAAACCAGGTGCCACTGTGGGAATAGGAGCCCAGGCCAGCCTCAGCAACCACATGGTACAACCCTGGGCTGGGAAATGGGGCTCGGCTTGTACCCCAGCACCGCTGTTTTGTTCTGTGGCCTCAGGCAAGTCCCTGCTCATCTGATTTCCATGTCCCCGTCTGTATAGAGATGTCCGTGATGAGAAGGTCATCTTGAAGGTCCCGCGCCTCCGCCTTTTAGCTCATGAAGACGCCCTTTGTCCTTTGATGGGCGTGTTTGGGAAACACAGGACTCCTGGGAGAATGGAGTCGGGGACGTGGGGAGTTTTCTTGGCTCTCGCCCTGCTCTGAGCTTACAGCCGCCACCTGTCCTCCAGGTCTGTGGAGTTCCGAGACTTCCTGAAGACAGCCCTGGATAAGAACCCTGAGACCCGGCCCAGCGCCGCGCAGCTCCTGGAGGTGAGTGGGTCCCCTCTCCCGGGGCTGGCTGCCTGCCCCTCTGCCCTGCCCTTTCTTTGGAGACAGATGACAGATGAGATCAGCCATGACCTGGAAGCTGATGTGTTCCTTATCCAGCCCTGGTCCATTCATTTATCACCCGACTTTCCCTGGGCACCTCCTACATGACAGCTGTTGGGCTGGGGGCGCTACAGTGAAAGAAGCCCCCCAGGGCCCTGGCCTCACATGGGCACATGGCAGGGGAGACAAGGGCTTTGGTGAAAATGGCACAGCTGGGTGGCGGGCCTCGGAGGGGTTGCTGTCCCACGAAGGGAATACACAGAAGGGGTCTTTGTGTGAGCAGACACAGAGGTGGCGAGGGAGCCAGGCCAGAACGGGACGTGAGCGTGAGTGGCACAAGCCTGGAAGAGCCAGGAGGCCAGGGTGTGGGAGCCAGGGTGAGGCTAGGGGGACCAGAGATGAGATGGGGAGGTACGTGTGTCCGCCCCCAGATCCGATGGTTCCCGAAGAGGACACACAGGGCTCGGCATATAGTTGTACTCAGCATGACGATGGGTAGCAAAAAGATACAGGGAAAAAGGCATTTGGGAGGAACCAGGTACAAGCTTTCAGAGTCCCACGGGACCTGCTTAGTTCCCTCAGCAACGAGTTGTGCCGACACGTGCGAAATGTCTACCAGGGAAGCTAGTGAACTCCGGACCCAGGGTTGTTGCCGGGGGCTGGTCATACATGTAGGCACCCTTTGCCTGGCATGTGCCAAAATGCCAGACTCGAGAAGCTGGCTGGTTTTCAGCGTGAACCATACTGTTTATACAAGAAGTTTTATCAGTCAGTGATGGGAGCCTGCCCCAAATCCAAGTTCCCAGAGGCCAGCTGAGGGTTGACCTTGCAAGCAGGCCTCTCACAGGAGACTGGATACGCCCGCTATGCTCACTTCTGCTGCAGGGCCAGGTCGCATAGGACCGTGCAAAGCCTCGCAGGCCCAAAGCAGGACGTGGGTTTTACCCTCTGTGTGACGGCACCCCGAGGGTTTGCAGCAGGGAACACCGTCTGACTGACCTTTGCACGCGTCCCTTTGGCTGCTGTGTGTGTAATCTGGACGCCAGTCTGGAGGACTCATGGAGCACCTCCGTAGCTGGCTGTGTATCTTCATGTGAGGACGTGGATGATGGTCTCCCTGAAGCTTTCTGAGATCGTGGAGGTTGCTGTGAGCCGCCCTTCACCTGGGCCTTGTGTTCTGAAAGCTGCCCCTGCCCAGTTGTCCCCAAGTCTGCTGATCACTGTCCCCATGCCACCAAAGCTACTGGGAGAGGAAGTGGGCCTGGGTGATGGGGGCGGGCTGCCCCTCCACTCCCTCCCTGTCCACTCTGGTGGGAGTACAGGAGGAAGAGGCCACACCAAGCGCTGAGTGTTTCTTCATGTCCCTCTGGCACGTGCAACTCAGTGATTGTGTGGGACTGGGGTTGGAAAGTCCTTGGTTCAAATCCCAGCTCTGCCATTTACTGGCTGAGAGACGCTGGTGAGTAGCGTAACCGCACCGCTCTGTGACTCGGTCCTCCCTGAAATGGGATTAGAGCAGCATCCCCCTTATAGGACCATGTGAGGATTAAGTGGGAAGATGCTCTGAAGTGCTTAGCTTACTGTTAAGCACTGTGCTTAGTGAATGTTTGACTCATTGAATTAAATTATTAAAAAATGCAAAATGGGGTCTGTTATCTGTGGGAGTCACAATTGTTCCTTGTAGATTTCTGCAGTGTTTTTGAAAGCAAATGTCTGGAGGACCAGAGGCCTCATTTTCTGGGTATTATGGTGTTTGGTGGGGCAGTGCCCGGAAGGGGCTGGACTTGGCCAGCCAGAAGTGGGGGTGGGGTGGGCCTGCTGTCACTGTCAGATGCAGAAGCTCCAGGGCGCGTGGGGCGAATTGTTTCCTGTAAGCAGGCCCTCCTGGCCCGATACGTCCGGCCTCCAGGACATTCCACGGGGAGGAGACAGCTGTTCTCCATCCTCACATGGCAGCCCTGGAGCCCTGGTCTGAGCCAGGAATTTCCGTTCCATAGTTGGAAAAAATGTCCTGCCGGAGGATTCTTGGCATGAGATAGAAAGGGTCGCGGAAGAAAGGAGAAAGCCTTTGAGATAAATGAAGCACCTTTCAGAGCTTAGGCTGCAGCCTGCTTTTTCCAGGTGACTTTCTATGTCCGAGGGAGGGAAGATGGAGCATCTTACCCTCGTAGGTGAGGACCCAAGGCTTAGAGCAGGCTTCCCAAGGTCACCTGGCCAGGGGAGACCGAGGTAGTTCCAGTGCCCCTTCCAGAGTTGGTCATGCCCCCACCTCGGCCCTTGTATCTGTCTGCTTCTAGAAGGTTCCTCCCAGCTCCTTGAGCTGACTGACTTATGCCCCTTTTGGTTTATGGTTCCTTCACTGACTTGCACAGATATTCTTTGGGACCATAGCACACAGTGGTAACAGGCTCTGACATCAGAGTTGCTTGCCTGAAACCTCCTGGAACCTCAGTTCTCACTTTGTGCCTTGGTTTCCTCATCTGTAGGCTGTGGAACTATGAGTGAATGAGATTCCGTAGGAACCGTTTGTAGCATAAGGGCTGTCACACATCGGGTGCTCAGTCTACACCTGTTGAACTTGATCTTTTTTTTTTTTAATTAGGGAATATTGGGGAAGAGTGTGTTTCTCCAGGGCCCATCAGCTCCAAGTCATTGTCCTTCAATCTAGTTGTGGAGGGCGCAGCTCAGCTCCAAGTCCGGTCGCCATTTTCAATCTTAGTTGCAGGGGGCGCAGCCCACTATTCCATGCGGGAATTGAACCGGCAACCTTGTTGTTGAGAGCTCGTGCTCTAACCAACTGAGCCATCCGGCCGCCCCCTGTGGAACTTGATGTTAAACCCACCCCCCTCTGTCACAGCGTCCTTGTCAAAGTCGCCAGCGCCTTCCGTGTTGCTGGACGTCGTACTGGTCAGTGCTCGTGTCGCTGGACCCAGCAGCAGCCACCGTCGACCCTCGTCCTCCTTGCTGTCAGCTCTTGACTTGCAGTTCCCACGTTCTCTCGGTGTCCTTCCTTCTCACCAGTCAGTCCTTCTCAGCCTCCTTCACAAGCTCCTCGTTTCCCACGAATGCGTGTGGAAGTGTGCCAGGGCCATCTCTGCCGTCTCCACTCACCTTGATGATCTCATCCTGTGTGTCACGACTCACAGACTGCTCTCCCTGCCCCCGCCCTCGTGTCCAGCCGTTGACTCTCCATCCCCCTCGGATGCGCAGTTGGCACCTCAAACTTAACACGTCAACCGCTCACCACCTTTCCCCAAAGATGCCCCACCGATGGTGACCCCACCTTCCAGCGGTCAGACCCCAAACCTTGAAAGCAGCCTTGACCCCTTTCTTTCTCGCACAGTCCATATTCATTCTATGGAGAAATCCTATTGTCCCTGCCTTCAGAACATGCTAGAATCTGACCACTTCTCACCACCCCCATTGCAACCACCTGTCTGAGCCACCCTCATCTCTCACTTGAATTATTGCCTTTTCACTGGGCTCCCTGCCCTGCTGCAGTCTGTTGTGAGCACAGCAGCCACAGGGAACCTTTCACACATAAGCCAGCTCCCGTCCCTCTTGGTTCCTGAATGGCTCCCGTCCCACTCAGGGTAAAATCTAGAATCTCTGTGACCTGTCCACCCCCCCCATCTTAACCCTTCACTCTGTATCAGACACTCTGGTCCTCTTGCTGTTCTTCAGACACACCGGGCACACCCTGCCCCAGGGCCTTTGCACCAGCTCTGCACGCTGCCTGAAATGCTCTTTTCCCCAGACACCCTCATGGTTGACTCTCTGTTCTTCAGTCATTGTGCAAATGACAGCTCATCGGCAAGTCCTCCCTCACTCTCCCTCTTTAACACTGCAAACCTGCTGCTCCCCCTACATCCTGATTCTCCTTTCCCTACCCTACTTTTAATTTTTCCATGGCACATAGCATGGTGGTATGTAACTTACTTGTTTATTAAGTTTACTGTTGATCTTCCTGACTAGCATGTCAGCTCTCTGAGGACAGGTGGTCTGTTTTGTTTAGTGATGTGACCCAGGCATTCAGAGCAGTGCCTAGTATGGAAAAGGCCTTCAACAAGTATTACATACACTGACTGACTTTTACTTAACATACTGTTGTGTGACCATGTGATCCTGTGTCTGTGCCAGGTGCTATTCTAAATGTTGAACAAATGTTAACTGATTGAATCATCATAACAGCTCTATGAAGTAGGTGCTGTTCAGATCTCTGTCAGATAGAAGACTGAGGCACAGAGAGGTTAGGTAGCCTGCATAAGGTCACACAGCTTGTAAGCGACAGAGCTGGGATTCTGATCCTGGTCATCTGGTTCCAAAGCCTGTTCTCTTGACCATGATGGTAAGCTGCCTCTAAATGAATGAAGAAGAAATGAAAGAGGGAAAGAAAGAGAACAGGTTAGAAGGGAGGATTGGAGGGAAGATGCTGACCCCTGAAAACTTGAAAGCATTGTTTGGCATGTTCTAAAGCCAGTGTTGGCATGTGGGACTCCCCGGCTGATGGTTTCTAAGCACACAGAGGAAAAGAGGCTCGAGTTCTTGGATGGGCTGTCTGTGTAGATGGCCGAGAGGTCCTGGCCAGAGGGCAGGTACCAGCTGGTGATCTGTGTGGCATCTCGGGGCACCCCAGAGAGATGGCACGGAGCAGCTGTTCCTCTTCCTAAAGGAGCAGATGGCAGGTTCCTCTCGGATCTGGGCTGTCATATTTTGAGCACTTACTATAATGCTTAGAACAACCATTCTGTTATTCCCGGTATACAGAGGAGTACACTGAGGCTCAGACAGTTGACCTGCCCAAGCTGGTGGTGCAAGCAGGATTTTATCCCAGGCAGCCTGCCTCCAGTCAGGCTGTACTGCTACACTCCCTGTGTCCCGTGATTAGTAACCCTCATTAACGGTCCCACTCGAGACCTGTTGGAACCGCGCAGCAGCCAGAGTGACACCTTTCAATGGTAACTGTTACTATCACCGCCCGGCTGCAGTGGCTTCTGAGAATAAAGTCTCAGCTTCTCACCCAGGCCCGGAGGCCCTGCGTGCTCCTCCCCTCTCCTCTCCCACAATTTCTGGGACTCTGGCCTAGTGCCTCCAGCACACCAAGCCTCAGTCCTGTCTCAGGACCTTGGCACTTGCTGCTCCCTCTGCCTGGAATTCTCTGTTCCTAAATCTTTCCCTGGCCAACCCCTTCGTATCCCTCAGGTCTCAGCTCAAATGTCACCTCTCCAGGGAGGCCCCTCAGACCACAGACCAAAGTAGCCTCCACTGTCCAGGGCAGGTTGTTCCAGCCTCATGCTGTCCTGTTCCCCGACCTGAAATGATCTTGTGTGTCATTTGGTTACCTGTCATCTCCCACTCTGCTGCAAGCCTCCAAGGGCCAGGGACCTCGCCCGTCTTCTTGTTCAGCCTCATTTCAGCACCTGGTACATCGCTGGCCTTACCACTTGGCTGTGGTGTGAATCAGTGGCTGAAGGGGGGCACGGGGAAGAAATGAAATGAAGTTCTTCCAGTCTCTCCTAGTGTGGCCTAACTAGAGAAAGTCAGACTGATCTGGGGAAAGCTGAGTGACAGGGCTCCTTAGTGAGTGAGGTTTACTGCTGTCAGGTGTGCAAAGTAAGGTGCCCAAGCTGGACAGGGTGTGGCCTCGTGGCCGTCCCCAAATGAACTGTTTCAAATGAACAAAAGATTAAAAAAATGATTTTAGTGGACTTATCAGTTGTGAATATGTTTTCAAGGTGCCAGAAAAATTTTATTTTCTTGAGTCCTTTGCGTACTTCCCTGCAATCTTGACACTGTTCATCCATGATAAATTTTCTGACAATAAAAACAGTGAATCTCTTGAGAGCCTTCCCGTAAATTTCAAATAAGCAAATTCCAACGTAATGACAGCCCCACCCGCAGCATTCCTCTGCGCGGCCGGCCATGGGTGGGCGGTGGGTCGGATTGCCACATCCACGGTGCTGAGAGAAGGTGCCCATCAAGGGCTCCCCAGGGAGGTGTTTGTGCTGATGTCACATCTGCTGGGGCCTCACGAGCTTTGGTGTTTCACAAGGCCTGTGACAGAGCTGTGGGATTTCTGTAAACGCCTCAGGATAGAGCATACGCCACCCTGCCTCACACTTTTGCAAATACACGTCCACCTAGACACATGAGCGTGTTTATAGCAGCTTTATCCAAAGTCGCCAAAACCAGGAAATGATACCCATGTCCCCAGCAGCAGAGTGAGTGAACAGACTGGCATATTCACGCAATAGATAGTGGCACAGAAGTGAAAAAGGCATAGTTGAGTGACACGCGCCCGTGGAGGTGACTCAGCTTCAGCTTAGGTTGTGTGAAGAAGGCCAGCCATAAAAGACACTGTGATTCTGTTCATACGAAGTTAGAGGGCAGGCATGACTAGTCTGAGCGAGGCGGCGGTGGGGTGTGGGTTTGACTCGGGCACGGACCTTTCCCAGGTGGCGGAGACATTCTGTCTCGAGCCAGGTGGTTACACTGGTGTGTGTATATGAGGAATACAGGAAGAGTCCCTGTGCTTCATATTTGTGGACTTTACTGTGTGTAATAATAGTTCAGTGAAGTATTTGTGTGTATATTTTAAAAAACATACATTAAAACTTTGTAAAACAGAAAAATACACAAACCGCCCCAAACACTGCTTTGGGCTGAGCACTTCCATGTCCATTTTCGCGTCATGACCTCCCTGGGCCTTTGGCATTTTCATCTCTTCAGAGGTGAGGTGCCTGCAGCTCAGAGAGGGAACGTGACATGCCCAGGGTCACACAGCTGGTGAGTGGCAGAGCCGGCATTTGCCCTCTTTTATCACACACAGGACGTTCTGAGCTGCCCCTGGGTCTCCCTGCCCGAGTTCACGTTCCCCCAGCTTTGCTTGCCCTCCTCACCCCCCATCCCAAAGTGGTTCTAACCCAGGTGTCTTGTCCCCTCAGCACCCTTTCGTCAGCAGCGTCACCAGTAACAAGGCTCTGCGGGAGCTGGTGGCCGAGGCCAAGGCCGAGGTGATGGAGGAGATTGAAGATGGCCGAGATGAGCGGGAAGAGGAGGACGCCGTGGATGCCACCTCGGTAAGGTCATGGCTCCCAGGCCATAGGGCAGGTGGGCCAGGGCGAGGCCACAGGGCGTGTTGGCCGGATGTAATACATGTTCAGGAAAAGACCGGGAATCTCAATTTCAAATGAGATCTTCCAGTTTTTAAAAGTTGGTGGCTGACACTCGCTTCCAGCCTCTTTCCTGTTGGGCTCACATACAAAAGGAGCGTGTTTGTAGTGTGCTGCGGGGTCCATGCAGATAAAGGCTGCACGTGACCGGAGGCCACAGGCCGAGAGGTCCCGCCACCCCAGACCCTGCCTGGCTGCTCTGAGTGTCCAGGGGACCTGGGCACATTCGTAACCCAGCTGCAGCTCCAGCACTTGGCTGAATTTAAATTTAAATAAAAGCTAATTAAAAAAAATGACAGCTATTTGAGCCAAGCCAAACATGTCTGCAGGCTGGATCCTGTTCTGAGCTGCCGCTGTCGGATAAGTTAGTGGCTGGTAGGCTGAATCTAGCCTCTGGATAGGTTTGATTTGGCTTTTATGCAGTTTTTTTAAAAACTTGAATTAGTTGCCATCTAAAAATCAGGAGCTGCCATGTAAAAATCCAGATTCTGGCTTGTCTCGAAAAACTGGAAGGTCTGGCCACAGGGGGCCCATGTCCCTTCATTGTCACAATTCCTGGAGCCGAGTAGCCACTGCCCCCTTTGGGCAAGGCACGAGCTGCCCAGCTGGCCAGTCGCCTCCACTCCTAGGAGGAAGAACAGACATTAAACTAAGCTTAGAGACAATCGGGAGATTCCTGCTCCTCAAAACAAGGAGTGGTGTTACCGCTGGTTGGCGGGCGGGAGTGCTGAGGGCTGACTTCCGGGAAAGAGCTGCCTTCTCGGCTGCCCCGGCCTTGGCCCACGTCGCCGTGTGGTGTTTGACTTTCCAGCCACACTGTGTCTCTGACTCTTGCCTTGGCCATACCGCAGCGTGGCCTTGACTGGTTTTTTTTCCGCTTTAGCCTCTGGGGAACCACACACCCCACCCTTCTGAGGTGAGTCGGGTAAGCCTCGATGCTGACAAGCTTCTCCAGGAATCATCTTCCACCCCACTGCCACCAGGCCAGCCTCAGGACAGTGTGAATGGGCCCAGTGAGCCCTCTGGAAACAGAGGCCTCCAAACCACCAGCCCCCCTGATGTGGCCCCCGGAAATGAAAATGGCCTAACCGTGCCCGTGCCCCTCCGGAAATCCCGACCCGTGTCAATGAATGCCAGAATTCCGGTATCCGAGGAGAAGCAAGTCGTTGACCAGGGTGGGGACCTGAATCCAGTAGTCATCCGGTCCCAGAAGACAAGCCAGAGCCGTCCCAACAGCAGTGCCCTGGAGAGCCTGGGCAGCGAGAAGCTGGCCAATGGCAGCCTGGAGCTCCCCGCCCCGCTGTCTCCACACCCTTCCAAGAGGAACTCGGACTGTGGCAGCCTTTCCACCTCCGAGAGCATGGACTACGGCTCCTCCCTCTCCGCTGACCTGTCCCTGAACCGAGAGACGGGCTCTCTGTCCATCAAGGTAATGCCACGTCTTGTGCCACAGGCTTGGACAGGAGAGCTGCAGGCCGTTCGGCTGCTCCGTTTTGGTTTTTGAAAGTGTTTAGTGGCTGCCTTCTGAGTCTAAGTGGCTCACGAGGACTGCTTTTCCTTTAAAGGGCTTTTCGTTTCATTCCTAGTTTAATCTCCAAAATATCCAAGTTCAGTCATGTCAGATGGTTGGTTTGGGTTTAAATTTCAATTTGGATTTCCATTTCAATTGGGTTTGGTTAAAGACCCTGGTGAAATTTGGGAGAGAGAATTCTAGAAGTGGAAGTTCTCTTATTTTCTAGTCACCCGTGTGGTCTAGCTGGTGACTGGTAGATTGAATGAAAAGGAGTGGGCTCCAGGCTCTCTCCTGGGTCACTGGCCTTTCTGGAACTGGGGACACAGGCCACTGGGCCTGACGACCTGGCGCTGCAAAAACCATGAAGGCGGCCCTGCCATCATTCCTTCATCGACGTACCGATGAGCAGACAAAGGCTTAGATGGGAAGTGAGGAGCTGGTCAGACTCCAGACTGTGATCTGAACCCCGCCTGCTGTTCTGCCTTCCTGGTGGGGGCTCTGGCCACCTCCTCCTCGGGGGGCTGGCGGGGGCTGACCCTGTCCCCTGCCCGCTTTGATAAATCCTGGGATATTCTTCAGTTCACCGTTGGCCACCTAAGCCACACTGAGGGTCCCATCTGCAACCAAAGCCGATTTTAGGGAAGGTACTGTATTTTTTTGTTTTTTCCTTCAGTCGTTTACTTGCTGAGAAACACACAGTAGAGACTCAAAAATATTTGCTAACTGAAAGGGAGCGAAAGGAGCAGAAGTAGCTGGCTAGCACAATTAGCTCTGGGGACAGAAAGAAAGAACGGTTCTAACCCACCCCAGGACAGGCTTACACAGCTGCTTTTATGTATAATTAGCATCGGGGCCAATCATCCCACCATCTTCCTTAGGACAGGCGTCCTGTTCCTTCTCCTTAAAAAGACACTAAAAGAGGAGAAAAAAAGTAATTTGTAAAAACAGTAAAAGCCGGCCCACCCAGAGCAGGGTCTCCCCCGCTTCTTCTCGAGGGTGTTGAGAACATTCCTTGCCGGCCCACTGGCAGGGAGTCAGGGAACACGGCTGTCCTGATAAGAGTCCACTGGCTGCGTCAGCACCCCTGGCGTGAGGTGTAGCCTGTTCCGTCAGGGACTGGGGGCCCCATGACCAGTTCTAGTGTGAGGGCTGCGCCAGGGCTCCTTTCTTCTGCGCCACCCTCCTGCCAGCCTCCATTCCGCACGGCTCATCCCACTCATCTTGAATTGAGTCCTAGGACACGGGCGCTGGAGGCTGTAGGGAGATGAGAGTCGGGTGTGGCTGTCCAGAGCCCCTGGGTCTCGACTGAGCAGGAGCTGGGAGTCAGAGCAGACTTGGAGGACGTGCTGCTGGGAGCCATGCTGGCCCCCCTCCTGCTCCCCACCCCCAGGGCAGTGTTGGAAAAGCAGGGCTGGGTTACACCAGCAAGGGCCTTGGAAGCCAGTTGCAAGGTCAGAGGGGGGTGATGCCACCACCACTCCAGGGCAGGCCTCCAGGCCCTCATCCGAGTCAGGATGGAGAACTTTCACAGGGTACTGAACACCTCCAGGAGTGCTGGCAGTACTCTGTAAGCAATCGCATGTGAAATGTGTGATTATTCACAAGGAAAGGTGAAGACTGTGAATACTCATGGTGCCTCCAGATGGGTGTGGCTTCGAGTGCAGTTCAGCTCAGATCGGGTTTGGCTGCCAAATCAGTTAGGAACTTGCTTTTCCGGGCTCTTTGGATTTTGGCATTGTGGACCAAAGAGTGTGGTCTGAAATCATTGTCAGAAATAAATACCAAGCATCGAACACTTGTCGTGTACCGGGTGCAGCGCTACATGTCACGCATGCACATTCTCACTGAGCCTTTGTAACCACCCTGAGAGGCAAGAACTGTTTATCTCTACCTCTGACAAGTTTAGGAAGCGGAGACTTGGACAGGACAAGGGACTTGCCCAGGGTCACAGAGCCAGTATGTGGCAGAGGAAGGATTAGGACCCAGCTCCTTCTGACGTCACGAACTGTGTGCGAGTGCTGATAGCTGGTGTGTGAAGGCCAAGATCAGAGACGGGAAAAGGGAGAAGTTCACACACTCAGGCCCCCAGATGGAAAAGCTTGAATCAAGGGGACAATGGGACAGCCATGTCCTCCCTGGGCGGGGCCGAGGCTGTGGGGCGGGCTGTGGGCCACCCCCCATGTCACCCGTGGATTCTTAGCTGAAAGGCTGAGCTTTGCCTCATGACTTCCCTCTGCCAGGACTCAAGGCTGTACAATAAAACCCTCAAGAGGACACGCAAGTTTGTGGTGGACGGCGTAGAGGTGAGCATCACCACGTCCAAGATCATCAGTGAAGATGAGAAGAAGGATGAGGAGATGCGATTTCTCAGGCAAGCCCGGGAGGATTGCTGAGGGCGCTGACGGGCGGGGTGCAGTGAGGGATGGGGATGGCGGCTTTTCTTGGTCTGAGTCGTCTGTCTACAGCATGAAGTGATGGTCAAGGAGACAAAAGGAAACTGGTTTTGCCTGAGATTCTGCACGCTCCAATCCATCCAGACGTGTCCACCCGCCAGGTGGGGGACACAGTGGTGACCCAGACAGTTGAGGCCATTGGCTTTGTAGAACTTACACCTCATGGGCCAACACCTGACGCACAAGATAACTGAAGGAAGTAATGGGTGATACAGTGAGCGCATGGGCTTGGTGGGGCGGGGGTGCTCGGAGGGAACCCCCTGAGCAGAGCCTGAGGGTGGGAGGAACCGGCCATGAGCAGAGCTGGGGGAGCACAGAGGGGTGGCACTCGGCTTGTTCAGGGAACTGAGAGGACAGAGCTGGAGTGCGGACCGTAAGGTCAGCAGGACGGGGAAGGGGTACGGTCCTTGGAGGCTGTAGGGCCCAGGTCACGTAGGCCTGTGGGTCGGGGTGGAAGTGTGGATTTTATCCCAGCCAGAGTGAAACTGGAGACTGACCAGCTGGGACATCCCTTGTGAAAGATGGGTCTGGGCCGTAGAGGAGGTGAGTCCGGTGGCCAGGGAGATGGACCATCCCGGACAGTGGTCGGATTTAACATACATTTTGGAGGCCGGACCCATGAAACTGGGAGGGATGGGCTTGGGGAGGAAGGGGAAGCAAAGCTGTCTGCTAGGAGCCATCTCTGCACTTGTAAGGTGCTCAGGCCCCTGAACAGCCCTCCTGACGGAGAACCTATTTCCACCATTTTGTAAACGAGGAAACTGTTACTTGGCAGGTCAGTCGCTTGCCCCGGTCACCAGGTTCTAACTGGGCTTGTCTGGGGGATTCTGCCAGGCTGCCAGCCAGGATGCTTCCTGGGGGCTGCTGGGGACGGGGTGGGGCTCAGCAGTCACAGAGCCACAGAGCTCCCTTGGGGCCAGGCCTTTACAGGGAAAGTCCACTTTTGGTTTGGAGGACATTTCTAGAACACTGAGCACATTCATATTTTTAAAAAGCACAAATATTCTAAAGCCACAAAGAAGTAGTTTTGGATGCCTTGGGGGCACTTCTCTCTAGGAAGCAGGGAGATGAGAGGCAGAGTTTTCGGGGGCGTTTCTGCGTGCGTACGCGCACACACGCACACACGTGCACACACACTGGTGTCCTCATCCGTGTGGGTGGGGGAGGTGCTGGGCTGCTGGAGACGGAATGGTTGCTGTTGGCGGATGACACCACCTTCTGTTTGAGTGGTCACCTGGGAGGTGACCTGTACTCTTCAAGGTTCAGACCTCAATGGCTGGCTTTCCGTCATCTCCTTTCGGGGCAGTTCAGGTTCCTGGGGCTGAAATTGCAGAATTCCACACCCCATCTAGAAGCGATGCCCTCTGGCCTGGCGCGGGGCCTGCACCCTCCTCCCGAGCAGGAGGCTGTGCTGTTCAGGTTCGGAAGGTGAGATGTGTCCGAGGCGCAGGAGGGGTGCTCGCAAGAACAGGCTTTTCTCGTTTGCCTGCCGTGGTCCTGCGCTCTGGGCAGCCGGTAAACCCGACGGGCTGCACGGCACGGTGCAGAAGGTGCTCATCGTTCCCCAGCTGGCCCACGGCCCTCGTCACACCTGGATCCAAGCATTGCTGGAGGATTGGGTCACACTCACGCTTTTGAACCATGTGACCAAATAGTCACTCTCCCAGATTGAGGCTTGTAGGTCAGAGTTCTTTCTATTTTTCCCTAAAATAGCTGGTGCTGGGTCTTTCCTTCTTAAGATACCAGCCTGTGTCTGCCTGCCTCCTGTGTGAGAACTCAGGTGAGCAGGGACGTAATATTAGAACCTGGCTGCTTACCCTCTGTATTCCTTTGGTTTTTTGATCAGTTCTCTAAGTCTCTTTCTCTTGAGTCAAGCTTTCCATTTCTTTGTTCTGGAAATTGCCTCCTGCCTTCTCACTTCCCAGAGAGCAGGGGCTCAGCTGGAAGCTTCTGACTGTACAGAGTGTCTCTGGCCTTTCCCGTGACTGGGCAGCCTTTGGCTCTGCCTTCTCATTATCATTCAAGAACTTAACCACTTAGGGAGTGTTTGCCGTGTGCCAGGCTGGCACTGCAGGTATCTTCCCACTTGACCCTCAAAGAACCTGAGAGGTAGAGGTTATCTGCCCCATTTTACAGGTGCAGGAACAGGAGCCTGCAAAGACTGAGTGGCGCCTGAGGGCACCCAGCTGGAAAGTCGGCAGAGCCAAGATGCAAACAAGGTCCCTCTGTCCCCAGAGAGTGTGCTGGCCTGTCGTCGTGCAGCTGTTGGCTGGCAGGTCCATGAACAGCTCTACCTTCTCAGAGCTGCGAGGAAGGCCTCACAGAGGGGTTGCCATAGTGCAGCCTGCAGACACTGGTCTGCTAGAACGCGGGACACAGGCTGCCAGGGCACCCCCATGCTGTCAGGAGGCCCAAGTTCTTCCTGCATCGTTTTAATTTCTTTTCTGATTATATAAAGGATACCTATCAATTTTTAATGGATTTGTTCAGAAGTGCCACAGGTAACACTTTGGGGTTTATCTGGCCAGTATTTTCTGTGAGTACACACACACACACACGTTGACAATATATAGGTTAATTACAAAATGAAGGTGTACTGTGTGGTTTAGGTCAAGTTTTTATTGTATTTACATTTTGAATAGGTAACATAATATCATGGTTCCAAACTCGAAAAGGAGGGTAAACAGTGAAAAATCTCTTCCCGTTTTTGCCAGACATCCAGTTCCCTTTCCTGTGTTACTATTTTATGGTATAATCCTTCCAGAAACACATGTACATGGGCACATATATACATTGGTGTCTTTTTTTTCATAATAGACTGACTCGTCAACATCTTGCTTTTTTCACTTAGAGATCATTCCGTATCTGTACATAAAGAATTGTTGCATTTTTAATCAATGTTTTTCTGTGTAACTAAATATCTTCTAATACTTGATTTTTTTTTTTACTGGTTGTATAAAATTACACCAGATGGATGTATTTTAATATAATTAGGCCTATGTTGATGGACATTTAAGTTGGTTCCAATTTTGTACTGTTAGAAATAGCATTGTTACTGATATCCTTATTCAATTTTGTTGTGCATCTATGAAAACTTCTGTAGACTCAATATCCAGAAGGGGGACTACTATCTCAAGGGGCATAAACTTATTACCAAATTGTCCTCCAGAAATGCTGTACCAGTTTATACCTCAGCAGGTTATGAAAATACCAATTTCTCCTGTATTCTCACCCATTTAGTTAATCAAAATGGTATTTTTAATTTGCATTTCATATCCATATAGGTTCTTTAAAAAATTTTTTGTCCTTTGTTTTATGTCTGTTCATGTTCTGTGTCGCTTTTAAAAATTAGGCCAGTCCTGTTTTTCTTACTGATTTGTAAGTATTCTGTATACCCTAAGGTTATTAATGTCTGTCCGTACATGTCACATGAGCCTGAGTTTCAGTCAGGCCTCTGCCCCAGACTCGCGTGGTTCTGTTCCACGCTTCAACCTGCTCCAACCTTCAGTGTCCTGAGCTATGAGTTACGTGATCTCTGCAGCCACGTTCAGACTAAAATGTCCCCATCTTTTAACCATTCAGGCGCCAGGAACTCCGAGAACTTCGGCTGCTCCAGAAGGAAGAGCATCGGAACCAGAGCCAGCTGAGCAGCAAGCATGAGCTGCAGCTGGAGCAGATGCAGAAGCGTTTTGAACAAGAAATCAACGTGAGTGTGAGAAAAGATATGGCCCTATGGGGCTTCCTGCCTCCATGTTTTCTTTATGCAGAAGTTGCCAAGTCAGGATGCCTGGGCAGTGGGGGGTAATTCACAGTTGCCCAATTCCCCTGGTTTCCTGATCTCATTAGGCATTAACTTGTAAATTCAGAATCCCATGAAGGTCATCGCGCTCCTCCGTGTCACACAGGAGCATCTCTAGAGGGAGAGGAACCTGTGTGGAGCACCACACAAGAACACTGGAGGTAGATAGCCTGGTCTCCCTTTTGCACATGAAAAAATGGAGACTCAGAGAGGTTAAGTGACTTGTCCCAGGTCACACAGTAAAGAGGTGATAGAGCTGGGATTTAAGCCCAGGTCTGAGGTCAAGCTCTGGGCTCTCCACGTCCTGCCCCCACTCCCTTCCCAGGTATAAAGTGACTTTGCTGACTTTCTCCTCAACTTCCAGGCCAAGAAGAAGTTCTTTGACACTGAGCTGGAGAACCTGGAGCGCCAGCAAAAGCAACAGGTGGAGAAGATGGAGCAAGACCACGCTGTGCGCCGCCGGGACGAGGCCAGGCGGATTCGCCTGGAGCAGGAGCGGGACTACGCCAGGTTCCAGGAGCAGCTCAAACTCATGAAGAAAGAGGTGAGCTGGGCAGAGGCTGGGGCCGAGGAATACTGGGACCCTCACGGCTGCAAGGGATCGAAACCCCAGCTTCATGTCGCCTCAGCAATAGGTAGTTTTGGGAGCCGTTTACCTGCAAAGCTCATGTCTGGGTATGTCCAGTTCTCCGTGCTCCAGCCGCACCGTCAGGAGCCGCTTCTCCATCATCTGGGCCTGGTTTTAGTGACAGCTTCTTGTTTCCTCTAAGTGGTTACATTTCCTGGAATACAGCTGTTGACGGTGTTCCCTTACTATCCTTTTGATAATGGAAGGGTCTGTGGTGATGGTCTCGCTTTCATCCCTCAGACTGATAATCTGTGTCCTAGTCTCCTCTTCCTTCTCTCTCTTCTCTTTCTGTCAATCTGGCTAAAGTTTTATTCATTTTGTTGACGCTCTCAAAGAACTGGCTTTTGGTTTCATTGATTTTCTGTTTTCAGTGTTATAGATTTCTGCTTTTATACTTGGTTTGTATAAGGATGTATATTGTTGGGTGGAGTGTTCTATAAATATCAGGTAGGTCAACTTAATTGTGCTGTTTAGGGCATCTAAGTAGCTTTACTAATTTTCCATCCATTTGTTCTATTGGCTATGAGAAAGGAGTTTTAATGTCTCCAACTGTAATTGGGGATTTATCTGTTTTTCAGTTTTTGTTTCATGTTTTTGAAGTTCTTTTGTTATTTAAAATTGTCATCTTCTTAGTGAACTGACCCTTCCTTTTATCTTTATGTAATCTCTTTACTGCTGATAATACTCCATGTTCTGACGTCTATTTTGTCTCAGCCAGCCCATCTTTTACAATCCTTTTCAGTTAAATCTGCCTGTATATTTCACCTAAGTCGGTCCCTTATAGACAGCATGTGGTTGGCACTTCTTCCCTGTGTTGACTGTCTCAGGCAGACCCCTCCCGGGTGGCCCCTTGGCTGACATCCTCCCGGAGAGCAGCTTAGCCCTAGTGCCAGCACACATCTGGAAGCTCTCACTGGCGCAGTGACAGTCACATGTTCACTCTGGACCAGTCCCTGAGGCGAGGGCATAGAGTGTGCTAACTGACAGCCTGGGTCACATACCCAGCCTAGAGCCAGATGGGGTTCGGCCGTCAGCCCCACCTGAACCCCAGGAACCGAGGAGGGGTTATGTAAAGCATGCCTTCTCAACTGGGGTGATATCACCACCAAGGGGTTAAAACAATCTTAGGTATTATAATGGTTTAACAGACTGAGAGTATATCTGCACGATTAATATTTCATCGGGGTGGGTGATTAGAAAAAAGATGTCTAAAACAGCTTCTAAGGGGACAGTAATGACAAAAGAGGGTTGAGAAATGCTGCTCTGAGGGAAACTGAGGTGCTGTCATCAGAAGGAGGGGGATGGATACCAAGCAGCAGAAACAGCACCTGTCCACTGGGGGGCCTGGAAACCGAGTCAGCAGCAGTCAGGAGGGGACCAGTAGGTGCCACCTGTCAGAGTGGCTTGGTGAGAGCAGGGCAGGGGGCATTGCCTCGAAAGCTGAGCCTCGTCTTCAGTCGCCCTGGCCTAGGAGTTCTGGGGTTGAAGACTTAGTTTTTAGGAACGTGAGGAGGTACTCTGACCCGGCCACTCTCTGCTGTCTCTGGTGCAGGTCAAAAACGAGGTGGAAAAGCTCCCCCGGCAGCAGCGGAAAGAGAGCTTGAAGCAGAAGATGGAGGAGCACGCGCAGAAGAAGCAGTTTCTTGTGAGTCCTTGCCCTCACTTGGGGTAGAGGGGTTGGGGAGTCCCAGGTTTGAGACCCTGCTGGTGACCATGCCCCTCTGTCTATGCCCTGCCCCTCGAATGCCCATCTCTTACTCTGAATACTCAAATCTAGCCCATCCTCTTGTCATCCCGCTCTCACCTCGCCCGTGCAGTCCTCCTTGACTGCCCTCACTCCAGCTGGAAGCGAGCTCTCCCTTCTCTGGATACCCCACCTTCACCTCACCTCTCCCAAAGCCTTTAGTGCCTTCTGCCTTGTTTTAGGGTTGTTTGTAAGTCACGTCTCCTTGGCCAACCCAGCATATCCATCTGCTCACTTGGCATCTTTTCGCAACTGAAACCCATGATTTCCCAGACCTGTTCCTTTTGTGTTTGGCGGGGGCACCGCCCTCCATCCGGACGGCAGGCCTGACGCCTCCTTTCCTTCCAGTCCTCTACTACCTACCTCCTCAAGCATGTTTTCTGTTACCTCCAAACTCTCTGGATCCATCAACTTGTCCACATCTCTGTGACCCCCTAGCCACTGTCATCTTTTGCCTGGACGGCTGCAGTAGCTTCCTAGCTCATCTCCAATCTGGCAATTGTATTGAGAGCCTCAAAAGTGTGCACACGCTTTGGCCTGGACTTTCTGTGTCTAGAGACTAATCGTGAGGACTGATCATCACAGAGGCTCATGGACATTGAGCTACCAGAGTGTGAAAAGCGGCGCTACCTAAAACAGAACCTGGAAACAACCTATCACATACTGGCTAAATAAGTTAGGGTAGAGCCAGACTATGAAAGACTTTCAGCCATTAAAACTCATTTGCTAGATTATTACATTATAACAGGGAAAGGTGTTTTAGATGTTTTTTTTTTTTTTAATTGTGGTAAAACAGATAGAATGTAAAATTGCCATCTTAACCATTTTTTAAGTGCACAGCTCAGTGGCACTAAGTACATTCACATTGTTGTGCAACCATCACCACCATCCGTCTCCAGAACTCTTTTCATCTTGCAAAACTGAAACTCTGTCCCCATTAAATACTAAACCCCCATTTTCCCTCCTTGTAGCCCCTGGCAACCACCATTCTGTTTTATGTCTGTATGAATTTGAACTCATATAAGTGGAGTCATACAGTATTCTTCCTTATGTGACTGGCTTAACAGAATGTCCTCAAGGTTCATTTATGTGGTAGTATGTGTCAGAATTCCCTTCCTTTTAAAGACTGAACAATATCCCACTGTGTGTATATACACATCTTGTTTCTCCATTCCTCTGTCCATGGACACGTGAGTTGTTTCCACCCCTTGGCTACTGTGAATGCTGCCGCTAAGAACACGAGTATGCAAATCTCAAGCATCTCTAAAAATTGACCACAATACAAGGAGCACACGTCAAACATTTAAACGTCTAACAATAGTTGCTTAACAACATGTTTGCAGTCAGTCAGTACTCACATTTCCAGTTGTCTCCTTTGAAAAGTTTTTTTTACAATTTGTTGTTTGAATCAGGGTCCAACCAAAGCCCACGTCACAACTGGCTGACATGTCTCTCGGTCTCTCTTACATGTCCTCTCTGTATATTTGCTCTTGTCCGTTTTCTCTGTGACCATGATGACTTTGCTTCTGTAAGACGTACAATAAGCGCTGAGCGCGCGCTAAGGGAAAGTCTGGCCTCCGCCCTCCCGCAGGACCGGGACTTCCTAGCCAAACAGAAGGAGGACCTGGAGCTGGCGATGAAGAGGATCACGGCTGACAATAGGAGGGAGATCTGTGACAAGGAGCGCGCGTGCCTCACTAGGAAGCAGGAGCTCCTTCGAGGTGGGTGTCCGAGAGCGGGGTGCGTGTGGGCCAGAATCTGTCAGTGGGCATCCCAGCCTCGGGCAACAAAGAACTGCTGGGTGTTGTCCACCCTAAAACTAAACATCATCGTTCACGGTGAAACACGAGGAAAAGCCCCACTGAAGTCAGGGCCGAGGCAAAGGTACCAGTTACCCCCAACACTACTGGACATTATTGCAGATGTTGAGGGGGAAATGGAAGCGATGGAGAGTGGGTGGAAACTGTCAGTCAGTAAGTGAGCTGGGCCAATGGGGTGGCAGGGGTGAAGACAGTACTGAGAGCCCTTGGTGACAGCCATCACGTACTGAGTGATTGCTCTGCCAGGCTATGTGACAGTCAATTTTCATACCTTAATCTCAATGAATCCTCACCTTACCCCTTCAAGGCACATCCCACTAGTCTCCTCAGTTTTATAGATGAGGAAGCTGAGGCTTAGCGAGTGACTGTTCTTTGGCCAAGGTTGCAGTTAATGAGGGGCCTTGACTGCAGATCTCATCTTGAAGCTGAGCTCTTTATGCTGATGCAGTGGCGTTTTGACAGGTCTGTACACTGGCAAGGCCCTCACAGCATGAGACCTTCCGGAGCCAACAGTGTGGGCCACCACCCCAAGGGAAGAGGGCAGGGGACCTCCTGGGGAGGAAGGGGATCAGAGAGGGGGCTCATCTCCCTGGGGGAGCTCAGATGGGGAGTCTCTGGTTGAGAGAGCTCTGAAGAGCTTGGGGTCTCTCATAGCCCCAGGCCTAGCAGATGTTTTGTGGGGTTTGCAAAGCAAGTGGGCCCTAACTAGCTAGAAATCTGTTCTGTGAGCTACACGTAAAACAGTTGGACGCATGAATATTTGAGTTTGGCACCTGTGGGCTTTTGTGAAGATGTAAAGAGCACAGGGCCAGGATACCAGCGCCGGCTTTGACTCATTTATGTGATGGGGCTGCCACCAGGGCTTTGGAGGCCTCAGTACTTGGTGTGACCCAGCAAAGTGGGGTTCTTACTGTTCCGACATTCTGAATAGAGCCTCGGATGTTTCAGGAAAGCCCTCGCTTCCTTTGTCCCACGCTGTCCATAAGAACCACCCTACTTGTGGGGCAGTGGTTCTGACGGGTGTAGAAGCCAACTCCCGCTCCAGTGTACCACGGGTGGATACCGCTTTTCCTAGGCCAGGAATGCAGTGAAGTAACTGACCACTCACAGGGCTGAGAACCAGGTTCCATGAACAGCCTTCCAGTACGAACGCCACACTCTTTTTTGGTAATGCATCTGGGAGACAAGGAGGTTCTCACCCATTTTCCAAAGGAGGAAATAGTGACGAGACCATCCTGTCATCTTCACGGGGTTTCCACATATCCCTTCCCATGTGCCCACTAGGAAAGCAGAGGCCCGTGGAGATTGGACGTAAATGTCTCCCTCTGAGGTATGGCTGTGCCCACTTGGCACAGGTGGAAGCTGAGGTCCGGAGAGGGTTTTTTACCTGCCCTCAATCCCAGCGAGGGAGCTGGCTTCCAGCCGAGGCGTCCAGTTTCTCGGGCTCCTGGCTCGGAACCCTTCCTGCTGTAGCGAGCTCTCATCCCGTGGGTGTTGAGGAAGTTTCTGGAGTGGCTCATCCAGCCTGGTGTGAGGAGGTGGCACAGTCAGCAGCTGCATGGTGAGGGGCCGGGGAGGGTCCATGGGGCTCTGGCCATCGGCACCTCACGCTGCGGTGTCCTCCACAGACCGGGAGGCGGCGCTGTGGGAGATGGAGGAGTATCAGTTACAGGAGAGGCACCAGCTGGTGAAGCAGCAGCTCAAAGACCAGTACTTCCTCCAGCGGCACGAGCTGCTGCGCAAGCACGAGAAGGTGAGGCTGCCCCGGGATGGGCACCACTTGGGTACCACCGGTGCTCCCAGGAGGACTCAGGTGGGCATGGGGAGGTAGGGGAGGTCCTTGGGGGATGTCTTGCCTCGACTCAAGGGGCCAGGAATAGGGGAAGCGTGCGGAAGCCGATGGCCCCAGCGGCTCCCTCACTGCTACCTGATGTGTGTCGCTTTCACACTTGTTTCTTTTCCCTTTCTGTGCCCTGCTTTTCTATTTTCTCTTTCTCATGCATTAGAATACTTATAGGTACCGATTTAAACACCACCCTTGCCAGGAAGCCTTTTCTAACCTCCCCAGAGCAGCTGAGGTCCCCTGCTCGGGTGGCCAGAGCACCCTTTACCTCTGTGCAGTTGTCCCCTTAGTGGGGACCCAGACAGATAATCCGAGCTCTGGCTGCACAGCTGGTGTGGGTAATTGCAGTTCCTCATCTGAGTGCAATGACGGCAGCCAGCAGAGGTTTCTTGTAGGAGGCGAAACCGACTGTTTTGAAATACAAACAGGTGTTAGGTGAAGGAATAATTCACGTTTATCAAGACTTTTTAAAATACAAATTGACATCTGCCATGAAAATGGAAACCATCCGGTGTAGTGTACACTTTGCTTTGAGGTAGTAGCTTGTGATGGCATGCCGCCATCCATTAGATGAGAAGGCACTTAGAAGACTCCAAAATATTAATCACAGTCATTTTTAAAGAGAGAACAGAGGTAGCAGACGTGCAATGACTCAGCCTGCTGTGCTGAGCGTCCTGGGCCGCCTGGGCCCCCGACCTCAGCGCTGGCTGGCCTTCCCTTCAGGAGCGGGAGCAGATGCAGCGGTACAACCAGCGCATGATAGAGCAGCTGAAGGCGCGGCAGCAGCAGGAGAAGGCGCGGCTACCGAAGATCCAGAGGAGCGAGGGCAAGACGCGCATGGCTATGTATAAGAAGAGCCTGCACATCAGTGGGGCGGGCAGCGCGGCTGAGCAGCGCGAGAAGATCAAGCAGGTGGGGCTGCGGTGGCGGAGGGTTCCAGGCCTGAGCCTCAGACCGTTGGGGACATCAAATGTTAGATGCCACACAGGCCTCGGGAGGAGGTCTGCAAGTCCCAGCCAGAAGCCTACCGGTGACCTGGCCCCTGGTGGACACAGAAAGGCCGGCGGCGCTTTCTCATGCCCCGTTCCCCTTCGCACTCCAGTGCGTCTGTCCTGCAGCGTCCTCTGCTGCTCAGCCCCTTCCTCTCATCACCGAGACCCCACTCGCATGCCACTCCCGTGGCTCGGGTCACGGACTCAGCGGCCCTGGGCTCCTGGGATTCTTCCATGGTGCACATGCTGTCCTAGCATGTGGCACGGCAGTGTCGTGTCACCACCAGCATCGAGGGCTGGGACTCAGCTGGGGGAGGACTGAAAGCGGGGCATAGCCAGTGTGGGGCGGGGTACTAGGGCTGTGCACAAACGAGTCCTGCTGACGGGCCTCCCCGGGACACCCACCCTTTCTCTGGTGCAGTTCTCTCAGCAAGAGGAGAAGAGGCAGAAGTCGGAGCGGCTGCAGCAGCAGCAGAAACACGAGAACCAGATGCGGGACATGACGGCACAGTGCGAGAGCAACATGAATGAGCTGCAGCAGCTGCAGGTACTGCCCGTCCACTGCCCCCTGTTGCCTCAGTTTCCCCCCAGGCAGTCAGCTCAGGGGCCAGAGACTCTACACACAGGGAAGGATTCTCATCAGACAAGCCCAGGGTGGAATGGTTTCAAACCTGCTGTGCTGTATAACATTGGCCAAATCACTTCACCCTCCCAAGCCACAGTTACCACATCCACACGATGGGACTGGGGTGGGGGGAGAATCCCCATTTTGAAGGCTTAGAGTGAGGCTTTGAAAATGAGATGACAGAGCTGAAAGGGCCTGGCTGTGAGCAAAACCAGACAAGAAAGAAAAACTACAGACCAGTATTTCTCATGAACACAGATACACAAATCCTCAATACGGTGTTAGCAAATTGAATCCAACATCATATAAAAAGAATTACACACCACGACCAAGTAGGATTTATCCCAGGCTGGTTCAACATTTGAAAATCATGGCATCAACAGACTACAAAAGAAGTCACATGACCATATCAGTCGATGCAGAAAAAGCATGTGATAAAAGCCAGCACCGGCTCATGATAAATACTCTCAGCAAACTAGGAATGGAGAGGAACTTCCTCGACTCGGTCAAGAACATCTACAGCCTATAGCTGACATCATTCTCCAGCGCTGGATGCTCAAAGCTGTCCCACTGAGATCCGCAAAACGGTGTCCTGGTGTTGCCAAGACCCTTGGTGGCCCTTTCCCTAGGGAGATCCCTGACCTCTAGTTTCCTGGTTCCCCAGTTTGCTGCGCTGCAGGAGCTGGTAGTTGGAGCCCCCCTGTGGTTGAGTGAGGCACTGTCACGGTGAGGGATGGGCCGAGTCAAACCTCTCACTTCAGGAAGTTGCTCAGGCTCCTGGGTCCATCTGGCAATTTCTGGGGTCATGGAGGGGCGTGCCCTGTGCTGCTGTGTGAATTTTAGCCAAGCCACTCACATTCTACAGCTGTTTTCCCATCCCTGCCTCATGGGGTTAGTGTGACGGTTAACTGGGAGAAGCCGTATCGAGAGCTGGGAGCCCAGCTCCTGGCTGGTCACGGGTACACAGTGCTGCTATGAGTATTATTCCTGACTAAACCAATTTCTAAACTCCCAGAACCTTTCAGCTTGAAAATAAAAATAAAAATCCGCCAAGGGGGACTTCCGGTCAAGATGGCGGAGTAGGTAAACACTGTGCTCATCTCCTCCCACAACCACATCAAAATGACAACTACACTGTAGTCTAAACCTCATCGGGAACCACTGAAGACTAGCTGAACAGACGTCCTGTAACTGAGGACACACAGAAGAAGCCATGTTGAGACTGTTGGGGGTGGAGACACAGAACGGGCAGGTCCCGCACCCCTGTGTGGTGATTAAGAATTGGGAGGGATGTCTCCACTGAGAAGGGGTCCCCATAACATCTGGCTGTGAGAACCAGTGGGGACTGCGTCCAGTGACACGGAGGGCTGCTGGTCGTAGGTAGGTGCTGCAGGTCGTAAAGGGCCCAAGCACAGACTCACTCACAAACTCACTTGCTCTGGGCTCCAGCACAGAGGTAGCAGGGACATACGGGGAGGAACTAAACTGACGTGCTTCAGGGCGAGGGCTGGAGGGGGAGGGGCCAGGACATTCCGGTATAGAAGTGCTGGCAGGCGCCACCTTCCTTTGTTGAGTCTTCCACCCACCCAGCTGGACTGGCTACGGCTGGCACCAAACCCAAGTTCTCCATTAACCTGGCTAACACTGTTCACCCCACCCCATTCACACGCCAGCCAAACCTCTTCCAGTAGCTCCCCCACACAAGCAGCCTACCTCAGCTCATACTGTGGACTATGCTAAAATGTCTCAAAGGTCCACAAACCCCGAAGCAGCAGCAGCTCGCCTTGGTGTGCCCTATACCTCTTGCTAAGCTACCCCAAGCCTGGTATAAGCAGTGGCCAGTCTTGACTTGGAACGAGCCTCAACGATGGCCACAAAACTGGCACAAGTGGCAGCTGAGCTCAGCTCACACTGTGGTGCCCACCAAAGGACGCCAAGCCTGACACGAGTGGCAGCCAGCCTCGGTTTGCAGAACAGCCTGTCCCAACCATCTCCAAGCCCAGCACAAGAATCAATCAACTGCAGGTCACTGTATAGTTCCTACCTCAAGCTGGGCACAAGGAGTGGCTGACCGTCACCTGCACTGGAGCCCCTCCCAGCTGGATTGGAACCAACACACTTGGTGGCCAGCTTCAGACCACACCAGAGTACCACCCAACCAGCTCCACAAATGACACACCTGAAAGGTGGATTCGACTGGCACTACAGCCCCACCAAAGCGACTCCTGCTCTGTAAGGTAGCCCCTGCAAAACGTCTTGTCCATTGTAGTCATGGCCAGCTGTCAGCCTGAGGGTCAGTCTCACCCACTGATATGTCAACAGCAATCAACAGAAGGGGGGCACAACACAACCCACACAAGGGACACCCATGGAGCACCCAACTCAGGTGATGAGGGAGACTGTACCATTGGGCCCCACAGGACACCTACTACATAAGGCCACTCTACTAAGACTGGGAGATGTAGCAGATCTTCCTGACACATAGAAACAAACACAGAGTTAACCAAAATGATGAGACAAACATGTCCCAAATGAAAGAACAGGAAAAAACTCCAGAAAAAGAACAAAATGAAAATCAACCAGATACAGAGTTCAAAACACTGGTTATAAGGATGCACACTGAACTTAGGAGAAGAATAAATGAATTCAGTGAGAACTTGAACAAAGAGATAGGAAAAACAAAAAAGTACACAGGAAACAAAGAACCAGTCAGAAATGAAGAATACAATAACTGAAATGAATACAGTAGAGGAAATCAATAGCAGGTTAAATGAAGCAGAGGATTGAATCAGTGATCTGGAAGACCAGTTAGTAGAAAAGAAGAAACAAAAAAATGAGGATAGTTTAAGGGGCATCTGGGACAACATCAAGCGTACCAACATTTGCAACATAGGGGTACCAGAAGGAGAAAAGCAAGAGCAAAGGACTGAAAACCTATTTGGAGAAGTAATGACTGAAAACTTCCTTAACCTGGCAAAGGAAATAGACATACAGGTCCAGAAAACGCAGAGTCCCAAACAAGATGAACCCAAAGAGGCCCACACCAAGACACACCATAATTAAAATGCCAAAGGTTAAAGACAAAGAAAGAATCTTAAAAGCAGCAAGAGAACAGCAGTTAGTTACCTACAAGGGAATTCCCATTAGACTGTCAGCTGATTTCTCAAAAGAAACTTTGCAGGCCAGAAGGGATTGGCACTAAATAGTCAAAGTGATGAAAAGCAAGGACCTACAACTAAGATTGCTCTACTACCCAGTAAAACTATCATTTAGGATAATTTTCAGTGAAGGAGAAATCAGAGTTTCCCAGACAAGAAAAAGGTAAAGGAGTGCATCAGTACTAAACCAGGATTACAAGAGATGTTAAAGAGACTTTTTTAAAAAGATCAAAAATATGAGTAAAAAATATAGGAAAGAAAATAATTCTCACTAACAAAGGCAAACAGTAAAAGCAGTTGCTCAACCAACTATAAAGCTAGTACAAAAATTAAAAGACCAAAGTAGGAAGATCATATGTAATTACAATAAATTAAGGGATACACACACACACACACACACACACACACACACAAAGAAGTAAAAAATAATGACAAAACAAATGTGGCAGGGTAAAAGTTGTGGGGATTTTAGAATGTGTTCAAACTTAAGCGACCATCAACTTAAAATAGACTGCTACCTAGTGTTTCCCCTGAAAATAAGACCAGGTCTTATATTAATTTTTGCTCCAAAAAATGCATTAGGGCTTATGTTCAGGGGTTGTCATCCTAAAAAATCATGCTAGGGCTTATTTTCTGGTTAGGTCTTATTTTCGGGGAAACACGGTATAAACGTAGCTTAGTGTATATATACGTGTGTGTGTGTATATATATATGAAGCACATGATAACCACAAACCAGAATCTGTAAGTGATATACCAAAAATAAATCGAAAGGAATCCAAATATAACACTATAGCAAGTCATCAACATAAAGAGACCAAGAGAATAGAATGGAACAGAGAAGAAATATAAAATCAGGAAACAATAAAATGGCAATAACTACATACCTATTAATAATTACTTTAAATGTAAATGGACAAAATGCTCCAATCAAAACACATAGGGTGGCTGAATGGTTAAAAATACAAGACCCTTACGTATGCTGCCTATAAGAGACCCACTTCAGATTGAAAACACACATAGATTGAAAGTGAAGGGATGGAAAAAGCTATTTCATGCAAATAAAATGAAAAAAGAGCTGGGACAGCAATACTTTATCAGACAAAATAAATTTGAAAACAAAAGGTGTAATAAGAGACAAGTGCGTTTCATAATGATAAAGGGATCAATCCAACAAGAGCGTACAACTCTTATGAACATTTACATACTCAACATAGGAGCATCTAAATATACACAGCAAATATTGATGGACATAAAGGGAGAGATATGGTAGGAACTTGAACGCTCACTGACATAAATGGACAGATCATTCAGACAGTCAAGGAAACAGTGGCCTTAAATGACACACCAGACCAGATGGATTTAATTGATATCTTTAGAGCATTTCACCCAAAGCAGAAGAATATACATGCTTTTCAAGTGCACATGGACCATTTTCCAAGACAGACCATGTGTTAGACCACAAAACAAGTCTCAATAAATTGAAGCACATTGAAATTGTATCAGGCATTTTCTCCAGTCACAATGGTATGAGATGAGAAATCAATTACAAGAAGGAAACTGAAGAACGAACACATGGGGACTAAATAACATGCTATTAAACAATAAATGGATTGATGAGATCAAAGGCAGAAATCAAAAGATACCTTGAGAAAAATGAAAAGGAAACACAACAACCCAAAACCTATGGGAAACAGACAAAACAGTTCTAAAAGGGAAATTCACAGTGACACAGGCCTAATTCACAATCAAGAAAAAATCTCAATCTAACCTTATACCACCTAAAGGAACTAATTTGAAGTCTTAGAAAAAGAAGAACGAAGCCTAAACTAAATAGAAGGAAGGGGAAAAAAAAAATCAATGAAACCAAAAGCTAGTTCAATGAAAAGGTAAACAAAATTGATAAACCTTTAGCCAGACTCATAAAGAAAAGGAGAGGGTGCAAATAAAATCAGAAGTGAAAAGAGAAGTGACAACCACAGAAATACCAAGGATTATGAGAAATTACTATGAACAATTATGCCAACAAATTGGACACCCTGAAAAAAACTGATAAATTCCTAAAAACATACAATCTTCCAAGACTAAGTCAGGAAGAAAGTGAAAATCTGAAGACTGATGAAATCAAATCAATAAACAAAAAACTCCCAACAGAAGTCCTGGACCAGATGGCTTCACAGGTGAATTTTACCAAATATTCAAAGAAGAATTAATATTTATCCTCCTCAATCTATTCCAAAAAATGGAAGAGGAGGGAAGGCTTCCAAACTCAATTTCAGAGGCCAGCATTACCTTGATACCAAAACCAGACAAAGACACTACAAAAAGAGAAAATTATAGACCAATAAAGCTAATGAACACCGGTGTAAAAATCTTCAACAAAATATTAGCAAACCAAACTCATTGCATTAAGTGCAATACATTAAAAAGATCAGGGGCAGCCGGTTAGCTCAGTTGGTTAGAGCGTGGTTCTCTTAACAACAAGGTTGCCGGTTCGATCCCCACACAGGCCACTGTGAGCTGCACCCTCCACAACTAGATGGAAACACATACTTGACTTGGAATTGATGGGTCGGTCCTGGGGAAAAAAACACACTTAAAAAAAAAATCATACACCATGATCAAGTGGGATTCATTCCTGGTATGCCAAGTTGGTTCACAAATCAATTAACGTGATACACCAACCACATAAACAAAATGAAAAATACAAATGATTATGAAAAATGTTAATTCTTTATAGAAATGTTTACATTATAATGTTAAGTGGGGAGGGAAGCAGAATTCAGAATTGTCTATATAGGGTGAGCTAAACAATATACACAATAGAGCCTGACAGGAAATACATTTAAAGTTTTGTAGTGGTTGCCTCTGTGTGGTGGAATTGGGGCACACATTATATTTGTTTATTGTTAGTAGTTTTGTTAAAATGACATATGTTTGTGTTTAAAAATTCAAACAATGAACAACGAAACAAGTTGCAAAAGTACTGCAGATCCCACTGCACAATAAGAAATATTAACATCGATATTCTGGATTGCTCTTGCAGGCACCTCTCAGTGCGTTTGTATTTACTTGTATAGAGTTCAGTATAAATAGGGTTATTGACCAAGGAGAAGAAACAGTAAGTGAATGATGCTGGTGCCCCTGTGGCTATAGCATGAGGTACGTCTCAGCCCTCTGTGCCTCTGCCTTCTGAGTTTCTTACCTGTTCTGTCTGGAATTTGTTCCAGAATGAGAAGTGTCACCTCCTGGTAGAGCATGAAACCCAGAAGCTGAAGGCCCTGGATGAGAGCCATAACCAGAACCTGAAGGAATGGCGGGAAAAGCTTCGGCCACGCAAAAAGGTAACCATGTCCGGGCTGGTGGGCTCTGCTCCATGTTGTGCCACAGGTGTCTGCCTAGGATGTAGATAGATATAGATAAGACACACATTTATAGGTTAATTTTAAGGAACTAGCACATATGATTGTGGGGGCTGATGAGTCTGAAATCTGCAGGGCAGGTCGCATCAAGGAAGGGTGATTGTTGCCATCTTGAGTCCTACTCTGGGGGCAGAATTCCTTTCTCCTTAGGGGACCTCAGTCTTTTCTCTTAAAGCCTTCAAATGATTGGATGAGGCCCACCCACATTATGGAGGGTAATCAGCTTTACTCCGAGTCTACTGAGTTAAATGGTAATGACATCTAAACAATTCCTTCACAGTGACAGCTAAACTGGTGTTTGACCAAACAGCTGGGTACCACGGCCTTGCCAGGTTGACAAATTAACCATCACAGGGTCTCAGTGTGGTCACTTGTAAAGGGGAGATATAAACGTTGTATATAGTGTTATGCAAAAAGTCACCAGCCCATAGTCCAGGCCAAGGACACACTCATTTCCTTCCACTCTCCTAAACTCTCTGAGGAGAGCGCTGCCCTAATTCTCCTTGATCACATGCCGTGAAGCCTGAGATTTGTTCTGCTGTCATACATCAGCTCTGCTTGCTGTAACTGTGGTCTGGACAGCAGGTAGCTGCCTACCTCAGCTATGCAGTGGCCTTGGAAGTCCTTGATTTGACGCTTCCCTCCCTGTGCTAATGGAGCTTTCTGGCTGGAAGCTGGCCAAGGTCCCAGAACTTTCTGTAGCAGCCCACACTCATCAGTTTCTGTAAATACAGCCTGCTGGGAATTTTGATACTTGACACTCAAATCAGTAATGCTCCTGCTGATATAGGTCGACTCGGGCACTAGGAAAGGTTAACCTGGTTCTCTTACCTGGGGGTTGCTGTACCCTTGGAACGTTCTGAGAGTTCGAAAATGAACGACTACGTTGCCTCTAGCGATTGCCTCATATCCCACATTGCATCATGGGGGTACCTGGGCTTAGGGGAGGTACTGCAAGTGTGTGTTGGGGAGCTGGCACTGGATTGTCTGTGGGGGCTGCCTCTTTGCAGAATTTCTTGTAGAACTGTTGTATCATTAGCTACCTGGGTTGCTGCTAGAACACTGACCTAGAGGTGATATTCATTCTGGAATAAATATTCTTTTACACTCTTGCATTATACTCAGCAGCCTTGAGCTGCTGTCCGTGTGTGGGGGCGTGGAGATGACTGTACACTGTTGAATATTTTCAGAAAAATTTAAACCTCTTTTGGGTAAGTACAGAATATCTCGTAGGGCCAATAAAGTGTTGAATGGGTCATAGTTAACACAGAATGTGGCCTCAGACAAAGTCTTCCCTCCCAAACCTTGCTTTTTGGGGCTGTAAATGTGGCTAACATTTAGTCCCTTAAAGCAGGTGTTAATAAACTACTGCCCATGGATCACATCTGGCCCACCACCTGTATTTGTAAATAAAGTTTTACTGGAACAATGCCATGTTCATTCATTTACATATTGTCTGTCTGTAGCTGATTTTGCACTATAGCCATGGTGGAGTGGTTGTGACAGAGACCTTACAGACTGCAAAGCCAAAAATAACTACAATCGGGCTTTATACAGAAAAAATTGCCGACTCCTGCCTTAGGTTATATGCAGGAATATAAGTGGTAGGTAGAATACAGTAATGCTTAAGCTCACAGGTTTGGAGTAAGAGACATGGGATAAAGTCCTAGCTCTCCTATTACTACCCGTGAGACCCTGGGCAAGTTACTAAACCTCTCTGCTCAAAAAGCGGTAGCTCTTATCATTAAATTGGTATTCCAATAGCAGGGGTCACAAACTGATGGCCCATGGGCTGAAACTGAGTACCAGACGTTAGGTTTGGCCAACATATAGCAATTTACTTTTTTTTTTTTTTTGAAAGTTGCCAACTTTTAAGTATAAGGAAATTTGACATAAAGAAAATCTGGATTTCCAGTTTCTTTTGAAAACCTACGTGCTCTAGCAATAATATACTAGGCCCATCATACCAAATGACAGCCATCAGCTGGAGCGGAGGAAAACCAGCCTCTTCGGACACAGCACGTACTCTTCACCACAGTCTCCACCACTCCCTATTGCCTCACAGCCAGCTCGCTCCACTCATTTCATCGCCTGGCTGGCTCCCATAATAGGCACTGGGTTACAGGAGCCTACACAGTACTGCTTTTGTCTTGCTTGTGTGTAATGTTTGCTTGCCATGAACACCTTCACATTAATACATCCAGCAAAGGAGAACTTGAGCCAAGAGTCTGCGATTTCCCAGAAATTCCAAGTCACTCATGTCCAACCAGGATGAGGCATGACTTCCAGTGCCTTGCCTTCCCTCACGTGGATGTCCTACAACAGGATGGACAAATTGGTGGTGTGATTCAGTATCCTTTCCCCATCTTTCTTTAGAGTTAGAGAGAACTCACTAGAACTTAGTGAGTTTAAGAAGAAGAGCTTAAGGTTGGGAATTCTGGTAATTATTTGTTAAGCAGAGACTATTTCAGGGCATCCAAAGAATCATCTTAAAAAAGAGAGATGTAATGGAATGCTGGTCAGATCCTGTGAAAATAGATACTTGTACACTAAAAATAAGGAAATCTGGCTGATGGTCAAATGCCTCTTAATAATGAAGCCACATTAACTGACAGCCCTTGTGTGCCCGGCTTTGCAGAGGGTGGAGCAGTGTGTCAGAGCTTGAACTCTTAGTTAGGCCTAGGTTCACATCTTGGTTATGCCAAGCTTGCCGAGTGGCCTTGGGCAAGTGAGCTAAGCTCTCTGAGCCTCAGTTTCTCCATCTGTAAGATGGCGACAATAGTATCTATCGCGTAGGGTGAAGATGAGATACGATGCCATGCACACAGCACTGTGCCTGACATGTAGGACGCACTCAGTCATTATGACCCGTTCGTTTTGAATTCCATCCTTACGACAGCCATGCTGGCAGGGAGGAGTACTGTCACATTACACAGGAGGAAAGACTCAGAGAGGCAGCGACAAGGCCACACAGCTGGTAGCGATAGAGCCGAATTCTGCCTGACTGTAAAGCTCATGTTCTTTCCACTGTACTCTGCTTCCTTTCTCAATTGAATGCTTATTATTGGAGACCCTCAAGATATTTTTCTGGTAGGATCCAAGTTATATAGATAAATTTGCGTGTGCCCAAGGGAAGCTCCTGCAGTGTTTGTCAGCTCCCGTTACAACACAGAGAACCCCAAGCACACCACCAATTTCCAGAATTAGAATCTCGGGGTGGCGTGATGGCATGTGTATTTAAAAACCAACTCCCTGGGTGATCTCTGTGGGACGGTGCCCTGGTTAGGGTCACTGTAATTGGACAGTTCTGTTCCCCCCATGGTTAAAATCACTCCATTTTTTACCTCCAGGTTTTCTCCACTCATTTGGCTGTTTTCCTGCCAGCAGATTTGCTTCTGCTTTTTCCTCAATCCCATCCAGACTGGCATTTCCCCAAACTGTAGCCCTGGCCACAGGACATTCCTGTATGGCTGTGGCAGGAGGAAGGAGGGGTGCTTGCCTTCTGGGTGACGGGCTCTGGGAAAGGAAAGGGAACATCAAGTTACCCAAGCTCCAAGGCCTGGGAGGGACATTTCCAGGGCAGGACACTGGTGGGGGCCCTGTGCTTGGGAGACCTGTCCTAAGGATCTGACTGAGCCTCTCTACCCTCTGTCGTAGGCTCTGGAAGAAGATCTGAACCAGAAGAAGCGGGAGCAAGAGATGTTCTTCAAACTGAACGAGGAGACAGAGTCCCCAAATCCCACCACCCCAAACAAGGCCACCAAGTTCTTCCCCTACAGCTCTGCAGACACTTCCTAACAGCCAGCCAGGGTGGCGGGCCTCGGGGTCCCCCATTCTCTGTGAACAAGTAACTCAGGACGCCCTTCCCTCTTGCTTCCATGCCAGCTCGATGCAGCCCCGTGCCCGTGCAACCCCCGTGTTCCTGACTTCTCGCCCCGTCACGGAGGGTGAGGCTTTATGATGTGTCGCCTAATCCTAATATATGTTCTCCTTGAACCCCAGATCCCTTCAAGCTGTCAGTGATTTGGGCTGTGTGTGGGGTCAGGGTCCATGGAGGAATGGGTGTTCTGTGGCCTCGAGGCCCCTCCTATTTGCCAAAACACCAGTTTTGTTCTCTGGACGCACAGTGCTGTTGCTAAAGTTACCACGGCCTCATGCATATTGGAATCCTTGGTGGCTTTTCAGCCATTCCCTGCAGTGTCAGACAAGAATCACAACTTCTAACGGCCATTTTGGTTCCCAGTGGAGCCTGACTTGCAGCCAGCTGCTCAGAGGGGTGCCCTCATTTCTCCAGTTCCCCCCATTTGCTTTCCACTTGAGACAAGGCTGTGTCTGTAATGGTGGGATGGGGGAGAGCCGGACTCGTTCATTCTGCTGGTCTCAGGTGTTTTGTGCCATTTTGTGTTCCCCACTTCCTACCCACTCACATACACACAGGGCATGGGCTCCTGGCACCACCCAGGCTTGCCTCCGCCCTGGGCCTCTTGTGCCAGGTAGGTTGGAACACGTTTGCTGCCTGAGCCACTGAGCAGGTTAGGTGGAGCCACTGGCATGGGGCATGCTGGGTGTTGACACCAGAGAACAAGATGGCACAGGCGGACCTGCCCGTCTGCGATTCCTTTTGGTCCCCATGTGAGATCCTGAGTTCAGGGATCAATCCCTCACCACACAAGACTTTCACACCCCAGCCTGCTCTCATCTCACAGCTGCCCATCCTGTGTGCAGGTGATACAGGAAGGCCATGTCCCAGCGCCCCTCCTAGTTCAGGAGCCCAGCCTTAGACTTCAGACAGAGGCTGGCAGTCACGGGGACCTCTGTTCAGGAAGCAAAGCCTCAGGGAGAAATAGAATGCTTCCTGCTCCCAGGAACACGGCAGGAGCAAAGCTTCTGTCTCTCATCGGAATCCTGGGCTTTCGGGTCACTCAGTTGGCACCCCAGATTCTGATCCCCCAGGCTGCAGTGTCAATAACCCAATGAAAGCAAATGCTCAGGCCAGCATTTACAAACAAACTTATTTACAAAGACGACTTTTCACCTTAACTTCTAACTAAGAACAAATATAAATGAATGGCTTCTTTAGGAAGATACCTGCTTTCAAAAAGCAAGACAGAAAATGGAAGGTGATTGGATTGTGAGGAATCGTATGGGCACCGAATCTGGGCACGATTTTGCTGGTGACGGAGTGACGGACACACCCCGGGAGGACTCGCTCCTCCTTCACTCCTGTCATCCTCTCCTGATCCTGCAAAGGGAGGGCAGCCATTCAGCAGAGAAGGGACTTGGGGCTCCTGAGTCACGTATGCAGGGGGCCGTGGGAAGGCAGTGGTCCTCTCAGGTTAGTGAGCACTCGGCTTCCTGCTTCAGTATTTGACCCGGATGGGACAGTTTCAGGTCTCAGCAAAGGAGACAAGTGAGACAATTATCCCCTTTAATCCTCTTAAGTGCACAGGTACTGGGGAAACGTGCACTAGCAGCAGTGTAACCAGACTGCACGCCCAGTCCCGCCAGGCGAGGTCAGGCAGGGCTGATCTGGGCTGTTTACAACACCGCCTTTACAGCCTGGGGTGTGAGAAGCAGTGTTATGTGAGATGCGGCTTCGTGGCTCAGGCAGGCCTTTGGTTATTCCCTTACTTGGCTTGTTCACACTGGAATCTCGTTCAGGGGTAGCTGTTCCCTGCTCAGTGCCGCCTGAGCCCCAGTAGCTGCCCTGTCCTTCCCGGATGGGGCCTGGGTGGGTCTTCCGGCCTCACGACTGAGCCAACGTGCAGGCCCATCACTGAGAAGCCCACGTAGTTCTCTGCGTGCTCTGTGCTACTGTTTCCTCTGTAAGGGACACACAGAACTGTTTCTCCTTTTCAGTCAATTTATTGCAGAGTAAATCTAACTAACTTATATTTTCCCTTGATGAAGGATAGAAGTTATTTTTATGTAGTTTTCAAACTTTATACAAGATTTTTGTAATATGTTCTCTGCAAAGTTAACTGCAAGGAAGTAATATACTTCTAATAAAATAACAAGGTGAGAAACTCTATTTGCCTTTGGGGTTGTTCTCTTGGATGGGGGTGGTTCTCTTGGATTGCCAGACAAGCAAAGGGAGAGCTGAACCAAGGGGCTAGCTTCTGAGTGCACTGCTGCCTGCCAGGTCATACAGCCGGTCTGACTGTGGGATTTCTGTTCTGAAAGAAGTTATGCTTGGCTGTGTGTGAGTGTGTGTGTGTGTGTGTGTGTGTGTTTTCTATGGACATTTATTCTCATTTAACAAACATCTGGCCACCAAGAGTTTTCACATATTAACTTACTGAATCCTTTCAACAACCCGAGGAAGACACTGCCATTCCCATTTTAGAGATGAGGAAATGGACACTGGGCAAGGGGAGGGTCAGGCCAAACCTCACACCGCTGGCAAGTGACGCGTAGGGATTCAACCGTAGACCTTCTAGCAGTGCTACCTCCCCCACACCTCTTCCCCTGTCCCCAACTGCCCATTACACTCAGCAAGAGTCACACAGACACTTAGCCACTAGCCATCTCTGCCATGTTTAAAAGATTTTTTCTGCCTTTAAAGTTCCATTCAGGGGTTCTTAACCTGGGGTTCCCAGACCCCCACCAAGGAATCCATGGATAGAATTCAGAGTGCCTTTGTACCAGGATGGAAGAGTTGGTCTTTCGTTTTACTGACCTCTAACTGAAAGGCAGCATTTCCTTTCCTTATGGACGTAGGCCACACATTTTAGTAGTAGTAGCAGTACCTGTAACTGTCAGCAACAGAAGTCAGAGATTTCATCTCACGTGTGGCTCTTAAAGACATCTTAAAATATCATTTTGTTCATCACTTTGAAGTTATAGTAGTAATTAGACCTATTGCTAGATCTTGTTATTTAATGTGATATATGAAAATATACTGTATATATGTATCACATTACATACATATGTCACATATATAAGCAAGTTTTCCTAATATCTTGATAGCTTAATTTCATTGTTAATGATTTCACTTGTAATCTATGTGCTTTATATTGTATATCGGAAAGTATTCTGAGAAGGGGCTCATAGTCTTTGTGGAACACCGTAAGATAAAGAACCCCTACTCTGCAGCCCTGAGTTGTCCCTGTCCTAGAAACTTTCCCACCAGCAGGTGGCGGTCCACTGTCAATGTCTCGCAAGTCCGTGAACTGGGTGTTTAGGGATGCAGGTGAACAAACAGCTGGCACGCCTCCCATTAAGGGCTAGAAAAGTGACTGGGGTTCCCAGGGAAAGCACTCATGAGACTGGTGAGGAAGACAAAGCATTAGGGGTTGTGTGGAACTTGGGAAATGAGATGATCCCACATTAATTGATACCGCATAATCACAAGTACTAGAGATGCTGTAATGGGTAAGATACTGAGTCTTCAAAACACTTGTCCTGTTGAGGAAACACCTGGAGAGGCAGAGTGTCCGTGCAGGCTGACACAGCCTGGGAGAATCAGGGAGGACTTCCCAGAGGAGGTGATGCTGAGTCTTGGAGGACAAATGAGTACGTGAAAAATGCATTCCGACACCGCGGTAGAGTTGAGGGTGAATAGCGGTAGCCATGAGGGCCACACTTGCATGCCGAGCTCAAACTGATCCCTACTGCCCTGTGGACAGTAAGAAGACTCAGAAAGAGTTTACTCGGTAAGGACAGTTGAAATCATGACCACAGCAACTCAAGAGACCAGCTGAAAAGGACAAAAACAATGCTGATATTGAATGGGAATACTGACCCACACAGGTTGGAGGCTCTAGAAAGTAAAGGGGAAACAGCAGGCTCCATGAAGGCAGGGAGTAAGACTTTAGCTGACCCCGAAACCCCAGAACCCAGCATGTTGCAACACTGAGATATCCAGTCTGGGTCCTTGTACCATAAAGAGTTCGCTAAGGGAGGTGTGGGGGGTCTGGGGGATGTAGACTGGATGTATATTAACCTGCTGTGGTACCAGACGTCTGGTTAATAACAAGCATGTCTTTAGTTAAAAACAATACTGAGAGAACTTCCACTTCCAACGATGGCAGACTAGGTAATTCAGACCAATCCTAACACGGAGGACAATTGGAAAAGCTGGACAAAATAATTAAACACTTTATAGGTGTTCTAATCTCCTCACTTTATAGGTGCAGAGAAAAGCAACCTCTGACATTAGGAAGCTGGCCTGCTACATGACAGCCAGGCTGTAATGTTACTAGATGGTAGCCTGGCCTGCTTAGCTCGGTCTTGTGTTCTGTTGAATATAATTTTTCACAGAACATAAACATCGGACAAGGCCATTCTGTAACCATGAGAGATCAAGACAAAAACAAGACCACTCCTTAAGTATACCCGCTCGCAGATAAAACGTGACCATTGTTCAAACCACAAAAAACCAAACATCCCCCATCCTGGCTAACATGAGGGGGGCAGCTTCCTTACCAATTACAGCGTTAGCCTCAGTCTAGTATTCCTCCCTTCCAGGTAAGATTTAACGAGATGCCCAATCATAGAATTACCCCCACTTCCTGGCACCATCGAACTCAGAGTAAAGTCCCCCACTTCCTTAAACCCTCTCCCAAATCATCTAATAACTTCTACTGAGATGCTCATGCCCCACGCTTTCCCCTTACAGCAACCAAGCAATAAACGCAACTTCAACTACCTGTCTCTGGTGGTCTTTGATTAGGAGGCAGTGACAGACCTAAGGTCACCGAGAGCTGGTGACCGAGTTCACTAGGCGTCCCCAGGTCTCCAGCTGTGTTCTGTCTTAGCACCTGTCACTCTGGGTAAATGTCTGCCTTCCTGCGCACTAGAATGAAGCCCACGAGAACAGAGGACCTGTCTGGGATGCTCGGAGCGGATTCCCAGGGCCTAGACTGGTGCGCAGCCGAGGCCAGAAGTTTAAAAAGTATTTTCTGAACAAATGAATACGAGGGGCTCACTATTCACAGGTTCCCTTTCATCTCTCAGCTCCTCTCAGTTCCATGAGCACTACAGCTCCTCTCCAGAAACCTCTTCTTCCCCATCGAAATCTCCAAACACCTCACTGGGATGCCTGAGAGGGATGATGGATGGCCCTTGTGGACCCTCCTCCCTTGCCCGAGCGTCTCTCGCTCGCTGGCCCCCTCCCACACCTGAGCCCCAAGACCACTCCCTCTTAACGCACCCAGAACCTACCTGTCTCCAATGTGTCCCAACTACCATGCGCTAGCTGACCAGCTGCGCCGCTACCTAGACGTCGAATGGGCATTGCGGTGGCCGACCGCGCATGTGCGGAAATTGGTCGCACAAGCGGGACCTCCGACAAGCGAAGAGTTGCTTCTGAGTTTCCGTTCCGGTCTGAGTAGCCTTGGGCTGCCAGGAAGTCAGGGGGAAGTAGCCGGAAGCAGAACCCGCGCGCAGGGCTTTCGGGGACATGTAGTGGCGGGGCTCCCAAGGCCCTACCCGGTGGGAGCCCGTGATTCTTGCGGTCTGAACGTTCCGCATTCACGATTCAGTGCCACTTTCGCCGCAGAATTCAGCTTCGCGCTGCCAGGAGAGATTGGCCGGGTGTCGGCTTTTCATTCCCACAACGCTTGGCGGGCACGCGGCGCCTGCTGGGAGCGGTAGTCCTGTCGGCGTAGTGCGTTCGCCGAGGGGGAGGGCGGAGCTGCCGGCGGCCCGGGCGGGCTGGCAGCTAGAGTGGGTGCGATTACCGCCTCCGCCTCTGCCGCCTCCGCCGTCGCCTCCTCCGCCCGGGCCGTTCGCTGCTGCGCGGGGAGAGCGAGGCGGGGCCGCCATGGAGCCCGACTCGGTGATTGAGGACAAGACCATCGAGCTCATGGTGAGTGCGGCCCGCTGGACCGTCTGTTCTTCCGTCCGTCCGGCCCCGGGCGGGCCTGCCCATCTCAGGGTCCGGCGCGAGGCCGGCCCTGGCCCTTCCCCGCCGTTTCGGCCCCGACCTGGGCCCCCTGCCTTCCCTGGCCTCGGGCCGGGAGCGGTTCCTCCGGATCCCTCGAGATCTCAGGCCGGACCTGGTCCGGCCCCCTCCCTGCCCCTCGGTTCTCCTCCCCTTATCCTGTCTCCGGGCCCATCTCTCGAACGATCCTCGCTCGCTTCTGCTGTGGCCGTAACTCATACTCGCTGTAGCATCCCATTCTCCTTTTCTTAGAAGGGGATTCGTTAATTTTTTTTTCCTCCTCTATTTCCCCGGCCCAGGCCTGCACCGCTCTTGAAAGCCCCAGTCAGGCCGAATGAGGTGGTGGGAGGGGATACGGAGGAGATGGATCAGGGCCTTGGCCTCCGCGACCTAGTGCGGGGTCTCAGCCCCCTGTCCCCAACCTAGGGCTGTGTGGATGCCGGGATAGGCCCTACAGGGGTGGAGGTGGGGAGCTCTCGGGTTTGAGGTGGTGACGGAGAAGGGGTCTCTTTCCCGGGCCCCTTTGATGTCCGGCTTCTCGGACAAAGGGTTTCCTACTGGGCCGAGAGGGATGTTTGCATAGCAAGGCCCCAGGTACTCTGGATTCCATCTTCCAGGAAAGGGAAACCGTAACTTCATGTTTTCGAGAGCTGCTTTGGGAAATTGAGGAAGGGGGGAGGGTTGCCCTCATCACTGCCGTCAGTTCTTTCTTCTCAAAAAAAAGGTGTGTGTTGGGGGGAGAATCCTAGGCCTCAGGGGAAACGATAACTCTTCTGTTAGGAACCATTGGTAGCCAGACCAGACTTCCTGGCCCCGCGGTCGCCCCAACCCCCTCCCCCCTTCCCCCTAAGGACTTGAGCCAGAAGGAGTTTTTAGAAACAGGACCACAAGAGAGTGGCTAGTAGAAACGAAGAATTTGCTACTTGGTGGATGATTCGGTGGGAGAAATAAAACATGGCAGCTATTACCTGCCAATTTGAACATCAGAGAAATCAAACGGGGCTATGGAGAGTTGGGAGGAGGAAGTCTTTGCTTCAGCAAATGGACAAGCCCAGGCTTTCTTCCTGTGGAAACCTTGACAGTTTTTTGTATGTCCCCTAACACGGTAACAATTTCTAGCCCACGGTTGAGAGGAAAGGTGAAAGAATCTACTTAACCCAGCAAAAGGTTTTCCTAGCCAGATTTTCTCCAGTGTGAAAATGTTTATTGAGTCAGTAATTCCACTGGGTAGGGTCGGTGACATCAGAGCCACTTCCCCCATTTAATGCTATAAATAATAAATGGTGACACTGAAAGTCTGTTGGATAGCTGCATGGTTTCTGTGGATGATGGTACTTGGGGAGTTGAGATGTATGTTTTAAAAATGGAAGTACAGTAGCATAAATCCGGAGGCAGCTTAATATATGCTGCTTTTGCATAATTCACAGACACAGAACTAGACTTCTCCAGCATTCTTGAAAACTAAAAAAAAAAAAAAAGCTCTGATAGTTTAGGAAGTGTGTGCACACGTGTGGTTGATTTCTAAGGGATACATACTGTCACTTGGGGCTTTTTATTTGATTTTCATTTATTAAGTAATTTGTCCTCTTCAGTATAATTGTAAGTCAAGTGTTTGGTATTCTGCAACTTTTGTAGTGGATTATTTTGGTAAAATATCTTAATTAGAATTATAAATATAGTACATATTCTTATGGATGTTCATACATGTACTTAACAGGAATAATTCATATTAAAAAATTGTATCTTGATACCTCTTTGAAATTGGCTGTCCTGTGCTCCTTTCATTTCTGTTCATTTAAAGAGTAACTAAAATGTCTTTATTTTCAAAAGAGAAGAAACACAGTGTAATCTATTTAGTGTCTTCGTGTATATTGTAAAAAAAAAAAATCAGGCCTAAATTTACTGGCTTCCTATGCTATACTTATAACCTAAAAAAGGTTTGATTTTTACATGCTTGTGCTTGTCTGTGATCTGAAAAAATATTTCAGCCTTTTAAGGACATTATAAACTGGGATTCTTAGAGAATTTAGAAAGAGTTTAATAGTTATCTAAATCAATTTTAAAATGGCTTTTTTTATATATGGATTTTGATACTCCCTCAAAGGGATAGCAGTTAAGACTCTTAGGCAACCCTTTTCATAAACATATATGTATTTTAGTGTAGTAGGTAGTAGCACAGGTACTTAACTGATTTAGCAAATCCAGGAGCAGATGTAGGAATGATAATGCCTTAAAATCTAATTGCATGTGGCTTTCTGTATTAACTGTATTTTAATTACAGTTTCCAGAAGTAGGTTAAAAATATTTTTTACATTGGTTTCAAAATAACATGATTGAAGGAGGGGAAAGGGTTAAAGGGATGGTATTTTGAAAGCCTAAAGCACGAAATATTTTTAGATTTTTATGAGTCAGCTTCAATACTCAAATATTTGTCATTGTGCGGCCTGTACCAGTTTGGTACTTAATGGTTAACAGGGTAACTTCCATTTGATAATTTCAGAGTGTGCTGTATTAAAGAAAGGAAACAGACTTCATGGGTATCTCTGATTTCTTAATCTTCATTCCTCTACTTTGATTTTGATTCTTTCTCCTTTTTCCCTTGCACTTCTTCACTACTAGGAAATAAAGCTGGTGATAGCAGAATAGTTAAAATCTCCAAAATACAACTACTTTGTGACTCCCACCCCTGCCTGAGGCTGAGTCCACAAAGAAGCCTTTTCCAACAGACCTACCTCATTGGGTTCAGTCTTTAACATGGATGATACACCCTTGATCCAGACAACTCGCTGCATTTACAATTGCTGATGGTGAATAATTTACCCACCAAATGATTTTCATGGCCTTGTAGTGGCCCAATACTATACCTAGCTTGTGGGACTGTTTTTCAAACTTCTGGCTTCAGTATCAGCTTTTGTTATTATTAATGAGGTAGAAAAGTAGTAATCCATTTGGAAATACACAGTTTACCAGGCTACATCTAGTGCAGTGGACTTCACTGGAAAGAATGAAAACTATGCATTATGTATCACATGATATTTATTAATGCTTGAGTTAGGAATACGAGTTCATGTTCAAGGCACTCGTTGCTAGAAAGCACTCTGCTGCGAACTGGAAGAGAAGGATGGTTAATCCTCTATTAGAAGACAGCAGAAGTTGACGGTAGAAGTTTTGGAAGGGGGAATCCTGCCTTCTCTTTGGGTGTGAATGCACCCCTCCCCCCACCTTTACACAATTAATAGTTTGCATTCTATTGTTAGCTGTTGAATGGTTCCCCTCCTTGCTAAGTGACCCTAAGTGAGCCATTTCCCTTCTGTTTTATCTCTTAAGTGGCTAATTGTTATAATATAGGTAAAATACATTGTACCTTATTAAGAGGGTGTGATATCAGTGCTATTTTCAGAGCTATTCAAGTACAGGCAGGCCCCAGGGCCACGGGGATGCAAGAAAAGAAAGTGAAGTTACTGGAAAAATTTCCTTTTCTTTTTTTTTTTTAACTTTTGGATTTCCAACCCCTCTTCCTACCACTGGCTTTCTAAGTAGAGTAAGGGGAAAGTTTAGTGACTCCTTTAAGAAATTGGATCTTTGTCTCTATCATTTACCCTCATGTAAGGCTAACCTTGTGCTGATTTACCAAATGCAGATTATATAGACAAAGGAGGGTCCCAATGAAGCAAACAAGTGTTTATGGATCTCATTGACGTTCCTCAAGAGACTGTGGCTCAAATACATCAATTTATGCCCCTGACTTTGGAGGAGGTTAGACATCCAGACTTGACAAGGGGGGAAACATCCTGCATGCAGCACTCAGGCACTCTTGGGCCCTGACGGCTGCTGACCTTGACAACTGAGAATCGCTAGCCCATTACATAGATTCACAGAACAGCACACATGTCCCTCTGAGTCATGCTGTTTGATCCTGGGAATTCTAGAAACAAACTTTTCTGCGCTGTGAGGTGCCTGGGATCCTGAGGTCCACCTGGTGGTATTTACACTTGAAGGCAGAGAAAGCATTTCAAGTCCTAGTAATTCCAATGCCAGCCTCCCTTCTGGCTTTTCTACCCACGTTCCTCACTTATGTTATAGTCCAGCCAAAGTGTGGAAGACCAGAGTTATTCTGATTCTGCTCCCACTGTTTCTTTTGTCAGCACCGATTTGAACTGACCTAAGCCCATGTATTTAAGGCTACTGATATTTATGGGAAGGACCTAACAGTTGGTTCTCTGGCTTAGGTCAGATCTCAGCAATCCTCCTCTCGGCTAAAATCCTATCCCCTCAAAACACAATTTAGATGCTACCCCAGGATGTCAATTTATATTGGGGTGACAGATATCATTTTTATATCTGTAGCACTGCCTACGTGATAATCATTTGTTAAGTGAATGAATGAATTCTGGTACTTCATATTTATCTTTGTGGCGCTTAACATATTCCAGGCTCGTATCGTAGTTTCCTGTTTGTGTCCGCTATTAAAAGATAAACTCACGGTGCCTTCTTGTAATAGGTATTCCATAAATGTTGAGTTTTTGGGTGGATTGTTTACATGCATTATTGCTGTCTGCCTGTATGTTAACCATCCTCTTCTCTGCAAATTCTCACCTATATCACTAATTCTCATAATCATCTCTTCCTGTTACGGGACTTACCATACCTTCCTATTAATAAAAGCCTTTGATCGAGTCTGAGCTTCCCTTCCAGAGGTTGTATCTGATTGTCCTTTTGATTCCTTCATAATGCTTAGCCCTTATGGGTGCGCAGTAGATACCTATTGATTTAAATTAATGTTAGGTATTTTTTTCTTGTGGAAGCTTTTTAAGATTTCCTTTAGATAACCTTAAGACTAGGGTGGAGATGCCTAGAGCGAGGAGAAATACTGCTAAGAGGGAAGAGGCCTGGTGTGTGGCACGCAGACATCCATAGACGTTCTCGCCATTATTTACAGACGTTTCCGCACGTACAGGTTGATTTTCATACATCTCAGAGAGTGGTTGATAGCAAAGTATTGAGGAGACCCAGATTCCTTTCATATCTGTCAATTCACCTGCCAAACACTCGGTAAGTTCTAAGGTTCTGTGCAGAAAGGGCGTGGGCTTCCGAGGGGAGCACCTGAGTGTGTATCTTCGCTCTGTCACTTGCTAGCTGTGTGACCTTAAGAAAGTCAACCTTTCTGTGTGATTTTTTTATTATCTGTAAAAATAAGAAAATGTAGGTATTGCTCTGGGTTGCTGGAAGGATTATATGAGAGAGGTATGTGATGAGAAGCTTGAAGCTTTCCTCACAAGTCCAGGGACTGTGTTTTGTAAAGCACAAGACAGATGGTGTGAAGAGGTTTTAATCCCCCCTCCCCCCACTCGTGCATGTATTTATTTGTGAAGCTTTACAGAGGCCTAAAATTCAGTTGCTTTTAGCCATACATTTAATGAGGCATCTTTGGGGAAAATGATGAAATCGTCAGAATCAGTACTCTTGGAAATCTGGGAAGTACTGTTACACTTACTAAGAACTACCAGTCAGACATCCTTAGGCCTGTACTCTAAGTACAGAGAACCCACCCAACCCTGTCGTAGGGGTCCTGGTAGAAAGTGACTGGGGAGTAGTCATATTAACATTGAGCATTGTGATTTACGCTTGATTGGTTTAGTCTAGATGAAGAAATTAGGATTTTTGAATTCTTGTTTTAGCAAACCTTGATGATTTGACCTTTAATAGAATAAGCAGTAAGTATCCTACAAGATTTCCTACTGAGTTGTGTTTGAATTGTTCCCTGAATTAGTTGACAAAGGGGAGAAACCTGTTGGTCAAGAATGTGCTTGTTACCCTCAGTGAAGTTTCTGCTGATGGCAATTGCCTAACAGGAAGTTTGTCTTTGTAGGCAAATGAGACAAACTGGGAGGACCTGACAGTCGAGTAAGGCATCTCTAACCTGGATCTTACTTACTATTGTTTTAACAAAATTCAAAGAGTGCAGTCAGTGTTCTGTGATGTCAGCAGGAAGCAATTTTAGGAAATTCCCTCTCCAGGTTAGTCAACAAAGACGACCTACACAGAATGGGGAGCTGTGAAGGAGAAACAGTGGGACATTACCACGTAAAAAGAGAAAAAGTCTCTTTGTGAGTAGAGAGCAAATATAATGTATGTGCAGACACAAGTATCATGAATATAGGAAGCCATTCCCTGATCGCAAGCTTCTGATCCACAGAAGAAAAAGTTAAGCGAGAGCTCTACTGAGGAAAAAACTGAGGAAACTGAGGAAAAAAAGGAACTTGAGTGATTTTTTTTTAATTTCTATTCTTTTAAGAATTAATTGAGAACACTTAACCACTTATGAGAACTAATAATAAAATATATATTTGGTTCTGTGAAATGATTGCTTGGGAGACTCAAAGAGAAAGGGGCAGAAGACAGGAAGAGTTCAGTCTTTACCTTTCTGGTCTGGCATCTATTAATCTTTGTCTAGCTTACAGCCTGCATTCAGTAAGTGTTCATGTGAAGAAGGGAAGAGGGGAAATTAACTCACTCATACAGGGAAAAGGTTCAGAAATGAGTTCGTTAGTCAAACTGTTGTGGTTCCGTTTTGCTATAATTGTTCAGCATTTTGGTTATAGCAGCAAGTCATACTTTGAAAAGCAGAGTATATTGCTTTGGCTCTTAGTTGCTAGCCATTACTCACCATAGCCGCGTTTATCAAAATTGGGTTTCTAGTTTATTCTTAGGCTCCAGAGTAATATCACTTAATGGGAAAAACTTGAGCACTCATTCTTTGCTTGAGATTTTACTTACCGTGATCTCTTTTACATTGTGGGGATTAAGATATTTCCATCTAATTGTTAATGGTGAGGTTAATCATAGACTGGTATTTTAATCACTTCAGTTGCTTTGCCTAACCTGAAAAATCAGAACATCTTTTGTCATTGTTTATGGACTACTAACAGCTCTTGGAATTTAAAAATTCCTCGGTTTCAACTAGATTTGAGATCCTGCTTCACAGACATAATCTTATGTTTATCTTATAAACATGGGCTACTTGGGCAACATTATACTGTGTTTTGTTTTAATATTATCGTAGGCCTTAGAAATACATGGCTGTGTTAATGAGATGCTTTTTTCAAGTGGCAAGGTCTAGGGAGTTAGCTGGTTCAGGATGGCTCATCCATTTCAGTTGTATTTTAGTTCTAGGCTGAAATATTTACTCTCCTGTAATTTTTTAGTTCTCCATTCTGATGTTAATTAACTTAGGACCTTTGAGAGTAAAGCTTGGTTTCCTTTTTCTAATCCTTGGACTTGGGTGCAGCAGTGCTCAGTGAAAAGGTCTTGCATGGGCTGTCCCTCCTGGTAGATGTGGGACTTTGGGCAAGTTACTGCTCATTTTTTTTAAAGAATTAAATATGAGTAATGAATGTAAAGGGACTGGCCCATTGGTAGCTCTTCAGTAAAGGTAGGTATTTTAATTAATGCAAGAACACTTGGCAATAGTGTGGCAGTTGAGGAAGTAGAAAATTTATGTGCAAGTTCATAGTTTTTTGATTTTTGATTTTTTTAAGTTTTTATCCATGTCATCCCGTTCAATGTCTTTTTCTCTCTCCCTTATAGTTTGTTTAGAATTTGCAGTGAAATGGAAAAGTTGGTATGGTAGTCAAAGAACGTTGATATAATGTGAACTGGGTTTATGTATTTAAAGGTGTCATCTAATAAATTGTTTATTAGTATTTTTAATTATTTTCTCTAGTTTACCCAACGACTGGCCATTGTATGGATTGGCCTTTACTGAATCAAAAGTTCACTCTTAAAATTATGTCATGTGTTTTAAAATGTCCTGTGTTTCAGCTGAGGTTTGAAGATTTGGGTAACGTGTAGATTTGATGTCTTACATGTAGCAAACCACAAGATTTCTTGTTAGGTGCTTAAAGAAATATCTTTCTTGGGAGGTATTTCATCCCTCCCATGTCATTAATTTTGGCTGACAAACTTTTGGTAATGGTGGAGGAGCTTAGAAAACACATAAGGACGTGCATTGTAGCCGAATGGTCTGGGACAATTTATGTGGCTAATAGTGGAAGCTTTTAGCTTGTCTCATTTGGAAATTGCATGATATTTATCATATTAATATTAGGGATGTAAGCCTTGGCCATGTAGAATTTCTTATCCTTCTCTCAACACAGTGGTGAGGAATGCCGCTGCAGACCTATTATCCAAATAGCTTACGCAGGGGTCGTAACTCTCTTCTGTACCTCAGATCCACCATTCCATTGACCCTTCCTTCCATTTCCTGGTGGCTATCCTTTGCCGCTGGTGCCATGGTGGGTGTATGGATTGCTTTCTGTCTTTCAACAGTTACCGAAGTGCATGTTTGGGATTTTGTTGAAGAAAGCTGGCTACAGTAAACGGAAAGCATCTTGGAAGCTGCTTGACTGCTGTCTTTTGTCAGACTAGTCTGAAAGGGAATCTCCCTTCATTCTGGATTGGTGGCTCTGAAGTACAAAATATTTCCCAGGTAAGCAATTACCCTGCATTGTTTTGTTTTTGTGGAAATCAACTCACTGAAAGAAACTGAAAAACAAAACATCTTTACTTTCTCCATTAGTAGGGGAAATGTTAGATATTTGTGCTTAGTGTTCCTGTTTGGATGTGGACTAGTGAAGAAGGTATATGTGGCAGAAGTGCCAGTAAAAACTTTCAGTGTAAAAGGTGTGGTTTTATTTCTATTATAGGCTGAGGTGGTTTATGGTAATAGTCTAGCAGGGAGTTTTGTTTGGGGAACTGCTCGTAAAACACAGAAAACAAATGATAATTTTGAGGCATTCATCTCACGATTTATAGCTAATACCTGGTCAAAATAGTTTTTGTAGTTACCATGTAAAGCAGTGGTCTTTTATTCTCAGGACTCTTTGAGGGCCTTCTCGGGAAGATTTATGAACGTAGCAACTGCTAAGTGCCAGGTACTATTGTAAGCTCTTTCCATATATTGCTTATTCACCTGGCATATGCCGTACCTGTATTTCACAGAGAGTGAAATGAAGCTCGTGAGCATTAAGTAAACACAAGTTGCCCAGGGTCATACAGCTAGGAAGTCAGCGGCAGAGCCAGGCTTTAAGCCTGGGCCCACGTGGCTCCGAAGCTCTGCCTCTTTCCCTCTGACTACAGCTGAAGTTTGTACTTCGACTTCTGGCTTTTCAAATTGCCCGTCTGGAAGAGCAAGGCGCAGTGGTTTCCAACAGGTTTCCACTCGGAGAACACAAGGTGGATTGTTGTTTGCTGTGGTATTTTAATTATATCTGGTGCTCTCCCTGCTCACTGAAAATATTAGAAGAGCTTCAGTCAGTTCATCAAGCAAACATAGAGGTAACTTAGGGAGTCTAAGAGAGGCAGTGCATTTAAATGTCAAAACACGTTTCATACAGGGAAGTATCATTTGGTCTAGTGAACTCAAACTTACTAGAATTTTTCAGTTCCTCCTTAGTTTGTATTGGTTAAGTAGCTCAGTAGTTTATTATGTAGACTTCTTTTGACCTGTGGTTTATTAGTCCTACAAGTAAGACATTGTTGGGAAATTTTCTTGAAAACATGACTTTTTCGGTATTTAACACTCTTTTATTCATTCCTTTTATCTTAAAAGAATTTCCTTTTATCATAGACACTGACTTTGTGATCCTTCTTTTAATTAATTCCTTTATATTTGCTAATAATTCTCCTGGGTGAGCATTTTTCACCCTTGTCATCTAAAGAGCTGTCAGGATGGTAGTGGTAGAAATAATACCAGTTAACACTTAGCGGGCGCTTTACTTTGTGTTGAGCACAATTCTAGGCACTTTAAATGTCTAGACTCATTTTATATTCATAGTAACCCAGTGAGATAGGTACTAATATGTTCAAGGTCACGTGTCTCCGTATGAGACAGAGATGAGGTACTGGCTTCAGAGAATGTAATTCTAAGCTCTGTGCTGGTCCATCTCTGGTTCAGAGTATCATCCAGTGATCAAGAGGGGCAGAAATCCTGAAGACGAAGCTGTATATTCTGATTTGAAGAAATCACTGCAAAGGGGAAGGAAACAATTGTTGTTGAGTATTTCTTACCTTCTGTAGAAAACAGTCTAGCTTTCAGATTCTGTTAGCCCTCTAGGACTAGAGCAGGCCGTTGCCTCATGATAGGGTAGTCTGTGGTTGGCTTCCAGAGCAGTGCTGGCCAATAGAACTTTCTGTGACAGTGAAAATGTGTCGTGTCTGTGCTGTTCCATGTGGCAGGCTGCTAGCCACATGTGGCGATTTGGAAATGTGTTTCAGTAACTGAGGAACTGAATATTTCATTTTAATTTACATTTCAATAGCCACATGCGCAGTTTCAGAATTTGCCTCTATCCTAGGTCCTGTCTCGTCCTTGGTTTAACCCCCTTAGAGATCTGATCCGGAGAGCATGCTCAAAGCAGCTCATGTCCCACCGGTGGACTTACATTAACCAGGTGTGCAAGACGGATGTGTAAAGCCAGAATTCTAGTCATTTGTAATGACATGGCATGATTCATATCAACGTTTCTGATATAAGTAGATTTGCTTACCTGGTCTTAATTAATATGCCAGTTTAATCTGACGTAAGAAACAAGAGTTAGAGGGACCTGAAGACTCAAGCCGAACGACGGGAATGTTCACGGAGGTAGACTTCACCTGCCAGCGCAGATCGTGGTCAGGTAGCTAGTTAGTTAGCATGGACTCAACCAGGGAAGTGGGATACCTGCTGGGCTGGGACTCACACAGCCTTACTCAGCCTACTTTAGGGATGGATGGTTTTCCCTATGTCAGCACCTCTTCTTTCAGCTTCTGTGCTTGCTTTTGCTCCCCAAAGCCTTTCCTAGTTAAGGCATTCGTAATTAGACACGTTAGTACATTCAGCTTGAATGTCCTCTAGACTTACAGGTCCAGGAGCCCTTTGTTTTCCTTAAGATGCCTTTATCACTGCTATGATCCATTTTGTGTTCGTTATTGATTCTAAGAAGGCAGTAGAATTTTCCGTGTTTCCTTGTGGCCTCTTTCTATGGAAACACATGTATTAGCTTACTGAATTTGGTCATGTAGTGTGCGGTAGAATAGGAACATTCCCGTAAAGAATGCACCTGGTGGTACATTCTCTTTGCATTGCATCATGTTATTAAATGAGCTTGTTTTTAGCTTACTATATCATTACTTGGGGACTTGTTCTTGCCCCTGTTCTTAAAGGAGAAAGAGTAACATAGCTAAATTTGTATTTAGCTGTTAACTTTTCAGGTATGTACAAGATGGATTGAGGAGACTAAGGTAGGGAGACCAGTTAGTTCAAGTGATCAACGATGAAGGTGAACCAAAGCATTGACCGTGGGCAAGATGGGGCGGGTGGACTTAAAGAGATGTAGGTGGGAGGACCTACAGAACTGGGGGATTGGTTATGGGGGGGACACAGATGGCATACGTACGAATTGTAGATGTTTGCCTTAGGCACCAGGATGGATGTTTTTCTCTTTTCCAAGCTAGGGAATACTAGAAGAAGAGTAGATTTTGGCGAGGTGTTGGGGGAGAAAGAATGAGTTCAGTTGATAATGAATTTGAGTTGCCTCTGGGTGAATCCTCTGAGAAGTATCCGGTAGGGATAGTAACCTGGCGCTTGCCAGAGAGACCAGGGAGAGAAATGTTTGGGAGTTTTTATTTCGCCTCAGTGGCAGGTCATTTTTCTTACAGGGTTATAAGATTCCTCAGAGTACAGATTGAGGAATCTATCTCTCGGCGTACAGGAATGCCAACGTGAAGACCCGGGTTGGCCACAGCTGAGGTCATGTGACCTTGTGAGCTCACATCTGATGGTCAAGAGGTGTTACCCTCTCTTGTTTTCATCTTGACCTGGGGATTCTGTCCAACCTGTTCCTGTCGGCAGATTAGCCCGTGATGCTTGGGTTGTGATTTTCTGTTCCATTGGAATGGTTTGTTTAGTTAATAGAGGTACAGTTTTTGAAATGTGTGTTTAAAAACTCCATGTGATCGCTATATGTCTTATGTGCATTTATGCAAATCCCGTTCTGTGCATCTGGTGACAAATGCAAGGGAAAATAACCTAAACAGTGAAGGTTCTGGATCAGTGTGAGATGGAAATGGAAGTCTGCTCTTCTCTCAGCCTGTCTCAATTCCTAAATCCTTCTCGTCTGGCTGCGGCGGCTGTGAGTGTGGTATTTTGAAGACACACATTTTTAACATCACAACATGAGGCCTAAGTACAAGCCAGCTCTTTGAGCCTCTAGTCAGTTGAAGAAACAGTGAACTGTTCATGTGCTGGAGCGAAAATTAGCTGTGTTGGAATTACTGAGATGTTGTGCCGGTCCAGTGTGGTATATATTTAAGGGATTTTTAAGGCAAACTTTTACTATGTGCTATTTTCACTGTACGCACGGACTTCAGACCCTAATTCCCAGGTGAACTGTAACTCCACTGTAATTAGGTTTTGGTAATGAAAGCATGGAGGTGTGAAGAGTTCATTACAGCTACAGTCAGTTGATACTTAACACAACAATTTTTTTTGAATACATTATGTCTCTGGTACAAAATTCATAAGGTGCAAAAAGGAGCACACAGGAAGAAAGTCTCCCATTCCCTGTAGCTCCAGCTACTCAACCACATTCTTGTGTAGTCTTCATCGGGGGGTGTGTGTGTGTGTGTGTGTGTGCGCTGTACACATCTTTCTGCACCTTGATGTTTTTAAACGCAAATATGACACGGTTATCTTTCATATCCATTCCCAAAGAACTCTTAAATTTTTTGAATAGATAATTTAAAAGAGTATGCTGATTTAGTTTATGTGCTATATGTAATTCGTGAAACCAGTCTGGACTGATACACGTACATGTATTAGGTTGGTGCAAAAGTAATCGTGGTTTTTTTAACCTTTTAAACCGCAATCACTTCTGCACCAACCTAATAGGTGATTTCCAGTCTGTTGCTATTACACACAGTGGCATAAAGAATAACTTAGTGTATGTGTCATTTCACATATGGAGGATATATCTTGAGGACAGATTCCGAGGAGTAAGCATCACTGGATAGGTGCTTTTAAAACTCTAATAGACATTACCACATAACTCTCCAGTCACACTGCAACGATTTTTACTCTCATAGGTCTTGCTTGAGAGGGCTCTTAACTTCCTGACACTCTCATGGTGCTTCGTATTTTAAGCTGACTGCTTTTTTAATTGGTCTTCTCTTTTTTCTCCCATAACTTTATTATTAAAAAATTCATATATATTGAAGAGTTGGAAAAAACACTACAACAAACACCTATATATTCTCTCTACCTAGATTCAGCAGTTGTTAACATTTTGCCATATTTGGATTATTTCTCTGTTCCCCTCTCAGTCTCTTCCCTTCCCTTCTTCCATTCCTCCCTCTTCTTTCTCCCTCCAAATACATACCCTTTTTGTTGTTAAATAATTTGAAAGTAAGTGCAAACATGATACTTCATTCTCTAAACATTTTAGCGTGTCTCCTAAGGGCAGTGTCTGTCTCAAGCCGCACACACAGCCATGTATGTGTCTCCATATATAACCACATATTGTTTTGTATAGTCATATACATTTTATACATATATGAAACCACAGTACTATTTTTACAACTAAGAAAATGAAAGTAATCCCATAATATAATATCAAATATTCAGTAAAAGCTAAATTTTCCTAATTGTCCCAAGAATGTCTTTTCTAGTACCCACCCTTTCTTAAAAACAAAACAAAACACTAGAATCCGAACAAAATACACCCTTTCTATTCGGCTATCTCTCTTTCTTTTCACTTAGAACAGTTCCTCTGCCCTTTTTCTTCCTGGCATTGATTTCTCTGGAAGAGTCCTGCTCAGCTGTCCTGTAGGATGTGCAACATTCTTAACTTGTTTGAGTATTTCCTCATGGTGTCATTTAACTTGTTTCTCTAACTCCTGTGCTTCCTGTAAACTGGAGATTATGTGAGAGGCTTGATTGCAACTAGGTTAAACATTTTGACCAGAATGCTTCATCACAGGTGAAGTGTACTTCACATTGAGTCACGTTGGCAGGCCCTCAATGACAGGTTATTTCATTATGAGCTATGCTAAATTTGATCCCTTGGCTAAGGTGACAGTAGCCAGATTTCTCCATTATAAAGGTACAGTTTTCTCCTCTGCTGTTGGAAAGGAAGCTATGGGATATTTTGCACCTTGTAAATATCCTGTTCCTTTGCAACCTTGCGCCCAGTGCTTTCAGCATCCTGCTCCTGAAATCAGTTATTACAGTAGGAGTTATAAAATCGTGGTTTTCTGGCATTCCGTCGACATTTATTAGCCAGCATTCAGAGGCCATGTTTCTCCTCCCTTCTTTTGCGGATCACCATGCGCTCATGGACTTTTATTCATTCATTGTGTTAACAGCTCATGACAGTCTTTATTGACGATCACATTGCTCAGATTTGGCTAATGAGACCCCCTGCAAGGTAGCTCCTGCTTCCTTGTGACATGGTCCCATTGGTCTGCATGTGTCTCTTTCCCGCCATGTCGGGAATCAACCATTTCTCCAGGAAGCTTCGGTTGCTTTTTGTGGGCAGTGGTATTTTAGAAACCGAAGTCATTGCTGTTGGGTTGTCATTGCTTCTAGAACCTTTTCGTGGATAGAGCTAAGAAGTATATTTAAATAGGACCATGAATTCATGTTAGTTCCGATTCAAATTTAATATTACGGTGATATTTTTCTGAACCTGTTAGCCCTGTGATTTTCAAAATCTAAGGGACTGTATCAGTGTAATGGCCATCAAGTGGAGGTACAAATTGTCATGTAAATAGGCAGATAAATAGCTTTATTTATTCGTTATTGAACATGTACTTGAATAAACACTGTTTGTTAATGTGAGGCATACAGAACAGAATCAGATGTGTCCCTTGCTTCCCGAAGCTTGCAGTTGTTTACATGAAAAAGTACAGTATGGGTCGGCCCGGTGGCTCAGGTGGTTAGAGCTCCATGCTCCTAACTCTGAAGGCTGCCGGTTCGATCCCCACATGGGCCAGTGGGCTCTCAACCACAAGGTTGCCAGTTCAATTCCTCGACTAAGATTGAACACGGCACCTTGAGCTGAGCTGGTGCTGAGCTACCGGATGGCTCAGTTGGTTGGAACGCGTCCTCTCAACCACAAGGTTGCCGGTTCGACTCCCGCAAGGGATGGTGGGCTGTGCCTCCTGCAACTAGCAACGGCAACTGGACCTGGAGCTGAGCTGCGCCCTCCACAACTAAGACTGAAAGGACAACAGCTTGAAGCTGAACGGCACCCTCCACAACTGAGATTGAAGGGACAACTTGACTTGGAAAAAAGTCCTGGAAGTACACACTGTTCCCCAATAAAGTCCTGTTCCGCTTCCCCAATAAAATCTAAAAAAAAAACAACAAAAAAAACACCTTTAAAAAAAAAAAGAAAAAGTACAGTATACTGTGAAAACTGGTAAGGATCACGAGGGGTAGACATACAGTATGTTGGAGTTAGAAAAGGGAGGACATGTTATAAGGGACTTCTTTTAAAGTGACCCTTTGAGGCCTGAGCAGAGCTTTGACATGAATGTGGATATATTGGGGCAGGAGAGAGCTTTCATGGCAGAGGTTACCCCTGAGCAGTGGCTGCAAGCAGTGGTGTGGATTGTTTTCCAGGAGGGACAGATAAGTAGGTCTTTGGATTGTTCAATAGTAGTTTACACGGTGATTGAGAGAGACACATTTGCAAAGATAGATTATAACCAAATCTTGGACTTTATCTTTTAGGTCATAAGTTATAAACTAGTAGCCTATGGATTAATAGAGCGCCACAGGTATATTTTATTTAGTCTGCATACATTTTTTAAAAATTGAGACATTTCATGTCAAAACACTAATTTCTGGTCTCATCTGAAAATTGGAGCTGAGCGTGGCTGCCTTTTGGAGTCAGGGCTTGCATTCTCCAGGTCACCATAGCCCTTATAAGGCCGTCTTTACTTTTTCTCCTTGGCCCTACAAGCTTTAGAGCATGTGATCCCTGAAGCGATTGGAGGAGGGGTGAGGGTGGGGGTATGGTTTGAAAAGAGAGGTGACTAGGAAAGTTTGAGCAAGATCCGTGCGTTAGAAAGTTCACTCTGGCAGCCAGTTTGGAGGATGCATTGCAGCAGGGAGACCAATTAGCAGACTGTTGGAATATTCCAGGGAAGAAATGACAAGATAGTAACAGATGGTTGTGAAGAGGAGGAAATGAGACATTTTAAATATAGAATGTATAGATTGTATTGATAGATATGAGTATGTGTATGTGTGTATTGACAAGAATGTAAATTTGACTATATTAAAACTTGAAGTCCTATGTTGAAAAAGCTTTTGTTCATAAATCAGTTTCTAGAAGTTAGCCACGTTTTTATGGTGCACTGTTTAATTTTGGAAGACAGTAGTAATAGTTTCATGGTGGTTGTTACTGTGTATAGTTTTACAATATGCAAATGACATGCTTTCAAAAAACTAAGTGACCTGGTTTTATTTCTGAAAATTGTGTATATAAAGTGAAAATTTATATTGTGACTTAAAAAAATCATTTTCCTTCTACAGTCATACACCACATAACACGTTTTGGTCATCGATGATCTCATACATGATGTTCCCATAAGATTATAATGGAACTGAAAAATTTCTGTCACCTCGTCACACTGTCGTCATTGTAATGTCGTAGTGCCAGACATGACACACATACTTGCCTTGTGTTACAGTCGTCTACAGTATTCAGTACAGTAACATGCTGTTCAGGTTTATAGCCAGGGAACATAGAATGTGTCCCTCCCAAATAGGTCTATTTGGCATAAAGTTATTTTAGGCTGGTTAATTTTAAGAAACAGCAGACATGGGAGAAGCTCTGAAAACCATGGAGAAGTTACCCTTTATAAAAGGCATTTACATTTGTGAGGGTGTCTCCCTGGCTGTAACAGGACGACAGGGATGACTATCTCTAGAAACTCTAATGTATGCAGAAGACAAAGACTTAAATCTACTCAGCTTGACCCTTGTTGCCTCTGCGCTTCCTGGTAACCAACCGCCCATAACTGACTCGTCCACCCCCAACATTTTTTGTCTTCAGCTGGTGACTTCTGCCATTTTGGGGAGTTACTCAAGTTTTCCTGGGTGTCTCCCATGTATACAGGAGGTATATGTGTTGTCTGTTTTTCTCCTTTGAATCTGTCTTTTATTATAGGGATATCTCAGCCAAGAACCTAGAAAGGCAGAGGAAAACATTTTTCTTCCCCTGCAGAGCAATAAGCAGCGGTACTAGGTAGCCTAGGTAGGCTGTACCATCTAGGTTTGCGTAAGTTCGCACCATGCTGCGTTTCTTACAGCATTTCCCCGTTGTTGAGTGGTGCATGACTGTAATTATAGAACTAAGTTTTCAAGCAAAGATATTAGCAGTACTATATACTTATTTTCAAAGAGCTGGCTGCGTGTATTTTCCCCACAGTCTCTGCATGCAGTTAATCAAAAAGATAATGAATTGACAAGGGACTATCCCGTACACTTAAAATTATGCCTGTATTAAGCCTGTCTGTCCTGTGAATAAGTATTTTGGAAGTCTTCCCTGTCTGGGTGGGGCATGACTTTGTCCAGTCCCGTGGTCAGTGCCATCATTCCAGTTTCGTGTAGCGCCACCAGCTCAGGGAGTCTGGCAGAGACGGGAAGAACATGGAAATGACTAGGCCGGGAGGGAGAGTGACTCACTGACAGAAACCTCACCTGGATACTGTGATGAGCTTCCAGTTTCAAGGGATGAACAAATCCTAGTTAAAGCGTGTGTGTGTGTTTTACTGTATATAACTTACGTGTAGTATAGAACACAAATCGTAAGTGTACAGTGCAATGAATTTTTATGTATGTGTATACCACACTGTGTAACCACTACCCGCATCAAGATAACGAGCATTTCCAGAGCCCCGTGAGGGCTTCCTCTTGTCTGTGCCTCACCCAGGCAGTAAACCCTCGCAGAGGTGTATTCTGGCCTCCTGAGGGCTGTTTGGGGATTTTATGTAAAGGGAATGTGCAGCATATACTCTTGTGTTCCCTCCCCCTGCTCATTATTACATCTGTGCAATTCACCTATTTTGTAGTAACAGTTCTTTTTTTTCTTTTTCTCCCTTCTTCCGCCTCCCTCCCAACTCCGGTTCAAGCCATTCTTTCTCAGTGTGGTTGTGTAGGACACAGCTCCCTGGCCCATGCTGGTTATTATGAGCCTTGAGGCCTCCCGCCAGACCGTTGGTCACCATGGTGGACAGCCCATAGCAGCTCACAGCAGCCCAGCTCCAGGGAGAGCTTAGCTGTAGAGGGCGCAGCTCACTGGCCCATGTGGGAATCGAACCAGCAATCTCAGCGTTAGGAGCACTGCGCTCCAACCGCCTGAGCCACCAGGCCGGCCCACAGTAGTCTTTTCCCCTTCTGCATTATTCCATTGTATATATAGTCCATGGTTTGTTTATTTTACTGTTGATGAATTAGTTGGGTTGTTTCCAATTTGGGGCTGCTATGGTGAATAACACTTCTAAGGTGGACATAAGCACTTGGTTCTATCAGTTATGAAAACCCCAGAGTGGAATTCCTGGGTGGTGGGTTAGACATATGTTTAGCTTCAGTAGATAATGCGTAACTGTTTTCCAAGTGCTTGTGCCGATTTACACATTCATAGGGTGGAGAGTTCCAGTCACCCCTTGGTTTTGCCAGTCCTTTCACTTTTAGCCATTCCCATGGATGTGTAATAGTATCTCTATTGTGGTTTTGTTTGTTTTTTATTCAATCAGCTTTATTGAGGTATTGTTTCCATGCAATAACATGCACTCATTTAAGTGCTCTGTGTGAGTTCTGAGAACTGTATACACTCATATAACCACTTCCAGAATCAAGATACAGAGCATTTTTACCCTCATTCCTCTTTGCAGTTCCCGCATTCCATCTCTGGCCTCAACTAACCTGCTTTCTGTAACTAGGTTTGTTGTGCGTTCGTGTTCTAGAATTTCATATAGATGGAATTGTACAGCATGCATATCCTGCATGTACTCATACTATGTTTGGCTTATTTTGCCCAGCGTATGTTTTGTAATTCATTCTTGCTGTATCAGTTGCTTGTTCCCGTTTTTTTTTTGCTGAGCAGTATTACGTTACACAAATACGCAACAGTTTTGTTTATCCATTCTCCTGCTGATGAATATTTAGGTTGTTTCCACTATTTGACTGTTATGAATAAAGCTTGTTTGAACATTTGCGTTCAAATTTTTGCTGGGAGATTTCTTTTCTCCTCGGTATACCTAGAAGTGGAATTGCTGGGATAGAGTGTAGATGTATGTTTAGTTTTTCAAAAACCTACCAGATCTTCTCTCACAGTGGTTGTGCCATTCCTGCAGTTCCTCCCACAGTATCTGAGCTTTCCAGTTGCTCTCCATCCTCTTCAGCACTTGGGATTGTCAGTCAGTTTTATCCATTGCGATAGGTGTGAAGTCGTGTCTCGTTGTGATTTCCCTAATGACCAATGATGTTGAGAATTTTTTTTCATTTACTTGTTGGCCATTTAGATATTCTCTTTGAGAAGTGCCTCTTCAAGTCTTTTGACCCTTAAAAAAACTTCAGTTGTCTTTTCCTTACTGATTTGTGGGCATTCTTTATAATAGTCTGGAAACGTTCTTTGCCAGACACACACATTGCAGACTTGTTCTCCTGTTCTGTTGCTTGCTTTTTCAGTGTCTTAGTACTGTTTTTTGATAGACGAAAGGTCTTAACACTAATGAAGTCTAATTAATACTTTCGTAGTTACTGTTTTTTTGTGTCCTATTAAAGAAATTTTTGCTTACCCTAAGGTCTTGAAGATAGTCTATGTTTTCTTTTAGCTTTATGGTTTTACTATCTCAAAATAAATTTTTTAATGGCTGAGCTAGGGATCAAGATTCATTTTCCCCCATATGATTATCCAATTAGCCAGTGTTGTTATTTACACATATATTTAAAAAATATTGAAAAAATTGTTGAATAAGAAATTTATATTTTCTTTTAATAGAAGTAATCCATGTTTATTTTAGAACATTTTAAAATAAAAATAATGTAAAATAAGAAACAAAAAGAACAAAAAGTTCCCCTGATGACTATTAATATTTGATGTACTGCCCTCGCTTCATATACGTATTTTTTCTTTCATGTATGTTTCATATATATTTTTCATACCTAAAATTGTTTTGCAAACTGCTTTTAAAACTCAACGATATTTGTGGCATCTTTCTGAACCATTATATATTTCTTTATACTATTTTGAAGGGGTGCCTAATGTATATGAATGTACAAATGGCTAACTAGTGAAACTACTCCTTTATTAGACATATAAGTTATCTAATTCATAGCAGCTTAAGCTGGATTGCTCCTTCTTATAGGTTAATCTTTGAGTGCATCGGTGAGTATTACCTTGGGATAAATTCTAAGAGGTGGAATTGTTGAATGAAAGGGTGTACACATTTTTAAGAGCATGTGTATTTTATATAGGCAGATTTTAGGCACTTTCTATACTCCCAGTGAAAGTGCTCTTCAGGTCTTTTGTGCCTCTTCAAGTCTTTTTTTTGGCAAAAACGTTTTTGCCATTTTAGGGTGTTAATAATTTAAAAACATCGATTTGGTGAAAGAAATTAAAAAATTGTTTAATTACCAATGATACTGGACATATTTCTCTGTGGCTATCTGTATTTCTTTTAGGAAAAGGGGAAAATGTTTAGGTGAGTCGTGGTTCTACTCTGCTGATTCTAGATCCAGGTGCATTTGGGGAGCATGGGGGAAGGAAGTCCCCAGGGTACGGAATTTCTGAGTTTGTGGTGGCTGGAGCAGGGCTGCCCTTTGTGATGCGGAGTGGCCGTTTTTTATTGGAGGTCCGCTGCTGAAGCACCGGCTTTACTCAGCACACTGATCACGGCAAGCTTAAGCCAGGTTCCCTCCCTGCTGTGGTTGGGCCCTGTCTCCAAATGCTCTTGATGAAGCCCTTCAGACCCAATCACACTGGGCCTCACTGTCTGCTTCAAGGACACTCGCTCCTACTGGCCTTTGGCTTTGAGCTGGGAGGCGAGGTTCTGGAAGTCTTGCCACTTTCACGTCGGCCTCTCTTTGTTTATGTGCAGTGAACCCTATTTCCAGCCCAGGGGCACCCTTGTCAGGTTTCCAGCGCCAATGTACATGGCCTTTCATTTGGCTGTTCCTTTGATGATTTCAGTTGGCATCAGGCAGAAACCCCAACCTGGACACCTCCAAAGTCTTGTCAGTTTTTGCTCTTTTTCACACTACCTTTTGCACTTCAGTCGCAGCGATTCTGCCCTCCTCCCAACTCCATTTCTCCAGTGCACCAGATTCTGTCTTGACATAACAAACATTATCATTTGTTATCCGGGTGTCTTCACCCTTTCCTCCTTTCTCGCCTGGTTAACCTCTGCTTGTCCTTTAGAGCTGAGCTCAAGCATTTATTTCTCAGTGTCTGGGTCCCCTCGGTGTCCGTCCCTACAGGTGAGAGCCCGTCATGTTCTTACAGCATCGTTCTTTTCCTTCAGAGCTGTGAACTAGTTGTAATTGATAAGTGGATTACATAATCCCTCACTGCACAGTCAGTTCCTTATTAGAAAGCAATCTCCACAGGGACGAAGTTCACGTCTGTCACGTCATGTTCAGTTTATAGCACATTCCCAGCACGTAGCTGTTGCAGGCCACACAGTTGCCCAGTTGAATGAGGGAATAAATTTGGGAGGGCAAATGAGAATTACCGGCGTGTATCAGAAGTCTGTATGTGTTTGTAAAACGAATACCTTCACTCCTTAAACTCTTGGTGTTTTCTGTTTCTCAGTATCATCTTTTAATTTTAAATGACTCGATCCTGAATATTAAGCTTTGGCATCAGAAACTCCTTTGAGAAGATCAAAAAGCATCCCTTCTCTTCCTCTCTGCCTGTAAGCTAAATTTTAAAACCTGTTATTGACTTCTAATCTCTCCAGAGCGCCTTATCTCACTAATACTTCAACTGTCAGTTTGAAGTTGTCAGCTGCTGATCTTTCTTTTGTTTTCTCCTCCCTCCCTCCCTTCCTCCTTTTACTTTTCCCTCTCCCCCTCCTTCTCCCTCACTCCTTCATTCTCTTTCTTTTTCTTTTTTGTCTGTGCCAATGATTAATAATCCTGTGAATAGTGCTTCGTTAGGTGAAATAAATTTAGTAAATGCTGCATACAATCTCCTCCTCTTGGAAATTCACTTGATAATCATCATTTTAATAATGTGTTTCCCAATATTTTCCAAACTTTCTGATCCCAGAATTACTCTCTCCTTTATTTTGGTTCAAAACCAGTGTAATCCAAAGGCTATTTTTTACCGATTTTGTGCATTTCATTCCACCTCCTTTTAACAGTCTTCTGTCACCCCTCCAAAGTAAGGAGGGAGGGAACTAGTAGCACTTGTTAAATGCCCGATATATTAGGTTGGTGCAAAAGTCATTGCGGTTTGAAAGGTTAAAAATAATTTCAAAAACCGCAATGACTTTTGTACCAACCTAATCTGCTAGCCTTTTAACCTGCTCTGTAACCTTGAAAGCTAGGCTTGTTTTCCACCTTTTAGCATGTGAGAAAATGGAGACTGGAGAAGGAATTATTTTTTTGCTCAAGGTCACAATGATTCTCCCTCCCTCCCTCCGTCTCTCCAAAGCCTTGTGCTCTTTCTTATCCCCACCTGGAGTAAGAAAAGAAACTCTTCTGATTATTTTAGAGGCTGCACATCTAGCTGTCACCTTAGTTTGAGGAGTGTTAGGTGGCAACTTGGGACTCTCCAGAGAACCAGAGGCTCAGGACTGAGCTGTAGGGTCCACAGTCTAGGTGGGCAGCAGCAGATTCTCAGTATTTGCGGAGATTGAGAAGAAAAGAGGGGAGCCTTGCCTGCCTCTGTAAGCCCTCATGCTTCCTTCCCTCCGTATTCCAGGTTCCACTTATTTTCCAAGTTCTTTTCCAGTGGCATGTAATATCTTTGTTGGAGTTACAGGTTGCCTTTTATCAGTGATGTAGTACCTAGTATTTATTGGGTGCTTGCTTTGGATGTAGCAGGTGTTGTACCTCTAGCCCTTCAAGTAGCTCACCTGCTTAAGGTCGCATAGCGCTGGACCTGGAATCTGCACCTACCTTTGCCTGGGTTTGTTTGTTTTTAGCCTTAATAGTTTTTTATAAGGGAAACCTACACTAACAAATTAAAATTTATGGAATCATTTGATGTGCTAGTTATATGTTTTTTATAATATGTATTTAAATTAAACATATAACTATTAAACATTAAAATGCCTTTATGTATCACCAAAAATCATCTTGAATACCAAACCTTGGGAAACATTGGCTCTAATCTACCCCCTTACGTTTCTTCATCTGTCATCCATGAATAGTTGGGTACATATCCATCAAAAGATAAGGACTAAAAAACAAAAGATTGTTAAACGGGGGCCAGTATGCACACAATTCCATTATTGCACCTAAAAAATTAACAATAACTCCTTAATATCAAATAGTCATGTTTATATTTGCCTGATTGTTTCATAGATAATTTTTAACTTAATAGACTTTATTTTTTACAGTAGTTTCAGATTTATAGAAAATTGAACAGAATTCTCATATTCCTCGTCCCCCTAAACAAACTGCCCCTCCACCACTATTAATGTCTGTCATGAGTGTGGTGCACTAGTCAAAATTCATGAACCAAACTGATGCATTATTTTTAACTAAAGTCCATAGTTTATTCAGACATTCTCAGTTTTTACCTAATCTTTTTTTTTGTTCCAGGATATCCCATCCCTTAGTTGTCATATGTCCTTAGGCTCTTCTTGGATGTTTCAGTGTCTCAGACTCTCTTCCTTTTCTCTCTCTGTCTCTCTCTCTCTCTCTCTCTCTGTCTCTCCCTTCCCTCCCCCACTCTCTGTCTTTTTCTTTCTTTCAATGACCTTGGTAGTTTTGAAGAGTACTGGTTAGGTATATTGTCTTGCCCTCTACTGGAATTTGTCCACTGTTTTTCTCATAATTTTTTTTTTTTTAGTATTGTGGCAGACCCAATAAAGTTCACCACCGCCCATTTTTTTTTTTTTTTTAAAGATTTTATTGGGGAAGGAGAACAGGTCTTTATTGGGGAACAGTGTGTACTTCCAGGACTTTTTTTTTCCCAAGTCAAGTTGTTTTCCTTTCAATCTTAGTTCAGCTTCAAGTTGTCCTTTCAATCTTAGTTGTGGCGGAGGCGCAGCTCAGCTCCAGGTCCAGTTGCCGTTGCTAGTTGCAGGGGCGCAGCCCACCATCCCTTGCAGCAGTCGAAACAGGCAACCTTGTGGTTGAGAGCCCACGCTCCAACCAACTGAGCCATCCGGGAGGCAGCTCAGCTCAAGGTGCCGTGTTCAATTTTAGTTTCTGGAGGCGGAGCCCACCATCCCTTGCGGGACTCAAGGAATTGAACTGGCAACCTCGTGGTTGAGAGTCCACTGGCCCATGTGGGAATCGAACCGGCTGCCTTCGGAGTTAGGAGCATGGAGCTCTAACCGCCTGAGCCACCGGGCCGGCCCCTCATAAATTTTTTTAATGTTGATTTTTTTTCAGTTCATCAGCCAGACTTGCTTCACACGTTGCATGTAGTTAACAGTCTCTTAAATCTCTTAATTTATAAAAATTGCCTCTCCCATCTTTTTTTCTTGCGATGTATTTATTGAAGAAACTGGATTGGTCATTTGTTCGGTATAATGTCCCACATTCTGGATTTTGCTGACCATATTCTCATTAGGTCTACATATTCTGTTTCCCTTTGTGTTTCGTTAAATTGGTAGCTAAATCCAGATGTTTGTTGGATTCAGATTCAATGTGTATCTGTCTCAAAAAATAAAAACAGAATCCATGCTTTTCTGGTACTTTTGTATTTTTGCGATATTCTCTATCTTTTCCAAGTAAGTGATTTTTGAAGAAACATAGGATTTCTAGGCATGTGCATTATTCTGAGTTAAAAACGGCACGATTTATTAATGGTAGATAGATAGTGAAACAGTAACCTGGCTGCAGGAATGCACACATGTAGCTGTCATTTTTGCCAGCGACAGTGATGACACATGCTAGGGCATTGACAATTAGTATTAGAGTATTGTTTCTATAGCGTTTTTTTTTTAACTTTTTCCTTTTTTTTTTTTTTTCAGTTCCGTAATCTAATGACCTTTGCTGTTGTTAGTGTATACTTAAATCTTATTTTATTCCAAAAAGAAAAAGGAGGTGAATGATTGTAGCCACACACATGATGTAGGGAGATAAAAACAAAATATGTAAGAATGGAGATGAAAGGAAAAATAACTGTAGGAAAATATGATAAGGGCAGAGATAAACTTATGCAAAAACGCTTAGAATAAGATTAGTTGTCATATGTAGGAGGGGCAAAGATTAGTCTCTGCTTGTAAGAGTATTGTTTCTGCAGCAGTTCGCAGGACTTTGTAACCTTAGACGATAAATATATGCCTTTCTCTGAGGTTATTTGTTTATTTATTTGGTTTTTGTACTTGGTAAGACCAGTCTCATTTCTTATTTGGAATGAAGTCCCTGTAACGATGTGGATAGGTTTCTCAGTATTGGCTTTTGAGCTCTTTGGAAAATCCGAACTCTCATTTTTTCTGTGGTACTTACTTTCCTCAGTCTTGGTGTTTTGATTAGTTTAGCCTGTTACATTTTTCTTTCTGTAGTCTCTGTGGTATAGCACAAATGGGATATTCTTGGAACATTTAGTTTTGAATACCTTTGTTTATCAGTAGAATAAAATGACTTCATTGGAAAATAAATATAATCATTTATATTTCCTCCACAGAATACTGTATCTTTATGATCTTGGCCTTGCCAAATACCTTCTTTGAGTTTCATCTATTTTATATGAACTAAATATTTACGGTTGGTTACAGTTTTTCCAGTTGAAAGTGGCAGGAAACCCAACTCAAAACTGGCTTAATTCCAAAAAGGGACTTTATAATTTGAAAACTCCAGAGGTAGACGTGGATTCCAGTTTCTTCCTCAGATCTCTTGTACCAGGTCCAGACTTTCCCCGGTAGCTTGATCGCACCAGCAGCTACGGCTTTCATCCTCATGTTCAGGTACAATGGGGAAAGGCGTTTCTTGAGGCTCCACGTTGAAGTCCTGGGATTCAGTTTAGAAGACGTGCCCTCCTTCCCTGTGAATCAATCACTGTGATTAGGCCAGATGGCCCAAAACAAGCGTCCACCATTAAATCAGCCCCTTAAAATGGTAACATCATATTTTTCTCTAGCCTCTGAATCAAGGTTTTGCTCTACGTGTAAACTTTCTGGACTTTCCGTTTTAATTATTTGATAATTTAACAAATATTTGTTGAGTTCCTACTGTGTATAAGCACTATAAGGGCCTGAACACATTATATTGTAAATTGGTGGATTGCCTTACCAATTGCTTAGAAAATGTAAGTCATTTTGGAAATAAAATATCCAGTTTATTTGAAGATAAAGCACAATTGTTACAAGAAAATGTATTAATTTTCCTATGGTTTATAGGCCAATTTTTTGGTTTTTGCATTTGATTATTTTCAAAGTAAGATTAATGTCACCTTTCAAACTTTCTCACTCACATCTCAATTTTGGTGGCTGTTTCTGTTGTTTCTCTATGTACTTTTAACTCATCAATGAAAAGAAATGTGGGTTACGGATTGGTTTTTCTCTTAAATGCATCAGGAAATGTCCCCACGAGATTTGTCTCCTGATCCTCCTCTCAATTCTGTATTCTCTCAGCGTTAAGGAAAAACTTATTTTCATGGTGATATCTGGGTTCTGTGCTTTGGAGTACATCTTGACTGATTGCTTATAGCTGAGTTATTGAGAAAGTAAAATTAAGTTATTGATAAATTAGAACAATGGAGTTGAACGGGGTTTTTGACAAAGAAGTCCAGTGTCTCTTAAATTTATATTGGGCCTTTACATCCTGACTTCATACGTTCCTTGTGTGAGAAGTTCCAGAGTGTTGTCTGCATCTTATAGGTCGACTTTACCGGAACATGTGTTTAGCAGTGATTATCTACTGTTGAGACTATATGCTCTCAAGGGGGTACATACCACAAGCACCATGTGAGAGGTTTAGAGGGCTAAAAAAACATCTTAAGAAGATGGACAAATTGCTCTGTAAGGTCCCTTTCAGCTCCAGAATTTAATGAAATCTCTGGCTTCAAGCAGTGAGAAAACTATTTGTTTACCCAGTTGCCTGTAGGGAACAGACAATGTGAGGGGAATCAAAGAAGTTTTTGCTGCGAAGCAAGCAGCAGGAGCCCCTTCGGCAGTCCGAGCCCCTGGCTGAAAGAGCCACATTCATTTGTTCTTAGAGCCCAATGGATTGTGAGGCGCTCAACTTCCTATTTGAAAACAAGGTCAGCTTAGGATACGAGAACAATGGACTGAATGAGAAAGTAGAGCAAGTGTAAGGTTTACTATAAATTTAATTAAGGGATGGTAATATGTGCCCCTTTATATCTGTTAGCTTTGACAGCTCTCTTTTCATACTATTACGAAAGAAGCAAAATTTTGATAGCCACTGTTTTCTAATCACCCCACTGTGTGTGTGTGTGTGTGTGTGTGGGTGTGTGTGTGTAAAGTTTTAAAGCTTGAGGCTCTACCAACTTAGAATATATGTTTCTCAGGGATAGGTTTGATTAGGTCTCTGAAAATGAATATGTATTCGAGAAATGAGCAGTGTTTAGAAAATAGTTGAGGGCTTGTTTAAATGGTGTAAGGTTTGAATCCAAAAGGTTTTTTTAGCAGGACCAGCTTTCATGATACAGGTGCTTATTCAGAGTTCATAATGACACAGGAAGCATATGAGATGGGAGCTTCGAAAGTGATTTTTAAAATACCACTAGTTGGGTTTTAGCACTCTTGAAGAAACAGTGCAACTGCATCTTTAAAAATATTTTACACTTGTTTAGGAATTTAGCCATCTTTCTCCTTTAGTGAACGGGCACATAATAAAAACAGCTTTATTTCCAGAAATAAGTTTTAATACGAGAATACTCGGTTTCAAGAATTCTTGTGTGGCCCATGGAAGCATTTAGTATACTGACTTGTTCAGTGAATTCTGTTTAATGAATACTCAGTTTAAAATGATACAATTAAAATAGGATTATGATGTGGTCTGACTCTTGAGTCAAACCCATTGAGGGTGGATGTAATAATATTTCCCAAGTCATCTTCCTGAAAGTGACATCTCTTCCTAGAAGAAATGAGACTGTTCATTATATCAGGAAACAAGTTTTTACTGTGTTCTCATGCCTTTAAAAACACGGTAAACTTTGCACTCTTATAGGAAAGTAGGCTCAGTATATTATAGGGCAATCAGATCTTGTACAGACACGTCCAGAAATTCTCTGATTGAAGTTTTTTGGCTTGCGAGAACTTGTAAAGGACTAGGAAGGGGTGCAGCTAGCACCTGTGCTGCAGTGGTGAGGAAGGGGGAGTTGGACTAGGCGGGGAGCCAGGTGCTCTGGTGTAGATGACGAGAGCAGACGTCTTTCAGTTCTCAGCTGATGTCTAAAAAACAAGGTGAGCTTTTACTTCTCTCACTTGGAAGTCCTTTCAGGTGTCATGCAGTATGGACTGTCAGATATTTAGAAGTAGTAGCCTCATAAAACAGAGCACCATTACTTAAGAGTTTTCTGGCCCGGGACCCTGTTAGCTACCTGGAAGGCACGCATTGAAATGAATTTAGGTGGTGTCTTAACACCACCTGCTTTTCACATTCATTGAAGGAGAGAAGGGCCTAGAATCAAGGAGCAAGCAAGGTGTATGACCAGATCCCCAAGTAACTGTGGAAATGCTGGTTACTCTGATTTGAGGTGGCCCGGAAGAGAGAGGGTTGAGAAACAATACTGCCAATTGTATACCAGCGGCATCTGAAAAAGAATATGGTAGACAAAAGAATCAAATAAAAAAAACACCTATATTTAATTCTGTATACTTTGTACGTATTTTATATTGTATTAAATAAAAATGGGATTACTATGTAAGTCCTGATTTGTAGCCTTTATTCACATACTGTTTCTTGAACTTTTTCAGTACATTGTCACTTTCTTATGTGGTAAACTTCCGTCTGGGTCAATAAATACACTACTTCTAGAATATGATTTTTATTTGGTGGACGTGTAATATTTTGTCTTCTGCATAATTTGTAATTTGTTTAACCAGTCCCTACTGGTGGTTATTTTTCCCTTTGCTATTATGGCGGTGACATAATACGATGAATATCTGAGCTACATTTTTGGACTTGTTTTTGTTTTTTTTTCTTAGTATAATTTCCTATACATGAAATTGCTGAGTCAAACGAAATGCATTTTTTTCAAGTCTTGAATATTGAGGTTGCATAGAAGAGGTTGTACCAATTACATATCAATCAGCAGTATAGATGAATGACAAATATAAAGTTTGAAAATAAATCAGAGGAAATTGCTGCTTTAGGGAGTTTAATGTAAAAAAAAATGAAATGATCGGCAGTATACTTCAGGGAACAGTGTAGGGATTTGGAATCAGATAGAACTGCAAGTCTGCCACTTCTGACCTCTGACGAGTTATTTGATGTCTGTGGTCCTCACTCTCTTTCTCTGTAAAACTAAGGTACCTGTCTGGCCAGAGGTGGTGTGCGAGTTAATGAGCTCACCGTAACTGTACAATGTCTGGCACCTAGGTGGCACTCTGATAATACCAATTTGCACCCCCTCCCAGTTTACCCTTTTTTGTAAATTTTCTTTACGTTTATCATTTTCATTGAAAACTGGATTAAACTTCTAGTGTCGTGGTCTCCTCTATTCCTGAACGACATTCCTGATTGGACCACAGATGTTAACTGACAAAGGCTCAGATGTACTTAATTGGTGTTTAATTCTTTCCAGTCTCAGGATTTGTGGATCTTGGGTAAACCCCATTGGAATTGGGTTCAGACTGATCTGACCTGGAGCTTGCTGGGGGAATCTGTTCCTTTTTGGCAACTGAACCTCTCACTGGTCCTGGTACAACTGAGGACCCATGTGGCTATGCCGGAAATAGATTATTTTGTTACATCCTGTTCTCTGTCATGCTGCTTAGAATAGAGAATCTGCTTCCCCCTCATACATCTAAATCCTTCCCCTCTCCAGCTTCTGTAAGAGCTCTGAAAAGCCTTTTTGAATCATGGGTGGTAGTTGTAAAGTGGACGAGGATTTTTCCCTCTGGAATTACTCAGGAATAAGATGTTATTTTGATCTTCACTGCTGCTTCTGAGGGTTACTAGGTAACATAGTTTTCTAGGATCCAGCATTTTAACACATTTTAAACCACAGGTGTTTAAGATAGACTCGAAATTAATTCTTGACAAAAATTTGTTTTTATTTAAGTTGTCAAGTTACTATTTATGACTTATAACAACTTCTATAATTAAATACAATAAAGCATCACTTAAAATTACAGGAGGTAATATTAAAATATTACTATAAGTACTAGATGTTCATAGGAGAAAAATCAGAAAATACATATGAATAAAAATCTTTTAAAAATTACCCATTATCCTCTACCAAAGATAACTGCAAAGATCCATTTGAGTTTCCTTAGCTTATGGGTTCTGGTATCCTAGATAATCATTCATGATGGGATGATTGGACATTAAAAGTTGTGGTTTTCTTTTAAATAGTGGGGTTTAAGGAAAGTGGGCTGTGGCTTTGAGTCCTGATTCCACGACTGTTTTGCTTTGTTTGAATCTCTATAAATTGGCAGATAGCAAACTTCGGTTTTCCTCATTCTTATCCTTTTTTTCTCCTCCTTCCACTGCCTCCTTCTCTCTATGTCCTTTCTTCCTTTAACATATATTCTTGCTTGAAAATACTCTTATGGTGTATTATCTATAAATATATAGTTCTACAATACAGTTGCTAACAATTTAAATATTTTAACTTTTTTAGTTACATGTACATGGTTAGTGTCAAATTCTGTTAAAATAAAAACCATTATAAGGACAAGAAAGTCGTTTACACATTAAGTGAGTGGACCAGTATTCAGTTCTTTAAATGGCTTTGGAAAATGCCTTTAAATTGTGAATTAACTTTTTTTTACAACCTGATTACTATATTATGATTCTTGGTTTTAAAAACAAATTATTTTGGTGAGAGTTTGCTATTTTTTATAGGTTGCCATCAAACATTTTAACAGCAGAAGCCTAGGTTCGGAATCTTCTAAAAGCTTTGTGGCCCTGTTTTCATTACCACTGCTTGTTGCAAAACAAGTGTTGAGAATTCAAACACAACATGGTAGTCCATAATTTGGGTTCACTTTAAGGTTTGCTTTATTTGTTGTGAGGTGAGGACAGCCACCAACAGAAACCGAATGTATATTCCCTAGCTTTCACACCTAGGTTTAGAGAGCTCGAGTTAACACGGTCTGCTTGAGCCCACCTACTGGGTGATTCTTCTGAACCAAATCCCCACTCCTGGACAGAGATTCCCAGTGGAGAGGATGTTATCACCAAATGGTTACCATAAAATGGATCTTTTATTTGACTCCTGTATCTGATAGCCCCATTTCATTGTCATGGAGCTCTTTGTTGGATATCCTGTCAGTAGGGCATGGTGGAAAAAAGAACCTAGACTAGTGTGAAAATTGACTTTAGACATGTGCTTCCAAAGGTAAGTGCAGGCACTGTTTGTAGCCCATCTGAAAGAAATGTGCATTGGTTGTAAACCAAAAACAAGAGATTTGTAGGTTCTCTAAGAGACTTATCTTTCTCACTAATGTCGAAGAGAAAACATCCAGCCTAAGAGAAAGCTTATAAGAGTTTATTTGACCCAAACTGACAACAATTGCCAGGAAGCAAAATCTCAGTGGATTGAGAAAATGCTCCACAAATGGCGGTTTGCAGTTTATTTTATACATAGAATCAAAGAGAGGAGGGTTACATGAAATCCATTGGTGGTAGATTAAGGGGGTTGGAGAAAGCAAAGCAGGGAAATATCTGGGATTAAATAAAAGTAAATTGGAGAGACAGGTACTTATTTTACATAGGTGGGTACAGGACAGTTAATAGTTCACTTTTTACAGCACATAGAGATGGTAATTGGGTAACAAGAATAACAATGAGGGATTCTAGTTTCCTGCTCTGGTCCGGAAAAAGGGAGTACTGACATTCCAAGGGCATGTTATCCTAGATGCAAAAAGACAATAGACAGGCTCACTTAAGGTAGAGACTGACCTTTGTCAAGGAAGCTACAGGCTAAAGATGTGACTTCCCCACCATGGCCCACCTTAGTTAGGAATTTTTATGTCCACGCCATCATATGTGGTTATTTTCAGTCTTCTGAGTGTGTCAGGTTTAACCCGTGGGCCCTTTTCCGTCCACATGTCTCTTCAACGTGCTTCACTCCAGCTGCCAAGAGTCATTCCTCTGCTTAAGACATTTTAATAGTTGTCATCATTGCCTCTAGCAGTGGTTTGAATATTAAAGTTTTTGGTGTCTCATTTGAAGGAAGTAAAAGATTCAAGACACTCTTTATTTCACAATATCTATAAAAACACACATGGTTTTTGTGCTGCTTACTGCCTCTCTTTATCGTTGAGTTACTATTGAGCAGACTTCTTTTCTCTCTATTCTTGTATGTGGCAAACGCTCTCCACATGTTCTAGTAAACAGAGGATCTTTCTTTGATGCTGGCTTGAGTTGGCTTAGTGGTAAGCTTTACCCCTACTTCGTCAAAGCACCTCACGTCCACCCATGCCAGTGTGTTGCATGAACCACTGCTATCTCTTTGACAGATACTGTTGAAATGGGATATATGCTGAGTTTCAGAAAAGTGATCTTGTACACATTGATAAAGTATTGAACTGCACATCTGGTAAGGATTGGCTGTTTACTGGTGAGCTATATAGCACACAGTGTAAGAGCTGTCGTCCTGCAGGATGAAGTCCCAAGTTCAATAGAATGGTATGGGGGAGACCGTAATTTGGCTCCTCTCTCTCAGCTTTCCTCATCTCCCATTTAAATACTTGAGGGATGCTAAATTCATTGCACATCCTTGAATAAATAGGATATGCCATTTCTTTGCTCATTGGCTTTGCTTGTACTATTTATTCTGCCTGGAAGGGCTTTCTCTTTTTCCCTTGGCTACCTCCTACTCATCCTTTATGGCTTAGTTCAGGCATCCTCCTCCTTTGGGTGGGTTAAGTCTGTTTGCGCGTGCGTGCATTTACACACCACATTCTCTAGATTCCCTCCTGTGAGCTCCTGGACTAGAGAGAATGGAGAGAATGTCTTAATCGCTTTTCTACCTACAGATAGATAAAAGTTCAGATAAGTTTTTTGTTGAGTAGTATTTAAGCCACTCAATTCGGTTATCTCAAGCATGATGATAATTAGAAGAGGCTGGTAAAGATTCTGTGGGAAGCGGTTTAAAAAAAATTGTGGGATTAATAGAAAATCTATAATAAAGCATATTTCTAAATCAGGGTGACATTAGAGAGATGATTAGCATAAAATACCTCTTCGGGTAGCTTTGAGAAGAATTGCCTCTTTGAGAAGGAATCAGGGCAGGATATTCAAAATAATCCCATCTAGAAACAGACCCGAAGTTAACTTTTGTGAATTCTTCAAGCCAGCCAATCAGAAGACAAGGTGCCTGCGACCAGTTTTTTTCCTTTTGATTTGTGGTTCCTATGGCAATATGAAGACAGCCTAGGACATTTCTCTCCTACCTCTTTTAATAACTTTCTGCTTTTGAAAAATGTCAAAAGCTATTATTCTTCTTGTCTATACTGACTTACATGGTGTTTCTCAGCATGGTGGCCCTAATTTTGGTTTGTGATTATACAGTGGATATGACAAAATTAATGAATACTGCCAGTTCAATTGACTAATGTTATTTTTTTTGGCTATAGAACCTACAAATATAATCAGTCCAGTCGGGTGTTTGCTAATATTAAGACCCCGTCTGAATTATTTCCTGTTCTCTGTGAACAGTCGTAAATCAGAATACCGGTCATTACAAGTAGCTAAATATGACATTATAACGAACATTTCTTGGGGGTTTTCTACCCCTGAAGGGCCTCCCTTACGTATCCCCATTGCGATCTCCCTGGGTTTCTCTTGAGCTGGAGGCTGAAGTCTCAAAAGGAAAGAGGCTTAGTTTGTATTGTTAGCTTAATAAGTAGGTCAACAGTATCCGTTAAAAATGGTAAATATCCAAGGTATCGGGGTAAGTTCTTCAGATATATTTAACAATGAGATAGTGTTCCAGAAGTTTAAAGCTAGATGACTCTTAGCTCAGAGATAGAGACAGACAGACAGATAGAGAGACACAACAGTCTTGTGAATTTAGTCAATATGAAGAAATCTGCATTATTCAGTTAAAGAATGATGGATACTAGTTATTCCACAGTAGTCAACATGGGTTTCCAACTAGGTCCCTGAATTTAAAATTCAAGGACCAGTTACTCTGTTTTAACGCTCTTAGGTTGATAAATGTGGAACTTTTATTTTTATCCATTATTTTTAAATCAAATCAACGTCTTCTTGGTCCATTGGACCTGAGGGAAACCTTCTTTACACCAGAAGTATAGCCTTGCTTATTGAAAGATGGGTGTATTTCCTAGAGTGACTTTTTCTGTTGAGTAAAGACTTTTTCAGCATTACTGTTGGTCACTTAGCTTCAAGGTAATGGCGTGTGAAAGTAGGGCGGTTCTATACCTTTTATAAACACTGGCATCACTCTTTATATCCACAGTATCTGTCAGGGATATTACAAAGATAAAGTCTTGAAAATTAGACTTTCAAAGGGTCCTTTAAAAATGTCTTCCTGAATATACAAGTTCAGTATCAAGCTTTTAAAAACTTATAATAAATAGTTAATATTTTGAAATTAAGTTCTTAGAACTTAAGTTCTCAAAGTTTTCTTTATGTTGTTTTCCCTATTTTTTTAAGTATGGATTAGATTGTTAGGAAACCATGGGAGATCATCTCTTTTCTTCTTTGGGCTTCTATGTCTTCATTTGTAAAATCAGGGGTGGAAGTTTGCACTAAATGGTCTTCCAGTTCTCACAGTCTGTGATTCTTTGATTTATTGAATGTGAAAATTTGTGTTTTTTTTTTTTTTTTTTTCGTTTTTAAGTTTTGGATCACAAGTTATTAGCAGAATCTAATCAGGGTACAGTACTTTACACTTTCATGTTTTTTACCCTTTGAGGCAAATAAATACCTATTAAACCTTGCAGAGGGTACCTGTTTTTACTGAATAATTCAAAATTGATTTGCAGGTGAGCTTTGGTGTTAATTTGGTGTTAGTTGCGAATGCAAGTGTAATCCTTAAAACTCTGTTCTCAGATCTGAATAATTCTATGATGTGGATAGCTACAAAGATTCCAAAAAGGAATTGAAATTGAACTCAGGAGGTGTTGGGAGTTTATTTAAATCAAATAATCTGTGTAATCTATGTACACATATGTACTGTGCCTGGGCCTTTTCTCTGTCCATCTACTTCTGATAACATCCTGATGTGTTTTAATAAGCATTTGCTGGATATCTATGGATAAAGAGAGTTTGTTGTAGTGGGAAGTTTGCTTAGAGCCAGACAGGATTCACTTTAGTCCTAAATCTGCCATACTTAGCCCTTGTTCTCTTGCACCAGGGATGAGTTGCTGTTTCAACAAATCCAGCCCTCCTTTTCCGATCCTCGGTTTCCTCATCTGTAAAATGGAAATAATACTTGTCTTACAAGCGTTTTGTGAGGGTTTACTGTGTCAGCTGCCTAGCATACAAAAGAACTTGATAAATGGCAGCTGCTTTCATTATATTATACAGACATTTATTCAGCATCTTTTGTGGCACTCTGAAAGTGTTGAGGGTGACAAAATACGTGTGCCCGGAGTGTCATTGATACACTTATACTGTATTGGCTATGGTGAGCTTTGGAATAAAGGCACATATTGGAAATGTATGGCCCTTTCCTTGTTACCAGAAAGTGGCTTGGTTTTCATATTCCATTCGATTCCTCTGGTTTTGTATTCTTTAAGTGCCTTTTCTAAATAATCTCAGTACTCTAGTTAGTTACATTATAGGTGAGATGTAACTAAGCAAGTGGCAGGTGCTGGATAGGGACCCAGGTCTATCTGATTTCAAGCATAGCAGTCTTTGTCCATATTACACTTGGGGTGACCATAGCATTTATTTACCAAACCAGAACACTTTTGAGAGTGAAAATTATGCTGGGACAACAAGTGTAAACCTGGACTGTCCCAAGAAAATGAGGATATCTGACCATCCTACTTACAGCTAGGATAAACAAGTTTATGAGTTTGGGTCAAAGACGTCTGTATTTTGGTTAAACCCAAACACCACCTTCAGTTTTTTTTTGCGTGATTGTTGATTTTGCTGTAGCAAATTAATTGACCTTAGATCTGAAAAAGTACTTACTGCATACCATAAGTAATCTAATGGTTTTAAAATACTAGCCATAATGCATATGTTTATAGTTTACCGTTTTTCTTAATTCCCCGAAAACCAGCAAGCTTTTAAAAGAGAACGGGAATAGGTAAATTAAATAAGCGTTTAATTCTTGTTCATGTCAAGTGCACTTTGTAAACAAAGTCCAAAATGAAAACTATGGTATTTTTTTTTTCCTTTGGGAAGTTAGAGATGTGGATGACACTGAAAATCAGATAAGTTTTTAATCAGCTCTTTTTTATTTCCTGTATCTATCAATCTGTCTTTCTTGTTCCTTTTGCCTTGTGTCTCTAGGTCTCCTGGGATTTTATTTAGGGAAGTGCAAAACTACCCACATAGTGAAAATTCAGGTGCCTCTTTTTACAATGGAGGCATCATAGTCTTGTGGGACGTATGTGGATTTTAATAGCAGATAAACCACAGTTTGGAATTCTGGCCCTCCCCTCTGCTGCATGTCCTTGCAAATGACTGAAGCTCTGAGCCTCGGTTTCCTTACCCTGTGGTGTGGGAATTAGAGAACACAGTTAAAGCGCCTGGCACGTCCTTGGTGATGTATTGATGGCAATTATAATTATATGACAGAGACCAGAAACTGTTACTTTTATGAAGCTACAGGCACAGTCTCACCACGAATCTTGTTTTGCACCCAAACTTTCCCAGTTCCCTTTAGTGGGGATTTAATCATTCTCTCTGTTCCTCTTGATTCTGGTCACGGTGTCCAGAGGAATTAGTGGCTGACAGCAGAAACCTTTGACTAGGACAGAAAGTGGGGCCTCTCCCAAGGTGTGAGTAAGTCGGCTGTGACCACCGCCCCTGACCCCCAAACTGCCACGCGTGCTCCCCGCCCGACTAACATTCAAGTTGCCTGTGTGAAGGAGTGATTTGTTGCGGCCTCTAACTGCTTCTTCTCTTCCTTCCTTTTTGTCATCCTGCAGTGTTCTGTGCCAAGGTCTTTGTGGCTAGGCTGCGCCAACCTGGTAGAGAGCATGTGCGCACTGAGTTGCCTGCAGAGCATGCCCAGTGTCAGATGTCTCCAGGTGCCTCTCTTCTTTCTTGTTGTAAATGTGTTTTTTACGTATGCCATGAACATGTGTTGAAACTTGCAGTAGTGTGTTTAATCCAATGTTAAGTCTGCTAAATGTTCTGTGTAACCCTCTGCTTTCCTCCAGCCTGGGTGCCACACGGCGGAGTTTAGTACCCAGAGGGCCCCTTCTGAGCAGATGGGTCTTCGGCTGGGCCCTGTTCTGCGCCTCTTTTTCTGCTCCTGCTTTTTATTCTTTCCCCCCGACCTCGAAGTTGTGATTCTCACGTTTAACAGTTGTGCATGTGCCCAAAAAACCTTGACGTTTTCCATTTGGCTACTTTTAACAGTTCTTTGTTGAGTTGGGAGGGTTTTATAATTAAACTGGTGGTTTTTCTATTTGGAAACTCATCTTTTTGGCTTGCTTTCTCTCCCTCCTTCAACAAGGGAGCGGGGAGAGAAGCACTAATGGAATAAAGCCTCAAATTGAAGTTTATAAAGCTCACAGCTTTATGCTGCCAGTGACTGACTGTCAGTTTGGACCACTTCCCAAAGGCCAGATCTGACACCTGTCCTCTGGGTCCACCCAGTTTTCCAGGCCCCGGGCCGGCAGAGAATTCCACAGATAAAAGTAAAACTTTTGGGTGTGGGGGGTGGGGAAGGGTTGCTCAGAAAAAAAAAAAAATCTGTTAGCAGGAGTGCAGCTGGCCTGATCTCACTGGGACAGATTCTATGAGTGCCAAGGCAGAAAACATTGTGGCTTTATTGGGGAAGCTCTGTTTAGAGAAAGCATGTCTTTAATTAAGTATGGTTTCAGTGGCAGTATTCAGTTTTCATCACTGCATATCCCAGACAGTTTGATATATCTTGAAAAAGCATGATTAAATTCCCGGCATCCTGTCGAGACTGTAGTGTTTTAGGGAAACGCTAAAAATCCGGAAATGAGTTAGAGAGATATTGATGGCATGGGTGACGTGACTGTTCTCAAGGTTATCTTTCTATTCATGGTACAGTCTTCAAATGGAGCTGAGGAGCCAGGAAGGAGGACAATTTCCTTCTCATTGGAACTGTGCCTTTTATTTACTTGGTGGCAAACATTTTGAGTAGCATCGGTGTGGTGATTGATTCAAATTACGTTAGAGAATGGTGCTGGAATGTCACCAACACAGTTAACTAGAGAATGCATTCAGTATGAGATCCAGTTGTCTTAGCTTCTGTATAGAAAGGTGGGTTATAACTCTTAGGCTGCAGGGAGGCTCCCGTGTCATGTATATTTTATCTTTGGGAAGGCAGCTTCTCTGTATGCGATGTAACTGGAACAGAAATGGCCTTGAAGTGGCCGTCCTTGCACGTGCTCTCCTCGGTGCTAAACAATGGATATTTGCATATAGTCATAGTGCACGTATTTGTCTCTATTTTTCTGAAAAGGCTTCCTTGAATGTTACCGTTGCTTTTTAGTGGGCTGATCCAGTTCTCCCCAGAAATTTAAGGTGGGGAAGAACTATAGTTGTCACTGAGGTCTGCAAGTGCAGATTCTTTTTATTGCATTCAGTTAACAATAATTGACCAATGGAAGGCATCGTTCAATGTATTTCTGTAACAGTATTGTGAATTCTTGAGGTGGGGTGAGTGGGAGGAAGTGTGGGCTCCTACCTATCTGAAAATGGAAACCCAAATGTGTTCAAGGTTCGTTTTTGACTCATCTCTCCCAGGGAAAATAATTTAAGAGAGAAAATAGAAACTTTGTCTTGACTGGACCTTGACATAAGGTGAAATACTGAATGAAAGGCACTGAAATGTGAATGGAGCAAATGTTTATCGAGGTGTAGAGGGATTTTGTTTGCTTAGGTTTTTATTTTCTTCAGTGTATAGTTGAGAACACAGCACAGTAAAGTGACGTACGTACTCAGCAGGTTGGAAGGAGCGTATCATCACTGTGTAGTTCCATTTGTGAATGGAAAATGAACGTGTATTAATGAGCCCTCTTCTCTTACAGGTTGTACGTATTATTTCAACACCAGTGTTCCTCCTCTCTACCTCCAGGCTCCAACCTGTGCTAAAATTTAATGACTTAATTTGGGTTTGAGCTTTCCAAAAATGCCTGTTGCGTCTGTGCTGCCTCTTTGGTTTATCCCAAAGATGACTCTTGCTTGATATTGCCCGCCTCTCAGCAAGCCCATTGTAAGCGGGCCCCAGATGACAGGATCAGGCTCCCTGAAAAGCCTGGTTGGCTTCGCTTGGGCTCCTGAGCTGCGGGAAAGGTCCCCGTACAATGATCCCATTGGACCCTTGGACAGTTGTGACCTTAGGCAGTTCGCCTCTCCACGTGGCTGAATGAATGTATTTCCTGAAAAGCAGGAGTAAACGTGTAGGTACCTTTAGGCATAATGCAGTCCCCCTAGTTTTGACCATTTGTGAGAAGGGAAAAACCTTAAGAAGTAAAAATCATTTACTTCCAATAAAACTGTTAAAAAAATAAAAATCACTCACCACCAGCTGTGCTTGGTACTTCACATATATGTGAGTTTCTTGATAATCAGGTCAGGTGGGTGTTCTTACCCCATTTTTCAGCTGTGGAAACTGAGTCTCTCAGAGATGATATGTGTGATTAATACTTACATAGCTCTGAAGTGGTGTAATTGACATTTGAAACCCAGATTTGCCTGATTCCAAAATTGGTTTTCTTTCCTTTATACTGCAATGCTACTATTTCTAGAGTTTTCCATCTTAGTTTTGTTTGTGAAAACTTTACTATTAATATCTGGTATATAGCTTGTATAGTCATTATTTATTTGAAAATAAATAAAGAAATACCTGCCAGATATCTGTAGGGGGGAAAAAATTGCAGTCCTTTTGCCAAAATGAGCCCGCTGAATCTTAAAGCCAGTGAATGTCTTTTCTGCAGATTTAATTCCATGACTTTACTGAGCATGTGGTATGTACCAGGCCTATACTGGTGCTGGGCATATACAGACCTGTTCCTGCTCTCAAGGAGCCGATTGTAATAATCAGACCTTTTGAACAAAAATCCAGATTGAACCACATATGGAGAGAGAGAGAGAGAGAGAGAGAGAGAGAGAGAGAGAGAGAGAGAGAACACTCTGACGTTAGCCAAACCTATGTATGCTTTTAAAAAAATGTGAATGAATTTAAACGAGGATAACCCTTAGTATTTTTCAGAATAGTTCAACTGGAGTATCGATATCTGTGAACGAAGCTGAACTGAATAATATTTCAGTTGGTTCAGATATCTAGATTCAGCTGGTTGATGGTTACATCAGATAATCAAGAATTCAGACCACATAGAGAATTTGCTAGGACTCCAAATCTCCTATGGCACAAAAGTAATAAAAACATTAATAGTGTTTATCATTTATTTTCTACCTTCCGTATGTCGGGCTCTAGGCACAAAGTTATCTCATTTAATCCTTTATGGAGAAGTTATCTGTCATGCCTTTTTTTTGTGTGTGTGAAGTTGAATTGACTTGCCTAAGTTTACACTTTTATTTAAGTGGCAGAGCTGGGTAATGAACCGAGGTCTGGATAACTGCAAAGCCAGTGATTTTTGTCACCATGCTGTAGTGACATTAATTTGGCAACTGCCATTTTTAGGTTGAAACAAATTCCTTTATATTTTTAGTGTTAAAAGCTTAACGCTACCGTACCCGAATGCAGAGGTTCCGTGTACTGGCCGACCAATTTCTTGGGAATGCCATCTTCAAGCTCTCCACTGGGGAGAGTGTTAATAAGTTTTTTTTTAGACGGTAGGTAGGACTGGCTACTTGGAATGACAGCGGATCATGTGAGTAAGGTTTTAGTGCCTTCTGCCTAGCTCCGGTGGAATAGTGCTGGGCAGTGATACAACTTCTTGACAGCTGCCTTTCCAGTTTCTTTTCTTACTTTCGGTATGTACAGTGAGCCGCAGCGGTTTGAGAACTCTGGTGTTGGAACTTATCAGAGATACCAACATAAGAGGCTATTTTTTAGAGCAGGGAGGTAGCTTGGTAGAAAGAATCCTGGTTGCGGTGCATACAAACTTCAATTCTTGTCTTGTGCCTGCTGTTTCATAGCTCTGTAACAGTAGGCAAGTTACTTTACTTTCCCAAACCTCAGTTTCCTCATCCTTAAAAATGGAGGTGGTTTTTATCTACCTCCAGGGTTTTGTAGATGCAGATAACAGCCATCTCTCTTACTGATTGCCTACTGTTGAGGGGAAGAAAATCCATTTCTTTCATTGCTTGCTCCTGGTTCCCTATTCCAGAAGGAATTCCAGTCCTACAGTCTTCAATTCCAGGGGGGTAAGGATAAGAAAAAAGACTGTGCGTATGATTGATATGGTCCCTACTGTCAGATAATCTCCTTTTGTTCAGGGCCTGTCTCCTTTAGGTCAGACATGACTGTTCCAACTCACTGCCTTTGTCTCTTTTCTAACGACCATTGAAGAGTTCTCATTTCTTGTTGATTATCCTATTGCACCCGGGTGTTAATAACTTAGGGCTTGGAGTAACCTGTTGGGTTGTTCAGTGGTAGAGTCCATAGTACTTTGTGAACATTAAAAAAGCATTTTTTCTCTATAAGAAATTTTACAAAATACAATGCCCCCCCCCAAAGTAATCCATTGGTAATCTCACCACTCATCACCACTTAGAGAGACATTTTTGCTATTTTAGGGTCTGTCTTCTTTCTGCCTGTTGGGCAGGGAGGAATCCATCAAATTGTGCAGGTTTTCTCTGTTATTATGGTGATGATAATGATTATAACAGTGGTGTTTTAAATACTCCATAGAACCCCAGAGTTGACTCCAGAGTCACTAGAGAGGGCTTGGCATCCTGCCCCTCTTGCTTCTGCCTCGCCCAGAATAGCTCAGCATTTATCTGTTTTACTTAGCAGGGCTCGCAGAGAACTTTTTACATAAAATCTTTCTAGTATGAAAAATTTCAAACACACACAGATGAAGAAAAACATTCAACTCAACCTTGAGCAATTTTTAAAATTATGCAATTTTAGTTCAACTTTCTTCTCCAACTTTGTTTTTTCTGGGGCATTTTAAAGCAAATCTAAGATGGCTTAAATAAAAAAGGAGTTTGACACATCACTGTTTTATGTCAGCATTTAAACAAGGTTCAAAGAATTTAAAATAATCCAACTGGTACTGAAGGTTATAAAAGACATGTGAAGTCTCCTTTGGCCCCAGGTCGTACTTGCCAGAGTTCTCACGTACCAGTTTCCCATTATTCTTTTAGACAAGAGCTAAAAAAAAAAAAAAGAACCATATTACACATATTGTTTTTCAATTAATGAAATTTTCAATTAATATGCATTGATCATCTTTCCATATCAGCATATATAACCCTACTGTTTTATAGCTACAATAGTATTCTGTCACATGGCTTTATCATTTGTTTAAAATATAGCCAGTTTCCTATTGAAGGAACTTTAGGCTATGGGTTTTTTGTGTGTTTTTTTTTTTTTAAATCATAACACTTTATTAATATCATTGAATGTATCTTTAGGCTTCCATGATTAAATTCTTAGAATAAATTCTTAGAAGTACAGTGCTTGGTCAAAGAATATCATTGTTGTATTATTCATTGTTATCTGTATACAGGCAAGTTGAATCATCTCTCATCTCCCCCAATAGGTGGTAACAGTTAGTTGTCTACTGTTGCATATTTGTTTTCTTTGTTCATAGGATATGTAACTCTACAATTATAGGGATCCCCTTTTTTTATTAGGGAAAATGGGCTCACCCTAGAAAACCACACTGCAGCTTTACTTTCTTTATTTACCTAACATTATATGGCAGACATGTCCCCAGATTTATAAAGTCTAGCTCTTTCACCAATGGTACTTTTATTATTGGTAGATGGTAGAGGTGGTGGGGGTGAGGGAAAGGAATACAGTTTTTGTTTTTAATTTTTTGAATTACAACATGTATAGAAAAATGCAGAAATCTTAAGTGTGTACCTCAGTGATATATCACAAAGTGGGCAATGCTTTATTTTGATAGGTATAGTTACATTGTTTTTTTGGAGGGTATAACCCAGTTTATAGTCCAGTCATTTCTATAAGCTCTGGATATCGTTTATTTAAAAATGTTTAAATTTTACTTTTAAAATATTAAAAATAGCCTACACTTGTTTGAAACTAAACCAATAATAAAAAGTGACAAATATTAACATGATGAATTAAGACTTTCTATCATTTTAAATCACTGCATAATATTCCATTTGATAGATATATTACTGATATTGAAGAAGCCCTCCCTTCTGTATAAAGATGGCTTTCAAGTTTTGAAACATTTTAAGTTAGTATGTTGAATAGAACATTATTGGACCTAAGTCTTTGTATACTTCTGTGCTTATTTCCTTAGGTAAAAGGCTGTGCACATTAAAATACTTTAGGTTGCTAAATAGCACTTTTGAGAGGCTGGGTCAAATTATACTCCTAAAAGCAGTGGAGCAGAGTCCCTTTCCATATGCCCTAGATGGCATTGGATGTTTTAATCTTGTATTTCTTTGCCATTTTGATGGATGAAAATGTAAAAATAATGTTGTAATGTACATTACACCATTTGCTTGCTAGTGAGATGGAATATACATATTTATTTATTGGCCATTTCTAGTTCTTGTTTTATGAGCTGTATTTTCATACCTTTTCTTCATTTGTCTGTTGATGGCTTTATTTTTTTAAATCTGATTTGTAGGGATTCTTTATATATTAAATATAGTAACTTATTGTAAATGTTTCCCCCCGTTTGACATTTGCTTTTCATTTTGTTTATAATGTGTTTTGCCTTGAAGAAAGTTTTGACAGACATGTTTACTTTTTATGTTGTCATACTTATTCCTTTCCTTTACCATTCCTCTAGTGGTTTACAGGTCTATGTTTTGCATTTACTTCCTTCCGTTTATCTGTAATTTATATTGGTATGTGCTCTGAGTTAGAGATCCGCTTCTTTCTAAACAGCCGGTCTCTTTTCTGTGTACCATTCACTGATCTAGGTTTTTCCCATTGATTTGAAATCATGTGCTCCTGTTTCACTTCCTTGTATCCAGTGATGCCCACTCCCTGGGGTCTCTTTCCAGCTATGGCTAGTCTTGATTTCCCCAGTATCATCATCAGTCATCAACCTCTGTACGCCGTGATCCCCATGCTGTCTCATACTGTCTTTTAAATGCATTGCGAGGCTAGTTTCAAAGTGTCTCGTTAATGATGACAGGCTTTGAAAGTTCAGTGTAAAACAAGAAGATTCATTTGAACATTTTTCTAAAAGTGATTTTTCTCTGTTTTTATTATGAATTGGAAAAAAAAGTTAAATCATTTCCATGTCAAATTTTCTGCAAACAGGGTGAATTGGTGATCAAGTAAATTCATATTTTGTTGAGTTCTGATGCTAGTACAATGCCTGACATATAATACCAGCACTCAGGAAATCACATGTATTTCCTAAGGCAGAGCAGCTCTGCTTTGGGAAAATTAAAACTAAAAACTGGTTTTACTACCAGTTCTTATTTATGGTTTCCAAAACAGTACATATGACAGATAAGGTTTAACAGTCAGTGTAATTCGAAAATAGAGAAGCGGGTAAATGGGATTCAGACCACATTAGAAGATGTCTTTTTATTAGGTTGGTGCAAAAGTAATTGTGATTTTTGCAATTATTTTTAACCTTTTAAACCGCAATTACTTTTGCACCAACCCAATACATTTTCAACAAGTGTGATACACCTCAAATTAATATAAGACCTGATCTTATATCATATAAAATCCCGTCTTATATGATAGTAAAATAAGATAGGATCTTATATTAATTTTTGCTCCAAAAGACGCGTTAGAGCTGATTGTCCGGCTAGGTCTTATTTTCGCAGAAACAGGGTACCAATGTTTGTTATGTTGCTTGGGAAAATGCTGGTTTTTATATATGTCTATTGATTTATAGTTTTGTTTATGAGTGTAACACTTTTTCCTTATAAAAATTTTAGATAGTAAGGAAGTATAGAGAAGAAATTAACCATTCAGCCATAATCTCAGTTTATTTTAGTATCCCTTCTTTATTTTTACTTCTTGATATTTTATTTCTGTATAAATATTTGTATGTATTTTTGTTTGTTTATATATAGGCTTATACTCTATATACGGAATTATAAGCCAATTTTTACCAATATGGTTCATGTTGGTAAACTTAGGTCTACATTTTTAATAACTGTAGACTTTATTATCTGAGTATACAATAATTTAGTTAGTTTCTTATGGATAGGCATTAACATCAGTACATTTTAGTGATACTTACAATTAATTCCTTAGGTTGTGTTAGTCATTGGAAAAGTTCTGAATCAAAAGATACGAACTTTCTTAAGGTTTTTAAACTTTGACCAAACATCAATCAAAAAGGTTATTCTAATTTACATTATTTATCCTCAGCAATATATGATTATAATAGAAATAAATACCCAGTGTGGAAAACTGGAAAACATAGGAAAGAACAAAGAATAAAATGAGTAAAACACCTAATATGTTAGGTAGTAATAAGTGCTGTGGTGAGAAAGGAAGAATAGGGCACTCCAAAGTTTGGGGCTTCAATTCTGCATGAGATGCAAAGTCGTTAGGGAATTTTGACCAGAGGAACAATTTACCCGACTAACATGTTAACAAGATCTGTGGCTGCTATGTAGATACCATGTTTCCCTGAAAATAAGACCTAGCTGGACAATCAGCTCTAATGTGTCTTTTGGAGCAAAAATTAATATAAGGCCTGGTATTACATTATAATATATTTATTATATATTGTATTATATTTATTATATTATGTTATGTTATGTTATGTTACGTTATGTTATGTTATGTTATACCTGGTCGTATATTATAGTAAAATAAGACTGGGTCTTACATCAATTTTTGCTCCAAAAGACGCATTAGAGCTGGTTGTCCGACTAGGTCTCATTTTCGGGGAAACATGGTAATAGACTGAAGAGAGGAAGCAAGGAGACCAATTCTAAGGTTGATCAGTGTTATTAGTCAGAGTCCTCCGGAGAAACAGAGCCAATAGTAGATAGATATTTTAGAGCATTGGCTCACGTGATTCTGGGGACTGGCTAGTTTGAAATTTGGGGCAAGTCAATAGGCTAGAAGCTCAGGTAGGATTTCTCTGTTGTAGTCTTGAGGCGGAATCTTTGCTCTCAAGGCTTTTAGCTTATTGGGTGAGGCCCACTTACGTTATAGAAGTTAATGTGCTTTACTCAGAGTCTACTGATGATAATGTGATCACACCTACAAAATACCCTCACAGCAACACCTAGGCTAGTGCTTGACCAAACTGACTACCATTAGCACGGCCAAGTTGACATATAAAATTAATCATCAGAACTGTCGACTGAGGAGAAACCAAACTTTGGAGTTAGGGATACAAAATGGAAAAGGAGGCAGTTCATGACCAAGTCGAGTTTAAAGGTGAGTGTAACATTAGTAAAAATGCTATCAATCTTGGCAAGCCAGTATCATTTATATCACCAACATCTAACAAGCATTTAGATAGAAATGATTTGGACTTTGGAGTCTCTGATATGGTCTGATGATAAAAATATGATGTGTGTCTACTTGTGGTAACGAAATACTTGCAGTGGTTCTCCTTCAGCGTATAGCACTCATTTTGTGGAAGAACCGTACGCACGTAGAGAACTCAGTTAATGAGCGCTTATGCCAGATACAATTACTAAGTTCTTTTCCATACCTTATGGTTCTTAAGTCTATGAACAACTTTATAACCTAGTTGCTATTATGTCTGTTTTATACATGAGAAAATTCAGATTCATAGAGAGATAGAGAGAGAGCTTGTGACTTGCCTAAGGGAACACATGTACTGAGTGGCAAAGCCTGGATTTAAATCTAGTCTCTGTATTCCAATATACCTTACCTCCTCTTAAAGTAGCAACTATTCTCGTAGAGATGATTATCTCTATGAGAAGTTGTAAACAGAGTTTTTTAAATCTTAGGGCAATTACGCAACAGGAATGCTATTTATGTTTTTATATCAGTAGCTTACACAGTCAGATCTCTTCTTTAGAGAGTGTCTCTGACCCCCCAATCTAGACTAGCTTCCTGCTTCTTGCTCTGTTTTTTTCACTCTGCTTTATTTTTTCTTCATAGCATTTAGCTCTGCCTGAAATTATATTCCATTTTTGTTTTTTCCTTCCTGTCTGTTGTCTTTCTCCCTTGGCAGAATCCAAGTTCCATGAGAAAGAGGGTCATGTTGTTCACTGCATGGTAAATACACCCGTTTTCTAGAGTAGTTCCTGAGTAAACATAATAAATAAACTGGAATGTGGAGGAATGGCTGTTTCCACGCTTTGTTAGGAGTACATGGTGCAGTGGTGTTCGCTGTCACAACCAGAACTACTTATTCTGAGTTCTTTGAATCCAAGTATTCGTGTGAGTTGAAAGAGTACCTTGAGTAAAAATTAATTTTGCTTTGAAGACCAGCTTGTATTTTTATTTTGCTTAAAAACATTCTCTTTTCTGATTATGCAGTGCACGCATACTGTAGAATGTTGGGATAAAGTGGAAAGAAAAATGAGAAATAATCTTCAATTTAGGGAGTGCCACTCAATATTTTGGCATACTTTTGGTTTTTAATCTATGCATGTTTTACGTAGTTGAGTACACACACACGTGCACATAAACACGCGCACACACAGAGTTGACCCTTGAACAACATGGACTTGACCTGCACAGGTCCACTTATACATGAGATTTTTTTCAGTAAATACTGGTTTTGATCCACGGTTTGGAGTCTGTGTGTGGAGGGTCAACTGTGTGCATTGCTCTCCACCATTTTCTGTACAGGTATCACGCATCCTTGGATTTTGGTCCTGGAACCAGTCGCCCCGCGGATACTGAGAGACAACAAAGTTTTTGTGAGGAGTCAAAAGTTATACATGGACTTTGAACTGGTCAGCTCCCCTAACACCTGCATTATTTAAGGGTCAACTGTAATTTTGTATGCTTTATTTTACTTTATGTGCTTTGTGCGTTTATTCAGGATGAGTTAATGTTTCTCTGCTGCTAAAAATTTCTCATAACATAATTTGAAAGTACTATATAATGTATTTCATGAACATCCCATTATTCATTTTTCTGAGTGCTTAGAATCTTCATTTTGAATTATTAAAAAACTAATCACGTCTTTGTGTATAAATCTTTGCCTTCATTTTGAATTACTTAGGATATATTTCTAGGAGATAACTATATGTATCTTGTCGAATTGTTTTCAAGAGGGTTTGCATCTCATTGTACCCTCAGTAGGATTGAACTAGTTATTATTTTGAAAAAGTTTAACAGGCTGTTTCTATGTGATTCCATAGTATATTCTAAATTCTTTACAAATGGCAGCTCTCCTGTCTGAGCAATTGGAGTATATGTTGAGTCAGCTAAGGCATGGCCTACTAAAAGATCTCACGCTACTGGATACACTTGGCCAAGAAAAAGAACTCTAGAGACATTTTGAACACATAACAACTGTGCCAGCCAGTGCCTTCCTATTGGATGGCCTGGGTGCTGTGACTAGAGTTCAGAATTGAGATCATTCAGTTAGAATGAGGTTATTTAGAAAATACCGAAGGAATCATAGACTCACTCATATCCTGTGTACGTATTTACTGACTCCCGACTGTGCCACGTGCTCTGCCGTGGCCTGGTAATACCAAGAACCAGCTGCCAACCTTCGCAGGTAGATTGCTTGTAAAGACTTTACGGTGCTGTAAGGAACCTTCTTTTCTGCCCCATCCTCCCTTAGAAAACCAGGAGTCACTTATTGGAGTCCTTGTAAAATCTCTTACGTTAAAGGATGCTCCCTAGTTATTTAATTTGGAGTAAAAGGCAAATGTTAAATCCTTCATCTTTAAGACAACAGGAAGTGAAAAATAAAGGGTTAGAGTAATGATAGCCGGAAGAAACTATCGCCTAATTAATTACAAAGGAAAGACTGCCAAAAGAAACATTGCCCGGGGGATCTGGCAGAGTTCACAGTAAAGGGGTGATGGATGAACCCCTAATTGTCAACTAGTAGTGAATGATTTGGGGAAGACACATGAACCTGTAGAGTCTTCAGTCAGTACTGGTTTGAGGTATTTACTAAGATCTCTGACCCTGGTGGTGAAAAAAGGCGCAAAAGATTTCAGCACATTTTTTTCCTTGGGATAATCCCGCAGTTTGAAGTGTTGGGTGTTAATGTGAAGCAGCCATTGAATGATTGCTTTTTATTTGTTTTGAGACAGTCTCAAGCTTAGTTGTAAGTACAATACAATAGTTTCCCAAACTATTTGAATTTAAAGCTGGTTGAATAGTTCTTCATGCTCTAAATGTTTTAGTGCGTATTTCCTACAAAGGAGGGTGTTTTACATAATCATAATATGAGAATCAAATCAGTAAATTAACATGATACCTTACTGCCATCCAGTCCTCAATTTCTGTTCAGTTTCATCAAAGGTCCCAGTAATGTCCCTTATAGCAAAGGTGTCCAGTTCAGAATGATGCATTGCCTTTACTTGTCATATTTCTTTAGTTTCTTTCAATCCGTAACAGTTTCTTTGTCTTTGCTGGACTTTCGTGACCTAGACACTTTTGAAGACTACAGGATAGTTATTTTGTGGGGTATCTGTCAATTTGGGTTTGTCTGTTGTTTCCTCATGATTAGGTTTAGGTTATATATCTTCGATAGGAATATCACTAAAGTAATACTGTGTTCTCGTCTCATCACGAGTGGTGAGCACTTCGATTCCTTGAATTAGGTGGTGTCTAGGAGCTTTCTTTACTGTAAAGTTATGTTTTTTCTCTTTGTAATTAAGTTTTCATGGAGAGAGGTACGTTGAAACAGTATAAATGATCTCTTTTCATTAGAATTTCATTTTATTCATTTATTTCAGTATAAACTTGTGGTTCCCTATTTTATTCAGTGGGATATAATCTGTTACTATCATTTGTTTTGATGGTCAAAGTATGTCCAGCGAGTGCGGGGTGCCCTTTCAAATTGGCTCCTGTACTTTTTGATCTGTCCTCATAATTCTTTAAGCACTTCCTTACAAAAATGTTCCAGGCTCATCTTGTATTTCTGCATACGCAGCCTTGGAATCAGGCACATGTCCAAGGGGCACTGATTCTTGTGATGAAGAATGGTACTTCGATCTGGGTGGTAGGTGTGCAGAGTGTGCTATTGGGATGTCATTGCCTCTTGAAATCCCTCAGCCAACGAACGGCCTTTGGTAATGTCTGTATAATTTTGTCTTTCTCTCCTTACCTCCTTTTCTATGCCTTAAAAATCACCGTGGTGATTTTCACTGTTCACAATGGTATTGCCATTCTAGCCTTCTGTAAGGTAACCCTTTTCATGTTTATAGTTCCCTTTTTATATACGCTTTTGCATTTTGCTTTTTTTTCACCTAAAAATGTATCCTGAAAATTACTCTTTAGCAGTCCGTGGAGACCTTCCTTATTCCTGATTCAGGCTACATAGTACTCCGTTGTGTTGATACGCCTTAGTTTATTAAGCCAGGATCTTATGTAGGAGCATGTAGGTTTCCAGTTACTTATTTTTTTAAAATTACAAACAGTGCTCTAGTGAATAACCTTGTGTATATGTATTTTCATATTATTATTTAATTATAGTGTATCTTCAGGGAATATTCCTAGAAGTGGGGTTGCTGGATCAAAAGGTAAATGCAGGATCAGAGGTAACGCCAGATCAAAACCTAAAACTGCTTACGTAGTTTAGTTAGATATTGCCACATTCTCCTATGAGAGTGCCTCTTTCATCATTGTTTCATTGACAGGATGTGTTGTCATACTTCTGAATATTTGCCCGTTAGATGAGAAAGGTGTAGCTTTAATTTGCATCTCTTTAAAATAAGTCTGAAAATCTTTTATTTAAGCATCATTTTTATATCTATTAAAAAGCCTGTTTATGTCTTTTTCTCATTTTCCTATTGGGATTTTGGTAATTTTTACCCCCCTGAATTTAAAAAGAAAATTTTAGGCATATAAGTAAGTCCTTTTAGCTGTGACATATGTTGCAAATATTTTTTTCCCAGTTTTTCACTTACCTTCTGACTTTATGGTATTTTAAAAAATATTGCTATGTAAAAGTTTGAAATTTTTATCTAGCCAAATTTTTCTCTTTTATTACATTTGAATTTTGACTCATAGTTAAATAACCTTTCCCTTCACCCAGGTGTTAAAGAAATTCACACGTGTCTTTTTCCAGTGCTTAAGGTTTCACTCTTTAAATTTCTGATCTGTTTGGAGTCTAGTCATATATACTCTGTTCAGCATGGATCTAGTTTTATAATATCTTTTTCCAAATGGCTAATCATTTGCCCCGGCATTTCGTATTAAAAAGTTCCCCAGTGATTTGAGATGCCACTTTTATCATGTACTAAATTTCCATATGTAGTTGGCTCTATTTCTGGATGTTCTATTCCATTACACCCAGGTCTGGCAAACTGTGGCCTGCTGGCCAAATCCAGCCCTACTTTTGTAAATAACATTGTATTGTAGGACAGCCACACTCATTCATTTACGTATTGTCTGTGGCTGCTTTTGTGCTATAACACAAAGGTTGAGTAGTTGTGACAGAAACTGTGAGGCTTCCAAAGCTTAATATATTTATATTTACCCTTTGACTCTTTACACAAAAAGCTCGCTGACTCCTACACTGAAATAATTGTGTGTTCATATGCCATAAAAGTATCTCATTTTTAATTAGATTGTCTACAGTGTTATTTTAATGCCTTGTAGGGTTTAAATGCCCCCTATCTCCATGTAGCCTTTCTTATTCCATGTTTTTTTCCTGAGTATTCTTACAAGTTTTTTTTTCATATGAACTTGAGTATCAACTTGTCTGTTTCCATAAGGAGCTTTTTGTGTGATTATTGGGCATGTGTTAAAGTTATAAATTAGGGTGAACTGTCATCTTTATAATGTTGAGTTGTCTTACTGAAGAATAAGTTATGAAGAAAAGACTAAAGAAACTTATCGAAGAACTAATCTACAAAAATACATCAAACCAAGACTTTCACAGGGGAATTCTGCCAGATTTTCAAAAGATACAGACCAAGCTTCATACATGGTTCCATAGCATTGAGTTTGAAAGAAAACTTTTAATTCTATTTTATAGGAATTATTTCTAGTTTTATTATCTTTTAATCAGAGACTACTATTATTTCATTTTTCTCCTTTATGGAACTTACTATTTCTTTGTGACTTAATGTATGACCAGTTTTTATAAAATTTTCACACGTTCTTGAAAAGCAGGTTTAAGTCGGCTCTGTTAATGGTGTAAAATTTGAGATCTCTAAGATCTGCCTTCTTGATTATATTTATTCTTCTGAACTTTATGTTTTTGTCCTCTTGGTCTATCTTATTAAGACTAGTATGTGTTAGTATATTTTTAATCTGTTATCTCTTTGCATATCTTTTTAGTTTCTTTTCATGACATGATTTCTTTGCTTTTATTTTTGAAATGTCTTTTTAAAATTAGGAAGGCTTGTATTTTTCTTCTATTGATTACCTTTTACTTATAATTTTTAAAATGCCTCGAAATCTTGATTTATTTAATGTTTTATTAACAAGTTTATCAATCTTTAGTGGTATTCTTTAACTCCCCACATGTTGCTTTTACAATGATCAGTTTATTTCTTTCCTCTTCCTGTTCCCTTCTCCTTCCAATTTTTAAGTTGCATTATTTCTACTTTATGAGAATGTATGACATAGTCTTTTACCCCCATCTTCATCTTTGCTTTATTCTTAGGCCTGCAATTAATTATCTTTAACATTTACCATTAATCTTTGTGCTAGAGTTTTCCAAGTTATCTCTTGGTTACTCAAGAAGGGCTCATGGATACAAAATGCCCTGACCTGTCACTTATTTAAAATTATTTTCTATTGCCTTTGGATATAAAATTGTTGCTTTATACTTTCTTTGCTACAGTTTTTGGAAAATGCTGCTCCACTGATGCCTTGCTTGGTACATTGTTTTTAAGTCATCTGATGCCAGTCTTACTATAATAGTCATTCTCTCGTAAGTTTTTTTAATTAAAAAATTACTTGGGACTAGAGAATGTGAGAAATTTTTTTTTTAATAAAGTCTAATAATTTTCCCAGTATACCTCTTGGGGTTCAATGCTGTGGGCCAATTTTGGCTCGTACCTGGAGACCCTTTTACCGTGCAGTTCAGGTTTTCTTTTATTTCTGGAATGTTTTCTTGAATTACAGTGTAAAAAAATGTTACAGCTTTATTGAGATATAATTTACATATGCAATTTACCCATTTGAAATATACCATTCATTGATTTTCAGTGTATTCACAGAGTTGTACAACCATCACTACAATCAAGTTAGAAAATTTTCATCACCCCAAAATGAAACCCTGTTAGCTGTGATTGCTTAATTCCTCTCACTCAGCCCTCGGTAACCACTTAGATTACAGTTTTAAATGTTACTTCTGTTTCGTTTCTTTGTGGTTGTGCTCCCATGCATGCATCTTTAGAAACACTAATTATACGTAGGTAGGATCTTCTCTGTCTCCCACGTCAACTACTTTATCTCTGTTCCATTTTGCTTCTTTCTTGATCTCATTTTTTCATTCTCTTCAGTTATTTTCCTGCATTTTATCAATGCCTCATTACAGTTTTCATTTGAATTTCTCATTCTTGAGCACTGTAACTTTGATTTGTTAAAATCTTGTTTTTATTTCTTTCCTAAGTCTTGTTTCATTTCTTTCTGCTTTTGGTACATTTCAGTTCTCAAGGTTGAATATTTGATTCAAGGCATTTAAAAAATAACATAGAATGCTTGTTTGAGCATGTTTATTTCAGTTTGGAGTAACTCTTTTCGATTAGACTCCATAAGAGCAGTATGCCATAATGCACTGAGGCATACATGGTATGCATGGTGCACTTCTGTCATACATAACTAGAATGATAGTATTTATATACGGGCCATAAGAAAATAGTTACTGAAATCACTCTCATTAGGGCTTATTGATTTGCAGAACCTCAGCTAAGAAAGGCTGGTTTGAGCCATTGTTTTGATTTTCTTCATGTTTTTGTCGCCCCCTTTTTCTTTCTTTCCTTCTTTTATCTGTGGGAGTTTCATTAACTGAATTTTCTCTTTTTTTTTCTGGTATAGGTGAAAATTGCTTATGTCATTACATTTTGGGGGTGGGCAGGACTGGAAGTTTGAGTGGAACTACAGGTAGATAAATTTAGACGACAACTTACTACTACATTATGAAAACCATGTAGCAGCAAGTTCAATCAAACTTCCAATAGATTTTAAATCTGTTACTTTTTATTTTTATTATAGTGTAGAAAGAAAACAACTGGTTTGTTCCTATGTTTTAGTATTCGTGTGGAGGGAGGAGAAGGTTTCTGATTAAGTTGTGTTTAGTGGTGGCTAGAGTCATTGTATTAAAAAGTCATGTATGCGTGGATGCATTCGTAGCTTTCTTCCTTCTGAGTTGGAAGATTAGTATGAGAGCTAGGGATTGCTTTTTTGGATAAGCTTGTCTCTACTTTCTTCAAATGAATGCCAGTGATCTCATTTTCCCAGCAATGTGTTGGTAAGATTTAGGTTTAAGGGAAAAGAATTTTAGGCTAGATTAGGAGGCTTGGTGGAATTAACAATAACAAAACAAAGGTGTTTGGTATGCCTCTGCCAGTCATTATTCTGTGTACTTAACCTTTGGAATTTATGGCAAGTTGTAATTGACAAACTAGATTTAGACTTTTCTGCTTGGCCTGATCTTAAACATATAATAATCTCTTCCTGGTTTCCAACTGTATTGGCGATTTCTTCGGTGTCCTAGGATGCTCTTCTATCGGTTTTTTAAAATGGTCCATGGGAAATCAAATGGTTTGTTTGTTTTGTCTACTTGATCTGTCAAATATGGAAAGGTGTTTCAAATTTTTTTTAGTATTGTTTCCTTGAGGTACTTTATAGTGTTTTATTCAGTACGTAAAAGCACACATTATCCTCTTGTAGCGATTTTTCAAAAACTTTTTAGGCTATTCAGTAGTTTGACTTGAATATTGCTCTCCTTGCTTAAATAATGACTTGCTTTCCTTTTCATTTGAATTTTGCTGTTATGTTTTTGTGCATTCCTTTTAGCTTTTTTGTGTGATTTGTCTTATGCTTATCATTGTGGGCAGGGGAGTTCCCAGATTCAATTTCATTTTATTAAAAAATGCTGGTTACAGCCTATTAAATTGATTTCATAGCCCACAATCAGCAGTTGGAAAACACCTGAGATGTATTTTTTTGTATGGAAAGTACATTGAGTTCTGAGTCAAACCAGCCCAGAACAGTGTCACGTCTCATTTACTAATTGTGTGACTTTTAACCAGTTTTACTTACTTCTCTCATCCTCAGTTTCTTCTGTAAATTTGGAATATCTACTTTTATTTTTTTTTTCTGAAGATTAAAAGACAGAGACTCAATAAAGTTAACAAATAGCATTTTACATTATGGATCTATCATACATAATGTCTTAAATCAAAAAATCTAAAAACTCAAAGAGAAAATGGCAGAATTGCCCCCTTGTTTTCTAGATCCTTTGTAGGTTTTTTCTTTCTCCCTCTCAGGAGTGAAGATGCTTTTTATATAAAAATCTTACATTTATGTACATTTCTCATCATGAAACTCAGTACAGAATTTGTAGCATTTTTAAAGTTAGGAAGTAGATCCCTCTTGTATAACTCATAAAGCTTGGAATTGTCTAAGTGAAATATAGTCAGTATCGGTTGGTGGCACCTGCTAGCAGAGGTACATTACCTAGAGCCTGTTGTACTTACATACAGACTAATCCCACATGGCAGTCTGGGAAGGACGATGGAGAATCGGGAAGGTATATATCATATTTACCCAAAGTGGGCATTTTCTTTGTCTCCCACAAGAATTTGTTTGTCCGATGAAGTGGGAGGAGGAAGGCATTATGCCATGCTACAGCCCTAGGCCAGTGTTTGCCAATATGTGCTGAGGTATTAAGAGATATTATTATGAAAGAAGGATGTCCATATCCAACAAAGTTGGGAAAGCTAGGTTCAGGGAACTTAACGTGATTTTTAAAGTATGAGACGTTGCAGAACCTTTACTGTCTTAATGAAATGGAAATGGGGGTGAGGAGAGCACTCATGCAGGACACAGCATTTGTCACAGCATTTGTCATATTTCATTAGATGCTGTGACCCTTTTTCCTCTGAGCATCTCGTGTCCCCTGGAGTACACTTTGGAAATGATCTCTGATCAGTGTAGCTGGAGCGCAGCATTTCCCCTTTGGTGTCTTCTGGGGGCTTTATAAGAGAAGGAACAAGGCATTAGTCCCCATGGCGTTTGCTAGTTCTGAAGTACCGCGTACTGGATGGCGTGTCGTAAGGCTGGCAGTACAGTTTCCCTGCATAGGACGGTGCGACTGCATGGACCACCTCCTTTTGCCACAGCAGTGACTGAAAAACAGATCTACATAAAAATCACTTAGGGAACTTGAAGAAAACAAAACAAAACACGTCTACCTAGGCTCCATCCTCTCTGGTCCGCTTTTTGGTCAGTGCATGCTTTGCTATCTTACTGCACTTGGGGCACCTTCGAGAATCTAACAAAAGCTCTGGGTTTTTTCTGGAGGTATACACAGTGACTTCTCTCTTCATGACTTCATGATATTAAAAGCCCTCATCCGCACCCCCAAACCCATGGATCTCGAGTAAAGAACTCTTGAGTGACATTTCCCCAAATATGAATTTAATGGCAAGCAGGACTTACTCCAGGATTTAGGTTTCTGTGTACTCCATGAATCACTTTGCCACGGTGAGATCAGACTGTATTTGAAGAAATCGCATATGGTCACCGGGGCCCAATAAAGAAGGCTGAAGAGAAAAAAAGGCCAGGTGTCAGGAGGTGTTTGATTTAATGCATCTTCCCAAGGAGGCAAGTTTAGGAGCTGACACCCTTAGAGCAGGGGCTCTTAAGGGAAGGGGACAATTTTGCCTCCTGCAACATTTGGTAGTCTGGAGACAATTTTGGTTGTCATCATTAGGGTGGGGGAGGGGAGTACTACTAGTCGGTAGGGGCCCGGGGCGCTGCTAAACCTCCCACGCTGCACGTGGCAGCCCCCCCACAACAAAGAATTATCAGGCCCCAATGTCAGTAGTAGGTTGATCTGCCCGAGAGTCTAGCTGCTGCTTCCTGGATTGTATCTTTCATTGGTAGCAGCATCAGAAGAAGGTCTACATTTTTATTTACATATGATGCTTCTTGGTAGATGTAGGAGGAAAGAGATGATGATAAGGGTAGGAAGTGAATAAGCCAGGTGGGTATTTCAGAGAGCTTTGCTTTCCCAGAAGTGTTGAAGACTTAAAGAGGATGTCAGCGCTCAGACTGGCTTACCTAATGGTTTCAGAGTTTGGATGTAGGAAACCACCTTCCTTTCCCTTGGAGGGCTCACTGCTTTTTCTTACCTCATTCTTGAGCTTGTGACTTTTTGTCTGTTATACCTCTAGGGAAGAAATGCCAAAGTGAGTTTTAAAACTGTGGCTCCTATAAGGGAATTTTTAATTCTTGCCGTCTCTTCTGATTCCCACAACCCCACATAGCAGTCTGGGAAAGATGATGGGGAATAGAAAAGGTATATATTTTATTTACCAAAAGGGGCGTTTCCTTTGTCTCCCAGAAGTATTTGCCCAGTGAAGTGGGAGGAGGAAGGAATTATGCCATGCTATTGCCACAGCTCAGTGTTGACCAATATATGCTGAAGTGTTATTAAGAGATACTATTATAAAAGGGGGATGTCCGTATCCAACAAACTGGAGAAAGCTAGGTTCAACTAACTTACCATGATTTTTAAATTATGAGACGTTGCAGAGGCTTTACTGTCTGAATGAAATGTGTGTGTGTGTGGAGGGGGAGGGGAGGTGCACATAGTACACTGCATTTGTCATGCTTAATCACACTGTGGGACCCTTTTTCTCTGAGCGTCTCATGTCACCTGGAATACACGTTGGAAGTGATTCTCTGATCGGTGCAGCTGGAGAGCAGCATTGTCCCTTTGGCGCCTGCTGAGGGCTTTATAAGCTGAAAGAATAACGTTGAGGAGCTCTTCCAGCCCCACAGGACTTCATTAAATACAATTTTATTAAACTGTGTATCTTGATCAACTTTCATCAAGCCTTAAGGAAATAGTTGCTGTTTTTATCAGAGGGGTTGTTTCTTTTTCAACTATGTAAATACCATTTCTGTTTTGGAATGAGTGAGAGGAAGAGTTAAATTTTCTTACTTCAAAGACAGTTGTTTCTTATGCAGTCTCCAGGGACTTCTGACGTTTTTTGTTTCCTCCCCGAGTAAGGAAAGTATTAGGGTAGCTTAGGTCAGAATAGCTCTCGTGCATTCAGGCTCCTATATTTCAAAAGTTTTTAGCTGAAAACACTATACATAGGTACACCCTTGTACATTTCCTGGGGTGCCTGGAGACATGGGGGCCGGAACTTCCCGTCTGTCTTCCGTGACATGCTCAACTCTTCATGTGTCCAGCCATTGTTTCTTCTTGCCCCTCTCTTCTAAGACCATCCTTGCAATATCACAATGTCCTGGGTTCGAACCCAGGACATTGTGATATTGCAAGGATGGTCTTGTAACTACCAGTTGGACTCAGGAGATGTACTGAGTCACTGTTCCCACTTTATTCATTCCCTTAACGAAACCTGCCAGCTCTATTAATCTCTAAGTCCTTCAAGGTGGCGGCGGTAAAAGGAAAATTACATGAAGATGGAAATACTACTTGTTTCCCTCCTATTCTCTATTCCCTTCTCATTCAGCATTGTTTATTGCGGCCACCATTCCAGACTTCCCTGTTTTGGACACTTGGTCACACTGCCTCCCTTGCTGGCTTACGGTTGGGTTTCAGATATGGGGCCCAGCTGTCCTGCCCCCTCTCCTACTGCAGACCTTGGTGCTCTGGGGCTTATAAGGTTTTATAGAGGAAGCCAGTGGCTTTTCCTTATTGGCAGCCATCTGGAGCCATTCTGTCCAAGTCTGAAGTTAGAAAGCGTGAGAAGGTACCACATGGGGGAAAGGAGCGTCTTCAGAGCAGGGCGTGAAAGGCCTTTCTGAATCCCTGTTACATACCAAGCGCTGTGCGGGCAGTGTCTATCCCCACAAGTCTGTTGGGTGACACAGTTTGCTGAGGGTCACACACATTGAGTGAGCGACCAAACCAGGTTTTTGCCTTCTCTCTGGTTTCAAAGCCTTTGGCGTCTCCACTACATCGCACCCCCCGCACCCCCGACCCTGACCAGAGCTTAGTGCTCAGTGCTGATTCTCCCGCCATCAAACACATTGTTTGGAAATACTGTATGGCTCCTAACATTTTGTGCCTTGAAGAACATAAAGGAAAAATAGGGAAAATCTGAGAGATAAGCTTATCTCCTACAGGCAGTAAACAGGACCTTGTAAATACTGATAACTTAAACAGATTTCTGGGGTCCTTTTGAAGAATAATAGTATGGGACCAATGTTATAGTTTAAATTTTGTCCCCACTCTTCTAATTTTAGGTTTGGGAAGGAATCTTAGAGGGACTGAGTTGTTATTCCTTTCTCAGTGCAACTCCCCCACTTGCCCTTCTCATTAAGTTTCCATTTAGCTATTAGGTAGGAGCTTCAAAAGGGAAAATCCAATCATGTATAATCTCCATTTAATGGGCATCTATTGAGCGACTAGGTCACCAGGAAGAATAATTACAGAGTCCCTCTTTGTGCAGTAAACACAAAATCCAAAGCTAATGCAGTCCTAAGGCAAGCCAGATTGTTACTGGCTGACAGGGTCCTCCTCTTCAGGGAAAGGTTGGGGCACCCACCGTGCTCGCTAGGGGGGATTGCAAAGCCATTCCAGAAAAACCAGGCCATCCAGGGAAGAAAGAAAGGCTTGGTGGGTGGGGGGCGCTTCCAGGGCTTTATCAATTCTAATTGCTGATGGCTAGGGTGGATTACTGAATAGCAGACGTTCTAGTAAATGTTTTGTGCAATCAGGAACTTCGTGGGTCTCTGGGGCTTCTTGCCACAAGGAAAATAATAATAGTGATGACGGAGGTGGAGCTTCAGCCCCATTCCTATAATTTGGTCTGTTTTCTAAGTTTGCTCAACCTTCAGATAAGTAAGACTTTATGCTTGCTTTGTCCAGCCACTGACTGTATTGATTTATGAAAGCTGAACACAACCCCCTTGACCCAAAGGGCACCTGTTAGCCACAAGCCAAACAGCTCTTGGGTTTGCGTTGGTACACTCTAGTTTGGGTCTTCAAAATTATATTTTGCTGTAGTTATTTAGGATTTATAAAACTCGGCTTAATTCAAATAACCTGTTTTTCCCCCCTTAGAACACTTCAGTTATGGAGGATCAAAATGAAGATGAGTCCCCAAAGAAAAATACTCTTTGGCAGGTAGGAATGACCGCGCCCAGATGAGATAGCAGCTGACTTACTGTAGATAAGATGCTCCCTCAGCTCCTGACCTCAATGAAAACCAGCCATGCAGTTTTGTTTTTGTATGTGTGGAAGTTGGCTAGTTTCAGAATTCACACTCATTTATCTTCTGTTCCTTAGGGAAGTGTCATTATGAGTAGTAAAGATTTTGGAGTTTTCGCAGTAAAAATTCTGAAGTGACTGTGGCCTAAAATGGCCTGTCTCTGGTCACTGTCTGAGCCAAAGGTGAACAGTGGCGGCCTCCTTGGGCCGCAGCGAGGCCCCACGCCACACACCTCTCTGCACCGATGGCTGTTTCTCCCTGCGCTCACCCGTCTTCCTCATTTCCTCCTGCTCTGCCCTTTCCTTTTAAACTCAGTTTCCTTCTTTCCTGGCTCTATCTTAGTTTGCCAGTTTTCCTCCCAATGCCCCAGTGTTTTAGGGGTGAGAAGCATGTAAAGTTTCGTGATTCGGTGTTTTCCTCAACCAGTATGGTACAAATCATTTTCCCCGTCATGAAGACGCAAAAGCAGAACAAATCTAAATCTGAAGAGAATCATGTTAAAAAAATATTCTCTAGGTCCATTTGATTTGACATGAAAGGGTAGATTAGTTAGCAAGAATGAAGTATCCCCAACAAATTTAAAATGAAAGGAAACAAAGCAAAATGATGCCAGGAAGACCTTTGTGGGCCAAGCAGGTGGTGAGACGAAGAAATGGAAAATGTGCTTGTAGGATCGGGCACTCGCGCTGCGTTTGGGGGAACTGTGCGCACACTTCTTCACACTTGGTGTTTTGTAATGGGATTCTCATTTACTCGTGATGGTTTTTCAGTTCAAGTGGTTGTTACATTTTGGCTTTCAGGTTTTCTTTCATCTGCCTTTCAGTCAAGTAAGTAGTTAATGGTAGACCAGTGCTCTGGGGAGCGGAGGTGGTTAGGAACTTTTCTGTAAATGAAATAATAGCCCTTTTGCTTATCGAATAAGACATGGGTATGAAAGGTCAGTGCAAAACTAATTGCGGTTTAAAAGGCTAAAAATAGTTGCAAAAACCACAATTACTTTTGTACCAACCTAATGTGTTGTAAATGAGAGAGCAGTATATCAATGCAAGTTGTTACCATTATCATATTTAACCTGTTAGGAAAGCGATTATTTTGGCAAGTTATTACGAAAACAATATGGTAAAAACCAGGGGGGAAGGAAAACATATACATAGCTTTCTGTCTCTAGGTTAGGCATTTTTAACATTTTCATATATGCTTTTTTACTTTGTCCTGGCGTGGTCCCCTCACACAAATTATTGTGGTTATGCTGTGTAAAATTCTGCATCTTGCCTTTTGTTCCTTAATATTATTTCATAAAATATTCTCTTGTTATTAAAATCTGACTTTATAGACGTAATTTTAATGGCATTATAGTGCTTTAGGAAGATGTATTACAATTTGCTTTAACCAGTTGCCTATAATTGGGCAATTATTTCTCGTTTTTCTCTGTTATAAACATAGTGAACATCCTTCTGCTTCAAAGTAGCACAGATGCTCCTTGTACTTACTAGTTGATATTCACCACAGCAAAGAATTTTCACTTCATCTCACTGTTTTTGAATGTTGACTTTTGGGCTCTGAATGTCTTCCTAAAAGCAACATCCAAAATGTCTGTTCAATGCTGCCCTCTGGTGGTACTTCTGTCAGTGAGCGCTCCCTCCTCCAGATTGCAAGGAAAGAGCGTTCCTAGACGAGGACGTGGTTAAGATAAATGAGATGGGAGATCAGTGCCTTCTGACTTTATACCTCTAAGTGTGGACGTAGGAACTTGACTCACGCAGGAAAGGTTTATAAGATTGTATCAAGGAAGGCCAAACACCCCTTTGGATATTTACAAAGGCTATCTTCTTTCAATTAGGGGACACACTGATAAGTAAAGCTCTTGGTTCTTTCGATGTAAGACTTCTGAGAGAAACTTCTAGTGGAATTATGGATGTTTGTAATGCAACTCTTCAGTTTTCAAAACTCTTATGTTATTCCTTCTGGTATTACACATGATGTAATAACGTAATGATGTAATGCTGTCAGAAGTGATGGGCAGACAGCTTGGCCAGTGTTCCACAGAAGCGCTGACGTTACTTTTGTTTTTAAATAGTTAAGTTCCTGAGCCGCATAGCATGGTAATTGTGGCTTCAGTCTAGGGATTCAGATTTTTTTTTCTTGGTGCTCTCGTCCAGGTGCAGTGTGTATAGTTTCCATTTTTAACAAACATGCTGGTTTTGTACAAGGACCATGCAGATTTGATGAGAAAAGCACAGTTAGTGTAGGAGCCTGTGGGACATCCATGACCCAGCTGCATAAGACGTAGAACTTTTCAGGCATGCGTGGCCTACCTGGGGTCACTTTCTGAGTAGGTGATCCAAAGGAGGGAGCGAATGTCCGTAGTGTTCTGCCAGCAGTTTAGTGTCCCTGGAAACAATATGGAGATCGGAACTGTTGGGTAAAATGAAGCTTTTTAGGTTAAGTTGCCTTCAGGTTTCTCCAGTTGATAGTGAGTGGTTTTCAAAGTGGGGTCCCTAATGTGTGTTCTCTGGAGCAGCAGCAGCCACAGCACCTGGAAACTGGTTAGAAACACACGTGCTCGGGCTCTATTCCAGGCCAGTAGAGTGGGAAGGTCTGGGGTGGACCCAGCAATCTGTGTGTCAAGAGCTCCTCCTGTTATTCTGATACACACGCAAGTGAGGCCCACTGGCATACACGAATATAGCATTAACTTTCCACTTGGAGGAAGTAAAGCACTTCATTGTCAGTTAGTTGCCACTTTGCCAAGTTGAGCAGTTTTTCTAAGATGGTTTTCTCCAACATTCGTTATCTGATGCGAGCGTACTTTGAGAATAAACATTGGACAATGATGCTTAAGACACCATTTAGTTTTAGAAATAGCTCACTTCGCCCTTTACTTTAGAGACTAATTCGAGGATACAGGCACTGAATACATTTAAAAATAGTTTCTGAATGACTTAATAAAGGAATGAATGGTAAAGGCTTCAGGGTGAAACTGGCATTTTAAGATTAAATACACAGGGTGAAAAATGTTTCTAGGGAAATACCACTCCAATTTCTTTTCCTTGTCGAACTCACTATTTGTTTGTGTTTCCAACTTAGATAAGTAATGGAACGTCCTCTGTGATCGTCTCCAGAAAGAGGCCGTCAGAAGGCAACTATCAAAAAGAAAAAGACTTGTGTATTAAATACTTCGACCAGTGGTCCGAGTCCGATCAAGTGGAGTTTGTGGAGCACCTCATTTCCCGAATGTGTCATTACCAGCATGGACATATTAACTCCTACCTGAAGCCCATGTTGCAGCGGGACTTCATTACCGCCTTACCAGGTAACTCCCGTCTCTCCAGAGGCTGAGCTGGGCGAGAAGGCCCCGCCCCAGGGCCCAGGCAGCGCTGACGGGGTGGGGGGGCCTGGGAAAGGAGAGAGGGAGCACAGGGACACAGCACTTAGGTGGGACCCATGCCGTATTTTAATATGTGGCACTTCTAATGTAGCGTCTGTCTAGGAAATGGAGGCAGCTCCTGTGATGCGTGGTGTGGATCAGTGGTTAACATTCTGGTCCAGTTAATGTGTTTAATGAGTTCATGCTATGCTGTTTATTTTGATGTAGTCTGTATATAGTCTGCATTTTGCCTTTATAAGCAGTTTAAGTTTTAATATGGGACAATTGTGTCTATAGTGTTTCTCTTTGGGAAATGCCCCAAAGTTTAGGGTGTTCATTTGTATGTATCAGAAGTGACACTCAGGGAATGGCAAAAACATCTCGGGGAAACTGATAGCATGTCTTTATTACATTTCTCAAAACTTACTCTGCATCCGTTCCCTTACCACCCTTCTCTCTCTCTCTTTCACGCGTGTGCACACACATTCCGGTTAAGTTTACTTTGAATTTTATTTTCCATAGCCTATTTTATAGAATAGTTTTAGGTTCAGAGCAAAATTGAAAGGCAAGTACAGAGTTCCCATATTCTTCAACATCCCCTCCCCCCAGCCTTCCCCGTTGTCAATATCCCATGCCTGAGGGGTACATTTGTTATAATATGTGGACCTACATTGACACGTCATTATCACCCAACATGCATGCTTTACATTAGGGTTTACTCTTGGTATTTTAATTGTGTGGGTTTGACAAATGGACTCGTACAATGTTATGTATCTCCCCTTAGAGTATCATACAGAATAGTTTCACCGCCTGGCACATCCTCTGTGCTCTGCCTATTCATCCCCTTTGATTTTTGATCACTCATTAATTCTTTTCTCTCTTTTCAGTTTCTCCCTTCATCTCTTTTCTGTCTGTCTTCTTTTTTAAAATTTTTAATTTATATCTGGCTACATAAGATAAAGAGGTTTCATTCCTGAAGAGAATGCTGGCCAGAACGTTTTCACCATGGTCATTGTAATCTGGAGGTTACAACTGCCAGGCCACGGTGGGCCGAGAATCAGTCAGGGATACACCAGTGCCACTGCCACCAGCCCCACCCCTGTCAGAGCTTCTGCGTGGCTTCTCAGAGAGTAGCTCCTTCCTTAGGCTGGCTGTGGTTTGCAGTGCATCAGGGCTCCACATTCTGAGTATTTGCATAGCTAAGGGAACCTGGCCTCAGGTCTCAGGCCTGAAACCTGGAGCTGCAGAGTGACAGGCCAGCTCCTGATTTCTAATCCCTCTCCTAAAACTTGTAAGTTTGCTTTCTGTAATGGTAGTATTTAAGGATATTTGAGTGTTAGCTTAGAAAATTAGGACTTTACTGTTTCTATGCTGAAATGTAGCACTGTTTGCTTCGTTTCATCCATTAGTATTGCTAGAAAAGCAAAATAGGAGCCCTGTCTTTCTAGAATCATAGTATTTAATAGCTGGGAGGGATCTTAGCTATCAGTTAGTCCTTTCTCACTGTGCAGACCAGGAAACCAAGGATCAGAGAAACTGGGTGAAATGCCCAAGGTCATACCTGTTGGTTACTGTGGTGGTTGTGCAGGTTGGTTCCAAAGATAGTGCAAAGGCTGAAATCATTTATAGTGAAGATTATTCTGTACATGTCCTTGAATTGGCCATAAGTATAGAATACATGGTATACAACCCAATTCAGTAATATTTACTTTTAAATACGAGAGAGGGAAGAGAGAAAGATAGGTTTTTAATTGCATGAGAGGGTGGGAAGGGAAGGGGGGTGGGTTGAGAATTGTAGATGGACTTAAGTCAGGTGAGTACACGTGGTACAGCGACTCTATTATGTGCAGTGCCAGAACTCGGAACGCCCATCTTCCAGGCCTTTCTACTGACTCAGGCTGCATCTCACACCAAGAAAGTCAGGGTGGTTTTCAAAGTCAACGACTGCAGTTGTTCCTCACAAGTGCTTTTGACTAAACAAAGAGAAGCCTCATTTTTCTTAAGCAAATCTGTTTATTGTTTTTTTGGGTTTTTTTTTGATTGCCTTCTATTGTTTCGTTTTTATTTTCCCCTATAATTTGCTTCTCAAACATTTTAGAGTGCCAAGGAACTCACCTTAGGTTTACAGACTATCCACGAGGTGGCACTGTTGTTCTCAGTTTTAGAGGAGAGCTCAGAGGCAGCCCTTTTTCTCGGGGAGTGCAGCCTTGGAGAAGAGAGAGAACAGATGAGTATGTGTTATGTATATACATATGGTTAGCATAATTGCATACAATTCCGTTTGCATTACAGCGAGTTTTAAGGAATTGTCCATATCTCTGTTAAAGTGGAATTTTGTGGTATTGAATATTACATGAAATGAATGGACCATTGGCTGGGACGGGGAAATATTTTTGTTGAAATGCTATTTGTTTTAACAGGATTTGATCTGAACATATATACATATGTCAGTATATATCACACATGTGAATCTAATAGCTGGGGACAAGCTGGCCACGTTGTTATGTTAGTTAGTCTCTAGTAGATGTGGATTAAACCTGCCATTCGTCCTTCACACAGACCCAGACTTAAGAGCACTGGGGGAGAAACAGGTCCACGTGTGTATTCCCACTTCAATTTAATAATGTGGGTCAACTTGCTAAATCCAAATGCTAGTTTGGCGTTTAACTTTTAGTGTATATGATTTTAAGTTTGAGTTTTCACTCTACTGAAACTGACAGTCAACTTAGGACTTCTTTTGATTGTGAAAATCATTAATTCTATAACAATTGTCTATGGTTTTGACTTTTTGATGCTTCTTACTGAGACTGTTGTACCTGTCAGTATAGGGAAAATGGAAAATGTTTGTGGTCTCTGGCTCCTTTTGGTTCAGTGGAAAAAGTGATAATTATGATATGCTTTTCTAAAAATCATGGTAAATGTTTAGTCTGCAATGTCAATTTCTGCAGGCTAACTTTGTGGTTTGTAAGAACTGTTGTTAAAGGGAAAATTTATACCATTTGAAGTAGAGGCAGATTGTACTTCAAAAAGGATGATAAACATTGGTGATCCATTTGGTGAGGTGTCTGAGCAATTAAAAATTTTGAAGCATTTGGCTTCTTGGCAATGGTTTATTCATTTGTCTTATCCCCAAGTAAGGATGATAAATCATCATGGACCGTACATGTGACAGACTAGACCAAAGGTCTTGGGAGATGTGGAAGCACCGGAGCATAGCTAAGGCTTCAGGCTGGATGCAGGGCCAAAGACCCAGCAACAAAGTGGAAAGAGAGTGGTCACGGGATTTAGACGGCCCTGCAGTGTGAATCCCAGCGCTGCACCTAATGGCTATGTGAGCCCACTTTTCGAAACCTCAGTTTCCTTGTCTGTGGGAATACTACTACTTCTATATTGTGAAGATCAAAGAATGGATATAATATGCCTGGCATCTGGTGGGTATTCTGAGGATGGTAGCTTGAACAACAACAACAAAGCCCAGAGAGTCAGGAAACACCTGCTTCTGCAGAGGTAAGAAGATTTATTGCCAGGAAGTTTTAATTATTCACCCACTAATTTCCAGATCGATTCATCCTGACATCACATAGGTAGTGTGCACAGCGCTTTGTTGGCATAACAGCATCTTGGACTCTGACGTGAGCATCATTCTGCGTCATTTCTGTCCAAATCCTTAGGTCAGTGTATTCCGAGGTAAAGGCATCTATTGACAGCCTGTTGCTGTCAGCAATTGCATTGATTTTTTGTTTTGTTTTTTAAAGGTATCTAACTTCAAATTTTATAACTATATGGATCTGTGACTAGGAAGGGGGAAGGGACAGCAGGGGTGGGTGGGGAGAAGGAAGTTTCTTTGCAGCTGTTCTTTGAAATGCGTTTCTAAAATAATAAAAAGTTTCTGTAATTGTATGATGTAAGCAGCTGTGTTAGAACTGGCTATAGTCAAGGGCATTGAACTGACATTGCACATTTGAGTTTGATTTTGATACAGTGTTTTTTACATATTGAGCTTTGAAACTTGTGCCTTTTTAATTGTTTTAATTATTGAAATTTCTCCAGACCTTCATCTGGTGCCTATGATTAGCAACAGCAGCACTTCTTCAGCATTGTGTGTGCAGTATTCTGCCGTGTTTTCTGAGGCCATACTGTGTCCCCTTGTTGCCTTGGGAAGGGGGGTGATTGTGGGATCGGGGAGTCTCAGCACCATAGAGTAAATGAGAGCCAGACGTTGGTACTTAAGAAAATACCTAGTTTTAACACCTCAAAGCACTCTCTAGCCCTGGCAAATGGACCACCTCATTCAGTGACTTCTTTGTCCCCCATCTGCTTGAAAGCAGAAAGTTGCAAGCTCAGCATGGCTTTTGGGGGTAGCTCTTAGGTGCTCCAACAGGAGTTGTGTGATTCCTGTACTTCCAACATTTAAGGGGATATGAGACTTCTAACCAAGATACTAGAGGGGGCTTAGCGCTTTGCCAAAGAAGGTGTGCAAGGTTTTCGCTCAGGTAATTACAAAGAAGAGGAACTCTGTTTAGCTTCCTTGACCAACAATCTCAGCTAAGGAGGTTTGGAGACGAGGGAAGGAGAACAGAGACGGAAACTTACCGAGTACCTGCTCTTCTTCATAACCTCCTCTTCAACTTCCCAGCCAGGTGAGCAGGTTCCTTCTCTACAGAATGAAGGTACTGAGTACCTAGCTCAGAGGGCTGTCGTGCAGACCGTATGAGCTAATCCATCTCAAGCATTTAATATCATGTCTATTTTATGGAAGACTGAGATCCGGAAAACTGATTTACTTCAACCCAGGTTACCTGACTTTACAGCAAATGCGTTTTCCAAGAGACGAAAACATGCTGCCTCCTAGAAGGATGAAGTGAATTAAGGATTATCCAAAGGAAAGAAATCAAATTTCATAGATATCACTGAACTGTTGCTGAATTCGAGTGATGGCCTTTGAAGGAGGAGGAAATCTGTGTTAATGATCCTTCTGCAGAAATGCACTGAGAGCCCAGTGGGGAGCTATTGAGGAGGGAAAATCAAAGAGAACTAAAAGGGGTGTCATTGCTGTAAAGCAATAGTTGCCAGCGTGTCAGAATTACGCAGTAGAACCTCTTAAAAATACAGATTCCTGGGCTCACCACCTAAAGATTCTGATTAAGTATATCAGAAGAATGTCCAGGGAATCTTTTTGTTGCTGTTGTTTTTAAAATCACTAACCCTGAATGATTCCTGTAAAACCACACAGGCTTCTGAGAATGAGCTCAGAGAGCACCAGATCAGGCAATTCATACAGAGACAACGGGGGTGTTGCAGACATCAGGGCCCGAAAAGGCAGCTGCCTAATGCATTCTCCTTGGCTATTTGTTTCATCTGTCAGAGAGCAGAAGAGGACTCATTGGGAGGCGGGCTTGGGCAGGGAGGGTCTTATAACAGGAGGATTTGGTTGATGATATGGAAGTAATGTACACCTTGAAAAGTGACTGTGTTCTAATATCAAGTGTAGAACTAGAAGATAGTCAGCTAAGTACCCCAGCATTAGAAAAGTTCAGAGAGGATAAGTTAGCCCCTGGATAGAGGTTCTAAAAGATAACATAGATTAAAGAGGGCTGAGAGATTCTGAAATTTGAAATTTTGATAAATACTTAGTTCCAGCAGTGGGGAGGCCTAAGTAGAAGCTCCTGTGATTATCCATAGATTTCTCGGATTATAGATAAACATGGGCAGAAAGATGGAAGAAAGGGGCACATAATCATGTAGCTACACAAAAAGGTAGCCTCAGCCTTTGAGAGTGGTACCAAGGCAAAACCCGGAATGAAGTAAAATTGTCCAAAATGGTGACGTAATCTGGGAGAGTTGAAAACAAAAAAAAGTCAACTGTTCAGAGCACAGTGTGAAGAATGAAAGGATGGTATTCTTGGAACCAGTGGTATAGTGATAATAAAAAGAATCAGCATATTTCACTCCGTACTGAACTTTATTTTCTTTCCCCACTAAGAATAATAGTTTTAAAACCAAAAAGGATGGAAAAATTGTAGTCCAATAAAGTTATGAAGATATTTCGGAAACATACAACTTGTGCAAACAAGTAGACCTAAAAGCATTGCATGCCAGGATAGTGACAGAAGCTGTAGTTATGATTTTCAGAATTGTGGGGCATTGAAAAGTAATCGTAAACCACGGGCAGAGCTCCTGGGTAAAGTTGTGCCCTTCCAGCTCGTCAGCTGTGTTTGGTAATCCTGCATGAAAGTACCGGAAGACGATTGATGGGCAGATTCCCTGGTTCTAAGAACTGTGTATTTGGGGGATATTAGCTGGTAAATTTGATGTTACACTCAAGCAGAATTCTTAAATGGATTATCAAAAGTTAATTAGCAGCTGAAAAGACTATGTGGGTTTGTGTAAGCCTAGAAGGATATAAACAGAATGTTAAAAGCCATCTCTGAGAGGTGGGAGTTAGGGATTCAAAATGTTTTGCTTATGTGCATTTTGTAATATTTTTATAATGAACGTGGGTTATATTATATGTTGAAAAGCAGCTAGTGCCGACTTGTAAACAGAAAATGCAATATCAATTTTATGTAGTAAGCTTTAGCAAGGAGACACACAGGGCAACCAGACCAATCCACCTGATTTTGTTTTTGGTAAAATTACCAGACTGGTAGGTCAGAAAAAGCATGGAAAGGTGGTCAAAGTTTCTCCAAATATCCCTGAGGACTGAATAGAGAGGTTTGGGCTGGACAGTGGTACATCCAGATGGTTACAGAGTGACTCAGTGTTGGCACCTCGTGAGTATTTAATGAATGGATCAAGGGTAGCCTGGAGGGAAATATCTAGAATCATGGGTGCTGTCCTTGGTTCTGACCCATTTAACATGTTTGCCCACAAACTTGGGAATAAATAAAGAATTACTCCATTTGCCTACCATCCAGATCTGATGTGGAATACCCAGTCTTCTGGATGGCAGCATCAGAATTCTAGAGGCTGAAATGGGGCAGCCAGACAAAGCTTTAAAGGGGAATTCCAGTAAGGACAACTCCTACACCATGCTGACCCCCACCTCTCCAAGTAGCGGAACAAATACAGAATTAGCAGGAATTGCTTTGATAGATGTTCGGGGTGAGAGGCCTAGGATTGCGACTTGCTGCCGTGTTAGGCTACTGTGCTAGGACTATTAGGTGAAGGCAGTGTAAACTTGGGCTGCACTTACTGTAATTTAATGACGTGCCAGAAAAGACAGTGGTCCCAGCGCAGTCCTCATTATCAGAACATAAACTGGGTATTCGATCTCCAAGTGGAGGAGAAGTAGTACACGAAGGCCTGTAAACCGTAATCAACAGTGGAAATAGTCATTCTTAGAGTTGCAGCAAACCTTAGTTTGTGAAGCATTTTTTGTGCATCAACTCATTTTGATATTGTCAAGATGGGGCAGGGATTACTATCCTCACTTTCTACAGGTAAGGAAAATGAGGCTCTGAAAGTTGAACGATTTACCTGTACCCTGCTAAGTCAGTGCTACTGTACTGCTTCTATTTATCTTGAAAAAGAAAACACACGTTAAGCTTGTATGGTGCCTTGTTGTCTTTAAAATCTTTTCCTAAAACTCATTTGACTCTACCAATAGAGTGAGAAAGGACAGTTATTACTAGTGCTTACCACTGTATATGGTAAAAAACCAAGGGGCAGGGATGTTTCAGTATTTGTTTCGTGTCAGAGAACTGCTACGCGATGGACCTAGACTTGAAATTGGGACTTTCTGCCTGTGTGTTTACTCTGCCCAGCGCTGCACAGAATAGGCCTGGGGAGGACCTTGGATTTCTTGTAGCTGCAGAGGACGTGCCTGGAACCACAGGATGGGAGTTTATAGGCGGCCACAGAATTGACCATAGTGATCTTGTGTGTGAATGTTGGGCAGAGGCTGAATCTTGGGTGTCGTTGGGAGGACCCTGGCAGTGTGTGGGATAAACGTTGTAAGCTTCTAGAATTTGTAGACACGTGGCTCTTGCTTTGGAGAATTTTGCCTCCACAGACAGAGAAATAATTGACAAACCTACATCTAAGTACACCTGACTAACTCTTGGATTGTCATTTAACTTTTTATAAGCTTTTAAAGATGTCAGCGTTACACTTTTTTGTCTCCTTAGCCCCAAGGGATTCACACCGGTCATGGATTAGTAGGATGATCTGTTATGAGAGACAGTAAATCAGAGGGGAAAGACCAGGAACCCTGGATAAAGAGATTGGGGAGTTCTCCTTTTGGCTTTACTACTCTGGAGTTGGGAAACCTTGAGTGCTTTACCTCTCTGTGCCTCGTCCATAAAATGTGGGGCAGCCTTGGCCTATAGTGGTTTTCAAAGAAAATGAAATAACTCTTTTATCGTAATATCTGACAAATCTAGAACTTTCCAGATCAGCTTTTATACACGGTAACTGTTGGCCACCAATCGTTTTATCTTAAAAAATCAGAACCACAAAGAAGCATATAGGTTTACACGCGCGTGTACGTGCATACCCGCCCGCCGATCACTACTCCTCAAGTATGGGGCCTGGATCAGGATTTCCTTATTCCCCTGACCCTTTCGGAAATGGTGACTGGTACATTTCCACCTCCCTTCCCATTTCTTCATTGTCTTTTCTGTTTTGTAGAGCAAGGCCTAGATCACATAGCAGAAAACATTCTTTCCTACCTGGATGCCAGGTCTCTGTGTGCGGCAGAGCTGGTCTGTAAAGAATGGCAGCGGGTGATCTCCGAAGGAATGCTTTGGAAGAAGCTGATTGAACGAATGGTGCGCACTGACCCACTATGGAAGGGGCTTTCAGAAAGAAGAGGGTGGTAAGTATGGGGGTTTGTTTGTTCCTTTGGGGGAAAAAATGTCTTTGACCTCGGGTCAGTTTGATTACTCAAGAAACCAATTATACTTGCCAGATGTGTTGGCCTATTTTAAACAAGCGGAGAAAGATGAGTGGTCAAGAGTTGGGAGAACAAAAGTTAAAGCTGTTAGAATTTTTCCTTCTGATATGTAAATTTCCTTTATAGTTATTAACTGTTAGGAAGTATTGTATAGTTTGAGTGACTAGGCTTTTTAAAGCTATGTATTTATGCCTTTGCTTTCACGTTTTTCTTGGGTGGTAATACCATTAGCAACAGATAGATAAGAAAAAAGAAAATATGAAAAAGTCAAATAATGCCATTTTGCTATTTGTTAGTGTTGCTGGTTGCAGATAATGGGAGGCACAGCAGGCAGGCTTTTTTAGAGAAAACCCTGAAGTTAAATACAGCTTGATCGCGCTGTACACGTCAGTAACCTGGCCCAGTTAGCACAGAGAAAGAAGTACAGGGGGTCGTGGTGTGAGCGAGGGTTAGGGCTGTGTTTTCTTTATGGGAGGAAGTTTGATGTGTCCTAAGTTCGATTTTCCCCAAAGCTACTTTAGCACTTTTTGTGAAAATACAGAATGAAAGGCTGGATATTGTGTGCTGGGTGTTCTGAAAAATCAAAGGCCAGGATCGTGGTAGAGAGCTGTATAAATTGAAGTAAACTTGTGTCTCACGTGTTTAAACTCAGCCATCCTGCTTTTGACTTGCTAAAGCTCAATGCAAGTCAAAAGACTTGAGTGATACAGTATCTTTGTAAGCACCACATTTAAGTAAAATTCACCCTTTCATGTGCAAAAATGTAACATCTGTTTGTTTTTATTTGCCAGGGATCAGTACCTGTTTAAAAACAGACCCACAGATGGCCCTCCCAATTCATTTTATAGGTCATTATACCCAAAGATTATCCAGGATATAGAGGTAACTTTATGATTTATCTGTTTTATGGGCTCTTTGTGTCTTGTTCTCAACTTTTTATGTTGCCGTGGAGTGTTCTGTTGGTCTAAAATCACGGAACAAGTCAAAATTTTTTAAGCTAAACTCTTGGAACAAATGTGTCACATTCTATATAATCTGCAGCTATTCTCTGAGTAGATAATGTCTTTATGTAAAAAATGAGCTAACTTTTCTAAAACATGAAATGCTTCTGCAAGGCTGCTAGTTCATTAAAATATTTTTCCAAACTCCAGGGCCCCGTTTTTCAGGTAAGCAGTTTTACATCGCTGAGCCATATCTGGAGAACTAGAGAAGGCACAGTCTCGGTTTCCTCTGTACGTTTCCCACAATTTTGTATAAAAAAATGATTCATATATGATTGTAAGCAATAGTTAAGTGGGTTTTATAGAGCAAATTATGCTTCTGGACCATTTTGGATTTGAGTGTAACTTCATCAGACCAGTAAAACTCTGTAAACTTGATGAGAAACATTGGAGATGTTTGATATTGTTCATGTGTTCTAATTAGTTCAGTTTTATTGTTTAGCCCTTTTCCTTGAACCAGGAAAGACACGCACAGGCATTTCTCATTAACTCTTTCACATGTGTTCTTGGCAGGTCCTGGTTACTTCACTATTTCCTCCTTGGCAGAAAAATTTAGCCTTCTCTAGGCAATGCTGTATCACCCATAAAGTTATACTCAGTTTCCCAAACGTGAAGTAATCCTGTCCCCCAGGTGATAGACATAAAAGTTCTTGTGCCAAAATTCATTAATGGAGAAACATGTGCTTTTTTGGAGGGTTCTCCTACCTCCCTCCTTTGAGGCAGATGTGAACTAATGGAATCATTTGGTTAACGGTAAATCTGAATGTGACTGGAATATCATTATTTAAAGCACAAACCCTTGTCTTGGGTATTCTGCTCCCTAAAATGAGCTACAAAGTAACCTTTTAAGGATGGTTAAATAATTTAAAACTTCTGCCAGACAATCATAAAGCTTAGGGATTAACTGATCCATTGGCAAAACTTTGAATAAACTGCTCCGACAGTATTAGTAGCTGAGACCTAGTGTTAACTCGAATCTTGCGTTGGTGTGTGTATTCCAGGGAGCGGGGCTGTCTCTTAACCCCAGACCGTTAGTGCTACTAAGACGTCACTTGTGTACACATCTTAGAAACTACTTTCTGTCCCCACGCCAGTTATTCTTTACAAAGTATCTCCAAATGCCCTTGAATCATTTAGTAAATCCTCTGTTATGAGAAGGATGATGTTTAGTCAATCATTAATAAACAGGACTTTTGGAACAACTTTGATTGGGTTGAAGATTTGGCGACACGGATTATTTTATCTCCATGAGGACTTTTGCAGTTGACAGTATGAACTCCGTATTCTGTGGCGTGACAGTCTGTGACACCACCTACCATATCCATTTCCTCAGGCTGAAATAATATTTTTCAGTTAGCGAAGGAGGCAGATGTGAGGGAAAATAGAGCTATGGGGGAAAACCTGATTTGACACACAAACCTCTATCATGGTGGTCTAGCCAGTGGTTCTTAAGTGTGGTTTGGGAAAAGCCACTGGTTGGCCACAAGGGTCTCCTCCAGATTTTTGTGGGCTAGATCTCTTAGTGTAAGGGATGATGTTTTATACTTTGGTATATTCACTAATGGTAATAATAAAAAAAAATAATGTACTATGTATAGAGCGTTTACTTGTGCTAGATACCTGGTTAAGCATTTTATAATACATTTTCTCACTTAACACTCCGGACAATACCTGAGTAGGTCATGTCCTTATTAAAGGTGAGGAAACAGCTCAGCAAGGTTAAATAAATTGCCCAAGATCACACAGCTAGTGAATAATAGAGTCCGTGATCAGCCTTATATTCTTCTGTTACACCACCTTTTCTGTACTATATATAGATCACCGGTACCTCATCAAAAGAGTTCTTTGCCTCTGTTTTGGGAGTGTGTTTTATTCTGTTCAGGGTGGGCACACAGGTAGAGAGCTGTGTCAGTAATCCATGCATGGATCAAACAAATGAGAAGCTCCTGGGCCTCAGTCTTGCCTATAAGGCTGATACGAGACCCTCATAAGCAGAAGATAATAATTACAAGTACGGTCTTCTGAGCCCTTGCAGGGTACCGTGAACTATGTTGTGTGACTTACATAGATTATTGCATTTAATTCTTACAACAAGGTACATATTATCCCCATCTGTAATAAGGGGAAACTGAGACTAAGAGAAGTTTTAGGACTTGCTTTATAGCTATGGGATTTTAACTGAGGGCTGGCTAGCTCTTAGTGGTGTTGTTTGTCACTTTCAAAGTGGACATTTTAAGAAGTCAAGGAGAAAGAGGTATGTCAGTATATGCCTCCAGTCTTCGAGGTGATGCTCTCATCTTTCTCCAATTGTGTGAGTACTCAGTGTCCTTGACTGTGACTTGAAAAAGGGCATGAGTTAAGATAAGATGAGTGGGCTTTGTTTTAGTCCAGTGATGGGACAGGTGGTGCTTTAAAGGGTTTTAATTAAGCACATTGCCAAAAGATAAATTACACCCTGAATGTCAAGTGGATGTTTGTGTGCCCCTCCCCTCTTGCCCACACACAAGCTGCAGAGTATCTGTGCTTTTGTTCCCTGTGTACTTTGCAAGGTTGCCCGTTCACAGCACCTTTTTCTTTTTTTCCCACAAGCTCTAGTTCATGTGCTGCCTCCTGTCATCTCTCTGTTCCCAGATTTGGTTCTGATGAGCAGGTGACCTTACTCTTCCGCACTGACCCACCAGAAATTGGCTAATTTTTAAAGAAAAGTCGAGAACCTGGCTTAGTGTGGCCAGCCCCTATGATTCAGGAAATGAGGATGTAAGAAATGAAGTCTGGGGAGAATCAATAAGAATTCTTAGCTTTCTGTAAAGGTTCATCTCTCAGTGTATTCTTGCCGCAGAGCGGGAGAGGGGGGTGGGGGGTTTAGAGTGCATCTGAATTGTGAAGGAATACCTGGGAAATCTGAGGCACGTTCCTAAAGGAAGCAGCTATATTTCCTTTGCTATCTAGAGTCTTAATTGTTATTACCATCAGTCATTATTAATGATGAGCTTACTATTAGGTACTTCGTTATGGTGATTTAACTTAATCCTCATTGTCAAAACGGAGATTCTTATAGTTCAAAGCCCATGCTCTTTTCACTCTACCACACCCTCAAGTGTCTCTCAACAGAGAGGGGAGTTGTTACAATACACTCAGTCAGAGTTCTGATATCTTGAACTTGGATTTTTCCCTTTTGCCATTTCAGTGCAGTGGCAAACTTTCGTGTGATATGCCTTTTTCCTCCTTTTATTCACCGGATTAAAGCCTTTGAAGCACTCTCCTTGGAATGGGCCACTGGTAAAATGATGGTGTGTTCTATCACACCTTTTAATAAACCACATTTTATTCACAGAAAGTGGGGAGCTTTTTTGTGGTTTACAAACTTGATATTAACATTGTCCTGACCAGAAAATGCTGAAACTTGCCCACCCACCCAGTTGTGTTTAGGCTTCTAAAAATAATGTTATTCCTCCATACTCAGACATCTGTTTTCACTCTATTGCCAATTTAAATGCCGCTGTATACTCTGTGTATCATGGCTACTTTCCCAGTATTTTGAAAATTTGCACAGGGTAAGGGGATTTTACAAGTTCTCAAAAACACGAACTATTTCTCTACAGTAGCCACACCACATGATGTCGAAGTGAAATGGCAGGTATCTGCATAATTACAGGGGTGCACCTGTGTGTGCTCTGTGTGCCTGCTGCTGAGCTTCGTTGGATTTCATTTGAAGGCTGAGCCCTTTCCTGGGAGGGGTTGGGGAGGGCTCGGGCTCAGCATTCAGTATCAGCCTAGACGGAGGCCACCATTCCCGGCGGTTGGGTGAGAAGATTTTTTTGGTCCGTGTTCTCCACAAACAAGGAAGAACATTCCCACTGCCATTCGTAGGCCCTGTGATAAGCACTTCCCAGGTGTCATCTCATTTGATTCTTAACAGCTTGGAGGAAGCAGATATTGTTTTCCCATGTTTACAGAGGAGGAAACTACAGCTCAAAAGTCCAAGACATTTGCCAAAGCTGCTAATTGACCCAGGTGTTTTCTACCACAATGGGTTGCCTTCCATTTTTAAGGGTCTAGTTTTTCTAAAAAAGACCTGGCTTATAAGCATTCTAGTAAGAGTTGAGGTCATGAAATAAGGTGGTAGGTAGTATTTTGGGCAGACATAGTCAGCAGGAAGCGCTGCTTTCTTTTGTGGGTGGCCTTGGGAATTGAGAAGATTGAATTAGGAATTAGACGGGTGGCTGTGCAGCAAAGCAGGCCCCTCCCTGATCTGGTTTAGTGTCTCTTTCCTGGAATTTTGAGACAAACTACACTTGTTTGGGGATTAGGGAACCTAGTAATTTTTAAAACGGCCCTGAGTGGGACCTCTAAAATGATCCATCAAGAATTATTTGGCAAACTTTCTCTTTTAAAATTCAGACGTGTGTTAGGAAATTAGGCTCTTTCTAAGCATTGAGAAGCTAAGCCATTTCCTAACTTCCATTTGACTTAGAATGAAAGCCTGTTGTCTAGCAGAGCTTTTGAGAGGTCCTGGCGACTGGCTCTTGTTTAAGAGCGGGAGGTGGAGAGCCTGGCTCAGCCTTTCCACTGGATGGTGGTCTCTGTCCAGATGCCCTGGGGTGGGTGTGTCACAGGCTGACTGGTCTTGCCTCAGCTCCTCTCTGCTGTACGGCTTTAGGTCCAGCAAAATAGAAGCAAGCCACCCAGTTCTAGAAAATATCTCAGAGGAGAGAGAGAGAGAGAGCATGTGGGAAATTCTTTTTGGTACGGGGAGTCCCCCACTCCTTCATTTTATTTATTTATTTATTTATTTATTTATTAAATTGGGGAATATTGGGGAACAGTGTGTTTCTCCAGGGCCCATCCGCTCCAAAGTCATTGTCCTTCAATCTAGTTGTGGAGGGTGCAGCTCAGCTCCAAGTCCAGTCACTGTTTCCAATCTTTAGTTGGCAGGGAGTACAGCCCACCATTCCATGTGGGAATTGAACCGGCAACTTTGTTGTTGAGAGCTCGTGCTCTAACAAACTGAGCCATCCAGACTTCCCTCCAGAAGCGCAGTGGCAACTCGTTGTCTTTAATCTAGGTGTGGAGGGCGCAGCTCACTCGTGGGAATCAAACCAGCAACCCTGTTATTCAGAGCTCACGCTCTAACCAGCTGAACCATCCAGCTGCCCCCACTCCTTCATTTTAAATTAAAAAAAATTTCAAATTCCCATGTGATAGTAAATGGGCTTTTTCTATTCATTGAAATATACAGAGTAACAAAGCTACTTACTGATTCAATAATATTTAAAAAATAATTGCATGTTTTAAAACTAAGAACAGCGATACGAATTTAAAGAACACCTGATGCGCGTGTGTGACATGTTACACCTTCATCTTTGTAGTAGTTCGGGTTTATAGCAGCAGCTCTGGGCCCCCAGAAGATGCAGCCTGAACATCAGTAATCATTGCCAGGAGTCCCGGGCCATAAGTAAGACTTGTTACCACTATGTCTGCCTCCTAAGGCAGCATTTTCCTGGTGTGCTTAGCATGCCGAGGTGTGTCAGTCACTATCTGTCTGAAAAACTACCCAATTTCTCTAAATGATTCTAAGCACTGAGTTCAGTTTAAGAAATTCTTTATATTCTGGACACCTTTTTAAAAAGTTGCTTATACAGACAGATCTGCTGCTGACCTTTATAGAGGTAGCAGGGTAGGTGGATGAAAGTTTTTTGATTTTGCAATGTGCTTTCATGTCTGATGTTTACAAACTCACTGGAGGCGACGCTGCTGGCCCAGAAGCTCTGACTTGGTAGCAGATAGGCAGGCGAGCATTTCCTTGCTCCTGGCATCTCCGTGGCACCTTGCTTGGGTGTGCCATCCTGCCCTCTGTCAAGGCTCTGTACGGGTGCTCTTGGAGAGGAGGGATTGTATTTCCAGGCTCCTGTGCTAATTACTGAGGCCAAAAGTGGTGAAACATTTTCCTTTTTAGATGTACGTTGTGTCAGTATCTCCAGTCCTCCATTTCTCTTTCTGTACAATGAAAACAGTAATCTTGGCTTCAAAGTTGTGATGACTAAATGAGCTGTAAACCGTGTAAAAGCACATAGCGTAGTGTTATGAAAGCATAGTACCTAGCACATAACATACAGTGACTTTTAACATTTTAGAGCAATACAGTAGCATACTGTCTTCAAAAAAGGAGGAAGTATGGTTTGTTAGATGTCAGCAGAGCCAGTAATTAAGTTCTTATCATGAATGAAGATGAGATTTATCTCTTTTCTTCAGCAAAGCAACTAATTAAACTTTTAGCTACTCATAATTCTACTCCGAGCTAATCTTTTAACCTATTACTACATCATGAATTCAGGTGTAAACAACTATCCTGATCCCTGTTGTCCCCTAATTTCAAGGATCAGGAGTTTACATTTTGGTTGTTCTTGGTGGAAACTTTATATCCTTTCTTCCTGAAAATCCCTCATATGCACTACCAGAGGTTAGGTCTTCCAGTGTGTTGGGCATGACCCACTTCCTCGTTCAACTTTGCCGGCTGGACTCATGCCACAGTAGTATTTGAATTAGGAATTAGACGGGTGGCTGTGCAGCAAAGCAGGCCCCTCCTTAAGTCCTGCAGCACTGAAGTTTTTAATCACTCATTTGGCACTTATATTTTATCTGGAATTGTTCCTGATCTTCTTACGTTCCGTGTTCACTGCCTGAACAGCTAGGACTATACTACTTTATAGACACTGCATATCTTAGTGGAAAAAGCATGGATTCAAGAGTCAGGAAGAACTGGGTATGACTTGTGTGTCCAAGCACTAGTTTTGTGGTCTCAGGCAAATTAAACCCCTTCCTTGTTTCAAAAAGGGAAATAATAAGAACTTCCTTCCAAGGTTAATACGTGGATCACTTAACTTAATAAACATATTGAGAGTATATCCAGTTCTAGACACTATGTGCCTAGATACTAGTGGTGCCTCCCTTGAAAGCATGCTTCCTGCTGATTATTTAATTCCGTGTCTGTCTAGCAGTTAATACCTGGAATATACTCGCATCTCAGTAAGTGGTGCATGAACGATGAAAGAATGAGACTCCAGGACTGAAATGTGCCATTCTTATTTTAAAGGAACTTCAGTGTGTTGGAAGATTAAAAATGGTTAGCAAATAAATTTTTTTCTATAGTAGTTGGCGTGTAGTAGTACTTTAATATCTTTTCTCAATGATCAAGACAATGCTTTGGATGGAAACGCAGATTGTCAGTATATGCTTGATGTTGGTGGTGGGCTTCTGCCAAATATTTTAATTGGCATTAGAGAGTGACCCAATGAGTTACTATTTATTTGTATGTTTTGGATGCAAATGGCATTCTTTAAACATACCGACTTCTGTCTAGGCCATTTTTTTTCAAACCCAACCCAAACTCATTGGAAATCCTATGATAGTTGCCAGACAGGCAGGGAACGTTTGAGAAAAAACATTGTTGGGCTAATGTCTTACTTGGAAATGAGCAGGATTCCTGTCTACAGACAGTTATGCAAACCAAGATGGGGTATCGGTGGTATGCTGTTTCTGGAAGCAGCGCCAAAGTCTGAAGCCTAATAGAATAGTTGATTCACAAAAACTCATCTGTTGCCTTCTTTTTCCCCTAGACTATAGAATCTAACTGGCGGTGTGGACGACACAACTTGCAGAGGATTCAGTGCCGCTCTGAAAATAGTAAAGGTGTCTACTGTTTACAGTATGATGATGAAAAAATTATCAGTGGCCTACGAGATAATTCTATTAAGGTGAATGACTGTATTTCACATGTATTATTTTTAGAATTGTGGTGGTTACATGTTAGACACGAGACATGACAACCTCGTCATTGATTCCAGATCGGTTTATCTGTTCCACTCAGTCTTGGCAGCGCTCAGTGGTTCTGAAGAACTAGGGGCAGAGTACTTTCCTGTACGAACACTAGACCCCTTCTCTAAACATGCTTTACTTTCTATTTTCTGTATTTAGGCGTGCGTAGAAATTATCTCAGTAAGAGCATTTTGAATTATTCTATCATTCACTTTTCAGTAGTAGATAAATGGGATTATTTCTCTGTATTTAATGTTTGATGGCGGATCTGACAGATTATTGTTTTACATTGTTTGTGGCTTATTTTCTCATACTTAAGAAAACATTGAGTTCTTTTTAACTATTTTTTAAAATTTTAATTTACATACAGGAAAAATCATTCGTTTTGGTGTAAAGTTCGATGAGTTGTGACAAGCACAAAAATTGTGTAACCGTAGCAGTAATGGAGATACAGAACAGTTGCCTCCCTGAAAGTTCCGTCTTTTGTAGTCAGCTCTTCCCATCCTTCCCCGTAGGCACTGGCCACCACTGATCTTTTTTCTTGTCCCTATAATTTTGCCTTTTCAAGACTGCCCTATAAATGGACTCATACATCATGTAGCCTTTTGAGTCTGGCTTCTTACACTTAGCGTTTGAGGTTCATCTGTGTTGTTGCGTTTAGCAGCAGTTGATTCCTTTTTACGGCTGAGTAGTATTCCATTTAATGGGTACGCCGCAGTGTCCTTATCCATTTACCTGCTGAAGGGCGTTTGTGTTTTCAGTTTTTCTCAATTACGAATAAAGACACTGTAACCATGCACGCAAGTTTTTGTGAGATCATAAATTTCAGTTCACTTGAGTAAAAACCTGGGAGTGGGATTGTTGACTCATGTGGCGAGTGTATGTTTTACCTGCCAAGAAACTGCCACGCCGTTTTCCAGAGTGGCTGTATACACCATTGTATATTCCCCTCAGCATGTATGAGACTTCCTTGTGTTCTGCCTCCTTGGCAGGCCGAGGCAGTCTCAGTTTTTTGATACTAGCCGTCTTAATAGGTATGTAGACATGTCTCATTTTATTTCCCCAATGACTGATGGTGATGAGTGTCTTCTCACTTATTTGGGTTTATTTGCCATCTGTATATTCATTGGTTCAGATCTTTTGTCCGTTTTTTAACTGGGTTGTTTGTTTTTATATTATTGAGTTTGAGAGTTTCTTCGTATATTCTGCATGCAAGTCCTTTGTTAGATGTATTTTGCAAATATTCTCTTCCACTTTGGGACATCTTTTCATTTTCTTAATATCTTTTATAACGCAGAAGATTTTAATTTTGATGAAATACAGTGTACCAGTTTTTTTCTTTTATGAATCACGCTTTCGATGTCATAGCAAAGAAGTCTTTCACTGAGCTTTTTGAATCTGTAAATTTATGTCTTTCATTCACCAAATTTCAGAAGTTGTGGCCATTACTTTTTCAAATATTTTTTTCTGCACCAACTTCCCCTTTCCTTTTGAGACTCTAACTACATAAATATTTGATACTGTCCCTCTTTTTTTTTCAGTCTTTTTTTTCTTCTCATTTACTGGTAATTTCTATTAGTCTATCTTCAAATTGACTGAATTTTTCATCTCTCATCTCTTATGCTATTGCCCCTCATTCAGTGAGTTTTTTATTTTGCGATACTGTATTTTGTATTTTCTATTTCTCTGCTGAGAACGTCTCTCTTCTCATTTACATCAAGTATGTTTATCTTTACCATGGAGTGTAGTTACAGTAACTGCTTTGAAGTCTTGACCACAACAACCTCTGGGTAATCTCCAGCTTGTCGTGGGTGGATTGTCTGTTCCCTTGAGAATTGATCACTTTTCTTGGTTTTTGTATGTTAAGTAAGTTTGGATTGTCTCTTGGACATGATAGACGTTGTATTGTAAAGACTATGGTTCTGCTAAAGTCCTCGGGAAAATTTGTGTGAGTGCGTTTTTTAGCAGGTGGTTGACCTAGTTAGTTAGGATCGGGACACAAGTTCTGCCTTGACATCAACAGAGGGTGCTGGAGAGGCGAGGTAGGGGTGACAAGGTTGGGGGTTTATTCAAATGTCTTTTCTGCTTTTCAAAGCCTTGTACTCCTTTGGGTTTGTCTTGGGCTTGCACTGCTCAGAAGGTGGTCTGAGACTTCATCAGCAGCATTTTAAATACCAGTTCGCGTTTTACAGCCTTCGTTATGCAGGTGCAGTCTATCCATTGTGTGCACAGCTCAGCCATGTGTTGTGTGGCTTTTCATAGAGAATTAAGAGATCCCTTTTTCCACATCTATCCTGTGGGGTTTCCCTAAGTCTCTCTTGCCCACAGGGTTCCTTTTCTTCAGGGCAGAGAAACGGGGTTTCTCTTGGAATTGTAGTTATCTGTGCCATTGCTCTGCAGTACATCTGCATGACGAGGGCCTGTCTTGGATCAAAGCCACGTGAGAAAGGAGGGGAAAGGGCCCTCCACATATTCTTTGGCCCCCAAGGATTCCTTTTTCCTGTCTTTCTGTCCGGAAAGAGTGGTTTCTCTCAGAGTTTTGACTGCCAATGCCGCTAGTTCACTGTGCAGTTCTCTGATCTGGACCCGCCTTTGGCCAAAGCCACAGTGGAAAGAAATGAGAAAACAAGCAAAAAGAATGATAAACACCCCCCTGTGGATTGCGTCTTCATATTTTTACTCTTCCATGATCCACTTGCTTTTTTCTCCCTCCTCCCCTCACACTTTTCAAAGTCCTTAGCTAGTTGCTTTTGTATTTGTCTCGAGTTTTTAGTTATAATCAGCTAAGTAGAGAGTTTGTAGTGAACATTCTCCATCCTGGCCCTGTTTTCTATATTGTTTTACTTGGGGTGAGTTAAAGATGTTTTTGGGGGTTTTTTTTTGCTTGTTTGTTTTTCATTTAAAAAAAATATAAAATAGTGGAATTTCAGTAATTCAGGTAACTTAGGGCAAACAGAACTCTGAATTATAGCATGTAAACAACCTGTTCCACTGGTTTCGTATATGTTTGGCATGTTTCCTTAAAGGTATTCTGTGGATATAAATCTAAAGGATGTCAGTTTGAAGAGTAATGCCCGTCAAACAAATTTAGAAAACACTGCATGCTGTGTATCTCCTTTGAAATTCATAGGGTACAGTAGCACATAAAGGCACTGAGAAGTCCTGCAGTAGAGACACCCAGTGTTTCCCAACTTCCAAAACACATTTGGCCACAGAACTCTATTTTTATGTAACTTATTGATTGCCCTAACCTGTAGCTATAAATATACTCTAGAAAGAGTGACATATGTTGCTGTTTAGTCTTGGCAGTTCTTTAAGGAATAGATAAGGATGGTTTATAAGGACCTTGTCAAAGCATAGGCTGGCCATGAGCTTGCATTTCATTTACGCTGGATGTGTTTCTAAAGAATTCTCTTAATGGCGGCACACCCAGGTTTAAATTAAGTTACATTTGATTTATAAGACAGAACACTCGAGCAGAAATGCACTTCAGAGCGAGCATCTCAACCGCTACATCCAGCCATCATTCCAGTGGTTGAAAACGTTTTGTGCTTCCTTCTGCATCAGTCCTTGATCACTGATCAGTCTTTCGAAATCACTGTGGTTCTACTAGGTCAGAAATTAAAAGCAAGCCTTGCTATTTTATAGAAAGTCCCTTAGCTGTCTATAGCACTGCAACATCTTGGCTGTTGGTAGTGAGCTTTAGGGACACTGCAAATTATGATACTCTTGCAAGGGCAGAGACAGTTCCACAGAATATATTTTAACCATCCAAAAGAAGGGAGAAAAAGAGCATTGAGAGTACAAAACTAACTAGTATTAACAATCTGCTTCCTTTTAATCTATTTTTTCTTTTTTAAAATGTATACTTGTTATGTCAGTATATAGACAACTTTTATTATACTTTTTAAAAAAACACTGTAATAAAGCTAGCTTCATATTTTCTCATTAAAAACTTCATAGTATACGTTGAAATTTTTCAGAAATGTTGAACATTTTTCAATTAAAAATTTTTGTAAACAGAATGGATTGAGGGGTATGCATTTTTAAAGGCATTGTTTTCCAGAGGGTAAGCCAGCTCTTCTGGTAGAGTTTACTTTAAAATTCCCCTTGTAAGGCTGTTAAGTATAATGAGTACAGTAGTGAGGGGACAGAGTAAACAAAATAGTACATCTATTCAGGAAATTATTCAATATTGCTTCTTTTCATTTCCCACCTGTTTGATGTTTAACTCTTATTTACTGTAAGCAGCTTGTGTTATGTTACGATTCAGAAAATAAGGTGAGACAAACATGTATCAGAACGTGAAATACTAAATCACTGTGGTTGGTCTTGTCTCAATAGATTTGGGATAAAACCAGCTTGGAATGTTTGAAAGTGTTGACGGGCCACACTGGCTCTGTCCTTTGCCTCCAGTATGACGAACGTGTCATTGTGACTGGCTCTTCAGACTCTACGGTGAGGTGAGTAATGTGACTTCACTGGTCTGCCACTCGTGTGCCTTCCACGGGGAGACTGAGATTCATCTTTTGTAATGTGCAGACACGTGCGCTCTGTGTGGTTTTGTAGGCTCTATTTCAAAACCACTGTTGGTGTAGGTGCATTTGAGCTAAGTTGGTAGGAAAGCTCGCTTTTGTTCAGGTCCTGTTCCCATTGCCCCACAGTATAGAGATGGCAACGTTGCTTACCTATAAAAGCACATTGCCTGGAATTCGGCTAGCTGTCTCCTCCTGGAGACCGTGCTCCAGAGCAGAGAAGAAGGCAGGTGTTCTAGGAGTGTGGAGGGCAGGAACCTACAAGTACTGGAAGAATCAGAACAGCTGTTGGCAGAGCCTTTTGAGGGCCACGGAGTGTGTGCTAGATGTTTTGTAGACTGTTATCCTGTTGAATTCTCACATCAGCCTTTCTAAGTAGGGAGATATTACCTTCTTTTTTTATAGATGTATTAGGGAACTGGGATCAGAGAGATTAAGTAATTTGCTCAGAGTCACAAAGTTAATTTTGAACCTTGAATTTGTGTCATTCAAGACTGACTTTATATTATGTCATCTTTCCAGTAATGGAGACACCAGTTTTCACATGCCAGCCCTGAGGCAGAGTGATGAAGCTGGGAATGTCAATGTCCCCGACCTTGTTTCCCCGAAAATAAGACCTAGCTGGACAATCAGCTCTAATGCGTCTTTTGGAGCAAAAATTAATATAAGTCCCGGACTTATTTTATTATAAGACTGGGTCTTATATAATATAATGTAAGGCCAGGTCTTATAAAATATAGTATAAGACTGGGTCTTATATTAATTTTTGCTCCAAAAGACGCTTTAAAGCTGATTGTCTGTGTAGGTCTTATTTTCTGGGAAACACGGGAGTAGATGGGAAGCAGTGATGGCTGCTGGGAGGTTGAGAGTAGAAAGGAAGCACTATTGGGATGTACCCCTAAACCACCGGAACACACAATCCCAATGGCTTTGGACTTCAGTGTGGTGAGGAGTTCATCAGAGCCTGGAGATCATACAGTGAAGCCTCAACTGGACTGCTGCTGGCTTGGGGAAGGCATGTCCTATGGCGGGGAAGGTGACGGCGCTTTTAGGCTGAGTCTGAGACTTGAAGAGGATTGTTGTACAGGCACACCTGAGGGATTGCGGTAGTCACCCGCATGCCTAATGTCCTTTCCCTGACTCGGTGCTTCCAGGCTGCTACTTCTGCCATAGGTCACGTCTCAGCCTTAGAAGCCCCAGTCTTTCCTCCTCTGTGTGAACTTATCCTCCTAGTAGGAGGTCTGGGTGACAGAAAGCTGACATGAAAGAGCTGCCCCTAAAAGCCCTATGTCTCAAGATGAACCAATTGGGAGACACTGGTTTGTCCATAAAGCAGCTGGGTAAATAGATGGGTGTGGGGATTGACTCACAGTCCATGGATTCAGAGGCCTGTCAAAGGTCAAAAAGAACCTTAAGCCTGGAACTGTCCTCAGTTACCCAGCCACCAAGTCTCCTTCCCCGGTCATCTCAAACTCCTTGCAAAGTCCATTTACTAGAAGAATCTTTTTTTGTTTGTTTGTTTTTTTCTGTCAACACAAGCCTGCAAACACCATCCCTGAATCCCTGACTATTCAATAAACCGAAAGCTGGGAAGTACCAGAATTGGCCTTCTTTTTTGAAACCATCCCAACACTCCTCAGCAAATAGAGAAGTTGCTTCGGTGGCTCCTTTTAAGCATATACTGAGGTGTCAGGTCCCATTCACCCAATCTAGGTAAAGGCCACACCTCCCAGCCTATTGCCAAGAATAGGCCCAGAGCACATATGCCAGAACCTTTTCCTGGTGGTCTCCTAATTAGCACTGTACTTTTGTCCTCTAGAGTCTGGGATGTGAATACAGGCGAGGTTCTGAACACGCTGATCCACCACAACGAGGCTGTGTTGCATCTGCGCTTCAGCAATGGCCTGATGGTCACCTGTTCCAAGGACCGCTCCATCGCTGTGTGGGACATGGCCTCTGCCACCGACATCACCCTGCGCCGCGTCCTGGTCGGCCACCGTGCTGCTGTGAATGTTGTGGACTTCGATGATAAGTACATCGTGTCTGCCTCTGGGGACAGGACCATCAAAGTAAGTCTGTCTGCAGTCAGAAATGATTTGCAAATATTTTCTTCCATCTTGTGGGTTGTTTTCACTTTCTTGATGGTGTTCTTTGAAATACAAAACAATTTTAATTTTGACGAAGTCCAGTTTATCAGTTTTTCTTTTTCTTTTGTGCTTGTGCTTTTGTTGTCACATTTAAGAGACCATTGCCTCATCATGGTCACAAAGATTTACTCATACATTTTCTTCCAAGAGTTTTATAGATTCAGATCTTACAGTTAGGTCTTTGATCTATTTTGAATTAAATTTTCATATATATAGTGTGAGGTAGGGGTTCAACTTCATCCTTTTGCATATGGGACATCTAGTTATCCCATTCAACTACAAATGCAGCTAGTAAAATAATTCTGGGCACTTTGGTTGCTTTGTGTCTCCTTTTTTGGCTTACAATATATTGTGTATCTATGAACATCTAAGTCTTGCAGATGGTTTCACAAAAAAGAGATTATTTATTCCACATTCATAATATTAGGAATGATGTGTCAAAACAAATGGAGCTGTTCAAGAAACTGTGCTGAAAAGAGGAGGATGTGAAAGGTGAAGCTTTTTCACATCAGTTACATTGAGTTTGACATGTCAACTGGCACGAAATACAAATCTGGCCCAAACTCTTCCCTGTAGGCAAATGAATGTCTGAACCATCCCGGAGATAATCTCTTTAAGAAGATCTCAAGGCTTGGAGACTTCACTTCTTTCTGTATTTCATTCTGGTTTTAGTACTCAGCAGCCTGGGAAATTTTATGCTGTCCAGCCTGGCCCCCTGCCTTCCAGCCATATTTCATAATCAAGTATTTTGATCATTCCTAGAAGCTCTCATATTTTTTTTTTTTTAAGGTATATTGTGAGGGGACTTTCCTGCATTCATTCTTAAAGAATATTGCTAATTTGTTATACACAGGTCTGGAGCACGAGTACCTGTGAATTTGTTCGGACTCTGAACGGGCACAAGCGAGGCATTGCCTGTCTCCAGTACAGGGACCGACTGGTTGTCAGTGGATCATCAGACAACACCATCAGGTGGGTAGAAGTTGGAGCGCCAACAGAGCTGGCTGCCTGATTTTTGCGTAGTGTTGACTCGTCTCCCAGTCCTGATGCTCAGAGACTCAGAGTCTTTGGGGGATGCTTCAGACAAGAAAACTTTAGGCAACTTTTATGAGTCTGTTTGGCTCTGCATTCTAAAGGGGGTAAACTGTGTATGCCCTGTGTGTTCTTCCAAGATTCCCCCAGTGCACAAGGTTTTATAACCCAAGAGCACTTAATACCAGAACACTCAGGACAGAAGAGGCTCCAGGTGACTCTGCTTTCTCTTACCTGCGTGCTCTGGCTCCCTTCCTTCCTCAGAGATGGGCGGGGACTTTATCTGTCTCTCCCAAGGTGCCTGTGGTCATTTATTTTATTTCCCTTTTTTCTTCCCAACACTCAGTGTCCTTGCTTTTTAATAACTATGACTATCCTTAAACATTTTATATCTTATTAAGAACTTGCCTTAAATAGCTATTTAATTATCCCAAGTCATTTTCCCACTGTCCCAATATATGCTAGCTTTTTTATAACCAAATTCCCTAATGTTTGGGCAGAATGAAGATTGGGCTCAAGATTATTTCAGAGAGGGAGGGAGGGAAGGAAGAAACGACGGGAGGGAGTGGTGGAGGAAGGAAGGAAAGATGGAGCTGTAACTGCTATAAATTTTCTTTATCATTTTAAGTTTTAAGATATTATAAAAATCAATTTTGTACTTGAATCTTGGTTCTGTTGTGTTATTTAGTATTTCAGCAATAAAACAATCCTTAACTTCTTCATTGGAGTTGCTGAGGTTTTACGAAATAATAATGTGTATTGCTCTACAGTTTATCGACGGGCAGCCCTTTGGAGTCCTAGTGGCGGTGCCGAAGGACCGTTCACAGTAGATTAGAGAAGCCATCGTCACTGGCAGTCAGGAGATTTGCTGAGGGTGGTTGTGGTAAAATATTCATTAGCTTGTATGATAGGAGCTACTGGTGGAGAGGCTAAGAAACGGTCATTGTAGCATTCATTTGCTAACTTTGTTTTATGCATATTTGCTGTGACCTCTTTTTGCAAGTAATGTAGAAAAATCAATAACAGGAAAAAGCTCTTTATTTCCAGAATTGTATATAAATCATATACAGAGAAAAGGCTGGATGTAGTCAGTGAGCTTGTATTTCCAAGACACTGCACATACCTAACGAGAGTCTCCCATCGTGACCTTGCAAACTGGACAACCCCGGTGTGCAGTGTGTATGTAGGAAGGGGTGTCCCTGAACCTCATAGGAGAGGGGACCACCATTCTGGTTCTGACCTCATGGGCTTGGCTAGAAGTACGTGGGGGGGGGTCGAACTCTGGCTGTATGTGTTCCCCCCACGCCGCAGCCAGAACACACTTTTTCTCCTTTACTGCCTGCAATCCCTAGCTCCCCCAGAAAAGTCCTTCCTAGACCATTTGGCTACATAGTTTCATCAACTCAGAGACATCAAGAGAATGTCTAGGAACTAAATATAATTGAGGTTTCCTGTTTGTTGACCTTATTTAAATAGTAACACACACATGTGGTTTTTAAAAGTTTCAAACTACATGAAAGGAAATACAATGAAAAGTGAGGCTTCCTCCCAAGTTAGTGTTTAAAAACACACCAATGTCCTAAATGTTCGTATGTATCTTTGTATGTGCATAGTGTGGACTTGAGAGTGCGATATTTAGAAATAAAGAATTCCAGAAGAGTGAAAAGCACGTATGGGACAAATGTAAAGAACTTGAGGGTCGTGTGATCGTGTGTCGGAGTCATTTGACAGAAATCTGTTGTTCATTCAAGGCTCTGGGATATCGAATGTGGCGCCTGCCTGCGAGTTCTGGAGGGACATGAAGAATTGGTCCGATGCATCCGGTTTGACAACAAGAGAATTGTCAGCGGGGCCTATGATGGGTATGCATGCACCCCACATGTTCAAGTGCACCGCTGTAACCGTACCAGGACGGGGAACGTGCTATGTGTTAGGCGGCTCGGTGTGCCAGGTCCCATGCTGGGCCCTGTGCGATGGTGGATGGCAGGTGTCAGCCCCGGAAAGACGAACTGCCTTGCTCCAGACCCCACAGTAGCAGAGCCTCTGCGCTCCTCTACTTATGCTTTGAACCGTTATTACAAACTCAGGGAAGGGCTCGGGTGTGCGTGAATTCAGGTCTTTGCCCTAGCCCTTAACCCAGGCTTTTTTTTTTAATGAATTCATTGATAAATTTCTTTTCCCCTTTTGATGAATTGATCAAGTCCTTTTAAAAGCCTCACAACTTTTTAAATGAGCAAATGGCAACTGTAAACCTTTCAAGATGACCTTATATATACCTCACAAATGGGTCAGTTGGTCTGTTTACACGCCTATTATTAACTTACAGCATTTGCTTAGTTGGAGAAAGGTATCCTTGGAATTTCACAGAGAGCCCTCGCTTCTGTCAGCCGCACCTAGTCAGCCCTGGAGAGGCCCTGATGAATGGACTTGGAGACAGACATTGTCAAGTCAGGAACTGAGTTAGATAACCTGAAGTTGTTTTCTTGTCTCCCTTCAAACAATATTTCTTCACAGTTTCAGCCATTCTGAGAATGTTTAGGTCCTTAGTTTTTCCAAAGTCAAGCATAATCAGTGTAAAGAACTTGTAAAAACATAAGCATATGTCCCAAGAACTTTTATGATAGCCAGTTCAAATGCCTTCTGTCAAGGAAATGCTTGACAATATTTAAAATGTTAACTTTTCCACTAATCGCAATCTCCTTTTTCTTTCCAGGAAAATTAAAGTGTGGGATTTGCAAGCTGCTCTTGACCCTCGAGCCCCAGCCAGCACACTGTGTTTGCGCACCTTGGTGGTACGTGACCTGTTCAGACAGGAAGTGGTTCCCGGTGCTGGACGATGACCACCTACAGATAGACCCGCCTGGGTGCATCACTAGAAAGCTTGTGTCTTCAGAGAAACGCACTGTTCTGTTCATTTTGTTTAGCTAAAATCAGAGCATTTTTGACATTTCCATTACAGCAAGCTCTTTCCTCAGGAGCATTAATACAACTTACAATATGGAAGCAGCCTTCCTCGTTTATAGGTAGACTGGTTTTCTCATAGAGCACAAAGAATTTCCTTCCTTGCTCCTGGGGAGATTTCTTAACGTGGGTATCTGGTTATGTTAGACTTTATAACACAGCACATTTTTGTATATATTTTGATGGAATTCTCCCTCAGTCTATATAGTCTCTGGATTATTGCTTTGACATAAAGGAATACTTTATTTTTATATGTTAATTTTGTCTTTGCAACTCTACTAAGCTCATTATTTCTAATAGTCTGCTTGCTTTTTTTTGTATTTTTGAAGAGACTGGTGTTTGAAAATATTGATGGACTTTTCTTTATTGTCAGTAGTTTTACCTTTTATTTCTGTATCTGCTTCTTGCACTGACCAGACCATGCAGAACTCTAGTTAGGGCCATTCTTGTTTTCCTCTTGATTTTCATGGGATTGCTTCTAATAACATTTCACCATGAGTTTTGATGTTGGCTGCGGTTTGAGGTAGATAGATACTCTTGGTCATGTTGAAAACACTCTCCTTCTGGGTCTAGTTCTTAACAGTGTATCAAGAATGGGTATTAAATATGTTGTTTACCTTTCTAAGACCCTTTGTGATTCGATCACATAGTTTTTCTTCTTTGACATATTAATGGGCCAGGATTTAGGATATAACATGTAATTAAAGAAGAGGCCTAGAAGGAAAAGCAGAGTATTTTTTCCCAGGGTGAAGGGCCAAAGCTCAGTACGATTTGCAGGGTTTTTTAGCAAGCCTGGATAAGGAACCACGTTTTCAGCCTGTGCCAAGTCCCAGGTAGTAAGGTATGAGGGATTGTAAAGGTCTCATTTTATTCATCAAGCTGTTATATTTCAACAGGAACATTCTGGACGTGTGTTTCGGCTACAGTTTGATGAATTTCAAATCATCAGCAGCTCTCATGATGACACTATTTTGATTTGGGATTTCTTAAATGTGCCTCCCAGTGCCCAGAATGAGACCCGTTCTCCCTCCAGAACATACACTTACATCTCCAGATAACAGTCTGCACTTTACCCGCTTCAGGTGAGTACTTCCTCACTGTTAATTTTGCTGATTGAATTCACTTAACCTTTGGGGACATTTTATGATTTGGTTTCCTTAGCGATAGGAATGAAGATGGTTGTTAGTCTTTGTTAGATGTCTCCACTTCACAGAGTGCTAATAGAAAAGGCTAGATCTTTACAGTCTCTTCAAAATGAGCTCTAAATTGCAATCCTGTGTATTGTGTGTTTTTGTATTGGCAGACAACTTGGTTCCTGTTTTTAAAAACTATTTTCCTAAATGGTTTCCCTGTCATACCTACCAGTGTAACACCAGTAAACCCTTCCGTTTCTATTTTGGGGTGCAGGAATCTCCTTTTTCTCTTAACTTTCCTGTCTTTCAATTCTATCTTTTATATAAAAAAGAAAATCACCATCAACCAAACGTTCAAAATTACCTTCTCCCCCCATCACAATTCACCCACTACTACCATTCCTTAGAAGAGGATTCAAACAAGGGTGTTTGTTGAGAGAGCTCCTAAACGCACTCCTCATCCGTTAGACACAGCAGGTGCTCTGGAAGCAAAGTCCTTTCCTCTGGCTACAGGAAGACTTAGAGCCATGATAAGCTTCGACGGTGGCCATGCTTTGATAACTAAGGGTGTCCAGCCTGGAGGATGAGAAGCCTTATTTGGCTGCATCCTAGGAACCGATGACCCTGCTCGTCGGAAGCAATATTCCCAACTCGGAGAATTTTGCAAGGGAGCCAGCAAATTCTGTGCACGTTAAACTTTGGAAGATTGAATAAATATTTTTGTTACCTATTTGTTCTACTATGTATATATGTATGTAAAGACTGGTTAATAAAATTCATTTTTATTTAAAAGCATTACTTAATACTCAGTGGCTTTTCATCATTGTGCACTTTCCTGTTCGTTGAATATTAAAAATGTAAGGAAAGTCAGTGTGCAGAATCGGGGATTTTTTTTGATGAGAAGATGGGGAACCACTGCCTGATTTTTTCCCCCCTCACCACAGCAAGTTAAGAATAGTTTTTTTATATTTTTACATATTTGAAAAAATTAAAAGAAGAATAATATTTCATGGATGTGAAAATTATGTAAAATTTCAAATTCCAGTGTCCATAAATGAAGTTTTATTGGAATATAGCCATGCTCATTTTTATGTATTGTCTATGGCTGTTTTCATGCTTCAGGGGCAGAGTTGAATAGTTGTGACAGAGACCATATGGCCGCGACATCTAAAATGTTTACTCTCTGGCCCTTTTAAGAAAAAATGTGCTGACCTCTGGTCTTGTCTCTGTTTCGTCTATTAGTGATAAACCAAGGGTCTGCAGCAGGAATGGCAGAGGCTTTTTCTTCGTGCCAACTCAGTTTTATCAGTAGTGACTGGCTGGAGTGCTGCCTTTGGAAGGATTCTGGGATTGCAGGTGGACCCAAAAGAATTAAAGTGCCGTGATGAGTTGGCTGTATCTACCTGGGTGTAGGGGGCGGGCCATTTTGTAGTGGCCTGTGGGGTGCATCTGTAGGTGCTGCTCTCTGGTCTCAGGTGTGTTCCTGCCGCCTCTTAAGATGTAACCATGTCTCTTGTGCTTTCTCTCCAGAGAGATTCTTCGTAACTCAGTTGAGAAATCCATAAGGCAGAATTTTTATATTTGTTGGATGGAATCTTCAAATAAACATAGGCAATTACAGAGGAAGAAGGCAGGGGTCTCTTGATAGATTGTTCCTCCCCGTCTCTACCTTCTTTCCCAAAAAGCCTAAGGAAAAAAAAGGGAAGGAGGACTGGGCCCAAGTGAAAACTGATTTCCCTCGTGGTCTTTCTTCACCTTTTTCAGCCAACCCTCCATCCTGCTACCACCTCGGGTCATCTCGTCCCCGCCTCTGCCATCCTCTGCTTCAGGGCCCTCTGTTGTCTTCAGGGTCAAGGCCGAACTACTTAGACAGGAGTTGCAGCATCTAGCTGTTACCTTGTCCTGTCTACCACCACTCCTCCTCCCCAGTCTCTCCTTATTTCCTCCCTGAACTCCACTGCTCCAACCAGGGTGAATTCTGTTTCATTTCTTTAATGACACTTCAGTAGGGCAGCCCTCCACCACCTTCGTCTCGCTGCGTGTGTTATTAGAGCTTTGTAGACACTCCCACCCCACTGCTACCCCTTCACTTTGTCTGACTGAATTTATTGTTTGGTGTTACAGTGGTTTGCATGCCTGTCTCCCTCACAGGCCGTGGAGCCCCTTTACTGTATCCAGTGCAGGGGCGCCTCATGTGTTAGAAGCACTCATTGACGTTTGTTGAGCAAGTGACACCCAGGGCCAACATGATGTATTTGTGCTCTTTTTTTCAAGGCCACGCAAAAATTTGCCCATAAATAAATGTGTGTGAAACTACAGTGTATTCATGCAGTCACCCTCCGCAAACATAAAGATAATAACTCAGTAAAAAATGAGAATATGTTGTCTAAACTGGCGTAGCCAGCTACTGTGTATGTTCCCAACATAGGTAGGTACCTAGATGCACACACCTCCCTCTGCCCTGCCCCTTTCACCTTCGCTATGCCGCCATTGTTGTTGTTTAATCAGTTTTATTGACGTATGATCTGTGTGAAAATAGATCGTACCCATTTAAAGTGTACTGTTTGATGAGTTTTTACAAATGTATACACCCCGTGACTACCTCCACAATCGAGATAAGAACATTTCTATCCCCCCAGAAAGTTCCCTCGTGTCACCTTTGGAATTGAGCTTCTGGAATGGACAGGCTCAGGGGAGTAGATGAGTCACAGAACACCCTAAGTGTACCTCTGTTGTGTTTTGGGCAGGTGTTTAAAGGGGTGCGTGATAAAATTCAAGACATCTGTAGTATGTTTGTCCCCACTCTGGCATATTTAATAGATGAATTTTAGAAATGTTCACCAATTGGACCATTTTAATATGTTTCTTAAAAGTGCCCCCAAACAAGATTCCTTTGGTCGAAATAATGATCAGCCACGCTGCTTCTCTCATTGGCTGTGTGGAAAGGCCACTGGGCCTCTTCCAGGGCCCCCTCCCACCCATTATAGGGACCTCAGACAGCTGCCTTGTTATGATCCACAGTTATAAATCAACGGAAAAACCTTATCTGCTTTTTAAGCAGCACAAGCAGTGAAACCTCCAATGTGTTTGTCTCTTCAAAGTGAATTACTTTTGACAACCTTGGCAGTCAACTTGATAGATTTTATTGCTCTTTTCCAAATACTTTTCATTTATTGTAACAGGAAAAAAAATTATTACCATGTGATACTGTAAGATTTATACATAATAAGAAACACTACCCTAATGATGATTTAACCTCGCAGTAAAATATTCACCCCGAAAATATTAGGAAGAGTATTTCTGTGTCAGGAAACTTAGCAATAGATTTATTTGCTGAGTCATTTTTTTTAATTACTAGCTCCTAAGAGCTATATATACAGTAGTTCTCATTTTTGTTAAAGGAAGGTGATATAAGATCATTATTGGGAAATTAGGAAAAAAACCAAGATAAGCCAAAAGAAGAAAATAAACTCCAATTCAGGGTTTCACCATTGTTAACTCCTTTGTATATAACCTTTCAGGCTTTTAAACATCTCTTTGATAACGCACACGTTTTAAAATGCTTTTTTCTCTTCGTGGTGAAATTGGTCCATGTTAATAATGTCAGTTTTGCCTCAGTTGTCACTCTTACTGGTAAAATTATATTTGGTTGTTTGGATATGTCCAGTCAGATATTTATGTTTCCTCGCCAGCTTTTAGCTATTCTAAAACATATTACTGATCGTTTTTTGTTTTTGTTTTTTAGCTTAATCTTTGCCCATCCCTTTATTACCTCTGGACAGAATTGTGGAAATGCCTAGAGTGTGTGGTTTTAAAAGGTGTGACGTTTGTAGACTTGTAATCCATAGCGTCATGGTGCCTCCAGAAGAGCTAAATCAGGTTCCATTCCCACCAGAAGCATTTGAGAGGGCCTACTTGTTATCTCTTGGTGTTTCTATTTTAAAAATAAGTCAGCTACTCTTAAATATCCTTCATGGGAAAACAGGGGCAAATGAAATTGAATCTTTCTTGAACTCATTGAGAAGTTGGTGTCTCCTTTTGACTGTCCACATCGTGCTGATTCTGCCTTGTGTTAGGAACATGTTGGACAATGGAATAGTCCTCTGGATTGTTTAAATAATATTTTTTGGATAACACTTCCTTTCTGTACCATTTCATTTAATTTAAAGGACTGTAATCCAGGTTATATTATCTCCCAACAGGTAATATAGCTCTTTTCTTTTGTTAACTGTTCTCTGTACCCAGACCATCTCCTGATATTTGGATTCTTGATCCTTATGAAAATTGACAACGTTTTAGGAAAGTTGCCTTTAAAAAAGCATATAAGTGTTTTGTTTTTTTAAAAAAATCTCTCTTTACCTCCTCCCTCCCAGTAGAATTTTAGACCTGAAGGTGACTTAGATCTTCTTAGGCCAGTGATTTAGTGCAGTGGTTGGAAAGGGTTGTGATGCATTAGTTATCGTGAAATCATTTTAATGGAATTTGAGTTTGTTGTGATAAAATTTAGAATAGAAAATGTCAGCCCGCGTTGTGCACAGTAATGATAAGTATTGTTTCTCGAATGTTCTGCTTAGGGGTGTATGGGACTATGTGTATTATATTTAAGTACACGGATGAATGTAGAGACTGATTGAAATGTGTACCTGACTCATTCATGATCCAAAAACTATGGACCATTCAGTAGCCTTTTCCTCTACACTGTGTTGTCCCTGTTATGAATGACTTATTTCAAAAAGAAGTAATTTCTGGTGATTAGCATTCTATTTAGAATGGATACTTTATTTACTAGCTTTGCATATTTCTGTCTCATGACAATGAGTGCTCTCAGGAGGAGATGAGACAGGCCTTTGTAGGCTCTGGATGTCATAAAACATTATTCTAAATATAGAACCTGGTAGTAAGCATATTTTGTTATGTGCATAATTTTTAGCAGCAGTGCTCAAAGATGGTGGGTTACAGGGTCAGGCATTGTTTTGAATCCTTCTCTCACTTAATGACTAATGCTTTGAACTGAGACTGAGTTGTCTTGTTTGTGACGTGAGTATAATAGTTTTTACCTCATAAGGTTGTTGTGAGGTTTAAATAAAATGATACCGGGTATGCAGTGCATTCAAAACAACTAGCAGCTTCTAGTTCTGATGCTAACTATTTGAAAGGCAGTAATGTGTTATGCGTGCTCAGGAACGTGACATCTCCACGTCTAACCAGAATATCCATCCCTACTCCCTTTGGAGGTTTTTTTTTTCCTTTTGTTTTTTTTCCTTCAGGGTTTCCTAGTCTTGAACTACTGGCTACATGGCTACCAAATGCCGAAGGGAGTTCTTCACAGCTGAGTTATGAAGCTGGAATTGGTTCTAGACGCTGGGTAGATGCAAAGCAGCCTAACTCTTCAAGTACCGACATTTCTCACCTCCGGTTCCGGCCTCCGCTCTGAGAAGGATACCTTAGCTTCACTGACTACAAACAAGTAGGACAGAAGACCATTTTCTCCCCCAACAGTGAAAAAGATCTAATGCTTCACGTGTAAAGTGTGCATATAAAAGGAACGTACAGTCTGTTTCCCAGAAGTAAATCGATAGTCAAGAGAAGACTTGGCCTCTAATTTATATGCTTTGCACTTTGGTCTGATATTAAGAAACAGCATCTTCTTCGGTGAAATTTTGGGTGCCAAACACCTACCCAGAATGTCCAGGGCTTTCCTTTTCAGAAGTTAGGGTCTCCTTTTGACTGTCCACATCGTGCTGATTCTGCCTTGTGTTAGGAACATGTTGGACAATGGAAAATTCCTCTGGATTGTTTTAATAATATTTTTTGGATTACACTTCCTTTCTGTACCATTTCATTTAATTTAAAGGACTATAATCCAGGTTATATTATCTCCCAACAGGTAATATAGCTCTTTTCTTTTATTAACTGTTCTCTGTACCCAGACCATCTCCTGATGTTTGGTAGAGTAACACCTTTACACATGGGCTTGCCTCCTAATTTAAAATACTGTATCCGCATGTAGATATAATGTACATAACAGTGTAACCTCAAGGTTGCTGGAGTCAGGGCCCCCGTGCCAGAGACACTAATACAGAGTGTGTTCACACTTGGCCTTGGGCTGTCTCGAGAACCGATACCAGGGTTGACGTGGATTACCTAGAACCCTTCCTGCAGTATTCATATGGTGTTTTTATTTTGTCATTGTCATTGTGTGTGTGTGTGTGTGTGTGTGTGTGTGGTGTGTTTTATTGGGAATCTTGTTTGAAAATGTAATTTCTAGAGTTTAACACAGAATGTTTTATTTGTTGTGCAGTATATACAATAGAGAGGTACCTTACAATTTTTCTTTTTGTTCTTTTCCTCGTAAGTCCGCCTGAGAACTAGTGGTCACTTCCCATAGTATTCATTTGCCTTCACTGTCCCAAATCATTATTCTGTGCGTTAGTAAGTAACCCTGGGAGGGAGAACAACAAGGCCCTACCGACTGGGTTTCCTGGCTCTAGAATTCATGCCCCCCCGCCTGTCACAATGGTCACAGGCCCTGCTTGCATGCTGGAGCCCGTGTACCAGGCTGGGCTGGTTCTGAGGCCCACCTTGAGCGGAAGGGGCCTCCTGCGTGGTGTGGAGCCCTCAGCTTATGAATCCCATCCTGTCGTCCTCTGCTGTCACCTGCTACTGGGGCCCTGACAGGTTCTCAGAGCCCCCAAGTGCTCGGCAGCCCGAATGTGTGCATGGCACCGGCATGGGGGCCAGGCATGGAAAGGACTTTGGCATCCAGCCGGCTGGCGCTCCCTTTCCCTTGTTCAATATTAGGTTTGATTTGCCCCTTGCCATTGTTTCCAAAGATCAAAGAATGTCAATAACATTTTAAAGGACCAATAAGAACCTCCTGTTAATTAAACCTCTTCCCGTGGAAGCACACTCTACTACTCAAGGGAAGGTCCCTGGGCTCTGTTTGTCCTTTGCATTGAGAACGGTGTGGGGATCAATGTGTGTGTATGTGGTTTGTTGATCAGCTTGGCTTTGCTTTTCCCCTTTTTTAAAGAAATACATCCTTCCCTCCCACGTTACTAAATTAATTTCTATTTTTTGAGAAGTTCAGTCTCAAAGTGTTAAAAAAAGAAGCCTCCATTCATAAGGTAGATGTTGTAAGCTTGACAGCAGTTGTGAAAGTGATGTAACTTTTACCACTCTTCATCTTACAGTTTCACTAGCAAACTGCTTCGGAGAGCCCGGGGGAGGGGCGGGGGAGGGGCGGAGGCAATTCTTCTGAACGAATGGACTTTTTGTTGTTGGTTTTGCATGTTTCATATAAAAGTTCTTGTTCCTTGGGCGATCATAGCCTTGGAATATGCACACAACCTTTGAATTGTGCCTACTAAGTTATAGCAGGGGACTTCGGCACCCAAGGAATTCTGACTTTCTGGGATTATAGTAGTAATTCCCAGCCATACTCTGGACTTTATTTTGCTAACCGTAATTGAGCAACTGTAAATTACTGCTATATTAATGTTTTAAAGCACTGGGATAGTCTAATTCTAACTTGTAATTATGTTTGCCAATTATCTGTTTGAAATTAATTTGTGTCTGAACAGCTATTGAAACTGTTAAATTGTACAGATATTATTCATGACAGCTTTGTACTGTGGAATGTGCTTAATAAAAAACAAAAAGTTGACCTCTGTCCAATAAATTGCTAAGTAATGTCTACAGATCAAGTATGAGCGTTATACAGCCCATCGAATCCGCCTTCACGCAATTGTTACTTCAGCTACTAATTCAAAGCCAATAATACCCTTAATAAAGTGTTGCAATACTCTGATGTTCTGTTAAGACATTTTTCAAAAAAAAAATCTGTCATGTGCTATTAGCAATTCAGTGACATACAATTAAAGTTTATAGATTTAAAAAAGTCATCTGCTCTGTAAACAGGTTGAAAGCAAACTGCTTTTGGCCTGTGAGAACTTCGTGTGAGATCATGCCTGTCCATGCCCTGGGGTTTTTTGCTGAAAACTAACTTTATCCTCAGGCGCTGGGGCTAGCTCAGAACTCCTCCCTCCAAATTTGCTTCCCACAAGTACCGCACTGTTTCACAAGTTACTGTAAAGATAGGAAAGTGGCCCCTTAAATGTACCCTGTGGCTCCGTGTGAGTTTACCTCTGGTACTTGATGATGGAGAGGTGAAAAGTGCACCTGCAGCTGGTCCCCTTACACATGGGACACGGAATTGCTCCTTTTCACGTTTGCAGCTTCACACATCGCTGGTTGAGTACTAAAGCAGGAAGAATACAGTCTGTATTTGCAGGATTCTGCTCAGAAGTCTTGAGAAGTAGCAAGTCTTCGGGATAACTAGAGTTCCCCCTATTAATCAACTGAATTGGTAATGTGGACTTGGGGGATGAAATTTGAGGATTTCTTATACAGTATTGCCCCTACCCTTTTTTCTTGTAAAAAAAAATTTTAAAAATATGTAACGTGCATGTGGTTAAGAAAACCAATTTGGAAACCCTAAAAAGATGGGCAAAAAGTGATTCTCCCTTTTGCCCTTGACTCTCAGTCCTCCAATCATTGTTAATTTCCCATATCCTATGATGGATAATACTCTGTACAGAAGGGGTGGTGTATGCATATATGCGCGTGTGTATGTATATCTACGTACACAGCTGAATAAATTATGGTGCATGCTTACGGTGCACACATCGTGCCCCCCACATTTCAACTTACTCATGGCAGCATGCTGTGTGCTGTGCTGCACCTTGCTTTTTCATCTGATATGCTTTAGTCCAAGTCATTCTATCTCATTCTTGCTCCTGGCGGCACGGGATTTGGTTAGAAGGATGTACCCTAATTTGTTTAGTTAGTTCCTTGAGGGTGGAGATTTAGGTGGTTTCTTGCCTTTTCCTACCCTTTTTCACAGGTCTGCCCATCCTGCCTGTGCTCAGCATGATAAACTGTTGGTGATTTGGGCTGAGCCTTATGAACAGATGCCAGCACCGCTGCAGAGTGGGTAGAACCTCAGCTGTTTGGTCATCACCTCTCCGGTCTCTCCTACCCTCGCATAGTTGCTGTTCAGTAAATACTAGTTTTTTTCTTCCTCGATAGGTGAGGTGTTACTGCAAGGAATTCACAACTACGAATTCATCCCATATCAATAGATACTCTAAGCGAGGTTTGTAGAGCTTGGATACCGTGTTTCCCCGAAAATAAGACCTAGCTGGACCATCAGCTCTAATGCGTCTTTTGGAGCAAAAATTAATAGTAAAATAAGTAAATAGTAAAATATATTACTTTTTGCCCTAAAGATGCATTAGAGCTGATTGTCTGGCTCGGCCTTATTTTCGGGGAAACGGTATATATCAGAGACTGGTGTGCTTTGTTATAGTGGCCTATTTTCTAGTTACTAAGAAGTGAAGTTGAGCTGTCTGGCTGCTACTCCCGTTACTAATTAGCTGTGTGGCAATACCCACTTTTGGGTCTTAGCTTTCCCGTGGATAAAAGACAGTTTCACTAGTGGAAGTCCTGGAGGGCACACAGCCCAACTCTGGACAATCTGGCCTTACAGGAATGCAGACCCAGTGATGGCAGGTCTGCATTTTCAAGGAAAGCTGGAAATCCACATTATGTAGAGTTGGGATTTTATTTTATTTAATGAATTGCTGGGGCGCCAGTTTCCCCCTCTGAACTAACATGATGTTAAGCATTTCTGATAGTGACCTGTTGAAACATTGTGTTCAAGTTTGGCAACTGAACTCGTGAAGAACAGAAGAGATTCCAGAAAACAGGAACAAATGATATGCCTTGTGACAAAGCGACCAGCACACGGTAATCACTCAGTAGTTTATGAAAAATGACCAAAAAGGGGAACTATTCAAAAAGACAAGAGAAGGAAAAGGAAGGAGCCAAGAGCTGGCGGCCACGGTCTTCACTCACTTTGTGAGTGTTCAGACCAGCTACCTGCTTTTGTACTGGAATTGAGTTCACATTAAAGCAAGGCAGGATTTCGGCCTAAAGTTGACCAGGTCTTCCAGCTGGGGGCTCCAAGATCTCTGAGCTCCAGCCTGTTTGTTGTACAAAGCTGGGTCTAAAACACTACAGATACTCAGTAAACATCTGTGGAATGACTCGAGCACATGACTAGGTATTTACTTGCCCAAAGATGGGATGATGGACCCTGCACAGCAAATGCACTGAAATCCTAATTCAGTGTTTTGAAATTGTTACTGCTTATGTGGAGCCTGTGAAAGAATTACCGTGCAGTTCATAAGTGACTTCTCTGTGCGTGCAAGGTAACCTGGGAAGCAGAATCCTATAAATAGAATTGTATTGTTTCCTCCCTTTCAGCCTTGTGGCCCATCCGCTCATCCTGTCTTCAGGAACTGCTTAATTGTATTTCACAGAGTAGGTATATTCCTGCTGTGTTGGGAGAACCCGGGAGTGGCAACGCTGGACTTGACGTGTAGTGGGGCATGCATGCCTTAGGAACAGCTTAAAGCTGGTGTTCTGGGGAGATTTTGGGGAGGACAACTTAAGCTCCCTCTGTCCTTCACCTCCTTCATCGATCCAATGGACCGTTCTGTTCTCGGGGGCTGTGTTTTCCTCCCAAACACCCTGTAGCTCTGGCGGTTGGAAATGGAACGTTCTTAGAACACCCAGCCTTTGGATGTTGATTGAGACCATCCCATGGGGGTCACTCGTCTACTGGATGGCAGAGGAACGAGCATGAATGTTGGGACCGCCAGACCTAGCTTGGGATTGGAGCTCTGCCTAGTTGGCAGCAGGCCCCGCAGGCAAGGGCATTCCTGCCCTGAACCTGAGCTTCCTCGTCGAGGAAGTGGAGACAGTGCTTTAAGATCACTGTAAGGATTAACAGCATTATCTGAAGTGCGTAGCAGTGCCTGGTACGTAATAGGCACTTGGTAGCTTCAGCTATGGCATTTAAACGTACAGAACAGAATGTCCGGAACAGAGCAAGATATAAGAGTTAGTAGGGTTTGGGGTGCTGGAGATGAGACAATGTTCAATGTGCTCAGGCAGCCTGGGGCTTATCTGAGCTTCTTGGGAAATGCAGGAGCTGATACTTGGTCCCCAGTGAGGGAGGTCCTGTCCCAGTGAGAACTGAAGTTAGTAACCAGGGCCTGAGCTATTCAGTGGGTGGAACAGAGGGAGATGGACCAGCTGAACCGTGTTTATACCAAGTTATTTTTGTTCATTTGTTATTAAGAATAATTCAGCTTTAAAAGCGGTCAATGTATCATATATCCCCAGGAAGTGTTTCTGGGAAGAGAATGAGACTTCCACATGCCACCATCCTCAGCGAAGTATCGTGTCTCCAAAATGGACAGGGGAGACTTTTATGCCTCAGCGTGTGTGGAGGGGGTGGGGCTGGGCGGTGATGCAGGGAAGAGGGTGGTGCCCTTGCCTCGCCCTGCTCCATGGGCGCCGTGATGCCAGCAGTCTCCCAAGGAGCCAGGCCTCATGCTGGGCAGCCCCCTTGCATTTACTGGCCCTCTGCACGTATTTTTTTTTCCCTTCCCACTGGTATGTCTCTGGCATATGTTCTTTGGTCATTAATAAATGTACACGGTGTGCCTTCAGCCATGCACGCCGCGTAGTGGAGTGCAAGGAGCTGGGCGGGATGAGTGCCAGGGGCCGGCCGGATGGGCCATGCTGATAGCGGCGGCTCGATCCTGGTGGCAGTGGGCAGTCACTGGCGGGTTTTAAGCTAAGGGTGACCATTTAGAAAGTTAATGTCGAGATTCAGAGGAGAAATGTTGAAGTCAAGATACGGCAGAACACTGAGGGAGTGAGAGGGGTTGGTTTTGAGGGGTGTTGAGGAGATAGGAACTATGGGACGCAGGTGAGGGGGGAGGAGGGGCTGTATAGTGTGTCTCCTATGAGCCACTAGGTGGGGCTGTGATGGAGACACTGTCCCTGCTTTCAGGAAGCTTACATTCCAGAAGGAAAAGATAGTATACAGCCTGTGCCCAGACACACACGAGTTCACAAGATAAATTCAGATTGTGATAAGTGCTGTGAAGAGCTGACAGCCCCAACCCAGGCTGGGTTGCAGTGGCCTGGGGGACATTTGCGCCAAGGCTTCAACAATAAGCAAGGAGCCAGCCAGAGATGTGAAGGCCTTGAGGTGAGAATCCCTTGGACCAAAGTGGCCGGAGGGCGCTTGATATCCCAGATAAGAAAGGAGGGTTGGGTTGAGGCAGTGAGAGATGACACGTTTGCATTTGGACATCGCAGGTGTCGGAGAGTAGTCCGGTGGCGACGTCGGGCCTGACACTGAGTCAGAAGGACTTCGCATTTAGGAAGAGGGCACAGGAGGACAGACAGCCAGTAACAAGGCGGAGGCAGAGCAGCCGGAAAGGTAGGGGCGTGATAACCCGCAGCCTTGGCGGGGCCCTGGTGACGCTCGCAGAACTTGGAAAACCGTCCTTTTCAAACACTGGCCTCCCAGCCGCCCGGGCCTCCTGGGGAACAATGCCTGTCCACTCATCGGGCCGCAGGACACCTCACCCCACTCCCACGTCTGTCTTCCAAGCCAGCGCCGCACCCCCCTCGCCGCAGGCCCCTGCCCCTCGGGTCCTTGGGCGCGCTCCCTGCAGCCCATCTGCACAAACAGACCCGGGCCAGGTCTGAGCCTCAGGAATGAGGAGATAAAAGGGACCATCGGGGCTTTTTCCACCAAAGGCGAAAGCATTTTATAGAACGGGCTGCGAGTTTTTGTTTCAGGAAATTTCATCATGTCTCCAAGAAGGGGAGGGGAAAGAGAGAGAGGGAGAGAGAGAAAGTAATTGGCCTCAGATTTTCTCACTCCCTTTTCATGTTGGTAACAGGAGGCGGCCCAGGTCAGCCTTAGGTCAGCGACGTTTGGGCTCTTTAGTGCCCCTCTGTGAATACCTCAGTTCTGTAATAGTTTTTCCTTTAAAAACAGCTCTGCCTTCTTTGGCAGATGGTGACATTCCATTAGCATATGGAATATTTTTCAAAACACATCCGAAAGCATGTCTCTTACGGAGGAGACTGGGCAAAAGCAAACGAATGTTTGAAAAGTATGTTGGGAGCAACTCAACATTTAACAGAAGGCTCGCACTCCACCGCCTGCCCCCGCCCCCCCCTACCTCTGCTCCCGGACTGTTACTGTAATCAAAAGGAGAGGATGTCCCCCCCCCCCGCCACCCCAGCTTAGTCTGTTGGCTTTACTCTCATCATCACAGCATAGAGAGGGTAGCTAGAAAGCGCCAGAACCCAGATGGTAAAGAACACACTTCTTGGCCTGGAACGGACGTTAGTGGGCCTTTGTGGATGTGGCATCAGAAGTACTGGTGGATGCTTCTTGTTCATTGAGCACCTTATGTGTGCCAGAAGCTGTGACATACGTTATTGTCTTTCTTGCTGAAATCCATCACCGTACACCGGGCAGAGCAATGTCTTGAATACGTAAGTTAGATCATGTCACGGCCCTGCCCAGCACTCTCCAAGGGCTGCCCATGGTGCTTAGTTAGAATCAAGTTCAAATTCCTTGTGACTGTTTGCAGCAATGTAGTCCCTGCCGACCTCTCTTTCATTTTGCATAGCGCTTCCCTCTGTCACTCCCACGCCAGTTACCTGGCTTTCCTTTCATTCTTTATTCCTGCCTCAGGGCCTTTGCACTTGCTGTTCCTTCTGCCTACCATGCATTTCCCCCACTATTTGTGTGGCTGATGCTTTATCATGCAAATCTCAGCTCAAATACCCTCTTCTTCAAGAAGCCTTCTCTGACTAGGTATCTAAATTACCCCGTGTAACTCTCACATTTTGTATTTCATTTACTCTACAATACTTACTATTTTATTACTTTATTTGTTTACTGGTATTTATTCAAGACATTTATTGAAGGTCTACTAGGAGCTAGGCAGTAAGCAAACAAATATCCCTGCCCCCATGAAGCCTACATGGGAAGGCAGATGATAAATTGTATATTTTCTGATCTCCCTCACTAGAAATGTAAACTTTCTGAGGACTGGTACCTTGTTTGTCTTCTTCAGAGGCCATTTTGGGGCGTGGTAACCACAAAGCTCAAGGAATCATAGTTAAATGAAGGGCTGGACCTCATTTTATAAACAGTAGTATTGAGGCATAGAACAGGAAGTGGCTTTCAAGATCATTGTGCTAGTAAAACGGCAGAGCAAGGACCTGAACCCGGTTCTGTCTGACCCTGAAGCGGGTGCTCCACAGGCCCACCCAGCCCAAGGCCTCCTGCCAGGTGCTTTCCCTGCCGCTTCCTTCTCCCAGCCCAGTACCTGGGTCCTGCCCCTGTGCCCACATCCAAGCCAACCTCTCCCATGACTGTTCCCCCAGCAGCCCCCTCTAAGGACCTGCTAGCTGTCTGGCACTCTGGGCCTCAGTGCTTCAGCTCTCTGAGCCCCGGTTTCCTCATCAAAGTTGCAACCACAGGAGATTTGCTAAAGCTCTTGAGGTTATATTATCCTGCCTTTTTATGAACCAACCTGTAAAGTGTATTCAAGAGAGATGAAAAAGTCATTTTGACTTCTGCGTCCCCAGCTGACTAGTGATGCCACGGTCCACATTAGCACTACTTCTCCCCGTCCTCTCCTCTACTCACTCTGTACATCTAAGGATAGAAGCCCAATTCCAAGTGGCTTACACAGAGAAGGGCATTTGTTGGCTCAGATGACACATAAACCCAGGAATTGGCTGGCTTCAGGAATGGCTGGATCTGGGAGCATCAAACTGTGTCATCAGCTCTGGGTGATGACTCTACCTCCCTGTCTTGCTTTCTTCTCTCGTGGTCTCATTTAAAGACGGGCTCTCTTCCCATGTGCTGACCAGATCGCTGCTAGCAAACCCAGGAGCATGTTCTATCCTCTGAGTATTTCTGGTGGAGCAAAGAGTAGGCCTGCAGAGTCCTAGAATTAAGTCCCCTTGGCTCAGATTGGGTCACGTGCCCACCCTTAAATCCATCACTGTGGTCAGAGGCATGCAATGCTCTGATTGGCCAGACCTGAGTCACATAGCCACCCTGGAGCCAGGTTTTGGGGTCCCCCCACACTAACCACATGGACTGAGAAGGGAAGGCAAGCAGATCCCCAAAGTGCTGAGGTCCAAAAAGAACGGGAGGGGAGGCTGGGAAGACAAAACCCAGTGTCCATTGCATCTGCCACCAGGCATGTCTTTTCCCCATCGCCAATGACGAGGGTCAGCTCAAACGTCAACTCTTGCCCAGTCCACTGGGCAGGAACGACATGCTCCGTGCCTTATCTTTCTCCTCAGTGTTATAGAGGGGAAGAGTCCACCTTTGGGGTCAGAGGGTGTGGGTTCAAATCTCATCTCTGCTCTTCATTTGCCGGGTGACCGTGGACAAGTCTTTGCTTTCTAATCATTCCATCTGCTCTGAGCATTAAATGAGATGAAGCCAGCCCAGCCTGAGTTCCCAGAGGGCATTTGACTTCCTTCACACTAGGACCCTCCCTTGGTCATCTCTGTGTCCCCAGCCCAGATCACAGGTACTGATAAATGTGTGTTGAATGAACAAACCCCTGAATTCCAGAACTGTCAGGGCACTGTAGGGTTCCCCCTTTTGTGGCACTCAGATTCCAGGTGAGCAGTTGAGGTGAAAAACCACAGTCAAAGACTCTTGAAAACCCTTAAAGTGTGAATTCAGTACAGTGCGTGAGGATGTGCTGTGTGACCCACTACTTGTAATTCTTACACCTGTTTAGAGCTTGAGAACCACCAAACTGGCCAAGGGAGGCAAGAGAAAAGTCCAAATGCCATTACTCAGTCATTCAAACGATTCTGCTCTTAAACAACTATCGGAAGGTGAGAGGGGGGAAGAATGAGAAGAGAAAATGGTGAATCGGAATTGTAAATTGCCTGCAATTTCACTCTGTCCTGGCTTAATGTGCAACCTCATTTTATAACTTTAATATGTGTCAAGAGACTTATTTGCTATCGAATGTGAACGAATGTGAGAGAACGAATGTGATCGTCTGTGTAAGGGCACCGAGGACAGTGTGCAGCATGGAGTGGGGGCTCCATGAATGTGGGGGGCTGAACCCAAGTCCTGCTCGGTGGGCTGACGTACGCACAGTTCTCTGGGTTGCCGCAGAGGAGGTCCGGCCCTACTGCCTGGGTCTCCCTTGGCGGCTGGACAAACTGATTGTCACACTCACGGCCCAGGACACTGATATGGATGCTTAGGCCCTAGATCGTGCGTGTGTGTGAAATTCAAGGCCACGTGATGTAGTGTTGCTGCTCCCTGCCTGCTGCAGAGCAGAATTCAGGCAGACGAAGTTGGTCTCGGCCTCTTTTCCCTGAGTCTTAGTCAGCATCATTTCATTTCAAATACGTAACCTTGACCACCTCCTTCCTCTACCCCTTCCCCCACCCCAACCCCCACCCCCCAAGAAAAGCTACCCAACCCTCAAATCAGGAGCACTGTGGCTTTGTTATTCCAGGAAGAAGGTTTCGTGTATTGTTTTTGCAATGCCATCCATGTGATTTCCGGGGTAGCCGTGTCAAGCCTCTGGGGGCGAGTTTAGCCATAAAGGTATCACGACTGCAGAGCCCCCCTTGGGAAGAAAGGAAACTTGAAATCCTCATGGTCTTAGGCTCCAAACGGGCCTTTGGAGGCAAAGGGCTTCCTGCCAGAGGCCAGGCCCCTCCAAGCTGGCATTTGGACACTGACTGTCACTAACAAGGTTCTAGTTCTCCTGCTTGGGGAGGCTCTAAAACATGCCTTTCCTTGGGCAAGGTGAGGTTGAGGCTGACAGCAGAAGCCCAGGCTCTGTGCTGCACCCCACCCGCCTCAGGAGCCAGGACACTGGGTCAGCAGCCTGCGCCTGACTCCTGGCTCTGCGGTGGGTGCTGTGAGGTCAGGAATTGGGCAGGTGTCCTGGGCAAGGTGTGCTGCAAGTCCCTCTTAGCAGGAGTTTGCCCATACTCACTCTGTTGCTCCAGTGTCCCCTTCTGTTTCTTCTGCATCTTTTTTTTTCTGCCACCAGTTTTCTGATTCTACATGATATTTTCCTATTTAAATCCCAGAGGGACAGAGCCTGCTTAGCTCATTTAGCTGAAACTACTGGGCAGGACTTCTTGGTCTGGCCTCTTCATAGGTTTCTTGAAGGGAGGTCAGTGGATGCTGGTCAGGCAAGCGCTTCTGTCGCCCCATTAATTAAAAACTACGACGACGATAGCCACTGATGGCAGCCCCCATTTGTGGAACATGAGCTCTGTCCCAGGCCCTAAACTGCGTTATTCCTGTTCGCACCAGGACCCTGAGAGGTCACTCTTCTCATCCATTTCACAGATAGGTAAATGGAGTCTCAGAGGGAGAAGAAATGACACAGCCAACGTCACACAGGTGGGCAGAGGCTGAGCCACCGAACTGGGCCGCCACTTTCCCTTCTGCAGGGAATCCCTTTTTGCTCTGCAACAATCTAGAAGTTGTCTGTCTGGTGACGTTCTGGACGGAGGTAGAGGGACAGTGGAGGCCACTACCCTTCAGGTCACTGTCTAACCTGTTCAGAATTCTCTTGTCCATTTGATGCCAGTTTGTGACAAGAATTCCTTAAGGGTCATTCCTGACACAGCAAAACAGGGAACACGTGATTGGCATGATCAGACTCGGCCCTGTTTCGCCTGCGCCGTCTGTTTCCTGTCCACCTTCTTTGTCTACTGCTCCTGGTCTGTCTTCATCCCCCTGGGTGCATTATTAATAATAGTGAACATTTCTAGAGGCTTAATATGTGCTGGGCATTCTGCCAAGGAATTCCCATGCCATACTTTTATATAATTTTCTCAAATAGCGTATCAACTAGATGCTTCTATTATACCCATTTTATGGATGAAGCAACTGAGACTCAGGCAAGGTCACCCTGCCGGCCGATGGGAGAACTGGGGTTTGAATCCAGGCAGATGCAACTGCCTTTGCCGTGACACAAAACTTCAGCAATTGCAAACCTGTGGCCTGTGAGTCAAATTTGGCTTGCAGATATATTTTGTTTGGCCCACATAGTACTTCAAAAAACATTTGAATTAGTTGCCAATGTTTAAAAATCAGGAACCTGCACATTAAAAAACAAAATCCGTTCTTTCCTACTTCTCTTAAAAAAAAAAAAATCCCAAGACTGGCAGCACTGGGCCCGCATTCTTGCCTGGCAGAGCTTGGCAGGAGCTGGCAGCTCAGGCCCAGCCGTCCCCAGCCACAATCCCCCTCACTCCCTATTGCCTTCCCAGCCCCGAGGCTAAGTGTCCTCTGGCACGGCTCATCATGGGTGTTCTGCTGTTGCATTTATGTCCTTCCTGCTTTCCTGCCTTCCCTCCAAGGGCATTTGAGCGTGCTGCCCAACCTCCCATCAAGGCCCCTCCCAGCTTCTGAACACAGGACTGGGGTGGCCGGTGGTCTTTCTCCACAAATTTAGTGGAAAGATCACTCGCCAGTGAAGCTCTGACTTAGGCACTAGAAGACTTGGAAAGAGCCCCATGTTCCCTTCCCTCCAGTGCCCCAATCACTGCCCTCCTCCCCCCCGATCTTCACTTTATTGACCGTCTGGGGCCACTTTCTTGGCAGTGTTTGCCTTGGGTCCACGGCCACTTTTTTTCTCCCCTCCGAGAGCCCCCTACTATTTTCTTCCTAATCCTCCTCAGGAGAACCATCACTAGGATTATCATGAAACCTGAGCCCGTGAGCATGAGGCACAACCCTTTACAACCGCGGGGCCATTTCATTTCTGCCCAGCTCTGTTTGTTTAAACTCTCTGCTGGCAGGACCTTGGCTCAGGGCAGAGTTCTGCGGCGTCCTCAGGCAGATGTTCTGGCCTGTTGCAGGGGCCCGTGTTAAGAGCCAGGACGGGAGAGCTGGTGGCTGGAGTCCAAGTTGGGGGGCAGGGGGGAGAGGGAGGGCACCTCACAGGTGTGCTGAGGGAGGAGAGGGATTTGGGATGAAAACAGCAGCTCACAGCGGTTTTGTAAGTGGGACTTACAGGCCCCATTCGATACATGAGAGCACTAAGGCCCAGAGACTTAGAGCCCTTGTCTAATGTCACAGAGCTAGTCAAGGAGGGAAGAGAAAAGACGCTTTCTCTTGTGTACAACTTAAGGATATGCCAGATTTCGTGAAAGTGATGAGGAAAGCAGCTGGAAGTCACAGTGGAGGCCTGAAAGATCTGCGGTGCGTACAGTGTTACCTGTCAAGGTGTTACCTGGCTCATGTTACAGTGTGACGGCCTCACCTGGAGTCACAGAGTGGTTATGCGTGAGGACGTTGGCGTCTGCAGACCCAGTCCTGGCCTAGCCACTGACCGGCTGAGTGACGCATAGCGAGGCATAGATAACCTTCCTGAGCCTCAGTTTCCTCATCTGCAAAATGGGAGGGGACGTGAGGAGAGGGAAGGGTAGTTCATAGGAATTTCATGAGTAATACACAAGATGATGCAGTAAAGCACGGAGCATGGCATGCAATACTTGCTTGTTAACTTTTTCTGTTTCACTATGAAGCCTCAGGCAGCAGGCCTTGCAAACACCTTCCAGAGTCCTTGTTGGGAGGCAGTGGCCAGAGGTCAGGTTCAAACTGCAGCCCCTCACCTTCCTACCTGTGCGACTTGGGGAACATCACACACCCTGGCAGGGCTGCTGCTTCCGTCTTTGTAAAGTCGGGGGGTGGTGGAGGGTGTATTTGACAGTTCCTTTGTAGGGTGGCTGGGCCATTAGAGAAGACTATTACTAAGTACTGAGATTTTGTCTCCTGCCATGGCTGGGACTACGCTCTGAGGGGTCAGGCTTACATACCCGTTTTCTTTCCTCCAGGAAATGGATGAACAGGACGGCTGCCTCAGCACACGGTCACCTGCAGCCCTACGTAACTGGGGGTGGGGAGTGGGGCGGTGCTACATACTCAGGAGCTAATTTCGTGGAGAGAGAAGGAAACGGGGAGGCGGGCAACCTGTCTCAGGGGCTGACTAGATCCACATAGTCTGCCTCCATCAAGAGTATTCATTTTCCAGGCACAAACTTGGGCATGTGAAAATGCAGCTTTGTTTCTAGAACACAGGCTGACAGCTCTGGTTTCTGAGCTCCCCCAGGTGCCTCATGGCAGACCATTTCATCTGCTTATTTCCCAGCCTGCCTCATTCCCGGTCAGTGATGTCAGTTGTATTGATTGGGTTTACAATTCAGTCATGATCAGGCTTGACGGTCCCTCCCTCCTCTTGGTGAGACGGGGCGGGGGGTGCACAGTCCGCTTCTTCCCAGCTTCTGTCCCTTTTCTCCAGCCTGATGACTGTTCTGTCACACAGTGTCCTTGACCCCCATCTGGCACTGGCCCTGGAGCTCTGTGAGATCTCAGCCACACCCCCTGGACATGGCTAGAGGCTGGCTGGAGCCCTCTCAGGAACTGCGGGCACTTGAACCTCTCCTCTGCTTTCCTCAGGTGCTGACAGCCAGCATAGCTGTCCCCGAGCCCCTGGTGTGGGGACACACCCGCCTTCCCATATTCCAGGAATGCTGTCACCTGTGCACCCACAGGGTCTCCCACTGGGGGTTGGTAACAGCCACGAACTACGTGCTCAGGGAGATGGTTCCTCACTTCTGGTTATTCATTCGGGAGTTTGGCATTCGAACCCGGGGCTGTCTGATTCTAACGTTTGCTCTTCTTGTTTGTGGCACTGCCCCAAACCCACTGTTAGCAAGAAACCCAAGTTCTGGTAGTAGGAGAACACTTACCTGCTTAACCGTTCACAACAAGTGCTTTTGGAGTCCCTCCATTTCCACGGAGGAAACAGAAGCCCAGGGCGGGGAAGTGACTCACGCAGGGTCACACAGCCAGGAGGCAGAATCAGGGTCAGAGCTCAGCTTTCCAGTGCTCAGTCCACCGTGCCTTGCTGTCCTGGCTCTGGAAGGCCTCCTGCTGGGGAAGCCATTGCCCGAGTCTGAGGATGGCATGGATATCCACTGGATGTCATTATTTCTCTACCAAAAGCTAGCTAGGCCTTCTCTTTGGCAGGAAAATGAGATTTTCCCCGTCCTCGGCCAAGGAGGTTGCATAGGGGATGCTCAGGTGTGGACACCCTCTCCTTTTGGCTCAGAGACAGGACATAGAGCCGGCTTCCTGTTTTTCTAGGGTGGGGAAGGTTTGTGTGCAAGCTGAATCCCCACCCTCCTGGAGACCTGAGGCCGCTGCAGCCCTCCTTCATTCCTTGGCCCCTCCCCACAGCCTTGGACCACACCCCCTCAGTTAATGCTCCCTTCCCCCAATCTCTAAAACATGATTCTTCCAAAACATTCCCTCCCCATGGGAACAGGCTGCCATCGCTCTGCACAGCTTCATGTCATTTCAGAGCCATGTTCGCTGGGCAGCAAGGCTCTGCCAAGCCCTGCACTGCCCAGCGTGGAGAAACAGAAGCAACAGGAAATGCTTCTGGCCTGAGGGGGAGGCCTCAGGAGCCGGACAGTTTTCACTCGAGGTCAGGACGTGCATGGAGATGACAGAGAAAGGAGGAGGGGACATTGCTGAAGGGATCGTGAACCCTGAGGTGTAGGGAGGGCCATCTCTGCGGAGGCACTGCCCGTCTGAACGAGACGGCACGTGTGTGGGGCGTGATGTGTGATTGGAGCGTGAGGAGGGAGGGGTAGGAGGTGACGGCTTGTCTCAGAGTTTCCTCAGAGATGAGGCCTGGGGGCCCTGTCGTCATCTACCCCTGACCCCCGGCCCCTACCACCGGCACCACCACACTCCCCACTGGGCAGTGCGGAGACGCCAGGGCTCATCCTCAGAGGCCTCTTGTCCTTTGATCCAACTATTAGCAAATGGCCTTGGGAAAGTCAGTTGACCTCTCTAAGCTTTCGTTTTCTCATATTCGAAATGAGACCACCACCTATGAGGTAGCAGGACTATAGATAGGGAAAGTGCTTTGGAAAAAAAACAAAACAAAGAGCTGCTCTGGTGTGAAATGACTGTTATAACATTTATCAAAATAATCTTCATATCAAACATTCCAGTGAGGCCCAGATGAGCAGTGGACATGCAGAGAGTGGAGGGAATATGGGAATTACCAAGTGGGAGCAAATCTGGCAATAACAAATTGTTGTGGGACGATTGTGTCCCCCCACCTCCAATTCATATGTGGAAGCCCTAGCTCCCAGTCTCTCAGAATGGGACTGTATTTGGAGACAGGGCCTGTGAAGAGGTGAGTAAGTTAAAGGGGGGTTGGTCGTTAGGGTGGGCCCCCATCCAGTATGACTGGTGTTCTCACAAGAAAAGGAAATTTGGACACACAGAGAGACACCTGTGATACGATCACACAGACGGAAGAGCATGTGAAGACAGAGGAAGAAGGTGGCCATCTGCAAGTCAAGGAAAGGGGCCTCAGAAGAAACCAAACCTGCCGACACCTTGAACTTGACCTTCCAGTCTACAGAACTGGGAGAAAACAAACTTCTATTGTTTTAGCCAACTCGTCTGTGGTAGTTGATTATGGCAGCTCTAGAAAACCAATACACCACTGAAACCTTATTTTACAAGAGGAAGGAAAGGAATTTATTCCATTGTTCAGCAAAACTTGACCAGATGCGTATCACGTGCTAGGCAAGCCTCTAGATGCTAGGGAAAGTGGAGCGAAAGATAGGCAGGCAGGCGGCCAGACAGAAAGTGTGCCAGCACTTTCACATCTAGTCTCCCCTGTCATCTCTACGATAATCCAGTGAGGAAATGGACCTAAGAGAGGTAAAAATGACTTTCAGAGAACACTTAGCAAATGAATGTGAGAACCCAAGATGAAAGCCAGAATCATTTTACTCCAACGTGTGCTTTCTTTTCACAACCCCTTGTGTTCTCTCCAGGACTGAATTTTCTTTTCCTTTTTAAACTTTTTTTTTTTTTTAATTTTTCAATTACAGTTGACATACAATATTTATTAATTTCAGGTGTACAACATAGTGATTAGACATTTATATAACTTACAAATGATTGCCCCGATAAGTCTAGTACTCACCTGACACCCTACATAGTTATTACAATATTATTGACTATATTTTCCTATGCTATACTTCACATCCCCATGACTATTTTATAACTACCAATTTGTACTTCTTAATCCCTTCCCCTTTTTCACCCATTTCTCTCTCCCCCACCCCCATTTGGCAACTATCAAAATGTTCTGTGTCTATGACTTTGTTTCTGTTTTGTTTGTTTGTTTATTTTACTCTTTACATTCCCCATATAAGTGACATTATATGGCATTTCTCTTTCTCTCTCTGACTTATTCCACTCAGCACAATACCCTGTAGGTCTATCCAGGTGGTTGCAGATGGCAAGATTTCATTTTTTTTATGGCTGAGTAATGTTCCATTATATATATATACCACTTCTTTATCTATTCATCTATTGATGAACATTAAAGTTGCTTACATATCTTGGCTATCATAAATAATGCTGCAATGAACATAGATGCACATGTCTTTTCAAATTAGTGTTTTGGGTTTCTTTGGATAAATACCCAGAAGTGGGATTACTGGGTCCTTTGTTTAAAAGTCTCTAGCCTTTGTTTTAAAGTCTATTTTGTCTGGTGTAAGTATTGCTACATCAGTTTTTTTTTTTTTTCATTTCCATTTTCATGAAATATCTTTTTCCATCCCTTTACTTTCAGTCTGTGTGTGTCTTTTGATCTGAAGTGTATGTGTTGTAGGCAGCATATGTAAGGGTCTTGTTTTTTTATCCATTCAGACACCCAGTGTCTTTTGATTGGGATATTTAATCCACTTACATTTAAAGTAATTGTTGATAGCTATGTAGTTATTGCTCTTTTATTATTCATATGTTTGATTTTTTTCCTTCTTCTTCTAAAAGAAGTCCCTTTAACATTTCTCATAATACTGATTTTGTGGTGAGGAAATCCTTTAGCTTTTTCTTGTCCAGGAAGCTCTTTATCTGTTCTTTGATTCTAAATGATAACCTTGCTGGGTAGAGTAATCTTAGTTGCAGGTCTTGGCTTTTCATCACTTTGAATATTTCCTGCCAAACCCTTCTGGCCTGAGAAGTTTCTGTTGAGAAACCAGCTGACAGTCTTATGGGAGCTCCCTTGTAGATAACTAATGCCTTTCTCTTGCTGCTTTTAAGATTCTTTGTTTTTAACCTTTGGCAGTTTAATTATGATATGTCTTGGTGTGGGCCTTTTTGGATTCATCTCATTTGGAACTCTGTGCTTCCTGGGCTTATATGTCTATTTCCTTTGCCAGGTTAGGAAGTTTCCCTCAATTATTTCTTCAAATAGATTTTCAATTCCTTGCGCTCTCTCTTCTCCTTTTGGTACCCCTATAATGCGAATGTTGGCATGCTAGGTGTTGTCTCAGAGGTCCCTTAAACTACCCTCATTTTTTTGGATTCTTTTTCCTTTTTGCTGTTTTGATTGGGTATTTTCTGCTACGTTATCTCCAAATTGCTGATTCGATCCTATGCTTCATCTAATCTACAATTGATTCCCTCTAGTGTATTCTTCATTTAACTTATTGTATTCTTCATTTCTGGTTGGTTCTTTTTTATGTTTTATGTCTCCATTTTTGTGTTTCCTATCTCTTTATTGAAGTTCTCATTGAGATCATTAAGCATACTTATAACCAGTTTTGAACTCTGTCTGGTAGATTGCTTGTCTCCATTTCCTTTAGCTCTTTTTTTGGAGCTTTCTTTTGTTCTTTCATTTTGGACATGTTTCTTTGTCTCCTCATTTTGGTTGCCTCCCTGTTTGTTTCTATGTATTAAATAGAGATGCTTGCTACGTCTCCTCGTCTTAGAAGAGTGGCCTTATGTAGTAAGTGTCCTATGGGGCCCAGTGGTGCAGTCTCCTTCATCACCTGAACTGGGTGCTTTGGATGTGTCCCCTGTGTGGCTTGTGTGTGTCCTCCTGTTGTAGATGAGCCTTGATTGCTGTTGGCACATCAATTGGCAGGATTGACCCTCAGGGTGATTGGTTGTGAGGACTGTCTTTGACTACAGTGGAGGAGCTGTTGTACAAGGGCTGAATCTGTGGAGCAGGATTTGCTTTAGTGGTCCCTGCCCAGTCTGCCCTTTTGGTGTGTCATTTGTGGAGGTGGTTGGGTGGTGCTCTGGTGTGGTCTGAAGCTGGCCACAGGGTGTGTTGGTTCTGGGGCCTCTTGGGAGGGTCTCTGCTTCAGGTCAAGCTCAGCTGGAGGTGCCTGGGAGAGGCTAAGCTGTGAACTGAGGCTGGCTGCTGCTAGTGCTTGGTTGGGGGCTGCTTAGCAAAAGGTACTGGCATGTGAGGCCAGATGCTGCTTGTTTGGGGTTTGTGAACCTTTGAGATATTTTAGGAAAGTCCACAGCATTAGCCAAGATAGGTCATTTGTATGAAAAAGCCACTGGAAGCAGCTTGGGTGTGCCCAAAAGTTAGGTGGGGCAAGGTCTCAGGGAATCACTGGGGGGGGGGGTGGCCAACAGCATTAGCCACGTTGATGGAGACTCAGCTATGGTACCCGTCTGAGTGTGCAGGCTGGGTGTGGGGAAGGTTCAACAAAGGAACAATGGCTCTTGCCAGCACTTATGTCTGGGAGAAAGCTGCCCCTCCAGCCCTTGGCCTGAAGCCAAACAATTCAGTTTCTCTCTGTATGTCCCTGGTGCCTTTTGAGCTACTGTTTCAGTACTGGAGCTCAGAACAAGTGAGTCTGTCAGTGAGTAAGTCCATGTGTGGGCCCTTTAAGAGGACTGGGACTCCGGCAGCCCTAGTCTTACTCAGTCACTATCTCCTCTGGTTTTTACAGCCAGAAGTTATGGGGACTTCTCTCCCCAGCACTGGAACCGGGCTGGGGAGTCTGGTGTGGGGCTGGCATCCCTCGTTCCTCAGGGGGGACCTCCACAGCTGAGATATCCCTCCAATTTTTCACTGCCACACGTGGGTGTGGGACCAGTCCATTCCACATCTCTGCCCTCCCCCCAGTCTCTACCTGGCTGCTTCTGTATATCTTTAATTACAGGGCTTCTGTTCAGCTAGACTTCAGGTGATTCTCAACGATGGATGTTCTGTAGTTTAGTTATAATTTTGGTGTGGTTGTGGGACGGGGTGTTTACCTACTCCACCATCTTGACTGGAAGCTCTCAGGACTGAATTTTCTTTCCTTTTCTTTTTTAAATAGGGTTAGGCTTATGATAGGGTTAGGTTTGAGGTTAGGATTAAGGTTATGGTTATGGTTAGTGCTAGGGATTAGGTTGAGTTTAGGTTTAGGGTTAGTGTTAGGTTTAGTTTTCGTGTTAGGTTTGAGTTTAGGATTAGGCTTAGGGTTAGGGCTCGGTTAGGGTTAGGGTTAGGGCTCAGTTAGGGTTAGGGTTAGGCGTAGGGTTAGGCTTAGGGTTAGGCTTAGGGTTAGGGCTCGGTTAGATTTATGGTTGAGTTCAGGTTTAGGGTTAGGTATGAGGTCAGGTTTGGATTTAGCTTAAGGGTAGGGTAGGGTTAAGGACTGAATTTTCTTATGTTGTGTATTAATTAGGATGTGTTTAGCTGTAAGTAATAGAATAACCAAGTAGCAGGAGTGTGAGAAGTAAAGAAATCTTACACTAGATACCTGCAAGCAGTCATCTGATCCCAGGTTGGTTAAATGAGTCAAAGGACTCTCTTTATTCTGCCATCCTCCATGTATTTCATTTAAGAATCCAGTCTGTCACCTCATAGTCTTAAGATAGCTGCCAGAGCTCAGAGAATTATGACTTCCCTGTGTTCAAGGCAGAAAGTAGGGCCTTTCCGTTTATTAAGGAGGAAAGAACTTTCCCAGAGACCTTAGCAGACATTCCTTTGACAGAACTGGTTCACGTGGTCATCCTTAGCTGCAAAGGATGGGAAAGTGAGTATTTAATAAAATAAAGGGGAACAAGAGTACCCTGGCTTTCTTAGATGGATCACATGTCCCCCAGGGGTAGACACCCTACCAAGATGGGGGTTCTGTTAGCAAAGACAAAGTGGGAGGCCGATTGTTGGGATTGAGGGCCACCCATGCGTGTGGGCTTCTCTGGGTCCCATCTCCTCTCCAAATGATTCCATTCTGGAAGCAAGGGAGGAAGTCCCATCCCACGCTTACAATAACAGTGTTGTCGTGGTTGTTTCTTATGGGCGGGTGGAGGTGATACCTGAGGGAGTGAACATCCTCAGTGCTGAAGGAGAAGGGACAGAACCGGTCGCCTCAGGCAGCATGGAGTGTGTCATGCCCTCTCTGTGGCCCTGGACCCCAGCATGCAGACTCAGTAGGTGTTTGTTCTGAGAGGGAAGAAACCAACGTGGGGACAAATGAAACTGCAGTTGCTGGAGTCACCCACCATGTCACCCAGTGTCCATTATCCCTGCAGCACCCTAATACATTCCTTCTGGAACCTGGTTCCAGTAAAAATGGTGTCTCTGCCGAGGTTTGAACATGCTTTCTGTTGTCGGAGAATGAAAACTATGCAACCTGATGTGTTTCTCTTTCTGCCTTGGCTGCCAGAAGCCAGAGCCAAATGTGTCGCCCCAGTGCTGGGGGCCGTGCTTCCTGGTTTCTTGAGCGCCTCCTTGGCTTCCTCCAGGGGACGCTGTTGGGGCCCACCTGTCTGTGTCAGAACGTCTGGGAATCTCCAGGCCCAGCCCCATGGGAAGGGGGAAAGTCAGGAAGAAACCCAAGGGCTTGCCAGATTTACCTGGGGGACACAAAGACATCAAACCTGTGCAGGTGTCTTCTGAGACTCCACCCCTCCGACCTTTGAAGAGACAAAATAGGGGAGAGGACCAGTTCCGTCAAAACTGAAACCAAACATTTTGGCTATCTTAACGACCACTGAATCACTGAATCCACCGTATTTTTCCACTTTCAAGTTGTTTCTGGGCAGCCTTGGAGCCACACCCTTCCTGGGTTTAATGGCTTTGCTGTCAGGTGGTGGGGAGGAGGCATGTTTACTTTTCGCAGGGAAAATAGTGGTTAACGGGGGATGGGTGGGCCTGATTAGTAATCGGGTGATTTATCCGATGAACGTTCTTTGGGTTTTCCTGGTGGTTTGCACTTGAACTTCAGCTGAATGACGGAGGAGGGGGGCGTAGGAGGAAAATGGCTTTGAGGAGAACGGGGTGGGATTGGCTCAGAAGTGAGCCCCGTCCAGGGACAGGTGAAGGTTAGCACAGGAAGGAGGATGTTGTTCCATCCTTTGTTCCGTGTGCTCTTCCTTTGTGTGCATTCACTTGCTCGGTTACTCGCTCCCTCACTCTCCCTCCCTCACTTAGGGTTTCAAAATTATGAATACCTTCGCTGTGCTGGAGAAACAGCACACCTACGGAGCCCCAGGAACCCACTGGGATGAGTAGAGCCCAGGCTCCATAGGGGTTTCCAATAGGGGTGTGTTCAAACGACACAAGGTCATAATAGCCAACACTTATTAGGCATTCTCTGTTCACCAGACACTGTTCCAAGTGCTTTCCATGTATGAAGTCGTTTCTGTCTGCCAACAACCCTAGGAGCTAGATTCTGAAAAAAATGGAGGCACAGAAATGTAAGCAACTTCCCTGAGGTCACACAGTAAACAGATGTGCACCCAGGAGGTCTGTCTTGCCTTTTATCATCACGCGCTCCAGCTCTGCTTAGGAAATGAGGAGGGTCTGCTTCAAAGGGGAAGAAGTACCAGAGAGAGGGATTTTTAAATCTGGGTATTGAGGAGGGAGTAGAGAAGTTTTTGAGGTAGAGGAAACAGCAACACAAAGCCCCCAAAGTTGAGGGTGCCTGGCACATGCCAGGAGCTACAGAGGTGGGTGTGTCCCGAGAGGAGAAATGAAGGAGGAGAGGCAGGCAGGGCCAGATAATGAAACCTTATTGCAGGAGGGGGTGCAGTGGTCTGATTTAAAATGAAGAAAGAGCTCTTGGGCAGCTCATTGGAGGGTGGATTGTGGGTCGGGGTAGATTAGCAGATAGAAATACCTTCTGTTTCACCTGCTGTCCCCTTTGCCCTGATCATCCCCAGGGGACCACCACTCACTGTTGCTCTCAGGCCATGTGGTTTGGCTGAGTCCAGCTAGACTTGAGGGGTCTATGACTCTTGAGGCACATGACTCAAGTCTGGCCAATCAGCTTTTTACATCATCCTGGCCACAGGGATTGGCTCAGAAATGTACATGTGACCCAAGTCAGGCCAATGAGACTCAATTCTGGGATTCTTGTTAGATTTGTTAGGGAAAACAGACTATTGAGGTCCCTGGGCTGGGGATATATGCCTGGAACTGCGGGGGCCATACTGTCACTGTGTGGGAAGCATCTGCCTGAGAAGGGAGCTGTATTAGTTTGCTGGGCCTGCCATAACAAAGCCTCACAGGCTAGGTGGCTTAAACAACAGGAATTTATTATTCCACGGTTCTGGAGGCTGGTAGCAAAGTGTCAGCAAGGTGAATTTCTTTTAAGGCCCCTCTCCTTGGCTCACAGATGGCCATCTTCTTTCAGTGTCTTCACTGGTCTCCCTTCTGTGTTCTAATCTCTTCTCATAAGGACACCAGGCCTATTGGATGAGGGCCCATTTGTGTGACCTCATTTTACTTTAAAGACTCTATCACAAAACACAGTTACATTCTGAGGTACTGGGAGTTAGGTCTTTAACCTCTGAATTTTTGTGGGGGCGAGGGGGCACAATTCAGCCCATAACAGAAGCTAACACAGAAAAAAACACAGAGATAGAGTGAGCGACTGAGTCTTGACCTTATTTGAGCTCCTGGATCCAACTGTGCCTGAAGGTGAAGCTAATACTATCCTGGACTCTTGAGTTTCACGAGCCAATAAATACGTAAGCTCCACTCCCCCCTTTTTTTCTTAAACTAGTTGAATTGCTTTTCTGTTACTTACAGCTAAAATTCCTGTGTAATACACAGGGGAACCAGTTAGTAAACTATTAAATAGTCTACCTGTAATTAAATTACAACTCGCAAGGGTAGTGCTTGTCTGTGCAATTCCAATAGTTAGAGGCAGCATATGCAGAAAAGAATGTGCCTGGTCGGTGCCAGCCTCCTCCCACAGAGGCAGGAGTCCCAAAGCTGCACACACAGCTGGAGAAACCTTTGCCACCAATGTTCCTAATGTGTAGAGCAGCCTTGGGTGATGGCAGGTAAAAATAAGAATATAGTTTGGGTCTAAAAAGGCTTTCAAGGAGGGAAGAAAAATCCTTTTGAAAAGGCTTGTGTGGGGCCGTGAAGAATGAGCTTGAGATGTCACTTGACAGGTTGGCAGGTGCTGCTGAGATGCTCAGACGGAACTCAAAGGAGCAGCAGCTTTGTTCCGGCACTTTCCAGGCAGGAATCGCCAAACACGCACTCCTCTGGGCTTGGCTTCTCGAGGCTTCCCCTGGGGAGCTCAGCAAGGAGGTGCATGGCTGAGGCGGTCCTCATCGGCCACCCCAAAGTGGGGAGAAAAATAGAAATGGGTGAAAGGGAGATCAGGCATCTAGTTTCTTTGGTCTTGAAGTGGATGCCCTGACTTTCCCATGGCTTTTATCTCTGCCATTCTCATTGCAGCTGAGTAGAGCTCAGAGTCACTTTCAATGAAAGAGGGATTTTGAGAGGCGAGCTATTTTGAGAGGCTCGGCTTCCTCTAGGTCTACTGAGAGCTGGTCATTATAGCAGTAAGATGAGGGCAACATGGCCTCGTGAATTCAGACACTCCAGTGTACACTTGGAGCTCTGAGCGTGACCAACCTGGTGACTTGGGGGTGAGTGACTTACGCTGACTCAGCTTCTTTTATCCTCACCATTGGCAAATGGTGCCAGATAATCTCAATCTCACAGTCTTCTCATGAAGCTTCAGTGAAACCAAATAGTAATAAAGGAACAGGCTCTAGAGTCTGGGTTTGAATCTCAGTTTACTTACTTACCAAGCTGGGTGACCTTGGGCAAGTCACCTACCCTCTCTGAGGCTTGATTTCCTAAACTGTAGAATGGGGACAGTAGTAGTACTTTACCTCATGGGGTGGAAGTGAGGATTGATGAGATTAAAGCATGTCAACTTCATGAGGGCAAAGGTTTTGTCATTTTATTTTATTTTAATCCTCACTGCAGCTCCTCGGACATAAGTACACTAAATGGGAGCATTTATTATTGTTATTACGATTCATGGTTATCTGGCATTGGTGGAGGCTGTGCTGTGTGGCATCCTCCAGGTTCTGTCTGTGGGCCTGTGGTCCGGGTGGGGGAGACAAACCCACCTCAGCGGGCACACTCTGCCTCCCAGGATGCGTTATGGGCCTGACTCTGCAAGAGAGGGCCCGAGAGAGGCGAGGGGATGTCGTGGGCAATGTTTAAGCACCTCACTTGCCTCATCTCACTGCATCCTTACCACAAGCTAGATTCATGTATTGCGCGCATTTTACAGATGAGGCAGGTAAAGTTCAGAGAGAGGTAGTGCCTGAGATTGTGCTGCCAGGGAGTGGTATGGCCAGTGTTCAAACCTGAATATGTGCACCTCAAGACCTTTGTTTATATACAGTGGGATATAGGGAGGAGCCGGCTGCAGAGGTGGAAGGATGGAGTCAGTGGGTGGAGGGCAGGCCCTGGGCAGCTGCGGAGAGGCCGCAGAATGAGTCGCAAGGACAGGGGCCCCTCGCTTTTGGCTGGTGCTGTGCCCTGCTGCTCTGTGCCTTGCTGAATTCTTCAGCAAGTGGCTTGATCCACCCGCTCTCAGCAGAAAGGGGACCCAAGGGGCTCTTTACTGGCAGAGGATGACGCACAGAACCCGCCGCTGCCCTGCCAGCATCGGCCTTCCGAGGCGAATAAAACATACGAGCGTTGGGATGGCAGCGCCTGATTGTTCTAAAATCCACCCCATAAATGGCCTCTTTCCTTGTGAGACCACAAACAGCAGAGAAGAAGGTGGTGGGACCAACCAGAAGCGTGTCTGCAGTGTGGCCAAGTTCTCCACGTCCGGAGTGAGCGGAGCAGTCTCCTGGGTGTCTGTCCACCAGGGGAGCGAGGCCTGTCCCTTGCTGAGGGGTCCGGGCTGGGTGGGGGTTCTCGCCTCTGCCCCTTGGTGGTGACTGCCCTTGATGACAGATGGACTGAGAACGGAGATGGTCACGCACATCTTCTTCCATTATTTTTTTTAACTAAGAAAGGAGATAGATTAGAAAAACTACCATTAAAAATGTATTATCAGGAAAGGAATTCTTGGATGATTTTCAGAAAGCTCTGAGAATCGAGATGAAGAGCCTTAGGCAGGAATGAGCCTTAGGCAGGAAGAAGGAAACTGAGGCACAGAGAAGACTGTGCCTTTCACACATGCTGCTGCCACCATCACCATGGGACTCCTGCTGTGACCAACGCAAGGAGCCCCTGTGAGCTATCTCTTGCTCTGTGCTTTTGACTCCTTCCAGAGTCAAATTCCCCACAGACAGGGTTGCTGGATAAAACACAGATTCCCAGTTAAATTTGCATCTCAGATTTAAAAAAATAAAATATTTTTAGTGGGAAAAAAGCGTTGTTTATCTGAAATTCAGTTTTAACAGAGTATCCTATGGTTTCATTGCTACCCAGAGTGCCATACTCTGCTTTAGATTGGTGGGATGGGACTTCACCCCTTCCACTTCTGTGGTAAGAATGCCGCCAGTCTTGTGTGATTGGATTGGTTGTGTTGTTGGATGTAGAGTAGCCAAAAAAGCCAAATATCAACTGCAATTCCTCAAAACCTTCCTTTTTTGTCAAGTCACCTGCCTGACTTGTTTTCAAAGCTGCCTTCACCCAGAGAGGGCCTGGATGGCAGGAATGACTCATGTGGTCATTCCTTTTCTGGGCCCACTTTTCATAACACTAAAGATACCTCCTCCCCACGCTCCCTCCACTGGGTCATCGTGGAGGCAGAGAACTCAAGGGCCCTTTTTGGAAGGGCCCTGAAGTCGGACAGGTAAAGGAAGGAGCTGAATTGAAATGGAAATAATCGATGGCGCTAACGGTCTAGGCAGGGCTCGATCCTCTGGATGGGGAGGAGGGCAGAGAAAAAGCTGAAACTTAAGCCATCCCCACCTGTCCGTCTTCCCGAAGCCATCCTCAGACGGGGCTGTCTGGGCCATAGCCAGAATTGGCCTGGGACGGTCTTGTTCCAATTGCAAAGGATTCATGCTTCCACTGAAGGAAACGCTTGACTATTCGCAGTGAAAATTTTAACAAAAGGTAAGAAAGAGTGGATGCTTCCTTTTCTTTCTTACCTTTTTGTTTGGGGAAGGGCAGTGGGAGAAAATGAATATTTTAGTTATAACGCTTTGGCCTGAGATCAAGTTTAGAAAGAAAAGCATCTACTAATTGAAAAAAACATCATTTTGGGGGTCCTTAAATCAAGGGAAACAGGTGCAGGTTTGTGGTTTTAGAGAGTATTTCTTTTGGAAAAAAGAAGGGAAAGTGCCCCAGAGAGGGTCCCTCCAAAGCCAGCAGACTTTTACGATTCAGCCCTTATTACTTAAGCAGTGATTGAAAAGATTAACCGAGAAGTTAAAAGAAAAATCAACTCTTACCTTTCTAGGTAGCACTCCAAATCCTACTTTTTTCTTTTCTTTTTTTTTTCCTTTCCAGGGCTGACGAGAGAGCAAATGTATACAGCAATGTTGATAACATTCTCTTACAATACTGTGGATTCCTGGGCCTCTCTTCTCTTTTCATACAAGCTCAGCAGAGCTGGTATTTCTTCTTTACCATTACAGTGGTGTATTTTTAATGTTTCCTATGGTTGTGCAGGAGCAGAAATTTCAAGGCCAAGAGAGTCTTGGAAGACGAGAGTACTATTTCTGTGCCTACTGTGTTGGGTGCTTGGATATGTCACATATCTGTGCCTCTCACAGTAAAACCATGAGAAGTCCGTGAGGTTGTTTTCCTCTTTGAATTTATTTTGATGGTTGAGGAAATGGGGGCTCAGAGAGGAGGAGTGACATGCCCCAGGTGGCCCAGCTAGGAAGTAGCAGAGTTGAACTTGAAATCCAAGCCTGTCTGACCGTCAAGCCCTGCTCCTTCTGTTACACTATATTGCCTCCCATCTTTGGAAGCATAGGGTGGCAAATCAAGCGACTGGCTATGAAAATACCCAGAAGCCTTTTCTTTTGAAACAACTCACAGCATCGTCTTGTCTTCGGGTACTATTCAACAGGCTTAATTTTGGTCAAATATACGTCATTGCCATGTTTTTAGGGGAGATTCTGAGTTTCCTGTTCCTGATCAAGAACGGTGGTCAGTTGAGCCTGTTTCTTGAAGAAACTTACATTCTGTATTGTTTATCTTTTGCTGTGTTACAAATTACGCCAAAATTTAGTGTCTCAAGAGAACATTTATTACCTCACAGTTTCTATAGGTCACGTGTCTGGGCGCCATGTAGCTGGTCCTCTGGCTCAGGACCTCTCACAGATGGCAGTCACCGTGTCATCCAGGGTTGTGCCATCAGAAGGGTTGGCTGGGGATCAGCTGTCAAGCTTATTCATATGATTGTTGGCAGATTTCAGGTCTGCATGGGCTGTTGGCCTCAGTTTCTCACGGGCTGATGGCCTGAGGGTGCCCTCAGTTCCTTGCCATGTGGGCTTCCCCGACATGGCGGCTTGCATCATCAGACCATGCAAATGTGAAGGCAATCGGAGGAGGATGTCAGCAACGTGGAAGCCACAGTCATTTATCACGGAAGCATGGGACTCACAGCCCATCATGTCTGCTGTACTCCGATCATTAGAAACAAGTCACTCGGTCCAGCCTGCACTCAAGGGGAGGAGATCACACGGAGGTGTGAATACCACGAGGCGGGCATCTCCCGGAAGCCGTGTCCGCACATCACAGAAGTGGACATGGTAGTCATAGACCAGTAATGAGGCTGGTGACGATGGCTGGGGTTTATTAGGTGCTTTGCTGTGCGAGGCACTGGGCTAACTCCCTTCTGAGCATTGTCTCATTCAATGCCCACACCACTTTTTGAACAAGGAGGGTTCATTAACTTCCCTGAGTTACTGCAGCAAAGACATCGGGCCTGACTCCAGAGGTTTCCACTCCAGAGACCCTCCCTTTATATGCTGCAGACCCTTAACCTGAACCCACTGAGCTGCTGGGGTCAAAACAAGTCCCTGTTGAGATAGGAGTCAGAAAAATGAAGCTGAACTCACTGCTCACCAGAAAAGTGCAAGGGAACACAACCAGAAGCCATTTCTTACACATCAGATTGGGGGGGGAAATTAAGTTGGTGAGAGTGTGGGGAATTCTCATGCTTGGCTGAGAGACTATAAATTTGTACTGCCACTTTGGAGGGAAATTTGGCAGGATCTATTAAAATTTTAAAAGGACATAAAAATAAAAACTGTGCATAGCCTATGACCCAGCTATTACACTTTTGAGTATCTACCCTGGAGAAATACTTGCACGTGTGCGCAAGGAGCTGTGGACAAGAATTTTCATTCCAGCGTTGTTTCTAAGAACAAGTAGTAAATAAGTGAAATTGGAAAAAATCTAAATGTCCTTCGATTTTAAAAATGACTAAATAAATTGTAGAGCTTCTGTACTATGGAAAACTATGAAGCAGGTAAAGAGAATCAGGAAGATCTGTACGTGTGGCATGAAAATATCTCTAAAATGTATCATTGAATGAAAAAAGCAAGTTGCAGAATGATACCCTCAGTATGAGACCATTTATGTAACCCCCAACTTACTATAGCTAGGGTGTGTGTATATATATATATATATATATATATATATATATATATACACACACACACACACACACAAATGTATGTATATATATACATATATATGTGTGTGTGTGTGTGTGTGTGCAAATATATATATTGTATATATACAAATATATTAAAATGCATGGTGGGGTGGCCGGTTAGCTCACTTGGTTAGAGCGTGGTGCTAATAACACCAAGGTTGCCGGTTCGATTCCCACATGGGCCACTGTGAGATGTGCCCTCCTTAAGAAAAAAAAAATGCATGGTGCATGGGAATGACCTGGAAGGGTGCTCACCAGACTGATAACAGGAGAGGAGGGGAGGGTAAGAGGCTAGAGTTGAGGGGTGGTCAAAGGAGACTTCTGATTTACTTGTAATATTTTTGATATTTTCCAAAGAAGAAGTTTAATAGCCTTACTTATATCAACTGAGCTTACCTTTTTTTTTTTTTGAAAAGGAAGTATTTATTTTATTTTATTTTATTGGGGAGTATTGGGGAACGGTGTGTTTGTTTCTCCAGGGCCCATCAGCTCCAAGTCGTTGTCTTTCAATCTAGTTGTGGAGGGCGCAGCTCAGCTCCAAGTCCAGTCCCTGTTTTCAATCTTAGCTGCAGGGGGCGCTGCCCACCATCCCATGTTGGAATTGAACCGGCAACCTTGTTGTTGAGAGCTTGCTCTCTAACCAACGGAGTCATCCGGCTGCTCCTGAGATTACCTCTTAAAAAGTCTTACTGAAAGCCCAAGACAACGATTTCCCTTACATTGTATTGGCCAGAATTGGGTCACATGGTCGCTCTTAGCTGCAAAGGAGTCTGGGAAGGAGAATTGTTTTTAGCTGTGCTAGAAGAGGAAAGCAAGAAAGAAGAGAGTTGTGAGTGGCTGTTGGGTGGCCAATTAAGAACATCTGCCAGTTCATCTTTTTAGTTACCCAACCTCCACACGTGCCTTTCTTTCTATACATATGTTCTATAGTATAGTGTAGTCCAAAGTCCAAAGTCAATTACCGCATCCATCTTGAAATGTGGGATGTCTGAGTGGTGATGTGCAGCCCACCCATCTGGTCTAGATGAGAGAGGATATTGCCGATCTGTTTTCTTAGGTACATCTGACAAAGATATTGGGGTGTGTGTCTTTTTGGTAAACACAAATAATTGTTTCTCTGAGTTCTGTGAACCACTGTAGCAAATCGAACCTGAGGAAAATGTCGTGAGAATCTCTGGTCTATAGCTGTTTCGTCAGAAGCACAGGTAACAACCTGGACTTGCGATTGGCATCTGAAGTGTGTGTGGGGTGGGGAAGGGAGCAGTCCTGTAGGCCTGAGCCCTTAACCTGTGGGATCTTACACTCTCTCCAGGTAGGTGGTGTCAGAATTGTTCTGAGTTAATTGGTTGGTGGTGTGGAAAAAAACCACACATAGTGTACATATCAAGGATGTTCAAAAGTCACTGGGCATCCAGACAACATGACACGTCTACACAACAGCTTCATTCACACATTCAGCATGCTGTCCCCAAGAGTTCCAGGCTCTTCTCTTATGGCGACAAGATAGCTGAGCCACTCCAAACTCATACCGTTTCAAATTCAAGCCCCATGGGAAAGAGAAAGGATTTTTTCCCTCACAAAACTTTGGAGATTCACTTTGATTGGACAGGCTAGGTCCACTGCGATACCTGAACTAGTTCCAGTGGCCAAGAGCATGGTCTGCTTTGATGGACCAGGGCCGGAACATGTGCTCCACCTCTGAAACAGAGATTCTCATCCAGAGATCATGGCCTGAGAGGGGAGAGGAAACCCTAAACAAATATTGGGAAATGGGGAATGCATTCTGACAAGCAAGGAAGCAAACCAAAAAGAATTTACATCTTCCATCCTCTATGCAGAGTGGAGCATTTTGCCCATGTCTTCTAAACCCTCTTCTGAACACCTGCTGTTTGTTTATTTTAAAAACTATGAAGTTCCTATCTTATTCTATAGGTTATAATCTGTTACTATCATTATTTGTTTTGATGTTCAAATTGTCCCAGATTTGGCCAGTGAGAGCCCCTTCAAGCTGCATTCTGTATCCTTCTGATGTGTCCCCATCTTTCTTCATTTCCTTATTTTCTGGTAAAAGATATTCCGGGCATGTCTCTTACTTTTTCTGGCTGAACGCTGGAAATCAGTATCATTGGGTCTGGGATTTGATTTTACCCTACTTACCAGCTTGCTACTCCTTCGTGGATGCTGGCAGAATACAAGAAAGTCCTGAGTCAGAGATAAAGGACTTTGTTACTCATGACACAGGAAGTAACATGGGCGTCAGCATAATTGAATTGGTTTTCCTGCCCCCACATCCAATGGGAGCAATGTGATATGGCCCCGATGGACGCATGGCAGAGTGTTGGCATTACAGCTGAAGAACACCTAGCTCGGGGAATCCACTGCTTTTATAGCAAGCACTAAGCAAGCCTTCTCTTCATCCTGGAGGGAGACATTACTCATTCTGCAAAGTCGCTCACTGCAAACACAACCCTGAGACAGGCCTGGGAAGGAATGGTCAGATCCTTCCATTCTTAGCGCACCAGGTAAGAATGTGCATGCATGCTCAGGTCTATAGCAAATTGCCTCTTCCAGAAGCCATTTCTCCACAAGCTTCTGAATCCTTTTAGTAGAGAAGGGTGTTTAGAAACTAAGATGATCTACTTACTAAATGTATGAGTATTCTTTGCTATTAAGCTATTTTTGCTCCTAGATGCCCTCAGAAGACAGAGCTATATGCCTGTATACACACAGACACACACACACATCTACCTATCTATCTATCTGTCTGTCTGTCTGTCAGTCAGTCTGTCTGTCTGTCTGTCTGTCTAGCTACATGAATTCACACTATTATCTCCAATCCAATACCACAGATTCATTCTAGTTTTCTATCTTTCTACTCTGCTCTGGCAATAAAGAACCAAAAACACATTTACCTATTTGCCTAATGCTCCTGCAGTCTCGTCACTGCCACTCACGGCTGCCCACCCTCCAGTCACGTGGGTGACCTGAGCCCTCGGGTCTGACCCGATGTGCTGGGACTCGTCTCCCCTCCCCCCATATGGAGGCCCTCCTTGGCCTCGTCAGGCTCACGGCCCAGTGCTGACCCATCGCTGCTGCCATTGCTCACGAGGACACTCTCCTCCACCCCCTCAGGCTCTGAACCCCCCCACCAGGCTGTCACCACCACCACCTCCCTGTAAGGGTCCCCTTCTCACCCACCTGATGAGACACCCTGTGGCAGGCCACCCTCCTGCACTGACACTCACGCTTCAATACCCTGGGTGGGCCACCACCGCCACCGCCAGACCCCCGTAGAGACACTCTTCACCTTGGTCAGCTCGGGAGCTCCCCAGCCTCCCCTTCTGAAGACACCGCGCTTGCTCAGCCACACCCAGTGGCTTTTAGACAGAATTCATCAGGAAGGGGAGGGAAGAGGAAAGGATCTAATGGTCATTTTTAATGGCTGAAAAACACGACCTTATGCAGATGTAATCTAGTTTGCTTAACTAGATTAACTCCTGGCTGTGGTGAGTAGAGGTTGTTTGTGTTTTTTTCCTTTTCTGGGTACCATTCCAGGAATCCAACCATGAACACGACTCTCTGTGCATCTCTCCGTGCACCGCCCTGATTTTACTGGGACAGATTCCTAGAAGGGGAACCATTCCTGGGTCAGAGGGTATGACCATTTGCAAAGCTTCTGGTCTTTGTGGCCCAGCTTCAGTGTTCATCTTACAATCCCCACACCCTTGAATAAATAAATAAGCCCAACTCTGTCCCAGAGACGGCTCAGCATTTTCTACAGATGATAGTTGTTTCACCACTGGATGACATCACCTCCCTTTTTACCCCAAGATGGATGTGGGAAATTCTGTATAAATACCCGACATCAACAAGCCATTGTGTCACCAGACCTCTTAAAGATGGGCAGCTTGCTGCAGTGTGGCTGGCCCGGCGTGTGCAGGACAGGCACCCGTGATTTATAAGGTCCAAACATGAAGTCTTCAGGAAAGTTGGTGAAGTACTTTATAGGTCACCTGTATTTTTCCTACCATAGATGTTTTGACTCACGGGTTTCCTTTATGTCACTCTGTCCATAGTCTAGGTATTATTGAAATGGAATAAAGAGGTTACTGTAGCAGAGGCTGAGTAGCACCCAGGAGGGAGTTTTGTGATTCTAAATGAGAGAAGAAAGCAGTAACCGGCGAGGGAATTAATTAGGACAAACATTGGCAGCCAGGCAACCAAGTATTTATTACATGAAGGCCATGGGCCTCGCTTTATGCTGGGAGCTGCGGGGAAGTTCATTTGTTCATTCATTCAAAAAACATTGACCAGCCACCAGTTCTATCCAGGCCCTGTCCTAGGAACTGGGGACCCAAGAGAAAAGAGACCTTGTTGTCCCTTCTCGCAAGGGGCTCACAGTCTAGGAGAGGAGAAGCCAAATCAACAGTGTAATTTCTGCCGGAGTCCCTAATCCAGTCTGGGGAAGGTTTGAACAGGGGGCTTGAAGTGAGCATGTATCTGCTTGGTGGGCAGTTTGTCCAGGCACAGGAGCCAGCTGACGCAAAAGCACACGGTTTTGTCAGCTTATCACAGGGATTTAGTGTGCATGGCCCACCTGTCCAGCACTGTTCCAGGGACCCAGTAGGGAGTGAATTTCATACTGCAGATGTTCACTGGGGAGGTTGTGAGAACACTGTCTGCAGAAAATTATTAAATGCTTTCTTTCTGCATCCAGCAGAAATTCCAAACGTTTTACCTAAGCACCCAGGGCTGAATCAGTTAGCATTTGGCGTACCACAGTAAACATTTATTGTTCTTGCTCACACGTCTATGGGCTGGCTGGGACGTGGCTGACGCTGGCTGAACCCGAATGGGCCCAACTCCAGGCTGTGTCTTGCGTCCCAGCTCTGTCCCACATATCTCATCCTCCTTGGATCAGTGATTGCTGAAAGCATGTTCTTCTCATGGCAAAAGGCAGGACGAGGGCCCAGTCCTAATCTTGGAAGCACCGTCCGTTCCAACCTTTGCTCTCCTCGTGTCTGCTAGCAAATAACGTGGTGAACCCCGAAGTGAAGGGACTCTGAAGCCCATGTAGAGTGGGGTTGTGGAATGTGTCCTCCACAGTCTGGCCCTGGAGACCTCACTGCCTCACCTTTCTCTCCTTCTCTATGGCAACTCTGCTGTTGCCACCACTTGCGTCCCGGGGACCTGCCATGATTTTTCACCCTCTGTCTGTGCACGTGCTCTTCTGTGGACCTGGATGCTGTCCCTGCCTCATCCACCTGGTCAAGCCCATCATATGCTTTCTGAGTGAGCAAGGCCTGGCTCCAAGAGTGGGGACATTCACACTGTCTTCCTTCTCCTCTTCATACCTGTGGCTAAGGGGGGTTGGGAGCCCTCTGGGTGCCTGGTTTCCTCTCTGTCTCTCTCTCTCTCCCCCTGTCCCCATATTCCCCTCTCTATTTCCTGTACTTATTCTCAGGATGCATTGATATGATGATATTAAGATTTGGAATAGAGATAGGTGGCCTTACTGTGACCTTAAACTTTGTCTAGGGTTCTCTGCATTTTATAAGGGTCACCTGGGGTACTGTTTCTGAAATGGTTCCTGTTTCTCTTCTGCTCTGTCCTCAGTTTCCTCTGGGGGGAGGGTGATGATGGTGGTAAAAGGTGGGATCTGGGCATTCCTGGGTCCCTTGCAGTGACATCATCAAATAGATCCCAGTTCACCCACATCAACCTCAGATATGGAGCATGTTGCAGAGTAGCTGTCAATAAGTTATAGTTAGATGGAAGGATGGATGGATGGATGGATGGATGGATGGATGTCCTCAGTGCAGCTTTCTGCTGACTGCCAGGGGCTTGGCTGAGCCTAGCAGTTGGACTTCCAAAGACGGGGGTTAGAGCAGCAATGAGAAGACGTGGACCTACACATCTTAGTCAGCTTTTAAAGTTGCTGTCAGTAGCAGCACAGAAAGCAGTTCTGAGGGGCGGGCATGATTGTAAACAAACCCAGCTTTGGAGTGGGGACGTAGGTATTTGGAGAGGCTCTAGAAAGTTATGGGGCTCTGAGGAACCAGCCTGGGGGCCACTCCTGGCCCACTTAGTGCCAGTGTTGTCTTTAGGGGCCTCTAATTCCCTTTATAAAGAGTTGTTGGTTTTTGGGTTTTTTTTAGAGGAAGCCTTACAATAATATTAGGATACACTTAACAATAATGATACACTTAACAAAAAACACTTAACAAAAAATAAGTGTTTTTAACAAAAACCACTTAACAAAAAAATAAGGATACACTTAACAATAATGTTGAACAGGTCAAACGATTACTGATACTAAAAAGAAAGATTTTGCAAATGTAAGTCAACCCAGTGTCCCAGTAAGCAGCATGTTTGTTGGTCTAAATTGTGGGTTCATCTTGCAATTTAAATGAGAAGAAAACTGAGGCTGAGAAAGGTAAAGTGATCTCCCCAAGATCACACAACCAGGACATGGCAGAGGCAGGCTGGTGGAGTGACAGTGCTGAGCACGTGCTGTGGGCAGTGCCACTGTGAGGCAGAGGCTGGGGGACTGCTTGGGGCCACAAGGGAAGCAAATCCCAGGGAAGTGGCCTGAGGATGGAAGTCACTGCCACGCAGTAAACTGGGCTCTGGATGGCAGAGGCTGGAAGGACTTGGCATTTGCGTAGGATGTGGGGCGAGGTCAAAGACCAGGGTCTACACTGCACATAATGAGCGGGTGGCAGAGGCCCATTGTGAGGGTGTGCCAGAGGCAGGTATGTGAGCTTAAAGCAGAAGAAGAGAATCTGACAGACTCTCTGACCTCTTTAGCCTCCTCCAACCCCAGGCACCCCGTTTCTGTTGCAATTACAATGCTCCCCGAGACTGATCCAGGGACAAAAGTGCTTCTTGGAGCTAAGTTTGGAGACCAATGACTTCAGGCAGTTGGGCAGCCCTGGGCCCCTTCCACCAAAACATTAGCCAATCGAGGAGTCACGTCTGCACTGGAGAGAGACGAGCTGGTCAGATCTGCTTACCTACCTTCACGGAACGGAGAGCAGAGGACACAGTGAGAGAATCCGAGCCGAAGTATGTCCAGGGTGGGCAGAGCATTGGATGGTGACGTGTACGCTTGCTGTTGTTGGCTGCCCACCATCCGCTCCTCCTTTATGTTGGTATCGGCACCCCACTGGGGGCAGCTGGGTGATGGCCCCCACGTCGCTCTTGTACTTCAAGGGAAAGCAGGCCCAAGTCTTGGCTCCAGGAAGTGGATCCTGATTGGCCCTAAGCATGTGCTCACAGCTCCATACCCTGGCATCAGTGATTGGCAAGTGTCCTGGAGAAGGAAGCTTTTTTTTGTTCGTTCACAGATGCTATCTTGGAGGAGCTCTCCTTTCTCACTGGACCAGGATGCCCTCGCCACTGCTGGCAGCCATCTTGTGGCCAAGAGGGGAGGCAGTCTTGGGCAGAAGGCGGAGTGCAGAGATGGAAAACAGGCTTCTTGGATACTTCACTGAGCTGCTAACTAAGCTTTGCTGAAACCTATCCTGCCTCTGGACTTCTCAGTTGCAGGGGCCAAGAAATTCTCTTAATTCATTAGTTTTGTATTACTTGGGAATGAGCTGTTCCTAAGTGATTTAGAGAGCTACTGCCTCCACCATGTTCTTCTCTTTGGAAGCACTTCCAGGCCATCTTGCAGATGCAATCTGAGTTATATCCCTGCATTAGGCTCAGGGGACAACATGTGGGGGAGGTCATTGATCGTGCATGGCTGCCAAGACCAACCTCTCCACCCCCTTTGTCATGCTCCCCTGCCATGGGCCACGTATCAGACCAACACAGCAAACACAGATGAGAGCGAAATCTCAGAAACGGGGGTGGGGGGAGGACGCCACCTAATATTTTTATTTTTAATACAATTTTGTCTTGGTTTCCTTTCTTGAGACCTCTCTACTCGTTTTGGATGAGGTCAGCCATAAGACAGAAGCCCCAGGGGTTGTAAGAATTGAGTATTCAACTGAAACTTGGACATGATGCTCTCTCTGGCCCTTTCCAGCTCCGACAAGCTCTGAGTCTGTGAAAGCTGATCCAATTATGGTAAAAGAATTCCAAGAGCATCTGCTAGGTGCCAGGCACTTCAGGACCACTCTTTCCTTTGATCCATGTGGAGTCAATTAATATTCCCATTCTGCAGATGTGGAAACTGAGGTTCTGGGAGACTATATGGGTCGCTCAAGACCACACAGAAGCAGAGCTTGGATTTTAATTTGGCTCCTTGTGATACCAAATCCTCTGTACTTTCAATGATACCATGTGGTGTGCCCTTGCTTTGGGGCATTTTATTCTACAAAGGTAGTTACTCTGCTGTGGAAAATGTCAGATGAAGTGACACAACTGCAGGCCAAAGGGAATTATTTTGGAGCAGTTAGTTGTTCCACGGCTTTTTCCCTTTCTTTTCATGAACTCCCTCAGTTCAGCCAAGGGTGCTTCAAGAGGCCAATTTTCAGCCTCTGTCCCCACTGAAACCTGGAAGAACGTAAACCGGTGCCAGCGAGCTTGCTGGGTAATTTTGGAAGCAGCAGAGATCCATTGGAGTTGGCCTGTCTCTAGCTCCCTGTGTACAAGTGGAGGGATGTTTGTTGTTTCAGCAGCCACCGGGCAGAACTCAGGGAGAGGGTGCGGAGCTCTCGGAGGCCAAGCATTCTGAGAGGATAGGGTGTGTGCACACCACAAACCAACTTCAAAAATATCCACGATTCAGGGGGAAAAAGAAACCCAACCTCACTTCATAAGCTCTCCTGATTAATACACAACCCCACCACCCTTAATGCCCTGAGGAAACCCTCTTTCCTTCAAGACAGGCTGGATTTTTGTTGAGCATTCACTGTTCACTGGATGGAGTTTCGAAGAGACTCCCGAAAACTAAGAGATTTGACGTGGGGATAGGTGGCCTTACTTTGACCTTGAGCTTTGTCTAGAGTGCTCTGCGTTTTATAAGGTCACCTGGGGTGCTATTTCTGAAGTGGTTCCTCTGTTTCTCTTTTGCTCTGTCCTCAGGTTCCTCTGGGGGGGAGGATGATGGTGGTGGTAAAAGGAGGGATCCAGGCATTCCTGGGTCCCTTGCGGTGACATCATTAAATAGATCCCCATTCACTGCACCTCAACCTCAGATATGGAGCAGGTTTAGAGTAGCTGTCAATAAGTTTTGGATGGATGGATGGATGGATGGATGGATGGATGGATGGATGGATGGATGGATGGGTTCACTTCCTTCATGCAGTATTCTGCTCATTGTCAGGCTCTCAGGTGAGCATAGCGGCTGTCCTTTATTTTGGAGAGGATGCCTTCTTATATGGTATATCTACTCATATGCTTCAGTTCACAAGACCCCTGACAATCTCACTGATGTAGAGTCTTCGGTTTTCTGTAAGTTTTCTTTCCCAAGCTCTGGAGTTCATGTGTCTTATCAAGGCCTCCGTCACTCACTTGCGCGTCTTGCTCATCCAGTTTGATTAATATGCTGTCATTGGTATAGTGATATCTTCAATGTCCATCATTGATAAATGGGATGCTTTGCAGAATGTCCAGATGGTCCAGATCCCTTTGGATTATATTATGAAAAAGGATGGGAGAATTCATATTGCCCTTAAGTAAGACTGTAAATTTATATTGTTGACTGTTCCATGAAAATAGAAACTGCTTTTGGTACTCTTTCTTGACAGGGACAGAAAAGAATACATTTACCAGAGCCAGGGATGCATGCCATGTATTGGGGCTGTGTTAGTCTTCTCTAGCAAAGATGCCACATCTGGACCAATGTCTGTACTTACAGCTACTACTTGGTTGAGTTTCTGGTAGTCTGTTGTCATCTTCCAGAATCTCTCATTTCTGTGGGGGCCAGTGGGTGAATTAAGTGGGGATATTATAGGAACCACCACATCTACTCCTGAAGTCATTAAGGGTGGCTCCTTCATGATTCTTCTTGGGATGTACTATTGTTTCTGATTTAATATCTTAGCTGAAGGATGGAGTGGCAATTTTAGAGGCTTGTGTGTGGCTTGCTCCGCTTGGATGGCTCCACATGTCATGGGACCAATGTGGGGGATTCTCCTGAGTGCAACATGTGTCCATTCCACTTATACATTTGAGAACCTGGGGAATGACCGCTAGGTGGGCCCACTGTGAGCCAGACCTGGGCCGAGCCGCCACTCATTGCACGGCTCCCTGCTGCCTCTCCACTTACAGGGGCTATAGTGACGCTGCCCCTCAGACCCGGTGTCTGATAGTCCTTGAAATGTCTGGATATTTTAGCTGAGTAAATGGCTGTAGATCCCTTTGGGGAATGATTGGGGGATTTGTTATTGTCTATACTCCTTGTGGTATCCCAGGGTCCTACCTCATGGAGACCCGTACTCTCCTTTAGTTGACAGCTTTCAGGTCTAAAAACTGGGCAAGGGGTCATAACTTTTTATCGACGTAGTAGCTTCCCTGGTGTCCTGCTCAAGCATCCTTGATTTCTTCTCATTGTATAGTTTGAGAAATATCCTTTTGGGAGTCCCTCTGTTTTCCTGCTAGGGACACTGCATTCTTCCACCACTCCCACAGCTCTCTGTGGCCCAGCTCCTCAGCTGCCACTCCATCTTGCCACTCGTTCTTATGGTTGCAGCAACCTTGCTTCTGATGGTGCAGCACCACCACCAGTTTTGTGACCTCCAATGTTTGGTGATCCACTTGCTATCATGGAGTCCTGTAACAGCATCTCCTACCACCAGGGTGGCCTATGGCACACAGCCACCCTGAACTTCAGTGATGCCTCTGTCCCTCTCACACGTGCATGACTTATTGCTTCAGTAGAAGGAACATCCTCTAGAACCGCCTGCAGAACAGAGCTGGAGAACATATCCACTCTAGTATGCCCACGTTTCTGAATCCTTTGATCCCTTCTTCCATCATCTATTATGGCAGCTCTAGCTAGCCATCCTAAAAGCCATCGGGCAGTGTGTTTAGTGCTTTCTCCCAGGGTGTTAATCCCGCATCCTAAGGGAGTACACAAAAGAATTATTCTGAAATGACTGATTAATTACTCTTTCTGAAAGAGTAAGTAGGACTTCATTCAAGACTATTGCAATAGGGGAGAGAGATTGGGCTCAACTCTGAATACAAGGACCAGAGAAGCAGGGTGAGGGGGTCAGGGGAAGGAAAGTCACTAAGACGAGACTTCAAGGGTAGGGGGATTCTTGCTAAACTGACTTAGCAGGATTCTTACGTAGACTGGGCTCAGCAAGATGGACATGGAAGCCCAAAGCTAAGACCTAGTCAAGAACAGGGCTCAGCGGAGCCTAACTAAAATTTGGTCAAAATAGAGAATCTTTGTCAAGGGCAACTTCCGGGATGGATCTCAGCCACAAGCCATCAGCAAGTGTGGGGAATGAGATCCTCGGTCTTGCAGGTAGTATCAGATCTATCAATGTCTGATGCCAAAGGTCTCTTTGCCTTGTGATGGGTTGTCTGTCAAGAGACTGGCAGGTAGGCTGACCTGTTTTGGGGACAAGAGCATTTTCTGGCCTTCACATTTCCCTAATAAATACCTGGGTGGATTTAAGCAGAGGGCTATTAGGCTGAAGGGAGAAGAAATGGGGCTATTGGAATGATTGGAGCCAGAATGGAAACTGGATTACGTTAGCCAACTTTCTTTTACATGACTTTGGCTGTGCAAGTTAATGAATAAGTGAAATTCATTGGTTTCTGAGTCTCTCTCCTGACTGAGAAGCAAAGATAATCGACCATCTGGAACAGGTCATGCCATTGGAGGGTGTCTCTTACCCATTGCTCTGATGCAAGGAGCCAGAGGAGACAAAAATGTCTGAGAGAGGGCTGAGGGTCAGGTAGAGGTATAAGTGACTCCAAAGGGTCATTAAAGAAAATGTAAACTAATTTTCCCAGGGCTTTCCGGTTTCATGGTGCAAATGCATTCAACTTTCACAGACTTTTACTACAGTTTACACATTGCAGGACATTGGTCTCCCTGTGTCTCCCGGGTTATTTTTGGGAATCCCTGGGGGTGTCTTTTCATGTGAACTGACAACTGATCCTTTTAGATGATTCTCTAGTCCCCTTAATAGTGTCTGCTGCCCCAAAACCTCCTTGAAGGCAGTGCCTTACTATTGTCCATGCCACCGGTGAGCTTTGTGAGACTAGGACGTTTGGATGAGGATGTGGTACCTTGAGTGTTCCCAGAGCCGCAACCCTTCAAGGGGCCAATCCAGCAGCGTTCCTTGGAGGCTCACTCGGTGTTGGGGCCAGGATGAGTTCCAGGCAGAGTGGGGAGGGTGCCTTCTGGGAAAAGAAGGTTTCTCACTGTTCTGAGAAGGCCACAGGGAGCCAGGCTCTCCTCCCACAGCAAACCTGGTGAGGCCACAGTAGCCATGGCTGCTGCTGACAGCCATCTCACAGATATAAGGGAACTAGCCTCAGAATGAAGCTGACACAGTGGTCAGTGGATGGAAAGACAGAAAGACACTAAATCCTTGATGACACGTTGAGACACTGGATCAACTGAATTTGAAATCCCCCTCGCTCCCCCGCAAGACTTGCTGTTATGTGAACAGATAAATTAACTATCTCAAGCCAGTTTCACGTGGGGTTTCTTTCATTTACTCTCTGAGACATTTTGCTATCTGAAGCGTTTTGACACATATTTAGTTCCTTTTCACTTCTGTCTTTAGTTCCTCTCTTGAAAGGACTCAGATGCAAATCCACGAGCCTTGATTCTTTGCTGTTTGCAAATACCCCGTCTCCTCCAGCCCAAACCCTCCACAAATCCACCCCTGGTGGCCACACTTGCATCAACTCGGCCTCATCTCACTCTTCCACCTGGGCCTCCCCAAATAAGGAGAACCTAGGGCAGTTACTGGGAGCCAGAGTATGGCACCAACAGCTGGAAAGTCTCGGGGTTTGAGAACGTATTCAGAACAAAAATTTCTAGAATCAGATGTGTGGTTTCAAATCCAGCATCTACCACTAAGGGACCAATGGAAAAGTCATTTTACTTCTCCATGTCACAATTTTGAATTGGTTTCGATACTGGCATTTATCACAAAGCTTTGTGGGGATTATGTGGGATAATGTATATAAGATGTTTAGAACAGGGCTCGGTATACAGTCAGCGCTTAATAAATGTTACACATTGTTGGCTGTTCTAATGGGTAAGCTACTGTGATCCAGGTGAGCAGCAAGCATGGAAGGTGTCTATTACCTGCCCTGGGGCTCTTAGCATTCCTGAGGGGAGCTGGGTGAGGCATCTGGCTATCTCCTTAAGGGGCCAGAGGAGGAATGGACAATTGGGTTCCTCCTTGGTGAAATCCTTTGCTGGCTCCCTCTTACTTTGCACATTGAATCCAAACAACTTAGTGGTGGAGATGAGGTGGGGCAGGAGGAGGATAAATTATTGGTTGGCGGTTCTGAGAACACGCCCCTTCCTTCTTCTGTGTGAGGAATTATTCTGGATTTGAGTGTTCTGAAGGCCTCCAAAGGTGGCTCACCACAGCTTTAAAGTTCTTTTCATCTTGCTTGGCCCCTTTTGCATCTTTATTGGGTTTATAAACTCTTTTTTCCCCTTTCTTTTAAAAATCACTGTTTATTTGTAGAGCCACTCGTTTTAAAACTTGTGCAATATCTTAAATGTCATTTTTGCCCTGGTCTGCTCATAATGCCTGAGCTAGTACCTCTTACATAATGAACTCAGAGGCCTTTGAAAATAATGATTCCCAGCAAGCCTTTAGCATAGCAGTCATTACATAACACAGAAAATGCACAACTCATAGCATCAATTTGATCTAGTCTTTTAAAGAGATACGGACCACATGCGGGCTTGCTGACAGAACTGGTTAATTCAGCTACCTCAGGCTGGTGTGCCAGCGGCCTCAAGGTGACTTGATACAACCAAGGTGACTTGATACGACCAGCAAATTTGGTTGTGAAATAACCAGCCAGATTCAGTCCTCAACTGGGTCATCTCTCTTAGACAACTGGCTTTGTTTATTTTCTCTTTCCACTGTATTGGCCAATGGAATTGGATGAATTGGCCTGTTGTTTTGGCATAGGGTACAGACACAATGACAGTGAAATCGCGGGCCAATTTAGCAGGGAAAAACATCTGTCAAGCTTGTTGTTCCACTCGCTGATCTGGAAGCCCTGTGGAGACGCAGTTAAGACCTGATGAGAAATATAGGCCCAACAAACATGGTGGTTAGATGCGTTGTTTCCTTTTTTACGTGGCTGTAGAATGTTTATGGCCTGACACCCACTCTTCCTGCATGACGCCTCAGTTTTGCTAATACCTTCCAGATGGTTGGCTAAATGGTTACTAGTAGAGGCCTTGCTGAACAGTGTGAAGAGCTTTAGAGTCAGAGGGACATTGGTTTGTATCTTGCTTTGGCCACTAATAACTCGTGTGACCTTTGGCTGTCACTGTCCTTTTCTGAGCCTCAGTGACCTCATCTGTGAAATGGGAACAGTTCCAATACCTGCTGCCTGTCATTGTTGCGAGGTGGGGAGACCAACCAAGTTGGGATTGCCTGGGATTGAGGGAGTGCCTGGGATTGAGGGAGTGCCTTGGCTGTGGGACTTTGCGTTTGAAACCTGGGACATTCCCAAGAAGAAATGGGATATATTGGTCAACTAGGTTGTAAGGGTTCAATGAGATGGGGCTGTCCAGATATTTAAGACATAAGGAAAGTATTTCGTAAAGGTATATTATTTACTGTCTAGATTTTGACCAAGTACCTGTTGACTGGGGCTGGTAAAAAGAGAGGTGCTCCTTCTTTAGTTCTAGATAGCACTAGTTCCCACAGTATACAACAGGCCACTCTCCTCTCCCATATGTGGCACTTTCCACCTCAATTCTTCACCTACATGAGATGAGGTTGACAAGCATCTTGAGTTTCAGGGACAGTCAATCTAAGAAGGGCCCAGCTTTTCATCGTGGTCCAGAACCCACTGGCCTCAAAGCCAGGAAGCCTGCATTCTGTATTCTGCTCTGTCACCTATTAATGATGTTTGTGGGACAGTAGCACTTTGCTTCTGTGAGTCTCAGTTTCCTCAAAGGGAGAGAAGGGTATAGCTGCCTCCTGGGGCTCTTATGAGGCTTGAATGAACTCATGCATGTAGAAGGGCTTTCTAAACAGCAAGCCGTCATTCAGATGTGAAGTGTTTTATTAAGGGCCTGATTCAGCAGCACTGGCTTAGCCTCAGGAAAGAAGTGGTAGCAGAGGCTTGGACTTTGCAGTTCAGGCCAAAAATGCAACCATTTGTCACTCTGCCCCTGGGCATCCCCAATGCACCAGGCCCCTGCTATGAGATGTATAACCAGTTCTGCTCCCAAGGCAGTCACAGTCTATAAACAACAAGTAAGTTCAATGTCATGTGTTGAGATAAGAGAAGGGCCGGGGCTGAGCTCTGAAGGAACCCTGCAGAGAAGTGACCCTGGTCTTGGTGCAGCGGGAACCCTGAAGAGAGAGGGACATAGCCAAAGGTGAGAAGTCAGAGGGCTGGATAACTGAGTTGCGGTGTGGAGGAGGTGGGTTCCAGGTGGAGGGAACAGCGTAAGCAGTTGTGGAGGTGAGGCGCTGCAGAGTGCATGCAGGGAACTCCGAGTCTTTCTGTGTCACGGGACATAACTTTTGAAGTAAGAGCATGATGTTAGGTAGATGAAGGCCAGATCAGGAAGGGCCGTGGACTTGTTTCGTTGTAAGAGGCAACCAAATTAAGGAAAGCAAAACAGGGGATTTGTTGTAGGATCTTGGTGTAGCTCAGAGAATTGAGGGTAGAGGTAAAGAAAACCCAAGCTTGACAAAACCTGGTTTCTGTCTTTCTCTTGCATCCTCAGCTTTCCTCCCATAGGTGGCCAACATGGAAAGGAACGTGGTCATCAGCAGCCCAGTGTTATATCTTCCCAAGCCCATCCCCCAGACTCAAGAATCTTTCCTCCTAGTTCCAGTAGAATAGTCCTGAGAGAGCTCTCTGATTGGCTGTGCTTGGGTCACATGCCAATCTCTGGACCAATTACTGCAGCCAAGGAGATGGGGCATTAGGATTGGCTCTGTGTAGTCATGTGCCCGATCTTGTGTTCACTTTGCTCCCAGATGGAAGCAGGACAAGGGGGTCCTGGGCAGGCCATGAATGGTAATATGTACGTTTACTTGAAGATTTTATATTTGCAAATTCACTTACTAAAATTTATCTGTAACCCCAAAATCAGTACTCACGGTGCTTGTATGGTCATTCAGGGACATGTGGAGAACAGAGAGAAACGGGAGTCACCCAGTGCACACGTTCCCAGCTGAGGAATAAGCTGGGACTCTGCCTTGTTTCAGCCCTTTTACGGTAAACAAGTGTCCTTTTCATAGTCTGTTTAATGCCACGCTTGTCCCATTTTTGTGCTTTTTGTTGGTTATTTCATTGTTTAAAATGCCACCAACCATAGTGCTGAAGTGCTGTCTACTTGTCCTAAGCTCAAGGATGATCACATCCGATGTCCTACACAGAAAATCCGTGTATTAGAAAAGCTTCGTGGAGGCTTGAGTTATATAGTCCTGTTGGCCTTGAGTCCATTGTTAATGAATCAGCAATATATATTAAATATATATTAAAATGTAACAGACACACACATACGATAAGGTTATATATTGATTGATGGATGAGACTCATGTGACCAGAGGCTCACAGGACCCTAATCCTGTATCCCCCATAAGAGGAGTGTTTCATTATTCCCTAATTCAGTGTTTGTGGTGATTTTATAGAATGTGACTATTGTGAATAACAAGAATGGACTGTATCATGCAAAAGGCGTTTAGGCTTTGTTCTGGAAGCAAAACCACTGAAGGGTTTTAAATAGGAGAGAGACGGATATGATTTGTTGGAGGAAGTCCCTCTGGCTACTGGATGGAGATGGGATTGGAGAAGCCAACACTGAAGGCAGGAGAACGTTAGAAGGTGGTTGTAGACTCTGGCGTGAGAGACAATGAGGCCCAGCCCAGGAAATTGTAGTGGGGATGCAGAGAAGAGGATGAAGAGAAGGGGGTGAATTTGACAGTGGTATTTAAGGGGTCACGTTGGCAAGTTTGAGAACCCACTGATCATGGGGGCAGGGAAGAACTTCAAACACCTCAGTGCTTTAAAAATGTCTACATCTGATTTTAAAAAAAAAATTAAAGACACGTCTCGTAGGTTTGAGCCATGTGTTTCCTTCTGTGAGAGGTGGTGGGGACCCTCAGCCTTTGGGGTGGGGGGGGGCTCTGAGCAGCTGTAGGGCTGGTGTTTGGGGACAGGCACATGGTCTCCCAGCACCCTCTCTGTAAACTGCACGCAGGACCAGCTGTGTTTGCTCGGCCCCCTTACCTCATCCCCAGCCATAAAATCCCACCAGGGGGAATTGTGCTGACGATTGGGGCTGTGAGGTATGAGACAAAGGAGTCTAGGGGGCTGGTTTCAGACTTTGCATAGTTAAGATCCCTGCCGTTTGGGAGAGGAGGCAGGTTGGACCTGGTGTGCTTTGCATTTGACAATCGTCTACAGTTGCTCTCCAGGTCAATAATTTCCTGGCTTTAAGCAACTCTGGCTGTTTAGCGCAACCCTGGTCTTTTAATACAGCTGGTACGCCCTGGCCAGGTGCCACAGCGGGGGTGGAACGCCTCCCGCCCCTCCCCACGCGCCTCTAGCAAACCTCCAGGTCTCAGCTCCCTGATTACAGATGGGCTGCTTTCCTGGCCTTTGCAAGCCCTGCTCAGTGCCTTCCCTGCCTTTGCTGGAATGCCACACACTGGAGTCTTGCGTCTACACATCTTGGATGTCTCCGTCCAGCATCCAGAGCTCTCCGATGGGTGAGAAAGAACCCAGTCCTGCTCCATTCACACCAGGGGCTGTTTGTGTGGCCCGGCTCTGCCAGTGGGCAACATCCACGCCTGTGTTTTAGGGGGAAATGTTCATTTACTGAATTGGACCCTGTCAGGTACTTGTTTGGAACATAAATGTCAAAAGAGAACCTTTACTATGTGTCCTCTATTAATAATAAGTCACATTTTAGAGAGTTCACCACGGGCCAGGTGCTGTGCTAAGTGCTTTTACTTGATTGACCTATTCTAGTCCCCACGTCTACCTTATCAGGAAGCTTCTAGTCTCCCCGCCATTTCATAGCTGAGAGAACAAGGCACAGAGAAGGGAGGGACAGTACCCGAAGTCCTACTGCTTGTGAGTGACCATGTCAGGATGTCAGTCCTAGAGCTTTTCCTCTTTACTACACCCCTGGATACACCAATAGCCCTGCAGACAGCAGCTTCCAGAACTTGGGTGCTTGTCGCTGTGCTGGCCGGCCTTTGGTCCCATCAGGGTGGGAGAAAATGCCAGGACTCAGAGCTCAGCAATTCCCTGGGGCCGTGCCCATCGCACACTTGGAGTTGTGGACTTTTCACCTTTTAGGATTCCGCACACAATTTTTGCGTTATTTTTGTGATGAGCATTTCTCTTTACGCAGGGGATACGCGGCACCGTTCTCATCGTGCACATTTCAGGCACATTCCAAAGAGAATACGGAAGTCCACCGTTAGCTCTCTCGCTCCCTTTCCCTCCGTCTCAGGGATGGGCACTCGTAATTCTTACCATCCCTTCCACTCTCCTGGTCCGCTGTCCACGTACTTTCTGGCACAAGTGTCTGTGCTACGTGCATATGTCTTTGCTCCCTCCACCCCCTTTTTAATAAATGGGATCATCTCACCTCTACTGTTTTGCAACTTGGTTTTTCCCCCACTTATGTATCTTAGAGGTCTTCCCAGGAGAGTCCCTGTCATGCTCCCTGATTCATTTGCATGGTTATTGCATTCCATAATGTGGATTTAGCACAACTATTTAACCCACTGGACTGGGCACCACTTTCTAACCAACACAGATCATTTGAAGAAGTAAATTATCCGTGGTCATTGAGTGGTAACAACAAATAATAAAGCGGGAGAAGGTTGTCAAGGGCGGAAGGTTAATTAGGGTACACAAAAAGATAAGGGCAGCGGGGCCTCCTCCACCCCTTCCCTACTTTGACCCAGAGTATCAGCTTCCAGGGTGTATCTGCTCCATTCAGCTCCCTGCCTGGCTGTGGGCTCTGCTCTCTTCCCTAATTTCAGCATTTCCCACAGAGTGGGGACACACTCCTTATCCATCCAGGCCCTCCAACCCTCCTTGCCCACGTAACCCCAACGTTTCTCCCTGCTGCTATGCAAAGGTGCTCCTGGAACTCAGGCAACCGTTCGATCACGGTTGCCTGAGGTCCAGGAGCAGCTCGGCGTAGCCAGCACTGCAGGCGCAAGAGTTGGTTAAAACTTGGCTAAAAGGTGCCAGAAAGTCAGTCTGTAGCAACTCAAATTCCACACAGGCATCTCACCCAGTTTGACTTAGTAAAACCCAAACACCCATTTTTGTTGAGACTTTGACAAGCTCTTGAAACCACCAAGGGCCCAGCTTGCCCCGGCACACGTCTGAAATATGTCAGGCAGGTGTTTTCAAAGAACTTATGCTACAGGAAAATCTATCCTGATGTAATCTGACTAATTTGGCTTTTGCCTTACTTTCAAGAGAACTGGCTATTTGTAATGGAAACAGTGCTAGGGCCACTTCAGACGGGGCTTTGTAATGTGAGCTGGTAAAACCCTGCAGGTGCTGGGGTGGGGGGGCTGTTTTCATTTTACATCTCAAGTTTGTTTACTTTAATGTGTTTCTCTGGGAGGAGGGGAAAAAAAGTGACCCGGGAGGGGTTTAGCAAGTCATTTTTCATTTCAAAAAAAGAAATGGTTTTGTATTAAGAAAATTAGCAGTGGAGGGGGCCCCTGGAGTCCTGCAGGCGACAGGAAGCGCACATGGCCTAGGAGGCTATGTTTCCTGAGACTAATTCCCCAAAGACGCGTGTTCAGGAGCCGACATACCTGGGGCCCTTGGCAGAGGCATCAATTAGAAAGTGGGAAGCAGTGTTTTCCTTGCTAATTCTTGGCTACCGAATAGAGGTTACTGAAAGCTCCCTTTTCCTCGCTCGGAGTTAGGAGTTAGGCAGTTTTGAAAAATTGTAAAATTATGAATTCAACCTTGTTTTCAATTGAGGGAGGGGGAAATGGTTTCCAGGGTGCAAAGCCTATGCAATGGATGGAGAAGGCCATGTTTTTAGAGCACCCACTGCCAGGGTCGGTGCTCACCCTACCCAGGTGAGGGTGCCCTCAATGAAAGGTCAGTGGGGGTGGGGGGGCAGGGAGGCAGCTGCTGCAGGCTGGCCCCAAAGCAGGCATTCCAGTTAGAAAGGAGGAGAGGGAGATGAGAGGAGCCCTGTGGGTTCCCCAAGGTTATTTCATACAGGTTGAGGGCAGTGGGGGATCACTGTCATTAGCATAGAAATGTGATGCATTTGTCGCCCTGGAGGTTGGGTTCAGTGAAACACAAGCCCGAATCCCCTGCCCTTGATGAGAGAGCTGTGTGCCTGTGCCACCACATGCCAGTCCCTGCAGAGTGCTGCCCTCCCCCTCGTGGCCATACTGTTTGCATAAGCTGCCTGGGAACTGGCCCAGGGTGGTCTGTGCAGGGAGCTCAACCCCTCCACCAGTTTCCACAAGAAAATCTGCCCCCAGAATGCCGTGAATTTAGAGATGTTCCCCATGAGGCCTTAGCGATCACACTGCCTTCTGCCATCTTGCAGGTCTGTCTGGGCTTCTGTTTCCTTCCCCTTTCTTCTTCCCTCTCTGGAGAAATAAGCAACGTTATCTCCTTTCCTCCTCCAGGAGAGCTGGTTTCTCACTTACTCAGTGCCCACGGGGGCTCACATGCCCCAACAAATACAATTCCCTTCCAAAGGAGAAGTCTAGTCAATGAAATGTTCCACTCAAGCATAAATGTACCCGTAGGTGCCTCACAGAGCATTTAAAACACTGTTACCTAGAGAGACCCACAGGATTGTATGTGCCCATAACCAATTCACAAAAGGCCTTGGAGACCCTGTAACCTAACCCTTCATTTCACAGATGAGGAAGCAGATACCCAGAGAGGGGAAGGGACTTGCCCAAGGTCAGCATGGAGTTGTGGTAGAGCTGGGCTAAGACCTCCTGCCCCAGGACTCTGTCCTTCAGACATGTGTCTTTAGATGATCCCTGTCCCCCTGCCCAAGGCTCCCCCGTGGCCATTTCTCTAAAGGCTGCTTTCAGGAAGGGATTCAAGTGTCATGCAGGCACACTCCGTGATGAGTCCTCTAGGGACTCTCAAAACCCTCCCCTCCCCCCCTTTCCCACTGCCTTGGTTTGGGGGAAAGAGGGAGTGGGGAGAGAGAGAACCAGTTTGATCTGGATTCATTGTAGCTTGAGATATGATCATTGTTTGCTGCCTTGTTGGATTAGATCAAGTTAACAGGAAGCTAAGGAATGACTTTGAAGATGATAATGCTCAACATTTGGGGAGATTTGATTGGGACGCAGCTCTGAATACAGTGCCGGGGGGAATGGGGGCGATGGCAGTACACGTCCTGAGCTTCAATACTACTCCGATGCGGCTTTTGCTAAACTTTTAAACTGAAGGATAATATGATACAGTTTCATGCATGAACATGACGCGAAGAGCTTGATTAATTTTTACAAAGTGAACACATGTGCGTACCTGCCATCCAGTTCAGGATGTAGGATTTTAGCAGCACCCCAGGGCATCTTTTGTACTCTCTCCTGATCATTACCCTCCAAAGGTAACCGATGTCCTTCTGACATATATCACTGTTGATTACTTTTGCCTGATTCTGAATTTCATGTGACTGGGATCATAGAGGATTGTACTCTTTTGTGCCTGATTTCTTTCCGTCACAGCATACCTGTGAGACTTATCCATGGTTTTGCATGTATTGGTTTCTTTTTCATTGCTGCATAGTACTCCATTTATAAGTGGAACACTGTTTATTTATCCATTCTACTACTGATGGACTTTTGAGTGGCTTCTAATTCTTAAGTGTTAAAAATAATTCTGCTATGATATTTTTGGAGTTGACTTATATATGTGCATTTTTGAGAGTATATATTTGGAGTGGAATTCTTGGGTCATAAAACATGTGTATGTTCAGCTTTTGTAGGTATTACTAGTAGTTTTCCAAGCAGTTGTACCAATTTACATTCTCATGGAAGTATATAAGAGTGCCAGTTGCTCGATATCCTTGGTGTCAGTGAAAAAAAAAAAGGTAGATATTCTGATATCACTTACAGTCGATGATATCTCATTGTGGTTTTAATTAGGCTTTCATAGATAACTAATTGTCCATCTGAATGTACTCTTTTTTGAAGTGCTTGTTCAAGATTTTGCCCATTTTGGAGGAGGGGGTCTGTCTTTTTCTTATTGATTCATAGCAGTTCTTTATATATTCAGTATACAGGTTCTTTGTGAGAGACATGTGTTATACATTCTCCCATTCTGTTTGTCTTTTTGCTCTCCTAACGGTGTCTTTTTTTTTTTTTAATTGGGGAATACTAGGGAACAGTGTGTTTCTCCAGGGCCCATCGGCTCCAAGTCGTTGTTCTTCAATCCAGTTGTGCAGGGCTCAGCTCAGCTCTAACTCCAGTCACTGGTTTTAATCTTTAGTTGCAGGGGGCGCAGCCCACCATCCCATGCGGGAATTGAACTGGCAACCTTGTTAAGAGCTCGTGCTCTAACCAACTGAGCCATCTGGTCGCCCCTCTAATGATGTCTTTTGATGAACAGTAATTCTTGATTTTAAAATAGTCTAATTTACTAATATTTTCCTTTATGTTTAGGGTTCTTTGTGTTTTGTTTAAGAAATCTTTGTCTATCAATGGTCATAAATATATACTCTTATGTTTCATTCTAGAAGCTTTATTGTTTTTTACTTTGTACATTTAGTTCTATGATTCACCTGAAATAGAATTTTCAGTATGATGTGAGGTAAGAGTCGTGTCCGTATTTTCCATAAGGTTGTACAGTTGCTCTAGCACCATTTATTGACGAGACAGTTCTTTCCCCACTACACTGAGTAGTTGGTACATTTGCCATAAATCAGGTGACTATAGGTTTGGGTCTGATCAAATTTGTTATTCATATCATTTAAATCTTTATATATCCTTATTAATTTTGTATCTGTTTTTTATTATCAGTTACTGAGAGACGTGTTTCAAAACATTTCACTATAATTATTGAATTGGTTATTTCTCTGTTCAGTTTTTTTTTTTTTTTTTTTTTACAGAACTTTATTGGGGAACAGTGTGTACTTCCAGGACTTTTTTCCAAGTCACGTTGTTGTCCTTTCAGTCTTAGTTGTGGAGGGCGCAGCTCAGCTCCAGGGCCAGTTGCCGTTGCTAGTTGCAGGGGCACAGCCCACCATCCCTTGCGGGAGTCGAACCAGCAACCTTGTGGTTGAGAGGATGCACTCCAACCAACTGAGCCATCCAGGAGCTCAGCGGCAGCTCAGCTCAAGGTGCCGTGTTCAATCTTAGTTGCAGGGGGCACAGCCCACCATCCCTTGAGGGACTCGAGGAATTGAACTGGCAACCTTGTGGTTGAGAGCCCACTGGCCCATGTGGGAATCGAACCGGCAGCCTTCGGAGTTAGGAGCATGGAACTCCAAACGCCGGAGCCACTGGGCTGGCCCTCTGTTTAGTTTTTACAGTGTTTGAGGCTCCATATTAAGCTCATTTGAATTTGAGAGTGTTATGTATTCCTGTTGAATCGACCCCCTATGATTATGAAATGTTATTCTTTATGTCTAATCTTCTGGTTCTGATGTTTATTTGATCTGTATTAGTAGACCTGTATCTGCTTTTAAGATATCTGTTTTTTTTTTAGTGTTTTTTTAATAGTTTCAGGTATACAAAATGACATAACAACATAATTTATTTATTTATACCCTTCAAAAGTGACAACCCCAGCAAGTGGCCAGCAAGTCTACCACTCATATGACATCATACCTATTACAATACTATTGATAATATTCCCTATGCTGTACTTGATACCCCATGATGAGATATAGGCATATATATATATATATATATATATATATATATATATATATATATATATGAATTTAATTTATTTTTAAGTGTTTTTATGGATGTTTTCCCATCCTTTTACTTTCAGCCTTTCTGGGTCCTTATATTTATGTCTCTTGTAATCAGCATACACTTAAAAATATCCAGATTAATCATCTGTTTTAATTGGAATATTTAGTTCATTTCCAGTTTTTGGGCTCTTATGAATAAAGTTGCAATGATTATTTGTATATAGGAGTTTTTATGGGTTTATGCTTTTTTCTTGGGTAAACATCCAGGAGTGACATTGTTCAGTCATAAGTTTGGTATATACTTTTATTGTTTTTAATTAATATTATTGAAGTATAATTTATATACAATAAATTAAAGAGATTTAAAGCATACAGTTTGATGGATTTCAACAAATGTGAGTGAGGCAGTAGAATTCATTTTATGACAATAGCTAGATACGGTCAGCTCTGAGTGTGCTAGATACCCCACCTGCATGACTCTTCTCACAGATACGCGTTCTGACAATTAAGTTTGCGAACTTGTTGCTAGGATATTGCTAACTTTTTCTAATATCAGAGGGATTATTCATTAAGAATTTGCACCAACTGGACAAACAGTTAACCAAGTTTACTATTTGGAAGTGCTGAAAAGGCTGCATGAAAAAGTTAGACGACCTGAAGTTTTTGCCAACAATTCATGGCTCTCGCATCATGACAATACACCAGCTCACACAGCACTGTCTGTGAGGGAGTTTTTAACCAGTAAACAAATAACTGTATTGGAACACCCTCCCTATTTACCCAGTCTGGCTCCCAATGACATCTTTCTTTACCCGAAGATAAAGGAAATATTGAAAGGAAGACATTTTGATGACATTCAGGACATCAAGGGTAATACTGTGACAGCTGATGGCTGTTCCAGAAACCTCCAAAATTGTTTTGAAGGGTGGACGAGGTGCTGGCGTGAGTGCATAGCTTCCCAAGGGGCGTACTTCGAAGGTGACCATGGTGATATTCAGCAATGAGGTATGTAGCACTTTTTCTAGGGTGAGTTTGCAGACTTAATTGTCAGACCTGGTATCTCACAGCCTCGCTGGCAGCCCGGTTCGAATGTTATGCCCAATTTACCCATGATGTAAATTACCCGTGATGAGTCTCCTCTCCAGGTCTTATTTTCTCTAACTCCCTCACCATACTGGGAGCTCCACGTGGCGGAGGCCATGTTGGTTCTGGTCTCCAAAATATTTCCACTGTCGAATGTGGCCCGAGCTCATCGTTGGGGTCATCAGAATTGGTGAATAAATGAATGCATGTGTGCAAGACACATCTTTCCTGGGACTCTAGAGCGAAAAGAATCAGATGGATCTCTACGTGTAGCCTCTGAGTCCAAGGCAGGCTGGGAGGAAGTGCAGCGAAGGGGCCCAGTGTAGTGCTGCGAGAAAATCTCTGAACGGTAGATTCATTAGGTCCCTCATGGCTTTAATGACCAGGGCGGGAGGAGAGAAGTAATAGCGAGTGACATTTATATAACGTGTTACAGTTTACATAGCTCTTGCATGTGCATTACCTCACTTGATCCGGAAGGAGCATAGGGTGGGGTTTCAGCACGTGGCCCCAAAGTTTGCCTGTCTGAGTGTGTCCTGGTTGTACCACTTAACTGTGTGACCCTGGAATATTTATGCTCCCCTGTCCCAATTTCCTTACGTGTGCAATGAAGACACTGAGAGTACCTGATGCATAGATTTGTTGTGATGATTAAACAAGGTAGGCAATGCCTGTAAAACACTTAGAATTGTGCCTGGAGCATAGTAAACACTACATAAAAGTTGGCTGTTATTACTTAATCCTCTCAATAGGCCCAGGAGATATGTAGACATACCCGATTTTATGAGCAGCAGACTGGGGCTCAGAAGCATAGAGTGACCTGTCTGAGGTCGCAGTGGAGAACTGGGGGAGGGGAGGCAGGGCTTGGACCAGGTCTGTTTGACCCGAAAGCACTGTCCTTTCAGCTCCTTCATGTCACCTCCACTGACATGCCCTTTGCTGGGGCTCACCGGCAGAAGTAAATTCTGTGGCAGCTGGTCGTGCCCCACGTGTTAAAAACCGCCACTTGTCTTGTCTAGATGAGCTAAGATCCAAATGAGGTAGGACAGCAGACAAGGCACTTTGTACCCCGCCGGCGTATGAGGGAACTGGAAAGGGTTGTTATTGTCGATACTTTGACAAAGTACTCAACATGTTTTTCCAGCACCCGTTCCCCCCTGGTTTCCCTTGGAACCACCATTCCCTACTCAGTCTGCACTTAATTATCCCTGGCTAGAGGGACAGGTGTGTGAAACAGATCTGGCCCCTGTGAGCAGTGTGTCCCTTTAGCTGTGAGGATTAGCTTAGAAATGGGCATGTGATCGAATACCCGAGAGACACCAGGCTCGATCACAGGACTTTGATCAGGGAATAGACAGGATATGAGTAGCCTGGAGCTCCTGAAGCCATCTTGCCACTCCAGTGGGGACAGCTGCCTGAGAATGGGGCCATCCCAGAGGCAAGCAGAGTTGAGATGGAGAGACTGAGGCAAAGCCCAACGTTCCTTGGATTTAACTGGGCCTGAGTCTGGACCTACCTGTTCTTGTCTGTTCTGCTCCTTTTTCTGAGCATCTACTAGCTTTCTAAGCACTGTGCTTTACCGTCATTATGTCCTTTTACTATCCCAAGACTGCTCAAAGGAGATGGTAGCAGCCCCATGACAAAGGGGGAAACTGAAGTTCTTAAGGATGAAGTGATTTGGCCAAAGCATGCAGGTGACTTGGTCCTGTCTGCTGAGGGCTTAGCCACTCTGCCAAGAAGTCAGGGGCAGTGTCTAAATAAAGCTCTAGTCTTCTCTGTCTCCCTGCCCTCAGGCAGGGATACATTTCCTCTGGGAAACGTCACAAGGGAGGGATTTGGATATCCCGGAAAGGCGTCTTCTTTGGCTCCATCCCTCACTGCCCTCAATTATTCTTCTGACAGCCAGATTCGAAACAAATTAGATTTAATGCATTTCACAATTTTGTTGAACAAATTTGTGCATTAAGGGAACAAATTAAATCCACATTTTTATTTGCCATCATCAAAAATATGACATGCAGACTGGAAATGGACCTTTCTGGTCTTGGAATAATTTCAATGGAGCCCAAATCCCTACTTCTCAAGGGTTGTTTGTTTTTTAAATTTGATTCTCATTAAGACCTTTGGGAATCATGATTGCAAATCTCACCTGAGACCCGGGTTTACGCTGGGCTGCAGCACCCATACCCGAGATGTCATTCTAGCAGGAAGTGCCCCTCTCTGTACTGACCCATCATGCAACTCTCTCTGGTTTTTCCCATGATCACTTCTGAGCATAGCCTAGTTTTTTGTAAGTCCCAGCACTTTTCTACAACTGGACTAACAGATTTCCATGTTAGTGACAACTCAAATGCCCTATGCCTTCTCTGAGCTCTCAGGCAGACCAATAAGTATACAGCTCACTTGGCAATTAGTTAGATGCCTTTGGCTCTTCGCCCAGTGCCTTTTAAAGCAATGTAGATATTTCATTTCCCCTGTCTTTGTTTCTTGGCTTCCCAGTAGAAAGACAGGCTATATGTGGGCAGGTAACTTGACTTCTACTTCTCTCTCTGTATGTACCTGACATGTAATAGCATGCAATGAATATTTATTTCTTACAAATTTAATTGGCATATGGTTATTTAACTATAAGACAAGAACTTTTTAAACGAGAAGACATTATCTTGGCTGGGCTTGATGGAGGAGAGGCTGCAAAGTATGCTGGTTTTGTGCGAGGGCTTTAACGCCAAATAGCCTGGGTTCGAATCCTGGTTTCCCACGTATTGATTGTATGACCTTAATAATGATGTAATCACTCGATGCCTCAGTTTCCCCCCTCTATAAATTAGAAATGATAATAGCACTCAACCAAGCCCCTAAAACAGGAACACAGGAAGCATTCTCTAAATATGAGTGGTCACAATTTTATGATTTCTTCTCAATAATCCTCATATTCTTAAGAAATACATATGGCTAATGCATCAGTGGATTCCACTTAATCCAATTTTTGTCTACACTATCACATATTTATCTTTTAAAGATTTTTTTTTTATTTGGGAAGGGGAATAGGACTTTATTGGGGAACAGTGTGTACTTCCGGGACTTTTCCAAGTCTCGGAAGACTGTTGTCCCTTCAGTCTTAGTTGTGGAGGGCGCAGATCAGCTCCAGGTCCAGTTGCCGTTGTTAGATTCAGGGGGCGCAGCCCACCATCCCTTGCGGGAGTTAAGGAGTCGAACCGGCAACCTTGTGGTTGGGATCCCGTGCTGCAACCACCTGAGCCATCTGGGGGCTGAGCGGCAGCTCACTGACTTCACTCTAGTTGTGGAGGGTGCAGCTCACTGGCCCATGTGGGAATCGAACCAGCAGCCCCGTTGCCCAGAGCTCGCGCTCTAACCAAGTGAGCTCCTCACATTCTTATCTTTAAAACGTGTGTAATCTGAATGACTGTGGCTTTCCCCCATTACATAAGCTGAAGGAACAGAACAGGAGCTGACCAAAAACAATAAAACAAAGTAAAACACAGAATGGATCAGTGTTAGCAAGAGAAGAGCCTGAGGGGGGCAGTAGGAAGGCGGCCAAATAGATCTAGTAAGGAAAAGAGACATCCAGGAGAAAACAATCAATTAAAATTAATTAACAGTTTTCAATTGTTTGTGATGCTGACCTCATGCTCCAGGTGCCTAAAATAAGGAAGAGAAATGTGGAGAATTGAGTAGTCATGACATTTCTCCAGCTGGCCACTTTCCTCTTAACAAGACCAGGCCTGTCTCTTCCATCTTGCCCTAGTGGGTTACCTGGATCAGGGCCTGAATCATGGCTCAGGTTTCTCTCCGCTGAAAAAGGAGGAAGTCCTGAGGCCCGAGGAACAGCTATCCAGACTCTTCTCCCTCAGTTTCATCCGTCAGCACGTCTTGCTGATTGTGCCCTCAGACTGCACCCCGATTCTCTGCCCTTCTGCCCTCCTCCAGGCTGCTATGTCCCCCTGGAAAGTTGCAGTGTTTGCTACGTGGTCTCTTGTGTCCATGCTTATGGTTATCATTCTCTGAAATCGCCTTGTCTTGACTTTTCTACTTGTTTTCGGTTTCCCCCACTAGCCTGGGAACTCTTAGTTCACCCGGGCCTGGCACATGCATGGCCCAATCAGTATTTCTTGAATGACTGGAAGGCAGTGGGAAAAGGTGCCTTCTCAAAATAGACCATTTCTCTCCCAAAGCGAAATCCACTCTGTAGATATGAACGCGGGCCCTTTAATAGGTTAACTGGGCAACTTCAGGTTTTGCTAACCTCATTCAAATGATAACAGACTTCGAAGTTATAAAAGGTGGTCACATTCTTCTTGATTGTGTCCTTTGGATTTTTCACACCCAGGAGCTGAAGGCTCTCCTCTAGTGACTCTGATGGTCAAACCCCTCCCATCTCACTCTCAGCAACGGTCTTCAGCCTTTGAATATTGGTCTCATACAGTTCTGCTTCTGTGGTATTGACTCTTGGGGCTCCGAGGTACAAGGATTGCCCTCACTCTCTCAGCCACATTCCACATCCTTGACCACCTTGGGAAATGGAAATGACGCCATCAGCAAGGCCGAGAGTCCCTTGTCAGGAAGTGGCCCAGGCTGTTTCTTGTACATGGTAGCTCTCTGTTCTGTGCCCTTGGTCCTCCCCTCTCCCTCCTGCCACAGCTGATTAGACCAGGAGTGGCCACCACAAGGTCACCCAATCCTAAGACTGGCCAGCACAGAGCCTGGCTGGCACCGGAAGCTCCAGCCAAGGAGATGGGATGATCATATCCCACCCACTCTCCACAGTTTGACTGGGAAATGCAGACAGAGTCACATGGCCAGTAGGAGTTGGAAGGCCTTTGGAAAGGAGAGGCTGCGGTCCTGGCGTTAGGAGGACTCAGAAGCAGAAGAAGGGCTACATGGAGTGGAGGACAGGAAGCCACTGGAAGCAGGAAGAGGTGGGCAGACACGGAAAGGGAAGCAGAGACCAGAGAGAGGCCAATCAAGGGAACGGCTGAGCGCCAGAGGGCAGCTCCGGGGGTCATGCAGGGAGGGCTCCGGGAGCAGGCTGATGGGTGCCTTGGCTTCTCACGAACCTTCCCGGTCCGGTCTCCACCGTCCCAGGTCACGGTATGCTCCCGATTTCCATGAGATTCTGGCTCCTTTGCTTCACCACATAAACCCTCATTGCCTGAGCTACGCAGAGTGGCTTTCTGTGCTTTATGGGCTCAGAAAGCACAGAAACAAAAGTAACAACGGTCGGTGGGTCAGGGGTCTACGTCAGCGTGGACTGTCCCTATTCGGCCCCGCGTGGGGGCATAGGGTGGCGTCTGAGAGTTTTCAGGGCACCAACTCCTTGGCTGTAGGCTCTACTAATATCCACAGGGGTGGTTCCATTCCTCAAGGATCTAGGTTTCAATTACTCTTTTTTCATGTATCCCCCAATTTTTATATACATTTTATAAAAATATTTATAAATATATTTTGTATGTAATATAAAATATATAAGTATATGAAATATAATATATGAATGGAATATAAACATATATACACTGTCAGGTACCTACTATATTCCAGACACACTCTACATTTACATGTTCAATCCTCACTGTAACCCTGTGAGGCAAAGTTTGTTTTCCTGATTCTTACTAGTGAGACAATTTGTCTGACATGTTGAGGAATTTTGCACATCTCAGGGAAGTGGGAGGGAAGGCTCCTGTGCCCATGGCTGGCTCTGAAGCCCGTTTGATCCCCGAGGGCAGAGTTCTGATACAAGGGAGGCTATCTCAGCAGAACCCTGGGGTCCTCCGGATGCTTTGCGTGTTCATGAACCAGCAGGGGCACCAACAGCATTCTTAGTGTCCCAGCTCTTTATTTTCTTGCCTGCCTTGAACGTCAAGTGTCAGAGCTTAGCCCTACTTAGAGGAGCCCCTGGCAAGCCTTTCCCCTTTCCCTTCGGCCTCCTCTCCCAGTCCAAGCCCCGGCCCCTCATAGGTGATGTTTGAAGGTGGAGCAGGTTTCCTCGGCGTGCCCCTCTCCCAGAAGGATGTCTAGCCATTCCTCCAGATCCTGTACCAGCTGCTCCATCTCACGCACCTCCTTCTCCAGCTTCTCCAAGAAAACATGCAAGTTCTCCTTCAACCAGGTCCTGATGACCTTTATCGGCTCTTCTGAGGGATCCTTAGTCTGATATTCAAACCCCTGAAAGGCAGGCACCAAATTTGCATTTTGAGCTTTTTCACATAGAACCCCTTTGCCACTGGTTTCAGAAAGTTCCCTGGGCCTTCGCACATGCTGTCCCTTCTACTTGGAATACCTTTCCCCACCTTCTCCACCTGGCCAGCTCCTACTTATCCTTCAAGACCCAGCTCACCAGTGACCTTCCCAGCTTTCCTCAGCCAAGCTTGACATCCCCTCAGCATCTTCCTGAATATCTTACCTGGGAAGCCACAGGCTTCTGGGGGTAGTGACATTCTCTGATCCTTTCTGACACCTCCCAACTTCTTCCTGAAACAGGCACAGGTACACCTTTTAATAAGTGCCAGTGAACAGTGGTGAAATAAACATGGTTGGTCACCTCAGTGGGATGAAGGGCAGCACTTGAGGCAAGCTACGGAGGCCCCCTTGGCATGCAGCCCTCTCCAGAGCACCCCTCCTGACTCCCTCTTCTCAGATCCCAGAATGCTCACCGGATATCCCTGTGCCCACGTACAGCACCAAGACCAGCAACACCAACAGCGTCTGGGGGCAAGAGGAGGAAGGGGGGGAGGAGAATTGCTGGAGGGCAGACGAGCATCCTGCTTCCGTCCCTCACAGAGGTGGGCATGGGGCAGCGACCAGAAGAGTTTTAGAGCTTAACTTTCGTCTAGTTCTCTAAGTCACATATGCTTACTGCAAGACCCCCAAATGCCACAGGAGTAGGTAACGTGGCAACTTACTGACATTTCACTGGTGTTTTCCCTCTTTAGCCCTCCTGGGAATGAAGGCCCACCTCTGTTCTCATTTCTTGCCACACTTTTACATCTTTAGAAGGAATCGATTTTATCATGGCATGTTTTATACAAATAAAATGCACACATTTCCATGGTCCCGTTTGATGAGTTTCGACAATGTCTGTACCTATGGACTACCACTCTAATGAAGACAGAACATTTCCATCATCCTAGAAAGTTCCCCGCGCCCTTTTGTAGTCAGCTCCCTCCTGACCCCAACCCTGCCAGAGGGAGCCACTAATCTGCTTTCTGTCACTCTGGAACAGTTTTGCCTGTTCTGGAACTTCACGTGCGTCCAACCACCTAGTATATACTCTTTTGTGATTAGCTACTTTTGCTCAACATAATGCTTCTGAGATGTCTCCAGTTTTTGTGTTCAGTGTTATTGAAGAGTAATACTATATTGTATGAATATAGCACTATCCATCACTTCCCCTGTCGATGGACTTTTAGGTTGTTTCTACTCTCTTAGCAACTCCCAAATACACAACACGGAAGTATTAACTCCAGTTGCCATGCTGTACACTGCACCCCCAGCCTCATGGGGTTTTGATGCAGGAGGGAGCCGAAGGGCTGCTTGAAGCCAGGTCAGGATCTGGAGGGGATAAAGGTGAGTGCCTTTTAGAGAGGTGGGAGAAGAGAGGGGGTTCTGAGCCTGGGAGGGGCCTGGCTCCTGGTGGCCGCGTGGTGTACCTGGGCAGACCTTGGCACAGGGAATTCAGGCACGCCTGCTGTCCACAGCCCGTCTGAGTTGAGTCACTGACGGTGTCAGGGGCAGGCAAAAATGGGCAGAAGATTAAGGCAGATACAATATTGACTGACATTGAGTTTTCCCCAAACTCACCAGATGTAGACGGAGCCAGATTTAATTTGACTTGAAATCATATATTTCTTATGTACCCAAGATTTGGACCTGCTACCACAACAAAGAAGATAAAAGATCGGCATAATTTGCCTCTCCCCAGCTAGTTTTCTTTATATATACTGGCAGCTCTATTCTTATTGTTAACTTCAAAAACAAAAATAAATTACATTGCTGCAATGTGGCTGAGACTTTCAGACACACTGATGAGTGAAAGAAGCCAGACACAAAGGTGCACACTGTTTGATTTCATTCCCATGAAATTCGAGAACATACACAACTCATCTATGATGATAGAAATCAGAATCACGGTTATGGGTGGAGCACTGCCTGGGAGGGGGCCTGAAGGAGCCATCTGGGGCACCAGAATGTTCTGTAGCTTGACCTGGGTGGTGAATGCCCGGGTGTGTACACCCAATGTGAAATTCATTGCACCGCACATTTAAGATCAGGGTGCTGTTTCATAGCAATGTTCCCTGGGAATCTTTTCATGTAAGACACATAGAGCCGTCTAATTCTTTATAATGGCTGATCAGTATTCTGTGGTCTGAATGTTCTTTTATTTCTTTAACCACTCCTCTGGCAATGTGCTTTACAGGTTGATTTTTTTTTCACCAGCATGCTCGCTGTTAGGTTTCTATTTTGTGCTCTGTGGAGGCAAAGCGGGGAGCAGTACTAGTTTAAGTTTTAGTATTTCTCCTTGCTCTGTCTTGGGGCCTGAACCAAATAATTTCTTCTCTCTAGCTTGAGTTTCTTTACGTGCAAAATGGATTATGAAATACACTGCAAGACCTTTCAAAAAGGAAGAGTGGGACTCTGTGGTTGAATCGATTTGGGCGATGCCGTGCTAAAGAAAGTTAAGTGAATTTCCTTTTGCTGCAGGACTTCTCAGAGCCTTCATTCTGTGATCAAGCCGTGTAAATCTCCAAGAGGGGACGGAGATATCAGTGTGCCCCAAATCACAGAATTCTTTTTCATGATTTTTCTAAAAGGAGCATTCCTAGGGTTTGGTATTCATGGGACACTTTTTAGGAAAAGCTGCAGCCTGATGGGAGCCCGTCCAGGCCCTCATCTTGCTGTGAGGTTCAATATAAAGGAGGTGTTGGCTCATGTGAACAGATCTTTTGAAAACGTATATAGATCAGTCATCCATCGCTCTGCTTAAAACCCTTCAATGGCTTCTTCTTAAACTCGGAATAAAATCCCATCCCTCCCACAGAATGTGAGGCCCAGCTGACTTCCCCAGCCTCCTTTTCCATCCCTGTCTCACTTCTCCACCTGGGAGACAGTGGAGTGCAGGGTGACCTTGCTAAGGGTTCTGGAACCAGATGGACGTGGTTTCAAATCACAACAGGTCCTGGCTGTGTGGGCTTTTCATCTTTTTGAGCCTCAGTTTACTCATCTGTGAATGAGGTCGATAACAGCTGCCTCTCGGCAATGTGGTAAAAAGTCAAGAAAGAGACTCTGGGGTGGAAGCACCAGGCTGTGCACAGTAGGTGTTAGTGTTGTCTATTTTGACGAAAATCCCAGGTGAGGTTTGAATTTCAGCCCTCAGACAGATGCTCCAAGAGCTCTCCAATTTGGGTGTATGACCCGCTTTATTTGAGTTCATTCATTCATTCATTCATTCATTCATTCATTGACTACTTATTGTGCACTAAGCACCATTCTAGGCACTAGTGCTACAGCAGGAAACTACACAGACCCCCCACACCTCTGCTGGCAGTGCTGGGGATGACATAAGAGTGACAGTCATGGTTCAGGAAGGAGCCCCTGCCTCCCCTGCCGTGTTCCTCCAGGTCAGGCTCCAGGGAGAGTCAGGCTGAAGGCCTGTTCCTGCCTTGGAGGAACTTCCAGGGAGGCAGGGGTGGCAAAGGGAGCCCAGGTGGGAGGAAAGCACCTGCACCTGCTCTGGCCTCACCTGCTTCCTGTCCTCACAGTGACAGCCCCTTCTCCGTTCAGATAGCTTGGCTGCCCCTCGCCCCCTGCTGCCCACCTGGTGGATCACCATGGCCTTCGGTCAGGCTGCCTGGTGGAGCAAGGTACCCCCCAACTGAAAGACAGGTGGGCACCCCCCCCCACACACACACCGTCCTGTGGTCACCAGGCATCCCTCAAGCATTGAGTCTGATGTCACAAAAGGTGGGGGACAGCTAGGCCTCCACCTTGTCACCACCCTGAGTTTTAGCCCTGTCTCTCACTTTTTATTTTCATGTACATGTAAAACAAACACCGGAGAGAAATGCATTAGACCGACTATATTTCAGGATGATGATTTTTCCGATCCTTCTGTATTTTCAAGTTTTGAATAAAAGGTGAGTTTTAAAATACAAAACAATAAAAGCCATCTTCAATTGAAATTTGTATTTCTATAATGTAGATTCACATCAGTAGTAAGAAGAAATACAGGCGACCCTGTGTCCCTTTACTCACTTGCCCCCGTGGTAGCACCACTCTAATACAATACCACCACCAGGATATTCCCATTGATACAATGTATCCATCTTATCCAGATCTCCCATTGTACTCATTTGCGTGTGTCTATATTTAATTCTAAATCGTTTTTGTCACATAGGTAGGCCTGTGTATCTACCACTACAGTCAAGATACAGACGAATTCCAATGCCCGAGGCTCTTTGTGTTGTCCTTTGATGCCGGCCACCTCCCTCCATCCCCTCCCCCACGGTGCCTAACTCCTGGCAACCACTTATCTGTTCTCCATTTCTAAAATTTTATCTTTTCTAAAGTCTCATATCAATGGGATCAAATAGTGTCTGACCTTTGGAAATTGGCTTTTTTGTACTGAGCAGAGTTCCCTGGAGATCCTTCCAGATTGTTGCAATGCATTAGTAATCCGTTCTTCTTCATTGCTGTATAGTATTCCACGGCATGTATGTACCACAGTTTGTTTAACCATTCACTCACTGAAGGACATTTGGCTGTTTCCAATTTGGGGCTCTAACAGATGAATGCGGATATGGACATTTTTATACAGATTTTGTGCGAACTCAAGTTTTCATTTTTCTGGGATGCCTAAGAGGGCATTATATGGTAATTACATGATAAGATAGTTTTGTAAAAAACCGTCAAACTGTTTTCCAGAATGGCTGTACCATTTTACATTCCCATCAGCGATATATGAGTGATTTGGTTTCTTCTCATCTTCAACAGCATTTGGTGTTTTCATTAGTTTTTATTTTAGACATTTTGGTAGGTGTATAGTGGTATCTCACTGTGGTTTTAATTTGTATTTCCCTGGTAACTAATGACGTTGGATGTATTTTCGTGTGCCTTTGCCATCTGTATCTTCTCTTCAGTGAACTGTCTGTTTATGTCTTCTGCCCATTTTCTTGGGGAACTATAAAAGTTCCCCTTTTTATATTTTATATAAAATACCCTTTTTGGAATATATGGTTTGTAAATATTTCCTCTTAGTCTGTAGCTTGTCTCTTCATTCTCTTCATATGGATTTTTGCAAAGAAAAAGTTTTTAATTTTGATGAGATCCAAGTTACTATTTTTTCTTTTACAAATTTTGGTGTGTGTGTCTGTCGTGTCTAAGAACTCTGCCTAGCCCTAGAAACAGATTTTTCTCCTATTTTTAAAAAGTTTTATAGTTGTATGCTTTATCCAGTCCAGGCTCTGTTTAGAGTTAATTTTTGTGTAAGGTGTGAGGTTTGGATCAGGGTCACATTTCTTTTTTGCCTGTGGATGTCCATGGGTTCCAGTAGCATTTGTTGAAAACGCTCTCCTTCCTCCTTTGAATTGTTTTTGCACCTTTGTCAAATTGAGCACATAGGTGCGGGTCTATTTCTGAGCACTCTGGTCTCTTTCATGAATCTGCATATTTATCCCCGCACACTGTCTTGGTTACTGTAGCTGGACAGTAAGCCTTAATATTGCGTGGAGTGGTTGCTCCCACTTTGTTCTTTGCCAAGGCGGTTTCAGTACTTCTGGGGCCAAATCCTTTCCATTTTCCTTTCCAAACTTTAGAATAAGATGTCTGTGTCTACAAAACACTGGCTAGGAGTTTGATAGGAATCGCATGAAACCTAGAGATCACTTTGGGGAGAATTGACATCTTTACTATGTGTGTCTTCCACTCCATGCTTCTCCATTGATTTAGGTCTTCTTTGTTTTCTTTTATCAACATTTTGTAATTTTCAGCATATAGATCCTACATGTTTGATTAAATGTATACTTTGATATTTCATTTCCTTTGGACTTCCCTCATAGCTTAAAAGCCTCCATCTACCAAACATCTTTTGTGTGTTAAGAAATCAATTTTCCACATTTTTAGGAGTTACCTTTCTCAGTTACTCATACACAGCTTCTGATTTGCACCCAGATAACTTTTATTTATTGAACACCTACTAGGCTAGGCATTTCACTAGTTTATTTCATTCCATCTTCTTTAGGCTATAATTCTGTAGGTAGTTGGGGATTGAGCTTGTTTTACCATCCATATCTCTAATGCCCATTAGGCAGCCTGTTACATTCTAAATGTTCAGTAAAAATATTTACTTAGTGGATGAATAATAAGCAACTTCAAACCGTGGGTTCTGAGAGGCCGTGAACTCTGGTAGAGCACATTTTTGTATTCAGAGTCCTTGGCTCAGTAGCTGTTTGTTAAATGAGTAAAGCAGGTTGATTTTCATTTTCAGTGAAGAAGCTAAGGCCTAAAGAAGGTTATTAGCCATGGTGGCTGTCGTGTACTCTGGCAGACCCTGTGCTAAATGCTTTCCATACATCATCTCATTTCACCCTCGTAACTGCCCTGAAAGGTCATTGCCAATGCCATCAGTCTCTGTCTGGATGTTATTCTCCTTATTTAAGGTCACACACCCCGCCAGGGGTCTGAATGCAGGTCCATTTAACTCCAAAGTCTTTCAGTTTGCCCCAATTTGTTAAAGTCATTTCATCCAAGAGCAAAGAAAGTTGCCATTTTGTTACCTTTTGTGGCTTTATCATGGGTAAGTAAAGGTGAGATTTCCATTAAACTTTTTGAAACATCAGAAGTAGCTATATTCCCTCTTCGCTGTCCAACTCCATGACTACCCTAGTTTGGCACCCGGGGCTTTCATACCATCTCTGCTCCTTTTCCGTCCCCCTTCTCCTGCATGCCCGTATTATGATCCACAGCTAAGATATTTCAAGAAATGACTGAATGCCCAGAAGTGGGCAAAGTGCTTTACATGCATTGACTCACTGTATTATTACAACTTTAGGTGGTAAATAATATTATTATCCCATTTTACAGATGGGGAGACGGAGGCTCACTCACAGTGGTTAAGTCACTTCCCGAAGGTCACACAGCTAGTGAGAGACAGGGCTGAGATCTGAACTCCACGAATCTGATCCCAGCACCCAGGCTCTTGATTGCCATGAGATACTTACTGCCTTTTCCATGGGAAAACTCAAGGCCAGAAAAAAGAAAGGCACCTGCCCAAGCCAGTGGGAGAAGAGGGACTAGATCTCAAGTCTCTTGCTCCCACCGTGGGTCTCTTCAAATGGCCATTTGCATCATCTCCATGGTCTTGCAGGGCTACTGGCCGCATGGGCTTTACCTCAAGGAGACGTTTTAAATGTCAACTGCAGATAGATACACGCGGACTGCCCATTAAACTAATGATGGGCATGGGAAGTAATGACTTGCAGTCATGGAAAGAGAAGACAACCAGAAACATTTTCTGGGAAACCCAGTGGACTCTTCCAGGAAACTGCTCTGAGGAGCAGGGGTGAGTGGGAGAACTTCTGGGGTTACCTCTGAGGACCATTTTCTGGGAGTTTGGCCTCAGGGCAGGGAAGAGCGGCCCTGTCTGACCCTCATGGGGCAAATTCAGAAGCTGGTGTGAGCGGTGGGCTGGGGGAGGGTCCATGCTGGGCCGATTGTGCCCCAACCTCCCACCAGCGCCCTGCCTTGAGTCTGATGGAAGAAAAACTTGTATTTATAACAAGGATTGCAAACTCAGATGCAGAGAGGCACTGAATTATTATAAAATGAGAGGAGTAAGCTGGGTGTACAATGAAAGGGCCCGGTGGGGACTATGGCAAATCATGCATGCTTAGAGGTGCCAGTCAATCGTTGCCATGAAAATGTGGGGTCCAGTGTTGCAAGGTCTTCTGATATTTTCAAGAGAATCTAGAAATTTTGTCTTTTTGTGCAATCTCCTGACTGTAAATTGTGTAAACGTTGGCAAGACATTCAATGTTAGAAAAAATACACCGTGCGGGCGAAATGCAGGCCATTGGTTCGGGAACTCTCATTTATCGTATGTCTGCTGAGCCCAGAGATGGCTTGTTTCTAATCCTCACAAGAGCCGCCCACCATGTGGGGGTGCTCACCTATGATGGCAAGCGACAGGAAACCCTACGGCTAACTAAAGTCAGAAAAGGCACATTTTGCAGGGACGTCCAACAGGAACTTCTGGAATTGATGGAGAGGCTGAAGATGGAGAGAAACAAGGACTGGAACTGCAGACCAGGGCGTCTCACAGAGACGGTCTGAAGCCAGACCTGCATAAGGGGGCAGATGTGGACTCTGGGTGGCTGGATTCCAACGCCAGGAAGGAATTCGAAACCCTCTTGGTGTCTGCATTAGTGACCTAGGGCTTCTGTAACAAATTGGCACAAACTGGGTGGTTTAAAACAACGGAAACTGGTTTTCTCCAAGTTCTGGAGACCAGAAGTCCAAAGTCAGTGTCACGGGGCTGAAATCAAGGGCTGCTGGCTGTCAGCACTCCTTGCTTGGGTCGCCTCCCTCCGTCTCTGCCTCCGCGGTCACACTGTTTTTTCCTCTGTGTGCACGAAAGCTTTTTATAAGGACACATGGGTTGCATTGGTGCCCACCCATTAATCCAGGTCAGTTTCCTCATCTCAAAATTCTGAATTCAATGACATCTGCAAAGTCCTTTTCTGCCATGTAAAGTAACGTTCACAGGTTCCAGGGATTAGGATGTGGATATCTTTGGGGGACTATTCCTGGCCTACGGCAGTGTCTTTGAGACACTCCCTGGATTCAAAGCTCTGGGCAGGGGCCACCACTAGGCTGAGCCTCGTCACAGGCCTGCCCTCTGGCTGCCAGGAGGTCGGGAGGAGGATGGCGCTGCTTTTGCTTCTGCAGTGGGGGGCAGGGCTGTGCCACCCGGCACCGCTGCACTCACACGATGGGTGATTCCTTCCAAGGAAAGAGGGATTTGGGATGCAAATCAAACCACTGTGTGCTGATCCCATCTCCCATCTGAGCTGGAGACCCTGCTCAGATAGACTGGGACACGTCTGAGCTCTCAGCACCGTGAGAACGGGACCATGTCCCTGCGGCCTCCCCAGCACTGATCACCATGGCTGGCACTTAGTAGGTGCTCAGTATTTTTTAACAGCTTGCTGCCTCCAAGGTCTGTGTTCTCTCCCTGCTCCTATTACTGTACCAAGTGGTGCCCGGGATGCCAGACGAGTGAGGGGCAAATGTATGCGTTTACACAGAGCCTTGGCATATGCTGTCACTGGGGACGCAGGCCACACCAAAAATACCCTTCTCCACGCCCCATTAACCAGAGGGCTAAAAGAACTGTGAACAGTGGACCAAAAAGGAAAAAAAGTGGGATTAATTTATGAGGCGTTCTGCTGCCTGGATGGCTCATTGCATACCCGTTTTGGCAACGTGTCTCCGTAATGTGCTTCTAGACTTACTGTACTCCGACATCCAGGGGCTCCTTTGTAATATGCCAAATATTCCGCCGTTATTGTTCTAGGCATCTCCTGTTGGTCATTGGGCTAATTTATTTCAGTCGGAATTTCAGGACCAGACACAACTCTTATTACTCACTGCTTCGAAGAGGGAATAAAAGAGCAATTGATATTTGGAAAAATGAAAAATATGTCCAGAATACTTTGGGCCCTGAGGCCAAGAAGGAAAAAAAACGGGGGGGGGGAGAGCTGGAGGGAGAAACAAGGCGGGCTCACCTCGTAATGCCCTCTGTCGTGGGCTGTCTCGGAGACGCAGAGTCTAGAATGTCTGCAGACAAATGAATCAACGACAGGGCTCTGAGAATTCCTCAGACACCTGGGTCCTTCTGCACATGACTTCAGCCGCCACCTGCGGGAACGGGGCTGGAAAAGATTGCAGTGTAGAGGGCTCCCCTCAATTAGTGCAGTGTGTAAAATCGGGCTTCGGCTTGGAGGGTGAGGGAGAAACCCCCGTGGGGCTGTTGAATTCCGAAGGCCGCTTGCTCCCCAAACCAAGACTCTTCATGGAAAATTAATGTAGGAATAGAATTCTGAGACGTGACAGTCTGCTCACTTGCTTTCAGGAGCCATAGAGGGAGAAGGACCCGGCTGCTGAGCGTGGCAGGGATTGGGAGACATCCTGGAACTCCTAGACGTGCTCTCGCGGGGGCTGAAAGGGCAGCCATCTCCTTTGCTGTGTGAGATCCTGGTGTGTGTCAGTGTGAAATCTGTGACTTTGCTGTTCCTGGAAGTCTTGTTTGAAGGGCTTCTGGCAGACAGAGGGCTTCTGCAGATACAGGAAAGAGGGACATGGGTTACTCTCTGCGCTCGCCAAAAAAAAAACCACAACAACAAGGTGCACAGAGTGACAATGTGTGTGAACACAAAGGGGTGTCTACACTTGCCTTGGACTTTCTTTAAAGAAATTGTGGTGGACTAATGGTTAGGGTCCCAGGCTGTAGAGCCAGGCAGCCCTGAGAACAATTCTCACCCTCATCATTCACTCACTGTGAGATCTTGGGCTGCACACGCGACCTCACTAGGCTTCAGTTTCCTGATCTCCAAGGTGGGGATGAAAACCTGCCTCACAGGGTTGTTGTAAGCAAAAGAAAGGTAATACGTGTGAAACTCTTGACCTGTAGTGATAATCGTAACTGCTCCCTTTTATTGCGTAATTACTACCAGGTAAATTAAGCACTGAGCTCCTGGGATCCTTCCAGCAACTCTTTGGGGTAGAAACAAATACTCTCCATTTTACAGATAGGAAACCGAGGCCAAGGGAGGTTAAGGCTTCACCCAAGGTCACACAAATAATGTGAATTAAGGCCTGCCTGCCCCAGAGCCTAGTGTCTGCACATCCACTGTGTTACATGAAGATTAGGGTCTGAAAGACAAGCACTTACAGTGTTGGCAAGGAGGGAGAGACAATCTCCTGAAAGGTCCAGCGCAGCCCTTTTCCTGTGACGATGGAAAAGACCATTGTGTCTTCCCTGAGCACAAGTTGAAGTTGTCACAGGAGCATATTGAACGAAAAGATCCCTTGAAACAGTAGAGGTACCCTCAGAGGGGCAAGACACCCCTCTAAGTGGGACACGTGGCCTCAGCGTCCCAGGGAAGGGGTTGGGAGTGTAGCGTGGTTTTGCTGTGTTCTGGATGATTCTTTCCCTCTGTGATTGTGTAAAAAGTAATCCTCTCTTATCTGTGGGGGAATACATTCTAAGACCCCCTGTGGATGCCTGAAACCGCAGGTAGTTCCTGTATATACTATGTTTTTTCCTATACACACTTAAAGGAAGCACTTTACAGCTTCTCTTTAGCATATCTGAATTCCTGGCATCACTAATCTTGCACTTTCGGGCCATTATGAAGTAAAATAAGGGCTACAAGCACTGAAATGCCATGGAAGTTGATCTGATTAGTGAGACAGCTACTAAGTGACTAACAGCGTGGATACACTGGACAAAGGGATGATTCATGTTCTGGGCGGGACAGAGCGGGATGGCGCGAGATTTCATCACGCTACTCAGAGCGGCACGCAATTTAAAGCTTATGAATTGTTTATTTCTGGAATTTTCCATTTAATATTTTTGGACCGCGGTTGACCACTGGTAATTGAAACCATGGAATGTGGAACTGTGGATAAGGGGGGATTACTGTATTTGAATTTGAGTCAGGTCGATGGCCAAGGGTGGATGGGATGGGAAGACCCTGTAAAGGTGCTACGAACCCGTGGAATTCTCAGTGTCTGTCAAATGAACCTGGCTAAGGGGGTGTGTCTGGGGTTGGTGATCAGCCCTCTGAACCCCGCCTCGGGTTGAAATGGCTCCCAGATGAGAAGACATCCGTGTCTGGGATGGTTGTGGCCCAAGATTGCTGCCCCCATTTGGACGACCCACGGTCGCTGATCCCACATCCCCCGAGTCCCTTCCCCGGGGGATTCCTGAGGAGGGCTGGGTCTGCGAGTGGGAGACCTGCCCCAGACCTGTGGGTCAGGAGCCTCAGGCCAAGTCAGTAAAGCAGTGAGCGTGTAGACACGGCCTGAAATGAGGCTCCTGCAGCCTTTGAGCCAGTTTCTTTTTGTTTCAAACTGTTGTGGGTTTCTGGCAGTCGGGACTAGGAGGATCATTGACACAATAGCTGCATGTCAGGTTGTGCTTTTATAAGGAAAACCATGAAACCCTTTTCTGTGTCCAAGGCACTTCCTGGGCTTTGTGGATGAGTCTTGCAGCCCAGTTCAAAGGAGCCTTTGATGGAATTGGATGGTAGGGCAGGGCAGGGTAAGGATGGTGTGTCATTGGCTTACGGGGGATGAACCCACAAGAAACTCAAGGGCGTGGGGCTCCTGGAATTCAGTAACACAGGGGCACCCGGGGCCATCCACCGAGCAGGTCCTGTGGGCATGGGTGGAGCAGATGGAAGGTGAGCTATGGAGCCAGGGAGACCCGGGTTCCCATCTTTTCTCCATGGATTCTCTGTGTAATCCTACATGGGCGTTTCACTTGTCTGTGCTGCCTCAGTTTCCTCATCTGTAAAATGGGGATAACTATGTTATCGTCCTTGGGTCAAGGTAGGGGCAAGTGTGGGCTTTTCAGATGGAGTGAGTTGGGGTGGAGGGCGGCAGAGCTGCACATGCCATCGTCCCTGCTGTCAATAAGAGCAGCAATCACAAGAGCCAGGAGGAGAGGGACAGCGAAGGCTAGTAAGACCAGCTCTTGTCTTTCTTTTTTTTGAAATTAAGGTTTATTGGGGTGACAATGGTTAGTAAAGTTACATAGGTTTCAAGTGTACAATTCTGTTATACATCGTCTATATATCACATTGTGTGTTCGTCACCCAGAGTCAGTTTCCTTCCATCACCACATATTTGGTCCTGTTTACCCTCATCTACCATCCCCCGTCCCCATTACCCTCTGGTAACACTAAACTATTGTCTATGTCTAAGGACCAAGCTCTTGATTGTGCAAATCTAATGAAATTGATCTCACTCCATCCTCACTGCCGCTCTCTGAATAGATGTCACTTTTCTTATTTCGCAAGTGAGGAATCAGACACCAAATTTCTAACTACCAAGCCACACCACTCCCTAAGAAGCGTCCATATGGTAAACACCCAAATAAGCAAATCACAATTCCACCCCCAACTTAACGCCAGGCGTGAGCCGCCCCTCCTAGATGGCGCCTTCTAGCCACGGGGATATCTCCCTACCTGGCCTGCAGTCAGATGTTTAAGTTTTCTAAAACTGTCAATATTTAAAAATTGGAAGGCTTTACATACAAGTCCCAATTTCCGGCTTTTATTTAATAATGAGAACTCTGGCCATATTGACCCACGTTCCTGCATGAGGACACTTGCCTAGTGCTGGCAGCTGTTTTCCGATGGGGTCTGGGCTTCCTTGTCATCTACTAGACATTATTGTGCTACTTGCCTGGTCCCAAAGGCATGCGGCTTGTGAATCATCCTCTCTATTTCGTTGTTTAATCACAATGCCTTGGGTTATTAAATACTTCTTCCGCAGTTTTTGATCTGCGGGCACCAGTTCCTATATGGCAGAAAGGCCTCCTCTACCTTTAGTATCCTTCCTGCCTGGGGCCTTGTGCCAGCCCCAGGGGCCACGACCTGTATTTTGTCTGTTGATTGGATTAATGCAGGCAGGTGACAAACTATTTTCTTTGAAGGCCCCAGACAGAGCTCTAGGGAGGAATTCGGTGACCTCAGAGAGGTTGTGTCTCCATCACTCTACTATAATGGTGGGGTGCTGGTTATGAAACCAATGCATGTTAAGCCCCTGCTATGTACCAGGCATGGTGGAAAGAATCATACGAATGTCATCGCCTAAGCACCCAACACCTCCCTGGGGCTGAGGTCAATGCACCCATTTTACAGATGAGGAAAGTCAGAGTCAGGAGAAGTGAATTGGCCTAAGGTCAGACGAGCTTGCTGGTGGCAAAGCCAGGATTCGAACCCAGCTCTGTTGACTCCCACATCTGACTCTTTCCACACATGCCCTGGCCCAGCTGTCCATGCCAGGCCCCTCTCTGCCAAAGAGGAGACCTTTGTGATGTTTTGTGTCCTTGAAGGCAAACCAAAAGAATTCCCTACAACTCGCTGCTGGCATTTCAAGTATTGGTTTATGGGTTTTTTTGGTGCGAATGCATCCAGGGGCCTATCACCCTTAGTGAAATAGATACTTTTCCAATCAAAGAGTCAAACCAGAACTTGGCTTCTTAGAAAACCACTTGTCTGGAATGCTTGCCAACGACCAGACGGTCCCACAGTTCAGATTTTTAAAACTGTCTCGAATGTATGGAGAGCCCTTTAGGGTGTAGGGTGGGAAAGTCACATGCCTTGATATGGAAACATGTAGACGTTCACGTCTTTGGGACTCCTTGGCTGGCCAGAGTCAAGTCAGCCCTTTGGTGGAGTTCTCAGGAATCTCGGTGCCTCCCTGAACCAGAAACGAGCTTTTATTTTATGGGACTTTTCTTTCATGAAACAAAAACAGCAATTAAAGAGAAAAACCTTCTATAAACAAGTGTCTATAGTTCTCGTTTGCTTAACTTTTTCCAACCTTAGGAAAAATTGGAACTGAAGTCGTCTTCTGAAAGAAGGTTTGGGAAGTATTTTCTTTCAGGTTCATTCAAAATAGTCACACCCCCTTCTCCACCCCTTCCCGATTCTGATGTTTCCAATGGTCTCCACCATATCCTGGAGACTAATAATGTGGTGTGTTTTCATTATCTCTCGCCACAATTATAGGGACGTGCAAATGACTTTGAATATACCCTCACCCCAAATCTGGATCGAATCTGAGTCCCCAAAGGGTTTGACCATTAGGACTGAAGAGGTTGGTTAATTCCATCCAGAACCAGTTGTGACCTGGTTAGGGACTGGTTAATTCATTCTAAACGGTCATCCAAGGATGGTGAGCAGACATAACCTGTGGTTCAGAAAGGTTTCCCTTAACCCTTCCTGAGTTTTGATCTGAGGTTTATACAAACAGAAATTATGTGTGGGGTGGAGTGCAGCCAGGAAGTCTCTGAGAAAACTCCATCTTACACATTTTCTTTGAGACGGCCAGACATAAATCTTTGAGGATATCCGTCTTCCTAACAGAGTGGCTGGATTTTATGGTTACTACACCCTGGTTAGATTTTAATGGATAAAATACTTTTTCGAGTCCAAGGAAAGGGCTAGTATTCCCTGAATAGCTAATACAGTTTTTCAAACAGAGAGGACCAACCATTTTTTAAAAGTCAGCGACTATACACTACCAAGGGGGAGAAGTATGTGTGTGTGTGTGTGTGTGTGTGTGTGTGTGTGTGTGTGTGTGTGTGTGTCTGAATGGATGAATGAAAGAATAAATTTGGCCATAATTGTTCACTTCTTTTTAGGATAAGCAAGTTAATTTTTCTGCCTGTGAAATAATAGATTAAGCTGGGAGAGGTTGACAGTCTCCAAGTTAAGGTCAGGTAAATATATATGTGTCAGCCGAAACTATTCTCTGTGCCCTTTTGAAAAATCATTAATAATAATCAAGTGCCAAATTTTTCATCCATATTCTTTATTGATCTACAATACTCAATCTGCTTTGATCATCCCTCCTTCTCTTCCTTTCTCCCTCCCTCCCTCCCTCTTTTCTTTCCTACCTTTCTTCCCTCCTTCCTACAAATATTTTTTTCCAAGTCCCCATTCATGCCAGACGCTGCCTAGGTTTTGTTGAAGTCCATACAAAGACCAGCAGGGAAACTGAGTTCATTACACTAGTTGAGTAAGGGGAGCAGCACCCTGACAGAACCTCACTGTGCCTCGAAAGGGGACGTTAGGGAAGGATACTGATGGGGGCCTTGGGAAATGCAGGTTGGGAGGGCTCTGTTGAGCACTGGAGACAAGTGATCCAATTTGACTTCAAGGAGCCCTGAGTCTGCCGAGGGAGGTAGCTCTGTATTGCCCTATGGGCAGACCATCCCACGTTAGTATAAGTCTAAGGAGAGAGACCAGGGAACACGGAGGAGCGCCCCAGCCGAGGTCTATGGAGAGGGGGTCCAAGGAAGGCCTCTAGAGTAGTCCAACCTTCAAGGTACTCACTAGTGGGGAAAGGAGTGGGAGGGTGGTCCAGGCAGGGGACTGCATGTGCAACATCCGGCAGATCCAACGTGGTGCATTGAGGAGCTGGTTGCAGGGAGGCAAAGTGACAGGGTCACAGGGTCAGAGCATGCTGGACCCTGGGCATCAGGTTAGGCAACTCGAGTTGTGTGCAGGAAGGAGGTGGGATGGCTCCGCTACCATATGGAAGTCAGGTAGTAAATACTGCTGGAATTTAGGGTTCAGAGGGGAGAGACCTCCGGGTGTTCTGGGCTAACCAGGGAGGGCTCCCAGAGAATGTGAGGTGGGTGGCTTTGGAGAGAAGGAAGGACGACCGTGTCATCAGCACAGTTAAAATCCAGAGGCCAGAGAGCATGGCGATTCTGAATGGGAGATGCTATGGGGATAAGCAAGATGCTCACCTGGGCTGGGGAAGCACACGGAGGACGCAGCTCTCCATCCCTGCAGCTCATTTACTGAGCACCTACTGTTTGCCAGGCACTACGCTTGAGCTTGTGCTGCAGTGCGGCGGTACCCAGAGGCAGATGAGGTCCCCACTCCCGAGAAGCTGACTTATTCATTCAGTCATTGATCAGTCTGTCTGTCATCCGTCCAAGCAACAGGGATAAACACTCACCAGGTGCCTGCTCTACATCTACACCAGACACTTTCTCTTTATTTTCTTTTTAAAACTTTTATTGTAAACTAAAGCATATAAAGAAAAATCACACAAAACCAACGTGTGTCCTAGTGACTCATTAGAAAGTGAACATTCTTGTAGCCACAGCTCGTTCAAGAAACAGAACTTTGCCAGTGGCACCCAGGAGCCACTCAGCCACCCATGTGTCCTGTCCTGAGACCAACCACCTTCTCCCTTTCCCCAAAGGTGACCTCTTTATAGTGATCTCTTCCTCATTTTCCTTTATGGTGTTATCACCCAAATGTGCGCATCTAGACATTATTGTTTTGTTTTACTCATTAATTAAAAACTTGGTATCTCTTTTAAGTCTCTTTTAAATCTATAGGTTCCTCCTACACCCTTTCCCCCCAATAATTTATGTGCTCAAGCACCCAGATCAGTTGACCTGTATACTCCCCAGCACTAGGATTTTTGCTGCTTGTATTCTCTTGGTGCAGTTTAACACGTTCCTCTGTCCTCCATATATCCTGAAAAGTGGCTGATCTGACTCAGGTTCATGGCCTTTGCAGGTCTATAGGAGCCATGATATCTGGTTTTTGCTTTTTTGTAATGTTGGCGGTCATTGCACTCAGTGCTACATTCATTAACTCACTGACGTTTGCAAAAATAGTGATAACCTAATGCTATCCTTTTGTTTTAACATATTGACTGGAATAATTTTTTAAGATGTTCCCCTGATCTGCTATTGGGTTACCTATTGGTAGGTGTATACAGGAAAGACAGGGTTAACACTTGACTCCTTCCTTTTCAAAACAATAAATTGGATTCCTAGTATCCACCCAAAGCAACTACTCATTTTTTAAAATATAATTACAAACTCGTTGATTTAAACTATTTGTTAGATTTCAGTCCATTGCAACTTTCAGCCTTATTGAAGCTCAAATTGTCCTAGCTTTGGCAAGCGGAAGTCTCTTCACGTTGGCTTCTGGTTCTTTTGCTATAAATTTAACAGCCTTTGATAGCTTTGAAGCTATTTGGTATGCCAAGCTATTCCATGCTCATCTTACATGTTTCCAGTTCTAGACTTGGAGTCAGCCATTTCTCCAAGAAGCACTGGTTTCTACTAATAGGAAGCAGTATTTAACAAGCACAATCTAGGTGCTAAGATTTTTCATTGCTACTGGGTTGGTCGTTGTTTCCAAGCCTCTGCAGTGAACACACATGCACATGGGGTACACACACACACACACACACACACACACACAAATATCTTTTGAGTTTATATCAATATTTCAAATTCAGAGATTTTAATTAATGTCTTTTATATTATATTTGTATCTACTTTCTTCTACACTGAGAGTCCTGGTTCTTGAGAACACAAAACTGGTAAAATTAAAATATATCATAATTACTCATTTGTTTTGTTCCACTGTATACATACAGCAATCTCAAAATAACAATTTTAATGCTGCCACCACTGATTTTTGAAAAGCTATTTTTCTCATATACTAGCTCCATTTTTCCTCATTTAAAGAATGGTTGTACATCGTTAGAACAAAGAACCATTTCCTACTACTGTGTTTCCCTGAAAATAAGACCTAGCTGGACAATGTTCTAATGAATGAGCTCTAATGCATCTTTTGGAGCAAAAATTAATATAAGACCCAGTCTTATTTTACTATAAGACCAGGTATATAATATAATATAATATAATATAATATAATATAATATAATATAATATAATATAATATAATATAATATAATATAATATATAATACTGAATCTTGTATTAATTTTTGCTCCAAAAGATGCATTAGAGCTCATTGTCCAGCTAGGTCTTATTTTCGGGGAAGCACAGTATAACCTCTCCCTTTTAACTCCCGTTTAGTCTTAGTTTGACACATAATTTGTCTCATCAGATGTTTTTATTGTCTGAAGCTTGTTCTCTTATAGATTCTACAATACACTTATTCATTGAGTTGATAACAGTTTGTACCCTTTATATTTGAAGGTTAATTTTGCTGGATATAAAATCTTGACTCACTTTTTCTTTCCTGTGTCTTCTGACAAAAAGCATTGGCAACAAAAAGTCTAATGATAATCATATTTTCTTTTCCTTATAAGTCATGTACTTCTCCCACCCCCTAGATGCCCAAAGGATATTTTTTTCTTTAAAGTTCAGTAATTTTACTAAAATATGAATGTTGGGTCAATAAATTTTCAGGTACACAATGTCCTCACTCAATAGACAGTTTCAAATCTTTTTAGTTTAGAAAATGTTCTTGAATCACAGATTTTAGTCTTTTGTTCTCTTGCTTTGTTTTTCTTTTGGGAATTCTTTATCCATATGTTGGATCTTCTTTGCCTATGTTCAGTATTTGTAACTTTTAAATTATTTTTATCTTTTAAATATATTTTTATTTTTAAAACGTTTCTTTTTCATATTGTATTTCTCTTAAGGATTATTTGTTGTGTTGTCTGCAATTGTGTTTCCTCCAATTTAGTCTTCATTTATAAAATGATTGTTTCTTTTATTTATAATTCTGTCTTGAATTCTATCATCTCATTTATGAAATTTTAATTTTTTGATTTTTGTTATTTTTAATAACTTTTACTTATTTTGAAATAATTGATATAATTTTTATCTCTCTTTCATTTTCTTGTGTACTCCTATTATCTGTAGGAATATTATTCTATTCTTTAATCTGTTTTTTCTTACAATAACTTTATATAGGATTTGTTCTTGATACTTTTTCCTGTTAATCATTTTTATGTTAATTTGACTTTCCTAAACTTCTAGAAAGAATGTTGGTTTATGAAGTTTTTATAACTTCACAATTTTCTCTTCTGTTATTTTCATGTAAAATTAAGATATAGCATCTTGCTTTTTGAGATTTCCTGACTCTGTTCTCCTCCCCCACTTTATCTATACTGTTTCATTCCTTTGTCCCTGTTTTCCTTGTCCTATTTAATTTTGATTCCACTCCCAGAAATTTCTCCTCAGTGTGAAACCCTGCTCTAGAAAGGAGCCCTGTGGGTTCATTTTGAGAGTGTGTAGGAATTAAACTGCACTAATCTCTTCAGGCCTTTCCTGATAGCACTCACCCACTATTGGATTCAGCAAAACCCCTCCTACTTTCAGCTGGCAATTTCCAATTAGCCTGTTGTACTTTTTCATGAATGCCTCTCGGCTATTTTGGGGTTCTTCTGTACTCAGGGCGTCAGATACCTTGTTGCTTCCTCCCACTTTCTCTCTCACAGATGTCAATAACATGCAGGGCTTATGGCTTTTGGTGCTTTGGGGTTTGTGGGCATTCTGTTTTACTTGGTTTGGTTTTAAATGTTGCGTATGGGTTTTAGGTTTTGCTACTTAGTTGCTCTGCATGTTTTTATATGGGATTTTGAGAAATCCAGAACTATGCTTCAATCGCTACTGTGCGTCCTCTGTGAGCCACATCTACCTTACATATTACATGTATTAGCTCAGAACAGTCTCACGGGAGAGAGAGCACTTTCCCTCTTTTGCAGAGGAGGTACATGAGTCGCCAAAGGTGGGGAGTGACTTATTCCTAAGTGGCAGAACTAAGATCTGAATCCATGCAGCCCTACAACTTTTTATAACATGACAATTTCTTTGACCATCATCATTCCCATTCTAAACCATGCAGTAAATACATAAATGCCTGTTTTGTTCTGGACCCTTACTGTAGAGTAAGTGAGGACACAGAAAATATATGTATATTTTCACTATAATTATTATTATATATAATTATATATACAGGGATATATTTCAGGCTCTGTACTGAGCACTTCACACGCACGGTCCCATTAAATCCTCATAACCAGCAGAGTTCTAGATAATTACAGAGGAACAAACTAAGGTTCAGAGAGGTTAATTAATGTAAGTCAGATCATGTCCCAATAACTTGCTCAATACCCTCCAATGGCCCTTACCATACTGGGGATAAGATTTAAAATCTTTATCCTCACTTGTACAAGACCTGCTTGATCTGGCCTCATTTACCTCTCTGACCACCTTGGAGCAGTCCACTTCCCATCCTCCAATCACCCTGACCTGTAGGTGTTTTGACTGTACCAAGATCATTCTCATCCCAGGGACAAAATGTACCAAGATCATTCTCATCCCAGGGCTTTTGTCCCAGCTGTCCCAGCCACGACACATGCTCTCACCAGAGTGGCTTTTTCTTGTGTCCCTAGAGAGAACTTTCCTGATTACCCAGCATAAAGTCGTCCCTTAATCATTCTCTGTCACATCACCCTATTTTAATTCTCTGTCACAGCACTTATTCCTATCTGATTACTTTGTTGTTTATTAATTATTTAGTGTCTCTCTACACCCATGAAATTATAAACATTAGAGAGTAGAAATTGTCTTAGCTTCGGTTCTCCTGAAAGCAGAGCCTGAGTCAAGGATTTAGGTGCAGGTAGTTGATTTGGGGTGGGTGATTCCAGGAAGCAGAAGTGAGGGAGCAGGGAAAGTGGGAGAGGGAAGGACAAAAAGTCAAGTCAATATAAGGGTGTGATATCAAGGTTGCCGCCATCGGCAATAGGGACTCAATTCCACTAGGACTTCTGAGGAGTGTGCCAAAACTTTCCTGGAATTGTCTACCCAAAGGACAGGCAGCTGGAGGATGTCTCCATTGGCTTCTGTTCCCCACTGGGTGAAGGTAGACCCCAGGGCTGTTGACCTCACACTTCTGGGCTGCATTTGCATCGAGTCCGAATAGGGCCTTTTGATGTCAAAAACTGTCTTGGGAGAGCAAGCAGAATGCCACGCACTACACCTGTTAGGCGGGATGCCGCAAACATGAGGCCAATTTGAGCTTCTGTAGAAATATCTACCATAGCTGGGGCTGAAATAAGAGGGGAGAACCAGAAGTGCCCGCTGCAGGAACCATGTTTGTCTTGCTCTCGCTGAGTTCTCACCACTTACACAAGCTCAGGAACCTGCTTCATAGATGAATGAACTCACCAACAAGCTGTGAAGACAAACTATTGGTCTCTAAAGTCTGTGTTTTTAGGGTTTATAGGCATTAGATGTGTGAGTCTACCCATCTCTCATTTTCATATGAGTTACCTTTACGGACCATACAGCAGGCCACATGGTGTGTGGTCCTTACCCTTCCTAATCTCTCCAATTTGGGCAAAGAGAGACGTACAAGACACCTAAGAAGGAAAACAAAAGGGAGATGGACAGATTCAGACTGAATGGGGATTTGAGAACAAATCTCGGAATCGTAGGACCAGCTACCTCTTTACTGAGCACCTGTCATTTGTTGAACAAACAATTTTTTTTGATTTGTATGAGTCCAGAAGAAAATATTTCATTCAGATTTTAACTGAGGCACAGGTCATTAAAGAGGCTCAGCCCAGGCCACAGGCCAGCAGGGGTTTTGACTGTGGTCTCTGGCTTCAGAGCTGAGGTGGTTCCCTTGAGATATGGAAGAGCTTCAAAGAGGGTTGCACATCCCCGCATCTTGCTCTGAAATCCAGCTCCAGTGGACCAATCCCCAACGTGGGCAAGGTGGGCTGGGCCGAACTGGTTTTCTTCCTTCCTGTGTTGGGGATTCCATGATCCTTCCTGGAACGGCGTGCTTCCACACTGAAGGGGAGGCAAACTGAAGGGCACGAGGACAGCATTCATTGCATGTTCAAGGGAAAGGGCCAGGAGCCCACACTGTTGAACCCCAGAGTGGTTAATGCGGGCAGAAAGGAGGGGGTGTTGTTTGTCCTCCTGGCTCTGCCCCCCAGGCCATAACAGCTGCTGTGGATTCAGATAAGCATCTGCTCTTTGGGGAGTCGGTTCCTACTGGATCCAACCCCTGCACTGTCTGAGGTCCACCCATCTCTAATTTTCATATGAGTTACATTAAAAAGTCTGATGGGAAAGTATGTCTTGGTTTAAAAATAGAATAATACAACAATAAATCAAGAAGAAAAAGCAAACTGAAAAAATGCAGAAAACAGATGAAAAGAAAAGGGAAAAAGTGAACGGTATAAAAATACCCTCCATGCCAGGCACTTCAAATGTGATTTCCTGTGGCCTGCACTTTGACAAAGCCTGCTGTTACGCCATGTGCTACATCTGAAGGCCAACGGGGCAGACAAAAAGGGGTGTTGAGACTTGGAGGCAAGGGTGACATCTGACCTGCCTGAGCTCCAGACACATCCACCGAGGACACGTCAGAGGATTTTCCGTTTGGTGGAACTAAGCCCTGTGGGCCTGCTCCACCCACCCCGTGCCCACCCGGCTCTGACACACTTCCTGTTATGGGCGGCACACAGTGGGGCCACTGGTAGAGGCCAGGGCTCTGGCTTCCCTGTGGGCTGGGGCAGACGACTTCAAAAGCCGTGTCTGGCATGCAGAAAAATGATTTAAAAGTGAACTTGGGTGGCTCCCAATACGACCTACTCCAAGTAAGTAGAAAGAAAACATACATTATCTCATGTTAAAGAGCAGGCTTCTTTTAAGGCACTGCCAACTATTTATGAAATCCTAACTTATTGCTGAGAAAAGCCCCCCTGATAATCTGAGCAACCACTGGCAAGGCCAAAAGGACATAAACATGATGTTAGAGTGCCAATTCCACACTGGCCAGGATTGCATGACAAATTTGTAATTCTAATCAACCAGAATCTCAAATTCATGCCCAAGAATATACTGTCTGCATCAGAGATGCACTTGTCTGATATTAAATTTTGCCAAGGAAAAGCAAAATAAACAGGCTGATTTGGGAGGGGTGAGAGGTGGTGGTATATGAGTGGAAAAAATAACATTTCAATAACACAAGAGAAAAAAGAACAAATCAAGACATGACTGACGCAGCCTGTGAAATTGTCCAGTTCAGATGTTTCTTTCGTGCTGAGGAGTTTGCTGTACATCATGGGACGTGGATGGCTTGTTGGGGTGGAGTGTGGGTGTGGACGGAAAGGAACTGAGAGCCCTATGAGCACCTGACACAGATGGGCTTGAACTTGAGAAGTCCAAGATGGACTGGGATCATATTTATAAACCACTAAAATGTTTCTGGTTTGCCAGGCAAGAAATTGGCAGCAGGCATCCTCTAAACATAAGCGTGTGTGTGTGTGTGTGTGTGTGTGTGTGTGTGTGTGTGTGTGTGTCCCCTGACTGTCAGCTTGAGGCCAGCTATACTCCAGTATGCCCACAAACACACATGTGAGTGAAGGGATAGTATTCTATTAAGAAAATGTCATTTGTTAACACCACGCTATGAATCCTGGCTACTTTTGCCATCCCTCTGTGCCTTGGGAATGGTGTCCTGCAGGGCTGCTATGAGGGCTGCCTTTTGCCTCTGGGCTTTAGAAAACAGGAAAGGGGAGTGGGGGAAGAAATGTGCTTAGGGCTCTGGCCCCCTTCCTTACTGCACTGATTCTACCCCCAGGAGGAATAAAGAAACCACGTGGCCAGCAGTCCCAGTTTCAGAAACTCTCCATTTCATGTCCTGGCTCTGCCTCTGAAGAGAGAAAAAGAAGGGACCATGCACTGACTGTTGAACCTGAACAATTCTTTTAACTTTTTGGTACCATATGAGGTGTGATCCAAAGATGCAATGAATGTTTAAATAAAAAAAAAAATATTACAGTAAAAGACACATTGCCATTAACCCCTTTCAAAATATTCTCCCTTGCTTCAAACACACTTATTCCACATTCTTGCCACTTTCTGAAGCAGTTCTAGAGGTCCTCTTTCGTAAGTGTCTTTAGTTGTGCTGTCATGGCTGCCTTGATGTTTTGAATCGATTCAAAACGTTCACCTTTCATAGTCATTTTGACTTTGGGGAAGAGCCAGAAGTTGTATGGTGCCAGATCCAGTGAGTAAGGTGGAAGAGGACACACCATAATGTTTTTATTTGACAGAAATTGCCGTACCAGAAGTGATGTGTGACAGAGTGGTGTCATGATGAAGGATGAAGTAAAGACACTCACGAAAAGGACTTCCAGAATTGCTTCAGAAAGTGGCAAGAATGATGGGATAAGTGTGCTTGAAGTGAGGAGGATTAATGGCAATGTGTCTTTTACTATAATCATTTTTTTTAAATGTAAACATTCACCATAGCCTTTGATCACACCTCATACAATGAGGGAATCATTACTCTGTTCCTTTTTTAATGACTGAATTATTAATGAAGATCAAAAACAAATCTGAGATATCAGTTATAAATGCTAGAGGCATTATCATGAGAGTTATTTTTATTGAAGGAAGCAAAAACTTCCCATCAAAAAACTGTCCTCTGAATTGACCCTGCCCTGATGCCTGAAATTTCTGTCATTTATCAAGAAATGTTGATAAATGTTCTGCCATGGCTGCTGTGACGTTAATGGGTTCGAGTGGGCAGTGAAGGCCTCTGAATGAATTAGTTAGGAATTTTTTATCATGAGTGGTAGAAACCCACCTCAAGGTGGCTTAAGCAAAAAGGCAAATTTATTGGTTCACATAATTTGTTTCTATTGTTTATTTTTTCACTTTTTTTAATCATATGGTCTTGTCTTTTGGCATACCTAGTAATTTTTGATTGAATATCAGGCATTGTGCATAAAACATTGTGAATCTCCAGATGATGTTGTCTTCCTTCAGAGAAAGTTCATTCACCTTTGCTTGTATTGGGCAGATAGTGTGAGGGGCTGATCACCTTAAATAATTGAACTGAGCTGAGTCGAGACTGGGTTGCAGTTTGGGTAAGTCTCTATATAACTGGTGTTCCCCTGCTCATAGGGCAGTCCTCCAGGACTTCCAGTTCAGAGACTGATGTGTTCACTAGGACCCCCTCCCCCTGGCTAAGCCTGAATTCCAATCCTTGTCTCCTCAGCACTGTGAGATTGCTGAAAAATCCACTGTGCTTTTAAAAAGCTTTCTGTTTAGCTTCAGAATTTGGCAAATATCTTGAGGGGAAAATGAGTGCCAGCCTCAGATCTGTGTCCCCTCCTATTCATAGGAATCTTGGCCCCTTTAGTCTCTAAGTTTGTCTGTCCAGACCTGCGAGACTTACAAAAGCTCTGGCGTTTTCTGTGGCTCCCCAGTAGAGAGCTCTTTTCTTTCCCTACACTCTGAATCAGCAAATGTCCCCCCCAAGCCCCTCCCCCCGAAAGAAAGGGGGCATCAGAATGCAGCTCCTCTTTTCACAATTCCTACTCTCTAGTTCTGGTTGTTTCAGTGGATTTCCAATGCTTTAAAGTAGTTTTTAAAAGAAATATGTGTTTTAGTCCAGATTTTCCAGTTCTTCTCAGAGGGCATATCGATCTGCTGTAATCTACTTCATTGTACCTGAAAGCAGAGATCCCTTGTTTACATAAGTGAAAAGTCTAAAGATAGATCTGGAACTCCAGGCATAGCTGAATCCATACCACCAATGATATCACCAGCCATTTCTTTTCTCTTTCAGCTCATTTCACTCTTTACAGACTTCCTTCTCAAACAGGCTTGTCCCTGATGTTGCAGAGAAGTCTTCTAGCAACTTCAAACTTATATGATCGCAGATTATCCTGGCAGAAAGAGAAAGCATCCTTCTTAATAGACTCAACAAAATTCCTAGGAAAAACTCTCTGCCTAGCTTGGGTCATATGTCCACTCTGATCCAATCACTGTGGCAGGAGAATAAAAATACGATAATTTTCAGAACTTGTTATGTGACTACCATGGAGTCTGGGCATAGCCACTCATGATCCATATGACTAAACATGGGGGTGGGATGATTCTCAAAAAAAAAAAATGGAGGTGTTATTTTTTGAGAAGGGGGAATAGATGGCTGGCTAGCTCAGTTACCTGGGAAAGACGCTTCCTGATTGAGAATTTAGTTCATCTAGTCCTCTTTACTTTCATGGTTCTACAATGTCTTTAAAGTATGATTTTTATAATTATCCATTTTTGTTGTTGTTGCAATAGAAGCCATAGCTTGACTCTACTTACTATATCTTGCCAAGGAGCAGAACTTAGGAGACTTACTTGACAATGGATCATTATGGAAGTCCTAGCTCTAAAGATAACATTTTAGTTGAGGCCTATGATATTGTGATTTATGATAAGAAATATATACTTGGTCTTCAACCCCCTTTCTGGCACAGAGCTCCTAAAACCCTTGGAATTTCCTAAGTGATGACAGCCATAAAAGTGTCTTTTGTTATGTTAATGAGGTGACTTTTGGAATCCCCTTTGGTCACTTCAGGATGGGGGCTAGTCACCAATGGAGCCAACCATGTGATTAGAAGGTTGGAACTTTCAGTCCCACCTCCCAGCTTCCAGGGGGGTGGGGGGCTGGAGGTTGAATCAATGACCAGTGACCAATGATTTAATCAACTATGCCTATGTAATGAAGCCTCCATAAAACCCCCAAAGGATGAGGGATTGGAGAGCTTCTGGGTTTTTGAACACCTGGAGATTCCAGGAGAGTGGGGCTCTCGGAGAGGCATGGAAGCACCCCTTCCCCATACCTTGCCCTAAGCGTCTCTTACACATGGCTGTTCCTTTTATAATAAACCAGTCATGTAGTAAATAAAATGTTTCTCTGAGTTCTGTGAGCTGCCCTAGCAACTGAACCCAAGGAAGAGGTCGTGGGACCCTCTAATCTAGAGCCAGTGAGTCAGTGGCACAAGTGACAATAACCTGGACTTGCAAATGGCCTCTGAAGTTGAGGGGGAGCAGTCTTGTAAGACTGAGTCCTTAACCTGTGGAATCTGACACTGTCTCTGGGTAGATGTGGTCAGAATTTAATGGTACAACATCTAGCTGGAGAATTGGTGACCAGAATTCCCAAAGAGGGAGGGGTAAAATTTTAAGGCCCAAAGGATAAGAGTAAGCCAGCCATATGATGATTAGGGGAGAGGGGAATTTAATGAAGAGACTGGCATGTGCAAAAATCTTGAGGCAGAAAAGAGATTGGCCCTCAGGAATGGAGAGTAGATCAGTCTGGTGAAGCACAGTGCGCAAAGGAGGGAACGGAGAGAGATGACGTTAGAGAAGGAGGCTGGAGTTCATGGCAAGGAGTTTGGATTTGATACAACATGGCTTAAGACGGTCTTGGAGGTTTCAAACAGAAGTGTGACATGGTCAGATCTGTGTTTCAGGAAGATTGCCACAGCTGCTGGGGAAGCATTATGGATTGGAAGGACAAGTTTGGGTGCAGGCTAATAGGAGTCTGTTGCAATCACTGGGTGAGAGATGAAATAAGCCTTGACTGAAGGCTCCTCCTCCGTTTCTCCCATTTTAGCCAACACTTAACTTCAGCCGCCATCGCCTCCATAGTTCCAATCCCTCTCTCTTCTTTTCCCTTTCTTCCCAATCTATATATGTAATGAAGTCTCCTATATCATAAAATAACCTGTATTTCACCATCCCTGTCCAGGTACTGTCCAATCTCCTTCTGCCTTTTATACAAAATCTTCAGAAGAGACAGTTACAACTATTGTCTGATTTCTGCTCTTTCCATTTCCTGCTCAGTTCTCGGCATTCCTATTTCTGCGCTCTCCCACCATTGCACGGCTCAGTATCCGTTGACATCCTCGCTGTCCTGAGCCATTCCCCTCATTTTTCCCTCCTCATCTCCTGCAGCGAACAGCTTGCTTACAGCTATAGTCAGGCTTGATGCATGGAATGTAGCAGGCGCTAAGTTAGTCTATTTTACAAAACAACTGCTCCTATTCTAAAGATAAGACCAACAATTCACATAGGGATTTATCATCTCTTGGGACCATGGGGAATAACCAGTATACTCATACCTTTATCTTCTTTGTTCCAGCATCAGGGCACAGTACATCTCTGTTCCTATTAAAAATTTACTCCTCCACCTGTGCTAGCTATTAATTAATTGACTCCTGTATTTATCCCATACATATTTCTGGAGGCCCTATCTTGTGTCAAGGACCATTTATAACTCGTACAATCACTATTGTCTCTCATTCAGAGTCTAGCACAGTGCCTTGTACATAGTACACAATAAGTGTTTACAGACTTGAACTGATTTACTCTAGGATGTGCTAATTCCATTTTCCATGTTCTAGCTTTCCATGAAATTAAAGTCAAACACATTAAGCAGTCCCCTTACTGAAGTATATCTTATGTACAGTAAAGTATACAGGTCTGAAATGACTCAATGGCCTTTTACACGTGAACACTGGGTGACTACTACGCAGATCAAGATATAGAACTTGCTCCACACCCTAGAAGTTGTTCTCATGCCCTGCCCCCAACACATTTTTGAGAATATACACATGAAAGACATTTATATTATATGTTTTCTTTTATAAGCAACCATAAATATCCTAGAATATAAAAAACTGGATGCTCAATGAAGATGAAACAGCTAAACCAAGGACATAACAACATTTCATGCCAATTGTTTGACTATTTAGGATCAAGAATCTTTTACTAAACTAAATAGATATGACCCATTAAAGTTTGCTATAAAGTGAATTTCTGTCAAAAATAATATTTTCTCATCAATTCCGTTTATAAAAGTGGAAACATCCTCCTTTGGGGAAATAAATATTGGCCTCCGGCTGGAGGTTCACACTTAAAAAACCCCATTCCCTGATGAAGCCCCACCAATAACCCCTTCAAATGTTAATGGGACTCAAAAAACAGAAAAATTCTCTTTGGCATTCTGAATAAACCACAAAATCAAAGCCGTGGAAGTGCTTTAGCATCTCTGCTAATGTGATAGCCTCTGGTCATTACCTTCCTGCAGCTGAGAAATCCCAGGAGCTAAGCATTCTGGGTGCGTGACTTGGCTCAGTACTAGCAGTGTGACCTAAGTCATTTTGCTTTTGAACCCCAATTAATTCATTATCAATATTAGGATAAAACTGTATAAGCCCTCTTTATCCCACAAGGCTTTTTGGGAGTCAAATGAGCTACTGCTCAGGGGGTTTGTTTGTTCATTTGTTTAGTGACGTATCCATTCAAGCACCATCTAGTGAGAATCTTCTATGTACCCGGTACTGTGTACGGCATAAAGTGGTGAACAAGATGGTCGTGTGTTCTGCTCCTGTGGAGTTTACAATCAATTGTAGAAAGGGACATTGAACAATTATACCAGAAGCTCCCTGTGCAATGTGACAGGAAATAGTAGCCTATCAATTAAAAAAAACCACTTAGTTACTGTAAGAAATTATGAAGAGGATACGTCTATGCCTAAACATTTTGTTTTAACTGAAACCATCTACATATATACTCATTCACCAATATTTTGATGCAGTAAACAGTCTTTTCTTGGGGTCTGAGTTTGCAGAGTGGAATTTTTTTTTCTCTCATAAACCACTTTCTTTAAAATGAAGCAAGATATTTATGAATTAATACACGTGCATAATCCTTTTAGAATTTTATGGTTATTGTCTCCAATTGTTAGGAGTTTTCTCCTTCCCTCCATCCAGCAGATATTTTTCTGGGACTTGCCTATATTGATTCTTTCCAAAATAGTCAACTTAGACAATTATTTTTCTTTAATGCTCATATTTCATTAATTTGCACAATGTTTAATTAAATTGTGTAATTACAATACTCACTACATCTACTACAAACCATTTGGACAACAAACAGAATGGTTTCTTGCTAAGTAAACAACTCAAGTGTTAGGAGCCCAAGTTCATGGACGTGCTAAAGAGTGGCTGTGGGATATGATACATTGGGCTGTGAGTAGCAAAATCTTTAACTAAAACTGGCTTTTAAGTTTTGCTTTAACGAAACCTTCAAAACAGAGTAAAAAAACATTTCACATTGTCACTCAATGCACACGCATCTACACATGCAATGAGTATGAACTGAAACATATGTTCACAAACATGGCTTACCTTTACTTTCTGGAATGTTACCTGCTGTTTTCTATCCTTGTCTATTTTATTAAAAGAAAATGCTGGTCATGACCCACTAAAATAATCTCATGCCCTATTAAGGGGTGCAGCCTGCTGTGTGAAAACCACTGGCTTAAACAATGAAGATGGTTATTATTTCTGTAGGAAGAAGTCCAGACACAGGGGAATCACTAAGCTGCTGCTGTGGCTCAGCCGTGTCCTCAGGTCACAGGTATTTTCCATCGGTTTCTTTCTGCCATCCTTAGAGGACTAGGAATACCTCCCCCGCACGGTGCGGAATGGCTCCCACATCAAGCAGTAGTTTCAGGCAGACACAACTGCACCCAGCAAAGAAGAGTGAGAGGGAACCTTTCCCAGAAGCCCCCAGCTCGCTGCTGCTCAGTTCCCATTGGCCAGGATTGATCACATGCCCATGCCCCAGCTGCAAAGGAATCAGGGAAAGCAGGTAACTGGCATCTTCTGTTTCTATAAAGGGATGTGGGCTCTGCCAGAAAAGAAGGGACGGGAAATGAGTGTCGGGAAGGCAGCCCAAAGTGAAGGGCGCTGTGGCCTAGCAGGCACGAGCGTTCGGCTTCTGTGGACATTAGTTGTGTGTCTTAGAGAGGGAGGGGCTGAAGAGCATCTCTTAATCCAGAAGTTGGTTAAGTAGTAACTGGTTAGGAGAGGATCTACTGAAGTGTGGCAAAAACTATGGAAAAATATGCCCAGTGGTTATTGGTTCATGCAGCAGGGCACTTATTCGGGCCAAGGGATAGCGGAGTCCCCCCTGTGAAGCCAGACTGGAGTGATAGCTCAGTGTGGGGAGATGGGTCTTGGTGGTGGGTGGTGGGAAGGATGTTCCAGGCAGAGGGAACAGCTTGTGTGAAGGCTAAGAGGAAGGAGAGATCAGAGCTGAGGTGGCACGTTCATTCCACTTACTGGCCACCTATTGGGGGCCAGCTGTGTGCTAGGCACTGAGGGTTTCGAGAAGAATGGAGAGCTCCTGCTCTTGGAAAAGTCACTGTCCATTAGGAAGGATGAAGTATAAACATTCATGTGGAAATTAAGGGAAAATACGTCTTCACAATGCTATGATTCCCTTCTAACGGTGGGGACAAGGGGAGGCTCCTGGACGGTAGTTCACAGACAGGGCCTGGATGTGTAGAGTTAGCAGGGGAAACCCTTTCTGGGGGAGGGCGCAGCGTGAGCAGAGGCCTGGAGGCAGGAAGGCAGGGCTAGGGGGCGGCCGCTGGGCGGGAGTATTCAGCTGGAGGGAGCCACAGGAGCCAAGGCGCAGAGGGTGTGGAGGCCAGGCGGTGGGTCAGGCCATCTTTGTCCCGGCTCCCTCCACTGAACCCCAGCCATCTAAGGCCTCCACTTTGGCTAATCTTTCTGGCAGTGAGTGTGACATGGGGCCGTGGGGAACAGAAGGAATGACTAGGCCCTTGGTGCTCTTTAGCATATTTTTTCCTCCAAAGTGGAGTGACTCCCAGGGAGAGGCCCCTGCCTGTCTCTCCCTCTTGGCACCCGCGAAGGCGCCTGTTCAGTTTCCTTGGAGAAAGACCAGTCTCTGAATGGTCAGAGGGTTGCTAGGTCTGTGTCTCCCTGGATCTCCTGGGAGGGCTGCCAAGGCTGTACAAGGTCTGCCAGGAGACCTCTAGAGCGGAGGCCATGGGGCTGGGGCTGGGGCATGGGTATTCCTGCCCGGAGGGGTTGCCCCGGCCTGACAGTCCTGGGGGACGGCACAGGCAGGACACTCAGAGACGGAGATCAACGATGAGAGAAGCTGTGGTGGTGGGTCCCTGGGAAGCCTAGGAGGGGCCGCCGAGATGTGGGTTGGGCAGTTTTACCTTCATGCGAGGTTTCTCAACCTGGGCACCTGTATTTTGGGTGGGATAATTCTCCACTGTGGGGGCTGTCTGTTAGATGCCAGTTGCATCCCCCCTGCCCACAGTTGTGACAAAAAAAAAGTCTCTACACATTGCCAGATGTCACCTGGGGGTTAAAATTGCCTCTGAATGAGAAACATGGCCTTAAAGTGAACAGAGACACCTTAGACCTTTCTTGTCCAAGAGTATCTGCTAGGACCACGGGAAACATTGCCCACCGCTCTGGGGCCGTGGCGGTGATAATTTAGATAGGGCAGAACTAGAGGCCAGGGTCCCATTGGGGGAAACTTGGGGATTGTTGTGGAGAGATGTGATGGATCTGAGAGGTGTCCTGGGGCTGCTGTTTAGATGTGGGGCCTGGGGAAGAGGGAGGTGTGGAGGGTGACTTCCAGGTGTCAGGCTTGGACCACTGTGCAGACTGCTGGCCAGGAGCCACGAAGGGCGTGTGGATGACGGTTCACTTTGGGTTAGTTGGGGAGAAGGTGAATCCCCTGAATTCAGTCCTCCTTCTCCTGTCCCTCCCGCCTTCTCGAGCCCTGTCTGAAATTTGTCCCTTCAGCATCTCTGAGGACAGGCTCCCGGCTGTTGCTCTCCAAGGTGGGGAAAGTGAGCGGAGACAGGATGGGTCACTTCCCTGGCTGGAGAAGCCTCACATTTTTCCAACAGAAAACTTGGGCTCTGGCTATGTTCTCGCTACTGTCTGACACTAGTTCAATTTGGCTTTATTTGGACCAGAGCCTGGAGCAGGATTTCTAGCCAGTGTTTGAAGGGTGAAGGCAGTCCCAGATTGTTAATGGCTGACAGAGGGAGAGGAAGCTAGAGAAGGTGTTGCCCCCTGCTCCTCTGAGCTTCGTGCAAGCAGAGAAGGCTTTAGGGTGAAAGGACTGGACTGGTGGCAGCTGGCCCTTTAAGAGCCGTTCTTGGCCCGGCTCTGGTATCTACTGAAAGGGCAGTTTTAATGCACAGGATGACTTCCACAAAGGCTGGGATCCTTTGTGAATTTGCTTCTCTGGGGAGTTGGGCCTTGGACAAAAGGATCCTGCATCATGGCTCTGTGCATCTACTACCATTACTTCCTCCTTCTCGACAGCAGTTGAATCTTTCTGGAACATTTGGCACCCCTCCAAGCCTTCTGAGGTCCATCAAGAACAGAGCCTGCCCTTGCAGACAGAAGACATTGAAACACAAAGGCAAGCTGTCCAAACAGCAATTCAGGAGGCCTAATTCAGAACTAAATATATACTCTAAGGAGCACTGTGACCATCTCACTGCTCTGAGCCAAGACAAGCACATGCTTTCTGTGACTTTGCACGATGTGTTCCCTTTGCCTTAAATACTTTCTACAGTGGATATTTGGCATTGTCTCTGGCCATCCAGCAACTGAATGCCCTTCCTGAGTCTTAGTTGTAGAACCCATTCTACAGAATAGAAGCTAAGCATGGCAACACCTACCTTCCCAGCCTCCCTTGCAGCTAGGGTGTGGCTTGTGACCCAGGCTCTGCCAATCAGATGCAATTGGCCTGGGCTTGAGATCAGGAGCTACTGAAGCAAAGTAGAAGGGGCCTGGGGCACCTTCTCTTGGTTGGTGGTGGGAGCTGTGGTGTTGGAGTGGGGTAAGGGGTGGGGGTGTTATGAAGTCCTCATTGGACCAGTTCTGTAACATGATTTAAGGCAGTGCTCCTGGCCATGTTGCCTAGAATGTGGTTCTTTGTTCCTTCCAGCAGTTCTGTGAGCTCCCAGCATCCTTTCAATGAATTATTTTCCTGTTTAAAAGAGCCAACGTCAGCATCTGTATTTGCAACTATGAACTCTGATTAGTACGGCCTCCCTCTCCATTCTCTTTGTTTCACAAGTTCCAATTCACCTTTAATTACTTTACTCAAATAACACCTCTTTCAGGAGGCCTTCTTGGATTCCTCAGAGAGATGCTTAATTATCTGGGCTCCCAGGTGTGTACAAGGCATTATGGGGGCTGTATGTAGCAAGATGGGACAGTTTGGATGCACCCACTGAAAACATTTGGATACTGTGTCAGTCCACAAAGTGGTAGGGAGGGGAGAAGGAGCAAGAGGGGGAGATAGTAAAGCTAAGTGGTTACAAGCTTGAACTCTGGAGTTCAAATCCTGGCTCAGTAACATGCTTGCTGTGTGGTTTTAGGCAAGTTACTTAAAATTTATGAGCCTCAGTTTCCTCTTCTGGGAAATGGGGTTAATAATAGGACTTATCTCATAGGATTGTTGTGAGGTTTAAATATAACACATGTGAAGTGCTTTAGAGGAGTGCTTGGCACTTAGAAAAAGCTCAATAAATATTAGTTACGGTTTTTGGAGGCAGCAGGGTACAGCAAGTCAGGAGACGGGAGTTCTACTCCAGCTTGGCCACCGACATCCTGGGATCTTGGCAAGGCTGAAATAAACAGACTCCGACTTCAAACCAGCCTAAGCAAAGGAAATGGGAGTCTTTCATAGAACCCAAAGGTGGAAAATACAAAGGTGGAAAATCACGAGGGCCGGGAACCAGGAAATGAAAGGTCAATGCCACCAGACAACCATTTACTCCATCTTGCTCTCTTTTCTGGAGCCATTAAGTCTACTTGTATCTTCCCTACTCCTTTCTACTTGTCCACATACAGCTTTCCGTGTCTCTCTGTGTACATCTCTCTCAAATTTACATGTAGAAACTATCTGGTTGTCTCTGAATCCAAGTTCTCAATTCCCAGCAAACAGACCTTGTTAACATGAACTCAGTTTGGGTGAGGTGTCCATCTCTGGTCCAGTCATCTGTGGCCAGGAGGTGGGGTCACATGGTGTAAACATGGCTGCCAGAGCCCCATGCAGTTGGAGGTAGTCACTGGGAGTTGGGTAGACTTGCCCTCCCTCTGTCTCAGTTCCTTTAAACTATGCTATAGTTTCACAACGGTACCACATGGAATGTTTTCAATTGCAAGTAACAGAATTCTCAATGACTAGTGGTTAACTATCAAATACTGTTTATTCTTTTACATAACAGGAAATCTCAGAGGTGGGTATGCTGAGGTGGGTTCATGGCTCAACCTGGCCATCAAGAAGCCAACATCGCTCCATCCTTCAGCTCTGCCATCCCTAGCCTGTTGCTTTTTTTTTTTTTTTTTTTTTGTCTTTAGGCTTGTTGCTTCATGGCTGCAAAATGACTGTGGCAGCTCCAGGCATCACATTTTCACAGGGTAATATCCAAAGCGGGAAGCCCCAGGCTCCTCCTCCTGCATGTTTTTTATTTTTATTTTTATCAAGGTGTATCTTAGGGAGTTCTTACACCTCATTGGTCAGTACTACATATGCAAAGGAATCTAAGAAAGTACCTGCCATTTTCAACTTCTATTACTGGAGAGCGACTTCACTTGGAAGGAAGGAAGAGGAGGGGAGTGGCTGTTGCACAGGCGACCAACAGTGTCTGCCATAGTGAGATGTAAAGAGTGGGTCATGTCTAGACAATACCATTAATTGTCTGGTTAATATAAGGCAACGCTGATAGAAATTCAGAAAGCATTCATGTACAAACACATCCAGAAAGCTGTGTTTAAGCCATTTCTTTCTAAGGCCAACGAGACATTATATATAAGCTGCCACAGTGTACGTGTCTGTGTAAACTTGAATTTCACAAAGAACCAGTGATGTGCTGGCATCGATTCTGGCTCTACTTGGTTCTTTTCAGCTCTTCAAAAATGTATCCAAAGATTTTTTCACTTTGACTTTCTTCCTTTCATGGTAAGAAGACACTTCTTTAAACAGCTCATGGGCCAACACTAATGAATACTGTGATGGCCAAGACTGAAATGGGTGTGCATGACTGCTTCCCGCCATCTGTGGGGAGCAGGCAGAGCGGGCCCACTTCTTCTTTAGTGCATAGCTTTGTTCTTATCTCTGAATGTTTGTAAGCAGAGGAATTTCAGGGTAGATGTGAAATTGCTTTTGATATAGGTGGCTCTTATTATTTGTGTTTTGTTTTGTTTTGTTTTTCCCCTTTTAAATAGCTTTTTTTTTGTCCAGTGCTCACGGAGGGTAGAAAGAAACCCAAAGAAAAAGAGGTGAGGATCCTATTTGAATTGCCCCCTCTCTCAATGCACAGGGGAAAAGTCACAAAGTCATGGACGTGCTCGTTTCAGGTACTGCTAGGCTGGAAGAGCTTGTCAGCAGGCTAGGTGACAGGAGGCTCTGATAGAGGGCTCAGGCTTCAGCCCTAACTGACTGGGGTTTCACGTCCATCTCTGCTATTTCTTTGGCTGGGAAACCTTGGGCAAGCTCCTCCTCTTTCTGAGCCTCAGTTTCCCCAACTTGGCTGAGGTCAAATCCTATCTCTTAGGATCTTTGTGTAGATCACAGGGGTTGGATGGCCCGGGTGACGGTCCTTTCCAACTCTGAGCCTCTGAATCTGAAGACAGGAGTCCAGACCCAACATCGTCATTATCTCCTCTTTCTCCTCCATCTTCTTCTCCTCCATCATCATCATCATCAATCCTCTGTTGAGTGTCACATTGTACTAGGCACTGTCCTGAGTCCTCTACCTGCATAAACTAATTGAATTCATGACAAACTTGCAAGGTGGGTGTTTTACTGAGACCTCATAGATTAGGAAACTGAAGCGCAGAGAGGTGAGAGGATTTGCCGAAGGTCCCACAGCAGTTAGACCACCTAGTAAAGATCAGAACTTCCAGCCTAGGATGTGTCTTATTTAGAAGCCACTCTGCCCCATTAATTATTTCAGATGCTTCTCAAGAAGGATCCCACATTCCTCAAATAAATGTGCTCTGGGGTAAAGAAGCTGTGATCCCAAGGACCAAGCCTAGGAAAAGCTTTGGTGCAAGTTCAGTTGCTGCAGGTTTCCTCTAATAATCACATAAACTTCTTGGAGGAGGCGAGCAGGGGTCTTCTCCCTAGGTGGCCTCTGCCTCAAGTGTATTGTACTCTCAGAGGGGTATCTGGAGTTTTTGCCTCCTTAGCAGCCATCCCCTCTTCTTTTGCTGACACCCCAAGTTTTCCTTTGGGGGAACCACCTCGACTCCTCTCAGTCCATGTGTTTGGGGACACTGATTCTTCTCTTACCCCTCATCCCCCACCCACAGGGCAGGGATAATCACATGATCTAATCTTGACCAGTTAGAGCATTTCTCCCATCAGACCAAAGTTCAAGGCCAAATACCCAAGTCAATTAATGATCCACAATCCTGGGGCTTTTGTGGAACTCTTAGGACAGACAGGTATGTAAGTCAGGCTGCTGGGCTCACTGAGTGTGAAAGCCTGACTGAAAAAGAAGCTGACGCAGAGGGAAACAGGGCTAACAGCTGACAGAAGACATGTTTGAGCACCTAGATTCATCCATTCCTGAAGCCAGTAAGAGTAGGGTTTTTTCTCTTGTAATGGGAAGAATCATGACAGACACACCAACTTCCCTGACAATATACTCATGGCAGAGGTCAGGGAGGTAATGACTCTAGCACAGTTTTCAGCACATTTTTTCTGAAAAAATTCTGTGATTTTTCATGTAGGATATTGATAGCCCCACCGTCTTACCACAAGCTCAAACACATTTTTGGTATATACCTTTGGCTTGGAGATTGCTTCAGTTTGGAGATGACTTTTGATGCAAGTAACTGTTCATTACCTCCTGGAAAAGAAGGTGCATTGAAGGATTCCCCTTGGTGGGAACTGGAATGCCACTCTGGCAGAAACCAAGGCAGCCCTGGGGACAGGAGGCTTCTGTGTCTCTTCTCGTGTGGCAGCTTGTTTCTATTTTCATTCACTGGCATCCTCTGCCTTCTTATGGATTCTGCTTCTTCAAATCTCCACAAGCAGCTGGCCCATCAAGACCCTGACTCCAACACATGACATCCTTTCAGCTTTAGTTCTCACCCGAAAAGAGAGTCCTGAAGGAAGAATGGGATGGCTCATCCTTTCATGGCATCCCAGGGTGCTGGTCTGTCTGCGACCTCCTTGTGAGTGAGCAGTGCTGTGGAGACATCTCTGCGACAAAGGCTCTATTTGAACATATCCTAAATGAGCATCGAGTCATAGTAAGGGATGTTCCGTGGTAGGGTTCAAGCTAATAAGTCAGCTCTCATGGAGCTGGGTGGCCTAGGTGCGGAGATGGACAACAGACAAGAAAACACGCCAGTATAAAACTAAGTCTGTGGTAAAAGGTGGGGTGCTGTCCGAGAGAGTAGTGAGAAGGCCCATCATGGATTGTGCAGTCAAGGGAGGCTCCTCGGAGGAGGAGTCATTTGAGCTAAAGCTTGGACAATCAAAGGACCCAGATGGATCAAGAGCTGGACGAAGGACATTCTTGTGGGCAGAGAAACAGCATCTTAAAACCCCAAGTTGGAAATAGAACCGTGTACTCGAGGAACTAAACATGAACTTGTGAGGAGAACATCCAGGGTGTGGGGAAGTGTATGTTTAGGTTGTGTCAGAGATGTCAGCAGGGGCCAGGTACTTATAGGTCCTGGTGTGATGTCTACATTTTAGTGGAGGAACAATGGGAAGCCATCAGGCTTTTACACAGGACAGTGACATGATACAATTTATGCTTTCAAAGTCTATGACCTTGGGAAAGTCATGTTACGTCTCTGAGCTTTTATTATTCTCCTCTGTAAAAGGAGAGTGCGAGTCAGGCCAAGTTTTGAAGGACCCTCTAAAGATTAAATGAGAAAATGTTCTAAATGAGATAAACCTATTTAAAAATGGCTGAGCCTTCGCAGACCTCTGTAAAGGGTTTCCTCTCTTCGTTTTTCTTTTTAAAAGAAACTGCAGCTTGTCATCCACCTGCCAACTCCCTTCTCTCTTGACCAGCCTAGACACATGTTGGTCTCACCGTTTCACTTTTCTACTTGCTTGGCTGCCACCCAAATTTGGCCACTGTCTGCTCCCTCCTCATTCTTTTGTTGAGGATTTTGCACATTGACTATTTGCATTTCATACATCTTTTCCATTGTTAGTCATTCCAAATCCGGTTTCCATGATTTCATCCCTCTCTCTGGGCCAAGCGCCTTTCCCCGCTCAGCATTTATTTCGGTTGTCCTACATAGGCCGTCTCTTGGTTTCATCTGATTGGTCCCACCGTACACAGATTTTGCCCGAATGCAGGAGATGGTGGTGTTATCATTAACCTGGTGGGAGACAGAGGTCATCACACCTGTAAGGACGTGTTGGAGACAACCTTGGAAGAAGCCTGAATGGGTCGAAACTTCACTGTTCCTCTTTTCTGGCCATGCAGACTTGGGCAAATGCCCTCACCGATCTGAGCCTCAGCTTCCTCACCTACAAAATGCCGGTACGAATACACCTGACCTCCCAGGGTTGTCGTGCCCGGCACACAGTAGGTATTCAACAATATTAGCTCATGTCTCTGCCTACCAGGCCTTCTCCCCCATCCAGGCTTCCTTCTTTGACCTTTACAATGATGGTCTGTGCCATGCCCCTTCTCAGAATCCGTGGGTGTCCCTGGAAGCTTCTTTCCATGTTCTATGGGCTATGGTCTTTGGGGTGAGAGTAACTTGGCTTCCAATCCCAAGTCTACTGCTTACCAACTGTGTCACTTCAACTCTCAGAGAGTCACTTTCCTCGTGTGCTAGTGGGATATTCGAAGAGGACCAACTTCGGCAGTGCTCACAAATATTGATTGAGGTAATCTTCTGGCAGCACATGGTGTCGGTGGCCAGCCAATGGTAGTTGCTATTGCGCAGTATTGTAACAGTAGACTCTAACCTCCTGAGAGCGAGGACTACATTCTCTCATCTTCGGACACCCTTGGCATAGCCGAGTGCCTGGCACACAGTGGGCCCTCGGTTTTAATTCCTTTCATCTCATATAACAAAAATAGAGCTGCTCTGTGGCCAACTTGGCCAGAACACTGGCATCCCATAAAATCCTACCTGTTGACACAAATGTCACTTTCTAAGATCCAGAGAGGCAGGGCAGGATCGGGAAGCGAAAACACCTCTGGACTTTATTGAGCAATCAGATGCCTGTCACTGTTCCCAGGGGCAGGCTGGAGGAAGCCGTGGCCGTAGGAGGGCTTCTCTGAAGGGCAGGGCCCTGCTTTTTAAGAGCTGCTTGTCTTATTGATGTGTTCTCGTCTCATTATTTTTCTGAGACCTTTTTAGAAGTTCATTGGGAGTCAAAAAACACATTTTGCCAAATTCTGAGGCCTTGTAACTGCAAGGCTTGGTCCCGGTGACCAAACCAAGACCAACCCATAACCTTCTGGCACCGGACACTGTTTACTGCTGGCGAAAGACCACTCTGGGTTTCACAGTAAAAAGGGTTAGAAAATTGTATGAAAGGGCTCAGAAGACTCACGAACATCAAATAGCTCTTACAAAACCAATGTTGTAATTAGTTAAGTATAAATGAATCAGAACCACATGGCTTACAAGTTAAAGGAAAAAAGGAGTTGTAGGAAAACAATGTCCTTTGGGATTTAATCAAACAAAAAAAAATGCTGGAAAAATTGTTGATGTTCCCCAAGCTCAGACCCCGACTGGGTCCCCCCGGGCCCTCTCTAGTTTTTGCCTCTTTCCCTGGTTCTCCCTGTGCGGCAGGGGTGGATTCTGGGCCCCTTGCTCGCTTGGTGCTGGGTGTCGTGCAGATGGACTAGGTGTGCTGCAGCGGATGGGGTTACGCTGGAGACAGGCTCAGGGCATTGGCGGGGGCGGGGGCAGCAAAGGGGTGCCCAAGCCGGCGCTTGGCAGATTGACAATGGCTGCCCTGTGGAGGTAATACTGAGCCAGTCTTACAGGCAGAAGAGGAATTGGGGGTGAGGGTGGAGTGGGCATTTTGGAGGAGGCAGTGGCGTGGGCATGTGTACCGAGGACGGACCTTGCATTGGACGATCACAGAATGGCAAGTCACTGGAAGGGCTGGTTCTCAACTCAAGCTTTGCTGCCTTCAGTGACTACCCTATCTAAAGGGGCCCAGTCCCTTCCCCCTCACTTTCTATGGTAGCACCCTCTTGTATTTTCCTTGTGGCACTTTTCACAGCCTAAACTTCTCCTGTTTCTCCCTTCCTGTCATTGTCATTTGCATTGGTCTAGGATGTAAGTTTCTTTAGAGAAGGGATCTCATTTGTCCTGTGCCCTTGGCAGCAGACAGGGTATCAAATATGAAGTGGCTGAGCCATAAGTACTTGGGGGGAATGAATGAATGGAAAATGAACGAGTGAATAGCTGGAAGTAGAAGACATATGAGATGGGGAAGGAAGAAAGGCTAGAGAAGTGGAGCCAGGTCCCGAAAGACTTTGTAAATTGTGCTGAGAAGCTCCTGAAGGTGATGGAAAGTCAAAGGGTTTCAAGCAAGAATGTGACAAAGTCAGCCCTGGGTTGTATTGGAAGCAAAAATGAGGGTGGGAAACCTGGAAACCTGGAGAAAATAAGAGGCAAAACAAGCCCTATGTTTGTTTTGCCTTCCTCTGTCACCCTTGAAGGCATGCACTAGAGTGTTCCGTGTAGAAGAGGTGCTTAATAAGTGCTGTGGAGTTAATAAGTGATAAATGCTTGGGCTCCAGGTGGCTACATACAAGCCATTATTTTCTCATTTGGAAAATGGATCTTGTGGCTAACTGCAGAAAATTGTCTTCCAGAAAAAAGAAAGAGAGATGTGTATGTCTGCTCTGTCTCGAATGTTTTCACTGAACCAGATTCTCTTTCCGGAGGGTGACGGCCCTTGGCAACGCTCAGGTTACATGAAGCTGGGCCGGGGTTTCTCTGACATTTCAGCAGAGTCGTGAGTGGGTGGGATGGGAAACTCTGGGCTGCGAAATAGGTAAGTTGCTCAATGTCCCTGGAAAACCTCCGAGGACAGAACTGACTGTTATTCAGGGAGTATTTTAGGTGCAGAGGCATCTTTATATTAGGGGAGAAATGCATACCGCTGGTTCTGAGTCATTACTACCAGTGTTATGGCTGGAAGCCCCAGGAGAGCCCGGGCTTAGCTCCCTTAGCAGGTGTCTGTGCCGTCTCTGCAAAGCCGTTTACTTTGCAGCCCACGTCCACAACATACCCGTACCACATGGTTTGCACACTCGCGCCCCTGCCTCTCAGCCTTGGGCCCCACTTCAGGAGCAGCCAAAGGCACTGCACTCGCCATAGCTTACTCTTCCTGTGTTTGCCACGTGCCTGCCCTTGTCCTCAGTGTGTTCCCCTTGCTGGACCTGCAGCTCAGAGCAGAAGCTCAGGCAGGTGGCCTTGCTCAAAGTCACACAGGGACCTCCATGCAGGCGTGGGCACTGCTCTCTCAATTTCTTCATCTCAGGGGACGACGGAGCTTGCTGGAACCCAAGCTCACCCTTCCCCTTCATGCCACATAACTGCCCCTGGTCTCATCGAGAAGTATCTGCCTTCTCTCCTGGATTTAAATAGTAACAACTGCAGCGAGCATTTGTACTTTGGGGCCATTCAGCGGCCGGGCTGCCTTCTAACAGCACCTGGATTTCCCCATGGAGACCCACCCTTCTGCCATCGTGGGTCGTCCTGGGGGGTGTACCTGCCTCCTCCACAGAAACACAAACAGCCAGTTCTCTGTCTCTCAGCTCCAGCTACAATCAGGGATGGGCATATAATCCAGGTGAGGGGCAACCGGAGGTTCCCTCCAGGACCTGGAACCTTCAGCGAGTGATTTGGGCTGGGAGGAAGGGCTGGGGGCTCCGGGCCAGTGGCAGCAGGAACGTGCTGGCCATCTATCCCCTGTTGCTTAACCCTCCAGCAATCTCTTGGTTTCTGGCCATTTTCCAGACTTCATCACGACCCTCTGCCAAGTCTATGAGCCCCTGATAGCTTTCCAATAAATTCCATTTGATTACCACACAGCTTGCAATCAAGAACCCTGACTAATACACAACTGTTTATTAAACGCCAAGTATGAGGCAGGCCCTTTACATGTGACTTCTTGTCAGATTCCCAAACGCAGCCCCACGAGGAACACGTGAGCATACCTGCTTTCCACGTGAGGACACGCTGGCTCAGGGAGCTGTAGTGACGTGCCCACAGCGGCACAGCTGGTGAGTGGCAATGCTAGATTTGAACCCAGGTCTTTCTGATTCTGAATTCCATGCTTTAGTGCTTCTCCTTTTCATCTGTCCTGGCTTCCAGCGCCCCAAAGAGGAGGTGCTGGTTGGCCCCGGACTCCCAACACACAACCTACATAGCAGGCCTGAGACTTCTGGCAAAACTATTTTCAAAATCTAATTTGCTCACATCCATGAACACCTGCCAGGAAGGAATTTGAGGCGTTTGGTCTAAACATGGAAAAGCTGAGTTCACTTACCCCAGAGGGGGCACCTGCAAGAAAAGGGAAGAATGTTTTTAACCCTTTTGTTGAGTCAAAAAAGGAGGCCGCTACACCCTCCTTTCATCCCTCACCATCAGAAAGGTCTGAGGCGAGGACTCCTCCATTGTAGGGTGGAGGGAGGAAGAAATCCATGGGGATTGTGCATTTCTTTATATCCATGCCTTTTCTATTGTCAGTTTGGGGGATATTTGAAAGAAGTTTGAGCTGTGTATGAAGAACCCATTTAATTCATGCACCTTCCTCGGGGGAATTTTGGGATTCCTCGGATCTGGGAAGTTGGGGATTCTAAGGCCTGGGAGAGACCTGACCCAGCTGACATCTCCCCGCTCCTCCCACTGTTCCTCAGGACTGTACTTTCTTAATGATGTGAAGAGACATCTGTGTGAATCTGGAGTTGAGACTGCAAGGAAAAGAAACTGTATCACGTGCTCTTCTGTCAAGGAAGTGCCGAAATCCACACTCAGAGTGGGCACACGCAGTCAGCGACTGGAAATGGAGTCCGTATTTCGTTGCTGAACTTCCCTGACCACTCACTCTGCCATTACAGATCTGGAAGGATCCACACTATTTTGTGAGCATGGTCACACTTTCAGGACAACTCTCAGACTTCTCAGGAGCCATGACTCTTGGTTAAGCTTTAAGCAGCTGCCTTTGCTGTCCATACCTGGAGATGGTCTGGAGGAACAAATGCCCAGACTACCCATGTGGCTGTTTTAAGAAGACAGATGTGCTAGGGCAGAACAAAAATGACACTCATCCTGAAGCCCCAGTGACTTTGCATCGTGGAGGTGGATATGAATCCTAGATCTATATCCTGATATTTCTGGTTATGTGGCCAAGCCCTGGACCATGTTCGGGCCCAGGTCTATATGTGAAATTACATTATTTTTACATGGGATTGCAGACATTGAGATCTCTCTTCTCCACAGTAGTAAACGGTGGCTGTAAGGAACAGAAATCCATTTAAAATAGCTCAGATAAAGAGGTGATTAATTGGGCAATAATAAAAGGGATTCACATGGAAAGGAAGTGCCAAGTAAAGCCCTGCCTTTGGGAACTAGAAAGTGGTCTGACAACTTGTCTTCCCATTTTTGTCCTGACCAATGTAGCAGGGAAAGTGACCCATGTGTCGATTACATGAGTGTACACTCACTAACATTTTGAGGGTTGAGCCATCACTTGTTCTAGGCCTATAACTGTGTATCACTGCAGGAATCTGCTGATGTATTTGGTTTTTTGGATTGCGTTATATAACTGCTAAGGCCTGTTTAAAAAATATCTCCCCATTATTCAATGCAAATATCATTCCGCCCACATTTCCCAGGACACCATGGATATCCCTAATATAGGGTAAATAAAAAAACCCCAAAACACAAAAATTACTGAACCCTGCCACTTCTCAGGAGTTCCCCATCTCTGGACGTCATCCACCTCTTCTGTAAGGAGTCTATATATATGGGGAGAGAGAGAGAGAACACAAATGGTAAAACAAATGAAAATGAATATGGGTAAAGGCATGTGAGTGTTCTACATATTGTTTTAAGTCTTCTAACTTTTCTCTAAGTTTCAAATTATTTTCAAATAGAAAATGAAAAAAAAGCACAGTGAACTTTTAATGCTTTGTTATGTATATAGGTAATTTCTTGACAATAGATGAATTAATGCAGCTTGAAAAAATTCTGATGAGATTCTGATTGGAAATTACATTGACTCTATAGATCAATTCAGGAAGAACTGACATCTTGATAATACTGAGTTTTACATTACATGATCATGGTATATCTCTCCATTATTTAGTTAAGAAATATTTCTCTCAGCCATGTTTTATAGTTTTCAGTGTAAAGATCTTATGTGTACTTTGTTAAATTTATTCCTATTTAATTTTTTGATACTATTGTAAATGATGTTTCTCTAAATTTTATCTTCCAGTGCTTGCCTCTAATATATAGAAATATAATTGATTTCTGAATACTAACCTTGTATCCTATGACCTTGGTAAATTCACTCATAGTTCTGAGTTGTTTTATGTATTTCTTAGGATTCTACATGAACAATTATATCATCTCAACAGAGATTATTTTACCCGTTTCCTTCCCATTCTTGTGTCTTTTATTATTTTTTCTTGCCTATTTTCCTAATAAAGACTTCCAGTAATATGATGAATATAAATTCTGAGAACAGAGACACCCTTGCCTTGTCCCCAATCTTAAGGACAAAGCATTTAATATTTTACCATTAAGTTTAATGTTACCTGTAAATTTTCATAGACTGCCTTCATCAGAATGAAGAACTTTTTTTTCTATTCTTAGTTTGCTAAGACTTTTTACAACGAATGGGTGTTAAGTTTTGCAAATGCTTTTTCTTCATCAATTATATAATTTTGGATATTTGAATGTAATGATTAATTACATTCATCGACTTTGGAATGTTAAGCCAACCTTGCATTTCTGGGGTAAACTTCAGTTAGTTACTATGTAATATTCTCTTTGTGTGTTGCTGGATGCAATATCCTAGTATTTTATTTTATTTTATTTTTAAGATCTTTATGAAAAACATAGCTAACATACAACAATATATTAGTTTCAGAGTTATTTACACCATAGTTATTTAACATTTATCTACCTAAAGAAGTGATCACCATGATCAATCCAACAGCCATCTGACACTGTGCTATGCTACCACAATATTATTGACTATATTCCCCTGCACATTACATCCCCATGACTTATTTGTTTTATACTTGGAAATTTGGACCTCTTATCCCCCTCTCCCCGTTTTTAAATTTATTAATTACAGTCAGCATTCAATATTATTTTATATTAATTTTAGGTGTACAGCATAGTGGTTACACATTTATATAATTTAAGAAGTGATCCCCCTGACTAGTCCAGTACCCACCTGGCACGATACATACTTATTAGCATATGATTGACTACTTTCCCTGTGCTTTAATTTACACTATTTTGTAACTACCAATTTTGTAACTGTCAGTGGGTGGGATTGACCCTCAGGATGACTAGCTGTGGGGTTTGGCCATGTCTTCAGCTTATGGGCTGCTGTGTTTGAGGCTTACCCCACGGAGAGGGACTCACCCCAGTGGGCTCTGGTGCCTATTGAGACCACCCTTTGTGTGTGCCACTTGTGGGGCTAATTAGGCAGTGCTCTGCTATAGTCTGAAGCCAACTCCAAGTATGTTGGTTCTGGGGCTTCTTGGGAGGGGCTCCGGTGCAGGCGCAGGTCAGCCACTGACTGTGACTGGCTGGGGGTTACCTGGTAGGAGCTGCAAAGTGACCTGTGGTTGTTTGTGCTAAACCTGGAGGCACGTGGGAGAAGCCATGCTGTGATCCAAGGACAGCTGCCACCCGTACCAGGCCTGGGTCACTCTGCAAAAAGCCAGGACACCATGACACCTGCTGCCACCTGTCAGCTGCCTTAAGGTTTAGCCACTGATAAAGCCTCATACAGAACTCAAGTTGGGTGAGGCAGGGTCTCAGGGAGTCACTAGAGGGGGCAGAGTTGTGGTCCCCAGGTTAACGTAGATTCTGGTATGGCACCAGTGCTGAGCCTAGAGCGACTCAGCAAAAGTCTCAGAGCACACCAAGGCCAGTCAGTCACTGCCCACCTGGGGCTGGTGGACTCCGATAGTTTTCCAAGAAAGAGTGCAATGCGGGAGGGGCTGGCTGCTTACAGAGAAAGTGCCTCCAGTTATTTGTGATTTGGGTGGAGCAGGGTCCCAGCTGAGTCAATAGGGCAAAGCAGTGGAGCTCACCAGACCAATCAAATTCAGATTTGGCCTGTGGGGGCGGGCTCAACACAGGAAAGATGGCGCCCCCTGCTGGCTGCACAGGAGGAGGACCTCCTCACATGGAAATGGCAACTGTCCTCCAGCCCTCAACCCGAAGCAACACACCTCAGTCAGCCGCCTATGTCTCCGAGGCCCCCCAAGTCACCATCCCTCTGCTAGAGCTCAAGGTGAGTGCCTGCGAGCTAGTGAGTCTGTGTACAGGCTGTTTAAGAGGACGTCTGGTTTCCCGCAGCCTCCATCCCACCTGAACGGTCGGAATCCCCTCTGTTTTTCACAGCCAGTGGTTGTGGGGGTTCCTCCTCCTGTCACCAGTATGCTGGGCTCAGGAGCCTGGTGTGGGGGGCTAGGGTCCCTCGTTCCTCCAGGGGGAAACTCTGAGGCCGAGATATCTCTCCTGGTTCTCAACAGCCACAGGGAGGTATGGGGTCCATTCTGCGTCTCCCCACCACACCAGTTTCAACATGGCTTCTTTATATTTTTAGTTATAGGACTTCTGTTGGGCTAGACTTAAGGTGGTTCTCCAGAAGGATTGTTATATAATTTAGTTGTAATTTTAGTGTGTTCATGGAAGGATGCAGGTATGGTGTTTGTCTACCCCTCCATCTTGGATCTCTCCTGGTGACTTGCCAATATCCTAGTATATTTTAATAAGAATTTTTGTATCTATGTTAATGAGACATATTGGTCTGTAATATTCTTTTCTTGTATAATAATATCTTTGTCAGATTTTGGTGTCAGGTTTATGCTGACTTTATAAAACAAGGATTTTGTATAAGATGGATATTACTTTTCCTCTTTACTGGCAAAACTATCTGTGCTTCAAGTCTTCTTTTTGGGAAGGTTTTTGATGAAGTTTTAGTCTAACATTTAATGTAATTATTGATATGATTGGATTTTGGTCTACTAATTTATTTTTTACTGTTCTATCTTCTTTGCATCTGTTTTTGTTCCTCTGTTTTTCTCTCCTGTATGACGGGTTAGTCAAATACTTTTTAGTATTTCATTTTAATTTATTTCTTGAATTTTTAGCTAGATTTCTTTGTATTTTGTAGAGTTTGCTAAAGAGATTATAATATGCATCCTTAACTTCTCAGAGACTGCTTAGAGTTAATATTGCACAACTTCACATAAAATATATTATTATAAGATTACGGTTCAATGTCACTTCACCTTTCTGAGCCCAATTTCATCAACAACAATCTTTCCTAGGGTTGTTGAAAGACTAAATGAGCCACTCTATGTAACTGCTTGACACATAGTAGGCACTTGCATGGTTCCTTTTCTTGCTTAATGAGGGGAAAAATGTATGTTTGCAGTTAGCAACAAGACAGGATGATTCCTCATGTTTGTTTTGGAAAACAAATCTTACAGTCACAGCTGTGACAGAATCTGACATCATCAGACATCAGGCGCTTTAAGAATCACACTCTTAATTGAACGTGTTCAGAGTTTGTGATTAATTGCAGTCCTTTTCAGAGCCTTTCCCTGAGAATTTCATTTTTCTCCCCACCCACCCAGAGGTCAGGCTCACAATGTAACAAGTACAATAAATCTCTCCCTGAAGGTGGCATCTTTCGAGTGCAAGCTGGAGCAGAGCTCATCTGGATTATAAACCTAGGCGGCTTGGAGTCACCTGGTGAGGTTTATGTGCAGCAGCTGGGGCCCAGTCTACCTAATTAGGACCAGAGAGTGGTCATGAAGGGACGGGAGCGTATTCTAGGTGCCCTCCTCCCGTGTCTGTTTCTAATAACAGCAGCAAGTAGCAGAGGCGGCAGGCTGAGCGTAGTGACATCATCCCCCCAGCTGTTTTACACATCTGTAACATGGCTCATTAGGACTCTCTTAACACCTCATCCTTCCCTGCTCCACACAGCTCCAGTTGTGTGAGAAAGGGTGCTCTTACGTGCAAGGGGTCCCAGAGATCAGGGCTGACTTCAGGGTCAAAGGTTAGCTTGGGCATTCTACCTGTAATCAGAGTTTTCACAAGGACATCCCGTTCATTAGCACATGTTCCTTTAAAGTGCTAATGGCTTCAAGATGAGGCTGGCACTTCTGCGTGATCACTGGCGTTCGGGCCAACTTTGTATTGGAGAGATGAACATCTGTAGCAGCTGCAGAAATGTTTTTGCTTATTTTGAGCATTCTAAGTTTTTCCTAGCCATGAATAACAACAATCGAATAAATCATCTCACAGTTTATAGAGAATGGTTGTTTTTCCAACCAGAACAAAAAAATGGCATGTCATGCACTATGCATATTATGCATAACAAATTCCACCATATTTATATGCAGCAGTTAACTATATATATTTAGATATTTGAAGTTGTATTAAGTCAGATGAATGAGAAAAACTTCCTAGATTTCACTGGAAAGCTTAAATTACTAAACTACAAAATAAAAGTTTTGTTACTATTAAGTATAGTGCATTTTCTAAAATAAAATACACATGATGTTTACAAAATAAAAAAAGTTTTTACCAATAGACAGCTTCATGGAATGAAGCAGAGTCCTTGGGTTTGGAGACCTTGGTTTGAGTTCTACAGTTTACTGAGGCAGAGGAAAAGGGGTCATTTTACCTCTTTAAATTTCCTCATTTAAAATGGAGCTAAAATACCTCATAGGTTTTTTGAGAGGATTAAAAACATAAAGTATGGAAAATGCTTAGCATTGTAGTATCACAAAGTAAGTGCTTTCATATGTTAGCTATTTTTGTTGTTACTATTATTATTTCTTCTACAATTGTGATAGTATGGAAATGCTAGTTAGTAATGGGTATATACGTATTTTATCAACTGTTAAGTGTTGCGTGTACCATGTTTCAACTAATCCAAAATGACAGTGATTGCAAGATGGTTATTGTACTGACTCTAAGAAAGAAAAAAGGTTTCCCATTAAACTGTGACATGTTGGTTTCTCGTATCAACTGTGAGATGCATTTTTTCAGTTAGGATAGAGAAGGTTGTGCTGCAGTAACAAACAGTTGTGAAGCTCCAGTGGCTTACACAACAAAGTTTATTTCCAGCTTGTTACACGTCAAATGAGGGGTTTGGGGGGTCTCTGCTCACTGTGATCACTTAGAGACTGAATTAATTTGCTCTGGCTGTCGTCCGAAAGTACCACAGACCAGGCGGCCAAAAGAAATTTATTGTCTCCCGGTTCTGGAGCCTCGAAGTCCAAGATCAAGGTGTCAGCAGCGTTGGTTTCTTCTCAGGCCTCTCTTCTTGGCTGTCTTCTGCCTGTGTCCTCACATGGTCTCCTCTCCGTGCATGTCTGTGTCCTAATCGCCTCTTCTTATAAGGACATCAGTCATGCTGGATTAGGGACCACCTCAATGACCTTATTTTAACTTAATCACCTCTTTAACGACCCCATTTCCAAATGCAGTCCAATTCTGAGGCAGTCGGGGTTAGGACTTACAACATAAGAATTCTGAGAGAACACAAGTCAGCCCGTACTAGGAACACAGACTAGTGGAGGCTCCATCTCATCACGTTCTCTCACGCCCATTTGGCAGGAACAGAGGTGCGCGGCACACGGCACTGGGAATTCAAGGGTCCTGCTCAGAAACTGCACTGTTGGCCGACACAGGTTACGTGGGCGGGCGCATCTACTTCCAAGGACCTTCAAAGGGCTACGCACCTGGAGAAGTGCAACGCTACCTTGTTCCCAGCGCGAAGAGAACCAGCATGTTGTTTGGAAAGCTTAATAACGACAACACAGCCTAACTTCAGAGATGCTAACATGTAAGAAAAATGTGTATCTTAGAACCAGTAAAGTAAAAGATATAAGAGAGATTGTAATTACTGCAGGGTAAGGGTGCTAGTCAAGCCACCCTCTGTAGGTCTCAATTTTCCCATCTAGAAACTGGATTAGATAGTTCTCTAATCATCAATAATTTAATGATCATAAATTTGAATGGCCATTAACAGTACAAGAGTGAAATTCTGGAAGGAGTCTGTAATCTTTCAGGCCTTTGAAATAATCTGATTTCATGGATTGAGCCCTATTTTCTTTCTCCTTCTTTCTTTCTTTCTTTCTTTCTTTCTTTCTTTCTTTCTTTCTTTCTTTCTTTCTTTCTTTTTTTTTTAACTTTCTAAGATTGGCTATTTTTCTTTATTTTTTATTTTTCAGTTACAGTTGACATTCAATATTATTTTATATTAGTTTCAGGTGTACAGCATAGTGGTTAGACATTTATATAATTTATGAAGTGATCCCCCTGATGAGTCTAGTAACCACCTGGAACGGCCTTTTGGCTAAGATCAAGTAGAGCCCTCTTTTCTTGCAAGTAGGTCCACGAACTTAGTAAGTATGCATCGTAACCCTCGCTACTTCCTCCTTATTGTCCATTCCCTCTTTTTCTGCAGCTAGGTTAAGGGACTGAGACTTAAGCCAGGTAGGCATCATGTACCTCTTGCCACCATCATTGGCTCAGGGATGTTCTCAGGACAAAACCTGAGATAATGAAATGAAAATAGATTCTTTTTTTCCTGAGCCTGTTGGCACAGTTCTCCGCTGGGGGAGCTCTCTCTCCCCTGGGCACGAAGCAGATCAAAGATAAGGTTCAAAGCTGCAGGAACCATTTTGCCATGCCAAGAATCCTGACAATGGAGGCAACATGATGCTGAGAGATGTGGAGAAGCAAAACGTACTTGACCTTATTTGAGCCCTTGGATCTAGCTCTGCCTGAAGCTAGAACTTTTCAATAACATGAATCAAAAATTCTCCTCTGTGCATAAAACGTTTTGCAGTTGGATTTTCTATCATGGATAACTGAAAAGATCCTACCTGCTGCAGAGTGAAATGACAATTTTGAGCTTTTAACCTATAAGAACCATGACGCTGTGCCCGAATAACAAGAGATGATTTGGTTTGACCTCCTAGAAGTATATAAAGAGGCCATTTCTATCACTTTTCTGCAATACTCATCGGAATTCCTGTCTTGGAATTTTGTTTTCTGAGTTAAATTTTAATGTCATTCATAGATTTCGTGTGAAATTTGCTAACGTATTTATTACACACACAAAAAAAAAATCACTGAAGACATTGTCTTACATATTACTTAGTGATGACTTCATTAGTAAGTTTCTTTTAGAATTCAGTGTTGGGAGAAACCTGTAGGCTCTCCTCCCCTTCTGAAAATTTGTGGGTAACTAATTTTGTATTCCTTTTTGCTTCGGAGCTGCCAGGAAGCTCAGAACTGGATTCAAAAAGCTCAATCTCAAGTTATTCGATGCACCTTGTGATCACTATGCTTTCCATTCCGTTGGTTTTTGTGTTCTGTATAGCATACATTACGTATATTTTTGTTTTGCACCAACCTTTCCTTAATTGAAGAAGTATGTTATAAACAAGTTTGTAACTACGCTAAATATTTCCTCTGAGTTGAAGCTTGAAAAACTAGGCAGAACGCCCCGAAATCCAGGTATTGATGTGAATTATAGGAGCCAAATGCTTTTCATTCTCCTGACCCACACGGCGTTATGTTTTTAACATAATAGTTGAGGGCCCTGAAGAGGTGGGTTTCTTCTCTGTATGGCCTAGGGGGAAAAACTGATCTGAGTCAGACAGGCTTCGGGTGCTAACTAGCCCTGGGAAGTGGGCAAGTCATGGGATTTCTGAGAGGCACTTGTCTCTCAGGCAAAGGAGCAAATGCCCATCACAAGGAATTGTCATGGAGAATGAAGGAGATTTTGGATGCGTGGTACCTAGCACAGCGCCCGGCAGATTGAGGCCTCCCCAGGGAGGCCAGGTCTCCCTCTTGCAGGGCACGAGCCCTGGTTTCGCATACCAGAGACCTCCGTCCACATCGTGTACTTTTCCTTCTGCTTGTGTCTGTCACTCTTTGCTCCTCACCCTTCATCCAGAGGCAGCCCCGGAAGCAGCTCCATGTATCCATGTATTTGTTTCCTATAGGGACGTTATAGAGACTCGCCCGGTGATTTAGCGTCACCGGGACGAAGCCCTACATGAGAATTATTTTTTTCCAGAAGTAGGTGTTAAGGAAATCTGTGCTGGGAATTATTTTCTCTCACAATGAACATTAGGCAATTGATGCCCCTCCCTGCTGGGAAACTCAGCAGAATAAACCATGAACAGATAGATGACTTCTGTAGAACTCCCCTCTCTGCCCCAGTCAGGGGGCAATATGCTAATTCCCTGACTGGAGATGCTGCCAGCCCGAGGGTCCAGTGAAGGCTGAGTCAGATGGAAGATGCTGCAGAAAAGCCCAGAAGTCCTCAGAGTTGTTTATTTTCTCAGAGCTGAGACTTCCCCCTAGAACTTACAATTTTGATTTCTTTACTTATATTATCAACTATTTTTTGTTGCTGTTGTTTGTTTTACAAGCACCCTTAAATCCTTTGAACTCTATCTAGCACATAAATAAAATAACTTCTGTCTCTGTATCACCCTGTGGTAGATTGTCCTTTGCAATGCAACTTTGCAGCTCCTCCCACTTTGCAGCTCCTCCCACAAGAAGCGGAGTCGATTTCTCCACCCCTTGAAGCTGGGCTGCCCTTGTGACTTGCTTTGGCCAATCGGATGCAGTGGAAGTGAGGGAGTACCAGATCCATGCCTTGACCTCAGGAGGCCTTGAGTGCCTCCGCTTGGTCCCTTGGACTTCACCATCACCATAAGAACAAACCTAGGCCAGCTTGCCAGAGGATGAAGTCCACGTGGAGGAGAGCCCAGCCAAAGCTGTCGCAGACCATCCTGCAGCCAACTCATCCAGCATGGGAGCGATCCCAGCCAAGATGAGCAGAGCTGCCAGTATGGCACACAGCTGACTGCGGAGGCAGAAACAGGCCAGACAACCAGTAGAACCACTCAGACACCCCGAAGGCTCGTAAGCAATACTAAATGCTTATTGCTCTAAGCCGCTAAGTTTAAGGATGGTTTGTTAGAAGACAGTTGCTCATACACTCTCCCAGTGCTCGCACAGTTCCTGGGTACACAGAAAGTGCTACATAAATGTCTGTTTTATGGAATGGAATTAAGGACCTACATTTTTTTTATGGGGCTTTAATATATTTCCTGGCTGACTTCAAACTATAAAGAGGGAATACAGCTCAGAGAAAAGTGCATTTCACTGGAGCTTGGGACAATAGTCCCAGCCTACCGTCTGTCTATGCTCGATGGCTTACTTTACTGTAGGTACCTCAGTTTCCCCATCTACAAAATGAAGAGGGAACTAGGCTTGGAAGAAAGGGCAGCCAGAACCTTGGCCACCATCAAGCGACAGAACCTGTCCTGCAAGGACACTGCTACTGCTCTAGCGCCTGAGGTCTAGATGTCACAAATCGCCTTGCTATTATCCCGCACTTGCCCTCAAGGGCTCGTGCTGGAAGTGAGAAGTTTCTGTTACTTCACCTGTTCCCACTGCGGTGGTTTCTCCTTTGTCCCTCTTCTTGGTGTCACCAGCTCCCATCTGACAATATGAAGGGACGGTTGGCAGTGCCTTGGTCTTTTGCCCTGCAGGGGTGGCTGGGAAAACAAGGGAGGCAGACCCTACCTTTCACTGAGGGTCATGTCATAGGGAGTCCCCCGAACACAGGACAGAGGTTCCGGAACTCGGTACCTAAACATAGGAAGAAAAACGTCTACTACACGGAATCCTTCAAAATGTTGCCCCACGAGTCTGAGAAGATGCTTGCTAAGGGATTCTGTGAGGCTTGATAAGGGGCTTAGCAAACCTTGTGACTTTTCAGAAGTTGTGTCGACACTCTTGTGGAACTGAGCAAAGACGGGAGTTATGAATCAGCTGGCCAGTTAAGCCCCGCTGTGGCCGCTGAACAAGCCTCCAAGCACATGCTCTAATGCACCCTGGAAATATGGGGGCTGTGCACCTCTCAGGGGTAACCCAGAAATTGAACAGAGCAACAAACCAGGTTGACGAGATGACTTCAAAAGCCAGAGCCTCTCAGTTACTGAGAAATCAGCTGGAGAACATTATAGTCAAGCAGAACTGAAGGCAGGCAACTCATTAAAAGGAATACCTCAGTAATGAAAGCCATGCTGGCTGAGAGACCCAGCAGGCCTCGGGGAAGTCCCAGTGCATCCCGGGCCCAGAGTGCAAATGCAGACACTCTGCTCTGGCTTCCGACCACGAGAAACATTCTGCTTCTTTTCTGGCATCTTTTTCTCCAAACTCGTCCATTATTCCTTCTCCTGTCACTTGCCCAGAGTAGAGCACTTTACAAGTTGCTTGAACGTTCAGAATCTATTTCCTCATGTGTGAAAAGGGGGTAATTATGCATACTAAGTGTAGTTGTTATACAAGGCTGAAAACATTTTGGGAGGCCAGATGTCACAGGTCCCTTTGAGAATCTGATGAAAACTGTTGATCCCCTTTCTAGGGAAAGATGTGCGTGTGCACATGTGCACACACACACACACACACACACACTCCACAATTTTACATATAATTGAATGAACGCACTGAAATTCATCCATGGAGATCTAGAAGGCTAGAGCATACATTGCCTTGTAAACCATGTTGGGGAAGTCAATACTTTTTCTGAGGGCAGTTAGGACACTCCAACAGATGGCGGTTACTTTCAGCTCTTTGTAAGAGAGGCACAGAATAACCATGGCTTAAGCAAGGTAGGTTTTTTTCTCTCTTGTAAAAGAATCCAGAGGTAGGCAGTTCAGTGAAGTGGTGTCTACAATGTGGTGAACGTCCCGAACTCTCTTATGTCTCAGCCCCACCATCCTTAGTACCTGTATCCATGCTCAACACCTCTCTATGGTCACTAGATGGCCACTGCTGCTCCAGCCATCACGTTAACATTCCAGTCAGGAGGAAAGAGGAACAGGAAGGAGAAAGTCAAAAGGGCCTTCCAAGAGTCAACCGTTAAGTAAATGTGCTTTCCTGGAAGCCCCACCCCCATGCTGTTGGACAAAATTTAGATACGTATCTGGAAGGGCTGGGAAATACCAACCCTACCCAAATCAGGGTCCTTTCCTAAGGGAGAAGAGGATCATGGGTATTGGGAAGGCAGCGAGTGGTGTATGTCAGAGGAGCGGTGGGAAAACTAGGAGCAGGGATGTGGCAAGGTCATGTGGCCAGCACCGTGGATTGTAAACTGGCAAGAGCAAGAGAAACAGGAGATGGGGACGGTGTACAGGACCCTGAGTTCATTTGGGGGCTGCAGGTGGGGATGGAGAGAGGTAGAAGTGGAATCAACAGGACTTGGTGATGGAGGGCGTGTGAGGATGAAGAGAGAGGGCCATTGGGAAGACACCCACAGAGCAACACCCCAGAAAGGGGCCCTGTGGAGTGGGAGAAAGGCCACGACTTCCGGAAGGGCCGGGTAGGGCCGAGGAACCCTGCGCAATGAAAAGTTGACCGAGCTCTCTCAAAAGTCTCTCCTACCAGGAAGTCCAATGGCTTTCTGATGTTTCCGACAAGTAGGAATGCTTTTTCCAAAGCTAACTTTATTGAGCTATAACTCACACACAATAAATGCACACATTCTAAATGCACAGTTCAATGAGTTTTGTCAGTGTGTGCACATTTTGTGTAACCATCACCCCAGTCAATAGGGAGAATATTTCCATCATCACAGGAAGTTCCCTCGGGCCCCTCCCACTCACTCCCGACACCTCCAGGCCACCACTGATCTGATTTCTGTCACTACAGTTTCCCTGTTTTAGGACGTCACATAAATGAAATCACTCAGAAAATACTCCTTTGTGTCTGGCTTCTTGTACTCAGCTGCTGAATGTAGGAGTTTCCACAGGGCAGTAGACTGTTAGCTCCTCCGGGGCGGGGGTGATTTCTGTGTTTGCTCACCTCTGGCTCTCCAGCACCCGGAGGAGCGCCTGAAAGATAGCAAAACCTGACACACTGGCAACCCCCAGCAGCCTCAAGCACTGCCAGCACCCCCGCCTGCACCCTCAGCAGCTTAGGGTGGCACCTCCGGCTTTTTATGGGTAAAATACCTAAGTGCCATCTGGTAAGGGCATCCGGCATTTTCAAAACAGTATAAGGGATACACTATGTCTTTTTTTCTATTTTTAAACTTTTTTTTATTTTTCAATTACAGTTGTCATTCAATATTATGTTAGTTTCAAGTGTACAGCATAGTGGTTAGAGATAGTATGTGTTTTGTGTTGACTTTGCCTACTCTGAACGTTTACCTGTTTGCTCAGGGCCACATTGGCCACAAATGAATAAACCTCGGGACTGCTTTGGAGGTTCCAGGTGAGGATGAGGAAAGGTAAAGGGCAGGCTCAGTGGAGAGAGGGACAGGGAAGCGTGGCCCCCACTCCATCGGGCTGCAGCGTGGCCACCATCTTTCTTCTGGTGCTTGGGCAAGTGCTCCAGACCTGCTCCCAACCCCACCTGGCCCATTTCCTATACGTGTGGCCTTGGGCTTGTGTCCCTGAACAGGTGCAGGCCATCACGGGAACTGTAAGAACATGGCTTCTCCGTCTCCCTGAACGTGCTTGTTGCTTTCTGCTTTCAGGACTCACAGTTGGCTGCCCTAGGGTCAGTCCTCACATGCTCCCAGATTTGGTGTCACCTGCCTAGCCAGAGGTCCCTCAGTTGGTCACAAACCCTCTCCTGAACCAATCAGGTGGCCAGGGTGTAACACACCCAATGAGCTTAGGCCTGAGACAGGTCTTCCACTTCTGGGGCTGGTGGGGAACCTGCCCAGACCATGCGGACTGCAGGGATGGGGGGTGGGGGAGAGGTGGTCCTCCCCCTCCCACATACGCACAAGGGAACCGAGAGCTCTCCTGAGAGAAAAAGGGAATAGGTGCTGGGGAGGCAAATGACAGAAGCCTCCCGAGGCTGTTGCAAGCCTTCCACTATGGATATTATAGAGAAGGGGGGTGAAAGGTGAGAAAGCCCTGGGTTCAAATCCTGGCTCAGCCATTTCCTTGCTGTGTGGACTTAAGCAAGTCTGCTTATTTGAGCCTCAAGTGTCTCACTTATAAAGTGGAGAGAACATACCTCCCCACTCACAGTCTGTGTGTGCAAATGAGCAGTCTTGTAAAGGGCCCCATTTGGCACCCAGGCCACGGGCAAGCACTAAATGGTAGCAATTATTATTATAATTATTATCATTCCCTGGCATGGGCCTCTGGGAGTCCAAAGATGCCCGAGGACCAGCTGCAGATCATTAGGCTTCATGTGGCTCACATCTGGGTTTAGAGAAGCAAGTGTTGAGGATGCATCGCTGTCCCCCAGGCCACAGGGACACAGCTTGATGGGGGCTCAGGCCACAGGCTGACCCTGTCATGCACCTGCGCAGGGAGGGTAGGACAGGCCTCTGTCCAGCCTCGTGTCTCCTGACTTGTTGAATGAAAGCCGAGAGCACTGCTAACGATCTCATCTATATGCACATTGGAGGGGGTACAGAGTCTGGGTGATTAGGGAGGAGGAAGTGCGAGGAAGCCTGGAGAACTGAGGCGTCAGGGTGGTGGTCAGTTGAATGATTATCCTTGCCATCTGTTGAGCCCTTCTGCTGGTCAGGCCTTGTGCTAAATGTTTGACAGCCATGCAGCGACTGCTAAATGTCTTCCGGTATCCATTCTCCCTTCTCTCTCACTTTAAGCTGAATACACCCTTGTCCAGAACAAAGACAGCACATCTCACCCCCGCCCTTTTAGCTAGGTAGGACCATATTCTGGTCAATGGGATGTGCGTAGAGAAGATATGTGCAAATTTCAAATCCTGCTCCTGAAAGAAAGGGCCGTGTCCTTTTCCCTCACCATGCTGGCTGGAGTGCGAGTGTCATGGGACCCTCTGGGACCCCATGGACTGAGCAAGATCTTGATGGTAGCACAGCAACAAGAGAGAAGGAGCCTCGGTTCCTGAAACCATGGAGCCCTGTATCAGCCCTGAATTGCTTATGCCTGAATCCTTACGTGAGAGACACGTGGACCTCAGTATTGCTTAATACGAGTTCTGTTGTAAAAGATACCCTAACAACACATACACATCTTATGAGATGCTTCAATCCTTTGTTGAGATGAGAAAAACCAGGATCAGAAAGGTTTAATAACTTGCCCAGAGTGTATTAGTTAGTGTCACACTAATTGCTGTAACAAATAGACCCAATACCAAACACATATCGTCTTCAACACTATAATGATTATTTCTTGCTGACTTAACAGTAGTCGGTGGGTGAAAAAAGTCAGTGGAGAAGCCTTTTCTCTTCAATCATCAGAAATCCAGGGTAATGGAGGTGCTTCCGTCTTCACCATGTCAATTTCAGAGTTGTTCTGGAGATCACATCCTTTGCAGCTGGTCCGAAGGGAGCAGGCCAGGCAGGACCTTACAGGCCAGTTTTGAGGATTTTGATCCTGCTCTAAACTCTGGGAAGCTTCCAAAGAATTCTCTTGCATTGAAAGATGATCCAGGCTGCTGTGGCAGAAAGGGCTGGAGGGCCCCTCAGTGGATGCAGGGAAAGCAGTTGGGTCTCGCAGTGTCCCTGGGCCTTTCCTCTTATCAAGGAAAGCAGCCACTATGCCAAGCCTATGTCTGATTTACTTTTCTTCCAAAAACCCTTGCCTTGCCCTCTCCATCTCCCTTCTACCTGCACACCACCCATTCAGCTATCAAAGTCCTCCTCAGATGCCATTTCATCAGGGAAGCCTGTCTGAGCCCTCCCGACTAGACTAAGCGATTCAGCCGCAGTATTCCTACAGTACACACGTCACGCAGCTGTGATCGCACTTTTCCTACTGTCATACTCCTTGGCTGAAAGGCTTTTCTTTCTCAGTAAACTGTGAGTATCTTGAGGGTGAAGAGCACGTCTTCTCTGTGCGTCTCTCAGGATCAGGTACAGGGCAAGCGTGTTGAATGGATGAGTGTTATAGAACCTCTCCCATGGGTACTTTCATTTCTATAGGCAATGTCTGAAGAAGACACCAAGCCTCAAAAGGCACTTGTCCATGGAATTACCACCTTGGTACAATTTTGTGAGGCTGGTGTGTGAGTGCATGGACAGAATGGGCAGAATATTGAGGGTGGTCGTTTTTTGTTGTTGTTTTTTTTTAGCTTTATAGAGGCATAATTGACAAATGTGTATACACTTAAGGTGTACATGTTGATACTTTGATGTAGGCATACATTGTGGAATGATCCCAGCAATCAAGCAAATTAACATAGGTGAGACCATCTGCTGAGAGCAGGAGTGAACTGGTCGGAATGGGGATTTGGAAGAAGAGTTTAGTGTTTGGGACAGCCAGTCGGGCTACGGGTGAGGGAGCTCACCAGGGGACACCAGCAGTATCAGAGGGCCCCATGAAGTACCGGGTTGAGTTTGGAGACCATGTTGTTGAAGTGATTCCAGGACGTCTGGTGTGGGAGCTGGAACCAGGAAAGTCAACAGGGGCATGGATCTAGAGTTGGGGTTTTGCTAGGTGGGAGCAGTACAAGGGCAAGGGAACCAAGGCCATTGGCCAAGGATTGATTCAAGTGAAAAAATCATGGGGTTTACAGAGGTGTACTAATCAGATTTCTTTTCATTATAAGTGACAACACCCCAAATTCGCTGACTTCAGTAGATTGGCTCACATATCCAGTAAGTCTCGGGATGGGCTGGTTTCAGGCATGGCTGGATCCAGGGGTTTAAACAATGTCATCAAGACGCTGTCTTTCTCTCTGGGCTCTGCTTACCTGTGTTGCTTTCCCTTTCAGGCAGTTTCTCCCCTTGCAGTATCCATCTTTCCCCCCTGCAGTTTCAGGTCTGCAACCAACTACTTTAGCAACTCCAGCTGAAAGAGAGCTTCACTCTCCCAAGAGTTGCAGCCAAAGTCACACAAGATTTCCTCATATTGGACCAACTCCGGTCATGTGCCCATTCCTGAACCATTATCATGGCCAGGGCAACGGATTTCTCTGGTTGGCCAGGTTTAGGTCATGTGCTCATACCGGGAGTTTGTGCTGCTTGAAACACAGACAGGTGCAGGTGTCCTGTACATGTGAGTAGGAGAGGAAGAGAGGGCCCAAGGGAGAAGGTATGGAACAAGTGTGGTGGGAGTGAGAGAGCAAGTGGGCAGGAGGCTGTGGTTGGAGAGTTTGTATAGATGAGAAGCTAGGGTTATTACTGGAGTAGACGTCAGACTGAATGTGAGCACTGAGCTTGAGGGTATGGATTTGTCAGGCATTTTAGCGGCGAGCAACAAATATTTCTTCTGTCCTGAGTAAAAAGGGTCCTCATTAGAAGGACTTGGGGCACTCTCAGAATCGACAGGAGGCTTGAGTACTAGGTTTGAGCGGGACCCAGGATGTCCCAGGATCTGGAAGCAAACAAATAGCCCTCAGCCTTCCTTCTGTGCATCTGACCCCCAGCCGTCCCCATGTGCTGAAGTCATAAGCTCAAGATTCAGAATCACAGAGGAAAGCACCCTACTGGCCGGCCTATGTCATGGGTCTGTACCCCAGCTGCACTGGCATGAGAACAGGAGACTCTGGTCTCTTGGGAGAGGCAGATAACCCTCACCTCCCATTCAGGAGACACCCAAGAGAGAGAGTCAGCAGACAGGAATGAGCGATTGCCTGTTGGAAAGCCAAACAAGTGACAAGCGTCCATCGTCCATCGTAGGTGAGAGTGAGAGCCAGGAGAGATGGTACAGCTATTTTCATCTCCATGCATGATTTCTCCTAAGAACCCTCAGGGCTGCGTATTACTGCTTGTAGAGGGGGAAACCGAGGCTCCGACGGGGGATGTCAGTCACCCAAGTTGGTGGGTGGCAGAACTGGTATTCCAGACCCAGGTCTGCTGGTGCCCCAAACCCTGGCTCTTTCTCTGTCCCCTCCCTGGTGGTGGTGGGGTCCGCTTGGACCATGTGAGGTACAGGCTGGTCTCTGATCACCATACTCAAATATTGAAGCCCTTCAGATGCCCCAGGAATACTTTCTGCCAGTTTAGGGAACTGGTCTCTAAACGTCCCTTCTTGACTGTTCCCCATCGCCTGAACCAAGCCCAGGTCACCATCTCTGCAGCGGTCCTGGAGAAAGGAGGGCAAATGACATCCCCACCGTTCTCCCCAGCCATGGTGCTTGGCTGTTTGTTTTGTCACATGTTATTTTGATGTCCCATAAAATCAGTAAACATGCCAAGGCCTGTGGAGTCCACTCTGGGAAATGGGTCGGAGACCCAGGGGTGTGGGCAGGCCATTAATGACCTAGGCGCCAGGCCCAGGCTCGATTCCGGCGCTGAGGCTCCTTACACAAGACCCCTTCCCACTCCATGCCCCGGGGCAGGGTCTCAGGGCTGTTCTGTGGCCGAGTGGGACAAACACATCCTGATGGGCCTGAACCACTGTCCCGCATTCTGGGGGAGCTGGCCTCTCACTTTGTGTACTCACCAAAAAGGGAAAACTTCCTGTTTGTCAAGGAAAAAAAGCCCTGGGACATCAAAGTGTTCTTACAAAACAGCGTCCTAATGGCTTAAGCATCAATGAATCAGGGACATATGGATCTCATTTGCCATAAAGTGCACACGGGTTTAAAAATCCTGAGGAAAAATGCCAGGCAAAATATGTTTCAGGTTTTATTGAACCAAAAAACTCTAAGAAGATAGATTTTTCGACGGTCACCCAACCCAGAAGACAGGTCTGGCTGCCCAGGCTGACTGCAGAGAAAGCTAGGTGCCCCTAAGCCACAGTAGCTGAAGCCATGGCCCTTGAGAGCGGGGACAAATTAAGTTAGAGTTTGAAGTGATTGAGATCTAACAGGCTTTCATAGGGTCTTTTCCTTGTCAGTGTGTCTGAGAAGAACCGAGCTGATTTTCTGGGAGAACAGCAGGTTTGGAATTTAGATGTGAACCAGGGGAAATCAGTGTTGGGGTGTCCTAATTCTCTCTGGGGACACCCAGGAAGGGAGACTTGGAGGACGTGCCCCAGAAAGTCTCCCTTTTCCCACTTTGAAAACGTCTCCAATGAGAGAGAAAATGGAAGGAGAGAGCAAAGGAGGAGAGAAAAGGAGAAAGGCAGGGAAAGAATGATGGGAATGACGGAGGGAGGGAAGAGAAAAGAATGTTTTCACGTTTTCCTAGAACCGAAGTTTCCACATCAGGAAAAACGATGTCACCCTAAAATGGATTAGCCATTGAGCAGTTTTATGTTCTGCGTTCAGTTTTTCTAGTCCCATATTTCTCCCCGGCTTGCAACCTTGCTTTGTGAAAAGTGTCATAAAGAAATGCTTTACCGTGAACATACTCTGACTGGATCGTATTTCGGGTTGTTCCTCTCCAAGACATTATCCCAACGAGAATCCGTGTACTGTGGAGTGATCTGTCGGAGCCGCTTAGAGGGACAGATGAGAGGATTGGAACGGGGCCCGGGGTTCGTAATGAAACCTTAGCCCAGACAAGGGCTGAAGAGGAGGCTGTGGTTTGGGGGGTCTTGAGGAATTCACGTGGCTTTGCTCTGGACGGGTCTGCAACAGCGCCGTGCTGAGAGATGGACATTCCTGTTGTTTGGCTTCTTTACCCTCCCTCACCCTTCGGTAGGTGAACCAGCTCTGGCCAGTGACGCCTCAGGCATGAAAACACCAGATTTCCATGTGACTTTATTTTTAGGTTTTTGATTGTGTGTGTGTGTGTGTGTGTGTGTGTGTGTGTTCTTGTCACTTTCAAGTGGAATATGGTATGTTATAAATAAAGCCCCACTTTCTCCCATCCTGATCACACACCATATGAGCATGTGTGGGGGGTAGAGGTGGGGGAATTGGGGGGGGTTGCATAGTCAGCACTGGTCCACATGCATCCGAGAGTTCCCTTTGAAAATCCCAAGGCCTGGCCCACACTGACATGAAATTATTATGTACTTTTGTTGTACAACAAATTATCATCCTATACTGTTGCAACAGGCATTTCTACAGAGAGTGCAGGTTGTAGTAATTTTGTCATATGGAGTAATATGTCACATAGACCATTCTGGATTTAGACCAATATATACAGTTTCTGGCCTAAGCAGTAACACATGTTTGGAGGAGAGACCGTTTCATTTTACTGGAATGGACAGTAAGTAGAAACACATTCCAGATTTCTTTTTTCTTTTTTTTTTCCCCCTGCCCTGAAATTTGGCAGCCGGAGTCAGTCCTCCTTGCACTTGATCTCAGGTTTTCAGCTGCTTACGAACCATGGTGCACAGAGCAGTACGATGCCCGTGTGTCTAGTGACTGGTGCCTAATGAAACCGAAAATCACCGCCCAGCAGGGATCCCAGAACGCAGGGATCCCAGAACGCCTCTAAGAGCTGTTGGAAACGAATGCAAATGGCACTCAAAATTTGCCCAATAACATGCTAGCTGAGGTTCAGGATTTTTCTGAAGCTGATTTTATGCTTTCAAAGCCTGGCCTTGTGGAAACCGTTTGTTGTTGTTGTTGTTTGGATGGAGTGTGAGTGGAATAAAGGATGGGCAGCCTGGGGAGGGTGATAAGCTTACTCCAGTCCCTGGAAGATACAACTCGGGTCTCTGTTTGCCTGGGTCCCCAAGGAGACACTGCATAACCTGCCACGTTGTCTGGATAAGGGCGGAGGCGGACAGTGAGGTTGCTAGCTAAGGGCATTTATTGCAGCTGACCCCAGGGTCTGGAAAGTGGGGACAGAGTTGGAGAAAGGGAGGGGATTCATATCAACTAGACACCTAATTTGTACCTACTTCGTGCTTTGTTCAAATTGTATTTCACTCAAATGCTCACACTCGTTCCATTTAGTGACGAGGGAACTGGTGTCCGAACCCCAAAGCCTTTCTGTGGGATTTGATGATCAGATGGTCTAACTTACAACTTGGCCTCTCTCCTCTCCAGCAGCACTTCGCCTGGTGGTGCCCAGCACACAGTAGGTCCTTGGTGAGGCTTGGTGTTCCACGTGGTTAGTTTTTAAAGACCCAATGGGATTATGAGTTCTTGAGGTGCAGGGACCCTGAATTTCCCTTATTTACCTCATTCCCCTGTTTAGGCCTCGTGTGAGTGGAGAGAATCCTTAAAAACAATCATTCCCAACTGAGGACAGTTTTGTCCCCCATGGGACATTTAATATCTGGAGACATTTTGGTTGTCATGACTGGGTGCAAAGGTGTGACTGGCATCTAGTGGGTAGAGGCCAGGGATGCTGTTACCCCAGGAGAGCCCCCACAACAAAGAGTTATACGGCCCCAAATGTCACTAGCGTGACATTGAGGAGCCCTGCTGTAGGAGAAAAGCACTCAGGCTTCATGCTAATAAAAACAACCAAAATTACTTGTTTTAAAGACTTTTTAAAAAAAGAATCATAAATACCAATATTCAATACACTGGCTTAGAAAGGTAAACCCGTAGTCCATCAAGCTTTGTTCATAACTAAAATAAATTGAGAATCAGAAAAGGTATAATGGGCAGGGATAGAATTACACCAGAGCAGAAGCTCCCCGAGGGCAAGGACTATGTTATATTCATTCTGAAACCTCGTGCACAGCGTAGGTCTTGGCATACAGTCAGTGCTTAATAAATGCTCACCAAGTATCTGATTGAATGAATCAAGCCTCTTGTTATCAAATGTCACACTAAATTGTACTAAACTGGATTGCTGCATGTTCTACAACCTATTCAGTTCTAGACTATCCATTGACTATTCTATCCTAGAATAGCCGTTGAGGGGACCTCACTGCCTCACAAAGGAGCCCATTCTATTTTTGGATGACTGTAAACATTAGGAAGGGCAGTGGCTTCTAACTGTGATCTGGAGCCTCTCTCCTGCGGAAGGGCCAATACCTGCTGTTGAATGACCATTGGTCAGGGGGAAAATATGGCCAGGGTGAAACGATATTTAATAGGGCCCAGGGTTATGTCTCGGTCACCTCTGAACCCCCAGGGCCTTTTCCAGGTCTGGCACAGAAGAGCTACTTGCCTGCCTCACTCTGCAAAAGAGGTTCTGTGTGGGTATCTGTGTGTGATGTTCTCCCATCAGGAAAGCTCTTCCCTACACTGGACCTATCCTTCCTAGCTCATTGAACCAACTTTCCTGCCTCCGAGACCAGTATTTCTAGAGGTCAGAGGCTCAGTGGGAGAGGTGACATGGTGGGCTTTGAAGCCAGATGGCTCTGAGTTCTACTCTCGACTCTATCAGTGTATGGCTGTGAGGCCATTGGTCCTCAGTTTTCTGATCTGAAAAATGGGCATATGATGCCTCTCTCACAGGTCCCATCCAGGGACATAATTATAATGTGAATAAGAGTTATTATTTATTGACTGCTTGGCATGAACACAGAATGTTCTATTAGCCCCATTTTACTGGCCAGGAAACTGATGCCCAGAGAGGAGTGACTTGCTTGAGGTCTCACAGTCAGGAAGTGGTAGAGGTGAATTCATGGCCAGGGCTCACAGGTTTCAGAGCTCAGCGCTTCTTCACGGTGCTGTACGAGTACCCAGGTTATGCTTCATCCATTGATTTCCCTTTACCCTTTCCAGTTCAACACTTAAAAGTGGCCTTGGCTTGCTCTTCAATTCTTTCTTTGACTTGGTTTCAGTGCCTCAAACAGCCACGACCTCTCCTTTCCTGTGATCAACAGACTCCCCATCCCTTCCGTCGTTTGGGCACAAGGTAGGTGCTTAGATAGCATTTGCCGACTTGAAAAAATATGGAAGGGCAGCATCTTGTCCCTCTTTCCATCCCTTCACACAGGCAGACAGACACACACACACACACACACACACACACACACACACACACACCTCATACCGCCATGCACTTGTACAAACTGACACATATGCTTACGAACTCATACACACACTTACACACACACCCTGCCCCTGGGTACTGTGTCCTTGGTGAGTGGGGGTCCCAGGTGGGGTCTGACTGCTGGTTTTCATCACATTACAAGCCTGCCTGGGGAGCGAGGCCTCATTTAGAGACGCAATATTAAATGGGTATGCTTTCTGCCGAAATTGTTTTTAAGCATGTACATTTCAAATCCATTTAATTTCCAGCCATCGGTTGAAATCAAGTCGTTTTGTACATGTCACATACATTCTTGTTCTGGGAAGGCCTGTTTCTGCAGCCACGGCCGCCACATGTGTGTGCCAGGGGGCAGGGTGCGGGGGCTGCGACTGAATGGCTTTTCCATGTGGGCGATTGTGGTCGTCAGGAAAGCATCTCACAGCAGTTTACGCTTTCTCAGTTTACCAGAGCCCAGCATCTGTTCTGAGGCGGAGCTGGGGCAGCCTGTGGCCCACCCCACCAGTGCCAGGAAGGCGCCCTCCCCGACCAGCTCTGAATCTGTAGAAAAGAAAAGAAAAAGGGGGGAGCGGGGAAGAAAAAGAGATGTTGACACATGCTCCGAAGAGGCCAAGGAATTCTGTTTACTCCTCGGTGATATTTCTGCCTTTTGTTGTGGCAAAGACCTGCTTTTACTGCATTGTTGAAACATCTTCAAAGTCTGGAAATCTGAGGGGCATTCCAATAAAAACCTTTGTTGAGCTGCGGCGAAGAGAACCCCAAATTCAAATCAGGTCTCAGCACTTGGCAACAGGAGCTGAGAGTGGGTGGAGGAGGCCAAGTGCCCCTGTCCCAGAGATGGGAGAGCGGCACAGACCACTCACTATCTGGGGAGGGTCCAGCCAGCTGAGGGTCCCTGGGAACACTGTGGGGCCAAACAGAACCTGGTTCAAACCTGGACTCCACCACCAATTCAGTGTGTTACCTTGGACCTGCCACTTCGCCTCTTTGACCCTCAGTTTTCTCATCTGTAAAATGGGGGAGGTTCATAGCCATCTATAAGGCTGATATAAAGATTAGAGACAAAGTGTGTAAAGTGTTTGGCACCTGGGAGGTATTAACAGATATTAATACCTCATCTTCTTGTTAATATGGAAAAATTCACTGCTGTACCTTAGGCCTCACTCTCTACTCTAAGCATCGGGTGTCCCTACATTTCTAGGAATGGGTAGCATTGGGCAACCCCTGCTCCCACCTTGCATGACAAAGGACGGCAGGCCTGTGGGCCCCTTAAAATAAGGGGCCAGCTCTGTGCCCAGTTACCAGGTGCCTGCAACAGGCTGACGACAGGCTGACACTATATGACTCACTCAGGTAGGAATCAAGGATGAAAGCAACCAGTCCCCAGAATCAGGGGACCCCAAGAAGTGAGGCGCCACCTCGTCCCAGCATGTCTCTGTTGTCTGCAGGCATTGCCCATCTCGGGCCCTGATCCGAGGTAGAGGTGTCTCAGGTGTGGGTCCCTGCACTCCAGTCCATCCAAGTTGAGCCCAGACAGCTGCCATGGCCCTAGTTTAGCCTTGGGTACCATTCCGTTTGAACTGTTCCTTTGGATGTTCCCACCTTTGGATGTTTAGTAAGCCATTCGTTCAATCAGTAGTTCGACAGGTGCTGAGCACCTGTCACGTGCTAGGCTTCGGACATGGCGCTCAGCCTAGTGGGAGAGGCAGGCATGCAAACCCAAAGGGATGGCTCTGGTGCTGGAGCAGCCCAGGAGGGCCCCCAACCCCACCTGGCAGGGGGCGGAACCGGGAGTGGGCAAATCAGTCTTCTTAGAGTGGAAGACCCCTGGATGACTCTCTTTTCTCCAAGTCTCAAGACAAGACAATTGCCCAGACCTATTAGTTGGAAACTTCCCTTAAAACTCTTGTCAGGTGCCAGGTGCCTCGTTAGACAATGTCTGTCAGACCAGAGGGACATGGTGAATGAGGGCAGGCTGAACATCTCGTGTGAGTGTGCGGTTGAGAGAGGGGAGCAGGATGGAGGATTTTCGAAGGAGACGTTGCTACCTCAAACCCCAGTTCACCTGGATTCCCAAGGGCTGTCCCACGTGCTGGGCACTGGGGAGTCAGGTGGGCAAGGCAAAGCGTTGTATCCTTTCCAAAAGGAGAACAATGAACGAGGTCAAAGGAGAGGGCCAGGTGACTCAGCGCACAGCCCTCTGACCCAGTTATAAGAGGCAAGTGGTTAGTATGAGGGAAGGTTTTTTTGAAGGAAATGACTTTTAAGCTGGAACCTGAAAGTAGAGTGAATATTAGGCAAAGAGCAGCAGAAAGACTGTTCTGGGCAGATGTGCAAAGATGGGGAGGCCTGGAGCAGGGCAGAGAGGAAGCGATCTCAGTGGGGCCAGAGTGTATGTGGACAGGAGGGGTCAGAAAGATCATCAGGGGTCAGGTCGTGGGGCTGTGTCACTGGGTAAGGGGGCTTGATTTGCTGATGTTATTGCATTCTGGATTCTTTGTGTCCATTCTCTGCTCTACCCCGTGGTGACTCTGCTAATTGCAAATGTGACAACCTCTTTCTCTTGCTTAAGTGCTCTACAGGATCCACGGCCCTCAGAGTAAAATCCAAACTTCTTACCATGGCTTTTGAGGGTCCCCCAGGCTTTAAGAAGTGGGTAGAGTAGTTAAGACCTTAACTGCTAGAGCAGATGAACTTGGGTTCCAGTCCCTACTTACTGTTAGTTGATCTTGAAGAAACTGCTTTGCCTTCCTGAGCCTCAGCTTCCTCATCTGTAAAATGGGCACAGGAAGTAAGATGATGCCTGTAGCTCCCAGGAAGCTTCCGATGACTAACGGCTCTGTGGCCCCTGAGACCCTCCTCATTTCCCATCTCTTACATACGTGTATCCATCATAGCTAGTACTCGGAGATACTAGAAAGCTTGGTGCTATTTCACGCCTCCCTGCCTTTGCTGACAGAGAGCCCTCTGCCTGGGACACCCTATCTGTGACTGACTGCCTGTCAGACTACTAACTGTGAGAGACCCAGCTCAGGGGTCACTTCCTCCGAGAAGCCCTCTCTGATTTCCCTCCCCTTGGTTGCTTCCACCTCTGCCCTCCCCCAAACTGTCATAAACAGCACAGCTGCACTTTCCCTCTGGGGGACAGAGGTCTGTCTCCCCTCCATGCTCCAAATACCTGAGTCAGTAGGTCCTCTTACCTCTGGAACCTCAAGGGCCTGGCACGGAGTCGAACACCCGCCAGTGTGACAGATGAGAAGGCTGAGGCTCACTCGCACATTTCATCTGACTTGATTCCAATCGCAATTTTCCTTCCCGGGGTGGGGGCCGGGAGGTGGCAACCCTGAACTAGGCGCTGGTTCCGCGGCTCTTTGGCCGCTGGGCTTTAGCTCAGGTCCCCGGCAGGAAGGTGGACACAAAGACCCAGTGTGCGTGCGCAGCCGGACCAGGGCTGGGCTGCCCCTGACCAGAGCCCCGCAGCACGGTAGTCACTCTCATCTCTCGCTGCTCCAGTGATGACATGTGCCATCAGGCTTGCTGCGAGCTCCAGCCTTCCATTACCTCACGCCCAGGCAACACCTCCCGGGTCATTGGCCAGGCTCATGTTCAGGGCGTCAGCTGCCCCTCCCACCAGTGCCCCCACAGGGGGCAGCGAGAATGGGGGAACGCCAACAAGAAGCTGGGCTTCTGCCCCAAAGCTGCAGGGGACCGAGTCCAGGCTTCTGGGGGTAGGGGCGTTTAGTACCCAGCTGGAAAAGATCTCAGCCAACCTTTCATGTAGCTAAGAATATCTAACATTTACTCAGTGCCTATTATGTGCCAGGCTCTGGACTGAATGCTGCACACATTTTAATCTCATTTAACTTTACAAGTCCAAAAAGTAGATAGTTACTATCCCTATCCCCATTGTACAGATGAGGACACTGAGGCACAGAGAGGTGAAGTAACTTGCCCAAGGTCACACAGGCAGCAGTGCTGGAGTGTGAACTGGAAGGTCGGAGAGGAGAATATGTGCTCTTTAAGTGGCTTTATGCTTCCCATTTTATAGATGAGGAGACTGAGGCCAGAGCGGGCAGGGACTTTTCCACACAGCAGGATGTCAGAGAACATGTATTCCCTGATGTGAAAAAGCAGGTCTTTTCCTGCTTCACCTAACTGCTACAGAAAACACAGCCCTGACTTTTGTTAGTTTGATGCTACAGTCACCCAGACCTGGGTTCAATTCCAACTGAGTGACCTTGACTAAGTAACTTCACCTCTTGGAGCTTTGGTTTCTGCATATGTGAAAAGGCACCACCACTCCCCCTCTTTTGCAGTTGTGTTGGGTGAAAAGGGGCTAGGCACATGACTTACAGGAGGTGAGCAAGTAAGTGAGGCAGGGGGACAAGTAATGTTATTACAGTCGCTCCCTCAGCTTCCATACAGGACTGGAGGCCCCACCACTTACTAGTTCTTGGAATTTGGGCAAATGGCTTAACCTCTCTAAGTCTCTGTGTCCCCATCTGCGAAATGGAACCAATAATAGTGACTACCCCATAGGGTCATGGTTGTGAGGGTTACCCGACCTAAAGCAATTTGCACAGTGCTTGGCTTGGATACTGAGTATTATTACTGAGTCGACATAGGCTTGCAGAGCACTGGACTTGGAGCCAGCAGGAATGTTCTGGGGATTAAATGAGATTTTGGCCTGAGCAGCCATTCAGATGCAAGGAATGGTCACATGTCTCCATTCTTCAAAGTCACATTAAATCTGGTTCCATATCTGTATCCATCTGGCTGGCAGGATAGTTAGTCTCAGCCCTTTAGGGGTGTGGAGTCGGAAGGGCTCGCTTTCTCCAAGCTCGTACAAGAATTCAGGAAACCTTATACAGATGGAAAATATGGGCCGGGCACCTACTCTTCCTCAGTTGTCCAAGGTCCCAAGGGGCTTCTCCTCTCATAGCATCTACTCCCTTGGTGCCCACCTGAGCCCTGGAAATGTCACTGGGCTTCTGAGGCCAAAGCCAGGCAAGGCCAGCTTCATGGGCCTCAGGCCAGGTGCCCCGAAGGCCGCATGCGTAGTTTAGTGCTCTGTCACTGTCTTGCAGTTCTGAACAATTTCTGAACAAGGGCTCTGCATTTTCACTTTGCACTGGGCCCTGCGTGTTACGTAGCTGGCCCTGCTCCAAGGGTCCAGCCATGTGTCATCCTCCCTGGAGTCTCCACTCCTCCAGGCCTCATTACGAGATGGGAACCCCCTGGCTGCTGCATGTGGAGCCCACCACCCTCCACCACACACACACCCTTGGAAACCTCACCTCTCTTTCATCTCTTGAACCAGACAAGCCAGTTCTTTGTGTCTCTGAATCTAAATCTCTGAAAAAAAGGTCGGCCCCTTACCTCTCTCATAGGCTGGGGAAAGCTCTGTCCTCTAGGGCACAAGGCCCTCCTTTCCTTCCTGAAAGGGAAAATGGGCAAAATCCTCTCACTCTTTCATGGCCAGCCTCCCCGAATCCTTTACGTAGCTCATCCCTCCATCAGGAAATATTCCCAAGTGCTGGGCAGGTAGTAACTTCCAGCCTGAAGTTGGTGGGCATGATTGCTCCCATTTTACAGATGAATAAACTAAGGCCCAGAGAGGTTCAGAGACTTGCTAAAAACCACACAGCCTCCCATTCTCTCAATGTTTCCATAGACTTGGTCAGAGAGGGAGAAAGTGGGGGCGTAAGTGGGCAAAGTTATGGTTGATGTAACTTCAATCCTTTAAATTAAAAGCCATGGCTCAGTTTATAACCCAGAGAAATCTAGACTATTACTTAATATATGACAGACACTGTCTTAAGAGTTAACACGCGTGTCTCATTTGTGCTCTCTTTTAACACATGAGAAAATTGAGGCTCGAAGCAGCTCAGAACCATGCCCAGAGTCTCGCAGAGCTAGAGACTTAGAGGCTGGGCAGGTATCGCTGGTCTAGCCCCAGGAGAGAACCTGAACCCCTGCTCGCTCGCTCGTGAACAGGGTAACTGGGAAGTGATCTTCCCTCCCAGCTCCGCCCTGCTCTGCTTGCGGAAGGGCCACGTGGGAGCCCAGAGGTGCTCAGAGGATGGTTTCAATTTTCCAGCCGTGGTCTGACCACTCATGTTTTTGAAAATTAAAAATTAAATCTTGGCTTTGACCCGAGAGCAAAGACATGGTACTCTGCTCTTGGAGCCCTGCTCGCCCTTGTGAATTGGGGGTTCTGTGTTGTGAGGGAAACAACGATTTCAGCTGCCAAAGAGTAGGTCATCCTCCCGCAGCCCTGGAACCCAAGAGTTATTGCTGTGGGCGCGAGCTGGGCGGCTTGGGTCTGGCGTTGATGGATTTGAAAGGCCTTGACACTATGGGGTCTTCCAGAAACTTTCTCCAGGGGCAGGACGGGGCTATCTGCTGCCAGGCATTTGCCAGTGGACAACATGGTCAGGATCTAGAAGACAGTGTTATTCAGATAAGGGTCTGCAGCAGGGCTCAGGGGAGTGCCAGAGGGATAGCTTCTGCAGGAACCTCCCAGGGTCTTGTACTTTCTTCTTCCTCTCTCTGATTGTCCTCAAAAGCCCATCCCGCCAGGTCTACTCTCTGAATAGCCCTCGGTTCTGTTTTCTCACTCCTTCTTGGTCTCCCTACCCCTCCCTGCCCCCCCTGGCTTGCACCCTTCAAATGGTCACTGTGCTAATAGCAGGCTCCAACCACACCTCTGGTGCAAAAACTTCAGGGGTCCCCACTGCATAAACCTGATACCCTTGAGGATTTGGCTGTGACCTGGCTCTCTCCAGCTTCATCTTCTGCTCCTTTTTCCACATGAGCCACACCATGGGAAGTACTTCATGATCTTGCCCACCTCTCGGCCTTGGCCTGTGCTGCCTAGGGCACCCTTCCCCCCTTCTTTGACGGGTAAAGTCCCTCTCATCAGTCCCAACACTCAGCTGTCTTCCTGGATGCCTTCTTCAAGCTGGGAGCAGTCTGAGTCAGTCCCCCCACTAGACTTGAGGCTCCCTGAGGGCAAGGCCTAGTCCCAGCTTCCCAGCTCCATGCAGGAGTCAAATTACAACAACATGACAATAACTTTCTGTGCATCTCCCAGGACTCCAGTCTAGCTCCCACAGGATTTAAACGTGCCAAAAATAGAAAGTGAAGAAGAGAAAATTCCCTCCTCAGAGCTCCCCTCCGAGATCAGAAGCTGATTGATACTTGTTTTGTTCAATAACTATTTCTTGAGCGCATCTGTGTGGTCTAGGCTCAGTATGTGGCTCTGGGCTAATACAGTTTTTTGTTGCTGGAGACTATTATGTAAGGTGCAAAAGAGACCCGGCTTCCTGGAGGTCACAGATAAGAAGGGGAGAATGAACATGCCAGTAAGCAAATACATGTGCGATTACAAACTGGGGCAAGGCACCGAAGGGGAAAAGCCAGGGGCAGCAAGACTGGAGGGCCAGCAGGGAGGGTGTGGCTGGCCTTGAAGGTGGTGTTTTCATGAGAGCACATCTTTGGGAGCATTGCAGGCAGGCACATCACAACCCTGGAGAACACTGCAAAGGAATGCTTTAAGCCTCTCCGTGGGTGTCGGTGACCAGAAGAGGGAAGCTCCCCAAAACCCCCTCATACTCGGGGGTGGGGACAGTCCGGCTCAGTGGTTAAGAGCCCAGCCGCCTTTCACCATGTAACTACCGGTAATCTTCGATAACTTCCTTGACCATCCTTCACCTCCCTTTCCTGAACTACATATAAAGGGGGAACTAGGACGTAGGGTTGGCATGAGATGAAATGAGTTAATGAATGTCAAGTACTTGAACAGTGCCTGGCACATAGTAACAGTTCAAAAGGCTTCAGCTATTACCATTTTTTATTATTAATAACCAGGCCTCAGCTGGCTGGGGAACTGCCATGTCCCGCCAGCAGAGAGCGATGCATGGAAAGGCCACGAGCCTCAGGGTCCTTCTGGCACGTCCACCACAGTTTGACATTAGAGTGTCTAAGGTGCACGTGGGGTGTTGTACCCAGAAGCTGGTTCCCCAGGGAAAAGCCTCGCTGAGATTTATTGGGTACACGGACAGGTAAACGCACCTGTTTATTCCTTCCTTCCCTCCAGCGTTTCCACCAGAGACGCTTGGGTGCTGTAATGGAAACCGAGGTTTATATTCTCATTAAATTCATGCAACCTGATCCTATCTGCATCCAGCTACCAAGCTCTAGGCCTGAAAAAAACCAAAAAAAAAAAAAAATAAAAAGTTGGTTTGTTGTTTTTTTTTTTTAAAGCCCTTTTATTGTTCGTTTTCCCCAAAGCAGTTTTCCTCTGATTTAAAATCATGTGATTCCAGTGAAATATGATCTATATGTTTCTGATTCATTTACTGATTAACTAATGATTGTAAAAATGGCTTTGAAATGACCAGATTTAGTACGAAGTCTCAGCATCAATATTATTTACACTTAGACATCAAATAGCACTCGTGACAATTTTTGTTAAGTGACTGAGGGGCTTTCCTGGTCAAATTTCTGTTTTCTCGTGAATCTGTGATGGCTGCTGCTGTTTCTTTTTCTCCTACCGCTGGTCCCCCTCCTCTCCCTCCTCTTTTTCCTCCTTCTCGTCTTCCTTTTTTTTTTTTAGAACTTGAGTCCTGAAGACTTAGTTGAGATTTAGATTCATCATGTGAATAAAATTGCTTGTAAATCCACCCAACAAGCCCGAGTTCACATCACACAAAGCACCCGTGGCCTAGAAAACAGGGCAGACTTCTCAGGTGATGCTCACGGGAGCAGGTAGAACATTCAAAGCATATTCAGGCTGAAAACAAGACTCTAAGATTTCAAAACTGGGAAACAAATGGTCTGGGGTATTTTTTTTTTTTTTTGAGATATTTAAAGAGGAAAAAAAAAGAAAGCCCAGGGAAGTTGGTTGAATTTTATCTGGGGAAATTTATTTGTTCAAAAGTGAAAAGTTAAGGGATCCAAGGTCAAGGGTAGATTTTTGTCTTCCTGTTTATTTTTATCCTGCATTCTTCCCTCTTCCCACATCACACCCTTTGCCAAGTGCAGTGGAATTTTCTCTCCATCAGCCCTGTGTCCCCCTCTCCCCACAGCAGTTCTGTCTCTCACCAGGACCTGGACCATTTCATTCACCTCTTTCCACTGGTCTCCTGGCCTCCATCCTGCACCTGGTCCTGGGGGGAGCTTTCTAGAATGTAGACCAGAGCCTCTCTGAGGCTTAAAATCCGTGTGCAGTAATGGTTTGTGTTTCTGAGCACTTCCTATGTTCAGTCTCTGTGCTTATCATGGATCTGCCTCATTTTGCCCTCACTTCAGTTCTGTGAAGGCTGAGCCATATCCTCCCCATTTCACAGACAGGCAGGCTCAGAATCAAAACGAGAGTGACCCAGAAAGGAAGTGGCAGGGCAGGAGGTCCAGCCCAGGGCCCTTGCCCTTGACCGTCAGGCTCTACCTCCCTGGGATGCCTGCAGGAGCAAGTTCAAACTTAGGAGGACGGTCGCCAGGCCTGCAGGCCGTTGCCTGTCCCCTCTGCAGCCACCTCTCACACTCCCCTCCCACATTGGCTTTGGCCTCCAGCTATGCCACACGATCAGTTCACACGTCTATGCCCAGCGTAGGCTGTTCTCTCTGGTAGGAAATGCCCTTCTCCTCACGGCTCCCGCTCTGCCCAGCACGCTTCAGTTTGTCCCTCAGGACCCAGCTCCCGGGGGTCCTGCTCCGTGAGCCTTCCTCGCCTGACTACCTAGGGTGGGCACTGAGTGTCTGTGTCCACTCAGCGTCCGCTGCCCCTTCTCCCAGTGCCAGCATCCTGATATGCACGGGGCTGCTTTCCTCCTTCAGTTTCAGGAGTGAGCAGGTGACCACAGCCCTGGCAGTGGAGTGAGGGAGTGGGACGTGACCCCAGCAAATCCAACGACAGTCAATCCTGGGGATTTGGCTGAAGTGAAAAATCAACAGGACTCTCCTTTCCCTGGCGTTGCTAACCATGTTGACCTTGTAGAGTGTGGTCCAGCTGCCTCAGGTGGACAGCTCACCTGGAGCGAGCAGAGCCTTCTCAAAGCTAAAGCTAACGTGGCCAAGCAAAGCCTGAGCTGGGGAGAGACTCCTGGTTGTCCTCAGTTCCTGGACCATGCCGTGCCTGAAGCCAGTTCCCTAATTTTTCAGAAATGTGAGCTCACCCTTAGGCCATTTTGAGTTGGACTCATGTCACTTGTCATTGAGTCGTGAAGAATGCATCATCCAGAGTGACACCTTTCTCCCCTCTGCGACCTTAGTACCCAGTAAACACATACGTCATTCCTTCTACCCTCACCCAATTGCAATTTGTTTGTTCATGTGTCTCTGCTCCTGGACTCAGCTTCTCAGCTTCATTCCGTCTCCATCTCTGTTGTCTGGGCACAAGCTAAGAAGCAGTATAAAGCTGGCATTAATATCATGGACTTTGAAGTCACTCAAACCCAGGTTTGAGTTCCCGCTCTGCCACTTGCTAACTGGGCAGCCTTGGACAAATTCCTTATGCTGCCTCCTTGCGTCTCAATTTCCTGAATGCTCATTATCAAAGGTCATTAGAAAGAATGAGTGAGGAACTTTCCACTGCCCTTAGCACAGTGACCGGCCTATATTAGGCATTTAATAAGTGGTAGCTGTGATTATTATTACACGTTGGTCCAGTGGAGGCAGTCTTATAAAACTCACAGACAATCCTGGCAGTGGTGCAGCCCAGGGGTGGGAACAGTTTACACACAAGCACACCCACAGTTACCCTAAATTGTGGCGGCATTGTTCCTGGACAATGGACACTCAGGGCTGAGCTAGGTTTAGGAGTATGGGAGGAAATGGGCAGCGCCTCTCAGCCCTGTCCCGAGGCCATGGCAGTTCTCAGGGTGGGAGTGGACATGGGAATGTGGATAGAGAAACAGAATCTCCCTTCCCAGAGTTCTCCTTCTGACCATCCCCCCACCCTCACCCCAGACTCAGATTGTGGGTTCTTTGCTCTGGGGAGAAGTGCACAGCTAGAGCTCAGGTGTTGGAGTCACGTACTCCTGGGTTACAATCTTGGATCGCCACTTTCCTAGCTGTGTGTCTTTAGGCAAGTTACTTACCCTCTCTGAACTTCTGTTGCCTCATCTTCAAAATGAGTTGTTTAGAAGAAATATGAGATCATGTAATTGAAGGCCTTTGACCAGTGCCAACAAATGGTAACTATTATAATCAAGGATTAAAATAAAATCCATGAAGTTTCCAACTCCTCGCTGTCCTGGCACCCAGCCTGGCCATTTGCAGGGTAGCAGGAACTTGGACTCCAGGATGGGCCTGCAGGGGCCTTGGCTCAATGAGACTCAGTGGACAAATTCAGCCCTGCCCACCTATGGCTCTAGTTGAGAGAATGGATGCTGGAGTCTAGCCACCTGCCTTTGGATTCTGGCTCTCGTACTACTTACTCGGCCAGTTACTCAAATTCCCTGTGCCTCAGTTGCCCCACCTGTAAAATGGGGATAATAACAGCACCTACGTTTGGTGGTTTTAGAATTAAATAGCCATTAGTCAATGGTACAGGCAATATACTTAGAACTGTGCCTGACCCACTGCAAGTACTCAGTAAACATTAGCTATTAGCAATTCCTTGAATAATTTAGTGGCTGCGTATTGCAGTCAGACACCTCCATCTCAAAAGAAACAGAGGACAATGGGCTTGTCCTCAGTAAGTGTATAGCCCAAGTGATAAATGACAATAATAATAGCCACTGATTTTTGAAACAGAAGTGACCAACCAATTTACCTTGATTTGGTGAGAAGCAAAACGGGAAAGTACCTTGAGCCCTTGGACCAAGCTCCTGGCTGCCATGAGACGCTTGTATCGAGTCTTCGAGATCGTGGACTTCTCTTCTCTGGTTTGCCCAGAACAGCCCTCAATCTCCGTTTCAGCCCTGTGGGTCTGGTGGAGGCTGGTGCTCACAGCTTCCAGTGCTGGAACGTGGCCAAGGCTCAGAAGTGATTGGTCCAGGGAGGGACATGTGACCCAATCAGTCCCTTTGCTGGGGTATTCTTATTGGAGATGGTGGGGAAGAGCTGTCTTCTACAAGACTGGAGCTGCCTGGGGGAGAAGGCATGTCCTTGGATATGGTGGTTCAGACTAGGCTTCTGCCTCTTGCAAAAGAAAGATTCCGATTTATTCATGTGCCTTTCCTCTCCACTCTGGAAAGTCGCCCTGGGCACAGAATGACTGTGGTGCCTTCATCTCTTACGAGAGAGTTATTTGGGAGGAGAAGGAGGGAAGAAAATTAGCCCATGCACTTGTGTAAGTGGAAGAATAAGGTTCAGAAACATTCCCGTTTCACAAGCAGCAAAGTCATGACCTCTGGGCTGGGGCAGACTGTACAAAGTCTAAAGAAACACCTACTGTGTGCCGGGGACATCACTGTCACCTCAACCCATCAGAGAGCTGTGACTGTCCCGGGTCTACAGAGGAGGACAGCAAGGCCTGCTTCGTTAACTCACTCGGCCAAGGTCAGGCAGTAGGGCACCACAGGTCCCAATCCTTCCCAACTTGTGGCGTCTTTTCCTACTTGGAGCTTGTGACTCCATGTGTTTGGTCCCAATTATCTGTGAAACTGTCAAACTAGACACGCTCCAGTGAGTGGAGAGAGCAAAAGTGTTCCAGAGCATTGCTATCCCTGCGTGACTGAGAATAGTGCTTGCCTCCCGGCATTCTTAGAAATTTGGGGTTAGGGAGAGCGGGAGAGACAGAGGGCCATGTGGCCAGCCACTGACCTCCCCCCACGGCCATCCCATTTTTATCTGAACGTCTCCAGGTATAAAGAGAGGCTACCGGGTACCAGGGGCCTCCTTGCGATCCAGCCCTGGGCTGTCTGTCATTGGCTCACTGTATCACCTTAGGCCTGTCACTTCCCTCCTATGGGCCTCAGTTTCCCCATCTGTGAAATGATAAGAGCTGGGGCCGAACCAGCTCACCTTTAAGGGCTCTCCCCGGCCAAATATGAACCTCAGTTGCTAACTTTGCGTAAGTATTTTACAGTCTGTAAAGCTCTCACTTGATCTTTACAGTGATCTTTGGAGCACCCAGCAGTTCTCAACCTGCTTTTCTGTTGGTGCACACGTGACAGGGTTGTCACACACGTGGCATTCTCCCACGCACAATTCCCATGGGCTACTTTCAAATTTTATCCCGTTCCTTCCCGCTCAAGAGAACAAATGAGGAAGGATGATATTGTCACAGGGCTAACCTTGGCCGTACTCTAAGCTGTATGATTTTAAACCCGAATCATTGGAAATATTGGTGCTTTGTCGTTAGCAAATAATTACATTGCCAGGTTTCTCCCAACTGATTCTGACCCGCAAGGTTGTCTAGACACAGTGGATCAAAGCCACAGCTGTAATGAGCCCAAGAGGCAGCACTGGCTTCAGATTCACGGAAGGAGCTAAAATAAAGCAAATGGTATTTTAATAGCTGGTGTCAAAATTCCTCCTAAGAAGGGAATTGTATTTTAATATGAATTGGGGGAGGTAGGATGCTGAGGGCCCTGAGGGGGCGGGGGTGGGGTGGAGAGGGGAGGGCTTCCAAGAGGAAAGCTGGGTTGTTCTGCACAGAGATAGCCCAGGAAGGAGGAGTGAGCAGAGGCTCCAGCGAGAGAAAGGGGGGCTCTGCTGTGTTAGATGTCTGCCTGCCCTCTGAGTCCCAAACTTTCAGATGCTCTCCTAAACTACGCAGTGGTGTGTGTGTGTGTGACGGCTCCAGCGAATGGGGCTCTCAGACCACACACATATACTCACAGTATAGGAGCCAACAGGCATAGTCGATGGCGCAACCTCAAAGGGCTGAAAATTTGCAGAAATCTTAGACGGTTCTAAACTGCTCGAGTCCATGGGATGGGGGGCTTCAGGCAACCCTACCTAAACCCTCGTACCGCCAAGGCCCTGTCTGACGTGGGTTTTCACCCCTTTTGCAGGTGGGGAGCTAAGCAGACTTGCCAAAATTAGGCAAAACTGGCTCATTCCTTCTAGTGGGTTCTGATTGGATATTTGTTCCCTTCAGGTCCCGTATCCCAAGTTCCTCCACCTTTTCTTTCAAGTCCTAACTTATTCACCAACTTAGTAAATCCGTGGATAAATGTAGCATCTGCTCTTTCTCAAAATTTATATATTCAGGTTTTTATTTTGAATTAATTTTAGGTTTACAAAAGAGTTAAAAAGCTAATAGGAGAGTTTCCATATCCCTTCCCCAGCTTCTCATTGATTGACACCGTTCACTAAGCTACTCAGTGCACCGACTTTACTTGAATTTCCCCAGTGTTTTCATGAAGTCCTTTCTGTTCCAGAATCCTGCCAGGATACCACGTGGTGTTTAGTCATCGGGTCTCCCTGGTCTCCTCCGATCGGTGAAAGCCCCCCAGGCTTTCCTCAGTTTGTATGACGTTCAGTACCATACATGCTGACTTTCCATTTATACATTTATTGATTCATCCAATTGACCCATCATTCACCTGTGACATTTCAGGCCCTGGACCTGCGAGCTCAGAAATGAGTCAGGTGCAACCCCTGACCTCAAGGAACTCTCAGGCAAGGAGACCACTAGAAAGAGGCAGAGCACGAAATCAGAGTGAGAAAAACTGTGGCAGAGGAAGGCCAGGGCTTCAGAGTTGAGCCCACAAGTGTAAATGGAGGGCTGAGCAGGGGCACAGAGTACCAGAGGGCTGGCCCGCCCTCCATGGCACCTGTGATTGTGCAGGAATCTCCATCCGTGAGGCATCATCACCGAGTGAACGGGCAGCATTGTCCCGCAGTGCAGGAGCAGCCATGCGCATGGCCCATTTGTGATAAGCAGGTGCTGTAGGTTGGGTTGTGTGCCCCCAAAAGACAGATGGAAGTCCTAATCCCGGGTATCTGTGAACGTGACCATATTTGAACATGGGGTCTTTGCAGATGTAATCCAGTTAAAAAGATGTCCTTATAAGATGAGACAAATTTGGACACAGACATATAGGGAGAATGCCATGTGACAGTGGAGGCAGGGATTAAAGTGATGTGTCTACAAACCAAGGAATGCCCAGGACTGCTGTCACCAGCAGCATCTAGGAAGAGGCAAGGAAAGACCTTCTCCGGAGACTTCAGAGAGCGTGGCCGAGCCAGCATCTGGGTTTTGGACTTCTAGCCTTTGGAACTGTGAGACAACGCATTTCTGGTGTTCTAAGCCACCCACTGTGCAGCCATGTGCTGCGGCAGCCCTAGGAGATGAACTCAGCATTGTCCACAGTGCTCTCCAGTGATCCCCACCTCTTGGGACTCATGCCCTTGCGTAATCCCTTCCCAGTAAGTGTGGGCTAGACCCAGTGACTCGCTGCTAACAAACACAATGTGGCAAAAATGACGGACATCACTTTCTGAGTTCAGACTATAAAAGACTATGGCTTCAGGCTCTCTCTCTCGCTCTCTCTCATTTACTTGCTCGATGAAGTAAGTTGCCATGCTCTGAACTAACTTATGGAGAGCCCCCAGTGGGAGGAACTGAAGTTGACCTCTGGTAACCAGCCAGCAAGTGGCTGAGACCCTCAGTCCAGTGCCACAAGGAACGGAATCCTGCCGCCGACTGCCACAAGACAAGCTTTCACTCCAATAGCACCACAGAGCGAACCTATAGCAGAACACCTAAATCAAAGTGAATGGTGAAGACATACTTACTTCCCACGACAAGCTCCCAGGGTGGTTTAGAAGCTCAGTAGCTCTGCATTGATGTCTACGTGAGTCTCTTTGGCCTTCCCCTCATGGTGGCAGGATGGCAGCAGCATCTCTAGGAGTCACATCTTTATCAGCAGAGCCCAAAGTACAAAGGAATGAAGGGAGCCTGGGAGGAAAGGCCATTTTCCTGAGTGCCTCTGTCTTTTGTCTTTTGGAAAATCCCCTAGCAAACTTTCTCTCTCACATTGCATTAGCCAGAATCAGATGTCCAGTCTGAGCCCCATCGCTGACAGAAGGAATAGAAGGACCAAGATTGGGTTCGAACAACCCCGACTTAATTTTGGAGCCAGAGCAAACCTGGGATTCTGTTCTCTGTGGAAGAAGGGGGATGGCCGTCGGGAAGGAAACCGGCTGTATCTGCCACAGGCATTTCAGTTGCTTCTGAAGTTTTTCACTGTGTAAATAATACTGTCCTGAATATTCTTTTGCATAAGAATTTTTCCACATTTAAAATGATCTCCTTAGTGAGGTGATAGGACACACACACACACACACCACACACACACACACACACACTCCTCAGTGTTCCCTTAAACGCCACGTTTTATCTTGGGAATCGAGGCTGGAGGCACAGGGTCAGAATTGTGTGCATCACGTTGTCCCGTGAGCTGTGCCCTCCTGCCCCCAGGCTAGCTGTCACAGTTTTCTGGTTTAGCAGATCACCTGGAGCGTGTGAGCGGCTGGCCAGGGTTAATATTTTTTGACTGTGTGCCCAGGGACAGACTATTATCAGCTGATAGAGACAATCTGATTACTTCCATATTTTGCCTTTTCTACTTTTGTTTTGGCTTCTCCTTTGAATATTTTTTGAGCTATAGTCTAGTCTACTCAAAACACTCTAGCCAATCCCAACCTCAGAATGTGCAAAACCCAACTTTAACAATTTAGAACAAAACCTTAAGGCAACCAATAGAATCTACTTTTATTAGCCCCTTCTCTGGAAAACTTCCCGTGTGCAATTTGATTAGTGAATGGATTAAGAAACCCACTGTTGTCCACCAGGGCTACCCCAGGAACCATATTTAATGAACCTCAACCATTAGATTCCCAGGAGTGGAGTTTGTTTGTCAAACTGCATAATCACTATTGGGCACCATGTTAGTTAGGATAGGTTTTGCTAGCTGCTATAACAGAATCTCTAAATATAAATGGAAGTTTCTATCTTATGTATATAGGTCTCATCAGGAGTTCTTGGCCAAGCAGTTTTCCAGGCGGTGATTCAGGGACCCAGGCTTCTTCCATCTTGTTGCCCCAGATCCTTTCTATTCAGCCAGTAGATGGGGAAAGAGAAAATGGTATCATGCATGGGAGGCTGCAAGTAGCACTCATCACTTTCACTAGCTTTCTCAAAGCCAAAACTCACTCACATGGCCATACCAACACAAGAGAGGTCAGGGAAGGTGATTTAGCTGTGTACCGAAGAGGAAAGGAATAATCAACCACCTTTGTCAAAGACACCTACCTGTGCTAGGTACTTTCCATACCTTACCTTGAATGTAAATTGGGTAGCAAATTCCTCATTTGACATATGAGAAAACTGAGGCTCAGAGGGGTAAAATTCCCTCCCCAAGGGGATATTGCTAGTAAGTGTCAGAGTGAGAATGTCTCTTTCATACTTGCTTTAGACTTTTACCTTCAATCTCCTTGCAGTCCACCTTTGTATACGCTTTAAAGTAGGGCTCCAGTTTTATTTTTCTCCAGTTTTCCCCACACAATATATTATTGATAAAGTTTTTTTACAACACCTGATATTATGAAAATTTTGTTCAAATGGGTTAGGCCAATTTACATTCCTATTACCAGAGTATCTATTTTACTTCACCTTCTTCCACACTAGGTATTATTATTATTTTTAAAATCAGTGCTATTTGATGGTAGAAAAGTGGTAACTCATTTCTTGAATTGCCAATGAGCTTTCTTTCTTCTTTTTTATCTCCAAATATACTTCTTCATTTGTGAATTATGCATTTGATTATATTTGTTTATTTATCTGGATAGGGTCTGGATAACTTTCCCATCTCTTTCCATACATATATACATCCATATAGTACAAGCTCTTTATTAATAAAGATACAATGCCTTTGCCTGTCATTTTTGCTGCATACATTCTCCCTTCTTTTTTTTATGTACAGATGTGCTAAATTTTTCTGCAGTCAATTCTGTCCATCGCTTTCTTTGTGATCTTTTCTGATGCTTCTAAGTTTAACCAGCCTTTTCTCCCCAGAGGTCTGATAAATATTCAAGTCTTTCCCCCTCAATGGTTTGATTTTTTAAAAAATTCAATTCTTCAGTGCATCTGGAATGCATTTCAGTTTATGGTATGATACAGAAGGGTCTAACTGCAGGTTTATAATTTGCAAGAGGAGGGGGCCTCATTCACACGTCCAAATACCCCTCTCCCTCACCCTGAGCTTCTCTCTTCTCCAGGCCAAACAGAAGCAAAGATGCCATAAGTGACATAAGAGCATACAAGGCTATGATCATTTCCCCCTAATTCAAGAGATTATTGTTGTTGTACATAATTGAGCATTTACTATACAGTCGAGTTCTCTTGCAAAAATTGTGACACTGAAGTTAGTCATCAGACATTCCCATGAGATAGAATTATTACCCTGGTTTTACAGATGAAGAGACCTGAGAATTGAGTAACTTGCCCAAGGTCACACATTAGGGTGACTGTAATTTTTTTCTTCATGAGCCTTACTTCCTCTGGTTCTTATGACCTCACCTTCTGGTTATTAACTTAAAATGCATTTGTTGTCTAGAAATTATGGTAGAATGACTTAAGTGAGTTAGCTTAAAAAAGAAAAAACCTTGAAATGTTCAAGAGTTCCCAGAGTAGAAAAAGATAGGAAAGAGGATCTAGAAACTCCCAAAGAGGTTGACACCATCCCACTGACCAAGAACTATTGTTATCTTGGTAAGCATGACCCAAGAATTCATTTGAGTCTAAAATGGGGTGATTGCCAGAGACTTGGCCTGGAATGGGGATTCTCATTTATTGGCCTTCCTGTTTTAGGAAGATTTTCATTCTTGTGAACTTGGAAGAATCCTCAGTGAAGGGAGGGAAAGAAGGAAGACTGAGCAGAAAGGACGTGGGGGGAATGTGAATAAACACAGAATCGCCACTAAGAGACCTATGGGCTTGTCACATCACCTGTCTGAGCTGCAGTGTCCTGTAAAATGGCACTGATGATGTAACCCCTGCTTCACAGAACTGTCCGTGTGAGGATCGTGTAAACAGAATGCAGGTGTGCCAAGTGCCTAGCCCAGGTCTACAGCTGTCTGGGCATTCTCTCAGGTAATTCTCACAGCAGCCCGATGTGGAGAGTGCAATTATCAGGATATGGTGACATGCTGAAACTAGACAAAACGCATGTTCTAAAGCAGACTAGAAAAGGCTCTTCAATCAGGAAGGAAGGAAGATGCTAGACAAAGAAGAAAGACGATCTATTTTGCATTCAAGGCTTTATGTAACAAGGTGTTTTATTTTAATCCTCTGAACAACTGGATTAAGCTGGGTCAAATTGGTGTTGTGTTCCCTTCTATAGATGTGAAAGAAAGGCTGAGAGACGTGCAGCAAGTAGCTCAAGTTCACATGGGACTCCTTCTGGGCTACAAGGACAGGAGGGATCTCGGGAACATGGGTGGTGAAGCCCACAAAGCAATCCAGACAGCAATGACCAGAGAATGTGTGGGGCCCACACCCTCAGCAAGGACACGTGGAGGGGTCATGACCTTCCAAGCTCCTTGAAGGGGTGGGCGTAGGAGGTGAGGACATGATTCAGATCTTGGAGCAGGGTCAGGGAAATGTCCCTTCCAGGTCAGCGATGCCCTGATTATAGGCACGTGGGCCTCAATTAATAAATAGAACCAATGCTTGGCCAGTTTAGCTTCGCAAGGTGGTAGAAGGCAGGTTTCAAGAACAAAGAACCAGGTCATTCCTCCATAGGCTATAAAAGAACCCTAATTTCATGTTTCTTTAGGTTTAAACGGATTCAAATGTTATTAAAACCTTCAGAATTGGTCGTGGTGGTGGCAGCTGGGGGTGCAGGTAGAAGCCCAGAATGGATATAGAGCAATTCTGGATTCTGGGACAGCTCTACTGCCAAGAATATCTCCCTGCCTGCCTGGAACAGTTGTAAATGCAAGGGAGTATTTCATGGTTTGTCTGTTTGTTTGCCAATTTCAAAGAAATCTCGATGTAGAAAGTTTGAAAAACACATAGAAGTATAAAGAAGTAAGGAAAAATCACCCATAATCTTATCAGCCAGTAATAATCACTTTACGATGTGATATTTTCCTCTAGAGTTTCTTTCTGGGCTTTTAGTTTTTAAATAAATGTAATACCTGGCTCCAGACCTATCTTCTTCCCAGACTGGATGAGAATGAGGCCCATTACATCTTGCAAATAGACACATTTCTAATTATAAAATGCAATATGCTCATTAGAGAAAATCCAAAAATTTCCAAAAACGAATGAAGAAAATTAAAACCCCACCACATAGAGAATTAACATGGGGTGAATGTCCTTCCTATCTTCTTCTTCGCATTTCTTTAAGTATTATATATATATATTTAACGTAATTTTGCATTCTACTTTTTTTCTTAACAGTCTATCAAAAGCCTTTCTCACTTATTGCACATTCTCCATAAACATTTATCTTTCAAAGCTACATAATATTCCTTGGTGTGGCTATCACATAACTTATTTAACTGTTTCATGGTATGACCAACATTTGATTCTCTGTGATACTTTTTGAAAATCTTTGCCCACAGCTCTTTATTTCTTTAGGACTGAGTCCTTCAAGATGAATTACTGGTGAAAGAGTATGAATCTTATAATGCATACTGCCACGCTTCTTTGGAAAGTTCACAGCTAGAGCCCGCGTAAGGACTACCCCGCTCACTATACCCCTGACAGCTCTGCCAATTTTACTTTGTAAAAATCTGTGCCAATTGAATGAGTGAAGTATTATTACTGAGTTAGGATCCAAAATAGCTAGTGCCGTTACTAGGCATGGTGGTGCAGCATTAACTCTTGACTCAGTTTCCCCAGTCTTATCCTGACAGGTGTTCCTTTAATTTGGAGGATGATTTCAAGTTCTCAAATTGGAAATACTGGTTAAAGTTCTAATTTCAGTTCTTCAAACCTCTGTGTTCTCATCTGTAGAACAAGAATAATATGTAGCTTAGAGAATCGTTGTGATGAGTAAAAAAAAGCAACAGCAACAACAAAAGCATGGAACTCACTTAGCACCATGTGTGGCGCAGAGCAGATGCCCCGTGAACACGGGTTATTACTTTCTTTCCTCTCCCCTATATCTTCACTTTGGAGCCATTTGAAAAGTCAGGAAAAGTAGCATCAAAAAACACCAGATTTCTAATTGAGGAAGCCAAAGCTCAGAGAAGCTAGTAACTTGTCTGAAGTCAAGATGGCTAGTAAATGACAGAGAGAAGTCCACACCACAGTCTCAAAGAGGGGTTTTCTGGGGGCAGCTGCAGGGCTGACTGTGGTCTACGCATCTGTTTTAATTGTCCCACGTAGCCAAAGTACGAAAATAGGATACGATCAAATAAAGCCAATACTTAAAATGAGATTTTCACACCCATATATGATTTCTGCTCTTGTCTGCGCAATCACGAGGTCTGGTGAGAGGAGGGCGGAGTTGAGCGGTGGCTGACCGCTTTGTCAGGTCACGGCCCGCCATTCCACCAGCTTTACACACCGGATCTGCACAGGTTGCCAGCTGCCGCCTGGATCCCGCTGCACTGGAGTTTGTGACCCCTGCCCTGACCCACGCTGACATCGGATCCGGGTTTCTGGCTAACCTGGGCGGTGTGCGCGTCGGTGACGGCCCGCCTCGGCCGAGGATTGCCCACGAGCGGTCCTGCTGTATGTAGTCCAGGAATGTGAACATACGTTGTCCTCCGCCCAGCCACATTCATGCGGGGTGAGCTCAGCCTGGCCCGCTGCCTCCTTCCCCCAATCTCTCCAATTAAAAACATATTACCTTCCCGCTCCGCCCGGAGCAGCCCTGGGCCGCAGCTTTATTTTATAAACACATTTAGACAAGTTCAAAAAGGAATGATTCATGCTGGACCTGAGCGCTCCTAACTGAGCACCGTGGAGCATTTTCACAGGGAAAGCATCCTGAGTGGGTCCAGGCCTGGCCCTCGGGGGGTATCATCTCTCTGGCTCCAAGGCTCGAGATTACCTGTTCGCAGCTGGAAGGACTTACCCGCAAGGCAACCTTTCGGCACCCCCCGGCCAGGGTCTGTGCCCAGACCCTGCCGCCACGGGCTCCTGGAAGCCAAGGATGCAGGCCCAGCCCCTCCCCCACCAGGAGGCGTCCCAGATCCCCCACTCTCTCCCCCTTCCAAGCCTCCTCCTTTCCTCCTTTCTCTTTTGTGACTCTGTCCCCCAGCAGGCTTCCAGGCTCACCTTCCCACCTTGCATTTCAATTCCCTCCTTCCCCAGAGGGTCTTTCATGCTTCTCCCCACAATGCCTGGCTCAGTGCCCTGCACAGGGAGGGCCACAAGGCAGGTGCCAGACTAGTAACCAGTACCAATCATGATAAGGCTGCTGAGTGGAGAGCATTGATTGGGTACCAGGCACTTACTTAATCATTTACATATATTCTTCCATTGAATTCTCACCAGAACTCAATGAAGTAGGTGGTGTTGGTTATAAACCCATGGTCACAGATGAGGAAATTGAGGATTAGGTTTCCACTGAAATCTACTCATGGGGCTCGGTCTCAGTTGTCAGAAATGGAAGGGCCATCATTTGGTCTTGTCACCTGATTTTACAGATAGAGAAACTGAGGCTCAGAAGGAAGAGGAACTTCCCCAAGATGGTACAAGGATGGAGCAACCTTAGCAAGAGGCCCAGCTGGCCGACCCTTTGTTGCGCCATTCCATGCCAGCCCTGGGCTTCAGGACTGACATGTAGTAGGAGTTGGGTGAAATTTCGTGAATGAATGAATGAGTGTTTTTATGGAAATCTCTGCTTCTGGGATCCTAATTACTGTGACAATTTCTTACTCATATCTGAATCCCCAGGGCCCAGCTGCAGACCCACAAAGAAGCTCCTTTTTCAGTACTTGTTCAAGGAATCAGCCTCTCATTGTGCCTTTAGCCACTGCAGCTTAACCCCTAATTCTTCTTTCATGGTTGCTGGGTTTTCAGTTTGCTCTTCTCGACCAGAGGGTAAGGACTGGATCTCCTCCCTCTGCATGCCAACAGACTTGACTACACGGATGTGATTTCCGTTTTCGTCCAGTCTCCTAGATATTTCGGCCCATTTCATTGCATCTTGATTCCTGTACATGAGAGTCTGGTTCATGGGCAATTTGATAGTATAATGAATGAGTTAATTTGTTGTTGCTGCTGTTGTTGTTGTTGTATGTAGCTTTTTTGTTTTTTTCAATTGGGAAGGATACTCGAAGGGTCTCATAGAAGTCAGAGAGGTTTGAAGTAATGAGTTCCAGGAAGGGAGGGCCCGACAGCCATGGGCCTTCCGCGTTTGGCGTTCACAGGAACTTCTCCTCATAGCATTGCCCTTTCTGTGACTTAGCTCCAACAGCTGCCAGCCTCTGAACTTCCCAAACTACCAGTTCAGTTCCAAATGTGGAATTCACAGGGTACAGTTGGATTTGACCTTGTGGAGGTCACTTGCTCATCCTGTACCAAATAGCAGGGTCTGGAGCTATGGCCACATGGTACTAATATAGCAACTCTGATCAGAGCCATGGGATGAGGGATGAGGCCCGGATGATGGTTCCGAGAAGACACTGACGAAGAAGCAAACCACGGGGCGGGGGCGGAGGGGTGTCAGGAGCGCCCCTGATGTCTGGTAATGAAAGGGCCTTCACTGGGAAGGTCAAGTTTCCTTGTCTTCAAGGGCATCCACTTGGTTTAGAGGAATCAACAGAGGTTTAGGAGTAAGACTTGGACGTCAGTCCTTGTTCCACCACTTCTAATCGTGTGACCTTGAACATATCACTGCCCGCTCCGAGCCTCAGTTTCCTAATGTGCAGTACCCTTGGGAGGATGAGGTGAGAATTGAATGCATCCAACACTTGAGGTGACTGAAGCATAGTAAGTGCTCATAAAGCAAGTTCATCTCCTTCCTCCAGAATTGTGTGTTTACGGCAGTGAGACAGGATTGGCATCTTAAACGATTAGGCATTAAGACTCTCAAATTCAAATGCCTTCAGAAGCCTGACAGTGACATAAATGAGTTAAGAAGGTCCAGGGTCAGGACAGGCAGAGCAAGGGAACCGACACTCGAGGTAGCAGGGAGGGGTGCAGACTGAGCTGTGTCAGACAGCGCCTGCCTCCCAGAGGGTGAAGCCACTAGACGTCCAGCCATGGGCTATGAGGTCAGAATGTGCAGCCCGTGTTGCCAGCTCTTCGGGGTTTCAAGGGAAAGTTAGAAACCCAGATTTTCCCATGAAATTTTCTAAGTTTTAAATATCGGCAATTAACTCAAAATGTCTAAGTTAATAACATCAAGGGAATGAGAAGACTGACTGAACCAGATGCCACAGACTGGAAAAATATTTGCAAAAGACATCTCTGATAAAGAACTCATACTTCAACAATAAGAAACTGAACAACCCAAATGAAAAATGGAGAAAGAGCTGAGCAGACCCCTGACCAAAGATGACGCACAGATGGCAAATATGCACGTGAAAAGATGCTCCACATCGTATGTCATTAGGGAATTGCAAATTAAAACAACAATGAGATACTACTAAACATCTATTAGAATGCCTAAAATCGAAAACACTGACAGCACCGAATGCTGGCGAGGATGTGGAGCAGGAACTCTCATTCATTGCTGGTGGGGATGCAGAATGGTACAGCCACTCTGGAGAAAAAGTTTGGCAGTTCCTTACAAACCTAAAAATACTCTTACCATATAATCCAGCAATCGAGCTCCTCGGTAATTATCCAAATGAGGTCAAGACTTACATCCCCACAAAAACCTGCACACAGATGTTTACAGCAGCTCTGCTCATAATTGCCCAAACTTGGAAGCATCCAAGATGTCCTTCAGTAGGTGATGGATAAAGAAACTGTGGTCCATCCAGACAATGGAATGTCATCCAGCACTAAAAAGATATGAGCTGTCAAGCCATAAAAAGATATGGAGGAAATTTAAATGAATATTACTAAGTGAAAGAAGCCAATCTGAAAAGCCACATACTATATAATTCCAACTATATGACATTCTGGAAAAGGCAAAACTACGGAGACGGTAAAATGATCAGTAGTTGCCAGGGGCCAGAGGGAGGGAAGGGACGAATAGGTAAGACACAGAGGATTTTTAGGGCAGTGAATCTATTCAGCATGATAGTGATTCTGTAGTCTATAATGGTGGATGTAGGTCATCATACATCTGTCAAAAGCTATAGAATGTGCAACACCAAGGATGACCCGTTAGTGTAAACTATGGACTCTGGGTAATGATGATGTGTCCATGCTGGTTCATCGATTGTAGCAAAAGTCCCATTCTGGTTGGGGATGTCAAAGGTGGGGGAGTTTGTACCGTGTTTCCCCGAAAATAAGACCTCGCCAGACAATCAGCTCTAATGCGTCTTTTGGAGCAAAAATTAATATAAGACCCAGTATTACATTATATTATATTATATCCAGTATTCTATTCTATTATTATATTATATTATGTCATGTTATGTTATGTTATGTTATGTTATATTATATTATAGACCCAGTCTTATATTATAGTAAAATAAGACCGGGTCTTATATTAATTTTTGCCCCAAAAGATGCATTAGAGCTGATTGTCCAGCTAGGTCTTATTTTTGGGGAAACAGGGCATGTGTGTGAAGGGAGAGCATGTATGGGAAATCTCTGTATTTTTTGCTGTGAACCTAAAACTGCTCTAAAAAAATAAAGTCTATTAATTAAAAACATGAATAACAACCTGTCTGTGGCCTGGATTTGGCCTGAGGGCCCATGGGCACCAGCATGTAACCCTGAGAACTTGAACCCACCATCGTAAACCCAAGCGCCACTTGGCTACCAGACTTCATCTTTCCAGCAAGAGCACACATTAGGCAAGAATGTTCTCACACTCCCAGGTTGTACTCACCTTCAGAGATGCCTGTACCTGCCCCTCAGATGGACACAAAATAACAAAAGTGGTGGCAAGGAGGTGAAACAGTTCTAGGCCACAGCCGAGGCACCCTGCCTTAGGTTAAGTGGCTAGTTCAGGACCTCATCACTGCCTTCTTGAACCCTGGAGTGTCTAGGCTTGAATGTTTGCAATAATCAAAGAAGTCACCGAATTCTAAGGTGAGACAGGGATGCGTTAGGACAATCCGGCTCAGTTCTAGGTATGGAGACGGGGGGCCTGGTCCTGCTGCCTGGAGCCTACGGAGAGAGTGGCTGGAAGGTTTTACAGGAACCTGAACAAAAACCAACAAATCCCCTCCCCTAAAGCCTGTGTTCCTTCTGCCTTGGTCTCAGAATCACACCAGCACACAACTTCAGCCAGGTGTTAAGGTCAACATCAGTAGTCACCAATTGTGTGGATAGCACGCACCCGAGAGGGTGTGATGAAAATGGTACTCGACCTCCATGATCTCTCTTTCCCCAACCCACAACTCCAGTCTAATCATAAAAATAGCAGACAACTTCGAATAGAAGGGCATCCTAGAAATACCTGACCAGGAGTCATCAAAACTGTCAAGGTCACCCTAAACAAGGAAAGTCAGAAACTGTCACAGCCAGAGCAGCCTGACGAGACATGATGACTAAATGTTATGTGCTATCCTGGATAGGATCCTGGAACAGAAAAGGGCATTCGGTAAACACTAAGGAGCTCTGAATAAACTATGGACTTTAGTTAATAATGACGTACTGGTTTTGGTTCATCAAGTGTAACAAAAGTACCACACTGATATAAGAAGGTATAGGAGAAACCGCAGGTGGGAGAGGGTGGTAGAGACATCTTTGTACTATTTGCTCAGTTTTCTGTAAATCTAAAACTGTTCCAAAAACAATAAAGATTATTAATTAAATAAAGTCTATTAATTTAAAATAATCATACACATACATAAACACTTTGAGTTTGATAGCTTGGGTTAGCATGCTGGCTTTAGTACAAGTTTTGGCTGTGTGACCTTGGGCAAATTATTTTAACTCCTTTAGCCTCTTTCATTGTTTTCAGTAGAGAGCTAAGGATACTTTTCAACTCACTGGGTTGTTGGAAAGCAAAAGAATACACTGCCCACGAAGTGCCTGACACAACACCTGGCACATGTATGGCGCTCATTAAATGATACTATTAGAGTCATATATTCACATATACATGTATTGGGAGTTATTATGGTGTTGTTTTTTTTATTATTCTATGTTGTTATTTTTTAAAGCAAAAACTGTCATTTAAAAATCGTCAGCCAGTTCTGTTGTTAGCAGTCTTGTGTTCAAGCCAAAAGCACTTGAATTGTCTTCCTAATTCTGTGGATGCCAGATAGACGCTCATTGTTGGGGGTTGAGTTTGGGTTTTGGTGGGCGGGCGGGTAGCTATTCATCTTCTTCAGAGCCTGGGCCTTGGCTTTTTAGAGGAGAGCGTTTCCTCCCAGCTACCCCTTCTTCCATGTGGGCCGGGATCACTGGGAGGGAGGTAAGCCTATCTGCACACAGGCCAAGAGGACTTCTGGAAGAAAGGGGAGTGAGATCCCAATACTCACCTTTGAGGTTCAAAGCTCTGAGAAGGCCTGTGATGGCAGAGGGTGCTTGACCAGAGCTCTCCATCCAGAAAGGAGGTCTGGCCTGGGAACCGGGGTGGGTTAGGGTGGCCAGGGTACCAATTCTGGGCACAGCCTCTTCTGGTCCAGCCACTGGCATCACCTCCTTTGGTGTGGACACCCATAGTGGAGTATATCACCAGAAAAATAGGACTTCCTGTCCCTATCCCACACTGAGAAATGCTGACATGAGGGGCCTAAGCTACTGAAACCATCAATGCAGACAAAACCGGACACACTCCTGGTTTCCTGGGTGGTGGGTGGTAGCTCCTGCCATGCTGGGTGGGTTGGGGGACTTTGCCTCAGAGCCGTGGTCTCTTTATTTCTGCGGAAACACCATGTGGTGACAGCTGCAGCCAAAGGCATGGTCAGGTTTCCCTGTTTCCTCTTCTAGAAGATAGTAACTAGGTGTTATCTCCCGGACCACTTTATCATCATAGAAGGGCCACTGGGGAGAGATAACTTCTCAATAAGCAGAAGGTGTTATAATTGGGCCATTAGGAGAACTGTGACCTCATTTTGTGCCTTGAGTTGGAGAAGTGGACATATTGGTTACCTGCACAAATGTCCATACACACAGACACTTTGAAACACATTTATAAATATGCACGTGTGCATGCACTTACACACACACACACACACACACACACATGCTGCGGATTGTCTTGGCAAGACAAGTTCTTGCCTTTTTTGCACTCAGCTTTTCTTCCCAAGTCTTGGATTCTTGGAAAGGGGCTGCAGCCAGGGGGTGGGGGATGGGGAAGGAACAGGGGAGTGGCAGGCCATGTGGAGAGAAGCTAATTTGTTTCTTCAGTCGACAGATGGGGTGAGGACAAATTACACAGTGGGTATTAAAACTCCTTTTTAAATTCAACAATATTTGCAAACTGATCTGAGCCCCCCAGAAGCAATAAGAGAAAGCGTACAATCTGAGACCCAATTCCAATCTTTCTCAAAGGTGGGGCTATTTAAAAATCTTTAAAGCATGCCTTGCCTGGAGTGCAAAGCTCCCCAAGGAAATATTGGCCACAACCTGATTAGGGCCACTAGGAAAAAATAAGTACAATCATGGTTATACAGAGAGCTTTTGTTTTGTTTTTTGCCACAGATAGATATGAGACTTTTTGGATATTCATTTGGAAATGACTGAGTCTAATGCTTATAAAAGCAACAGCTATTGGATGTTGTGGTGTTTTTTCTTTTGCCATTGTAAAAACTGTATATATTTGATGTAGAAAACTTAGAAAGTGTAAAGAGTAAAAATTCCTCAGCCCAGAGATAACCAATGTTATTGTAAATAAATGTTTATAAATATTGCTAACATTGAGTGTATATACACCCAATATATCGATAGCTACATGTAGCTATCGATATAGCTATCTACTCGTGTCCACTTGCAAATATTATTTTATGACCTGCTTTTACATTTAACAATAGATGCTAAGCATTTGCTCATGGCTTGTAATATCCTTTCAAGTCACCAAGATGACCATCTCTGCAGACACAAGCACACATAGCTTCGCAAAATTTGAGAATACTTAGGAAAGAGAACCAACTGGCTGCCCCACCCCCAACCTCATCTAACCCCCCACCGCCGCCCCCGTTCCAGAGAAGAGCGGGCTGCCTCCGTGAACTTGGATGTTCAGCATCCTCAGAACATGTGTGCACATCTGGAGGAATGGTTACGAAGATTAATGTCATGCTCAGTGTCAGAACTCCCCCTGACATTTCCTCAGTTTATCCAAACAATTTAGAGGAGCCCTCCGGGGTTAGGAACCACACTCTGCAGTGCCAGGCCGACACTTAACCTCTTGAATTCCCATTTCCCTGGAGACACACGTGCAAGTTTTATTCTTTAATTGCTAAAACAATGAGGCCGTGTACAAAACCAATACAGCAAGAGCTGAAAGAGTTTAAAGCAAGAATGCAGAAAAGGAAAATCTGGACACACTGGGCTGATGGGAATTATAATATCTTTAAGTAGGGTTTGAGAGCCAGTAGACATAAAAAGTAATGATAAAGAAATTAGTGTCTTTGAAACCATTATGTGTGTTGAACAGAATCTTGAACCAAATGAAGTACTTTCAGTGTGACTCAGAGAATATTTGGTTATCTTTTCCTCCTACTATCTGAGACTTAATTTGGTTTCAAACCAGTTAACTGTTATTTTAAAATTATTTCTCTTTGTGGATAATGGATGTCATGTAACTAATGTATCTTCCATATTGCTTTGGCTGCCAGGGGGCTCAGGAACTCCAATTACTGGATAGATCTTGTATATCTGTGACATACTATTCCCTCTGGTTTTGATTCCCCCCCCGCCCCGATCCTGGTTTTTATCTACTTAGATTTTTGTTTTATTGCATGTATTTCTTGTAAGCCACCTCAATCTTTTTGTGGATAGATTTGTAGATCAAAACAACTTGGATTTGTGGTTCAGTTTAAGAAGAAATGAACATTTTGGTTTGGTTTTGGAGTTCAGCAAATTAGTGTGATTAGCTCTGATTTGAGGTTTACAGTTCTATTATGTTAAAGTCCTTGGTATTTAATACATCAAAGGGCCTGAGAGCTTGCACTTAACCTCCTGCGTGTTAACACTACACAGTGCATTGCATGTCTGTTTCCAATGATGCCGGGTACGAAGCTCTTCGAGATTCTATCTTGAAATCTTGCTCACCCTTTAGGCATGATGGGATGGGTGTATGAGCACCAACTTTCAACACAGATGCAATGAAGGGTTTAGAAAGCAAGTGACCCCACTCATTCCAACATTGCCCTGCATTTTTGCTTTTAAAGAGATGAAGGGCCTTGTCTTCTGTGTACAAGAGGGTACACGTCCTCCATTGCTCTGTGTTCTACTTCTTAGGATAGCCATTCCAGCCTCATCCACCAGGAAGACACTGAGAGGGTCTTGCATCCTGCACATGTGCACCTTTTCAGGGTTAGGAAGCTTCCCACCAGGAAGTGGAGAAATTCTGGCACAAGGAGGGAGCAGAGTCTCCCCAAGGAAGAGGAAAGATCAGAAGGGTGGCTAGGCCTGGATTACAGAGTTCTGACTCTTCACCGGCCCTGGTGGGTCCTCAGGGTGTCCCTGCAGATTCCATCAGACCACTAGTTTGGGCTGAAGTCTAGACAGAGGATATTTGTGGTGGTAGAACCAGGCACCCTGGGTTCTGGGTGCTGCTGAAAAACTCACTCTTCATCAGACCTTGGCAAACTTCATCGTCTCTGTGTCCCCACTTCTCCAGGCTCAATGGAGGGGAGGAGGACTGAGAGAAGGGAACCTATACATCTTGAACCTCCTTTAATTTTCAAAGACCATGGTTGTCATTTCCCCGCTTCATCATCTGTTAGCTGCATGACCTTGAGCAAGTGACTTCATCTCTCTGAGCCTCCGATTCCTCATCTGAAAGCGGAAATGACCCATTTTCCATGGAGCTAATGAAGCTTAAGTTTCAGGATCCCTCCCTTTGCAGAGGTTTCCTCTAAAGCCTGGGAAAGAAGGAGCCCTGGCAATGTGTTTACATGTTTTGGTAAAATTTGAAAAGTAAGATAGTCTAGTCACAATTGGTTAAGGACTACTGTCTCTTTCCACTGATATCCTCTCTGTCACCCTTTGCCATAGGCATCTTGGGGATCAAGCTCAGGTGAAGATGAATTGGGCTGCATTTGTCCTGTGCCGAGTGGAATATATTTATGTGGTTACCTTTTAAGGGGAGGAATGGCCTCCCAAAACACTCCTACCTCCCCTGGAATACTCCTATCTCCCAAAACGGGAGTGTTGGTGTGTAGGTGCCAGGAGCCATCCCAAACTATGAAAGTTTCCTAGAGTGCTTTGCAGCAGAAGTATGTGAGTAGTGGAAGAGAAAGTTTGACACATCTGGAGCCAGAAACTAGTCTGTGGAAAATACTTCCAATCATCAGCCACGTAAAATTATAAGCAGCAGATTTGGTTTTTATAGATACCTAATTAAAATAGAAATTCTCTCTTCTCAGAAATATGCCTAGTAATGCAGCCTATATGATTGTAAACTTGCTATTCCTTTTCTTTTTTCAGTGGGAACCATGTGAAACATCATTTATTAAATTTGTTTGTAGAGCAGAAACCTCTAGAACTACAAACAGCTGGTATAATCTTATGTGAATTTGCATGTTTTGCATTTCAGCTCTCAATAAAGAAATAAATTTTGCCCAGCCATACTAGAGGAAAGACTGAATTACATTTCTATTCTCTCCATAGGAAATAATATTACATCGTGTCATATGAAAAAAATGATCAAATATGCAGCCAAAAATGTGGGGAGAAAAGTATTATTAAAAAAAAGTATTATAAAAAAAGTAAGAGGCAGTAATTTAATTAAAATATTATGTACATATTTCTAACTTTCGTGATCTTTGTGGTATCTGTCAGCTTTTTTTAAAACATAATAATAGCTGTCATTTTTTGAAGACATGTTATAAATTCCTTACATGTATTATATCTCTTAATCCTTACACAAACCCCAAAATTATTTTTTTTAATTTTTATGAAATTTATTGGGGTGACTTTGGTTAGTAAAATTATGTAAGTTTCAAGTGTACAATTCTATAATATACCATCTATATATGTGTGTCCATCAGCTTTTAAAAGTATGTGTGTGGTTACTTTTCTGACACTAAAAAAATATTCCCTTTTGAACCTCATTTTTATTTGTAATTTTGTAAGCTTCAGTCCCTCTAAATCTGGATCCTCTTCTGAAAATTGGCAGAGTTACATCTACATTGCAAGCAGATGGGAAATGTTCTTGGGATATGTGTATAAATGGCTCCCCTGGTCCAGGACCCGGCTGTTTAGAGATGGCAGGTATTATTGTGATTACTTTCACAGGAGATATCGCAGGGAAGTTTCATGTTGTTGTTGTTGTTGTTTGTCTGCCTTATTTTATTTTATTTTTGTTAAGAGCTTGGGAAAACCCGTCAGTATGTACAGTGTTTTAACTAGAGGGAACTCGTTTCATTGCAGTCTAAGAGCAGCACACTTACCTGGGAAGTATCTAACCTCAGTGCTTGGCTGCCCTAGGCAACGATAGTTTTGTTCCTCAGTCATCCTCCTTTCTTCTTTTGAGAAACAGTCCTTTCTTCACATGAGCCTTGTGGTTCCAGCAGAGTGGTCCGTATTCTCCAGGAATATTCCTACCTAGCTATAGTGATTGACCCAAACTGAACTAATCACTGCTCTTTCTTGAGATTTTTGACCTGGGGACCAGAGAGAGTAAGTCTGAGTCCTTCCTTGGTAGAAAATCTTGGAGCTGTGCTCCTGACAGTTGCAGGTGACCATGTTCCCAGCCACAACCTATCTGAGACAGTAAGATCAGAAAGCAGGGAGTGGTGGGGTGGGGAAAGGGGCGTGCCAGGTGAAGAAGCAAGTGTTCAACGCCCTGCATCTTTGTGGTCCCTGATGCCCCGTTGAACTCCTACCGTGCCACAGTAATATTATTCATCTAATCATCCTCCATTTTTTTCCCCTAAGCTAGTTTGAACTGGCTTTCAGATAGGACTCATGTCAATCTATACCTAGGAGTAAAAGTGAGCTGGAAATAGGCCAGGCCTTTCAAAGATTAAAACTCAGCCTTGAATCATCTCTATCTCTGATTACATTGGAGTGAACTTCTACTATAATAGCTTGCCAGAAGCTAAAGAAAATTCTCTCAGGAGGACAATAACATCATCTGGAGCCTCTGTGTCTTTTTTAATACAAAATTTACCATAGTCAATCAAAATTCATCAGGCATACCAAGAACAGGACCATTAGAAAGAATATATACTAGAAACAGATCCACAAGTGATCCAGATATTAGAATTATCAGATACGGTCTTTAAAAACTGATATCAATATATGCAAGAAAATAAATGACAAGGTGAAAATTTTTATCACAGAACTAGAATCTTTAAAACAAAGAATCAAGTGAAAATTCTAGAAATCAAAAATATACAATAATTGAAATTGAGAATATAAGGGATGGTTTTGACAACAGATTTGACACAGCTGAAGAAAAATTTAGTGACCTGAAAGATAGGTTCATAGAAAATACCCAGGAATCATGAAAATCAAAAGAAAAGAAATACAGAAAAGAACATAAAACATATATTAAAATAGTAAAAAGTTTTCACCTACATATAATTGGAGAACTAGGAGGGCAGGAGGGAGAGTAGGAGAAATAATCTTTAGGGAGATAATAACTGAACATTTTTAAAAAACTGATTAAAATGTCAAACCACAAATTCAAGAATCTCTATGATCCCCAAGAAGGATAAATACACACACAAAAAAAAATATCTCGATACATCACAGTAAAACTCTTGAAAGCTAAAAACAAGAAATTTTAAAAGTAGGCAGAATGAAAACTGACACTTTCCCATCAAAGAAGCAAATGAAGACTGAAACTGAAATGATGTAAACCAGAAGACAATGGAATATCATATTCAGAGTGCTGGAAGAAAATTATTGCCAGCATAGTATTCATACCCAGTGACTAGATCCTTCAGAAATGAAGCCGAAAGACAGAATTTGCTGTCGGAAGACTTGCACTAAAAGAAATACTAAAAGGAGCTTTTACAAGGAAAAGAAATATCATCCCAGAAAGATGCACAGAAATGCAGGAGAGATTGACAAGCAAAGGAAGGAATAAATATGTAGGTAAATCTAGATGAAGTTTGTATAAAATGATGACAATAATGATGTCTTATTTAAAATATATGTAAAATCAAAATGTTTGACAGCAATAGCATATAAATTCAAAAAGGATAAAATTAGATTTAATTTGATTAAAATAAATTAAAATTAAAATGTTTTTATTTTATTTTTCATAAATGGTAAAAATACTAACTTATATTAGGCTTTAATTAAGTCAAGAATGCCTATTGTAATTGCTAAGAAAACTCCTAAAAGAATAGTATAAGAATGTAAACTAACAAAATAACAGCATAAAAATTAAATAGTAATAATAATAATAAAAGATTAATGAGAAAAAACAACAGGTCAAGAGAGAAGACCATAGAACAGATGGGACAAATGGAAAGCAAATAATATGATAGTACATCCAAACCCAAATTTATTGGCAATTACATTAAATGTGAATGAACTAAATATTCCAATTAAAAGACTACAATTGTCAAGCTAGGATTAAAAATAAAGCAACTGTATGTTGCTTACAAGAGACATGTCTTAAATATAAGAACCCAGAAAGGTCGATTGAATAAAAGGATAGAAAGAGACAGACCATGCAAATGTTGCTAAGCTATGTTATCAACAAAGGAGACTGTAAGATGGGAATATTACCAGAGATTCTTTATCATGATGATAAAATGCATCATTCCACTACAGGACACAATAATTTTAAATATGCAAGCACCTACTAACAAAACTTCAAAAACGAAGGAAAAACCGATCCAACCAAAAGGAGAAAGAGACAAATTTGAAAGCCCAGTGGGAGATCTTAACACAAATTGCTCAGTAACTGATAGAACAAGCAGCCAAAAATCAGTGAAGGTAGAGATCTGAATAACACGATTACCAAACATGACCTATCTGATATGTGTAGAACGCTGCACCCAACCATTGCAGGAAACGTGTTAATGTTCCTGTCTTACATTTGCTTGGCTCTGGTGTTTGTTTGTTTGCTTGTTATCATTGTTTGTTTTTCTTCTTTTTATTAGTTTCAGGTGTACAAAACAATGTACCAGTTAGACATTTACACCCCTCACAAAGTGAAAATGCCCCTCCCCAATTTACTAGCCTCCTGACATCGTATATAGCTGTTACAATCCATTGACTCTATTCCCCACGCTGTACTCTACATCCCATGACTCTCTATATATTTAATTATAGTTGATATTCAATATTATTCAGCTTCAGCTTCAGGTGTACAGCACAGTGGTCAGGCATCTACACCGTCCCTGAAGTGGTCTCCCTAATAAGACAAGTGCTCATCTGACACCCTACAAAATCTTTACAACATTATTGATTATATTCCTCAAACTATCTTTCATATCCATGTGGCAATATTGTGACTACTAATTTGTACTTTCTAATCCCTTCACCTTCTTCCCCATCCCCACCCTCCTGCCATCTAGTAACTATCAGTTTTTTCTTTATATCTCTGAGTCTATTTCTGTTTAGTTTGTTCATTTATTCTGTTCTTTAGATTCCACATATAAGTGAGATCATATGGTATTTATCTTTCTCCGACTGACTTATTTCACTTAGCATAATGTTCTCTAGGTCCATCCATATCGTTGCAAATGGTAAGATTTCATCCTTTTTTATGGCCGAGTAATACTCCATTGTATAAATATACCACGGTTTCTTTATCCAGTCGTCTACCGTTGTTTCCATGTCTCAGATATCGTGAATAGTGCTGCAATAAACATAGGGGTGCATGTATTTTTTTGAATTAATATTTTGGATTTCTCTGGATAGATACCTAAGAGTGGAATTGCTGGGTCATAAGGTATTCTTATTTTCAATTTTTTGAGATACCTCCATACTGTTTTCACAGTGGCTGCACCAATCTGCAATACCACCAACAGTGCACCAGGGTTCCCTTTTGTCCATATCCTCGCCAGCACTTGTTGTTTGTTGATTTATTGTTGATGGACATTCTGACTGGAGTGAAGTGGTATCTCATTGTGGTTTTTATTTGCATTTCTCTAATGATTAGTGATGTTGAGCATTTTTCATATATCTGTTGGCCATCTGTACATCCTCTTTGGAGAAATGTCTCTTCATGTCTTCTGCCCATTTTTTAATTGGGTTGTTTGTTTTTTTGGTGTTGAGTTATATGAGTTTTTTAAAATAAATTTTGGATATTAACCCCTTGTCAGATGTATCATTGGCAAATATCTTCTCCCATTCAGTAGGATGCTTTTTAGTTTTATTGATGGTTTCCTTTGCTGTGAAAAAACTTTTTGGTTTGATGTAATCCCATATGTTTATTTTTTCTTTTCCTTCCCTTACCCGAGGGGATATATCAGTAAAAATATAACTAAGGATAATATCTACAAATTTACTTCTGATATTTTCTTCCTGGAGCTCTTGGCTCTGATTTCCTTGGTTGGTTTTATTCTTTTTTGCTGTTTGTACTTCCCCTAGTTGCCTCAAATCTTTTTGAATGGAGGAAGACTAACAGTAAAGAACTGAAAAACAAACAGATAATAATTGGAAGGGGGAGCTGTGAGTTTGGGAGACCGAAAACCTAGGGTTTTTTTCTGGCCCTGTCACTCTTCGCTGTGTAAACTTGGACTATGATTCATATCAGAAATTACAGAAAACAATAGCAGCTTTACAGGGTCCTGGTGAGAATCATAAAATAGTGCATGGCCAGTGTCTGCCTGGAGTGAGCATGCCATCCGTTGTAGCTGTCACTGCTGTTATTTTTGTTATCATTACATTTGAAGAGAGGGGGTCTTTTAACTGATGAGAAGCTGAACCTGAAGCCATCTGCTGAGCCAGCGCTTTTGCCTGCACGTGTCTGAAGAACAAGAAAGAAAAATGGATCAAGCTGGCATTTTCTCAGGCTCAGCTCAGTGAAAAGCTGTAAAAACAGCCTGCATGTGCCCCTGGGTGGGGCAGGGAGGCAGCCAAGACAGTACCCCGGGCAGAGGGCAGGAGAAGGAAGAATGGAGCTCCACTGGGGACAAGGCTCCCCTGCCAACAGATCCTGGCAGTCTGTCCTTAACTAAGGCCCTTTGGGCTGGGGCCAGGGAGATCTGCCTTTCTAATCGCACCAAGGAAGCTTCAGGCCATCCCCACACTGGGTGGGAGAGGGGTCCTAATTGGCATCCTCTGAAGTATTGGGGATAATGTCAGGCATTTCAGCTCCATTTCCTCTGAATTCTCAGTCTGCCAGGTAGAAGCAGAGGCTCTGAGAAACTCCTAGCCTTGCTCAAGGTCATACTGTTGAACGATGACAGTACTGAGATTCAACTCTTTATGTGTCTCACCCTAAGACAATTCCACTGATCATTTCACTCATATACTATGCATCACACTGTCATTCTTACATAAGACAGGAGTCTGCTATATTCTTTTAAAAGCATATCACATCCAGCCCTTTGCTTGGAAAACTTCTATTCATCCTTCAAAACCCTAGGCCAATGGGAAGACTCTATGCAGTCTTTCCTGGTGCTCCAACTCCACCATCTCTCCATGATGACAGTCACCTCTGTGCCAGCATCTACTTCTATTATTGCCCTTTTCATGCTGTTCTAGAATCATCAACTTACACATCTGTCTCCCTCGTCAGTCTGGAGGTTTCTCATTTGTCTTATTGTATCTGGATCTATATAGATCCAGCCCTGGGCTGAGCCCAGAGTACTGATGGCATAAATAAGCACATAGACAAGGGAATGAAAAAAAAGAGAGAGAGAGAAATGAATTTTATTCAGCAAAGATTTATCTAGTCCCTTCTAGCTAGATGTGAGGAACAAAGCAATGAAAAGAACAAAGTCCGAGTTCTCATGAAGCTAAAACTCTAGGGAGAGACAGGCACTAATGAAGTACAAGGGAAAATAAACAAAAGACCTGCTGTTTGTGAAAAACGCTGTTCAGATGCTTAGATTCCTACCTTCAGACGAAGGGCTAACTTACAAAGAGAACTGCTTCAACATTACTTGGGCACGGCATTTCAAGCGTAGGTGAAACTCTTCATTGTCCCTGATTCTTTTGTGCCCCAAAACTTTCATTGTACTACACTCAAAATAAACAAACCACAGTCCTGTTAGAGAAGCAGGTAGTCCAAAGTCGGCTGACTCTAAAACACCCAGGAAAGGGATGGCAATTATGTGGCACTTCTACCTCTACTTGCTACTACTGGTCCTAGGGCAGACATTGCTAATCGATCATGGCACTCCTTCCAACTGAGCCTGCACTCCAGGCAGCCACAACCAATCAACCCGAACTGGCATGCAAGTTGAAACCTCCGTGCAGTCCTAGCCTGGGGCATTTTATCTCCGGTCTGGCTGAGGGAATGTAGAACTGTGGCAACAGCTTTGGGGGAAACCAAATCCCTGAACCGATCTTGGCAGTGGCACTTAAAAAAGAGAAGACTGAGAAGAAGAATTGCTTTTCAAATATTTGGTTTCCAAACATATTTATTTGCAACTCCAAGTCTACTGACCATATGCATTACATCTGTTCTGGATTGGGATTCAAACAAGGTTTATGATTTATTAGCTTTAAAAAATATATCTCTAGGTACCTCCACACAAAGATGCCAATGAAAGACTCCTTGATCTCACAAAGGCACACTTCCCCCTCCCAGAAGGAGTCAGGGTATTTAGGACCTCTCACTGTGGACAAATCCCATTGCCTGATTTGAAATAAGGAAGAAAAAAAAAAGCTCCATTTGGAGCTTGTGATCCCTTTGTGTGAATTACACACCCCGGCTGATTTAATACCGCCCGCTGAGGTTTCACAGCTCAGCAGAGGTTGCAAGGCTCTCCTGAGGCCACTCAGGCTCAGATGAATTTGCCAGGCCCTCCTGGGTGGCCCCTTCTCTGCAGATTCCTGTGAGTACATGGCCTTTCCCCTTCAGCCCTTGAACTTTCTCTAGGGGTCCCCTGGCCTTTGCCCACACTACTCTGCCTCCCACCGTGAGAGGAAGGGGAAAGGAACTGGCTATTATTGAGTCCCGCCCAACTCAGGCAAGTATCTGTATCTCTCTCGTCCTCAGTTTTCTCATCTGTGAAATGGGAATGAAAGTAATGTCTCTCTGGTTGCCACAATGATTCAATGAATTGATTCAGGTCAATAGTGCCGCTCACAGGGACTGCTCCATAAATGATGGACGTGCCAACTACGGGTCCGCGACTGTGGGGGCTGATTAATTTTCACAAGAAGCCAATAGACTGGTTCTCACACCCTAGGGTGCATCAGAATTGTCCCCAGGACCTTGTCACAGTCCACATTCCCTGATCCCACCCACAGAGTAGGGTTCCCACCATCTGACATGGGGCCTGGGAATTGCTTTTTAACCAGCACCCCAGTGGTCTGGATTGGAGCTATGTTTGCCACCCCTGGGAAACATTCTGTATAAAGAGAGAATCCCACCCCAGTTTTACAGATGAGAAACCTGAGAGGTATAATGACCTGCCCCAGGCCACAGAATGAGTGAGCAGCAGAGCTGGGATTTGAACTAGGCCTGTCTGATTCCAAAGCCTTAGCATAAGGTCACGTTTAGGGATGTTTCCATCAAAGGAAAGGTCCTGCCTGCGACGAGCCGTCTTGCTGCTTCTCCTTTGCCACACCCATCGCTTCTCATGGCAATTTCTGCCCAATGATAATACGGCGATTGGAGAATATGCTGCCCACCTACTGTCACTCACTGGCTGTGTGACCTCGGGAAACTGCTTAGACTCCCTCCATTTACCACCCACTCTTCTCCATCCTGCCTGCTGCCCTGGGAGGCTGCCCTGATGGACTGCCTCAATGGGCTCCCTTAGCCCCTGGCTTCCTGCTGGGTCCAGCCAACATGGGGTGAGCCTGGAAGGCAGGAGGGGAAATAGGCCAGAGTATTTCCCCCCAGCTTCCCTCTACCAAGGGGGCCACAGCTTCAGTTGGGTGGCTCTCTCCTCCAGCTAGAAGTCTCTCTTGGGTTCTGGAAACCACCTCTCCTGCTGTCCCTCAAGTCTTGGGGTCTCAACAGCTCTCCAACAGCTGCTAGCCCTGAAGGACTTCGGTGCCCCTTGCTTCCCCTTAACCTGCCACCTTGTAAACAGCCTCTTCGATAAGCTCTCCTCAATGGCCCCCTTTGAATGACCATCTGTTCCCTGGGCCCTGACAGACACATTTAGCTTCTCCATCTACAGCATGAGTAGAATCCTGAGAACTCCATCAGTATTTGCCAAAGTATGGCCTGTGGGCCAAATCTGGCCCCCAGACTGTGTTTGTAAATAAAGTTTTATTGGAACACGGCCAAGTCCATTTATTTACATGTTGTCTCTGGCTGCTTTCACATTACAGTGGCAGGACTGAGTAGTTGTGACAGAGACTGGATGGCCCTAAAGCCTAAAATTTTGACTGCTTGGCCCTTTACAGAAAGTTTGCCAAACTCTAAGCTTCATCATAAGATACAGTCGTTGCAAGCCCTCAACACAGAGCCTGGACATGGTCAATTGTCAGTGAGGGCTGGCTTTTCCTGTCAGGGTTCAGCAGCAGCGTCACATGCTTCCTGAGCCAGAGAACTTGGGAGCTGAAAGGAGGCAGGGGCAGTTGCCATCTGCTGTGGCTTTCTCCACCGGATTGCCACTTCCTGAGCAGGAATCTGCTGGTCGTTCTTCCACCTAACCCGGGCCCCCCAGGGGAGTTAGCATCTATAAATGTTTGCTGTTGGATGAATGGATTCAATTAACCACCCATGAATTGGGGTGGAACTTTGCAGAGACCCAGAATTTATGCAAATCAGAGCCCTTTAGGGACACTGCAGCTGTCACCAAGTCTTAGTGGCTTTTCTGGCAACATTGATTTCCCAAGCTCACTGCCTCCACTCTTTTCTCATGGCCGCCACCACCACCGGTTTCCTCTGTAATCGTCCTACCTTCAGACTCACCCTCTTGAAGCTACCTGCATGCAGCCTCCAAAAATCCTCTCTCTAATACGTAAATCTGATCATCCTGCCCCTGTTCTAAAAACCTCCTTGTGGCTCCCCACTGCCCAAAGGATCATCTCTGACGCCTCCAAATTCCGCAGCAAGGCATTCCAAGCCCTTGCCCACCGGACCCTGTTTCCCACCCCGCCTCACCTCTCACTTCTCCCTCACCTCTCTTCCACAGTATGTTCCAGTGCCCCCCGGTCTTTCCAGGCCCCCAGACAGACCTCAGTCATTCTCACCTCCTCCCTGGAGTACCCATCGACACCCCTGCCCATGCCAACTCCTACTTGCTATTCTGGGCTTATCTTGGGCTTCACCTCCCCCAGGGAGCCAACTTGCTCCCCTCCAAGCCGAGTTGGGTGTTTCTTCATGGCTCCCCCAGTACCTGGTTCCCATGTCTTTGGAAAGTAATTGTCTCTTTACCTCTTGCCCTCGCGTGCAAGGCTCTAAACTCCGAGTGAGCAGGTCATAGGGGGTGGCCACCTCCTGTCTGCAGGACACAACAGGTGCAGCCTATGGGAGGCTCCTTCCTCCGTCAGCCCAGGCCCCCCCTTGCTCTTTGGCTTGCTATATCCTTCTGTGTGTATATCCTCAGGTGCCCAGTCCTTGAGAAGCTACAGGATCCATCTCCTCAGGGTGAGGAGAGGCACATGTTTTTACCTCCTTGATGCCTAAATACTTGAAAATTCTTGGAAAGCCCCAAACCATGGCTGGATTGAAAGCCATGTCAGTTAAACACTAAATTGAAACACGTTTTTCCAAAAGAAGCAGCCACTCATTCGAACCTCCATCTGAGCGTGCTCTCCGCGGTCCAGCCCCTCGTGTCGAGGGGGCCGAGAGAAGTCCGGCCTGGGAATAGAGCTTTGTTCTAAGGATGAGATGACAACTCCCACCTCAGCGAGTTGTGCTTTCCTTTCTCTATGAAAGGCCATGTCAATCGCAGAAATCCAGACCCAACTTGGGTGACTGAGAAATAACGTGGCCACTCAGTGAGGGACAAATGACTTCAGAGGCCAGGAAGAAACTGGAAATGAGGGAAGGCGGATGTGGGGGCACAGCCTGGGCTGGGGGCTGAGGCGGGGGGGCGCTGCTGCTTGCTTCCAGCCTTCGGTACTAGGGTCTTTCATAACACACCAGTTAAGTGGATTTTTATGAGAAGTGTCCTGGGTTTTTTTAGCATGGACATTAATTTGAAAACATTGAAGCCTGAAGGATGTCAGACTGACGCCCTCTTTAGGTTGAATTCAGCCTACTCAACCTGGGTTTACAACCTCTGGTCTTCTCTCTACCAGTCACTTTACACTTTGTTTCTGTTTTAATCCTCTAACCATCCACAAGACCTGCAGGTTATTTGGTTAGGCCCATTTCACAGAGGACAAAACTGAGACTCAAAAAGCAGGTTTCCAGAGCCCCCAGTAAGGAGTACATAATGATTCAAATCCAGATTGGTCTGATTCCAAGTCCCTGATCACGCCAGCCTCTCGGACCCTCCTAGTGGCCAAGGCTCCAGGCACGGAGAGTGGACTGGTGCACTATGAAGCTGGTGCGCTGCTCAGCTCCCCGCCAGCAGCCAGGCCAGAGGACCCCTTTGTGGGAACTCAGCCTCTGGTTGTCAAACATGGGCTGGCTCAGCTCCACCATCTGGCTCCACTTGGGCACTTTAAACATTGCAGATGCAACTGATGGGGCAGCTGGTAGGGCAGGCAGGCCCAAGAGAAGCTTCAAGGTCTGAAAACGGAGGACGTCAAACTGATGTCCACCAATGCAGGTTCAAGATCAAAGAGGGTGGGTGGGTCCTCACTCTCTGGAACCCACTCCATCTCACATCCCTTCATCTGTCCATCCTTTTCTTCTGACTGTCTGTCCTGATGCCCTTTCCTTCTCTTTCCCCTCTCCCTACCTCCTGCTGACTTTTCTTCTCTCCTCTCTCTCTCTCTCTCTCTCTCTCTCTCTCTTTCTCTCTCTCACACACACATACACACACACATACAGCACACACACACACACACACACACACACATTCATGACTTGGCATCCTATGGCAAGTTAAGTATTTTTCCAAACACAGTTAAGATGGTGTTAGAAGGCTAATGAATCTAGCTAAAAGAAGCTTTCGTCTGAAAGTCACTAAAATGCTCTGTTGTTTCTTCCCCTCCATTACTTTATTTCTCTATAGTCCTCTCCTCCTACACACATATACTAACACACACATGCATTCACTCTCACTCACACACACACACACACACACACACTCACTTCCTTATTGCCATTTCTTTGAAGAAAAGAGAATTCTGTATTTTAAATCTCTGACAAGGTTATCTTACAAGGGCCTCAGGAAAAGTGGACCTGACCTTTGGTGAGTGCTTTCTGCATTCCAGGTGACTTTTTCTACCTTGGCTCTGGGTCTCACAGCAGCCTGCCAGGAAGGTAGTCATCCACAGGTAGTCATGCAGATAAAGAACCTGCTAGTCAGAGAGAAGAAGTGACTTGCCCAAAGTCACAGTCAGTCTAGCCATGAAATCCCAAGTGCTAAAGCATTCCATGTAGCAGTCCAGGGAAATTTGCAGCCATTTCTGAACCCTAGAAGTAAACTTTCAAAGACCCCCTTTGATAAGTACAGTCAGCACTGCACACCAAAGTGTTTCCCCACCTCTCAAATAACAACAAAAAGTGGAATTTTATCCAGGCCTTATTTAGCCCCCTCACACTGCTTTCTTTTTTCTTTACACAGCTCATTGAGATTGGGAGGATGGGGTAGTTACTATGTCCATTTTGCAGACAGGTAAACTGAGCCTTGGGAAGGTAGAGTGACTTTTCTAAGATCCTTGGCTGGTTAGCAGAAAGGCAGAGGCTAGACTCCATGTTTCCTGTGCCTTAGCATGGATGAGTGTTTCAAGGTTCTAGTGAGAGACCATAGGCAGTGCCAGTTTTGTAGAGTGATACTGCAGGTAATTGAAAAATCGAATCTCGTTTTGTCAGTTGCCAGCATCATTCATATGATCTTTGGCCTCAGTTCCCACATGCATCAAATTGAGACGATTGTCACAGGACTTAATACCAGGCAATTGGGGTCATAGTATGCCATGTCTGAGGATTTTTAGAGCAAGCAATGAGATAATAGATGAAAAAAATTCTTTGTAGCGTGTACAAGATAAGGTTTTATTCTTCAGACCCAATTCCTGCCTTCAGAACTCGCCCTAGAAGGGAGGTAGCAATGCACGGCATTCACACCCTTACCACACCCTCCTACTCAGTGGCAGACATTACCAATCAATTACTGCACTTCAAGCAGGCATCTCCAATTGATTGATATCGAAATGAGAGGTACAGTCTCTTTGCTTTCCCGACTACAGAAGGAGAAACAAACTTTCCAATTCCAGCCATCACATTAAGTGGCTTCTTAACCCCACAAGTAAAACCTCAGCCTCTGCTCATCAAGCAGCAACTGTGAGCCTAATGCTTGCCCCATGTTATCTCATCTAAACCTCATGACAAACCTGCAAGTCAGAGCTGATCGTTTCTATTGCCAAGATGGCCAGGCTGCTCACCCCAGTTCACCCAGTTTGCAAATGATGGAGTCCCTAGTTGAACCTGGGCCTGTCTCCCAAGGGCACGCTCTTGCCATGGTCCCACACTACATCCCCCAAACAGGAACCTAGCAGATTAAGCAAGGCTCAGAGACATCACCAGGGCCATCCAGAGGGTTCTGGGAGAACTCAAACACAGCCATCCCTTTTCCAGCAATGAGGATTTCTCATTTGCGGTGGAAACACAGGGCCTGCTAGGACCGGAGTCCATCTCCTGGGAGAGGTGGCGCACACAATTCTGATTTTGAACATGTGCCCACGGACCCAGCAATGGACCAGACTTTTACACATCTCAGAAATAAAACTCACGGAGGAGTCTTTTCCATCTTGGCCCAAGCTGTGGGCACAGCCCCAGGAGGCCCTGGCTCTGCTAATTCTCTCATCAGCCTAATAGAACAATCATCCGAATCAGGATACAAATTTAGCTCCAGACACTTTTTTGGGAACTCAGAGGGTTTGTGACTTATGGCCTCACTTTAAAGAGGAGCAGATTGTTGACACAAACTCCGGGTAGTTCTCGTTTTTCTCGAGGAACCAAGTTGTACACGCCGTTCATGGGGGAACAATGCAGTCGTGGCTGAGGTCCATCAGTGGCTAGAAAAATCCAGCAGCGTGATCACAGCCTGACTTATCTATAATTAACCTAAGTGTTTGTTTATTTAACTATCTCAATCACAGACTCATTTAAATTGCATTAAAAATAAAAGATGAGCCCCAGGAACAGAAGAAGAAACAGAAGGATGCTTTTTGTCCAGGCTTTAAAGGACACTGGTGGAATGCATGACTAGCCACCGGTAGGGAGACTGACTCTCAGTAAGATTTTCAGAAGCGTTAAATGGACACAGAAAATGCTAACATGACCACACATAGGCACACTTTGTACTGTATGCGGCCTTGTGCAGGTTACTTAACTCCCAAAACCTGCAGTTTCTTCCTTAGAGAATCAATGTGGTGAGGTCAGCTGATACTAATGACGGCCATAGCTAATAGGTCTCAAGCATTTGCGATGTGCCAAGCATTGTTCTAAGCATTTATCATCACTCATTTAATTCTCACAACTACATTATGAAATAAGTACGGTTATCACCTTCCATTTTATAGATGAGGAAACTGAGGCATAGAGAGGTTGGGTGACAAAGTGGTGCTCAAGGTAACAGAGCATGGAATGTGGAAACTGGGATTCGAAACGAGGGACCTGGCCCCTGTGTGCTAACCACTACTCACCCCTGCCCTGGGAAGAACTTGCACAACGGGAAGTCCTCAGACCTGATTAGGTTGAATCCAGTTATTTTTCTTTGTCTTGCAAGGGTGGCTTTCTGATGGCTTATGCACATTTTTCTGTGTGATATAAATAGCTTTTTGATTTTTCTACCCGTCTCCCCCCGCCCCCCCAAATATCAGTCAATACTTGAGAGAAAATAACTCTGTCTGGTTCATGGTGACAAGGTCAGGGCTCCTTTGGAGAACACTTGCCGGTGCTGTCTCTGTCCTGGGCTGAGAAATCACGGCATTTATTTTAAGCCGAAACATTCTTATATTTAAAGCTTGTCATCAGGCTGAAGTTTGTTTATTGCATTCCATAATTATGATGAATATATTTTAAATAGAAAAAGATTTGAAATGTGGGACAGCTGCAAAAAATATGGTGTCAATCACTGAGAATCAACCCACATCTGGAGTTAGAACTTGGGTGGGAATGGCTTGTTTTGCATTTTTATGACCAGATGCATCCAGATTAGATGTACCTTATAAACTTCACCCAGACAACTGTCAGGGCCAATCAGGCTTAATTGAATGCGACATTTTCTCCACCAATCCGCCCTGAGCTCAGGCCAAGAATCCCCCGTATCACGGGCCCTGTGTGAGCTCTGTTAGCCGTGCGCACAGGATCTGTCAAACACAGGCCAAATTAAATACTGGACTTCGTTCCACAATGACTTCCAATTAGAGCAGAGTGAAGTCTGGAGGGCTTTGAAGGCCCCCCTTGGCCTGTCACTTGGAGACACAACCAGTGGAAAAGGAGAGCCAGGGCCTGCTGATGTCAGACCTGCCCCCTGCTTTGCCCCTGGGCATTGAGCACTTACTATGTGCCAGGGTCTCAGTGGGCGCTTCACATACGCCCTCCTTCACATCCAGCCCCATGCGAGATGGGCATGATTCTCCACTGGACAGGCCTGAAAACTGAGGTTCAGAGAGATGGATGGAGAGTCTGGCCCAAGTTTGCAAGGCTAGGAGAGCTGGACTATTCGTATCAGCTGGCTTCGTTTGAAATGATGGTTTTCAAACTCCCCTGGGGCCATTCGGATGCAGGGGAGGGCATTTTCAGCTGTTGCAATGACCAATGTTAATGCCAGGAGCCCTGGAATGTTAAATCTCCTGCCTTGCAAGGGATAGAACTGAGGATTGGAGAAGTGTCCCCTCAATGTGCCCATAGCACCCCCATTCACCGACTCTTGATCTGACCCCGCAAAGTTGGCACCTACAGTTAGGACGTATATGATTTGGTATGCAATCAATAGGCTTTGAAGATATTTTGTTATTCTAAACTTCCAAGACATCACATGGTGATGTACAACGAACTCACAAGTGCCAGTAATCATGATGGAGAAGGGGAGACAGCACAAGCGGGGCTGGGAAGATGGGGTGGAGGATTCTATCTGTTCTGAGGAAACACCCAATAAATATTACCCTCATGGTTATTATCAAGCTCATCGTGTTACTTCTAAGGCTTGCAGATAGAGGCAGGATTCTGCTATAGGTATGTGTGAACAATAAAATCTTCACAATCTGGATTTCTACTTTCCAAGCGACAACCAAGGCAACCTCATAAAAAAGTGATCAATTGTAATAAGAATAATAATTATCTCTGGTGTCCCGGCTCCTATGCCTCAAGCTGACATACATCATCTCAAATTCCTGCTGCAATCCTGTGAAGTAAGGGCTATTACGCTGACCCTTTCAGAGACGAGAAAACTGAGGCTCAGAGAGGTTAAGTGGCAGCCCAAAGTCACACAGCTAGCAGAAGGCAGAGCCAAATTTTGATTCTGATTCCATAAACAGGACTCACTTTGGGAACCCTGAAGTCCAAGAAAATCAGCACTACCTTTGGTGACAAAATTCAAACCAAAGGTGTTGGCTTTTCCTACAAGCGCCTCTTGCACTGGTTTGAACCAGTCTCCAAAAATGAACCTTCACGTAACTGTTAAACCAGAGAGGGACTGGAACATCAAAGTCTTGGCAAGAACAGGCATAAAGGGAAGTCTCTCTCCACCAGCACGCCTGGTTTTAACAAGTACCATCATTTGTATCTAGTTTTGGGTAACAAAGAGATTTCCACAAGTCAGAAGCCTCGGATTAAAGGAGCTTGCTGATCTGGTTACAACAAATTCTATTAAGTGAAAAATTCTGTCTGACAGAGGTTTTCATCAGTCCCTCTCCCTACTGGAGACACTCTCCTAAAAGAGAACGCTGGCTTGGAATTTGTTTTTTTGTGAACAGCAATGAAATTAGCAAACAGTTTACAGAAAGTTTTCTTGCACAGAGCTTGCAAACGCAGGCGCCAGGTGAGAGGAAGGAACGCGCAGTGTGACCGGCAGAGGTGGGGACCGTGGTGACGCAAGGAGTCTAGGCCGGACCAGCTGCGAGTCAGCTCCAGCCATTTATTTCATGGCGATGTTAGGTTGGCAGGTTTTTTGACTTCTCACAAGAAATGGGATTGTTATGTAAAGTCTCCTGGTCATCAAAGGTTAGCAACAAATTCAAATTAAAAAAAAAAGAAAACTGTGTGGGACAAACCAAAAATGTCTGTGTCCTGAAGCGGCCTGTGAGTTGTACAGCCTCTGATGCCTCACGCTTTCTTGACCTTCATCGTGGCCCTGGACAGCGGGTACCACGATGCTCTTCATGTAAGAGTGGAAGCAACGGGTTCAGAGAGGGCGACCATCATGTCCAAAGCCACACACTGGACTCTCCCAGGTAACGCTGAGGTCTAGTAAGGAGAACAAAGACATGACTCCAAAATACTCGTAAAGACTTTGTAAAGACTTTGACAAATGTAGCAAACACCGGTGCTGGTATTTGTTCTTCAAAAAGCAATCCCTCTCTCCACTTCTCTTCTGCCTCAAATCTCCCTCCTGCCTTTCTCTGATAAGCACACCTGTCATTGGATTTAAGCCCCACCTAGATAACCCAGGAGGAACTCGTCTTGAGATCTTTAATTCAATTGCATCTGCAAAGATCCTTTTCCCAATTATGGTCAAGGTCATAGGTTCCCAAGGTTAGACCATGAAACTTTCATTTGGGAGGGCTCACCATTCAACTCACTACATAGCCCGTCTCCATTTCTCCACTTCTTAAATTTGAATTTGTGTTTAAAATCAGGAACCCCAATCTTTCTCATAATGGTGGCACCCCAACATCAAGCAGCCCTCTGGGAAGGTGGAGTCCCCAAGAGAGGGGAACCCCTGGCCAGATGACTAGTTGATAGCCCTTCTGCTATGAATGAGGGTGTGAAATGAGGGTGTGAAATGATGACGTCTTCTGTGCATTCCCCTAGAAAAACACCCTCCCATGATTCCAGAAAGACAGGCCCTGACTCTGGCTCTGGTATGGAGAGCACAGCCCATCCAAATTAGGCTACTTAGCAGAGGGAAGTGCTTGAAAAAGCAAAGTCACTTGCTCATGTCTATTGGTCGCAAATGTCACCAGCCCAAAGAACAATATCTGAAAAGCTTACAAGTTTTATCTTTAAAAATTGCATACATATGATATCGATCTGATAAGAAAGCACTCTGCTATGCTCCTTCCTAAAGAAACATCAAAATAGCCATCTTTGTAGAGAAAAGGACCCGTGCCTTCCTGCAGCTCACTATTAGGAAGAAGAAAACTGTGTCTTGCAGCAGGTTTGCCCTCACATCTACCTGGTTGGAGTTCGGTTATCTGTTTCGTCTCCACGCAATTATTGTCAAGACCCATAGGGCTAGCCTGGAATTTGAGGGGGTATCAATCTCCCCGAGGCATATGGCTCTTTAGGAGGGTAAAGGATGGATCCAAAATAGAGTTCTCTTGAAAAGAAGAGAGAAGGGTGTCTCAGTTGGGTTGTTCTGGAAGCAGAACTTGAACTGTTAAGGAAAGAGCAGGAAAATGAGGAAGTGGGACAGAGAAGGGAAGACAGGCAATGAAGGAGGCCAGTTACCACCGTGTATAAGTGGAGTTCCATTCACTGAGAAACCTGGGGACAGTGTAGACACACCTTGGAGGTGCCCTGACTGAGGGCTGAAGAAGCAAAGGAATTTCTCCATCAGCACCCACTTCCTTAGTGGTCAGGGCTACTTCTGGTGCCTTGAACCCAGCACTCTGGCTTGCCCTGAGTACAGGCCTTGTAAGTTCCTGTAGGTAGAAAAAAAACCCCGGACAGAAGATGGAAGGTGTTTGCAGGTGGAGGTGAGCCCTGAAGGGACTATGGGAGGAGCAGAGCAGCATCTGAAACAGAGGATAGAGCCTGCGTGGGCAGCCAGCAGTGAGAGCTCTTTTCAGCCGAAGAAAAGAGTTGATCTTCTTAGCACGACCAAGAGTAGGCAGCCCTTCTTGACATGAGCCAGGAGATGTCCAGCAATGTATTCATCACTTGGCTAAAAGCACGAGGGCTTATCTCATCAAGTACCGACTATCGAGTCTTTCCAGACCTTTCTTCTCTGTTCCTGAGTCATCTTTCTTCAGTGCCACGAAATCATTGAGAGTCTAAGGTAAAGAAAAGGATAGCATTGATAATAATAATAATAATAATAATAATAATAATAATAAGAAGAAGAAGAAGAAGAAGAAGAAGAAGAAATGCAGTTACCATTTTTAGCACCTATTCTACATGTGTTATCTTGTTTATCACTCACAGCAACCCTGTGAGGTGAGTAATGTTATCAGCCCCATTTTACAGATAGGTAAAGTGGAAACAGAGAAGAGAATGACTTAGCTAAAGCCACAAAGTGATGTCTGGGGTGAATGCAACCCATGCCTGGAGTTTCTGTTCTGATGCAGAGAACCAGAGGGCTCAGGAAAAGTGCTGGGTAGGATGTACACTTCCTCCCAAAGTCCTTTTTGGCAATAGAGAGTGACTCTAGAGGCAGGAAAGAGTGCTCGAACATGCCAGGCTTCTTCTGGGTTGTGTGCTGCTGCTTTGCCAGAACCTAGAACAGTGCCTGGTTTGCTAAAAGTTGGTTGAATAAAGGAATGTCTCCCTAAATGGTATGGGGTTATTTCCCCCATTTTATGCATAAGGAAACTAAAATGGATGAAGGGCCAAATATAAGAAAAGTCCAAAGGAGCTGAATGCAAACCAAGGCCTCTCTGACCCCAAGCACTTTTCCACCACACTGTGGGGTCTGTGGTTTGGGCACTGACGGCTGAGACCAGGACCACAGGGCCTGGCTGACTTTCCTGTGGTGGCTGAGAGCTGAGCCCCTGGCGCGGCTGCTACACTGTCACTGCCCACCACTGATCATAAAGGGCTGTGGGTGAGAGAGTTTGGACCCACGCTGACCGATGGAAACACAATGTGAGCCACAAACACAAGCTACATATGTCATTGAAATTTTTCTACTAGTAGCCACATTAAAAAAGTAAACAAAAACAGGTAACTTTAATTTTATTAATACATTTTCCTTGACCAAATATGTATCCAAATATTATAATTTCTGTGTATAACCAATAGAAAACATCACTCGAGATTCTTTCTTCCTTCCTTCTTTCTTCCTCCCTTTCTTCCTTCTTCCTTTTGTCTTCATTCCTTCCTTTCCTTTTTTTTTTTTATAGTACTAAGGATTTGAAATACAGTCTGTTTTCTAGTTACAGGGTATCTCAATTTACAGTAGTCATATTTCATGTGCCTAAGAGCCACGCGTGGTTAGTGGCTGCCATCTTGGACTGGGCACGTTTAGATGATCCAGAGAAAGCTTTTGCCCTTCTCACGCTCCTCTCCCTCACCTCCTATGTACACGCATGCAGGGTCTACAGACATGAGAAAATCAAGGCAACTGCAAATATATGTATACATGTAAGATCCAATGTTGACTGAAGGAAGGACATGGGAAGCCTTATAAGCTAATGCTGAAGTGTAAATGACTACATACCCTTTGACTCACCAGTTCTAGGATTTGTTTCTAAGGAAATAGGTGGGAAAGTATGCAAAGATTTATGTACAAGGATCCTCAACAAAGAATTGTATTAGCTTCCTCTTGCTGCTTTAACAAATTAGCACAACCTCGGTGGCTTAAAACAACACAAGTTTATTATCTAACAGTTCTGGAGGCCGGAAGTCCAAAATGGGTCTCACTGGGCGGAAATTCATGTGTGAGTAGGCCTTCATTCCTTCTGGATGCTTAAAGAGAGAATCTGTTGCCCTGCTTTCTCCAGCTTCTAGAGGCTGCCCTCATTCGTTGGCTCACGGTCCCTTCTGGCCATCAGTGTCATCACTCCAGTTACTGCTTCCATATTCACCTCTCCTTCTCCTGCCTCACTCTTTCCTGTATAAGTACCACTGTGATGACACTGGGCCCGCCAGGGTAATCCACGGTGATGACCCCATCTCAAGATCTTTCCTTTTATCACATCTGCAAAATCCCCTGTGCCGTGTAAGGTCACATATTCATAAGATTCTGGGGATTTGTGTGTGGACATCTTTGGAATGACGATAATATCACAAACAATCCTATAGGAAAACGGGCACAAGATAAGAAGAGGCATTTCACCAAAGAGGACACCTGGATCGCAAATAAGCACATGAAAAGATGTTCTACATCATAAACCATCAGGGAAATGAAGGTTAAAACTGCAGGATAACACGACACACCTATTAGAATAGGTACAATTAAAAATGGTGACAATACCAAAAACTGGTGAGGTTTTAGAGAAGCTAGATCTCTCCTACATTGCTGGTGGAAGTATAAAATGGGACAGCCACTCTGGAAAACAGTTTCACAGTCTTACAAAACTAAACATACATTTTACCTAATAACCCAGTAATTTCATTCTGGACATTTATCCCAGGGAAATGAAAATATGTCCACACACACAAAAAACTCTACAAGAATATTCATAGCAGTTTTATTTGTAATAGCTAAACAATAGAAACAAGCAAAGTGCCCTAAAATAGATGAATGGCTAATAGGTGTGGTTCACCCATATCATGGAATACTACTCACCTATAAGAAGGAAGGAATAATTTATACAAGCAATAATTTGAATGGTTCTTGAGGATATTATGCTGAGTGAATATGTGGAATATATATATATATATATATATATATAATATGTTAAAATATTATATATATATATGTGTGATTCTCAAAAAGAGAAAAGTATAGAGATGGAGAACAGATGAGTGGTTGCCAGGGCTTGGGGAAGGGGAAAGGGAGAGGGGTGGGAGTGACTCTAAACTTTAGAGTCTAAAGGGATAGAATGAGGGCGGTCTTTGTGATGGAAGAGTTCTGTATCTTGGTTGTGGTGGTGGATACACAAATCCACATATGTGATGAAATGACACACGAGTAGAACTACACACAGATCGTGCCGATGTCAATACCCTGATTTTGATATTATGCTATTACTATGTAAGATGTAATCATTGGGGAAAACTGGGTGAAGGGTACACAGAGACTGTGCTATCTTTGCATCTTCCTGTGAATCTAGAATTATTTTAAAATAAGTTTTAAAAAACACCAGAAATAACCTAAATGTTCAACAACAGGGCATTGGTACAATGAGCTGTGCTACACCCACGGAATACAATGATGCAGAGCCATTTAGAACAAGCAAGTAAAACCACACAGGTAGACCAAGAAAATCAATATATAAAGCAATGTATCCTGTGAGATTCCCTTGTAACTGGGTTCGTATGTGCTCGGACAGAGAAAAGTCTGAGAAGACATGCCAAAACGTTAGCAGTGATTTTTCTCTGGGTGACTTTTGTCCTTTGCACTTTTCAGTACAGCCCAATTTTTTATAATGCACATGTGTTACTTTGATAATCAGAAAGAAAATGCTATTTCCATTTTAGAAAAAAATAAAAATTTTAAGAAGGCAGCCAAAGGGCAGCAGACTGTGTTGCCATCCCTTCTTTCCGCCCCAAATGCAGCTCTGTGAGCTCGTGCAACGGGAGGCCTGTGAAGAGATTCCTCCTCCCAGGGAAGGGAGACCATGAAATATGTATGCTTTGCTTTCTGGCAGAAACTAAATGAAAGGAGATGGAGTGATTCAGACCAAAGACCACAGCAAGTCAGGAATAAAACAGCACCTGGTATAGTCACTAGGATTACAGAGTCCTCGCCCCGTCCCCCAACAGCTGTGTGGACTGTGGGGGTTGCATTCAAGAAGAAGGGAACCTGGTTTTGTGAAGAATTAAGATATGAAGTCTCTCTCTCTCTCTCTCTCTCTCTCTCTCTCTCTCTCTCTCTCTCTCTCCCCCCTTCTAAAATATTTTTAAATATTTTTGCTTTGTCATCATTTCTGTTAAGAGAAGCACCTGGTTTTGCGTTTGCAAACACAAGGCCTAAAAGTTTTTCTCTGTCTGGAGGCCACAGGCCTGTGCAAATTACCCTAAAGTCTCACTAGGAATGATGAGCAGAAATTACTGGGAGGGTTAGAGTAGCAACTAGGACTTGCACAAAGAATCCAGACAATAATCATCACAGTAATAGTTCTTTTATTTGGAAGCATCTATTGCACTCCACGCCCTGTAGTTGCCACTCTCTGTAATCCTTCTAAAGTTGGTATTTCCATTTTACAGATAATGAAACTGAGGTCCAAGGGAGGTGACCAGCCCAAGGTCATGTGGCCAGTGCATGATGGCACTAGGGTAAGCCCCCATTCTGTCTGACTTCAAAGCTGTGTTCTTTCCATGTGAGACCTTGTTCTTCATTTTCCTTAGTTCCCTGGATGGATAAACGGGGAGGGGGCCAGCCTGTCCATCTCCCCATGGCTGCCCACCCCAACCCTCCCCCAGGGTAGGAGGCAGGGCTCAGGACAGATGCCTGCCATGACACCCAAAGGGCCACTGCCAGAGCAGGTCCCTGGACACCGAGGCTGTGTGAGCCTGGAGGGAATCTCCTGTGCACAAGCTCCCCCTTATGGAAATGAGGGACAAGCCGCTGAAACTCCAACCTGCTGCTCCACCCGGGCAGGGCGGACATGCTGGGAAGGGCCCGCCCTGCGCTGGACCCAGCTCCCAGCTCCTACCCAGCCCTGTGCTCCACGCTCGCAGAGCGCTGCAGCCTGATCCCCCAGCGCACACGTCTTCTCTGGTGTCCCACTGGAGGACACGTTCTTGGATCCACACATTTCGGAATGGTGATAAATAAAGTAACATAAGCTGACAGGGCCCTGAGGAGAAGTGATGATATTTACAATGTCCTTCTCAGGGAGCTCTTCTCCTGTTTACACACCAGAAAGAAAACATCCTTTCTTTAAAAAAAAAAAAAAAAATAGCATGGGTAATGTGTTCTTTCCTAGGGTGCCTGAGAAGTGCTTTCTAACTGCAGAGCTTTGAGTGAACCTCGTCTGCTCTGTGTGCCTCAGTGTCCTCGTCTGTAAAATGGGCGTGATGACGCCAACTGGAGAGGGTGGCTGTGAGGAGACCGCGGGCATACAGGGCTCAGGTGAGTGCTTCTCCATTTCTTCTGTTCCTTCTGGGAATGAAGAGAAGGATGCTGGTATCCCCATGCTCATTCACTTGCTCATTCAGCCACTCAACGCATATGTACGGAGCGCCCACTGTGTGCCAGAGCGCGCACTGTGTGCCAGAGCGCCCACTGTGTGCCAGAGCGCCCACTGTGTGCCAGGCAAGCACAGCTACAAGCAAACTAGACCGGGGCCCTCTGTACCTTTAACAACTAGTGGGGACCCTGGCCCCCAGGAGCACACAGGAGTGTCTGATGGAAGCAGTGGGTGAAGGGAACAGGGAGAGAAGGGGGTGATAGTGTGGTCTCACCGGGTCAGCTGGACTGGGACTCAAACACTTGGCTCTAACTTGGTCCCTATTCCTCTATAACTTTGTTCCTGGTTCCTCCTTCCTTCTCTCCAAGCCTTAATTTGTCCAACTGTGAAATGGGTGAGTGGAAAGAAACACTCGGTGGGGGTGCCAAGTTGCTTTGGGTCAAAAAATGGCCCTGCTCCAAACTATCACCCTCCGCCATCCCCAACGCCCTCCCCGGGCCTCCCCACCCCCCATGGTACCCCAGCGGTCCTCCAGCCTGTTCTCCCTGAGCCCAGGCACAATGTCCGGGGCCCTTCTAGACTTAGGCCAAGTTGGCCAGATGGGGACCTGGCCTCTGGAATCCAAATCTCAGTTTCCTCACCTGGGAAAGGACCTTTATCACGGCTCCCATGGCTTGATTGTGACGCTTTAACTATGAGGGGTACAGAATGAATGGGCACGAGAGTGCTCGCCACAGGTCAATAGTCTAATTGTTGCTGTCATTATCCCAGGCAGGTGTCCCCGGGGCTGTGCATCCTAAGAGATGGCCCTTGAGGGGAAAGGAAATAAGGAGTCTCTACTGTGGGGTTGCCAAGAAAATACCTATGGAAAATAAAATTCTCGAAGGAGGCGATTCTGAAGCTGAATGCTGAAACAAGCACGAGCCTGCCAGCTGAGTGGTGAGGGCTGAGTGTGGGGGGGTCACCCTCATAGAGAGTGTGCCCAAGTGGCTGGAGTTAGGCTTTGCCCTCCTTCGGGCAGAGCCACAGGCTCTGCAGGATGCCAGGGTAGCCAGTGTGGGGTTTGGAAAGAGGAGGCTGGTAAGGCAGACAGGTCACCCTGGTCACGGGGGCTTTGAACATCAAGACGGGGGCTTGGGACTGTGTATTTCAGACCAAGGGAAGCCACCTTTACGTCACTTGGGCAGAGCAGAGAAGGGAGTTGAAGCAGGAGAAACCAGGTGGCAATGCTCCACGGGAGAGAGTGCGGGCTGGTCGTTGGGTGTGGAGAAGGGAAAGTATTTGAGAGATGTTCCTGAGATGGCACCAAGAGGGCTGGTGATGGATTGACTGAGAGGGAAGCTCTTACCATTTAGCTGGAGGGCCCAGACAGACACCTAGGGAACAAGAGCGGAGTCGACAAGACAGGGGATAATTAAGTGCTAAATTGTGCGGCTTAATTTATTGTTTGGACAGTTGCCTTGTACTAGAAACCCCATTGCTCTAATGAGCTCATGACATCAGCCACTAGGGAGGGCAGGCCTAGCCTGTCGCCCATAACAAGTGGAGCCCCATGTGGGTACTGCCCAGATACCTACCTGGACAGCTGGATTCTAGGCTTCTGGACTTGGTTTGAAATTGGGGGTACCAACAAGCCCCAGGCCTAAGCACCCCTGACAAGATCTCTTCCTTAGAAGCTCCAGAATCTGAAAGGCCTGGGACTCACCAGAGTTTTGGTCCAGAGGAGGAAGGAAGCCCAGAGTGTGAATCTGGCCGTGATGCAGGAGCACGTGTCCTGCCGTGCAGTCCAGGGGCCTTGGCTTCACGTCCAACCTCCTCTTGCTTATGTGACCTTCGGCAAGCCCCCAACTCTTTTCTGTGAAGTGAACGTAATGCTCACTTCTCGGGATTCAAGTAAACACCCCGAAAGTGTGCTGTGAGCCTCAGTTATCATGAAAAGCCGCTCCCAATTTTAAAAGACATTTAAACGACAGATACATAAGAGCACCCACCTACCCCATGTCACACCCTGGGGCTGTGCTCCTGGGGGTACAGAGAACTGATCCTGGCCACCAGCTGTGGGAGGAAACCAGTTTGTCCTTGATTATATCTCTGTGCTAATGAAGGGAGGCGGATTTGTCTTGGGGGAACCCACAGAGCCGTTTTGGAGAAACTGGCATGCAAAGTGGACCTAAGATGGTGTCTAGACTTTCTCACCAGAGAAGTCCCAGCTCCCTGTACTTCTTCTCCTTAACAAGAGTCACTCTAAATGTCTGTGTTGGAGGAGCTTAGAACACCTGGTTAGAAGGGTGGGGTGGTGAGAGTGAAATGAATTCACAGAGCCCCTCATATGTGATTCAGAAGGGTTGATCTTCTATATCAAGGAAAGTCAAATCCCATAGGGATTATGGAGGGGACAACACCCCCACTGGCCCATCTCTCCCAGCCCTCCATTCTTCATAACACTGGCTCCAACTGTAATGGAGAGATCGTCTGTTTGATTTTCTGCTATAAATATGCCCCCCCGCCCCGCCCTTCAATAGGGGATACCTAGCATAGGGTAGCCACTCAATACATTTTTGGTGAATGAATAGATGAAGGAAGCTCAGGGAGTAGTCCTACATTCACAGGGAAACAGGTATTGTTTTCACCTGTCAGCTCATCACAGATTACAAGGTGATTGTTCCTACCCACCATTGGCCCTAGTGATAGCAAACAGCCCTCTGGACACTGGAGGTGGTGGTATAGTGACAGATCTTCCCAGGGACAGCTTGGCTATCAAAAACGTCAAAAATACCCATACTCTTCAATGCAGCAATGCCACATCTCAGCACAGAGCTTCAGGAGGAGCTGTGCAGGTGGAGATATCTTACCACAAAACATTGGAAATAATCGAAATGCTCAACAGTAGGGGACTGGTTAAAGAAACTGCATGGGTCCTTGGAATGTTACGTGAACACTGAAAATTGTGCGCGAGTGTATATATGGAAAGATCCCCACGGCATATTACGAGGGGAAAGCCAGCCCCCATTGCCCTGTGTGTCTACCCTCACCGAGTCCAGCGGCCATCTCTGGGCACTTTTATTTTCTCCTTTTTTGGCCTACCTCTAGTTTTGACTCTAAAAAACAAGAATATATTATTGTTACAAAACAATAAAGCCATTTCCATGTTGGTCTTGTAAAAGAAGAAAGGAACTGAGCCAGAGTGTCTTAGATTCCCCTCTCCAAGGTATTCGAGCTCGGCCAGGGAGACCCCAACTCTTCCCCAAGGATGGGAGCAACTGGGGCAGCAGAGGCCTGGGACCGCCCACTCATCCCGGGGACAGCTGTGGCATCTGTCTCAAAACAGGTCCTTGGGAGCATCCCCTCTCAGCTGGGGCCCTCAGGTCCAGCCTCAGTTGTTGATGACTTCAGGCCATGTCTGAGGCCCATTCTCAGCCACTTCCTGGTTCTTGGGTCCTGGAGTTTGGTTCAGAGTTCAAAGTCAGCCAGAACTGGATGCCAGGCTCTGCTCAGTCTCTTCCCAGCTGCACCACTTCACCTCTCCTTCCTGTGTAACCGAGGCTTACCCTATCTAGATTGTGCGGTGTTAAGATCAGTACAGGTGATGTATTATCCAAACCCAGCTGGTCTCCTGCTCACCCGGTTCTTACGCTGGCCTCCAGTCTCAAAAGAACCAAATGTGGTTCCCAACGCTCTCTGCCTGCTCCCATGCCCTAGACATGGGGCCACCCTCCTCCTTTTCAGGGGCTCACTGGGGAAGCAGCCGGGTGACAGGCCCTCCTCTCACCTCTGTCCTGGAAGTTCCTCATAGAGTGTTATGTCATCAGGGGTTTTGGGGGATGGGTGACCCCTGTCCAAAGGCCAGAGGTCAGGGCAAACCGCACAGAAGGGGCACCACAGTCTAGAAGAAAACTCGGATGGACACTGCTCCCCTTTCCCCAGATCTGCCCCTTCTCCAGATTCCAAAGAGTAGAGGAAATGGGACTATCTGGTGTGTGTGTGTGTGTGTGTGTGTGTGTGTGTGTGTGTGTGTGTGTGTGTGTGTGTTGTGTGTGTGACGGCACGTAGGTACGATGAGGGCGGTGAGGAGGGAAGCAACAAGTGTGCCTGCTGTGTACGTGGGGTGCCTCACTTACAGGGCTGAACATCCGGCAAGGTGTCCTGTGATTATTCCCACTGAAGTGAAGCTCAGAGAAGCTGGATCAGGACGTTCAGCCGGGAAGGGCAGGCTTGAGAGGGCCTGGGCATTGCAGTCGGGCCGATCAACATGCTGGCTCCATTCCCACGTTGGGATGATATCAGGCAAGCCATTTGAGTCCTGGTTTCCTGATGTGTCGAGTGGGGCTACCAACTCTCTGAAAGTGTCGCTCTTAAGACTGGAGATAATGTCGTCAGATCACTAAGCCCTGTGCCTGGTGTAGTGTCAAAACACAGAAATGGCTGCAACTTTTTCTTTCTTTCTTTTTTTTTTTTTAAATGATAAATGTTTAAATGTTTCTTTTAATGATAAAAATGGCTGTGTCTAACACCATGTTCCACTGAGAGGCTGAGGTGGCAATGGGGTGGGGGTACACAAAATACAGGGAGGACAGGCTATCTTCCTTGGAGGTGGGAACCACGTGGGCACAAACAGTAAAAATCAAAGGACACCATCCTCTCCCTGTTCCCCCATCAAATGAGAACCGTCTAAGTGATGTCTGCCAGCCAGGCTCTCCACCTGCCTCTGTGCCTGCCAGGAAAGCAGACCGATGTGTTTTCAGTGAGCCGCGTCAAGAATGCAGTTGCCTCAGCAATTGAAAGAACAAGAACCTGGAAGCACCTACAGGGTGTCAGGCAGAGTCTTGCATGTGGCAGAGGAGGACACTGGGGTTCTGGGAACCTCAGAGACGTGGCCCAGCTAACAAGTGGCCCAAGTGAATTGGAGACTATCAGTGTCGGCCTGCTAAAGCCTGCTTTCTTTCCTCTGCCATTTTCCTTGCCTCCCACCACACTGACTGGTTGATTTTAAAAATTTAAAAAGTGTATGCTTCTGAACATAATGCTGGTCACAGACTTACGGGGGAGTAAGATATGTGTGTGTTTGTGCAGCGTAGACTGTGCATGTGTCTGTGTTCGTGAAAGAAAAACAAAAAACTGCCCCCAACCCTCCTGAGTTCTCACGTAGGGAGAGCGGCTGCCTTTCCCCTTGCCGCAGGGTGGCTGTGGCATTGTGAGCAAACTGCAGACCCCCCAAGAAACCAGAACATTCTGTACCTTGTGGCAATTAGTCCCCACTTGGCTTAAGGACTCCAACATCAAAGGAGGCCTCCGCCTGCCGCCCAAGGGAGAGTGGGGAACGCCTCAGAACAGCCCTTTCCTCCTCATTAGGGGCTCCCGCCACCAGCAAAGCAGACTCCGGACAACAGACCCGGCCCCATCAAAAGGCCCCCTTCCCCCGGGAAGGCCTCTGTAATCCGGGCCTGACTCTGCCCTGCCCCCTCCCTACACCAGCACAAAGCAGCCGTCTGGGACACCTGACTACTCTCCAGTTCAAAGCCAAGTGAATGCATTAACAACACAAAACACCATTTTCCTGTCTCAAAATTCCTAGGGCTCTGCCTTAAGCTGCCTGCAGTCAAGGCCTTTGGGGCACACAATCCCTGCCCACTTAGCCCTGGGCCCTGAAGTCAGACCCCGCCTCTGCAGTCTCCCCAGCCTTTGAAAGCCTGGAGCACAAACCGGGGCTAATTTAAGCCACTCAGCAATGTCTCTTCAGGCCTAATCTGCTCCCTTATAAAGTAGGTGGCCAATCTGCAGCCAGCCCTCCTGGGAGCCAGGCGAGAGGAGAGAAAGCAGGCTCGCTCTGAGGTTGCAGCCTTCCTCTGCAAGCAACGAGACTGTTTCTTCTGTACCAGAGTGAGCGAAAGCTGAGGAAGAGCTGTAAACAGTCTCCTTTCAGAATCCAGGATTCTAGAGCAGAAGAACACATTGAGTCCTTTACTCGTGCATCCACCTACCTGTTCATCCATCCGTCTATCCATCCATCTCACCTCCATCCATCCATCTGTCCATCTCACATCCATCTATCCATCTCACGTCCATCTGTCTATCCATCCATCCATCCATCCATCCATTCATCCATCCATCCGCTCATCCCACATCCATCCATTCATCCCATTGCATGCTATATCCTGTTCTAGCCCTGGGGACCCAGGACGGAATTAGACCCAGATCCTGCCCTCAAAGAACTCCCAGTCCATGTGAAGAGCAGAACATACCTCATGGCTATCAGAGAGGGATGCCTGAGAGGCAGCAGGGAGCCCAGAGGATGGAGTCTGAGGTGACCAGTAAGATAGCATGGAAGGTGTGAAACCTTGATATGGAAGCTGCACAAGAGTTTTACTAAGCAGAAAGGAAGAAGATGGCATTCCAGGCAGCACGTGAAAAGTCATGGAGGCCTGAAACAACCTAGAATGTTTGGGAAACTACTAATTATTTAGCTTCTAAAGTTTGTATGAAGGAGAGGGGGTTGGTAAGAGATAAGCCTGCAGCCAAAGAATGGGGTGATGGCCGTTCCCTGGTGAGCATTTAGGTCCACTTGTGCTGCACACGTACACAAACAAGTTTCCACATAGGCAAACGGCAACTATATGAACACATACACAGATGTGAATACCTTTAGACACATGTATTCTCGTACAAATGTGAATATGCTCATACATGTGCAAACACACAATTGCACATACAAAATGTGTTCACGTGCACATAAACATATCTACTCACATTCAAACACACTTGCATATACACACGAGCATGCTAACACACACAAATTCACATGTGCTAAATGTCCTAGCATATATAACCAAGCTCACGCGCATGCGCTCACAGACACAAACTGCACCAGGGAAAGGCCAGGACTAGGACGCCTGCCTCTCATTATTCCTCAGTCATAAAAATGTGCCCCAGGCAGCGAAACTTGGCAGAGCTGGGCCCTATCAGCTGTGCTTGGGCTGGGTGTCCCTGGGCTCCACTCAGCTCTGCCAGGAAGATGGGACTCCCTGTCCTGATGTCAGCTTCCTTTCCCAGCCTTCCTGAGCCAGTGCTACTCCCACTGCGGGAGCTGCCTTCCCTTTCTGCAGCCATGGCCTTGCTTGGGCACCGGGACCAATGTTCCAGAGCCAGCCCTATGCTGTTGTCTCCTGGACCAGTGCCAGCCAGCTCTGTGCAGGGCAGCACCATTCTAGGTACAAGACCCAGTGGGTGCCGCCCTACTCCTCCAGTTCCATCTCATGGGCTTCCCTCTGCTACACCCTCTGCTACAGCCCTCCTGGATCGGCCCTGTTCCCTGAACTTCATTCCTGATATGTGTGGGCATCAAGATAAGACCACAGCTGGGATGCCTCTGACACTTAGAGACTGGGGGCCTCCTGGAAAAAGGGGAGGTGAGGTGCAATTGGGTGAAATTAGCTGAGCTCATTTCATCCACCCATCCACTCAAACAGCCATCCATCCATTGCTCACCCACTTAGTTATCCCGTTTCTTTGAACACCTAACATCCAATCGTTTTGTTCACCTGTCCATATATCTGTCCATCTTCTATTCATCTATTTAACCATCCATATGCTCATCTATTTACCTACTTTGAAATCCGAAAGACATGGATAGACGCTTATTTCACCATTTCCTGCCAGTAGCCGAGGATGTCAGTTCTCTTTCCTTATCATCCACTCCTCACCATCTCAGCACACACGTCTGACCTCTAACTGCCAGAACCTAAATCTTTTTGCCTAAGGGCTTTCTCTTGCCCCTGAGTCGTATCTGCCCTTATGTGTGGAAGGCTGGAGAAGACGCAGAATTAACACTCCTTGGGGTGACCTTCAACCAATGAGCAGCTAGAACTGGTGCATAAATGCCCCAGCTTCCTCCTCATTGGGTGGGATGACTCTGAGCTGGATATTCTTCACTGGATCCCAAATGTCCCAGCAGGATTTTCCCACAGTGATAAATTGCTTGATAAGACATAGTTCATTGGCTGGCTTCCCTTTCCTGCCTCACTTCCCCACTTTGCTATTTCCCTCCCCAAATCAACGACTTGCATTTGAATCCTTTTTCCAAGGTTGACTTCTGCGAAACCCAAATGAAGACACAGCCTGTGTGACTTCAACAGATTACTTAGTATGATGCATAGGCTCTGGGAAGCCCTCCAATAATACTGGTTATTGCTTTTATTATATTACTACTATCAACAACAATAACGGGAGCTCTCTTGTCCTCATGAGGCGTTGGTCCCCTCCATCCAGCTATGGATGATAAACGTAGACCACACCCTTTTCCTCACTCCCAAATCCTTTTGACTTTTATCTCTTATACCACGTGTCATGCGGGGTCTCTAGTCCTGCTCCCGGCACAAGAACGCAGGATATGGTGAGGCCAAAAAGGATCACCCATGGAGCTATAGCTAGGAGAGTCACACCACTATAGTCTCGCTGGCGGCTGGGCTGGACACACAGGAAGCAGGAGCCACACGATCTGCAACTTGCTGTCTGCTTCTCGGCCAACCAACCAACCCCAGCATAGCCACGGCAGTTATATCAGTGGCTAATGGCTAACCAGTAACAGCTGATGGCCACCCAGCCACAGCTGATGGCCATCTACTACCCGAGCCAGCACCTTTCCACGTGAGGCCGAGAGCCTGGAAACTGCTCTCTGGCACTCTGTCCCCACTAATATAATATAATATAATATAATATAATATAATATAATATATCCGGTCTTATATTAATTTTTGCTCCAAAAGATGCATTAAAGCTGATGGTCTGGTTAGGTCTTATTTTTTGGGGAATCACGGTAGGTCCCGACTCTGTTCACTTCTCTCCACCTTCACACCTCCACTCTGGTCCAAGCTAGAGCCATCTCTACCCTTCAGTCCACAACAGCAAGAAGCCTCTAAGCAGCTCCCCCACACCTCCTGTCCCCACCCCGGGGCCCCAACAACTCACTCTGCAGAGTGAGCCAGAGTCATCTTCCAGAAATACGTATCTGATCACAAGCCTGAAAGTTCTCCACAGCGTTCATTGCTCTGAGGACAAAGAGCAATAGTCTTGACATACTTACAGGGCCCTACCTGCTGCTCCGGTCGCACTCACCTGTATTGCGCTCTGCCCTTCAGCCTCCCCGAGGGACTTACTGTTAGTTCTCAGAATATACTCTCTCCAGACATCCAGCTTTGCTCCTACTCGTCTGTATTCACTTTGTTAACCCCACTGTTCCGTCAGATCTCTGCTGTGATGTCACTCCTTCAGAGACACTTTCCTTGGCATTCCAGACTAGGTCAAATCCCTTATTATAGGCTCAAATATGTTCATTCATTCATTCAGTCGATATTTTTTGAATGCCTCCCCTGCATTAAATGCAGCAGTGAACAAATCAGACAAGGTCCCTGCCCTCAAGGAGTTCTCTTTCAGTGTCTGTGTGTGATGGAGGGGGAGGCTCAGAAGGAGGTCCTACTTTAGATAAGGTGGTCTGAGAAGACCACTACAAGGAAGGATGCTTGAGCTGAGATCTAAGTACCATGTTTCCCTGAAATAAGACCTAGCCGGACCATCAGCTCTAATGCATCTTTTGGAGCAAAAATTAATATAAGACCCAGTCGTATTTTACTATAATACATACCGGGTCTATAATATAATATGATATGATATGATATGATATGATATGATATGATATGATATGATATGATATGATATAATATAATATAATGCCCAGTCTTATATTAATTTTTGCTCCAAAGACACATTAGAGCTGATCGTCCTGCTAGGTCTTATTTTCAGGGAATCACGGTATATACACCGTGTTTCCCCGAAAATAAGACCTAACCGGAAAATAAGCCCTCGCATGATTTTTCAGGATGTCATTCCCTGAACATAAGCCCTAATGCGTCTTTTGGAGCAAAGCTTAATATGAGACTCGGTCTTATTTTCGGGGAAACATGGTAGCAAAGGTGAGGTGGTGGTCCTGGTAGGGGTGGTGGTGATGCAAACAAGGGCGGTGGTGGAAGGGTGGTGGTGACGATGGTGGTGAACATGGTTGTGGCGGCGATGGTGATGCTGCTGAAAATAATAGTGGTGATAGTGGTGGCAATGATGACAGAAGTGGGTAGGTGGCGATAGTTTTGGAGACGATGATAATCACTGTGGTAGAATAATGCCCCACCACCCCCCCGAAGATGTCTATATCCTAAGCCCTCGACCTGTGAATATGTTATTTTACCTGGAAAGGGTGGACTAAGTTTGCTAATCAGCTGGCCTTGAGATAGGGAGGTTATCCGGGTGGGTCCAGTGTAATCACAGGTGTCCTTATAGCGAAAGAAAGGGGCAGGACACAGATACACAGTGATGCAGCGTAAAAAAGACGGGCTGGCCATTGCTGGCTTTGGGGATGACAGAAGTGGGCCATGAGCCAAGGCACTGGGCAGCCTCTAGAAACTGGATGCGGATTCTCCCCTGGAGCCTCCAGAAGGAACACAAGCCTGCCAACACCTTGATTGAAGCCGTTTGAGACCCATTTCATATTTCTGACCTCCAGAACTGTAAGGTAATAAACTTGTATTGTTTTAAGCCACTAAGTGCTAAAATGTAAAAATGTTGGTGTCATTCCCCACCCCCCACCAAATTTGTATGTTCAGTCTCAATGCCCAGTGTGACGGTATGAGGAGGTGGGGCCTTTGGGAGCTGATAAGTCATGAAGGAGCCCTCATGAATGGGATTAGTGCTCTCATAAAAATGACCCCAGAGAGTGCCCTTAGCCCGTTCTGCCAAGTGAAGCCACAGTGAGCAGATGGCCATCTATGAACCAGGACGCCCTTGGACCAGACACCAAATCTGTCATACCATGATACTGAACTTCCCAGCCTCCAGTATTGTAAGACATAAATTTCTGTTGTTTATAAGCCAATCAGCCTGTGGTATTTTATAATAGCAGCCTGAACAGACTAAGACAACAAGTGTGTGCTAGTTTGTTACAGCCGCAGCAAAAGGCAATAGTACAATGGTGGTAGTGGTGATGGTGATGGTGATGACGGAGGTGATAGTAGTGGTGATACTTTTTGTAGGAGCTCAGTCACTTCCTGGGTTGAGCTCACCATCTTCTTATGGTTGATAACCTTGTCATTTTGATCCTCCGTAGACCCCACATTTTGAAGCAGGCTTTCCTGAGCAGAAGTTTGAGAGGAGGATAATATAGAAAGGGGCTGGGTGATTGAGAAGTGACTCCAAAGTCACAGAGGGGGTGGAAAGTCACAGTAGGAGCAGAGGCCAAGCTAACAGGGCTTGAGCTTGTCAGTAAGAGGCACTTTCACACTTGTTTCCCCCTTTAAATTCCTTTCCACTGAGGGCCAAGAGCTGCTTTGCAGTTGTTCTCTCTGTGAAGAAAACAGGCAAACATTGCCTTCTTAGCACCTCACTGCCCTGGGATGGCCTGGGCGCTGGGACGTGAGGTGTCTGAGGGCTCTAAACTGTGGCCAGCAGGTGTGTCCAGCATCTCAAGGCCTAGCGAGGGCAAAGGATATACCAGGGTCTCCCAGCGGATTTGGGGCCAAAGCTCTGTTTCCTAACTTCCCGTCTCGGCTTTTCCCATCACACCACAAACTCTTTGACCCCCTGAGTCACCCAGACACAGAGAAGAAAAGAGTCAAAGATCCAACTAGCTGGTACAAAGAAAAAGACAAAGGGAGACCAGGTCCCCAAGGCCTTGAGGTTCATGCTTCACCACCTCCACCACTGTGCTCAGCTTTGCAGTCCTGTAGTCAGGCCTGGGACCCTGGAGCCCCATCTGCCCCACCCAGGGATCCCACAATGGAAATGACTGCTGTCTTTGGGAAACAGACTCTGGGTCTCCAGGGAGGGGTCTTGGCAGGGCCCAGACATGTGAGGGGCCCCCACCCCACCCCAGAGGGTTACCAGCCACCATCCCACATGGGGAGAGCAGACAAACAGGGGCAGAGTGGCGCCAGGCCCAGGTCTGGCCACCACGGGAAGACCTGCTGGCACCTGCGGATATAGTCCCTTCCCCTGCCTCTCCCTGCACCGGCCTCATTAATACCCTCCCTGGGGCTGGGGTGGGGGGTGGAGGGCAAAGAGAAACAGCTGAGGCAGTGGAAAGAGTCCTCGCTCGGGCCCTTAACTGCTTGTGTGGCTTTGATAAATCATTTCTCCATGCCTCTGAGTTTTCATCTGTAAAACTGGGACAATCGTACACATGAATCAGAGCTAGTTAGGGGAAGCCCATGAAGTACCTACCAAGTGCCAGACATGCAATAGATGCTCCGTGAAGGACAGCTGTAGTCACGCATCCCCAAGTCTTAGAATGGAACCCCGGCCTTCCCGACTTCACAGCTCCGCAGGAAACCTTGGCCACATCATCAGACTTTTTCACAAGAGTGTCTCCATGCTTGGGTCACCAGGTCACAGGCCACATCATCTCACTGAGGTCTAGAAAGTGGGGGCAGATCTCTACAGCAGTGCTGATGGTGGTGATGATGATGGGTGATGGTAGTGGTGACAACGGTGGTGATGGTGGTGGTGGTGGTGGTGGTGATAGTGGTGATGATGATGAGTGATGGTAGTGGTGACAACGGTGGTGATGGTGGTGGTGGTGGTGGTGGTGGTGGTGACAACAGTAGTGGTGGTGGTGATGGTGGTGATGATGATGGGTGATGGTAGTGGTGACAATGGTTGTGATGGTGGTGGTGGTGGTGGTGATGATGGGTGATGGTAGTGGTGACAATGGTGGTGATGGTGGTGGTGGTGGTGGTAGTGGTGATTGTAGTGATGGTGGCGGGGTGGGGGTGATGGTGGAGGTAAGTGTAGTGATAGTGATCACCTCCCCTTCTTCTTCCCCAGGAAAAGCTCAATACACATCAGATGCTGTTATCTCTCTTGGCTCTGCCACTTCCAGACCAGGTAAGCTTTTGATTAACCCCTTGGAGCTTAAGTTTCCCCTCTGCAAAATGGGGTAATAATAGGGCTAATGTGAAGGTGAAAGGAGAGAATGGTTGCCTCCTTTTCCCCACCCTCTACCCCATTCTCATAGGGGACTGACTCTTATGGAGACACTGAGCTGCTGCTGCAAGGACCTGGCTGGCCCCAGGAAGCGCGGGGGGAGGGCAGAATGGGGACGGAGCAGGCGAAACAATGGTCAGGCCCAGCTTGTGGTTTGGATCCTGAGAGAAGCGAGTTGATGCTTTCTTGTCATCAGACTTTCCAGTCACCTGCCTGGGAACCTGAGGAAAAGATTAGGGAGCCAAACACATATTGTTTCTTTTGTTTGAGGTGCCAAGTTTGCTGGGATGAATTGGCCATCTGTTCTCCCAGCTATGATCTGGCAAGCCGGAAACCTCTGCTTTCTGAGTTGCCACTTTCCATCAGTTGCTAATAAAAGGGGTGGGGAGAGAGTGGGGGCTACTCTTTCCCTGTGGCCTGGCTGACCCTCCATTGGCCAGGTCCCCTGCTTCAGGCCCACCGAGTGCCCTGGGCCTCAGACACCAACACCGAAGCAAGAGCTGAAGGAAACCCCTGTGACCTAGGCTCACCCAGGGAGCCTTTCCGAGCCTTGGTTTCCCCGTTTGTAAAATGAGGGTGGAGGGGCAGCATATCTCTGTGCATCTGGCTCTGACGTGTGGAAGTGACCATGTCCCTGAGGTCTGGGGAGGGGAAGGCCTTCCGATTCAAGGGCAGCCCCTGGCCAGGACAGGTGAGCATTGGCCCTTCCTGTGTGTTGGGGATTGCACGTCAGAATTCTTGAGCCCCTTTGTCAAGGTCTGACCATCTGACACCCTTGGGTATCCCCGAGAGCAGGCTCAGAGCAGGGCTTCTCAACCTGAGCACTGGCTTTCTCTAGCGGGAATGGGGTTCAAATCCTCAAGCAGGGGTCTTAACTTACAGCCTCTGGGGAGGGGTCTGTCAACCCCTGACATTGTGGACAGAGATTTTTTTAGGGATTCATTTTCCCAGAAGCAGGGAGCAGAGTTTTCATCTGATTCTTAAGGGACGCTATGACTAAAAGCTCCATAATGAGCTGCCTCGAACCTGGGAGGAGACTTACCCGGCTTTTAGAGCGACAGTCCCACACTGAGGGGACACAAAGAACAATTATGCCTCTCACACCCTAAGTTGGGGTGTCCCTGAAGTGGGAGCAAGCAGCCTGTATGTGTCTGAACAGATGCTGGATGATAGGTACTGGGGACAGCAGGTAGCAGTGCTCAGGACAGGGCAGGCCCAGGCGGGGGCTCAGCCTCCTGGGGAAGGAAACAGCATTAGGAGCTGGGTGGGGAAGGCCTCTAGGCTCCCCCACAGATGCCACCTGCCTCTCAACAAGACTTGCAGACAGTCGGAAAGTGTGACTTGCTCTTCAGGCCTGGGCTACGCTGCACCAAAGGCCTCAGCAGTCTGAGGACTGGCTGTGAGGCCCATCCCTCTTACCCTACTCCCCCAAAGAGCAGGGGTCTGTGCCAGCAGACCACCTCTCTGTGCTAAGCCCTCTGTGGGCTTATTTTATTTAATCTTCACAGCCAGGATCTGCATCCAGGCCCCTTTACACAGATGAGGCCACAGAGGCTCCGAGAGGTCAGTAACACCACCACGGACACTCAGCCAGGATGTGGGTCCCGGCTGTCCTATTCCTGGGCCTTAGGCAAGGCCCGCAGCTGGGGCTGCAGGGGCTCACTCGCCTGCCCCTCCCCCAGGCCCATGACCAGCCCGTCTGCCCACCAGGGCCCCGCCAGCGGCCACCTCTCCGTGCCCCTCCCCCTCGCATGGGCCTGCAAGCTGCTGGCAGGTAACAAAACCCCGAAATGATTCCCAGCCCCAACTGCTCCCCACACATCACCCCCTCCCGAGTGTGTCTGCTGTTCTCCATCCAAACTGATTACAGCCCAGAACAAGGAGGCTGGGGGAGGGACGGGAGCAAGCAGGCATGGAGAAGACTTGAAAGAAAATTCGAAACACACGTGTGTTGCCTTGGCTCTGGTAACCCTGAGCCCTCAGCCCGTGTGGCCCAGCAGTCCCCGGCCCCCGTCCCGGCCCCCACCGCCTCACCTGGGGCTCTGAAGGGCCTGCTTTCCACCGGTCGGTCGGTCGGTCGGACCCTGCCGGGGGAAACTGGCCCAGTCTCCAGGACCTGAAGAGCTTGGGCCTGGGAGAGGTCCCCATGACCACAACCCCTGTGTCTCAGAAGAGAACATGGCGTGCTCAGGATAAAGCGCCAAGTAGGAACATGACCCCAGACTCCATAGGCAGTGGGAGGGGGTGGAGGAGAACAGCCTGCCCCCCACTGTCTGGCTTTCTCTCTTCCCATCTACCCACCGCGAGGCCCAGGAGAACCTGTCTTTTCTCTACCCTTGCACCTGCTGCCTTCTGCTTAACCCTTTTGCAGCTCGCCAGTCCTCAGTGACCCTCAGCGTCTGGAGCCAGTGTCTGAGGAGAGGAGAGGTTGGCAATAGCTGGCTCTGGGGGCTGGAGCCCGGGTAGGGGACCAAAGGTAAGGCCAAGTGACAGGCTCTGCCTCACGCTGTTTATATGGAACGTCCTTCCAGGGATCAGCGTATGGCCTCCAAACATGTGGCTTCAATCTCTCCCTTGAAATATTGGGAGTGGGGGGCCTGCTGCCAACACCCACTGGATGCCTCTTTGTGCAGCCCAGCTGAGCACTTGCTGCGTACTAATAGCTCCGAGGCCTGTGCCTCTTGCCAATGGCACTGAACACTTGGTTTGCAAATTGGTTTCATATTTGGGAGGGTGTGGTCTGGGAACAGGGCTGAAGGGTTGGAGTGGTAGACAGGCAGGATGAGGGAGGCATGGGGCTGGAGAGGTAGGCAGAATTGGGTTCGCAGCCCAGCTTCGGCACTTATGAGCTGGTTGAGGCCGGGCAGGTGTCTTTAACCCCCTGAGGCCTTGTTTTTGCATCTGTAAAATGGACAGAAACGGTCATATGATCAAGTGTGATGATGGACCCGCAGCGCGCAGCCCAGTGCTGGCACCCAGCATGCTCCCCTGCAGCCCCACACCTGTGTGCCCACCTCTCCAGAGGCCGGGTGTCTGACCCTTGTTGACCTGACTCCTGCCTGGGGCTGCTTTCAGGAATAACGTGGTATGTTGCAGTAGTTGGGAGACCAGACTCTGAAGCAAAGCTTTGTCAGGGGTTGGCTATGTGTTTTGAGACACATGTGTTTTGAAGCCCCAGTTCTCCCACCTGTAACATGGTGGTGGAAGGTGAGAGTCGGGTGGGTGGCTGGATGGGATCCTCATGGACAACTTCCGGATCTAGAACTCAGGGACTCTGGAAGGCTCCAGAAAGACAGAAGTCTCAGGGCTTGTGGTCCGGGAAGGGGTTAAGGTAGGGCTGAGGTGGCTGGGGTCCTATGAGATGGCTGACAAGAGGGCCGAGCTTAGCAGAGTGGGTGTGGAGGGACCATCCCCCTCACTCCAGCCGTTCTCCACTACCACCTCAACTTACCTTCCCACCTCATCACACCTCTTCCTCCTTGTGACCAATCACCAAGGATCCAACTTGCAGGCTCCTGACAATACCCTTCTTTGAGTGATAGGAGCATGAGGAGATGTGACGTTTCCCCAACACGGCAGCTTCAGAAACTCCAGGGGTGCTGTTAAAATGCAGTGCTGGCCAGGGCCTCAGCCGACAGCCTCACAGTCTTCATCATGGTGGGACCTGGGGATCAGTATTTTAACCAGCTCATCTGGTAACTCTGGGTGCATCCAGGTTTGCTGATTCATTACTGGTGGAGAGCAGGGGGCACCAGCTTGGGGGTTTGCTGGGCCTGGGTTTAAGTCGCTCATCTGCCCCAACTCGTTGTAGGACCTCAGAGACAATATTTTCTTTTCCAGGCCTCACTTTGCTCATCTGTTAAATGGAAAGTAATTCTCATTTCAGGTTGTGGCAAGACTTAATACTGTTTGTGTTAGTTTCCTAGAACTACTATAACGAATTTCCACAAACTGGTGGCTTAAAACAACAGAAATTTATTTTTGTCACATCCTGAAGGCCGGAAGCCCAAAATCAAGGTGTCAGCAGGGCCATGTTCCCTCCAGATGTCCCAGGGAAGAATCCTTCCTTGTCCCCTAGCTTCTGGTGATGACCAGTAGTTCTGGGCATTCCTTGGCCTATAGAGACGTCACTGCAGTTTCTGACTGCCTTCACATGGTGTTCTTCCCTCTGTGCGTGTCTGTGTCTAAATCTCCGTCCTATAAGGAGAGCAGTCATGGCACTAGGGCCCGCTGTGATCCAGTATGACCTCATCTTAACTTGATTTCATCTGCAAAGACCTGTTTCCAAATAAGGTCACACTCACAGGCATCAGGAGTTAGGACTCTCCCGGCATGGGGGTACCACCCAATACACCACCCATAAAGTTCCTGGTCATGGAAGGTGCTCAATAATTGGGAATGGTGGATGGGTAGAAAGATACAGAGTGGAGTCAAGTGAGGAAGAATGCTGTGTGCCCTTGGGGAGAGACTCACGCCTTTCCATTTCCCTGGGGTGCTATAAGGATGATCTGAGCTAATATCTGCAAAGGACCTGACTCACAGAGATGATCAAGAAATGGCAGTCCCCGCCCCATAAACAGTGAAGCCGTGAGGGACCCTTGGTGGCTAATGTCCATGGTGGCTTTCTCTTGTGACTGGGAGAGAGAAGGAAAGGGGATACAGATAGAAGGTCAAGGGAGGGTGCCATGCATAGGCTGATGTTTTTCAAGGCCGTGGACGGAGAGGGGATTGAGAGCCATTGACCTTGGAGTTCACATACATCTGTCCTACAGGTCTGAGTTCACGGCCAGGTGCTGGCACTCAAGAGCAGGCAAGGCTGCTGGGCAGCTGAGATGGATCTGGAGAAATGTTTTGTATTGGAGTTATTAGAAGTGACGGTCCGGGCTGGGTGGGGAATGAGCAGGGGGAAGGAGCCAGCAGGCAGTCTGTAGGCTCAAGCTGCAATGCATTAGTCCAGGGTCTGGGGGTGGAGGGTGGGGGGTGGAGTTACAAGGGGAGGGCGTGCTCCCAGAGGGAAGCAAGAAAGTGGGAACTCTAGGGGAAGACCCTGGAAGGCAGGAGATTGGCTGCCAGAGAGGCAAGGAGAAAACATGAACCATGGTGGTCGCTGGGCTAAGCACCTGGGCCGTGTAATTCTGCAGAATCCTCACAGCCCCAGGAGTAGAGGTGCACATTGTCCCCATTTTACAGAGCAGGAAACTGAGGCCCGGAGAGGGAAAGCCCTCCTTGAGGTCCTCCTCCACCCCTGTTTTCTCCTATCATCTCCATCCTCACATTCTCCTATATCTTCCTTCCTCCCCACATTTTATTCTTCTTCCTTCACATCTGCGGTAGGCTGAATAATGGCCCCCAAATGTATCTGCATTATAATCCCCAGAATCTGTGACTGTTACCCTGAATGGCAAAGGAGTCTTCACAGGTGTAATTAAGTTAAAACTCTAGGAATGGGTTGATTATCCCCGATTGTCTGGGTGGCCCTGATGTGATCGCAAGCGTCCTTATGAGATGTAGGCAGGAGGGTCTGAGTCAGAGGAGAAGGCCATGTGAGGTTGGACACTGAGACCAGACCTTTGAAAATAGAGAAATGGGCCAGAAGCCAAAGAATGCTGGTGCCACTCGAAACACAGAAAGTCAAGGAAGGAGATCCTCCCCTGGGACCCCCAGTAGGAACCAGCCTGCTGACACCTTATTTTTAGCCTTAATGAGTGTGGAGACAGAGTCCCAGAGAGCAGTTTCCAGGTTCTCAGCCTCACGGGGAAAGGTGCTGGCTCGGGTAGTAGGGGCCATCAGCTATGACTAGTTGGCCATCAGCTGTTAGCGGTTAGCCATTAGCCACTGACATAACTGTCGTGGCTGAGCTAGCAGTGGGGATTGCAGTTAGCAAGTGGTTTGGTGGTTTCGCAGAGAAGCGGACGGCAGATTGCGGATCATGTGGCTCCTACGTCCTGTGTCTCCAACCCAGCCGCCAGCGAGAATATAGTGGTGTGAATCCCCATCCATGGCTCCGTGGGTGTTCCTTCTTGACCTCACCATATCCTGAGTTCTTGTGCAGGGAGCGGGAGCTGACACCTTGCATGACAATGAGCCTTAATTTAAGACTCATTTCAGGCATAAGGCCTCCATAAATACAGGAGAATAAACTTATCTTAGTTAATTCACTACATTTGTGGCAATTTGTTATAGCAGCAACAGGAAACTAATACACATCCTTTCCCTGTTCTGCTCCCCACTTTTGTTTTATCTCCACTGGTCTGTCTTCTGTCTTCTCCTTCTCCACCTGTATTGCACTCTTCTCTCTTCCAGCTCCTTCTTTGTCTCCTTGTCTTCCTTTTCCATCAAGTTGTCCTGCTCCTCTCTCTCACCCCCTATTCTTCTCCCTTCTCAGCCCCCACCACAAAAGAGCACAGATTTTTGGCATCTCTGAGTTGAGTTCAAGTCCCAGCTCCACTGCTTGCTGACTATGTGACTCTGAACAAGTCACTGTGCTTCCCTAAATCTCTGTGTTCTCATCTGCATGTAACGCCAAACCCTAGCTTGCTATGGAGAATTAGAATAAAATCAGCAATGGGAATGGTGCATGGTGGCCACTCAGCAGACATCTGTTTCTCTGCATGTTTCCTGCCCCCTCTCACCCAAAGCTCCACCCAGGCTGGAGCCAGAGCTAGGGCAGATGGTGACGTGCCCCGAACACTGAGACAGATGCAGACTTTCCAGTGGCTTGCCCAGGCTCTCGCCAGCCTGGGTTGGGTGAAGCAGGGCATTGACAGACAGACACAATGCTGCCCTGTATCTCTCTCTCTTCCTCCTGAGATCCTTTGTGGGGCCAGGCAGAGTGTGAGTGACAGTTTCCCAGGAGTGTTTGCTAAAGATACCCTCACACCTGGGAAAATGACAGTTGGTCTTGGAGTTGTCAGCGCTTTCAGACCCCAGGTGGGCAGACCCAGAGCAGCAAGTCGTTCTAAAAGAAGATGAAACATAATTACCCTTTCTTCTCCACGTCCAAGGGAGACCTCCCTCACCGCCCCATCCTGGGAAATCAAACCTTTTCTTCCTGCGGCTATTATTCCCCAGCAGCGTTCCAGTAAATGAGCCAACAGAAGGCACATCTCCTGTGGATTCATCAAAAGTTTGCCCATCTCTCAGACAAACTCAGGAAGAACATGCTTCCAGCTGCTCATCCTCGGGTCACAGTCTAAGGGCTGAAGTATAAAGACAATAATAATCTTTCTTTGCTCTCCCATTATGTGCCACTACTGTTTAGAATGAAATCCTGTGTCCTGTATTTCAGATGAGAAAGCTGAGGCTCAGAGGAAGAAAGGATTGGCACAGGGCAACAAAGCTCGCACCATTGAAATGGAACCAACTGCCACTGTTTCACTGTGTTATTTCACGTGGGTGTCCTGCCATGTGTCATGTGTCCAGGCTTTGCAGGATGTGATCCTGTGGAAACAGTCAAGTGGACTGAAGGGATCTGGTTTAAAAAGATCTGGGATGTTGCTAATGGGGGAGGCTATATAAGTGTAGAGGCTTTTATTGTGTAATGGATTTGTCACCTGTCCCAGCTGACAAATTTTCATAAGAACTCTGTGCCAGGGAGAGTTTTGATTCCCCTGAAAAGGGGGATGATTTTTCTCTGTGGACAATGGAGAATTATATGAATATTTGTGTTTCCCTTTTTGCTCTAGCTGCCAGGAAGCTCAGGAATGAGTTTATAACTAAACAGCCATCATTGGTCCTTTTCAGACTTCATGTCCTGAGTACCTTTCTCTTTCTCCCACGCTGGCCTCTCTTTGGCCTCTTTTTCTGGTCCTGAAAGTTAACTCATGATCTTTCTATTATTTGTGAGTATTACTCTACCACAACTACTTTCCAGAATAAGATAAAGTAAAAACAACTATGCATTGACCATTGTTATTATCATTATTTAATTTTCATAGCTTCATAAGCCCTGTGCTGAGCCATAAAACAAGCCTTAAAATTTCAAGTGGATTTAACCATATAAAGAATGTCCTCTAAGAAACAGCATATATAACAACATCTACATCATTATAAAATATTATGATAGAGCTGAGATCAAACTTGTTAGGTATAAAAATAAACGTGAATGAGCGTAAGTCACTCTTTGAACAAAAAAGATTTAAAATTTGGCTCAAAATAAACTCAACTATGTGCCATGGAGAAGAGACACACAAAAACAAAGGGATTCAGAAAAGCTCAAAATAGAGATGGACAAAAGTATACTGGGCAAGTGGAATCAAACAAACAACAACAACAAAAAACAAAGGAAGTAACACCGATATCAGGCAGAGTAGAATTCAAGCAAAAAGCATTAAACATGACAGAGAAGGACACATCTTAACAGTAAACGCTTCGCTGTAAAATGAAGATATAACACCGATTAATGTATTTGATCCCCCCCAAAAAATCAGTTCAGTACTGATTGGAAGTGTAAAAGTCATGGAACAAAAGGGAAGATTGAGGAATTGCCGGGAATTAAGAAGAAATAATTAAGTATAGTGTGGACACCTGGAGAGTGATTCTGCAATAGAAAATTGAAATTGATGAAAAAACTGGTGAAGTAAGAATATGGTCTTTACTTAATAGTATTGGACCAATGTTAATTTCCTTGTTCTGACAATTGTACGATAGTTATGGGAAATGTTAACAATGGGGGAAGTTGGATATATAGAATCCTTCTAGACAAATTTTGCAACTTTACTATAAGCCTGTAATTAGTTCAAAAGCAAAAAAAAGAGAGAGAATAAATTTAAAAAATAAATTATGTTCCCTGACCACAAAAAAATTAAGTACAAATTAATAACAGAAAAACATCTGGAAAATCCCTACATATTTTGAAATCTGAAAAGGCTACATACTGCATGATTTCAACTGTATGACATTCTGGAAAAGGGAAAACTATGGAGACAATAAAATGATCACTGGTTGCCAGGGGTGGGGGAAGAATGTAGAGGAATGAATAGGCAGATCACAGAGGATTTTTAGGGCAATGAAAATACTCTGTATGATACCATAATGATGGATACATGCTATCGTGTATTTGTCCAAACCCATAGAATGTATATCACCAAGAGCGAACCCTAATATAAACTCTAGACTTTGAGTGATGATGTGTGTCATGCGGGGGATCCTGCTCGCTGCACCATTTGTCGTGTGGGGAGGCCTGCGGGGTCTCTGCTCCCGCTCCCCACATAAGAACTCAGGATATGGTGAGGCCAAAAAGGAACACCCACGGAGCCACAGGTAGGGGAGCCATACCACTGTAGTCTCGCTCACGGCTGGGTTGGAGACACAGGAAGCAGGAGCCACACTGTCCGCAACCCGCTGTCCACTTGTCTCTGCCAACCAACCCCACTTATTAGCTGCAATCCGCGCTTGCTAGCTCAGCCGCCATCTTCTTGCTAGCCCCCCATTTTCTGCTAGCAAAGCCATGGCAGTTATATTAGTGGCCAATGGCTCACTGGTTACAGCTGACGGCCAACTAGCCACAGCTGACGGCCATCTACTACCTGAGCCAGCACCCCTCCACGTGAGGCGGAGAGCCTGGAAACTGCTCTCTGGGCCTCTGTCCCCACAATGTGTCAATGAGGTTCATTCGTTGTAACAAATATTCCACTCTTGGTGGGGACGTTGATAAAGGGGGAGCCTCTGCTTGTGTGGGGGAACGGGGTGCCTGGGAGATTTCTGTACTTTCCCCTCACTTTTGCTGTGAGCCTAAAACTGCACTAAAAAAAAAATGTCTAATGAAAAAAAGAAAATATGCTCATCACAGTAAATACAAAAAAAGCATGACACAATTCAATACTTATTCGTGAAAAAAATTGCAGAAAGCTAAGAATAGAAGAACATGTGCTCAAATTGATAAAGGGAGTCTATAAAAACCCTACAGCTAACTTCATACGTATTAGTGAAAAACTAAGTGCTGTTTACATCACCTCTCTATTCAGTATTGTTTGGGATATCTTTATCAGAAAAAGAAATAAAGGGGCTACAAAAGACAGGACCGAGTAAAACTGTCTTTATTTGTAAATAGCATGATCATCTATGCTGAAAATCCCAATGATAGAATTTCACTATTTAGTAGATCTGACACGGGAGGTTAGTGGGGATAAAAGGGACTATTCCATAAATGAAGCTGGAAGATTGTTTATCCATATGAAAGAACTGAAATCAGATCCCTACCTCACGCCATATACAAAAATTAATTCCAAGTAGATTAAGGAGTTAAATGTCAAAGCAAAACTTTAAAACTTTGTTTAAAAAAAGGAGACAAATATTTTAAAACGAAACACCAAAAGCCCTAACTAATCGTAAAAGAAAAGATTGATAAATTTGACTATGTTAAAGTAAGAGCTTCTGTAAATCAAGACACTTAAAAAAAGCTAAGACAGGCTACAGAGTACAAGTTTTCACAACATATATAATTGAGAAACTATTATTTTATCAAAAATGCCAAGAACTTTTACAAGTCCATAAAAAAAACAAATCATTAGAAAAATGGACTTACGAGGACAAGAAAAGGTATTTCAAAGAAGAGAAAATACATATGGGCATGAAAAATATGGATATGTGTTCAGTCTCATTAGTAACAGGCAAATGCACATTAGCTATTGTTAAATTGGCGAAACCAAGCAATTTGACAATGCATTTGGTGGATCAACAGGTACTGCTGATGAAGAGTTAAGAACTGGTACAATCACGTTGGAAATCGATTAAACTGAACTTATCTTATAGTTCATAACTATCTTATAGTTATAACTATCTTATAAACTGAACTTTGCATATCTTAAAACCCAGTAATTCCTTCCTATCCATGTATCCACATGAGACACTCACTAGAAGTACTATAAATGCCCATCAACAGGAGAATGGGTAAATCACTTGTACTACATACACAGATAATGACTTGACAACAGTTAAAATGAATACACTACAGCAACATCAATGAATTTTAGATACACACATTGTAAAACAGAAAGCAAATCTGGAATTTCTGGGACACGTTATTTATGAGTGAGTTGAAACTGAATATGACGAGGCCAGCTGGTTTCCTGGGCTGCAGCAGGCAGTCAGGGCCAAAGCGTCCACCAGCAGAAGGAACCCAAACCTCACCTCCTGACGCTGACTGCCCACTCGCCAGTTCCATCTTATGTTCCTTAGCCTGAACATGCTTCAGGCCCTGAAAGGGGCCTCTGTCAGATCCAAGACCACTGAGCATATGCCAACCCCTGTGCAGGAATTATTCATTGAACATCTACTGTGTGCTAAGTGCTGGGGAGAAAACCAAGCACACACAGGCAAGATTCCAGCCTCAGTGGAGTGGCCACATAGAGACACAGGGACGTGTAAGAGCCTGGCCTGGCCTACATGGAGCAGCCAGCGTGGTGGTGGGGCAGAAACATAGAAAATGATTTCACTGACTCAAGAGAGTGATGGCACCCTAGAAGGCACTGTCAACTCCGCCTGAGGGGTCTGGGAAACATCGCCGAGGGCGTGTCCATGAGTCAGGTTTTGGAAAGGAAGGATGTTGTTTGAGGCTGCGGGAACAGCATGTGCAAAGACAGAGGTAAAGAACAGGCTTGCTTGGGAGCTCTCAGGAGTTCCGTAAGGAGGAGCAGGGAGAGCAAGGTGGGAAGGGTCACTTTTATCCAGGTGACCTGCAGGGCCCAGAAGAGCCCCAGGAAAGTGGGGGAGTGCCGACTGAGAGGCCAGTGAAGGAGAGTGGCCACAGAACCTGATGTCCCTAGAGCCTGTGGGTGTCTCCCACCCACCCTGGAGCCTGGGAGAGCCCAGGCTGGGCCCCCTACCCCTCCCACCCACCCCCCTCGGGCTGTCACCAGCCTGTGCCTCTCCCTGCTGCTCCAACATTTTCCTCTTATGATGGATGGAAATTTCCCTGCTTGGGTCAAGTCAAATTTCTCCTGATTTGTTGTTTCACACACACTGAAGCCGGAGGCGGACCCTGCATGATTCATAAAGAAAAACGCACTGTCTGTGAAGGAGAGTAATTTATAGGCGACGTTTCCCCAGCCTCCAGAGGTGAAACTCACCCAGGAGGAAGAGGAGGAGGACTAGAGACCTACGTCCACTGTGAGTGGCTGGTGTGGCTTCTGAAGCTCCTGGCCAACCCCCCCAGCTGTGTCATGAGTCTGTCAGCATGTTTTGCTGAAGCTGCAGCTCACCCTGGTCATCAGGCCCAGAGCCAGACCTGTGCGACCAGGAGACAAGAGGCGCACAAGGCTTCCAGCTCCTTCCCTACTCTCTCCCAGGCCCTCCTGCCCCCTTCTCCTCCCCCTCTTCTCTCACTTTCTCTCTGTCTCTCATGTACGAAAATAAATGAAGTCAAGTTTCCCAGTCCTTCTTGTCTGGAGGGCAGGGAGATGGGGCAGGCAGCCAACTGACACCCACCTGACCCAAGCCACCCATCATGAGGGTCACAAGGCTGCTGTGGACGCACACGCTGGGGACAGGACTGACCAGTGGCCACCAAGACTCCAAGGTCGGACAGACCTTTGCTTTGGGTGAGAGTCGGCGGAAGAGGGTGGACTTCACAATCCGTGGAGGAAAGATCAAACAGAGCTTGTGGAAGGTAGGAAAAGGAAGGAGAAGGTAGGAAGGAAAGAAGGAAAGAAGGTAGGAAGGAAAGAAGGAAAGAAGGTAGGAACGAAAGAAGGTAGGAAGGAAGGAAGGAAAGAAGGAAAAAAGGAAGGAAGGAAGGAAAGAAGGAAGGAAGGGAGGGAGGGAGGGAAGGAGGGAGGAAGGAAAGACCTGAGCACTTACTCTCTTCCGGGCACCTTGCCAAGTACTTTGCATACCGAACCTCATTTCTGACCAGTGAGGCAGTGATAGCAACCTTGGTCTCAGATGAGGAAACTGAGGCTCAGGGGGAGGAGGGAGTGACATCCAGAAAATGCCAGAAAGCAGAAGGACATAGATCTCCTAGGTCCTGAGGGAGAGGAGGAAGGGGACAGAGGCAGGAACCCAGAGTGGGTTGGGGTGCATCTGAGGATGGTGGGGGTCTGAATGGGGCACCAGGTAAGAATGAGCTTAACAAGGCAGCCCTCTGCTGGGCCTCACGTCCATATCTGAGCAAAGAGAGGTAAGCCTGGATGTGAAAGCAGGAGCCTCCCCTCTCCGCTGTGCCTTCTTTCCCACCCTGAAAGCATGCCTCCTGATCCCGGCCCTCAAAGTCACACAGCCCCCGCCTCAACTCTGACAGACCTCTCCTTCAGTCCATCATCCTACGGGGCCCCAGAAAAGACCAGCCTCACTCTGAAAGCGACATTCTTCCACATCCCGGGCTTGCTCTCCTACTATCCCACTCACTTAGCACATATTTTGTGCCTTGCCCTGGGCTGGCCTTCCAGAGGTGTATTGTCAAGGACCCTGACTCCAGGAGCCCCCTGTCTAGAGAGAGACATACCAGGTGGTCTGTCCCAAGATGAATGGGCACAGGGCTCAACGAGTTCCAAGGAGGCAGGGCCAACTCTGCCTGGAACATTCAAGGAAGGCTGGAGCTGGGCTTTGAAGAATGAGTAGGAGTTGGCCAGACTGAAAAATAGAAGGGTCTTCCCAGCCACAGAACAGCACATGCAAAGCAGAAATGCAAGTAGCCATTCCTTCTCACTTTCCTATACATGCTCCCGAGCCTTAAGCCTACTCTCTAGGATCCCGAACCCCCATCTTCTCTCTGTCACTCTATGCCCCCCTCGTTGCTGTAGGACCTGAAGTCTCTGCCAGGATGCAGCCAGGGCCACAGGCCCCTCCAGCCTTCCCCACGATGTCCCCTGGTAAATACACTCAGGGACACATGGGTAAACCATAAATTAAGGCTTCTGGGGATGGATTCTGCTGAATAAAAAGCACATTCAGTAGCGAGAATATTTGTTTTTGTTTTCCTCCTCCGAGTAAATGGAAACATGCGCTGACCTCACTTTTCTCACAAGTACAGTAGCTTTCCTGAGCGGCCGTCAGGCCTGGGGTGCCAGGAAAAAGTGGTGGAACATTCAGCAGCAGGAACAAGGGCCTCAGTGGCAGCTGTGGCCGGCCAGTGGAACACAGCTGTCAGGCCGCTGACATGAGTTTCCGAGAGGTGGGAAGGATCCGGCCTGGCCCTCCCCGGGGGCCCTGAGCACCGCCAGGATGGGACTTTGAGACTGCTGTCCTCCCGATTCATTTTCTGACACTGCAGACAGAAGGTCCCAGGCAGCAGGCCTATGGGTCCTACACAGGGGCCGTGGCATCAGCCAGACCTGGGTATCCATCCTGGCTGCCACTGTCTGGCTCTGTGCCTTGGCTAGCCATTACACCTTTCTAAGCCTCAATTTCTTTCTCTTCAAAGGGGCGGTAATCATACCAACATCGTGGGTTTGTGTGAGTTTTAAATATGTGAAAGTACCAAGAAATACTAGTCCTCAGGACCTTCCTGAACTTCTCCTCACGTATCCAACTCAAGATCCATCTTCTCCGGGAGGCCCTCCAGACCCATTGACCGCTCCCATCTGGAATCTAAGGTTCTTTTCTACTTCCACTGCCTTGCGCTGACACCTTTCTACAAGAGCCAAGACATCTAGCCACCTATCCAGCCTCCCACCCATCCACCCATCCATCTGCCCACCTAGCCATCTCCCTACTCCATCCATCCATCCATCCATCCATCCATTCACCCATTTACTTATTTAGTCAGTGAATATTTTGAGCAGCTAGGTACTTTCCTACTGTTGGCAAGTTGTGTTGTTTACTGTCTGTAATCTGATGTTTGTCAGATGTAAACACAGTGCATACTGCCCCCCAGAGACTGGGTGGGATTGTCCTTAGTTTCCTCTGCAGCGAGGATCTGGCTTAGCACAGAATGGTCGCAAGAAAACTCAGACAAACTAGCTTAAGTAAATGGGAACAATAGTTTGTATAACTGGAAAGTCCAGGTAGAGCTCTGGCTTCAGGTACAGTTTGATTCAGGCCTCAAGTGATATTTTCAAGACTGAGTCTTTCTGCATCTCTCAGAGCTTCCCTCCACACTGTGGCAATGCTGCCAACAGCTGCAGCCCCAGACCACATCCACTCAAGTCCATCCAACCAGAAAGGGCAAAAGTCTTCTCCAGAAACTCTCCCCAGACCACATGGGCTGAGAATTGGGAAAAGGTAGAACCTCAATTTGAACGGGGGGGATTGGGTGCCGGGTAGGAAAACACCAAAAGACTATTGCATCACTTACCTGCAGGCAGCGGGCATCCTGGGGTGAATAGGGAAGCTCTGTGAGGACCTGAATGGGCTAACATCCCACGGAGATAGGCCAATGACACACACATAAACATGTACACACAAGATTACCTCAGATGGCGATAACTGCTAAGATGGACAGGAAAACAAGGCAACGTAGTCCATTACTGGGCGTGTGACTATTTTAAATAAGAGGTCAGGGACAGTTTCTCTGGGGAGGTGGCATTGAGGTGAGACGTTGGCAAGGCCAGATCACGACGGCCTTGTAGGTTATGGTGAGGGCTGTGGGATTCATCTTCCAACCAATGGGCAGTTGGTGGAAGATTTTAATCGTGGATGGAAATGATCTGCTTTGCTTTCATTCTTTTTAGGGTCTGCTTTCTAAAAAACGTTGTCCTTGAGGTGTAATCTACATGAGGTAAAGTGGAACGGCACATTCATCCAGGAGTACAATGCAGGGTCTTTTCCTGATATAGACGCTGTAAACCCACCCAGATCAAGAGACAGGCTCATGCTCAGAAGCCCCCCCGGGCCCCTTCTAAGTCAATCCCCTTTAATTATCATAGATTCCTTTCGTCTGCTTGTGAGCTTTATATCAATGGAATCACGCAGTGTATATTTTGTGTCTAATTTCTTTCAGTCAACCTGATGTGTGTATGATTCGTCCTTTTGTGCTGTCGTGTAGTATTCCATTTCTTCCCTGCTCCCTGTGCTGGGAGGAAGTTGTTTTCTGCCTGTGACCTCACCATCCTCCACCATGGACACAGAATACATTGCCCCTAGAAACAAGGCAGGCTTGCCCTCAGTTTCCCCTCCATAGCACCATGCTCAGCGTGGGACACAACGGGCACCATTTTTGGCCAAATAGGGCTGAGGTGAGAATTCATTCGGGACAGGACAGGTGATGGAGACTAGAGACTGCCAGTCCCCTCTTCTACACGCCCGACCTCTCCCAGACTCCCGCCGCCCTCCGGCCCACCTCCCTACTAACCAACTTCAGGTGCTCACACTTGGCTGGGCAGGGGTTCTGGTGGTTGCAGAGCTCAGAGTCCCCAGTGGCCAGTGTGAGGGACGTCGCGGGAAATGAGAGGAGCTGCGGCCAGCCGCCAGGCAGTGACTCCACAACCAAAAAATGTGCTCTTGGCCGGGCTCGCCTTCCTCTCTCCTCTCGGCCCTTCCAGGCGGCGAGGAGTTGGCAGGCCCGGGTGCAGATAACGGCGAGAGCCCCAGGCCCTCTTCTGTCATCGCCTCCCCAACGTGAAACCCAAGATCTTGTTTATTTATGAGGAAATTCTGTTCTGCTGCTCGACAAATGGTGTATGGGGGCCAGGGCACATGGAGCGTGGAGCCGGCCCAGCCAGGCCTCAGCATGCTACGCCTCTGTGCTGAGGCAAGCTGGGGAGGAGAGCTGGCAGCGAGAGGAGAGCCACTTGACACTCCCCGGATGGGGGCTGGTGGTGGAGGGAGGGGTGCTCCCTTCCTCTGAACAGTCAGAAACCTCCTGCCTTTCCTGAGAGCCATCGGTGGACCGGTCAGGAAACCACAGACATAACAGCCTGGTGGCCAGTCTGATGACTAGGCCCCAGGGCCAGCACCAACTCTTCTCTAGGACTCACCTCCTGCCTGCCTTCCTGGGAGAGTGAAATGAGGTGGTGTATGTCAGCACCCAAGGCCTGGAAGAGGGAAAACCCAATCTACCAAGGGCCCGCTACTTGTCAGCGCTCAATTCACCACCAGCACTAGTGGTCGATGGGACTGTCCTGGTTCCATAGATGGGCGCTGAAGTCAGAGGATGGCACAACTTGTCCACTGCTAGGAAGTGTGAGACATGCTGTTTAAACGCTGACTGCCCGTCTCTCACCTGCCATCTGAGTGGAATTGAGTCACGCACCCACTCAGAAGGAGCAAGCGTCCAGCTGTGGCAAGTATATATGACCCGAGATCTGTGTTCTTGCCATCACGCCTCCTTGCCTCTCGAAGTGAAATGTCCTGTAGCTATATGTTTGGTGGGGTCCCGAGGGATGGGACAGCATCTACTTCAGGATGAAGACTGCTCCTTTTAAATTCCATTGCGATTTCAGAGTTTTCTGGTTGAAAGGCCTGTCACTGACACAACCCTGATTGTCCAAATAAGGGGCATGTGCCACCCCAAATCTTCTGTTCCCATTTCGTGTGCATGGGTGGAGCTGGGAACGGCCGAGTTGGGGCACAAGCATGTGTTTGTGAAACTGCCCCATCCATGTGTACTGCCAGAACTGTAGACCTAAACCATCAGAGGAACATTTTTAATGTCAGAAGACCAAATCTATCACCTATGAAGTACATATAAATGGGTTAATGCCTCTATCGAAAGATAAAGACTTTAGCTTCAGAACAACAATCAAGGTCCATCTTTTGCTCCTTACACGTTTTCAAAATGTACTCACACCGAACCCCAAATCTTCTGGGACTCAGCCTGGACCTTCCCTTCTCAGTCTACATGACTCAAACGTCTCTGATTTCTCTGATGCCAGCTTGCTTTAGTTTTATCGTAAAATATTTCAGACAGATTTAAAAGGATAGGAAATAGTGTGCCACCCATCCATCTACCACTGAGATTTAATAGATGCTGACATTTCCCATATTTATTTCGGATCTTTTTACAGGGCCCAACTGTTCCCTCCCAGCATTCATCACTAACTTGAAGGTGCATGCGTAACAATTTCCACGCAAGTTTAAGACTTTTCCTACGTATGGGTGTATCACAAACTATATATGGAATTGTTTTGTAGTTTTAGAATTTATCTAAATAATGTCATGTCATACGTGTCCTCTTACAACTTGTTCTGAGAATTACACATATTGAGACGCATGAATGTCTTGCATTAATTTTAACTGCTTAAGTAGTTCTCGCTGCGTGAATGAATAACAAGTTGCTTATCCATTTATTCATTAATGAAGAACCATTTCTTTTTTTTTGTCATCACAAACAATGCTTTGATAAACATCTTTGTCATAGTTCCTTGTACGCTCAAGCTAGTATTGCTCTGGAAGTGGAATTTTTTTAGTTGGGCTGGTTTTAACACTTATATCTGTTATCTGCTTTTTACTTTCCTCTCAAAGGATGTTAAGGAGGGTTCATAAACAGCATCGGAGTTGGGACTTGAAAAAAGAGAAATTGTGATGCTAGAAAGGAAACTGAATAGCATTCTAGAAAAGAGAAGCCACCAAAACTGACAGTCACACAGTGACGTGCCCTGCCATACTCTTTACCGTTAATTAACCCTGGGGGCCAGATGTGTGCATCTGCATTATAGCTGAGAACTTGGGGAGCAGTTCTTTTTAAATCATATCCTCAGGTTTGTGCTGTTGGCACTATATTTATTCTTGTACCAACTCCCATTTAAGAGCTGAGAGCCAGTGGTTTCTAAACCTGGCTTTGCATCATAATCACCCTGGGGCATTTTTTAAATATACAGATTCAAGCCCACGCCTGGAGATCCAAGGTTCAATGGGTCTAGAATGGGGCTTTAAAAACAAAAACACTTCCCAGGTGCTCCTGCTGCAGCTAGTCTGCAGCCCCAGAGCTAGGGAAGTATTGAAACCATCAATGATGCCTGTGGGTAAAGCTGTCATTGTCAACAGCACTCATCCTCTGGTTACGTGCCCTGCTCACCTTGCAAGCACAGTGGCGTAGCCTGCTCCGAGAGGCCCACAACCCCTCAGCTGCTCCTTACATGGAGTCTTGAAGAACCTGGCAGAGCCAGGGAGGGACCCGATTGTATCTCTGAGCAAATGTAGCTCTCCGTTACCTTCTCCTTCTCACTATTTCCACTGGGCTAGCTGGAGACGGGGGGCTTGGCTAGGCCATGTGAGAGCCAGTCTATATCACTGTCCACAGTGATAAAAATCATACCGACACAAACAGCCCTCTCAGTGAGAGGGGAATTGTTGTGATCCCCAATTTACAGACAAGAAAACTGAGGCACCGAGAAACTGAGTAATGTTAAGTGCTGGAGCCGGGACTCAAGCCGGCAAACTGGCTTCAGCATCCATGGTCAGAATAATTCTGCCAGACTCTGCTGTCTCCTCATTGGGGGGGAAGTCTCCCAGGGACACTGTCTCCAAAGGCACCCAAGTCTGGTCCCTCCCATTCTGGGGTGCTGTGGGGAGTCTCCAGTCTGGATTGCACCTTTTCTTATCTCAGTCCTTGCCTTTATAAATGGTAGCTGTTCATATGCGAATGATAACACAACATCAACTGCCATTGCCTGAGCCCCTCCTGTGACTGTGTGCCAGACCCATGACCAGATGGTTTACATGGGTCACCACATGTAACCCCCACTGCCTGTCAGACCCCTGCACACAACTCTACATGGGTTGTGTGAGAAAAGTTAGCCATGGAGAGGTGGGGTCACTTGGCTTAGGGTCCCCTGGCCACTCAACTGAGCTTGGAGAGCTCCTCGCTCCAGGGCGCTGTGCTTGCCACCACTTGATGTGTATTCTAGCCCTCTCTTCAGACTGAGGGCAATGCATATCATTGCAGTAAATATCAGCCGAGTCAGCAACAATACAGCCCCTTCCTGGAGAGACAATTACCCGTTTCCTGGGACTCTCCTTCCAAGAGCAGGAGTCAGGGGGTTTGGACTGAGCCTTTAACTGCCCCATCTCACTCTGAATTGATCACTACGCTTTCTTCCTGCCCACTGCCCACTCCAGGCTTGCGCCCTCTGTTCTCCAACCAAATCCAGAGCCAGCATCCACATGCTAAAGTGACGCTGTCCCCTTCTGAGAAGTCCCCTTCTCAGAAAACCTCAGGGACTCGCTACTGCCATTTTTCTTTCTGTGGAAGAAAACTGAGAGTGTGCCAGTTCTCAGCACATCCCATGTCCTGAAATATCCATGCAGCCATTCTTTCACATTGAGTGAGTCCCTCTGGGAGCTGGGGATAAAAAGGTTGTTAAAACCAGGAATGACAAATATCAGGCACAGGGGCGTCTGTTCTCCAGTTTTGTTTCCAAGGCAGGCATTGCAAGCTGATCACAGAGCTCGGCATCTTCCGAATCCCTCCACACCTGCCCTCCAGCGCTGCAGTCTCAGGCCACACATGGCTTTTCCGCACTTCAAATGTAGCCAATGCCACTAAAAAGCTGAATTTTAAAAATTAATTTAAATTGAACAACTGATGACTGAATTATATCCGAAAGCTTTCATGAATATTCAGAACTTGGGAATGCAAATCTCCTTCAAATACAAATTTTATGAAATCTAGATAAACATCAAGTATTTCTGATGAAAACATAGCGTCTGATTGGAGATGTAAGTGGAGTACACACATGAGATTTTGAAGACTCGGTATGGAAAATATAATGTAAAATACCTCGATAAGTTTTATATTGATTGTATGTTGAAATCATATTTGGACACATTGGGTTAAACAAAATAAAATATTAAAATTAATTTCACCTGTCTTTATTTTTTGAATGTAGCTACTGGGAAAATTTTAATTATATGTGTCTCTCATTTTATATTGGGCTGTGCTGCTCCAGGCAGAGCTCTCTAGGCAGCCATGACCAATTGATCAGAGCTGGCACATGGAGGTAAAATCTGTTCGCCATCTCTAGATAGGAGACAGTCCCTGCTCAGCGGCAATTGGAGAAAATGCCATGATAATGTGGGAAGAGCGGCAGTAGAAGCACAAAGCTGAATCGATTGGTTCTGCCTGGTAGGAAGTTTGGGAAACCTTTTAGGAGGTGGTTTTGTGAATGGATGCAGAGCAGGAGAAGGGCATTTCAGGACAAGAGGACAGTACCTGAAAGGCTTGGAGGTGTGAGGCAGAGCAGGTGGCTGAATGGGGAGCAGATAGGTGTGGCTGCAGCTCTGAGCTCAGCGGGAACACCACGTGAAGATGCTTGGGCTCTGATCCTACCTGTTCAGAGGCAAAAAGGAAGAAGTCAGCTCTGGACCATGGCCCATGGCCACCACTTCATGTATCTATCCCCTTCCCCAGTTCCTTTCCTAACTTCCAGGCCTTTGATGAGCCTGGAGACATGGCCAAAAGCGCAGAGAAAGGAGCAATTTTGAAAATCCGAAAATCCCCAAATCTTGAGAGCAGGCTATCACAACTAGGGCTGGATAAGAGATGGAAATTAGGAGTCAGGAGTCAGGCTGGAGCGCCCCTTGAGACACATACTTGGGCTCCATAGGTGGCTCATTATTTTTGTCCATTGTTCCATTCATCATTTGAAGTTTATTAAGCAACTACTAGGGGCAATGAATTATGGAGGACACAAAGGCAAAGTCCAAACACTCAAACAGCTTTCAAAGGTCTGGAATTCAAGACATGCTCATTGAAAATTTAACTAATATTACAAAGTAATGTAGGATAAATGTGGTATAAAGTAGATGCTCAATAAATATTTTCCAAATCATGTACAAGGATGTTCATAACAGTAAAAACTAGAAATAACAAGCTTTTGCCATAGGGCAGAGGTCAATGAACCAGGGTATATCACCACTAAACGATATTCTTTTGCTGAGAAGATGGATTGATGGATGGATGGATGGATGGATGGATGGATAAATATAAGTTCAGAGCAGAGAGAGTAAAATAGGAGGTGGTGAGAAAAAGCATCATAGAGGAGACAGTGTGGAAGGATATGCACATAGTATGTCGTCAGTAAATGTGGTCCATATAAATTAAGTTTCTCCCAGGACATCTAGTAAAATGCCCTCCTCCAACCCAAAGACCCCTGAGAGTGTCCAGAGGACCCCATGAACACATGCCCCCTGCAGTGAACCCCAGCTGCTCACTGTCAGTGCCTTGATGTTTCAGGTTCCTTTCCTACACAGGCCTGGTCACATGCTGTCCCCTCTACTTGACATGATCCTTCCTCTTTTCACTTCGGTAACTCTTAATCTTCACACTCAATCATGTACTTTGAGGAGCCAGGGGGCACCAGGTCGACCTCATTATAGTCTCTCTCATACACCCCTGGTGCTTTCCATCAAATACCTCCTATCTCAGCGGATTAAACACTCTTTGTGTCATCATCTGATTAATGTCTGAATCTGTAGAGACTTTAATCTCCTTCTGAAGGCAAGACAATGTCTGCTTTGCTTATCACTGTATCTCCACACCTAGCCCAGTGCTTTGAAGGCAGCAAGCGTTCAAATACCTGTAAATATCTGTTGCATAAATAAATGAAGACATATGCCCCTTGGAAGGAAAGAACAGGAGATCCTGACACCAATAAGCACTCCACAAATGGCTGTTCTTCGACTTGAACTTGACGGCTCGATCCCATGCACAGGGTCAGTTCTTGGAGGTTAGTTGATGAGCATTAAGAGAGCCGGAGGTGGAGGTGAGGGAGAGAAGTGATTATAAGAAACCTGGAAAGAGAGTGGCTCAGTGGGAAGGCAGGAGAAGGCCAAGAGCCAATTTCTTCCTCTGCTCTTGGCTGTGGGCCCGTCCGGAACCCATGTGTCCTGGCACCCAGTGTGCTGCCTGTTCTCTTAGGCATTAGGAAGCTTGCTCTGAATATTAAACACCCTGTGTACCCCCCTCCGAGAAAGAAAGAAGAAAACAGCTCTTTAGCCCCCTTTATTGGATCCCAGCCTGATGAATCATTCTAGCAGACCCATCGGGGTCTACAAGGGCCGCTAGGTAGAAAATGGCCCAACAGGCTGGACTAACGCCTTACTCTTGGGGTCACCAGCCCCTGAGCAGGACCCCAAAGCCCAGGGCCCAGGGCCTGGGAACCTGTCTGGCTCCCCAGAAGACACCTCTCCAAGAGGTGACTCATCTCTTCATGGACCTGGACAACGCTGGTTGGCATTTGGAACAGCTGATGAAGTCACAGCCTCCTGAAAACCAATCTCCCAGCTGAAAGAAGGAGGAGGCAGGCCCAGAGAGGGAGAGTGGGGGCCAGGAGGGGAACCATGGTTCTGAATTTTAACAATCTTTTAAACAAAATGAGTGAACTCAAGTTAGCTGCAGGTAATTTAGAATGATGAGGCTGTTTTCACACTGGTGCCTCATAAATAACTTCTGATTTAAAGTTTCCAAGGATTGACTGGGCACTTCAAAGGACCTCCGCAGGGAGGAAATGAGCTTCTCCCTCCATGCCCTCCTCACTCAGGTGAGGGCTGAGATCACCAGCTGGAGGGGCTCATCACGGGTGTGGCCCGACCGACTCACTGGCAACGGACAGACTTACTGAATGACTGAAGAGCTAACTGGCCAACAAGCTAGTGGAGAGACCGACTGATGGACTGACAGACGGGTGAGATAACCAAGTGATACTTAAGCCAATGGAGTGATACATCAGGGAATGGACTGACTGCCCAATTGATAGACAGATGGACTGACGGCTGGTCAACAGACCAACTGACCGATGGATCACTTTGTCAGTGAGCTGGTAGATTATCAGGTTAACCTATCTGCTTCCCCAAAAACCCGGTTAACCAGCTGACCAAGTGACCAACAGCCTGATGAACCAGCCTACCCAAGTACTGGCAGAAAAATACGAAAAGGACAAGAAGGGCATCAGCTGGGTGAACCAGCTAAACAACCAGTGACCAACACAGTCATCAGAGAGAGAACTTAATTGCCAGGACCGCACACAATTAGGACTGTTCCCCAAAGGAAGATCAGGTGCAATAAGTAAAGGGTAGCAGATGCAAAAAAGACAAAATACTAAACTGTCCACTATATGATGATGAAGGAAGAGGACTCTGCTGATTAGGTGGGAGATAACCCAATATTGTTGATGTCCAGAGTTGCATAAAGAGACTGGGAGATTCCAACCCAATGTCAAGATGTGTTTTTTGCTATTTCGGTCTCCTTTGCGATGATTGAATCAAATTAGCCAACGAGTGAGTGAGTTCAGTCATGCATGGCCTCTCTTTAACATCTTTCTACCTTCCTCCTATATCCCCATCATGGGCACAGTGGACTTATTCATTCTCCTAAGGTCATAGATATGGGGTCATATAACGCAATCATGGTGCTATTCTGGTGGTAGGAACATAGATGATTATTTTTCCTTTCAGTTTCTAATTATATCCTGCAGTGGGGCTATATATTATCTTGCAATGGAAAAATTACATTTATAATTTTAGAAGGAAAAATAAAAACAAACGTGGTTCCTTCCTCTCTTTTGCTGCATATCAAATAAATATTTCTTGATTTATAGAGCTAAGGAGTCTTCGAGATTTGCCTCTTGCTTTTTGATGTCAGCATGGTTTCTTGAATACCAGCTAGTCATTTCTCTTTTTTCTAGATTACTAGAACAGCCTTCGCAGCTTCTCCCTGTTCAAGTCTGTCCTTCACACAGATACTAAAAGAATTTCCGTCACATTTTTCCTTCTCAAGAACCTCCAGGTAGCCGTTGGATTGCAAATATAAACCTTTACATCTAGAATCAGTGGACTGTGAATAAGTAGTTCCATCTCCTTGTGTACAGCTACCCACATCCACACACACATGAACACACATGTACACATGCATGTGTGTGCCACGCACGGACGCTGCCAACCTCCACATTCTAACTTCTCACCACTCCCCAATTCATCCTCTCTGAATTTTTGACTCAGTTACACACCCAATAGTTTTCTCTCAACCAAAAGTAGAAAGCTCACACCCAAGCTATGCCCATCACTCTGATAATTCATCTATCAATCACAAAGTATTTAAATTCAATATTTGCTCACTATTATAGGTGGAATCTCTAAAGAGGGAAGAGAAAAGGCTGCTGACATTTATTGAGTGCTTATTATTTATTGTAAGCATTGACTACACATAGGTGATCTTTTAGCATCTTCAATGAAATATGGTATTATCCCCATTTTACAGATGGAGAAATTGAAACACACAAAGGTCAAGCAAGGTTATTTACCCAAGGTTACACTGCTAGGAAACAACAGAGCTGTGATTTGAAACTAGATGTGCCTAACTCTAGCACTGTTATTTTACCACCTGGTTCGGGAAGCCAGACTATGTTTTTCATCACTCACTCAGGCATTCATTCATTTAGCAAACGTTTACTGAGCATCTATTCCATAGCAGAACAATACCATGTGCTGGGACACAATGGTGAACAAACCAGTCACAATGCATGCCTTCTTGGAACGTACTGTTTGGTGAGGGAGATAGACAAAAACAGTATCTATATATATGTATGTGTATATATATATATATATGTGTGTGTGTGTGTGTGTGTATACACACATATATACACACATACACACACACACATATATATATACACACATACACACACATATATAGTATGTATATATATACATATATTACTATATCAAATGTATATATTTGTGGATGTATATATTGGTGTATATATATTTGACATACAGATATAGATATATAGATACCGTATATCGATATAGATATACCAGTTTTCCATGAGGACGGATCCCAGGACTGGTGAGGGTAAAAGACAATAACGTGGGAAAACTATCTTTGATTTTCTAACGTTTATTACATATATTTCTTTATAGTTGACAGATCCTCTTACAGAATTTATTTGGAGCCAATTCTTAAGGGACAAGAGTCTACACATGAAACAAGGGCGGACTAGTTATACAGATGTCTGGGACCTAGTCCAGAGAGGCGAAGCAGCCTGGGTAACTGGGGCCCTGACTGGACAAAGAGAAAGCACAGGTGCGACGCTGTGAGAGCGGAAGATGTTTTGGGAGCGGGAGGAGTAAGAGCCCCGGCGTAGGCCTTCAGGACCGCCTTGAAGCTCCCCATCCAAAACCTCCTTGGGAGATCCTAGCTCTGTGAGGCTATGATGGCCTGAGATGTAGACACCTTCTCCAAGGAAAGAGAGCCACCAAGCGTCCCGCAAAAGACAAGCTTTAAAAATAGGACCCTTAATAATCCCAAGGTCAAACTATTTCCGACTTGAGATAACCAAAATACAATAAACTGCTTACAAGATTCTCAAACATTAAATACAGTATACTGTGGGGTTTTGGAAAGATGAAGAAAGACAAGCACCTGCTTGTCCCAAGACTTGTACTACTTGGCACAAATGAGGGCAAGAACCACAAACCGCTCTGATGGGCCCAGAAGCTTCCCCTGGCAGAAGCTGTGTTCTGGGGCCATCTGCATCCCACCCATCCTCCAAATGCTAGTTCCAGACCCAGTGCAAGGCTCACTTCATTCTAGAAAGTCCCAGCAAGAACACAGACTTGGAGGTTTCTACCCAGAAATTACCAGTGACACAAAAAGCAGCCTTGGGCAAGGTCCCCAGACTCTGAGCTTCAGTTTTCTATAAAATGAGAAAAATCATAACCACTTTTCAAGATTGTCAAGAAGCAAAACGTCCACTTGTTTCCATCTCTGTGTCAGATACCAGCCATGTTTGCCTGCTCAGCGCCCCTCTCCTCTCCTTCTGTCCTGACCATCCACTTGACCCTTAGAGAACTGCTCCTTCCCCACTCGTCGGCCATGTTGACTCAGGTGGGGCTGACTACACCTCCAGGCTTACAGAATGGGGTATGTGATCAGACTTGGCATGTGACATTGAAGTGCATTCAATGAAATTCTGTCCTAGGACTTGTATTTGAACCTTGGGGAGGAGGAGTCCTCTTTTTGCTAAAATGCTCAACTGGGGAGTAGTGGTCTTGGAGCCGGACAGCCATCCTACCATTACACGGGCAGAACATCCCTGAAGCCAAGCTGGAAGAGAGGGAATTGAAGAAATGGCTGGGCGTCTGGATCCAGCCATACCTGAAGCTGTAGTACTCCTGTGATCAGCCTTCATTAGCTTAAAACAGTTTGAGTTGGATTTCTGCCCTTGCAATCTAATTAGTCCTGACTAATGTCCTCTCATAGGAAGAGATCTCCATGGACGGATATATTTGTTCACATGTTGGGTTGTATGTGCCCTCCAAGAATCCTGTAAATAATGGGTTGGAAGACGATGGGGAGGAGACCTGGGACTCAGGATTCTCATTAAAACTCTTCCCAAAGAGAGAGGTTAAGACTATGAAGGAAGAAAATGTTCCTGGAAGTCTATGAAATGCCAGATTAAAATCGACAATTTATGATTACCTATTACATGCCAGATGTATTAAAAACATATTCATTTATTCACCATATATTTAGTAAGGCCCACAGTATGCCAGACACTGTTCTAGGCAGCTCCATTCTAGTGGGAGAGCTGTGTCTAACCCTGCCGGCAGGGTACCATGAGTCCCATTTTACAGACAAGGAAAATCAGAGCTCCAAGAGGAGACAGTTGCCTAAAGTCACAGCTCTGGACAAGGGTGGATTCAGATTCTAACTTGGGTCTGTCTCACTTGAAAGTTCATGCCCTTGTCATCACTCCAGGCCACCCTACTTGTAAACCCTGCTCTCAGGAAACATCGCTCGGCTCGTATCATTGCCTGAGATGGGCGGGCGGGGGCAGGGACGCCCATACATAGCCTCTGGCTCAAGAGTTGGGACCCACAGCGTGTCAGTGCTTGTCCATGTTTATGTTGCTGGTCAGACAGCCCTGAGTGTCTCTGCCCAAATGGACTGTGAGTTGCGTGGTGGAGACTGGGGATTTTGTCTGAGGATCCTCCGACAGATAGAGGAACTGGCAGAGGGCTGAATCGGCGACTCTGCCCAGCCTGTGGTTTTTCAGTTCACCCCAAATCCTAAGTTCCAAGTACACCCCATCTATCTCACCCCACCCCCATTTGGGAAAAACATTAGTAGTGAAATGATAGAGTCAGAGAGTCCTGGGTTTGAATGCTACCATAGTAACTTGAGAAAAATCCACTTAACTCCTGTGGGCCTCATTTTTCCCCAACTGAAAAATGGGAATGACAGGACCCATGTCACAGGGTTGCTACAGGGACTAGACAAAGTAATAAATGGACATGGTCCCAGGACCACAGTTAGCACATAGTAGGTCCTTGATGAGCCCAAGTTACTTTCCTTCCCCACAGAAGCCCTCTCCCCTGCAGCTGCCTGGCTCACCTGCGTATCCTCCTCCCCCCACCAGCCCACACCCCACCCCCAATCCAGCCCTAATGATTTTTGCAGGCCACCCCTGGTGGCAGTAGCTGAGAGGCCTGAGACTCCCAGGGTCCCTGGGCTCTTTAATCAGCTTCTGCGAAGGCTGCACGTGATTCAGCCTGCAAGTGCTGGGGCACTGGGCGCAGCAACAAACAGGCCTGCAGGCAATCACTTCAGCAGAAAGATGTTGGCATGTCTCTATAGCAACTCGGGGAAAATATTTCACGCAAAAGTCCATCTGCTGTAACATAAAGGGAGTCCCAGCCAATAATTGAGTTATAACGAGTTATAAATTATTCCTAATGTGCAGGCTTTGTTTTACCAAACCACAAAACACACACACACACACACACACACACACACACACGCATGCATATGCACGGAGAGACATGCACTATATGTTCCTTACATATGTGCACACACACATGCAGTCATGAACCAGTAGCAGTGCAGTGGGGTTGTCTCGTCTCGTGGTGCTGAGTAATCAGCAGGCGCAACATACATCTGGGGGCTAGATGAAGTGCGACCAAAGCAAGCAGACGTCACTGACCTTTAAGGCCACTGTTCAAAAGAGGGACCCAAGTCCCTGTTACCTAGAGCTATTATGCAAGCCAGAGATCCAAGCTTTTCATTAGTTTTGTTGGTTTCTCTTAAGGGAAAAAAAAAAAAACTTTTTTTTTTTGGTTCCTGTTGTCCTTGTAGAGACATTTGTATTGATTCATCGGTATGAAATGCTTTGTAGAGGCTATCAAAGTGGAAAAAACAATGTGCTAATTCGCATTGTGATGCTTTTAATTTTATGTGTTGTCAACACTTCAAAGTCGGCCGAGCTCTGCCTGGGAGTCTGGGACCTTTCTCATCGCACGTCGTATCTAGGCTGCAACTGTCTGCAACTCTAGAGCCTCTTGCACGACGCCCACTTCTGGCTTCAGATCTCTCTCTCTCTTTTTTTTTCCTTCCCTGCTTTCTATGTCTGCTCTGCAAAACTCATGTGGCAAAAGAAAAAAGGTGGTGGTGAGTGGGAAGGAAGGGAGTTGGGCAAGCGTGAGATGTACAGCACCTTCTTCCTTTCAGACAGAGAGACGATTGGCTTTCCAGCCAAGACCCCGCAGGCCATCCCAGCGAGAAGGACTGGGGACTACGTCACCACCCTGATCCCAAAGAGGAGTCGCCAAGATTGCCACCGTCCCTCAAGCTGTACACTGTGTCACTTAACCCTGCCCCCAACCTCTCAGGAAGGTGGCATCTTTATCTGCATTTTATGTTTCATTTATAACCAGGGCTCAGAGAGGTGGAGTGAGTTGAATCAGAATTCCAACGCAGTTTTGTCTGATCTATTGCCTTGGCTTCTTCCGGAATGGCTGGAAAGACACAGAAGAGGCTGTCCCCCAAGAGAGAAGTTTCCAGCGGTGGACTTCTACCAGAAAGTAAAAGCAGCATCAGGTACCATGTGTGAACCCAGATCTGCACTCGCACATCAAAAACTTTCATTGTCTTGTTTCAACCTCATCGCATCCCTCGGCAGATCGGATAACCTGTTTCACAGATGAGTTCACCGAGACTCAGAGAGCTTGCAACGCTTTTCCAGGGTAACACAGCTGGCTAGAGAAAGTCGGAGCAGGCCTTGGCAGTCAGGATGCCAGACCTCAAAGCCCATGCGCCCCTCGCTCCTGTTTCCTTCTGTTGGGCCGTCCCTCAGGCTTGACGGTAAGCTGCCACAGGCCAAGCAGGGTCCGTCACCCACATCTGCGCCTTCCGAGGGGCTGAGCACAGAGTTGGCCTGGATTCTGAGAACGTGTCGACTTGATGAAACACAGCAGAGGCAGGGCCCAGGCAGAAAGGTCAGCGAGGGGAAGAGGGCAGGAACACCCTGTTACCAGATCTGGAGAAGAAATGGAAAGTGAAATACTTGGAAAGTAACTTCAGCCGGCCTGGAGGAAAGTGTGTCGGGATGTTTCCGAAGGCGTGGATGAGCTAGCCTTTCCCCCCCCACCCCCACACCTCGCTGGAGGGCCAGGGGTGTGTGCAGAAATCATGGTGGAGGCTGCTCCTGGCCCGAGTGCCCCGGGTTCAGGTCACTTCCAGGGACAGTTCTGGAGGAGCCTGGATGCTTTCCCTGAGGCCCCAGACCAGCGAGGTGGGCCCCTGCAGCTCTTGACCTTCCCCTGCCTCCCTGGGAGGGCAGCAGCTTCAGCTGCAGCATCTTAGGTCCCCACCATCCAAATATTTCCCCGGGGGCCCAGAAAGGCCCTCCCCGCCAGGGTGACTCGATTTGGGATCGGCATCCAAGACCTTCCATCAGACCTGTTGAGTTGGGGCCTTGGAATGGGGAGACTGCAGCTGCAGAAGAGGCCATGATCTATCCGCTAAGTCCATTTGCAAGAACAGCCTTTCGATGGCCCCCATTTCAGGCATAGTCGGGAAGAGTGGGGCAGGAAATTTGACTTCACAGACCAGGCCCGTTGTCTGGCCAAGTTTTCTTTTCTTTCTTTCTCTCTTGCAGCCTTTCATGTGGCTAGGTTTCCCGTGCTGAGCTGGTCTCCTCTGAGCTGCTCTGTGGCACGTGAGGGCAAGGAGCTGGGCCTGGGAGGGCTGCGATGTCCCGGGACTCCGGCCTGAGTACGAGAGGCCATTTCAGGATCTTTCGGACTGGCTGGGAATCCACCTCCCTGAGGGTGAAGCCAAAGGCAGGGCCTCCGCTGACCTCTGCCCTCCCTTAGCCCAGCCAAAAAAGAACAGTCCAGAACACCATGGGAAGCCCTTTGGTTAAGCAAAGCAAAAACTCTGAAAACTGCCATGCAAGTCCTGATCAGCCCAGGCCAGATCTTTCGCGCGTGGGGGGTTTGGCTCCAGTCAGCAGGGGCCTGGAGAAGCCGTGGAGCTGAATGCTCTCTCTTCAGCCCCATCCCAACCCCCGACCCCAACCTTGGCCTCTGTCATCGCTGAATTCTCAGCCAGGTTCCTTCATCAGAAGCTGCCTTCCGTGGCAGAAAGACGTGAGGGCTGATACCAGAGGGCTGATACCTCTGTGGGAGCGGCTAAGAGCCTGCAGTCAGACAGACCTTCATATCCCACGTCTGCCACTGACACTGTGGGACCATTTGGTCCACCTCGGGAGTCTCGGTTTCCTTATCTGTGAAATGGGGACAATAATCTCACCCATCCCATGTGGATTGTGTAAAGGTAAAATGAGATCATGTGTGTAAAGCACGCAGAACTTTGCACTCTGTTCCTAGCACAGAAAAAGAGCTCCCAAAATGATGGTGATCATGGTTTGTTGTTACCAGCTCCAGCCCCGGCTCGGGGGTGCACCGCATGTGCACACGTGTGCACACACTCACACACACACACACACACACACACGCACACCAGTCAGTCAAAAAGCACTCTGAGCACATAGCCTATATCTCTGCATTATCATAGGACTGAGAGCTGGATAGGATGTTGGAAAATATCTGAGGCTAGAGAGGGGACAAGTCCTGGCCGTAGTCACTGTGTGTGGCAGAGGGGGACTGGAATGCAGTTTTTAATTCTTTAGGTTCCCTCTCCTCATTTATCACGCATTCAACAAATATTTATGTTGTCCACCACCTCAGTGTCAGACCCTGGCTGGGCCTGGGGCTGTATGGGTGAACAAGATGGCTCCTGCACTCGAGGAGCGTGCAGCCGGGGCCTCCAACACCCTCACACATCTCTGCTCTCTAAACCCCCATCCTGTGCATCCTGGGAATCCCAGATGCTCCGAACACTCTGGCTGCTTCACCACAGTCTCAGTCTGGCCTCGTTTCCCTCCCTGGTTGGCGGGTTCCTTGGGGGCAGACCTCTCATACCACTTGTTCTGGGTAGGAGATTTGCATGTATCTCATCGTGGGGTCTGTCTCTTCCGTCCAACTCTGCAGCCAGAGGTTCCCTTTGAGTCGTGTCAGTACCTGGCACAGAGCTGGACTCAGGAAACGGTGGCCGGATGAATGATGAATAAATGATTGCACAGGGGAAACAAGGTCAGCAACTCATTTGTTCATGTATTCATTCACCATGCACTCACCCTGAATCTCCTCTGTGCAAGGCTCTGGGATATAGGGATGGATGGGATATAGTCCCTGAGCTCAAAGAGGCCAAGGAAACAAACGTGAGCGATGACAGATGTGTACAGGGACCAATGGGCCCAGAGGAGGGGGAGGGTCAATCCTACTGAGAGATGGGGGTTGGCAGGAAAGGCACCAAACTGAGTCACCCAGGCAAGTCTGGACAGGCAGGTTTACTAGGCAGACAACGAAGGAGCAGGCTTTCTAGGCAGAGGGACCCACGTGAGGAAAGGCCCTGAGCTGTGATGTACTCTAGGAACCATCAGCTTCACCATTTGGCTACATTTATAACAACAACAACAACAACAACAATAATAGCAAATATTATTGGGATGCTTTGTGCCAAGCACTGTTCTAAAGCTTTGTATGTATTAATTCATTTAATCTCTCCCCCAATAACCCTACAACTCAATTTGTTATTAGCCCCATTTTTCAAAAGAAAAAACTGAGGCACAGAAAGATGAAGTAACTTGTCCCTAAGGTCTCATAGCTATTTAATAGCCAATCTTACTGGCAGAGAGGACATAACTTACCGGGTCACAGAGGGTCTTAAATGCCACATAAAGGCATTGGACTGTACGCTGAGGGCAGAGGGCAGCCATTGAAGGATTCTGAGCAGGGAACATCCTGATCTGTTTTTCATTTCTGATAGTTTCTTCTGGGATAGTGAAGAGAATGGACTCTAGTTTCCAAGTAGCTGAGAGTCTAGAGCGGAAAAGTAAACTCTTGCACATGTTCAATAGAGAACACACACACAAAAGTTCATGGAGGCATTTTCATTATAACAGAAACATAAATGCCTATCAACAGGAGTGTGGATGAAGAAACAATGTCACATACCACACACAGTGGAATATTATACAGCAGTGACAATGAATGGACCACAGAAGCATGCAAACCATACAGCGGAACCTTGGTGTATCAGTTGATGATCAGCACGGAACAAACCACACCAAACTTAGGGACTTAAAGAACGCTTACCTATTTAATTCACAGTTCAGTGGGTAGGCATTGGGCTCAGCTGGGCAGTTCTTCTGGTCTTAGTGGAGTCCCCTCCTGAGTCCAAGATTAGCAGAGACTCAGCTAGGAGGTTCTACTTTCAAGGGTGGATTGGCTATCAGCTGGGGTGAGGGTGGCAATTGGGCCATGTTTCTCATCAAGCTGGCCCAGAGTTGTTTGCATGACTACAGAAGTTTCCAAAAGAAGGAAGAAGAGCACAAATCCTCTTAATGCGTAAGTTCAGAAATGGCCCAGTGCCACTTCTGCCACATTATATTAGGCGAAATGATACATGAGGCCAGCCTAGACTTAAGAGATGGGGAAATAGACTCCCCCTCTTGATGCTTCCATTACCAAAGGGATATGGAGGCACGGAGAGGAAGAATTGCAGCCGTGTTTGCTTGGCAATATAATATTAAGTGGAAAAAAGAAAATTCTAAAAGATTACATACAAAACGATACCCTTTTATAAAATTTAAATTAGACTTGAGGAGTGCAGATAGATTTTAAAAAAAGATGTTGTTAAAAAGGAAGCAATACTGTGGTACATTTATACAATGGAGTATTATGCAGCCATAAAGAAGAAAGAAATCTTACCATTTGCAACAACATGGATGGATCTAGAGAACATTATGTTAAGTGAAATAAGTCAGACAGAGAAAGATAAGTACCATATGATCTCACTTATTTGCAGATTCTAAAGAAAAGAATAAGTGAATGAACTAATCAGAAACAGTTTGGGAGACAATGAGGAAAAACTGAGGGTTGCTAGATGGGCGGGAGGGGTGGGGGGTGGGGGGAGGGTGAGGGGATTGGAGGGCAGTCGGTGACCACAGGATGGCCACGGGGTTTGAAAATTAATCTGGGGAACGTAATTTGGTGGTTACCAGAGCGTAAGGGGGTTGGGGGGTGGGGGATGAGGGTGAGGGGGATCAAATGTATGGTGATGGAAGGGGAGCTGACTCTGGGTGGTGAACACACAGTGTGATTTATGGATGATGTGATACAGAATTGCACACCTGAAATCTATGTAATTTTACTAACAATTGTCACCCCAATAAATTAAAAATAAATTAAAAAAAAAAAAAAAAAAGGAAGCAATAGGGCAACAAACACTGGATGCAGCTCCCTTGGATGGCAGAAGGCAAGGAGACAAATGGACAACGATGCATTTGGAATGCAGGTTACTGTCAAAGTCTTAGCCTCTCTTTTCATTACCTTTTAAAAAGTGGGCCATATGAAAACTAGATTATGGTTAATCAGATTGTGTGTGCTTGAGGTCCAGAAAGAGGGAAAAAGAGATTGAGAGAGAGGGATGGACAAGGGCAGGCCTCACCAAGGCTTAGATTGCCAAGACATGGGTATCTCTTGGATGTGGGTGAAGAGGGAGGAAGAAGACCACTTCCAGAACACTAGCCTGGGTGTCTGGGTGGTGGTGCCACCTCTGAGCTAGGAAACCCTACAGAAGAAGACAGTTTGGAGAGAACCTAGAGTGGTATTTGGGGGTTGTTGAGTTTGAATGCCTGTGAAGATCCAGGAAGCAAGGTCCTTCCCAAAGGTGGCTGCCTTCCTTGAACTTAGAGGAACGGTCAGGGCTGGAGAAGAGGGATCCTCGGCAGATCTAAAATGGAGACCATCCCAGAAAACTCTGCGTGACATCGGGATGGTGGGCCTCCCTTCAGCTGCCTGGCTTTGGTGGGGCCCTCGCCTCACCCAGCCCTTCCTGACAGCTCCTCGGGGCACGTCCACAGCCAGCTTTCCCTTCTAAGCAGTCAGGCCTCCACCCTGAAGCCCTGGGCCAAGCGAGTAAGCTTGGGGTTGTGGCTGAGGGGGCCCCAGCAGCAATCTCCTCCCCCGGCAGGGCCAATGGGACCCCAGAGGGGGCTGGATGTTTGTGCAGATGACATGTTTATGGCCCAACCTCTCCTTACTCATGCTTTTGGCTTCTCCTCTCTGATTTTGGTTGGGTGGATCCCAGTTCTGCTGCTGGAGTTGTGAGCCTTGGGGCTGTGGCTGAACAGAGCCTCCTTTAACGGTTCCAACCCAGGATGGTTCCAGCCCCTTCCCCCCGTCCCCCTAGACCTCATATTTTCCCACACCCAACCTTATTACAGAATGCTAGCATCTCAGAGCTGGAAAAGGCCTCCAGCATCATCGTGTCCAACACCTCCTTTCCTAGATGAAGAAACTGAGGCCCAGAGAGAGGAAGGGACTTGCCCAAGGTCACCTCAGCAGGTAGAAATACAAGACGCAGGTGTCCAGACTTGCAGCCCCGGGCTCCAAAACCATCCTTCACACACCACCTTCCTTGGTTGCTGTTTTGTTTGGGAGAGGACATTTGAGCCTTTTCAAGCCTGCCACAGTAACTTTCTCCTCTCCCAGGGAGGCAGCAGACAGTGACGGACTCTGCTTTTACAGTTTAATTCCATAGGAAATTGGAAATTGCCTGTCAGAGGTGTCCGGGTGGCCCAGCTGCCCCACCCCAACCTGGCTGCCACAACGCTGCTTTCCCTGTTCGCTGGCTTGGGGGACCTTTGCGGAAGCGTTTCTGAGGGTTCCTGCAGATTCTCTCCTTACTCTTCCTCCCAGGGCAGGATGCGAGCACAGAATGCCAGGCCTGGCTGGGGCCCTAAACCCTGACATTTAGCCGCGTTCTTTTCCACCCCGGCTCCCAGCATTCTCTGGCCTGAGTTCCAGCCTGGCTTCGGCTTCATCTCCTACCCTGAGGTCCCAGGGAAATTGGAGGAAGGGGCTCCCAGCCTTCTTTTGGGAATCTGGGGTCATCAGGGTCCCCTGAGAGCCCCTGCATTGCCCTTCCAGAACTAGTCATCTTCCCGGGGTTTCTGAGACTGCAGTGGCTCACACCTGCCTCTTCCCTTCTCTGACTATCCCTGGCATTACGGATCTTGTGTCAGTACCTCCATCTTTCTCAAGAACCAGCCTGGCAGCTTCAGGAGATCAGTGTTTCTGTGGTGTAGTCATTAGAGGAGCAAGTCTCTGGCATCACACACCTGGATTGAACTCTAGAGCCACTGCTTTTGAACTCTGTGACCTTGGACAAATTGTTTCACTTCCCTATGCCTCAATTTTCTCATCTGCAAAGTGGGGGTGATGATAATAAAGTACCAAAATGAAGAGGTTCGTTGTGAGGATTACATAGAAGAGTGCATATAAAGCACCCAATAAATGTTAGCATGATTAGTATTCTCTATTAGCATCCCCCTCAACCGGTCCCTCAGGGCCACGCCCAGAGCTAGGCTATGATAAAGAGGTCAATTCATCCCTTGTAGGGATGGGGGAAAGTGTCCCAGACAAAAGCCTTGCCATGCAATTATGCCTGAGAGAGCAAGATCCACTGAAGGGACTAAAGACTGTTCAGTGAGGCTGGAGTGAAGAGGAGGAGGAGGAGATAAATGAGGCTGAAGGAATGGAAAGAGGCCAGACCTCTAGAGTTTTGCAGATTTGTCCTAAGGGCACTGGGGAGCCATTGAAGAATATAAAGCAGGAGAGTGGCAAAGGGAGACTTGCCTTTTAGATTGCCTACTCAGTGTGGTGGATAGACTGGCGGCATCAGACCTAGAGGCAGGGAGACATGCAATGAAGCCATTGCAAAGATTCAGGTGATGGAAGATGGCATAATATGGAATGAAGTTCAGTCTTAGGATAATATTCAAGGCCACTACAAAACTGACCCACTGGACCTTCCTCTTGCTAAAACGGAATTGTTGTGAGAATCAAAGGAAATCCTTGGGCATGGACATACCTTGTTAAGCATAAAGTGCAGTATGAGAGTGAGAAATTGCTTCCTTCAGGACTGTTAGTGGTTGCTTTGCTGGACATACCTAATGGACACCTGCAGCTGAGGACACAAAATTGAATTCTATACCATCCATTCCAACCAAATTTCTTTACTGCCTCACCTTTCAAGCACTTCCAGCTTCTGGCTGGAAGAATAATATAAAATAAACCACACGGGAAAAGTCAGCATAAAGGCTGTCAGTGGGTGGAGAGGGCAGTGGCAGGTCCTCATTTTTGCTTTGGAGGCTGGAAAGGATGTGGCAGAAAGGAAATGCTAGAGTCTATTTCTATGCTTAGGGGTCTCAACATCATTTAAACAAGCATGGCTCTTTCCTGTCCACAGGTCCCAGGCTCCCTGAGGTACAGCCTATTTGTGCATGAGGGATATTGAGACGGGAGGAGAAGTATAGGTAGTGTTTGCGGTTTTACTGTGGCATCCTCAAGAACTTTAAAAAATGAAGCAATAATACTTCCCTCTGAGGTTGAATTTTAAGATCAATACATACTGAATCAGAGCAGAGTTTCAAAGTCCTCTAGATACAACTAGATGGTTCCCAGGTATGGAAAGATATTGACAGACCTGACTAAAGAAATAATGGACTCCCATTCCAGGCAATATGGTGGATTAACCATACAGAGAAGCTGTCTCAGTACAAACACCTAAAAATGTGAGATAAAGTATTAAAAACTCTTTTTAGATGCATGGACGAGCTGGTGGGGGACACATAAGTACACCTCAGAGGATAGAAACCATAAGAAAACGTGACTCCAGAAAGATAAACACTAAAGCCAACATTATCCCTGTGGCTATCTGTGGATCGCCAGTTATCTAGAGCTTGGATTTTAACTGGCTACACACCTCCTCAGTGGGAAATCAGATGAAAGGCCCTCTGCATAAACCTGAGAGCTCTGAAAGAAGACACCACAGAGAAAGAGTGAGTGTCTTTGTCTGTGTCATCCTTTGCTTTCAATATATTAGCAAAAAGGAAATTGTAACCATATGCCTGCCCTCAAGTAGCCTTGAGGACTAGTTCACATGATGTACATAACCTGAAGATCCCAAAACAAAAACTAAGTTCATAGTGGTCTCACACTGGTACCCCAGTTTGCTAATAGAAGATTCCTTGAAGGAATAAACTTTTAAACCAAAGCCTCAAAGAAGTTCTACAGATAATATAAACTCCACATATTCCACAGATAATTGACTGGTGATTAGACATTCATTTTAATTGCCAATTATAAGAAAGGGATTTCACTCTGAAATATAAACAAAGAGTAGTGTTTATACTCTTCAGTCTTCACTGCTCTTTATACGTAACATCTGGAATACAACTAAAAAATTACAAAACATATGAAGAAGCAGAGGGGAAATTTATTATAACCAAGAGAAAACAAAATCAATAGAAACAGACCCACAAAGGATACAGTTATTGGAATTGGCAGATAAGAACTTCAAAATTATAATAAATGTGTTTAAAATTTTAGAGATAAAGAAGGTGAAGAGATTATGTATTTCTGCAGGGAACTACAAACTCTAAAAAGTATAAATTCTGGGACTAAAATATGTGAAATCAAAAATTAATTAGATGAACCAAATAGATTGGTCAATGCATAACAAAAGATCAGTGAACTTGAACACAGGTAAATTAAAGTTATCGAAACTGAGATACAGAGAGAAAAAAGATTGAATAAAAATAAACAAAACACCAGTAATAAAGATGTTTAATAATGTGAAATAATATAAAGCAGTCTAACATTTGCATAATACAAGTCGCAGAAGGAGAGAAGAGATAAAATGGGGCTTGAGAAATACTTGAAGAATTTATGGCCCAAACTTTCCCAAATTTGATTAAAAACACCAGTCCACAAATCCAAAAGCTAACAAATCTCAAACAAGAGAGAAAAAAAAATAGTAGGTGTGTCAGAGCAAAACTCCTGAAGAACAAAGATAAAATCTTCAAAAGAGCTAGAGGAAAATAAATTTATTATATTGAAGATAAAAAGAATAAGAATGATACTTGATTTGTCACCATAAATAATGCAAGTAATAAGAAAATTGAACAATATCTTCAAAGTACTAGGGTGAAAAGACTATCAACCTAGAATTCTACATCCAGAAAAAATATCCTTCAAAACAGAAGGCAAAATACTGACATGTTAAGATAAACAAAAAGTGAGAGAATTTATAGCTCACAGATGCACATAAAAAAATAATAAATTGCTAAAGGAAGTATTCTGAGCTGAAGAGAAATGATACTACATGAAAAGTCTATAAAAATTAATAGAAAGTTCCATAAAAAATAAATATGTAGGTAAACATAAAAGTCTATTTGTTTCTTTTTGCTTAATTTTTTGAAGACAACTGACACTGTTAGTAAAATAATGTGTGATGGCATTTATAATACATAATAGAAGTAAAATATATTAAAATAATAGTTTAGGGGACAGGAGAGAGTTAATTGAAGAGACTTTTGTAAGGCTTTTATTTTATACATGGAATTTAAACCACTAATTGGAGATATATTGTGATAAATTATGGATGCATGTTTCAATCTCTAGAGCAAACAAAAAAATATAAGTGAAAAGATAGAGTTAAACAGTTAAAAGAGGATATTCAAAGGAATAATGGTCAAGCTATTTCTAAGTAACTAAACTGTATTCCAGGAAAAAAAATCTCAAGAATATTTATAGGAATATAAAAATACACAACAACCCCAATGTAAAATTCATAGTATCTGGTATCCAATAAAAAATTACCAGGCATTCAGAGGAGAGAAAATACAGTACATAATACATAATGAAGAGAAAATGCAATCAAAACTGATCCAAATGTCAGAATCAGAACTGACACAAATGTCAGAATCAGCAGACAAGGACATTAAAGTAGTTATTACAATTGCATTTCAGATGTTCAAAAAATTAAGTAAAGCAGTAAAAATATAATTCCTTTAAATTAAAGGCATAAAGATATAAAAAGGCATAACTCAAACTTACAGAGATGAAAGCTATAGTGTCTGAGACGGAAAAGTATACTGGATGAGATTGAAGGTATATTAGATCCTGCACAAGGAAACATTAGCGTATTTGAAGACAGCAATAGAAATTACCCAAAATGAGACATGGAGAGAAACAAATAACTTAGAAAGTGAAAAGTGCATCAGTTAGCTGTGGGACAATTTCAAGTGGCATAACATATGTGTAATTGAAGTCCCTAAAGGAGCAATGGAGACAGAAAAAATATTTAAAGACATAATGTCCACAAACTTTTCAAATTTAATGAAAACTATAAATCCAAAGATCCATGAAACTCAATAACCCTAAAGAAAACTATACCAAAGCATATCATAATCAAATTGCTCAAAACCAGTGATAAGGAGAACATTAAAAGCAGCAGAGAAAAAAAAGACATGTTACATGCAGAGGTTCAAAGATAAAAATGGCATCAGAATTGTTTTTGAAAACAATGCAAAAACAATATACAGAAAAAGACAATGGACCAACATCTTAAAGTACTCAAAGGAAACAACCTATTAACCTAAATTGTATACCCAGCATGTATCTTTCAAAAATAAAGGCAAAATACTTTTTCAGACGTGCAAAAGCTGAAAGAATTCATCACCAGTAAAGAAATGCAGGCCAAGAAATATTTAAGGAAGACCGCCTTCAGGTAGAATGAAAATGATGGGAGTCAGGGGTCTAGATCTACACAAAGAAATGAAGAGCACTAAGAAGGTAACTAAAGAGGTAAATAGAAAAGATTTCTTTAAGTGATAATTTAGTCTTTAAACAAACAATGTAGAATGTGGTCTGTAACTCATGTATAAGTAAAATGTGTAACAACAATAGCATAAAGACTGTGAGGGAAGAAATGGAAGCATAGTATTGTAAGGTTCTTATACTCTGTGTAAAGTGGCACAATATGATTTAAAGGTAGATTGTGATAAGTTAAAGATGTATCCTAAAACAACCATTAAAATCACAAAATAGCTATGGTTAATAATCCAACAAAGAAAATGAAATAAAATCATTAAAAATACTCAGTCCAAAGAAAGCAGAAAAAGGGGGGTGGGACAAAAAAAAGATAGGAAAAATAGAAAACAAATATCAAGATGATAAACTTAAACCTAATCACATACTGTGTTTCTCCAAAAATAAGACCTAGCCAGACAATCTGCTCTAATGAGTCTCTTAGAGCAAAAATTAATATAACACCCAGACTGGGTCTTATAGTAAAAAAGGACTGGGTATAATATAATATAATATAATATAATATAATATAATATAATACAATTTGAAATACCAGGTCTTATATTAAGTTTTGTTTCAAAAGACACGTTAGAGTTGATTGTCCAGCTAGGTCTTAGTTTCGGGGAAACACAGTAATCACATTAAATGTAAATGTTCTAAACACCATCAATTAAAGGGCAGAGATTTTCATATTGGATTAAAAAAGAAAAAGAAAAAAACTCAACTATATCCTGTCTACTGGAAATGCATTTTATATATAAAGACAAAAATAAATTAAAGTCGATGGATTAAAAAAGAGACAGCATGAAAAAAGAGTTATCCCTAATCAAAAGAAAGCTGGAGTGGCTTTATGAATATCAGACATTGTAGATTTCAGAGCAGAGAATATTACTAGGAATAAAGAAGCTCATTGTATCATGATAAAGAGGTCAATTCATCAAGACATAACAACTCTAAATGTTTATGTACCTAACAACAGAGTTTCAAAACACATGAAGCAAAACTAACAGAATTGAACTAGAAGGAGAAACAAATTTATCATTATAATAAAAGCTTTCAATACCTTTCTCTCAAGAATTGATAGAATAAGTAAATAGAAAATCCATAAGGATATAGAAGACTTGAATAACATTGTTAACCCGCTTGACCTAACTGGCATTGATACAGCACTCCACCCAACAACAGCAGAATACACATTCTTTTCAAGTGCACAAGGAACATTTACCAAGAAAGACCATATTTTGGACCATAAAACAACTCTAAATAAACTTAAAAGGATTCCAGTTACATAAAGTATGTTCTCTGACCACAGTGAAATCAAATTATAAATTAATAACAGAAAGATCACTGGAAAATCCACAAACATTTGAAACTAAAGAACATGTTTCTAAATAATTGAGGGGGTCAAAGAAAAAAATCAAAAGAGAAATTAGAAAGTATTTCAAACTGAGTGAAAGTGAAACGATAACATATCAAAGTTTGTGAGCTGCCACTACTTCAGTACTTACAAGGAAATTTATACCATAAAATGCTTATATTAGAAAAGAAAGTGCTCACATTAACAACCTCGGAAACTAGAAAATAAAAGAGCAAATTAACCCCAAAGAAAGCAGAGGAAAAGAAATAATAAAAATTACTACAGAAATCAATGATATATAAACACAAAAACAATAGAAAAATCAATGAAACCAAAAGCTGGATCCTTGAAAATCATCCATAAAATTTAAAAACATCTAGCTCAACTGATCAGGAAAAAGGAAGAGATTATATAAGTTACCAATGTAAGAAACAAGAAAGGGACATCACTGCAGACCGTGTCACTAAAACTATTAAAGAAAATGAATTTTCAGTTAAAAATCACCCCCAAAATAAAACCTCAGGCTCCTGATAGCCTCATTGGTGAACATTACCAAACATTTTAGGAAGCAATAATATCTGTTCTCCCCAAACACTTCCAGAAAATTGAAGAGATGGAAATACTTTTCAATTTATTCTATGAGGCCAGCATTATCCTAACATCAAAATCAGACAAAGAAATTACAAGATAAGAAAACTATAGACCAATATCTGTCATGAACATAGACGCAAAAGTTCTAAACAAGATTTTTAACATAGCAAATCCAACAGTATATAGAAAGGATAACACATCATGACAAAATGAGGTTTAATCCTGGGAATACAGGTTGGTTTAATATTTTTAAAAAATCTATCGATGTCATTCACCATAGTAAAAGCTAAAGAGAAAAACCATATGATTGTTTCAATAGATGCAGAAAAAGTGTTTGACAAAATAATCCAACATTTACTCTTGATTTAAAAACAAAAAACTAAAAGTCTTTCAGCAAACAAGGAATAGAAGGGAATTCCTCAATCTCTAAAGAATGTCTACAAAAAACTTACAGCTAGCATCATGCTTAATCGAGAAAAACTAATGTTTCCTCCTAAGATCAGGAAAACACAAGGATGCTGGTTTTTCAGCACATCTACTTAGCATTGTACTTGAGGCTCTAGCCAGTGCAAGAAAGCAAGAAGAAGAAATAAAAGACATCCAAATTGGAAAGGAAGAAGTAAGACTGCCTTTTTTCACAAGAATATGCTATTTTGTGTAGAAAATCCAACAGAAATTATTAGAACTAATAAGGAAATTTAACAAGGCTGCAAGATACAAGATCAATGTACAAAAAATGTATTGTGTTTCTATAGGCTAGTAAAGAAAAATTTGAAATTACAATTTAAAATCAATACCAAAAAAAAAAAAAACCAATATCAGTTACAATCACATCAAAAATATTAAATATTTAGGGACAAATCTGAAAAAAACATATGCATGACCTATACCCTAGAAACTACAAAACATTGCTGAGAGAAATTTAAGAAGGCCTAAATAAATGGAAAGTTACAAACGTGTTCATGAATTGGAGGACTTAATATTATTAAAATGTCAGTTCTCCCAAAATCGATCTACAATCAATCAAAATCAATCAACACAATCTCAATCAAAACCCCAGCAGGCCTTCTTTGTAGACGTTAACAAGCTGATTCTTAAACTTATATGGAAATTCAAATGACCTAGAATAGCCAAACAACTTTGAGAAAGTAGAATAAAGTTAGGGATGAATATTAACCTGACTTCAAGACTTTAATTAAAGAACTTCAATTTTCAGCAACTGTGGAATTGCTTGAAAGATCAATGGAACATAGTAGGGAGTTTAGAACTAAACCCACACATATATATATATGTGTGTGTGTGTGTGTGTGTGTGTGTGTGTGTGTGTGTGTATATATATACATATATATTTGATTTTTTTTATTAAGATACAAAGCAATTCAATGGAGAAAGGATAAACTTTTTTAACAGTGGTGCTGGAGAAACTGGGCATCCATATACAAAAAGGAAAAAGAACTTCGATACATAATTCACATCATATAAAAATTAACTCAAAATGGATCACAGACCTAAATATAAACCTAAAACTATAGGAATTCTAGGGAGAAAACATAGGAGAAAGATCTCTGTGTTTTTTTCATATGACTGACATATCAAAAACAAACCATATGAGAGCAAACTTATAAATTGGACATAATCAAAATTAAAAACTTTTGTTCTTCGAATGACACTGCTAAGAAAATGAAGACAAGCCACACAAGAGAAAATATTTGAAAAACATGATAAAGAAGTCATATTCAGAATATTAAAAAAATTCTCAAAATTCAATAATCAGAAAATATCAACCCAACAACATAATTTTAAAATGGGCAAAAGATTTGGGCACTTCACCAAAGAACAGATAGAAGCAAATAAGCAATTTCTCCTGGCTGCAGTATGAAGGGGACTGGGCCACAGGAAAATGATATATTTTCCTCAGTATATCATTTGCTTACCTCCTCCCTGCAACCAACTTTCAAATGAATAAAACAGCCTTTAGTATCTGGGTGCAGCCTCACGCTTCTCTGCCCAGTCAAAGGCACCCATTCCTTAATAGAGTGACAGGAAAAGGAACCAAGAAAAGGCTGGGGACAAAGGCAGGCGTGTCCCTGTATGTACGGATGGCTTTGAATGCCTCCTCTGTTGACCACGTCCCCTTCTCCTGGGTCCTAGAGTGTGGAAAGCTCCCTTGGGGGTGACCTTGGGTGGCACCTTAGACAGCTCTAGGACCCTTTTTTCTGCAGCAGGAGAGGGATTAGCAGGTGGGGGAGGTGGTAGACCTCAAATCTTAATTTTTCAAGCAAAAATGATCAAGAAGTTAGTAAAATGACTCTCCTGAGAGCTGAAGTAAATGGGAACTGTCTGGGTGAAGGTGACAGGGAGAGAGAAATATGGGATTTGGCCAGAAACAGAGCTAAAAGAATGAGAAGTGAAAAGACTGGGAGGAGGGAGTTCAGTTCAGCCTCCTCGGAAGCAGCCCTCCAGCTTGGACCCCTTCCACTGTCAGAGTGGGTGGGAGAGAAAGCCCGAGGGGTGACCTCAGGGCTGAGTCATGGCCTCAGCCCACCACTCCCCACTGCCACATCTACTCTGGTCACAGGTCATCAGACTCCTGCTCTGCATTCACACACACACCCCTCCTCCCGTCATCCTGGCAGAGAGGGAAGGAGCACAGAACCGGAATCCTTAGTTGTGAGACTTAGCTCCTGGGTTACTTCATCTCTCAAACAGAAGATACATCCCTGAGACGGGAGGTTTGGGCTGAGCAGGGCGCCGGCTGCAATAAGCGCTTCCAGAAGCAGCAGCTCTTCCTATTATCATTACTATTCTTTGCCCTCCCCTTTCAGCTCCACACTACCCTGGGGAAGCAGTTCAGAAAGAAAATTTCAGAGTTTCTACCCATGTGACAGAGTGTTCAAGAAGATGAGGGAAATGTAGATACCAGAAAGTGCCCTAGCTTCCATCCCTGAAGCTGTAAGCCAGTCCAAAAGCAAGAATTGGAAGTGCTTCAAACCTGGCAGGGAGGTCTTCTTTTTTTCCTGTTTTTCTCATAATCTCCATCAGGCCTTATATTCTTTTTCCTTTGTTCTTTACTTTTTTTAAATTGTAAGCTCTATCACACATATGGAAAAGTATGTAAAATATTATTACTTTATTAATCAAGGTAGGCAAACTCCAACACTGTGTGGCTTCACTCAAAAGGAAATTTCTTTGTAAAGTCAGAACTGGTGTTCCTGAACAGAGATGGGGAGCCGGATGGAGAGGTCTGTGCTCCAGGGGGTGACTCAGGGATCCAGAGTAATGACATCTTCCACCTACATCACCAGGCTTCCAAGATTACCTTGGAGATCAACGTCCAGGCAGCAGATGAAAGAAGAGAGAGTGGTGTGGGGGGCCAGACCTGGAAGTGGTACACAGCACTCGTGCCCATGTTCCATTAGCCAGAACTCAGTTTCATGGCCGTGTTCACTGCAAGGGAGGCTGGGAAATGTGGTTTGTGCGAGTCTCCAGGAGGAAGAGGAAACAGCTAGCCAGCATCAGCACGCACCCATGAAGTCACCTGGCAGTTCAAACATCAGGAAACCTCAGTGTCCCTTCTTAAATCGAGGAAACATTAATGAATTAAAAGCATTCCTTATTTTTTTAATTAAAAAAATAAAAAAAGAAAACTTAGTGTCCCTTCTGTATTGCATGCCTTCCCTCCCTCAAAAGTAACCACTCCTCTGACCCTCCTGATAATCCCTTCTCTGTTTTTCTTACTATTTTCCCACCTATGTACTCATTCTTGGGTCTTTCATTAAAAAAAGGAAATTAAACTATTTTGGTTTTTTGAGGTGTATCTTTAAAAAAAAAACCAAAAAACTTCCCACGGTGACGTAAGGGTCTTTCTATCCAGATGCAAACTAATGCATAACAGTAGTAATTGTTATCATTTACAGAGCACTGACAGTTCAAGCTCTGTGCTAAATGTTCTGCATGGACCATCTCATTTAATCCTCACCATCCCAGGAGGGAGATCCTAGTATTACCCCTGGTTTCCAAATGAAAAACCCGGGCATCGGAAGGTCACGTGGAGAATAACAGCAGGACTGGGCTTTGATCCCAGACAGCAGCCCAAGCTTTTAATCTGCATAACATACTGCCCTGGGTGTTGTGGGCATCTTCTTGTTCTTACCATCTAACATGCACTCTCCCTTCTCCCAGCAAGCATACAAAAGTTTCTCTCTAAAGAACGACCCCATTGTCCGTGCTCGGTCCACATGGTTAACGTGGGGTTCCATCTTTACTCCAGAAATGGACATATGCTGCAGGCCTAGCCAATCCTAGCATCATATTCCCCTGGCCAGGGTAATTGGTTCAGGGATGAGTATTTGACCCAGCCAGAACCAGTGAGTTGCAACTAGACCTTTGCAACTAGACAATTCTTTGGCAGAGCCAAGAAATGGAGGAAAAGAAACGGGGGCCTGATGATCTTTCCTGATGCCCTGGATCAAGTCGTGCCTGAAGTCCTAACCGCTTTTGTATACATGAATTAACAAACTCCTTTTTAGCTAAGCCAACTTAAGTTGGGTTTCTGACAGTTAAAGGGAAATATTCCAAGTTTTTACATGGATTAAATGCTGTTCACAAATGTTTGAGGAAATGTACTACGTAGAGGATAAAGTATTTTCAAAATGCCTTAACAGTTAAAAGTATTTATCATCTGAACACTTAGATAATTCCTCCACTACAGATGTGTCCCGTCCTCTCCTCTCCTAAATAGAGAACACAAAAAAGAATCCTGCCCAGCTGTAGGATGAGACCTCTCACCGTACTCCCGCCCCCTGCAGAAGGGGACAGGGAGAAGGGTTTCCCTCTGTGAGTGTGGGCCAGGGGGATGTCTAATCTGGGAGATTCGAGGGTCTCAGTTTTTAAAGTGATAACAAAGCCAAAATTATTCTGAACTAAGATTTTTAAAAAATCACGTGTAGATCTAGAAGGACCCAAATTATAAAGAGAATAACTTCCATTCTTCTGTCGCTGAAAATCATTTCAATGATCTTTTTCAGCCACTAAATTCCGAATACAGGTACCATTTCCTTGTTCGTTTGAGACTACACCACGCTTTTCTCTCCTGCACTTAGAAAACATTCTCACTTCTAGTTCCTGGCTACCCATGTAGCAGCCTTTGCCTACTGGCCCCGTCCACACTCATTTTACCCTGGGAGCATCCAGGCCATAAATCTACCCTTCCACACGAGTGGCCTGTGGCCCACAACGGCTCCCTGGGCTCCCGGAGCCGGCCCTGGCTGGCTCTTCTGCACAGTGAGTTCAGATCTGCTCAGGGTTCAGATTTGGGGAGGGACAGCTCAGCAACCCGAGGATCCAAGTCTCAGGGCTGGCTGAGCACAGCTGGCAGGCGGCGGGGGCAAATAACTTAACTGAGGTTTTTAAAAAACTTTTCTTAATTGAAATATAATTCACATACCATAAAATTCACCCTTTTAAACTCCACAGTTCAGTGGTTTTGCGTATATTCACATGGTTGAGCAGCCATCACCACTATCTAATTCCAGAACATTTTCTTCACCCCAGAAAGAAACCTCGTTGCTAATTTTCCTTTAGCTGATCAGTCCTAAAGGAGAAAATGCCACTCCCACATTCCTAATGTTGGGATTTTCCCGGACCCCTAAACAGGAAGGAAATGGCCTTCTCTTATTCATGCTGGAGAGGATTAGATGGAGAAGACAGAGACCTACTGTGAATTATTCCCTTTTCCTGGAGCTTTGACAATCAAACACAAGAACAAGGACCAAGGACACTGCACATCTATGACCGATTGTAGCCACAGGGAGAGAAATTACCTCTTTAGATGAGCAGGGACTGTACCTGGGAGTGTTGGGGCAAACGTGAGGCAAGCAAGGTGCCTAGGGCGACATTTGAAGGAGGTCCTCACTCTCAGTCATGCGAGGGCAGGGTCCATTACAAGTTGGCTGAATTTTACTTCCGATTGTATTAACCCCAGGAGATCTTGGGCAACTGGGGGCAGGGAGAAGGTATCCAAAAGGCAGGGCCTGGGCTTCCTGACATCTGTCTCTTGAGGACTCAAATCGGTTTTAATTCGAGTTGAAAAATAAAGGAGAAATGTCAAGTTTGTGAACTCAGTCATAATGATTACTCCAGGGAAATGTGGATTGTCTTCTGTGTCACATGATATAAACTCTAGATGTATTGATGGAGTTGGGTAGAATCCAGGAGAAAGGGAAGTGATTTAATGATACATCATGACATCAGCAGAAAAATGGGGCTACCTCTTCCTGATAAAATATGCTTTCATTACCGTGACTCAACTTTACAAATTCATATGACATTTTCTGCTGGTGGCATTAAAAGGTTACTTTTTCTTTCTCTTCTGACCCCATTTCTTCATGCAACAAACTCTTACAAAATGACTTCTACACGCCAGACAGAGTACCAGGCAATGGGCACAATGAGAAAAATAAAATGTTCTTTGTTCTCTAAGAGGTCAGTCTTAGAAGATCTTAAAGAAGTTCTTAAATTAGACAATCTTAGGAACAGACCTTTTTGGTCCAGGTCTGTGACAGATGTAGGTACAAGGATGGGTGTATGTAAAGAACCAACTTTGAGAAAGTTCATCACAGCATTACAGTCGGTAATAAACATGCTTAGAAGAAAAGAGCTTCATCATCGCCCCAGCTAGAGAGCCCATTGGATAATACCGGCTAAACCCCATTGCCCACTGGGCCACCCGGGTCTCACCAGATCACTTTCTTTCACTGTGGAAACAGGAGGAAGCAGGCAGGGCCAGGGCAGGAGCCAGGCCCTCTCTGAGGGGGCCGAGTGGGGGGCGGAGGACCCGACTCATCGGTCGGCCACAGAAGATCCCAGGAGATGTTCAGGAAGCAGACCCACCCTCCTGCTGCTTTGGTGAGGACATCCAGCCCAGTCCCACTGACATCCACAAACTGCCATACAGAGGTGAAGGGAGGAGTTGAACAAAGGAACAGGGGTCATTGGAAGGTTAAATTGGGGACTGAAGGGTCCTGGGGGGGTTAGAGTGGGCAATTCATCAGGGGTTGATGGACCGGTGAGGAATCAGTTATCAGAGACCATCAGTGAGTGGTCCTAGGGGTGAGTGGGGAGTGAAAAATGGCTGGGAGCCCTGGGGGCTGGAGAGGCCACTCAGAGGGCCAGGCTGATGGGCAGAGTAGCAGCGGTCCCTGACCCCTGCCTCCAGCTCTCAGCTTTCCCCTGCACGTTGACCGAAAGGAGACCTACCAGAAGCTTCTACAAGTTAATCTGAGGGCTCCTTACCAACAGGACAGGCCAGAGTGCTAGGAAGTTACCACCCACTGCAGGACCCCTCAACCACAGGCTCCTGCCCCTCTGCTGGGAGGGGACAGGTGCTCTACAGCCTCTGAGTTGGAGCAGGACTGACCCTCAGTTGCCTCCCCCAGTAACTGTCTCCAATATCGCCCTCCTGCCTTCGCCTGTCTCATGGCCCCGTTCCCCTTGCCAACTCTTTCTGGAATCACCTTCCAAATACACTACTTGTACTTCCATCCTCATTTCAAAGTCTGCCATGGGGAAGCCAAACTAAGACAAAAGGGGAGACAGAGGGGGTTCTCCAGGAAGTTGCAGGAGACCAGTGAGGGTAGGAGTAAATGGTGGGCAATGGGGAGAGGGGTCAGCCTTTGTGCTGGGTTGATCCCAAGACTTGACGGCAGTGCTGCTGTGGGGCCACCTCGGCCAGGCCCTTAGCATCTTTGTAGGGTGGAGCTCATTGCTGCATGAATGACATAGGAAAGGGGAGGAGCCTCCGCTGGGGCCCTGCAGAGAAATCTCTCCCAGGACCAGAGCCCCAGGGAGGCTGAGGACAGAGCTGTGACTCCAGGCCCAAGGCCCTTCCCCTTCCCAACGTGAAAAGCCTGGTTGGAGGAGTCTTGGAGAATAGGATGATTGGGATTCTACCCCAGTTTTCCGGATCCCTTAGGTCTGGGCAAAGGCCCCAAGCACCAAAGCCTTTGACCTGGGTTGGGGGGCGGTTCTCATCAGGGGGTCCAAGACTCTACTAGCTGCCAAGGGAGCCGTGACTTTGCTGAGAGAGCCTGGAGACTGCCTTCAGCCAGAAACTGTCCAAGGAATTCCACCCTGCCACACGAGACCGCCAAGATGTCCTTTCTGCATGTCTTCATTCTCTCATTCGCTGATTCAGCAGATACTAACTGTGCACCTACTGGGTCTCAGGCAGCCTGAATGTCACTGATGGTACAGCAGAGAAAAAAGACTTGCCTCCATGGACCTTTCAGTCTCGGGCAAAACACACTACAAACAAGAAGCCAATAGGAGAGATGTCGTTTAAGGGTACAGACTTGCAACGAGAAGTAAATAAATCCTAGAGAGCTAGTGAACATAGACAACAATATTATTGTATTATAATCATCAACCCTGCTAAGAGGCTAGATCTTAATAATTCCAGCCACTAAATAGAAATGATGTGACTTGATCGATGTGCTAATTGTCACTACAGTGGCAATCATATTACAACACAGCAATTTATCAAATCAACATGTTACATACCTTAAATTTACACAATGTTATAGGTCAAATATATTTCAATTGAAAAATAGAAGACAACCCAAATAACTGCAAATTGAGAAAAGTACGGAGCAGGAAACAAGATGACATATTAGGAGTTAAAAGGCAAGCATGTGGAAGGCTGCTCAGTGAGGGCTTTTTGGTGATGTCCCTGTGATGTTTGAGTGGAGGCTGAAGGGGAGAGGAACCGGCTTCAGGGAGACCACCTGCCCAGAAAGGGCCCCTGCACGTCGGCGTAACAGATTCAACTGACACGCTTTGCTACCCGCGTGCCATGCACTGCTTGCTGTACACGTAATCTCATTTAATCCTCGTCACTCTGGGAGGAAGATGTTAGGGTTCCCTTTTACAATGAGGAAACGGAGGCTCAGAGGGTGACATTTTTGTTTGCCCAGGGCCATCACAGCTGGTGAGTGGCACTGCCAGCGTTCCTGCCCCGGCAGGCCTGGGTCTTACCTTGAGATTGTTGCCTACACTATTCTGAACAACTTTCGCCACTCTTCCTTCTCACATTCTGGCGAAATCCCACTCACCCAGTTTAGAGGTCACCTCTTCCGGGAAGCCACCCCTACCTAACCTCCCACGCCTGAGTCCAAGTCCTTTCTTTGTGTTTCCATAGGCTGCCGGCAAAGCAGCCATTGCATAATGTTAATTAAAACTCTCTTTACTTCTGGGAACGTGTCTTTGTCATGCCATCACATGGTTACAACAGAATCCGCCATTCTAGCAAATAGCCCCTCTCTGGCTGCTGCTGTTTGGTCAAGGGGAAGGCACCTGATACAAGCTAAGCCAATGAGAAACCTTCCCTGGGACTTTGGAACTGGACCCCAGAGGAAAGGGTCATCTCTGTGCAGGTCGCTGGAACTGAGACCATAGGCAATGGGAACCACGTTCTGCCACGTGACCTAAGGGGCAGAAAGGCCAGCAGGCAGTGAGAGAAGAGTTGATGCTGCTGCTGAGAGAGAAGTAGCGTGAGAGATAAAGAGGAAGCTCATCCTGAGCTTCCCGTCGTCATGCTCGGGCTGTGACTCCAGCCAGTCCCTGGCATGCACCCAGCTCTGGGAGGCCAGCAGTGTCCACAGTGTCCTCCTCATTTCCGTTACGACCAAAAGACTCCAAATCCAAGGCGCTCAGCAAACATTTACTAAACAAACGAATTGGTCCACACAGGTGCTGATTTCCTGGTCTCACCAAGTCTTCCCTAGACGGTGTATTAACTTGGAGAACAATAATAACAATAAAACTGTTTTTGCCGGAGACTGAAAGGCCCAGCTGGCAGGCTGCGTGAGTCCAGAAGAGAGGAGGATGGCAGGACATGCCCCAGCAAGATGGCCCTCCGCTCAGGCCATCTTCCCTCTCTGGGGAGTCACCCTCAGACAGAAGGTCACAGGCTTGAAGTGGGTCCCACCCAGTGACCTGGCTAGGCCTTCAGTGTGAGCTGGAGGAGGAGGCATGGGTTTGCCTGGGAGCCAGAGGTCACCAGTCAGAGCGGATGCTTTGAATTTAGACCCGGGTTTATGAGCCACAGCGGCCGCCAGCCGAGGACAGGGCCCAGCCCTTCCCAGGCCCGGGGCCGCTGGGAGGAAGGCACACTTTTAACGGAGTGCCTGTTTCTCCCAAATGTTACGCTAGGCAGGGAGTTTGGATCAGAATGAAAGCAGAGGGTCTAATTTTAGACAGTACCTATGAATGAAACTTGACCCAAGCTGGGGAGGAAATACCTTCCACCAGCCCGTGCCAGGACCAGTGTGTGTGATTTTCTGCTAAATTAGGCAGCTCCTGCAAACAGGTTACTATGGGGACTCTTTTTGCCCTTTTGTCTCCACTAAGTTGGTCAGACTCCTTATTTCTAAATATTCATCCCTCCTCCCTTCAGCTCCCTTTTTCTTACGAAAGCTCCTGATCACCACATCCCTGCATGTTCTGGCTAGTTAACTGTCCATTCATCCTCTTTTCTTCTGCCCTGCCCTTCCCAGTATAGCCCTGCCTAGGACCAAGACCAGGAGACATCAGGTCAACTGACGGTACCAGGGCCAAGGGTCAGCTTGATTGGGGTGAGACCGAAGCCAGACTAAACTCGATGAAGGAAAGCTTCTCACCTGCCCCCGCAGTGCCCTGCACAGAGCCTGGCGAGGATCTAGACTCAGTCAGGACCTATCAACCCTTAAGGGGAAGACCTGCTCTCTTGTTTGCTTCATTTAAGCACAGTTTTGAGTAAAGCACAGGTCAACCTTTTATTTATTTATTATTATTATTATTATTATTATTATTATTATTGCTTTTTTCCTTAAAATGATTTGGCAATGTCACCCAGGAGCCAAAGAAGAGTATGAATTGCCACCACGGTAGACATTACAGTGGCAGAGAGGGAAAAGGCAGCCTGTAGAAGCCAGTAGGCTGGGGCTCTTATTCGAGCCCTGTCTGGGTGATCTTTGGCGAATCCCTTGTCCTCAATAAACCTCGGTTTCCTCATCTATAAAATGGGGATAGCAAGCCCAACTTTCAGAGTAGCCTGTTCCCCACCTCTCTTCCCAGCTCCATCTCTAACCGGGCCTGGCCAGACGTGGGGCGAAGGAGGAATCACGTCAGCCAAGCAGGACAGAGTCTGGAACACAGCTCAGTTCCCAGTCTGGGGTGCGGTCCTGGCCCAGCTAAGGATCCGGTTCATCTGTAGCTGGGGTCTATGGCTTTGGGGTGGAGGTCCCTGGAGCACCCAAGGCAGCCCTGCAAACTGAGCAGGCCTGGGGCAAGGAGAGTGGAAAGGACATCGGGGGGACAACTGTCACTGAGCAGATAAGCTGAGGAGATGTGGGGTACTCCCCAGTGAGCTCGGACCATCTGCTGGTTGCATGTCAAATGACTCAGCCATTTGGGACCCATTTTCCCTTTTCTAGAAACTTTCCCAGCTATGTTCCTGGGGAAGGGTAAAGAAACTTTTGTAGGAGATGTTTATCTCTGAGCATTTATTTTCTTTAGGGGTTTTGGGTTGAGTACGTAGTAAAAACAGGGGCACTCTCCATAACTACGTTGGCTGTTTCTTTCTATGCTATTCTTCCCACCACAACACTCCAAAACCTCTCTCTAAATAGAGATTTTTGCTTTTCTTTCTTCTTTTTCTTTCCCTTCCCCTTCAACTTCCTTCCTTCCTTCATTCCTTTCTTCCTTATTTCCTTCCTTCCTTCCTTCCTTCCTTCCTTCCTTCCTTCCTTCCTTCCTTCATTCCTTTCTTCCTTATTTCCTTCCTTCCTTCCTTCCTTCCTTCCTTCCTTCCTTCCTTCCTTCCTTCCTTCCATGTTCTTTCATCTCAGTTCAATTCAGCAAAGCTGGTTTGAATGCCATGTGTCAGTATTCTGTTAGATGTAGGTGGGCACTCAGCACAAGTGCAAATCCATGTAACCAGTGTCAGTGGATTCCTTGAACCCCCACAGTGTATATAATAAGGACTGAAATAAGTACGCACTCACCAGGGGGAGGGAAAGACAGGCGCAGAAGCCAGTGAGGACGTGGAGGCAGGTAAAGGGCAGCACAGAGGAGGCTGGGCTTTACTCTACCTGCAGGGTCGGGAAAGGGGTTCTCAGGGAGATGACATCTGAGCAAGGCTTTGAAGGTCGAAAAGGAGTTCGCCAGCTGGAAAAGAGGGGAGTAAACACCCCAAGGAGAGGGAGCAGAGAGCGCAATGGCACAGAGTGTGACACAATGTTGTGCATAATAGGTCACACAGGAGACTCTGAGGTGGACCCTGCCCTCCTGGGAGTACAGACACAGGAGAGTCCAATACAATGTAGAGTGAACTGAGGGCTCTAGGAGAAGTTCAAGGGCTCGAGATGGCTTAGAGGGGCTGTACAGGGAAGACAGCCTGGAGAAGGCACTTCTGTGGGGTCTGTAAATAATGATAGCATCTCCTCAGGAAGGGAAGAAGACATTCTCAGGAGCACCCGAGGTGCTTTTAAAGTGGGGCCTTTAAACTCCAGGCCCCACTCCCAGAGAGTCTGCTTCAATCGGCCTCACATAGGACACAGAAGTCTATATATTTTTAAAACTCCCTGCAAATTCTTATGTGCAATTGGCACTGAGAGCCACTGCTCCAGAAGAAGGAGACAATGAGATCAAAGAGGATGGTATTTGTCAGGAAAATGAGGAGGCGTTGGGGAGAAGGGCAACCGGACCCCACATGGAAAGAAGCAGGAGGACATGCTGACCCTCAAATGGCAGGGTCAGAGGCCTCATCTCCACTTGCTTTTAAATGGAAGCCATTGACAGTTTTGAGCGGAGGCACAATCAGAGCAAAGAACGCTGGGAGGAGGGGGGCCTGGAGATAGAGCACCCATTATGGGCTGTTGGCCAGGGGAGGATGGCACAGCCCTGACCTGGAGTGGTGACAGGGCCACGGGCATGTGGCTCTGGAGGACAGGTGGGATGTCATCAATCCTGGACCTCTGCAAAGGGCACTAACCAAGCACATCTTTGAGAATCCATCCGCTGAGCGCTTGCGAAGTTCACTATCATCATCAGGATAGATGTAATAGCTAATTTTATGTGTCAACCTGACTACATCACAGTGCCCAGCTATGTGGTCAAGCATCATTCTGAAAGGTTCTGTGAGGGTGTTTTTGGATGAACATTTAAGTCAGTGGACTTGGAGTAAAGCAGGTTGCCCTTGATAATGTAGGTGGGCCTCAGCCAATCAGTTGAAGACCTGAATAGAACAAAAGAACTGACCCCCCCTGAGCAAGAGGAAATTCTGCAGCAAATGGCCTTTGCACTTGAACTGCAACATTGGGCTCTCTCCTGGGACTCCAGCCTAATGGCCTTCAAACTTGAATTATAATGTCATCTTCTCCCTGGGTCTCTAGCTTACTGGCCCATTCTGCAGATTTTGGACTTGCGAGACTCTATGAGCCATTTTCTTAAAATAAATTGGTCTCTCTTAATCTCAATCTCTCTCTCTCTTTCTCTCTCTCTCTCTCTCTCTCTCTCTTTCTCTCTCTCTCTCTGTCTCTCTCTTTCTCTCTCTCTCCTGTTTTGTTGGAAAACTGTAATATAGTAGCAATATCTCAATTCTTCTACAGTTTGCAGCTTCAACAGAACTGAACTGACTTGCCCAGCATCGGCACAGGGGTACCCTTTAGCCAATCCCTAAAAATCAGTGTGGCGCTGTCTTCCTCACCAAAGCCCTACCTCACCTCACTTCCTTGGTTCTGTAAAACTGGGGGTACATCTGGGTTTTCTTTGCATAAACTGAAATCTCTTAAATAAACTCAGAGTATCAGGCAAGATGCTTTCAGCAACACAGCCCCAAGCCCCAACTCATAAACCATAAGTAAATATTTAGCTCATGTATTAGAAGTGCAGGTGCCGGGCAGGCTCCAGGACTGGCTAACTCAGCAGCTCAGCCCTGCCCTCAAAGGGTGGGCTCCTTCCAGCCATTCCCTGTGTCTCAGTGTTGATTTCATCCTCAGCCTGGTAGTAACATGGCCACGGTGGTTCCAGATGTCTCAACCAGACATCATAGCATCAGGGGAAAGAGGGTGACCCTCACTCTCTCTGGCTGCCTCTTAGGAGAGAGAAAACTCTTCTCCAAAGCCCACAGCTGATTGCTCTCACATCTCATTGGCCAGAATTGGGCCACACAGCCACTCCTGAACCAATACTAGCAATGTGGGTGACATTGTATTAATAGATTTAGACTAACCACCTTGGATGCACTGGGTGAGAATGAACGATGACACCAAGTTGATCGTCCCCACACTTGGGACAACCTCTATTAAAAGAATCCCTCTACATTACACATCTGTTGAATAAATGTTCTATTGAAGAGGTGGATTCTGACAGGGCTAACATTTACACATGTTGACAATTATTCTGAATCATGTTTTACTATTTTATGTCCCTCTGAGTATTTCTTGGGGCCATCTATCCTGAGAATGTCATTACTGACATGTCACTCTTTTCCAATGTGGCTTTCTCCAGACTTGAGTAAGAGATCACACTATATTCAATGAAGATCAGGGAAGAGAGTGACAACAGCAGTACAGTACATACAATATGTAATTTAATTCCCTCAGGAGCTCTAGAAAGTAACTATTATTATCCTTTATGTCAGTTAGGGATGCTTCAGGTATGAATAACAGAATACCCAAAGACTGACAATGACTTAACTACCTCCTGTAACAAGGAGTCCCAAATTTAATGTAACAGTTCAGCATCGCCATCAAGAAGCTTTCTGTCCTTCCCCTGTCCATCATCAGTGCATGTACTTTTATTTATTGGTTCATCATTCTCCTGAGTATAAGATGATTGCTTCAGTTACAACTAGCACATCTTAGCACAAAGGAATCCAAGGCAGGAAAGAAAAGGAAAAAAGATGTTTTGCATAAACCTCCAACCAGACTTCCTATTGGTCAGAATTTGGTCACATGCCAGCTCCTCAGCCAATCACTGGCTTAGACCAAGCATGATGCATCCTCATGGTAAGCACATTACCATATGGATGAACCCAGGGCTCTTTTAGCAAGGAAGACAGGAATAATAGCTATTTAGTGGGCAACTAGAACTGTCTGCCACATGCTTATTCTACAAATAATGAAACAGAGGCTCCAAGAGAGTAAGTGAAATGCCTAAGGTCACCCAGATCACAAGAGGCAGAAGTAGGATTCAGACCCAGGTGGAGATATTACAGATCAAGCGTCTTTCCATAGTGCCATGATAGCAGGTGAGAATATATGTCCTGATGCTCTTTTTATTCACATTCCTGAACCTTCCATTGGCCAATTACATACTTCCTGCTGGACTCTACCTGGTCACACCAAGTGTGAATGGGATACGAGACTCACTGACCACCTGGCCCCGTCACGATTGCAGCCAACCTGTCAAGGACTTCCAGTTTGCTATTTCGGGGTACCCACACACAGCTCTGCTGCTTTCCAAGTGTAGTCATTAACACCCAGCTGTTAAAGGCGATGGCTCCCTGTTTGCACTGAGCCATTTTTATGACATCCAGTGAACATGAGAGAACTGCAACCAGAACCATTTATAGACTTAATCTTCAGGCCTGCAATGATATAAATGTTTAATGCTTTTTCCAGGTGTGGGTTGGGGAAGCTGTGTGTATAAACCTTGAATCGACAAAGGACCGATATAGAAGGGTAGAGGTCACAACACTCTGGCTAGGGACCTAGGACACCTCCTTCTAGTCTGATCTCTGATGCTCAGCAGCTGCGTGACCCTGAGCTGGCCACCTCTTCTCTCTGCTGCTCCCTTTCATCCTTGCTTCTGCCCACAGACACCCTGGAGGAAAAGAACTAATTCTTACTCATCTTTGTTTCCTTTTTACTGTCTAAGGTCTGGCACATAGTAGGTACTCAGCAAGTGTTTGAATTGATGAACGAATGAGGAAATACATGAAGTGAATGGATGTTTTTCTCTGATAAGGAGGGGTACTATCTCATTTCTCTGTTCCAATCTGTGGCAGAGGAGGAGTCCCACCCACGCTGAAGGAACACGTGAACGAATGAAATGTCTCAAAGCTGGGGTTGATCTCAGTTCAAATATGCCTTCTCAGGGGTCATCCTATCCAAGATTAACTAGCCCCACCTCCAGCATCACCTGATGCTTCATCACATCTCCTTGTTCATTTTCTTTCCTAGTACTTTTCTCAATATGCAATTATTTGATTTGTTTATGGTCTGTCTCTCCCCACTACGATATAAGCTCCCTGAAAGCATAGCTGTGTCTGTCTTGTTTACTGCAGGATCCCCCGAGAATGTCTGGCACATAACAGAAGCTCAATCAGTATTTACCGAGTGAATCAATAAATGGATATGACTTCCAGTAGCCCATTTTCCAAAGTCACAGGTTCTTTCTCGTCTGTCTAATCCCTACAGGGCCTCTCACAGTATAAAGCATCTTAAAAGTCTTTCCAGCCTTGGCGTCAGTAAGCCCACAGGACTTTGGCCGCCTACCCCTCTAACCATGTTCCCAATTCTTCTCCTACCCCCAGACCACTGCTCCTCATCCTGTGGATCATTGGTTATGTTTAATTATGGCACAACCACACAATGGAACACCATACAGCCATTAAAAATGACGGTAAGGAAGTTTGCTAATTAGACTACAACATTTTATATAGGTAGTTAGACTCCATTTCTACAAAATCTGTGTATTGGTATGTGTGCATGCACCCAATGGAAACAATAAGGAAGATTATAGAACAAAATATTACTGGTGATAATATTTATGTTTTATGTTTTCCTGTTTTCTAATTTTCTTATGATGCCTCTATATCCCTTGTACTTCTGAAGATCCTAAGTTAAACCTATGAAATTGTTAGTTTGATAAATCGAAAGCAGTCAGTATCTTCCATTTCATATAGTTGGATGAAATAAATTAACTATAAGATCTCTTAGCATTTAGGCAGGGGTGAAGAACGGTAAGAATATAAAGACTAAGAGACCCAAAATTGTGTGTTAAGTGGAGTTGCTGTGCAAGGAACCCAACCTTACACGGTGGGACCAGGTCTGGGGAAGAAATAATGGGACCGGTCTTTTAAAGCCAAAAGACTGTGACCTACCTGCGTCCCATATTAGGACACTAAAGTCCTGCTGATCAACAGGTGACACCTGGGATTATTGACCAGGTGAGCACTGGGACAGCTGGAGGTGATTTCTGTTTTGTCTGTGGACTTCAGTGCCTCTGCCTGGGCTCCACACACCAAGAGCCTGGTTTGGCAATGAAGGCACCCAGATATCAGTTGAGCAGAAGTCAAGTTTGCACCTCTGTTAGCAGCCTGGAGGCTAAGTCAAGATTCACCAAAGGAAGAAAGGAGGAGGGAGTGGGGAGAAAGGGAAAGAAGAAAGCTATCTGTCTATTTCCCAAGCACAGGGGTCACTGGCAGATGCTCTCCCGGGTGTTCTAAGCCTTTTCCCGCCGTAGTTTCTGAAAGGGGAACTGACATTTCTATGACAATCATTTGAAAGAACTGAATGGTCAACGATGAAGAGAAATCCCTGATTTAGATGGTCCAAAGAGCCCTTCAAGAAGCCCCACAGCAATGACTTTGATGTGCTGTGGCATTTGTCAGAGGGTTTGGTCACAGATAAAGGACCTGGCTCCGAAGTAGGAAACCCGGAGTAAGGAAGACAGAGCGGATGGATTGTCCCAGGCATTGGTGGTTCTTAAAAGGGTCGAAACCAGCCTGGGTCACTGCATTCAAACCACCCACCAACACACTTTGAATTGTTTGTGTAGACGTCATCTCAAGGGAAGAATATTCTCCTCCCAGCCTCTGGAAGGCAATGGCAGTGGTAAGCTTAGACTCATTTGGGGAAATAACAGGAAAAGCAAATGTACATTAAAAAGAAAACAAAAGGCCAGAATGAAAAATGGCAAGCCCCAGAATTTGGGGGAATAAATAATTCAACCAAAAAATGACAAAGAGCTTTAAAAAATCTGTATTTAAAGAAAAAAAGGAGAGAAAGAATTTGACTGCACCAGAAATCAAAGAAATGCAAATTAAAAGAAGATATGAATTCTCTCTGTTGTCAAATTAACAACAATTTTAAAATTGTACAACTCAAATCTATGTAATTTTACTAACAATTGTCACCCCAATAAATAAAAAAAATTAAAAATAAAAAAAAAAAATTAAATTAAATTAAAAGTGTATACAAGACCCCATGCTGATAAGGGCAGGTAATATGAGAATTCTTAAATGCTACCTGTGGATGTGTGAGTTTATATCGATTGGAAATTAACAATATCTAATAGACGTTTTTAAGGGTATTCAAGACCTCTGACCCAGTAATTCTATTTCTGAGCACGTGTCTTAAGAAAGCAGTCCTTTAAAAAAGAAATCAAACTTTGATTTAGTTATTTATAATCGTCTAAAAATTGAAACGAATCTTCAATAATATTGGGATGATTAAATAGATGACGACATAGTCACTTAAAATGGTATTACATTTACAATGATGTTTATAAAGATATGTTAATAAAAACAAACAAAAATGCATAAAATGCTTATCACATAATATTAAGTGAAGAAAAAGCAGGAACAAAACTGCATATACAGTAGAATCCAAACTCTGTAAAAATGAAAATTAAACAGTAAAAAGGACAACAAAGAAATAACCCAACATGTGAAAATTAGTTGGAGGTGATTGGAACTATCAGTGATTTGGGGGTGTTTCTTCATATTCATCTTATTATCCAAGGTTTCTGTAATACTTTATAATAATAAAAAGTAATCTATATTTTTGACAGGCGAAAAGTAAAAAAAAGATGTATGCGTGTCAAATATGCTGCAATTTCTATATCATAAATAAAGAAGTACAATGACACAAGCAAACTCCTGACACATGTATCCGTTGTGTTTTCCTTCCCTTGAGAACAGTCTTGCCTCATTCAGTCTATTAGAATGGAAGTGGGGTTTGGGCCAATTGTGCACCAGTGTCAGCAAACCCAAACAGAAGAAAAAACATATTAAAGGGATAAATCTAATGAAAAATATATATAAAGCACCATCAACTTAACACTTTACAGAAAAGCAAAAATAAGATAGAAGCATCCCTTTCTGACCTGGTCTTAAAAGAAAACGAATTCTAGAAATGTGAAAAAGTAAGTAAACCAGAAAAGGACACCTTAAAAACAGATTTTTTTTTTTTAAATCTCAAAAGGGGTTGAAATATTCTTATCTCAAAAGAAATGTAAATTTACATACAATTTGTGAATTTGGTGTTAAGCAAATGGAGGTTGGTGTTTCCAGGGGGGAAAGAACCAGCTTTTAGAATTTAAGTCTCTATTCCTTCACTCGCTGGCTGGGTGCTCTCTGCAAGTCATCTCATCCCTTTCTGGGGGCTCAGTCTCCACATCTGTGAAATGGGAAAGGCACACCACCTCTCTGAGCCGTTGCCAGGAGCCCCTGCTTGTGACTGCTTATCCATTAAGCACTCCCTCTCTGCAGGCACTGGGCAAGAATGTGCCTCACATGCATTCTCTCTATTAATCAATAATAAGATAGCAAATGTCCAGGGTATACAGGTTTTGTGAGGTCTGCCTTACTTCCCCTTGGTGAATTAGTTTTAGATAAACAGCCTGCATCTTAAATGCTACCCTATTTCCCCAAAAATAAAACCTAGGCAGACAATCAGCTCTAATGCGTCTTTTGGAGCAAAAATTAATGGAAGGCCCGGTATTATATTATATTGTATTGTATTATATTTTATTATATTATATTAAAGAACCGGTCTTATATTATAGTAAAATAAGACCAGAGCTCCAAAAAACACATTAGAGCTGATGGTCTGGCTAGGTCTTATTTTCGGGGAAACACGGTACACCAAAAGAGTTAGCAAGAGTTTGAACAGGTCATTTGATCCAAGCCCCTGCATTTAGGCAGGTCTGGAGTTCTCCAACACATCTAACATGCCTTCCTTCAATCAGCAGGAATTACCTGAGCACCTACTATGTGCCAGGTACATTGCTGGGTGCTGGAGGCATAACCATAGATAAGAGAGCTGGGGGCCCCATGCTCCTGGAGTTCACAGTCTGGTGAGGGAGACAGACCAGAAAACAGGTTTTTGCAACATAGATTAACATATGAACCAAAACAAATCTCAGCATCACCATTTACTTAGTCCACCTCTCTGGACCTCAGTGTTCTCAAAGAGGGGACAACAACAGTGCCTATAGGAGAGATGTTTGAGAGGCTAAGATGGACCAACACGCACAGACCACTTAGAACAAGGCTTGGCACACATGAGACCTTTGGAAGTGCTTGTATTCGTATTAGTCTATATTCGTATTTGTATTAGCTTTAGGATTAGAATTACCACAAAGAAAGCACTGAGGATACAGAACAAAGACACCTAATCCAGCATGGAGATGGGAGTGGGAGGGGAAGCCTTCCTAGAGGAAGTGACATTCAAACTGAGCCCTGAAAGAATGACTAGGAGTTCACTGGGTGAATGTCATGGCAGAAACGTATTTTAGGAAGAAAGAACCTTGTGTGCAAAGGCCCAGAACAGAGAGAAAGCAGACGGCGCACAGGTAACTTCAGGATGTTGGCGCAGGTGACACACAGAGGTGAAGGGAAATGTGGTAGGGGATGAAGCCGTCGTGGGTAGCAGGGGCAGAGACCGAAAGGCTTGCGAGCCAACTTGGGGAGTTTGGGCTCCATCATGAGGTCACTAGGGCTTTTGGTTGCGGAGTTACATGATTAAATTTGGGTTCTAGAAAGCCTTTTCCATGTGGGACCATGTGGGGAAGGACTGAAGAAGGGTTGGCTGGAGGCAGGGAGTCAGGGAGCTGCCATCATCTAGGGGAGGGCCATCAAACTAGGGCCTTGACCAAGAAGTGGAGAGAAAGGGGCAGGTTCCAGAGATTCGGGGGACTGAGGCCAATTACCAGAGCCTACTGGTGATGGGATGATGGGGAGGAGTAAGCCAGGGGTGGGCGGGCGCCTGGCTTGAGTGACAAGAATTTTGGTTTAAGATCTGTTTTCAACTTCTCATGTTTCCCGTCTGTATCCATAATAAGATAATGAGGTTCTTGGAGGGCAGGGACTGTTTTAAGCATCTGTGAATCCCCAGGGGTCTGGTACACAGTGGGCGCTCAATGAAAGTCTCTCTGACTCTGGCCCCTCCCAGCCACCAGCCAGTTCTCCTGGGCTGAGCCCCTGCCAAAGCCTTTACCACGGAAAACCAAACCGCAGTGGGTTTCCAGAAATGTGGAAAACATCCCCTCAGGAATCCAGACGTCCCCACAGCTCTCCTGTGCTACAGAGAGGGAGGGGGAGGGGGAGGAGAAGCCAGGCTGGTGAGGAAGGCTCAAGCTAGAGGCCACTACTGCCCAGGAGAGCCGGAAGTGGCCCATGGGGGATGCCCGAAAGAGGATTAGGGAGGGAAGGGCAGACCTAGCGTGCAGGCCTGTGAAGGATCCAGAACACGAGTTCCCTAACACTCCCAGGCCACCAAGTAAGGCCAGGACAAGCAATAAAAAGGTCCTACCCTCCCCCACCCCCAACAAACACACACACACACACACACACACACACACACACACCACCACCACCACCACCACCAGCACCACCAGCACCACCAGCACCACACCTCCTCACCAGCTATGAAGCATCTGTGAGGTGCCCAGTGCTGGCTGGGCTAGGTGTTCTGCACACATCATCTCCCATGATCCTCTACATCCCTAAGAATGAGATCTGAAATGTTTGACAGATGAGGAAGCTCAGGCCCAGAGAGATGAACTCACTTGCCCAAGATCACACAGCCAGTAAGGGAGGGATGGGGGTTTAGGAACCCAGGCCTGTGTGGTCCTAAAGCCCTTGCTTCTAACCACTGGTCCAAAAGGCCAAAGCCTGGAACTGGTGGCCCATGAGGTCAACTCAGCACGCAGGTATGTTTTGTTTGGACCCAATGCTGCTTTAAAAAGTGGGAAATTTCACATAAAAATCCAGATTTCCGGCTTCTCTCTAGAAACTGGGTCTAGCAACCCTGGGCCCACATTTCACAGGGCCCCAACTGGCTGGGCTGAGGGGTGTCTGCCCCTTAAACCAAGCTTGTGCCCTGCACTCCCCACCCCCAGCCCACATCCTGCATTGATGTTCCCCACAAAGTCCCTGAAAGCATCTGAATTTGGACTCCCGCAGGCCCAGGAGCTGTCTATCAGGAGAGAGACCCAAATCATAATGGGAAGATTCTGAGACCCCTTTCTCAGCATCCTTCTGCATCCCCTTTTCTCTCTTTCCTATGCTAAGTGCATGATCTTTAAAGTCAGGCCTGGGCCCGTGACTTCCCCTTTCTGAGTCTCAGTTTCCTCATCTCTAAAATGGAGATGTGTTTCCCCAAAAATAAGACCTAACCGGACAATCAGCTCTAATGAGTCTTTTGGAGCAAAACTTAATATAAGACCCCGTCTTATATAATATAATATACCCAGTCTTAATATAATATAATATAATACCCGGTCTCATTTTACTATAAGACCTGGGCTAATATAATATAGTATAATATAATACTGGGTCTTATATTAATTTTTGCTCCAAAAGACGCATCAGAGCTGATCGTCTGGCTAGGTCTTATTTTCGGGGAAACACAGTAGTACTTATCTGATAGGGCTATGGAAAGAATGACATGAGCTTCCAAACTCTGGGTTTGGGCTCCCTTCCCCCTTCTGTGGAACAGAATAGGTTCAGGGGATGCTAACAGCCGCTCAGGCCATGGCCGGACAACATTCATCAGCGTCAGCTGGGACAGACCACGTTGCGGAGCCCCTGGGCTGGATGAGACACCAACTCTGGGCCCCAACCGTCCTTGGCCTGGCCCTCTCCTGAAGCTTGTTAGCCGAGTGAACTTGCTGGTTTCATCTGTATAGGATGCCCTCTTTCCTTTTCATCTGTATGCTAAGGTCTCTCTATATATTAGTCAAATCTTTCAATAATGGAAAGCCTGAGGCTCAGCCCTTGGTCCTCATCTCTTCTCTGTCTGCGCTCACTCGTTCTGTGATCTTTCCAGTCTCAAGGCTTTAAACATCATTCGCATACCAATGACTCCCAGATTTATACCTTTAGCCCAGATCTGCTCCTGACCCCAGACTGTCTCTAATCACCTACTCAGTATCACCACTTAGATATCTATTGGACACCTCAGACCCAACACGCCCAACAGGAACTCCTGGTCTTCCCCTCAAAACCGGCTCCACCCACAGCCTTCCCCTTCTCAGGTGATGGCAACTCCATCCAGCCAGTTGTTCAGGCATAAAATCACAGTCAGCCTTGATGCTTCTCTTCCTCCCACACCTTACCTCGGAAACTGATGTCACTTGCCACCTCCTCTGCTATCAGCCTGGTCCAAACCAGCATCATCTTTTGCCTGAACTATTACTGTAGTTTCCTTATTGGTCATCAGCCTGCTTATACCCTTACTTTGTGACAGGCTATTCTCTACACAAGAGCCAGGGCGATACTTGAAAACTCAAGTCTGATCTTGTCTCTCCTGTGGTCAGAACCCTGCAATGGTGCCCCCTTACTCAGTGTAGATGCCACAGTTCTTAACAAGGGCCTACAAAGTCATCCAGCCTCTGGAGCCCTCTCTGACCTCACTTAGTAGTTTGCCCCTGCTCTCACAGAGTTTCAGTGACTTGCACAGTGTCAGCAAGCTAGCAGGACAAAGAACCGAGACTAGAACTCAGGACTGTTTTGACTTCAACATTCTCAGTCTTTCTACTACAAAGCACAACTTACCAGGAAGTCCCTTTGCTTTCCCTGGTCTGCAGTTTCCTCAGCTCTAAAATAAAGATACTCCCTCCTACCTGGACTACACAAAAGGGGGGATGGGATTAAATACTTTCTAAGATTATATTTCACCTCTGATGAATCTGAATGAGACTTGAGCAGGAGCTGTGTTCTAGTCATTTCTATATCTCTGGTGCCTGGCACTTAGCAAACATGGAATGGGTGGGTGAATGGATGAATGTGTGGGTAAAGGATGGATGAATGCACGTTAGATGGATGAGTGGATGGCTGGATGGATGAATGGAAGGTGGATGAGTGGATGGATGGATGGATGGATGGGTAGATGAGATGGAAAGTGGGTGAGTAGATAGATAGATGAATGGATGGTTGAATGAAGGAATAAATTAATGGATAAATTAATGCATAAATAAGGGAAATGCAGAAAGCTGAGAAGAGAGAAAATAGTGCTGAAGAGGTGGTTTCCTGGAGCTCTGATTTGGATTGGAGAACTAAGACCATGTTTCCCCAAAAATAAGACCTAGCCGGACAATCAGCTCTAATGTGTCTTTTGGAGCAAAAATTAATATAAGACCCAGTCTTATTTTACTATAAGACCAGGTATAATAATAATATAATATAACATAATATAATATAATATAATATAATACCGGGTCTTATATTAATTTTTGCTCCAAAAGATGCATTAGAGCTGATTGTCCAGCCAGGTCTATTTTCAGGGAAAATGTGATCATACCAAGGACAGGAGAGCCTCAAATACTTTCTCGATGGAAGACCAAACTGAGAAATGGGTCGACAGAGCACAAACTTTCGGGTTAGAAGGACTTGGGTTCAAATCTTGTCATCGCAGCTTATTAGCTGTGTGACACAACCCAGTTTTCTCAGGGGCAGTGGGGATAATAGAATCTTCCTCTCTTGTGGTCACTATAAGGACTAAATGAGATAGTATGTCAGTATCTATTTTAAAGTGCCTGGCACATAATAGGTATGCAGAAATGGTGTTGCCATCATGCTTATGAGAGGCCTGTACCAGCGAGAGGGGCCTCGGCCAGGTCTGGCACCTCGGAGTGGATTCCCTGTCTTGACACTGCCTGACAAGCTTTGATGAGGAGAGCCAGAGGCAAAGACCAAATGCTCTGTCTCTGCCCACCTCCTGGCTACTGGCTCTGTGGTCCGGCTGGCCAGGGACCTTGTAAAGTACACAGGTCAGGCCTCAATGCAGAGCCGGCCTGGCTGTGCCCCTTCCTGACAGGTTCAGAGGGCCCACTTAAGGGGCCAGCCACCTGCCCTGCCCGCTTTGCTCCCCCCCACCTAGGAGGAGAATTTGGCCTCAGGGTCCAGAGCCCCAACTTCTCAGGAAGCTCTCAGACATGAGGAACTTTCCATCCACATTGCAGGAATTTTTGGTAGAAAAGAAAAAAACTAAAAACCTTCATCCTTTGGCCTCTGGGAGAATATTCCTTTTATGTGAAACTGGCAGGGAGGAAAATTCAAGATTCCTTCTCCTTCGCCTAATTGATATCAACATAAAATATTCTGGTGTTGTTTTAATAAGACTTTGGTTTTCCAGCAAGAGTACGGGAAAAAAAGAAAAAAGATCTTCTCCTGGACCAGAATATTTTTAGCAAAAATATTTTGCTTGCATCTTCCCCACCCCCTCCCGCCCATGTGCCTGCCCTGGCTTCAAAGGCCCACAGTGCCTTCTGGGGTGCTAAGCAGCCGGCCCACACTCGGCAGCCCCCACCCCGCCTTGCATGGCAGGCAGGCCGGCCAGGGAGTGCCAAGCCAGGAAGATATTTTTTCCAGAAGCGGCATCTGGCTCCTTGGCAGCCGCACAAGCAGTTGTGCTGGCAGCCAGGGCTGGCCGGGGTCTGTCCAGTGTGTTTAGGCTGCTGCCTCTTCTGACTCTCTCCCACAGACACGATGTTCTCTCTGCTAGGCTGGGCCCCTCCTGCCCTCACTCCTCAAGAGGGTGAGGGGGCCGCAGAGTACCTGAGGGCTTTGCCCTTTGCCTCCCAACAGTTTGACACTGGAGACCCACCTGGGCGCCATCTCTTGCCAACTTGACTTTGGGCAGGTGGCTTACCCTCTCTGTGTCCTCAGTTTCCTCAGTTGGGAAAAATGAGTCAGCACCATCTACATAAACGAATCTGCCTGTCTGATCTGGCCTGGACCTGACTTTCCACAGAATGTCTTACACTCTTCCTATCACACACTCGTCCCCCCCACTCCCACCCCCACCCACTAGCATGACCTCCTTTACTTTCTCAAGCTTCCAAAATCTTTGCAACTCCAAGGCCTTTGCACTTGGTTGGCCCTCTTTTCCCAACGTTTGAACAGCTGGTTCCCTCTAGCCTTACAGGTCACCACTCAGAGGCCACCTTCTTTGAGAGGCTTCCCTGACTTCTCCATCTCAAGCGCCCCTTGAGCAGCTCTCACAGCCCCCTGGAGCTTTCCTTCAGAGCAATACCAAATACACTGGGTATTTGGTATTCTTCGCCCCTCCCGCCCCCAGTCTAGGGGGCTCCATGAGAGCAGGGACCTCGTCTGTTCGGTCACTGCATCTGAGCACTCTGCACAGTGCTTTCCCAACGGCACTTAGAGGAACGCACAGACTCCCGGGCTTGCTGGAGCTGCCTCCCGATTCTTCCCACAGCCCTCCAGTGTCATGACGTCCCCAGCCCATCCCCTCCGAGAAGGGGAAGTAGCAGGATGCAGGCACTCAGCATGTGCCTCCAACATAACATGTCAAGACTGCATCGAATATCCTCTTCATCTTCACCCCAAACCTGCACGTAAGAATTACCATCACTGACAAGTGAGGATTCTGAGAAGCTGAGGGACTGGGCTGCTGTCACACAGATGTGACGTTACTGCTCTGCCTAACCCCATGGCCTCTATCTTCTACTCCCCAGGGCTGGTCCTGCCACCATGCCATGTCACCTAGAGGCTCAGGCCTGATGCCATGATACACACCAATGCCAGTTCTCACACAGAGTCTCCTATGCCGCGCTGGGTGTTCTCCAATCATCACCTCATGAAATTCACAACAGCACCATAGGTGGTGATCCTGAAACCCCACTATACAGAGAAGGAAACTGAGGCTCACAGGGATGAAGTGGCTTCCCCGGGTACACACAGGGAGCAGGGAGTTCCTTAAGTGCCAAATGGAATGGACCCAGTGCCAGAGTGAGGTCCTTGGAGCCTTTGTGCCCTGTTTTCTAATGCACCTTCGATATCCATTATTGATCACACAACTACAATATACCTGTGCTCAACAATTAGTCAATGGATGGATGGATGGATGGATGGATGGATGGATGGATCCCAGAGCTGGATATGAATCTTGGTCTCCCTGGAAAACAGGGACTGAGATCCCAATTCTGCCTCTACTCCCCACCGCAGGCCTAGACAAGGGTCTAAACCCCATGGATATCCAGATGCCAGCTTCAAGCTATGTGGCCTCCTTTGGGGGCTGGCTCCATAGGGAAACCACTGCAACCAGCCTGTGCAGCTCGCAGTCTCCCCACCTCTCAGAGGGGCCAGGGGTCAGAAATGAAAATCATAGCTAATTCAATCTACTTCAGCCATTGTCTATGTGGCCACCCAACACCAAGTCTCCGTGAAACATCAGAGTGAGAATATTGGAGAACATCCCTGATCCTGCAGGGAAACTGAGGCACAATGAGGGGAAGGGACTTGTCGAGGGTATTCAGCTTTGGGTCCTGTGGTTAAGCTTGGTCTGGGTGGGAAGAGCTTCAAATGCTGTTGAGGGCCAGGCCAGGCCATTTTCACTATCCGTCAGGTGGCCCAGCAGCTACCCAGACCCTCTACCGTGGGTACATTATTACAGCTCCATCTTTGCAGATGGTGACATGTGTGGCCCAAACACAGCCCTAGAGTCTGTGGAGGGGCAGGCTGTCAGCCTCGAGACATCACCTTGCTCCATGGGCAGCTCTTATCCATTCACCAGACACAACTAGACACATCTGGAATGGTTTTCGACACCAGGAAATAAGGCTGGAATATTCTCAGGTCAAGCAAAGTGTGCCCTTGGCTGCCCACCCCGACCTCTTCTCTGGGTGTAGGCCCACGGCCCAGCCTCGTGCCCGCTGCTGACATTCTAGGAATGTGATCGCACCTGCAAGGCTTTCACAAATACAGACCCTTCTGCTAAGAATGCCTTTCCCTGCTTTATGCCTGGTGGATCCTCACTCCTACCATCTTCCCATGTCCTCACCTCGGAGCCTTTCCTCCTACCTGGCCCCTCCCACCTCTCTATCTCAGCTTGGCTCAATGATGGCCCAGTTATGGGGTTGTTTCCCACTGGTCCATAAGCTCCATGCAGCAGAATCCTTGCCCAATAATCTCGACACCCACCCCCTTCCTGTGCCAGCCCCAGGACCTGGCACATTTGGGTGGCGGTAACTGATATCCTAATTCTCCCAAGGCTTCATTTTTCCTGCAGTTGCAGAGTCAGTGTTGAGAAGTGATTCGTTTGTCAGTGATCTTGCTAATTTCAAGGCATCCCCTGCACTGCCAAGGAATGCAGCCTGTACCAGCTTTTTCACATGACCCACCAGGGGCTGGGGATAATTAAGGGGCAGTGCCTCACACAGTGTGAACCTTTTTTCCTCTCTGGTCCCTAAAACCTCCCTGGCCTGCTTCCAGCTGTCTCCCCAGCACCCACCACGAGCGTGGCACTTAAATCTTTGCAGAATGAAGAACTGAATGAACGCAGCTCTCAGCCCAGCAGCCTCTGAGCTGTCCAGATGTGCAGTTTCCCTATCCCCTAGGGCCATAGAGTGCAAATATCATAGGTTTGGAGCTGAAGAGGCCCAGGGGTTGAATCCTAGCTCTGCCTCTTCCCAGAGAGGGAAAGTGCACAAATCACAGGAGTGCCAATGCCTAATTCTAGAGAGTGTTCGAGCCTTAAAAGTGTGAGGGCACAGATGGCACATACGACTTCAGAAGGGTCTGTCCTGCCCGTGGCTGCCCTGCCTGCCCATTGGCTCTGCCTGCTGTTGCCTATTGCAGGGGCAGGTGGGTCCGGGAGGGCCTGCTGGGCCATTTCCTTTCTTCCCACCCCACCTCCAGGCCTGTGCCTCTCGGCAGCCAGCTGTGTGGCAGACATTCCTGGGCCTGCTCATTGATATTCAGGAATGGAACTCGAGCAGGCTCGGGCGCCCAGATCGGGCAGGCACTCAGGCCCTCTGCCTGGGCAATTCTGCCCATATTGGGAAGGCCTAAACACCCTCACCAGCCAGAGGGAGCATCCCAGGCCACCGACACCCGCAGCTGGACAGCTGGGGAAACTGAGGCCTGAAGTGGTGACCTCTCTGCCCCAGGACACTCAGAAGTCGGGGAAGTGTGGCTGGATATGTCTCCTGACTCTCTGCACAGTGCTCATTCTCAGGCAGTCCTCTGAGCTGCAAAGAGTCCCCGGAGCTTCCTGCCTCCTCCAGGTGTTTCCGAGTCCTTCCCAGCCCCACACTGCTCTCCGGAGGCCCTGCCGGAGGCCCCGTGGCAGGAGGGGTGCTGGATCAGGCAGGCCCTGACTGGCTGGCCTTCCCACACTGTCTCCGCAGGAAGACTGACTGACCCAGAGGCTCCTCCCTCACAGCCGCCGGTTGCCAAGCCCCCACCTCACACCTCTGGGTTTTTGCAGATGGGCTTGTTTTTTCTTGGGGTGTGAAAGAGCCGGTCATTGCAGGGGCCTTCTTCCTTCCAAGCAGCTGGCTCAGGCCAGCCACAAATTCCCAGCTCCTTAGGAGATAGGCCCCTGACCCAGGGGTCATAAGGTGGGGAGGGGTGGCACCTCCCAGAGCCAGATGGGACCAGCCCTAGGGGGCCCAGTCCCTGGGACTCAGGGCTCTATCCCAGGAAGTGGAATAAAGGTCCCTCTGCCCAATACCACAGAACCAGCCCCCACCACCACCACCTTGCAGCTTCTGTCACATTGCCAGGCCTCAGCTGAATCCTGCTGGGCCCAGGGGGCCACCCTCTTCCAAGTCACTGGAAGGACCCAGAACAAGGCCTCACATCTCTAAAGAGAAGCACATCCACTAGAAGTCTCATCCCCACACTCTGCACAGTCTTTCCCCCAGCCCAGCTTCCCACCTCCCCTCTTTCCAGAACCTTCTCCTGGTGCCCACCAGAACTCCAGCTCCACAAACAGCACACTCCCTCACACACGCAGCTTCTTCCTCTTCTCAGACCCCTCCTCCCACCTGCATCAGAGCCGCCTCTCCCTGAGGACATCTGCCCGTCTTGCTCACCCAATGCGAGGCTGGGTTTCCTCTCACACCTCAGAAAAAGAAGCCAGAGGTGGCCTTGAGTGGCTCCCCAGGGTCACTTTCTGATCTTCGCTGCTCCACCCTCTTCCCCAAACACGCTGCTCCTTTGGGGTTCAGGCTGACTGGCTGCACCTCACCCCATTATTAATCTCCACCAGCCGCTCAGTCACTCCTCACTCCCTGAGGACTCCATCCCCACCCTGCCTCTCACCATTGCCCTGGGTCACACAGCCTGGCCTCCCTGTCCTTGGACTTCCTCGTCACCAACGCCCCCTCCTCTGCTCTACCTCCAACAGCAGGAGTTCAAGCCTCGGTTCTCCAGCTACAACCCTTTGTCTTTGTGGGTCACTAGCTCCCATCCCCCGCTCTCGAACAGTTAGCTCCCAGATGCACCCCAGCTCCTGATTTCTCTCTGTCCCTGAAATTCCTGAGTCTCTCAGCCTCTTCTCCTGCAGCCCAGGACTGAGGGGCGCTTGGTCATCCTATTTGGGATGCTGCCTGTTCTGTCTATACTAAACGCCCTGAGCTTGGATTTCCACACCTTTTCCCCCACGTCCCCGCTCTGCTCTCCTTCTCCACGTGTCTCCCACCTTGTACGTTACATAAAATCTGCCTGTCAGTGATTCCCATAGGTGGGTCTGCCACCCCGCCCGCGTGCTCGCTCCTGGGAGCTGTTTATAGGGCAGGGTCCCATGTCACTTGATCCTGCGTCCCCACTGTCTGATGGTTGCCTTAGAAATAGCAGCGGCTAGCACGCAGGGAGTGCTCACCAGGTGCCTGGCACAGCTTGAAGGGCCTTCTATGAGGTAACTCATTTAATTCCCCATTTTAGAGAAGGGAAAACTGAGGCCATGGAGGAGCAGTGACTTGCCCAGGATCACACTGAGAGGAAGCATGGAGCCAGGACGTGGAGCCACGCAGCCTGTGTGCAGCTTTACCTGCCTGAGCCCCGCACTACGAGGCGTCTCCTTGTGTAGCAGGGAAATTCGCTTGTTTACTGAGCTGAGGTGAACTCAGTTCCCTCCCCACCGGAGTCGAAGCAGAGATCCTAGAATTCAACCAACCTCCTCCCGCTCTCAGAACCGTAGCCAGAGGTTCCATTTGCCAAGAACTGAAGAAATATGTAAGGGAGTGGTTAAAAGCTTAATCTGGAAGCAGACATTACTGTTTTTGAATGCCAGCGTTTCACTGCCCAGCTCTTAGACCTTCCCTGAGCAAGTCATTTATTTCACCTCTCACTTCTCATCTTTAAAATGGGAGCTAGTAATAGTAAGGTTAAGCGAGATCATAGGCATAAGGCACTTAGCACAGCAGCAGGTACAAAGCTGCTGATGGCAGATATTTAGTGAGCACCTACTATGTGCTAGGTACTGAGCTGGATGCTGGAGCACAAACTAGGCAGGGGGAGGAGCATTTACAATCGTGCGTGTAGGAACACCAACTCCTGCAAGGTTGGATTTCTTTGATAACTGAGTTGCTGAGCTGTGGCTAAAACTAGCCTGTGCCTGAGGTAAAAAGGAAGCAACTTGCTCGTCTGCTCTCACCTCTATGCTTTTGCACAGGTATCTCTGCGAGGAATACCTTTCCCTCGCCCTTGTCTAACTGGTAAACTGCTACTCACTCTTTAACCCCCAGACCAAGTGGTACCCCCGCACCGTGAAGTTGCCTCTGCTTCCTGCTAAGTCAATCTTTCTTTTCTCTGGTTACCTCTAGCACCTTGTATACACTCTTACCAAAGTAACTCATTCATTCACAAATTTAGTAGGAGATGATAGATAGATAGATAGATAGATAGATAGATAGATAGATAGATAGACATTTGCTGAGTACCTAGGTACGTACTTTGGGCACTGAGTTTACAAATAATAGCTAAACACTAACATCTATTGAATTCTTATGAGCCAGGCAGTTTTACAATTTTATAACATACAATCTTCACAACAACCTCATAAGATAAGAGCTATGATTATCTCCATTTTACAGATTGATACATTGAGGTACAGAGAAGTTAAGTCTCTTACCCAGGTCCCCCAGCCAGTAAGTGCTGAAGTCAGGATTGTGTCCTGGACTCTTACCTACTCTACCACACTGCCTCTCACAGGCTGGATGAGTCAGTCTTTGTCCTTGGGTTTTAGACACATCCTCTGCTTTTTTCTAGGGTGACCCACCCACTTGGTTTGCCTGGGACTGGGGTATTTCAATGTTAAACTCAGGAAAGTCCCAGGCAAACGGGCACAAGTTGGTCATCCTCGTCTTCCTTTGAAAATATCATGGAACCAGATTCACGCCCACACCTGGTTAGACTCCACACTCACCCTCCCAAGCTGCCTCCAAAGGAAAGAAAGAAGGTGGGTCCAAGTGGGATCTTGTTGAAAGACAGGGAAGCCCCTCCTGGCTGCTTGTGACGGCCCACCCAGTTCCAGAGGTCTGCAGGCTGGCAGAAATGGACATGCGGAGGAACAGGATGTGGCCCAAGGGCCAGGGAGACGACCTCAGAGCAGGTGCTGGGCCCACCTCAGGGGCACGCTTTCTGCCTTGGCCCACTGTCCTTCCACGGCCTCGCTCAGCAGGGCTGAGGTGATGCTTTTCCCAGTTCAGCCAGGAACTGGGAAGAACTCCTGCTGTCTCCCGGGCTGAAGGAGATGGAGGCCACCAGACAAGTTAAGATATCTCCCATCTGCCCATTTCCTCCTCCTCCTCACCCCACTCTCTGCTCCTCAGGACCCACTCAGACACCCTCCTCATCTAAAGAAAGGAGTTACTTAAAGGTGAAGAGAGGGACAAAATTCTTAAAGTTAATGAGAAACAAGGATGGGGTAAATAACACTATGCCTGGAACGAGAACACCTTCAGTAAATGCCGACTCAATCCCATTCGCATAAAAGTATCCCACGTAGTCCTTAGCTTAGAATTAATAAACTCTGTGACTCCCACACCGTCACCAGTGATCCCCCCAGCGTTCTCCTCTCCTTGTGGCAGAAGGTCTCAGAAGAGTCTTGCTCAGGATCTCCATCTCCCCTCGTCCCGTTCTCCTCACCCACGCCCTCCAGGACGACCACATTTCTGTACCGCCGAAAACCTCTGGGCACCACATCCAATGGTGAATTTGCCACCCTCCTCCCCCCAGTACCCCGGCAGTTTTGACACAGGTGATGCCTCCCTCCTCCTACTGTTTCTGGACCTGCTCTCCTGGTTCCCCCTCCTACCCTGGCCACTCCTTCCCTTTCTTAGTCTGCTGCTCCTAAATATTGGAGAGCCCAGGGGCACAGTTTCTCACCTACACAGCTCCCCTGGGGGTGGATGCCGGTGGCCTCATTCCTTTAAATACTGTCTCTGAACACCAGCTGCTCCCAATTTACATCCTCAGTCCATCTGGGCCTTTTCTAGAATTGCTGCTGTTTGAATATCCCAGGCCTGCACTTCCATCCAGATCTTTGTGCTGGCTGACTCTTTCTGGAGAGTTATCGCCTAAAGATCTGCAGGACAAGCTCCAAGGCACCTTCTCCAACCACTTTATATAAAGTGGCTCATGCCTCCCTGAGCAGCTCCCCTAAAACCTGCTCTATTTCTCTTCAGATCACTTATTACAGCCTGTCATAGTTTATATTTATTTTATACAATATATCTCACACAATATAATTTCCTTCCTTCAGGGCAGGCACTTCTCTACTTTGTTCACTGCTTTAGCTCCAGCACCTTTAAGAAAGGAACAGCATATGTATGCATAATATATGCTCTGCTGCTATACCTGAGCTGTACGTGGCCTGGAGTAGGCACATGGTAAATATTTGTGAAATGAATGAATGAGTGTACAAAGTAGTAAATGATAAACAAGAAAGCAAGTGTTTGAATATGAGTGAATAAGTTAATAAAGAAATGTATGAGTGATGAATGAAACGTGGTACACTATGGAATACAAGCCAGGAGTGGGTTACTGAGACATGCACCAACATGGACGAACCCCCAAAAGCATTAACCAGAACGAAAGGCGACAGACACCAAAGAGCACACACTGATTCCATTTGTATACAATTCTGGGACATGCAAACTTATCCACTGTGGCAGAAAGTAGGTCAGTGTTTGCCTGGGCCCGGGGTTGGGGGGGGGAATGCACTGCAAAAGGGCACAAAAATGGAAGTGTTGTGTATCTTTGATCATGGTGGTAGTTGCACTGGTGAGTACACCTGCTGAAACTCTTCAAATTGTTTGCTTTCAGTCGATGCACACGTGTATACGGTTTATGAATCATACCTCAGTTAAGCTGATTTTTTAAAAAAGAAATGAGTTCGTGAATGAATTGCTGAATCCATGTCCTCACCATGCTTCCCCCACCAGCCACTCTACCAGGCTCCAAACATGTAGATGTAACCGAAAATGACACACCTTAGGTCTTTCTTGCCCAGCCAGACTGTTTCCAATGAGGATGAGAGTTGGTATTAATTTAGTGCCTACTATGTGCCAGATATTTTGTCCATAATTATTTCAATTCTTCTTCACAAAGGCCTTGTGAGGTGGGCGACATTATCCCGTTTTAGGGATAAGGGCACCGAGTCTTAGAAAAGGAAATGACATCTCCAAAGTCATATAGGCCCAAAATGGCAGAGCCAGGATGCGAACGCAAGTTTCTCAGACTCCTAAGCTCTATCACAAACTTCTGTGTGTGTGTGTGTGTGTGCGCGCGCGCCTGTGTGCACACATGGGGCCTTGTACATGTCCCTCTTTTCTTTGGGAGGAAGTATTGCCACTGCCAAGGGGACCAAATGTGTTTCTCATCATCTCTGAGTACCATGAGAAGATTCAAGAAGATTCAAGCAGTAGCCAGGCCCAGATGTTATCTCTGGTCCATTGAGGACAAAGAAACCATTGCAGCTGGAACAAGGGGCTCAGCCAGGGGTGTCCGTTTGGGGACGAGGGAGGCTGGGCGGGGAAGGCTGTTCTAAGCCTAAGTGTGGAGCTCAGAGGGCCATCTCAGCCATGTCAAGGATATGCTAGTATTGAATCGGGGGAGAGGGATCCAGAGGACCCTCAGTACAGCACTGCCCTGTGCATCATAAGCTACGCCCCAAGTGTAAGGAAGAAGGAGGCGGAAGGGCAGAGGCATGCACAAAACTGACATTTTGGAGGATTTAACAATATTCAGGGCCCTGTGCCAGATACTTGCACACATATCTCGCTTGAGCCAACAGCACCCTGCCAGGTCAAGAGGATTTTATTTCCCCTCTTTTTAGAGGAAGAAACAGAGGCTCAGAGACATGAAGGAGCTTGTATAAATCACATAAAGGGTACATGATATGTTGCTTTCCTTCTACCAACTCTTTCTTCCATGATGAAGGTCTTGCTGTCTTTATCATTTTCCCAAAGGAATCCATTGCCAATACATCTATTCACACACCCAGGCACTCATTTACCTACCCTTCCATCCATTCATACCTCCATCTAATCTATACACTTAATCAATCAGTTATCCATTTATGTTCTCATCCACTCATACAAGCACTTCACACAGCTGTCCATCAATGCGTGTATATATAATCCCACTAGACAACATTACCACCAACCATTCAACCACCTACTCACACATTCACTACCCAACTAACCACCCACTCATACACATATCCACCTATGTATCTATCTGTCCCCCCACCCACTTGTTCAACCAATTATTCCACGATGTATCCATCCATCCATCTATCCATCCATCCATCCATCCATCCATCCATCCATCCATCCATCCATCCTCCCATCCAAAGTAGAACCAACCACATACTATCCACACGTCCAACCATCTACTCATTATTCATTGATCCATTCAGTCATCCAAATTCCATGTATCAACAACACATACTTACTGCAATGGTTCATTACATGTGTCACCTTGGCTAAGCCATGATACCCAGATATTTGGTCAAACAACAATCTAGACATTGCAGTGAAGGTGTTTTTTACATTAGATTAACACTGAAATCTGTAGACTTTGAGTAGAGCAGCGTACCCTGCATAATGTAGGTAGGCTTCATCCAATCCATCAAAGGCCTTGAGAGAAAAAATGCTGAAGTCCCCCAAGGAAAAGGGAATTCTGAGGTCTATAGATTTGGGAGACATTTTTAAAGCAGCATTGGAAGGACTTGGTGACTGACAAAAGACAATGGCGTGAAGGAGGACCCCATGTTTCTGGCTTGAGAGATGAGGTGGTGGCGGGATCACCGCCAAGAACAAGGAGACAAGACAGGAAGGGAGGGCAGTGGGCAGTTCAAGTTTGGCCACACTGGGTCGGCAATTCCCGGGGAACCTCTGGGGGGACATTCAGGAGATGGGGAGATTAAGGAACTGCTGGAGCTTAAGGAACAGAGAATTGAGGTTTGAGGCTTGAGTTGAAAGGAAGGAGTCGGTGACAATCCTATTTGAATGGAGGGGCTTCAGGGCCTTAAATAGTCTTCTGTATGGGGAGCAGCGAGGGGACCCCAGAAGACCTGATTCTCCCCTGGCTGGGGTCTTGACCTCCCCCTGCTCTGAGCTCCTAGAAGAAGTTTGGCCCCTACCAGGGGGCCCTCCAAGCCGCTCCGTCTTTCTCTGGGGTTCATGGAAGGTTCACAGGAGCCTACAGACCCCATAGGGCTCCTGCACAGATGGGAAATGCGGCCATCTCAGGCTCCAGCTAAGGGGTGGGCCCCAGAGATGCAGCTGGAAACCCCATTTGGGGGCTGCAGGGTGTGTGTAAAGCTGCTCCCTGGGTGGCTCAGGCCAGTGCAGCTCAGAGAACAAACTGTTGTCTCTGCCATAAATCCCCTCGGCCATAAAGTCCCTTCCCACCCCTGGCCTCTTGGTTGGTGTGAGAAACTGAGGGCAGGGCAGGGCAGGGCAGGGTGATGACCTCCTGACTCTGGGGCCACTGGCCTCCCAGCCCCCATGTTGCTCCTTTCAAGGCCTCCTAAGCCCGCTCAGGACCCCAACACTTAGGGACAGGCCTGGCCTGGGAGCCCTGGTTGAAGACCCAGCAATGCCCTGGTTTCCCCTTTGGGTAACTCCCCACACTGTTTCGTCCATATCTCAATTCCTTAATAGCAAATTGTCTTTGTGAATCCCTGTCTTGCCTCTGAAGGGGACAGTGAGGGTCAAAGAAAAGGGGCAGTTTAGTGTCACAGATAAGAAGGATGTTAGCGTGCCCCAGTATCATTCAACATCTCTGGGCCTCAGTTTCCTCACCTATAAAATTGAGGCAATGATAAGACCTACCTCAAGGGGTTGTGTGGGTAAAGAGATGCTGAATGAGGCGTCGCAGGTGAGGTACAGAATCCCAGGCTTTACGGCAAATCCTTTTGAAATGGAAAGCACATGTGTCTCCCCTTGTACAATGTTTAAAGAATGCTAAAATGCTGATACTCGTACAACACTCTGATGGCTAAGGAAAATGTAATTAATAGTGATTTTGTAAATTGCCTGGGAAATTGATATTTTTCATGGTATTTTTCAGCACTTCATTTTCCTAGGATTTTTGTTAATTTATTTTACAAATATATGTATGTATATAAAAATAAATGCTCACAGTACAAAACTAAAAATGTTGAAGTGGAAAATAAGCCATCGTTACACTCGTCTTTTCCAGGTATCAACCATCCTTAACAGTGTATGCATATTCCTCAAGGAAACTTCATATACACACACACGTATATGGAGGAGGGAGTAACAGAATGATGAGTAATTGAGGTCACTGAGGTGGGTTATAGAGACCCTGAGAAGCAGGGAAGTAGGGGAGAGGAAGCTGGGACACACCGCAGAGATTGTCCACTTCGGGACCTAGTTTCCCCAGCTGTCTGCAGTGCTGCCTGATGATGCCACACAGCTAAGTCTCTCTCTAGGAATTGCCTTCAGCCAAAGTGAGCTGCTTCACCCACGGCTACATCCTTCCCAGGGGCAGCCCAGGACTGGACCCTTGCTTCAATTCCAACAACCTGGAAGTGCCATCCCCGCTCCAGAGAGCCCCAGGGGATGGGCAAAGCCTTTGTTTCCACGGCATGGCAGCTCAGCCTCTCCCTCTGCCCAGGCCTGCTTTCCTCGCCCCCTCAAAGGACTCCCCTCCAGGCTGCAGTCTGAAAACTGTCACCAGTGGTAAAAGGGGACGGGCTGCTGGTGGAAGGGAATATAGCACAGGTGCAGTACCTCAGACATTGGAGAGGAAACTGGTCATTATAACAATCCTAGAAGCAGATGACTGTTGCCCAGGGTCACCAATACATTGGACGAAGACAGTGAAAGGCTAAGAGTTGCTAATTATCAACTGAAGGTGGGATGTGGAAATTAGAAGTTCTCCTTGGCACATAAGAAGGGATTCTATCTCCTGCAGGAGAGGTCAGAGGAAGCTGAGGATCAAGCCCGGAGTTAACTAAAAGCGGAGCTTCAGAGAAGGTTGAATCCCCATCAAGCTGCTATGCCAGAGTCACAGTGCTGCTTGGAAAGAGTGGGACCCTGAGGATCGGCCTGGCGACATGCGGGCTGTTTCCCCCTTTCCTTCCCTCTGTCTCCATTCTGAGCTGCACTGTGACTGGGGAGCCGTCACTGCTGCCGCCCATGCCTCGGCACCTCCCTCTTTCCTAGGCTTTAATGCCATTTGCTCCCATCTCTTGGGTGGTGCGATGGAAAGAACCTTTGGCGTGAACCTGGGTTTGAATCTGTGCTCTGCCATTTATAGTCATTTAATGAGCATTTACCATGTTCCAGGTACTGTTCTATGTGCTTTAAATGTATTGCCAAACTGCAGCCTCAAAGGAGGCGCATGACTATCCCCACCAAGGTCACCGAGCTGTAAGTGAAGGAACCAGGATTCACACCCCAGCAGCCTGGCTCCAGAGCACGGGATCGCGAGCGCTGCCTCCCTTCCTTGCTCACTCCCCAGGCATAGCCCAGTTTCCATGTCACTTGGTAATTAGATCTGAACAGTATTTCCAAGTGCGAAATATGCTGCCTCTAAGAACCCAAGGAGTCCTACTGGCCACTGTGCTTTCTTCATCATGGTAGCTAGGAGATGCAGGAAGTTCTTTACTTTAGAGGGAATTGACTCAGCATGTCCCTGGGCAACCCCTGGAAATGTCACTGATATGGAGCCCCTGAATCTGCATATAGTTTTTCTCCTGCTCTCTGTAAAGCAGGTTTCTTATCAAAGTCTACAAGATACTTGCCAGTTCATGTTCGCCTGGACTGATTTATGCGCTGTAGCTTTCTGATATAATGGTCTACTCTGGTAGTCTATGCAATGTCAGCTTCCCCGGCTCTGAGAGTGGAGGTTTGGGTGGGTGGGTGGGTGGATGCGTGAACACATGGAAATATGAATGGACAGATGAAGAAAAAAACGAAGGACACTTCTTGGGTGTTCAGGGAGGAGAGGTGACTCAGTGACTCTCCAGGTCTGGGGAAAAGAGACAGGTGGGAAGCAGCAGGCGACGGGTGAATTCTCAGATTCTGGTGCCTGACCCAGCACTTCTCCTGCTTTCCACGTGCACACAGACCCTCTCCCAGGCGACGGGTGAATTCTCAGATGCTGTTGCCTGACCCAGCACTTCTCCTGCTTCCCACGTGCACACAGACCCTCTCCCAGGCGACGGGTGAATTCTCAGATGCTGGTGCCTGACCCAGCACTTCTCCTGCTTCCCACGTGCACACAGACCCTCTCCCAGGCGACGGGTGAGTTCTCAGATGCTGGTGCCTGACCCAGCACTTCTCCTGCTTCCCACGTGCACACAGACCCTCTCCCAGGCGACGGGTGAGTTCTCAGATGCTGGTGCCTGACCCAGCACTTCTCCTGCTTCCCACGTGCACACAGACCCTCTCCCAGGCGACGGGTGAATTCTCAGATGCTGGTGCCTGACCCAGCACTTCTCCTGCTTCCCACGTGCACACAGACCCTCTCCCAGGCGACGGGTGAATTCTCAGATGCTGGTGCCTGACCCAGCACTTCTCCTGCTTCCCACGTGCACACAGACCCTCTCCCAGGCGACGGGTGAGTTCTCAGATGCTGGTGCCTGACCCAGCACTTCTCCTGCTTCCCACGTGCACACAGACCCTCTCCCAGGCGACGGGTGAATTCTCAGATGCTGTTGCCTGACCCAGCACTTCTCCTGCTTCCCACGTGCACACAGACCCTCTCCCAGGCGACGGGTGAGTTCTCAGATGCTGGTGCCTGACCCAGCACTTCTCCTGCTTCCCACGTGCACACAGACCCTCTCCCAGGCGACGGGTGAATTCTCAGATGCTGTTGCCTGACCCAGCGCTTCTCCTGCTTCCCACGTGCACACAGACCCTCTCCCAGGCGACGGGTGAATTCTCAGATGCTGGTGCCTGACCCAGCACTTCTCCTGCTTCCCACGTGCACACAGACCCTCTCCCAGGCGACGGGTGAGTTCTCAGATGCTGGTGCCTGACCCAGCACTTCTCCTGCTTCCCACGTGCACACAGACCCTCTCCCAGGCGACGGGTGAATTCTCAGATGCTGTTGCCTGACCCAGCACTTCTCCTGCTTCCCACGTGCACACAGACCCTCTCCCAGGCGACGGGTGAGTTCTCAGATGCTGGTGCCTGACCCAGCACTTCTCCTGCTTCCCGCGTGCACACAGACCCTCTCCCAGGCGACGGGTGAGTTCTCAGATGCTGGTGCCTGACCCAGCACTTCTCCTGCTTCCCACGTGCACACAGACCCTCTCCCAGGCGACGGGTGAATTCTCAGATGCTGTTGCCTGACCCAGCACTTCTCCTGCTTCCCACGTGCACACAGACCCTCTCCCAGGCGACGGGTGAATTCTCAGATGCTGTTGCCTGACCCAGCACTTCTCCTGCTTCCCACGTGCACACAGACCCTCTCCCAGGCGACGGGTGAATTCTCAGATGCTGTTGCCTGACCCAGCACTTCTCCTGCTTCCCACGTGCACACAGACCCTCTCCCAGGCGACGGGTGAGTTCTCAGATGCTGGTGCCTGACCCAGCACTTCTCCTGCTTCCCACGTGCACACAGACCCTCTCCCAGGCGACGGGTGAGTTCTCAGATGCTGTTGCCTGACCCAGCACTTCTCCTGCTTCCCACGTGCACACAGACCCTCTCCCAGGCGACGGGTGAATTCTCAGATGCTGTTGCCTGACCCAGCACTTCTCCTGCTTCCCACGTGCACACAGACCCTCTCCCAGGCGACGGGTGAGTTCTCAGATGCTGGTGCCTGACCCAGCACTTCTCCTGCTTCCCACGTGCACACAGACCCTCTCCCAGGCGACGGGTGAGTTCTCAGATGCTGGTGCCTGACCCAGCACTTCTCCTGCTTCCCACGTGCACACAGACCCTCTCCCAGGCGACGGGTGAATTCTCAGATGCTGTTGCCTGACCCAGCACTTCTCCTGCTTCCCACGTGCACACAGACCCTCTCCCAGGCGACGGGTGAATTCTCAGATGCTGTTGCCTGACCCAGCACTTCTCCTGCTTCCCACGTGCACACAGACCCTCTCCCAGGCGACGGGTGAATTCTCAGATGCTGTTGCCTGACCCAGCACTTCTCCTGCTTCCCACGTGCACACAGACCCTCTCCCAGGCGACGGGTGAGTTCTCAGATGCTGGTGCCTGACCCAGCACTTCTCCTGCTTCCCACGTGCACACAGACCCTCTCCCAGGCGACGGGTGAGTTCTCAGATGCTGGTGCCTGACCCAGCACTTCTCCTGCTTCCCACGTGCACACAGACCCTCTCCCAGGCGACGGGTGAATTCTCAGATGCTGTTGCCTGACCCAGCACTTCTCCTGCTTCCCACGTGCACACAGACCCTCTCCCAGGCGACGGGTGAGTTCTCAGATGCTGGTGCCTGACCCAGCACTTCTCCTGCTTCCCACGTGCACACAGACCCTCTCCCAGGCGACGGGTGAATTCTCAGATGCTGTTGCCTGACCCAGCACTTCTCCTGCTTCCCACGTGCACACAGACCCTCTCCCAGGCGACGGGTGAGTTCTCAGATGCTGGTGCCTGACCCAGCACTTCTCCTGCTTCCCACGTGCACACAGACCCTCTCCCAGGCGACGGGTGAATTCTCAGATGCTGTTGCCTGACCCAGCACTTCTCCTGCTTCCCACGTGCACACAGACCCTCTCCCAGGCGACGGGTGAATTCTCAGATGCTGTTGCCTGACCCAGCACTTCTCCTGCTTCCCACGTGCACACAGACCCTCTCCCAGGCGACAGGTGAGTTCTCAGATGCTGGTGCCTGACCCAGCACTTCTCCTGCTTCCCACGTGCACACAGACCCTCTCCCAGGCGACGGGTGAGTTCTCAGATGCTGGTGCCTGACCCAGCACTTCTCCTGCTTCCCACGTGCACACAGACCCTCTCCAAGGAGGGTTACGATTCAACCCAGCTGAACACCGAGCCCTGGGGATGGGACTTCGACGTTCTGCACCCCAGTTGACAGGCAAGTGGGGTTGTCAAGCAGAGAGAGGGCGGGCTGCCCAGTATCAGGCCACAGACCTCCCCACTCGGCTGAAGACTTTAATCGAGGGATTAGGAACATGGCTATTTTTAGCCAGGTGAAATTTGTGGAAAGCAGACAGGGATTAAAATGCAGCAGAAACCTGCTTTGAATTTATAGAGCTGACCTCCATGGGAGAGGAGAGGGGTTGACTGAGGGCTCCCTTTCCAAGAGGAGAAGGTGGAGGATATTTGAGAAAAGGTAGGAGAGGACTCATCCTCACTGGACACACATCTCACGTCAGGTAGGATGCTAAGAGGCTTAGAAATGATATGTTGGCATGGCCCAAACTCCGGTCACTTCAGCCATCCCTCCACCACCTCCATATGCAAGGAACAGCTGTATGTTACCAGTGCTAACAAGGCAAGCTCTGATCAATAGGAAAAACCACAGCAATGAACTGGACACATCAGAGAGGCCAGCAAACTCTCTGTAAAAAGCCAGATAGTAAATATTTGGGCTTTGCAGGCCATATGGTCTCTGTCGCAACAAATCCACTCTGCCATTATAGTGTGAAAATACCCGTAGACAATAGGTAAACAAAGGGGTGTGGCTGTGTTCCAATAAAACTTTATTTGTAAATAAAATATATTTTAGTTTGGACGGGATTTGGCCCACTGTCTATGGTCCGCCCAAATGTCAACTTAAGGTTACAAAACACCATAGGCTGTTTTAAATATTAGCACTGAAGAAATTTAAAGATGTTTAACAAGATAGTCCCAAGGTCATTTCAGGACTTTTTAAAAATATCAATCCATAGAGCAGTACAGGCAGGACAGTTAGTAAGCGGTGTTCTCTTAATCCCAGTGGGGTGGTTCTGGGTGGTGTGTAGGGTGGCCAGGCAAAGCATAGGATGCCCAGTAAAATTCAAATTTCAGATAAATGACAAATAGTATTTTAATATAGGTATATCCATGCTTGAGAGTTCCAAGGAACTAGAGTATTTGGAACATAGTTACATTGAAAACAATTATTTGTTGTGTTCCTGAAAACATTGTTGTTTGCTCAATCTGGCGATCCTAACGGGATGTGTCATCTCATTTAAGGAGTTTGTTGAACATCTGTCTGTATCTATGCTCCCTTGTGATTGTGAGGCGACGGCCAAATGGAACTGGTGTCCCTGAACTCCCACCACCACCCACAAAGGCCCTGGGCCCAAGCGGGAAGGTCGCTTTTGAAGCCAGCAGATCTAGGTCGGTACACCCATCGCCTGGCACCCAGTGGGAATTCCACAAATCGTGGTTGTGGTTTTTATTCATGGGCAGTGTCTTGATGTGTTTTAGTCTCCCTTTGTAAAGTCTATCACCAGTCGTGTGACCTTGGCCAAGTTCCTCAGTTTTTCTTGAGCTTTACTTTCCCCATCTCTAACATGGGGCTAACGAAGTCACCCCCTTCAGGGGTTGGTGATATGAATTAAATGAACCAGAGTTTGTCAAGTGCTTAGCATCGTGTCTGCCACCTAATATGCGCTCTACAGATTTTTTAATAAAGCGTAATAACTCATTCCAGCTTGCCATTCCTTCTTCCATTAAACCCTCAAAACAATCAGGGAGGTGGCTATTAAGATCCCCAGTTCATAGACCAGATGAACTGAAGCTCTAAGAAGTGACATCACTCACAGGAAATCAGCAGCAGAGATGGGATTTGAACCAGCAGCCCTGCCACAGCCAACTCAACAGCAGGCAGGGCTAGGCCTGCTCCACACGGCCCGACCATAGAAGGCGACTAGGTTGTAGTTCGGCATCCACAGACCTCAGACTCGGGTCCCCCCCACCTGCTGAGCAAGCTCCCAGCTGCCCAGCAGGTGCCACTTGCCTGCAGAATAGTTTTACCTGGATCAGGTTGAACTGCTGGAATCAGACCACCCAGGCTTTTCCTGGCTGCTGTAGAGGAGATGGGGGAGAACCTCTCTGCCCCTCAAATATCCTCTTTCCTCAGCCCTGAGGACCCCTCCCACTGCTCTAGACAGGAGCCCTCCCTTGTGCCCTGGGGCACGGAGGCTTCCTGACCCCCCTCCCCCAAAGCACCGTCCTTACCCATTTCCAGCCCTGACCCGACCCCACACTTCTCTCCGGAAGCACAAGACACACTTGAAATCATCCATTCAATTATGTGTAATGATTTGCTTAGTGCTTGTCTTCACCCCTGGGCTGTGAGCTCCAGGGGTGTGAGACTTCATCTGTGTTCCATTCTAGATCACCAACACCTAGCGCAGTGCCTGGCACAGGTACGAACCCATTAAACCAGGGGTGTCCAAACTGCGGCCCGCGGGCCAACTGCGGCTCGCAATCCATTGTTAATTGGCCCGCAGCAAATTCCAAAACTATATTTAGTTTCCTTAAATAAACCAGGGGAGGCAATACGTACTTCACCTCGAGTGAGTGGCCCGGCTGTTTGTGTATTTTACCCCATATGGCCCTTGGTGAAAAACGCTGAAAAAAGTTTGGACACCCCTGCACTAAACGCTTGTCAAATGACTGATAAGCTGAGGCAACTAGTATTTTTCAGACATCACTATGTCTGGAGCGCTTTACCTTCATTTTCTGTGTTGTCCTATCAGTTCTCTGAGGTTGGAACTAGCAGTCCCATTTTCCAGAGGAGGAAACTGAGGTTCAGAACCACAGACATAGAAAGCACTATGACATCGCAGTTAAGAGTGTGGCCTCTGCCACTTGCTGGCTGTGCAGTCACAGGCAAATTCCACATTTGTAAGATGGGAACAATAATCTTACCTAGTTCAGAGGACTATCGTCAAGACTCAAACAGAGAACGATAGAAAGTACTCAGCCCAATCTCTGGACCACAGTTAATGCCCCATCATGATTAGAGTTATGACTTTTGCTCACTCACACAGCTAATCAGTCCTGGTGTGGCAGTGATTTTACTGTCTATTCCATTACGTCAGAGAGAAGCAAGACAAGAAAAGGGCAGAGCTAGGAGCCTGGAGATCACAGTCGTTTCGTAGCCTCAGCCAGGACTGGACTTTTTCCTAAAAAGCAAGGTCTGGCTTTGCCTTTCCTGACTCAAGGGAGCCGGCAGGGCTGGTAGGCCCAAAAGAGCCATTTATCTCTGTTCTCTCCCAAACCTGGAATGAAAGCTTGATCGCCTCCTAGGAAAAGTATAGGACTCAGAGTGGATGAGTCTTCAAGGGAGCCATGTGCCTGGGTATATCTCTAGTTCAACAAGCATCGTGGGAAAGACCCAGGCTCTGGAGCCAGACACATCAAACCCCAGGCTCCCCCGACCCCAGAATGTGTGACCTTGGGCAGGCAGCTTCAGCCTTTGGGCCTATTTCACCCACAAAACAGGTAGAGAAAACACAGCACACTGGGTTGCTGGGGTTCGAATAAAACTAACATAAGAAATGTACTTGGCACACAGTAGGAGCTCCCTCCATGTCAGGTGGGGTTCCCTCCCACTCTGCTCCCACCTCTGTCTCCCAGTCCCCAGTTCCCTTTGAGTCTCTCTACCCAGCTCATTTCAGGGCAGGAGTTAGAAGAAACTAGAAGACCATCTTGGAGGCAAGCCTGAGGCCCTGCAGAAGGGATCTAGAGCCAAACACAACATCAGGTTATTAAAAATGTGGATTGTAAACACCAGCATAACTGGCCAGAACACAGTGGCCACCAGACCACAGCCCAGCTGCTCCTCATGCCCGTGGCCACCCCTCCTGCCGCCCCTGGATCTGGCTAGGCCCAACTCCACAAGCACCAGGCACAGGCTGGTGCATTCCCCCTGAGGGGAGCCCAGGGGCCCTGGCCAAAGCCTGTCCTCATAATCAGGAGGACTAGGGAACAGCTACAGGGTCTGTACTGAGAGGGGAGAGGGCTTCCCTCCCACCCCTCCACCCCCCCGACCCTTGGCCATCAGACAGGCCCTGAGGAGGTGACCAGAGGCCAGGTACCATGGCGACTCTGACATGACCGTGTGGTGGTTAGTGTGGCACACAGACCAGGACGGGAATCCCAGAGCCCCCAGTTAGCAGCTGTGTGAGCTTGGGCAAGTCACTTTACCTCTCTGAGCCCCAGGGTCCTCACCCTAGAAAATGAGGCTTTTAAAAATCTTCTCTTCCCCAGATTATACTATGTGGGTTAAGTGAGATAACACATTTTAAACACAGTGCCTGGCAGAATCAAAGGTGGGACTGGGCCTCAGCGTATTCTTGGTCTGGACCCAGCTGGACAAGAATGAGGCTGGAGACCAAGGTCCCATCGTAGCTGGGGCCGTGTGGTCATGGGAATGGCCACCTTCATTAACACCCAGAGGTGAGCAGCCTGCGTGCAGCGGTGGAGCCAAACAGCTGGATTTGAACACAACCTCATCATGTCCTAGTTGTCACTGCCGCAGCTGAGCTCCAATAGCACCCCCTACAAATGGTGATATTACCTACCTCACTGGCCTCACTTGCTCATTCAGTTAATTACTGAAATGATTGTTGAGCGAGCACTGCATTGTGTGCAGCTTGGGAACTCACAGAAAAATGAGGCTGGGTTCCTGTCCTCCCGCAAAGCTGTTGTAAAGATTCAAGGAGATGCTGTATTCGAGGACAGTGCCTGGCATCTGGCAAGCGCCCAATAAATTGCCTTTTATGCACTGAGGACTGCCGTCCCTTTCCCTCCCTCCCCTCTTCCTTCCTTCTTCTTTCCTTCCTTCCTTCCTCCCTCCCTTGCTCCCTCCCTCCCTTCCTCTTTTCCTTCCATCCTGAGGCATGAATCAGACATTGGACCTCTGGGAATCATTACATGGAGAATGGGGGTAGAGGGTCCTACGTCTGCCATCCCCCTTTCCCCAAACAGGTGCCAAGCCCAACTGGCAGGTGCAGACTGGGGCCTGGAAGGAAGAGAGACTCCTCGGCCACAACAGGAGAGAGGGTTTAGAAAAACAACACACTCAAGTTACATTCCTAGAGTTACCTTCAAAACACTAAAGCTTTGGCCTGCAGACCTTCCTTGTGTCCCTGAAGTTCTCTGACCCTCAGCTCTGAGAGAAGGCTTGGGGCTTGGATGACTCAGCAGTCCTCTTAGCATTTTGTTCCAGCTCAGGGGCCGGGGAAGCCCCTTTGTGGGAGAGGAAATGCTGGTCGCACAAGCTGGGACTGGCCCTGGGACTCCCCAGAGTCATGCCAGGGTCATGACCTTACAGAGAATGGGGCTGCAGGGCCCTCCTGGGCCAAGGCCTCCCTGGCCTGCCCGCCTGTGTCACCGCCCAGCCTGGCTGAAACCGGAGCCAGAGAGATAGAGCCCGGGCCAGCCAGCCAGTTATGTCTTAATGTAATTTAGCTGTAATCGCAGCGTGTTTTCCTTTGCTATAATTAGTAAAATGTGGTTGTTTTCTGTGTTCCTGGAAGATGTCTGAACTGGAGCCAGCTCCCCGTAGCTTTTCTGACAAGCTCTCCCAAACAGGCCCACCAGCAACACGGTGGGTTTACCAACATGTTTTTTTTTTTCTCTCTTAACTTGAGTCCTCCTGATTCCTGAGCTGGGGCCTCTCCCTCCTGACCCCTGAGGACAGATTTCCAGGGCTCAGCACAGTGCTGGGCACCCTGTAGGTGTTCCCCACCCCCCCATTTTTGTGGGCGGGTGTGGAGCCGTCAAACCAGTAACAAAAAGTCACATGGGGAAGGAATTCCTTTTTCACTAATTCTATGAGACCTTCAAAGAAGTGTGTGTGTGTGTGTGTGTGTGCGTGTGTGTGTGTGCGTGTGCGCTCACACACATGCAGCTGTCCACATGTGGGTGTATCCATGATAACAAGCACAGCCAGCTATGTGTGGGGCTCTACCAACTCGTGACGCTGTCTGTGTGTGTCCATCTGACAGCGCTGGAGCCCGTGTTTAAGTATGAGCACTCTATGTGTCTTGGGGCCCCCTGGAGGATCCCAGGACTGACCCTGAGTGCTCTGATGACTATATGGGAGGTTGGAACAGGGCAAAGGTTGTGCAGCACCCAGTCCAACTGTCCTGCAATCCATTTCTCACATTTTCTGCCTTAGATTACAATTAGGCACAGTCCTTTGTGCTTTCGCTCAGGCATTCAGCAAAAATTTATTGGGCCCTACTGTGCCCAATTGTCGCCTATCACTCTTGGTGGCTCTCCATTGGGTCTCCAAGTAGCATCTTACTCCCCCCCTTATTCATTCATTCAATGAACATTTATTATATAATTCCATGGCTAGACTTGGGGAGGGGGATTGTTTTTTGTTTGTTTGGGTTTTCTTGTTTTGTTTTGTTTGCATGAAAGATCAAGAGTCACATTTTCTGCCTTTGTCAAAGTCTCACCCAATGGGAGACCTATTTAAAAGAAGTTTCAGATTTTTAAATTATTTGATCAGTCACTATGTAAAAGGAGGCAGCAATAGCACACACTTCATAAAGCTCTTGTGTGCAGTTTACGCCCAAAGTACCTAGTACAGTACCTGGCACACAGGAAGTACTCATTAAATATCAGTGATGACAATTACTATCTCATAGAGGTGGTAGAGCCCTTGGGACATGGACCCCACCCCCTGTGTGACCTCAGGCTGGCTACTTAACCTCTCTGAGGGCATTTTGAATGTGATTGATGTGTAAGTGCTCAGTAAATGTTACTGATTATGTTAGTAATTACATGGGTTTTACTTTTCAATTGACTTATAATTCTTGGAAAGTGTTCCCATCAACCACTTCTCCATTTGAGCCCCTAAAGTTCTATCATTGGCAGAAATCAGTTACTGTCTGGGCCAGCCTGATGCTGCATCAGAGGAATGCTGAGCCCTGGTTGGCTGAATTGGCCAGACTCTGAACATCCTGATTGGCTGGAACACTAGTGGATGTTACCCATTCTCCAGAGCGCACTTAGCAGTAATTGTTGGAGGGTGATACCAGACTGTGATTATTGTCCTGTTTATCTTTTCTCAGTAAATCTCACCAGGGTCCAGCTCTATGATATTTGCAGGTAAATGCCTCCAAAACACATCTCCCCTTACAAAGTGCACAAATGTGGCATCTACCCCATGGGCACTTGGAGGACAGCAGTGGGAAAGTGCTTGTGTGTGGCTGCCGAGTTCCACATTCTCACGTGGGCAGGAGGGTGTTCTTGGGGTCCTGGCACCAGGCCCTTGCTCAAGTGAGGAGCCTCTGGTTCTCCTTGAGATAGGGCACCTCCCTCTGCCAAGCCTGCCTCTGGCCAGACGCAGAAAGAGATTCATTTTTGAAACATGAAACCAAATGGGTAATTTCTCCACACCCTATACCATCTCTGAGACCTGACATGGTTATGCTTTGTCATTCTTTCTTTCACTCGCTCACTTGCTATGCCTTAGATACAACACACCAAGGCAGTGATACAGAGTGAATATACAATGTGAAATGGCATTTGAAGACAGTACAGAGAACTACCAATGACCGTTGAACGTGTGAAACAGTTCTTCACCTCATTGGTGGGTAATCGTAAAACTATATTTAAACAACAAGGCCCAGGCCCTTCTCCTACTGTGCCCCATGCCCTTGGCCAAGTCCCTGCTCTCCCTGGGGCCCAAGAGAGGGATGCACCGCTCAGGAGTCTTTCACCAGTGGCCTGGGGAGCCTCAGGCTTCCGTGACCCCACCTCCTCTGCTTTCACCCACTTTTCTCTCTTAAATATTGAATTCCAGATAAGAGTCATCTGTAACAAGCATAGTGGAGACAGTTAAGACTCACAAGCTCTGGAGGCAAACAGACCTGGGTTCAAATGAGTAAGCTTGGGCCAGACAGTTGGCCTCTTTGAGCCTCAGTTTCCCCATATGTAAAATGAAAATCACACTAGAAACATCCCCATTGGGCAGTTTCAAGCATTAGGTGAGCTCATGTCTGTAGAACACTTGGTACTGCGCCTGGCACATGGTGAGTGCTTCGTGGATGTTACCTACTAATATAATTATTTTTAAAACCTGCTGAATGTTTTTTTGTTTTTTGTTTTTGTTTTTTAAGTTTGCAACCATTTCCTTTGGTAGTCTCTGAGTATCTCAGTCCTAGCTGCCATCTCTAGTTCCCATCTCAGCCATCATCCCCCACCTTGATGACTGACTCTGGGGACCACTGAGCCCTCAGCTCTGGGCCTGAGACTAACCCTGGTTGGATTTGGATGCTGATCCCAGCTCTGTCTATGACCAGCTGGGTGACCTTGGGTCAGTCATTTCACTTTTCAAGGCCTCAGTTTCATCATCTGTTAAGTGGGTATGATGGCACCCTCTACCTCCTGGGGGTGCTGTGGAGATTGGTACAGCACCTGATTCATATACTCAATAAATGGTGTTTTTTATCATTAAGTTCAGTTGGGGTGAGCATTTTGGTTTTGTTTTTTTAATCATGTTTTGGGGAGTGGTGGGTGCCCTCTAGTGGTGGAGCCCCACATGGAGGGGTGCCTTAGCCTTTAGCCTGGGGGTAGGAGGGAGGACACTAGGGACCAGATCACACAGGTGAACCTTCTGAAGACTGGGAATGAGTCTCAACCTAAGGCCACCACAGCGGTCCTGAGACCAGTGATCTGTAAGCTGGTTTGGAAGGGAGGACATAGTAGAGAGGTCCAGCTTAGACCCTTGGGTAAACTTCCTGCAAAGAAGAAAGGGTGCCCCCCATGGAGGTAGGAGACAGGCATGAGAGCGTGCAAAGAAAATTCTCCTTCCTTCTTCTACTACTAGGAGCACCCTCACCACCACCCTTCCACTCCATTTAACAGATGGAGAAACAGGTCCACAGAGGTGAAGGGACTCTCCTGAGGTCATACAGGGTATCCAAGGCAGAATGCAGACCAGAACCTGGACTCCAGGTCCAGTGCTCTCTACCCTACAAGGTCAGCTTGGTCAAGCCAGGCAATAGGGAGCAGAGGACATTTCATTGAATCACAGAGTGAAGTTTCAAAGGAGAAGAAAAAAAGAAGCAGCCGGCGAAGTTCCCAGGGCTGGAGTCCTGCCCAGCCTGTCCCAGGGCTCAGGGAGGGCGGGAATGACGCAGCCTGGGCCCATGGCGGTCTCAGGAGCAACTTTCGCCGGGAATCTGCCTGTCGAGGCAGCCAGGACTGCAGAGGCTCCGGGAAGGACAGCTGAGCCAGCCGCCCAGGCTGACTCCACGGGGGCTCTGTGCATGGGGCACAGCGTATGCTAGGATTCCCTCTCTCTCAGCACCCCAGAGAACCCCCATCCACATTCCCAACACGGAAGCACCCAGGCCCGACAGACAGGGAGTACCTGGGTGGGCAGCAGGAGCCTCCTTAGCAGCGAAGAGGTTAGCCTGGAGCAGGGAAATCCCCGGAGGCCCATGAGAGGGGCGGCCACGAGCAGGAGTCCAGGCCCAGCTGCGGGCCGAGGCCAAGGTCTGAGGCTATGGACACAGCCAGTTTACTTCCCCCGCTCCAAAGGCTCCCTTCTGTTCCTCCAACCTGGGAGGCCTCGTCCACTGTGTGTCTTACAAGCATTCTCGCACAATGTAGCTAAGCTGTGACTCATGCTGTCTGAATCTTCCCAGCCTACAGATGGGGAAGCTGAGGTCCAGGGAGGGGAAGGGATTGCAGGTCTCTGGGGCCATTTCTACCCTGTGTGACTGTCCATCATGCTTGGGATCCATGAAATTGGGCTAGTGGAGAGAGGAGTAGATTCTGTTCAGCCAAAGAAGGCCCCTGGCCTCCAGGACCCTGGTGAGATGCCAGCACTAGCCCCCACCCTAGGACTCACTGGCCACCAGCTCCCCATGAACATGCAATCCCAGGGCACATGGTGACAGAAAGCAAGCTGGCTTTGGCATCAACTAGATCTGAGTTCAAATCCTGACTGCCATCTAGTGTAATTGTTCTAATCACTCTAGCTGCATTAACTCATTGAATTCTTTCAACAGTCCTCTGATGTAGTACTACTGACAGCTCCATTTATAGATGAGGAAACTGTGAACAGCTGGGAATGGGCAAAGTGGGGCTTTGAACTCAGCCTGCCCGGTCCCTTTAATACAATGTCCATTTATGACGCATGAAAAGCATATCATGCACATTAGATGTGCTATGGGGCTGGAAACTTTGGGTTGAGTGGAGATGACATCACCAGAAGAGAAGACCTCAAGGAGGTGGGAGGCGAGCTCAGAGAACAGCCAACCAGGGAGCACCCATCGCTGCCAATATCCTGGGAGACCAGAAGAAACTGAGTCAGGGGAGCTCTCTGGCTAGCGTCTGGGGTCCCACCTCACAGCTCCAACCTCATGCCCTCACCAAAGTCATCTGGACACAAACAACAAGGGAGACAGGGGCCAACCCTATGGCCTGCTCAAGTGGGGCAGGGCCAGCTAGACGCCATTATGGTGAGGAAGCAGGACACCAAGGCATCTCTAAGAGGGGCAGCCCTACTGGCTGTGGGAAGGCACTGAGCTCTGACCCCAGGGCTACCAGGCTGAAATCGCCCATGGCCCCTGCCCAGCCCAGCATGCCCCTTTAAGAGGTCTGGCCCTTTAAGAAGAAAGCTGGGGTCAAGGCTATTCCTACTGTGTACCACCTCCAGCTGCATCTGTAAGACTCCTGACTTTCACACCCTGGCAGAGTTGGGGATAGGGAGCCCCCTTGCTCCTCGCTTGACCTCCAGGCCACCCCGCCCCCCAGCCACCCCAGCCCCAGGTCCCTGTGCCTGGGTCCTGGCCCCTGTGCAGCCCCAGTCATCCCATCCACTCTTGATCCTGTTCCCTGGCTGGGACTCCTGGCTAGGGCTGCAGCAGCCCTTCCCTTCCCTCTCCGTGCTTGGCAAAGGGGTGAGTGTCTGTTCTCGAGCCGGGGCCCAGGGGGCCGGCCAGGGCCAGCAGTGCAAACGGGGGTGGAGGGCAGGGCTGTCTAGAGGGAACCCCCTTTCCTGAGGAGCTAACTCCGCCCACCACAGGGCTATGCGGGTCGGGCCAGCTGAAGGGAGACCAGCCCACACTCGAGGCTGGAGAGCACCTATCTCCACAGAAGACCAAAGCAAATGGTTAGGCTTCTAGAGGAACTGACTGAGCAAGGAGAGTGCATTCTTCTGCAAGGACAGAGACCCATCTGCCACTGCAGGCTTAGCCTTCGATCACAGGAAGGCACAAAACGGGAGACTGGGTGGGCACCCACTCTGAGCCTGGCACCTTAAAGGCAAATAGCAGTCTGCACCTGTGCCTGCCCCTTCCCACCTAAAGCTCTCACCCAACTAGGAGAACGAGCTCACACCTAGGCTTTGGAGTCTGACAAATGCTGCTTCACATCATGGCTCCATCACTTCCACCTGCGTGATCTTGAATAAGTCATGTCACCTCTCTGGGCCTTACTTCCTTCATCTGTTAAATGGAGAGAACGGTACCTGCCACAGGGGGCTGCTGTAATGAATGCCTGGCAAGTAGAGCCTGCTCAGTCGTTCGCGGTCCTCGTCTTGCGACAGCCCTCCCTGCAGGTCCACCCAAGTCTCATCCATCCCGTGGAGCCCCAGGCAGGGATGGGACCTGCGCAGCCGTCAGCTCTGCCATCCTGCCTGCGTACAGCCAGGGTTCAGCAGGGGTGAACAAGGTATATCGGAGCTTCTTGCAGAAGGAACTACAGACCCTCATCCAGAGGCTGCCTCGGACCCAGCCCAAGGCCTCCCTGTGCTGGCACCCCTGGAATCAAAGTGCGGTGGAGAGAGGCCACTGCGAGAGGAATGGTCCTCCCCAGATCCAAGTTAGAAGGCCCAGGGTCAAGTGTCTGCCTGCTGCTCTTAACAGAATGCCCTTGGCCCTTCTCGCCCTGCTTTCCCATTTGAGAAGTGGAGCTCACAGGAGGGTCCCCAGAGACCCCAGCGTGGAGGTGGCTTGTGAGCCTCGCTGAGCAAAGCCAAGGGCTGCAGAGTCAGGCCTCAAGGCTGCCCTCGCCTTTGTTTGCTTTATTGAGTAAAAGAAAATACTTTGAACATTTTATGGGGACTTGGGGAGGGGAGGAGGGGTCAGGGAGAGGCTTTATCCAAGAGAAACAGCCTCCAAGGAGGATCCTGCCAAGAAAACCCAAGGGCGGGGGCCAGGAGGGTTCTCCTCTGAGCATGGCCAAGGAGGAGCCTGAGGGGACACAGGAGCCAGGAGGGAAGCCGAAGCATTGTGCATGGCGGAAGGGACCACTCAGCCGTGAGGTCTCGCCAGATCACGGGCCGAGGCAGCCCCTTTCCCCAGCCCACCAAGGCCTCCTTTCCTGCTGCTGCTGCTGCCTCTGCTGCAGGGGCCACCCCAGAACCCCCAGCCCACCCTTTCATTCCCACTGAGGCAAGTTCATCCATTTTCTTGCGCACTCATGGACTCATTCATTTATTCATTAGCAAAAGCCGCGACTTTTCCGCTCATTCATTCATTCATTCTCTTACTGGTTCATTCATTCATTCACTGATGCACGCACTCAAAAGTGAACAGTCACAGACCTGCTCCCCACAGAGTGTCTGAAGGAGAGCCCGCCGAAGCTGTAAAGGCCGTGGGTCAGCTGCGAGGCCTCACAGACAAGGGGGTGTGTGAAAGGTGAGTGGAAGGCCCCAGGTGGTGAAGGGGAGGAGAGGGCAGGTCAGAAAAATGGCAGAAAGGTGGGCAACAGCACTGTGTAATGCAGAAAGGAGAGAGGACACCAGAAAAGGGGTGGAGTTCATCACCTATAGAGCAAGGCACTTCACAGGGTCCCCCAGGACTGCTGGGGGCCCTCACCACTGAGCTGGGCCAGGATTCCTGGAATTCTCCAGCATTCCATGTGGGCCTTCTCTCTCCAGCTGGGTCCAGGCCCTTGCTTCCCGGGGGACTGAAGTCAGCCTCCAGCTGGGGCCCCTCCCCTGCAGCCTGGGGAAACCCTGGAGTGCCCTATCTCCCCCAGCCCTCAGGAAACCCCAGCATTTCCTGCCGTCTGGGTCTCAGAACTAAAAGCCTTCCTCTGGGCTCCCATCCTCAGAGGCCTCGGGTCTTGAAATTCAAGCTCAGAGACTGCCAAAGCAGCTTGAAAACTGCTGAGTATTTTTCTGAAGGAGGAGGAGGAGGAAAGAGTTGAGAGAAGGAAAGAAGACCTGGAAAATGGGCAGACGGGCCGCATGTCCCTTACTCAAGCTGATGCCTGTCCCCCCACACACACTCCCCCGCAACAAGGGGTGCCCCAGGGTGTGGCCTGGCTCCTCTAAGGTGGGAACCCTGGTTCCAGGCCCTGTCTCCCCCCTGAGAGGTCGTTCAACCAAATGTAGGTTTCTCCCCAGGAAGGTCACGCAGGCCCTTTGCCTCATCTCAGTGCCTGAAGGTTTTGAGAACACCTAGGTCGCCACTCCAGCTGGGAACACTGGCTGTTGCCCGGAACTCCAGGGGGAAAGCTCAAGATGACAGACAAGCTCTGCACTTACTCCTCAAAGTGCAGCAGAAAGAGGAAGATCTGAATGCAAGAGCCATCGCTGCCCCTTAGTGAGTGGTCTTCAGTCCATGAAGCAACCTCGCTGAATTTCAGTGTCAGGGTATAAGAGCTATGATAATAATAAGAGTTATATTTACTGAGTGCTTACTACTTGCCAGGCTCTGGCTAAACACATGACTTCATTTAATCTTCATGACAATGGTATGAAATAGGGACTGCTACGATCTGCCACTGTACAGATCAGGAAACTAAGCTCAGAGAGGTTAAGGAACTTGCCTCAGTGATTCCCAGCAACAAAAGAAAGAGCGAGGATTCCAACCCAGCCACTCCAACTCCAGAGCCTGCAGACTCGACTGTTATGCTGCACGTCACAGTGTTTTCATGCATCCATTGAACAAACAAATACAGAACATCTTCTGCTGGCACTGCACATAGATGAGTCTTGTATCTGCTGCCAAGGAACTTCCAGCCGTGAGTGAGACAGAGAAGTAACCAACTATAATGCAGCATGATGGTTGTTATAATAGATGAATTATAAGATGCTGGGTGTATTAGTCAGGGCATTCACTGCAAGCTGCTTCAACAAATAACCCCAGCATCTCAGTGGCTTAACAAGACAGCACACAGTACAACACATCGGTAGGGCCTTCTGCTCCATGTAATCACGCAGAGATCCAGGCCTCCTGGGAGTCTTCTACTGGAATCCTCTACTGGATGTCAGCCAACAACCAAGAGAGAGGCATCATGAAGCACTGCAGGGACATTTTGTGGCCTAGCCCAGAAACCACGGACCTTACTTGTCCACCTTCCCTTGGCTAGAACCAGTCACACTGCCCCACTTGACTACATGGGAGGCTGGGAACCAAGCAGCCAGGATGATGAGGACCTAGCAGGTCTCTGCCATAATTGGGGAGACAAAGGAGAAAGAGATGAACCCTGTCCAGTTGAGCCCAGCAGCTTTCCGGAGGAAGTGAGAATGAAACGGTGTCTGGCAGTGAAGAGGGCAGCAGGAGGGCACTTCAGGCAGAGAGAACTGAATGTGCAAAGAACTGTGCGAGATCATTGATCCAAAAATGCTTTGCAATGAATTCTATAAATCTCAGTTATTATGATTGAGTAATTTCCTAAGAAATAGAGGGAAGGAAGGTATCTTAGGTCAGACTGCCCAGAGCTGATTCAGCTGAGTGTTTGAGGGCAAAGGGTTTACTAAGGACATGCTTTCCGTGAGGGAGTAGAAGGACCACAGGGGAGGGAAAGAAGCCAAGAGAGGGTGCAGCCTCAGCCTGAAACCGCAGGGAGACTCCAGAGTGGACAATACCCCTGGCATTTGTGCACACAGAGACATGCACACAGAGACATGAAAGGGCACTGGGCTTTCATACTCCAGTACCAACCAGTCCCTGCTAAGGGAGCCGTGGTGCAGGGTGGGAGGAGAACATAAGTTCTCAGGCCCCACTGTCACTTGACATCTGGGTCAAGCATCTCCAGTGCCAGGAAACCCTGCGAAGAGGGTGCAGGCACAGGCTGATAGGCACAGAGAATGCCAAGGGAGGCGCTCAGAGAGATAGGAAAAGGGAGGGATCTGGGTAGAGTGACAATGGCGGATAGTACTGGGGGCAGACAGTGGCACCGAAGGGAGAGTGGGGACCTGGGGTGAGGCTGGGGCTTGGCAAATCCCCGTAAGTCACAAAGCCCTTCCCCTAGGGCCTCTCTAACTGGAGGCAGGTGGAATTGGGGAAAGAGCTATGGAGGCAGAACCTGAGCTCTCATCCAGACTCTGCCACTCGGTGAGCGTGCGGTGACCCTCCAAGGTCAGCGCCCTGGTCTGTAAATAATAACGAGAACATTATCTTGAAGGGTTGTGAGTCGAGGTGGGGCAGACATACACAACAGGCACTCAATAAGTGGTGACATCCTTGGCATTTTGCTCCCTGAATCCACAGCTCAAGCCGTGGGTGTTCCCAGCAGTGTTACCTGCACAGATTGTGAGGGTAATGTTTAGTCCGTGTCTCAGCACATGCTCTGATTCCCATCCACTTCCCAGTCCTGAAAGCTCCAGGAGGAGGGGGACGCGGGGGCTCCATCTAGACCTGAAAGCCCGCCTCACAAGGTATCTTCCCACCCAGTGACTGGAAGACCGTCCATTCCCACACCATCAGAACTGAAACGCACCTTACAGCTCATTGGGGCTGTATTTAATAGATGGGAAAACTGAGACCCAGAGAAAGGAAGGAATTTTCCCAGAGCCCCACAGTCCCAAAAACAGGACTGGCAAATAGGTTTCAGTTCATGTGTCAACTCTGGTCCATTGGCTGTGGCTGCCTGAAGGCCTGTGATAAGATTTCTGGGGCTTATCTGGGCTCAATGGGAGAGAATTCCAGAATTGATTAGTCATGTCTGCCATGAGTGGAGTTTAGAGACTCCAGAGGAGGTGTTTACATTACTACAGAAGATGAAAAAAAAAATGCATTGACTTCCTCACCAACCTCTCTACCTTCTCCCTAAAAGGTTTAGCAACATTCTTGTTCATAGAAGGTGGTTCCAAAAATAAATCAAAAGGCTGGGGGACAAACACCTAATGTCCACAGTTGCAAAATCACTTAATAAAAGCGGAAGTGTCACACCTGTCACTCTTGACCATCACCCCAGCACGAAGCCTTAGAATTCAGTAAGTGGCCCAAGTGGCCTGAATTATAAGTAGACATTTGTTGGCCCTATTTTCCCTTCCTCATAGTATCCCAACTTCCTCTTGTGGAATTGCCTGTTCCCCATTGTACACAGTCTATTACGTCTCTTCTAACTTGCCTCCCATCCCACCCAAGCCTGGAATTTGAGTCAGAGGCAGGGAGCTAAAGAGACTGGAAATAGTGGAGGCTTGTCGCCTCCAGTGGTGGCTTGCTGAATGGCTCGGAATGAGAGGTACCCGCGTCACAGGTCATTGCCAGGGTCTGGGTCTCGTGCTAGTCACTAAGGTCCTTAGGGACAGGGATGCCGTCTTGTTTACCAATGTACTTCCAATGTCCAGCAAGATCTCTGCAGACAGCAAGTATTCAATCGTTTCTGCTGTTGTTGAATGAATTAATGAATACACGAATATAAGAAAATATACCACTTCTGAATCAGAAGACCAGGACGTGAGCACTGGTCTTGAGACCTTGGGCAAGCCTGAACCTCACTTCTATCACCTATACAATGGATACAATTACACCCACCTCCCAGGCTTGCTGACAGGTTTAAAGGAGACAACGGATGTGAGAGTGCTTTCTAAACGGTAAGTGTTACCTTCCTCATCAAGATAGGTAGGAAGAGGTTGGGAACAGAGCTGGATAATACAAATAAGAAGCAGATAATTAGAGTCAGGAAGAAGCAGGCGTGGTCCTGACCCAAAACAGTTTGTGATTCAATGTCTGTATCCAATTGAAAGTCACAGAAAACTTCATTCAAACATAAGAATCTGTTGACTCACGACACTGGAAAAACTATTATACTAGCTTCAGGTAAGTTTAGATCAAGTAGCTTAAATAATATCACTAAGGAACTAGCTTCTAAGCACCAAGGAGTCAGTGGCTACCTACTAACCAGTGGCCCAGTTACTGAGCAATGGTAAGAATGTAGGACATTTTTGATGAATAAAATAAACAAAATTGTCCTTCCTCCGACATACAGATCAAATATAATCTTTGATGATTCAGGAGTCAGGGTCTTTGCATACAACAGAAACTAAGTTAGGAGAGAGAAATGGATTGGAAGAACTGCTGCAAGACTGGAGAGTAAGGCTTTGATTGGAGATGGACAGGAATCAATGATTGGCAGGGCCAGGTCAGGAAGGGCGTTGCAAGCCACTGTGAAGAATCCCAAGGTAAATAAGGAAGCATGGAGGAATTTCAATAGGAGAGAGACATGCTTCTATCTGCATTTGAGAAAACTTTTTCTGGAAAGATGGAAGGGAGAGACAGGAAACAAAGGAGGTCAGAAATGAGGCAGTTGCTGTGATCCGGGTAAGAGGTGACATCCAGACGGGGTGGTGCACAGTAGAGCTAAAGAAGTGAAAAAATATGAGAAATGGTAATAAAGGGGAATGGAGATAGATTGGATGTGGCAAAAGAGTCAAGAATTACCCACAGCTGGGGGTGGGGGAGGGAGGCGCAATGACACCACTCACTGAAATGGGGGACATGGAGAGGGGCCGGCTCCACCCCACCAGTCCATGAGTAGGGATAGTACAGCTGGTGCCATTTGTCCTGCAGAAGACCTGGGCCAGGCAGCCTGCCCAGGGAACTGGCCAGAGAGGGATGGGTTAGCGAAGGATGCCCAGTTTGGTATCAGACGTCAGGGTAATTCCAAACTCTTTTGGGTACAGACATGGGCCTCCAGAGCCAAATTCAGGGATGCTCTCTGCCTCTGGCATCTCGCCACGGGCATCATCTGCAGAGAATATTCAAAGATGTAAACATGATGATTTCATCAAGGTCCACGTGTCAGGGGACACATGTGCAGGCGATGGCAGCCCATCAAACTGTGGAAATTCTGACCCGGGAGGTTCAGACACAACAATGTGGAGGCCTCCCTCCCCCGCGTCCCCCCTGGCCTGAGCCCAGTGCTCGAACGTGGTTAATTAATGTAATGAATTATGACAAACGTGTATGGCGCCTCTGATTTGCTGACAGCTGATACAAACAGAGGCGGTGGCCAAGAATCCCAATGCGTACATTACACACACACACACCACAACTCCACCAAAAATAGCTTGCAACTGGGTTTGTAATTCAGCGACTTTTCCATCTGTACTGGAACATGGCAAGAAGTGACTGCTGCTGCTAAGGGTAAAGGGAAGGGTTGAAAATATGTTGCTCCACTTTTTTTTTTTTTTACAAAGCCCACCTTCTATTCTCCAAGGCCTCTCTCTATGACATACATTCATTGGTTACCTTTAGCCAATCCTATATTCCATGAAAGAAGGGAGGGACCCACATTCACTGAAGACCTACTGTGTGCCAAGGGCTTTATATAAAATCAGAACTCTTGGCTGCAAGCAACAGAACTCCAATGGAATCAGCTTAGGGTAAAACAAAAGGAGGTGGGATGTAGAAATGACCTTGAAATATGTCAATAATCAAACAAAAATTGAATACTCAAACCACAAGAAGGGCAGGAAAGCAGCTAGAGCCAGTGACTCAGACCCTACCAGAGCTAAGCTAGTGTTTTCTCTCTCTCTCTCTCTCTCTCTCTCTCTCTCTTTCTCCTCTATCATCTATCTATCTACAGCTGATTCTCATTTTTCACGGATTCTGTTTTTGTGAATTTGTCTACTTGCTAAAATTTATTTGCAACCCCGAAATCAGTATTTGTGAAATTTTCTCATTCATGGACATACTCAGAGTGGTGAAACATTTGAGTCACTCAACGCACATGTTCCCAGCTGAGGTCGAACAAGGCAACTCTCTGCCTCCTTGTTTCAGCTTTCATACTGTAAACAAGTGTCCTTTCTGTGGTCTGCTTAGTGCCACGTTTTTCTCATTTGCGTGTTTTTTGTTGGTGGTTTTACTGTTGAAATGGTCCCCCACTATGGTGTTGAAGAGCCTGCTGTCTGTGTTCCTAACCTCAGGAGGGCTGGGATGTGCCTTCTGGAGAAAATATGTGTGTTAGATGGGCTTCCTTTAGGCGTGAGTTACAGCGCTGTTGGCCATGAGTTCAGTGTGAATGAATCAACAATGTATATTAAATAAGGTACTTTCAACAGAAACACAAGTCAAACCAGGTTAAATGACGACCAGTTGGTGAAATGCTGTGACCAGGCGCTCCCAGGAATCTGGACTGCCTCTAGGAGCAACGGTTCCAGTGCTAATTCATCGTCACTAATTCAGTCCCTGACCACTTTATAAAACGTAAGTCCCATCAATAATGAGAAGCGACTGTATCTCCTATTTCTCCTTCTCTTCGCCCGCCTCCCTCACTCCAGGTCAGCGCCCTTAGTAGGGAAAGGAATAAGACAATGGTTCCCAAGCCTCATGCCTCATAGCTTCTGCCACTAGACAGGGGCTTTTCGTGATTTGAAAATCCTGAACCGACTGAAGATGGTGGGAGTCGCGAAGGTCAAATATGGACATGGTGTCTCCCAGTGAAACCACATAAAGTTCAGAAGCAGTAGTTCCTGAAAGGACAGGAGTCTGTTCTCACATCATTGGAGAAAAGACTGAGCACACAAACATCACGCACGCACACACGCGTGTGCCCACGTTATTTCTCACTGCGTGAGTTTTACCACAGCCAAGTACCACCTGTAACATTACCAACTAGTTTTCCATACATTCACTCTTTTTTCTTTGCTTAAATGTATTGAAAAGGAAAGTTGGTAGTTCTGCCATACATAGAGAAAAGGATTCTCAAAATAAACTCCTAACTGTTAAAAAACAAATGTTAGCCCGTGAACCATCTAACACCCTCTTACCTGAAAGTGATCACACATTCAGAAACATAGATTTATGTGTTTGTCTCTGTCCCTGGACTGGGAGCTCTGTTCAGAGGGGACCATAACTTGTTCATGTCAGCCCAGCACAGGGACTGGCACAGAATGAATACCTAATAAACGTTTGATATTTAGGCTAAGATTGTTGCTAGCTGCACCCCCCTCCTACCCCGCCCAGGTACATTTGGAGAGGAGATTGACTGAAGAAGAGGAGCCCCTCAAGAGCAATGGAGGGACCGTGAGGGGAAAGGTGGGTGCTGCCTAAGTGGGCTGAACCCTGTCTGACCTCACCTGTCAGAACTAGACCTTCCATACACGTACTGTCCACCCTACCTCATGCACATTTCCTGTTTTTTCAGCTCCTTTGTCTGGGCTGTATCCCTTTTCTTTATGACTCGTTCAAGTTCTACCCCCTCTTCTGTACCAGTTGGGAAGTTTTCAGCAACACATAATAGAAAACACAACTGAAAGAGACAGTGTTGTTACAAGAAAACATTGTTATTTCGGGCAATGAGAAGTCTCAAGGCAGGAAGGCCCCATATGGCTTAATTTTGCAAGTGAGGCATCAAGGACCCAGGTTCCTTCCATCTCTTTGCTCTGCCAGCTAGTGCAGAAGCTAGTTCTCCTCATGCTTACACAGGGGCTACAACAGCTCCAGCCATCACATCCTTACCAAATTCCAGACTCAGAAAAGGGATCATGACTTCCTTTTGTCTGTTTTTAAGAGTTAAGAAACTTCCCTAGAAACATGCCCCGCAGACGTCTCCTAATTCACTGGCCGGAATACAGCCACCTGCCCGTTCTTAAGGCAATCACTGGCAAGGGAAATGCAATTAGCAGGATTGGCTTTGATGAATCAAGACTCACCCCCAAGGATGAGGATGACACAAAGCTTCTCTGAAGTACATGACCCCCCATGGGAGAGCAGAGGACCCCAAACCTGTGTTCAGTAGTCAGAAGTCTGCCACGTTCTTTTACACAACGACCCTTCAGGCCACGTGGATAAAACCGCTCTTTGGTCCATGGAAGCCTCATGTCTGATGATTCAAATATCTCTAGTCTTGCCTCCTCTTCTAGACTCTTCTGCACAAAGACCACTCCATACCAGCCATCTCCATTGTCTAAACTTGTTGAATTACTTTGCCCTTACCACACTGCAGTCTAATTTATAATTTATCTGTTTATGCATCTGTCTTTGTCAATAGGCTGTGAGATCCTTCTGGGGTGGGCCAGAACCGTACTGGGACCTAAGGACCTGGCCCGCCTAAGGGGTGTCTGTCAGTGACTGCCAGTTACATTGAATTTACTGAATTGAATTGTGAGGGCAAAGGGCAGAGGTAAGAGGAGAGCGAAGCAAGGAGGAAGGAGAAAAGAGGACAAAGCAGTCAATAAAAGACAGGCTTTGGTTGCTGACAAAACATAGGATGCCTGAGGGAGCCCATTCGCTCCCTGGGATGGAGCCTCTCTTGTGGGAAGTAATCATTTGTTAGCTTCAATAAACCCTTTTACCTCAATTACCTGTAACAGAATACAAAGATATTGACTCAGCCTGGGGAGGAAGGCAGAAGTTCAAACCCACCACCACTTCACCAGCGGGCACTAATTGCCCCAAGGTTTAGGTCAAAGGTTATTGCAGGGTTAAAATGAACAGTGAAAACAAAAGCAAGGCCTTGACTCCTGAATTAGCTAATTGCTCCTCTCTTCTGCAGGCTTACCCTGGTTTCTTTCTAATGGACTAGCGCTCTCTTGGCTGGCAGGTCCCTCTGCCCAACAAAGCCACCCATGCAGCCCTCCCCTGGCCACCTGAACCTCTCCTCACTCACTCAGGCCCCACTCCAGACCATCTGGAGGTCCAGAAAGCAAGTGTCAGAATGCACAGGCGGCTGGGGAAAGCAACTTGGAGGAGTTGGTTTTTGTCCTCAAAATCATTCGTTGATCACTTACTATGTCCCACACACCATGCTAGCCCAAACCGGCATTTCCCAGGATGCTTTTTCCAAATCTTGAATACTGTCATTCTAATAAATTTCCTTATTGGCTCAAGTCAGTTTTCATGTTTCTGTCACTTGTCGCCAAAAGAATCCTGAATGATACAGGGACAGAAGTGGAGGGTTGGGAGTAGTGGAGAGGTAGGATTCTAGAACCCAACAGACCTTGTTTCAAATCCTGGCTTCACTAGTCAATGACTATGATTTCAAGCCACTTCAGCTCTCTGACCCTCTGTCCTTGGGTAAAAAACGGTAACAACAACTCCCTGGGGCTGCTCTGTGGTGTCAGAGTCATGTGCAGGATTGGGGGAGTCAGACAGATGACCTTCAGCAAGTGACCCCCCTTCTCTGAACCTCATTTTCCTCATTGGGAGGAAGCAGATAGAAGTATCTTGGAGGACTGCGGTGAGAATTACGTAAGAGAACTGGGTGAAATGCCCACACAAAGCTGGCACGCTACAGATGACAATTAGCCCCACATGGGGTGGGCAAGTGGAACTGAAGTCTATGACAATCTTTTAATATCAGCCAGCACCTTTGACCCGCCCCAGAGGGTGAAAGAGGGCTCCAGCTGCAGTGTGGTCAGCCTGGGAGCTGGGACATTGAAAGAGTTGCTCCCTCCACAAGCAGAAGAGCTGAGCAGAAATTCTAGCAAGTGCTAATTAGGTCCTGAAGCTACCCCAGGAGGGGGAGGAATGCCTGATTAATTACTGGCCTGCTCTGCAGGGGGCCACACACCGGGCCTACCTGTGGCCTTCCCTCTTTGCCAGAGCTGGAAACCTCAGCCAGGAAGCCAGGCGGTTCCGGACAAGACGGCAAGGGTGAGCCTTGCCGCCATCTGGTCCCCAACTCCCCGCCTAATGTTTGTAACAGACCCGCTACCTAATTGCATGGTTGGGGAGCAGCCTTCACATCTTTAACACCTAATTCACTATTGTTTCTTTGGGAGCCCCAATCCTGCGGCTGGCTGCAGAGGGAGGGTTCTGCCAGTTTATGGGGTTTTCAAGCCTGGGGCATCACAGGCCCGCCTTGTTAGGCTCCAGCTGGGCAGGCAGCCAGGAGGGCACCTCCCTCACCTCCTGCATGCAGCCTGGGCTTTATACCCCCCCTCTCCCCACAGCTTACCTGGTAGTCAAGAATACCCCAGACACAGCCTCTCCTCGTTGTCACGTCCTCCTCACCCACCCAAAACCCCTATCTCTCCCTGACATGGGGACCCATCCCATCATTCTTGCCGGATGGCCCTTGAAACACTAAGGCAAGAGTCCATCTATACTCATTTCTGACACTGGGTCACATGGCTCCACTGTAGGGGTGAGGGTGAGTGTCCAGGGACAGAGGGTGAGGATCTGGCACCCAGAGACCTCAGCCATCTCCTCCCTGCCCTCTGCTTCTTTGGGTCAGAGAAGCAGATTTGAGAAGGATGCTAACGGGGGAGGCTGGCCACTGAAAGTGCTCCCTGACCTTGAACTCCCTGGAAGAGTCCTGACCCTCCTCCTTTTGCCACATCCCACCATGTTTATTGCCACTACCATCACTGGTCATTGGTCATCTTCCAGGCTCTGTCATTAACCTGTGGGGTGTCCTGGAGTGAGGTGTCACTTCCCCTATCTGGGTCTTGGTTGCTGCCTCTCTAAAGTAATGAGGGTGAAGGAAGATGGAGAGAGAAGACTGACAGGGTTGAAACACCTACATGGGTCCCCCTCCCCAGCTCTTCCTGGGCAGGAATCATCCCGTTATTTTCTCTGCTGTCTCTTTTGAACACTACATTGGCCCCGCAAGGTAAGAACAATTGGAGTGATGAAAAATACCACTCGTGGAAAATACCTGACATGCCTAAGGTCAAAGTGGCCAAGCTGAAAACAAACTCAGGTGCCTTAGGTCCCAGATCCCCATACCCTCTGTGACACTGATGTCCTGGGGAGGGTCCAGACATTTGGGGAAGGGCTGTCATTAGGCACCTGGAAATGGGGCATACCTGCCTCTCTTTGGTGGGTTGAGAGATGATGGACATCACGACTGGATCGGGGGTGGGAGGAAAAGACTAAAACCCTGGACAGATGCCAAGAGCTCCAAGAATCCCAGCTCGGGTCAAGCCACAGCTCTAGGGACAGGTGGACCTGGGTTCGAATCTCATCTCCTCTATTTACTAGCTGTGTAACCTCTGGAAAAGGATTCCATTGCTCTGAGCCTACTAAAGTGCGACCAAAAGTGGCCTCCCGAAGGGCTGGATGTGGGGGGCTCCAAAAAAGACCATGCTTGGTACAAGGTAGGTGCTCCGAGAGGGGGGCTGTTATTACGAGCGTTTCCTCCTCCCCTCACGCGGCTCCGCCCTCAAGCGAGTATCCTAAGAAGACATCATCCGCGGCTGGGAAATCTTCCCGCCCATTCACCGTGCTTATCATGAACATGTTTCTCATAGCTTGGGAAACGTCCAGAACACTCTGTCTAAAGTAAACAGAAGCTGGGCCCACGTCTTCCGAAGTCGGGGAGTCTCTAGAGGGGCAGGAAAAGGAAATCGCCACTGGCTCCATGGCCTCTGGGTGGAGCAAAGCAAGGTGTTGGGTATGAGAGCTGCTGGCAGCCTGTGGGCTGGGGATGGAGGACATGCTGGGGGAGGGGTGGGCAGAGCCAGCAGCAGGAGGCAGCAGGGGGTGGCGAGAGCACAGGTTATGGCATCACACCAGGCAGCCCCAGGCTCTGCCCGTTCTCTCCACACAGTAGCCAAAGCAGTGCCCCCAAGTGTAAGAAATATCACGTGGCTCCCCTTTTCACTCCGAATAAAAGCCCCAGTCATGGTCTGGCCCCTTCAAAACTGCCCCCCCCCACTTCACTCTCCAATAGCCTCACTGGCCCCCCTTATTGTATGACAGGCCTCCAGACCTTAGCACTCTCTGTTCCCTCTTCCTGGAATGCTCTTCCCCTCAGTGTTTGCATGGGTCCCCCCTCCAGAGGCCTCCTAAAATAGGAGGCCCATCATGCTCTATCCCCTCATCCTATTTTATTTTTCCTTATGAATTACCACTGTCTGACACTATGTTTTGTGTCTGTTTGGTTTATTACTGCCCTTCCACAAGGGAATGTACAACCACGAGGGCAGGGGCTCTGCTCAGGCCACTGCTGTATCTTCAGCCCCTAGAAGCTGTTCCAGGGCACAGAGTAGACTCGACACACATATCTTACATGAATAAATGAATGATTGATTGAATTCTGGATTCACGACTTTCTAACTTGGATTGCTTTGGGAAGGTCATTTCACTTCTCTGAAACTTCCAGTGCAAAATACAGTGCACACCCATCTCACAGGGTTATTGTTTAAATTAAATACCAGAATGTGAAAGGAACTAACACGTAAGAGGTGCTCAATAAACCATCACCACAACTGCAGTTATTATCACCAAGGGTCTCGGGCACAGTGACCTGCTCGCTGAGGCCTTAGGCACCTCATGATCTCTAAGCCTGTCCATCTGCCACATGTGGAAATTAGGAGTCCCCGTGTCCCACACAGGGATGTCTGGTAGATGGCCAGGCCATGCATGTAAAGCACCTAGCAAGGGGGCTGGCACACAGTAGGCACTGACCGAGTGGCAGCTATAGCAATCCTGGAGAGTCTAGGATTTGGATACGGTCGCACCACTTTCTTATTCTGTGATCTTGGGGAAGCAATTTACTATTTGTGAGCTTCAGTCTCATCTATAAAATTGGGGTAACGGTAGTACCTTCCTCACAGGTTGTCCTGAGGTCACAATGAGATTATGCACTGAAGCCAGGAGATGTGCTGGGACAGACCCATGGGACAAGGCCCCAGACGAACAGAGAAATCCTCATAATGCAGAGTAAGGACAGAACCAACAGTTGTGCTTGGACCAAGCTCTGAGGCGGGTCGCAGAGGGAGCACAGAGCTCAGAAGCAGCTGAGCCCTCCCCCAGCCAGAAGCCCTCTGGAGAGAAGGTACTCCTACCCCCTTCCACCTGCCCGTCCCCTCCTCTCTCCAGAGGGCCTCATGGGGGACCTCTCCTGGCCAGTCTTGGCAGGGGGAGTTCTCAAGGGAGACAGGTGACAGCAGCGGGACCCCAGAGGAGGCTCCACCCACTTCAGTCAGCTTCCTGCCCAATCTGCTAACTAGCTTCTCCCCAACATCCTGAGGCAGCCCTGGGAAAGAAGTCCTAGAACAGGGGTGTCCAAACTTTTTTCAGCGTTTTTCACCAAGGGCCATATACGGTAAAATACACAAACAGCCGGGCCACTCACTCGAGGTGAAGTGCGTATTGCCTCACCTGCTTTATTTAAGTAAACTAAATATATTTTGGGAATTTGCTGCGAGCCCATTAACAACGGATTGCGGGCCGCAGTTGGCCCGCGGGCCGCAGCTTGGACGCCCCTGTCCTAGAAGAAAGGGCCCTGGAAGTCACAGAGACAAGACGGACTCCTCACGCTCCAGCCTTGAACAAAGCAGTTTGAGAGATGACATTCCAATGAGTCACTGATTCGATGATTGATTCAGTTATAGTCACATAATTGTACCCATGAGGGAAGAGAAACACCAGGTCCCCACCTGACCTGGGCCCTGTGACTTCTCCACCAGGAGATGGAGGAAAACGGGGACCACCACTGCCTTGTTCAACCTGTGTCTGGCAGATGGACACAGGTGACAGGACACATCTGGACTCCACAGATGCCTCAGTCAGCAATCCCTAGACTGCAAGCTCCGTGAGGCATGATGTTTTGGGTCTGTTTTGTTCTTTGATGAATTCCCAGTACCTAAAAGAGTAGGCACTTAGTAAGTGCTTAGTAAATAATTGTTGAATAAGTGAATCCATGAATAAATCAATGAATGCAACAATGAGTTGCTGTAAGAGAAGTGCCCTGCGGGCTTGGTGATGTTTGCTTGTGTTCTTTAATAAACTCCCAGTGCCTTGAATAGAGCCTTGGCACATAAGAGAAGCCAAGTAAATGTATGTGAGAGAACATGTATGTGACCGTATGAGTGCATCAATCATCGAATCAATGACTCGCTAGAATGTAATCTCTCTGGAAGGCAAGGAGGTCCATTTTCTTTGTTTAAAGCTACATTCTCAGTGCCTGGAGCATAGTAGATGTTCAATGAATCAGTGAATGAATGAATGAATGAATGATGAATGAATGAACCAACTAACAAATGAGCAAGGCACCAGCTCTCAGTGCAAAGACCATAGACCAAAAAGAACAAAACACAAAGGGGGCACCCTGCCCCTGGCCACCACTCAATGCCTCATGGTTTTTTAAATAATTTGTCGATTGTTTTAATGGTTGAGGCAGTAATACTTGGATCATGAAACTGCAATATACAGAGAGGTGAAATAAATAGCTTATATATATATAATATATATAATATAGCTGGTTTTAAAATATTCCCTTATCATTGGTGTGCTAGGTCACGTGAGTCACGGAAGGTCGATAGCAGCATCCTCCAGAACTGCGAGCAATGCAGGGTCACCATGATTGGACGAGGCCGTCTGTCGTCGGAGGTCGAGGCGCCGAGAATTCCAAGGGGCACGCCTTCCCTGCGCGGTGTCTCAGGACAGCTTGCAGCAGACAATAAATAAATGACTGCAAACCAGAGAGCGATTTTTGTTGGAGTTTGGGGCAGGGACAGGGGCTTGGGAAAGAGGGGGAGTTTGTTGGGGGTGGGGGTGGGGTGGGTACTACTTTCTCTTTGTTTTTGTTTTGTTTTGTTTTTTTTGCATTTTTTTTTTTTTGTTTTTTTTTTCTTTTGCTTTCAGAACCTTTGGGAAAAAGGACTTTGGTTTCTTAGAGTGTCGTTTTCCTCATTCAAGTCCTCCTCTGGGGACAAGTTTAGAGTTGTCTGTTCCAAGAGAGAGACAAGCACCTGTGCGTTGACAACAGTCCCTTTGCGTGAGGCTTTTGTCATTGGGGGTTTCAAGTCAACAATAAAATCCTTATCGTTCCCCTTCCCCCAAGAGTTTTGGTTCAGTTTTTGTCTTCTTTTAAACACAATGTACAAAAATAGAACTTCTTCCTTATTTTTCATGTAAAAATATTCCTCTGATGCAGTTCTCTGTGAGTGTGAGTGTGGGCCAGAGCCACCTGGGGGGGGGGGCACGGTGGGGAGGCCTAGCCGGGGTGCGTGGGGCGGATCCGCCGAGACCTCTTGGTCACTGTCGTGTACTTGAAGGGCTTCTGCAGCTCTGCCTGCCCCTTGGGGTAGCGCTTCATGAAGTGCACATCCTGCTGGTTCTCCCGGGTCTTGGGGCCCTTCCTCGGCCGTCCCTTCTTGGTGAAGCCCACGTACCAGCCGGAGTACTTGGCTGACATCAGGGCTGTGTAGTTGTTCTCCAGGACCTTCTCGATGAACACACACTCCTTACTGGTGCCATCAGGCTGTAGGGGAAGAGATCGGAAGGAGTAAGAAGGGGAAGGGCAGGTGCCAGGGGCACAGATACATGGGCAGGTGGCCAAGGTTTGGGGCAACAGAGTAGCGAGGGCCTGACCCAAACTTTGGCCTCAGCAATTTCACTTCCTGGATCTGTGGAGTAGACTTGTCCTATTGGCCCCTACATCCTTCCCTGACGACCAGTGAGGTAACAGATTCCCATATCATTCCGAAACTCATCCCTTCCCCATGCTCCACCCTGTAACCAGCGGCTTCCACCTCAACGCTACTAGAACAAGAGACCCAGACCTAGCCAATCATAACATCATTTCCGGCGATTGGTTCAGGGCTGGACATGTGGCCTGAGCCATCCAATCAGTGCTCTTCAAGACCTTTGTGTAAGTGATGCATAAAACCATAGGCCAATTTAAACTTGGGGAATATGTATGGCTGAAGTGAATGCAGCCCTGTTACCACCACGAGGGGAAATATTGTCTGACAACAAAGCCAGCAGGGAGAAAGCAAAGCCAAGAGTAAGAGGATAACAGAAACCAAATCCTCGTCACATCCTTTAGCTTCTGGGCCGAGCTGCAGCTGAAGCTCCAGTTACCTCACTGTCACGTGGGCCAATAGTAGCTCATTTCCTGTAATCCAGTTGAGATTGTGTTCTATCACAAAAGAAAGGAAGTCCAAAAGATGTGCACAAATTTAACATGAAGTCAGCTGCTCAACTCCACTGTTATATAGTTAAATATAGATCACACTTAAGGTGCATTTAATGTTTGGTGTGAAGAGGGGTGAGAGCCTCCCCAAAATAAGAGTTAAAGCATGGCCAAACTCCAAAGCTGGTGCCCTTGCTTCTGAGAGTCAAGTCTCCAGAGCAGATTCATGAACTCCTTGGAAAACAATGCCAGCCAAGGAGCACGAGATTCAGACTCAGAAGCTGAATCAACTAGAATGCTTCCTGGTCTGACCTCAGGTGAGCTAATTCCACTCTCTAAACCTCGGATTCCTTGCCTTACCAAACAGGGACAAGGACCCCTGCATCATAGAAATGTGATGAGGAATGATGTTTGTAAGTGAGCCTGGCACACAGTAGTAACTTGCTGAATTATTTCTGAAGACCAGGTGGTTCGGACAGTCTGGCTTCTTTCCTTGGATCTGATCTAGACAAAAGGTGGTTGGGAGGCAGGCTTTGAATCTCCTCCCTGAGACAGCTGAATTGCTTGATGTGGAAGAGTGAGAAACACACAAAGTTGGAAGGCCTGAATTAGGAGCACTCGAGTTTCCAACTAACATCTCCAAATTTAGGCCGGGCCCACTCCTCGTTCCGGGCAGATGACCAGCCAAGTTGGAAGCCCAGCAGTCTGGCTGTGCGTAGAGACTGAGGTGCGAGTTCCAGCCTTTTGTTTGAAGTGGAAAACGGGCTGGAGCTTCCAGGAACGTTCACCTTTGAGCAGAGGGCAAGCTTGGGCTCTGCAGACAAAGTGCTGAACTTTGCAGAAAGGGACAGGCAGGGTAAGAAAACATTCTCTGGAGGATGAGATCTTTCGAGGAGGCTGCAGAACAAGCAGAGGTGGGGATGGGAGGACGGTCTGGGAGACATGGGCAAGGTGAGCAGAAAGGGAAGGCAGAGCATATGTGTAATGGGGGTAGAAGGGAGTGGTCTCTGGACTCTGGGTTCCCCATGGATAATTCTGGAACCTACCTATCCAACCTGCCTCCAGGTCCCTTGGCCGGTCTTGATGGAACAGTTAGAGCAAATGGAACAAAGGCCACACCATGCTGCTTCCCCACCCAGAATACCTGTCTGGAAAACTGCTTTCATCCTTCAAGGCTCAGTTCAGTAACTACCTCCTCTAGGAAGCCTTCCCTGACTGCCATCTGTCTCCCTGGCTATTTCCTCTCTTCCTTCAAGATTCCATTCAAGAGTCAAGCATTATTGGGCTCACATACTCCATCATCTGGACTCCCTTGGCAGCCATTCCTCCTCTCATCCCCAAACAGAGCAATTCCGTATGTGCCTGCCTCCTCATCAGCCCAAGAGCGGCAGGAGGTCAGGGCTGCTCCTCAGTTGCTCTCAGGGCTCAGCACAGATCTTTACCCAAGACAGCAGTGCCCAGAGCATTTGTGGTTCAATGGATGCGAGTTCTGCTGGGATAGAAATGGTGGGGGTGACACAGGAAAGGGTTTTCCTCTAAAATAAAATAGACTCTGCCTCCTGGGTCCCTTACTAATGTCCCAGAGACAGTCATGACCTAGGAGAGGCCCGTCCTGGGGACGTCCTGAGAAGGCGACAGAGCGAGCAGAAGGCTGGAGCTCTCTGCCTGGCCCACTTGGTCTCCCTACTCATTCATCCACTCATTCATTCAGCATTTATTCATAGCCAACCACAGGCCAGACATTTCCACATCCATTATTTCACTTAATCCTCTTCACTCACCAAGGTAGACTCTACCTGGTAGAAGAAAACAGAGTTCAAAGAGGCAAAGGGCTTGGCCAAGGTCATGGAGCTCGTAAGTAGCAGAGCCAGGATTTGAACCTGTCACCGAATTTGAATTTGCCATCGAAGCTCGCTTCTCCTCTGTCCAGTTCCAGACACACCCACAAGGAGAAAGGGTACAGCAGAAGGGGCACTGCCCATGAGAACACCTCCCCTCCCCAGGCCCACACAGCCACATCAGCATGAAGCAAGGTCTTGGATATGCTCATCCACACCTGGCTTTACTATTGGATTGGGGAGCTGGGCCTCGGGATGAAACTCCCAACACCTCAGAGCTCAGGAGCTCCTGGGAGGAGTCGTGGGGCCTACGGTGGTCATGAGTTCCTACGAGGAACTCAGACACAGAGGAAAAGATGCCAGCGCAGGCCACCCCTGAGCCTGACCCTCACCTCTGCTCCCGACGACCTCTGTGACCCTGCTAGCCCCTGCAGAGATTTAAAAATACCTGCGGCTGGGGCTAACCCTGAGCCACGCAGACTCAAGGCTGAGGCAAGGCAGATAGATGATCAGTATTTAGAGAGTAAGGGACTCTCCATCCCAAGCACTCAGTGATTTACAATTTGATCCTCTCTCCTTCCTTCTTGCCAAACTAGAGTCCTGTTGCTTCTACTTGATGTGAAGACTGAATCCTGATGACATCACTTGGCCCCTGGATCCAGTCTTGTGTGAAACTAGAATGACCCCTGGACATTTTCAGTTACATAGGCAAAAACATTCCTTTTTTTGCTTAAGGCATTTTGAGTTGGGTTTCAGTTGCTTACAACCAAAGCAGTCTTCACAAAGATGTGGTGGGGGGCAGGGAAACCCCCCTGCTCTGAAAGGGTCTGGGGCCCTCTGCTGCCCCGGGGGACTCACCAGTGAGCACACAAGAGGGAGCAGGTGAGGGAAAAACCCATCTGAGTTGAGTCTCCAGAGATGGGGAAAAAATGCATAGGACACAGTGCTCCACGCTCAACAACTATTTATGGAATGAAAGGGAGCAATGCCTCCTGGGCCAGATGGCTGTGTGGGGGACTCTGCTGGACAGGTGGAGGGGTGTAGGGTGAAGAGTAGACCCCGATTCCAAGGAGGTTGGCGTTCAGCTTGGGGGCAAGGCCCAGGCTGATCATTTACCTTATTGTACCTTGTTGGGGGTGGGGAATGACCCCAGTTTCGTTTAAGCCGTGTTTTTGATTTCCTGATCCCCCCACTCTTACCCCTCTTCCTCTGTGCCATACCCCAGTGGCTGGGGAGAGTGTGACAGGCCAGGAACCTGAGCCAGAGTATTGTTGCTTGTTAATAATAAGGGGACCACTCGCCTCTGTTAATTGAGCACCTACTTTTGCAGGAGCCCCTCCCCGAGGGGAGGCTGCCTGAGCAGGCAGGGGCACAGAGCACAGCTTTGGCACATGGTTGGTCCAATGCGGCGGGCGCGGGGGTGGGGTAGCTCTAGCCAAGGGCCTGGAGCACCTGAAAAGGCTCTGTTGAAGGAGTGACATAATGACCTGGCTTCAAAGCGGAAGGGAACTAACATTTAAGTCCCTCTACGTGCCAACATGATCATTCCCATTTTACAGGTGAGGACACTGAGGCACAGCGAGGTCTGGGCACTGATGTGTATAATTCTGGTTGTAGGTTAAGGTCAATCCTCAGAAAGCAGGAACCATATTTCTATTTCTTTGGTGCCCTTGCAGCCCTTTGGGCAGGTACACAGAGCACAGATAGAAGGATCCAGAATCAGCCCTCAATGAGTTCCCACTGATGTAGGCCCAAAGACGGCCAGTGATGACCTACGTGAGCAGACCAGCAACAGAGGGCTGTGTGAGGGGCCCGGGCCTTCCAGGTGGGGATACCCACTGAGGGCTCAGGGAGGCTGCTGAAGGATGAGCCAGGACTCAGGGCCAATGGGCGAAGGAAGGGCAGTCCTGGCAGAGGGTACAGCAGATACAAAGCCTCCAGGGAACCGAGGTTGGCAGTGCCATGTGTCTGTGGCATAAAGAAGGTGAGGGCAGGGTCATGAGGCCAGGGAGCCTCCCTCAAGTAGTGTGGCCTTTCCCCGGGTAGGTGCTAAGGACCCAGGGACTGGTTCTCAGCCGGGCTGGGGGTGGAGGGCAAGGGAGACCTGATCACTTTTGCCATTTAGAAAGCTGAGGGTGGGCAGTGGGGCCAGGCCTGGAGTGGAGCCTCAGGCTGGGAACTCACTCATGCCCTGAGCAGCTGGGGCAACGGTTCCTGAAGGTGCGAGGCCAGAACAGAGGCAGCACCTAGGGAAGGAGGGCAGCCCAGGGCCTAGGGCCTACTGGCCAGGGAGTCTCTCAAGAACAGAAACCCAAGGACCTAAGGCTTCCAGCTGTAGGAGCCAGAGAAAGTGAGGGGCGCTGGGCTGGGAAGAGGCCAACAAGGGGACTTGCCCTGGGCAAGTCGGGACAGGTGGATTTGGGGGTGCCCTTGGAGGCCCCCAGGCTAGCCCAGAAGACAGAAGCCTGGAAGGGGGTTGGGGGGAGCTGCACCAAGGGGGCGGGCCTCCCTGGGCTGTGCCTCACCTCGCCTTGCCGCCAGCTGAACCGTCCCCAATATTAATGACGGGAGAGAGGGCGAGGGGGCAGAAATCGGAGCCGGCTCCTGTGGAAGCAGTGACTCAGCGGCCAGGCCAGTCGGCGGGCTCAGGGCGGCCGGCGGCGGGGAGCGGCCCGAGGGGACGGGGCTGCTCTTTTAACCCCAGGACAGCCCTCCTGGGGTCAAGATGCCGGGAACCGCACAGACGAGAGGGAGGGGCCGGCAGGCACTGGGCACAGCGGGCTGCCGCGTGCCCCTCCTTTAAAGAGGTGGGGGGAGGCCGAGCTTACAACTGCAAGCAGGTTGGGCCTGGGAGGCAGCCCAGCCGGGCAGGAGAACAAAGTGCCTGACGCGGGGCGGCCGCGCCGCCACAGGAAACGCACGGCCAGGCCAGGGGACCCGCGCCCGCCCGCCTGCCCGCCGCCCCTGCCCCAGACCCCTCGCCGGCTGCGGAAAGTGAATCACTAATTAAAACCACTCGTCATCCCACTATGTGATTACTATTATTTTGCTCTTTGAGAAGCTGCAGTTGGTGTGGGCAGCATGACTGGAATCTTTGCCTTCCAAACTGGGCTTTGCCTCCGGCCCAGCTCTAGTGTGGGACCTGGGACAAGTGCCCTGGTGTGGCCACACCTCGGCGTCCACATCTGTGAAATGGGGATGGTAGTGGTACCCACCTCCTGGGATTATTTGGGGGCATTTTTGCTCAGTGGCTGGCAGAAAGTAGGTGCTCAATTAACGGAGGCGAGTGGTCCCCTTTTATTAACTAGCAACAATACTCTGGCTCAGGTCCCTGGCCTGTCACACTCTCCCCAGCCACTGGGGTATGGCACAGGGGAAGAGGGATAAGAGTGGGGGATCAGGAAATCAAAAACATGGCTTAAATGAAACTGGGGTCATTCCCCACCCCCAACAAGGTATAATAAGGTAAATGATCAGCCTGGGCCTTGCCCCCAAGACGAATGCCAACCTCCTTGGAATCGGGGTCTACTCTTCACTCCACACCCCCTCCACCTGTCCAGCAGAGACCCCCACTATCCAAGTTGGATATGGGGGTGAGGAGGGGCCCTGCAGAGAGAAGGGGACACAGGCATGATCCAACATAGAGCTACTGCCAGTAACACCCTTCGCTGGAACACCCAGAGGAAGCAAGTGCGTGAATTTCACCAACAGGCACACCCAGGAAAAAGGGGGGACACTGAGAAGCAGCATCAGTGGGGGCTCAGAGCCCCTGGCACGTGGGTCCAACCCACCGCCCCCCCACCCCTGCCCTAATTTGTTACATGCAGCTCTCTTGCCCATTCCAAAGTAATAAAATCTTCCTGAAATACTAGAACCATGAGGCCAAGCGCTGACGAGCCCGCCAGGTTCTGGAGGCACTGCCGCTCACACTGAAAACGCCTGGCGATTGTTAAAACAGTGCTGCAGCCCAGCCCTCGGCCTGCTGCTTCCCTGTTCCCAGACATGAGGCACACGCAGGCCAGGAGCCCCAAAGCCCCCAGAGGGGTCTCCCACTACTGAGCCAGCCAGAGCTTCACATCCACCGAGAGAGATCAGGGCCCTGTATAATCCCCAAAGCCACTGTCTTGGATACCTCAGCCTGGCAGGCTGCAGGGAGCGGGAAAAGGGACAGAGGAGAAGGGGGCAAAAGGAAGAGATTACAGTGGGATTCACACACACACCCTCACTGGGCCTGTTTTCCATCTGGGGCTGACAAGGCCCTGGGCACACTGTGCCAGCTCCCCAGCGCTGCCAGAAGGGACCCGCCCAAGTTCCCCGGAATTCCAGAACATCACTCACCTTCCCCACGAGCTTGCCTTTCCGGTTCATACACAGGTAGAATTCTGTCTCCTTCCCCTTGATCCGGACTTGACTACCGAAGGTGTCTGTCTCCACTAGGAGCTGGGCTTCGAAAGGCAGAAAGAGGACAAGACATTCTTTTTTTTACCAGGGCAATGGCTTGATCTAAAGACTCGGCGACATGATCTCTGTCACTGTCCCTGGACTCCCACTGCCCCAAAATCAGGCATGGGGGAGGCCTCTGCAGGTCCCATTAGATTACTCTGCCCCCCCAGGCAAGGAGAGGAAAGCTGTTGCCACCTGTTTCCCACCCCCAGCCTCTCTGGACTCCACTTGGGACCCAGATGGCTCCGGGGAGCATTCTGCCCCTTGTGGCTAAACACCAGTGTGGCCTTCTCCTGCCCTCATCACCCACCTTCCCCAGCCCCTACTCCTTTCCCCAAAGCAGGACAGACAGCCATGTAGGTAACCTCAGAGAACTAACGGTCTCTGGAATAAGGGACAGAGACATATGTAGGTGAGGTCACATGGACACATACATGCTCATGCACGCAAGCACACACGTGTACACATGCACACATACAGCCTGCCTTGGGGGGCATCTAGGGTCAGAGGCCCTTCCTCCAGGGCCAACGTCTGCAGCCTCTGCTTGTGCCCCAACCTCCAAAGGTGTGGACCTTTGCCACGGGAAGTGGGGAAGGCCCTGGGAGGAGAGGTTCAGGCCCCTGGGGAAGGGAGGCCATCATCAGGATATTTCACTTTCCTCAATCAAGGTCACCAAGGCTGAAAGGTCACTAACTCCCAAGAGCCCAGAAGTCCCATCAGGACCCAATACCCCCTGGTCCTGGATAGGAAACCTCACACTAAACCATCCGTCGTCCCTCAGGATGGGGGTGTCCACAGCTGATCTTCTAAAGCCCTGACATCAAATGAGCAAAGGTGACTGTCCCTTGACTAGGCATGCTGTGTCCAGACCCCTCCCTGTCCCTCTGCCAGTCCACATTTCCTCCCCAGTAGGGTACTGTGTGACTTCAGTAGGCCATGTGCACTCTGAGCCCACGCTCTCCTCTCTGGTCTCGAATCCCCACGCCCGGCCAACCCCTCCTCCCTCCCCTGCCTTCTTTGCCTATAGTCCCCTCCCCCATTCCTCCCTCCCACCCCCGACCCTTTGCTTCCTTCCCAGCACCTGCCCCTCCCTCACCCACAAAATTTTAATTTCAGTGACAAGGGACTTGCTTCTCCATAACAAAAATCATAGCCCTAAATACAGTATCCTTGGAGCCACAAAGAGCGGACCTCAGTGCCCCTAAAATACACTAGGTATGATTTTAATAAAAAAATTTTAAAATATATACCCTGGTGCCCTGCTGTGAAAATTAAAACCATCTGGAATGCAGGATTTCCAATAATTAATCTAGCCCTCCTTTGACACCACTACTAATTAAAATATGATACCCCACCTTTCCAAGGAAAAAAAGAAGAATTTACATAAAATTTAAAGATCTAACAAGAATTTCGTAATTCTAGAAACAAGGGGGAGGGAACATTCTTCTCTCCACCTTCCCCCATCCCTAGTAAACACTGAGTCAAGAATATTAACCAACCTTGAAATAGGGGGTTACAAGCTCCATCCTCCCTGCTCCCCTTAATTCAAACGACTTATAACTCTCCCTGGAAGCTCAGTCCCTGGGAGCCCAGGGCCAAACATCCCAGCAGCTCTGGGGCTTGCTCTCTGCCTCCCGTCACAGCTCAGGCCCCACTGGAATGGAACTGTGGGGGTCAGGAGGGTCTCCAACACCAGGAGCTTCTGAAGAAGGAAGCGTGTGAGGGAAAGTAAGAGCTTTGGAGTACACAGATCTGGCTTGAATCCCTGGCCCCACTTCCTAACCGTATGACCTTGGGCCTCAGTTTCCTCACTTATAAAATGGGGGTAATCATCCATAATCTAATCGTTATTGTTTTAAAAATCAGATGTGTGTAAAAGGGCGGAGGTGAAGCAAAACTTACCTCGCCGAGGGGTGCCCTCTGACCTGAACTTTCTCAGCACCCCCAGCTGCAGGCACCACACACCTCAGAAAAGACCTTGGCCTGGGACTTACGAGGTCTGATTGCATTTCTGACATTGCCGCCCTGGGTTGTGTGACCTCCACACCCCACAGGGAGCCTCAGTTTCCTTACCTATGCAAGGGACAGGGCTGGGGGATATGTGACCCTTTTCTGATTCTCTCTGAGATTGGGGGCGGAGGCTAGGACAGGGTTAGGAATGGAAGGTTGTGGGAAGGAGGTGAAGCCACAGGGCTGGGGCCCAAGCAATCGCAAGTGACTCCAAGGGGACACTGCTCTGTCTGCCCCTCCCCGGCACATGCCCGAGCCTCTGTCCTCAGAACAGCTCTTACTATGCACCCGATCTGGCTCCCACGTGAGCCCACTGAAGTCACACATCCCCACAACCTTGGGTGTCTTTGTCCCCATTTTACAGTGTAGGAAAATGAGGTTCAGAGAAGCAACATGGCTGGAGGGGCTGACATCAGGTCTGCCTGCCTCTTTCTGCTGGGGCCTGAGCTCCAGGGGAGGACCCCCAGCTCGGGGAAGACATGTCTCAAAGCACAACCCTCCACGACTCATCAGCCACAGCCCACCACAGGAAGCCCTGGCCTTTGCCTGAGCCACCCAAAGGGCCTGGGGCTGAGGCTGGACTGCACCTCCACCCCCACAAGCCTGGCCGCCCCCACTCCAGCGTGGGAAGGGTCTGCTCTGGCTGCTGTGCCAGGGGAGCCAGAAGTCTGTTCTCCCCCGACCGCAGCAAGCCATGGAGTGACCTAGACTCCACTCAGTGCATGACATAATGAGGAGGGAGCCGGGCCAGAATTATGTAAAGTCTTTGGGGAGTAATAGCAGCAGCAATTCTCAGAATGAGAGAGAAAGAGAGACAGACAGAGAGACAGACAGAGAGACACAGAGACAGAGAGACCCCACCCCAGACTCCCCTTGCAGCCTGCCTGGTCTTCAGCAGGATGCTACTGCCACGCCCATAAACTATGACCCAAGCCCCCAAGATGTAGCTCAGAGCTGGACACCTCACCTCTGCTCAGCTCAATTCCCCGGACCAGGCAGGAGGAGGTGATGCCATTATCACACTCCACTCCTCCTCAGACTTCCACCCCAACCAGGTGTCCCCCTCCAGTCTTCACAATTCAGCAGCCCCCTACCTCTGTCATTCTACCTCACCAGTCTCCTCTCTACACATCAGCCAGAGAGATCCTTTAAAAATATAAAATTAATTACCTCGCTTCCCTGCTAAAAGCCTTCTAGGGATCTCTAACCCACTAAAAATCCAGATTCTTTATAGGAGCCCAAAAGAGGCACGTGATCTGCTGCCTGCTGACAGTCCCCACCTCCCACCCTCACCCACAGCTTTCCAGCCAACCTGTCTCCTTGCTGTTCCTCTTACACACCAAGTACACTAGTGCCTCAGGGCCTTTGCACTTGCTATTCCCTCTCCCTACAGAGTGCTTTGCCCAGAGCTTCCCCTAGTAGCTTCTCATCTCCTGGGTTGCCATTCAAATGTCACCTCCTCAGAGAAGCCCTCCTGGCCACGCCATCCAATGCCATACCAGCCTCCCCCATCTAGCACCACCCATCCATCCCCTGCTCCATGGTCCTCAGAGCTCTTCTCCAAATTGGCTTCTTTGCTGCCTATTGTATTGCCTGTCTCTATTCACCAGAAGGTAAGCTCCATGAGGCAGGGCCTGACCTAGCTTATTCACCACTGTGATTTCCAGCAGTAGCCCACACCTGACTCACAGTAAATGACCAATCAGTAAATTTTTCCAGCACAAATGGCCTCTTGAGGGAGGTGTGAGTAATACTACTTAGGAGTTAAAGGAAACAAGAGTCAGGAAGATGAAGGGGTTTGCCCAAAGGCACACAGCTGATCAAAGCAGGGCAGAAGTTCAAACCCAGTCTGATTCTACAATCAATGCCCTTAGCCACTCTGCTCTTCCTTGGTCACTCCTAGAACTCTGAGCTCCCAACCACCGAACCCCAGCCTCAGTCGCATATTCTGACTTGTAACAAAGGGAAAAATCCTGTTCCTCTCTGGGCCAGGACTCGATGACCTCCAAGGCCTATTTCAGCTCCTCTCCTCTAGGAAGTATCAATAACTTACGTTTATTTAGAGCACATGATGAGCTGGGCACTGTTCTAACTACCTTATATGCATTATCTCCCTTAATCCTTACCACAATCCCACGAGGCTAGAACCATTATCATCCCCATTTTACAGGTGAGAAAACTGAGGCCCAAAGTCACACAGTGATACAGAGTTAAGACTCAAACAGGCTAACCGAGAAGTCTTGGTCCTAGCCTGTCTACCCCACTTCTCACTTATCCCCTACACCAAGCCCTTTTCTGGGGGAATGAATGAGTGAACACCAAAGGCAGGCAGGGAAGGTCTTCGCTTTGACATTACTTTCTTGGGGCAGAGGTCTAAGGGTGAAGAAGCAGAGGCAAAGGTCGGCGCCCACCCCTCCCAGCTCGACTTCCAAATCACCTTGACAGAGGAGGGGTCCCTAGGGTCGCTCTGAGAAAGACACCTTTGAGCTGATACTGGGAGATGGGAGCACCCAAGGCTTACACCACAGCCAGACAGGCGGAAACGGCTTCAGATCTGGTCAAGGGAAGAAAAGGCTACATGAACCCTAGGAGGAGTGAGTGTAAAATGGGGGACTCCACAACCCAGCTCCTCTGAAAGGAAAGCCCACAGAGATGGTCTCACCAGGCCCAGCACACAGCAGGAGCCCAGCACCTGCCGGTGGCTGGGGTCCAGGAGCTCAAAGGACCCTTCTCTAGCATCCAGAGAGGAAAGAAGAAAAGAGAAGAAAGAGGAGAAGAAGAAGGAACTGGCAAGAAAGCCCTTTCTATAAAAAAAACACATGCTATCTTTTTGTTTCCGCCTCCCTGTTTCTCTTAAATGCATGGAGTAACAATGATAACTTAAAAAAATAACAGCTAATTCTTATTTGAGCATTTACCCTCAGCCAGGCACTGTGCTTAGAGTCTGAACGTCGAATGTCTCACTAGCTCCTCACAACAACACTATGAAGTAGGCACTATTATGCCCATTTTACAGATGAATAAACCGAGGCACTGTGCAGTTAAGTTATTTGCCAGAGTCACATAGCTGGGCCAGGATTTGAACACAGGCAGAGTAACTCCAGAGCTAGTCTGAAACAGACCAAGATTCAGACAGTGGCAGGCAGAGTTGGACAAGACATGTGGCAGGCCAGCGATGGCAGAGAACAGAGAAGTGACATTGATTGATGGATAGATTGGCTGATTTCAGTGTTATTTCCTAACGGGGCCTCCCAGGGAGAGATACAAGGCCTCACTTTGAAAACTTTGGTTTGAAGGGTAGGAAACAGCAAGGAAAGATACAGGAAGCAGCCAGACAACCAGAGGGACACGTACAAAGAGAGACACAGGGGACAGGACTCGGAAAAAGGGAGCCAAGAACACAAAACTGGAGAATGGGTTACTTCCCCCCACTCCCATCCCCACCCCCCAGCCTCAGGGCAAACCCCCCAAGACCTGTGAATGCACTGGGGGAGCTTGGAGCCAGTGAGAGGCTGGGCAGAGCACCCCCGCCCCCACCTGAGACCCGCATGGGGTGGCCAGCAGCTGGCTGGCCGTTACAATTCCAGTGCTGACAGTGCTGTTGGCCACTGTCCAGGCATCATCCTCTAGCGAGGAAATGTCCTTGCCACAAAGGCGTTAGGAGGTCATACGGATTCTGTACTCCCTTCCTCCCCTCTTAAGGTGGACCAGGTGGAGAGGAAGGGAGGGGGTGGGGTCGGGGAGAAGGAATCCTTTATGGAGCTGTTTCAGCATCACCATTCCTTCTCTCTCTCTTCTCTCTCTCTCTCTCTCTCTCTCTCTCTCTCACACACACACACACACACACACACACACACACACACACACACACACACGTTATGGCCTTTCTCCACAAGTGCCCACGGTTCCCCTTCTAAAGTCCCCGAGGAGGTTGGCAGGCCACGTGGGCTCGCCGGAAAGGAAGAGGGAAAGAATCAATAGGATTGATCGGGAGCTATATTTAATCCTAGCTGTAGCTCTAGTGTGGCCATTTCTGCTGCAGAGTCAGTGAGGTGTGGGTGGCCACTCCTCACTGGGGACAGAAGTTGTGGGACGTGAGCACAGAGGGCAGGGGGTTAGACTGAGAAATGTGCCTTCCCAGCTGGGAGAGCCCCTGGGGGAAGCTGGGTCTGCTGCACAATAAGTGGCTGGCTGGCTGGGAGGGTGGAAGGGAGGATGGTCGAGGAGGACAGAAGAGGAGGAGAGAGGAAGCCCTGGAGGACCTACAGTGCTGAGCACTTGCCCAGGCGGTGCGATGCCAACCGGCCACACTCCCGGACGTGAACCTGGGCCATCCGTGCATCCTGGTCACCCATGCATTCGGTGGCTCAAGCACATATTGAGCACCTGTTTATGGCTGGCTCTGTGATAGGGAAACAGCAACGAATAAAACACAGAGCAGCCCCTACGCTCAAGAAGTCTGCATTGTAACAGGAGAGACGGAGAGCACATAATTAAATACATGATAGGATGTCAGATAGCGCTGAGTGTTGAGGAAGAGAAACAGAGCTGTGACGCGACAGAGATGGGAACTCTCTGATAAGGGACAAATGAACCGAAGCCATGAAGCTATCTGGGCGAAGAGCATTCTCAGCTTAGGGGACAGCTGGCACAAAGGCCCTTCACCAGGAACACGCCTGGCAAGATCGGGGGACAGCGGGAAGGCCCACGGGGCTGGAGCAGAGTGAGCAAGGACAGGGCAGTAGAGTCTGAGGTTGGAGCGGCCAGCAGGAGCCAAGCCACCACTGGACTTGGATTTCATTCTAAGTGACAGAAGAGCCTTTGGGAGCAGTGATGCAGTCTCATATTTGGACTGCTTTATGGAGAATGGACTCGGCGGTCAGACTCAGAGAGTAGGGTTCTCTGCCGCCTCAGCCACACCCCCAGCCCAAAGGACCCTGCTCCGTGCCCAAACAGCCCTCCAACAGGTACCAGAATGAGGGACATGGGGACAAGAGACTCCCACTGTCATCATAACACAGAAAAAGCCCAGGCACACCCCACGTACGTGCCTGTGGGAGCCACACAAGTTGGCCCCTGATTCTGCTTTGAGTTACCCCATCATTATTTTATTCATTCATCCTTTAAGGTCAGGGCGGGGGGCTTGTACTGGACATGGGGACACGCAGAAAGGTCACTGCTTTCCAGCTTATATTCTTGGAGGGGCGTGATTGGGGGGCGGGGGGGCTCAGGAAGGCAGCCCAGCAGGGCAGACCGACTCCCCATGACCCCGAGCAGCCAGCGGACACACAGCTGAAATCACGGACTCATGCATGCTGAGCGCTAGGAAGCTGAGAGTGCTAACTCCACACCCCGTACCCCACATGCCGGCCCCATTATAGCGAGGAAACCCAGGTACCGGGAGGGAATGGGCACGGCCCACAGTCACACAGGAAGTTAGGGGCTGACTCTGAGGAAGGAACGAGGCTCTGGCCGGGGAGCTCCTTGAGGGCCGGGACCAGCTGTGTCTTACTCACTGTACCCCCAGTGCTCAGTAACTCTGTGACAAGTGAGTGAACTAAGAGGAGACCAGGCCACACCCAACGGGAGGGTCCAAAGATCCTTCCTCACCTGGCCTGAGACAGCAGCCAGAACACGGCCAGCCTGACCCTACTTGTTTGTGGTCATGGAGAAGCCTCTTCTACCTGCAGCACACATGCCAGGGCTCACGGATGGGAGAGAGATAGAGTCCCTTCTGGAAGACCCAGGAATCAGCTCCTGAGAAGGGGACAGCCCCCCTCTGTCCCCATACGACTGTGATGAGTACTAGTATTCTTGTTTTAACAGTCATCGACTCTTTGGCCTTAAGGTATTCTCTCATTTCAATTACCCCACTTCACAGAAGAGAAAATGGGACGAGGCTAACTTAAGCCTGTGGGCTCGAACTCGTAAGCGGTGGAGCCGAGACTCCAATCTCAACCAGCCCCTGAGCCTACACGCTCAACTCCTCAACGAGGCCACCTCCCTGGCCAACACAGCCCTCCAGTGGCCTGTTCGGGGGCTGTCTGGGCACTGCCAGTCCTGGGAGGTTGGCCTATTGCAAAACCTGGGGTTTTTAAACTGTCTTTCTTTTTTATAATCAAATAGAGAAGCCCTTGTTTTCAAATGAAAGCAGGCAGGAATATCTAATCATAAGGCTTATAAAAGCAGAGTTGCGCCCCGCATACCACCCCCCCAATGCCAGGGCCCTCACCCCTCCCTGAGTGCAGGCTCAGCTGGCCCCAGGCTTCTAAGACTCAAGTCCTGTCACCCACAGCACTGCTTCCTGCAGCCTGGAGGGGCTGCCCCCTCCGGTCCTGGGCCTAAGTGCATCAACCTCGGAGGCAGGTGGAGTGGGGCCTTCTCCTCCTCCTTAGCAGATGAAGAAACTGAGCCCAGGGCTACACGTGCTTGCCCCAAGCTCCATGGGCTGCTCAGTGGCCAAGCGGCAACTGGAACCTGGTGTCCTGCCTCCTAGTCCAGTGCTATTTCTTTGAGGTAGCAGCTCCTGCAGGGCAGAGGTGACCAGGACCAAGCGCTGGGAGAGACTGGACTAATGCGATAATCCCAGGTGGCCAGGGTGGCCACGCCCCCTTCTTCCCCACCCCGCCAGGTGTCCCACTACCTAAGCCCCAGCCCCCTGGCCAGCATACCTCTCCCTCCACAGCCCAGTCTGAAGCTAAGAAAAGCCCTCGCTCCTGGAGCAGTCCACGCTCAGGGCCCTCAGAGGGCTCCAGGACAGCTTTAGGGGGTCACTAGGAGACCCTCTTGCAGAACAGCCTGGTGGGGAAGGCCTGCTGCCTGACATCTGAGCACATTTCACCAGGCTGCTCACCGCCATAAAGCAGGTCGAGAGCCTCTGGGCAGGGCACCCAGACAAAGGGGGGCCTGCACCCTGTGCCCGTCCACATAGCCTAGCGCCTCAGGAAGCCGTGGAATATGAGATTCTCAGTGTTTTACAGACTCGAACCTGAGATTCCAAGTGTTTGTGGGGATTCCAGATTCCAGGTGTTTGTTTATACTTGGTGTTTGCTCAAATGCCCAGACTGCACTCTGTATGTGAATAAGAGTCTCAGATGGCATCACTCTACCAGCTGGACTGAGCCCTGAGAAGGAGGGAGCAGGTCCTTGGACCCTCCTGAGCCCCCTGACCAGGGACTTCCAGCCGCCCCTCCCCCACGGGCCCCTGATGCAGCCCCGTCCTCCTCACCCGGCTTGGCCACATAAATCACCCTCCCAATAATATTTGTATTGATTATCTAGATTGGAAGCCTCAGTTGGCTCCATTGTCTCACTTGCTCTCCCAGGGCTCACAGATGGGGTCCTGTCCCCTCATCTGGGTTTCTAATGTGACATTTAAATGGAGCACCTCGGCACCAGCGAAGCCGCATGCCGCCCTGGGTGTTGGGGGGTTGGAGGAGTGATAAACATATTCCTTGAGAGAGAATTATTAAATCTAGGGTCTGTGGAGCTGGAGGAGAAGCCACGATGGGCTAGTCCCTGGACAGACCCTCAGGACTACCTGGACCCTCACCAGAAAGGCAGGGCTCAGGCCCCACCCGGCCCCACCTAATCAACATCAGCATTTTAACAAGAGCCCTCGGTGAGTCCCATGCACGTTCATGTTTAAGAAGCACTGCTCTCGTCTAACCCGGTATTGTCCAGAAGGGAAACTGAGGCCCAGAGAAGGCAAGGCTTGCCTGAGGACACACAGCAGGTGAGATCCCCTGAGTCTCTCTCTAGTTCAGGCAGAGGAAACGAGAGAACAAGTGGCTTCTAGAGAGTGGAGCCCGCCCTTTGCCCGGGCTCCTCTTCCTCCTGAGACCCTGCCTCCTGTCTCAGGGTGTGGACAGATGGTTCAGACCAGAGTCTGACCCCCCTGTACTCTCTCAGCCTGGAGGGGCTAGCAAGGGGGACTCCCCAGGAGGGCACCTCCCTCCCACCCGGGCCAGCCAGCTGCCCCTTCCCTGGCAGCAACTGGACAGCAGATCCCAGGGAAAAGCACCACCTGGGTCTGCCCAGCACAGCCAGACGTCCAAGGGGGGGGCACACAGAAGGACAGAGGCCCCAAAGAGGCTGCCAGCAGAGGGCCTGGGAGAGTGGGGATGACGGGCAGAGAGCTGTGAGCCAGGGAAGGAGGCAGAAAGAAGGACAGAGATAGTGGGGAGCCGGGAGACAGAGAGAGGGACAGAAACAAAGAGGGGGAAGGATGAGAGCCAGGAAGGAAGGAGGACAGAGAGAAGAAGAGGCCTCAATGAAAGGAGAAACAGCCAGACTGAGAGCGGAGGGGAAAGATGGAAGAAGGGAAGGGGAGGCAGTAAAGAGTGATGGGGCAGGAGAAGGGAGGGGAGGCAGCTGGCCTGGAGAAGCAAGCGGGAGCTGGGGTGGCCCAGCCCTGCCTGGCCGGCCTGGCCCAGCCCCCAGTGACAGTGCAGCTGCCACACTTGGGCCCTACCATGAGGTCAGTCCTGCCCTGGGGCTGAGGGAAAATAAATGGTGTCCAAGATAAAAGGGCCAAGAAATTATTTGTCTTGTTGTCACATCTTGACTGCAGTGAGCAGGGGCCAGCGGGCAGGCGGGGCATCATCCCAGAAAAACCTGGGCTAGAAGCTCACAGCACACAGGCGGGACCCAGCCCCAGCCCCGAGCCTGGGCCACCCACAGCCCCAGCTGCCTCCAGCCACCGCCCTCCTCTGCCCTGGCTCAAGGCTCCTCAGCCACCTCCCAGAACCTGGCCTGAGAAGGCAGGAATGGTGGGGGCGTGATCAGTGTGTGCTCAGCATCTCTCCCCAAATCCCCTCCAAGCCCTGGGAAGGCAGAGTCCTGTCTATTTCGCTCACTACTAAGGGTCTTTGTGGGCTGGGGGCTTAGGGAGAGAGGCAGGTGATAGTTCCCAAACATCCCAGAGGAGGAGGGCAATTCCAGGGTCAAGGGCAGGTCAAGGGGACCGTGGCCCAAGATGCTGTCCCCATGCCTCACAGGTGCACAAGCTGAAGCTCCCAGTGTACACACACACACACACACACACGCACATACACATGCACACACACGTGAACACACAATCGCACATGCTCACAGGTAAACACACTCACACACCATGCCGATTCTCTCCACCACCACCAACATCCAGAAAGCGCTACCCAGAGGCTCCCACCCCTCTGAGCATCTGAACCTGGGTCTGGTGAAGCTGTGCCATGGGGAACAGGCACCTGCTTTAGGTTGTCCCCAAGCAAGCCACTGATAGCCATAACAACCGCCATTTATGGGGCATCGTTTATCAGGAAAAGCACTTTTGATTCATATCTTCAGTCAGTACTCCCAACAAGGCTCTCAGGGATGCACCACGGCATCCCCCTTTCACAGATGAGGAAACTGAGGCCCAGGAGGATGTGTACGCTGGGGGAGGAAGGGATTGGCACCTACCATACTTGTCCCCGTCCTCGCCACGGGCACTGATCCTGCGGCCCAAGACCTGGATGTGCTTCCCACTTGTCCGGCTGTAGAGCTGGTACAGCCGCAGCTGCTTACGGCTCACATCGTCCCGAGCCCGCGTCTGGTTCTCCACATGGATGCGGAAGTCCATGTTCTCCTCGGCCACCAGCACCTGGTCAGAGAAAGGGGTGACAGTGAGCCCCCCTGAAAGTCCTGGTGCCCCTGAGGACCAGAGCCACATTCTCAACAGAGACCCAGGGCTTCCTGCCAGCTCTGGGCCAGGCCTCAGCACACACTCATAGTTGTCCCATTAACACCCCCATTTCACAGATGAGACAACTGAGGCTCAGAGAGGTGAGGCAAGTTGCCCGAGGTGGCCCAGCCAGGAAGTGACAAAGATAAGAATCAGGCCTCAGTGTATTTGACAACAAAGCCTGCTATCTTTCCACCAGAGCCCCAAGTTAGAGTGAAAAGTGTGTGACCCTGAGCACTTGGTTTGTTCTGCCTCAGATTCCTTCCCAGTAAAACCATAGAGCAGAGCCCCTGCTCTGACTACATCCCAGGGTGGCCATGAGGATAAAGTGAGCAAATGGGGAGACAAGTCCCCAAATTCATACGGAGATGGGAGTGGAATGGGGGCTGGGGCGTATAATTGCTGTTTTGAGTCCTTGGCAGGGAGGAAGAAGGCTGGCAAGTCTCACCCTGGAAACGAATGGGCCAGAGTCTACTGTCACTTCTCCCCTAGGAGCTGATTTTTTTTGTGGGGGGGAGGGTCCCCTCTCCATGCCCCGAGGGTCCTCATGCTGGCCCACACCACCAAGCATTTGTCCACATCTCTGGCTCCTATAGGAGAAGCCTTCATTTTGCATCTTCCATCGAAATGTCCTGTATCCCTCAAGCTTTAGTTCATTCATGTCTGACCACACCGTCCGGGAAGCTGCCTCTGGCTACCCAACATGTATCTCTCCCTCTCCCTTCTCCGAACACGGCCTCACACCCGGGCAACTTGCACCCACCTCTTCACTGGCCTCCCGCTTCCACTTTTGCCCCCTGGTTGTCTACCCTCCACCAAACCCAATCACCTCATGTGATCCTCCCCTCTACACTCTCTAGGGCTTGCCATTGTCACATTTAGATAAAGGTCCTCACCGCAGCCTCAAGACCCAGCAGAACGAACCCCCAAATGCTTTTCCACCTTCATCCCCTACCACTCCGTCCCACCAGTTACACTGGCTGCCTTATGATGTCTCTGAGCATTTCAAACAGAGAATGCACACCTGCCTCAGGGCCTTTGCACGTGCTCTTTCCTCTGCTTCCATGCTCTTTCCCAGATTTTTACATTCTCTGTTTTATTTGGGTCTCTGCTCAAGTGTCCCATCCTGAGACAGGCCTTCCATGACTACTTTGCTGACCCCACCTCTGTCACTTTCCATCTCTCGACCACGCTTTGTTTTTCTTTATAACATTTATCAACCTGACATAACATTTATTTATCTGGTTTTTGTCTGTCTCCTTCTGACTAGACTGCAGCACCATGAAAGCTGGAGCTGTCTCTCTGTCACTTGCTGCTACATCCCCTGCATGTAGCACAGTAGAAACACAAACATTTATTGAATGAATGAATGACTGAACAAACATTGAAAAGATCCTGTCATTCCATTTCGCATTAAATTAGGTTTTTCTATGCCCTGTTAACTGTATGCCTGTCCCATCCCATCTTAACCATAAAGCTGAACAATTCTTGAAGCCCAGACAGTGTCCCGAGTTTGATCCACGCACCCACAAGGTCAGACACGATACTAGACACACAGAACCCCAGCCCCACAAAAGCGCGGCCCCACTCAGCTCATTGCAGAGCTCTTGGGACCGGGGCTACCCAAGCATTTGTCTCACCCCTCAGCTGTGACCTCCCAAGAGCAGGGACAGTATTTCCCTCAGGGCTACCCCCACACCCAGCCCAGGGTCTCTGTCCCCCAGCTGACCTGCACCTTGTCCTCCCACCCCAGCCTGAACCCCACAGGCACTTCAGCTGTGCCTTACTATTTAACTTTCACCACCATCCTCAGGGTAGAAGCATTAACCCAGGTTACAGATGAGGAAACTGAGGCTCCAAAGCTGAACTGACAAGTTCACAGAACAGGCAATGGCAGCCCAGGCCTTGTAGCCCAAAGCCTGGCTTTTAGCCCTACCACCACCACCACCACCACCCACGCTGGGCCGCACCTGCCCCATCAGTGCCATCAGGAGCGGGACCCAAGTTCAAAACCCAGGTCATCCCTAGGTAAGGGACCCTAGACAAGTTACTAACTTCTCTGGGCCTCAGTTTCCTCACCTATAAAATGAGAGTGATGATAATGGCACCCACCTCATGGGTTGCTGTGATTAAATATATAAAGTCGTAGAACAGCACTGGCATAGAGTAAGTGTTCAGTAGGGGTAACTGCCGAGAGAATATAAGGCAGCCCTTGAAGAGGCTCTTGGGGAAGCCCTGCAAACAGAAGCCTCTCTGGGGACATGAGCGGATCACACTCTCTGTCCCTACAGACAGGGCACTTCTGCAGTGCAAGTAACAGTTTGGGAAGATGATACTGCTTTGGATCTTCCCAACAGCCCAGAAACATGGGAATGCTTCTCACTCCCATTTAACAGACATAGAAACTGAGGCTCAGAAAAGTGAAGTCGTTTGCTTTGAGCCACACAGCCGGGTGAGGTGGGGCCTGGCCACTGGCCCACTGAGCATACACACCCTTCACTCCTACGACTCTCGTGGCCAGCCCCCCCCTCATCCCCATCCCCATTCACAGATAGGATCTGAAACCTGGGACCCCCCTCATTTCACATCCTGATGCTCAGGGTGGGAAGAACGCTGGTGCTCTCTGAGGTCCCCCCCTGGTGGGCATGTGGCCCTCGACCTTCCTGGAATGACTTCCTGAGGTGGCCTGGCCCTGTCCCCTCCCCCAGGGGCAGGCCTCCAGCCTCCCTCCCTGTCCTCCAACTCTTCTCCTGCTCACAGGAGCCCTTATCGACCAGAGGTCAAACCAATCTCCTTACCCTGGGTCCCCGAGGGGAGCTGCCCTGCCCCCCGAAGCCAGCCTCCCATTAATGATTTTCTCCCTGGTGCAATGGACAGAGGCAGTGCAGTGACCCAGGGTCAGCAGGGCTATCCGGTGGCCCTTTCCCAGGATGTAGGGGGAACAATCCATCTTGCCCAGCTTCCACCATTTAAGCCACACTCTGTGGCCACATCAATCCCAAGGGAGGTAGACGGATTGGCCTCTGACACGGAAGTAGAGTCCACGCTCCTGAAGAGATGGGAGGCCCTGGGCTTCCTGGGCAAGACCTCTGGGGGCTGTAGGCCTTTGCCCAGGCCAGACCCTCTGCCCAGGGCACCAGGACCCTTCTGCCCACCTGACACTGGCCCTCAGGCGCCTCCTCTGGAAGTCCTTCCTGGCCCACCCTGCCCCAGGCTCAGTTAGGGCCACGGGACACTAACAATAATGGCTTATTGTCCCAGAGTCCAGCTTGTAGGCTCATCCCTGGCTCTCCAGCTCTGCCCCTAGGAGGCAGCCGGCAAATGTTTGCTAAATGACTATGGCTAGGACAAGGGAAAGCTGGCAACCAAAATCAGCCCCACCGCTTACTCACCAGAGTGCCCAAGAGAGGAGGGCAAGTGGTGTTTTGAAAGCTATCAATTGCTAAGCTTTCCTCTCCTAAGAAGCCCCTGGACATGGTATCCCATCTGATTCCTTCAACCACCCGTGGAGGTGGGCAGCCGAGAGAGCCCATTGCGCAGATAGGACCTCAAAGGCACCTCTCCATGCCGGGAGCTCCAGGGTCTACCTGCAGAGCTCAGGCAAAGCGGCCGACTCAGGAACACTCTCCCTCCTCCTTTCCTGCGAGCTGGGTAGCAGGTCACTTGGCCTCACTGGCTAAGGGGGGCCTGTCTTCCAGGCCTTCCTAGAACAGTCAGTGCTGCTCTCTGCTGGGGGAACAGCCCTCCAGGTGCATCCTCACCAGGGAATTGAAAGCTACCATGTGAGAAAAATCAAATCGCTGCAGCTCTCATGAGGTGAGCAGCGTTGGCACACCCAGGACGTCTCCTTAGGCAGAGAAGACGCCCTCTGTCTCTCTGCTATCTCCCCACCCCATACGCACAGATTCTCTTTTGGATCCAAGTAGGTTTTGTCACAGCAGCGTGGTCTATTGTGGGGTCCCCCGGCAGCCTGACTAGAACCCCAATTACCCCCACCCAGCCTCTTCCCTGCCCTAAGGCTCTGGTGGAGATATTTACTCCCTGAGCCAGGAACTGCTCACGGGCAACAAGGCCCCCACATATTCAACTCTTCTCCCAGCTCCACCTGCGTGGCCAGGCAGGGACATGGTGCTGAGTGGGACAGAGACACCACCTTCTGCCAGCAGTCAGCGTGGCTCGCTAACGCACGCGAGACAACAGCCACCACTGCTCCCTCTGGCTGAAGATTTCAGCTTCACCCACCCTCTCATGGCTCTGAAGACATGTCCGGGGGCTTCCTGTTTCTGCCTGGGCCACACTCCCACCTCCCACAGACATCTGCCACATCGCACGTCACCTAGGTACACATGCTACACAAACACACAACCACTCACTAGCACTGACTGACCTCAGGTGCTTCCACGCCAAATCACCAACGTCTTTGATGTCTGTAACCCTCATTTTCTCATTGGCAGAATGGGGATTATTTATAATACTTATCTCAGAAAAAGATTATACTAGTAAAAACAGCGTGACTTTTTTTCCTTTCGTTTGGGTTTTCTAAACAGCCACTACTTACTGAGCATGTCCTCTGTGCTAAGCACTACTTTAGGCAAATGACCCTAAGTGATCCCCAGAGTGGTCCTATGACTTAGTGTGGTTATTGTCCCCATTTCACAGATAAGGTAACTGAGGCTCAGAGAGGTTACATCACTGGCCCAAAGTCAGAACTCGTGAGAAAAGGGAATCAAGATTCAAATCCAACTCGCTCCTCCTCATTCTAGAAGCCAAGCTCTCCGCCACTCCCATGCTCCTTCTCTCCTTCACCCACCTCCTTTCCCCTGTTCAGTTGGTCCTAGTCACAAACTATGGCTGGGGCAGGGACTGGGGCAGGGGCATTAAAATGAAAAGGCTGAAAGCCTTCAGCTCTCTCCCCCTCCCAGGAGAAGAGGATGGGGTCACACTGCCCCCTCCTGCCTAGGTCCCCATCCTTGAGGCCTGCCCCTGTCTCCAGGCAGCCTGCCCAGAAAGGGAGGGTCTCCCTGGTCCCAGGAGGGGCAACCCACAGACTTCCGGCCACATTCCATCACCACCTCCAGCGACAGCAGCATCCGGCCAGCCATGTGAGGCTTTTCAGAGCTTCTCCAAACTCTGGGTTAGAACCTGAGACCTGCACCCCATGCTCCAGGAGTGGTCTCTGATAGTCAGCACCACTCTCCACCCCGATATGCAGCTCCCCAAACTCTTCCTCGAGAGCAAGCGGCCTGGGCACAGGCCCAGAAGTTGCCGCCAGCTGCAGGGCTCTATGGGTCATTATCGCTGAGCGCGAGCCTGACGTTGGCTCCCACTTAGTGGGCATTTGCTGAGCGCCAGGCCCCAGCTAAGCACTTTCTAGGCACTGTCTCCTTCCTCCTCACAGGACCTGGGCAGTTCTGACGATTACCATCCCTGGGACAAAGGGAGACAGAGGCCAAGGGGCTCACGCAAGCTGTACAGAAAGTGACAGAGCCAAGATCCGAACCCACCTACATCTGATTCTACAGCCCGTGAGTTTCCCCCAGCTGGCACCTTGGACAGAAAGGAGAGAAGGAAGGCCGGGTCCAGCCCTGAATCAGCTTGGCTCAGACTGACACCCCCACCCACAGCTCAGCCCCAGGCTTCTCCCTTCTCTCCCGTCACACTCCTCCCACCCAAGCCAATCCACATAGAGTAAGGCTGCAAAGGGCGCTTCCCCACCCCCAGCCTGTCCATTAAGCTCCTAGGGCTATCAATGTATTGATTGGCAGGGCTGAGCCAACAGCTTGGGGGTGGGGGATGCTACCACCCAAGGCAGCTGACCGGAGTTCCCTCTCCCCATACATCAGCCTTCTCCATACAGATCGTCAATATGGGTGCCACTGGCGGTCAACCCTGGAGACAGCCTGGGGGAGGGGGCTGGACCACTAAAGACTCATGTTTCCTTCTTTCTTCCCTTCCCTTCCCCCCCCCATTTCAATTCCCTCGCCCTTAAAATCCTTGTGTGGGGAGAGTGGTCATGCACACCTGAGAGGTAAAGAAGAAGACCTTTATTTCGGCATTCAATGCCCATCATGGCCTTCTACATCACCCCATTCTTGAACTTGATGCTCCAGGTACCCCAACTGGCTCGAAGTCCCCTGAGCACATCAGGATGTTCCCTGCTCCATGTAGAGATGTTCTGTGTGCCTGCAATGGCTGCTACACACACACACACACACACACACACACACACACACACACAATGTCTTCACTCGGCTTGCTCCTATTTCAAGGCTCAAATGGGGCACCTTCCCTGGCCAGATCCTCTTGCCCCAGAGTCTGGTTTCATCAGAGTACACACAGCACCCTAGATTCAGGAGAGTGGTGACAGGTCTTGAGCCCCCTGTGCCCCACACCTGGCCCCAGGAGGGGAGGGTATTCTATCCAGGTGCCCAACCCGCAGAGAAGCTGCTCCTCTCCCCCCCACGCACTGACCCAGCACGCATCCTGCATGCCAGGTCTGTGCCAGGTGCCGTAGGGCCCGTGGGATGTGTCAGGCCTCCCGGGACTTCCAGGAACCAGGAGCAGGCAGACAAGCAAGCCTCCAGGTACAGCAGAGTCCTACGTTAACTGCAACTCGCATTCACTTAACACTTAGAATGAGCCGGGCTCAGTGCCAAGGCTTCCCCCAGGCGACCACAACCCACCAGTACACAACCCCAAGAGGGAGGTTCTCTCCAGATGCCCATACGACAGATGAGCCGCAGGCGGCCAAGCAATTTGCTCAATCCATGGTGACCAAGTGGCCAAGCAGGTGTGAGCAGGGGGCTGGGTCTGGAGTCGGAGCTCCTATGTGTCCCTGTGAGCCCCAGCAGAGCATGCACGGGGTCACAGGAGAGTGACCAAGCGCTGAGTGGTTCCAAAACAGAGGTCAGGGAGGGGAGGGTGTGAAGAAAGTCGCCCAGCATCAGCCATCCCTTCCGGGGGACACCTCGAGGACAACACTGAAGCTTTGGATGACTTCATCTATCTCAAAACCCCATCGAGGGCCAGCCATGCAGCAGGCATCTCACAAATGTTTCCTGAATGCCAAGAGGAGAAGTGCCATAATTGAGTATCTACTGCATCGCCAGCTGTCTAAGACATGGTTTCAGTTACTCCTCCTGACAGGAGGAGAGTAGCAGTTTAATGGCAGGCCCATTTCCCACAGGATAAGGAGGCAGAAACTCAGAGAGGTTAACGATCTTGCCTGAGGCCACACAGCCTCCAAGTGGTACAGTGAGGATTCAGTCCAGACCTGAATCCAAAGCCTCAGACTGGAGGCCTGATGTCACTGATACAAGACGCATGCCCTCTCTAGCTTTCTTCAGCACCCTGCAGCGTGTTACATACCTAACACATGCCTGCAGTGTGTTACATACCTAACACATGCCTGCAGCGTGTTACATACCTAACACATACCTGCAGCGTGTTACATACCTAACACATACCTGCAGCATGTTACATACCTAACACATACCTGCAGCGTGTTACATACCTAACACATGCCTGCAGCGTGTTACATACCTAACACATGCCTGCAGCGTGTTACATACCTAACACATACCTGCAGCGTGTTACATACCTAACACATACCTGCAGCGTGTTACATACCTAACACATACCTGCAGCGTGTTACATACCTAACACATACCTGCAGCGTGTTACATACCTAACACATGCCTGCAGCGTGTTACATACCTAACACATACCTGCAGCGTGTTACATACCTAACACATACCTGCAGCGTGTTACATACCTAACACATACCTGCAGCATGTTACATACCTAACACATACCTGCAGCATGTTACATACCTAACACATACTTGCAGCATGTTACATATCTAACACATACCTGCAGCATGTTACATACCTAACACATACCTGCAGCATGTTACATATCTAACACATACCTGCAGCATGTTACATACCTAACACATACCTGCAGCATGTTACATACCTAACACATACCTGCAGCATGTTACATACCTAACACATACCTGCAGCATGTTACATACCTAACACATACCTGCAGCATGTTACATACCTAACACATACCTGCAGCATGTTACATACCTAACACATACCTGCAGCATGTTACATACCTAACACATACCTGCAGCATGTTACATACCTAACACATACCTGCAGCATGTTACATACCTAACATATACTTGCAGCATGTTACATACCTAAGATACAATCAGCTGAGCAATTACTACCACGTAGTTATTTCCAGTTATTTACTGAGTGCCAGCCATGGTGCTGGCTACTCTGTGCATTACCCCTTTAGTCCTTACAACAACCCTTAGGAAGTAGGTGACCCCATTTACAGATGGGGAAAACCAAGGTGCAGAGGGGTGAAGGTTAAGAAATTTGCTGAATAGCTGCTCAGCAGCACACACACGATTCAAACCTAGGTCTCTCCTACGCCAAAGCCCATGCATTCAAGCACTACAGAAGCCACCTAGCTCACCTGGACGATGCCCAGGTGGGTAAACTGAGGCACGGAGAGCGAGAGCATCCAATGAGCCAGAATTCCAGGGTCCTGAGAGTCGTTCTGCTCCGTGGCCCACAGGAGGGTTGTCCTCGACCCGTCCTTGCCACAGCAGCATTTTAAATGGGCCTGTGGCCTTATGCCATTTCAGTGTCAGAGCAAAAGATACCCAAACATCTGCCAGCCCCTACCAGCAAGGCTGACTAAAGCCCAAGGGGCCCCCTTACCCGCTGATGCTCCAGAACAAATGCCCATACTCAGGCCCAAAGCACCAACAATAGGCCTCAGACTGAGGCGTGGCTCGCCTGCCCCTGACCCCCAGGCCACACTGGCAGGCCCTTGGCGATGCCTTTCCCTGAGTGCTTCCCCACGATCCTGGTGAGTTGGGGAGCAGACCTGACCCAGCAAAAAGAATGGGGCCCACAAAGGTTCTCAGCAAGCCTTTGTGCTCAGAAAGGAAACAATCAATACCCTCCCTCTCCCGGTCACCAGGAGGCCGCAGTGCCCTGGGTGAGGGGAGCTTACCACACTGATGGGGCTGGGGGCAAGGGAGCCCTCCCAGAGCGAGAGGCACAGACAGGGGCTAGGTCTTGAAACACACACGAGAGATCAGGACACCGGGCTGTGCACTCCCCCTGCTCCACACCCTTAGGAAGTAGGGACTGTTCTGTGGGTTGTTTTCTTCTCATCTGACATGTGCAGAAGCTGAGACCCAGAGAGGTTAAGTAACTTGTCCAAGGTCACACAGCAAAGACTAGGCAGAGCAACCACTTGAACCAGGCTGGCAGACTCCAGAGTAAGCTGGGGTCCTAGAGCTGCTAATACTAGACTTGAAGCCAGCTCTTCCTTCTCTTACTATGCGACCAAAGGCAGGCGATTTCATGCCAGTGAGCCTCTCCATCTTCATCTGTAGAATTCTCTCATTCCAGGCTGGTTGTGAGGCGTAGGCTAGAAGCTGTGAGAAAGCACCTGCCTGTCACATAGTGAGCACACAGTACCTGGTTCCAGCTACCAGTACCATTATTAGCCTGACACACCGGCACTCTGATTCCCATACGCACAACTTTCCTGCTGAGGACAGAAGTCTTCTCCTTGGCCCCTTCCACCTGCCTTTGGGAACCCAGCGTGTCCGCAGAGCTGCCCAGAGCAGGGTGGAGACAGCGCTGTGCCCCTGACACCCAAGCCTGCTGACACCACCTGTGGTGCCAACTACCAGAAATTTTAGAAATCCACCTTCCTGTCTCAGGGGAGGCGACACTCCTGGTCTGCAGTAATGCTGGCAGGGTGCCCCCCCCCGCTTCCCCCCCTGCCCCCCCTTGCTGGAAAAGAAGCTGGGAGGGGACTATTGAATCCCCCAGACACCCTCCAAAACAAGAATTCCACCTCTGGCTCTGAGGCTTTCAGACCAGAACATTCCAGGAAGATCAGGGCCTGCAGACTCAGGTGTCTTCAACCACAGAGACACCTACCTGGGCTCTGATCATCCCCGACCCTATAGATTCACTGGGGGGCTGTCACTGAGGACCCCTAGCCTGCCTCTTGAGTCTCCATTTCCCCACCAGCATCCTTTCTTAATAATTTCCGTATTCTTTCTGAAAAAGTCTGCCTGGTGTGGTGGAAAAAAAATACAAGCTCTTGACTCCCGAGTCTCTAGTCAGCCGTGGCCTTGAACAAATCCTTCTCTGCTCTGTGCCTCAGTTTCTCCATCTATGAAGTAGGAATATTAAACCCCTCCTACTTCAGGAGGAAGAATGGTAGGAAGAATGCAACAAGCTTCTGATGCCAGAGCCGCTTTCAAATCCTTATAAGCAATGCTTTTTCACCGGAGGCAGGTCCCTTCCCCAAGCCTTGGTTTCCTCCCATGCTGGACCGAAGGACACGCCTGCCTCACTAAACTTCACAGCCTGAGAGAGGAGGGGCAGGATAAAAGGAGGTCCTGTTCATCTGGGACTCTCCCCCTCTAGCTGGGGAGTGCTCTGAGACCATGAACTGACCAGTCTCTTTGCAGGGCCAGCAGGAAGCAGGCTCCCAGCCAAGTATTTGTTGAATGAATACCTGACTGGATGGACAGACAGATGATGTCACTGCTTTAAGAAATTAAAAGTGCTACCCAGTAGGGCTCATTCCCATCCTCCTTATGACCCAGAGGACTGTCTCCAGCTTCCCCATCCCAGCCAGCTTAGCGAAAGGGTCTAAACATCACGCAGGACAGGTGCAGGGGCAGAGGGAGTATGGAAGGGAACTTCCAAACTTGAACACATGGTGGGGTGAGAGGAAGTGGCGCTGTGGGAGGCTCCTCTGTCCTGGTCCCCCTCGGCCTGGCCTGTCTAGGGAAGGCCAGGACCTAGCGGAGCCTGGCGGCAGAACAATGTCAGGCAGGTGCCGGCTGAGCTGTGTGAAAGGCCCAGCCCGGTGTCATTGTCAGCGCTCAGCCAAGTGCAGAAAAGCAATTTACTGGTCACGCTGCTTGCTCCCCTTGGAAATTTTTAAAATTCTTCTGATTTGAGCTATCCACGGTGTCCCAAGTCGTGTGAAGGGATTTTATTAAATTCCCAGCTTCCTGCTTACCAGGGTGGCCAGTGGGTGAAGCGGGTGAGGGCGGGGCTCACCACATGGGCGAGGTGGGGCCGTGTCGGGCATTAACTGTGCTCAGGAAATGTGGCTGCAGGCTGGGGGCAAAGGCCCATTCTGGGTCTGGTGGCTGATGGATGGCAAGGGGGGAGGACACCAGAACTCCACTGCTAAGACTGGACTCGTCCCCCAAAACAGGGAGGTGGGGGAAGGAAAGGCACAGGTGGACATTTCTTAGCAGAACACTGCCCTCCTAGGTGGAGGAAAATTTGCAGAACTTCTTACACACTTATGATGCATCACCTCGGCCTCAGGGCCACACATGTCACAAATGATGAAGCGAAGACTCACAGGGGTCTACAGAAAGGGCAAGATGGAGCTGGGGTTCAGCCCAGCGCCTGGCTTGCAAAGCCCTGAGCACTTCCCACTGTGCAGGGAGGCCGCCCCGGCCCTGCTCACTAAAGAAGTGCTCACTACCACCCTCTAAGCTTCCCCTGTCCAGGAAGTAGCTGCCCTTCCAGGTCTGCCCAACACCACCTCTGCCAGGAGCAGACTTCAGACTCCCTGCAACTAACACGTGGGTCCCACCCCTCATCTCTACCTCTATGACCATTCTACTTTTGTCCCTCGCTTGAATGGGAACATGAGCCTACTCAGCTTGCCCATAACCACTACACTATCTTTTTAGGACTCATGGGCACCTTTGAAAATCTGTGGGGAGCTGGGAACTCTCTCCCAGATATAAGCACAGTTGGGCACCATTTTGGTGTGATGTTTCAGGGACCCTCGTCCCCCATAATCCAATCCTTAGGTACTCTACAAGTGTGTGGGTTAAAAGTATCAGTCCTATGGCAGTTTTGGATGGCGAAAGGCTGCAAAGGAAGGGAGAGGCAGGAAAAGGGGCTCCCTCAGCTGCTTGAAGCCCTAACCCAGATGGACCTAACCCAGACAGACCACCCAGCTCTTTCCCCAAGAGGCTGGCTCTAGGTCTCACCAAAGAGGGAGAGGTGGGATGCAGACAGAGGCCAGGTTCCCTCCCTTGCACTCTCCCAGAGAACACAAAGACCACACAGAAACCCCTCCTGGGTTCCTGCTTCAAGGATCCAGAGTCAGTAAGCATCAAAAGGCTTGGGCAACAAAGTTTGCCACCATCTCATTACCTGTACGCCCATTTCATTGTCCCCCACCCCACCCCAGGCTCGGCTCAGCACTCAGGAAAAGAGTTCTTGCCCAGGTCAGACAAGCAGATCCCCTGGAGTGACCCTGGGGCCTACCCTCTGCTTGGGGACTCAGCTGCAAACCAGACAGTCCACGCCTGGCACTGGCCTCTCTCTCTGACACCAGCCATCCCCCTCTCCCACCCCCGCCACCACACAGGGTCACATCTGCTTTGGCAAACAGCCAGTCTTAAGTTACTGACTCCAGTTGTATTGATTCAAGGAGTCACTGGGGACCCCAGCCTAGCGAACAGGAGGGAAGAACCCATCAGTCCGTCCGTCCATCCATCCATCCGTCCGTCCATCCATCCATCCTTCCAGCCCCCAACCCCAACTAGCTGCCCCCAGCTCAACGCCAATCCTGATGGTAACAGTCCTCTCCTAGGAGTGGGAGGGGAGATACGTAGGCCCACCGTCACCACCACCACAGCCACCAAACACTGCAAGAGGTTGCTGTCAACTGCACTCACCACCCAGCACCCCTTGCGCCCCCACACTGGGAGAAGCACCATGTTCCCTGCTCAAGGCTCTCTCCGGGCACCTCAGGAACCCAGCAGCCTAAGGCCTGAGCATCCCCTCTAAACTTGTGAGGACACCTGCCTTCAACCCAGAGGGGGAAATGGCAGATAATCTCTTCTGGCCCTAGTCCAACTCCTCCTATGGCCCCTCCCTTGCAGCTCTAGGTGGGTGGGGGTTTGGGGGGCGCTAGGGCAGCTGGCACTTCCTATTCCCTTTCCCTTTGCCTCCGCCCCCCCTCCCCGACACACACATACACACCAGGCTGAGGCAGCCCTGGTCTGGTTCTAATCGGGGCTAAAGTCGGCTCCCTCTTTCCCTCTTCGCTCCACTCCCCCCCACCCCCCTCCCTTTTTCCTTCATTTCCACGGCTTTGGAAGCCGGAGCGTTCCAACTGTCTGCGTGCCAAGACCTTCCCGAGTCTGAAAGCTGCTGAAGTAACAGATCAGATTTTAGCAAGTGCTTTCCAGGCTGAGCGCCAAGCCCTCTTCTGATTCACGGAGAGCGAGCGAGCGGGGAGCGAGGCGGGGAACCAGCCGAGGGCTGCACCACCTTGGGCGAGGGTGTGCAGAGCGCAGCCGGCTCGGGAGCGGCCTCGCGGGCAACAGCCCCTCAGCCCAGGCACCCCGCTCTGCTCCCTCTCGCCCCAGTCCCCCCTAGCCCTGCGTTTCTCCCTGTCTGTCTTTCTGAGTGCTACAAACGCCTTTGAAACCACAGAGTAATTTACAACTGAAGCTTTCTCCCTGTACTCAAAATTCACTCGGGTGAAAAGAACCTTTTTGTTTGGAAGAGCGAGCGGAGATATTAAGAGACGGTTGGCAGAGAAAAGCCCTAGGTCCCAACTCCTCGCAGGCTGCGGGCAGGGGGCTTGGAGTCCCGCACATGGCAGGAGCTGAGCCCGCAGGCTCCGGGGATCTCCTACCAGCCGAGACTGACAGGGGCCTCGCCAGCCTGAGCTCCGCAGCACAGCCCCTTGCACTTGGCCGGTCCGCCGCCGGCGCACGCGGAACCGCCCTTCCGCGCCCTGGGAACAGGTGCACTGGGCTCTGCGCCCAGGAGGGGTGGGGCACCGGGAGGGGGCGCGGCCCGGGGGAGGGGGTCGACATGTACTGCAGGCAGGGGCGGGGGTAGGTCAGAGTCAGGAACCCACGTACCTGTACCTGGAAGCACAGCAGCAGGAAGTGTAAACACCTGCGGGAGAGAGATGGAGAGGTGGTCAGTGGGACTTGAGAGAGAGAGGCGCGCGGACAGACAGCGGGGAAATCAGACGGCGTGGCGGGCAGACAGAGCCACGGGCACACAGATAAGGACAGACGGACAGGCAGGGTGGGCAGCTCCGCGCAGGGCGCTTACAGGCAAGTGCAGGCGGAGGGCGCTGAATACATCGCTGGGCGGGGGGGAGGCGGCGGCTCCTAGCCCAGCCTGCACATGTCCGCTCCTCGCGGCCGGGACCGGGCGCCTCCGCCGCCGCCGCCGCCGCCGCCGCCGCTGCTGCTGCTCCCTCCTCGCCGGCTGCTGCTGCTGCAGACTCTGCTGCTCCGGGGCGCTCCGCGGCGCGCCCTGCGGCATCAGCGCCCCGCGCGGCTCCTCCCGAGCGCTGCGCCCTCCGGGCTGGCGCGGGTGCTGCGGGGCGGCCGCCGCTGTGCAGGAAGCACCCGGCCGGTGCGGGGAAGCTTGTTCACAGCCGGCCGGCCGGCCGTCCGGGCGTCCGCGGGAGGCTGGCTGACCGGCTCACTCCGGTGGCAGCATGCGCGGCGGGGCTGGAAGCTGGGCGCGCTCTCCGACGGGGGCGCGGGGCTGCGCGGGGCCAGGGGTCAGCGCTCCGGGGCCGGGGCCGGGGCGAGCGGCTGCAGCACGGAGGCGTCACGGCCGCTCCGTCTGGGCGCCCGCCGGCTCATGTCTCCTCCTCCGCGTCTCTCTGGCCGTGCGCATCGCCGCCTCCCACCACTGGCGGCGGCCGGGGCGTTTTCTACGCGCGGGCGGCGAGGGGGCGGGGGGCCGGGGGCGGGCCCGGGCCCGAGCCGGCACAATGAGGATGCGGGGCCCGGGGGCTCCCCCCTCGGGGCGCGGCCGGACGGGCGCTCAGCTCGCCTGGGTGCGCCGCGCCCACATCAAAGGCGGCCCTGCCTGCTTGCCTGCCTGCCGGGGCCTCTCCACTGCCTCCTCCTCCTTCTCCTGGCGGCTCTGGTTGGAGGGAGGCGCTCAGACTCTCAGCGACCGGACCGGCAGCTCCGAAGGGGCAGAGCCCGCAAGGCTGGAGCTGGTGAGCGCTGGAAGCCGTCGGAGCTCTGCGCGCGGGAGCAATGACCCGCGCCGCGGCGTAAACGCCGCCGGAATTGGGCAGGCGGTAGTCCCCAAGAACGCAGTTAGGTGCAGAAAGCCTCACTCGCCCACATTCGCTCCTAGAACTCACTCAGCACTCTCTCCCACCCACCAGCGCTTGAGTGGAGAAGCGGGTCAGGACCAGCCCCCGGGGCGGCCCCACTTAAGGAGGGGGGGTCACTTTTATCCGCCCTGTGAATCCACGCAAGATCGTGGCGTGTCCCAGCTGCCCTCTAGGACAGCTGGCCATACTAAGTGACCCCCTTGTAATCTCTTCGTCCCTGCACTGGATACAAGTGCAGAAAATCTTGTGAGGTTGAGGGGGAGGGGTCTCCAGGGTGTCTCTTACTCCCCTCTCCCTGCCCTGGGGCTCCCGGGTGGGTTCTCCGGATCCTAGTCCGGCTCTCCAGTAGGTGAGCCAGCTTTGGAAACGCATGGCTGCCACCTAGCGGCCCAGAGGCTTCGCTGCAACCCCAGCCCGGGAGGGCTACCGGCCCCGGGAGGAGCCTGCAGGACTCTGGTCAGCGACCACTCTAGGCCCTTCTGGCCTCCCGGCTGCGATTTGCTTCCCTTTGAATACTGAACAGTTTGACTCCTTCAACCAGGACCGCTCTGAGGACATCCCTTCAGAGGCATCACTCCGTATCCTTCCCACCAACCTCAAAATGTAGCTGTTCTTGTCACACATAACTGCGTCACTCTAGAGCCCACGAAGGCCAGGCTGTGTTTTGGTCTGATACTAAGGGAAAAAGGTCACAGTAGGAAAGAAACTAGAGAATAAACTCAAAAATCAAAAGCTAGGAATCTGGACTACCAGGTTTAAAACCTCCTTGTCATGGGCTGTGGTTGATATACTCATTTTACTAGAGTATAAACTGAGGTAGGTGCTATCAAACAGTGCTATTTGTAATATGTAATAGCAACAATGGTTCCAAATATCAGGCTTCTCTGCAAGCTATTTTAAGTTCCTTTCAAAGCTGAGACTATCTTAGAAAGCCTGTGTTTTAGCATTGGACACATGTGCAGAAAACCTCAAAACTAAGTGCCAAGTGATGGGGAAAGTTGTGTGAAGGTGCTGGGCTGAATTTACTTAGACATTCCCATTGCCAGAACTGGTCATGCAGTTACTGGTAAATCCCAAGCCCTAGAGAAATGAACCTATGGGATGCAATGACCAACCACAGACCTGGGCAGAAATGCTCCTTCTGGGGCCTGACTCATCACCACCCTCCTTGACCTTGTTTTATATGAACTCGGACAGAGCAGTCAAGAGGTGGTTTTGATTAAGTGAGGTGTTTGAAGTATCTCCTGGCTAAGAATCACACTTCAAGTATCCTGTACTATTTCCTATTACTATGGATAGAATGGGTATACAACTACGTTCCAGCTAAAATGCTTGTAACTTTTTCCAGTGTTCAGATAAAGCATATTTGTCGGTTTCACAAAGGAGACTGTCACTCAAATAAGACTGACCAGAAAGTCAAGAGAACAGTTCTAAGAGCATAATCTCAAGTCAGAGATCCTGGATTTGAGTATTGCCTCCAACATTTACTTACAAACTCCAAGTCAGAGACTGTTTCCTCACCTACAGCTCAGTTATTGTGTTACTGAAGATCATTCAAGAGTCTGGCATATGGTAAAGGCTTCGAAGGTTTTAGCTATTAATAATGCTAACTATGGTTTTCAGGTTATTTTCACATTATTTTCTTTCTAATTTCATCAAGTAGGGTAGGCGAGGTCATTCTCAATTTACAGTTGAAGAGGTGTTTTAATCAGAATGTTTTTTGACTCCACATCTGGTCATTTTACCATTCTTCCTTTTCTCAATAATTCACACCCCAAAACTTAGTTTTCGCATACCTATTTTACACATGCCATCTTGAGTTGTCTCAATTTGACATGTTCGTATAGCACTTAATACCATTTCCCCAAAAATAAGACCTAGCCAGACCATCAGCTCTAATGCATCTTTTGGAGCAAAAATTAATGAGCCGGTCTTATATAAGACCCCATCTTTAGTATTATATTGTATTATAAGACACGGTCTTATTTTAACATAAGCACCAGGTCTTATATTAATTTTTGCTCCAAAAGACGCATTAGAGCTGATGGTCCGTCCAGCTAGGTCTTATTTTCGGGGAAACAGGGTATGTGCCTCTATTTGATATACGTAGTCACTTCTCATTAATTCAATCACTATTTGAGATCCTACTGTGTGTCAGGCCCTGGATGAAGACAAACAAGATCCCTGCTCTGAAAAAAGCACTTCACTTCTAGGGAAGATGCGCAATAAGCAGATAAGCCAAGGTAAGTGTTAGCTTGTTATCAGTGCTTTGAAGGAAACCAATGGGCTTAGTAATACTTCAGCTAAGACCCAAACGTGGGAGCCTGCTGTGCAAAGGAATATTCCAAGCAGATGTCAAGTGCCTCAAGTAGAAAAAGGCTAGGTGACAGGCAGAGTTAGCCAGGGGAAGTGGCAAGAGATGAGGGTAAAAACAGGCAAATGTTTGATCATTCCTTGTAGGACCTCACAGGCCAACAGGTAGGTAGCTGTCAGACCTTTGTTTTTTAAAGATATTCCTTACATAAAATTTTTAAGTGTACTTGGAGTTTGACAAATGTGTATGTTATGAAAACACCTTTCTCAGGCAACCTCCCCACTCCCATGACGGGTCCCGAGTTACTATTAATCTTTGGCTCTAGAGTTGTTTCACATAAATGGAACCATATCGTATGTCTAGCTCCTTTTCCACAGCATATTTTTTGAGATTCATCTTTGTCCCTTTTATTGGTAGTTGTTTCTTTTCATTGCCAAGTAGTACTCCAATGTGGATATACCAACTTGTTTGACAATTTACCTATGAAAGGCTTTGAAAGGGTCACAATACAGCTTGTTTTTAAAAGCTCACTGCGGGTGCCTAAGTATAGAACGAATCAGAATGGTGCAACAGTAGCAGGAAGGAGCCCAGTGAAAGGACAGTCCGGATACCTTTGAGCTAGGTGGCTGTGTGCTAGTTGGTGTTGGATTCAGCCAGACCTGTATTTAATTCCCGGTTCTAGGATAGGGAACTGTCAATTTTCTGAGTAGGTTCATATGCATAAAACCCCTGGTTGTCTTAAGGGGAGTAGAGAATGTGTTGACTGCTAGCCCAGTGGAGTGCACTGTAGGGCACTTACCTGTTTTGCTTACTAATCCTAAGCATTTAGAACTTTGGAAGACAGTATGTATCAAATGTTTAGATTCCTCCTACCTCATTTTCAAATGAAAGTAAACTAACAGTACCACAACCTGACACTTGTTTTTCACCTCTCCAATCTCAAGACTCATGTCAGGTCGTCTGCAGAATACAAGTATTTTCAAGATGGGAAAACCCCTAGCCTAAGCAAATGCAGCCTCACATCTTCAATAGGATCAGTCAGTTTAAGTAAGTAGAACCTTAGCAGATGAGGCTCTCAATTTTTCTCAAAACCAGTTCTTGGAATTTTTACAGCATTAAAACAAGATCTCTACTGCCAAGTTCATGAGTCAGGAAGCACGATGCTTTTTGATTAATTACTGAAGGTAGTCATAGACTTTTTGAAATAACTTTAACCCTATTCTCTCAAGCAGACCACTACCTTTGATCTCTATACTCGGTAGAGTTCTTTGATTGATAGGTTTATGTATCTGTGACCCTCAAATCTTTTTTCTTGAATAATCTCAAACGAAAACCCCACACCCTAGACCATAGTTTATCTCCCCTCATTAAGCTAGTTGTCAAAACCACCTAAGAATTTCTGCAAGCTTTGTGACATACCACTATAAACCTCATTTAATTACTATCCATCACTTGCACCATCCAGTTTAGACAGCCCCATCTGCTCTCCCCAAACGCCCTTAACCTATTTTGTTCTCTGGTTGAGGCCAAAGTGAACAGCTCTTCACCTCACATGATTATGTAAGACAACTCCATGTGCAATTTCCCCCTTGCTTCCCAAAAGGTCTAATCACCTGTCAAGTCAGCTAAATTAGTATTAATAAACATTGCTCCCACCTAGCCTGTGGTCTTTAAATACCATCCTTTTCTTACAAGGAAACAGCTGTTACAAAAATGGATCATTCCAGGTCTGAGAAAGAAAATGAACAAGATGAACCCGGAACACTTTCTATCATATTAGGAAGCAAGACGGTATCAGATTACTGGAGTTGGTGATGGTAGGAACAAGCTTGAACGGGATTCCAATGGCCAAAAACAATGGATTGAAATACATAAAAATCTGAATTCAGTATACTAAAACTCAGTTATTTTCAGAGATTGCTAGGACATGACATCATTCTGAAAATTTAGAATAAAACATTAAAAATATTTTTCAGTTAGGTACAAATGGAGGCAATAAAGTGGGAGTTTTACAGAAAAATGCCTGCAGAGTAACAAATAGTACTGCTAACGAGCAAGCCATCAACATTCATGTTCAGCAGACTGGCTTAAGGGAAGTAGTTTATTCTATCAGCAAGTACTTCAAGGCAAACTGAAAACCCACGTAAACCAAGTATTCTTGGGAAATGTACTATAAATTCCCAAATTTGAGAATAAACCAGCTTCACTTACAGCTTTCTCGACTATATAAATCAAGATTAGTATGTATAAGAAACAAAGTAAAAGTAATTGTTTCTTGCCTTTTGGTCTTAGAAAACATCAAAATGCTTTGATTACAAACAAAAACTTTTAGGCTTTTACATAATGGGTACCTTGATTATATTCTTTTAGCAATTAAACCTTTTAGCAATTATATTGATCTAAGTATGGCCAATCTCACGCTTAGTTTGCACTGTACAAAGGGAAGTCAGTTTTTAAAGGAATTTCCTAAGTCACAAGCCTAGTTCAATGTTCAGATCACCGAACTTACTCGACTGGTGTCTAATAACGAGCACTTTTAGTGACTCGAGGAAGGCGGAAATAAAGCTTTAATTTCTGCCGTTCCAAAAAAACAAGACCTACCTGGCACTTTTTTCAAAGACGGATCTGATTCGCTTTTAATGAGTGAACCAACCAGGAAGGCCAATTGCTGTCCCTCAGAATAGTGACAAGTCTTTTGTTTCCTACTCCATAAAAGTGACCATCTAGTAAACCAAAGATAAGGTTTAACTTGTACAAAACAAAATTTCAGACCTCCATTTTGGTTAAGACATTATACTGCAAGCATACGTCTACTTCTGAACACGTTAACTGATTCTAACAATTACCTACCATACTCCAATATCACATACTATAATGTGAAACACATTATCTAGGAAAGGAATGACTCAACTTTAATGTAGTTTTCTGTGACTGTATCTAAACACCAGTAACTTTTACTGTGTAGGTTGCTTTTATTTGGGATTGTCCTAAACTAGACGATCTTTTAAACCCGAAGTATATACATGTCCTTTAAAATGGAAGCGCTCTTCAGTGAAACAAAAGAACAGTTTACCTTCTCCTACTGAGCCTCTTAAAATAAAGGTAGAGAAAAGCTATAAAGACAGAGCTCTTTACAGACCTCTTAGGGAGAGGAAACGGAATAATCAATGAAGAAAACTACAACCTAAAGTAAATAACTAGAACAGGCACTTGATACCTGGAAACTGGGAGTAGACAACCAAGTATAGGACCAACCTTTTCCCCACCCTCCAAAGCAAGGTTACTCTGAAAAACTACCTTAGAGATTAAAAGGCTAACCTCTGTAGACCCCCATCAAAATATCTCGAACTATAGCCTAGTTAACAAGTGCCACCCTCCTAATCAATATAAAAGATAAAATAGGCTGAGAGGGAGGTAAAAGAAAAATGAGTGAACAGTACACGGATGAGAAGAGTTTCTTCAGACTTTAGATTCTGTATCTCCAAAGAACCAAGGAAGAAGAGCATTTACAAATTAAAAAACATGAATCAACAAATTTGAAAATAGAAAATAGTCTCTCTCCTAAAATTTACAACAAAATGAGGAAAAACATCCAAGTGAATCAAACATAAGAATGAATGGGAGTTAAGCTGGAGACTGAAATCTCCCCAAATGGCCCAAAATTGGAAGTTTCTGAAGAACAGACCCACAGTCCGCCCAGGGCCCAGAACAGGACTATAAGATAACAGAATCTCAGAACACCTGCAATAAAGCAATCTTAATTAGCTCTCAAAATAAATGATCAAATGATACAAAATACATGAAAATGGTAAAAAGACTAGGCAAAAAAGGGCAGCACCCTTAGAAACCGAGAAAAAGATTCAGCTTACAAGGCAACGCTGAATTTATATCAAAACGCAAGACATTTTCAGATATACAAGGACTCAGAAAATACTTTGTCCATGTTTTTAGGAAACTACTGGAGAAAATATACCAGAGAAACAAAAGGAATAGAAATGTAATCCCCAACCATCATGCAATTGAATCATGGTGAAACAGATAAAGGGGTCCCAAGTATTAGCCCCCAAATGTCCTCATGTAACCACATGATAAATTTTCTTCCAGGGATTCCCCCCCCTTGGGGGCGGGGACACAAACTGAGAAAATAGTTATAGAAATCATTTTCCGTTCTGGTAGAGAAAAGATGCTGCTGTTGCAGGCTGTTTAGCATGCCAGATTTTCTTTTGGGAGTGAAAAGGCTAGGACAGAAGGTCTGATAGAACATTTGGAAACACATTTGCATGGTTATAATTATTAACTACTGTCAGGAAGGTGTAAGCACTAAATTCTCACTATGGAAAAATAGATGTTAACTCTGAGAAGCATAACTATTTGGAGAAGGGCAGGAACTGTTTCTCATGAGATTTTAGGATACTAGTTGACACCTTACTATGTGTATTTATTCTTCACAAAGTATAAAGTGAGTAAATAACAGAAAGAGAAACAGTACTACTTTATTAAAATACTGAGTTTATTTCACATGTATATTTTTGTCTCCCCACCATTTCCATTTGTCTGACCACCACTACTACTATGTCCTATCATAACATTCCATACATACTTAAAACCAAGCAAAGGGTGGAGTCCCATCTTTAAAAACTAAACAGGCATTTTGGACAACACATTCTTGGCAATGGAACCTGGACAACATTTATCAGACACGGTAGGGCAAGTTCTCACTCTGCATTATAAAAAGGACAGCCAGATAGCAACTGTTACAGAAATGAAATAAGACGGAAAATTTTAACAAACTGTTTAAACTATTTTCTTAAAGAGACTTCCTCCACTGCCAGAGATCTTGAATAGCCTGGAAAAAAAAAAAAATGTGGTTAAGAAAACCACAACACTTCACAGACACCAATAAATTAAACCACGTCTCTTTGTACAGCTCAACATATCTATTTTTCATTCTACCACCAAAAAAGGTTCACTCTAGATAATTAAGAACTGATTTCAAGGAAATTTATATTCAGACATGAGTTTAAATACTTCAATTCAGACAAAAAAAATCATATGATTCTTTGTAAGCAAAGTCAATTATAGTAATATACATTTAACAGCTTAGACATCTTTAGTTAAGGAAACCAAGAGAAAGGGACCAGTGGGCCAACCTTGCCCCAATGTCATCTGTTTTATGGCCGCCATATTTAATATACAGAACGGTTAAATATATTTGTTTCTAAGCCTATGCCTTTGTACATGGGACACATACTAAAAAATTATGTTTATCTGAAATTACATCTTTGTATTTCCCTGAAATGGGATCTTAACAGTTACTTGTTTTGCAGAATTTGCTTATAAAATCCTTAGTGTATTCCATTTACATTGTAACAGTTCCTACAGTGACCACATCCGATTTCATTTTATCCAATGAACATTCATTAGCAAGGACATGTTCAGTGTTATATTATGAGATGGTACACTAACCATGTCCTGCCATATTAACTACCCAAGACGTGCTCTTATCTGGTTTGTTACGCACTTAACACCATCATCCATGACCTAACTTGCTTTTCCATTCTTTCAATCTAATGACTTAAAATGTTGTCTGAACAAAAGCACCACCGTCAATTTCTATGTGGTTCAGCATGATTCTACTTGTTCTCATGCTGATATTTAGTAACATACACGTAAAATAAAATTCTCCAATTTCAAATGACTGTCATGTAAGTACTTCAAGTTGGCGTTTCTTTTTCTACTTGTAAATAATGTTCTCTTTTTTTAAGGACAGTCTTGATGCTTTTGTCAACTCTTTAAAGGATTCAACAAGTTCCTTTAAAACAATGAATTTCTGTTTATCTTAAAAATGCAGAAAAGAAAAATTCCATGACACTTCAATGTCAAAAGAAACGTTCAGATTAGCAAACATCTTCTATAGAATCATTCATGATTTGCTTCCACTTTTGAATAAACATTGCACTCTTACACACTCACCCAAATTTTTATCTGTCTTCCCACAAAAAGCAGTATAATCTTTTTCCACTCTTAATTCAAGTTTCTGCAAAAATTCTCTATTTCTCAAGTCCATCTGGAAGGGATTTTACTAGCCAAATCCTCACAAGCAACTCTCTCACAAGAAAAACTGCACTAGCAATGGGAAACATTTTAATAGTGATTACTTGCATCTGTAGCTATGCCGTAAAAACGTGAGGCATTTAGTTTTGGTAATCTCTGTAATAGTAAATTGAGCTGTTACATTTTTTATTATTGCAGAAATTTCATCCTGGCACTTGAAAATATACTTTCAGTTTTGGAGTCAGAAAATACTTCTGTTGGCAGTGAGTTCAGTCATTTCAGCTGCAAGACTGATGTTATACTGTGGGGAAGGCCCTTGCAGCTTTGGCTGTTATTACTTTTATCTTAATCTCAATTTTTCTTAATCAAAAATTTTATTTTGCCCCTTTCTTTGGTACTAGTTGAAGAAGAAATCATGCATCTCTTATGCTTGTTTACCTGTTAGTACATGCTAGTTTATATTTGACTTTCCATTTTTAACATTGAATTAACTGCATACTGCAGTTTCTAAAGGACTTTTGCTTAATAAATGTCAACTATTCATAAAAATTCACAGAACTCACGCTTGTCTTTGGGGTTTCAAATACACACAAAAAAATCAGAATAACCAAAAGAATCGAAAAGACTGAACTTGATCATCTTATGACCACCACTATGTCAATCAAGGCCGAACTCAAAATCAACTCTGAACAGTGCTGACCCATTGAGGATTTCACACCTAAGAAAAATAGTGCTGCCATTTAAATGATTCAAATACTCAATACTATGGCTCTAGAAAAATAGCTCTAATTGACAAATTTCTTGATTTATTAAAAAAAAGGCAGAATACAGGAGACTTAGGGAGTCCTGAAGTAAACAATTAAACCACAGGATGTGCTATACATACATGATGCCTAGCAACCCCATGTAACTGCTTTTACATTTTCCTTTACCACCTGTGAGTCAGTAACTGTAAATAAGACAGTAAAAATAAATGCATAAATTTTCTATTGACAAAAGACCTCCATGGTAAGAAATACAAAATCTTAAGAGTTGATTCAGGCTAAAATATTGAGTATTAACTACAATTTGGCTTCTTGCTTCCAGATTTTACACTTTAGGTTGATTTTAGCAAAAATGTGCTTCCCATAAGACCTATGGAGAAAATGGTCTTCCTCGGCCAACTCACAGGAAAGCAAAAGACCAGACTGCGCCAAGCAGCCAAATAGAGCAGCAAGGAAAACCACAGCTCATTTCCTTAGCCAACATAATACCAAAAGTAAAACTGAGTTCAGTAACCAAGAGATAATTTACCAACTACATAAAAGCTGGGGAAAATGTACTAAAAAAACTTATCTTCTCAGTCTCGACCAACTAAATTCTTAAGAGTTTCCATGTATTTAATCTCAAGTATTGTCTGTGGTTAGGAACCTTTTAAAAGAAGCCAATACTTAAGGAGACTAAAAGAAAAACCATAATAAATCAAAATAAAATATTTGGATTTGGTCATGTCTTGAGAAAACTCAGTTACCTCCTGGTCAGTCATCCGGAAGCAATTCTTCACATAATTGATGAACTTGGCTTCCACTTTGGGAAGAGAACCACCCTATCGAGACAAAAGCATTAAGGGTTATGTAGAGAAACAGTACTTTGTGAGGTATTATGAAATTCCTCCTATTTGCATGCTATTACGTCAATCAACTCATTCCTTGTGTCTTCAATTCTTTAAAAAATATTGAACAAATCCCTTTTTAGGCCCAGAAAGACTTATTGGGCAACTTATTAAGACCTAGCACCCCCATACTGATGCACTCAAATGCCACCTTGACTGTCTACTGTATTATCTAACAAGTCAGCGTTATCACCACCCTCTATCACCCAGAACAAAATAAACAAACGCACACCCCATTAAATACCACATGCACAAGTGACCAAAATTGTTAAAAGATCACTTTAATACATATGAAGAATCTAGGTCCAACACAATGCTAACCTGAAGTCAATTCAGGAGGTATATAAATGAGGGGAAAATTAAAGTTACTACAATTTGTTGACCTCTAAAGTTTGGTATTTCCTTCAATTATGGAGACAGAGAAGAAAGTAGCATTACAACTTATTAAAATTATGAAATGTTTATTATTTATCACTACTTTTGAATTATTTAATGTACCAAGTATATTACTTTTGTTTCCTATTTTGAGAACTAAATTTTAATTTCCTTGTAACCCAAATCTTCTATGCATTTTAAAAAGATCAAGAAGGCTTGAAGAATGCCAAAGGGACCCTGGTATGAAATAGGTTAGGGATCAGGTATGGTATGATACTTAATTGCCTCTATCCCCTAAAAAACAAACTTCACTATAATTTCCATTTTAAAATTATTGTCACATACATTCTTATTTGATTCATTCAAATATTTATTGAACAGCTAGGGAGACACAAGGGCGATTAAAACATTGTCAAAGAGGTGAGGCAAATGCACAAGTGAGTAGAAAGCAAAATATAAGATTCACTGAATCACAGCAATCAAAAGAAAAGTGCTTTAGGAGATATCAAGAGTGAGATTGCTTCCAGCCTGGAAAGGGGCATGGGTGGGTGGCAAATCAGGAAAGGGGATTGAGATTAAAATAGAAGACTTCAGTCTGGATTGTTGATGACACTCAGTATGGACTATATTTGTCTCTCCTTTTTCCTCTCTCCCCATCTTTGGGCTTAATTTACCAGTAGTGCCCAGGATTGTTCAATGTGCCTGCAAGGAGATAGGACCATATTAAAATGCGGGGGAGGTCATTTTAGCACTGTATGCAAGGGATAAAAATAAAGCAGCGATACCAGGAAGGCTAAAAGGTTTACAGTAGTACAAAAGCAAAATCAAACAATGCATTTTGGTTCTAAAATGTTTTCTCCAATTGACTCATCACTGCACAGGGAAAGGAAATCTATTGAAGCCATGCAGAACCTAGGGAGCAGAGAAAAATACGGGGAAAGGAGACAGCAACTTTTCCTTACCATCCTACATTTACTCTCAATAACTGAGGTCTAAAAGTACTGTTCATAGAATTAAAGCTCCCAAATGTTTCAAGACATTTAAATCAATTATTTCATACTCTCCAAGTCCAGAGTTCATGAAAGTTTAGTATCCTAGTCAAACAAGCAGCAAGATGAGAGCTAATCCTCTTCTCACACAGTTCCACTATTTAAGACAAAAGGAAACTAAATAAAATCAAGATATAACTAAATGTATTGACTGGTGACACTTTGGTGTAAAAAGGCAAATAGAAATGATTCAGTTTGTTGGAAAATACTGACTAGAGTCACTCACTGAGTATTTATTATTTTAAACTGTAACACCAACCAGCCAAAGACTAAGTCTAACTTATCCAGCTGCTGGCAATTTTATGAAAGACTCATGCGCCCTCTGCTGGTTCGGAAGCATCTTACAACCAGAAAATAAGGCAAAGGAAGTGTTGTTCTCCTTGATCTCATTTTAACATCTGTGGTCAGAATGTAACTTACAACCAACTTACCTGCATTTCTTTTATAAAGGAAAATAACGCATATGTAACTTCAAATATGCAAAAAACAAATCACCATAGAGATTACAAATGAATATAAGTAACTTGTAACCCATTTTTGAAAAACATTACATACCACAAAAGGGGCGGGTATAGTAAGGATAAAAAAAATGGGAAAGTGCTGTTACAAACCCCCAGAAAGGTATAATTTGAGGGAGGGGTTAATAAACCTATCTACTTTCTGAAAGAAAGATAATTTTACTCACTTTTTCTATACTTGCTTGCATTTTTGCTTTAATGTCTTCTACAGAACTAGGCCCTTTCGGTGTTTTAGGAGTTTTTTCCTGTTTTTTGAAGGATTCTTGACCCTGGGAAAAAAGTTCAATTTCAAAAGGTTATTAAGATACAGCTCTTAATTTAGACCAATCCTATTTAGATTTTCTATGTTCTTCTTACAATCCTCCCTTTATAAGACTATATACCAGACATACACCAAACCAACATACACCAGAGCTGAGTTGCTATTATAAATTCACGTCTGAACAATTTTGTTCTTTAAGTCATTCCTTAAGAAAAATATAGGAATATTCAATACCAGGATATCATCAATACCAGGATATCATCAAAAACAAAGCCAGAATTGGGGCGACTGGATGGCTCAGTTGGTTAGAGCACAAGCTATCAACAAGGTTGCTGGTTCAATTCCCACATGGGATGGTGGGCTGTGCCCCCTGCAACTAAAGACTGAAAATGGCGACTGGTCTTGGAGCTGAGCTGCGCCCTCCACAATTAGACTGAAGGACAATTTGACTTAGAGCTGATGGGGCCTGGAAAAACACTGTTCCCCAACATTCCCCAATAAAAAATAAATTAATTAAAAAAAAAAAGCCAGAAGGCACCTAACAATGAAGAAAATCAAGCTGCCTGGGGCCCATCCCAGAGCATTTAAAGGATAACCTCCAAATCCAAGTATTGGGGTTCTTTTAAATCTCCTTACTTATTTGTTGCCAGGGTTGAGAAACTCTGCATTACGCAATAAATATTCCTTTCAACAAGCAAGATCCCTTACAGAAGACACCTCTTTATATCATAGAAGTATTTGTTGGCTTTCTCCCCCACTAGAAAGCCAGAAGCTATAAATATGACAATGACTATCAACAAGCACATTTCAGCCTTTTGAAGACACCAATTACAGGTATTCTCCAAAGGCCTATTAAAAATTTCAGATAGACTACATTCTTCCACAGTAGAAGCTTTAACTTTCCTAACTAGTTCAACGAAACCTATATTTGTGTGTATGTTGCCACTTACTTTTGATCTTGGTGTTGATGGTTTTGAGTCTTTTCCATTCTGGTTTGATTTTTGTGCATTTTTGGCTGGAGTATCTCGAACAGACTATAATTAGAAATTAATCTTAATCAATGCATAAAGACATCAGTGCAAATAAAACTGCCCCAAACCATGTAAGAAAAGCAGCCAGGCTAAGATGAAGCAATTATTTTGACAAAAACTTGCAAAAGGGCTAACAAAGAGGAAGTAAGCTACATAAATAGAGAATAAATCATTCCCCAGTGTGAGGTAAGTTTTCAGGACAGCCCCACTCCAGACCAATTTTAAGTATGAGATCACATCACTTCTTCCCCAAGCCAGTTTTTGTTAACTACAAAACAGGTGAATAGCACTAAAAAATTTCCACTATTTGTTATTTCTGACAATCTTGTAAACATTGTACCCAACTTACTTTCTTTATAGGAGCTTTTTCTTCAGCTTCCTCATCATCAAACTCATCATCATCATCACTACAAATGAAGAAAGCCATTATTATTGATTCAATGCACTCACAGGGTCTTGAAGAGATATTGCACATTCATGTCCACTGCACTGTTATTCACAATTGCCAAGAGGTAGAAGCCACCCAAAATTCCACCAACAGTTAAACGGTTAAAGAAAAGGTGATATGTACCTGTAATAGAATATTCAGTCTTAAGGAAATCCTGCAATACGCTGCACGTGAATGCACCTTGAGGATATTATGCTAAGTGAGCCACCAGTCACAAAAAATACTGTATGATTCAGCTTATGTGAGTTAGCTAGAGTAATCAAACTCCTTATAGAAACCAAAAGAAAACTGATGGTTACCAGAGGCTGGGGAAGTGAAAATGGGGAGTTTTTCTTCAATGTGTGTATTTTCCAGGATTACTAGATTGAAAGACTTTGCGATTTGTTACACAACAATGTGAATATGGTGAATACTACTAAACTGTACATTTAAAAAAATGATTTAAAATGTTAAATGTTATGCATTTTCCAAATTAAAAAAATGGAAAAAATAACTTGGGGACAGGGTAGTTGAAATTAAAAATAAAAAAACATTCCATTTTCAAATTTTTGCTAAGGTGGCAACTCTCTCCAAACCAATCTACGGATTCAATGCAATCCTTAAAAGAATCCTAGCCTGCTTCTCTGTAGAAATCAATCCTCAAATTAATATTGAAATTCAAGGAACCCAAAGTAGCCAAAAACAACCTTGAAAAAGAACAAAGTTGGAGGATCCACACCTAGTGATTTTGAACAGGAATCTATAAAAAACTATAAAACAGAAATCAACAGTGCTTTACTGGTTTAAGAATAGACACACATCAGTAGAGTGGAACTGAAGAGTCCAGAAATAAATCCATGTATTTATGGTAATTATTTCAAACACAAGTACTAAGACCATTCAAAGTGGAAATAAGTCTTAACAAATGGTGGTGGGACAACTCGATAGCTACATGCAAAAGAATAAAACTGGCCCCCTCTATCTCACACCATATACATAAATTAATTCAAAGTGGATCAAAGACCTAAATATAAGAGCTGAAACTATAAAACTTTTACAAGATTTGACAATGGTTTCTTAGGTTTGACACCAAAAGTGTAAGCAATAAAAGGAATGACTTCATGAAGATCCAAAGGATACTATCAAGAGTGGAAAAGACAATCCACAGAATGGGAGAAGATATTTACTAATCTTATCTGACTTGTTTCCATAATACATAAAATTTTCTTACAACTCAATATAAAGTACTGGTACATGCTACAACATGGATCTTAAAAACATTGTGGTAAGTGAAAGAAACCAGTCACAAAAGGGCATATTTTGTAGGATTCCATTTATATTAAATATCCCAAATAGGCAAATCCAATCACTGCAGAAATCCACAGGAAGTCTATATTAGCAAATAGTGAAACTGGTTCACACTTTACTTCAAAAACCAATTAATTATATACTGGCCAAAATGTTTCCTTTCCCTACAACATAGCCTCTGTGTATAATACAGGAAGAAGAATTTCACTGATGTGCAACCAAAGAAACACACATCTTTTCAACACTGGAGTAAAATTTGCTGTGTTAACTAGAGCAGGTATGTAGTACACAAAAAAACCATATATAAACACAGTCCTTTAAGTGATTTTTTAACAGTAACTTTGTTAATTTTGGCCTTAGAACCCAATCTCTGCATGTGCCTCCCCATGCTAGAAACAAGATGGCAATGTTTTCTATAAAAACATTATCATAAGCAGATTCATTAGCATATTCCCTAATAAAATGGGAAAAAAGGTAGTTTTATATGGAATGACATAGTATTTATAAATTTTAATGTACAAAGTTTAAATGGACTTTAGCTTTTCTTGCTTACATCAACAGCAACTCAACTAACCCCACACCATACCTTTTCCATCCTCAGAAGCAGAACCCATCAACTTCCCTTTTATCTTGTGGGTTCCAAGTCTTCGGGTACTATGGCTTACAATTTCCGATAACTATCAACTTACAAACCTTGAGGTACCTCTTCACATTTTCATTGCCACCTAACCAGTAGAATTTTCTAAGACTTGTTACCCTCAAGGCATCCATGAACTGTCCCTATCTATGCATGTATCTGACTGCCCTTTCTTTTCTTAAGTAAAAATTTACTAATTTAAACCTTAATAACATCTATACTTTTCATTCCTCGATCACTACCTAAGACGTGGAAGACAAGACAACTATCCTGTTCTCACATTATAACTATCTTCCATTGCGGTTACATCAGAAGTTATCCTTGTTTTAAAGATAGGAAATCTTCCAAAGCCCAAGCAAAATTAAGATACCATACCAATCAGGTCCTACTCTAAAGCCTTCCTAGAAAGCACTGTCTCAAGTCTCTGTGACTTTGTGCTTATAAACCTATGCAAAGGTTAACCTGAAATCACCAGAGGAAACTTAAGCCTAATTAAGCACCATATACCATCCAGATTTCTCATTTCTGTCTAAGCCCATTTCCCATTCCTTTCTTGGCGTGTTATTTTTTTTAATTCTTACTAACGGCAAATATTCTTAAATAAAAATCAAACATCAAGTATACTGAGTTTGTAAGTTTGACATGAATTTTTTAAGCATTCAACTCTTTCATCTTTCAGCCTTTTTCCGATTTTCTGCCTTTATTGTCACACTTAAAGGTCTTTTTAAAGAACTATCAGGGTAGCCAGTTGAGGTTACTGAAAACCTAACTTCCAGATTTGATCACTCATCAGTGCAAGTTCTCAAGAGTCCTTCTTAAGATTCTACTTGAATTGTGTTTTCAGTAAATATGTATGGACCAACCTGGGACCTCGTGGAAAGTTGACAGGCAATTAAAAATTCAATGAATTAGAAAAGTTACTGCCACTGTTGCATATAGGAAAGACCAATTACGAACAGCAGTTTATTCCAGTGTGCATTTAACTATTTACCATAGCCTGACCTAGTTTAATAAACACATCAAATCTTGTTTCCAAGCAAACTTAACTTCTCCATGAAAACCCTATTCTCTTTTAGAATCTTATTTTCTCAATAAGAACCAGAGAACGACACGTCAAAATCCTTTATGTGGGAAAAAAATCCTTAAGTGACAACTTACAAAGTGAATGTAGCTAGAGCTATTCAGATTCTCTTTCCACCCAACCTGCTGATCATGAGCTGTTCACCATGAAATATACTAGACCTCTTAGCGTACAGTAACGTGTCCATGATCATCTTCCCCAGGAAAAAGGCACCTGGTCAAACACATTGGGGAAACGCTACATACTCTAGCCATCTGAGAATCTGCAATGTGCTACAGCATTTTAATGGCTCGCAGTTCCAATACAACCTGTAACTAAGCTCATTCAACCCAAACTGAAAAGCACTATGTACTGTTTCTTTAATTAAAGCTATTACTTAGTTCCACAAGATGATTTTGGTGAATAATTTTCATAAAACTCCCCCATACAACTATATCACGTTTCTAAGCCCATACTACTACTATACTTACTCTTCGTCGTCATCATCATCATCATCGTCGTCGTCATCTTCATCAGCAGAAAGTTTTACTTTTTTCTTAAAAAAACAGATGGAAAAAACCCCTCATGAGCAAGTGCTGATCCTAATCACCCAACTAAAAGCCAGAAAAATTTATTTGTATAAATTACATCTATACCTGTGGAACCTTGCTACCACTTCCAGGGGCAGAGCGCTTTCCAGATATACTTAGGAGTTTCACATCCTCCTCCTCGTCATCTTCTGACTCTGCATCTTCCTCTACAGCTAAAATAAAAGTTTTTTAGCCACTACTAGAACTCAACCAAGAAGCAAGAACTCAGAAGAAAGGGTATTTATAGTAAGAATATTTAAGAACAGATTCTAAAAAATCGAAACAAACAGCAAACAGGAATTTTGGAAGCTACCGCTCACTGCTAGATTTTAAATACAAAAACCCAGGCTTTTCCAGTTATAAGTTACTAGATTCCCATTTGAACCTATTATAAAGACAGTAGTACTAAAACTAAGAATGTTTATTTATAAAGTCCAAATTGGGAACAAGGTAGTTAACTGCATTAAAGAGAATAGCATAATAGATAAAAATTACATACCTACTAAGTGCTGTCCACTAATATGCACAGGCCCTGAACCACACTTCAACCGTAAGACCACAGGTGGTGTTATTTCAAAGCCCCCAAGGGAAACCTAAAAAGGAGAAACTTTTAAATTACTAAATATTGTGAAAAAAATAAAAGGTTAAATGTTTGGTATAAAACCTGCTCATAACTTAAAAGTTTGTACAACAGATGTGACAGGCAAACCCATTAAGCCAAACAAACCAATGAACTCATTTTCCCACCTGATAAACAAGCAGCAACCACCATGTTCATGAGTTGATCCTTCAACCCGTGACAAGATAATGAAGATGTGACCAGAAGAACCAAACCAAATTCACACCTACCTTACTGCAACAGAATTAGACTGACACAAAACCCAAAGTGTAAGTGCCCTTACCGTTGGCTGTACAGACATTTTCAAAGTTGCCAGTGTTACTTTAATTGGACTGCCTTCATAATTCATTGCCTCTGCTTCAACAATGTGCAATTCATCCTTTGCACCAGCCCCTAAACTGACCTGTGAACCGAAAAATAGTACAACTTAAGTTCCTGCTATTTTACAATCCCCCTAAAGTTCCTATGTTTAAAAAACAAAAGAAACAAAACTATAAACTTTTCATTACCACTGATGGAAAACTAATTTGTGTACAACGTTGTCTTCAAGTTTTATGTGACCTTGCCAATCAATTTCTCACTATGTATTACCAAACATTAGTCTCTGTGGGGGACAAATAGATGTATCACACTATTCTAATGGGCTTTATAATGCAATTGACATGTATAAATGTTAAGTTGAATAGTGTGACTAGACTTTTACATGATTGCCACAGGAGTGGTAAAGATGCCAAGTTTTGTATCACAGATATACAGAAAATCAGGTATATACAAAACTCAATTATAAAAATACTATTATAAAAATTAAGTATTAAGCCACATGAATAGGAACTAAGCTGAAATCAGAAAGGTTAAGCAGTTTATTTTGAAAAGTTTAAGTACCGTTCTTAAAGATAATTGGTGCTCATTTTCATCATTATCCACTTTAAAGTGATAATCTTTGTCGGCCTTTAGTTCACAACCTGTAAATGAAGAAAAAAAGCAACTATAACAGGGAGAAAAATAACACTGAAACTGCAGTGTGGGTAACCAAAGGTTATGGTTAACTTGTGAACTAATTTTTCACTACTGTAGCTATTAAAAGGTAGTTAAGGCACCTCTTCCTGGATTTCTTGAACACAAATGTCTAACAATTAACGCAAATGTCTATAAACAATCCAATAACATCCTTACAGGACTTTAGAAATTCTGCTTTCCCATTATACTGTTTCATTCTCAACTACACCACTATTACCATCCTCAGGTAGAAGATTTAGCAGACCTGGAACTAAAACAAGTTACCTGAAACCAAACTTAATGTACAGTATTGATAAAACCCCCAGTATTTAAAAAAAAGTTCAATCACCTACGGAAACTCCCAAGAAAAGCAACCAATTTAGAAATGAGAATGATTACACAAATACCGACACAAACAACTTGTATTCACAACAGGAAAACTAAATATAAAAGAACACTTGTTAGAGTCAACATTTCATCTTTGAAGAGAAATGATGTACATTAAATTATGTTGAAAAAATTATGCTTAACGCAATAGAAATATCCTAGGGAATATTTCCAATGGAAAGGTTAACAAAAATATCTCATTATAACTTGATCAAAACCCCCCGTTATTCAAAATGCCTAGGAATAAAAGACTTAATGTACAGTGCATGTTATCTACTCCCATTCCTTGAACAAACTTTTAAATACTCTCAGAAGTTTTATTAATTTAAATGACTCCATTTAATTGTAATCTAACAGTTACTGTATATAGATGCTTAAATGTTATTGCTCAATTAACAAACCTCAGCATTGTTTATACAGAAACAATGAAATTTGGGGCAGGACTTGCAGTTACTTCAAAGCCTGACTGACAAAGACATGGCTTCAAGTTTACTGAGGTTGAAAACCAAAGCGGGTCTCTCCTTAATATGGTACGTACAGTGTGTGTGTGTGGGGGGGGGAGGGATCCCCAAATCTCGGTATAGTATTACAACATTACCAGGTCTTACTGACCCAAACGGTATCTCATCTTTAAGAAAAAAAGGCTGTTTGCTCAACACCGCACAGAAGGTTGCTTTCGCGGGCCTCCCTCAAAAAAAAAAAAAAAAAAAAAAGAGAAAAAAATTGTCACACACCAGCTCTGGAGGCAGGGATTTTGGTTTAGATCTACCTCTACCTACAAGTGCAACCTTCGTGAAGCCACTTTAGTTCTGAGCATCAGTACCGTCATCTGCCGAGCGGGCTAAGCCCTCTCCCGCGGTGAGCTAGAAAAAGGGCTCCATACATGAGAACCACCATCCTCGATGTGAAGCCCTGAACAAAGACCTCCAGGATCCAGGCGCCACCAGCCCCATCACCTAACAGTTCCCGCCCAACGGCCCCCATGAAGCCCGAGGAGCCCAGGCTAGGGGTGGGGTAGGTGACACCACCAGTGAGCCCCGGATGTAGCGCCCACACCCCCCTCCTTCCCCCAAACACGTGGCAACCACGTGCTCCCGGCGCTTGCGGCCTCCTCACGCCCGGCCGCGCCTCCCCTCCCCCTGGAACCAGCCGAGGCACCGGGGCTGTCGGGCCTTAGGGCTCCAAACTCCCGAGGGCCGGAGAGCAGCGCCAGGCTCCTTCCACCCTCTTCCAGGAAAGGGGCGTATGCCTCACACTACGAGCCCACACAACCTCCTGCACGCATCCACCCGAGGCCCACCATCAAAGACACCGGCTCGGAATCCCAAGCCGACGCCCTCACGCACCCCCAGAAAAAAATAATGTCCAGAGCTCCACTGGGTTACCCAGGAAACGCCGAACCCTCAGCTACTTGGTTCCACGTTACCTCGGGCCCTGGGCCTCGGACCGCTCACGCCGCAGGCTTCACGCCGCCCCTCCTTCCCATCGCTTCATACAGCCGGCTCTCCCTGCTGGCCTCTCATCCTGAGGTAGCAGGGCCCCGGCAGCTCGCTTCCCACGCCCTCAGGCCTCCAGCCTGCCTCGCTTTCTTCACCAGTCCCAGGCCTCAGCGGGATTCCCGCCCCCCCACCGCAAAGCCACAGGCCCTGCTCGGCCTTGCTCCAAACCCACAGTAGTTACCGAAAAGATAGTTCTGGGGCCTCAGGGGGCTCATGTCCATGTCCATCGAATCTTCCATGGGGTGGTGGCACGCACTTAGGTAGGAGAGAAGACGGACGGAGATAAACGACTACTGCTCGGCAGCACTGACGCGCAAGACGGAATCGCACCAGGGAAAGGACGCGGGCTCCCTGCGCACATATATAGCACCCTGAAGATCTCGCGAGATCTCCAAAGTCCCGTCGCTGCGCGCTTGCTCAAGAGCCCCCCTTCCCGTACGGTAGACCTCCCGCGCAAGCGCTCTTCAACCCCACTCCTTTCTACCTCGCCCCCCCACCTCCTCCAGGTACTTCGCGGGCTCCCACCGAGCACGCGCAGTCGTACGCCAGCCCTATTCCTCCACCGCCACCGGTGCCTGTGCGCACGCGTGCTGTGTGTGGTAGCGCGCGCCCCCACCCCAGCATCCAGGCTTTCCCTGTTCTCTCCCGCTCGGGCGCGCGGGCCTTGCGCCAATAGCCTGCGCAGCCCACCCTGCAAAATGGCGACGGCATCCCTTAACTGTGTTAGGAATGCAGGGCGGGCCGGTTTTAAGCCAGAAGGGAGCTTGATTCACCTTTCTCCATCCCCTCATGCCCCGCAGGCCTCCAAACAGGCATAACCACTTCAGGATTTCTGACTTGCCTAAAGGCCTGGGCTCAGAGTTAATTTTCCCCAAAGTTAAAAGTTTCAGGTGCCAGAGACAGATGACTACGGATTATTCTTTGTTGGGAAGAAAAGATGTAGCAGCTGGCCGGACTTACTCTGTTGGTTTTTTTTTTTTTTTCCCTGAGGAATCATCTCCGAAGTTGAAGTCTCTGCCTTTATGTCGTTTTGGGGGCCGAAAGCGGACTGAGTCAGACTCTTCCATAAGAGCAGGGCAGGAACCAGGCCTGGGTGATTTCTCCAGACAGAGAAGGTCTTAAAAGGGCTGTGTATGCACAATATGTATCCACGTAAGGTCCTGTGAGGCAGATGTGACTATCCCCACTTTGGAGACTGGGAAACGGGCCGAGAGAAGAAGTAAGGTGTCCAAAGGGATGAAGTAATGAGATGGTCCTCTAGCTCCACGCCCATTTCTGACATCCTTCTGAAAGAGCTCAGAGGGTTGTGTGTGGCTCCACTCTCCGAGGCAATGCAGTTCTTAATCTTGAACATTCCTAAGACTGTTCTGACCTGTAAAGAAAGCGTATGACTTGCGTAAACCTTAATTAGACTCTTTGGGCAGGAGCCTGGAAACTAGCATTCTAAACAAGATATACCTTGACAAACGAAGACCCCCACAGCCTCTGGGCACTGGTGAGTTTTGAGAATCCCTCTAATTACCATTTTTACATCAACAGATCACACAATGATTTCGTAAGTACTGTGGAGAATAAGAATAGGGACAATGGTGTCCCTACCCCCTCTTCTCCAAATACATTCTAGTTGGAAAGATAAACTATAAAACACAGGAACCAATTGTTTATTAGAATCAAAGCCCTAAATTTGGAGAAATCAATGCAATCAATACATGAATGGGGCCAAGGTGTTTCCCACCCCCAAATGAAGAAGAGTCTTCACCAGCTTTGTTCTTGGATCTTTTGAGGTACAGAGTATGACCAATTGTTAGAGAAAATCCTGAGACTTGGAAGGCTATCTCTGTAAAGGAACTGAGAAAAGGAAGGGGACTGGCTGAGGGAGGGCTAGAATTTAGAATGAGACAGTCTCGAGAGGAGCTACAGGAGAGTGGAGGAGAAGGGGTTAATGTTCTTTGAGGCCATGCAAGTAAAAATTGAAACTACTTTGTGATTCCTTTCTGGATTCTGGACCATGATTATTCAAATACAGCTCTGAATAGAGCCTAAACCATGTGGGAGCTGTAGTCATGTTATGTAAGTAACGTTTGTTATTTTAATATATTAAGCACCTAGTCTAGATATGATCTCATGGAATCAAGGGGTTAAAAAAAAATCACTTGGTGGAAGATGAGGGTAAGGGGGATCAAATATATGGTGATGGAAGGAGAACTGACTGGGCGATGGACACACAATGGGATTTATAGATGATGTGATACAGAATTGTACACCTGAAATCTATGTAATTTTACTAACAATTGTCACCCAATAAATTAAAAAAAAAATCACTGCATTCTTCAGATTTACAAATGTAATGAATACTCATTAGCTTTTTAATAAAAATTATTTAGGCCTACACAAAGTGAAAAAGCAAGAATGCCCCTCCTTCCATATCCCCATCCCTATCCCCTAGGGTTAATCACTGTTAATAATTGTGTGATTATCCTTCTAGACTATATGTACATATATAAGCAGACTGATAGAGTATCTTTGCACGTATATCCTTATGGATATAGTTTCATAAATATAGTCAAAGAAATAGACTTACACAGTAAACAGGTATTTACTTACAAATATATGTACATATAAATGCATCTTTTTATTGTTTACATAACTAAGGTCATATTTTATACATCGCCGTCTTAGTCTTTTTGGGCTGCTATAACAAAATACCACAGACTGGGTAGCTCGTAAACAATAGACATTTATTTCTCACAGTTCTGGACGCTAAGAGTCCAAGATTAGGGTGCCAGCATGGTTGGTCCCGCAAGGTCTGTCTTCCAGGTTTCAGATTTCTGGTTGTAGCCTCATGGTGGAAGGCACTAGGGATCTCTGGAATCTCACTAATCCCATTCCCGAGAGCTCCACCCTCATGACCTAAGCACCTCCCAAAAACCCCACCTACTAATACCATCACCTCTGGGGGGTTAGGATTTCAATATATGAATTTCGGGGGGACACAAACATTCAGACCGTAGCAATTGTTCTGCAACTTACTTTCTTCATTTCATGTTGCTTAGCTATCTTTTCATGATATAATATAAAGACTACTGCATTCTTTTTAGGAGTGCATTTTGCATTATAGTCCATAGAATGAACATATATATATATATATATTTAATTTTTTAAATTCCAGGTTTTATTTATTTGTTCATTTTTTAACACATTTTGTGATGGGAATTTCAAAACATGCACAAAAATAGAAAGAATATTATGAAGAACATCCATGTCTCAATCACCGAGCTTCAACAATTACCAATCAATAGCTAATCTTGTGTCATATACCTCTCTAGATCCCCCTCTCTCTCTCTCTCTCTCTGTAGCTCTCTCGTCTCCAGTCCTCTGCCTGGCAAACACTAGCCACTTTGGTCTCTCCAAACTCCCAATTCTGTGTCCTCAACCAGGGAAACCGCGGGGCTCCACTGGAATCGTCTCTCCCCTTGTTGTGGCCTGGAAACTTTCTCCAAGTTCTCAGCTGGGCCATCACTTGTTTCATCTCTCTCAAGCATGACAGTCCTGTGCTGTTTGTGGTGATGTCTGAAAATGGTTACTTCATATGTTTTGTCAATTTTTCAGTTGTTTAAAATGAAAATGTAAATCCAGTCCCTATAGTCAATGAGCAGCTATTGAAGACTGCTGAGAGGAAAGTGTCATTAAGATGAATCTGTCTTCAGAATAGAAGATTGCCAATCCATTTGGGTATATTTAATATCCTATGGTGAACCTCCTCTTTTAGGTAAATTATTTGATGGCAAAGAGCGTTTCCTATATATGATACTGTTTTATGTCAACCTTATTGCAATTCACCATCTAGTGTCTCTAATCAAAGGTAGGCAGCTCACCACCTCCATTTGTCTTAAGGAGGGTTTGCATGAATCTCTCACAAGGGTGCTACTGAGCCTCTTCAAACAAAACAAAGGAAAGGATTGGTAGGGAATGTCACCATTTCTTTTTCATTTGAAAAATGTTCGAGACTTTTTTTAGTTGCAGGTATTACAGGATGTTCATTGGGATTTTAGCCATTTTCTCAGGCTCTGGGTTCAACCTCAAATCAGATGAAGTGGGCCATCCATGCATAACTTACTAGGAGGTAGCTAAACCAGTCCTATGAGCTATATAGCATCTCCAGACTAGACAAAAGCAACTAAGAGAGTCATTGAGGAAATGAGAAGTTTCTTTGAAAGGAGTTGTTGGCCTAGCAGTGAGGGCTATTCCCTACCCTTACCTCAAGCCAAGACAGGAGGCTGCAATAGCCCAGTGCTACCATGGACTGGAGCAAAGGTGGTGAGAGAGTTCTGGAAAACTTGACCTGTGTCCCCTGGAGTTTAGGTGGGTCCAGAATCTACTGCCTGACTCTTGCCTGGAGAAGTCTGTGATGGCAAAGCAAAGAGAGCTGCAGTGGGCTAGGCCTGCACTTCTATAATCTGACACATCAAGAAGGAACCATGTACAGAAGATTTTTGTTTTTTTTTTTAAAAACGGATTTTCATTCTTTTTCTTTTTAATTAATTAATTTTTTTAAGTGTATTTTTCCGGGACCCATCAGCTCCAAGGTAAGTAGTTGTTTCAATCTAGTTGTGGAGGGCGCAGCTCACAGTGGCCCATGTGGGGATCGAACCGGCAACCTTGTTGTTAAGAGCACCGCGCTCTAACCAACTGAGCTAACACGCCACCCCCCAGAAGTCTTAAAAGGACCTTACCAAGAAGATTTTGCCTGCTGGAGTGAGGTAACCCCAGATGATAAAGGTTGATTTTTTCCCCCAGATTCAAATACATTGCAAAAATAGTATGAAGAATTTTTGTATATCTTTCATACCGATTCCTGAAATGTTAACATCTTACATAACCACGATACAATTATCAAAGCCAGGAAATTAACACTGATGCAATACTATTATCTAATCTATGAACCTTATTTCAAATCTCACCAGCTGTCCCACTAATATCTCTTTTCTGGTCCAGGGTTCAGTGTAGGATCACACTGCACATTTAGCTGTCATGTCTCATTCACCTCCTTTAATCTGGAACAGTTTCTCAGCCCTTTGTCTCCCATGACTTTGACAATCTGTGAAGATAACTGGCTGGTTATTTTGTAGAATAGCCTTCATTTGGGGTTTGGCTGAGGTTTCCGAATGATTAAATTCATGTTATGCACTTTTGTTAAGAATACCACAGAAGCAACCTGTGTCTTTCTCAGCGCATCATATCCGGAGGCACATAATGTTTGTCCCATTTCAGATGGTGTTGACTTTGATCATTTGCTTAAGGTGATGTCAACTGGGTTTCTTCGCTGTATAGTTAATACTTTTTCCCTTTGTAATTAATACATGTCCTTGGGAAGATCGTTGAGATTAAGTCAGTATCCCATTTCTCATGATCTTTTATCCACTTATTCTAGCTTCCATTCATGATTCTTACCTAAAAAGTTATTACCACAGTGTTGGCCAAATGGTGATTTTCCTATTTCCAATTTCCATTTACTAGTTGGAATTCGGCTGGAAAGAAGAGCTTGTTCTTCTCGTCTCTGAATTTATTTATTTAATTATCCATTTATATCGCTATGGATTCATGATTCTCATTTTGTTCTGTGGGATATAATCCATTACTCTTAGTATTTACTTTCTTGCTCAAATTTTCCCACATTTGACCATTGGAGCTCCTTTAAATGGGCTCCTGTACCTTTTGACTTATTCCATCATTTTTGGTGTGTGCAGTTCCTATCTTCTGTTTCACATACATCTTGCACTTTCCCAGACCCAGCCCTGGAAGCAACCACTTTAATGTTTGTGCTCAGTTTGTTTCCTTGGCCTTAGAGTATATATATAGTCAAAATATTCTTTTCCAAAGTTGCTTAGGTTAGTTCTTTTCTGCTGCCACCCCCAGTATGATTACGTTGCTCATTTGTAATATGGGGCTGGTAACTTTTAATCTCTGGATTAGTTTGCAAGGGCTGCTGTAACAAGGTACCACTGGGTACTTAGACTGGGCAGCTTCAACAACAGAAATTCACTGTCTCACGGTTCTGGAGGCTAGAGGTGTGAGATCAAGGTGTTGGCCAGGTGGTATCTTGGCTTTTAGAAGCATCATCCTGATCTCTCCCTTTATCTTCATATGGTGTCTAAAACAATCCTGTTCCCAAATAAGGTCACATTCTGAAGTACTGGGGGCTACGACTTCGACATAGGAATTTTGAAAGGACACAATTCAACCCATAATGATCCCCATTTTGCAGATGTGAAAGTAGGGTTAAACATCTTATAAGCAAGTTCCTTAAAACACATAGCTAGTAAAAGGGAAAGACAGATCTCTGCCTGCCTCCTAGCCTCGCGTTTACCTCTCTGCAATCAGGCTGCCAACCGATAATCATTGCCCAACAGACTACGCTTTCCACTTAGGGCGACCATTTAACTCAGCATGTATTTTTCTCCCAGGTTCAACTATTAAAAGTGAAGAAACATCGTTTTATATAAATGCATATGGTAGGAATAAAGGTAATGGATTTATCAATACTCACTGCCCCTCCCTGACCCTCTTCTTACATGCCTAGTCCACCTGCCCAAAAAGATTTTGAAAATCTTCTTCTTTGAATTAAGAAATGTATTTCCCACTATGTCACTAGAGCACTATCACAAAAGATTTGATGAAGATTTGGATTGCTTTCATTTATATATTTTGTTTGATTTATATTTTATATTTATATTTTTATATTTTGTTTCATTTATATATTTTCATTGAAAAAGGCCCCATGCCAGGAGTGTGCAGTATAAAACTGGACGCTGGATCTACAGATTATCCTAAACTGCCATCTTCCGCTCTACTCTTCTATGACCAGATGTTTAAAATCCATCCTCTCATCAAGTCCTTGCTTGAGATTTCCACTTTTAGAGAGGAGAGGGCAGTGCAATGAGAGAAAGTGTAAGGACCACGATAGGTGGGGGTGCTGATTAAGTCATAACTGTGGTCCTGTGAGTTTCAAGATGTGCTTAACTTTCAAGATGGCCTTCAGGATGGAAAAATTTTGCTGCAGTTGAGGCTTAAGCTAGTTCAAAAAGGGACTTTCCTTTCATTGACCTCAACCATTAAACTGTGTCATGTTTTATTATATTTATATGCCTGTCTTTCTCGCAGGGAGTTCCTTGAGGGTAAGGAACTATTTTATTTTGTGTGCTCCCCTAACCCATGGACTTCAATGAAGGAAGGAAGGAAGGAAGGAAGGAAGGAAAGAAGGAAGGAAGGAAGGAAGGAAGGAAGGAAAGGGGGAAGAGCCAGGAAATACTAATGCCTCTACATTAGGATTATACTAAATCACCTCATGCTGTTTGAATCCTCTATCTGTTTTCTAGGTGATACTTCTTCCTGTTTTGTTTCTGTTTTTGTTTTCTGGCCTACCATATGACAATAATTAGAAGAATCAATAATAACATCCACAAGCTAACCCCTTTTCAAGAATATTGCCTCTTTAAAAATTTATATTCTTTTAAGCAGGGTGGTATAAGGAGAATGAGTGAGCAGGGAGAAAAATAGTATACTTAGAAACTACTTATCCTCGATTTTTTTATGAGGGATTATTCAAATGGGTAATAAGAATTGAGTCACTAAAGTTTGGGAGCCACAAGAAATGAATATATATAATGAGGGTAGAAAATATTACAGATCAGCTTATTCAAACCTATTCCAACCTTCTAATCACATCGGTGGTCCTGGGAGCAGGCCCTGAGACAAGAATTCATGTAAGAGTGACTGATTAGGAATTGCTCCCAGGAAAAGCAGGCAGGGTCTGGGGGAGTGGGACGGGAAGGGAATGAGCCCAGCGAGTGATAGCCAGCAAAGTCTGTGGAGGGGAACTTTGGCTCAGTCCCACCGGGGAGCTCTGGACACTGCAGACAAGGCTAACGCTGTCCTAATGGGGGCAAGGAAGCCCGAGTGGTTACACCTCCATGCCCTTCAGTGATTGGTTAAGGGCTGGGGGAGAAGAGTGGGAATTAAATCCCCAAGCATTTATGGCCTTCTGTGCCCATAGGCACAGCGGTGCCAGCAGCCTGAGGGCAGCCCTTTGACAAAGATATGGAGGTGCTGCCTGTTGGAAGAAAAAGCACACGGGGAGCTGGTGTGTCCCCAAATGGTACAGGAAACCGAGAGGATGCAGGGAGAATGCTGATAACTTACATTAGTGTTATGCTGCACGTTAGGTCCAACCCGGTGATTCTCCAGGAGGGCAGGCCATCGTAGTTTCTAGCCAAAGAGACCTATAAGAGGGGAAAGATATGGCACGAGCTAGAGAGCAACTGCTTCTGTAGTTGATTAAGGCACAGATTGATCCTGGCTAAGGAAGCTGTAGACCTGGGATGTGACTACCATTCATGAGCTGCCCAGTTAGGAATTTGTGATCACACCATTCTCTGTGGTTCCTCCTGCAATTTCCATATGAAACTGGGACAATTAAAACTGGTATCATGAGGCACTAGCCATGATTCTGCTGCTTCTGCTAGCAAGCAAGCCATTGGGGCGTTTGGAGTTTCCATGGCATTTGTCTAGGAATCCCAGGGTCCAATCCCAGTTTCATGGAGGTTGAGAGGCATGCATTGCGATAGTATGAATCATGACAAAGACACTGTGAACCTAGAGCCTGCGGTTGTGAGGACAACTTTCTAATTTCCAGCTTCCTGACATAGGCAGAGGCGGGTCCCTTGGGGAGCCAGTTAAGTGAAGTGGTTCTGTAATTCATTCCTGCGAGTCCAATCAGCCCTCCAAATCTTCTAATGATTTCTTAATAACTGGTAACAAATCCTCTGCTTCCAGCTAGAATGGATTCTCTTATCTGCAATAGAACCTTGACCCATACAATTGGTAACACCCAGAATCGGTGATGGTTCAAGGAAAAAGGCCCTTTCACATCCCACTGTTTGGAACATCAATCGGTACAACCATTATGCTGTTTCTTGTGTCTTTAGGATTATTACTTTTTGATCCTGTTAGTTACTTCTAGAGACGTATCCCAAGGAAATAATCAGAGATGCGCTCAAAGGTTTGCAATACACATAGACAATGACAATATCTGGCAGTTGTTAAAAATAATGTTTCAAATCATAGTAAATAGCATGGAAAACATTCATGATGAAAAAGAAAAAGGCAGTCTGCTTACATACATACATATTTCAGTATTGTGAGTGAAATGGCCTGATGCTTTGGATTTGTTTCAAGATACTTCAGGAATAAAAAAAGAAAGAAAGAAAGAAAAAAGGAAAAAAACGGCAGTGGAGGGAGACAGATGAAACACAATTCGCAAAATGTTGATGCTGATTGAAGCCAGCTGATGGACACATAGAGCTTCATTATTGTTTTCTCTCTTTATGTGTGTTTGAGAATTTCCATAATATAAAGTTTTAAAAGTTTAAAAGGAAAATGAAACAGAAAATAGAATTGAATGCATACTATGTGCCCAGTTTTATGATAATATTAATAAATACACATATACATAGAAGAGAGACTAAAAACTACATCAAGATGAAAAGATGAGTGGTTGCCAGGGATGGGGGTGGTGAATAAGCAGAGCATGGAGGATTTTTAGGGCAGTGAAACTATTCTGTACGATACTATGATGGTAGATACATGACATTATACGTTTCTCAAACCCATAGACTCATAGAACACGAAGAATGAACTTAATGTAAACTGTGGACTCTGAGTAATACTGTGTCCATCTAGATTCATTGATTGTAAGCAAAGTCCCACTCTGGTGGGGGATGTTGATAAGAGGGGAACTGAGTGTGTTGGGGGGGCTGGGCGTGTATGGGAAATCTCTGTATCGTACACTTAATTTTGTTGTGCACCTAAAACTGCTGTGAAAAATAACTCTATTTAAAAAAATACATCAAAATGTTAATAGACATTACCTCTGGGTGGTCGGATTAGCCTGATGTTAATGTTTTGAATTGTCTATGTATTATCAAAATGTGTATTATATATATATATATATATACACACAAAATCAAAGGTGTCTGTGTAAATCAAACTAGCCCAGATAATTTAGAAAATATTTTGATTTGCAAGTATGCCAAATTTTAATTTCCAAGTTTGACCGAAAAAGCTCACATAAGAGTCTCCCAGAACAAGGAAAAGAATTTACCCTCGGTTAGTGACACTATTATAGTAAGCCTCCACACATCATGGCACAGGTGAGCTACATGAAAGCGTGAAACACATCATGAGATTACCCGTAAATAGATTGATGGGTTTAGTGCAATCCAGGTCCATTATAAGGAACTATAACCAGTTCCTTGCAAAGAGCAAGGAAGGAATGTGATTATAACTTAGAAACCTGCAACCAGATCCTTTATTCTCTGCCCTGCCTGATGGAGGAGGTGGGAATCAAAAGGGATCCTATCCTGCCCAGATAAAGGATAGCCAGCAAAATATAAACGGGCGTTGGCCTCTCTCTCCAAGCAGGGCTGCCTACCTGGAAATAACATGGTGACATTATTTCCATTTTCATAGAAACTTTTTATTAATACCCTGAAGTTCTACGTCCTATATCTGCTTCCTTAGTCAGTGAATTCACACAGCAGATATTTACGAAGGGCCCACTACCACCAGGTGAGGGAAAGAGAGAAATCACAGCCAACTTTTAGGTTTGGGGGCTGACTGACGAGTGAGGGGTGATCCTTGAACAGAGATGAGAAGACCTGGGGTGGGGGTTGGCCATGTTTGGGCTGGGAGTGGTGAAACAAGAGGTCTGCCTTGGAAGTACAAAATGTAAAACACCCATTACATGTCGAGACTGCTGGATGCCGGAGCCACTGAACTGGGGGGAGAGGACGGGGATGGAAAGAACTCCTGGGAGTTCAGTCGGAGCGCACTGGTTCCCCGAGCCTCCTCGGGTTTGGGTTCACCATCAGTATTCAGGTCCCGAACCCTAAAGTGCCTCACCTGTGATGACTCTTTCCTGAGGAGGGGGTCCTCTTCTGGCTGAGTTCTGCTCTCTTGGTGTTAGAAGAGTGATAGACTTACAGAGTAACAGCAGAGGGCGCTGGGAAATTAAACTGCTCCTGGAGCCCAGTAACGGTTTATGAGTACTGGGTCAATTTCAGCTGTTGGCATGTTGAAATACTAATTGAGAAAGGGTCTGTACCACATCTTGGCCTATAACCTAAAACAAATCGGACTCTGTAGTATATTACCTGGAAATAATCTCAATTTGTCCTGAAATGCAAAGATACAATTAACAAACATCTAAGAACAAATTGATGTACGCACTGTGGTTAACGATCTTACAAGACTTCTTTAAAGTCACCATGGTGAATTAGCAAAGAGCTGGATTTTCAGGGAGGATATATTTAATGCCTAATTACACTTAGAGTAAAATTCTGATCAAGTATTCTTTGAGCAGGAGTTAGAAATGGATAAAATGTGGACACTAATTGCAGTGAACATTTTGTTGGCAAGTGATATTAGCAAGTTTTCCCTCCCAACCAGGTGTGAAGTAGTTCTGATGATAAAAGTTACTTGCAGGGCTGAAAGACACAGACCAAAGGAAAATAAAGGACACAATAGGAAATGTGTGCAATTCAAAAGTTTAAAGTAAATGTATTTCTTCATTCGCTTTACAGTTTACAGTGTAGGATTAAACGAGATAGCCTGCTAGTATTTGTGAAATACCACAGAGCCTGGCACACAGCAGGCACTCAATAAGTGCTAGTTGTTTTCTTCCTTTGCTCCTTTGTTGAATTCTCTTCTCAATTTACTTCTTATAAAAACATTGTGTTTCCCACATAGATTAGTAACATTAAATATCATTCTCTGTTATTGATTTGGGATGTTAGGAATGCAAAAGATACAATGCAGGGGCTCATGGCACATAAGAAAGCAAATTTACAATTGAGCAATCACTCAGTGGCTTTGTTGTTGTTGCTGTTTGTTTTTGATAATGTGCAATTATAGAAATTTACAAAGATCCTTTTAAGTGGGCAACGTCCAGCTTTCAGAGTCAGTTTGCTCAGGCATAGATCAACTCAGAGACTGACTGTCGCCTTGCTATTGAATTAGAGCTATATTTTTGACAAGTACGGCAGCCACATCATCACTTCAATCACCCAATAATCTACTGTGTCTCTTTATGCTAATAAATAAAACATTCTTTGTTAAATGTTTCCGAGTAAGCAATAGCAGACCTGTAATCTCCACCCCTATATGTTACAAAGTAAAATGATATAATAGTAATCAAATCAAATCAAATCATGTCTAGGAGTTTTACAGACAACTAATAGCTGCGATTGTAAAGTGCACATCAGATACCAATGGAAGGGTACTTTTCTCTTTAATATAATGTACTATGCATATTTCACTAACTGTCTCATGATATCAAATGAATTTAACAAGATGATTATGTAGGTCAAATTACTTAGTAAGTTCTCTTAAGAATGGCTTTTAGACCTATTATGATTTTTAATGGTGCAATTTGTTAAATGATTGGAATTTCTAGAATCCTGCCTGCAAGTGCCTGTCAGAGACACTTGCTCTGCCCTGATGATCTATTTTTAAAACCTACTTCTTGCTTGTGGCAGTTGAAACAAAAAAACGACCACCACTGAGCAACTTCTTGTAGCTCATTCCTCATTTTCAATTATTTAAACTACTTCCTGATCGCCAAACTATAGTTTGAATATTCTATTTTCAAATAGCCTTCTGACCAAATTCCTTTCATCTGGATATGAAGATGTCTTGAGTCCTTTTTCTTTTTTCCCAAATACTAAATGTGACGCTGCTTAATTTATCTCAGGAACTATAGACAAAAGTGGTACTGCCAAAGTTTAAACTTTTTTAAAAAGGTGGGTTAGTTCTTTTATTGTACATAGGTGACAGTAAACTTAAAGGGAATTCTAATGGACTATAATGGAGATTTTCAGTCTTTGTACTTGGAGTATTGTCTTCGCCGAGGTTGCCTCTCAGAATTTGTAGGTATTTTGATTTTACTCAGTTGAAGAAACCCCACGAGTCAAACTGAGTTTTACAGAATTGCCCACTGGAAATCGCATACTAATCTCTTTATTTCCTCTCTTTAAAAATTATCTTATAAAGTAACTTGAAAACACCTCAATGTAATAATTAGTCTTAGAAATCAGCATCCGTTTAAAACGAATCTTCCATCTCTGGTTTCCACACAGCTTACACTGAAATTCTTCTAAAACTCCAAATAGCCTTAACAACCTTAGTGCTTTCTATAATAGTAACTCTGACCCATAACAGACCCAGCATAACCTAAAGTTTGGGAGCAGACAGCATTCTGGGGTAGAAGAAGTTCCAGATGCAGTTGGAAGATGGTGGTTCTGTTCTTTCTCCACCCCTGGACTCACCGGATGACCCTGGATGAGAGTCCCTCGGCCGCTTGGAGCCCGTGATCACAGCTCAGAAATGAGGCTAACAACTCCTGATTCCTGCTCCTTGGGGTCCTTATAAGGCTTAATGAGCTCCTGGAGCACGTTCTCATTTTCTCTTTCATGTCTTTAGTGAGTTCTAGGCGGTGGGGGGAGGGCAGAGTAAATGCAGAATATGGAAGTCCGCTTGTATGTCTGGGTGAAAGTCACCGTAGAACAGTGTTATTTAATTTTTCTACTTCTTTCAGTTCAATGGATGCAACATTCACAATCCTCTCTAAGCCCATCAACCACAAAAACTTAATTAGATATTATATCTCCTTGGTTTAAAATAGTATTTAATTTTACATAATGTGTTCAGCCAAAATATTAGGATTCCCTAAACAGAAATGTTCCCTCTATTTTTTTCCCTCGAGCTTTTATTTCAATTTTTTTTTGTAGCTTTTAAAAAAATTATTCTCCTTAAAGTATGATTTCGGCAGTTTCCCTCTGTGAAACATCAGTAACTCCCCCGCCACCACCACTTAATTGAAGATGTAATCCCCACTTAGCGACTGTGCAGCCTTCCAAATACCAAGTGTGGCAGTGAGTAAATATTAACATTCCCGTTAAATGCGCGCTGCCTCTTATTCCTTTCCCCCCACAAATTGTCTTCCCGCTCCTCCGAGTGTCATCTAAAGTGAGATTATATTAACTGTGCCTTATATGGGGCTTGGAGCCCTGGAGTTGAAATTAATGGGCAAATATCCTTTTCACTTACAGAGTAAATGAACACTCGACTTTGGGCCATACCCAGGTGTTAGAGAGGCACAGACCAAGGGGGCACCATCCAAGGCATTTGACAGGTTCCGGGCCAAATTCAAGCCCCGTCCTTGTTTGATGGACAAAAAATAAAATTAAAGCGAATTTTTAAATGAATAAGTAACCCTCAGGACGCAATAGCGAGGGGCGGTATCAAATGTGGCTGATATTACCCTCGTAAGGACGTCTCCAAAATTCTCTGGCGTTCTGTTTCCATCCCCGGGAATCCTGGCATTTGGGCCATTTTGCTTTTCTGCTCCAAGACAGCTCAGCTCGATCGTTGGGGTGAACCCTGAGGCTGGTGCCACAGAACGCCCCAGGCTCTGTGGGGGACACCTGGCTTCCACCCCAAATACTAACTGGAAACAGAGCCCAATTCAGGTGGAAACGAGCAATCAGTCGAGAGTAGTTGGTTTTCCTTCTTCGCGACAGACGCAGATGGCTCCCTCTAGGAGCGTTCGTTTCTCAAATGACAGTAGAGGGCACTAGAGTCTGCCACACAGCTGAGTAAGGCTGCCTCTTCCCACCCTCTCACCACAAATGTGTGGCGTTCAAAGGTCAGGAACATCTCCATTTTTTAGAAGAGATTTTCCCACCCATCTTTTTTGCTTGTGTAACGTGATGCTGTGAGCGACCCTTGCTGTGGGGACACCCCCCTACGGTTCTCATCTGCGCGGAGGTGTCTCCAAGTGCGCATGTTCCCATCAGCGTGGACACGTGTGTACGTAGATGCATATGTATCATTTTTAAATCAAAACTAGAAGGGAAAATGATTACATAACAACAGCCTCCGTCCTACGGAGGGCCCCTGTCCCACTGATACTCAGGGGCTTTGTGAACATCTGCTCAGCATCAGCCCCCACAGAGAAATTATTCTTACGCTCATTTGAAAGACAGGTAAACGAACGAACGGTCAGATGGCGAAGACGACTTGGTACCGCTGACAAAACCAGTCTCCACCCGCGAAACAGTACAGCTTGGGAGCACAGTTAGCAAAGGCTTTCAGAGTCAGACAAGCATTCATTTGTTATTCCAAACAGCATTTAAGGCTGGCATCAGTTGTGAAGGCCAAAAATCATGGTTAAAAGGCCGCTTCTTTCCTGGAGCACCTGGGAAGCTTCCAGGCCATTAACTGTGCTCAGGGGCCGCTGCTTATTCAGAAAGCATTTGGTATAGAGGAAGTGAGTCAGATGGCTTCCCGACCCGTGGAAATGTGGGAGACCCATCTAGTGGTGTCCCAAGCCTGCAGAGTCTATCCTTATCAGAGGGTCCATCCCAGGCCTCCTAAGGGAGCAGTCTGACCTGGGCTTCCTCTTATAGAAAGGTCCAGAAAGGACTAGTCTTAGGATAAGGCTCTTTGCTGCCTTCTTCATTCGTTTGCCCTTCGCATTCCATTAAGGGCTTCAGAGTACAGATATTTTGCAGACTCAGGTTTATAAGATATACAGCTGTTTCTCTACAAGGCAACTCAATTTCTTTTATGAGCACCATTCTGCCATATGGCAGAAAGTTCATCTCAGGTAAGACACAGTTGCCCTGGGTTGCTGTCAGTTCTGGGGGGCTAGAGGGCATGGAGGAGAGCCCGACACTTGTCCTCAGCCACTGTCCATGCATGCTGGCGTCTGGGTGAGGACCATCGTCTAACCTGGGTCACGTGCCCACAAATGATGCTGCCACACTGTCGTTCTCAGCCATACGGCCTCTTCAGATTTGTCTGAGCTGCTTCAGACTCCCCCTCCTGGGACATACCGGCGTCATCTTACATAGTTCCTATGCCCTTAGGTGCAGGACACTCTGAGAGGTGGTCTCAGGCCCATCTGTCTAATGGACACAGCCATTTCTGCCACGGGGTTTGTGCTTTCCCTCTACTTTGAGTGGGGGGGTTTCCTCTGGAACTGATTCCTTCCAGCAATCTGGATTTTCTGCAGTTCTCTTATTCTCAACTTCCTTTTGCTCCCTTCTCCTTCAGCCTGAGACATGTCAGCCTGAAACATTTCTGTGTGACTTGTTACCTCCCCTGTCAAATCTACTGCTCAGACACACTGTCACTCAGACCTTGGGCTTTGAAACTCAAAAGATTTTTCTCCTCCTTCTACTGTGACATCCCTTCCCTAGGCAAGGATGCCACCTGGTCTTGTTGACTGAATGAAGGAGGGGTGAGCGAAGGGCAGGGTACAAGGAAATACAGAGACGAACAAAAAAGTATCAGTTGAAAATCCAAAATATTATCCTAGCCTATGTACAATAAAAGCAATCATAAATCGAAACACAAATAGAGAACCGGGGACAAAGAATATGTAATAGAAGTAGAAAATAAAATCCAGAGGAGAGAACAGCATTTAACTTGCTGCTCTCATGTCTAACATAAACTTGCCCTTAGAACTTGTCTCTGAGCTTCCTGGGAGCCAAAGAGGAAAAAAAAGGAGACACAGTCACTTTATATATTCTTATTTTCAAAACAGAAAATACATAAATTCATCAAGACACATAAAGAGGTTTTCTTTTGTTTCCAATTTCCAAAGATTTGTCACTTGGGACCTTCCAGTGGCAGTCCCAGAGGAAAGATGAGGACATCACAGCAATCTCAAAATGAACTACAGGCTGTTCTGTAATCCCAGTCACTCGGGACTGGACGTTTAGAGTCAAAGCAGTTTCCCAAGTCATCAGAGCAAGCATCCTCTGGCTCGGGGTGCTCTGGAAGCTAAGCTGATGGCAAACACAGTTGGGGCTGCTTAGGAACACACAGGGTGTGCCCAGTACGGACTGGGATGAGCAGGGGCCATGACACAGGAGCAGGGAGGGGAGGCCCAGCCTAGGACTTGGGGAATCCTGGAGCCTTTGTAAGTCGGCCATGTGATACACACGGTGTGGTAGGTAGGTGCTGCCGTGAGGATTTCCCCCTTGGTAATATAATAGTGTCTCTGTTAAGATGAGACAAAATACTTGAAGTCTCCCACTAACTCAAAGCACCTATTTCTCATAGTTAGTCAACCAGTCTTGTGAGTCCCCTCCACGGCACGGGCAGGCCCACTCAGGGCGAGTGTGTCGTCCAGCCACAGTCTGCAAGTCCCCAAAGGCCCACTCTTGGTGGAGGGCAAGGAATTCTTTAGCTTTTCCTTACAGGAAATATTGAATGCTGGAATTAGATTTAAATGGTGATTTGTTTGTTTGTTTCTTTTTATTAAAAAAATCTTCCTTAGGGACCTCTGAGCACTGAGCACGTTTTCAATGATCAAGTCAATAGAGACGTGCCTTTCACATGTTGACAAGACTGCTTGAAAAATAAACAAACAAAAAACTTTTCCAAGTTTGATCACCATCACCCCCGTTCGTGCTGGGAGCTGAGAACTTGTACCGCTCAGGAAGGGCCCCTTTTGCACAGTTATCTGCCGGCTCCCTTCCTGGGAGATCCTCTCCCGTCGCCTGTGGCCTCCCTGGAGTCAGCTGGCAGCATCAAAGCCAAGACTGTATGGAGAAAGCCAGAGGGAGACAGACAGAGAGAACAGCGGGGGCAGGCGGGCAAATGCATCTGTGGTCTCGGGTGTTTCTGCCAGAACCGGCTCGCTGCCGCCTTTTGTTTTTTCCTTGACAAGAGTCTCCTTGGAAATGAATGCACCCAGACTGCGGTGTAGTTCTCTTTCCCTGTTCAAAGTTCTCCTCGTTGACTGGGCTCCGTGTTGATCTCCCCAGAGTCCCACCTGCCCTCCGCTCTTGAGCTCAAGTTCAGCGTCACTGCGCATCCCGGAGGCCTGCTCTGAGGCAAGTGCATCTGCGGACCAGCCTAGTCACCTGCGCATAGGAATCAACCTCACTATTTACTGAGCAGCTAGGATGTGGTGGGTACAGGCGAGCTGTGCCCGATCACAGGGCCGGAAACTGCACTCAGAGAGGTTACGTAACTTGCCCTAGGTCCGAGCTACGAGGCAGGGGTGCTGGGATTTGAACCTGCCAGGTCTCATTTTCACCCCCGCCTCCCTGTCAGGGGTGGCTTGAGCATTCAGGGAAGTCTGGGCTGCAAACAGAGCTCTTCAGTCCCCTGGTCTCTGTCCCTCAGGCTCCCTCACCTGCCTTTCCCTCCTCAGAGCTGCCCCTCACCCCGGGGGAGGTTTCTAGAGCCCAGGGCTGTCCTTCCTCACCTTTCTAGGAGACCCCTTTCACAGCAGAACCTTTAGTCCTGCTTCCAGTCTCACCTCTGGAACCTCCTCCACTGTGGCAGCCGAGGCCAGAGGGGCTTCTGTAAAACCCAACACCTCTCCCCCACCACACAATCCCTGGCATAAAAATGTCCCTCCTCAGTGTCACACACAGGATGACCTCTGAGCTCCTAGACAGGAATTCAGCCCCCACCCCCAGGAGCAGGCCCTCACCCACTGCTGCTCTGCCGTCCATCTCATCCCTTCACAGGCTGTTCTACACTCCCCCCTTCCCCCCCCCCCCCCCCCGTGCCTAGCCCACTCCCCCAGTCTTGGGGACTTCTTCACTGGGAAGCCTTTCCCCCTCCTGCCCCTGCCCCCTGCCCCACCTGCCCGTCAGCCCGGGCCCCTGAGATGGACAGTCTTTCTTCCATGTCCCTCTGCGCCCAATCCAAGCACCTGCCTCCCTGTTGGTAGACATCTGTCTGCCCACCCCCTCCTGAGCCTTTCATTGTAGCGTCTCCAGCACGGGACACAGGGTGGGCCCACGGTAGGAGAGCAGGAAATGTTTGTTGAGCCCAGTGATGAATGAACTGACTGATATTTGTAAGAAGGTAACCAAGCACCTGAAAGCATTCCGCTGACCCCCGCCTCCCTTGCCAGGGAAGGTTTTAACAGCAGGTTTTGATTAAGGAAAGGGGCAATCCAGAGACGTCACTAAGAAAGTGAAAGACTGAGAGGGCATGAGGGGTTGAAAGAAAAGACAAAGGAAACTCAACAATCGCAAATGGCCCATTTTGAAACTTCCTGCCAGACATCCCCTTTCTGTGCCTGGCTCACCATCGGGTGACTGTGGGGCCAGGCAGCGCCTTTTCTCTGGGTAATCTCCCAGGCTTCTGTCCTTTCTGCTCTCTCATCATCGCCATTGAAACTGGCCTGTGTCTCCCACCAATCCCCAGTCCCCACCCCACACATTCTGCGCTACAACCCAGCCAGGGTGAGTAAATATGGTCCATACTTAACATGTATCTAAATTCACTCATTACTGGAAAAGCTATCGGTGTTGACATGTGTAGGGACATCCATTTTAATTATGGAAAGGGACCTCCTTATTAATTATTTAGAGCCCACAGAAAATAATACACTGAGAATAAGAGAGAAAAATTAGATCTGTCTTCTGCCTCGAAAATTTGACACGGGCCATCACAGTGTACGTACACACCCACAGACACGCAGAAACACACACACTTATCACTTTGATTCCATTCTTCCAGATTCTAAGAATGCTACCTTTTGCAAAGGAATCAAACAGCAGAAATCAAAATATTGGCTGTATTTGAGAAAAGCCATTGAAAAACAAACAAAAAAAATCGTACAAGTTGGCGTTCTGAATTGGAAAGAATATTTAGTTCAGGTAACTGATACCCTCCCTGAGCTCAAATCAGTCTGCAGAGCTAGCTAGTCAAAACAAAGTGAAAGATTGAGATAATTATCCAAATCATTCAGGATAAAAATACCTTTGGAAGCGTCCCAATAATTGAGATAAAAAGGTTTCCCTGGGCGTTCCTTGGTCCTCTAGAGTTGCTCAGCTAAAAAGCACCCTTGCACTTGGCACACGCAACAGCCATTTTGTCTTATAAACGTTTTAGGTTCAACATCTCCATGCTGGATTCTGAAAGTTGTAAGAAAATGCAGTTAAGTCTTTAAATCTTCAAAAAATTGGGATTGAGAACTTAACAAGTTCCTATCATTTTCAAGGCATGGTGCTGGGATCAGAAGGAACAAAAGCAGTCCCTGCTTCGTCAAAAGCATTATCTTTCGATGTCTTGCAGGGTTTTTCCATGTTGTTTAAAAAAGTTTTTTAGTGTTCTTTTTTAAAAACACAAAAAACTTTGAATGGTATAAACTAAAAAATTTCTGGTGGCAGGACTATGGTTCATTTCCTTTCCCCCTCACCACTCTTCTGCATCTTAAACATTATAATAATTATTGACTTAATTCAAAATATAGATATTTCTTTTCAAAAAATCTTTAATTTTCTGCAAATGACAATGTGGTATAGTAAAAAGTGAAAACCTCCTCCCACTCCAGCGTCCTTTTCTCTGCAGTAACTGAGCAAGTCATTTGGTTGCTGTTTATCCTTTCAGATCTTTGTCCTATGTGTCAATACAAGAACACCTGTGTATGTAATTTAAATGGGATATAAAACACACGTTATTTTACAACTAAATTGTTTCACTTACTAATGCATCATGGACATCTTTTCATGTCAATATCTAGCAATTTCCCCCATTTTATGCGGCTAATTTCTAAATGAGAGGCATATGGTTATTTCCAAATTTTCCCTCTTACAGCCACTGCTGTGATGAACACCAGGTACATGGAGCTTTGGCTACTTACACTATTCCCAAAATGCCTTCTTAAAAAAACTGATGTAAAATTCACATATCATTCACTGTTTTAATGTGTACAATTTAATGGCATTTAGTGTATTTGCACAGTTGTGCAAAAACCACCTCCTCTAGTTTCCAAGGTGGAAACTAGAAAAACACCCTAGAAAAACACTCCTTACCCATTAAGTAATTACTTCCAATTCCTCTCTTCCCCTATCACCCGGCAACTACTAATCTTTGTTCTGTCTCTGTAGGTTTACCTTTTCTGGACATTTCATATAAATGGATCATACAGCCCGTGACTTTTAGTGGCTTCTTTCACTTAGCAGAATGTTTTGGAGGTTCTTCCAAGCTGTAGTATGTATGGGCCTTCATTCCTTTTCAAGGCTGGGTAATACTCCATTGCACGAATAGGCCACAATGCGTTAGTTTATTCACCTCGGTCGGACTAAGCTTCCTTCTCAGAGGGAAGAATTGGGAAGAGCAAGGAGTTCCGGTGCGCCTCACAAGGTGGCCCAGACATTGTGTTGCTTTTTCTTGAAGCAGCCCAGGCCATTTGACTGTATATCCTGGAGAACTTCTCTGTCCAAGAACTTTTGTTGGTTTTGTTTCTTTTTTCTTTCAATCAAGGGTTGGGTAAAAGAGTCATCAGCCCTCCAGTGCCTCATGCTCTGGAGTTTCTCAAATTGGAGAGAATGTTAGGAAAGTTAAGTGGCTTGGTCAGTTTTTATTATGTGTTGTAGGAAAGAATCAGTTCACCGTGCAAAGGATACCCACTGCTCCTAAGACCTAGCCCTTGGGGCTGGAAAAATGGCAGCAGTAACAACCTCTTATACTTCAGTCAGGGTTGTGTGGCCTTGGTGGCCGGGAGGGGATGAGTTCCTACAGTTCCACAAAATACATCTATCTAAGGCCAGTAGTTCTTTCAAACACTGCGAGTGGAAGCTGTATTCGTCTCTCCTTTTCACTTCCTTTTTTCCCTTGGTCCCTTAAATCGTTTTAAAAGGGCCTACTATGCGCCAGGCACTGAGGATCTACAGAAAGTAAGAAGTGGCTCCTGCCCTTGTGAGCTCGTGTCATAGCAGGGAGGACGGACTCATAAAGAAAGAACACTGCCCCCTTGGCGCAGGCAGCACAGCGAAAGGATGAGCGTGAAGATGGGCACCTGTCCAGGTGAAAATGGAAGCGTCCAATTGCTTGTCTGGACGCCCACTGGCTGACACCATGTGGACAAAAGGTGCAGATCAATAGAGGGGTTGCTTGCCCCTCACTGTGGTACTGCCTCAACGGAGTCGGTGTGGTGAGGTTTCCACAGGCTGGGTTCAAATTCTGCTCCACTCACTAGCTGCATAACCTCAGGCAAGGGCCTTGCCCTTCCAAGGGCTTCACTTCCTGACCCCCCAAATGGGGATAATGCTAGCTCTCAGCTGTGAAGATGAAAGTCGATGTGTGCAAGCAGATGGCCCATAACAGATACTCGGTAAATAACATGTGTCCGTTCCCCAGTTCTACGTCAATCCATTTTCCCCATAGTTTTTGAGTTAGCAGCTTAGCCTCTCAAAGCCCTATTCCCGTCTGGGACTAACGACCAGCGGTGCCCTGGGAAGTATCTCTGGGGGTCTCAGGCAGGGACTGTGTTCCTCTCCTCTGCAGAAAACTTGGTGTCTTTCAAGTTAGGATCGGCGTTCTACACCCTTGTTTCCAATTTCCCTTCCTTAGTGTGAACTCGCTCTATTTAGCTCCCAGCAAACCTCTCTTAAAGGCAGAGTCTCTCACCTCCAGTCTGTGCTTCCAGGAGCCCCAGCAGCGCCTGAGAATCCCCCAAATCCAGCCTCGCACAAAAGGCTGCAGCCACCAGCGTCCTCTCCTGACAAACTGAGCCCGAAGCTGTTAAGATCTCTTCTGTTAGAACTTTTTAACGGTGTCATAAATCTTTTATTAACATTTGGTATTATACTAATTAAAACTGTTCTCTGTATGTATTATTAATTTCCCTAGCACTTCTTGCTGGGGTGACGGTTTTAGCCAGCTAAGCAGAATGTAGCACAGTAAATAAGAAGAAACTCATTCCCAGACAATTAGCCTTGCAGAAAAATAAGTTGGCTAATGGAAGGCATGATGATTACAAATTTTACCTAAATAAACAGGGTATCTTAATGGTAACTCTTCAAGCTAAGTAAACAGATTGGGGTGGTAATGTCCTGAGCAATACTTAAATGTAACTGTTTAATAAATTGGTAAATTACTCATTTCATCTTAGAACAAAATGGTAATACTGCAGTAATAACCTAGTATATATTCCGTAAATATGAAGCATTATCACTTTAGCTCTGTAGAAATCACCACAGTGATATGTCAGCATTGATCTAAAACTGCACCATTTTATCTCAAGTTTATTACCCATTTTTGAGAATCGCTGAGATTTTCAGAGCATAATGGCAATAAAAGAAGAATTTAAAAAGCGCTTTAATGTGCATAAGTTAATCAGAGGTATCCTCGGGGGGAAAAGGAAATTTGGTAAAACATGAATTATAAGCATCATTTAAACTTACTTTGGACACTAGAGATAATAAATGGCACCATAATTTAGAAATAGCTTTTAACATCAATGACGGTAAGTACCACTTTACTGTTCATAAGAATTGCAGAGCAATGGTGCTGAGGCCAATTTTATTAGCCATTTTTTTCTTTATAAAAGCAATCCAGCCCTTTCCACAACTGAGGAGACAGGAACAAGAGTTACGTGCTAATATGCAAAATGCATTTAAGTTTTTTGAAATAGAGAATAATAAATTGTGCCAAAAGATAGAGTCTGGAGACAAATGAATGATCATTTAAAAAGAATAAGGCTCTCTCAGAGTTTACATATTTGGGGAAACTTGATAAAAAAAAAAAAAAGCCAACAAATTGTTCATACATTTTCCCATTTGCCAGCGCATGCGGGTGTGCTTTCACATCTGAGTGATGAAGCCATAAATCTCCGCGATTGGGAGATGCCGCAACAGAAATATATTTTTGTAAATTGTCGCCACTGACAAGTCATTTTTAAACTATATAAAGTGCAAGTTCAACTTTCTTTTCAGCATGCCCAAGCAACCTTCCTGCAGGGAAGCCTCAGACTCTGACCCCCACTTACCCAGCACAGCCCGACGGGGTGGGGTTGCTGGCAGCCTGGCAGCTTAAGCCCTGCAGCTCAAACTGTGGGTGGGCCAGTTGCCAGGACTCACTGAACCACCTACTAAGTGCCCAGCGCTCTGAGCATTATGGGGCCTGGGAGAAGCTTGTTGGCGCAACGCATGGCCAGGTTAGCAAAAACCTGGCTTATGTAAAAGAAACAAATCCCAGATCCTGCCCTTCAGGATTTCCTAACTCCAGGTTCAGGGTGTGATGGATTTGAGGACAAACAAAATAATCCACCTTACCTGATCTTCAAGTGCTAGATGCCATTGACTAACACAGACGTCCCCTCTCCCCTGCTGTTGAACATGAACTACAAAAGGCCTGTGGTCTTTATCAAAAGCAGCTCCTTCTGGAAGTAGGTGGGGACAGACGGGGAGGGAGGCCAGGAGAGAGAAGATGAAGCCAGTGAGGTGAGGAGCAGCCCGGGCAGGACTCCTGGTTGTGTCCTGCAGGCAAAGGGCAGGCCTGCTGGCCTCCTGCCCACCTCACCCCGCTTTCTCTGTTTGTGTTCCTCTTACCTCCAGGCACGCACTCCATCACTATCTGCTCACCAAATATCACTGACATTCCCTCCTGCAGAGAGAGTCCCCGAAATACCAAGTTCACTTGCCTCCTCAACGGAGGCCACCTTTTGTGTGAGAACCACACCTTCCATAACCGTGTCTGCCCCCCTTTCCATAGAGTACCCCAACTTTGGTTGAAGAACTCAACTTTTGAAACAGATAGGGGTGTCCTGGGCTAGGAGACAGAGAACTGTTGTAGTCAGCTATGTGACCTTGAACTTTAAATACACTTTAAAGTCACCGAGCCTTCACTTTCTCATCTGTAAAATAAGGTTTTAGAAACAAGATTATTGTGGAGACGGAGTGAGGACACACAGGATGTCCTGAATACAGCCGTCAGCATGGGCTGGGCACTCAGCACACATTCAGTTTCTTCCCTCTCTGCAGTCAGAACATCCGGATTCCAACCCAGAATACCCTGTGGGACATCGGTAAGTTATTTAATGGCCCTACACCTCAAATTTCTCATCTTCAAAGTGGGATCTACTCCTTAGGTTTGTTTGAAGGGTTAAAGGTAATCATTTGTACAAAATGTTTAGTTCGCTGATTGACCTACAGTAAATGTTCTGGAAATTCTACTTATTGTTTTGTTATTATATACTCAGTAAAGTATTAACATGTACCGAGCAGTCGCCATGTGCCAAACACCGGTAACCAAAGTAAACAGAAGCCCCAGGAAGCTGTAGAACACCTGGTTATTCTTCCTTAGCATAATCTAGGTTTCCTACAACTAGTCGACAATCATTCCTAGAAGATTCTTTGGCGGGGAGACATTGCACTTCAGGGCTCTAGACGCTGACATAACTGGGTTTGAATTCCATCTCTACCACTTAATGTGTGACAGTGAGCAAGTTACTCATCTTCTCTGGGTTTGCTTCCTTCTCTCCAGGAGGAGAACAAGTACAATTTATCTTGTGAAAATTCATCCACCACTAATAATAAGAACAGTAAATGTATCATAGTGCTTATTGTACATCTGCCCCTGGTGAAGTGCTCAATGGGTTACGTCATTTAATCCTCAAACAACCCCATGAGTAAGATCTAGCCTTACAGAGGTCAGACGAGGTCACGGAGCTCAGAGAGGCAAAGTGACTTGCTCAAGGCCACACAGCTGCTGGTGGTAAAAGCTGGGATTTTAACCCAGGTCTGTAAAAGCTCCATATGGGTTGTGGGCGTTTGGGCGCGGGAGGCAAGCCACAGGTAAGTACTGTCTTCCTTCCCTGAACTGAAAACCCTCAGCATCTGGCCGCTGAGGGCTCCTCCATGGTTCCTTCACACCCATATGGCCTCCTAGAGCCTAGTGAGCTCCGGCTTAGGGAGCGGGCAGCCAAGACCCCGGAGTCCTTTAGGTAAAATGCAAGACCCAACACCTTCCAACCACCCACAGGGGGCTCAAAAGAGAAACACCAGGGATAGTAATGGTAGCAGCAGCAGTACTGTAAATACAACCCAAGATGCTCTAGTCTGTATCTGAAATGGTGTAGGGATGATCGTTTTCAACTGTTTGGGCAACTCCTAGCATCAGATTGGCTTGGGGGATGTTATGTCACTCCTCAGAGCCTCAGTTTCCCCATCTGTAAAATGGGGATTACAATAGTACGTACCTCTCCTAGGGTTGTTGTGGGGATTACATGAGATTATGCGCATTCTCTCAACAAATGGTACCCTCTGAGCTCCCCCACCCCTCCACAGTACACGCGGCCGCAGCTGTGCGGAGGCTGTCGGGCTCCGGGAGCTGGGAACTGGGCGCAGAGCCCCATCCCAGCGTAGAGCGGCCCCTCCAACAAACGCACTTGAAATTGCAGGCGTTAGTAAAGGCAACTTCCTCCCAGGGCCCTCTCCCAGCGTCTTCCCTCCGCGGCCACCCCCCCCCCCCCAGTTCGGTCTCCTCTCTGCTCTCCCTACACTGTCTCCTCAGTCCCATCACTTCCTAGGAACAAAAGTGTCCCAGCTGTGGCGGCCCAGACAACAGATGCGAATGCCCTCTGTTTAGCCTTCTGGATATTCACTGGAGACTTTCTGAGCCGGTCGCCACCTTGTCCAGCCCCAGGGTCTCCGCGGGCCTTCCCCATCAGTACCCGCAGAGGCCCACCTTCCCTAGAGGTTCGGTCTTCTAGAGGCTCTGCCTCCGCCTGCCCGCCGCGTCTATGCGGGCTGCGCCTGTGCTGGCAGGAGGGAGTGGATTTTCCTGGATGGGGGACGAGGGAGGCAACGAGTGCACTGCCGTCCCAGGTTCCAGGCCTTGGAGAGTTTCAGTGCGTTTCAGATAAACCCATGGATCAATAGGGCTTGATAGCAAATACATTCCAGGTAGTTGGCCAGCGCGGGAACTGCGCGGGGTCTGGAGGCTTTTAAAGGCAATCTAAGACTCCCACTCCATTTGAAGATTTGGCTTCTTTAAAATCGGGGGAGTCTGGGTCAGCACAAATGTCTCTAATGACCCGGAAGCCAGTGGAGCTTTTGCAAGCTGTGATCTGTGGTCAGGTGGGGCACAGCTGGGCTCAGGCCCCACGGCCAGCGGACCGGTGTTGGAATCCAGAGCCAAGTTAAGGCGCGGGGTGAACCCAGGCGGGTTGCCTGCCTTTTCTGCTCCCCAACTTCCTTATTTGTAGACTGAGAACACAGGACCTTTCTGAGAATTCAATGGGATGGTGGAAGGTGTAAAAACCTCTGATCCAATGTTTTTCTTCTCTCATCCACCCCCTCCCCACGCCAATCGGAGCATCATTTAACATCAAAGGGGTTAAATAACTAACTCATTAATGGCAGCCGATCTGACACTTACAGTAACAACTTTGTCGAATCATTTCAACTAAAGTGACAGGCAGATATGGCCACAGATCTCAAGTAACACCAAAATACTGACACTTCTAACCAGAGCAAGCCGGGCCCACTTTCTTAATGACTTCTCTGCCCACGTCACCTTTAGTGCCGGAGAGAGACTTGACTGCAGTGGGGGACGCTGCCCCACTCCTGCCCTTTCCTCCCAAAGAACAACACCTCTGATGAAACCCTCCATCATTAGCAGGCATTTCATTAGATTTCTGATCCATAAATATATATTTTAAATGCTTCTACTCTCATAATAAATTGATAACCAGCTACACCATAAGCCGTGGGTTTTTACTTTCCCTGGAAGAGTCCTTAATGACCACGTAGTCCTGATTTTACAGATGTGGAAAGCAAAGCGCATAGAGTCAAAGCTACTCCCTCAGAGCCACACAGCAAGGGAGCGACAGAACTCCGCGGGGAACTCCGTGGGCCCGCTGCTCGGTGGCAGGAACGAAGGCACCCGTCACTGTGGCGATTCGGCAGGAGTTTTCGAAAGTCTGAACCACAAGAAATTGCACGACGGGTCTGGGCGTCGCTGAGAGAAGACGCCGCTCGTAAGGCAGTGGATGCTTGGGAACGTGGGACTTTTGCCGCCACCCACAGATTTGCGCTAGGAACCCGCCTAGGGTGTTGAGAAACCCCCATTGCTCCGGGACGCAGCGTCTGCGCCATGTACCGTCCTAGGCCTAGGCCTGCGTTTTAGTTGCTCTGAGGCCGAGGTTGGGATTTTGGCGAAGGTTCTCAGGAACCTACAGCGCCGTCGCAACCTAAACCCAGTCCTTGGCCCAGCGGTCTGGGCGGGAAGTTGGAGACCACATTCCGAGGCCCCTTCACCGGAGTGCCTAGCTGGACCTCTGCGGAACAGATGCGCACCGCCTGCTGCAGCCCGAGCCCCGGCCGCCAAAACCGCGCAGCTGGCGGTCGGACCAGCCTGGGCAAGACCCGGCGTCCTTCGGCCGTGGGTCCGCGAGAAGAGCCACAGGCCCCAGCTGCTCACAAGACAGGCGGGGAGGTTGCCAGGCCCAGGGGCACAGCGGGGCCTCCGGGTCTCCCTGCTGAGCTGAGCCAGCCGCGGCTAAGTCTCCCCGCTCCCGCACCGAGGCCCGCGCGCGGGCTTGGGAAGCGATAGGCCCTGGGTGCCCTTGGAAATCGAGACCGCCCACGCCGGAGTGGGAAGGCCCTTCTGTCCACCTAGACCCTCGGGTCTACGGTCAGGGTGCAGCCCTTACTAGGCAAAGCACCCCCCTCCAGTGTTAGAGTGTACGGTTTGGGGGAGAGAGCGCGGAGTCGGCGCCTCTGCGAGACCAGAACTAATCTCTGAACTTATTTGAGCCTTAGTTGTTCCAACTGCAAAATGGGGAGGAACATCCCAGCCTGGCAGAGATGGGCAGTCATGGTAAACCACGCACTGAGTGCAAGGCACGCAGTCCTGGGGGGCTGTACAGAGAGTTTCGGAAGGGGAGCCATTCCCACGTGCGGGAAGTGAGCGCCATCCCCGTCTGTCTGTCTGTCTCTGATTCTGGATCAACTCCCGGTTATATCCTCCAAGCCCAGACTCCACCAGCAGCGGAGGCTCCCGGAGAGAGCTAAGCGTGGCCATCCTCCTCGCCCTGGGCCAGACTGCCTCGCTTCTCTTCGCCGACACCTCCGGCCCAGGCCTGGCCACCTGCGGGCGGCGTCCCGAAACTAGTACGCCCGCAGGGAGAGCCCGCAGGACCAGCCGGCCTGGGCCGAGAGACTGTCTCTTGCCTCCCTGTCCTCCATCTGTAAAATGGGCGCGGCTTTAGAGACGCTCAAACCCCGGCAAGCGAAAGCCAACGGGAAGGGCGGCGAGGCTAAGTCTCCAACGCTCGCTCGTCCAAAGGCAGGCTGCTTCTCGCCTGAAGTCCCCCCCGCGGCCAGCTCGGCGTCCACACTCACCCGCCTGCCTCCGAAGCCTGGGCAGCCTCCTCCGGCCGGGACGGGGCGTAAAGTTGGGCGAGGATCGTGAAGGAGAGCGCCTCATGTGGGCCTCCCAGCCTCCTCCAGATTCTCTTTCCCTTAAGCTCAACTTGGGGGCGCCTACTGATCTGTGCCCCGACTGTGCTTCACAGCCCTCCCGTTGTGGAGACTGGGAGCCGCGTCCCTTAACTCCGCGCCCTCGGGCTCTATTCCATCGCGGCTGTAGTAGAAAAGGCGACCTACAGGCTTTGCACACGGTGAGGAGGGGTGTAGGCACTGAACACCCTCACATTGCTCCGCCATCACTCCCACCCGCTCCCCCGCCCGCACTAGCCTGGGTGGGCGCAGAGGACACACAGTCGTCAGCCGGCCCCACACGAGTGGGCTCAGCCCCCTAACTCGAAGAGACTCCTGGCCTGTCTCTGGCTGGGCAAGGCTTGGTTGGGGCAAAGCGCTGAGAAGGTGAACTTGAGGGGAAAGGGGGGTGGCCTGAGGCCCCCCAGGGCCTCACTGAGACTAGGTCTGCATCCCAGAGCCTGCCTGACCCGGAAGGGCCTCGCGGTGAGAGACCTTTTTAAAGCAAGGCACCAGAGAGAAAGAAAAATACGCATGTATTTTTGAGGGTCACTCTGGCAAAAATAACAAAAGTAATTTAGAAAAACAAAAATCACTAAGATTATTGTGCAAAAATAGATTTAAAATGAGGGAAATTGGAAAGCGACGCCAGTCCCCGAGGAACCGGCTGCTTGTCCGGGCAAGAAAAGTCTCTCTGGTACTTAGATACTCAAGTCTCCAGCCGAAGGGCCAGCCTTTCAGATCCCGATGATGGCGCTCATCCGGCTTCTTAGCAGAGAAAGCAAAAACATTTCAGGAAACACACTCACGGAAAGAGGCCGGAGTTACCCTAGGCCCTCTCTGGGGTGTCGTTAAGTCCCCAGCCACCCAGTTCCCGAATCAGTAGGGCTAGGAGGTGGAGGTGAGGGTAGGAACTGGGAGCTCCAGCTGTGTTTCCTAGACTCCCTCCCCTTCCTTGAGCTGGGCCAGTACAGACAATGCCGCATCCCGCGTACAACGAAGACTCCCAAACACGGAGCTCGCAGGGTATTGCGTGGCCTGGGGGAGGTGGAGAGAGGACGCAGGCGCGGCTGCTATCGGGCCTCTGGGACAGCCCCCCATGGGCTTAGCTTCAGGGGAGCTACTGGAGCCCAGTCTGGAGGAAGGAAGGAGAGGGAGACAAGGAGACAGAAAGATGGAAGCAAAGAGATCTTGAGAGAGCAGAAAGAGAACAAAAAGAACAAAAAAGGGAGGACACACATAAAGAGGAACCTAGAGAGAGACAGTCAGAAATGGGGAGAGGATGGGGCAGTAAGAGAGTGATACGACAAAGAAAAAGTCGGGAAAGAACAGCAATAGAGAACAAACTATATAAACATAAAACTGTAAAAAAGAGGAAAAAGATATGGTAAAGATAAAGATACAGAAACCAAGAGTACCATAGAAGAAAACATAGAGAACATAGAGACCGTCGTAGAGAAAGAAACGCAGAGGCCAGAATAAGGAAAGGTTTTAAGGACCGACCGACCGGGAGAATGATAAAAGGAAAAATCAAGGAGCCAGAGGAAATGTTCACAGACACCTCCAGTGTGTTTGTTATTGTTGGGAAGGACCACCCGCTGCCAACCCGCGGATCCCTAAACTTCCAGCTTTTGAGCCAAAGTAAAGCTGGGTGTTTTGGACCTCGCCACTTTCACACCTGAGCTTGGGGCTCTAGGCGTTCTGGCGCCCCGCCCCCTCCTGTCCACTGATACCACACGGGCTGCAGTGACGTCACACTACGTCACGCTTCACCTGTGGACCCGCGGAACCCAAAAGGGCGCGGGTGTCCTGGGGTTGTCCGCTGCAGTACTCCCCAGACATTGAGCATTTGGAGACACAGGATGCTCCCCCGCTCTGTAGAGAGCCCACCCGCGCGCGATGCGCCCAAATTCCCTACAGCCAGTGGGTGGATCCTCCCCCGAGTCTCTAGGAGGCCTCACTGGAATAGAGTGGACAGTGGGTTTTGGGCAAGGGGGCAGGAGAGTCTCCGCATTCCCAGAAGTTCGAGGACACCATACCTCCCACCCCCTAAGTGGGTTTGACCTAGGATGGCCTTTCACTTCCCAACTCTGGCGCTGGTCTGCGACCTCTGGGCCTAGAGGGCCCTTCCCCCGTGCACCCCATCCTGCAGGTACCCGGACTGCGTGGCCGGCACACACTGACCTGCACCGCGGATCCTCCGCGGGCCGGGGCCGGGGTTAGAGTTGAGGCGAATACCGTCGAAGCTTGGAGAAGTGGACGCACCCCGCACACAGCGGCTTGGCCTCTACCGCCGTAGGGGTGGGGACCAGGCTGGGGGTCGCTGAGCATTATTGGAACGAAAACGAAATAAAAGCGGCGTTAAGTGAAATAGCTAACTTTTTATTAAATAAAACGACTTAAATAAAAGGAACGGAAAAGGAGAGGAGTGGACCCTGCCTAAACGCAGGGTGCCCCAGCCCCTGGCGCTTCCCCCAACCACCTGGTAGGCCGCCCCTCCTCCAGCGGCCCCCATGGGGGAAGCAGGTGGCCAGTTTCTTAAAAAAAAAAAAAAAAGCCAAAACTTTTATTATTTACACATTTGGGCAAAAGTACAAAGTATAATACAGGCGCCCAGCCCGGGGGAGTGCGGGCGAGGGGCGGAGAAACGTAAGGCGCTTTCTTTGTCAGGCCCGGGCCTGGGGCGGGACTGGGCGCGGGGCGGGGGCTCGGATTGTGCAGCCGCGTGGAGCCCGGGCCCAGCCCCCCTCCGCAGCTGGCGGAGATGCGGCAGCGCCCCGGGGCTTCCTGGAGCTTGGCGGCCCCTTCCCCTCTCGGCCTCGATTACCCCTCAGCCCTGCTGGGGGCCCGGGGTGCCCTGCCGCGTGGGGGCAGCGATCCTTGGCGACCATGCGCGCTGGTGGCTCACACCAGAGAGGTGACAGCGGGGACTTTGGAGCTATCTTCCTCCCAGGGCTGCAGATTCTGCAGAGCAAAGAGCGACGAGTTGTGCAGACAGAGCGGGTCGGGCTGGATGGAGTCGTTGAGGCTCTTTTGGAAGGCGTCGTGTTGCAGCTGCAGCATGAGCCGGCTCGCCTGCTGCCGCTCCGCCTCCCGCTCCTCCGCCGTCTGCCGCCTGCACCGGGGGAGGGAGAGGGACAGCACCGTCATGCACCCGGCACCGCGGGGCCGCCGGCCGGGCCCCAGCCCTCCCGGGAGCCGAGGCCAGCGCTGTACGCCGTAGGCCCCGCATCTCGGGAGTGGCTTGGGTCGCCTGTTTTTATTGTGCACCAGGCAGTCTCTGAGAAGGGACTCCGCCCGCTGCCCACCTGCACGCCGGGGTATTGTGGCTTCGCCAACAACAAAGATTGTTTCTTTTGCGGGACAGCAAGGGCAGGGCGTATGTAGAACTGATTCTGCCCTGCGGGCAGCGGGATCGCTGGGCTCTGCGGGTGGGCGGGCTGGCTCTGCATCGCCCGCGTGGTGTCCCCGGGCGGGGTCAGACTCATCCAGTTCTCCCAGACCCAGCCTCCAACCCCTCTTTCAGGACCACTTCACGGTTCACGGGTTGGATCGAAATAGGAATCAGATGAAGATGGGAATGGAGTCGGGATGGGGAGCAAGAGGGGCCCAAAGCCCGCGCGGATTGTCGGAAATCCGAGAGGGCCAGCGGGAGGAAAAAGGGAAGTGCGAGAGACCCCGGGAGGGTGCGGGGTGTTGGAGGGGCAGGTGAGAGAAAACCGAGCGAGCGCAGGAGACATAATAAAACAGAGAGTTGGAGAGGCGCAGAAGAGCCACGCGAGGATGGACATGGGGGAGAAGCTGAGGCGCGGGTGGGTGGGGAGACAAACAGGCTGGTGGGGGCCAGAGAAGGGAGATTAAATCAGGGAAGGAGCGGAGGAGGCGCGGCCCTGAGAGCGTGGGTAGGGGTAGATCCGGAGGGCCAGAGCTCGAGGCTGCGGCGTGGGGCGGGTGCAAGGTGGGACCGGCCGGGCCTCTCTCACCGCCACTTGGTCCTCCGGTTTTGGAACCAGGTCTTGACCTGCGCGTCCGTCATTTTGAGGGACTTGGCGAGCGCCGCCCTCTCGGCCGAGGCCAGGTACTTCTGGCGGTGAAAGCGCTTTTCCAGCTCGCAGATCTGCACCCGAGAAAAGGATGTGCGCGGCTTCTTACGCTTGGGCGGCGTCCTGTTCTGGTAGGGGTGGCCGATGCGCCGGGTCACCGTGAAGGGCGTGAGCGCCGCCGCCGCTGCGGAGACACACGAGGCCCCCTGAGGCCCAGCCTGACTCCACTGCCATTCAGGCCCCATGTGGACCCTGTGTCGCCCGGTGGGGCCCAGAGTGCTTCGCTATTTCGTTGGTCCCGCTCATCCCCAGCGACACCGAGCCACTTGGGAGATGCCCCCCTCTTCCCCGGGCACAGGTTTATTTCCCCGAAACTCCCTGATTTGCCTCCCCCTGCGTTTGCCCGGGGCTCTGAGCGCCGAGGCCTACGCCTCGCTTGGGCCTCCGGAATCGTTTCCCGGAGTGGAGCATGCAGGGCGCGGCGTCTCTGGCCCTGGGAGGGCCGAGGCCCGGCGCCTATTTGCTCTCCCAGCTCACCTGTAAAGCGGTCTTTGACGAAGCGGCGACTGCTCTCCATCCAGGGGAAATTGAGGCCACCCAGGCTGGAGACCGTGGGCACGGAGGGCATGGCGGGCAGCGCGCTAGGCAGAGGCGGCGGCACGGCCCCGGGCAGCGGCCTGTGCGCTGGCACCCGGATCACGCCGGCGGGCGCCAGGCTCAGGTTGACACTGTAAGATCCCGCGTCCTCGAAGGGCGCTCCGAGGCCGGCAAAGGAGGCGGGCAGAGACGGGTAAGTGGCGCCCGGACGGCCCCCGGGGGGCCCTCCCAGGTAGCTGGCGCCGTCGGGGCCCCGCGGGGCTGGTGCGCTGTCCTGGTCCGGGCTGTTGAGTATCTGGTCGATGCCGAAGCTGATGGGCTCGTGCGGGTGTGGGGTCTGCGCGCTGGCGGGCGCCTCCATCCTGGGCGGGCGGAAGGGCTGGGCTGGGCTGGGCGGGGAGGCGGCTGGGTCCCCGTTACGGCGCGGCCATGGAGCGCCCGGCGCCTCTCCTCGCACTGAAACTTTGCCAAGAGTGCGCGGGCCCGACAGGCTCTGTGTCATCTTTCTTGAACCGAACCTGGAGTTTCCGCTGCTAATTCCTCTCCCGCCGCAGCCATTGGCTGCGATCAACAAGCCTCTCTCCTCCCATTGGCTCCCGGCTTTCAATAAAGGCCTAATTCATGGAAATAGGAGCTTAGGGACTGTTCCAAGGTGACATCATTTTAACAAACGAACAATAGGTCAAATTTATTAGCCAGGATAATGGGCGGCGGATATTAGCGCCCGAACCGCAGCCTCCCAAACCCGAAATCTAACGAAGCTGCAATTAGCAGACGCTCCCCGCTCCTCCCGGCCCGGGCCGCTTCTCCGTCGCAGCGCGGGGTAGGCCAGGGTGCTTTGCTTCTGAAATTGTCCTTTGCTGAGGGGGTTTTCGTTTTCTTCCAAATTTTCTCATCTGAGCAAAAACCAAACCTTATGAATCCTTTCAATTACAATGGAGTTGCAACCCCGGAACGACCCTGCAGATCCGCGGAAGCGTCTTGGACACTTCACCGCCGCGGAAGCAACGAAAGGGGCGCACCCCAGGGCGTAAGCTTCGCGCTCTCTGCGCGAGGGGTGACGCGAGCACCGTAGCGTGCTCCTCGCTCTCAAGGACATCAACCCGCGTGGGCAGAATTCGACCCCGCCTGGGCTTCGGCCGCGGCATAGCGGCCACTTTGGAGACACTCCCTGGCTCCCGCCAGGCGGCGGACCGAGGCGTGACTCTCAGGTGCCCACGCGTTCCCGGCCTGGCTGGGCTAGGGACCCGGGGTCGCCCGGTGGGGAGCGGGGATCCGGTACCTCGAAATTCGTTGCAGGGTGGACGGGACTGTGGTCGCTCGTGGGGACCCGCCCGTGGCGCGACAGGTGTGAAGACGTGGGGTTCTCAAGGAGCAAGGGCGGGGCGGCTCACATTTAGAGCAAACAGCCGGATTTCTTTGGGTAACGGGAGCAACGTAACCCTCCCGCTCCAGCGCAGCCTGGGCTCTGGGATCACTCCCTGCTTTGCTCGCGCCCTCGGGGGCTGTCCAGGTGGGCCGAGGGGCACCCGGGACCCGACCGCACGCGGAGCGGTCACCCCCTGCGCCAGCCTCGTTTTCTACCCGCTAGTAAAATCGTTGGGTGCAAACTGACTGCTGCACCCGTGGCCAGGCCTCCCCCTCGCTCTCCCTTCTTGAGGACGTGGTGAGAGGTCGGATGTGAGGTTAGCCAGAAATTAGTTTAAAATCAGGCCCGTCATTTTCTGGCTGAGTGACCTTGAGCAAGTGACTTCATATCTTTTAGGCTTTGGTTTTTCTTATTCATAGACGGGAAAATGCGTGCATTGCGGGATGGTCGTGAGCCGGGAGTGAGGTATGGAGAGCTCAGGGTTTAAGGCCTGGCCCAGAGTAGGCACGGAGCCGCTGCAGCTGCCCTCCAACTGCACCCCGCAGCGTGATGGTTGACGTATGATTCTTATGATTCTTGTTTGTTTGCAGTTTTGTTTTATTTGCGGAGGCTCAGCATCTTTGAGAGAAAGCTGTGTTTGTCTACCGTGGAGTCAGTCTCAGAGGATCCGGAAAGGCGGGAGGCAGCATACTGGGGATTCTTCCTAATAATCCGCCCCCCACAACCGAGAGGCCTGCGGATTTGCAATCTTAAAGCCTGGGTCCCGGAGGTAGGTCACTGCCAGCTGTGTGACCTTGGGCAACCTCAATGTTGAGTGGGGAGAAAGAGGCCACCGGCAGTGAGGCTTGAGGAGCGCAGGGTGGGGCGGGGTCTGGACAAGCCCTCCTGGGCTTCCTCTGGCGGACAGACACCTTCAGTGGGGTAGATGCCATTGCTTTTGGGCTGGGGCCTCCTGCTTCCAGTTCGGGCTCTGCCACTGGCGGCCTGGGGACTGTTGGGGGCTGTTTGGTCCCTCATTGCTCCTCCTGGAGTCTCATTTTCCTAATTTGTGAAACAGAAGGGGTAATAGCTCCCCCCAGGGTGGCTGTGGGAAATAAATGAGATAAGGTCTGTGGCAGTGCCCGTGAGAAACTATGGCGGTTACATAACTTTAGCGACAGCTGTAGAGCTACTGTAGGTTGAGAACTTGGTGGGTGCCAGGCAGGCACTTGTTCCTTACAACAACCCTCTGAGGAAAGGGCTGTTCTTGATCCCATTTTTTTACCTGATGAGGGAACTGAGGGTCAGAGAGCTCCTGCGACTTTCAGTCCCCCACTCCCGGGCGGGTGTCGGTGCCTCACCAGTTCCATTTCCTTTCTGGCTTCCAGCGCCCTGAGTTCCAGGCCTTTGCTTGCTACTTGGCTCTGTTAAATTGGGCTAACGAGGCCCATACCACAGGTATGTGGGCACAGAATTAGGTGTGGGTGGTGTGGCCAGTGTTGCTCCCGGGGCATGGAGAGTGGCCCAGTGCTTAAGAATTGGATTCCCACCTCTGTTTACCAGCTCTGGGCTCAGGGAATGATCCGTCCATTTTGTGCCTCCGTTTCCCCGTCTAGTAAAGCAACAGTATCATGGGATTACAAGAGCTCTTCCAGATGATTCCATCCACCTCACTGCAAGGGCCCAGCTTTCTGAGACCCTGGGTTTCCATCACCCAGCAGTAGGCACTTTGGGTAGCGGGTCACAGACTCCCTCTTTCCCAGTCCAGACAGAGCAGCACTGGCAGGAAGGGTGTAAGTGGGGCAGCCGTAGTGCCTGGACCAGCGGTTCTCACAGTGTGGTCCTGGAGCAGCAGTAGCAGCACCACCTAACAGGAGTTTGTTAGAAATGCAAATTCGTGAACCCCAGCTCAGACCTCCTGAATCAGAAATTGGGGGAAGGGCTCAGCAGTCCGATTTAACAAGCCCTCCCGGTGATTCTGACACCTGCTCAGATTTGGAAGCCAGTGCCCAGAATAGGGCCCATTTCATCCCAGTTTTCAAATGTATTGTTATAACATTGTGACAAGATTCTCTCATCATTTGAAGCTTTCATGTGATCTGAGCTAATACCATCTGCATTTCATTCTCAGTGGTACTCCATTGTGCCTTTTGATCATACTTGCCAAAGGTTTGTCTATTTTATTGGTCTTAAAGAAAAGACTTTTATTTCATTATCCTCCTTTTTTATGTCATCTTACAGGAATGTTTTATTAATTGCTTTTTTGTTGAGGTGAAAATTTAGTTCATTTTTGTCAATCATTCTTGCTTTTTTAATTTTAAATAAACATTACATAAGGCCACAAATTTACCTCTAAGCACTTTTGTTTTGATGCATATTTGGTGTTCCTGAGATTATACTTTTGCTGTCCCTGCTTACCTGCTATCAATTGAATAATCACACACACACACACACACACACACACACACACATACACACACACAAATACAAATGAAAAAATTCTACGAACTGGGGCCGTGGGGCCCGGTCTCCTGAGTCCAGATGGGGTTGCAGGATACATGGCGTCTTCTGTTCTTCTCCATGGAGAATCTGGGAGAAAGGACAGAGTTGGTGGAGGCTTTTCTGGGAGTAACATGGGTGTGTGTGTGTGTGTATGGGGGGGGGGCGTCAGTGATAAAAGGCAGGATGCTAGAATTTCTAAGTGCCCATGTGCAGGTTCAGGCTCACTCTGCTATTGACTTCCTGTGTGAACTGAACTCATTTTCCCTGTCTGTAAAATGGCACAGAGATTGAATCAGGGCTCTTATACATATTTGGGCCAGCAACCTTATTTGAGAGATCGATGAAAATATTATGGACAACTTCCATAGACAAAGACACAAATGCGTAACTTGCACACAGGCCACGTCACAGGTTGCTAACCTGCGCATCCCCTATTCTCTACTCACATATCCTAGTTAGGAGTCTCCAGGGGCCCTTCAGTGCTCATGATAGAAGGCTCTAAAGACACCTCCCGAAATTTATTCACTCCTTCATTCATTTATTCAACACGTATTTACTGCTGAGCACCTAGTCAAGTGTTCTGGCCCATGTCCTACCTTGGGGCCTTCGTTTCACCACTTGCTGGTGGTAATGCAGTTTGAGCTCATCACCACTGCCTCCCCCGACGTGTGGGCTAGAGCAAGAAACTTCCTGAGGAGGTCAGGAAGGGTCCAAGACTGCCCGCTGGAGGAAGGCAAAGGCCACCTGGTGCCGTGTGCTTCTCAGGGTCCCCAGCACAAGTCATGAGACTTAAAGGACAGTTGGCTTAGGGAAGTGACATCCTGTGCTCAGGGGCATGCAGTGGGAAAGCTGGAGCTGGAGTTTGGAGCCGGGACTGCCGTGACTGCAAAGTCCAGGCTTTTCCCTCTCTGTCATACCCCCATTTCTACTCTGGGAGGATTCTTAGTCACAGGACTCGTTGGGAGGGGAGTCAGTGGCAGGTCTGGGTGAAGGAGCCCAGGAACGGGGGTGAGGGCTGGCCACCATGGGGCTCACTTCTGTCTTCCCCACTAGCCCAGGGAGCTCCTTCAGGGCAGAACAGTGCTGGCAGCATTCGATTCCATGTCCTGGGGCTGGGCCCAGGGCCTGGCCCACTAGAGGATCACCAAGACTCTGGGGGATTAAACTGACGAGCACACAGCAGAGCTAGACGAGGGGATAAGGAAAAGGGGTGAGAAGGGTGTTCGGGAATTTGCCAGTACTCAGTTCAGCACTCACCTCCCCCAGCTCTTTCCATCCTTTAAGACCCAGGTCAGCTATGGCCTCTCTGCCCAGCCTCCTGAGTGCCTCTCCCCGTCATTCTTTCTCCTTGCTGATTTTCATCATTGCACTCGTTGCCTTCAGAACTGAGATCTTATTCACTCTGCTCACCAGCTGTCTGAGGACGGAGACTGTCTCATTCACTACTCCCTATGGTAGGCGAATGAATGAATGAATGAACAAATGATTTCCAGGATCTTTGTGCTGAGTCAGACCCAGGCCCTGGCCTTGAGGAGGGCACAGCCTGGCAGGGAGGCCGGCAGCAGCAGGAGGAAGCTGGCCATGGGGCTGGGGGTTGGTTAGAAGAGCGGGCAAGACCGGAAGGGGGTGGGGAAGAGAAATTCCTTTCTCCAGGGACGGGTCTGGTGGAGGGTGCAGAGGTGTCTGTGCAGGGACCAAGTGCATAAGCAGGCACCGAGGGCAGGCACACGCACTGGCCTTCTGAAGGGCCTTCAACCCCGTCTTACACCCTGTTTGCTTCCACCACCCAGCAACCATTTTTCCCATTTTGTGTTCTACAACTTTCCTCTCTTCTTGACAGATTTCTGTACTAAATTTGACTTCGTTTCAACACTTTTGTTGGGCAAATTACATTAAGATGGATGTTGCAGGTACCCTTTATGGTTTATTTATCGTGATACGGTTTGTATCTCACACTTATAAATAACTTATGTTATAGCTTTTGTTTGTGGAAATGTAACTTACATATTTTATTACGCTTTCTGTAAACCTCAAACAGAATCTTGTCAAGGAAGCGCTCTTATCAGCAATCCAAACTGTGGGACGTAAAAACCGACACTAGCATTATTTTTTAATATGCCAAGGAGGCAGGTTACTCTTGCTGTTGTTTGAAAGGTTTGCTGTCATCGTAAACTTGCACCTCAATAAAACATTAAAAAGTCTCAAGAATGATTTTATAAAGTTCACGGAAGAGGAAGAATCAGTGGCAGAACCCACAGACACAACACACTGGGGCCCAGGCATTGGATTGGCCTTTCTTTGGGAGAGCCCAGCCCTATGGGGGGGGGGGAGGTGTCCCACAGGTTTCCAGATGCACCTTCCCTGCCCAACTGTCCCCAGAGTCTGGCTGTGAGGAACTCGCTTAAGGAATTAAGGTGGAAAAAAAACATGAGTTTTGGAGTCAGGCTGACCTGACTTAGCTTGTCTACTTTTTAGCTATGTGGCCTTCGGTCAGACTTTTAGTCTCAGTTTTCTGATCTCTAAAATGGGGATAATAATACTTATTTGACATTTTTATTGGGAAGCATTACATTTAAATGAGAGCCATGTGCAGTGCTAGGTGGGTGTGCTCAGTAAATGATAGTGGTTCTACTTATTTAATGCTCCCCCTTTCTACTCTCCCTGCTCTCCCCGTCAGGTGTGCATTTCCCCCCTCACCATAAGGAGCTGAGTTCTCTCAAATGCCACTTCCCCAAACTGCCGGACTGGCCACATGTACATAAGGTTTCCCCATAATTCAGATCTTTCCGTTTCCCCCGTTTTTCTCCCCAAACCCATCCTGTTCTTTGTTCTCACGGTCAGCTCTCTACTGGTCCTTGACCTAAGTCACTGAGCTCAGCTCATGGCTACACGCCAGGCCAGTTTCGCACGTTGAAAGGGGCCTCCAGTCCCATAACACAAAGGCACTCCGAGGTAGTGGAAGGGAGCCTGGGAGCCAAGAGGGCTTTCTGGGCTGCTCAAATCACCACTCAGGGCAGGCACCTTGCACTCTCCCACCCTTCATCACAGAGAATAGAAAGTGCAGAAAGAGGGAAACATCTAGAATATAGCTTTCTCAGGGGCCAGATTCTGGAGTCAGTATAGAAGGCAAAAATTGAGCCAATTACCTTCAAGCTGTTTCTTCCTTGAGCATCAGCTGACGCCGGTGGCTTGCCTCAGAGCCCCGCCCTGCACGCACGGTACGTGTCTGCACCCTAGAATTTCATCAGAAGGGTGTGGTGTGCCCAGAGGCCCACACCTTCCATCTTACCCTCCCTGCGGCCCACACACTTGTTAGTTAAGTGGTGGGCCCCGTGCCACTGCCAGTACTAGTGAGTTAGATACACCTGTGGCCTGATTGGAGCATAGAACAGACCCAGCTACCATTCTTTCGGGCAGGCTCCGCAAGTCTGCATGCCTTGGAATGCTTGTGTTATCCTTGGGATAGGATGTCCCAGCGGAGAGCTGCCACATGGGCCTCCAGGTTCTCCCCAGGAGTCCCCACTGTCCCTTACCAAGGCAGACACGGGCAGGCTGGCGGGTGGGACGGCACAGCTCCAAATCCTGTTCCCATGGGCTGGGGCATGAGTACACAGTGTAATGTCTTCCTGAAACATGCCAGCTTCCCCACGCCCTTTCCCTCCGTTAGAAAGGGCACAGAGTGGAACTGAGCCCTCCAAGGAAAATCAGGATTCTTTTCCAGGTTTCAAGGGAGAAAGTTGTAGCCAGACAGCCTCTTCAGTGCAGACCAGCTAAGAGTGGTAGCAGGCAGCTTTGAAAATGGGTCCTGATGGTCCCTGCCTCCTGGCATCCACGCCCTGTGTAGTCTCTCTGCTTGGGTGTGCGCTGGTCCTAGTGATTTCCTTTCTTTCGGTGAACAGAATGCAGCAAAAGCGATGGACGCCCGTCCTGATACTGGGTTAGAAGAGGCTGTGACTCCAACCTGCTGCTCTCAGGCTCTTCTCTTCTGCTGGTTCTGAGGCAGCCAAATGCCATGTTGTGAGCTGCCCTATGGCGAGGCCCATGTGGCATGGAGCTGAGGGTCTCAGTCTGCCAGTCCGTGAGGAACGGAGTCTGCTAACCCCACGAAGGGCCGCAGAAGCGCATCCTCCCCAGCGAGCCTTGTGGTGCCCACAGCGCTGGCCAACCACCCTGACTGCAGCCAGTGCAAGGCCCCGAAGCACAGGACCCAGCTACGGATTCCGACACCGAGGAACCGCGACACAACCCCTGTGTCCTGAGCCACTACATTTGGGGGTAATTTGTTATGTAGCAATAGAGTTCTGACAAACAATTGGAAATGGATGTAAATATTAACGGTTTCAACTCACCACTCTCAACTATGTCTTCCTTGGAAGAGACCAGGAATTCCTTTGAGGTGAGACAGACCTGGGTTCAGATCCTGCCTGTGTGACTTGTGTCTTTGAGCCTTAGTTTCCTCATCTCAGAAGCGGGAATACTGCTGTCTCCTTCCCTGGCGCTGTTTTGAGGACTAAGGGAGGGAACACAGGTAAGGGGCACGGCAGAGGCTCAGTAGTGTTTGCTGAGTCCCTGCTCCCGCCCACCCACCCGCTGTGAGCTTCATAAATCCAGCACCACAAGCAGGTGCTGCTGAAGTGAGCAGTGGGGCAGGCCTGACGAGTCCCCCTGGGAGAGCAGCTCGCCAAGGCCGAGGCTGGGGAGCCTTCCCTGGCTGGGGTGAAACCACCAGGTGACCTTGGGCAATGAGGCAAAGAAAAGCAAGTGCACACTGTTACTTTCTTGTGAGCATTTTACTGCAAATAATGGTGCTTTTAGGTCCTAGACTTCTGTAAAGAAAACAGTGCCAGACTGGGACAGGCCTTCTGTGAAGCATTTGTGAGCGGTGAATGTGCAGTAATAAGCCCGAGAACTAGAACTTCTCGTCAGACTTCTCCAAACAGTTGCTGTTTTATAAGGTTCAGAATTTGCCTTCTCAAGGAAAATTATATTTTTCACTGCTAATGAAATACAGTGGAAAGCCAAGGTTTACTTATCCATGAACTACCAGAAGTAACTGTATCTGTAACACACTTTTCCCTGATTTCCTGGGTTCACATGTGGACGACCAACATTTTGAGATAAACTTGGGTCCTCTGCTTTTAGGTGACAAGCCTGTTACGAAACTCCATTGTCAAGAAAGCTTTCAAGAAACACTAGTCTGAGAAACAAGATTCTAGCCGGAGCCTCTGGATAGACAACAGGAAGGCCAACGTCTCATGGCTTATCAGAAAGAGAGGGCACAGTATTTATTACAAGCCTGAACCATGAAGACAGAGCAGTGAGATACAAAAGCCATTCGATACAGGCAATCTCAAAATGAACAGCCCCGTTAGCGTCCCTCACAAACTAACGGCCTCCTTCCTGCCCTGGGTGTGGGTTCAGCTGCAATCCCCTTATGTGACTAAGAGGTTCTGTGGCGGGATGGAAACCAGCTGTTCTCATCGTCTGAAAATCTGCACTTTAGTACCTGGAACTATTTTGGATGGCCCAAGAAGACAGAGCTGCTTTGAATGAATATATTTTAGACACCTTCAGCTTCTCGTAAAAACTGAATGGAGGCAGAAGGCCTGGGCGCGTCCTGCTGGGGCTGCCCGGCTCCTCCTAAGGAGATCTCTCTGCAGGCAGTAATTGCCCAGCTTAATTCTTCTAGACGGAACCACTGCAGATTTATGCCAGTGAAAAGCAAACGTTGTTTGTAAGTCATTTAATTGTGTTACTGTCTCTCAACTTTATCAGATGCTGCTGCGGCAGACGAGGCTGTGTGCAGTCCTGTGGTTGCTTCGTCCTCAGTGCCCACAGCTCAGAGGCCCCAGTGCTGTTCCTTCCAGACTCCTAACAAACTACTAATAAACAGGTTCAAATGGTATTTGTCTCAATCCAGGATCCATGCTGACGGCTGCAACGCCAACAAATCCTCAGCCTTGATTGCAGAACCATTAACTGGTGCACACTTAGACGCAAACCTGGTTTATTATGTTCTTTGGTTACATATTGTTTCTACACTCTTCCAGAGCATTAGAAGAACAAAGATAATGATATTTTATAGAAAGACTGAAAACACTTTTGCTTTTTCAGAGCAAAGAATGAATTTACATCGTTTGTGCACTATTACAAATTCTTATAATTAGGCCAGACTTATAAAAAGGTAGGGCTTTTGCTGTTGTTGTTTGTTTTGAAAAATAGATTCCTGTGGGCTAGCCAACATCACTGTCCTGGGACCCAGACCCACAAGAGTCTCTTGATAAAGGCTGCTCGGCACACGGTCAGAGAGGTCGTGTCAGCTCATCATGTCCAGGCTGCATGGGTCAGTGCTGCCATCACTGCGCAGGACCTCTGCCACGTCCCTTCTGAAGACGGATAGGTTCTGGGTGAACCTGTGGAAAGAGGAGGAAAGGGCTGAGGGCAGTGGCAAGGCCGGGGCTGTATGAACCTCTGGATGAGGAGGTGTGGAGTTCAGGCCCGTGGAGAGGGCCCGAGAACCAGCTGAGCTCCTTGCGTCCCCTTTCACTACCATTACTGTTGTCGCCAGCACCCCTCTCAGTTAACGAGGGTTATCACCAAATACACTCTGACTATTTTGAGTGGTGTGTTTTGTGGTTATTCTATTTAAAAATTGTCAAAAGTCAAACTACACACAGATGGTAAGGAAAATAAAGCAAAGAACTGAAACTTGTGTGCCAGGCAATGGGTTGAGTTTACACATAAATTCATTTAATCATCACAAGTCTTCCCAAAGGTAGGTATTAGTATCCTCATTTTACAGATAAGAAAACTGAACTTAGTTGTTCAAAAGAGGGAGCCTGGGTTAGACCACCTGGGTTCAAATCCTGGCTCCACCTCTTCTTAGCTGGGTGACCTTGGACGCATGCTTAACCTCCAGTCTGTGTGTCCAATATGAGAAGCTGCCTCATGGCATTGTGGGAAATGAGAGTTCATCGGGTGAATTGAGACCATGCCGGTAAGAGGCAGGTGGAAAACACCTAGTCCTTGCTGGCTAGCGCGCTCTGTAAGCGAGGCCTGTCTGACACCATTTCACAGCGCTGCTCAGGAGGGGGCAGTCGAATCCCCAAGGCTCAGGTGAAGCAATTCCCCCTGGAGGCACCTAGGATCGCCCCATTCAGTAAGTCTCTTCTGCTGGCTTCACAGGTTGCTCCTTTCTGCTTCATCGGGGCTCTTGGCACGGAACAAGCAGCCAAGGGAACGTGTCCACAGAGCCCATCCAACGTGGCCTTGTGTTAGCAGAGCCGAGGCTGGTGACTCCACGATCGCCCGGGGCTACTGGATGACTCAAAGGACGCAGCATTTGGACACCACCACTTTTAAGAAAGGCCGTTACAGGCAGTTGTTTTTTCTTTCTGCATCACTCATTGTCTATCTCCTGCACTAGAGGCTCCATGAGGGCAAAAGCCTTGAACAATTAGTTCACCACTGGTATCCCCAATGCCTGGCACATAGCAGATTCTCAGTAAAATTTTGTGCACTGAATGAGTGAATGAAGGAAGGAAGGAAAGAATTCAGGCATAGCTGCTAAGTTCAGATTCCTCGTATTTAGGACTGGCAACTTACCTGCCTCTGTTCTTGTAGAACCAGTCACTCTTAAAGGTCAGGCAGAGGAAGTAATATTTACTGGGGGTCATATGTCCTAGACACCCTGCTTTACTACCTTCTGCCATTACTGGTGAGAAAACCGAGGATCAGAGAAGTTGACTGCCTTCCTCACTGCCATGCAGCTTATAAAGGGCAGCGATAAAATTTAGATTGGAGGCCATCTGACCGCACATCCCATGCTTCTTCCAGGGCCAGGAAGCCTTTCCTTGTCCTTCGTAGTAGATCGGAGCTTTCTTTCTTTGACCTTTTCACTTAGTTATCTTTCATCTCTCTCCTGTTGGATTATAAACTGCTTAAGGGCAAAGGCTGCATTTTATTCACCTCTGCATCCCTACCGGTATATAGTGCCTAGCATTGGAAGAAATCCAATATCCGGTCACATTTACTGGATGGGACTCAACTGAGTGAGTCTCGGATTACAAGGCGTAACAGAAAAGCTACAGCCATACGTGAGCTGTGTTAAGCACCATCCAGTTATTTTCCACGAACCCGGTAGGTCCCCCTCCCTCAGAGATGCTTGGCTTCCTGGGCACTGCTCACCTGTCTCTGTTCTTGATGGACAGGTTCTGCTCCACTCCTTCCATCAGGTTCCTGAAGCACTGGGCCAGGACCTCCTGCTTGGGGAGAGGCTGGCTGTTTATCAGACTGGCCCTCAGTTCACCGAAATACTGTTGGGAGACAGAAGGAACATCAGAGCTCTGACTCTGAACCTGCGCCTGAAGAACGCCGTGGGGGAGGTGCTAGACCAGGTCCCATCTGCTCAGGGCTCCTAGCTCTCACAGGAGCTTTGGTCCGGGTCCACTGTGAACGATAAGCCTTTAGAGAAAACTGAAGCAGTGGAGGCATTCCTAGGTAGAAACTGGATTAAGCTTTCTAACAGACGTCTCTTGCTGTAATTGTCTATCGTCACTGAACAATGTAGGCTGGCTGAGTTCTTGCCTCCTTGGTGGGACCAAACACATGGAGGGCTTCCTGACTCCCGTTCTCCACTAACCCCAGAAAGGCTGAACGCGGCAGGCCTCCCAGGCAGAGGGGAAGAGCTTGACTGAACACACCCAGGGCCCCGCCACCCTCACCTGACTCCAGGCTTTGTTCTAAGTCCCAGTTCTCAGGGGCTGGGCTGGGGCTGCTGTGCCGAGGTGGGCCCGAGAGGGGCTTGCTTCGTTCTGGGAGAACTTTCTGGCACTAAGGAAAATGTCTGTCATACCCGGTCACAAAGGACCATGAGCCCCTTGGTGGCTGCGTCTGTGGGCTTTCATACAAACACAAGCTTGTAGGCTAAACACAGCTTCTGATCTTTGGAAAGAGCCTAATTTCAGCACAAAGACAACGTCTTGCCAGTCATGTGTTTATCCTTCCAAGCCCGAACAGCATGATATTTAATTTCCATCATACATTAAAACAGCTCACATCAAAAACACACATAATTAATATGTAGTCAGACTAACACTTAAATACTATATATCAGAGGCGTTAGACTTAAACCGCAATGTCTTCCTGAACAAGACTGGGAATGCACAAAACTACTTATTTTTCCCTTTTATAATGATGCAGTGACTCACACCAAATAGAAAATTATTAGTTTTTCATCCCAAACCATGAAATATTGCCTCCATCAGTAAAGTATAATATTGTGATGTCATAAGCTTTTTCTAAACACTGAATTTGCCCTTATTCCCTCTCAATCATTTTAAAAGAACTGCTCTCTTTTATAGAGCTTGGATTTAAATCACAATAACACCGAGGGAAGATGAATGGCAGTGCTATCGAATGTGGCTAAAATTGGATACTTCAGCACAGGTGAATGATGAGACAGCTCTTCTCTTTTTGATATATTTTCTTCTTCTATTAGTTTCCTTCCAAGGCTGGGATTTCAGTTTGAATTTTAATGTATGCGGCTGCCTCTAATCTCACTGTCCTTTTCCCAGTACTATCTTATTGTATAGACAATTCATTCTCCCGAGCAGTAATGCACTGTTCCTACTGACTGCTGGGGAGACAGAGGTGGCTTCACGAGGCAGCTGGAGAGCTTGGGAGGCAGCCCAGAGTGGCGCGTGCACTTACGGACTGCAGACTTGTGTGCCTGGACGAAGGGTGCTGGCCCTGTGCGGCCCTGAGGGGCGGCTGCTACCATCTAGGGCAGCAGGGAGCCCAGATTTCAAAGGAGGCCAAGGAAGGAGCAAAAAGGATTATTGCTCAGAAGTCCTCTGGGACGGGGAGGGCAGTGAGGGTGAGCTGGCATCACTGCTGATCAAAGCACCCGCCAAGTGGCCCAGTGTGCGGGGGCACTGGGTTTCAGAAGAGCTCGTCTTGAGGCCTCTGCCTAAGGGAAGATGTGCGGCTTTGGGGAAGGGCCTTCTGGGGGAATACGGCCTTGGCCCTGGGTGCTCGAGGCCCCGGCTCCAGCTCAGTGGCTCCTCTGTCCCTCCTAGCTTGGCCTGCTGTACCGCGTCTCCCTCCTCCCATGACCGCCTCCCGGGGACCTCCCTGCCATCACACCCACCTTCTCATTGAGCAGGACGAGCCCCAGGAGGGGCCTGGATACTGACCACTGGTTCCGACAGTCTTCAAAGACGATGGTGTTCATGAGGACAGACATCATCTAGGAGACAATCACACGAACGCGCTGACGTCTTGGCTCAGCGCCCCCCGTCCCGGCCTTTTACGTACCCAGCGTCTACCCCACAGCCACGAGGGCTCTTCCTGGACAAATGGCTTTGACTCCAGGAGCCCACAGTGTGCCTGTAGGAACTCTTGGCAAAGCTCTGAGCTCCCCAAGGAAGAGTTTCTATCACCACAAACTTTGGGGAGAACCTTCTGGGTGGGCAGAAGTCAGAGACTACACAGCCAAGATGAGGCCCTGCCTCTCAGCCCTGACAGGCTTCCCTCTATGCCACGTCACAGGCAACGCCCAGCTTGTCTTCTCTTCCGCCTCTTATTTCACCAGAGGTCAAGTTACGAAGGAGTGGGACACATTCCATGTAACCTTGGAATGTCCTGTTTCCTGCTGGCTCAGGCTGTGAAAGGCTTCTCATTTGTTCTTCATTGACTGACTCCCTCCCTTCCTTCCCTCCCTGCTTCCTTCCCTCCTTCCCTCCTTCCCTCTCTCCACATATGTACACACTCATCCATTCTCTTAAATTCAAAGTCTGCAAGACACTTAGGGGAGGGAAGAGAACACAAGCATCTACTGCAGCCTCTGCCCTTGAGCAGCTAGAAGCTTCCTGGAACAGACCACCCAGCAGAGACAGTGCAGGAACCAGGGCTGGTGGGCCAGCTGTGGGCATGTAATGGGGGGAGGGAGCGCCTGGATCCTCGAGGAGAAGTCAGGAAAGACTCCACAGAGGAGGCAATGTTTCAGGAGTTCATCAGAAGTGTGTTCTACGCAGAGAAAGCAGTGGAGGAAGAGACTGGGAATGAAGAGCGGTCAGGAACTCCGTGTGTCTGGAGAGAAGCGAGGTGAGCCAGCAGCAAGACCCCAGGGCCAGGCTGGAAATCTGCTGAAGAATCGGACTTCATCCTGAGGGCAGTGGGAGCCAGTGGTGGGTTTGCAGCAAGACAGACCTACTCAGATATGCACTTAAGAAAGGTCCTTCTGGGGACAGGTAGAACATGCACTGTGTAGGTGACGGAGGGAGGCCAGAGATGAGGCTGCTGGTGGTGATCAGAGATCAGGCAAGTGGTGGTGACGCAAGCTGCCGTCCTCCTCGTGGAGCTGATGATACAATTTCTGCCTCTTGGACTCTACCTCCCACCTCTAGCACTTCTGTGTCCACAACTTCAGAGCGCCTTTCCTCGAGGAGGGCGGGGAAAGGGCAATTATGTGGCAAAGACAACCTCAAACACCAGGGCTGGCGGGGCTTTGGTGACACGGGTTTCTTCCTCTGGCATATTCCTGTACCCTGTGATCTCAAGCAAGTTACTGAACCTCTCTTTGTGTGTCTCCATTTCATTAGCTACAAAGAGGAAAATAATAATCCAGCACAAGAAAGCTCCAAGAATCAAATGAGATGGTGGATATAAAAAGTGCTGCAAGGAGTAAAAAGTACTATAAACATTTAAGGTGTATAATAACAGCAACGGGCTTCTTTGTAGTTCTATAAACATCTGCCGTTGCATATATCATCATCATCACAACACTTAGGCTGGTTGCAGATGAAATCCGCCAATTGCATATTTACTGTGTGTCCAGTCTCTGGGGAGCAGCCACGTTGTAAGCCCGGCATGTTGCACACCATCTGCAGATCATGTGTTTCTGTATACAATCTAACAAGCCACCCAAAGTCATAGAGCCACAAATTAAATTGACAAGCAAAACTAACAGATCCACGGAGACAGTCTAAAATATTATGGGCTTCAGAATGTGAAGGCAGAATGGAGATTTTAATGGAAAAGATTAAAGTTAGAGGTAGCAAGCTCCTCCAGTAACTGACAAAGCATCCTAAAGTGATGTGCCAATTACTTTATACGGTTCTCCCGTGGATTCATTTGTCTGAATGCATGTATTTATGTCCGTAATAAGTAAGGGGATGTTTGAATAAAATACTTTTCTAAAAATAAAGTTGGCTAAAATGGATGATTTTTGTTTTCTTTTTTACTTTTCCGGAAAAATGGAAATTAGTGAGCAAATCTGCTCAAATGGTATTGACATGGCAGCTCATTTCCAGAGTTCTTTTTTCTAATAATCCTAGAGCGTATGCGGGAAAGAGTTCCAACATGTGGCAAGTTCCTTCGGAGAAGTCCCCCTCCCCCCTGTGGAAGAATACTGGGGGAAATGCTAAATACAAGTCCTGTTCCAGGGGATATGAAATCTCTGGTGGAGGCTCTCTGTGATGAAGGACGCCAACAAATGAAGCTTGAAAAGAGAGCCCTCGGCACCTCTACACCGGACCACCGCAGCCCCACTGAGCCACAAGCACCATCAGTCTGCCATTTAGTGTGAGGCCTGCTGCGGGAAAGGGCCTCCACTCCCCCGACTTCCGCTCACGTCCCACACATACTGTTACAGGGGTGGATGGAACGGCCATTTCCAATTTGCCCGACCCAGATGGCATTTTCCAGGGCCTATGTCCAAAAACACACACATTATCTACATATCATCCTAAGCAGCTATTCTGCCCAACGAGGGAAGGGACCACTTGGAAAGGGGAGTCATGTGGCTTGGTCCCACTTAGAAAAACCACACTCCACACTGCCTCACGCACGTCCCCATTCTCCTTCTTCCTTCCCACAGGCTTTGGCATGAGTTTGTACGAAATTTCTCGCAATGAAGTGAAACCAATGTGGTGTGACAGGGGCAGGCTTTGGAGCCAGTCAGAGCTGAGGCCAAACCTGGCCCTGCCACATACGTAACTTGGGAGCCTGGGTAGGCTGTTCACTTCTCTGAGCCGTTATTTCCTTACATAGAAAATGGGGGATGATGACCCTACTCTGAAGGGCGGCTGTGAGGACTGACTCTTCCACAGGCCTCGACAGTTACGAGTGTTCCTTTGCTCTCAGTTTGGGAAACTGTCCCCAAAGCATCCCTATTTGGTCTGGCATGTGCGTTGGTATGGATTTTGAATGACAGTGTTTCTGTTCCTCTGAAAACTTGTCATCTTCCACATGAAACACAAAACTGCTCTACAAATATCTGACCTGGAAGAGCAAACAAAGCAATGAGTCATGTGTACCTTTGTTCACTGTCCAGCCTGTCCTATGCTCCCACCCTAAAATGGGCTAGGACGCACAAGCACAAAGCAAAGTGGACTTTCCGACCCAAACACGCTGGGTCGCACTCTCCCTACAGAAGGCACTAACTATAAGCTGTCACTTCAGAAGCTTCCTGTTCTAGCTCCCGCTAACCCCGAGTAAGCAAAGATGTGGTGTGTGCTGGACGCTTTAATGCTGGAGGGTGGCTATGTCCTCTTTGCAAGGAAGTGGAGGCGCAGTGGGTACAAGTTGGGTAGAGCAGGATGGCTGCAGAGAAGTGAGTCCAGGGGGATGACTGCAGTGGGTGGGGGAGGGAGCCCAGTGTGCACACTTGTGGGGTGCTGGGGCCCCGGGGCACTTTTCTCTGCATTCCCAGTGCCTAGCATGGCATCTAGGCACACATCAGAGGCTTAGGAGATAGCTACCGAATGAAAGAATGGATACATGAATAAGCGGGAAAGGATGGGTGAAATATGAAGAACTCATGTGTGAAGAGCTGAAGAGCTGAAAGGGGACTGTACAGAAAACAGGAGTTCTGGCTAACTCGATGGCTAAAACGTGAAATGGGTAAATACGTAAAGTCATACACTGCGCATGTCCAAGGATCAGACTTGTTTTGTGGAGCCTGAGAACTCTTCTGAGCTACTATCGTCCCTCTACCAGCAGCTTCCAGGAAGAGCCCTTGTGGAGGCTTTTAGGTTACAAAGGCCCAAGGCTGAGGCACCAGCTTTTCTGACAGGACTTCCACCTACGAGTAAGCTGTGCCCGATGGCTCTTCTCACTGCCCAACAACAAAGCTACACTTAGGGAGGGAGCGCCTCAGGCACGTGCATACACTGCCTCTACCCTCAGCTGCACCTGAAAGCGGATTTACTCCCATTTCACAGTCTAAGGGTCTGAGGTCCTGAGAGAGTAACTGCTCAAGGAGGCACAGCCGTCAGCCACCAAGAAGTGAAGCGGAACCAGGATGTGTGCCCGTGCCCTCATGCCAGCCTGCCTTCGGCCGCCCTTAGGCTGTCCGAGAGTGGGGACCGAGACCACCAGCGGTGGTTTGAGGCGGCGTCGGGCTCCTTCTGGACGACCGGTGGCTGAAAGGATGGGATCGTTTCCGGGCACGACTCATCCTGGCACCTGCAGTGGGCGTCCCCGGCTGCCCCTGGGCATGTCCTGTGCTCTGTCACCCTGCCGCCTCCTCTGCCTGTGACTAGACGCCAGGGGAGTGGTTCCTGGAGAGTCTGCAGCAGGCCGTCTTGCCTCCTCCCTAAAGCTTCTATAAGTGTGGTGAACACATTTGCAGACTCTCAAGATGAACAGCAGTAGACATAAAGAGTTGATTGTCTCTGAAAAATGGCCCATTGAACATTTTCCTAAAAATAGTGGTTTCCCTCCTACGAAAAGGACCATGTACACAGCAATTTAACGAAAAGGACCATGTACACAGCAATTTAACGAAAAGGACCATGTACACAGCAATTTAACGAAAAGGACCATGTACACAGCAATTTAAAGGAACGTCATCGGCAACATTAGGAAATTAAGCTAATTTCCTTTGAGGTAAAAGACTCCCTATAAAGTGGACACTTTTCATTGTTCATGTTCCTTAAGCATACTGGATAGTATAACTAAAAAACATTTCACAAAGTTCTAAGAAACAGGAGAAACAAATTCGAACTCCTCCCTCTTGCGCCCCATCTGTCTCAGAAAGACAAAACTGACCCTGCCGTGAAGACAGGAACGCTGATCCTGCAGGGATCAACTGCGCACGACACGTAGGGAACTCCGGCTCTCCCTCTCTTTCCCCACCTCTTTGTTCAGGGTTGCCTGAAATATTAGTTATGCTGCAATGCTGCTGCCTACCGATCAGGGAAATGGAAAATGCGAACGGGGCTAGAGCAAGCTGTCTGGTCCAGACAGTGGTGAAGGAGGGCCTGAGAAGGACACTTTGGTTCAGACAAAGGTGGGACAGACCGAAGAAAAGGTGAGCGACCAAAGGGAGAGTGTCCCTGTGCCCAGATCTAGATGGGGGTGGGGTGGGGAGGAAGGCAAAGATGAGGGCTGTGCCCAAGGGCACGTCTGCAGAGTGGGGGGGCCCCCTGGGAAGAAGGGTAGGATACAAAATGAACTGTAGCTCTGGCCAAACTAGATTGTCCTTGATTTTGACCTAATGAGTTGGTGATATTTTGAGGAACAGCCAATAATTAACACACCAAACACATGAGCATTGCTTCTGAGCCTCAAGGGCCCTTTGGCACGTGGAACCGACTTGAAGGCCAGTGGGAGAGGAAGGGAAAGCTGGCTCTCGCAATGAGAACAACAAAACAAACACAAAAAACAACAACAGGACAGCCTGGGTGGTGCCACCAGATCTGAAAAAGCAGAGAAACCGTCTACCCATCTCCGCAGTAATTTCTTCCGAGTCCCGGGTCCTGGATGAGGATCCAGGGTCTGGGAGAATCGGAACGCTGCCGAAGGAGCCACAGCTTCCAGATTCTCGGCTGTGGAAGCCGGGGAGTTGCCGTCACTACCGAGGGCTAGTGAGACCCCTCGCGCAGCAGATACTGAAATGTGATCCTCCTCAAATTAGATACTAGTCATCTTTAGAGAGAAGGAATCAATTGTTCTCTTCATCTGTCTACTGATGTGTATTCGTGGAATGTTATGGAAAATGAAAGTAATGGACAAATAAGCATATAAATTTCCCTGCCCGGACTAACTAAGCCTCACCATCTAAGTTACCTTCAGTCTTTTAATGTCTGTACATATTAAGCACATTCTTACGTTCTTATGCGTCTTTGTAGCCTCATAATAGAAGCAAGTAGATGACACTTCCAAGGAAAAAAAAATCAAATGAAATGCAAGATGAGGTGAGCCTCTTTTTTGGACAAACAAGATTGCAATCAATTATGGGTGACTCTCGGAAAGATCACGTGGGTGACCTGCCTACTTGGCCTCTGCCCAGTGCTAGCTTTGCAAACAAACAAACAACCTTCTTCCCAATAAAGGGACTGTGGGGCTGGTTAATTCAGCTGGCCATGGCTGTATATTCGCACCGCAGGCTCCACATCTGAACTCAAAGCACCTCTTCTTCCTCCTCCTCCTTGCAGAAAGGTAAGGGATGCTTTTTCTCCCAGTGATAAATGGCCTAGGATATTTAAAAACTCTTCTTCCATCCCTTGTAAAATCTAAGGCAATACCCAACTCATTTTGCTGTTGTTTCAATTTTCTCCATTACCAACATTACCCCTAGTTCTCAAAACATTTATTTGAATCACAGTTTATTGGGGAAAGAATTACCTGCCAGTCTCCTAGCTTATAAGAAAGAAGATAAAGTTGGCATGAAACTTCAGGATTAATTAATTGAGAGTACTGCATGTAATGTGTCTATTCTGAATGTAACAGCGCACATCACAATGAAAACAGTTTTATTTTCCATGGTTGAAATAAATTATAATAAATAATTCATTTCAATGGCAGAGATGTACTGGAGAGCAACAGCAACAAAATTGACTACACTACACTGTGAGTCTCATTCTTGAATCTTCATTATCCATTTGAAACTTTTTACGAGTAGTAAATCATATTTCAAGTGGCTGCAGATCTCATAAAGCAGCTTGCTGCATTAAAATAAAACCAGACAACCTGGGGCACGGGAAGGCTGCAGGGCTTGCCACGCAGCGCTATTTGGGAAACTCTTTCTCACTCTTCTCTTGCCAACATCAAACAGCACCACTTGTCAAAAACATCATCTAAATTTCCTCTGGGTAGGAATGTTGGGAAAATCTGTGTGGAGAGGAATAGCTCTCAACTCCTAGGCCATATTCCTCTAATTTTTATTCAAGTGACACTATTATTTCTAGTTCACGGCACTGTCTGAATGACTGCCATGCAGTCAGGTTCCAGAACTTCTAATGGCCTATACTAGCTTCCGGGGGGGGGGTCCCGAAATTAGCAAACAGGTGTGCAAACTCAAGCGAGACTAACAAGGGCACACGTACTATGCTTCTGTCGAAAAAGACCAGCCTATCTTTACAGGACAGGTGGTATTTAAATGGAACCTTAGCAGATGCACATAGCATCACCGGGGAAGCAGGCTATATGAGGAAGAGGAAATAAAGTGAGAAATGGCACCGGAGACAGGGCGTGGCAAGGGTGAGGAGCAATGAGCCCCTGTACAGGAAGCTGGAGAGAGACCTCCCTGAGTGGGAAGGAGTAGAGCTGAGGGTGAGGAGAAGGCTACGCTGAGACCAGGTTATAAAGGGCTGGGTCAAGCTAAATGCAGAAAGGAGCTTGGGCCAGCACGTAAGTGGGAGCCTGCAAAGGGTTTCTGAATGATGATGAGGTGTGTGACTTAGACCAACACCCGACGGGGACTGGAGAATGGCAGTGATGGGTATAGGTGGGGGCAAGACACCAGGCTTAGATCCTGCTGCAGAAATCCAGCGGAGAAATGATGACGGGCCGGAGCCAGGTTGTGGGAGCAGAGACAGAGGGAAATGGTCAGGATTCTTGATCTCAGACCCCATTTCCTTCCTAGTGAAGTCTTTCCAAGAAACGGAACCTGATACTGGAACTGCAGAGAAATTCTGAGCTTTAAGAACACGGCCTCAAATTCAAGACTGCCAGTCAATGGAGCGAAGGGGCTGGAAGCTAGGCTACCCCAGCAGGGGAGCGGTGTCTAGCACAGCGAGTCTACCAATGAACTCGGGGGATGAGGAGCAGTGAAATGAACCCCAACCATGTCCATATACTCGTATGTGCACCACAGAGCTGACTACCAGCACATGTGGGTATCAGACATCCCGTGATGAAGTAGCTTCTAACTGAGGCCCTTCAGAGCCAAGGATGGGAGTGGGCCCCAGCATGCCTCTTGGCTGAACAGTCATCACAACATTTCCCGGTGAGTATCACATTTCACAACAGAACCAGCTCCGGCTAACGGCACCAGGGCATCGCATGCGATCATCGAAGCAGAGTGCAATGAACACTGTACTTCATAATGCCTATCTGATCCCACAGCGGGAGGTCCAAAGCTCCCCTGCTTCTCCCCTGGCACCACACTCCCTGATCTCGTGAAGGGATTTGGTTAGATGGACCTAAAAATCCTTATAACCAACAGAGGAGGATTATGTTATCAAGTTCAAGACGATTTTGTATGGGGAGAAAAAAGCATTGTTATGGAAAATGCACGGGGCCCTCAGATGCATTTTCCATTAAAGACTAGAGTTTACATTGAAACCACAGAGGACAGCATGATGCCCTTAGATTTGAGGGCTTTTATTCACAGTTGTCTAAATGGCACAGACAGTACCGGCCAATAGACCGGCGGATGATTCAAAGATATCCCATGCTCATAATTACACATGGATCCTACGGAATGCCAGCGATGGAAAGTGCTGGGAACCGAAGCGCGTTCCTTGGTTTCCTCAGACATTTACTGACCACCTACTGCGTGCCAAGCTCGGTGTCAGAGCCTTGGGATACACAGACACACAAGGCACAGCCACAGCCCTCACAGGGCTCACCGTCCAGCGGGGGAGGAGACACAGAAGACAAACAACGACAGTGCAGCACAGCCAGTGCCACAATCAGAAGCCTGCAGAGGCAGCTCGGAGACCAGAGGAGGCGGACAAACTGCCTAGGGGAGACAGGGCAGGTAGGGGAGGCTTCACAGGTGACATGTCGATCTGCTGGAGAGAAGATGCACAGTTTGACAGGTAGGAGTCAGGTAGGAAGACGAGCTGGAGCAGTGTCTGGGGGATGCTGGGCAGTTCTGGGGGCCTGGAGAGGGGATGTGGGGGTGGTGCTGGCTGCCGCCAGACAAGGGCAGACCTTGCGAAGGGGCTGGTCGTGTGTGCTAGAGAACGTGGACTTGAACCTGCAGGAATGGGGTGCCAGTCGTTGAGTGGATCTTTCTGGCACCGATGTGGGAGGGCGAACTTCCCCAGAGGGTGAGAGCCCTTAGGAAGCCTGGGCCATCGGATGTCTCCCGAGGAGATGCAGCCTTTCTCCTGTTCTAGGACTGGTAAGTCGCGGACAGATGACCTGCTTGGCTCCTGTGCACCGGTCAGGATGTATCTCGGCTCCTGCCCTGCCGGCTCGTTGCCAGCACCCTGAGAAATGGCACCGCCATCACTTCCCTTGGCCCACAGCACATAACTTAATAGTGTCCCCTGTCAGGAATGGTTCTCTTTGTCAGGAAGCTTTTTATTGATGTTCAACCTTCATTTTCCCTTTCTTAATATTATCCCATTATGCCAATACTCCATTGTGCCAGGCTAAGTAATCCCCTTTCCTCCTTGGCATTTACATCTTCCAAGTATTTATAGACTTATCAAATGCCCCATTTAGTTGTCACTTAGGCAGGCTATACATATTTAGCTCCTTTAATCTGGGCCCATAAGCCAGTCCTTCCATTCTCCTAAATCACTTGAGTTACTCTCCTCCAGGTTTCTGTCAATTTGTTTCCAGCCTTTCTGTAATGCACCGGGGCGGGAAGAGGTGGGGCCGGGGAGGGAGGACCTGCTCAATCTCTGGGCTAAGAGCACATCACTGAATAGGGCGGAACAGCTCCTCAAGTGCAGACTCCAAAACAGACCCGGCCTCTGCAGGGGCTATGAATCCCTCCCGTTTCCTACTCGCTTTCTTTCACCTGCACACACTTCAGGTCAGCGTTCTATTATTAGCTCTTATTATGTGCTAGGTGCACACATGCAACACACACGTATTGAGGACCTACTATGTGTCAGGTACTGCGCTAGGGACTTCTTTCCTTCGTTTCTCCCTCTGTCATTTCTCACACTTATTCATGGCTCAAAGAATTATTGAACTCCTACTATGTGTCAGACAGTGGTATAGAAATGAATAAAATGTGGTCCCTGTGGCCTTAACGAGCTCATGCAGCCTAAGTACTTAGTAATCTCTTATTACCCACCCATCGAGTTGTTCCCTTCCAATCTTAAGGGTCTCAGAAAAATCATCCCTCAATGCACTTAACTCTAATTGACGCTTTTATTTCCCTCAGTGGAGCTTGTGTGTCCTATCTAAAGCGAGATGCCACATTAACCACGGGCATCCTTACACAGAGTTCCTGCGTAGGGCTTTCTTCCTGCTGGGTCTCCTTAGGGCCTGAGAGTCTCCGCAGGCCTCACCCTCACCTTTGCTGCCTTCTGGGCAGTTGATTTCATGTTCTTTGTTCATATGACCTCAACTAAGTACACACTGCACTTTTCCATGGCACTACTGTTCCAAGCTATGGGGCAGGCTGAGGGGGTGACGGCATGGGAGGGCTAAGGCAGTGGGTGTTGGCACCAGTCTTGGGGAGTCTGGACCCGAGACCCCAGGAGGGAGCAGTTCAGCCATGTGATCCTGGGGGCCAGTTCAAGTAAGGTGTAGGATTCCCCTGGCCGAGGTGTCCTTATCCTCACAGAGGTGAGGTAACTATACCACTATGAAGTAGTGTAACTAGTCCAAGCCGGTATGCTGCTTGTAAACTCTGTCTGCTCTGATGGTTGTAAAGTAGGAAGTCCTCAACAAATACAGAGAATTTGCAATTAAACAGCTTTGAAAAGAGGATGGAATTCCATCGGTCTGAAAGCACTAAGTGTGTATTTTCCTGAGCATGACAGAGGCTATGGAACTAACATGTACAAGTTCTTCTGGGATGCAAAGCATAGAAAGCAGCATTAGCTTACCAAAGGTCAGAGGATCAGGGAACCTTTACCTTCTTCATTAAGTACTGATCAGACTGCAGTCAAGAAAAACGTGTTCCCTAACATAGTACACAAGCTCGCAGCTGTCCCAATGGCTGCTGTTGGCTGAACTTTCCAAGGGTTAGGGTGGAAATGGACAAGAAGACTGAAGTCTCACCTCCAGCACACTGATACACTTTGGGAAAATGTCACATAAATTACCCTTCGAGCAGGTGAAAACCCAGTAAGAACTGTAGGATGAATAAATCACGCCATCATAAGCCAACCCTCACATAAGACTGCCTTTCTTTCAAGGAGCTCAAAGAGCGTCTCCTACCACTGTGAGAAACGGAGGCAGGAGAAACCCTGTCATCGCTCCTGCTGTCCCTCTTGGACAGGGATGAACAGATAATAAGAACCGCTGTGGTGAAAACTGTAAGATGTAGAGATAAGAAAGTCTTCTTTATATTCTAGACACGGCCATTTCTGGGCTAAGTGCCTCTGGGCAGTGATTTCGCCTCTCTGACCCTCTGCATACTTTTCCGGTACAGGTGCTGTGAAACTGAATTTGTTCATGAACCTATACTCCCAAGTTCAAACAATACCCCTATTGGCCCCACCTACCCATTAAGGCTGTTGTGAGATTCAGAAGAGACACTCGGTATGAAGACATTGTGTAAATGGAAAGCGTGATGAAGCTGACTTTCGCTCTTGCCATTGCACGGCAATGCCCGGAGTAGGCAGGAAGAATAAGAGAGAACAAGTCAGGTGGGGGTCAAGAATCAAACCTGCACCCAGTCCAGGGAGTGTCTGTGATCTGGAGAGTGCCTGGCACAGAAAGACCTCTGAGAAAGGCAGACCGCGGGGATGGGACTCGTGCGTTAGGAAGGCCGACTAGTAAGTAACCTAGCTGAAGTCACTGTCTTTCAAACCCACATCCTCTTGTGAAATGAATTCTTGGGCTCGGGGTTTCCTGGAAAGGGATACTTCTCACACTCATGCATGTGAACAGCAGGGGTACAGACAGGGAAAGGGACACAAACAAGTGACTGGCACCTGACACTGTGTCTCAGAGTGCAGGCTACTGGGACGGGTTTACTGACTACCTTCCGTGTAGCAGGTGAGTCTATATTCGTTGGTTCATTCTGTCCTCACAACTTCCCTGAGTCAAGAATCTTTTGGCTGTGAAGACAGCAACCAACACAGATAAAACTTCAGCCTGACTTGACGACCCCTGGACCAGGCAGTGCAGTCAGGCCTCTCACGGGCTCAGAACCAGGACAAGAATGCTGGCGGGATCGTCCTCAGTCTCTCTGGCTGGGCTGCCTGGTCTCATCGAGTTTTTCTCGGCAGGTCTGCTGCCTTTTTCTCTTGCTGTAGACTGGCTTACGTCTCTGAGCACAGGGCAGGGCAGGGCTGCCCTATGGCTCTTGATTTTTTTTTTAAGTATTCAATTTAGGTGAAGACTAGAGGCTGACCAATGCCTTTTAAATGCCCGTTTCTAAATCCAGGGAAAATGGCCTGAGCCAGCTTGGGTCAAGTGTTTACCTCTTGTCCAATCAGTTCTCAAAAAAAAAGGGGTCCTTGGTTCAATGAAGGATTTATGAATGAATGAATGCTGCGTGTCTCCATTCACCCATCCCGCATCCCCACCAATCCTGTTTCTTGGCCAGTTCAAAGTAGTATTGTAGAGTGGTTAAGAGCACAGGTTCTGCTATGTATTAGCTGTGTGACATTGGGTGAGATGCCATTACACTATTTTGATTATAAAATGGAGATAAAAAATCTGCCTCACAGAGCAGTGAGACTAAAATAGAAATATATATATATATATATATATATATATATATACACACATATATCACACTTATACCAGTGCGTGTGTGTGTGTGTGTGTGTGTGTGTGTATGTATAAAGCACTTAGCATACAAGCCTAGTATGTGGTAATTATTTCTGATACTTTTTCATCATAATTCTCTGCATGAGTTTGCTCTTCCATAATGACTTCTTAGGTCCTAGCAACCCTGCAGAAATAAGGCTTCTGTTACAGGACGGAGGAAAAGTCTAGATCTTCAAGAAGAAGGTGTCAATGTTCTTCCACTTTGGAGAGGGAGGGTAAGGAAACACTCCCACCCATTGTGTTCTGGTCAAGGAGGCAGCCTTATGACACCCATACAAGTTCACGATCCTTGTGGTGAGCCCTGGACTGGCTTGGGTGTGACTCAGGAAGATGATCTCAGGGTGACCTTTGTATGTCACAGAAACACTGCTTGGAGTAGAAAGCCTGCACTTGTATTAAAACTTGGGAGTGCAAATGAAATCCCAAATAACTTCCAGTTGTGAAGTATGGATAAACGCTGCTACCTGTGTGTGTTAGCATAAAAGGGCAGATGTTACCTGCAGTGCTTTCTTTTGCTGAGAATTCTTAAAACACCAAAAACCCAAACTACTGAGAGTCAGCAGGCAAAACTGTCCCTTTAGAACACAAACTGTTAAACATTTTCCCAGCGTTGGTGTCAGTATTTAATCTACAGATTAGAAATTTTCCTTACAGAGGCTTTAAAAAAAGGATACATTTAGTGAGCTCCTTTTATCCTTAATTTACAACGATAGCCAATTATGCCAACCACTATTAATGAAGAGGCTGAAAACCATCCTGCTCGCCATTGGCCATACTGGTTGAAAGATTGCTGTAAAGCACGCCTAATTATTATTGGGCCAAGCTTGTGTACATTTCTGCGTGTTTTCTCTACATGAAATGTTCTATCTGCTTTATATGAACGTGAAGGAAAAGGTATGGCTGTTCATTTTTTTTTTTACAACTTCTTTGCTATTCTGAGAGCATTTGCTGCAGACTAATAGCAAAACTGACTGTGCTAAACTGTAGATAAAAGAATGATGACAGATTGCAGTCACTTTAATTCATAAAGAGAATACTTGGAGCCCCCTGGGAAAGCCAAATCAAGCCACTGGCACCCAATGACTTCATGCTAAGTCACAAACTACATTGTATTTTTTAGTTTAAACACAAAGGCTAATGGACGTGGACATGTGACTTTTTTATTTCAAATTCTTCTTTTATGAAGAGTGGGCTCTTTTTTTTTTTTTAACTCCTTGGAAAACATTATAATTCCCCTATTCTATAAACATACAAATATAATTGTAAAATGACATCATTCTGTTTTCATTTAATTACCCCTGAAATGCTTTCTATTTAATATTCATTACTCAAAAGCTAATTTAAAAGAGAAAGAGATGCGACTTATTCAAAAAGATGTACTGTCATTCATAGCAATAGTTATCTAATATACAGAAGTTAATAAAGCAGATTAATCTACAAGTCCCTTTAAGCCATTCTTGAGTTTTGAACAACTGCCTCTTTGACCTTTCACCTTCACGCTGTGCACCAGTAGCAGGTGCCAGCTGTACAGAAATTATGGCTGCGCATTTGAAGGCAAAATCTTTTCTTACTTTGCTTCTGACCAGCAGCTGACCCTGTAGGAGTGATTGTTTCTGGTGCCGGCCTAAAGGCTACATAAACCAGTAGCAGATAAACAAAAGGCTACATATACCAGCTGCCTTGCCTAAGGGTACCATCCTGGGCTGACACCTCCACTCCTTCTCTAGCGTTCCAAATTGCTCCTTGTTTGTTTCCATACATGCATTTTATCCTTGTTATTTTGTGCGAGGGGTGGGTGTGGAAGCAAAACCCCCCAAAACAACAAAAAAGCCCATCTCTTCCCTCGAACTTGACTTTTGAGTATTCTATGTCAAACTGTGCCATTATGATGCTAATCTAGGTCTGATTTAGCAACTTTAATAAGAGGCTAAACCCTCTTGTAATTAGATAATAAAATTTTATTATGTATCTTAATATTAAAAGTCTTAAAATCAAACTCTTCAAATCATATACTGGTACAGAACTAAGGTACTTAAATATCATAGCCCCAGAAAATGGGAACCTGAAAAAGCACATTGTGGCTAATTTTTCATTCTCAGAAATGTAAACATGGAATTCCTATGTGGTGGCAGTGAAAGCTCCAACACTCTTAATTATGTGCAGGGAAGAATGAATCTATTCAAGTATGAAGCACACTGTACCATTTCCAGCAACAGCATGAGATGGCTTTGACAGTTATTTCTTGGATACAAATTACACAAGTATAAAAACAATCCCCATAATGATTAAATGCAGTTATGTACATAGGAGAATACCAGTGCAAATGGTAACATATTTAAATGGTTTTCCTTCATTAAAAAAATTATATATGATATTAAACCATCAATCACTGCTCAGGCACAGGAGTTTAAATGTATTGTCACCGGTTGAAATAAATGACTTGGAGACTGAATTCTGGCTCACTCAATATGGTGTGTTTGCTGTTGCTTAGTCACCCAACTCTCTGCTGGTTTGGGCTACATCTGGTAGATTCCATCCCTTTCAATTAATAAGGCGAGTTATGCTATCAATGGATTACATCTTTAAACTGTGCTTAGAGGTACAAAAACACATGTCCTAGTTAAAAAAAACCACGCACACACACACAAACAAAAAAACCCCACTTCTCTGTTCTGTTAACCCTTTGGAACAATATTTGAAGTACTTATTTCTTTCTTGACCCATGTTTTGAATGAAGTTTTCTAGTGGAATTTCAGCAGGGTTATTGTACAGTGTATAATAACATAATCTTATCTTGCATTACCATTTAGCTGATTGTATCTATGACCATTCTAGATGTGATACCTAAAATCACTGCCTGCAGACAGTACTTCTGAAATCTAATTTTATTTTTTTTTGGTTTGTTTTGTAGACATTCATCAACTACCACAAGGTGCCGGGACATGTATTAAGATGGTGATGATCTTTGGGGAAAAAGGTACTCTTAAAGATAGGTAATATGGTTATAACACTAATTTGATGACCTATAAATCAAGAATAGATTTCTAGTTTAACTGGTTTCTCTGTTTTCGAATACCACTTTTTTGTTACAGTTGAAAGTCATTCAACAAATAATTCTGTAACAAAAATGAAATCAAAATGGCAAAGATGTGATATACGAACAAAGGATTTGGACTAAAATCCTGCTTCTAAAGATGGATGGATAAATAATTTTATAATATCACAGATAAGATGCCATTTGAAAAAAAACAGTTTTTCTATTTTTAAAATTACGAACTTTAATTTTCTAAACTGACCTTCAAGGTAGCAAATTCATCATTTTTTAGAGATTTACTCCCTTTTGCACTATTACCTGGCTCTTACCTAGATACTTCTGTCCAGCCCCAGTCCTTTTAGATATTCTGATTTTATCCTTACTAATTAGATTACACACACACACACACACGACCAAACGGAAGTTTATTTTTGCCTCAAACATATCTGGTTATTTATAAAGTAAGAAAAATATTTGGGAAATGTTAACTGAGTTTCATTGCCTGTTTATTGCATCCCTTCTGTATGCAGAATAATGGCATCCTTTTTAAACAACTTATCAAAAAAGGGTGCTTTCAAAGTGATCAAAACATCAGAGAGACATAGAAATATCACTGTAGCAGTGCCACCTGGGATTCCTGTGAGAAGGATAAGGGACCACGTATTGGGAAATCTTATAGTCCTGAAATTCTCTAAGAGTACAGAATATAGAGGTGGAAAGCTGGCAACCAGACATACAGTGCTGGCCCGAGGAGTTTGTTCGCTTGTTTGTTTATTTATTGTTTTAAATTTTCAATCAGTGGCCAACATTTTAAAATCTGGATTTCCGGCTTCTCTTTTTGGAGGAAATCTCAATATATCTGGCAAAACACTGGGTCTTCCAGGGCAACAATTAGCTGGAGCTGTGTGGATGCTGCCCCCTTAGGGATGTGTCCTAAACTTAGGTTTCTGTCCAGTGTACGTCCTTCAGGTTTCCTGCGTGGCTCTATAGGCGTCTTCGCCTGTAATACCTTGTAGAATGGAAAGGAGAAAGAGCGGGGTGTTCAAAGGAACCCAGGAGTCAGTTTTAGACTTGCCAATGTGAGAGGACCTCAAGAACGACCTTCGATAAAGCTAACAGTACTCAGTACTACAAGTTTCCTTTAGAAAAGAGAAGCTGTTTATTACAACCAGAAAGAGCTACAAAATGGCATTCTGTACTGATGAATCAGTGGTGAAAATCGGGACAAAGCCTAGGGATGTGCTGGGGATGGAGGATGGATGGAAAGCACTTGTTGCTTCCCCAGCTTCATTTCACAGCTGCCATATTGATTCTATCTAGAAAAATCAGGTAAGAGTAAACCTCAAGAGCTACCTGAAAGGTGTAAAAGGAAAGTCACAAAGGAACATTAGGAGACAGTTACACTACTAGACTCTGACCTGCTCAAGGAGACCTGTCCTGCTAAATTTTCTACCCTCAGTGGCTGGCTATAGAATTAATGATTGCGCATGCGTGTAGAATAAGAGAGAGGAAGCTCTGTTAGCTTTGCCTCAATGACGGCAGGAGCCACAGGTCTTTTCTGTACCAGCTGGCAAAGCAACCTTCCTCTCCGTTGCCCGGTGCCTCTTTGGGTCACTGCCCATCTGTTTCGTCCCGGCTGCAGCACAAAGTTGGGGTATAGGATGACTGCTCTAAATCATTCTACCTTAAGGATGGCCCCAGTGGGACTTACTAGAAGCTCAACTTGCCTCACTGAAAGTGCTTAAAACACACACACTACCTCAGATTAGCCACCGACCAACTACAGCTTTGTGGTTAAGCATGTGAACTCGAGTTGTTAGGCTAAAAGTTTAGTTTTTCCACTCATCAATTTTGTGACCCTGGGGAAATTCCTTAATCATTTCGTGCCTCAGTTTCTATACCTGTAAAACGGAGATCATCATACTACAGCTTCCCAGAGATACTGTGCTGACTAAATTAGATTAAATGCACATGTAAAGAGCTTAAGCCGGTGCCTACACAGAGTAAGCACTTATATTTTGCCAGTACTATTTTTCCCTAGAAATAAATGTACCGCACATGCATAGATTGCTGTGAAGACCAAGATGACAGCAGCAAAGTGCAAAAAACAATTGTGTCATGAAATGGGAGCTCCTATTTTCCACTTCCGCTGCATAATGACCTATCCCTGACTTCTTTTCAACCCTTTGAATCCATGTTATCCTCTGATCCAGTTGTGAATACTCTTTCAGTGTGTTTCTGATACCAATCTACTGCCATATTTTGGTAATAGAGTTGCAAATCAACCAGACTGAGCTAATGGGTCATGTGGAGGACACACTTTCTATTTAGGGTTCACTAGAAATGTCTTTAATAACATTAGAAAATCTGGCTAATTATTTTTTAAGAGGATGAGAGACATGAATATATTTCATCTGCTTAAGTGTTCCCTGCTATGAGAGCCGTGCTAAGGTTCTACAGGCCAAAATCGCCACATCAGTTAAATATGCGACTGCACTTTCTCCTACTTAGTATTATGGAATGGAATCTTAAGTATGAAAGATGTCTTGGATAGTATGTCAAAATGTTGAGCAATATTGTTTCAATCTGAACACAGAAATGAAAAAAGAGCATATGATTTCCCTTTCGCTGTAATTCACTTTGGGATGTATGTCACGGAGAGCACTATACAAAAGCAATTTTCATTGATTGACTGACTGATTGAGGAAAAGGGTGAATGTTCTTTCAGCTTCTGTCCCTACTGAACTATGATTCTTATAGCTCCTGACAGCTCTTCACAATTTGTAGTTAAATGCCAGGTTAGCGCAAAGACGGGGTGGGGTGGGGGTGAAGGGAGAAAGAATGTTTTTGGGTTTTTGGCACAACTGACTTGAGCCAAAAAATAAATGAGGTCAAGATAAATTCAAACCTAAATGTTCTAACTCCTCCATTCATTGTATTTATATTTTGGAGACTGTAATTGCTAAAAATACGTTGTTAATGTTGTCTAATCTAATCCGTAATACTGACAATCATGCAGTTCTTGTTCTACTTCTGTGGAAGGTGCTACTCTTTTTAGAGCAATTAGTTTTAACTGAAATTCTGACTTAGAGAAGCATTCAGCCTCAGTGTCCTATTCTTATAACCTGAAAAGAATGAGTCACATTTCTGAAAGGCCCCATAATTCTATAAAAGACACTCCTTCATTTACCTGATTTGGGCAAATCTTTCACTCTGTGATGTAACTAAATAAATGCTGATCTATGGGTGGTATTAGATGCAAACACTTAACATGACTAATGATAAAACTGACAAAATTTCACATGGAAGTTTGATCTTCCAAATTACTGGAGCATATCGGCACCTTATCACTGTTACCACTGGCCTGCTCTTAGAAGTTTAGTTTATCTTTGTAATGGTGTAAAAGCACATGGGGAATTTTTTCCTCAATATATGTAAAACTGGGTTTTTCTCAATTGTTAAGTCAAAACTATGCTGGTTAGACAACAATTCTTATGTGAAATAGATCCACTTAATTATATTGGATCTTCAAATGGACTAAATTTAATGCTTGCAAAGTCAGATTTGTTTGCAAAATATAATAGATGGCTTATTTGGAGAATGTTTTTAAAGATATTGAAGATCTAAAGCCACATAGCAGGTAAAAATAAACACAGTTCCAGGTGAGAGGCACTTAATCTGTCTTTGCCAGGCTGCTGCATACAAATGGAAAGGCACTGGAAAACCCTTAACGTGGATTCATCCTTCCTTTGCTATGGAAGTTTCAGGAGATCACTTTTGCAATTTGGAATTGACACTCCTCATGCAATTATGCTTCCAGCAATATAGATCCAGGTTGGGGGGAAAAACAATTCAAACTAGTAAATAATTGCAGTATCATTGCATCAGTTTAGTTTAAAGAGCTGACAACCCTCTCTAAACTCCACGCACAATTAGTCATTAGGGTCTAGTTTTTCAGCACTGTTAAGCAATTTGTAACCCATTCCTTTTAATAGGGTTAGGCATTACTTAAACCGACACAGATGCCTTGAAAACTGAAACCTCGAGTTATGAAGCAGCAACCTTGTTCATTACTTTCTGTGATAGGCAAATCATCTATAAAAACAGCATTTAATGGCCAACCAATGAATAATCAATGGCTCACTTTTCATCTGAGTGTGAAAATGAGAATAATCTAATACAAAGTCCCTCTGGTAAAAGGCCCAGTCTTGGGTTCTGCTGCTCTTCAGGGATGATTTATAAGGTCTTGGAAAGCTGATGTAAACAGATGATCAATGGGACCCATCCTTGCTCATAACAACCCCCAACTGGCCCACTCCCTCTTTTCCAAGTCCGTCCCTCCAGGCTATTAGCTCTGTCCAGCTAATTCTTCCCACTGCTCCTGCCTGCTGCTTTTACTCCGGCCATCCGTTCAGTCCAGCCGACTCAGAAGTAATTTTATACGCAGCAGAGAGCGGGTGGAATTGATTTTTCACTCAGCGCTCAGTTCCCATCTGAATAATTATCAATTTTACTGCCTCATAAAGGGAAGAGTCAAAATTTCAAATCAATTCAAAAGAGCTTTTGAGACGACAGAAACTGTGCATGAGAATAGAGGTCAAAGTTGTCAGTGACCTAAGGAGATGATGTCAGATATTACTATGCCCAATAGTTGACATCAGAGGCACTCAAGATGATATAACCTAACGCTAATGCAAATCATATTTATGCTGACTACCAGATACCAGCCATTAATATTTAAAATGCTATCTGAAAGCCTACATTCCAAATAAATAGAATGTATTCCACTGTTAATAAAGATATATCACTACTTAGTCATACACTATAAAGTAAAGGATTACCAAGTATTATTAACACACAGAAATTACTTAAACCAACAAATGCATGGTAATGCTGAGTAAAGACAAACTTCACTGTCCCCTGCACAGCCATGTGACTTGCTCTGCACAGTCTGATGGTACTCGCCTAGGACCACAGTCTATGGATTTTCGCTAAGATTTTCTACCAGCTTTCAAGTTTCTGCCAAAATGTATAGGACAACACTGTGATCATGGCTGACTGTGGGCAGGAGGGACTTGGGTGAACTTGTCTCCTGCCATGGTGGGGTAGGAGGATGGGTGTGATCCCTGGTTAGTCCCTGGGTGTTTATTTTCTCCACTGGCTACATGCTCTAAGTCTGTGGCTCTCAACTGCTTCCTGCAAAACACCTGAGGGCTATGACACATTCCCAGCTGTTCCAGGAGCTACTGCAGTTGGGTGGGTGGGTGCGGGAGGGGGAGGAGAGGCACACCCAGATCTTAACAGAACATGTATTTTGAAAAGGCATTCCAGGTAAGTCTGAGATCTCATTCCCACCAACTAGTCCCTTGAGAATCAACGGTGTAAGTGGTAAGGACCTGGGCTGTTGAGTCAAACAGACCTTGGTTCACATTCCACTTTCCAGTTGATCTCACTGCACCTCAATTTATTCATCTGTAAAATGGGGATGATGACACCCACATTTCAGGGTTGTTGTGGGGTCTATATGAGAAGACCTCTCTGAAAGTCCTCTTCTCCTGTGTCACTGTCGTCACTGTATTAATCTAATGATCATATAATTGGTTAATTATTTGTGTCTCTGTCCCACCTGACAGGAAACTTTTTAAGGAGAGAAACTATGTTTTATGGGTCTTAATCGCTCTTGCACCTTGTACATAGCAAGTTCTCAATAAATGTGAGTTACCTCCTCTTCTCTTTACTATGACCAACATGTCGTTAACAATTCCAGGGTCATACCAAATAGTTATAAGCCTACAGCCCTTTGCCTAGTACACAAAATCTTAATTACACCCCTCCGCGTCAGGAAAATAATTGGTTAACTAAAACATGAACACAAATCAAGTTTACATAATTTCATTTAAATATTAGCAAAAAATGACAGCCAGGAAGACAACCTCTTCCATGGCTGTCTCATCCTATTTCTTCATATCTTTATTCAAAGTGACATTTTCTGCTGATTGCAGGCGATTTATTTGCTGGCCAATGACCATGTTAAAGTGTTTACATTTGCAAACCACAGAGTACTAGGGAGATAATTTAGCAAAATAAAACAACTGGAAGCAGTGTAAAGATATCATTTTCCAAATTTAGTGAAATTCGAAAATATCACAGGGATGGTATTTCCATAGAAAAATGGTATTCTCTTTGCAACATTTCTGGCTTGTATATTTATTCTTATGCATTCTGTTTCTGTGATTTGTAGAAGTGAATTTTTAAAAACAATATTAAACTTGGATCTAACTCATATTAGCCAGTCAGAAAACACACTTGACAATTAAAAAACCTGTGGCTTTATCACTTACTATTAAATGTTCTTGGGAATATGACCTACCTGAAACTTCGTTTCTCGTCTTCAAGTGGGAGTATTGCCGACAGTGATCTGATGAGTGGAAAGTCCCAGTGCGCTGCCTAGCCTAGACTAGGAGCCCAGGAAGTGGTAGTTCCCCCACATCCCAGAGTATTCCCAAAGCAAACTCAAGATGACATTATTAGAGGCTCCACGGGGAAAAAACAGAGGTTGACTGTTGCCAGCTGCAGCTTCTCCTTTTAGTTTTCCCCGCCTTCTGGAAGAGCTATCCTCTTTCTGAATTCTAGTTTTACTGAGGTGAGATGAACGACGCCGAATACTTGAGGGTGGGTACCTAAGGCCGGTGTCCTAGCCTACCTTCAGGGAATATACTCCTAGGGGACAGCTGGTAAAGCATCTTGGCAACACCAGTTGCTCTACGAGATAGTCAGGGACCAGGCTGGCTTTTGGGAAACTCTGTTTCTTAAGCCAGGTGACCAACCACCTGTTAGTTACCTGCTGCAGGACATCTGGATTTTGCTGCATAAAATGTAATAATCTCTGACCGGCCCGGGTAGTCTCTCTGTATCGAAGTGGCTTCTTGCCCTCTTTTGCTATGTGCTTGAAGAGGTAGGTGACGATGTAGTCTAAACTGGTACAGCAGCTGGAGGACACAAGTGTATCTGTACGAATAATAAATGAGAATTCATTTGCATTACTAAAGCATCTGTTTCACCTGATTATTTATAATGCTTCCATTACAAAAAATCACTTTCTGGTTTCCAAGCACTTTTATCAAACTATAAATTCAGTGAGGGCAGGGACCTTGCCTTGCCTATCTCTTTAAACCCAGTGTCTTAGATAGACACACGTTAGTAAGGACCTGACATAGATAGACACACGTTAGTAAGTCATGATTCCCGGACAGAATTGGGACAGAATTTTCCATTTGTGACTTAAAGACCTTCTGGTCAATTCGAGTGACTTTCTTAAATATCTACGTGGTGCAAAGTGCTCTCCTCCAGGGAAACCCCCACACTGCTGTCAGAGAGCTCATGGTTTGATACCTAAATCACTGTAACACAGTGCTGTGTAAAAATGAGTGACACACAGCTATGAGGATTCTGAGGGAGATAGCACATGTGAATGGGGACCAGGAGAGTCTGGTGAAGGGCAGAGCACTGGAGATGGGTTTGGAAAAATTATTCCAGTCAGGCATAGAAGGGCATTTTTCAGGTAGAGAGATTAACACAGTGCACGTCACGTGGCGGGGAGGTCTTGATTTTGGAGGCAGACAGTTCTGCTTTCCAATCCCATCTTTTCCAATTACTTGAGTTGTTACTGTGAAACAGGCACTTAAAACCTTTCTCATCATTTGTAAAATAGCTTGCAGAGTTGAAGGAGAAGAAAGTAACTAGAAATTCTCATAATAAAAATAGCTGATATTTATTGAGAACTTACTGTGTTAGTTACATGGGTTATTTTTAATCCTCTCAACAGCATTACAATCGTTACTTTTATTATCTCCATTTACAGGTGAGGACACAGAGAGATTAAGTGACTTGTTCGCTGCCACACAGCTAGATGACTGTGGAGCCATGGTATGAAAATAGACAAGGAGCTGGGCTCTAGATCTGTACTTGTAACCACTAAAATTAAGTAAGATATTAAGCAAAATAAGGTATTAGGGAAAAATATATGTACACATCAAGCACCTTCTTAAGACAAAATGGGCACTCAAACTGGTTACTACCAGTTTGCCCTCATGGTGAAAAGAGGAGGGTGTGTTTAGGGAGTAGGGCTTCGGGTTTGAATGAAAGAATGTGTAGGGAGTCGTAAGAGAGAAGGCTGACAAAGTAGGCTGGGATCTTCCTTGAGGGCTGAGACACATTCAATCTGAAAGGCAACAGAGGTATGAGTTATGGAAGGTTTTGTTTTTAGCAAGTAAGTGACACGATAGAACAACCATTGACTGACTATCTCCTTTGTACACTAAAATCATTATTTCATGTACTTCTAAAAACCACTTGGTTGGTGTAAGTAGGTGTTGTTATTTGCATTTTTCCGATGAGAAAATTGAATCTCAGAGATAAGAAGCTTATCCAAAGTTTACGGTTTTGATTCATAGCATGATATTGTCCAGATTTTTTGGCCAATGGCAACATAAGGACATGATCCCGGGGAGTTTATGATTAGGAACAGAAACAGAAGAGACACAATTAAAAACACAATGAGCACTCAAAACATGGCAAATATGGGAGACTCAGAAGAGGAGAAGTAGACTGGGGAAGTAGGGTTCAGAAGCAGCAGATTGCAAACTTCCTAAGGCAACAGCTTCTGATTCATTTTATTCATCTCTGGGGTTCTGAGACACATTTGTGCCTGCCATACATTAGAGGTGAAATATCAGCTGAATTGATTCCAGAATGGGTAGGCAGGCAAAGCTAATCCGAGAAAGGTTTTTAAAGGTGTTGAGCTGCATTTAGTAATAATACCTAGAATTGATCTAACACTCCAGTTTAAAAACTCTTTCACATACATTGTTTTAGAGAGAAATGACATAGTATATAGAAAGAGGTAGGGCTTGGGACAAGTTTTGAAACAGACAGACGTATGCATTTAAAACAGAGGATGCAGGATCACGAGGGGTTGGATGAAGGTCTAAAAGAGCACGAACAGTTTTGGGAAACTGTGGAGCTATAGGCTTTTAAGAAAGGAGCTTTCTTGCCCTCCTAAAGCTATGGCATTTGATTGATTGGTTGGTTCATTAGCTGTTTACCTCTCCTTACTAACTGGGTTACTTTGCAAAAAAGGGAGCTTTGGTTTTACAGCCCGAGTGGTAGTATAATGTAGTGGAAAACATCTAGGCCTAAGAGTCAGGTGCAGACTTGTTGAGCCTGGTTGCTTTTCTCTTTTCCTTCACATTTCCACCTTTGAAGTCCCAGTCATGAAAGTAAATGGATTAAGTAACATCTACAAAAGGAAGCAAGCAGGAAATAGATATGGTTCCCCTCACCAGTGAAGAGCAATCTGCTATCAATCATACAAAAATGATAAAGACTTCACATAGATTTGGATACCACATGCCATGCAGGTTGCATTAAAAGGTCCCAATCTACTGAGTCAGCTACGAAAAAGCCAGGTAAACATTTTAGACACAAAGGTTGGAGCATATATCCTTGCAATCAAAGCAAGAAAAAGAGCTTCCATTATGGCTGATTTATGGTTGGGGGCTTTGAAGGGGCTAAATGTATTTCAGGGTAGATTGAAAAGTGTGGATTCATAAGGATCAAGGGGCATCTGATCAAACACAGAATGAATCGTGCTGAGGACTGCATTATTGGTTTTCTCTATTTACAGCTCAAGCTACTGTGAGATTCAAATAACGAAACTCTCCTGACATAAAAGGACAAGCAGAAGTCATGAATTTTCGTATTTTGTCCTAGTTCTTGGTGTTTAGAAGCTTTTAAGAAAACTTCATCAATAATTTAGACAATTTTGGATATGCTTTTTAGCCTACTAGGCACTTTGTACTCTCTGGCAACTTGTTGTTTGGCACTGAAAACAACCAAACGCTCCTCTTCTCTTGCAACTGGTCTCCATAGGAAGCACATGCATCATTAATTGCCCTCCCATTCACTGAGACTCCTCGCAGAAAGCTGTTCTGAAAAGTTAACTGTAGGAATGAGTTGCTTAACTAAGAGTCAGAAGAAAGATAATGGGGCTGAGCTGAAATGTGGCTTTGACTCAAAGTTTATTACCGCAGCAGAAGGGAGTATGAAGGTCTTGGAAAAACATGGTGTGAAAGTCAGTTTCAGGAATAAAAGCCCTACTGGGTGGTACACTGGTTTTGGAAATTGGTGGGTTTGAATCTAGGTTTGACTCTGTATTTTCTAGATGTTTGACTTTATGGAGTTCAATTTGCACCTCTGTAAAATGTGCTTAATTATCACCTACTTTGCAAGGCGTTGTGAGAAATTAATGAGGTAAAGTACTGTTACATAGTGCTGGACTCATAGATTTTCCCTTTTTCACTTCTCATTTATTTTCCTGGCGATTTCAATCCCTTAAACACCAGCCTGTTCTTCTAGTTAGCTAACCCATAGCTTCCTTCTCTCTTTAGCGTGCTTTTGTTTGGATAACGAATGTGCAAGATCTCTAAGTTTCTAAGTATTTCCTGAATGTTTTACTCTCACATTCCATTCATATCATTTACTCCATCCAATTCAAGAATGTGGTCTAAATAACAACATATTCTCTTTAAGAATATTGATCATTTAATTAATAATGAACTTCATGGGGAAAGATCTGGTGGTTTCCAGCTGGTTCAACTTTTTGTCTGCGATCACCTTTCCTTGCTTCGCCTTTTGTGCCATCCTTCACTTCTTGGAATGCACCCTTGCCCCTGCCTCGGCTCATCTTCAGAAGCCTTCTCTGATCACTCCTTTAAAAAGCCACACTTAATCATTCTCTATTTATTATCCCATTTTAAGTCTTTGTTAAGCACATATCATGATTTGACATTTTCGTGTGTGTGTGTGTGTGTGTGTGTGTGTGTGTGTGTGTGTTTACTGTTAATCTTTCTCCACTGGAACATAAGCTTCACACGACCAGGGACCTTATCTGTCTTGTTCCCTTCAGTATTGCCAAGGTATAGAATGGTACTTGGTACATAGTATGTGCACAACTGATAATGAATGAATGAATGAGTTGAGAGCAGCTTTTTGTTAGCCCTGCACTTGTTCTCTGTATGTAAGAGTATGGGGAGTGGTGGATGGGTGATTAAAAAGACAGAGAATGTAATCACTTTTCTCATTTACCTTTACCTATCCCCACATTTTAGCTGGCGCAAAACTAAAAATGCTGATTAAAAAATTTTAATATCATGTTAAGCATATTAGGCAAGTCACTACTCTATGACTGATTCCAGTTTTTTGTACTTCCCTCTCACTTTTTCCACTGAAGCTACAATAGAACTAAAACCTACTGGTAACCCAAACAATTCCTGTAAACGCCTCTTTGCAAATTTATCATTGTTGGAAAAGGAGAAACCCAAGTGGTTACTTTCAGCATCTAAATAATCCTCTTTCTTGAAGAAACAGGGCACAATTCCCCTGCCAAAGTTACCCAACGGTTACCCAATGCCAATTTGCAACAATGTAAGAGACTGAAGTTAAAATCAGGAAAATCATTTCTACCAAGCATCTAGCCATCGAAACTGTGACCTTTATAGGTGGATCCAGCAGGACGGGAGGTGAAGAAGAATGAGTTTTAGAGTTAGAAAGACGCCAAGAGACACTTATTAATTGTACAACCTTAGGCAAGTTGTTTCACATGCCTGAGCCATGGCTTACCATCTGTACAATGAAAATAATATTACCTAATGAATTCACTCAACTATTTAGCTACAGATGATGTATTATAAAATTGTTTACCTGAACCTTATATAATGTTATTAACCAATGTTACCCCAATAAATTTAATTTAAAAAATAAACAATTAAAAAATATTTATTGAGCACATACTACGTACTAGGCACTGGGAATAAAGTGGTGATCACGACTATTTCTGTCCTTCAGAAGCTTACAATCAAGTGGGAAATAATGACAAAAGGTGCTATTAGAGTATCTAACCGGTTTTGGTACAAGCGAAGTACAACTATGAAAACCCTAATGACAGTACTGGGCAGCGTACGTGTCCACGGTCATACATTTAATAAGTGGCAGTGCTGGGACTTAAATCCAAGTTCAGTATTCCCTCCATAACGCCAATTTGTCCAGACTCCCTTCAGAATCTTGTCAAAATGCAGATTCCAGGCCTAAGACCACACTTTGAGAACAACATAGCCACCTGTTTTAACTAATTCAAAAATCTTCAAGTATTACTATGATTTCAAATAAAAGAATGTCAAGGCAAACTGTTATAATAAAAGACAAGACATCAGTTTTTGTCCATGAAGGATTAGCTGCTATCAGAACTTTCCCTTCTGCCATAAACAACTAGAAAACTGGACAAAATATATGAAACAACATTTTTCAATTATTACACAACAAGCAGTACAGGACTATTAAACCAGAGAGGAGGGAAATAAATAAGGTAATACCTACACAATAGCTCAAGCTTACTGACCAAAGCAGTTTCCAGGCTACAGGTGAGGGAGAGTGAACCCCAAAAAGCCAAGTTGTCTGAGTTGAAGAGAAACAGCTGGACTTGGGGGAGGCTGAGGCAGCTAGAACTTGTGGGACAGAGTACTGGAGAGTGGGAGCTATTCAATGAGAGAGTTCTGGAGATCTGCAAAGGAGTCCTCGCCAGTCTTTGAACAATATAACAGAGATATGTAACACATGTATAACTGGAGGTCCAGAAGGCCTAGAGATAGAAGAAGGGGCAGACTGTAATTATCTGAAGGCAAACTGTGATGAAATTATTTAAAGGTGTTGATTGTAAACCCTAGAGTACCACTAAAATTAAGAATTATGGCTAATAAACTCATAGGGGATATAAAATGCACTCTTAAATAACACTTAATTAATCCAAACTAAAAGAAGGCAGGAAAAAGGAAAAAAGGAACATAGCCCAGATTGAAGAAAGAGAAAACAAATGACAATGCTGAAGTTTAAACCCAAATATACCGGTAGTTACATTAAATATAAATGGTCTACGCACTAATTACAAAGCAGAGATAGTCAGATTTGATATAAAAAGACGACTCAACTATGCTGTATATGCTGAGTGTTAGGCAAGTATGTCCACGTCCTATTCCTTAGAAACTGTGAATGTGTTAGAAGAATTAAGGTTGCAGATGGATTAAGGTTGCTAATCAGTTGAACTAAAAATACGGAGATTATCTTGAACTAATCAGTTGAACTAAAAATAGGGAGATTATCCTGAACTATCTGGGTAGGCCCAGTGTAATCCCAAGGGTCCTTAACAGTGAAAGAGAGAGGCAGAAGGTCAGCATCAGAGGGAGATGTATTTATGGAAGAACAGCCAGAGAGATAAAATGTTGCTGGCTTTAAAGATGGAGGACAGGGGCCATGAGCCAAGGAATGTTGCTGGTCTCTAGGAGCTAGAAAAGGCAAGAAGATGGATTCACCTCTAGAAAGAAGCACAGCTCTGCTGACACCTTGATGTCAGATTCATGACCTGAAGAACTATAAAATAAATTTACATTGTTTTAAGCCACCAAGTTTGTAAAAATTTATTGCACCAGCAATAGAAAATACCTGCTGTCTATAAGAAACCAACTTTAAAGACACAGTCAGATTAAAAGCGAAATGATAAAAAAAGAGGCTAACAGTAATTAAAAGAAAGCTGAAGAGGCTAGTAATATCAGACAAAATAGATTTTAGAGAAAAGAATATTCCAGAGATAAAGAGGGTCATTTCATAATGATAACAGAGTAAATTCGTCAGGGGGACATAACAATCCTAAATATTTATATACCTAATAATGAAATTCAAAATACTTTATATAAAGACTGATAGAACTGAAAGGAGAAATGGGCAAATATGTAATTATTGTTAGGGACTTCAGCACTTCTCTCTTGGTAATGATTAGAAAAAGAAGAAAACAAACAAACAATAAACCAGTGAGAATACAGAAAATCCAAACTATCAATCAATTAGAACTGACCCTTAAATAGGATGCCCGTTCTAACAATGTTGGAATACATATTCATTTCAAGTGCCCATGGAACACTCACTGTATTTTTGTACCATACCAAAGATTCAAAAAAACAGTTATAACAATGATTGAGTATATTCTATGACCAATGGAATTAAACTAGAATCAATAACAGAAAGAAATCAGGAATATCTCTGAATATATGGAAATTAAACAATGTGCTTCTAAGTAACAACCCATTGGTAAGAGAAGGAATCAGCAGGGCAATTAGAAAATATATTTTTTTTTTACTGTATAGAAAAAATATAAATATAAAAATTTTGGGAGATATAGCAAAAGCAGTGCTTAGATTAAAACATTAAATATGTATATTAGAAAAGAAGAAAGGTCTAAAATCAGTGATCTAAGCTTGTATCTGAAAAAACTAGAAAAGGAAAAGCAAAGTAAACTGAAGGGAGGAAATAATAAACATTATACATCAAATCAATAAAATCAAAAGTGGAAAAATAATAGAGAGAAATCAATGAAAAATGAAAGCTGGTTTTTTGCAATAAAATTGATAACCCTAGAGCCAGAATGATCAAACAAAAAAACAACAAAAAAGAGAGAATACACAAATTACCAATGTCAGGGATGAAAGAGGGGACATCACTATAGATTTTACAGGAACTAAATTGTATAACAAGGAGATATTATGAACAATTTTATGTCAATAATGTCAGATGAACTGTAGATGAAAATGGACAAATTCTTTTAAAGACACAAATGACCAAATGCTACTCAAAATGTAATAGATAACTTGAATAGTCCTATATCCACCAAGGAAATTTAATTTGTAGTTAAAGACTTTCTAACGAAAGAAAAACCTAAGCCTAATGGTTTAACTAGAGAACTCTACCAAACATTTAAGGAAGAACTAGTAACAATTCTACAAAAAATAGAAGAAAAAGAAACATTTCCCAACTCATTTTATGAGAGTACTAGACGGACACTAAAATAAGACAAAGATATGAGAAGAACAGAAGACTATGAAAAAAGAACTATAGAAGAACAAATCAATATCTGTCATGAATATAGATGTACAAAATCTGGATCAAAATTTTAGAAAGTTAAATCCAGTAACATATAAGGAGGAGAATACATCGTACCCAAGCGTAGAATGCAAGATTGGTTTAACATTCAAATACTATACATCAATATCATGATTAACATTATGTAATGTATTAATGGACCAAAAACCCCAAAAAACCAACAAACCAAAAAACCAACATATGATCATCTCCGTAGATGCAGAAAAAGAATTTGATAAAATTCAATACCCACTCATGATAACACTCTCAAAAAACTATAATAGAAGAGAATTTCCTCAACAAAGTAAAGAGCATCTGTGAAAAACCTAGAGCTAACGTTACACTTAATGGTGAAAGAATGAATGCTTTCTCCATAACGTTGGAGACAAGGAAAGGATGTTTGCTAGTGCTAGCATCACTTCTATTCAACACTGTCCTGTGGATTCTAGCCAGAGTGATAAGGCTAGAAAAAAAAGTCATATACTAGATTGGAAAGGAAGAGGTAAAACTGTATTTGCAGATATATCTATGTAGAAAATCTTAAGACATCTATAAAAGGCTACCAGAATTAATAGGTTGCAAGATACAAGGTCAACATACAATTATCAATTGCAATTCTACATTGCAGCAAAGAACAATACAAAACTGAAATTCAATAGCATTTACAATATCATAAAAATACAAAATACTTTTACTTTATTTCCTAACAAGAGAAACTGACAAGTTGACTCAAAAATTTATATAAACAGGCAAAGGTCCCAGACAATTTTAAAAGACAATACAATTTAATAGCCAAGACAATTTTAAAAGAGAAAAACAAAATTAGAAGGCTATACTATCTGATTTAAAGGCTTACTATAAAATTAGGACAGTATAAAATTGGCACAAAGTAATGCCATAGATAAAGGACATTCTTCAACAAAAGCTGCCAGAACCACTGAATATCCATGTTACAAAAGGAATCTTAACTTTATCTCATAATACTACATTCAAAAATTTAATTGAAATGGATCATAGACCTAAACACAAGGGCTGAAACTATAAAACTTTCTGAGAAAACAGGGAAAACCTTTATGGCTTTGGGTTAAACAAAGATTTTTTAGAATAGGACCCAAAAGACATGACCCATCAGAGAAAAAAATAATAAATTGGGCTTCTTTAAAATTAAAAACTTTTGCTCTTCAGAAAATATTGTTAAGAAAATAAAAAGACAAACCAAGGCTGAAAAAAGTATTTGCAAACTATATATCTGAGAAAGGATTTGCACCCAGAATACATAACAAACTCTTACAAGATAAAGACAAACAAACCAGTTAAAAAAATGGCTAAAAGATTCGAACAAGCACTTAACCAAGAAGATACATGAATGGCAAATAAGCACGAAGAGACACTCAAATCATTATTCGTTAGTAAAATGCAAATTAAAACCACAATGAGATTCCACTTCACTTCCACTAGGACGGCTAAGATTAAAAAGACTGATAATAGCAAGTGTTAGGGAGGATACACGGCACTGCAGTCCTTGTACATTGCAAAATGGTACAGTCACCTTAGGAAATAGCTTGGCAGTTTTCTACGTTGAAAATATACTTGACATACAACCCAGAAATCCCACTCCTAGGTATTTGCCCAAGAGAAGTCTGTCCACACAAAGCCTTGCACATCAACATTCATAGTAGCATTATTCAAATAACCAAATAATGGTGACAACCCAAATGTCCAACAGTCGGTGAATATATAAACAAATCGTGGTAATCCATATAATGGAATAATACTCAAGCAAGAGAGAGGAATAAACTAACTGACTCACAAAACAACACCAATGACTCTCAAAGGCATGATGCTAAATGAAAGATGACAGGCACAGAGGACTATATATTCCATGATTCCACTTATATGAAATTCTGGAAAAGGCAAACTGTATGAGAGAAAGTGATCAGTGGTTCCTTGGGGCCGGGGCTAGGGGAAAGGACTGATTAGAAGGAGGCACGAGGGAGCTTTCGATGGTGATAAAAACGTTCTGCATCTTGGTTGTTGTGGTTCATGACTGCATATGTACATTTGTCAGGACTCAGTGAACTGTTCCCTTAAAAATCAATGAATTTTATTGTGTTTAAATGGTACCTTTTTTAAAGCTGATTAAAAATAAACTGTTATATTAAAATATTTTTTTAAAAAAAGCATTTTCTCACTTGCAAGTAATAGCTAGAATCTTTTACTTTGGGTACACTATTCCCTGTCCCCCCCAGCCCTCCCACCCCTTTGTGGGACGGATATCCGAATAGGCACAGACATTAAGAGACCACAGTCCAATTTCTCCTCTGGAAACAATGTTCTCCACAATACTTACCAAGAGTAGTGAGGCCCTCTGAGATAGACGTGAGAACGTACAGGAGTACAGGAGGCTCCAAGTTGGTGATGAAGCTCATGTGGTCCTGGGTGAGGCTTTCCAGGAGTGGATAGTAAGACTGGCTCAGTTTCCGATATTGCTACAACACAGATACTAAATGTCAAGCCACAGGGAAGCAAGAGACACATTCCTCCAGTCCAGTGGAAACGGCCATTTATAACATTGGAAATGGTAAACTTACTTAAACAAAATATATGTAAAATAGATATATGGAACCAATGACACAATGATCCTCAATTCAGCATTTAAAGGGGTTCTAATGGGAATCTCTTGATCTCCAGAAATCCTAATTTGAAGCTATAGCATAGTATACAATTTGAATTTTACCTTATATGGTTAACACTTAAGTGTAAGGAAAATCTCTGTAATATGGAATTTAGAAGACTGTGAATATTTTTCTGGACTGGAATATTGTGACACTGCATAGTGCTTAGTAGTGGCCAGACATCCTTACTTTCTTTTTTTAACACAGAGAAATCTGCTGTTATAATAGGATTTGGCATCATAGTCTGCTATATTTACACAATGCCAACCCACCTAACTAAATCATAATTTGGTAAATGGCTTAATATATACCATACACTATAGGCAAAAGGTAAGTGCATGAGAAAATCACCTGGAAAACCTCAGAGGAAACTCAAACTGTTACCAAAAAAGCCCATGCATAAGAGAAATAAACCACAGCAATATTTCTTAAAGGGAGATTAAGACTATTTCTGTCAGAATCACATGGGGAGCTTGTTAAAAATGCAGACTCACTAAATGAAAAGCTCTGGAATGAGGTCCCAAAATGACCATTTTTAACATGGACGCTAAGGGGAGTCCTTTGTACCCTCAAGTTTGAGAATTACTGAGTTCGAAGTTTGCATGTCTACTGGAAAAAAGATTGGAGAAATTCCTGGAACCATAGCAGGTTCTCTTGGTGGACCTTAACTGTAACGCAGAGCCCCTCGGTGAAGGGCAGGAACACACGGCTGACCTGAGTCAGGTTTCCGCTTTGTGATTTCTGCCAGACAGGCAGCCCTCACCGGGCATTCCATTCCACCGCAAAGAGGCGTAACGACTTTGGCTGGACATCTGACTTTGGCTGGACATCTGGTTCCGCTAGGACCAGTTTAGAAAGGTGCAAGAGGGTACGGCTAGTCCATCAGAACATCAAGGAGCCTTTCTCACGCAGGCTGTCATGCAGGGGTTCAGCTCCCGCTCCCCCCACAAGAACGCAGGATATGGTGAGGTCAGAAAGGAACAACGGAGCCACAGACAGGGGAGTCATACCACTATATTCTCAATGGCGGCTGGTCAAGACACAAAATCCACCGGTACCCCAACGAGGGGTCCTCCTGCACCCCAGTCTCGCTGGCGGCCGGGCGAGACACAGGAAGTAGGATCAACACGACCCAGAATCCACTTGCTAACCGCACTTGCCAGCCACAATCCACGCCTGCTAGCATAGCCACGGCAGTTGTATTAATGGCTAATGGTTCACTGGTTACAGCTGACGGCCACCCAGCCACAGCTGACGGCCATCTACAACCCGAGTCAGCACCTTTCCACGTGAGGCCGAGAGCCTGGAAACTGCTCTCTGGGACTCCGTCCCTACACTGACTAATGATGGCCCCAGATCTACTTGTAACCTTGCGCTGGGAGCAGGTGGGAAAGCCTGAGCATGAATTAGGCTGTGTGACCGAAGTAATTACTGCAACCACACTGGGCCTATATTAGCGGTTGTGTAATCAGGTGGAGACGTTTAAAAAAAGTCTGCTAATGACACAGCTCAGTGGAGGAGCCTGGAAATTTGAATTTCGAACAAGCACCCCAGGTGATTCTGATGGGCCTCAAAGTTTGAGAACCACCAACATAAATCATAGAAACTAGATGGTAGAGTAGAAAAGGGGCCTAGAGATCACTTTGTGTAATTTACTCATTTGAAAGGTGAGGAAATTAAAGCCTGGAGAAATAGAGGAGGTGATTTATTCAGGCAAACGACTAGTGAGTGGCAGAGCGGAGACTGCACACTGGGTCACTCAGCTTCCAGTTCAGCACTCTGTCCACGACACTAGAATTTTAATGGAAACGAAGGCCACACAGGAAGGGAATAGACAGAGTAGAACTGAAGGAAGGAGGAATTCTGCAGCCAAGCCTGCATTTTCTGCTCCAGGAAACACAGACCTTTTTTGAATCATAAGGATAGTTGTAAGCAATTAGCTAAAATCGCTAACTGCATTTTCTCTAGATGCAGAACCTGGAGTACTCTGGGTGAGCAATGCGTTAGAAGGTGCACTTTTAGACACTGCACATTTAAGTATATAAATACGGCTACCAGAGTTGTTCAAATTCTGGAAGTTAAATCAAGATGCTGTCCTGAAACACAAAACGTTGTCAGCGCCACTCTAACTCCCCGGGCTTTGTCCTCACAACTCTAAGCCTGTGGTGGTGCTACCTCACATGTCACACACACAGACTCCCATGACGCACGACTGCTCACCAGCAAGTCACTGTGGGACGCCGTCAGCAGCATTTTGACAAAGGCCTGGAGAACGTTGTCAAAATGGTTGTCCCCATACAACTTGAAGACGCCAAAGCTGACATAATTTCCACACAAGGCAGATTTGAGAGCTGAATAGCAGATGGAGATGCCCTTGAGTTTCATTGGATAAATCTGATCTTTTGAGAGGCTCCCAAGGGACAGGATCTGATTACCTGTTTTAGGGTAAAAGCAGACAGAGAAAGTGATATAAGTACATGCGATTCAAAACAGTTAGGAGGCCCACGATTGACCGTTTTCACTCGACTCCTCAGGCTCACTGCCCCCTACACAGTTCTAAGAATTACACCGTCCATGTAATGAAAAATATACAGATAGAAGACAATTTACCTGGGAAATACAAATGGCCCAAAGAAAGTCAATCAAGGGTATTAGAAAATGTTTTTATCTGAATGTACACACAGATAACACAGATACGTAAAACTTGTCCTCTTAAGATGAGTTCTTTATGTGCTTCAATATACGTGTTATCCATTCTCCAACAAGAAGTTAAAAAAAAGTGGGAGTAAACAACCAAATCAAGAGAAAAAGATAACCTAGCTTGAGATGTCAATTCTGGGGTGAATTTTCAACTTTTTTATGTGAACTTGATTGGAGTTATTTCACTTTTAGAAGCCTCACAGGTTTGATATGAATTAAATGAAATAAGACATAGAAGTTCTTAGCACAGTACACAGTAAGTGTTACTTCCTTTCTCTCATTAGATCCTTTTTTCAGATCTCAAGAGATGACTGTTTTTAAAACTATACTTAAATTCTATACTGACCATCAAAAGACAAAGAAATGTGTATATAATCACCTTAAATTGTTTTTGTAGTAGTTAGCATTTACAACCAACACTCTGTTTCTGAAAGGTGTACTATGAAGTAAGGTATGTTACTAGGCAACACCCAAGAATGCTTTTTTTAAAAAATATGAAGTTGTACATGTTTCTTAGCTCTGCTTTTTCCTGTTCAAGTGAGTACTGCTTCTAAAATTGAAACCAAATTCAATTTACAAAATTTAGAGGTCGATCTGTTGTGGGTTTGTACTGTGTCAACGGGGCTAAATAAGAACTAAGTTTCCCAGAACCTATTTCTTTGTACGGTTGTGGGCTAGATTTGGGCAAAACAGAAACTTGTGTGAGATGGGGAAGGTGGACATGAAGTAGCAGCCACGATTTTCTTAAGGTCCTTGTGATTAGAGATGGTGAGAAGAAGATGTAGAACTGCCACTAAGGTTCCGTTTGTCTTTGTTCTTTCCTGCTCTGCATCTAGAACTATAATACCAGCCACGCTGACCAGACCCAAGCTCACTGCCAAGTGCTCGGCAGCAAACTAACAGCGTGGTAGTGACGCAGAGGAACAATCTCTCATTGACTTCTAACCACTCCACCAGCACCCCTCTCACCTCACATCCTTTCTAGGACTCACTCCAGCACTGCATGTATGTAGCGTCTAGATTTCCCTGCTAGCTCCAACTTGTCCGTCCATGCCATTGTTTCAGGAGGGCTGGTCAGCGATTTTTCTGCTGATCTTCCACTGGACCCATTTCCCCATCTTTGTCCAAAATAGTACAAGGTCGCATTCCTAAAATAAATTCCCTATTCTGTGTCATAATGCTTGTTTCCCCATTTGAATCCTGACTGGTATGTTTAATTATGGTAACCACATGTGTACTAAGAGGTTAAGAAAGACCAACACTTTTAGCAGAGCATAAAACACAGGACCAGCCGAAGGTGAAGTTTTCTTTCCCTTGGTCTGCCTTATTGAGACATTCTCATACACAGGTTTTCTTCTGTGTATTCTTAGAATCCCATGTAGCTTTGCTTATCATTTATACACCTGAATGAGAAAACCACTGTCTGGAAGACTGAAGCATATCTTGGAATTTACTCTGTACCAAATTCTGTACCCTCTCTCGTGATCTCATCCTAAATTACCTTATAGATATATATAATAAGCTGCAGACAGATTCAACTCAATATGACAGCCATTAGCTTAATGGCTACTATGTGAGGTACTGGGATAAACAAATGAATGAATGAAAATCTGTGTTCTGACAGAGTTCAGTCTGGTGGAGGAAATGTATTTGTAAATAAAGAATTCCACACCAAGGCGACAAACACGATCAGAGACGTGTGTCAAGATGCTGTGGGACGAGAAGAGACTGACTCTGCTTGGGCAGTGGGGAAAGACATCACAGAACAGGTCACTTCTCCAGGATCGACCGCAGTCTCCCAGGTGAACGTGGAGGGAGAGGAGTGTATTCCGGTAGATTAAATGCGCAGGTACGGAGGTCTGAGAAGCAGGGTACTATAGGACAGGACAGTTCTCAACCACTGCTTTTCTACCTTTGCCTCAAATTCAGTGTAAACCAAAGACTTTTCTCCTTCCTTCCTTTCCCAGGAAAGGAAAGCACTGCTTACATGTGATAGAAAGAGCTAGAGTCATTGGGAATCGGGGTGGTGGTCTACGCCTTTTGGGTTTGTCGGGGAGGCCAGGGTCACAGGGAGAAAACAGGATCATGTTTTGGGAGCTTTTAATGCTGACGTCCTTATGGGGCAACTGAAGGTCCTTTGTTCTTCAGCAAAAGATGGAGAAGACCAAGAACTGCGAAGGGGGAAAAAACTGATTGTAAAGGACTGGATAAGTTACCACCAAGAAGGATTAATTATTTAGAAGCACAACTTTTACCTCTCTGTTAAGTTGCAATTTGGCATGTTTTTGGACTACTTCAGATACGTCTGTGTTAATTAAAATAGTAAATGGTGTACGTACCATCATGCCCTCGCAAAAGTAGGATAAGTAATATTTTGGACATAGGAAGCTATCTCCTTGTGCCCAAGTGCCGGGTGGCACTCGTGATGGCTACAAAAGACTGTAAGTCCCTTTTATTCACTCCAATTCGGCTTCAGCCAACAGCACTTACTGAAATCGGAAGCCTTGTCCTCAAAAGGCTTAAAACCCAGCAGTAGGTTCAGGTTACTGTGAACACAAGTGACAGGGCTGCGGTTCCCTTCTGCAGCTCCTCTGAGGTGAGACAACCATCCTTGCCTTCCCTGCCCCGCCCCACGCCCGGAAAGTCCCAGCTCCTTTCCTTCCAGAACTTCCTTCTTAGAGGGGGCTCTGGATTGTACACCGAGGGGCAGCTGGGAGATGAAGGCACTGCCAGGCTGGCAGCCCCTGAAGCCAGGAACCAAAGTTGCCACGTTGGTACTACTGTAGCAGCACAAAAGGAAATGACACTTTCCTTAATGAAATAAAAGAAACTTTCCGAGCTCAGAAAGAAGACTGTAACTGTTTCCCACTGGCTACATCTGCCACCACTGGGTGCGGGAAAATGAGGTGCTGTTACAGCTCCCACGTTAGACCTGGGTAAGACGGGTGCTGAGGCTGCGCTGGGCGCGGGAACAGAACGCTGGGAACAAGTTGGTTAGCCTGGCCAAAGGCGGCGCCCGGGCGGGAGGCACCTGCGCTAGGAGGTGCCGCGCTTCCTCTTGAACATGCTGCAACGGAAGAGCCCTCACTAAGTAATCAGGAAAACAAGCACAGAGGACCCCCGACATAGATGAACTGGCTGATTAGAAATACTTTCCCATTATTAGCTTATATTAACTGCTTAGGTTCCTCTGTCTTAACTTCTATTCTTCGTCCTTTTGGAGAAGCCTTTTTTTTTTGGTTAGCTTCCAACACTCAGATTCAGAGAAATGTGTGTGTGTGTGTGTACACGCACACACACAGTCACTTCCGTTTATCTGAGACCTACTTTCAGATCTATTTCTTTTCAAACTTGTTTTTCCTTGAGACTCTACCTCCTCCCTGAGTGGCTTGACTCCAGGATGCCTTCCTCTTCAGAAGAGGCTCCCTACACTCTGAGGGGACCGGCTTCCTGCACAGGCCTCGACTGGAGAACTGCAGGACAAGCTCATATTCTACTGGAAGATAAACACAGCGGGTAAGCACGGAGAGACGAACCCCGCAGGCCTCTAAGTCGAATGCCCCGGGCTTCGAATCCTACATCGTCCCCTACTACCTGGTGTCTGAGCGGATTACTACCCTGTGCGAGTCAGTTTCCTCATCGATAGAATGACGATATTAACAGTACCTATAACTCACAGGGCTTTTATGTGGAGGAAAGAGGACCACATATGTAAAGTGCTTAGCACAGTGACTGGCCCGGGGCTCAGGAAAGTAAACTGTAACGATACATAGTACTGGGGGTTCCTTTCTTTCTCGGGTCTAACAGGCAGGAGGTTCACACATGGGGACTGTGGCCTGGAAAAGAGGAGGAGGGGAAGACGGGCGTGTGTGGTGTGGAATAATGTCGCTTCCTTCCAAGACACAATTCAAAGTAAGGTGAATGCCTTCTCTTTCACTGCCTTCGCCCTGCTCCTTAAACAGAGAAAGGGCAGCAGGGGGCCACACTGTGGCTCTTTACCCCGCATTCCACCAGTTGTCTGTGCCCTTAAAGGAATACTTAGAAACAAAAAGTACGAGGGATAAGATGCTCTCAGATTACCAGGAAGAACTAACAGTATGATATTCCTGGCTTACGAAGCAATCCATTACACTGATTCACCTTTTTGTTTTCCCTTTTCATCTCTAAAATGTTAAAGTGAGGTTGCTATTTAGCTGACAGCTCTGTAGGGTGAATACCTTCTTTCGTCATTAGAACAGTTATGGGGGGAGAACCGCAAGCTTGCTGACTAATATTCCCTCACTTGAGGTCACTCAACCTGCTGTCTCTGTGCCAACCAGCCAAGGCCCCTGGACGTGGAGTTTGGGACAGAACTGAAGCTGTGAAGACTGGAAAGGACTATTATTTCCCTCTCAGGTTGAAAAAGAGTAAAACAATGCAATGTTGATACGGTTGTGGGAAACTTAGAAAATTGTAGGGCATGTAAATTAGTATAACCACTCTAGAGGGCAATTTGGTAATATTTATTAAAGATATAAAAATGTGTAAATCTACTTTTGGGACTATGTTCTAATTCTAAACGTTCACGACCATGTCTGCCTATCGGTTAGCATCTCACATTCACTGTCTTCTGTAAAAGCTAACCCCTCAGTATGTTCAACTGGCTCCCAACCATCTCCTCTTTTGTCCTTTACAATTTTCCTCTCTCTCACCTATCAATCACTTTTTGTTTTGCTGTTAGATCATCTCATTGGAATACATATCATGCAATTACCTCTTCCATTAAAAAAAAATACAAAACCCTCTCTTGGCATTACTTTTTGTATTTAACTGTAAGTATACAATTATAATCCTTCATTCTTACAACACTTCTAATAGTACATGGCAGTACTTTCCAAGCTCTTTCATATTTTTTTATTTTAAACAGGTGACTCCCCTTTACAAACAAATCTAGTGCACCTATATAGCTGGGTGGTTCTGGTCCAAGTGGCAGTAGGGTACCCATCTCTCCCCTCTCTGGAGGGCCTCTGTGGCACTTTCATAGATCTCTAGGGCTCTGCAAAACCCCATTTGAAAATCACTGGTCTGTTATCTAGGTCGTAATAAATAACAGTGGCTTGTACTTTACAAATTCAATTTACGCATATTAAGTCATACCTTAAATGCACCTGGAGCACATATTGCTTAAAAGAGCCCTGAAGTAAATTCTTATGTATAGTGAATAATCACAGCTTGTTCTATTCATTTTTAAAGTTCGGCTTTTCACACATGAGCTTTCTTAAATAAGGTACCTAGGAAGGAATAAAATCAGTTCCATTTTGGCCAGTCTTATGAAAACAATCAATATTTCTCCCTTCTGTGCACTCTTCAACCAACAGATGTCACTAAAGATACCAGGACCCAGAGGCAAAGGGAAGAAAAGATGAGACAAATGGAAATTGAGCATAAAAAACATCCAGTTCTTAAAACTGAGAAGTAGGTTTCCAAAGTAATAACATTTATTACACTGCATGCAACATTTTAACCAAAAAATTTAAGAAAGAAATTTCTTTTATTAAGTTGCTCGGGCGGCACGGATCATAGCACTAAGTTTTAAAACTCATGTTCTTGAAGCAATTTAAAACTCATTAGAAATAATAGGCTTGGGCTAGTAGAAAATGTGGTAAAATTTAATCCTCATCCAAATGTTACCTGGGCTGTACAAACAGGAAATTGTTTTGTGCTACTGTGGCTAACCTCATTGCTGACCCTGAGCTGTAACGGCGCGAGCAGCGGAGAGCTGAAGCAAAATTAAAAACTTACATCAAAGTATATCATGACAGAATGTAGATAAATAAAAGCATATCAAAAGTATTATTTTCCTGCCAGTCTCACTGAGCAGAGAGGTGGAGGTATCCCACAAAATATGTGACAAATCAGGTGCATTTGGAAACGAGCCCTTCCCCCTCTGTGCCGCCCCCGTCACTGACTCCCCAAATACTGCCCAGGAGAGGTGAGCCGAGAAGAAGCCCAGAGAGGATGGGGACAGAAGGGATCACAGACTGTTCCGGCCTCTTTCCTCCATGGGCTTCCCCTTCCTTTACCTTGTCTTACCAAAGATGTAAATAATGCTGGCTCTTCTGTGTCCTCCCCGTCACTCTTTCCCTCATCTTCTAGACTCCTGCGTGGCAACCCCATGACCTCCCTCCAATGAGCATATTAAAATTTCCAGAGGTAAAAGCATGGGTAATAAAACATTACAGAAGGTAAACACAGACGAAATCAGCTTGGCTGATGGGGGCCAGCACGGGAATCAGTTTTCTATCCTTCCATGTAAAGAGCATGTGTCAAAGTCACTGATGACAAAGCTGAAGGACATTTTCCCACTTGATTTCCCTTAAGTTTTAGGAAAGAACCCACCATACTTAAAAGAGCAGTGCTTTGTCATATATATCCAAGGTACAATCTTCCTTTGGCAACTCCCAAATAGTAATAAAGAATACGGAAAGACTACTGTCTGAAGTCATACAGACTTTGGATGGAATTCCAACTAAACTAACCACTAGCTATGCCATATCTGGCAAATCTCTTAACCTCCATGGGCTTCAATTTCTTCATAACAATAATCAGTCGCTAACTGGTCTGTGGGCCTTTCATGCACAATCTAATTGAATCCTCATAACCGTCTTATGAAGTAGGTGTTATTTTCTCTGTTTAACAAGAAACGGAAGCAAAAGGGGCCAAGGAACTTAACCAAGGCCAAATGACTAATGGGTGGCAGCTAATACCTACCTTGAGGATTCAGCAGGCTAATGCGTGATAAATGGTCTAGGACAGGAGCAGGCACATAAAGTCGATTACAAATTATTATTATCAGTCCATTATTATTGGTCCAAACTGAGTAGCAGAGCCTTAGCCTAATCTCATAGCCTTTCTTCAGGGTAAGAAAACACCTTACTGGCTGTCCTTCTCAAGAATGCTTTGAAGGGTTTTCTCTTTTCCATTCCACCTCCTTTCTCTTTTTCTTTCTCTTCCTCTCTTTCCCTCTATCTCCTCTTGTTCTTCCTCCAGTGTAATCCTTTTGTAGTTATAGTCCTCAACTTTTGTTGCAATGCCTCGGTTTATGTCAGACAACCTGACAGAGGGCTGGACAGCTTTTGAAGCCCATAGATTTGGTGCTGTTCTGAGATTCCTTTTAGTGTTACTTGCTGGACATACATTCTGTCCTAGAGATCCAGGCATGCTGTAAGAGTAAGAAGTTCCTGCTCTCATCAGCCCCACTGCAATAATGAATAAGCCCCAAAGGAAAAATTACACTTAGGGAAAGAAACGGGACCCAGAAAGAGGGAAATGAAAGCTACAACTGTGATCGATAACAGGACTCTAACAATTGTATAAAGCTCTTTTGACTACTAAGAAATTCTTACACATGCATTGTTTCATACTGGAAAGTACTATTTCCTGTTAAAAAGCGAGGAAGCAGAAATTCAGCCCTTGCTATAGGCAGAAGGAAGCAGAGCAGTGGTCCAAAGAGGAGGTGTCCCTGAACAAAAATGTGACATAGTCAGGCTGGCTCTGTGCGGGCAAGAGAACAGCTCTGGATCAAGGACAGGCACGTTCACTGAGTACCTATTCCATGCTCTAGCCTGTGCCAGGCAAGCACTTTACCCAGAGTAGCTCAATTAACCACCTCGAATCCTAACTAGACACGTCTAGTAGCTCAGTAGGTACTATTCACTATAGTTGGTCCTCCACATCCGTAGGTTTCGCACCTGTAGATTCAACCAACACTGGATCTTAAAAAAAAAAAAAAAAAAAAAAAAATCCCAGTATGTTCCAAAGGGCAAATCGTGAATTTGTCATGGGCTGAGGATCATGCTGAATCCATGCGAATGAAGCCTCCGTGCAAGGATAGGTTATCAGCAAATCCGATGCCATTTTAGGTAGGGGACTTGAGCATCCATGGAGTTTGGGCTCCGTGGGGGGTCCTGGAAGCAATCCTCCACAGATACTGAGGGACGACTGTGTTCTTATATTTCTGTATGAGAAAACTAAGCTCAAAGAGGTGTGCTGTCTTGGCTGAAGGTCGTGGAGTTGGTAAGGGTTGGTACTAGGATTGGTATTCGCATCTTTTCATCTCCCCAAACTATGCTTTTTCTAAGGTATCATGCTTTTGGAAAAAAGGTCTAGACATATATCTTTGTAGAGTAAGACACGGAAAGGAATTAGTATATACGGGAAGTATGGCAAACTGTATTGAGCATATTTAAAAAAGGGTCCACTTTACCTTCAGGAGGCAAAGCATTTCTACTTTATATGATTCTAATGTGTCCACTTTCAACAGATGCAAAAGTTGTGGCAATGTAGTTGCTGGTACAGATGAAAATAAGACAGTGCAAGTTTACTGTCTTTAATTAGGTGATTTCCATAGTTTCCATACACTTACAGTCTCAAACTCTAAAAATCAAAGGTACCATTAAAACTAAGCGTTTTCAACAGAGGCCTACCTACAATGCATACAGAGCCCCAGAATGGGTTCTGAATTGAAGTAAAAACAATTTAAAACAATTGTTTTTCTGATTTTTAAAAAATAGGCTTTTATTTTTTAAAAAGTAACATGCTTTTAATGGTTGCTCTTACGTGCGCGCTCGCGCGCGCGCACACACACACACACACACACACACACACTAAAGAAGCTTCAGAAAATTTTGTAAAATCTGTTTCTGGGTACTCAAAAAGAAATGTGAGAATCACAGGCAATTTTTGAGACCAAATGTACTTGGAGATGGCTATTGATTTAGGAAAGTAAGAACAGACAGACAAAAAAGAAGACAAAATAAAAGAGGACACAGGGAAACACCTTTCAAGGAGATGTGTACTGCACAGAGCCCAGCTCGTCATCGGTGTCCAGTGTGTGGCAAGAGCACAGATGATACTGACCCATCCTATCCCCATTCCTTGGCTACACAAAGGAGTCAGAGTCGAGAATCTCATTGATGAAGCTATCAGAATTGGCAAGTATTAGTGTTTATGGTAGTTGTAAGGTCCAATTCTAACTACTAACCCAATGTTTGGGCTATAATTGAATAGGACAGTCTTTACTATTGAACTCTGATTCCAGGGTGTAATAACCCAAAGTCCCTATAGGACAGTATTTACTGCTCCAGGATATTTTCCCAGAATTCAGTGCTGGTGACACACCAATCTAAGCATTCCTTCACCCAAGATAGCAAACTCCCTGATGTAACATTTAGCCATTTTGAATATGCTATAACTTTTCAGTATTCTACCTAGTGTATTCCCTTTGCCTATTGACACTGCAATTTTATCCAAAAGAAATTCATCAAGTTGGTCAGGAATGATTTGTAGTCAGAGGCACGCTGCTGACTTCTCCTGATGTCAATATGATAGCTACCTGGCTTTTTGCACTCCTATTACCCAATTCACAAATGCATACAGATATGAAGTTCAAAATAACAAAATAACTAACATCTTTCTTTCCTCCAAAGAGATAAAGTTATATTGCAGAGACAAATATGGAAAAAGATACCTACCATAAGTGCAAATCATTTTACTAGCTTCTCTGAAGAGAAGAATTCCATTAGGAGATGATACATCAAAATTCAAACGCTGGGATCTAAGAAATATAACAAAAAGTTAGACTGTATGTGCAGATAAAGAAACCAAATATAGGTTTGAAATGCCTAGCATTTTCACTTATTAGGAGTAGCAGCAGTACAATTATCCCTCTTAAAAAGTGGCAGTCCATAAAATTAGTGTTGATAAAATATGTATGCTAATTTTCTCACTGTAAAAATACAAGGACAATTAAGAAAAGTTATTTTCACTTATTTGCTGATTCAAAGAATTCACGTTTTGTCTGTCAAAACAATATCGGGACATCCTATATCACAGACCTCTTACCTTCTCCTTTCATGCAAAGTGGTTGATTGACAATAATAAAAAACTTGGGTGTGTATGTCTAAGTTTATATAGATACTTTGATAGAGATTTAATTTGAGATCTCCTGTAGTGCCCAATACACATTTTAAAAACAAACTCTAAAGTGACAGATAGGAAATCTAGGTACCTTGAATACTGCATATATGTATAATGAACCATCTGACACTTCAAGCATATTTCAAACACATTAAATTACATACCGACCATAGTTTCCATTGCACATAGCTCAAGTAAACAGAAAGAAATCCCAGAAGTTCTAAATGAGAACAATTCTACTTCCCCAGTTCCTGACAGGTGCGGGAACAGGATGAACGGAGTAAAGGATTGACATGCCACTCTGAAATAATATTTGCTTTTTTAACATCACTTTGGCTTCAGTTGGCGGATATGCCTTGCTCCTGAGCGCTTTCAAGAAATAATGATATATTTCTAAAAGGATTAGTAAAAAATATGAAAGCAGGTCAAAGAAATATCAAAAAGCAAAGACATTTGCCAAAGTCCTGTTTGCTAGGAATAGAATAAATTGTTGCTTTTCCATGCTTTTCAAACTGCTTTAGAATTAAATGCAATGACAACTTATTAGAAATATTATTGTTGGTATATGAGCACTGATTTAAAAAAGAAACGTAAATATGTAACGCATATTAGATTCTAGACAAATATAGACAAGATAACATTTTCTGAGATTACCAATTTTCACTGGATAGTTACTAGGACAACTGTGTGAAATATAAATGATCTGCCTATGGCAGATATAAAATACTTTACAATATACAGTGCAATGATTCTTCCTTTAGTATTGAATATTATCTCAGTAATATGCAATGTCAATTACCTGGTTGGAAAAATTACAACTGAATAAAAACTAAATTTCTAATATAAAATACATAGTAACCTGTTCGTTACTATTTAAATCACCTATGAGAATGGTTTGAAAAAAACCTAACAGTTTTCAAAAGAATACTCACATTTATTTATTTGCCAGATCTTTCTCCACTTCTTGCTTTAAAAATTTTAAATGATTGCTGTGAAAAACTCAGCACCAGAGGTAAAATTAGAGCTGCAATCCATACTCCTTCCCTGTCTGGACAGCTCCCTTCCAGCACGCGGTTTACAGAGGGGAACTGATGAAGCAGGATGGCTAAGTGACAGGTAATTTGGTGCAAGCCATATTCACAGCGACATATTTTAAAGCGGTAAACCAATTAGCTTATTGCAGTTTTTTTCTTTTAGCTACATCTTTGTTAATATTTATATGCAGAGTATTTGAATCACTGCTGGTCTATGCAAATTATAAGGTCAACCAGGCAATTTCTGAGAAGTGTTTCAGTTGCTATTTAAATGAAAATTGTGAGTGCATAAATCATCCACATACATGCATCTTGGCATAGAGGAAGAAGGATAACTTAGAAGTCAAAGCAAAAACAATCCCCTGGGCTCCTGAGACAAACTATGTGTCCTGAATTGCTCTGGGACTCAGTTCCCTTATCCATAAAATGAAACATCTCAACTCAGCGACCTCGAAACTTCTCTCTTGCTTTAAAATTCTACAGAATTGCAGTTAAGCAGTGAAACAGTTAAAATAGCTGCCCTTCCTCCATATTGTATCTGATTTTTTTAAATAATGGGGGCTTTAAATAATGGTAGCCTTTCATTTTTTCTCCCCATTTCCCTATTTCCCGTATACACCTAAGTATACTATATCCTTTCTCCCAAAAGGACTCAGCCTTATGTCGCTAGTTCTATTGCATTCATTGATCATGTTTTGGTTGCTGGTTCTTTCTAAACCTTGAATATACATATACACCCAAGGCAGTGAATTCTCATTTTTGGAGACTGCTGCCAAATAGATTGCTTTTTTTTCACTCCCCCATCACACCTATTACCTGTTCTGCATCAGTTCTGCCATAAGTTTTAAGATGGGCGTTGTACATGCTGGCTCTCCATACCACCGCTCAATAGCCCGTTGAAGAATGGGAAGATATGTTGGATAACTTTTATAAAGCCTGTTAAGGAATTTAAGGATCAAAAGAAACACTGTTCCTGAAAATTAGTGCCACTTAAAAAAAAAAAAAAGGCAATGCACATTTGTTCTATGTGTAGTATACTATGACGATCTTATCAATTGCTCTCCCTCACCTGAACAGCTATACTTTTTTTGGGACTGCAAATGATTTGCTCTTATTTGTAACATATCCCACATATTACATTCCTTTATTCTTGGCATACTCTATAAATAAAAGACACATTTTTAAAGTATCATATAAATAACACATTTAAAGAATTGTGGTTACTATTGTAGAAAAGGAATATAAATTTAGTTAATGAGGATAAAAACATATTTGAATTGTTATTATCAGAGTTTCTTGGGTATCAAACTATTTAAGAAATAATGTTGCTTATTATGAAATTTTAAAAATATATAAAGGTAAAGGGGAATAGTAATAATAAACCCCATGTACCATCTCCCAGCTTACAAGTAACTACACTTTTCTTTTCTCTAAGTTTTTGACTTGCTCTGCTTGGTCCCACTATAGCTCCAAGGAACACTGGGGATGTTAGCTTGAAGAAAAAGCTTTGGGTAACTTTTAATCTACTCAAAGTCAGGGTTGCTAACAGATAGTCCCGTGTCGTACATACACCCAAGGAGAAATGCTCCAACATCCTCATCAATACCGTACGGCTCTGATAAGTCAACGGCTGAGACCATCGAAACCTGGAAAACTGACTCAGTTCAACTGGCTCTTTAAGCACACCTGGCCTCCTCCTTGCCAAACAGACCCACAAATACAATATGAAGGCCTAAAACTGCAGCAGAAGTAACTCTTCCTATGCCTCTACCTTCACTTCCTTTTTGGTTCCCTACTCCCTAGGTCTCTTTCTGATGTTTCCCAATGTACTTACTTGTCTTTTTTTTTTTCAGATGAAAAGTGCTGAACTGAATCATGTAATACTGTTCCTTTTCTGTGTGGTATGGAGACAGATCTCCATGGAGAAAAAGATGACCATTTTCTCCCCTGCTTTTAGAATAAATTGCGAATTCCTCAGCATGGCATCCCGGGCCCTTTGATATCTGGCCCCTGCCTCCCTCCAGTCTCAGCTCGTAGTGCTCCTACCCTATAGATGGTTTCGCCACTCTTAACTCCCTGCAAATCCACGCATACCAGCTCTTGTCTCCATTCCTCCATAGGCGGCTTCCCCTGCTAACACATCCCTGGGGGTCTTTCCACACCGAGCTCAAGCTTCACTTCCCCTGGGATGGTGAAACTTCCTCGACTTTGTCAAAAGGCATCAATCTCTTCTTCACCTGCCTTCGAGGAGCACTCTGACCACGCCTCTTAGGACAAACTGCATTAGGGTTGGTTGCTTATCGGTCTGCCCCCTTAGGTAGTGAGTTTCCAAAGGGCGAAGACCTGTGCTTCCCACCACGTCCTTGCTAACTCCTGTCTGTCACTCCGATTTCCATCTAGATGCCGAGGATTCTGAGAAGCCTCCGTCTCACAACACAGGGGTAGGTACGTCTCCTGTGTGTGGCTGTGGTACCTTGTGCTAGTGCTATCATAGCACTTTATCTCTCCTATTATATTATCTGCTTTTTGAGGGCAGGGCCTTGGCACTTATTGTATGCACAGAAACGGTACAAAGTAGATTTCAATAAATATTTGTTGCTGTAAACTGGCCAACCTAAAAATGAGGTGAAGCATATTAGAGTAGAACTAAAAATGAGGCATAGCGTATTAGAGTAGAACTAGTTTAATTCTTTTAAAATGTGCATTTCACATTCAAGCTTTAGGAAATAATTCACATAACAGTCAATGAAAATAAGCCCTCTAATACCTTACGAGTGGTAGGCTCCTTAAACGTACACAAAGCAATTCTTGTGTCTCCCTGGACTTACCATGTTACGGCTGTATTTGTTTTTATTAAAACTATTTAACAAGTATTTATTGAAGGCCTATTCTGTAACCGTCTATTCACTCTTTTAGACTCTCTGGAGACATCACTGAACCAAACATTAAAAAATCCCTGCCCTCAAAGGCTTTACATTCTAGTAAGACAGGAAATAAACAGAACAGACACAGAATATGTTAGAAAGTACTACAAAGGAAAATAAAGCAGAGACGGGAGCTAAGAAGTGAGTGTGTATGAGGCTGGGAGGTTTCAGGTGAATGCAAAAACAGTCAATGAATTTGATTATTAGCTCCATGTTGGCTGTCAGAAAATTTACTGTTTTCTCCCCCAGGGATTAGAAAATGTTATTCCTGATAGATGGTAGATACCACGTGCTGTGCACTCTGCTAGGGGCCAGGGAACTCATGCTCCTGGGGGATTTGTGCTCAAGCCTGGGTAGAGGACACATGAACAGTGGTGCTCTGAGGAGCTCAATTCCGAAGCAGTGCCAGAGGAACACAGGGGAATTTTCCACCAAGGCTCCCACGAGCAGCCTCCGTGATCATTAGTGGACAGCACCTGGAGGCCTCCTCAGACGACTGGAAGGTCCCAAACCTTAGGATCTAATAGCAGCAAAAGCGCACACAGCCCTTTGCAGGCATTCCCAAGGTTCTCAGACCATCATGCTTTTCCGAGCACGCTTTATTCACTATGGGATAGGCCGGGGGATATGAGGGGACGCTCCCTTCCCTGTGCAGAATGAGAGTGGTGCCAGTTGTAATACGCTTCTGACAGAGGTGACTGCCACCGAGAAAATGAGTGATATTGGAGCGCAGAGTAGAGGGCTACCAAGCGGGGAGGTTCAAAGGGCTTCAGAGTGAGACTGCCAGACTCAGATTACAGGGTGGGAACAGAACCCACTCGAGGAGTTTCATTTTCCAGTGGCCTTGTGAGGACTATATATGTAGACAAGAGGAAGGCAGTGGGAGCCCTTCGGTAGAAGAGCACAGATCCAACTGCTTTCATTTCCATGCTCTGAACGAACTTCTAAGGTCTACATCACATAAATAAAGAATCAAAAGCATTAGGATATGTTATCTTATAAGACGCCAAATACAAAAAAACAAAAATTATGAGGTTTGCTTCTTCACAACATCCATCCATCCATCCATCCATCTACCCATCCATCCGTAGCTATTAGTACTTACTATGTGCTGGATCACCTCCCCCCAGATGATTAAAAACATAGTTCTTTCCCTCTGGCATTTCATAGAGGAAGCATCGTAATGTACTCGAAGGCAACAAGAGTTTTTGTTAAAACTATTAGGAGATAAGGAGGTGGTTCCAAAATAGAAATAGCCTACCAGTTCAGAGCTTATTTTAAAGGAATTCCCTGAATTGTTCACAAAGGCAAACACTGTGGGAAGCCTTTCCTCTCCCTTCTGTCTGGCAAATAAGTGTCTCTCCATCTTTCAACACTAGTCCTACTTCCCTTACCTCGGAAGCCTACTTGTTTTGCCAAAAACTCCAATCTCTTCCTCTTAGACGTTCACATGGTCCTTTGCCTGCATCTTTGTTACAACACATCGATTGTTTCTTAGTTATTTGTTTCGTCCACTAGACTGTGAGCTTCTAAAGAGCAATCTGTTTTATTCATTTTTGTAAAAAGCAATCCTTTTATTCATTCCTCGCGCCTGGCACAGACCACTCAAAAAATGTTTGCCGAGCAGTGATTTTTCAGCTTTCTTCCCTATTTCACTTTGTCCAACATACTAATGATTACTTTCTTCTTGAAATACAATTCTGATTTTGTCAGTCAGTTAAAACAATCAATTGCTTTATACTATCTATGGAATAAGGTCCGAAATTCTTTAGCCTGATATTAAAGAGTCCCAGACAACCTGCATTTCCAACCATGAAATAAGTGGTATCTACAACAAAACATTTTCTCCACTACTGCCCTTCCTAAACTTGCTCAGGCCAATTGAACAGCTCTTACTTTGCAGTTCCAATAGTCCAATCCCACTTATTTGATAAGATCCAAGGAAACATCTTCACTCTTACTGAGCCTTTCCTGATCCCCCAGCTAAGTGCCATCACTCCATCTGTATCTTTGTTATCACCTTCTATACTTTATTATGTAGGCATCTAACCAACTCGACTAAACTGTATGCTCATTTTGGGGTAATCTACATCCCTCATGAAACCTAACATATTCCTTAGCAACATCTGCTGAATAAGTGAGCAACAGGGCCTCCTTTGTCTCATTCTGTATTAGGGAAAGGAACTACAAACAGTGATGGAGTATTTACTTTGTGTCAGACACGGTACCAGGCCCTTCGTTGATGTCAGTTCACTCACTTCTCACATTAAGTAACTTTCCTAGGACTTCACAGGTTCTGAAGCGGTGAAATCAGAACTGGAATCTAAGACTCTCCTATTTCAGAGTTTGTGCTCATCTACATATCACATGGTCTTGCCTTGCCTTTGTATGTTTTTATGCATATTATAAACAGATTGCCTGAGTGAAAAACAGTGGACTCAAAGATCAGACTATGACAATTAAAACACTGAGGAAATAGCACTAATATACCTTCCTTAATTTTTTTCAATTCCCTCCAAATTTCTGATACTTCAGTCTAAGTATGATCTGGGAAACGTTTAAACAAGCTAACTTAATACACTGCAAGGTAAGGCGCTTTTATATTGTTGCATTCTCACTATAGGAGCAAAGAAGCGTATCAATGATTCTTCTTAAATTCTCCAGTAGTGGAACAATTTATCAACTGTGGCTGCTGTGTAGTTTCAGGCAATTTAGTTTTGGAAGGACAGAGTGATGAGCAATGTAGTTCATGGAGCAGTTAATGCAGTCAGTATTTATAGAAATGTTTTTGAATTAAATAGCTAACCACTAAAATAGCATTTTATCAAATAATCACCATAAATAAAATGCATTTTGACTTTAAGATGACATGTGCTCTTCTAGGATGTTTCTTCTGCATGCTAAGGACTGTATAACAAATTAAAGAACACATATTTATGTGGATAAAAGGCAAATACACTTTCTCCAGCAGTAATGTGGGAATCACCACTGACGGTTTGACATATCAATATTTCAGGAAGAATAAATGACTTTCATATGCATGTTTTTTTAATCATATACTTATTCATTTTTACATTACTAGAATACTTTGGAAAGAATCTGTACTTTATCACCTGAAACTGCTTAAAGTATTTCGAAATATTTTAATAAAGCTTTCTGAATTATCAAATAATGTAACTTTTAAACAAATTTTACTATTATTATAAATATTTGCTCTTCATCCCTGGCCCAAAGGAAAACGATAAATCTTGTCTCAACTGAATGAACACCATTTATCATATTCATTTTGTTGTCAATACAATTATGAAAAGCCTTTGGCCTTTTCCCAAGGAAGCTGATTTGCTACTGAAACTCAATTATTATAAGCAAGGCTCGTACCAGGCCACCCCGTTTGGCAATCTAACACAGCTTCCTGCAGAACCGACACTTCGTCCTCTGCCCCGACCCTAATAACACCAACATCTATGGTCAAACAGAGGAGACAATGGTTTCTAGTTCAAAACAAAACATTAGATCCCAAGGTTTTCCGTTTGCTATTTTCTGCCATCTGCTGGACAAAAGTGTCATTTATATAGGTGCTAAAAAGAAGGAGTTAAGCCAGGAAATGGAAAACAGCCTTAATTAAAAACAGAAATTACACTATGTTCTATAAATTTTAGGCAGTATCAACTATGGAAGGTATTTCTATTCTTTGACACTGAGGCAGAGGGTTCTGACCTTGACTCTGGGTTAAGACTGTTGATGAGGAAAACATGCAACATCAATTGCTGAGCACCCTAGAGTTGGAGCTTGGTTTCAAGATCACCACCAATTTTAGCTTTCAAATAAATGCAAGTTTTACTTTGTGAGCTTCTGTTTCTGTTTAAAGAAACAAAAGGGTCATAGGTAATTCCAGTTTCTCATTCATAGTTTAGAGAATTGAATGACTTTCCATGTTAAAATCTATAATCTCTGCACACGTACCTTGTATGCTGATATAAAGACATACACGATTCCTCAATGACATGTCAATTATTATCTCTGACCTTTCTATAGGTATATAAATCTAATGAAGTAGGTTTTACGAGTAAAATGTCAGTCGGTACTCAAATTAATGTTAAATTATTTTTTTCAGTGTGTACAGTTCTCCCTAAAACATATGCCCAGAACCCCTGCTAGTTAGTTACATTTTTGGCTGTAACTGTGATTTCAGTAGTTGGAGTTGGAGATTACTTTAAAGAAGTTTCTGTTGCAATTTGTGAGGGAAGTTTGGGTAAGGAGGGTTTGAAAGGAACAACTGAGACATAATCTATCTCAAAAAATAAAATAGCTTTAAGGCTATAGCATTTTTCTTATATGCTTTGGTTTCATGTGTAAAGGCATGCAAACTTTATACTATACTTATGTGACTTGCATAAATTGTCACTTCCTATTAGGATCAAAGAGGATTCATACAATACTATTAAAACAATATTAAACATTTATGACTACCGAACATGTTTCAGACATAATACAAAATGCGTTACCTATTTGAATGATCACAATAAGCCCTAATACTGGATGTCTGATTTTTTAGAAGAGGAAACTGAGACTCAGAGAGGTCAAACGACTTGCCAAGGTTTACAAAGTAAATGAAGAGCTGGGATTTCAAGTCTGGTCTGTCTGACACCAAAGTCCATGTTCTTTTCACTCTTATATGATGCGACATTTCTGTGGAGGATGTTTGCTTGTTTCTTTATTTATTTTGCTCTCTGTGCTAAGCCTTGGCAAAGGTAAATTCTTGTACCAAATGAAAATCCCGACCATTTATTTCGCCGTTTCTGTGCCCATTAATATTTTCATGATGATGAAAAGCTGTAGCATGACGAATTAAGTCTCAAAGAGATAAAGTGACCTTCTCAGCTCTGTTAATGGAGATGGAGTAGAAATTCAAATCTCCTCGAAAATGCCAAATGGCAGGATTCATTGGTCCTGAGTTAAAGATGTTCGTCCGATTATCCCTACAACTCCATACATAAACAATCGTTTGGGGATGTGACTTTTAAGTTGTCAATATTTAATGGCACCAAAAAAGTGACCTCTCTGAGCTGGGTCTCCAAATGCTGTGCTCAGTTATCTGCGCTGCTGCCACTGTGCTGTAATTTTTAGCTGATTACACATTAGTTCATTTAGCTTTGTTTCCTCTTCCCTACTGTGCCATACTATTAAACGAAAGCCAGGGGCCTGGCATCCCTCTGTGCACAGAGCTGGTATTGTCACAGTGTAATAAGGATACATCCAGTCAAACAGCATGGTGTAGCTGGTCTTTGTGTTCAGTGCGAAGGCAATCCCTCGAAGATCTCTTGCCAGCCCGATCAACATACGCTGTCAGTGGGAAAGAGACACAGTAATTGATTTTCACGTTAGCACAGAGCAGATGGAGTAATAATCAGGCAATAATGACCACATATCTGATTTTGATTCATTAGCTAAAATGTCTCGCTCAGATCCTTTTCTATAGAAAACCATAGACTCTTTAAACAAACAGGCCATCAAGTCTGATGACCAGTTCTACTTTGATTCTTATAAATTGAGCTAAGTCATAATTCTAGTAGCACAGGAACATTTAAGAGTCTTGTTTCTGAATACTGCCAAATTAGAAAAAAAGAGGCTTGATGATTCCACAAAACAGAAATGTACAGGGTCTAGACAGTATTTAATTGCAAATCCTAACCACACAGACTTGCATGAAATCAGTCCCACTATGCAATTTGGAGTCAATCCTGGAAGCACACTGTCATTTAAAGGTCCCTAAGGAACAGCTTTAGTAACTGAGGGCAAAATAAAACAGGCCAGGTTACCTACTGGTACCATGGCATACCCAGAAAGGCCCTCACTCACATTCCCCAAGCAACAAAAAGGTGTAAGGAAAAGAGTTCTGTATTTGATGTCGGAAGACTTGATTTTGAATTCCAGCTTTACTTCTTAGCTGCAAGTCTTAAGGCAAGGCAATTTATCAGTCTCAGTTTTCTCATCTATAAAAGGGGCTAGTGATACTTCTTTCCCAGAGGCATTGTGAGGAATAAATTTAGTAAGTTTATGTAAAAATGCCTATCAAGAGCCTGATACATACTAAGCGTTCCATAAATATTTAGTTTTAGGGAAAAACAAAAACAAAAAGCTTGACTCTAAAATAAAAGAGATCTGACTTGTACTCTGGACGTTTAATTAAGCTGTCCTTAGGATGATGCCTGGAAAGAGAAAAAGAAAACCCATGAACAGATGCTAGAACGTCAGAACAAAGAGCACAAATAAACATAATTGCAAAACAAGGAGGTGGGATAATTGAGATATGCAACTGTGATTTCTGAAGATACTGTTTCAGTGGAAATATTTGCCAGGAAATGGTCTCTGAATTTTTCATTTGACCAGATTTTCTTTTTCTTCAAACTTTGGTAATAAATGAAAACCTCTTCAAGAAGGTGTTTAAATTATCATTAAAGACTTGGAAGTGAATCATAACCCTCATCTTAATGGCTGAGTATCATTTCAAAGTACTAACTGACAGTTAATCTGTCAGAGGGGTCTGTAATTTCTGATCTTTCCACCAACCCACCTAAAAGGTGACTCATAACTGGAAGCTGTTTATAAGGATAGCTTCTATATTCAAATGATAGTTATTTGAATTTCTGAAACTGTAAACCTTGAATACCTGTTTCTACTTCTTTAAATGACTTATTCTTTTTCTCTTATACTCTCACCAGTCCTTGTTTTTCTGTAATCGACTAGTCTCCTGTATAGTTCTCTCATGTGACTTGCTATTTTTCTAAAAAAACCATTTTGCCTTTTATGTAACCTGTTTTCACCACCTGGAACCTGTTCCCTTCTTTCTCAGCTTTTCACATTTCTCACAGCCTCCAGAACAAAATAGATCTTTTAAGCCTTCTTTAAGCAATTCTATTCTGACTATTTAGCTCTAAGTCTTTCTATTGAAGTGGACTTTTTGGTCCATTTTTATTATGTACGCTTACAGGCTACTCTACAAATAATCTTAAATTTTCATCTATCTGTCTGTCTGTCTGTCTGTCTATCTATCTATCTATCTATCTATCTATCTATCTATCTATCTCTATTTCAGGCACTATTTAACTCTAAATTAATCAATAGAAACCATGAGTTTTAGTTTCTTTGTATCTAGTGCAAAGGACTCTTAAAATATTTTACACTATTCTCGTTACACAAAAAGGTTACTTATTTTATCACAAATTTTTCTTCCTTAAAAGATGTCAAGTTAACAGATGTGCTCTAGTGGACTCAACTCTATGAAATTGTATCAATGCTTAATTTTAGAAAATGTTAAGATACAGCAGAGAAAGCATATAACAATAACTAAAACAATGTTTTCAACAGATTAGACTGAGCAGGAAAATGGCAGATTTCTTATGCTCATAACAATATCTTTTACCACATAGCAGCAAGAGTGCTGCAATAATCTATATAGATACTCAAACAACACTGAGTACTTTCTTGATGGCCAAAACATACCCAATTTTGGTTTGAGACAGGAAAACTGACGACTAGGAGCTCAACCAGGCTACTTAATCAAACTCAAAGAGCGAGAAGTAGTCTGAAATTTAGGGGAGGAGGAGCCACAATTGACCATCTCATTTAAAATAGGACAAAGAGGTTTTTTGCGAAGTTGCCTTTCTACTACACTTGGTAAACACTGATTGATCTGAAAAGTGAGCGGCTCCTCTATTTTCAGTGAGGTTGTTTTGGGGAGTGGGGGCAGGTCTGGGGTCTCTAATCCTAAAGATTCCCTTTTGGATAGCTCAAGGAGAAACTGCTCCGTGCTTCTTCAGTCCGCTGCATGGTGAACAGTTGATTGCGTGCCAAGTGTGAGACGGATGAGCTGGGAAACAGCTGAAATGCGGCTCCTTCCACCCTGACCCCCAAAACAGGGTTTCTAATGGAAAGTCTGACAGACCCTTTACTGTAGTGGCACTACTGGGGGCAGCTATAATATTATCCTCATAATTCTACTATATAATAACAACAAAGAAAAAGAAGGTGAAGGGTCATTGTGCTTTGTCTTTAGAATTAAGATGGCTGTCTTCATCCTTACAGCATACTCTTAATTCTGGAGACACATCTTAATAACCTCTAAATAGTTCCAACAAAAGAGCCGTGTCAGAGGAATGAGCAGGCCCCAAGGTGTTTCAACTGGAGTGTTTTCATCTGCCTTTATTGCTCTATCCCTCTCCAGAATTAAGGCAATAACCTGTGATAAATTATTCAGGAACTGCTACAGGGATCAAAGCAAAATCATTCTGTTAAAGTGCTGTTTGCAACATTTGGCACTTAGTGCGAAAACTTTTAATGTGCGCATGCTGAAAATCAAGGATTTTAAATAATTTAACATTGTGGAGTTTATACGAAGGGACTAAAGATAGCAGGTTCCTATTTAACTGCTCCTCTTCCTCCGAGAAGTTCTCATTCATTTTCCTTAAAACCGATGACGTCATGGCCAAACCAAAAATGATGCATGAGTCAGGGGAGTATTGGACTATATTTTACTATGGACTATGCGGGGGGGGGGGAAAACACGTATTTTGAACTAGTGCTTTAGAGCCAGGATTTGTCACAGCATTTTCTTTCTTTTCCCCTTTACTTTGAAGAGAAAAAACCAAGACAAAAATTCAATGTTCTCTTCAATTTTATTAGGACTAAGTAAGAAAACAAAGCTATAAATTTAAGAGTTTTGCAGCATTTCCTTCCCTCACAACCATATTTCAATTTGGCAACATAGGTCCTTAATGTTTATGTTCATCCTAAAATCCACATTTGAAAAATATCTATAAATAGGGAGTTAGAAAATCCTGGTAAGGGCTGCAAATTAAATGAATATGGCAGTCCTGAGGCATTTTCATAGAGATATTTTAACAGCATCACCTCCTGTGGATTGGAATACTAAATACTTTATTGAAGAACAAAACAGAACTGTTTTTATCTCTAGTACTTGCAAAATGAAGTACCTGAAAGCACTTTTACATGTATTATTTATTCATCATGATAGAAAAATAGCCTTAACCTAATAAATTACATTTAAAAGCATTTAGTGCAAAAGTTTTGTTTATGATAAAGCAACAGATTTAGTTCTTTACCGGTAGCTTAAAGCACCAAGTTTTCTTTATACAAATTAGACAGATGGTGCTTACAGTAGAATTTACTAAAGGTCTGTCACAACGAATGCAGCCAAGCTGCATATTTAATCACTGCAGAATCTTGTCTACCTGCAGCTGCCAACTGCTAATCCAATTTCCCTGATAAATGTGGCAAGAGACACGATCAGCAATAAAGAGCATCTAACTCCATTTTCCTGCAGGGCGTCTTTTGATGAACATTTAGGACGGAAGCACGGAGTGCGCTGTGTGGCCTTGGTTCGTGGCAGCTGCTTGCATTCTGAGGCCCAGTTCTCAGGTTACTCACTTAATTCTGCCACTATCATTACGTTGCTATTGATCTCAGTAGCTGTTGCCTACACAGCATTACTCTAGATGAAGCTGAATCAGGCAGTTATCATGCATCAAACTTGCTCAAAAGCCTGGAGATTTCCCCTTAATTACTTGTGATTTTATTTGCAAATACCGTTAAAGTGTAATCAAGCAGTCACTTTCCAGGGTCGTTAAGAACTTGCTGGTTTAGGGATATATCATTGGAACTCCATTAAAAATGACTCTAGGAAGATGGTTTCTATCAAACTAGATGGGATTACATCAAAACGGGCTTGCAGTATAATGAAATCTTCAAATGAGACAAATGTAATTTTTATAAAGATGGTGCTTTTCAACCTTGCTTCTTTTTGATATAAAGGACAGCAACCGCCACCTTAAAGCTGCAAAGACCTTGGTGGTCACTAGAAATATTTGTAGGACACCTAAAAAATACAGCTAACCTGAGGAGAAACTCTGGTGAAGAATTTCAGCCAGACTATAAACACAAAGAAAATCTCTTGGATTTCCCCTTTCTTCGTTTTAAAATTCTATGACTATGGCATGTTGATAAGCATTCATTTCAAAAAACTGTATTTCAAATTAAAAGGATAGTCTTTGGTTATTTTTTTGTAGAAGAATTACACTAATTACACTAAAATAATCATTAAAGGTCATCGTTTTTCTATTTGGCTTCTTACTGCTATTTTTTTTTTTTTTTTGGTAAATGAGGGGCCATGCGGAATGATGGTTAATGTTTTCAACATATTTCAAAGAACAGTAAAATACGACAATAAAACATCACCAACAAAGGTGCCTACATTCTCTGGAGTATATTAGTCTCTTAAAAATAATCATCAGTGTCAATCTATTTACTATAGCCCCGATACATTATAATTTCAGAAGACGCTATTCCTTTCTAGCAGATCTTGGGCTCCCCATCCTCCACATTAAAATATGGGGCTGTTTTGTCACAAACAGCTTGCTACACTTAAGGATTTTACTAATAAAACATAATGTTGTCTTAGATATTATGACTGTTGCCACAGCTGAACTGACTTGTCAAATCAATCCTAATATGGCTCCCACAGGCACATAAAAACCTTATTTAGCTATCAGTTATCCTAATCACTTTGTTCAGTTTAAGAATGCAATACTTCAAGACCAGCTCCTATTTATACATATATGCCTAGCCATTTAATAAAGTCTTGATTTATACACATTCTTGTTTAAAAAAATATTTAGAGATGTAGTGTTTTAGCATGTGTAGGTTTGTGTATTCCTCCATATAAATATGCCGAAACATACAGTGCAGGGTAGATGAGGGAATAGGGCCGTTTAAAGTGCTGTACCCATGAGAAACGTTCTTTTAAAGATACTAACTGCCACAAGAGACAAATAAATGAGTGTCATCTAATCATACACTGACTACCCAAATTCATCGCGGACCTCAAAGTCCATTGTATAATAAGAAACTCTGGTACTTATAGGAAAAGTATGACTCATAGCCAGGTGTGATGGGGAAAGCACAGTGGATGAGGCACAGAGAACACACAAATATGCAGAACTTTTTTCTGGATCTAGATATTGTAGAATGAACAAAATTGTCTTTTCTCATGTTTGGAAACAAACCCACCTTCACATCTTCTTGTTTAAAGTTGTTGTTGAATATTTGTAATACTGTTTCAAAAGAGACTGTAAGAGGGAGCATGAAATTCTCAAATTCGTCCTCATCTTCGCCTATCAGAAAAACAAAAGGGTCACCATGGTTTAAAATGCATGCTATTGTACATTAGCCTCGGCCGTGACTGCTTCATTCAGGCTTCGGAAGGTTCCCGTGGAGGGGTCAGCCTGCATTCACATCCATGCCACATTTTGTGCTTTGGCTCATTGAGTATTCTGGTGTTTTGCCTTCTCTCTTTGCACCAAATGAAACAGCAAAATTACTTACCAGCCATTTTTTTCTGGCTCTTTATTGGATCAAACAGACTCATGCCCCAGGCATCTCAGCCCTTCAGCTCTTCGGGCCCCCAGAGCTCCCCTAATGCCTCAAGGAAAGCCATTTTTAAAGCCTCAGAGACAAGGATCTTTTTTTCCCCTTCTCTTTGGGTGCCAAGGCCCTAAAGGGCTCACAGACTCAGGTGTCCAAATAGCTCTAAGTTATTATTCTCTTTTATTTATGTCCTTCTTATTATTAATTTGTTTAATAGATGGCAGGGAAACTTTTATCTGCCACATAGCATGAGGTCCCTCATGGGTCATTTGGATTTTAAGTCCATTCTCCATGGGTACAATTCTTCGTGCACTAAGCTTCCTTTTCTTTATAGAAAGGAGGGAAAAGAGACATTTTCTTTTTTTTTTTTTTTACTTTAAAGGTTGACTATAGTTTCCTCAGGTATTCTGCCAAAGCAGAGTCTTCACTTCACACATGGATATGCACAACCGACAATTTATAGAGTATTCTTTTCAAAATGGGTTTCTTTTAGATGACAGAGTTGATTCTCTCACTCATCCTGTGACACAGGGAACTAAGGTCCCTGCTTCACTGATGAAGAAATAGGCAGAGAAAAGTTAGGTGACTTGCTCAGGGTAGCATACTTAGCTGGCGGTGGAACTATATGGTCCAGACCTCCTGATTTGTATGCTATTGGTTTTTAACAGAGCGTTAGAGAGGAAACGAGATCTCAGAGAAGAGACCAGTGGCTCCCAGAGTTTGGCCCTTGACCTAGCAACATCAGCAACCCCAGGGAACTAGGGGTTAGATGTGAATTCCCAGGTTCCACCCCAGATCTACTGAATCAGAAACTCTGGGGTGCGGTCCAGCAATTTTTGTTTTCAGAAGCCCTCCAGGTGACTGAGACGCACACCAACGTTTGGGGAAACTCTGCACTACACATCACCCTACAGGTAAGGAAACTGAGGTCCAAGACCACGTACACAGAACACCAATGGCAGAATGCGGATTTTTGGACTCTTTGGTAGTCGCTGGCCCTGATCCTCTGTGACTTCTCTTTTCCTCTTAGCCTTACACAATTTGTTTCCAGAGTCCAACAGAATCAGGGACTCAGCTTTGTTCACAAAGAGATGTCAAAAGGTCAATGAGTCTTTCCTGGTATTTTCTTCTAGACAAGGGTCAGGATCCTAGGTGAAGGGTGGGGCAGACCAAATCAGAATCCCTGCTCCATCAATTGGCAATTCGAACCAAGTTATTTCTCTTAGATACCCGCTCTGTCAAGTGGCGATTAAACAGTAGAGAGCTTTACAGAAGCCATTCTTATTTCCCAAAGTCCCAGGTCGAAGGGTCGCTTTCCCAATGTCTGAGCTAAGCTCCCCCACAAGTACTCCCTGTGGTCCCACTGCAGGTGTTCCCCCTTCCCCCTTTGGATTCTCACAGCAGTTTGTCTGACTCTTTACTACAGGTAGTATTTATCAGGAGGCCTTGAAGTGCAGGTATTTAGCATGTAGCTAATACGACATGAATACCACCTGCATCAGTCCACCATCACCACCATTTGATGAGCGTTACTGTGGGACTGAATGAGATCGTTTAGAATGTGTATAAAAGTGATTAGGTCTATCAGCCCACACTGGTAGTATCTTTGGCTTTGCTTTTGCAGAGCTGAGATTGTGCATCTTTGCATTTTTCAGTAAAGGAGAATGATGTACTCAGGGCTCTGAGTAAATAGAACTCAGAACAAAGAATAACAGACAGACTCAGTCGGGATCTGGCTCCCCCACATACTGCTCAACTTTGGATATTTACCTCTCTGAGTCTCGCTTTTCTTATCTACAAAATAAGGATAAAAATGCCTATCTTTGAAGGTTATTGTGAATATTAAATGTTATAACACGTGAAAAACGAAGATGCTCAAAAAAGTGGTAGTGGCACTAATACTAGAATATTAGTACCTAGAACATGGCCTGGCATTTTTAGGGAAACACTGTACTTGAATGAAAATTCACCTTTATTTGCCTTTATTCTGAGGCAAATAGGGACATCAGGAGCACCAGAGACAAATGACTAAAATGAGCAGGGAGAGAAGTCACTGAGCGAATACTGAAGACAGTAATGTGAGCAGGAATCCATTTAAATGTCACCTCCTTAGAGAGACTTTCGCTGACCAGCATACCTATGTAAAACAGCACCACATTGTATGCCCCCCACGCGTAGCCACTTTCCAACCCTGTAAATCACTTTACTTGTCTTATGAGACTCCCTATGACTGATTAATTTACATATGTATTCACTATCTTCCCTACTAGAATGTACACTCCTTGGGGAAGGAACCTGTTCTGTTTGGTCATGGCGACAAGCCTAGAACAGGGTCTAGCACTCACTCAGGAAATATCTGTGTAGTGACTGAGAGACAGTAGTCATTTCCTGACAGCTTATATGTGTAGGCAATGAGTTTCCTACAACCTCTGCGGCTCATACTGGGTCCTAAGCACTGTTGCAAGTCACAAACGGTCACCGCAATCCTATGAAGTTATATGATTTCCTTCATTTTATGTGTGAGGCTCAAAGGAGTTAAGTAGTTTGCCCAACATCCTCTGGCTGATCAAATGTCAGTGAACAAGGACCGCCACTGAGGTCTGCTTTACATCAGTCTCATGTGCTTCCCCATGTGTTGGGGTGGAAGGCACCACACATGGGGACTGAGGCAGGGTCACAGTCTGGAGTTTGGAGCTGCAGGAAGTTACGGGAGGCTGAAGAGCACTCAGCTTCGTGCTGGTGAGGAGAAAGGCATTCCTCAGCCAGTCTTCAAGTTTAAGGTCTGAGACAGTGGTGGAAACTCCCCTAGAAATGTTTACCTTTCAGTTAGCACTGTTTCCTGGTCCTGCAACGTGATATGCTGTTTCAGCTAAGCGGGAAGGCTGTTCATTTGTGTTTACATCATGGAAACAACTTTTACAACACCTATTAAAGATTTTTTCCTCGTTTGTATTACCACAGAGGTATCTTTACTGTTTCTGACACGAAAGGAGAAAATATGAGCTTATTTTCTTTCAATTTCACATTCAAATATGCAGTCACACATTTAGTATGCCAAGTGTGATTATTTTATGAATAATAATAGAATTTGCCTTTTTCCCCCTAACAAGACAAGAACCCAGAAACCAGTATGATTTGAAGGTGAAACGCCAATTTATAGACTAATATTTTCATTGACATCAGGAAAAGTTAAGTATTAATACAACATTGTAGTTCTCAGTCATGCATAGATTTTTTAAAAAAATAACAAATTCTTCACCTTTTATGTATAATCCAGAGCTAATCCCCTCCACTGGATTTCTGAGGATCTGATTCAACAGAAAGGTATTCATTTTCTGAGTTTCAAATATTTTTACTTCAGAGAAGTCACATTAAAACACCTGCAGTAACTCTCTCAGTAGGTTGGCTCTCAGATATTTGTAGGGCATTTCATTTGTTATTCTGTGTAATTTAAAACCTTGAGTGGTGGGAAACAGCAGAGTTCAAAGAGCTTCTGAGTTTAACACATCCATGTGTTAGGAGGTTGGTGTACCCCAAAAAGTTAAACACAGAACTGCCAAGTGACTCAAAAAGTTACACACGGAACTGCCAACTGATTCAGCAATTTTACCCCGAGATGTATACTCAAGAACTGAACGCCTGTGTCCACACAAAAAGTTATATACGAATGTTCATACTAGCAGTATTCTGACAATAGCCAAAAGATGGAAACAATCCAACTGTTCATCAACTGATAAACGGATAAACAAAAAATGGTATATTCATACAAAGGAATATTAGTCAGCCATATAAAGGAACGAAGTACTGATACGTACTAAAATGTGGATGAGCCTCAAAAACATTATGCTGTGTGAAAGAAGCCAGACAGAAAGGCCACATATTATGTGATTCCATTTATATTAAATGTCTAGAATGGGCAAATCCATGGAGACAGAAAGTAGATTGGTGGCTGCCAGGGGCTTGGGGATTGGGGGAATGAGGAGTGACTACTTTAAGATACAGGGTTTCTTTCTAGGGTGATGAAAATATTCTGGAATTAGATAATGATGACGGTTGTAAAACTTTGTGAGTATTCTAAATGTACTAAATACTACTGAACTGTACACTGTAAAAGAGTAAATTTTATGACATGTACATCTAACCCCCCAAGTATCCCCCCAAAACCAGAAATAACAAAAATCTGGGTTTGCTTTCTCTCCTCCCCTTGAAATGTATGCAGAACACTGAAACTTCTCATTGCCTCAAATTCAAGTGCAAATAGCAGCTGGATTACTGGGGGGTTGGGGGAGTGGCCAAGGAGAATAAAATAATTAAGGTAATAATAAATGATGGTAGCCAACACTTACTAGGATTTAACGCATGACAAGTATTGTGTGAAATACTTTGATCTATCAGTGATAATTCAGTATGGTAGGCTGAATAGTGGCCCCCAAACGTGTCCATGTCCTAATGCTTGGAATCTGTGAATCTGTTAGGTTCTATCACAAAAGGGAACTAAGGATGCTAATCAATTGACTTTAAAATAGAAGATTATCCTGGGTTATCCAGGTGGGCCCCATGTAAACACAAAGGTCCTTGAAAGTGCTAGGGGGAGCAAAAGGGGAAAGCCAGAGAGATGGCAGCATGAGAAGGACTTGGTCGGATGTTGCTGGAGAAAAGGGAGCTGTGAGCCAAGGACAGCAGGCAGCCTCTAGCTGTACAAGGCAGGGCAACAGACCCTTCCTCAGAGCCTCCAGGAAGGGACACTGTCCTGATGACACTTGGATTTAGCCCAGAGACGCCCTTCAGATTTCTGACCTCCAGAATTATAGAATAATAAATCTGTAATATTTAAGTCTTTCAATTTGTGGTAATTTGTTACAGCGGTAATAGGAAACTAACATAGCCGTAAAGGTCAGGTCTAATGCCTCTGCTTCAACCCAGTGAGAATTAAGAAGAGAGGCAGACAAGGGGATACAGAGGCAGTGAGTGAGGAAAACAATCCATCTGAAACCAAGTATTATAGCCACAGGTAATCTCAGAAGAGCAGCGACTCCGGCAGGTCTAGGCCCACACAGGAGCTCGGGCTTCGAGATGACTTAGGACGTCAGGCAGGGCAGGGTGTTTTCAGGTCTGTCAGCAAGTGTCATCAGCTCATGCTTCCAAAGGAAAGTAACAGCCCACGTACCGAAGGCAGAGTAGCTGCAGCCAGGGCACTGAACTTGCCTTGTTTTGAGGTCCCAGTTGCAGTCAGTGCCCCTCATCGTGCATTCAATAAATATTTGTGTCTTAATTAGTACAGACTGAGTACTTGCTTTGTGGTAGGCATTGTTTGAGGCCCTTTTCACAGGCCTTTATTTATTTAAGCCACATGACAACTCTTCAAGGTAGAGATCTCCATTTAATGGATGAAAAAACTGAGGCTCCCTTTAATTCCTCTCCCTAGGGAACCAGAACATTTATTTTAGTTCCCAGAAGAAAAATACACTGCCCTCTGCAGACTGTTATGCCGCTCTAAGAAAGCTAGCCTAAAAGTTTATCCCTGAAGCACCGCATTCCCTGGGATGCTCTGGACTCTCCCCTCAAAACCAGGTAAGTTACTAAAACTGGATCTGGACTTAATGGGCTGCTTTCTGCCTACAGGGCCAGCTAATTAGTCTTAATTATCTCATTATAGATTCTAAGTATTTCCAGCTGCTTCTTTACCCCTATTGCCCACTCCTACCCCCCCACCCCCGCCCCCAATATCTGTTTTCCAGATAGACTCTGCCAAGTCAGTGGACACAGGTGATGTGTTGATGTATTCTTCCTGTCAGAACATTAGCTACTTCTGATCAAGCTTCTCACTTGCTAAATTCTCCTGGGATAGCTTTTGCGTTTCTTTATCTATGAGAAGAAATATGCTTTGGCCAATGATCAGACACAAGGACAACTTTTAAAAACTGCATTTGACTTTCACTGATCATAGAACAGTCATATACCTGTATAGGGCAAATAATAAACATGAATCTGTTTATTTGATAGAAGACTGGAAAGCAATCCCTTCTTCCTTCTTCTCACTGCCCCCAAAGCCTCAAATCAATCATTCAGTCCAAATAGTTCAAATGAAAACGAAGAAGAAAAGGCTACATTTCTTAATCGATTGGAAATGTGAAAGGTGAAGCAACGACTTAGCAAAAGAATTGAGGATGTGTGGTCAGAGGGCTACAGGTATGTGACTGACCTTGGGCAAGTCATTTCATTTCTGTACCTCCCCTTTCTAATAAGCAGACACAACAATCATACCTACTCCATGCGGGCTGTTGTGAGGATCTAATAGGATAATGTATGTGACAGTTGTTTGTGAACTGTACATTTGTAAGTAAATGTTAGCTATTATTACTAAAGGAAAGTTTCCTTCCTCTGTGTCTTTTTACTTCTGTCCTTAATAACCATTTGTAGAATACTCTTCCCTTTATTCAAGTCATTTACTTGTTGTACCAAATTTCTCAAATTTAAGCTACAGATATCTTCAGGTGCCAAGTACTTGTTACAAGTCACAAATGCAGATGGATGCTATGCTACCCTCACCCCTATAGAGAGAGCTCTCTCTCTTAATGTCTATAAAGACCATTTTAATATTAGCATCCCCACGATCATTAAAAAATATGACTGCTTCTTAGAGTTTGGATACCTGAAGTTGCTCACTCAGAGCCTATGAACATGCTTCTCATCTGAGTAGCTCAAGAGAAGACGCAATCATAAAATGTCCAAGGAAAACAATTGTTGGTGACACTTCTAAATTTGTGGCTGGTAAAAACTTAATTTGCAACTAATAATATTTAGTTCTCCACAAAACAAAAAGCCTTGTTATAGCTCTTTTCCACATTTCCCCTCTCCAATATCTGTCAACTGAATTCACCTCCATTCAAATTAAACAAAATAGAAGGTTTTTATTTATTCCAGTATTTTATACTGAACAGCTCCCTGGAGGTTCTCCATTTACTGGCTTAGGTAATACTATCTTTCCTTTAGTTTATTAGATTGACAAAGTTAATTTAAAAATAACCTAGGGAACTTTAAGTGATTCTTGGAAGGGATACCATGCATGCACATATGGTTGGTCACCCATTTTCATCTGTATGTAAGCTATCTTGTGAAGGGAAGTTTTGTATTTATTTTTATAATTTCTTAGAATACAAAACATACATTGCCAACATGAAACACCATTCTGATGATGAAATGCTTTCAATTCTGTTCTTTATACAAGTGAACATTTTATCTAGTTTAGCCAAGGAGCAATTTGATAAAATGTTACCACTGTTTATTGCCAAAAATCCCCTCATTTTCATCTGAAATACAACCTGGGGCACATAGCATCTAATTAAATTCATACAAAGCACAAATTATTGAATAGAAACCAAACTGCATTTCAAAGTAAATATCAATTAATGTGACACCCAATTTCTAATCACTCCAATGTGCAAAGCCTACACACAAAACATACTCCATTTATTTTGGAGGGCTGAATTAGAATATGCTTTGTATTTCAATCCAAGAATCACAACCAGTGTTTTGCTAGCAGATTAGTTAGGTGTTCTTTCTACTTGATTCTTACCTGCCTCCCACTCAAAATCAGTGTTATAAAAAGTTCTTCCTCAAATTTTGTGTCATTTAATTTGAGAATAATTCTCATTACCTAATATTTTTATTTCTTTAATACATGGATGTGTGCTTTTTTTTTTGGCAAGTGCACTATTGCTTTTTTCCTTGTTTCCATGACAGTGAATATAAAATAGAAAACTACAAAACCATTTATACAGGAATTCTGACATCAACGTTCTAGTCAACCTAGTTTGTGAGGCTAGGGCTCAAATGATAAAATTGTGTTCAACTACACTCAACAAATGATCGACTATAATAACACTTTGAACAGAGAGTGACAAGTGACACATCCAGCACAAGAGTGGCCCAGTGGAGCTCCTCACCTGTGAACGTAATCAGCCACCGGATTTGTTGTGTCTTGGAGAGCCCAATGGTCAAAGCTGCCCTTACAGACAGAACCTGGCAGGCTGACCTGATTCCGGGAGCCATGGTGATGGCATCTTGGTTATGGCATATTGCGTGTCATTCATTCACCAAATATTTACTGAGAACCTACGGTGCAGAGATACCAGGTCGCTGCTGGCAATCACAAAAAAGGCAAAATCCGTACGCGGAAGGAGCTCCACGTATTTTGGGAAGAAGCACACCTCTGGTTCCTAACAAGGGAAAGCAGCTCTGGTAACATATACCACAATTGTCACCTGATGCTTACAATAGACATTATTTTAAACGGTGAAAAACACTGATAAATAAGGAAAGAATTCTTTTCCAACAATGTAGAAGTTCCATCAGTGTAGTTATTTTTAATTTTATCAATAGCCAATTCAATTTACTTATATTTAGAACCTACCATGTACCAGGCACTTCCACACAGCCTATCTTTTTCTGTTTTTCACAAGGTATCTAAAAAGTGCTTGCAATGTAGCAAATATTTACCTTAAAACAAAAAAACAGCTTAAAAAATCAATTTATACTGTATCTTGTTATGGGTTAAATGTTTCAAAGGAATCTAATTCTGGCAAAACCTAATGAAATCCTATTATTTAAATTCATGTATTTTACTTCAGTTTCTCACACCTCACAGTTTACACTAAGGAATACTCAATAAAAGTAGTCTTGAGAAAGGTCGTGCAGGTCTCCTAGACCATCATCATGTCTCTCCATCTTCAGTGCAATGGTAAGTGCAGCTGTGCTGTGAATATCAAGTGCTACCCTGTTGTTTAAGCCACCGCAGATTCATGGGGGTTCTCTGGTCTACGACAACCACATGGAAAGCTATCTTGACCTGTCTATTCCATATCCAGGAATTTGTGGTGAAGATGTATGTGACATGGACCTATTTCTAGGAAATCTTCTCCAGCTAGTTCTGTTTAACTTTGGTCTCCCCTCTCTGTCTGACAGGGTCATTCAACGAACATTTTTAAGCCCTGGGAAGTAAGTTAAGTCCGACAAGGGCTTCCCGGTCTTCTTTAATGCTTGGACAACTGGGAAGGCAAGAGCGCAAGCTCCTTGAGGGCAGGGGCCAGTCTGGCAAAGTCTTTGTTGTGCCCTCAGAGCTCATCACAGTGTGTTCTCTAAATGATCATTGAGGACAGTGACACAGAACCCGGCTGCTCCTCTTTTCTCCAAGGCAGCAGTCAAGACATAATACAGGCTGGTGTGCAGTATGCAAAACTGTCACTCAGTTAGCTCTCCCACTTGCCTAAGGTACCAGATGATTGGGTTTTGCATGCCTGGTTTACACTCTTCAAATATTTATAGACAGTTCTCTTTGCCTCAAGCCCTAGTTGTCACTTAGCCAAGTTATACATACATGGTTCTTTTAATCTTTCCTTAGAAATCAATCCTGCTAAGCTCCTTAATCATTCTAGTTGCATTTCTCTCAACTTTTGGCTGTTTGTCTTTCTGGTAATTTATTCTGTTGAAATGCATGAAAATAATACAGGTGTGTGGAGCAGAGAAGGGTTTGGTCACCTTTCTATTACAAGGTTCAATGCCTTTTACGTGCAAAATAAAATGAGTTATCCTCTTTCCTTTTGTATGATCATGTTTTAAAAATTCATATTTAAGTTGATGGATCAATCAATACATTGCAAGAGAAAGGAAGAAAAAGTACCATCAGTATTCTCTAAGGACGATATTGTCATTGACTGAACACTCTCAGGTGTTTATAAACTGATTAATTTAACCTGCAATATTCAAACATGGAGAAAAACAGGAATCCAGATAACGTGGTCACCACAGAGAGGGTTAAGTGCCCATCCTAAGGTGCTACCTACCTGTGGATACTTATGGCTAACTTCAGCTTTTCAACAAAAAAAAATTAAAGACAAGTTCATTTTTCCCATTATAAAAGTAATACATTAAAAAAATTTCGAGTAATCAAAAATGAGGAAGTGTTACCTATAGCCCCACTACCCCAAAACAATATTTAACATTTTTGAAGAATTTCGTTTAAGCCTTTTTTTGATATATTATTTCCCCCTCCAACAGGAATGATCATACCATTTGCACAGTTAACACCTTGTTTTTCCAGTTACTATTATGACAGAAAATTTCATGTCTTGCATTGTCTTCAAATCATAGTTTTTAATGACCACGTACTATAGCACCAAGTAAGTGAATGCAACTGATTTCACAATTCCCTCTGTTGGATATTTACACTGTTTCTATTTTTTCTCTAGGTTAAATGTCATTATAAAAAAAAATCTTTGTGTGTAAAGCTTTTCTGTCTTTAAGATTATTCCTAGATTCGTTGCAGTAAGTAAAATGAATGCATCAAAGGATACCCAGAAAATCAATTGTGAGGTAAAGAATTAATGCAAGTACTATCTGAAGTGAAAAATACCACCTTAAGTACGAAGATTTGTCTTTTGGCTCTGATGATAACAAGTGAATGCTCAAATCTTAGCAAGTGGTAGAAAACTGTTAGAGGTGGCAAATTCCAGGAAGTTAAATGTGGTACTCCCTAGTATTTCACTTCATATTGTTGATCCCCTATTAAGTAAGCTTCAGTTATTAACCTTACCTAGATCTACCATCAGAAGGCGAGTGAGGGCTGTGTAGAAGGTGGTTCGGCACCTGAAGTCACTGAGACTGGAACTGTCACAGATGCCAAGGAAGGGGAAGTGCTCACTCTAATGGAAGCAAAAGAGCATCCACAGTTACTACTGCTTTACCTCAACTACCCGGATAATTCTAGTCATTCATTAAAGGAAAGAAGACTTACCGTGTGATTTTTTAGCATGAATTTCACAGCATCTATCTTCACAAGTTTTTTTAAAAGGATATAGGTAATAGAAGTTAAGGAATCTGGGGAAATAGAATTGTCTTATCAATAAGTAACAAATCACAAAATAACACTGAGCTATAATGGCATCAATTTCTATTGATGAAGAATAAATATGATTTCTAAAGAGCATTCGTATAGAGATGTCTTTCATGCTGTTAAGAATGATAATCCATTATTAACCAGTGCAATTACTTTCCCTATCTTATACATATTCTAGTTATGGAAAGGAAGAATGAATTTTATAATTAAGACACAAATCTCTTTACTATTAAAGCCTTCACAGTGGAAAATTAAAACTGACCTTTTTTACATTTTGGGTGTAATGTGAGAAATTCTTTTCACTTAATATTATTTAATAATAAAATAATTATAAAAGACCCATAATAGAATATCAAGAAAGAGGAAAATTTTCAGTTCTAAGAAACAATTGAAGGAAATTCTGCTTTAGATGAAGGTCAGAATACAATTAGGAAGACGTAGCAGATTAAATGTCAAGGACAGCCTTAGAGGACCTAATATTTTTCAAGTATCTATACTAAGTACAAGACATCTTGTATTTGTTAACTCAACCAATCTTCATCATCACACTGTTAAATATGATTTCTGATTCATAGATAAGAAAACAGAAGCTCAGAGTAATTAAGTTACTTGCCCAAGCTCACACAGCTATGGATTGGTAGTGCTGAGACGTGAACTGAGGTTGGACTCCTAAGACCGTGGTCTTTCTCCTGCAAGGCATCACCACCTGAACAGTTCAACTCAGGATGAGAATAAAGTTGAGAAATCATAAACGTGATCACAAGGCCTAAATAATTTCTGGTTAATGCTGTCATCAAAGAAGGGCTCTAAGACATCTATTCAGTCTAAAACACCCTCTTCATTTACTTTACCCTGGTCATGTGTTTCCTGCTCCAGCTAGGGCCTCTCTTGGTCATTCCCTACCTACTGACTCATGCATTTCTTATAGGTTATAATATAACCTTCCATGAGAACATTCATGTTCCAGTGAAAACATACTGGCTCCTTTCCTTCACATCATCTCCAAGTGTAGACCTCTGTATATTGCGTCTGTACAGGGGCACTGATAAGTCTAATTCTAAATTTTAGTCACTTGATGTAGATGTAGAGAGTAGAAAACACAGTGGAACACAAGTCAAGAAACCTGGGCTTTTGGCTTCAGTACACCATTCAATCAGCTGGATGAGCGTGAGCTCTACACGTAGGCCTCTGAGCCTTAGTTTCCCTCTCCCACAAATGAGAATGGATCCTATACTCAAACTACGGGTCTCACAGGATTGTTGTGAGGATTGATGATGAAAACATCTTTGCCAATTATAAATCAGGGAGGAAGACACAGAGATGCTGAGAATGAACATTTGCAGACTGTTCACTACTTGCAAGGTTAATTCTCACAAACCCACAAAATGGGCAGTACCGCGTCTGTTTCTCAGATGAGGAAACAAACTCAAAAAAATTACATACAACTCTCCAGAAGACAAGCAGTACGTAGGATTTAGATTCGAGTCCCTCTGGCTCTCAAGCAGCCACTGCAGTTGCATATTCAGCACGGGTAGTTGGCCCACCTCCGCTGTGTTAGATTGTAAGCTTTCCAGGAGCAGGGTCCGCGTCTGTGCATCTCCTCAGCACCTGCTCTCAGTGGGGGCTCAATGAACTGTGTGTTTCCGGCAGGCTGAAGGGCACCATGATCAGGCCTGGTAGACGGTATGCCTCTCCCTCCCACAAAGATGCCCGTTTCATGATTGTTCCCACTGTCAATCACTGAGCAGAAGAACCGCCACTCAAACTTCACTCAGTTACACAGGGTGGGGATCAATATACTACGAAATATCTTACGTAATTACCAAATACAATTCTCTTGGAATTGCCAAGTTAAAAGTGACAGGGCCTATGGGTGGCAGGAATGCTGCCATTAACAGGACTCCTCTGTCAGTGCTGCTAATAAACAGCAAGTCATGTTCTGACAATAGAATATTTATGGTCGTAATAAACAGAACATTCACAGGAAGAATCTCGTCTGCTAAAGACACATTTTCTGCAGAACTGCATCTGCGCACTTTGTACCCAGGCCAGCCTCACTGCCTTTTAATTATATTCTAAAGAAAAAAATGATTAAGAATAAATTTTTACTTTTTGTCAATGATGGGAAAAAAATGAAAGTTCATCTGAATATTTATATTCCTTTCTAAGAATTCAATTCAAAGCTAGTTATAGTCCTTAAGAGGATCTGTAATGTTTTTTAAAAAAGCCAAGTGGATACATTATTTTATGACCTTTATACTATCATCTTATTCTTGTCTAAGAGACTACAGTTATATGTCGCACCATTTTAGTTGGGTGGAAGCATTGTAGTTGGGTGGCGTTCAGAATAGCCCTAACAGTCAGTGTGGTAATGGTGGTTAACAGTAACCACAACGGTGATAGGAGTCTAGTCTACTACTAGAGTAGTGAGTAGTGAGAGAATCTAGTACATGGAACATGTAAGTGGTAGAACCAAGGTTCAAATCCAAGTCTGTCTGACCATAAAGGATAAGCTCCTTCCACTAGGTTACGTCATAGCCATGTGACTTTAGAGCAGGCAATGATTCTATAGAGATCACCAGCTCCTGGAGGTACCACTGAAACCAGAACTAGGTCCCAGAAGGGACAAGGAAACCATTCTTTTAGGAGGGAACCAATTCATCATATCCGAGACTGAGCAAACTCAGTCCTGGCTGGTATTTACTCACTAAACAAAATTCCCAGAAAATCCCTTTCTGTATCCATGTGGTTAGGAAAAACTGAGGAAGGTGAAGATGGTCCTATTGATAGCTAGCATGACAAATGGAGAAAGGCAAGAAAATGTGGGAAAAATGGTGTACCTTAAAGGTGGTTGAAAATTTTAAAAATCTGTATCCTTTGAAGAAGAGGGTAACTAAATTGAAAACGAACTGGTTTCTTAAGTTACAGGAGTGCCACACACTTTAATTTAGTAGCTGACGGGCACAGTAGCACCAAGTATGACTTCCATTTAGGGTATCAAGCCTTTACTGCAGAGTATCAACCATATTTCACCCAAACTACACCACCACTAATTATAAACAACATTATGTTATGTGCTACTAAAAAGAAAAAGTTTTTAAAACTACCATCAATTGTAAGACGTTTCTTACATTGTTAAAATGTGAAGAGATTTCTGTTTGAGAATCAAAGGAGTAGCGCAATAAATATATGATTTTCACTAAATACAAGAAGGTGGATGATTGTATTGACCTAGGAAATTATTTAAAAGCCATACATGTTTACAAGTAGTTTTTGCAGATAGAATTAGACTCTGATGATAGAAGAAAGTTCACAAATAAGAAAATTACATTTGGAAATTACTGTAGATAGATGATAGTTACAAAGTATAATTACTGGAATATTAGTTTAGCTATTTCAAAAATAGGATTATGCTAATGAAGCCTACTAGATGAAAAAATCCAAGTAGGTACAACCAAAATGAAGCATCTTAAGGGATATTAATAATTACTTACAAAGAATAGGAGTTAAAGGCTTACTCAACAAAAGGGTCAACAATATGTTCAAATGTCCACTATGTGAAGTTTTGAAACTATAGAGGAGGGAAAAAAAAAAAAGAGTTCTAATATCCAATAATTTACAACCTTATAGGACAGAGGATTAGTCAATACTAAGCTATATACTCATCTCCAGATATACAGATAAGAACTAGGTGTTCAAGAAAGCTAAGACAAATAAAAAAACGAAAATGAAGGAAATTACTATTTAGTGAGCACCTACTATGTGACAGGGTCACTAGTACCAGGTGTTTTATTTTTGTTAGATAACGTACCGTGTTTCCCCAAAAATAAGACCTAGCTGGATAATCAACTCTAATGTGTCTTTTGGAGCAAAAATTAATATAAGTCCCAGTCTTATTTTATTATAAGACCGGGTCTTACATATAATATAATATAATATAATATAATATAATATAATATAATATAATATAATATAATATGATATAATATAATATAATACTGGGTCATATACTAATTTTTGCTCCAAAAGACGCATGAGAACTGATTGTCCGGCTAGGTCTTATTATCAGGGAAACATGGTAGATCTATTGTTATATATTTAGTTAATCCTTACAAAATCCTAAGAGGTAGATATTAATAACATTCCCTTTCTAGAGATGAAGAAGCTCAGCCTCAGAGAAATTAAATGACTTGTTCATTTTCTTTTAGTTAACACAGTGATGAAGGATTCTAACTATTTCAGGATGCCCTTACTAAGTCTTTAGCAAGACCTGAAAATTTAAGAGAGACCTCACTGAGTCACAGTGGGTCAAATGAGGAGAACAGCATACGAGTATGTGGCGGTTCAGTGAAAGAGAACGATGAAGGGTGTCAAGGGGAAGGTAAAATAAATTTCCCTGGCCCAAGGAACAGTATCAAGTAGAAACCGTGGTTGAATGGTGGGTCAGGAAATTAGTGAGGGGAACTCAATAAGTCAAGTACCGTTAAAGGACTCAAGTTCAGATCAATAATTTTACTTTGACCTGAGAAGCAAGTAGAAGTAATTCTGGGCTTTTGGGAAGAGAAAGGATCAGATTAAAACAATCCTTGAGGAAGGTAACCTTATGAAGCAAGAATTTAAAGAACTGAGTGAAGGTCTGAATAAGTGGGCTCTAGAAGAGGAGTAGAAAGGACTCTCATATTTGATTCTAGTACAAAAACAAATAGAGCAGATAAATTATGGGATGACTTTTCCATGGATGACAAAGACAGAAAACAAAAATAATAAATCAACATTTCCTTTGATGAGAAATGTCAATGGAGGTATGCCTGCGGGAGGTACGAGGAAACTAGTTTTATTTAACATTCTCAAAATCATCTGAAGATGGTGGTATTCATCAAAATAAAGCAATACATTTTCATACTATTTCACCAACGCAGAATTACTGGCGTTTATTACTAAATATTTCCTGGAACAGACATACCAATTTTACTTCCATCCTTCACCCTTATTTCATTCTAGACCTCTGTTTCATTTCTTATCCTCTACTCTTTCCCGACACTCACCTCATTCAGGATTCATACCCCAAGAAGATCAGTGACAAGGTGAGAACATCTGGTTTGCACATGACTTGTATGCTTAACAGTTTGTATATATGCGCTGTCTAAATGACCTTGAATAAAGAGCTTTCTCAAAGCCACCATATCAAAATGTTACATACCCACATTACATTTAATGTGTAGATTTTCAAAAAATTAGTGTATAATGTATTTGAGTTAAATTTTAAAATAATAATACAATGGACTTTGAGCTCTTAGGAGAAACATTGGAAAGAAAGTCTGGAATTAGGATCAATTTTGTTAGAATTAAAACATCTGTGAAGGCAGGGTCTGTGTTTCATCTGTCCTTTTGCCCTGTACCTAGCAAATGCTTACTTAATATTTGCTAGATTGAAAGAAGCCGGTAAGAAAAGTAAATCATTAAGGTGAGCATGGAATTAAATTTAAAAATCACTATTTTATTCTTACTTGATGTTAAATCTAAATAAGGATGCAGTTCTAGTTACTGCACTTAAAACTAGGGTTTCCAGGCGGGAATTCCCGCCCATTCTTAGGAATTTTCTTCACTTTCCCGTTCCCGAATCCCAAGGAAAGTTGGTCAGGAAATCGGGAAAATTGGCTCCTTGAACCCAGGTGGTTGGTAGTATCGGCCATCACTTTGTGGAAACGATTCATCGTGAAGAACAGAAAACAGTTTATATCTCGAGATTCGGGAATGGAAAAGCGAAAAAAATTCCTGAGAACGGGTAGGAATTCTCGCCTGGAAACTCTACTTAAAACAAACAAGCAAGCACAAAAAAGACAAATGAAGCTGGAAGAGATTTGGGGTTGAAAAACAAAATCACATGGTGATCAAGTCGCTTGGACAGGAAGTAAGACTCTGGCTTGCAAAAACAAAAACTGAAATAAACTAATAGATTTATGATGCATGTGGATAGGAATTATATGCACCAAATCCTGGTGTACAGGAACTAAGGACATAGTCTCAAAGTCTTCGAGAATTAGTCTGAAGCCAAACGGAAGGAATTATTAGATTGGTGAAAAAGTGCGGTTTAAAAGGTTAAAAATAATTGCAAAAACTGCAATTACTTTTGCACCAAACTAACATTTCTTTATGTAACAGATAACCTGGGTCAGCTTCATGGGTGTGCAAAGCTGTCTGCTTGCACAGGATTCTGGGCTCGGTTCACTGCTCTTCTGTTGAGCCCTTGAAATTCTTAGTGATTTCTGAACAAGGGACCCCACACTTTCATTATGTCCTGGGCCCACAGATTACGTAGGTGGCCTTGCAATAATAATATGGAGAAATTAGTGATCCTAAGAAATGTGGAAGTGAACAGCAACAAATGGGTAAAAATGAGTTTGGATAATTTCATGAATTAATGTAGTACTCTTTTTGGGGGCTGTTTTAAAAGGCTAAAGATAGTTTTGGGTTTTCTTAAACCTTTGAGGATGATGTAATAAGGGCGACTACCAACAGAGGGCCTAATAGAAAATGAAATTTCCTTTCTCATTATTATCTATCTGAAACCCAAAGTGAAGGCAGTTCCTGCTGTAAATTTGAGTAAATTAAAGAACTGCAGTAGAAATATTGATCAATTATTTTTCAAAGGAAGAAAAACTTGAAATAATGATTAAAAAACAAACAGAAGTTTGGATGAAATAACCCTTTCCTCCTTCTTCCTCAGCATTTAACACAAGTAAGGTGAGTTAATTTGATTGCTCTGTATGACCGTTATTCTCTCCAGCTTTCTCAGCAGCTTCCTTGTTCTAATCATTTGAACAATATCATCCCTTTCCCAGTTAGACAAAAACCAAAATTTCTGACTGGAAAACATTTCAAAGAAGGAGAAGGATCCTCAAACCTGACCCTGGAGGGCCACCCCACGACACAGCCATTTCAACTCTGTGCATGTCAGAAAAAGCTATTTGAAATCTAGAATTCTTGAAAATCAGTCTTAGAAATTTAAAGAGTATATTAAAACGTTACTCAGATGTATTTGCTAAATGTATTTTATATACCCCGTGTAAAGAATTTGATGGGAAAACATAAACTTTTTCTCAAAAAGGCCATGAGATCTGAAAATTACAATAGTTTGAACAATTTGGAAAACTTCCAATCTGGCAAACAGAAACTGTGGGGTAAAATGCAACAGGCTCTCGGGTTAAAAAGCCAGGGACTTCAGGTAATAGCAGACTCCTCACATACGTTATTATTTAGGGAACTGGACGGCCTCTAAAAATGCCAGGTCTGCATTTTCCGAATGAAGACAAAGTCCTTTGGAGAAGCATCTGTGGGAGAAATACCTGACTTCTGAGAACATCCCGTTCTGTTTTCTCATTATCTTAAGGCAGAAGTCCTCAGAGGATGGTCCCTGAGACAGCAGCACCACCTGAGACTTGCTGAAAATGCAAATTTTCAGGCCTCAGTCTAACATGTCCTAAAATATAAACTCTGGAGGTGAGGTCTAGCAATTTGGATTTTAACTCGAGCTCCAGTGATTCTGATGATTAGTCAAGTCTGCCACTACGGCCGTAGGGCCAGTAAACAGGAGGCGTTTTTAGCGCTTCCTAAAAAGGGGAGTCTTTCACAATTTCAATTTCCAAACAAGTGGTCAGATACAAGAACACGAAAGTTCAGAAACTGGCTTTGAGCACCATAAACACCGAATAAGATTCACTCTAAAGGAGATAAAAGTAGAAAAAAACAAACACCAACAGTATCTGAAGATATGCATTGTAAAGTCATAAGGAACATTTAATAACTTTATAGTAAAATAACATGCTTTTCCATTTATTTGTTACTAATATTTTAAATACATATATTTTAAATCCGGTATAAACAGATTTACATTAATGGGGACAATTGATGATAATTTTTATTTGGCATAACTGTTTCTATTGCTGAAGAATACCATCTTATTTTTAACAATGAAATAAGGTAAAGCTTTAAAATCAGAATTTAAAAATACATTCGAATAAAGAAATCGATTGGAAACAACAAAATATGCATTAGGTAACCAGCAACTGCACTGAAATAGATACACCACTCACATATTCCATTATGTAAATGAATTCGAAGATATTTCATGACTGATCAGCTAGAAGGGACATAATGATTTATAATTCAAATAACTGAGCACTGAAATCAAATTGAGCTAATATATATTTCTAAATATGCAAACCTGAAATAATTGTTAAAAAATATAAATCAATGTACCCAGGTTGAAACCATTCGTATCCCTTAGTTTGAAATGTTATAGCTTTTAAACTTTTATCTAATTAGCTTTCTGAAAATATGATTTTTTATTAACTTCAAGAAGTACTCAAAAGCAATAAACAGCTTGTAAAATGAAAGGTTATAATGAAGAATATATATAAAATATAAGGTGATAGGAAAAGGATCTTAAAGAGCAGACACAAATAAATTAGGCATTATGCAAATTATACTAAAAAGAATACAAATCAAATTAATTTTATATTAGATTTCAATTTCAACTTAAAAAATAGGGTGAATCTAAACAATAGATACATGCTATAAAATAACATAGGCTTCTTTCCAGATAATATGCTCTCAAAGTAATTCATTGTGAAAAGGCCAGAGTTTGCAATACTAGGAAGTACTTATAAACCACTTCATATGTTTGAAATAAAGAGTATTTCACCATTATTATTAAAAAAAAAATACAGGTTGCATTTTTTTTAATAAGAAAAAAATACATATCTTAAAAAGCCAAAATGACCACTGGAATTGGGTTGTACATCACTTTCCAGTAAAAAGGAAAAACAGCCTGGACAGGTGTAATTTATCATTTTTCTGATTTAATATCAAAGAAATATATTAAAATAATAAAAAGAATCCTGAAATCCTCAAAATTTGTAGTGATAAATAGCCCTCCCTGTCTTTATTGCATTATACCTACTAACAGAAATATTGCATGGTGGATTTTGCCAGACAAGGACGATTATTTTCCAATAAAAAGTTGCATATTAAATTCCAGCACAAAAGTGGGTGTCTAATACTTTGAAAATCTTTTATGGTTTGCCAAGGAACACAATTTTAAAGTTAACTAATACAAACATATTCCTGAAGTGAGCCTACATTAAAGATTTCTATCCAATGCCACCCATTTTCAGAATGTTGTCCTCATATTAAAATAACAGCTAATCTTAGTGATTAAATAAATGAACATTTATTTTTCACAACTCCTATATATATATATATATATATATATATATATATATATATATATATATATATATAAAATAGCTAACACATAAAAGACAATATACATGCTTCTCTCTTATTGGTAGAAATATGATAGTATTATCAATTATAACCTAATAAGAAAGAGTGATTCTGGTTTTAGATTTAAAAAATCTGCTAATGAGAGAAAACCACACATTTAATGTTTAATGGGTAATCTTATTTTAGAGTAAATAAGATGTTGATTTGATGGAGCCGATAATCGAAGAAGTGTTGAAAAAACTTAAAATTTTCTTCCTATTATTCCTTTGTGCCTCATAACTAATGAAAATAATATTCTTTTCAATTGAAGAAGACTAGAATACTGAAGATATATTTACAGTTAGGAATTCAGTTTTTATAAGGTAATTATTTTTAGAACATTTTGATCTTAAAATTAGTTATGCTTTCTTTTAAAACAAGAACTTCTCGACAATTATGAAAAATCATAAACTAAAACACATGTGGTTGAATACTTTCTTATGTAACAACTTGTTAACCTGGATGGCTATAAATATAACTTTAACTAGTTATGAATCTACATATCCATATAAATTCATTGTGACTGAATAAATGCTTTATAGTACAGTATGTAACTAATATAAATCTTCTAAAAACATGCATTTACAGATAAGGCTAGATGAAAGGTATTTTATTAAAAAAAACAAAGTTGCAAAAATTATAAACAAGGAAAATACCTGGTCAGTAGAATACACTCGTCAGGCTCTCTCTCTCTCTCTCTATCTCTCTCTCTCTAAAGTAGATATATAGTAAAAAGGATATCCAACAGACAGATCATTTAGGAACTGAAGAGTCCTTGAAATTATAGGCTCACATCTTCCCCAGTATTTAAGGTTTGTAACACTAAATACGAAAAAGAAGTTTTTAATTATAAGTTATCTGCTTGTATAGGGAGAACATAGAAACACACATACATTCAAGTTAGATGAGCTAAATCACAAAATACCAGTGGAACACTTTCAATTATTTTTATAGCACATTCAAAATTATATACAATCAGTGTACAATGAACACTGCTCTCCAAATGGTGTATAATTCTATAAATTTAGTTTCGTAAATCAAAAGTTGCCTAAGTCTTTCACGGGAGAAATATTAAGTTTGTATCTAAAACAAACATATTAGGGAGTGACAGCAGGACTTACAAAGGAAGTCAAATAGAGGCTCACAGTTACTTGCCAAGAAACGAGCCACCCAACTTGTGGCTCCAAAACTCACTTGTTGTGATCATGATTGTTTATCCAGCTTTGTTCTCTGTAGGGAAGGCACTGCTGTCTTGTCTGTTACACAGATAAAGTGGGATGCCAAGTGGAGTTATACAAGTTTAGGCTAAGTGTACTGAGTTATGTCTATGACTAGAAACTAGTTAATTCTAATATTATAAAGATAATTCAGCTTCCATGAATGTCTCTGACAGCCAGAGGCAATCAAACCTCTCTCAGTGATTCCAATTTGCAATAATCTCTTCAGTTGGTTTTTGAAATTGGGTATTTTCTTTTTAATTAAAAAAAAAAAATTGCTGCCCAACTGACCTGAAGAGTCAAAGTCTGTAAACTTGTAAAAAACAAGTTTTGATGTTGCATGCTGCAACTGCATGGATACCTTGACAAATAACAGTATCTTCTAAATGGTGAACTTTAAATATGAGAAACTAAGTTTCAAGTAAGAAGCATGCTACCATGCTACGAACTAGAGCATTATTTTTAAAGTCTTTTCTTAAAAATTAATATTAACGAAGAGATTTAAACAGAGGAAAAAGATCTATTAGATTCAAACCAACACCAACAAAAGAAAAATCAAAGAACCAAAGCAGGAACTCACATTTTCGTCATGAATGTTTCCAGAACATGGTTGTCATCTGTTATTCCTAAGACTTCTGACATTCGGGCATATACCTGAGTGAAAACACTGGATTGTTAACAGCTTTATCATTAGCATATATTTGCAAAAGACTATCAGATTGAACAAATGGAAGATTTAATGAATTGCTGCATTCACACTGAAGCAGGCAGTGAGTGAGGAGAGCAAATGAAGGACTTTTAAAAATGCTTAGAATTTTAAAATTTATCCTCTTTTTTTTGAGGAAGCGCTTCTCTTATATTTTGAAATACACATGCACCCACACTCACATACTCATTTTACTCCCAGCACACTAGGTAACTTTTTTTCCTCGAAGTGGTAAAACCACCCCTTTCTCAAAGATGGAGTATGTGTAAGCGGCTGGAAAGCGGGTGCTTCAATAAAAAGCTCCAACATTTAAAACATTTCCATCCCTTCCAGATTTTAGTAAACCATCCAATAAACCAGGATGATGTTAGGCAATTATTAAAAAAAAAAAGGATTTCAAAATTAAAGGAAGTTAATAAAATTTATAGAAATTCTCCTCTAATATCTCTCAGTTAAGCTCCCCCAAAACAGAGACAGGTCTTACTTTCCATGCTGGAACTGAAATCCCAGGCTCAGGAATTCTCTGCTGAGTACATCAGTGCCTGGGGATCCACTTAGCTTCCAATTAGGGAGTGTCGGTTGCAGAGTTTGGGGTACAACACTTCAGTCCCAACCCAAGCCACATTTGAGCTTATAAACACGTATCCCACTTCAAGTGGGGAAATGCCACTGGCAGCCAATGGAATACTCCCTCATAGCCTGGCAAAGCCGAGAGGTGGGTTGACACCTCCATACTCCCTGATGCTCTGGTGTGATTCCAGGTTATCCCTGCCAGACACCAGCTGGATGGGATTTCTCTTTAGTGATTCGATCCCCTGTGATTGTGTTTTCTCACTTTTTCTGGATCTGCCTATTGCCTATGGTATGGCAACTTAGCTTTCACTCCCTCTGCCTTTTGTTTTTCACATGTAAACAAATAGCTTGATATACTGCCACAGGTCATGAAGATGAGAAAGAAATCACAGGGCACCCACAGTTATCGGGTTATACGAGGAAGGAAAGCTGTTCACCGCAGAGGCTTGTATTTGGATTGTAACACTACTCAAACCAGAAGCCTGTGTTCCAGGCTTTCAACCTAAGTCCTGTGACCAAAAGCTCCTTAGGCTGGTAGAGTCGATCAGAGGGGGAGACAGAGAAAGAAAGGAAGATCAAGATGGAAATTCCTGTTGCCTCTTCTGCTAACTTCTGAGCCCTACAGAAAAGCATCTCAATTAGTGTATCTGTGACTCTGCTCATGAGAGTAGGCCTTCCTCTCTTAGAAGACTGAAGCTATCACTGCATTTGTAAGATGTCTGAGGAAAAGACAAAGCTCGGAAGAGAGAACCTAGGGAAGTTAGTTACCACCAATCCTCCATGATCAAAAACCTTGAAGCATGCAGAAGGCTCAAAGGAAGAATGGTCCATAGGAAGGGACGTTCCCCCATCTCACGGTGATCCTGAATCTCTCTCACGGGTGGGAATGAACTGGGTCCCTTGGAAAATTTGATATTGTTACGACTAATGGCATATAAGGCCCTTCACACCTTGACCCTAACCTACTTCTCATCTCCTACTACTTCCCTCAACCGGAAGCCACAATGAAATGCTGTTGGATAACTGAGGCTTCTCATGCAATTTCAGATCTCTCTGAGTTCATGTGCGGTTCATTTTGCCCAAATAGGCCTTCTTCCTCTTCTTCCCTTGATTCCCATTCAAAAGTCATCTCCTCTGACGCCTTCCCATGAATAGTGAGTTGAACGCTCCTTTGTGTCCCCACAGCATCTGGTCCATTCCTCTATCATGGTACTTTGCACGTCGCAATTGTTTGGGTACCCATCTCCCCTACTACACTACTTTTTTTTAAATCAATTTTTGCACTTTCAAGACTTTATAAATGCTATTTTTATGGCAAAGCTCAGGATTAATCTAATTTTGATTTTTCCCATGCCACATTGAATAATAAAAATAACTAAAATGTGATTTTTAAACATTGAAGACATTTTAACATTGGAAAATATTATTTTTATTGATAGTTCTTACAAGGAAGTTTTCTGTTGTGTCCCTGGCATTCAAGAAAGGAGAAAATTAGGCAGGCGAGTCTGTTGTGCTCTGCTGTCAAAACAGTTTCTCAAAGCATCAGATTTGACCCAATAAGATACCAGGAAAAAAACAGTCAACATTGACACATGGCAGTGCTTTAATCCACAATTATCCTTGTAACTTGCACCATTCCTTTTATCATCCATTAGCTTTGATTCCCATTATCCCATCTAGAACTGTGTCAACGCTTTTGTCCCTAAGGATTTCTCTCCACTACCAGGATCTGACAGTCAAGCTTGAGTACTAAACAGGATCATTACCTCTTAAATCCACTTATCTGATCTACTGAATAGTAAATTGAAAAGCTCATTAAGAGCAACAATCTGATTTGTTTTCACGTGTGACAGGGTCATTTAAAATCAATGTATGATTACTGCATTTCTTTTAAAAGACTGTCTCACATTTTCCAAGGCACCTTATCATTCAGACAACACGCAGATAATACAAAAATGTCTTCAAACATTTGGAATTTAATTATGCCATAGACACATAATTTAGGGGTGGGAAGTAATTTGTCCAGTGAGGAAATATCTTCAAAATTGTTTATCACAAGTCACAAGTCAATGAAGCTTTCTACAGGAAAAATTCTAATACAATATTCAGGGGTTTTTGATATGTTCTTAAACTTCTATCACTTTGCTCAAAATAATTTTTATGACAGCCAGAAGACACTACATTATGACAGTCATTTTAAAGAAGGATACAGAAGTTGGCATAGGAATGCAAGGAGAGGAAAAACTCACTATAGTTCATATATTCCTGATCTTTCATTTCAGAATCAATTAAGATAATTTGATCACAGTGAAAAATAAGCGAAGATCTAAGCAGTAAGAGACTAGCCCATTTGTACTGCCCACCTTTCTCTGAAGGATACAGTGAAGTTGAATAAATGGTTATGTCTGTGGTTATGTGTTTCACATCAACAGAGATGCCCACCCGGCAGCCTGTGCCTGCCGCCCTCTCTTCTGTTTTAATATGCCTGTGCTTCTCTATTAGACTACACGCTCTCTGAGGGCAGAGATGATGCTCTGGCTTTTAACTCCCATGCCTAATACTCAACAAATGTTTGTTAAAGGACTGAAGAGAATAAATGTTAAAATGCACATTTTGGCTGATTCCATTTCCTTTGTAATTTTTTAACAAAAGGAAAACAACTCATATAAGGACTGTTGTTTTTTTTTTTACACAGAACTTTTTTTTTTTCTGTAAATGTACTATACCCAAAATGCCACTCACTAGAGGTGACCACTGGTAAAATTTTATTTAAAAAGATGTGGTTTTAAGGCTTAAATAACCTTTCTGGAAGCAGCTCTTCCTGTAGATTCAGTAAGAAGAGCTCTCCTCCTTTGAATACTCAGGGCATCAATGGTTGCCAGCCTGTCAGTGGCACTACTCATATGATATAACAGAATAGGTCTTGTTTTAGTATTAAGTTTCCATGTGAATATGGAAAATTCATTTTCCTTCACTATTTCAGGCACGTGCTCTACTATTTCCTCCATTATTTTAAGCTTGTGTTGCCTGAGGGCAGGGAAAACGTCTATTTCTTTTTACATCTCCAGAAATACTTAGAACACCATCTTGATAAACTTAGCAACATAGAAAAAGCACAGGCTTTGGTCCCAAAGAGATCTGTATTTGCATCCTGGGTCTACCACTGACTAGGTCTTACTTAAAGTCTCTGAATCTTGGTTTCCTATCTGTAAAAAAGAATAATAATAATAACAACACCTACTTGATGGGCTTTTGGGAAGAAGAAGTGATGATATCTGACACAGAGCCTGGCATTTAGTGCTGGACAAATGCTGCTTCCCTCCCTATCCATTTCATGGACCTTTCTCAGAGTAGGTGCCAAAATTGTCAGCCATTATCTTTTCTTTCTTTCTTTCTCTTTCTTTCTTCCTTCCTTTCTTTTTTTTTTTTACAAGAAGAAAATGGAGTGAAATTTACTTTTAATCTTGTAGTAAGGAAGGCTTGTCTAATCAGAGTATAAAGCCAGATGCCACAAAATATCAGTAAGTTGGTTATCTTAGATGTTTCAAGAGAAGATTCGTTAAATAAAAAAACTAACAGAAAGGGAAGAGGTGCTTACCTTGAAGATTTTCACAATGGCATAAACAAACAAACAAACAAACAAAAAACCCTTAAAATTTGTATTAACTTTGAAATCTTTACATACATAGCCTGTTAACACACTCTACTCTCGGTCAAAAATGGCATTTGTTAAAGGCATAAATCTTCAAAATTTCATGATACCAAACCAAATTCTTTCTACTCTAATACAGGAAGTTGTTAGAAATGTAAGAAATTACCATTATTATAAACTTGTGAAGGCATGCTCCTAAAAAACTGTTTCAATATGTTTGTTTTCTTATCTCTATTTTACTGTGCAGGTTCTTTGAATTTTCAGAAAAGAGCATTTGGATATGTACATAACACTTCAAAGACCTAACACTTCCCTAATTTTTTTTTCTGTTCAAGTTTATAGGTTCTGTTCAACCATTGGTGACAATGGTTAGTAAAGTTACATAGGTTTCAGGTGTACAATTCTGTAATACATCATCTATATATCTCATTGTGTGTTCACCACTTCTCTAACTTTTTAACGGACCAAATGATAGATATTGCCTGGCCATATGCAGGCAGCCTAAATGATCTTATATCTGGTTTTTAAAAAAGAAGCCAGACAAGATAAGAAAACCAGACAAGAGAATAAACATACAAATAGCAATAAGATTTTGAGTTGGAAATTTAATAAAGAATAAAAAGCATGCACTGTGATAATTTTTTAAATTACTTTCTATTTCCAATCCTAATCCTTGGTCTTGAGTATCTGCAGTGTTTCTCTAACATGCTGGTTATAACTTTGAAGAAACTAATTATGTCAATCCTCAAATTTGAAGTAGATTACAGAACTGGGAAACACAGAATATTAGTTCCTAAAGGTTGTATGGGTATATAATGACAGTCACAGAAATTCAATAACAGCCCTCTATGAAATGTACTCAAAAGCACCACATGAAACAAATTAAAAAGAACAATGAATCGCTCATTCTGTGCAAATAAGAAAATAAGAGAAAAACTAGTTCTATAGGTTTTCATAAGAGATGTTATAATGAATTAAGATTTTGGATAATGAATCTTCAGAAAATTACAGTAAGTTAATACCCTTAGGCCTTCTATAAATGTTTAAGATGTTATAACTTCTGAAAGAGCTTTTGTAAGCAGGCTCAGTGCAGAAAATTAGCAGTGCTGTGAAATCAACAACAAAGTATTCTGCCATCAGATGATATACTTTCCCGAACCAATTTATTCTCAAAAATTTACACCCAATAATACAAAATTGGTACGACAAAATTATAAAAAAAATGAAAAACTCTATAATTGTTGTGAATTTTAAAGCATTGCTTCAATCTATTGAAATGACTTATCAATCAAGATTTTCAATTGGCTTTAATTTGGCAAAACACCACCAATCACCAGAAAGGATCTGATATAATGCAAGAATGAATCTTTAGAAAAAGAATTTTGGGACCGAGTGTGAACTCATTTATGATGAATAAGAAATTGATTTCCATATTTTTGTCTCAGGCTTCAAGTGCCCTTCAGGTCAGTGCTGTACTTTCTATGAGACAGACCCATTAGAGTGAATGGTAAGGGAGGGAGGAGAAAAAGAGGTGTCAGAGGGAACTAATAGAGCATTTAATGACTTAAGAGGTAAATCATTTGGAAATAAAGATACTGAGCTCGTTCATTAATGTTTCAAGCAGAATATAACATGATCATCACAATTAACTTATACCCACACCAAGAGAATCACTGGTACAAACATCGTTGCTGCATATTAAACACACAAACTCAATGATGCTGACTAGATCCACACCAATCGTGGTTGACTAATTTTTTCCATATCATTTAAAATAACATCACAGTATACAGGACCAAAATTAGGTTAAAAAAAACACCACTTTTGCCAGAATTTAATTTTACAACCACAATATATGTTGGAAACCAAGTGGGAGAAGTTTAGGAAGCGGCTTGCCATGTTCAGCGGAACACAGAGTGGCATCTGATAAAGAGAATCTGGCCATGGAAGTATAAAATAAACATGCATGCTAAGTATTTATTTCAATTAGAAAATCTGAACCCACCATCTGTGGTGGCCATCTTGCTGAGGGGACATGTACCTAACAAATCTCTTAAGAGGCATTTTCGATCTGCTTGAATAAGCCATTGTATAAGAAAACTTGGAGCCACCACTTTGGCCTCTCATTTCCTTCGCTCCACATCCTGTGGCACAAAGCATGAACTCAGCAGGCTGGGTGCAGGGCTGCCTGCTGCCTTGTGATAATCCCCTCTCCCAGTAGGGGCCTCCACTGATGCATGGCTAAGAACATGCTTCCTCTTTTGCTTGCACCCCAGTGGGGTTTCCATCCCTAACTTGGGCCCAAATCCAGACTGCTAAGGAAGGGCTCCAGATGCTGCCAGAGACATTTTTGGATTAACGTCCAAATAATCATTTATTAGGAAGAGGAGTACAGGTACAGTATGAAAACCAGCAACACTGGTAATTTTGGAGAGGTTCTTTCCCTCCCACCCCCGACCAGATCTAAGGTCTAACTACCACCTGTTCAACAGAAGCTGGCTGTTTGCCTCATTTTCCTTCAGGGAGCCACTGACTAAGGATCTCCAGCAGCATGAACCTAATGTCTCCCGACAGGCCTTCGCCAGCCAAGAGGGACCCGGGTGGAGGGCACCAGTTATTGGTCACAGGATACACAGCCCATAGAAGACTCCTGTGGTGCCACCAGCTGAAAGCCAACTAGAGAAGATGGGGAGTGTACATTTGTCCTGACACAGCTTTGCTCCTGCTGGCTGCCAACTCCCTCCGTGTCTGGGGCCAAGCTTCTGTTAAACTAGTCTTCTGTGGTAAAGCCCTGGGTAAATATATTCTCTTCCCAAGATGTACAACGAGAAGCTAACCATGGCCATGATGCAAGGCTATTGGAGGACGGCTTGGCTAATTCTGTAGAAGGTTTTGAGACCAAGGGGCATTTTATTTATAATTTTTTGCAACAGCCAATTTGTAAGATGAGATGATTAGATTTTGGAGCAAGGAAGCTGATGCTGGATGAGGTCTGTGAGAGGGTGATGGTAGAGGTGGGGAATCGGGAATAAAAGGTTTTGTTTATGGTAATCCCCCATACCGCTTAAAGGTGTTAGCCAGAGACATATTCTGGCACAAGGGATACATGTGTTCCATACTGTTCAATAATAGATGCCAGTCATTGTAGCCACAGAAAACTTTCTCCTTTCAGGTATGAATAAATGGTTAGAATTGGCCACTTTGCAACGCTCTGATCAAGAAACACAGGCTGCTTTCACGGTGTGCAATCATGCTAAACAGAGTCTTTGCATTTTCATACTGCTTATTAGCTGACTAGTGAACCTCTGGTTACCAAACACGCACACTGCGGGATTACTCAGTGCATGGAAAGAGAAACAAGACAACGTACCCCTCCCTTGGCACAGCAAGCATGTGCCCATTTTAGTACGAAGACTCTGGGGCTGTGGTGAGACAGGCATACGATTGGTGATCCACCATGAGAGCCGGCAACCCAACTCACCTTCACTATTTTCCAAGACTTCTCTGGAACTCTGGACACATCACTCCTCAGGCGTACAACCTAAAAAGCACAGAGTTTAGGGACCTGCCACCTGGCGTCAGGGATAAGGGAAGAGCTGAAGGTCTTCCCAACTTCAGATACAGGGACAATGTGGCTCAGGACCTTTGTGGCTGTCACTTAAAACGTCCTTGGGACTTAGATTTTATTCTGGAGGCCACGAGCAGAGGCCTGGTAAACTGCTGTTCAAAGCTTGGATGTGGTTATATGGATTACAGTGGGTTTGCTCCAAGGAATAATGGAAGAAACCAATTACTAAAGGATAGGCTTAAAAAAGAACCAATTATAAATAATACTTGACAGAACTATTTTTAAGAATCTGTCATTTCCCATGAGGCACTCACATTATGCAAGTGTGGCGAGGGGGGCTAACGGTGTAAGGAAGCCACGTCACCTTTGGATGAGTAAAAGTACATCTTTAACAAACAGAAATCATTCCTGTACTCAGTCCCAACGTAAGTGATCATACTGAGCCCTCCACCACCTAATCTAATTCTTACACACATCCTCTCCTCCCGATTCTCCAAAACCATACCAAATTATAGTTACAGTGGGTGTTAAGACTTTCACCAGGTCCCCATTTCCGCTTCTAATGTCTTTATTTTATTCATACATGTTTTCTGTTAATATTATTCTATTTCTGCCTCCACATGGCCTCTCTGAAACACGCCCCATTTCTTACATCCAAGAGAGCTTCTGTGCCTTCCTCCTAAAAGATACTCAACTCTTTATCACTCTTGGAAGAACAACTTGATATAAGGTGTAGAAGAATAGTGGCCAGGGAATGGAAAAGGGGGTGTCAATGACATCATCCATATTTTCATGACTCTGTCAAATCAGCTGGTTTCTTTCATTATATTCTCAAATTGTACTCAAAAATCTTGTTTTTCTTTTAATTTCTGCCTCTCACACTAGCCTAGCTAGTGACAACCTTAACTTAGCGCCAATGCAATGGGTCAGATGGCCCATTCACGCCCTCAAACACTAACACCCAGCCGTCTGAGTGGGCAGTATCTGCAGCAGCAGGCCGAGGCCTGCTCTCAGCCTCGTCTCCCCAGTGAACACTTCCATGGTGAAAAACAGCTACAACATATGCAGAAGCCCATGTCTTGGACCAAGACAATACACAGTTGGCAAGGAATCAGATTCTTGTCTCAGTTAGGAAGACAGAAAGGAGCAAGGTAATTGTGTATATAATTTAGATAACTTCAACACAAAATGTATGCGTAGTGCAATGCACACAGCATTTAGAGTGAGTCTCTGCTACTTGTTAGCCTTGCATGACTTAACTCTATAATCCTGGTTAAATTATTTAGCCTCTCACAGTCTCAGTTTCTTCATTTGTAAAATAGAAAGAATAATATCACAAGAAGTAATATCACAAGTTAGGAGGTTGTCTAGCGAAGTCATTAAGGATAGATTCTGAAGCCCAACACTAGTTGGATTCCACCACTTACTGAGTGATTTTGAACAACTTCCTTACCCTCTAAACCTTAGTTTTCTCAAATATAAAAAGAAGATAAGAGCAGGACCTAATTTACAGAATTTCTGAGAGGATTAAAGTAGTTAATTTATGCAAAGCACTTACAACAGTCATGGCATTTAGTATAATTTCCATAAGTGTGAGCTATTATTATTGCCATCACATGCTATATTATGTACATCACCTAAGTTCACAATTTTAAAGCCCTCATCCTCCTTTTTGGAGTCATCACAAATGCGTTTCTTGTCTCCAGGTTAAGTTCTCAACTCGCTGGGTTAAATAGATAATTTACATCCCTGTGTCCAATAAATTATCATCCAACTCTTTCCAATTCAGATCAGTGACTCCACCCAATGCTCCCAGTTTTCTTTGCTAAATGAATGCACACAGACAAGGGGTTTCAGAACACCATCATTAGTTTAAATTATCAAGCGTTTTTTGCAAAGGGTCAAATATATGGTGATGGTGGTCAGCACGCAGTAGGGCGTAAGGATATTGGATTATAATGTTGGACACCTGGAACTTACACAATGTGTGACCTCAATTAAAAAAAAAAAGTTTTTCTGTGATAGGCTCAGTAAGAACAGGAAGGGAATGGCTTTCATATATAAATATAATGTTGATCTCGGACACTAGACTATGGGTTGAGGTACAGACAGTTGGCTTATGAGTGAGTAGGATGGATTACATCAAATATCTAGGATCTAGCTTAGTTCTCCTGTGACTGATGGCTAGCCAGGACTAGAGGTCCAACCAATGGTTGTAGAGATAAATGTTTTCCTTGATAAATAAAACAGCAAATAGGGGGATGAAACTTGTGATGTTGGTCTTACCAATCATTACACTTAAAGCTGAGCACGCCGAGACCAACGTCTAAGTCCACACACACATAGGCAACGTGGTACAGTGGGAAGCACACTGGCGTTTAGAGTAAGATGATTTGGTTGAAAACCTGGGTCTGCCACTGAACAAGTTTTTAACTTTCCTGAAATCTATTCCATGTTCTGTAAGGTGAAGATAATCATACCTACCAAGGAGGCAACTGCTGAGAAGACTAAATGAGAAACTGTAATGAGTAATGTCACAAAATGGTTGAGCACACGAAGGAGAAGCCCAATACAGGTTAATTGAAGGTTGCAGAGAAAACACTCTCAAATGATACTTCCTAGGCATTTCTCACTCTACGTTACCTGAAAATAGAGAATTCCTAAGTTATAGCGTGAACAGTGTTGTAGTAGCCAGTGCCGAGAACTTCGGGAGCTTCAGGAATGCTAAGGCTGGAGAGCACCGCGTAAGGCGCGGCATCTGCTGGGGAGCGTGGCATTACAGCCCGTGACTCTAAATGCACATGGCCAGAAAAAAAGGGACCATCATGCATGAGCACAGTTCTCCGGTGTCAGGCAAGTGGACCATGGTGGGTCGTGGAAGGAAGTGCTCATAAACACTTGGAGAATAAATGATCGAAGGCTAAAAAGAAAGGGTTAAAACAAAAATTGAAAATTGCGATTCTCTGCAAATGTAAAGCCACCAGTATACTAAGGTGCTTTGCACATTTCAGCACTATCATTTTATAATTTTCCTGATGAAAATGTGTGAGAGATTGTTCACGGAAATGCATTTCCAATTCTGTAATGTGAATCAATCAGAAAATGTAATTCACATTGGAGAAGGCTGCTTCACAGCCAACTTTGCTTAAAAACATCTATTCAGTAAAGGGAACCTGGCACTGGGGAGCCACACGGGCCTCGGGGAAAACAAAATCCCAATAAGGATGCCAAATGTGCTTTTATATTTCAAGATTCCTTCCACAGAAACATTATGGGAGATAAAAATTAGGAAAACACTGAACTTAACTAATTCAAAATGTTGAGAAAATATTTTGCATTTGTGTTTTATAACCGAGTGCTTTTCCCACATCTGTCCCAAGGCAGCAGATGAAGCGTTCTATTCACCAATGCTAATACTAGCAATTGGAACATGCTCTTTGGCAAGGCAGAAATAAGATAATTGTTCAACATAGGCTGGCTTTTCAGAAATACTGGAAGCATTGCCTGTAATTATAGACATCTGTCACTGCTAGCCACTCAGTGCTAACCCTGACATCAATATACAACCATAGCACTAAACTGCCTGCAGGCATAGCTATGGAGACCAGATACGCGAGGCAGGCAATCATCTGCTTCATCCCAACTATCTGTCAAAGGTTCCCAACCACAAATAGCTCTTACATTTTGTATCCTTAGGATAATATGTTGATTTATTTTAGATTCTCTAATATTTACAGTCTAGGCCATCTACTAAAATAAAGAAACAAAACTTATGGCTAATGGAGGCAGTTACTGTTCACAGTCATCATAAAAGGTCATAGCTCAACCCTCAAATGTTAAAAATTGATGGCAGCTTTAACCATACACTACCGTACAGATGTTTCCTTTTGTAGAGGCAATTATTTTCAATAGCAATTCAAAATGCTAAATACAATCTTTCATCAGCAAGTATGTTGCCACATTGATCTGATAGAAATGCTCATATTTTAAAGGCTTTTTGGAGAAGCAAAGCTAAGTTTCAATGTTGAGTGTTAAAGAATACAGATTGTCAGTTTGGGTTTAGCTGTACATATTTTACTGTATCTGGCAACATTTTTTACATATACAAATGATGTCTAAAAACTATAAAATGACATTGAAGGATAAAATACTTGGTTAATGAATAAGTCAACTGACATGTAAAGCTTATTGAAATATGTACATGTACATTGATATTTTTAAAAGCCCAAAGATACACTGTAGCTTTAAACATTACTCTTTTTTATTTTAAGCAGGCAGAGGAGCTGAAAATTATTAGACATTTAGACTAATTAGAAATAAACACTCACAATTATCATAATGTGTTACTAAAAACCCAGATATTTCTTGGTCTGATCACAACAGCCTACGCTGAGGAGAAACTATTAATTACTGACAGACAGTCAGCTTACTAGTGAGCTGCATCTTAAAAACCTCTTTTAAAATACAATTGCTAAATGCCTTACAGTGCTGTAATGTGAGACAGGTTCAAATCTTATTACTTCACTGAAATTAAAACCTAAGTTTTAATACTGTTCAAGTCGAACAATGATTCCACACTTTATTGCTTTTGAAATCCCTTGATGATCATAGGAAAAAATGCCCCCGAGAAAAAAAGACTGTTTTCGATAAACAGAAAATACAGTTTGCACTCTTAGCCTCTTTGTCATCACAAAAAAAGGATTTAATGCCAATTCTTTAAAAAAAGACTTTTTCCCCACAAAATGTGCACCTTGTGTGCCATTTGTAAAATCAGTTCACTTTCTTTTATTTATTACTGCAGCGCGGCAAGGCAATAAAGAAGCTACCGATAGCTAATAAATTACATGCCTTTTAAAACAATTCTCTTGCTACAAAAACATGTAACTACAAAGGTTTACATTTACATGGTACATCCCATGCAATGTCTATATTTGTGTCCTATTAACCATTTTGGCAAATTGTGGACTTTTACCAAATAGCAGACAGGGAAAAAAATAAAGTGATTCACAAATGTCGATGTGATATAAAATAAAAGCCTTTCTAACAAACGACTCTTATGCTATTTGCTCTTATGCTATTTTTTCTAAAAATCTTCCAAAATTTATTTTAAAACATGTTTTGATAAATTGTTTTATGCATCCAAAAGGTATTAAGAGATGCTCTAATCAGGGTTAAACTTTACTCAGTGAACACTGAGACCTAAGAAAATGTCTTTTTGTCCCCCTAATTTTTGTTCCTGGCATCAGGCAGTCTTTTAAAAATCATAGCTCCTAGCAATTACTTAGAACAAATTATAAAATCAAGATCACTGGATGTAAGGCAAAAATGCCACAAGTCTGTTCCTTAATATATTTTGTATTTTTAAAAAGATACAGAAACTTGGTTATTTGAGAAATATTCATATCAAACATGTCTTGCTTAGTTATAATCTTTCTTTTAAAAGATATAATTTTCACATATCCACAGAACTGCCTAAAAGCCTTACTTTATGAAAGTAAGCTCTGTAGTTTGTCTTTCTGGTTTATCTATGTACAAATGAATTCTGAAATATCTGCACTCCAATTCCAGTATTAAATTGTTAAATTAATCAGGGTATTTGCTTAATGCTCTCATCCTCTAATCTCACGACGAGCATGTATTTATGAGGTAGTGTACTGTCTTTTATTATTAATTTCCTCCATTTCCTGTAATAGCTATCATAGCTGTGGCTTTTTTATTTCATACCTACAAAATTTCAACTTTGTTCAATTATGCATGATGAACAATGCTTCAATTTTCAAAGCACAAACAACTTGGTTCCATTTCATCTTTACTTCAAGATGACAATCCATTAGACCAATGAATACAAATTCTATATTCTACAGCACTCCATTTCTCCATTCAGATCTCTTCTCCCTTTCTCTTAAAACCAGCTTGATTATGACAATTAACAATTAGGAATGTATGAGAGATATTTTTTGAAGAATTCAATGAAATAATTTTATTTCATCTTCACAGATTCTTTAGAGGGGAACCATAGCCATCACAATAATAATATTCTATAACATATATATGTATATATGTAGAGAATCCTGGTATATTTCCTAATTTATCTTTTGCTTCTTTTTAATAGTAAATCCTCATGTTTGTAGACATGATGACCTTTCCCCATACTGTAGCTGATTTAAAATCATAAAATAGCCAATTAGCAACTAAGAAAAAGAGATAACAAAATATCTACTTTCTCTATGACCCCTTTCTCATCCTCCTATATCTCACTGACAAAATTTTATTTAAACTCTTTAGTTACTTGGACTATCTTCCTTTTGGCTGGGAGAGGGTTTATTCATTGTGTTGTCTCCCTTAGATCACTAAGAATGTGGATTTAAAGAAGGTAGGACAGGTATCATTACACCCGTTTTTTTTTTTCAGATGGGGAAAATAAAAGTGGTTAGGAGAATACTCAAAATTACACGATAAAATGGCTTCTCCTCCAACTTCCTGTTCACAATTGTCACTATTTGACAACACGGTTTCCTTGCTAGTAGGGAAAAACATGTATTCAAGACATTTATTTTACTAAATCCAATTAAACTTTCTATTAGATGCTATTTCATTCAATGCATGGAAAACAACCTTGGACTTGTATCTGGTAACCTATCTGACAGAGTGGAAGTAGTGGGTGGTTCCTGGTGCCAATTGAGAGGGGCAGGGGAATTCATCTGTTTTATTAACTACCTTCTTAGAAGAGATGGAACATTCATTTTGTCATCAACCTCCTTAATTTGGAAAACATTCTGAAGTGTACTGTCATTTAGATTTCTTGGTCTTATTTTGCAATCTTGATGGGAAAGTAGAAAACATGCAGCTGGACTCTTCTGGCACCAATATGCAACAAACTCCTAGTTGTACTTTACTTACCTGTTTATGTAATACACAGACTGAATGACACTAAAAGAAACCCCAAGCATTCCCTGGGACTCCTTTCTGGACTTCCCCAAATCACATCAGGTGTCTTCTTATATGTTCCCACTGCTCTTCTGTGTATCAATCATGGGCCTCATCATATTGAACAATGATTACCTGCCAGCTTTGCCTGTGTTCCCCACCAGTCTGTGATGGCAGGACTCCCTCTATTCAATACTGTGTCCCATTGTCTAGCATATAGTAAGCAATTACATGTATTTTTAATTCCAATGTGGTTTTTTTTCCCAACACCACCAAGCAATTCTCCAATTCTCAGTGGGCACATGTCCCACAAATTTAACTCAGTTCTGACACTGTCTACCTAGAGATAGTGTCAGATCCCACAGGTGAAGGGCTCAGCCCCACATAACCGCCCCTAATTCCGACGCCAACTGTAAGTCCACGTTGACACCTGTGCTTCTGACTGACTAGCTATAGATCAAGTTCCAATGGCCCCTTTCTTAGGTTTAATTTGCTAGAGTGGCCCACAGAGCTCACTAGATTACGTACTAGATTACTGGTCTATTACAAAAGAAGGTAACTCAGGAACAGCCAGATGGAAGACATGCTTAGGGTAAGGCCTGTGGAAATGGGTGTGCAGTTTCCATGCTCTCTGAATGAGCCTCTCTGCATGAATCTCCCTGTGTTCACCAACCCAGAGAGCTCTCCAAACACAGTCCTTTTAACTTTTAATGGAGGCTTCATGACACAGGCCTGACTGATTAAATCACAGGCCACTGGTGACTGAACTCAATCTCTAGCCCCTATCCACTTCGCTGAAGGTGGGGGTGGGAGCTAAGTCCCAACCCTCTAATTACCTGGTTGATTCCCTCTGGGAACCAGCCCCGATCCTTAGGCACTTTCCAAAAGTCACCTCATTAACATAAACGCAGGAGTAGTTGAAAGGGGCTTGTTATAAATATCAAGACACCTTAATGGCTTTTATCACTTAGGAAATTCCAAGCATTTTAGGAGCTCTGTGCCAGAAAGGGGGATGAAGACCAAACATATATTTCTTGTTATAAATCACAATAAGTATTTTATTAGTGAATGAATAAAATAATAAAAGGGTGACACGGATCTAGCCCCAAATAACATTGTCACAGCTACTATAAATATCCTTTTCTAATTTACCATCTTAAAAAGTGAACACTGGCTGGTTTCAATTCACTGTTTCATAATGAGATTGCTCCAATTAATAATACCTACCCCCGAAAAATAACTAGGATCAGAATAAAATTTCTCTGCTTTTGTCACCATGAAATCTGACTATCTCACTCTACCTATCCATATCTCTATTCAATCAATCAATAAGGAAACAGGTGAAGATCTAGCACTGTCCGAGTTGTACTGACAAATATAAGATACACATAGGACATTGCCTCTGTTCTCAAAATTCTTACTTTGTTAAGAAAATAAGGACAGAGCAGAAAACACTTCAGGAGCAAGATTGAGAATTACAGCTCATCATCGAATGGATTTAGAGTAAGACCTAAAGGTCAAATCTTGTGCACGCCACTGCCTACCACTGTATTTTCTCACTTGAGTTACTTCAGTCAGTAATCACTGAGAGTATTCTGAAGATGAGAAGATCGAATGCATGTAAAAGCTTATCATCATAGTGCCTGGCATATAATGAACAATACAGGAGCGCTGGTATTGTCACTATCATTATTATTTAACAAAGTTTTAACGAATATGATCCAAGTATTAAGAAGGGTAAGAGTCCATACTGAACAGAACATGGAAGGATGGGGAGCTTGTGGGGCTGGAGGAAGTGGGGAGAAGGAAAAAGAAAACAACGCAATCCAAGACAAAGATGGTGAGAGTCAGCCTGATAGAGGGGAGCTGTGGGAACTAAAATTGGCTAGTAGGTGGAGCTAGATTACGGAGACCCATAGAAGCCCAGGAGTGCTGGCCTGATGGAGGCAACAGAGACATCTTTGAGTGGGAAGCGGCCTGTGATGAAAGCGGTTTGTTTACAATTTGCTCGACTAAGTGTGTATGATGGACCACAGCCAGAGAGGTCAAGCTCGTATCCTCCTAGGACCCTGTTGTCTCTGACAGCATGTGTTCCCTCTCCTTGATATTCTGCCCTTCATAGACACACTACTCGTTGGTTTTCATTTTTCTAATTCTTTATTTTTAGTTAGAAGCTTCTATTCACATCCTGAACTAAGTGTGAGTGCCTCCATCCTCACAAACCCAGTTCCTTGGGGAAGGTTCATCTGCTCATGAGATTTCAATTAAATATGTACCAAAATAACTCTAAACCCACAGTTCCAAAAGTAAGCATTGAATGTGGAAAAGAAATTCCTCTCTGTCTCGGTTATATTATTGAAAAGTAGTTAGAATTAGGAAGTGAAAAGGATTGCCAAATTGTGACTGTTTTGGCTCTATTTCTTTGAACAAGAGTAAGGTCTGAGGTACGCCAGGGACTTGAAAAAGATTACTACTCCCTATGTTAGTTATTTAAGAACACAACAATAGCTCATCTGGTTCATTACTGTCTCTGGTTTCATCTCCAACGACCTACTCTCCAATCAGGACCATTAACCTCAAAAGGTTAGAGCTGTAAACCAGATATTTCTATCTTACCTTAATAACTGGTTGAGAATCTTTCATTCATGGACTTATCAAATCTATTTGTATTTTCAATTTGTGACACTACTTGAAAAAATGAGTTCCATAAATTTTATTATCCACCATAGAAAGTAGAATTTCCTCTTATTTTCCCTGAACTTCATGTAGGGCTATGGAGACTCCTGAATTCCACTATTTAAGAAATTTCCAGTTGTACCAAGATCCCGGTTAAAAAAACCAAACAAACAAAAGCTTGATCTTCTCTCTTAAGTATTTAACTTTCTAGGCTGAAGAGGGCTGATGCTTTCATAATGCTGATTTCTATAGCGTGTATGTGAGCTTTGCTCTAAAAAAGTAAAACAAAAACATAGACTGTATCTATTAACACTGTGCTTTTAAATCATTTGAACTATTGCATCTTTGGGGTCTGTTTTGTACAGACCACAATTTTGGATGGTGACAAAGGCCAAAAAACATGTAACAACATAGCCATTCAATTCTGACTAGAATCTTAAAAGGCCACCTAAGGCCTCATGTTGACAGACAGAAAGCCCTGAGAGAAAAACAAATGAGCAGTTGTAAGTTTTTAGAAACGGGCCACACTTGTTCCTTTACTTTCTTTTTAAGTGAAAGCAGTTTTTAAAAACCTTTGAGAAAAGCAGACGTGCAGGACCAAGTGCCAACAGCCTTTCGCAGTGACTAGAGAGGAAAATGGCCATAGACTATCAAAGGCTGGGGAGAGTCAGGGACTCCACAAACCAAAGGCAGTGTGCTCACCTGTAACTAAATAAAACGCACCATTCCTGATTCCTTCCGCAGAACCCTCTATCACGTGCCGAATCATCATTTCGATACGGCCACATTTTTGAAAAGCAGTGTACAAAAGGCAGAGAGACCAGAGTTCAAATCCCCAGTCTCAAGTGTGACCCTGAACAATTTTCTCAACTGCTCTGGGAATCAATTTCTTCAGCTACAAAATGAAGCTGATACCTACCTTGTAAGGCTGTAGAAAGGATTAGCAATAATTTGGACAAAATGCCTCACGGCGTCTGGTCCACAATAGGGATTTTGTAAGTACCACTGTCAATGAGAATATCAGCTGCATATCTAGAAAATAACTACGCTTATAAAGAATTAGGAATTTTCATTAAATTGTACAACACTTTTTTTAAAGGATAAGTAAACCATCATTTACATTCAATTGCTATTCATCTATTAATGTATCACACTATTTATACAATTTAAATTTTGATGTCTGAGAATAAGTAATTGGGAAGGGAAGAAAACATTTTAATTACATAACATAAAACACACTGCACCTGAACTAAAAAGTACCTATTCTCTCCAGGATTACATGAGACGACCCTAAAAGCATAAGGTTTTCAAAGAGTGGCATGGATTCCTAGTTTGCTGTGAACAATTCTTGATCACTTTGAAAGCTTTTTAAGAACTCCAAAATGGCCGACGGCAGGTAAAGAGAATGGAAAAGCAGATGGTTCGGACAGTCTGAATACAGAAAAGCAGGTGCTTAGCAAAACAGAAGCATCTGCCAATGTGCCAAGTGCTGGCTCCTGCTCCCACATTCCGCCTGCATCCCCCCCACATCTGCTCACTGTGCTCACGTGATCACTCAACTGACTCGGAAGCTGCAGGGTAAGAACCTGCAAATCAAGAGGCTTCTGAGAGCTGATGTTTACAAATGGAATTTCCTTTTCTTTGCAAGTTTCTTTCACTATGTTACTCTTAGGTGGAAAAACTGCTTCAACATCAAGACAACATTAAGTTGATTGAAGATAACTATTTTAACAAGAGCATAATAAAGGGATATTAATGCCTAGGTTATGGAACACGTTAATACAGACAGATGCAAACTAACTGAAAGCTAAGCCATGTTTGCAGGTTATATTCTCTACTACCCAAGTACAGTAAAAAAAGAAGAAACTGCCATAAATTAGCTTCTAAAAACACAAAGCAATCACAGCATCTCTTATCACATGCAGAACCAAACTACACATATTTCTCCCAAAATATCATACTTTTGTTTTGCCTCTGAACAAACAAAGGTAGCTTCAAAGGAGAATATGATATAATTTAGAAGGTTGAAGATAGATAGTCAGCTGAAAAAGTAAACTTAACCATCACATGGTGAGAGGACCCAGATGGGAAGCAGAGTTCTTCCCTTTCAGATTCCCTGATTGTGTGACACAGGATTTTGAAGAAAACAGCAACAACAACAACCACAACAACAACAAACCTATAGAACTACTTAGCAATTTAATGGACACTAGTGAAAAATGAGCATGACTCAGACATCAATGAAAGGCAATTGTGTGAAAGATCCAGGGTATCGCCAAACGGAGTGAGGGATGCTGAGAGTGAGTCCTGGTAGATACCAAACTAGGACAGAGATCCTGCAGAGCGGCAAGGGAAGCTGAGGGTGACTTTCTGGAACTGGTGATGGTGACATGTCAGCAGAGGGCTCACACATGCCAGCTCCAGGACCCACGGTCAGGTTTACTTTGCTAACAGTCAGCCTCCTAGGTGGCCTCTCTAGTTTTTACCCCACCACTTAAGGGTACTGAAGGTCCAGGGACAGGGATGGTGACGATGGTGAAGATAATACGAGCAGCGAGCATTTACTGAGTGCTTATTATCTGCTAGGTATTATACTACTAAGTTCTAAAATAATTTAAGCTAAGAAATCTGGCTTGACTTTTCTTTACACACAGAAACCCTGGATTTAATGTCTAGCCTTCATAGCATATGCTAAAGTACCTTATAATAAAACAATAGCCCTTTTGATTTAATAACATGCAAGCATCACACAAATTATTAAATACTGTATTTAGTCACAGAAAAACCACCTGAAACATAAAGTGTTCTCCCAGCAGGCCGCTTCTCCATTCATTTTTATGCCTGGAGCCAAAATCCCTCACAAGCGAGAATACTCAAGAGAAATCATAATATAAAAATCATATGTCCTTCCCATTCTCAGTTCCTCTGAACCAACGCAGAGCTCTCCATGGTCTGTGACATCCAAAGAAGATGATGACAAAGGAAACTACAAATTATTCTGTCTCACAGTAAGTTATAACGTCATTTCAAGTGAAGCAAAGCACAAAAAGGGATTTCAGAGAGAGTCACACACTCAGTTTTAAAAGGTCGTCCAAATCTGATCTATGCTGCGTTGTGGAAGGCAGATGCTTAAGGACAAAACACCTTTAACAAAACATAATGGCTACTTGTTGCTGTTGGGGAAGGGCCTGGGTGCCGTTTGTAGACAGCAGTAAGCAAAAGAGGCCGAAATGGCTGACTGGCAATGTCTAGTTTGTATTTTTTCCTGTCCAGGATTAAGACACTGCCACCAGAATAACTTTTCTGCAATAGCATCTCCATCTTTAAGACCTAGATCAAATGCAATTTCTTATGACTCTTGACTTCTCTTGACTTTTTTCATGTGACACTGCATAAACTTTCTATGTCATATTGTGAAACTTCCTATGTCAAACTTTCTATGTCAATTATTTGTTTATCCTCTGTCTCTTCCACTAGTCTGTGAGCTCTAAGCACAGTGATTGGGACACAGCAGATACTCAATAAATGCAAACCGAAGGAGTGAATAAACTATAGTATTGAAAATCCTAGTCCAGCAAGTGAAATTGCCACGGAAAGGTAATTAGCTTCTGTGGACCTTTCCTCTGTATAATTAGGAAATGGTGAAAAAATGTTTTCAAGATGTGAAAGCATATCTTCAAACAAGAGCTCATCTGGAAGCCTCATATGAGTGACAGACTAAGGCAGTGCTGTGTTTCATGGAAGGGGAAGATGACATGCCCAGCTCCCCCTCCCATTGCTAGAAACCACAGAGCAAAACTACCAGAGTACATACTTTATGATCCCTTCCAGTTCTAATAGTCTACAATTCTATGATATTATTTAGTATTTCAAAGCAATATGTACAAGGACTATTAAGAGGAAAAATTCCATTTTTCCATTGTCCTTTAGGAACAAAAACTTCAATTTGGAACCATATTTTCTTGTAGTGGATTATTTTGTAGATGGATCAAATCTGGACTCACTAATGAGTAATTATGGAGCCATTTATCCTACTAGCTTACCAGATAAAAACTGTTTGCAATAATCATCAATTTGAAATACAAAATGTCGCTATTGATCAAATAAGTTTAAAAATAAACTGTTCAGTAATCTTTAAAGAAACCAGGCCTGTATTACTCATGCCTGGAAAGGAAAGGTAAATATCTATGCAAATTTCAGTCTTCAGGTGCCTTTGTAGCTAAGAGTTCTAGGTCTGGGTCATTAGCTAATAGCGATGGTCATTTCTTCTGAGCCTTAATTTTCTCCTATCTAAAACTGTACAATACTTGCTTAATATTGTTGTTAGAAGGACCAAAATAAATAAAGCTATCTAGCATACTGACTGGCACCTCGTAAGCCTTTGAAATAGTCTATAGTTCACTCCCTAATAAATACGAATGAACTAAAAGAGACAAACTTTTCTAGAGTTCTACTAAGAAAAAGTCATTTGTTTGGTCATAGATAACCCAACCACCCGTCTTACCTATTGGTAATTTATTAGTAAGAAAAGATGATGTTTTGAATATACCTAAAATCTGCATTGTAACCAAAATAGGAAATTTGGAATAATTCCATACTCATGATGGACATAAATGTTATCTTTACCTACAAAGGGCAGCTACAACATTTGGTTCAAAGCCCACGTGCAGCAGTGGCCACAGTCTGGACCCCAGGGCCATGAACAGGAAATCTAGTAAATATGTATCTTTACTAGATACCCAGTTAGACAGATGGCCTCGAACAATAGTTTTTCTTCTATTACAGTTTGAACAATTGAAACCATTTTTTAGCAGAAAGTTATATGAAAAAGAGACCAGTCTTGCTTTCAAGAATCACCTATTAATCTTAGGAGAGAGGCTCTACAAGCATTCTAACAGAGATATGGAGCATAGAAACCCAAAATAGCAGCTTTGTTACCATTACACACCAGAAGCAAAACAATGGCAACATCAGGGAGGAATTTAACTTCTCCATTTCCAATATCAACATATAAGAAAGATTCTGAACTAATGACAGGGCCTTGTATATTTCAAACAATTTATGTCTATTGGTATTTCACCAAGAAATTTGAATTTCTTAAGTCAATTTATTCTGATGCAATGTATAGTACACATTTTTACATGATCTATACTAAATAGGCAGGAAAAAAAACTTAAAGAGTTACCAAAAAACAGAAGTACATAAAACACATGATGAATATGCCAACTGTTCTATGACAGGTTTACTCAGCATTAGGTCATCATTCATTACCTTAAAAATGAATTCTTGAATAATCACACAATCCTAAAGAAATCGAGCGACTGGATTCAGAGTTAGCAGTAGCAGAAGTTAGATATTCCTGCAATTTAGTCCTGCGAAATAATCATTTTGATTTCAGTCTTCTCTAAAGTAACTTAACCAATTCTCCAGTTTAGGCTTTTTGCTGGATCAAAGCGTACCTCTACATTTTTTGGCATCATACTTGATAAATCAACTTTAAATACCAACTTCCTTAAACTCCTGTGTCTGAATATATTTTGTTTACATTGGGAAAGAAATCTTGTCTTGGTCTCCATTTAGGAGACCATGTTATAGTGAAAGATCCTCTGTGATACTCATTTCCAGTAACTAGCTATCCCAGTAGAGAAAAGAGGAGGGAAAGAAACACTTTTCAGGACCTTTGCAAATGTTTCTTAAATGAATGGTACGAGGAAGAATCAGGTGGGGTGAGTAAGGACTGCTTATTAAGGGACCAGAATGGCCTCAGGGCTGTCCTAATATGATCAAGTAGCCAACAATAGTTTCTGTTTTTATTCATTCAATTTCATGAAACTAGACTGGGATAGAAGGCGGGGGAAGATATAGGTCGTGAGGAATATTCTGAACGTGGAATAGCTTTTCATATCTTCATGACACCTGACTGCAACTTCCACAGTAGGATAAAAAGGTTCTTGGGTGTAGAGCAGACACCTACCTCAAAATATTCAAGAGTTTTTTTAAAAGTTGGGTACAATTTATATGCAATAAAATTTACCTTTTTCAAAAGTATACAGTTCTGTGAGTTTTGACGAATGCATATAGTTGTGTAACCACCCCCATAATCAGGATCTATCTCAATATATCAACCATTCCCATCACTTCAAAACGTTCTCCACGGCCCCACTGTAGTCAGCCTCACTCCTATCCCTGAACTTCCAAGAATTTTTTTGTAGATTTCTTGGCATTTTCTATGTAATCATGTCACCCAGGAATAGAGACAAGTTTTAGTTCTTCCTCTCCTTCTGTACGTTTAATAATTTTTCTTTCTGTCTCATTGAACCAGATAGGACTTCTGGTACGATGTTGAACAGGAGTGGTGAAAAAGAATATCCCCACATTGTTACCGATCTTAGAGGAAAAGCACTCAGTCTCTCAGTATTAAGTATAATACTGGCTTTTCATAGGCAGCATTGATCTGATTAAGGAAGGCCCCTTCTAGTCCTGGTGTAATGAATTTTTACTGAGTGTTAAAAACTCTTTCTGCATCTATTGAGATGATCATATGATTTTTCTTCTTTAACTTGTGAATAAGGTGAATTACATTGATTGGTTTTTAAATGTTGAACTAGCCATGCATTTCTGGGATAATCACATTTGGTTATGCTGCATTATTCTTTTTATATATTGTTGGATTGAATCTAAAGGTATTTTCTTGAGAAATTTTGAGTTTATGATCATGAAGGATATTGATCTTTTTATGCAATATTTTTATCTGGTTTTGCAGTTGGCGTGATGATGGCATCAGAAAATGAGTTGAAGAGTGTTTCCTTCTCTCCTATTTTCTGGAAAAGATTGTGCAGAATTAGGATTATTTCCTCTTTACATGTTTGGTAGAATTCTCCAGTGAAACTATCTGGGTCTGGAATTTCCTTTATTGGAAGGTTTTGAACTATGAATTCAGTTTCTTTAAAAGATATAGGACTATTCTGATTATCTATTTCTTCTTAAATGAATTTTGATAGTTTGTATCTTTTACAGAAATGGTCCATTTAATCATAGGTGTCAAATTGTATTACTTTATTATTCTTTTAATGTCTGGGATCTGTACTGGTAGCTGTGCTTTCATTCTTGATGTTAATTTGTGGCCCCTGCCCCCCACTTTTTTGTCTTGCTTCTTGGCCAGTATACCTAGATATTTATTAATTTTATTTATCTTTTCAACCAACTTTTGGTTTCAAAGATTTTCCTTATTGTTTTTCTGTTTTCAATTTCACAGATTTGTGCTCTTAATTTTATTATTTCCTCCCTTCTTCTTGCTTTGAATTTAATTTGCTCTTCATTTTCTAAATTAGGGGTAGGGAACCTATGGTCCATGGACCAAATCTGGCCCATGATTTTTATGGCCCTTTAAGTAAAAATGGTTTTCATATTTTAAGAAAGTTGTAAAAACATAACAAAAATGAAAAAGGACATATGTCATAGACTATATGTGGCCTGCAAAGCCCAAAATATTTACTATCTGGATTTTGACAGAAAAAATGCCAACCCCTGCTCTAGATTACTAATTTGAGTCTTTTATTCTTTTTCTAATTTGACTGTTTAATGCTTTAAATTTCACTCTAAGCACTTCTTGAGCAGTATCCCACAGACTATAACATTTAAGATTGTATTTTCATTCCGTCAAAAACATTTTTTATTTACTTTGAGACTTCCTCTTTGACCCATGCACTACTTAGAAGTGGTTGTTTTATTTCCACGGATTTGGTAATTTTCCAGGTATCTTCCTGAAAACATACTTTATAGGATTTCTATTCTTTTAAATTTGTTAACATTTGTTTTATGGCCCCAAACATGGTCTATCTTGGTGAATGTATCATGTGCATGTGAAAAAAATGTAAACTCTACTGTTGTTAGATGAAGTGTTCTGTAAATGTCAATTAGGTCAACTTGTTTGGTGGCAGTATTTAAGTTTTTCATAGCCTTATGCATATATTGCACTGTTCTATAGCTTTTAGATGGCTTATTTAAAAAATTTTCTCGTTCCTTTTTCTCTCTGTGTTTCTGTTTGGCTAATCTCTTTAGATCTACCTTCGAGTTCATTCACTGATTCTTTCTTCAACTGTGTCAAGTGTACTGATGAGGTCTTCAAAGGCATTCTTCATCTCTGTTAAAGAATTTTTCATTTTTAGTATTTATATTTAATTCTTTTTTATAATTTTCAACTCGGTGCTAAAGTTACTCATCTGATCATGCATGGTGTCCACCTTTACCATTAGAATCTGAACATATTAATAATAATCATATTTATCTGAAATTCCTTGCAGTACAATTCCAACATCTGTATCATAGCTGAGACTGGTTGTTTTCTTGGCAGTTGCCTGTTTCTTTTCTCTTCTTTCTTACAACTTTTTGTTGAAAGCCAGACTTATTGTGGGTTTTGCTCCTGGAAATGTGCATGCCTTTCTGGTAGGACTTTTGTGTGGGAGTTTAAGTTAATAGTTAGGAGTTGGGTTAAGTCTGAAATTTTCCGTTGTATGGTTTCCCACAGTATATCCTAGGCTTCAAACTACTCTTACGACATCTTTTATTTAGAGTGGGGGCTGATTCTCAAGAGGGGCTTTCTCAATGTCCGCTCCACCCTCAGCATTAAGTCTCCTCTTTGTGTTGTGCCTCAGACAGGAGCCATCTTAATGCTCTTGCAACTCTCCCACCAGCATTCCACTATTATGTTATTACTCGCCTCTTATTTGTCTAGTGATGGGGAATGGGGAGAGTGTTCTCTGTGGTTTTGATTAGGTCTCAGTCTTAGGCAGGCACTGTGTCTCTAAGTCTTGGGGGTATGACCTGCTCAGTGCTCCTGCCCCGCCTGCAGCTGTAGTTCTGGGCCCAGCATTTCTTTTTGTCCTTGCTCCAATACTGGGCAGAAAGTCGTTTCCCACTCCCATCCCCACCTTGTTCCTTACCTTGGCTGCAATGGAGTTTGCCTGGTTGCTTTTCTTACTATGGACATCAATACTTTTTTTCAGTAGAGGAAATGGGAGAAGTGTTCAAGTGGAATTCTGTGCCCCTTCCACTGTTGTTCCCTACATCCAGGCATGTACCTTGAAGGATGCTTTCTTAGGACTCTTGCTAATATCTTTTTGGGGTAGGAAGGTACTGCCAGGTGGAAAGAGCCTGCAAGAGGGTACAAAACTCCCATGTATGTAAGGCCATCTGGGGCCCCACTTTCTCTCGCCAGTCCATACGTGGCCTTCATCAATTCATTAACTATCCTAGCCCAATCATTCTTAATGGTTTTTGCTGTGCATGCCTCAGGTAAGAAGGTGCTCGTGTTCCTGCTTTTCTAGTAGGCATCTATCTCTTCTTAGACTTGAGGCTATTTGGTTGCCCTGCAACCTCAGGTCACTCAAAGGTTCAAGAAAAGTCATAAACTTGCAATTTGTCCAGTTTTTGTAGTTATTGTTGTTGTAAGGGTGGAAGTGATGTCCTCCCATTTTTCTACAGCCCCAAATGGAAACTCTACTGTTTTCATTCCTAGAATATGAATCAAAATGGTCTCAGAGGCAATCTAGTTCATTACTTTATTGTACAAAAGAGAATACTGAAACTCTAAAAGAAAAGAAACCACTTCTTTGGATACTTAGTGACAAAGTCAGGGCAATTGTATTTATTTATGGGAGTAACATATAGGAGATCCAGATATTAAAATGAAACCTGAGGACTACGTACAATAGGAAGTTGAATAAGAATGCAGTTTGGGGGAAAGGGGAGGAGAATGATCAAAATTCATAAAAGCAGATTATAAAGTTTCATATAATGAATGGTATAGTTAAGCCATAAGTTGGTGCCAAATTTCCAGATGTCCAAAGTGAAAAAATGAGATTATTTTAATCGTCTTTATTATCCATTAGAGAAATATATATGCATTTCTTAACCAAATAGAAGCATATCCTAGTGTTAAATTTTAAAATAAATTTCTCTCAAGTGGCTTCACATAGGTACTACTAAGAAACATGATGGGACCATACTGGCAATAGCACCCCTGAAGTAAATATAGTTACTAGGTTTTATACAAACATTAGACTGTGGTAGAAGTGTTAAGTCTTTAAATCTAAACCTGGTTTTACTCCATTATGCAGTTTATACTACAGCATTTCACTAGGCTAGATTGCTATTATACAAACTACTAATGATTGCTGGTGATTCACTTAATGTCAAAATAGGTTATGTCCTAGGTTACAAAATTCTTTCATATTGGAAGGGTCCTCATCAACTTGTCTCATCTCATTTTAGATATGAAATAAATCATGATCAATACTATCTTGTGAAAAAATCTAAGTATAGGCAAGTTAAACTCCTATTCAGTTTAAAAAGAAGTCTTTTAAAACCCAGCTAAGCTGACAAGATATTTTCTCTTTAGGATGCTATTGATATCAATAATGGAACTTCATAAATATTTTAAAATAATTCCTAGGAATCAAAAACAGAAGAAAAGGGAAACAAAAGCCAGCCATAAGCCCTCTTGCACTGCCAACAATTTATTGGAGTGAAAAAGGGTCAAAATATAGACAGAAAGACTGTGAGAAACCATGAAGAAAAAGAAAATAAACAGTCATGCTAGGGATAAGATTTCCTACAACTGTTCAAACTATACAACTTCACAGTTCCAAATTTCAAGTGTTAAGATGTTTTTATTTAATTTTGTACATCAAATGGAAAATTAGTAATTTCTCAATTTCTAATTGGCCACTGAAGTTAGAGTGAGCTAGAAAAGACCTAAGCTAAGAACTAATACATACCTACATATAGCAAAACATTCACAGAGATTCCAGTGAAACGTGGCTATAACTAGAAAAACAAACAAACAAACAAACAAACAAACAAACAAACACTCTGCTAAAATGACACTGACACTCATTGAAGAGCCCTGAGCGCCTCTGAAAATACACAAGGTTGGTTTGGATACTGTTCCAAATGCGTTTGCTGAAAGTGCTGGGAAGACCACCTCTTTATCATACAATCTTACCTAAAATGATCCTGCAATATGAGCCCAGGGGATAGAATTAGAGAGAGACTAGCTTAGCTCTTCCTCTCTCTTAAAAAAAAAAGTGGGGAAATTTGAGTAAAATGAAAATGTTATATAAATGTACACAGATATCTGCTACAAAAATGAACACCCAGTTAACATTCTTGGGCATCTTGACAGGGAGAAAATAACTTCACTTCCCATTTGGCATTAGCTAACTCACAGTTGAAAAAAGTAAACATTTATTGATAATACTCACATGAGAAAATAACTTATATAAATTAAAGGGAAAGAATGTTACTTTGGATCTATAATCCTGCAGCCTTTCAGTTGGGATGTTAGCAGATCTTAATGACAGAGAGTATTTGACTGAAAGATCAACTAAACAGAAATTAAGATGAACATAAATACATAAAAACAAAATTAACTGTATATGGCAAATGCATGCCTCTTAGCACCTGTCCTTACATGTAGAAAAGAACATCGGCCTTTGACTGATTATTTCTTTTTGACATGATTTATCACCCGGTATTCTTTAAACTTGATAAAGCAAATTAATCTTTGATTGCAGGCGGCACTGGAGGTTGCCATTAGTCATGTAGTTTGGTGAGGTTCCTTGTGTTTCATTTACCAGGCACACAGAAAGAGAGCCCAGAAGCAATTGCCTCAGCTTTGACTTCCTTCCCAATCCACCCAGGAGAAATGATCAAAGAATTCAATATATGGTATTTTAAATTACTTCTATAGAACAGACCAACAAGGGGGGAAAAAAGAATTTTCTCTTTACCGTTTTTATAATTATTTTTTAACCAAGAACGAAGGAACAGTTACAATTTGTGATTTCAACATTAACAACTCAAATAGACTTTTGTTTCTTTGTTATGGGAACAAGGACTGGGGGGTTAGGGGTAACTAAAAATTACATTTTCTAAAACTGGAATCTTAAGAAAGAAAGGACATTTAGGAATCAACCATGTAGGAATACAGAAACAGCAAATCAATATTCAATACTGAAACGACTCTTATCAAAACCATCGTTCCCATCTTTTACTGAAAAAGACATACCTTCTAGATTGTAAACATTTTATACTAACATATTATCCAATTCTTGCTTTTTAAAAAAATCAGTACACAATGATAGGAAACCTGTTATGACTTTTAAAGCTTACTACTTTTTGGGCTTCTTATTTTATAATTTCGCATTCAAAAAGCATTACATGGGCCTAACATTCACCATTATTCATCCTGAGATCTCAGTGTGCAGACGAAAGAAAGGTTTATCTGATGAAATAACTATTAGGGAACAATGTCTGAGTTAGAACTGAGGGCTTTCCGCTTTTGGTTCTTTACTTAACGGATGGTGCCTATCAGGGATGTTTCCCACGATTTCAAAACACAGGTTCTTCTATTACACTGCCATCAACAAACCATCATTTCATATATAATCTGATCATTTCAACAAAATATTTCTTCAATCTAGCCTTAAGTACAGGATTAAAAATTTGATCCCCAAGAAAGGTGACAATGTCTATTAGGCTAAATATTAAATCTTGTAAAATTGTAGGGAAAAAACAATTTAAATAGACTGCTAGAGAACTTAATAAGCCCCCAATATTTATTATAGCCTCAATTTCTAATTAGTCTGCACGGAAGACATTTCTACACCAAAAGGGGAGGAAGCGTCCTCAGTGTAGCTTAAACCCACCTTTAAAAAATCACTTCTTCTTTTGGAATAGAATCCAAAGAATACGTGAATAACTAAAATGATCAAATTCCATGTAAAATTTATGTAATGTCTTAATTTTCAAAAAATAATATTCCGTTAAAATTAACTGATTGGAGTAAGCCTAATATCGATGTTTCAAGAATTTTTAGTGATACAATCTGGGCATAGAACAAAATTCTGCAAATGATCTAAATATACAAAAGGAAAAAAAAAGCATCACATTGTAGATGCTTAAAAGACCCTTAAGTGAAACATGGGAGAAGTTCCTAAAACACTGCGATGCATGAAAACAAGCTAAAAGCTCAAGTACAACAATGCTTTTTCACAAAAAGAAATGTTAATGTTCTATTCCAATGTTCGAGGAATCACTCTAACCACACCCCTGGTCATATACTTAAGCACAAACTATTAAATACAATAGCTAGGTTTCTGTCCATTTTCCCACCACATGTATATGAACTGAAGATTTGGGGTAGCCTATGCAGACAGATATTCACAGATTGAGCAAGTATATGACCTTTTTAAGCATTTACGAAAAGTGCCACAAAACGTAATTTTATAAAAACAATCCTCTATTGTTTTTCAACATAAGTGAAACTGTTGCAACTATCATTTTGTAAACTGTAAAGAGTTAGGAATAAGTCTTCACAAAATGATTACATCAGAATGCATGCATTTGGCTATACTGTCTCTAATTGCAAACAAATATATCAATTGGTTTGGCATTATTTATAGAAACTTTAAAAAGCTAGTAGGATTAATTACCTATAATATTCAAAATGATCAGAGTTATGAAAACTATCTCCTTATAGCAAACATTATTGGGTGTAAACAAAAACATACATGTAACTGTATATTATATTTCAAAAGATATACATGTAACTCCACATTATTTCCACATTTTAGCTTAATTTATTAAAAGGCAAAAACTCTGATTAATACCATGAGTTATTTAATGAACAGCTTACTTGCAACATTTTCTTCTAGAATCATTATAAGTTATCACAGTTTAGAAAACCAGAGTACATGAGAAGAGTTGAAAAACTCAGAATACAGGGATCGAAAGAACTTCAAATACGCTGTATTAAAATAAATTTTAGTGTTGTCTCTGGCATGTGACTCAAAGATAGGAAAAGTCAGAGAAACAACCAGCTCTGTAACAAGGATTTAAGCCCCCTACTTCTTTCCCTTCTTAATCTCTTCCTTCTTTCCAAAGAAGGACATTTCAGGAAAGAGTAAATTCAATACGACAATTAAAAGTATCTTTCCCTTTTTATTAACTCTAGCTGTTAACTTGTATGCTTATTTAAAGCAGGTTCACATGGAACAACTTACTATTTATATATGAATATACACTTACTGCTTGGCTCCATTGAGAAACTATAAATTTCATCTATTGAACATTAGCAAAAAATTACATGTGTTTATCATCTGGATTATTCTCAGATTAATAGAGATAAATGACAAAACATAATCAGTAGCAGCTCTGCAACTTAATCATTGCATCTGAGCTATAGGAAGCACTTAATTACTCTCATTTACTAGGTTCAATCTAATGAGAAAGCATTAGCCAAATGAAAAGAATGCAGTACAAACAAACAAAATAGTTATACCATCATTAAAAAGAAACTCTGACAGTGCAGGTGACAGCATAGGCAGGATAAATTACCATAATGTTCTAAATGCTGAGCTGTCAGCATGCTAATGCCATGAGCAGATACCCTGGGAATCTCAGCACTATAGCTGTCAGAAACAGGCATCATAAATCACCTCTCTCTACTGTACTGCTCATTATCACAGCTACAGTATACATGGTTTTCAGCATACTTCAGTACAAATTTGAAGGCAACACTTATTCTTATGAGTGGGTCTGTTTACTCTTGCAGACACTGTAGACAATCCTTGCATAATAAATGGATACTTTATTTTGCAATAATGAACTACGGATTTTAGAACATGATAGGCCTCTGCTTTTAATTCATAAACCATTTGAATGAACAGACTGCAAAAACAGCACATTTTCCCAAGCTGTACAAAACAGTAGCAGTGAAGTGGATAAATTAACATTATTCCATTTAAAGAAATATCACTATTTAGAACCTATTCCTGGATCTGGAAAACAATAGATACAAATTGGAACCATTTCCAGTGACTAAGAACATTTGAGGAAACCATCAACAAAATTAAAAGGCAATCTAAGGAACGGGAGAAAATATGTGCAACTCATGTATCTGATAACGGGTTCATATCCAAAATATATAAAGAACTCATGCAACTTGATAGACTTAAAAAATATGATTGAAAAATGGATAGAGGATCTGAATAGATGTTTTCTCAAAGAAGACATACAAATAAATGTCCAACAGGTACATAAAAAGGTGGTCAATATCACTAATTGTCAGGGAAATGCAAATCAAAACCACAACGAGGTATTATCTCACACCAATTAGAAAGGCTATTATCAAAAATACAAGAAATAAGTTTTGGCAAGAATGTGGGAAAAAGGTGCACTGTTGTGTTTATTGTGCACTGTTGGTGGGAATAGAAACTGGTACAGCCAATGAAAACCAGTATGGAGGTTCCTCAAAAAGTTAAAAATAGAACTGCTGTATGAGCCAGCAATTCCACTTCTGGGTGCTTACCTGAAGAAAAAAAATCACTATCTTGAAAAGGTATCTGCACCCCCATGTTCACTGCAGCATTCCTTACAAATAGCCAGGACATGGAAACCACCTAAGTGCTCGTGAACGGATGAACAGATGAAGAAAACGCGGCATATACACAATGGAATATCATTTAGCCATAAAAAGGAGGTCCTGTCACTTGATACAACGTGGACGGACCTTGAGGGCATTATTCTAAGTGACATAAGTCAGAGAGAAAAAGACAAATATTGTATGATCTCATGTATATGTGGAATCCAACATAAAAACCCTGAGTCACTGACAAAGAGAACAGATCAGGGGTTGCCAGACGTGGGGGTGGGGAGGAATGGTCAAATGGGTGAAAGGGGTCAAAAAAAGAAAAGACAACATTTTTTTCAAGGTACTTTTTCATTTTATAGGGAAAAAGAGCTAATAGTTTTTGAGAACTTATTATAGGTACTGTCCTTTAATCCTTACAACAGCCTTGTGGATTATTATTATTCTAATTTCAGAGGCAAGAAAGCTAAGGATCTGAGAGTTTGAGAAATTTGCCCAAAGGCCACTCGGTGGCAGAACCGTGTTTGAACCCAAGTTTGTATATGCCCCATCACTGGGAGATTAGCAAAAAGATTTGGACATAAACATCTAAGAACATACGAAACATGACAGATTTTGCAAAAAACGGTGTATGAATAAAAACATGTATACTGTATCTCCAGTACAAATAAAATGGTATCAAACTGCTAATTTCCATTCCCCGACAGAAACGGCTAGAAGGAAAACTAGCTTTTTATCTTCCCAACATCATCTGGAATCCAACCGTGCCAAGACAACCAGCTGCTTATGATGATGTATCTATATTCCCAAATTAGTTCTTACCAAAAAGCACAAAATATGCTTAAGAAATAAAATTGTTTTTACATACACACAAAATGTAGTTCTAAAGTGTTTCAAATGAGCATAAAAACGTAAGGAAAAGAACAAACTATTATGGTATATTCAGGAAGAAAAGCACCATTTCCAAAGAAAATGAAAATGATGAATGACATTTTCTTATAATCTGTTTGCAGGTTTTCATGTGCTTATTCCCAGAAGGGAATGGTGTTTCTTATTGGCTTCTTGTGTTTTGGTGGGAGGTACGTGATGGAAGAGCAAAGCGTTACAAAAACTGTTGTAATGCTCTTGTGCAAAGTATATTTTAATCACATGTTGAAATCTCAGTTTTACTTTGATGATAATATAGTTCAATGTTGTAACCGGAATATTTATTACTGTGAATTTAAGCCCTTTCCTGATTTAGGTACACACTACAGCCCATGATTCTTCTTTGAAAAAGGAGAGCCTTAACACCAAATAGATCTGCTGAATGTTAATTTTCCTTCCTTCTGTTGCACAAAATAGTTTCATTATTTTTATAGAATTTGACCCTTTTCTGGCTCCATTTAATTCTACCCATATGATTCTGAAATAATCCTGTGACTCACTTCTAGGGGCTTACTATGTCCCAAGCACTTTCATACTATAACAGGAGAAACCCTACAAGTCCAGAGGGTAGATCTCTACCCAGGTCAGTTTGGTACAAAGCTGGTCTGATACTATTTACTGTATCGTGCTGTCTTCTGCCATGTGTGTAAATTTGCTCTCTGAGATTGTCATGAGAAGAAAGCTCTATAAATCTCATCCGCATTTATTTCTGCGACATAATTTTACAGAAATGCTAACTGGAAAGGGTCGCTAACTCAGCCTTCCGCAGGCTTTGGAAATGGGGAGTTCTGAAGCTGCAAGCTTTGGGGAATGCGTAGGCCCCGAACACTGCCCTCCATCACCTCCCCTGAGCCCTAGATGGCGCTATGGGCTCAACTGCAGTGCCAGATCCAAGTAAGGTGGAGGAGATACAGGGGAGGTTTGGGGCAAGGGGTGGGGAGCAGAAGGAAGAGAAACGTTAGGGTTCAGAAGCTGCCCGTCCTAGGTTAGCTTGACACCGTGAACTTCAAAAGATGTTAACTAGTCAGGCTCAGGTCCAACTAGCTCTCATTTCATTAGGATAAAATTTGTAACAGTAAAAACTAGCAGGTTTTAAAAGATTTCAAATTTTATTCCTGAGCAAACTGTCTCCTGTGTCCAGGCTAATGGTGTCTGCCGTACAGGAGTCCCAAGTCCCTCTGACCATGAAGCACTAGTCATGCTTGTTGGAACACTGTTAGGTTGGGCATTAAGTACTAATAGGTAAGTGAGGTAGGCCTATAAAACTCTCTTAGCTGCAAAAATGAAAACTGAAATCACTTCTCCCAGCGTAATTGGGGTACATATTCACCGCAATACATGGATATGTAAAATATACACTTAAATGTTCTCCAACTTTCTGGGAAATTTAGGATATTGTTCTCTTTTGAAGACCATATGCACAACTCAACTGGGCCTCTGATTTGTCTCACAGCGAACATTTTCCTGGGTCCACTGTATAAACAAAGCAGACAATATCATCTCTTTTTATCTTGAAGGAAATTAAATAAAAAAACATTTAGTCATCGTTTTAAAACATACATTAGAATTATATTAGATGTCAATAATTTCTATTTCATAGTGGAAGTAAGATTTTATTACTAACTAACCAAATACTTATAAAATAGGCGACAGCCTTTAATTCATATAAAATCAACAAACATCATTCATCAAGAATAAAAAAAGATGTTATTTTTGGAAGTTTTACACTAGTTTGGAAACAGTATCTTTCATTTGTTTCCTTTCCTATCTCCCTGATCTAACATAGGAACCAAGACTGCAGCTGATCTGTCTCCCAAGTACTTAAATACAGGGTCTGGTACCTACTTCAGTGAAAGAAAGAAACAATTCTTTTAGAAACCAGTTATTATGCCTGTACTTTACCACTCCTCAAAAGTGCTGAAAAAATACACAATACATAAATCCTACTTAAAACATTCGGTCATTTCATTATATAAGAAAGAAAACCGAATACTCGCTTCTTGCAGTTGGATAAAGTTCTAGAGGCGGGTAATATATTAGTTGCAATACCAGTCATATACTAAAATTTAATGTTTAAACATTCGAACACAATCTGCTTTAATTATAATGTAATTCTCTCTATGTATTTCATAAAAATTAACTTTGGAAGTCTGACTCAAGTACACCCAAATCACGATATGCTGGTATTTTGTACTGTAAGCTCTCAGAGAAGGCAAAAGGGTCAGTGAATATACAAAGCTCTCAAGTATTACTGCTAATAATTCTGACAAAGTTATGAAGAAGGGGTTATTCTTGAACAGAATTTCAGGATTCTCTGAAATTGGGAGGTCAATTTGAAAGACCCAAAATGTATACCAAAAGGAAGGTTCTGAAATATGGGGAGAACAGTTTAGAGTAGTAGCTCTCAAACTTTTTGGTCTCTGCTACACTTAAAAACTACTGAGAACTTTTGCTTATGTGGGTTGTATCTACTGATATTTACTATATTAGATATCAAAGAGAATTTAAAAATATTTACTAGAAAAATAAATCCATTACACGTCAATTAACATATTTTTAATGAAAAAGAGTGGTACTCTTACATTTTTATAAATCTCTTTAATACCTGGCCTAACAGAAGCAGAAGCAGCTGGATTTTTATACCTGCTTCTGCATTCAATATCACATGGCAGACAGCCTCCAGAAAACTCCATGTACGTTCATTAGAGTAAGAGAGGGAAAAGGCTAATACTATCCTAGCATCGTTGTGAAAATAGTTTTGACCTCAGTGATCCCCTGAAAGAGTCTTGGGATTTCTAGGAGTCCCTGGACCACATATTGAAACCTGCTGCCATGGAAGTTAAAACCTCAGGTTCTAGATTCAGAGTTGCTGGATCTGAATCCCAGCTCCTCTTCTTATTAGCCACATTAACTAACTTCTCTGGGACTCAATTTCCTCACCTACAAAATGGGACATTAGTAATAGCACCTGCCTTGGAGGAGCTGCTATATGAATTAGATCAGATGATCCACGCCAAGAGCTTGGCCTAGTTGATAATGATTTTAAATAATAGCTAACATTAAAACATGTATTGCTTTAAAAGAGGTATGGGCATCTTTCCATTTAAAATTTGCCGAGTTCAGCCATTTTATCAATGTAACTCTAATATCGAGTACAATTTGGAACATGTCTGGAACATAGGAGGTGCTCAAATATTTGTGATTAATGAATGAATGGACAAATGGTTGTCCACATACAATGGCTGTATTCATATTCCAACAGTAACACAATTCCTCCCTATTTCAAAATAGCATTAGGACTGCCAAGAAAGCTCAAATCTAAACAGATAACCACTGGTAGTTTAGAAGCCAAGGGAAAGACGTGTGATCACATGAAGGGGACACGATGTGGCAGTGGCTTTAAGTGAGAAGGAGGCCTGTTCAGTGATACGCCCTCAGATCTATTTGTAAGTTGCAGTTTAGTCGGGCTGCTTTATTAGAATTATGCTGTACATATGCCATGTGTGGAAGTGAGAAGGAAAGAAGGAAACCCGCTTTCATTAATTTTATTTTTTATTTTTAATTCTTTTAAGGAGGGTGCAGCTCACAGTGGCCCATGCGGGGATTGAACCGGCAACCTTGGTGCTACCAGCTCAAGCACCATGCTCTAACCAACTGGGCTAACCGGCTGCCCCCCCACCCCACTTTCATGAAATATCTACTCTATGCTAGCCAGTATTTTGAGAAGTAGGGATTTTTATCCCCAAGTTACAAATGGAAACTAAGATTTACATAATTTTGTTTGCAGTCGTACAGCTAACATATTTTTCCTACTATTTCTTGCAATGTCTCTAAACATTTTTCCACAGTTTTGTCTAATTCCTGGCATACTATATATATCTTCAGTAAATGTTTACAGAATGAAGATGGCAGATTGTATCCAATCCGGAAGATTCTTAAAATCGCATTATGGAAAGAAAGGCTATCTATCATGCAGCAAACTGGGCACCATCACCAACAAGAGCCAATCCGATTCTGGCTACAGAACTCTTTAGAGGAGGTTTATACACTGTCACCAGACTCATGAAAAGAAGAAACACAGAATGACAGATTTGGGGAAGGAACAGCAATGTGCGACATCATTTTGATTTTAACTTGGTTTTAGAGCAGAGTGATCCATTGAGGACCATTATTCCTGCTCAGCAAGTAGTACATTAGTACCTTTTCCGACTCAGGGTACCCACCAAGGTTCACAATGATAAACACAGAGACAAGAATAATTACTTTTTTAAGACAAGTCATTAGGCAACTAATGATAGTTGTGATGGTGGCGACAATGTAGTTTTCTATGGATAGTAAGTACAGGAGAATAGCCAGTAGAAATGATTTTGTAAGAAACATTATTTATCACGTAACCTGCTATTTTTCCATCAAGTTTACTGTTTCATCAAGTTTACAGTGTTTATGGGGTATCTCATTTTTCTAGGCACTAGATGAACAGAGACGAATCAGGCATGGTCTCTACATGTAAGGGGCTCACAACCTAAAAGGGATCAGACACAAACACACAATTACTGCAGCCTACGACAGAGGCCTTTATTGTTTTGTATCATGTGCTACGCCAGTTTAGAGGAATATCTAACGTACAGAGTTACCACAGAAGGTTGGAGCACATTCCAAAGAAAAGGAAGAGCATGTATGAGATACTGAAGGAACACAGAGTGCTCAAGGAATTGCAAGTAATTCAATGAAGCCAGTGAGAGGTGGCATGTATATAGTTCAGAGGAGTCTGGATTTCACCTTGAAAGCATGGGGACTTACTGACAGACTGATACTTCAGAACGAATGCCCTAGCAGCTTTGTCTAGAAGTTTGGGGAGGAGGAAACCAAGAATGGAATTAGTAGGTAGATGAAAAATAAAGATGGTCTGAATGTGGCAGAGGGGAAAGGGAAAAGCAGAAATAGTCAACAGAATTTAGGAAGGAAGAAGAGTCCAAATGACTTCCACACCTTTCGTGTTGTGACTGAGGTGAGAATGATATTCACTCAGCAGGAGTGAGGCATGTTTGGGGAGAAGGTGAATGGTTGAACTCATCTTAAAAATGATGAGTCCGAAACAGCCCACGAGACATACAGGTGGTGAGGTACAGAAGGAAGACCAGATGTGAAAGCTAAAGGGCCGGTGAACAGCCAGCAGTAATGCAGCAGGCTGCGAGGTGTGCCTCAGCACTAGCGGGTCTGTGCCCAGAAGAGACGGTCAAGGTTACAGCACTCACGGCATTAGGTGATTATGGGTTTACTTTCTTTCACTTCACACATATTAACTAATTCAATCTGCATAGCAACCCCATCAGATAGGTACTTGATTATTTCCACTTTCCCGATGAGGAAACTGAAGGAGTAAGAGGTATAAACATTTGTCCAAACTCACACAGCTAGAAAGTCACAGGGCTGGAATTTGGACCCGGCAGTCAGGCCTTACACACTGTCATGCTCCTGATGACCAGGTTAGGGAAACATTATTTTTAAAGATTTTAAACTATTTTTTTTCTGATAACAAGAGTAATCATACTCAGAAAGAATTCTAATTACAAAAATAGAATTTACTTTTAAATATAATTTTTATAAATACTAAAGATTTTATATAACAAAATAGATAATAAAGAAAAAAGGCACAAAATACTACTGCCTCAATGCAACCACTGTTCGCATTTTAGTGTATTTCCTTTCGGTCTTTTTTCAATAACCTCCCTCTTACCCTCACATATGCAATACTTAGCCTACTTTTTAAGATTTAAGACAACATAACTATTTCCTCAGGATATTGAAACTTCTATCCTATCATTATTGTTAATGGCTGTAACTTTTTTTTAAACTGATGAATGTATTCAACCAATGCCTCAGTGTTGGACATTAATTTGTAGTGTTGTTCTTAATTTACCACTATTATAAAAATATTGCAATAAATGTTTTTGCACATCATACTCTTTCTGCCCATAATTAATTTAAAAATAAATTCTCTCAAGACAGTCATCGACAATAATTTCAAAACGATACAGTTTCAGATAAAAATTATAAATAAAACCTAACTACCTTTTTTCTACTAATAACTTCCAAAACATATTAGCATCATTTAACTTGAATACAAAATTATTTCAAAAACGAATACAATAAAAATAAGATAAACAGAAATACAGCTACAAAGCAAATAGCATTTTAATTTGAGCAATTATTTAAAAATTGTAATAGATAATTTCAAATGCATTGAAATAGTAATGTTCCCTTGATTTGGGTTGGAAATTAATATTTTCAGTTTATTTTGATCGTGTAACACACGTTCCATTAAGTTTTTCCAAAATAAGTGAAATTCTGTCTGCTATTTTTCTGATATTATTTAATTAGAGTGAAATATTGGATAGAAAAAGTGTAAGACACAAACAACTTCACACCTATATGATAAAACCTGAACTTTAATGTTTTAAACTTATGTTTAAGTATGTTGATGTGCTATATATGAGTCTTTTCTATTACAATTTGACATATCATGTAATTGTAAAAGTCCCCTTAGTAGTTACACTGTTCAATGCTTAAGAAATTGAAAACAATACCGAATATTGAGACCAACCTCCCCCCCACCAAACAACAACAAAAATAAACTGTTACTTACATAACTGTTTGGCAAGGCATCTAGCTTACAAAAATCTCTATCTCCAAAAGAAGAAAAAAAGGAATACTTTGCCATGTCAACTTTACTTTTTAATCACACAATGGGAAGATGAGTAAATAATAATATCCATCACCAATAAGCCTTCTTTGAGTAAGTATCAATTGACTCTGACCATAATTGATAACCTAAGCCAATATACATTCTGTTACAATTCCAGGTTCAAAAGGTTAATTATGGCCTGGCCACAGGCTCATCCGGAAACCTGAAACTGATGGCTACATGCCTTCTTAATGAAGATGTACAGCAAGTATTATAGGTGCGTGCTGACAAGTGATCGGAACCTCCAACGTCCATGGAGCAAGCAAGCATTAACCTTCACCACGTCAATTTAACTGTCATTCTAACAGTTTATATCCTACCAGGTCCTTTCATTCTATGAGCAAGATAGTGTCTGATAACTGTATTTCCTTTGTAAAGGCAAGATTTCCCTTTTCATTCTAATGAATGCAGGAATCAATAAATGGTAAGTCAATTCAAACTATGTTATGAATTAACAATACCCAGGAAAGTTAAGAAGAGATTAGAGTGATGATGAGTTATCATTTGTCACCAAAATCTTTAATTTGCATGTAGATTTACTGCCCCAGTGCACAGGGCATTAGAAAAATACCAGCAGCATCTTTTCTTTCCAAGAGGCACTTAACACTGTCCCCTTATTTACAGGCCAAGAAAAGAAAATGGCAGGCTGAATTATGAGCATCTACTCACAAATAAAACCAATTTAGCAAACTTCGTGGCTAGTACCCAACACTCACTGCCAGTTTGAGGAAGAACTACTAGCGTGTTCTAAAACAGAGTTGTAGGGACTATAATATCTTCAATATAACACAGTTTCTGAACACATCATTTGACAATAAGTAGCCACAAAATCATCGCTTTGATGGCAGGCAACAGAGAAGCAGAGCGGTGTAATAAAACGAGCACTACACTACAATATGAGGCCGACAATGTAATGGTTGTGTTCTTACAACAGGTGAGGCCTCTTAACAAAACAGTCAGCCTTTATCTGTAAAACAAGAACCATTCCTGCGTGCTTTCTCTAGCAAAGTGGAAGTTTTCAACCATGGCTATACACTAGGATCATGCTGAAGTTCGTAAACCAAAAGATAACTGGGTCCTACCCCAAGAAATTCTGATTTAACTGGTTTGGGGTGGGGCCCAGGCAAGGGTCCTTTTTTGGTGGTTATTCAGAAAAACTTATAATTTCACTTTTTAAACTTTTTACTATGGAAATGTTCAAACATATACAAACATAACGGGAGTACTTTAATGAACAACATGCTAAGAAGCAAAGCTTATTAATCTATAATATATACTATATGGCCATCACTTACATAAACACATCCTGTGATTATTTCCCAATGGTTTTTCTTTGATTTAGTGGATTACTGGGAAAAAAGAAATTACTGTATTCAAAGATGATAAGAAGAACCGTTGAAATGATAATAATAGCAGTGACAACATCAACGACCATAGGAGCATCTAATTTTTAAGGAGCACTTTCTATCTGTCAGGTATGCTAAGCATATTATCTCAACCTTCACATCAGCCCTAAAAGTAGGTATTATTATCCACATTTTATGATGAAACTGAAGCTTAGAGAGCTAGGGAACTTGCCTAAAAATAAAAAGACATTGTAGGTAGCAGTATAGGGATTTTGTTTGTCTAACAAGTTCTGGAGGAAAAAGCTAAAGAGAGAAAAACTAAAACAAGGAGATAACATGATTCAGATTCCTTCTCTGCACTGGTTACTAAGGCAAACTTCTTCAGGAGCTCCTTGAAGCAGAAAGTGATAAAGGTCTTTTATAACACATCAAAATAAGACATGAAGTCAAGAATCACAAACTTTAATTGCACAGCCCCAACTAATGTTTCATTTTATCCAAGACCATCATAATTCCTTTTCTATTAGGATATACTTAAAACTTTCAATGGGATCTCAGAAATAATTCATAAATATCCCTCTTCTCCCTCCTGTACCCACAATCTTTTTTTGTTAATAAACCAGCCTTAGACACTGATCTTTAAAAAAGTTAACAAGAACTTAACTTGGTAAGTTAATAAGTTAATAAGTTGATAAGTTGATAAGTTCAACTCCAAGATGATAAAACAGAAAAGACTCACGCAGTTATAGAAATAAAGTCTATGGCCCATGTCAGCTCCAGGTATAACCTTCTCCATGAACCATTCTAAGCTTGATTAAAGTCATCACAACAGGTATATCAAGGGGATACAGAGTAAAGAAAAAGTGATGGAGTAAAATAACAAAGCTCCATGGCATTATGAACTATTTAGTGAGAATGGATTTGGAATTCACACAGCTGACCTTATTAGAGGTTAACAGACTCTAAAAAACTAAAAAGGGAAAGTAATGTTAAATGAAAGTAACGTTTCCTTATCACAAGGAAAAGGAAAATAGGGACAGAATACAGAAAATTGGAGTAAAGGAGGACTGTAAATCAGATCAAGACTGCACAAAGAGTATGTACTTCTCTTGGGTAAATGGCAGATATTACCATATACCAAAAGCATCCAGACAATAAACACCCGTAAATCCTCTACGTGAAGACAGCACAGTTCTAAGAGAGCAGAAGAATCAGTGTTAGAAGACAGGCTTAGGTGAAAACGTATAAAATTAAGAGATTATAGAATCTGATGAAGCATTTTTACTCTCCGATGCCTAGAGAGCTTCTATGGTTATTCAAAGGATCTGTTTCTAAGGCACAGAGAACTACTGGGAGGATCCACAGAGGCACCGACTGACCTGAAACACACAGATTATTATATAAAGGTAATAACAGTGACAATGATGACGACAAAAACAAGGAGAACAGTGAAAATACCAGGTTTGATTTATACAAGACTTTACAAAGTGCCAGCCACTTGGATTAGTTGCTTTACAGACATAACCCCTAATCCTCATAACTTTGCAATGAAGGCATTACTGGCCTTATTTTCACTAGAGAAAATATAACAGAATTTAGTCCACTTAGTACTCAGTGACTTGCCTAAGGCAGCGATCTCCCATCACCTCACATACACAATTAAAAATCACACACATGTTGGCTGCCACCATCTAGATTGGGATCTGATGATTATTGTCTTCCATTAAATAAAAAAAAAACACAGAAGGCCTTGCAACAGAGTTACCGGTAGTTGGTTCTTTCATTCCATGGTCTGTTTCAAAACCCACTGCAGGGCTAACATATGCCAAGATACATTGCATGCTGGTAAATTGTACTTTCAAGGCCTTGGACTCCACGCCCTTTAAAACAGTTTTTTACACCTAATGATTACTGTTAACAATATATTTTTTAAACTGAAATAATGTTAGCCACCATTATGGAGTAACTTACCATGATCCGGTATTGTATTTAGTGTTTTATGTATGGTACCCCAATTAATGGAGATCCAGGTCTATATGATTACAAAACCAGGAATCATTCCAACTCATCATCTTGGCTCAAGCTCAAGCCCAGCTTTTATTTAGTCTGCATTACTTCATTGCCCAAAGCACTAAATCACACTGATGCAGATAGGGGATTATTGCCACAAGTGAAAAAGGATGTGACACATACTCACTGAATCTGATTACTTTACTAGACTACATAAAAACTAAACTGAAAATAACCAATAATTTTCTATGGCCATTTTAAAAATATAGAACAGCTTAGGGTTCGTGAAAATGATAGCAGCAACTGAGTTTATATTTGTCCTTTATCCCTGAAATAATATAATAGACAGTGACAATCAGCAGGTGCCTTTCCAGATTCCCTTCTTACATAAGCTATCACACACAACTGGGTTTTTGATGTTCTTTCTGGTAGAGAGGGATCATGACAAAGGCATTACAAAGGCAGTGATTTTTTTTTTTTTCAGTAATGACTCAGCTTTTACATCATGTGTGTGATTTTGTATCATCATCAACTTAGCAAACTTGATCGACTGTCTAATATGTGCTAAGCAGTGATAAACACCAGAAGGAGATAAAAAATTAATACAGTAGAGCTTCTGACCTCAAGGAGCATACAGTCCATAGGGGACGAGGTCACATATAAACATATACTGATTGTCCATGATATGTAGAAAAATGTATTTCTGTCTTTTATAACACATTTGGGGGACTAAACCAAAGTTGCCAAGACTTAGATGTTGGTAGAAAATAGGGGTGGTAGGACGCTGACTTTACAAGTGTATTCACTTGTCTTCCCACAAATTCAGAGACATTACTTACAGATAAGTACTTTCCATTATAGGGAACTCAAACCAAACTAAATTATCAGTAGGCGCTCCTTAAACGCCAAGCGTGGTGTTTAGGGACTAGAGCTCACAGGTGAGTACTAATTCTCAGGACGTAAGAAGCTCCTGGTAGTGTGCAGGGCAGGTTCCTCGAGCACTGCTACCGTGGGGCTAAGAACAATCTGGGCTTCCCAGGTTATTTTAGAAGCTGGATGAACTCCAGAATAATCATTTCACTATGATGTAAAAAAAGTCTCTTAGCAAAAATAAATGTAGGAGACAGATACTGTTAAGCTCTTTTAGTTGAGAATTTCTCCAGCTAGAAAAAACTTTAGCAAGAATCCAGTGTAAGCCCTCATTTTATAAATAAAATGTTAAGAGGGTAAGTTCACACAGTTAACTGGAGATAGCCTTCTACCTGGTTTATCCTAATGATTGGGAGGGGAGTCTCAGCAAATTCTTTTTATCTTAGTTTACTATGATGACATTATCATGAAAGGTGACTATTATGGAAGTCAATATGACATTACAGACCACCAGTCATATTTTTGTTGTAAGAGTCATTGAAGTAGAACTTGTCTATGTAGTCATAAATCAACTTGGCTAAGTATTTTTAGATCTTCAACATAATTTGAAGAATCATTTACTATATTATTGGGAGATCACTACATGCCAAACGCAGAGTGCAAGGTCTAGAGAGCAAAGGTAAAAAAGAATTCTCAGAACTTAAGAAACCCATGACGGTGTGCAGGACAGACATGCAAATGTGCAATATAACTGCTACAGTAAAAGACTGTACAAGGAGTCATGAAAAGAAAAAAAAGTTAATACCAATTTTGGGCAAAACAGCTTTAAATATTTTTTTATTAAATTTATTAGGGTGACATGGTTAGTAAAGTTATATAGGTTTCAAGTATACATTTCTATAATACATCAGCTATATATTACATTGTGTGTTCACCAACGAGAGTCAATTCTCCTTCCATCACCATATAATGACCCAATTTTCCCCTCTTTTACCACCTTACCCTCTGGTAACCACTCTTCTGGGTATCAACCCAAAAATCTGAGAGAAATTCATAGCAACATAAGCCTACTTCAAGAAACAAGAATAATCTCAAACAAAAAATCTAACTTTACATTAAAGGAAGTAGGTAAAGAACAGCAAACAAAGCCCAAAGTGAATAAAGGAAGGAAGTAATAAAGATCAGAGTGGAAATAAATGAAATAGAGTCTAACAAAACAATACAACAAACCAATAAAACCAAGAGCTGGTTCTTTGAAAAGATAAACAAAATTGACAAACCTTTAACCAGACCCATCAAGAAGAAAAGAGAGAGGACCCAAATAAATAAAATCAGGAATGAAAGGGAAAGTGACTGACACCACAGAAATACAAAACAATTTTAAGAAAATTGTATGTGCAATTATATACCAACAAATTGGACAATCTGGAAGAAATAGACAAATTCCTAGAAGCATGCAATCTTCCGAGACTGAATCCAGAAGAAAGAGAAAATCTGAACCGCCAATTACTAATAATGAAATCAAATCAGTAATCAAAAAACTTCCAACAAACAAAAGCCCTGGACCAGATGGGTTCACAGATGAATTTTATCAAACATTCCAAGAAAAATAAATACCAATTCTTCTCAAACTATTCCAAAAAATTCAAGAGGAGGGGCGGCTCCCAAGCTCATTCTATGAGGCCATCGTTACCCTGATTCCAAAACCAGACAGAGACGTCACAAAAAAAGAAAACTATCGGCTGATATTCCTGATCAACACAGATGCAAAAATTCTAGACAAAATATTAGCAAACTGAATTCAGGAATATATTAAAAAGATCATACACTTGATCAAGTGGGGTTTATTCCTGGAATGCAAGGTAGGTTCAGTATCTGCAAATCAAATAACAAAATGAAATCAATAAACAAAATGAAAGATAAAAATCGTATGATCATATCAATAGATGCAGAAAAAGCTTTTGACAAAATTCAGCATCCATTTATGATAAAAACTCTCAGTACAGTGGGGATACAGTGAACATATCTCAATATAATAAAGGCTGTATGTGACAAGCCTACAGGTAACATCATACTCAACAGGAAAAAGCCAAAAAACATTACCCTTAAAATGAGGAACAAGACAAGGTGTCTATTTTCACCACTTTTATTTAACATAGTACTGGAAGTCCTAGCCAAAGAAACCAGACAAGAAAAAGAAATAAAAGGCATCCAAATTAGAAAGGAAGAAGTAAAATTGTCATTATTTGCAGATGACATGATACTATACAAAGAGAACCCCAAAGACTCCACCGAAAAATTATTAGAACTGATAAATTAATTTAGTAAAGTTGCAGGATATAAAATTAATGTTCAGAAATCGACTGCGTTTTCACACACCAATAATGAACTATCAGAAAGAGAAATTAAGAAAACAGCTCCATTTAAAACTGCATCAAAAAAAAATACCTAGGAATAAATTTAACCAAGGAAGTAAGAGACTTGTACTCAGAAAATTACAAGATATTTAAGAGAGAAATTGAAGAAGATGCAAATAAATGGAAGCAGATATCATGCTCACGGATTGGAAGGATTAATATACCGTGTTTCCCTGAAAATAAGACCTAGCTGGACCATTAGCTCTAATGCATCTTTTGGAGCAAAAATTAATATAAACCCTGTCCTATTTTAATATAGGACTGGGTCTAATATAACATAGTATAATATAATATAGTATAGTGTAATATAATATAGTATAATACTCTGTCTTATATTAATTTTTGCTCCAAAAGATGCATTAGAGCTTATGGTCGGTTAGGTCTTATTTTTGGGGAAACAGGATAGTTAAAATGTCCATACTACCCAAAGCAATCTATAGATTCAATGCACCCCTATCAAAATACCAATGGCATTCTTCACAGAACTAGAATAATCCTAAAATTTATATGGAACCACAAAAGACCCTAAATAGCCATGGTAATCTTGAGAAAGAACAACAAAGTTGGAGGTATGACACTACCTGATATCAAACTATATGACAAGGCTTTAGTGACCAAAACAGCATGGTATTGGCATAAAAACAGACACAGAACCATGGAACAGAATACAGAGCCCAGCAATAAACCCATGCCTATATGGTCATTTAATCTATGACAAAGCAAGCAAACTATACAATGGAGTAAAGGCAGTCTATTCAATAAATAGTGCTGGGGAAACTGGGCAGACATATGCAAAAAAGTGAAACTGAACCACCTTCTTACCCCATGTACAAGAATACACTCAAAATGGATTGAAGGCTTAAATGTAAGACCTGAAACCATAAAACTCCTGGAAGAAAACTTTGGCAGTAAGCTCTCCGACATTATCCTTAGTGATACTTTTTTCTGATACATCTCCACAGACAAGGGAAACAAAAGAAAAAATAAACAAATGAGACTACATCAAACTAAAAAGTTTTTGCACAGTGAAGGAAACCATCAACAAAACCAAAAGACATCCTACTGAATGGGAGAAGATATTCACCAATGATCTACCTGATAAGGGCTTAAAATCAAAATCCAAAATTTATAAAGAACTCATACAACTCAACACCAAAAAACAAACAAACAAAAAAAAACACCCAAACAATCCAATTAAAAACTGACAGAGGACCTGAACAAACTTTTCTCTAAAGAGGACATACAGAAGGCCAATACATATGAAAAGATGCTCAACATCACTAATCATCAGAGAAATGCAAATTAAAGCAATGAGATACCACCTAAAACCTGTCAGAACAGCTATCATCAATAAATCAAAAAACAACAAGTGCTGATGAGGATGTGGAAAAAAGGGAACCCTCGTGTACTGTTGGTGGGACTGCAAATTGGTGCAGCCACTATGGAAAACAGTTTGGAGGTTCCTTAAAAATTAAAACTAGAACTACCTTATGACCCAGCAATTCCACTTCTGGGCATTTATCTGAAGAAATCTAAAACACTAATTTGAAACGATATGCACCCCGTATGTTCACTGCAGCACTATTTACAATAGCTAAGATATGGGAGCATCCAAAATGCCCATCAATAGACCACTGGATAAAGAAGTAGTATATATATACAATGGAATATTATTCTGTGACCAAAAATAATGAAATCTTACTATTTGCAACAATATGGATGTACCTAAAAGGTATTATGCTAAGTGAAATAAATCAAATGGAGAAAGACGAATACCGTATGATCTCATTTATATGTGGAATATAAAGAATATAAAGGACAAATAAATCAGAAACAGACTCATAGATACAGAGAGCAAACTGATGGTTACCAGATGGGAGGAGGGTTGGGAGACTGGGTATAAAAGGTGAAGGGATTCAGAAGCACAAATTGGTAGTTTCAAAATAATAAGTATGGGGATATGAAGTACAGTATGGGAATATAGTTAATAATGTTGTAAAAACTACAGTGTCAGGTAGGCACTAGACTTATTAGGGGATTACTTCATTAATTATATAAATGTCTAACCATTACACTGTATACCTGAAACTACAAGATAATATTGAATGTCAACTATAATTGAAAAAAAAAATAGTCACAGGGATGTAAAGTACAGTATAGGGAATATAGCCAATAATACTGTAATAACTATGAACAGTGTTAGATGGGTACTAGACCTACTGGGTGATCACTTTGTGAGGTATATAAATGTTTAATCACCATGTTGTTTTATACACCTGAAACTAATATAATATTGTGTCAATGGTAATTGAAAAATAAATTTTTAAAAATTAAAAGAAGGTTATGTGACCTTCTAATTTACGTGACCAATAAATTGGGGAATGAAGACTAGAATGAAGGATTCTTGATTGCTACTATACTCTCCTTTTAGAGGTCATGAATCAGTACTAATTTGAACAAAGGGGAGTTAAGACCACAACTTTGATTCTGAGATGCACCTTCATCTTATAGCCTTCATCCACTGAGAATGCCTGAGAATCATCCTTTCATCACAAGTTCAACTATTTTCTACAAGCTCAGCAGTTAATTACCCAATTAAATTGATCAACTTACTCCTTTATCAAATTCAGAATTAATCACCATGTACCTAAAAACTTAAGGTTCCCAGAGAACACGAGAAAATGCCTGATCAATCGTTCCTTGATTAGCATCTTTAGAATGCCTGCAGTAACAGTGTTTTATGTTTTTTTCATGAGAAACAAAGGTAAGTCACTCTGTTTGAGGTTAGCACAAGTCAAGTAAGCAATATGGTATCACCAATTCAGAGAAGACAATAGATGTTAGAAAAAGACTCATTTTTAAGGGGTGAAGAGAGGTACAGTTAAAAATGTCATAACAAAAATTACTTTTAAAGATTGTTTTATTACTTAAAAGTATGTGGTGGAAAAAAATGTTTTGAAACCAAAATTCTAAATTATGGAATTATGGAACTTTAGAGTTAGGAGGATCCTCAGGATATTTAGTTTATTCGGTTTCTGAATAAGGAAATGGAGAATTATAAAAGTTAAGTGACTGTTCCACAACTAGCAAAAAAGCAAGGCATGCACATTTCCTCTGGCAGTATCTGCATTCAACATCTCTAACATGTATTACAATAAACGGGTAAAGAGCTAACTCATCTTTTCTTTTAAAAATTCCGATTAATTAACTAAAATAATATGTCCTTAAGTGTAAAATCACATCAAATCAGGTTTTATGCGAACATTTTTATTTACCAGTATATGGTTCGCAATTACTCGTTATAAAAAATCTGACTCGGTATTCTTAGTTTGAGTTAGAATATTTCCAAATTACACAATAAACATCGTACTTTCTCCAGGATAACAGCTGCACAATGATATGCATGAATTAGGAATACCCGGACACTCAACTGTTCTGGAAGTTTCCCATATTTTAAAGTATTTAGAATAGAAGAAATTTTTTTTTTTTACAATAAAATCCATAATTTTATACCTTGAAACAAAGGCCACTGCATGACATATTTGGTTAATATTTGAACACTCGCATCAGATTCAGGTTATTGTGAGTATACTTATACTGCTAAATGCTGTATCAAGCTAACACCTTATAAATCATTCATGAAAAACAAATTGCAGAGTATACTGGGAAGCGGTTCTCAACCTATAGCCCTTTATTCAATGACCATGGTGTAGCTCTTATCCTCTGATTAAATGATATGGAGATCTGTCACTTAAGTCAGTTGTACTGACTGGGGGAAAACAGGAAAGAAAGAAAATAAGAGATGCCACTACTAAAGAGATCAAGTCAAAGGTGAGCACACCTATTGCGTGCGTGTCCTCAGAGACGGGAAGAGTGGTAAAAGCACAAGCTTCAGGCGTTATGGACCAGGGTTTTAAATACCAGTTATATCACTAAATGACCTCAGACAGAGGCTCTGCGCCCCAATTTCATCAGCTATGAAATAGAGTCATCTCATCTACCTTAACATATCAAACAGTTCATGCCCAGGACAATGGAGATGCTTGGTAGGTAACAACTGCTATTACTGTGTTGAGGAAAAAGTTTGGTGTATAAATTACACATAAGACAAAAACAAACTGGTGAGAAATAGCCCTCTTTTTTCATACAAAAATGCCCCAAAAGGCTCTATATGACCATGGGCAGTCATATACAATTCCTTCCTTATAATAATGATGAAGAGTGTTCTATGCAGAATGTTCTATTTGCAGCTGTGATTCATTGTGTGCATGGAAAAAATTGCTGACACGTTGAGAAGATATTTTCCCGTAAAAGGTTGAAGTCCTTAAGCAGCAAAAAACACCGACGTCCATCATCTTTAAACTCTATTGATTTCTGGTGAAGATTTAAAAGGCTGTTTACTTATTTCCCATCATTTCTGTCAGAGCTGTAACAGTTCTCTTCCCACTGAATAAACCTCTCATGATCCTCCTGGTGATTAAGGTCAGACAAAATGTCAAACTCCTAATGCTAAGTGCTTTCACATTAAAAATTCATATCAAATCACCAAGTAAAATCCAAACAAGAAGTCAGACATGTAAACAGTTCACCAAAAAGGATTGCAGTGACCATTACAGAACATAGTGCAGTGTCAATGGGGAAAAAAGGGTTGGCAACAGGTCAGAACACTTCCCCTTCCTCCGGGCATCTTCACTGTCACTTCCTATTTCAGAATTAGTGGCCATACTGGACTTAAGGTGTGTGTGGGGAGTGGGGGCAGGGGAGGAGGATGACCTGGACGGGAGAGAGGGAGGAAGAGAGGGAGAGAGAAAATACCACCAGTATCACTTCAAATTATCAGCAGCCATTTGGTTCTACAAGTTCAGCGTTGTCTTTGTTTTAAAATAGGGAGCATGAGTGGAGGAACTATTTGCTCAGTATCTGAAAGAACCATTACTAGATCTTGTCAGACATCATTGGCTCACTGAATCCAGGGGCTAAAGAAATAATATCAGGATGTGGTCCCTCTCCATGTCTCAGCAGTTCTTTTCACTCCTTCATTCCCTCTCAAGCTGGCTTTCTGAACAGAGTAGCCCTTAACAGCTCAAGACTTACATTTTCCCAGCTACAAATTCAGTGGAAAGAGAGCTTCTCTTTCAACAGGTATCAGAAATTAAACCTCACTGACCTGGTCTTGGCTTGGTTCAGACGTTCGTATTAAACTAATAATGGAGGCCAGGAAATGGGGTCAGTTCCCTATGGATTGAAAGTAGTGAAGACAGCATAGAATTTACATGATAACAGAAATCAGCGCACAACTATAAACAAAAGCATGAGCAACAAGAGAACAAATAGATAAATTGGACATCAACTAAATTAAGAACTTTTGTGCTTCACAGGACGTACATCAGAAAAGTGAAAGACAGCCCACAGAAAGGAAGAAAATATTTGCAAAGGTAAAATAATGACCGTTATCTGATAATGGAAAATGAAGAGAATTCATTATCACTCGACCTGCTCTCTGGGAGATGTCAAAGGAAGTTCTTCAGACAGACAGGAAACGATACGGAAGAAAAACGGAACATCCGGAATGAAAAGACAGAAACAGAAAAGAGTAAATATCTGGATAAAACATAACAGAGTATCATTTTCCTCTTATATTTTATAAAATACATACAAATGTTCAAAGCAAAAGTTATAAAATTATTTGCGTTTTCATTGTATGTAGATGTAATATATAATGCAACTACAACAAAAAGAGTGGAGGATAAAGGGAACTATGTTCCACTTGAAGTGGTAAAATATTCTAAATAGATTGTGAAAAGTTAAATATATGTATTATAATCCCCAGAGCAACCATGAAAAGAACCGTTTGAAGAGTTATAGTCAAACACTCAGTATACAAAATAAAAGGGAATACTATAAATATTTAAATAATCTAAAAGAAAGCAGGAAAGAAGAAACAGAAATAAAGAGGCGACAAACAGAAAGAAAAAAGGAAGACTTAAATCCAAATTTCTTTCTTTTTGTGTGTGTGTTTGTTTTGTTTTTAAGGAGGACGCAGCTCACAGTGGCCTATACGGGGATCGAACCAGCAACCTTGGTGCTACCAGCACCACGCTCTAACCAACTGAGCTAACGAAGCACCCCTCCAAATTCAAATAATAATTAACTGTAAATGATTTAAATATAACCATTAAAAGAGAGATTGTGAGAATGAATAAAAAAACAAAACCCAATGATATGCTATCTATCAGAAACCCACATTAAATGTAAAGACACATTGACATTCAAAGATAGATTAAAGTAAAAGGATGGGAGAAAGCTATCCCAAAAGACATTACACAATTTAGGAGACTATCTTTGTGTTCTGGGATTATGATTATGCAGAGTTTTCACACATTGCTCATTTAATTATGCATGATACCAAAAGCATGATCCACTAAAAAATAAAATAAAATAATTGGTAAATTAGATTTCATCAAAATTAAAAACTTTTGCTCCTTAATGTTAAAAAAAAAAGTAAAGCTATATACTGAACAGAAAACATTTGTTAATCACATATCCAGCAAAAGACTTGTATCCAAAATCTATAAACTAGTCTAAAAACTTAAGAGCATGAAAACAAATGACCTAATCTTAAAATCAAAAAGACTTGAACAGATATGTTTCCAAAGAGGATATATGGAAGATAATTAAGTCGAGAAATAATGTTCACATCATTACCCATTAAGAAAACGCAAATTAAAACTGCAGAGAGGTATCACTAATCCTATTCCATATCCTGATTGTGGTAGAGGTTACATGAATCTATACTTAGGTTAAAACTCATACACTTGCACCCCCTACCAAAAATTAAAAAGTAAATTTTACTGTTGTTCCAATGCTTTAGATTGCATATTCTTGTGGAGGTTATTTTGCTTTTTTTCCCAGAAAGACTAAATTAGAATGCTATATATTTATTTTACTATTAAAGCCTTTGTTCTCATTCATTTCTGATTCAAAACAATTAGAATTAGTCTGCTAAGTGAAAGTGATTAAAAGGCATATTGTTTTTGACATCCACAATGAGTTATTAGTATAAATCTTTCTGTTTGAGGACAGAGTTTTTCCTTCTATCTATAGCAAGGGCATGAAGAAAAAGCTTTTAGCTTGTAAAATAAGAATTAATCCAATCTCTTACACCACACCATATCTTCAAATGCCAACTGAATATCATTTAAGATAAACTAACAAGTCTCTGGTTTTGTCTTCTTCTGAATGAAATCTGTTCATTCTTCTCATACATATAATTATGTCAGTCACTACATTGGATAATGAGGGGTTTTTATTTCCTATTTACATAATAAATTGCCATTCTTTTGGTTTGAATTTGTGTTAATCCTTTACCTTCATGCAAACTAGAGATAATGTTTTCTCTTGCACAAGAGAACATTATAAGCATTACAAAACTGTTCAAATTGTTTGCTAAGTTATACATTATAATTAGTTTGGCAGAGCTAATACAAATCACATTTACAGACTAACAATAATAAAATTGAAGTACCAGTTAAATATCCAAAATAATTAAAGGAATCATTTTTAGCCTGGCATAATTAGCTAATTCACTTTACAAGCATTTATTAAAATGAATTCACATGTTATTATTCCATAGGTAGTTACACAATAGTGTTTATACAGGAAAAAATAATGAACCAAACTCTTTGTATCCAGCCCTCCACAATTAAAACGAAGACTCCCCAAGTAATATCAATCTAGGATAGACTAATTAAGTTTGGTTTGATAACCATTCATTTCTTCTATTGCCTCTGAGCAAATTGTTTATTAGAGAAAGTTATTTTACACAAATCAAATCAAACTGGGTAAACCATTATATTTGAGGGAAACTTTAGCCATCAGTCAATTAATCCATCATTTTCTCCAGACACTATTGTTTAACGAGCAGATCATATTATCAACAATTTAGATATCATATGATTCAATTATAACAGTAAATTTATTGACAGTTTCTCTAATACTTTTATTATGAGTAAATTTGGATTTCTCCTTACCTTGGTGAGCAAAAGCAAAACCAATTTGGATATTATAGTCAAATACCAAATAAATACAAAATTCTCTACAAATTTTATAATGGTTTGAAAATACATTATTATTACAAAAGGAAAAATAAGCCTTAATGAATTAAAACTGATAGTAAAGTAAAATAAAATTTCAACATAAAATTATACAAATATTTCTTTACTATGCTGAAATATGTCTGTATGACCTTAAAGTTATATTAAAAATTCATTTTAAGAAGAGACTTAAGAAAATATTAATTTGTACTCATAAACAATTAGGGAAAATCTGTCATTTTAATTTTAATGTTCAAGCCATATGCCAATTGAATTTACATGAACTATTAAAGCCATAGTCTGGTTCATTAGCTTTCTAAGAATACAGATTTCACATGAGGCATTCAAATAAAAATGTCATGTTAATTTAATTTATAGACAGCATGAGAAGAAAAAAAACTAACACCTTCCTACACCTGCTTGGAAGATCAAGTTCTTAGCAGGAAATGCATAAATGTACAATTTGCAAATTTACCTAAATAAGATGAAATTTCAAACAAGGACTTTTTCTTAATCTAAGGATTTTAAAATAGATCCTTTCTATATACATTAGTCTCTTTATAATTTTGGCTTTTAAAGTCCAAAACAATTTATTAATACTTTATTACTAAGTTGTCTCTAATAATTTTATCTTGGCTAGTTTCTCTCACCAATCTAAGTTTAAATCCCTCAGAGTTAAGGACTATGGCTGAGACTTGTTCTCTACCTCATAAAAGGAAAGTTCTAGGCTCTCTATTGAATGACAGAATGGTGAGTGCTTGGAAGGAGTTTCTGATTCGACCTAACCCAGTTCTCTCTCATTATATACATAATAAAGAAATTGAGACTCAGAAGTGTCTGAGACCGTATCACTAACCTAATTATCAGCGCTGACTAGATAAACATGTTAACTAACAGTAACTTGCACATCCAACAAATTCCTGTTGAACAACATAGTTGCTGCTGGCTTGCTGTTCAGTGAGACCAAGGCAGAGTCGTCTAATAGCCCAATGAATAGCAGATGGCCTATGAATTACAAATTCCTACGTATGTCCACAGTTCTCACATGCACTCTTCAGAGGCTGTGGATGCCAGAGAGATACTTCAGGGGCACCGCAGAGAGAGGAAGGACTAAGCCATTGAAACAGCTGGCTCCCTCCAACCCCTGCATCCCCACGTCAGTCAGAGCCATTTGCTTCTGTGTAAGATTTCATTTAGGAAATCGCTGATTGTAATCCAGTTGGAAACCACTATTCTATCCTATGTATATCCCTGGGATCTTCAGAATGAAATATTTTAAGGGGAAAAAAAATGATCTTAGGTTTTCTTTTCAATAAAAGAAAAACATTTCTTTTTACATATTTGTCTCAAAAAGATTTACTTGTTACAAAGTGATTACAGGAAACTCTACATGAAAATACTGTAGTCAGTCATTTGATAGAGATCAATATTTGCACAGTACAAACTGTTTAACATTAAGTACAGGAAAGCGGTCACCAGTCACTATATAACATCAGCTGTATCTCTTTTCTGAATTTGTCCCATATTCATCCACTTTTGTACTCATTAAGTACATTCTTATAATTAATTTATTTTAAGCAAGTTTATGTTACCATTTCTCCAAACATCTGTAATACATACCCCCTTCACACAATGCATAAATTTAAGAGTAGGGCTCTTTCTGTGACTTGGGTTTCCCTGATGAAACGATGATGCCCCCCTCTAGGGTGGGTTATTGCAATCATTAAATGGTTCTTAGGAAACATTTAGCTCTCTGTAATTTTACATGTTTTTGATTTATATTTATAATTAAGGAAAGCAATGCAAAAAAGGACACTATTTAGAACCTTTTAATCCAAAGATGATTCAAATGTGAGTGCTACTGTAATAAAATCATTCTTGATGTTCCTGATCATTCTCAAGATATTAGCAAAGGGAGAGTTCCTCTTTGATCCAAACAATTCACCAGCATTAATTAATCATGTCTTTCACCACAAATACTTCATTAACACTGAAAACAAACGTATTTAAGTAGAGCATCTGCTTACAATGATGTACTTCAAAAAAATGATTTCAACTGGGTTATCCAGGACTTCCTTCAACAAATAAAAATATATTTTCCTATTTTATCACAAGTTAGGTTGTAAAAGGGGTGGTGGTGGTAGTTTGGCTTATTTGTTTTGGGATTTATGGTGCTTTGTGCCCAGTGATGTTTCCAAAAAAACCAAGGACTCACAATACATAAATGAAGCAAATGGGTGAGAGCGATTACTGAAATGGTTCACTGCTTAATAAATACCACATAATATAAAAGCTTTCTAGGTACAATTCGAATGCCTTTAGATACTGAATATTTATCACGATCTCCTACCATCGTAGAAAAAAATAGGCATGACATGACTTAGTCAATTGTTCAACGTCATCCAGTGAGAGAATCAGATTTCAATCTAGTTAGCCAGCTCCCTCAAGATTAGGATTTTCTTACAAAATCATATTGCCACTCTCAATGAACACATATTGCACAGTTAACTACACATGAAAATTATTAAGTACCTACAATAGGGCTGAAGTTGTGTGAGGTATATGTATCTATATTCACACTTTGGGCTCTCAATGTTCCTCTAGTATTATTATTAGGGATAAGTCTCCGTATTTTCAAAAACAGTACACTCAGAGGGGTGACAAAGCTATTTATTTTCTATATTTTATCTACAAATAATTTCGGACTAATTGCAAATATAATTACAAAGAATTCCTATATATCCTTCACTTACATTCCCTGTATGGTCATGAGGCTTTTATGAGATGTGCCCAGGACCTAAAACACAGCTTTCTGATTTCAGGAGATACGGCTTTTTCAACTACACATGAGCCATGGGAGGTACATGAAATTATAAGACCCTATGAGAGGCCAATGCAAATACCTAGGCATTGTCCAAAGATGATGCTAATGAATAATCACACACACTAGAATCTAAAACTATATCACATTGATTTTTCAAACCTGAAGAGACTGTTACCAGGACTACCACTAAGAAGCAAAAGTATGGCTGCATAGTTTCCCCACTTGTAATTTCCTACAGCTTTGAATTTTTATGTGAATTATGGTGACAACAGCAGCACCTACGTAGTATAGTGCCTGAGACATAGCAGACACTAAGTACTTGGTAGCTGCTAGTATATAACGAACATTCTGTTTAAGCATGTTTTATGTTTCAGGCTCTTGCGATACACAGCAAAATGTCAGAGTTGTAATCTTTGCTTCCCTATCACAGGAAGCACATTATACAGACAGAAAGAGCCAGATGTTACTAGGCTTGCCAAGATACCAACTAGTAACAATAACTTGTATGTGTTGTTCAGGTTGGGGAGAAAAGTTACCAACTCTTTGCAGTACAGGTAGGAACTACAGGTAGATACCACTAGAAGTACTACCATAAGGAAAAGAGTTTTAGTCCCTCAACATTATAAAAAGTTTCAAGACACAGAAAAACAGAAAGAATTATACAATGAACAGCCATGTATCCACCACCTAGATGTTATATGACAGTTTTGCTGTATTTTGCGTTTTTACTCATCATGTCACCCCTCTATCCATCCATTACTCTATCAGTTAGAAGGCGTTTTTAAGCCCTTAGATCATAAAAGCAATCACATGTTTATGATCCTTGTTAGATGGATTCCTGCACCTCAAAACTGATCAGCCTCATGATGACAAGTTTCACAGGGAGATAATGCAAAGTGTACAGCCAGCCATTATCACTCTTTGAACGTGAACTTGGCCACGAATCTCGGAGAGTCCTAGTAAAGCAGGCTAAAGCCGCAAAGCTTTCTAGTAAGGCTCCTGTCAGCCAGACTTCCTCTCTAACTTTGACCATGAGATCCTATAGCTCAATGGTGACACGAGGCTGGGAAAAAGAGAATCCAGGAAAGCCCACATTTTAGGATTGGAAGGGGGAGAGCTGAGAGGGCTCAAGGAAGTCAGCTGCCATGTCATGAGGATTATCAGGCAGTCCTTTGGAGAGTTTCACGCGGCACGAAAGCAAAGCTTCCTGTCAATAACCAGCGAGGAACTGACGAGGCCTCCTACCAAGCCTTCTGCAAGCTGATCCTTCATCTCCAGGCAAGTTTTCAGAGACAACAGGCTCAGATGAACATTCTGACTGAGCCTCGTGAGAGACCCTAGCCAGAATCACTCAGCTAAGTTGCTCTCAAATTGCTGTCCCTCAGGAACTGTGTGAAATGCAGTATGTTTGTTCCTAAGTTGTGGGGTAATTTGTTACACAGCAATCCACAGTGACTGCAGGATGCAGCTAGGAAGAACTCCTTCAGCAGCTTCCTCTTCCCTGTGTCCAAACTTAACTTACACATTTTTAGCTGCTTCTCTCTCGGAACCTTAGGCTTCTTTTACGGTCTTCTTTTTCCCTCTGTTTTGCCATGTTTGGTTTGTTCCTCACCTTTTGCCTTAGAAAAAGGCAACTGGTTCTTAAAACTGGTTTCATTTCAAGGCTCCCTTTTACAAGATTCAAGATCCACCGAACTCCACATCTCATTTATTTCCATTTCTCAGTAACTCAAAGATACAAAAGAGCAAGATTTCACAAGCTTTGATGGAGCTATGGATGGCTTTGGAAGGGCCATTAAATGAAATAATGTTAGTTTATACTGAGTACTCGAAATAAACTGAAAACCTATTGCCAGCAGCAGTAAAAGTACAAACATTTCCCAATTATAAGCTCTAAAAATATATAGGAAAGTCTCACACTCTGAGACTTCCTGACATAACTTATCAAAAATAACAATCTAGATCCCCACAAAAGATCTGTATGATACAGTGAATATGTTAAAAGCATATTCAGATAGTTTAAAACTAGGTCATTTCCAGTATACTAAGAAAGCTATTGGAAGCACATCACCTGACTTTGAACTACCTCTCTAATAGCAAACACCTATCCAAACAAAACATATTTAATGGTATTGAATTCATTATAAATCTTAAAAATTGCTAAGGCATTATTTGTAATTTCTTTCCTTCTTTCTTTCTTTCCTTCCTCATTCCTTCCTTCCTTCTTTTTTTTTTAGGAGGACGCAGCTCACAGTGGCCCATGCGGGGATCGAACCAGCCACCTTGGTGTTATCAGCACCATGCTCTAACCACCTGAGCCACCTGGCCGTCCCTGTTTATAATTTCTTACGCTCTCCCCTTAGTGACTTTGCTGAGCCACGGTGGCCTTGCTGATCTGCAAACTCACCAGACATGCTTCTGTCTGAGACCCTTTGTACTCTGTTCCCGGGATGTTTTCACCACAGATACCATTATGGCCTGTTGTACACTTTACTCAGATTTCTGCTAACATGTCATCTCATTAGAAAGGGCTTCTATAAATATCCTATGGAAACAACCCCACCCGCACGCCCTATCCTCCAGACCTCGTTTTATCTTTCTTCCTAGCACTTACTGCTTATTTTACTTTTTATTGATTATTATTTTTATTACTCTCTCTCCAAATAAACTATTAAAAACAAGAGATAAGACTTATTTTATCCATGTTCTCCTTGTTCCCCCAAAAGATTTTGAGGCAGGGAACAAATTTAATACAACATCAAATCATGCTTGAAAGTATATTCGGTGTCATATGAATCATAGATGATTTTAAAGATTTAAAATATATCTTTCTAAAGTCTCTAAACTTTGCCTCGCTCTATGATTCCTGACATTTTTGCTTTTGCATTTGCTTCCTCTGTTTGTTTTTAACTTGGAAAAGCCTCCCAAAGGGTTATGAAATGAATCAAGAGAAAGTCACAAAAATATTCACATAGTTCAAAATGGCTGTGCACTCTGACAAGCATGGAACGAAGCTGGTTAGTTAGGAGTTTTGATAGTTCCTCACATTTTAAGAATGTACCAGTTGCAGCTGGCTGGCCTATGTTCCCTCAGCCAATTCTGAACTCTTTTACGCAGCACCTCTCACTGCAGTTAAGACGCACTTGACAAGAGTGTGGATTTTATGCCATTGCAACCACTGTGTGTTATAAGTAGAAAATATGACTTACAAAGGGGGTGGAAGCTACATCATGATAAGCGGAATAGTAATGCCTAAGTGCCTTGTGACATTATAACCTGAGAACAAACTTACCTTGTTTGGAAGAATATGTTGCACTTTCCAACTTTGCAGGTGGTTATTACTGCTTTAGCTAAGAATTTATATCTGAAATGTTTTATAATCATGAATATGTTTTATGCCAGTTTTTGTTTTTTATATTGTTATTTGCTATTTATATTGTTATGGTGCCAAATCACAATGAGGCTGACATCCAAAAGCCTCTGTGCACTGAGCAGAACTTTGAATTGAAGCAATGATCTTAGCTCAAAAGTCAGTGCACTGGGCTTTGTACTGTTGTAAATAATGCTCTCAGTGTTATAACTCATAAACAAGACTTAACAGAGAGAGGATGAACATATGCACGATTTAACTAACGAGTTTTAGTGTCGTGGGATTTTTTCCCTTTAATATAGAGGCAATATATTTCTTTCATTTCCCTCTTTGAGACATCAAAAGTCTTTTACAATCAGGCCCCGGGCAATTGCTCCATATTTTACCTCTCTTCATTGCTTAGAATATTGTTGCATTCATACATTTATTATTTCAACTAAAGAGCCTGAAGACTACTGACCTAGTCACACTGTTAATAAAATATATACAGTACTGAAAAACAGCCTAAAGTTTAAAGGGTATTACCCGCCCACAGAAATGTGAGGCTTAGCAGCAGAAAAATGGCTAATCTCTCCTGTGGCAAAATGCAGATTCCAAGTCCAACCCTGAGTATTCAAAAAATCTTTCAAAATATCAAGAGACTATGATTCCTGTAATACATAAACAATAACCTGAGCATAACAAATATATCTGACCTTCAAGGTAATAAAAACAAATGTAAAAAGAGTCTCCAGTTTTTTATTACTGTTACGTTTATTTTCCTCATAAGTTTCACCCCATTAGGGTACAATAATCCCTCATTATTGTAGCACAATAATGCATAGTCTATACTCCACCTATAGTTGTCTTGTGTCTATTTAGTTTTATAGCAAGCAAGCAATTTGAGAATATGGTAATAAAGCCTCAATCACAGTAATGATGTATGATGGGCTGTAATTTCTCTGTGCTAATGGGTTACAAACAGTATTACAGTGATGACGGGAATCTCATTGATTCATTATATGACTACAATAATATCAAAATGACTTAATATAGATCACTATTAAGTCATGCACATGCTACTAACAACCTCTATATTTCACTATATAGATATATAGGGAAATAAAATTAATACTAGTCTTTCTATATAAAAGTTCACACAGCACAAAACATTTTGTGTTGAGTACCCTAAATCAATGTTTAAAGTTGGAATTACTGCATTGAACTGGTTCTTTGAAAAGAAAACCATTGATTTTAATCTGCTTGAAGCAATCAATTACTCCCTGTCCTCTTTATTCCAAACTGTAATGAAAACTAAACTGCGTTGTCTTGAAAACTAAATGTGAAGATGATCATAAACAGAATTTAAACTCCATGGATTATTCATATCTACCCATTTAGATTTGCCATTTCCATTATGAGTACATTTGCCACGAGCATTTAATGGACATCTAAAAGGGAATTCATTAAAGCAGGAGCTGTTGGCAGCACTTACGGGCTTCAGACTGCTTTATGCTTGCCTTTAATAGCTCACTATTATAAAAGTGATATATTGTGTTCATCCCATTAGTAGTTTGCAGAAAGGTCTGCAAGAGATAACAAATCCTTCTGAATATTTTCAGAACTGAAAGTAAATCATTGTTTGTTTGTTTGTCTGAAGTATCATATTCTAACAATATAAAATTTTAGTGTCTACTAAATTTAGTTGTTTCAAGCCAAATAAGATTTTAGCAACCACAGATACATTTATGAAGCGGGCACCACCTTTTTGAAATATTCTATGTTATTAACTTGAGACACTAGTAGCCGTCAGGCAATCTAACCAATTACTTGAAAGTACGATAATAGTACAATACACATTTCTATGAGTTAATGGCAAGACATCACCAAAAGAAAAGCTAGGCAGAGTATTCATATACAATTGTATGCAGCCACTGTTCAGGAGGTATGAAAGGATTGTTTCTGGTATCTTAGATGCAGTACAAGAGCTTCTTTGAAGAATGACATTTATTGGTCTTTTTTTCCTTGTATCATATGGTGGACACAGAAAATGGACATAAAGAAATGCAAAACGTTTTAATGTTAAAGCTTATTAGAGTAATGCAATCAAATCATAACGTAAGGGAAGGGAGAATAAGGAAAGGAACCCCCAAGTTCAACATGTAATCTCTATAATGTCTAGATCTAAACTATGCTTTATTCTAAATCTAACATATTTTACTTGAAAGATAACTGGAAGCTTATGGCAGGTTAGCAGCAGGCCTCTGTATTAGAAAGGACAAACCAATCTTATCAATACATGGAAGAGTACAAACATCAAATATTTGGTTTTGGAATTCAATTACTTATTTTTCATAGCAAATTTACCTTTCTAATTTTGTTTTGCTTATAGTAAGGAAAATTAGCTATCATGTCCTTTATTACATATACCAGGTGCCTCTGAAATGTATTAACTGGTATAGAATAGAAATGCTATCACAGGTACTCTAAAGCCATATATTTAGTTTGTAAATTTCTGTGTAGACAATTAAGAGCTGATCCCATTTTGGTGTTTTAAAACTAAAAACCGATCTTTTAAATCTCTAAATTTTAGTTCATTTGTTTATTGAAACAGATGTTGCAGTGACTTCACTGTTAAAAATATGGAAATGTCTGAAGTTCACCTATGCACCTACACAAAAAACTACTTGTTATAAAAGTAAAAGTATGAGAAGGACAAAAGTAGGAAAGATTATTTTAAAGCTTATGCTCTTCAGATATGTATTTCCAAAGCCAGTCAAATACAATCCTCAAGTTTCATTCATAGTTGGCTAATTTCTTTAAAATTACAATCCTTCAGCAATGAAGTTGATAGCCCAGCCCAAGAGCAGCATAGGAAATCTATGCTATGTCCTAAAGGCTTCGAATCATGGCGACTGAGTTCATTACAATACAGATTCAAATATTTAATAAACATTTTAATGTCTATGACATTCCTGGTTAAGTAATGTAATTCAGATTTCTAAACATTTGTTACTTTATGTTTTTACATGATTGGATTAGAATACATTCACTCATATTAATACAATGCACATATAGGAACCTAATCATATAAAAACAGTTATGATCTAGTGGGAAATAACTTTCTATTAGAATCTGAAGCAGAATTAAATAAATACCTTTCCTGTTCAAGAGAAATATCATCCAATAAATATTTTGTTCTTCTGCACATGTCACACTAAATATAAGGGGATTAAAATGAAACAGGGGATTTGTACCCAATAAATTCTGTGTTTCAGTTCATACTAACTTAAATGTACCAACATAGAATCAAATAAACAACCACTTTGGGTTACAAATGTTAAAATATCAGATAGTTCTGAATAATGAATGCTTGAAAAGTTGCTTTTCCAGCCAAAGAAAAATTCTCTTGCTCAAAACTAGTACTAACATTTTTGAGTAACAAATACAAACCAATGCATATCCAAAGCCAACAGTAAGGGGTAACACAACCGTTTAGCTTCATGGCTGGCAAAATTTCAGAGACAACGACTGTCTATTCTTCCCAGTGACTGGAGGTCCCTCCTTACTGTGTAGTAAGCTCACTGAAGTATATTAACTGCAGTTTGTAACTTATGCATCATTTGGAGAGTTACCCAATAGAAAGGAGAAAACGCCCAGTTTACTTCTATCTACTTGTATGTGTTGGCCAATGGCGGAAACAAGGTATATTAGAGTAGAATGATTTTTGTTTTCCTCACAATTAAATGCATACAGTAACATTATCATGATGAAAAAATTAATGTTCTGTAAGACTGACAACTTATTATGGTATATAAAGGATCACCTACAAAATAAATTGCATATAATACACAAGTGCATTTTGAAGGCCAGACTATCAGTTTCAGAATACAAGGAAGATTTTCCTCCCCAACAATAGAAAAAGAAAGTTTTGAAAAATAAGCTGTCTTGAATGTATCAGGTAGCCACAGACCTAATTCAACTTCCAACTTAAAAGACAGCATCAAGGTGCAGAGCCAGACTTCAGTTAGCTAAGATCACTTGTCTGAGGAACAATCATAAATTTCTTCTTATAACTAGCATATGGGAGCTGGATATAGAACAGGGAAATTCTTGTCTCTTTCCTTAATCATTCTGACATTAAATGAAAAGAATCCATGGCAAACCAATAAAGACTGTCATGATGACCATACATGCAAATATTAGCTCTAATATTCTGAATCTACCTATGGTTTCAAGATCTATTAACAGTTAAAAGACATTAAAATTGCAAGGCTGCAAGATCATATATGCTAGATTCGTTTTAAGTTGCTCTAAACTCTCAAAAGTTCGATAAAAATGGAGACAAAGATCAGCACTAAAACCGCAACTAGAAAGACGTGTTTCGATATATGTCTTACTCGCCATATACCTATTCCTTTTAAGATTTCTGGGGGCCGGCCCGGTGGCTCAGGTGGTTAGAGCCCCATGCTCCTAACTCCGAAGGCTGCCGGTTCGATTCCCACATGGGCCAGTGGGCTCTCAACCACAAAGTTGCCGGTTCAACTCCTCGACTCCCACAAGGGATGGTGGGCAGTGCCCCCTGCAACTAGCAACTGGACCTGGAGCTGAGCTGCGCCCTCCACAACTAAGACTGACAGGACAACAACTTGAAGCTGAACGGCACCCTCCACAACTAAGATTGAAAGGACAACAACTTGACTTGGAAAAAAGTCCTGGAAATACAAACTGTTCCCCAATAAAGTCCTGTTCCCCTTCCCCAATAAAAATCTTTAAAAAAAAAAAAAAGATTTCTGGAATTAAAAATGAGTCAATATCCTTAAATGATTACATTATACAGCAAAGAAAAATTTTTTAATGATGTGATTAATCATTAACAGTTTAGGTGGGTCCTAGAACTAATGGACAAATGAATTGTGTCTCTCTCCGGGGACTAGGAAACTACAAAAAACTAAGGCTGACTGATGCTGAGGGAGATCATGCCTGAGTGGGACTTACCTTCCCAGAAAGGAAATTGGCTTAACATATAGACTGACTTGCCCTCACCTGGACCCTTAGAGTGTGATCCCTGGTTCAGATGATGATGGATCAGATCGTTCTCAAGGAGGAAGAAACCCGAGTTGGATAGGTTTGCCACAAGCCCTTCACAGGAAGATGTCAGTCTTCTGTGCAAGACAAAAAAGAAAAGAAAAAAAAGGTACAGTGGCAGTGGATGAATTCTCCTTTTTTAGGAGAGGGAAAAAAGTCAGGTATGCATATTCTCCATTAGCTAACTCCTTTCTGTACACAGGCAAAGAAAGTCTCTGCAAAAGTTGGGAGAGACAAAGGTATGAAAAATCAAAATCATCTTGTAATGGAAATTAAAATAATAAAGATGCTGATTATAAGTTATCATTTTCATGGCCCCTTAAAATTTAATTTTGGGAAGATCAATAATCAAAAGTTTGCTTTCCTGTCCAAAGTAATTATTTCTAAAAATGCTTAAGTTTGGATATGGAAGATGTCAAAAATTCAGTGTTAGTCCAAATGATTATTTTCAGATATTATGGCTATTCTAATGGTGATTTAAAACAATATATCTTTCCAGAATTCAGATTATCTGGCATTCCAAAGGCCAGTATTTGATATCTCTAACATGTTTTCCATAGTGTAAAATATCCTTACTGAAGTTCTCACACAAGAACTCTAAATATATTGTTTTCTCTCCAAAATTGATAATTTCCTTCTTTTAACTTTAGGATCTATATTCCAAAGTATCATGTCAGTTTTTCTTATAGATATGTTTAATTTTATTTTAGAGAATTAGTAAAGTCCAGGATTTTACAATGTCTATTTTGCCCTCCTAAACACTGTTGTTGTTTTTTTTATAAGAAAGATTTAGTTGCTTATTTTTGTGTTTTTTTTTGCAGTGCTTTAAAAATATAATATTAATTTAACTGTTCTCCTTCATAGGCAAGTAAGAAATTTCAATGTTCTGTATGTATGGGCATCACTTAATTTATATCTAAAAAAAAATCAATAAGCAAAAAGATATTTTTTCACATGAGTGAGATGATATGATGAGATGCAGAAGCTATTCAGAATAAGACTGGCTGCAAAAGTTAATATTCAGAATAAGACTGGCTGCAAAAGTTCAATAGCTACTATAAAAATCCAATAGGCCAACTAATTAAAAGTTGGCAAATTTATATGAAATCAAAATCCCTTCCTCAGTTCTAATTTTCACCTCTCATTCTACAAAATAACCAGGAACCACTACATCTAGCAGTCTGTGTTCTTGTATATAGTTTGGGGCAAGTAATGAAGTTGATCTCTGTAATGAAAATCACTAGATGAGGCTACCAAGTTTAGTACTTAAACTTAAGTGTGAAAGGAAATTATTATGAATCGAGGCTTGATGACAGTAATTTACTATTATTACTAATTATACTATGATGTTACTGGGTTAATTCAAATGCTGTATGGACTCATTTTACATATAAAAGTAGGTGAGTTTTTTTATGCAGGGAAGTTATAAAACAGAAAATCCCAGAAAAGGGCTATAAGTCTCTGCAAAACTCACAACTAGGAAAAGGGATAGTGTTTAGTTCTACCCAACTATCAGGTAATTCCATTTACACTTCATGTGCTTTATAAGGAGATGGGATGCTCCATGGCCAAAATGAGTTTGCCAGTGCCAAAAGGAAAGACAAAAATGAATTCTTGATGATACTAATTTATCGTGCAGGTAGCTGAATCTTTAAGATTCCTAAACCACGCAGTAATCACAGAATGAAGCTAAGCTACGGTTTCTCAAAGCAGTGTCTTGCCTTGTGTGATAAACTCATTGAAGAAACGAACTGTTAAAGATCCATTCAAGTTTTACTACATGTTCTAGGCAGAGAAAATGTGAAACATTCCATTATTTTAATTTGAATTTGTGAGTAATTTCTCAACTTAGGATCAAAACTGTGAATGACAACTAAGAGAAAAATTGAATGTCAAATGGAGTAAGTTCATGTGACCTGGGTGTAAATTTTCATATTCTAGAGCATGCCTTCAAATATCCAAAGCAAATTATTAAATTTCAGTATTTCTTGAGCATTTTACAAATATTTGTCAATCAAAGAAGGACATGTACTTCTACAATCATTAATTGTAGAATATTGATGTGAATATTAACTGTTAATGACTACATGAGCTAGCATGTATAGGAACTAATTTCAATCCCTTTGTTTAAGAGGAGAATAAAATGGGGGAAATTAGTTGGAGGCCTGTGATAAAATTGGAAATTGCAGGAGTTTCCAGTAATAATGTGGTTCAGAGGCTGCAATACATAGTGTAAGAGCTTAAGCGCCTGTGGAGAAAGACCAATTGGGTTTGAATCATGGTTCTCCCACTTACTGTGTGATGTCAGACAAGTGAAATAAACTCTCTGTGCTTCAGTTTCCCCACATAAAAATGGGGAGAAGGCGAGCTACATTGTAGGGTTGTTGTGAGGGGTAAAATAAGATTGTGCATGCAGCAGTGAATAGCAAGCACATGGAAGTTGGTCAATAAATGGCAGCCACTATCATTACTCTTTACTAAATTTCTCCCAAGGAATTTAGAAGTCTCCCAAAGAGAAATGATCAATTGTAAGGTTTTTGTGATCATTACAACACATTATATGCTCATTTATTTCATTTCACAAATATCTACTGTCGAAAAATATGATTGGCGCTAGGGATGCCATGGCGAACATGACAAACACAACTCCTTCTCTTATGGAGTTTACAGTTTTGTGAGGAAGACAGATGAATATTTACATTAATTATAGTTGTGATTAATCATAGTCTGACAAGTGCTTTAAAGACTAAAGACCGTAATATGACTTCAAATAATTGGGGGCCCTAAGATGGAAATGAAAGGTGAAGGAACGCTGCCCAGAGAAATTAGTGTAAGAACTGGCTAGGCAAAGAAGAAAGACCATTCCAGGGAGAAGAAACAATACATGCAAAAGCCCTGCTAAAGTATTTGGAGAATATAGGAACTAAAACAATGCCAGAGTACCTAGAGAAAAGAGAAAAAAAGGAAAATGGTATAAGGTGAGGTGGGAGAGGGAGACAGAAGACTGTTCCTTTAGTAGAGTCTAGAAGCCATGGAAAAGACTTTGGTCTTTATCCTAAAAGCAACGGGAATCCACTGCTTTTCATTTTAAAGCAATGGTGCCTTACGAACCACTTCGAGGGATGCAAGAATGGATATGGGCAGACCAGTAGGAAGCTGCCCCCGAGGCCATGAAGAGGTGGGCAGATTAGGAACATGCTAATACAGACAAAATCATACAGAACCCTACACTTAGGAAGGAGAGCGGAAAGGTCTCAGTAGCTACAACCATGAGTTCTAGGTTCTCGACATGAGCACTGGGGGCCATTTACTGAATAGGGAAATCTAAAGGTGAAGCAGCTTTTGCAGGGGACGTCATGAATTCTGGTTAGAATCTCTTGAATTGAAGATGACAGATGTCAGGCAGACAGTTTGGGTACATAAGTCTAAAATTCAGAAGACAGGCCTAGGTACAGATATATATTTGGAGTCATCAATAAATGGATGGTAACTGAAGACAAAGGAGTGCATGAGACTAGGGAAAAACCAGAGAAGACAGACATGAAGACCTATAAGCTCAGCCCCTGAAACTCCAACATTTAAAGGTGGATTTAGGAAAATTAGCATTCACAGAAGCTGAAAAAGAACTGTTGGAGAGTTGAGTTTTTTTTAATGTAAAAAAGGATGAACTAGAAAAAGCTGAAAAGATTGGACTTGAACAGGCTGAGAAATGAGCAGGGCATGAGGACAAGTGGTAGAGACAACATTTCTAAGAAGTGTGGTATGAAAGGGAATAAATAAGGAGGCAGTAACCTACAGGGAACTGGATGGTTCCTCAGCAGGCAAGCTGATTGGGTCATGGCTCAAAGGCCAATGGGTGACAGCTCTGCTTCAGTCTGATGCTCTATTGTGGCTGGCGCGGGGCTCCTAGCAGAAGGTCAGGCCTGGCAACGCCAGGCCTATGATAGATGCTCAAAATAAAAAAGCTGAGTGTTCGCATCATCTTTGAATTCTGGGAGCTCCTTCAAACAAGTTCATAAAGAACTAGAAGCAGTTATCAACTAAATGATTGTTCAGTAGTATTATTGCACCATTTTAAGGCAGTTACAAAATGAATCCGCACACAAACCCAGTAGAATACATCTTCTGAGATGTAACTCAATCAGAATAGACATTCAAAGCTTCTGCACGTCTTTCACAAAGTGACTGCTTCCTTGTTTGGAATAACTGGAAAACTAACAGATGAAAGATGAAGCTATACAAGACATCTTACCATGATGGGAGAAATTAAAATGTAAGTATTCTATGATTTGATGATACCTGCAGGAAGCATATACATTCCTGTTTTGTTAAGTAGTCTTTAAATTTAGAATCTAAGTAAAATTATTTAGTTTGTGGAAAAAGTCTAAGTTAGAGAGTTATGATTTCAGCATACTAAAACCTATCATGAAAATCATGAGTCAACTGACAACAGGACAGCAAATAATGATTTAAAAAGATAGTATCTTTTTATCATTGGGTCCTCGGGTTTGAACACTAAAAATTTCTCAGTTGACTATTTAACAATTTCTACTTTCACTTATGAAAAGCGTACTTCTCAAAAGATGACCAGATATCTTGCCCAAATCCTTTTACTCTTAGCAGTCAGAATCCTGATCAAAAATAGGTTTTTCAAAAATCCTAGGAAAATGAAAAACAATAACTATAATATTCCAATTCCAGGGAACAGATTTTTCAGCAAGGGCATATAAATTAAAGAGATTGTGAATTTAAAAATAACTGTAGAGTTTTACCTTGGAAGAATACTAAAATTAGCTCATTTCCTAAATATAAGATCAACTAAATGAAGATAGGCAACAATGCTATAAGGCAGAATTGATATCTGCATAATAATCTAATAAATTTAAAGTTTGTGGTTTCTGTCTTTTTATCTATTTTGCTCCATAGTTCATTTTTGGTCTAAAGTTTTTTTGCAAAAACTTTACTAAGAATTATATTTCTTCAGCTGTGTAGTGTTCTTGGCAATATTGTTTAAACAGATCTAATACTGAGACAGTAACCCAAGAAATACAAATTGCAAGACTTTCTACAAAATAGCTGGCTTGGAGTTCTCAAATTTTTCAATATCATGAGGAAAGAAAACAAAAAAGCTGACAAAATATTTCAGATTTAAGAGAACTCAATTCAATACATAACCATTGTTTGTGGCATTAAAAAGGCTATACAGGACACTATTGGGACAACTGGAGAAACCTAAATATGGACCACGTATTAAATGATGTTCTTATGTCATTATATTTGAGTGTGATAATGATATTGTGTTTTTATATGAGACTATTCCTGCTGTCAGGAGATACGTGCAAAGCATCAGGGGTAACCGTCATGATATGTGTAACATATTCAAATGGTTCAGAAAAACATTTATATGTGATGTGTACACGTAAACATATATATAGACATAAAGTGAGATAAAACAAATGGGGCAAACTGTATTCTTCAAACTTTTGTGTACATTTTTAAAAAATTAAACATGTAATTGGAAAAATAATTTCCCATAATTATGGAAAATGTGTTAAAATACAATACCTTTTAATGAATAACATAAAAAAGATAACCAAAAGAATATGTGCCCATTAGAAAAGTACTAAGGAAGACAATGGAGGCCATAAGCTATACTCATTGGCTATCCTCATCTAGCTCCCTGGTCATTTCTCATTACAAATTGGGCAGTAATATCAATAGTTATTCACATTCTTATGTGATGGCAAATTAAAGAAAACAAATATAAGCAGTAAATTTTCTACTATTAATTGAATTAATCTTAAATTAATTAAATTCTTTTCTTTCAGATATAAAAACTGGCATAAAGTTTGAAATATTGGGAAAGTTTTTGTTTTAAACTTTAAAAAAAAAATTTAAGTGTGATTTTCCAGGACCCATCAGCTCCAGGTCAAGCAGTTATTTCAATCTAGGTGTGGCCCATGTGGGAATCGAACTGGCAACCTTGTTGTTAAGAGCACTGCACTCTAATCAACTGAGCTAAGTGGCTGCTCGAAATTGTGGGAACTTTTGTTTTGCATTCATGTTCATGAGGCATGTTGATCCACAATCTTTATTTGTTAAGTCCTTGTTGGGTGTCAGTATTAGGACTATATTAGACTCATAAAAGAGATGGGGAAGTTATTCTCCTCCTCTCTTTTCTGAAAGTTTGTGTGAGAGTGGTGCTATTTACGCTGCCAATCGTCGACAGAAATCACCAATGATGCCATCTGGGCCTGATGTTTCCTTTGTGGGCAGATTTTTAATTACAAATTTAATTACTTTTATTGAATATTAAATTCTATAGATTTTCCACTTTTTCTTTTGTTCTGCTAAGTTCTGTTTTTAAAAGATTTTGTCATTTTTTCTAAGCTGTTGAATTTATTGACATAAAATTATTCATAAGCTTTCCCTAATTATCCTTTTAATGTCTGTAGGATCTATATTGGTGTCTCTTCTTTCATTCCCGATATTGGTAATTTGTGGGGTTTTCTTTCTTTCTTTTTTACTCCTTAATCTACCTTGCAGGGTTTTACATATTTTGTTAATCTTTTCAAATAACCATTGTTTTATGTCATTGGTGCTCCCTACTGATTGTCTATTTTATATTTCATTGATTTCTACTCATATTTTAATGATTTTCTTTCTCCTACTTACTTTGGGTTTAATTTGCTCATCTTTCCTGACTACATAAGGTAGAAGTTTATAAGCAAATTGATTTTAAACCTTTCTTCCTTTATAAATACCGCTTTTAGCTCAAATCCCACAAATTGATTTGAGATTTGCTTTACTGCCCAGCATATGGTCTACCCTGTTCTCTACGCATAATAAAAAGATATATTCTGCAACTGTTCAGTGCAGTGCTCTATAAATGTCCTGCTTGGGGCTGACTGAGTTTCCCAGTTTCATGGGTTTTGTTTTTTGCTTTTTTACTCAAATCTAGAGTAAACTTGGCCAATATTTAATTTTTTTTCCCTTTTCTGTTCTTCCCACTTCTTTCTGGAGCTTCAATGCACATGTGATAAACTATCTGACACTCCTGGGTCATGGAGGCTCTCTTCATTTCCCACTCTGCTGCAATCTTTTTCCTCTCTGTGCTTAAATTTTGATGATTTATACTGCTCTCTATACAAGGTCATCGACCCTTTCTTCTGTTGTGTCTAATCTGATAATTCCATACAACGAATATTTTTTTAATTTCAAAAAATATAATTTTTCAGTTTTAGGATTTCCATTTGATTTTTTAAAAAAGATTTTCATATTTGTTCTGAAATACTTCATTTATTCACCCATTACTTCTTTATTTTCATGAAGATTCTTTAACATAGCATAGTTATTTTAAAGTCCTTGTCTACTAACTCCCGACATGTGGGTCAACTGCTGGTTGATCTTTTTTTATAGATTATTTTTTCTCCTATGTGTCCTTTTTCCTGTTTTCTTCTTTCCCCACATGCCTATTAATTTTGCATTGTCTATCACATATAATGTTTGGATTCTGTATAGCTTTCTTCAAAAACAATGAGTTTTATTCTTACAGGCAACTGAATAGTAGAGGATCACCTCGGCTTTGATAGGCTTGTTTTAGGTTTTGTTAGAACATGTCTGTTTCAGTTTGGCATTGGTCCTATAACAAATATGGTAGTCCTCAGATGTGATCTATATACTCCAGCCATTCCAGATTCTCAGTAGTAAGCCTGAGGTGTTTACCAAGTTCCTCTAACTTGGCAGGACTCAAACTCTAAACTTTGTCTTCAGCAATGGCTGAGATCACTGCTTAACTCTAAGATTTCTGACTGTTGTCCTGACCTTACCCCACTTCCACTGAGTTCCTTGGAAACTTGCTTACCCTGTAAGGATTTGGGGGAAGTTTAGATACAAATTCTGGGGTTTCCCACTTTGTGTCTTCTTCTTTTCTAGCATCCCTCGCAGTTTTCAGCTACTCTGACTGTCCTAGATTTTCACCCTCTAACTCCTCAAAAATGATTTCTGATTTCTAGTTGAGCTGTATTCTGGTGCACTGCATGAATCTGTGAGTTTCCTCAAGGGAAAAGCCAGATAAATGTGGATCTCAACCAGTTTTGTTCCTTTCTTTCAAGGAGCATCTAACTCTCCAGTTCCTACCTACTTTGGGTCACTTTCCAGTGCCTTAAAACATTTATTTATTTATTTATTTATTTGTCCAGAGGTTGTAATTCAGCATGAAGGTTATTTTGATAAAAGTACTCCACACTATCATAAGCCAGAAGACGACAATGATTACCTTTGACAGGAAGGGTCTTCACCAGAAAACTTTTTCAGAAGGAATTTCCCTACCTCTGGCCACACCAAGGTTGACTGTGTAAGAACATAATCATAAAATTTTATCACTGGAAAAGAATTTGGAGATCACCTAGTGTGAGCATTAATCTTTTGGAGATTTATAAACCACTTTGAGAATCTGAGGAACAATATAAATTTTTTCACAGAAGCGTACAAAATGAATGTTGGCATATTACTTCAAGGATCCTAAGACCCATTTCTTCTGGTTCAGTTCAATCTTTTCACTGTACATGGGCTAATTTTGAGATTTAGATTATAAATAACTTACCCAGGGTTACAAAAACTAAAGCAACGTTAGAGAACGCAATTTATGGGATTTAGAGAACCGCAATTCTGTGTGAACCTCTCTGTATCTGTATCTCTTACCTTCCATAACAACCTTGCAGAATGTCTTATTTAGGAAAACTGATATCTAGAGAACTTAGGTAAATTGCCGAAGGCCACAGACCTACTAAGCGATAAAGACTGGCACTGCAATCAGGCCCATCAGATTCCCAAAGCAAAATACTTTCCACTACAAAACGTGGCATTAGGGGTAGAGACAAAAGTTGGCAGTGAGTCTCGAGTCTGTGCTCCTCGTTGTGTGGCCTGGATATATATGCCAAAGCTGGACACTGTGAGAATTTAGGAGGGCCAAAGAAATTAAGTAGTGTCACATAACAACTCTAAATTATACAAATTGGAAAACTACATTGTAGGAAACAGTGAACCATCTATAAGCAATAGCCACCAAAACACCCTTGTAAATGTGATAACAGTAAAAAATAAGTGGTACTCATCATTGGAAACACAAGTACAGGTGGATTTCAATAGTCAAATATTCAGATTTAAAAGCAATTTTGCATCGATATGCGCCAAAAAACCTTCTGAGATAAAAAGTTTGATTATACAGCCACTTCAGTTTTACTGTGGATAGAATTTACATGTATTTTTCTCTCTTTTTTTGTATGGATAAAAGACTTCAATAAAAAAATGTTTGTGAGGATATGGAGAAATTGAAACACTTATGCACTGTTGGTGAGAATGTAAAATAGTACAATCACTGTGAAAAAGAGTATGGCAGTTCCTCAAAATATTAAAAATAGAACTACCATATAATCCAGCAATTGCACTTCTGAGTATTTACTAAAAAGAACTGAAAGTAGGGTCTCGAAGAGATATTTGTATACCAATAGCAGCATTATTCACAATAGCTAAAACGTGGAAGCAATCCACATGTCCACTGACAGGTGAATGGATAAACAAAATGTGGTATATACATATAAGAGAATATTATTCAGCCTCAAAAAGGAAACTCTGAGGCATGCTACAATATCAGTGAACCTTGATGAAATCAGCTAAGTGAAATAAGCCAGTTACAAAAAGATAAATACTGTGTGATTCTGCTTACATGAAGTACTTACAGTGGTCAAAATCATAGACACAAAAAGTGTAACAGTGGTTGCCAGGTGCTAAGATTAAGGGAGAATGAAGACTTATTGTTTAATGGGCAGTGTTTCAGTTCTGCAAGCTGGAAAAATATCTGGAGATGGATGGTGATGATGGTGGCACAACAATATGAATACACCTAATACCACTGTACACTTAAAAATAGCTAAAGTAGTAACTTTTATGTTATGTGTATTTTACCACAATAAAAAATTTGTGAAAAAAGACTTCAGTATGATTAATACGTATTAGGTTATAACATCTGTAATAAAATTCATTCATCTCAACTCACACATTTCAATCATCTTTGAGAATTCCCATCATTTTTTTTCTAAACACATAAGAAACCAATCAGACAATGCATATAGTACTCATTTTTAAGTTTGCAAAACCTGGTATCAATTTTGAATCATTTAAATATTAGTTTACAAATATTGCTTATAGCTTAATAGCATTGTAGATGCAGCTTCACAAAGATATTGGCTCTAGACAGTAATTATATACTCAGCCTAATGTTTCAGTTAATGGACGCACATTTCAGTGATAATTGCAATGCTTGAACGTAATGTGCCTTTATTAGCAGTATAAAATAAAGCCAGCTTATATCAATTGAAAAAAAAGGCTATTTATTTCTATAATTGCTTAATTTTTATTGTAAAAATATTATCAAACATTAAAAAGAAAACCTGTAACAAATACTAGCATTTTATTTATAACTATGGGAATATACTTAAAAATTTAATTACGGTGAACAATGACATAAGCCGTATTTGTTTAAAATGAATTAATGTAATGATCCAAGAAAATAATTAGAAAAAATCATTACATTAGGAAAATAAAAGCCTGGATTCTAGTTTTCTCTCTAACGCTTACTAGCTACGAGACCTTGAGCAAGTCATTTACTCTTATAGGACCTCGCTATTAAATTGGGTTAAGAATGTTTTAACTGCCTCAAGGCAGCTGATGATTTGTCAAGATCCTTTCGAGTTATAAACTTCACAATGCTATTACAGTATATAAATATAAAATAAAAACTTGCAAGTAAAATATCCTAAAATTTGATATTCATTCTATGCTCATTAACATTTCTATGTCTAGGAAAAAATTCTTACAAATATAAGTTACAAAATATCCTGGAATCTCCAATTCAAAATAAAAATTATTTACTACAAATTAAAAACCACAGTCCGAAGACCTGGCCCTTCTGACATTTTTGTTTCATTGAAACTACAGTAGATGATTTAATCTCCCATCAGCAAAAGCGTCTGGATAGACATCTAAGACACAAGTAAAAGCACAATAAAACAGACCAGTCAGTAAGTCCATTTTTAATTAGCACTGGTAACGCCTCAAGGACCTCCACAAGACTATTAAACTGTTAAAAGAGAAGGGCTTAATGCTGAATTAATATTGCTATGAAACCCTCTACTGCTTTCAGTACTGGTATTATTTTTATGTGCACATGCATTTTTCATATTGTATGGACACATACAACATTTAAATATTGTGACAATGTAAAGCCTAACCAAAATTATTTTGGTAATTTTACATGGAAATGCCTACGAATGAAATAATTTTTTAAAAAGTCAAAAACCCAAGCGTTCATAAATAGGTTTCTATGGCTTCTAACAAATAGAATGGCCAGAGTACTCCTAATTATTTGAAATGACAATTGCTCCAATCTGACAATTATGTTCAAAATGCTGTACTGAAGTAGGTATGCATATGACAATAAAGTTTTCCAAAGTCAATAAGGAACTAAGAAATGATAAACAGCGTAATATTTAAAACAGCAAATTTACATGAATAGCAGATCTCCCTACATTTGCAGACTTCACAGCACACTGCAAAACTAAGTATGACGGAATGTGAAAATTCTCAGATTTTCACTGTATGATCAAGTCAATTGTAAAGACTCAAAAATGGCTACTTTCAATTAATGTGTTTCTTTCATTAAGAAATAACACTGGAATATGCAGAAAAGTAGAAGAAAATTTTAAAATTCTCTGTAACTGTCATAAAAGATAATGGATATTATGGTTCATTTCCTTATAGTCCTTTTCTTCTTCCTTATTCCATACAGTTGGATCTTATTACATATTTATTATATACTGTTTTCTATTAACATCATAAAAAAGCATTTTCAAATGACTTCAGATTTCATATTAATAGAAATGAGTTTGTTTATATTAAATTTATTACCTACAAACACCAAAGCAACGAGCATTGATAATTTCCTAATAGATTTCTAGATATGGCATTACTAGATCAAAGGGTATGTGTAAATACCTTCATGACTACTGACATGTGCTACAAGTAGCTTAACAGGAATATTGGATTAGTGTGTGGTTTCATAACAGCAGAATAAAAGGCCCAAAGACATGGATATCAAGTAACTACTTAGTCAACACCAGCCTTTATCTAACATGAGTGGTATGTAGGACTTCACTAAGCCAAACAGACAAAGCAATCTAAATCCAGCGAGCTAGAACCACTTCTGAGAGGACATACAAAGCCATCACTCCTCTCTTGGCTGCGGATCCAACATGTGGACTAGGAGGGACCACTTTTGGATGAGTGCTTTTTAAAGAGCAGCTCAGGGATCACCTACATCAAAATCAGTAGGAGCACTTATTAAAATAATGGCTCCTGCCCCATATCTACTGTATCAGAATCTCTAAAAGGTACAGGAGTCGGCATTTAACAAACTACCCCCAAGATTCTTATGTATAACACAGTTTGAGGAGCTACCTTTCCAGAAACGTCATATCGACGGTTTGGAACTAGAACAAAGCTTTTGGGACTTAACTGAAATTGTTTCTTTTTCTTTAGGCTAACAATTCACTTTCCAATTTTTAAGAAACCTCTGCATAACACGAACACAGAAAAATCTTATGTTTAGTGAAACTAGAAAAAAAATACACTATCCCTTTCCAATAAGTAGAAATGATGACAATGTAACTTGAGATAAAACTTTTATTTTCACAATCAGATGGTATGTCCTAGGTGGAAATTAGAATCCATACAGCAAGTGTTTTGGGGTTTGACCAACCTAGGTCTGAATTCTGTTTTCACCACTCTTTACCTGTGAAAACTTGTGGCATGTTATAACTGCGACATCAAAATCCACCAGGAAAGAAACCTTTCTTCATATTCACCTAGTACAGTGGTTGAAAAGCTGTTTAACAGAGAATGAATGAAATAAATTTCTGATTTCAAATGACCAAAATAACCAATCTCATGAAAATCACTTTGGTATCTTCCGAAGTCCATTTCAGGTATATTACAATTATTCCATCCAATTCACATTTCCATAAACAATTTTTCCTCTTCTCCTATCTTTTATTTCATTGACATAGCTATCTACTGGTGTCCTTATCTTTTCCTTCATTGCCTTGTTTGGGGCTGGGGGATAGCTTCAACTAACATTTAAATTTAGTAACAATGAGAAAGAAGAGGGTTCTTCAAGACCCTGTCTTTCAGACTTTTAGATTTCTAGCCCCCTTGATATAAGAAGATTATCCTTTATCTATCAGCTTTTAAAAAATTACTTGTGGGGCTGTGGAGAATAACTGAAAGTATACAGCCCCAGAGATAAGCATTATTAAAATTTTTATATGTTTTCTTCCAATATTTTTGGTGACTTTAAAAAATACTGATAATTTGTTGTCCTTTTAAAAAATGTTAACATTATCTCAAAAGCATCATACCATGACAATAAAATGTTTTATAAAAGAAAATGTAAGGAATGATACAGTGGTGATGCCCAGAAAGAGGAAGCATAAGGGATATATATATATATATATATATATATATATATATATATATACACATACATACATATATAAACTTTTTACATTCAGTCTGAACAAATTCTATTGTCTCCTTGATATTTTCACCATATGCCTATATCATAACTTACTTAATCAATCTTCTCTTTTAAATATCACTGGGATGAATACCTTGGTAACATGAAGTTTCGTCTCCATTTGTAATTATTTCCTCAGGCTACACTCCCAGACATTAAACACTGGGTCAATGGACGTGAATATTTTTAAGGACCTTGATACTATAATTGTATTTTATTTGAAGTAAAACATGAAGGAAAAGTGGGTTACAAAATAAGATAAAAAATAACAGTATTATTACTATGAAAGTCAAAATTTCACAAACAACCTTCTATTTAATACCTACAGAACCTACTGTAATTGACAACTTCTGATTAAAAAAATGCCAAAATGTGTATGTAATACACATTTGGTAATAAACAGCTTGGTAATAAACTTAAGATCTTAAAGAAAAGGTATGCATATAACAAATTTCAAAAACATTTTACCTGAAACACTGAAACACATAAAATCCCCATATAAGATCATAAATATCTTTGTTTATGACAACATACGGTTTATATATATATTGCCAAATGTCTATTTGACTTCCTGAAACTGGCTGATTTAACTATAAATATTTATTGGAAAGCATTTTAATATATACCGGAACTAATTCTTATTTCATTGAGAATTCTATCTTTATAGGACTTGAATTAGGTATAAAAGCTATGGTATTACTTCAAATATTACTCATGTATTTCCCAAAATTTTCCAGGTAGAAATTCTTAGATTTTTTTTTTCATAAGAAGACATAGATATAAGTTTAAATTATAAGTATCCTATTCCTTTAAGGTGAATCCAACAGAGTTGTGATCAAAAAGTAAAAACTGAATTTAATGAACTACTAATTTAAAAAAGAGAACCTAGTACAACTTGCTAATAAATCTGTTAGGCTGATTAAAATGAATAACTTTGAATGATCCCACAGCTACTTTAATAGACAGATTTCTATAGCTGATTTAGGTAATGGCTACTAGAAAGCATTTAAAGGGAAGGCAACAAATAAGCCAGTATCATTCTTCCCCACACATACAAGATTTTGAATGTCAGTGTGTATCAAATGATGTCTATGTTTCTAGTCATCACATCTGCTCTATTTTTAATCTTCCTTCTGTCAACGTAGAAAGATGACATCAATTCTCTAAGTCACATACAGTTATAAGACTCCTAAAATTTTATAAAGATCCATGTCTGGAAATCCCAGATCTATTCATATATAATCTATCAATGATAACCTACCACATCCCTATAAGACCGAGTATCTAGGAGTCTGAGAATCCATATTTTTAACAAGTATCCTGGACTCCCTTACAACCAGGCATGAGATCCACTGTATTATATTAGAATTATCCCCCATTCCTCTTTTCTTGCCATCCTACATAACACAATCATCTCCATTTTCTACTCAAACCATTTTCTTTTCTACATCCAAACTTCATTAGAAAAACAAGTGAACACGACAAGGAAGAGCTTTGGGTTCCAAACCAAGTTAACAGCTGTGGGACCTTTGGTAATTCATTAATTTCTGTGGAATGGGGTCAAGGAGATGCTTCTTTACTATAAAAGGAAGTGGTTGGTCTAGATAGCATTTCCCAGACTATATATTGTAAAACATAAGTAGATATTCCCATAGAAAAGGTTTCTATGGTGAAGTAATTTAGATAAATGCTACAGATTATTTAAGGCAGAGCCTTCTTAAAATCTTTAATATAATGTCAATATGCATTAAAAATTTCCAACAGAGAAATATGGTACATGGGCTTTTCCAAATTTATTTGACAAAGAAATCCTTTTTTTAAAAAAAAATAATGTTAACTTCTTAAATTCCGTTTTCAGAAGACTTGAGATCTGTAAAAACGGCTTGGGAAGTGCTCATTTAAATTATATCTGTAGTCTCTTCCAGGCTCTAACATTTTGTAACTCTAAAAACACTGTGGATTGGTTAAATCTTGCTACGGTGTCTGACTTTTCTTAAAAAGTGTTAATTTTTCAAAGTTAATGAGTCCATAAATCACCAGCAATGTAATACACATAAGATGCCAAGAAAAGGGGAGGGTCACAACATTTGAGAACTATGTTCAAGGTATTATAGTTTTCTTGAAAAAAACCCAATATATTAATAGAAATTTGATTTAAAAACCATTTTATCTTTAAAAATATATTCCTTTAAGGAAAAGTATGTTCATTTTAGCATTACTTAAATAATCTTATCCCTATTTTTCAGAATGAAAACAATAAATGCTGAAAAATAGGATAATTCCGTTTATTACATACGTATCCTGTATAACCATACACATTTAATTCTTGGGAGAGAACACAGAGCCTATTGACTTATATATTCCCTTAGAATATTTTAGCACAATGTTTAATATAATGGACAGGTGCTCATTTTCTCCTATCCTTCACTAGAGTTTAGGGTAAAATAAAAGCAAGAAAGGAGCAGGCATTCAAGTTAAAGATGGAGGTGGGGAGGGGGACTATAAACAAATTTAGCTCTTTATGATGATTAAAAAATAAAAAGACAGGGCATCTGTCTTCCAGAAAATAATTTAGTAGTTCTCAAATTTCAGTGAGCATCAGAATCCCCTGACGAGCCTGTGACAACACAGATTGCTGGGCCCACCCTCACAGCTTTGGATTCAGTAGGTCAGGTAGAGTGGGGTCCAAGAATATGCATTTCTAAGAAGTTTCCGGCAGACTAATGCTGCTGACGTGGGGCCTAGGTTTGAGACCATTGCTGTATTTCACTACTTCTAACCTTGAAAATCCTCTCCTCTTCTGATGAACATAAAAACCTTACCTCTTTTTCTCCATTCAAACATTCTCTCCCACTCTCCTATACCCTCCATGGAAACAAACCATTCATTTCCCCTCTCTTCAGAATTACTGCTTTAACTGTTTTTATTTGTTTGTGGTTAGTTTGTAAGGGGGAGAAAGGTAGTACTGTCACTTGTCACATAATATGGAGACACATGCTTTGTATTTGACAACTAACTTTCACCTATTTTATTCAGTTAGCATTTAGACTTCTAATAAGAACACTAGCAGTGCTTCTGTTGTAAGGTAATACTAGTATGCATATCTTGATCAATTATAAAATGCTCCTCCTGCTCTTTTCTCTTTTGGAGATCCATTCTTTTTTCCCTATTTTAATTGTTTATCTGATTTTTTTTTTGACAAAAGATACAACATAAGTGATGATGGCGTAACATACTGATACAATTCATTACCAAAAGAGCAGTAAGTATTATGAGTTTCATTTTACTGGCAAGGAAAACCAAGTTGGAGAGGTTTAGTGTCTCTAACCTACTGCATGACTACAACCCTCAAAAAGGATAGTAGAGGAGAAGCAAAAGAGGAAGAAGGCAGGAAACAAAAATCCAACATAAGCACCAAAAGTCAAAGAGGATAGAAAAATAGAGATTCTGAGAAAATTATAGATTTTATTATATCAGAAGTCATACTTTTGCCTTTTTCTACAGGGGATTCAGAATCAGACTGTCTGGTTTTAATTCCCAGTTCTTCCTGGCATTAGGAAAAAACTTAGATTATCTGCTGATATTAGAGTGACTGTAAATATTTGCCCAAAGACGAACTGTTTGCAAAGTCTGCACACACGTGCACGCACACACACACACACACACACAATCAATCTGTGACAAATTAGTTGGTTTCCAAAATAGATCAGGAATTACATTAGATATTCTAAAATTAGATTACATGAAATTCTTTCAATGAGAATTTTCCCATTATATTAAATTTATATAGAGAATTCTTTAAAATTAAATTTATTGGGGGGTGACACTGGTTAATTAAATTATATAGGTTTCAAATGTACAGTTCTATAATGCATCACCAATATGTTGCATTGTGTGCTCACCACCCAGTCACGTCTCCTTCCGTCACCATATGTTTGGGATCCTTTATCCTCTCCTACTTCACCTCCTTCCCCCCTTATGCTCTGGTACCCACTTAACTGTTGTCTGTGTCTATGAGTTTTTGTTTGTTTGTCTTGTTCGCTTGTTGCTTTCAGTTTTGATATCCCATAAATGAGTGAAATCATATGGTTCTTAACTTTTTCTGAGGGTAATTTTTAAAAATATTTAGCCCTATCTTCTTATTCTTATCCATTAACAGCAACTTTTTTTTTTCAAAAAGCATCTGCATCATATTAAATCCTATGCTAGGTACTTGTCACATATTTGACTTAATCCTCACAATTCTCTATAAAAGGCCTGTCTCCTGCTGATAGGTGAGGAAACTGATACTAAGAAAAGTTAAGGGATTTGCCAAGAGTGGTAAGAGATTGTAGGAGCACAGAGCAGGCTTGAGGTCTGTTTGACTAAAAGCCCATGCGGCTTCTCACTAGAATACTGCATCTTTATTCTGAACAGATGAATCCTTTCTTAACTGGATTTCTTGATAGCTATCTTATTTCAGGGAAGAAAAAAAATCACAAGTCAAGTTTCTAAAATATAGAGCCTCTAATTTTCCAACAATGCCTACCAGGAATAAAGAAGGTGACCACCTTTACAATTTCTACCTTAGGTTGCTTTTTAAAAATTCAAAATAAATAATCATCTTTATCTTATTATAACACATGACAGAGGTTACATGCAGTTCTCATTACGATGCTTTCTTAAACTCTAACTGCTAAACTTAAATGAGAGGCATTTGGTACAATCTGAAAAATATTCAGTTCAATTAAAAGTAATTGATGCATGGTGAAATAATTCTTCCCAAAGCTGCTGTAAAATCTTCAAAAAAAATAAAGCTACTTAATAATTTTCATCTCCTACAGGCTAGAGAGAAGCATTATTGCATATTAAAAATTGGAGTGTAGTTTTCCCAGAGGTAAAAGAAAGTTATTAAAACAACCTATTTATTGTTGATATAACTATCCATTTGTGCCACACAAAAAGTAACAAATTTCAGTACATTAAAAGAAAAGCTAATTAAGGTATAATTAGTATTTTCTGTATTTTGATAATTAGGGGTTAGTTGGCTATTCCTTTTCAAATGTCTACTTGCTGTTCCCCGACAACGCCTTTAATGAGCAGCTAACGCTATTGAATCCCTCATGGCAGAGGAGTTTACTGACCACCACTACATTACTTCCATTTATCACTGCCTCTTTACCTATAAATTAATCTAGCCCTGTAGCTATGTTGATCTACTTTATATCAATTTCTTCATCCATATCAGCTGAATATGTATGGCATTAACCTCATTTGCTAGTTGAGAAAAGCAGAATTAAAATGAGATCTAATTTCTTGTGCACAGCACAATTTCAAAACTGCTTGCTAATTTCCACCACCTGTCAGTGTGAAGAGCCTTTACTTTCTTGTAATTAAATAAAACAGTATATTTTTTAGCTGCTCTGAAAAATGCTAATCTTTCAAAAGTGTTCAGTGATCATTAATCATTAGGACAGTAAAGTAGCCTTATTTCAGAATGTTCACTTACCCTTTGCTTAAGCTTAAAAAATTTTTTTGGCCTTTTCACAGGAAAGAACAAAATGAACGTACCAGATAGGATATAAACATTAACTATTATTATCGACACTATTGAAGTTTCTATTTATCTGGTTTACTGCCACGTGGTGAACAGAGGCTTAACATTACATAACCTTGAGGAAGCTTGTTTGATAAAGTAAACAAAAATATAACAAATATACAATATCCTCTGAAATCAGTAGGAATCTAATAAATCCACATTGTATCTATCTGTATGTACTAGAACCTAAATTTATAAGACTTAGAATACAGTATAAATTGGAGAATAATTTTTGACAACACGTTTAAACAAATTCATTCAATAAACTGCCTACTATGCTATGCATTCAATTTTTGCCTAGAAGTTTGAACAAAGGCGGTGTCAGAGTTAGGCACTTTTAATTGGACTTTATTGGATTTCCCAAGTATATATAATGTAACCAGTAGAGAAAAATCTTAAAATATCAAAAAAACTAAAACACTGACTGCCATCTTAATACTAGAGACAACAAATTAATATTTTTTGTATTTCTTCTGTCTTTTTGTAATACTTTAGTTTTTCTTGTCTATTTTACATCATTGTAATCATACTACATGCTATATGTAAGTCAGTAAGTAGCCTGCAATTCTAGCCCACCATTCATGTGTGTTTTTCAATAAGTCTACCTTGTAATAAATAACTACCTTCCTAGTTATTAGTTAAGAACATGAATTAGCAATGAACAGCATACATTTGAGGAAGAAAAATATAAACACACCTCCCAAATATATTATTAAAATGTTTTAACTACTAGTACCCAGCTTGCTCTCAGGCTGAACATATCTACTCTTCAAATACTAATTAATGTGCCTTAGAAATGATATCCTATGTTTACTTTTTCATACTTAATCCTACCAAAAAAGTGTGACATATTGGTACATAGGGACTGAGTAATTAATATAGAGAACTTTTACAGAACATTAAATAAATGACTTAAATTTTTAAAAAAGATTAAAAATCTACAATATTCCTCATTCAATTTTGTAGGAAAAAATTTTACACTATAGGATCGATATTTTGAAGCCTAAAACTACTGGAACTATTTCAACCATATTTATTTAGAAACTTATAGCTAAAATGACTTTCCTTATCATTCCAGCTGACCATCACAATATATAATAGGTGTTAAGCATAAAGAAACAAAGATGTGGGTGTGTTATTTACAAATTCTGAGTAGCTTCAGCGTTTCTGCAGCAGAAGTAGGGTGGATCCTACCTACCTCGTCCTGACTCCCTTCAAGCAAACTATTTAAAGCAATCATGAGCAGAAGAAAGAAAATACTTTTAGGGGAGTAGTAGCAGATTCTCAATGATGACTACTTGGACACTAAATGATAAGATAACCAATTTTTAGTACCAGCATCATAGGTGAACACATTTGGGGTAGATAGAAGATTTGCATACACCTCTTTCGCTGAAATGCCAAAGTTAATGATATATTTTCACATATGGACTTCTTTTAAGAAACTCAAATATTTTTAAGACAGCAGATATGCCCCAAGACTCTATTCACTAGGAATCCCATCTCCATCTTACAAAGTAGTCAGTGAGGTATTCAGCGGATTCTCTGAATTTTCAAGGACATCCATTATCCTAGAAGCAAGATCAAATAAATGCAGACATCGTGTGTGTGTGTGTGTGTATGTATACATATACACAACTATATATGTACACACACATACACATCCATAATGAACTGCAGACATAATTTAAACTATGGGAAATCTTTCTCAGGGAAACAACTGTATGCCTCACCTTTTGATTTGTGGGGGAAGATCATGTTATGCCATGATTTCAAGAAGACCCAATACTATTAAAAGAAACTGACCAATGTGGGGAGAAAAGGGATTTTTAAGTTGTAAAATTTAGAAACTAAAACCTCTTTAAATTGAGAGGGTTCTTTAGTGCTGGACCTCTTTAAAGATATATTTTAGTCGCACATCACATGATATTTTCTTTATTTTTATCATAAAGATTTCTTGGAATCATTAGAAAAATTTCAAATATCAGAAGATAAGTTGGAATAAATATACCTGAGGCAGAAAACTTATGAATCACCAGAAGAAATTATTACATTCCACCTTACTTTGAAAAAATTAAGAGAACAATCCAAAAATATGTCGTCCATAATCTGTGAATGCACATGGAGTTTTTATTTTTACTTTGTGCATTTTGTCCACAGATATCCAATTTTATAAATGTCTTAGAATTTATAAATCATTAAAATAAATGGAAAAAAGAAGAAGAAAATGTAGATTAAAAGTTCTCTGTGGGTAAGCATACACGTTACCAACTCATCACAAACAATCAGTATCTTTGTGGTCTTCTGGGGTCTAGCATAGGGCTTGGCACAGGGAGACGGGTTTTTACCAAATGTCTGTATAAAGAATCACAAAACTACATGTAATTCATTTAAGATGTGTTGTCAAATAATGGTATATTTGATTTGGTATGATAAATAATAAGAGTCAGTTTTTTAACAAAATTTAAGCCCATATATTCCCATTTACATCCTATATTTCTCTTGCATCATAATTTGAATTATTAATGGATGCTACAATTTTAATTTTAGGTTTTTCTGTTCCAAATCTCCTTGTCCAGTACTTAATGTTCTTGGATCAACACTTAAATGCACTTAAGGAGTTCATACTGAAAAGGGGAACTGGGCAAATCTATTTATAAAGCAAAAACATTTGAAAAATAAAATTATTAGGCTTTCAGTCTGCTTCACTCAGCTTTCTGTTAAACAGGGGTATAGAATGTGTTTCTTTAATAGTTAATATACATTAACATATAAGAGTAATTAAGTGGGAAAGGGTTACAGAAATCATCTTTTTAAAAAGGGCCTGTCTGAATATAGATGTATTATTATATGTATTATATATGCATTAGATGTTTTATCTGACAGTTGAAAGAACAAATCCCTGAACAATAAAATGTGGCAGTACAAGCATTAACTATAAGAACTAACCATTCTCTAAGAAAGAAAACTCAGCGAGTAGCTCTAATAACATTCTATCAGAGACAGATTACAATACATTCCACAGCACATGTGAAGGCGCACAGAAAGAAAGTTCAAAAAGTTTTAAAACATTTGGAGAAAATTCCCAAAGTAACTGATCATTATTTTCCAATGCGAACTTCAAAAGATAATCTTAATTTTTGAAGGTACTTTTCCCCTGTAACCTGCATTATGTACTGATTATACTAAAATATTTTAAGTGTTTACTGCTTCACATGTTTTAAAGCTGCTACTTATTTTCCACCAAAGTGAAAATTCTATGCACAAGACAGTTTTCTTGGATTGAATTTCCAAAATGCTTTTCCCTAAAACTGTTACCAAGTACAAAGATATGTTTTGCCAACAATTGAGACATATCCAAGTACCTAAAAAAGCAAGTACATTATTTCAACATCGGATTGCACTTCTGACTACAGCAGTCCACTGAAGTTACTGTTACGATATGTTTTTCTGTTTCATTATTCAAGTGCTTTCCTACTCAATTTAGCAGTAACTGTTAGTAACAGTTTATACAAGAGAAGCTAACATTGTAGGGAGAGAATGCCATCTGCTGCTTCATGTGTGTACTCAACAGGAGGAGAAAAGCTGGATAATAGGTAATTATACAAAACAATTTAGATAGCTTATATACAAAGATGATGCTTGGGAGTTGAAGTGTTTCCATTTCTATTTTGAATGACTTGAAAATATATCAATGGGCACTTATTATCTTAATGCAAATTCCAAGTTATTGCACAGAATTACAAGGATACAATGTGCTAATATATTATCACCAGCTCATGATGTTTATAAACAAGGCTTTTACTCAGGTATGAAGAGCCAGAGTCATAAGAAAAGGATCACTTGCTTAGCCTTAACAAAATTATTTCTCATTTATGACTTACTACAATGTCCTATTTATAAATAAGTGACTTATACATAAGGTGACCATAAATTTATTATCCAAACAGCGACACTTTTGAGAATGAAAGGTGTAGTGATTAACCATCAGTTATGCCAGGATGAGTGTGAACCGAGACGAAGCTAAGCAAATCTAAATGTGTGGTCATCCTGTTTATAAATTACTCTGCTGCCTTCACTCCCTCTGGATTCACAACCTTCTCAATGCTTTGAGAACCTTCCTGAAGAGCAATCTGAAAAATTTTGGGAAATAGCTAGATTCAGGAGGATGAAGGCAAGAGAAAAAAGAAAAAAGAAAAAGTAGGAAACTAACTCTCAGACCTTATATAATGCCCGAATCTAAGTAGCTACCTCAACATAGCCTGATTTTTTTACTGACTTTCTTTTGTAATACCATTTGAAATTCTTTGGCATTAATAAACACCTTCTTTAGAAAAGGCAAATCCTTTTTAGAATTCATTCATACATTAATTGGAATGCTTTCTTTTCGACATCTGGCAGATGCTGGGTGTTTGGAAAGAAAGCAAATTTGTAAGGTAGGGTGTGTGTTGCTGTGTGTGTGTGTGTGTGTGTGTGTGTGTGTGTTGCTCTGTGTGTGTATGTGTGTTGCTGTGTGTGTGGTGATGAAGAAGAGATACAGGTCATTTTAGAGAATGAAATCCCTGGTGGTGGCTGACTGGATAGGATGTCAACACAGGGAGTGAAGAAAGAGAAAATCTCTAAGACTAACTTGCCTATTTCAAATTTTAAATCCTAGGAGGGAAAGGGAACTTACTTTCTCAATTTCTGGTGCCTTAGTTTAAGAGGCCAAAATTCCGACTTCTACTACTACTGTAGTTTATCAGTGTTGTTGATTAAATAACTCTTTGTAGATCTATTTTTAAAGGGAAATACGTTCTAAAGACTAAAAACATTTGGAATTTCACTTATTGGTGAGATTTTGTAACCGACCAAAGCAAAACTGATGTTTATGGTAGGGCTGGCTTGAATAAATAAAAGGATTCAAGAACTCAGTCCAAAACTTCCAACCTTTGGTAAATATTCCGAAGCCGAAGCCAAAATGTACGTGTATGTATGTGTTTAAAAAGCGTTCTCCCTTACCCCATTTTAATTGGGTTAACAATTAAAATGGACTTTTCCTAATAAAGGAATGGACATCAAATTTAAAAATGTTTATATTGAAAACTGTTCTCAATAAACTGAAGCAACTCATAATTGTGGTCAATGATGGCATCTACCATACCATACCGTGAGGTAAAAGAAAGCACTAGTAATATTTACTGGCAGAACAACTGATGGGTACAAAAGGAAAGAAAAAATTTCTGCAAAAATTCTGACGTACCCCAACAAAGATGCGACTATATTTAGAAGAGTTTTAATGTTTGAAATCGTATCCTAATATTGTAAGTGGGCGATCTATTTACATACATGGTTTAACTCTTAGTCACACTTTTGGTTAGTACATTTTACTCCAAGAGCAAGCTGGCGTACTCTAATGACACTGTTACTGAACTCCAGAACAGATTTGTGTATCTCAGAAACAGTCCGCACAGTTGGATGACAACCTGGTCAGTTTGCACAGGCCTGAATGCTACCTTTCACCCAGGCTTCTGGTGCCCTAGATGCAAGGTAGGCTACACAGGACTGCCATGTTCCCAGACTTCGCACTCTTAAAAAACCCCTTCCCATACATCAATTATATACTCATTCATTCAACAAACATTTACTGAGTATTTACAATGTTAGGTTCTGTAATGGTCACTGGGGGTACTGCAAGCCCTAACTAAGCTGCTTTTCTTCCCATGTGCAATCTTTGAGGCTTTGCACATTCCGCTCCTACCTTCCAGAACATGCATCCTACTCTCCTCCTTCTTTTCCCAGGGCTTCTACTAGTTCTCTGGATTCCATTCAGGAATTGCCTCTCCCAGAGGCCATCTGAGTCCCAGCGTCTGGACTAACCCCTATGCGCTGGGCTCCCATGATACCCTATGTTCACCATTATCACCGCATGTATAAAATGACATTGCAATGGTCCAAATTAATTTATTTCTATTAAAATTATACGTATATATCATTTAAAAATTAATAGTAATAATGAAAAGCTGCCATCCTCACCTATTTCTCCCCATATCTGATTCCAATACTCAGTAAACCCAGTTTCAACTCTTTCAGCAATTTCTTTTACTATTTTCATCCATTCTCCTAAATAACATGCTGATACAGCTATTTCTTGATTTTTAATTTTAGACATTATCTTTTGACTCCCTAACATATTTATGATAAGGCACCTATTATTCACAACTAAGCTACATGGTACGACTATAACTGGATTTCCTTTCTTTACAAACATTTAATTTGACTCACTTTTCATTTACCTACATTTTCTATGTTTCTGCCTATTGCAAATTGATTCTCAAACGCTATTTAAGACCTATAAATGCCCTCAACTCCTCTCAATGTGATCCAACACATCAGGTAATCAATCAGTTCCTTAACAAAAAAAAGAAGAAGAAAAAAGAAAGAAAAGAAAAAGAAAACCCAATGACCTCTCACTTGTTCCAGTCTAAACTGGTTGCTCTCCATGCTTCGGCACAGCTGTCAAACTAGAGCTTCCCTCTGTCATCAAGCTGGAAATTCCCTTTACCTCTCTCTGTTGGATTCCTGATTCTCAGACCCCATGCTTTCCTTTTTCTTTCTGGGTTTACCCTCTTCAATTTGGTGGAACACAGCCTCCAGCAACCTCATGGTAATGGATTTAAGGGAAGTAAAGTTTGAGGCTTTGATTAAAAATGTCTTGTTTAAGTTTGACTGGATATAAAATTTTAAATTGGAATTCATTGTTTTCCCTCCCAAACTGTGAGGGTATGGTTCCACTGTCTTATACTTCTAGTGTTGCAACCGAGAATGCCAATTTAATTCTCATTCCTAGTCTTTTCAATGTCACCTGTTTTACGTGTCTGGAAGCTTTTAGGATCTCTTTCCCTCCCTGATGAAGTGAATTCCAATGATGTGCCTTGATATGAACTTTCTTTTACTCACTTGGCTGGACCCCTGCATAGTCCTTTTCATTATGGAATCTCTCATCCTTTATTACAAGAAATTTTCTAATATTCATTCATTTCCTCTTCCTGGAACTCATATTAATCCACTGTTGGGCTTCCTGGAATGTCTAATTTTCTTATTTTTCTCTCCTATTGTCCATTTTTATTTTAACTTTCTGTGCTACTTTCAGGGTGATATTTGCTACATTATCGTCGAAATCTACCAAGATTTAATTTCTGCTATCATGTATTAAATTTCAAAGAGCTTTTTCTTCTCTAAATTACCCTTTTTATCGGTTCTTGTTTCACGGTTGGAATAAAAATCATTTTCTTTGGTTATGCGTCAATTTCCTAGTTTCTGTGTTTTTCTCTGTTTTTCACATATGAGGCTTTCTTCACAAGGCTGGCAGTTCACAGCTGTCTGTCCGTTTCTTAGAATGAGGCACTCAAGACTGACTGTTCACAAAGAGCTTGTAATCCAGTAAACTCCACTGTAGGGTCATAAATTAGGCGATTTTTAAAATGGGGATCCACACATCCGTATCTGTAAAACTCTCTTTCTTACTTCTACTGCATTTCACCAATCTCCTGCTTTGGAACTTCACACCCAGCTTACCGTGTTGATACCAAGAGTTGAGGAACTTCTGGGAGCATTTTCAGTTCAGTGTCTTTCTCATCCCCAGCTGTTTAAACTTCCATAAAAACCAAATTCCTGTCTCCTGCAAGAACTGGAGAGGAGGCTCTAGTCGTGCTGGGGTAGGCAGGTGCCATGGCAATCTAACCAGTCCTAACACACAATTTAAACCAGTTCTCCTATTTTCAGCAATACCTTGAGCCCTAGCCTTCAAAGGTAGCTAACATCTCTGAGTTCTGAGCTTTTCTTAGCGCAAATCAAATGCTTCCTCCACTGCAAGCATTTAAGGTTCAGCTCTCTCAGGTACATTAGGACAAATACAACTTATGTATCTGGTTGCTAGCTTCAAGTGTCTCATTGTTTAGCATCTCTCCCATTTTTTCCTTATAAGAATATGTATTTTTATTACTTTACAGTCATTACAGTAGGGTTTTAAATTACAGAGGATAAACGTGAATATTAGACTTGCTATGTTTAACTGGAGTGCTTACAATTATTTGTTTTATTGGTTAAAAATCTCAAATATAAAAAAAGGAACAAATTATAATAACAGTCAACACCCGTGCAAAACCATCTTGCAGACCAAGAAATAAGACATTACAGCTGAAGTCTCTTGTGCCTTTTTACTTAACTCCATACATCTGCTCAACAAGAGATAATCATGATCCTGAATTCAGTGTTTACCAATGCCATACAAAGTTTTACATTTTTATATAGAGTTCATGAACATATAATGTTAACATATTTGATATAGGGAGTATCATATTACATATATATCCTTCTACAACTTCTTAAATAAAATATGGAAGGCTTTTTTATTTATTCAAAAATGAATGATTGTTTTCATTGCTGTACAGAATCCCACTGTACGACTCTACAAAAATTTATTTATCCATTGACCCGCTAATGGACAAGTTTCCTTTTGTTCTCACAATTACACATCAGGCTTCTATGAATAATCTCTTGTGAAAAAATTTTATTGAGGTATAACATACATACACTAAAGTGCTTAAATCATAATAAGCTCAGTGAATTTTTACATATGCATGCACTCATGTCACTCCCATCAAGATAAAAATATTTACAGCTCCCCAGAAGGCTACCTTGCTCAACTTTTCCAGTCAATATATTCACTCTTCCCAAAGGTAACCACCATTCTGACTTCTATCACCATAAATTAATTCTGACTGTGAATTGTTAAGTAGAATCATAAAGTACGTACACTTTGTGTCTAACTTTTTCATTTATCATCATGGCTAAGTTGATTATCATAAATTCACCCAAATTTTGCATGTAGCAAAATGTTTTTTCTTTTCTTTTCCTGCTGTGTAGTATTACATTGTATGACCGACTGTACGTTAATATATCTATCCATTTGACTCTTGATAGACATGGGTTTCCAGTTCTTGGATGTTATCAATGAAGCTACTATGAACACTCTTGTACATGTCACTTAGTGGATATATACTCATTTCTTCTGGGTTTATACCTAAGAATGAAACTGATGAATTATAGGATAAGCTATGTTCAGTTTTAGTAGATATCACTAAATAGTTTTCCAAAATGGTTTCATCAATTTACACTCCGTACTAGCAACGTATGATAGTTTCATGTATTCCACACCATCTTCAAGGGTTGGTTTTATCAGTCTTTTTTATTTTTAGCCAGTTTGGCAGGTGTATATTGGTATTTAATTTGATTTCACTGATGATCAACAATGTTGAGCATCTTTTTATGTGATTATTGGCCATTTAGATATTTTTCTTTTGATGTGCTTGTTTAAATCTTTTCCCTGTTTTAAAAGTGAGTTTTTGTCTTATTTTGGTAATAAGTGAGACATTTACCTACTATGCAATTCAGATGTTTAAAGTATACAATTCAGTGGTTTCTAGTATATCAACAGGTATTTGCAGCCATTATCACAGTCAGTTTCAGAATATTTTCAACACTGCAAAAAAGATACCCTTCCTAGGCAACCAATAATTTACTTTCCGTTTTTATAGATTTGCCTTTTCTGGAAATTTCACATAAATGGAATCTTACAATATTTGTTCTTTTGTAGCTTTCTTCTTTCATTTAGCATTATGATTTCAAGGATCATTAAAATTGTAGCATGTATCCATACTCCATTCCTTTTGATGACTGAATTAATATCCCATTTTGGTATATCCCACATTTTATTTATCCATTCTTCAGTTGATGGACATTTGGATATTTTTCTACTTTATGGCTACTAGGAATAACGATTCTGTTAACAGCAATGTTTTTATGTGGATGTGTGTTTTCATTTCTCTTGGGTATATTCATAGGAGTGGAATTGCTGGATTTTATGGTATCTCTGTGTTTAACTTTTTGAAGAACTGCTGGACAGTTTTCCAAACTGTTTGCACCATGTTACATTCCCACCAGCAGTGTACAAAGGTCCAACTTCTCCACATCCTCACCAATATTTGTTATTATCTATCTTTATGATTAAATCCCTCCTAGGGATGTGAAGTGGTATCTCATTATAGTATTGACATGAATTTCCCTGAATTACAGTGATTTAATTCTCCATGAATTATAGTGTTGTTAAACATCTTCTCATGTGCTTATTGGCCATTTGTGTGTCTTTGGAGAAATGTCCATTCAAATTCTTTTCCCATTTTTAAATTGGGTTATCTTGTATTGAGTTTGAAGAGTTCTTTATATATTTAGATGCAAGTCCCTTATCAGACAAATGATTTGCACATATTTTCTCTCATTCTGTGGGTTGCATTTTTATTTTTTTGATGATGTCCTTTGAAGCACAAAGTTATTCGTTTTGATGAAGCCCCATTTATCTATTTTCTTTGGTTGCTTCTGCTTTTGGTGTAGTAGCTAAGAAACTATTGCCCCATCCAAAGTCATAAAGATTTACTCCGACATTTTCTTCTAAGAGTTTCACAGTTTTAACTATTACATTTGGGCCCTTTTCATTTTGACTTTCTCTTTGTACATGGTGGGAGACGGGTTCAGCTTCATTCTTTCGCACGGGGATGTCCTGTTGTCCCGGCACCATTTGCTGAAAAGACTATTCGTTCACCCTTGGATTATATTGTGAAAATAAACTGACCGTGAACGTGAGGTTTTCCACCTGGACTCTCAATTCTATTTCCCTGACCTATATGTCTACCCTTGTGACAGCACCAGACTGTCTTCATGATTGTTGCTTTGTAGCAAGTTTGGAAATTACTCTTCTTTTTCAGTATTTTTTGGGCTATTGTTAGTACTTTAAATTTACATATGAATCTTAGAATAAGCTTGTCAATTCCTGCAAAGAACACAGCTAAGATTTTGATAGAGCTTGTGTTGAACTGTAGATCAACTTGGGGCAGGGATGGGTGGGGGAGTATTGCCATCGTAGTAATATTGAGTCTTCTGATTCATGACCATGGGATATCTTTCCATTCATTACATTTCTTTACTTTGTTCCAACAATGTTTTTTAGTTTTCAGTTTATATAAGGTTTGTGCTTCTTTTGTTAAATTTATTCCTAAGTATGTAATTCTTTTTAATACTATTGTAAATGCTATGTTTTATTCACTTAATTTTCAGGCTGGTTACTTCAAGTGTATAAAAATTCAATTGATTTTTATATTGATCTTCTATCCTGCAAACTAACTGATATTTACTAGTTCTAATAGTTTTTAAGTGGATTCTTAGGATTTCCTATATACAAGGACATCTCATGTGTGAACAGAGATAGTTTTATTTTCTCCCTTCCAATCTGGGTGTCATTTGTTTCATTTTGTTGCCTAATTTCCCTGACCAGAACCTCTAGTACAATGTTCAACACAAGTAAAGAGACATCCTTGTCTTGCTCCCGATCACAAGGCAAAGCATTTATACGTTGTTGGATTCAGTTTGCTCGTATTTTCTTTTTTTTCTTTTTTGCATCTATATTCATAGCAGATATTGGTGAGTAGTTTTCTTTTTTGTGATGTATTTGTATGGTTCTGGTAGGAAGAGTAAACTGGCCTTACAAGTTGGGAAGTGTTCTATCATTTTCTACTTTTCGGAAGCATTTATGAAGAATTGGTATTAATTCTCTGAATGTTTGGTAGAGTTCATGAGGGAAGCCATCTGGGCCTGAGCTCTTCTTTGTGGATTATCTTTGATAACTAATTCAATCTCTTTAGCTGTACATCTGTTCAGATTTCTATTAACTTCTTGAATCAGTTTCAGTAGTGTATGTCTTTCTAGGACTTTGTCCGTTTCATCTAAATTATGTAACTTACTGGGATTCAACTGTTCATAGTATTCCATTATAATCCTTTTTATTTCTATAAGGTCAATAGTAATGTCCCCTACTTCATTCCTGATTTTAGTACTTTTGAGTCTTCTTTTTGTCACTCTAGCTAAAGGTTTGTCAATTTTGTTTATCTTTACAAAGAACCAAGTTTGGATTTCATTGATTTTTGCTATTGTTTGAATTTCTATTTCATTGACTTCTACACTAATCTTTATTATAGCCTTCTTTCTACTTGTTTTAGGTTTACTTTCTTCTTATTTTCCAATGCGTTAAGATGGAAGCTTAGTATACGTATTTAACATGCTTCTTCTCTTTTAATGCAGGTGTTTATTTACAGCTATCTATTTACTCCTAAGTACTGCTTCCGCTGAATCTGATAAGTTTTGGTATCTTGTGTCTTCACTTTCTTTCACCTCAAAGTATTTCCTAATTTCCCTTGTGATTTCTTCTTTGACTCATTGGTTATTTAGAATTGTGTTGTTTAATTTCCACATATTTAAGTTTTCCAAATTTCTTTGTTGTTGATTTCCATTCATTACATTATGGTTGGAGAACACACTTTGTATGATTTCGATCCTTTTATTGAGTTTTGTTTTATGGTCAAGCACATGATCTATCCTGGACAATGTTCTGTGTGTACTCAAGAATAATGTAAATTTTGCTGTTGTTGGGTAGAGTGTTCTATAGCTGTCTGTGGTCTAGTTGGTTTACAGTGTTGTTAAAGTCTATTCCTACCTTATAGATCCTCTGCTTAGTTGTTCTATCCATTAATGTAAAAATTAGGGCATCAGTCTTCAACTGTTACTGCTGTTATTTCTGTCAGTTTTGCTTCACGTATTTGGGATCCCGGTTGTTTGGTTTGGTACATACATGTTTATAATTGTTGTTATCTTCTTCAAAAGTTTGACTATTTTATTATTATAAAATGTCCCTCTTTATCCCTAGTGATATTTTTTTCTTTGAAAGGCTATTTTCTCTGATATTAGTATAGCCATTCCAGCTTTTTTATGGTTGCTGACTGTGTATCTTTGGCCATCCTTTTAGTTTCAATCTATCTGTATCTTTGAATTTAAAATGTGTGTTCTGCAGGTAGCATGTTGGACATTTTTCCCCTGCCTTTTATTTTTTAAATCCAGTCTAACATTCTCCACCTATTGGTTGGATTGTATAATTCATTTTAAACTCAATGTTATTATTGCTATTGTTGAGTCTATGTCAGCCATTTTACTTTTTTTTTAATGTCTCATGTCTTTTTTGTTCCTCTAGTTTTCCTGTATTGCTTTCTTTTACACTAAGTAAATATTTTTCTAGTGTAACATTTTAATAACATTAATAATTTTTTTCACTATATATATTTTTAGTTCCTTTCCGGTGGTTGCCCTAGTTTTTGCTATTTCACTTCCTCACAAATACTTACTTTCATCAGACTTTTTAATTGTCCCTAGCTGATAGGTATGATATGGTATCTCACTGCACCTGTAATTTGCCTTCCCCTGAGTCCATGAAAGGATGAACATCTTTTCATGTTTACTGGCAACTGCGATTTCCTCTTCTGTAAACTGTTTATTTGTATCTTTTGCCCATTTTTCTACGGGGAGTTTTTCTGTTATTGATTCATAGCAATTGTTTCTATAACTGAATATTGATTCTCTTTAAGTTACATGTATTGCAAATGTCTTACCCTGTGTCCAGTTTGTCTTTTTACGTGGTTTATTATGTCCTTTGATCCAGTTTTTACTTTTAATATGGGTAAAATTTAACAACCTTTGGATTTACAGTTGGGGCTTTAATGTCTTAAAAAAATCATTCCCTATCCCTAAATCGTAATCTCCAGCTTTTCATACTGCGTCCTCTAATTTACTTGGATGGGATTTTTGTATGCTGTGAAATAATAAGCCTAATTTTTATATATAGATAATCAAATGTCCCAGCAGCACTTATTTAATACTCGGTCTTTTCTTTATATACTGTCTTAATGTATAAATGGGTAAATTTTATAGTTTTTTCTTCACTTGCTCTATAATTGAAAACTTAACTGGGGAGATGGACCATCCCATTTGCCTTTATATCCCTGGTCTTAATATGTAGCAGTTACTTATTAATACTCAGTGGATAAAGAGTAGACATAGGGAAGAGGGAAAGAGGCAGCAGCACATACAAATCATGTCATAGTGTGGAATGCAGTGTAAAAAGAAAAGGTTGCAAAGGGAGCAAAGTTTGACCTTAAGAAGGAGTTTATTTTGTTAATAATGGGAAACCAATAAGAATTTTAAGCAGATAAATGACACAGAAAGAAGTGTGTTTCCTAAAGATTGGAAATATTTAAAGTCTGACAAAAGCAAGTATTATGACAATATACAGCAACACATACCTATTCTGCTGGAGGAGGGAGAACAAACTATTATAAGACTTAGGAGGGCAACCTGATAATATCTTGTAAAGCTGAAGATATATATATATATCTTGGAGATATATTATATATATATATATATATATATACATATATACACACATATATATATGTGTATATATATTGCACAGCCCAGCAATTCCACTTCTAGTATTCACCTTCAAGAAACTCATTCATATGCATGAAGAAAAATATATTAGAATATTTACTGTAGTATTTTTTTGGTAAACTTTAAAACTGGAAACATATACTAACAGAAAAAAATAAATACAGAATGCACAATAACATACTGTAATACAATTCAATAATTAGAATAAATTAGAACTACATGTATCATGGATAAATCTCAAAAACAATGTTGATCAATAATTTTCTATAAAGTCTAGTATTATCTAATATTTATAAAATAAAATGTGGTAAAATAAAACCATGCATGCAAATAACATTAAATTTTGGGTAGTGGTTACTTTTGGGCAAGAAGTGAGAAGAACAGAATCAGAGCAACGACAGGTCAATGTTTAATTTTAAAATATACAGACCTGAAGCAAATATGGCAAAGCATTTATATTTGACAAAGCTGGATGATGGGTATATGAGTGTTCATTATATTACTCTCTCTGGTTTTCTACTGAAGAAAAGATCCCTCTGGTGGCAGTATGGAAAATGGACTGGAGGGGGAAGGCAAAATGGAAACAGAGGACAATTAGAAGACTTTTGAAATCCAGTGAGAAATGACCAGTAGTAACAATGAGGATAAAAAGGAAAGTGATTGAGAAAGGAGTGGAACTGAGAGATATTTAGAAAAGAATATCAGCAAGATCAGGTGATAGATCAGATATAAGAAGTAAGAATAAAGTGGTAATTTGGGGTCCAAAGTCAACCTTCCTCAAAATAGGAAAGGGTTTTTTGAACCTGTTGAGTTTGAAGGGTCCATTCGGTATCCTAGTTAAAGACCCAACAGGAGACAATATAGCAAAGTGGTTAATAGCATAGGCTCTGTTATCAGGTGTCGTGGGTTCAAAACAACAAAACAAAACAAAACAAACACATTAGTTGACTATTCCAATTAACTATTTTTATGTAAAAAGAGGTGGGGTAGGAGTTAATAAAAATAACTATTTTCATGGAGTTCCTGTGAAAAAACATTAGAGGCTTGTCAAGTGCTATGCAAAGTCTTTGGCACAGACTATCTGTTCAATGAAAGCCTACAGTAACTTTTATGATTCTTCTTTTTCCCTTATAGGACATACTTCTATTCTGCATATCAATTAGGACTCTTCAATGATTCCATCTTGGTTCCTGAAACACTTATTTCTATAAATTATATTATTTTGCATATGCAGGCTTCTATAAAATTTTCAAAATGCTTAAATAGTATGTCTTATTTAAAATTGCCAAACAATTTCACTAAAGTCAGCATTATTTCCCAACTCAAGAACATATCCTTTATTACCTCAAAGTATTATACATGAGGTCTAGACCCAATTCCTATGGAATTCTACTAAATATATACATTCAACCATTATCTAGTAGAAAGCATACAAGCAATATGCCAGGCACTCCGAGATGATAGCAAAAAAAACAGTCCTAACCCAAAGTACGATTTATATATATTTTGTTAACAAATACTTACAATGCAAGGTACAATATTAAAATAGGAAACATGGTGCTATATAGAACATGGAGAAAAGAAACTCTCCCAGAATTTAAGTTAAGAATGGTACCCTAAAAGATGGGGTATCTGATGTGAAACGTAAGTAGGAGTTAGCAGAGTAAGGCAGGGAGGTGGAAGATGGATTTAAAAGAAATAGGTTCTAGGCAGAGGAAAGATTTTGTTCAAATGTCCAGAACTGACACAGAACGCAGACTTTTAAAGAAGCAGAAAATTTTAGCACACATGAAGTATGTAGTACAAGTATGGAGTAATGAAGCATGAAACCGGTGACATACATAGAAAAGAGAGTGGGAAGAGCCTTGTAAATTGTACTCTGTCTGACCCACTCCAATGAGACTGTGCTTAAGAGTACAGTTCCTAAGACAAAATAAGTGCACACTAACCATTATTCTCTTACTATTATCCACACTCTCCCCGTTTCTGCCACAATTTGCAATGTGACGATACACTAACCAAAAAATATTTTTCATCTAGTCTTCCTTAGTTGGTTGCCAGAAAAAAGTATGTAGAGAACTTATGTCTTAGACAGTCTGTTCTTTCATTTGTAAATGGGAACAATAATACCAACCTCTCAGGCTTGTTTTAAGGACTAGAGAGAATGTGAAAAGGTCCCAGAAGCGTGCCAGGGCACATATTAAGGACCCCCAAAAATAGTTCCTATAAAAGCAGATTGGAAAACTAGCCAGAGAAAAAGAAAAGCGGAAAGCACTGGCTTCACTTTGGGATAATGTAGTAGGAAAGTCTTAGAAATAACATCATCTTAGGCCTAAACTCTGAAAATACGGTAAGATACATACACCAAAAATGTTCAAGTTTTGACAAAAGAATCAACACCTGTCTGATAATGTATTTATTCTTTTCCCAATATGTAAGCTTTTTCAAAAAAGAAAAACTGATTTTCTATAATTCACTTTTCTCACAATGACCTTATATTAAAAGATACTGTGTGTGTGTGCGTGTGTGTTTGAGTTTCCCAAATCCCACTACCCTAAAAGAACTACTCTTACTTTACATATTTCTTTCAAAAGACTTAAACACAACATTTGAAGACTTTTCTACTCCATATTATACAGTTCTGATTTAAGACCTCGACCAAATGGATATTGAATTAGTAATGTTTCATAAGTATTCGCTTTTGCAAAAGCAAGATAACAAACTCCCTGGGTACATTTAAAATAAAAGAATCATAACTCAACCTTTAAGTAACACACCTAGGATTCTAAAAGAGGCACCCAATATAAATTTCATACCATGTAACTTTGTCTGATTCTAATTTGACGTGGTGCCAACCTAACACATTTATTTCTAGCCACTCCTTTTTCTTTCTAATGGTCTCATTCAATAGCAGCTAAATTCTAAGAAAATTTTATTGATGTTAATCCTAAATGGCAATAAAATATCACAATATATTTGACAAAGGAAGCATCAAGCTATCGTTTAAAAAGCAAAAAAAAAAAAAAGAAACAAGAAACAAAAAAAAACCACAAAGCTACCTGAAATGAACTAAAGGATGATCTTAACAAAATCGAACAAATATTTTTTCACACAACTTTACAACTATTATTAACAGAAAACCATAAATGAACTGGAGGTCGAGCTAAATTTCCCAGGAAAAAATAAAGCTCAGTTCAATATAGCAAGTTTTCTTCTAGACTTTTCAAATAAGAAACACTTCAACATTACTAACACAAACTATAAATCCAAAGGAGGTAAGAATATTCTAGGGACTTGTTACAGAGAAGGATTTGGAAAGAGTTACTCTTCCAGGAAAAAGAAGAAATCTCATAGGTCCTACTCAGGGTCACAAGTAGTATTAAGACCTGGGTGAGGGGTCCCCTACCTGCCCTCAATAATCCCCCATCATGCCTCAGGACCAATTCAGCTAAATATCCTGATGGTAATGTCTTTCAATTACCACAGGACAAGAGTTCGCCACATTAAGGTGATTTAACTGTGGCCTCTCAAAGATATGTCTGACTCTCCTAGTCATCACAGTATATCATGTAAAAATGCCAGGGAATGAGTGAAAAATATACTGCAAACCACATAAATAAATAAGTGTCCAGAAAAACCCCAGAATTACTAAAAGAGTAAATCTTATGTTTTAAACCTTGAACTACAATACAATAAGGCAAAATCCATTCAAGTGTTTAAAATAATCTTTACTATTTAATGACTAGCCACATAAAAACATTCACTAACTCTGCCAATCAATCGTCAATGAAAATGGTAAATGTAGGCATAAAAAGAGCAAATTTATTTCACATTGCCTTCAATACCAATTAATTGATTTCAATTGATTAATCACATTTCTTATGTAGAAATTGCATAAATATATCATTCGGCTCAAAGCTATTATGTGAACATCTTTCTTTATCTTCAATAATATTTTTTAATCTCTAGTAAAAACCTACCTTTGAGGTTCTTTGAAGTTGATCACCAACATATGTTTTACGAAACTGATCCAAGAACCAGAGAATTGCGAGCTCTATTTTCTCATTAGAACACTGAGGCAATCCGGTATCCATTAAAGATATAAGCTGAAAAACTCTTTTCATGAAGGAAAGAAAAAAAGCTTCAGTAAAAATTCTTCAAAAAACAACATTAAAACATTCACTGTCAATGTAATGCAATATATATAATTACTGTAAAAAGTGACAAAATATAAAAGCTATTTATAAAAAATATTTTAAAAAGCATTAAAATCCTACCACTAAGAGATACTACAATTTGGTCTAATTCCTTCCAGTCTTTTGTCCTAAGACATACATACACATATACATGCATACAAGCCTACACATAGACTTATTTTACAAAAAATTATACATAAATGCAAGACATATATATAAATATATAATATACATAGCTGTAAGTATCTACAGTTATTATGAATATAATATACACAGGAATATCTATGCATATATAAAATTATAGCAATAAAGAATAATATTGAGCATGTAGTTTGGGGTTTTACTTTTTTCATTGAAGCTTCTATTGTTATATAATCATATATTTGGGGGTCACATGATTCAAAATACAAAAAAAAATCAAGAGGTACAATGATCAAGTTATGTCACTTTTTTAATAAATAAAATTTCACCTGAAATAAATTACAAGATGACCTTACTATTTTAATACAAGTGTACAATTATTATTAACAGAAAATCATAAATAACCGAAGGTTAACTTAAATTTCCTAGAGAAAAAACACTTAATTCAGTATAATGTAAAGCTTAGTCTAGACTTTTCAAAAGAGAAATCCTTTCATTATCTATTTTCATGAAAATTTTCCAATGGATGGCAACCCAGTGCCTGGTGCTAACGCAATCAGCATATTGTAACAATCTTTTTAAGACACAGAAGTAGAGGTTGTTGAGGAAGCAGCACTCAAAGAAAGGCAGGTATGCCTAGCCTGACCCACCCACTTCTCCAGTTATGCACACAGAACATACATACACACACTGTTGATAGTTTGCTTCCTGCCAGAGACTTTTTAAAATGTATGTACAGGCAAATATGGCTATATACTATCCTCCCAACTCTTTTAAACATATGGAGCATACTATACTTATGGTTCTAAACCCAGCTTTTTCCATTAACAATGTATCTCACAGATCTTTCCATATTAGACATAAGGAGCTTCCTTATTCTCTTTTACAGCTCTTTAACATTCCATCATATGAATGTACCATGTTTTCAAACATTCCCCTACTGATGGATGCTAAAGTTGTTTATAATTTTTTTGCTGTTACAAAAATGTTGAAATTAATTTTGTACACCATTCACACATGTACAGTTACAATATACACTTCAAAAAGTCAAACTACTAGCTTAAGAATATAAACTTTTCTAATTTTGATAGTTATTACCAAATTGCCCTGCACAGAAATTGAAACAATTTATACTTCTATCATCAGTCTGAGTGTCCACATGCACATAGATATTTCAGGATATTAAACTTAAGGATTTATTCAAATGTGAAAAATGGCATCGCGGTGTAGTTTTAAATTTATTTCTGTCATGTATGTGAGGTTAAAAATTTTCCATGTTTTTAAAGTCATATTTATGTCCTTTATAGTGACCTGTTCATTCGTATCCTTTGCCAATTTTTTCTATTGGGTGTCTTTTTATTGCTGAGTTCTACAAATTTTTTATATATTAGAAAACAGAGCCTTTTGCCTGTGATTGAGCTGTAAGTATTTTTCCTCATTTTTCATATGTCTCTTGACTTTGATTATTGTATTTTTTAATGCCATGTAGAAGTTTTTGTTGTTTTCCTTATGTGGAAAATTGTATCAATTTTTTCTTTTATGGATTTTGCATAATAACAAGATCTTACCTGAATCTGATGTGTTCTCATGTTTCACATTTTTACATTTACCTCTATGATAACATTTGCATTTATCTTGAACATATCTTATGAGATATGGATCATCATTTTTCCCCAAATGGCTACCCAGCTTCTTCAACACCATTTCCTTCTTGTATAGTCTATCTTTTTACTTACCATTTTGAATTACCCCTTATCATATACACTAAGTTCATTTATGCATTCAGATTACTTACTGGACCTATTATTCTATTCCACTCATCTGTCTCACTAAATATATCTCAACCGATTATTTTTACGTATTATTAAATAATTTTCCAAAACGTTATTTTTAATGGTTGTATAATATTAGGCTATGTTAACATTTAATCACCCTGTTTTTCATATAAATTCTCATATTTCAGTAAAATATAACTACAGTCTTCTTCCCTATTACCAAAGATTTCTAGAAACAAATGTCTAGGTTACAACGTATAAACTTCTTGTAAAATCTTGGTATTTATTGCCAAAGTATTATGAAATAATATTTTGACAACTACATTTATAGTTATATCCTATATTTATACATTAAGCTACTCATTTAAAAGTATCCTTCACTTACCAAATATCTTTAATACCATAAAAATTTATGAAGAAAAACTAAAGATCAAATTTAAGAATTACTGTGACCAGGTGTCACCCCCTCACCCTGAAGATGTGTTTATTATCTAATTTGGAGAGAAGAAACAAAGCTGACTTTTAAAGTCTGTATATCGGTGACTTATCAGATTGTTGGAATAATTTTTAGTTAAATTAATGGATACATAAATCAAACTTTGTCTCTGGATCCAGATGATTTTTCAAGTGACTTATAAGGCATGTCTTACTATCAAATTCTTTGAGTAGAACTTCTCCTTTCCTACTCTAGTTCTTTGGTGATTCTACATACTTGCTCGTGTTTACTTTTATTTCCTTTTTATGGCATTCATTCCAAAACCCAAGGAAGATACAAAACCACCAGACAGTTTGTTGGGATGCCTTTACAACTCATATTAAGCTGCCAATTTGCATTTCCTAAGAGGCAATGACATCCCCTGGAAAGTAGGAAAGAATTCCCAGGAGGGTAAATGATCCATTTATCAAACAAGTTTTGGTAGTTATATAAGAAGTTCAGCTGCAAGTGCCTGAAATTCAAGGTAACAATGGCTTAAACAATATAGATGTTTATTTGTCTCTCAAGCAAAAATCCAAGGCAGCGCTCCAGGACTAGTTGGTGCTCCATGGTGTATCAGGGACTCAGGTTCCTTCCATCTTGTTGTTACACTTGCCTCAATTCACACAATGACTTTATGGTCTAAAATGGCTTCTTGAGCTCCACCCATTACGTTCATGTAGTTGTACATATCACATTCACTTACATCAATTGCCGAACATAATCACTTAACCATACCTAGCTGCAAGAGAGTCTAGTAAATCTAGTCTTTATTCAGGTAGCCACATGCCCAGCAAAACATTATCTTATCGCAGAAGAAGGGAAGAAGAGATATGGGACAACTAGCAGTCTCTGCCACAGTGTTCTTCAAAGATTTGTAGCCACCTTTAACAAGTGCTTAAGACCAAAGCTTGTGTTGTATATATATATATATAAAACATTCACTTCCAGCTTCAATTTATTGCCCTACATTTATGTTTTCTTAATCTTGTTAGATAAAGAGCATGGAGGGACTAAGATGAGAAATATATCATTAAACAATTTTGACCTAAGTATAAACCACTATTTCAAATAGAAAGAAATGAATTTTGGATAATGATTTTATATTCCCCTTGGTATCCAATTAACTAAATGATTATTTAGTCAACACATATCCGAGTGCCTACCGTATGGAAGACGGGTGTTAGGTGTTCAGAATACAACAATGAGCAAAATACATATATTCCCAGTCCTCCAAAAATCTATTATTTATGCAAAGCAAAACAATAAAACAAGAAATTAGAATAAAGAATGACAAGTGCTATAATAAACACTGCAAAGAGATTAGCAAGGATTCCTAATATTCTAGGATAGAACAGGACAAAGAGAAAGAGTGCTGAGAGAAAGTTCCTTAGGTGTTTGGAAGTCAGAAAATGAGGATTTTACTAAAACAACAAAGAATTACTAAGTAATGCTGAGGGCTCATTTGAGGTAAAAAATGGTATCTTAATTGACAATGGGATCTATCTGTAGAGGTGTGCAATTTCTTTTATTATCACTTAACAAGTTAGAGAAAACTCTGAATTACTTCAGTGTTAAGGGTTTGCCAGTCAGATGAGATAATATAACCATGAACAAAGCAGTTAAAGCTTATTCCTTCCCTTATTGTGGAATAAACATATAGGTGTTAAGAGAAAATAAGTACTATAAAGAAAATAAAGTAGACTAAGAATGTTATTTTAGATAGGGAGGTCAAAGGAGGAAGAGACATCTGAGGACACACCTGACTGAAGTGAGGGAGTGTTACATAAACATCTGAGAGAAACATTCCTCGCAGAAAAGTTCAAAGGCCCTAAAGTGAAAACATATAGGTAAACCTCAAAAACCAGCAAGGAGGACAGTGTGGCTGAGTTGAGTGAGAAAGGCTAGAAAGGTCAGACAAGCAGCAGATGCTTTGAACCATGGCAAGGACTTTGGAATTGGTCTCATATGGGATGGGAAGCCACTGGAAGCTTATAGGTAGAGAAGAGGAGAGTACCATGTTCTGATGGGAAAGAAGTTGAAGTCATCTATATGATTGAAGGGTTTGGGAGAGAGAGCAAAACTCTGAGCTAGTTGTCAAAGTCTTCAACGAATGATGAGGGATGACAGAGATGAGCACGTGAGAGCAACAAGGAGAAACAGGGTGATGGAACTGACAGGAATGAGCTTGAATGAAGCAGCCACTCTACTAGCACTTGCAAAATGAAAACTACAGGATGACTAAGACAAAATCCCTGGGGAATCTCTCAAGAGGTTTACATTCTGATTATGATGAATGAAACTGAAATGACTGTAAAATTAAGTGATCTCCATTTAATTAGAATTGTATGGCCTGAGCACAAATATATTTACTTGCTAAGTTAAAGTGGTATATTTAAATATGTTAAAGCAACATGTTTTAATTATAATTATCACAATATTGGGAGCTTTTAAGACTATTAAACTTTTCCTGATAAACTAGCACATCGATTTTTGGCAGGAGGTTTGCAATCTACTAATTTGGTAGTGTTCTCCCAGGAGTTAGAAAGTTATCATGTAACAACACAGAAGGCAACAGTATTACGGTTCTAGTTCCTTGGAACTTCTTCATATCAAATTGATATTTTAAAGTATTACATAAAATATCATTCTTACTTAATTGAAAAATCTCCGTATTTTAAAACAAATATTTATGTTTTTTCGAGACAAAGTATGGAAGCCTCACCTTGACGTGCTTGGTCCTTCTTACACACCCACTAACCCACCACCACCTCTCACCCACCCGTGCCCTCAATCACTTGCCTGGCAGCCCCAGTAAAGATTCACACAGTTCCTGAGGTTATAAATCGTCACACAGGGGAGAGAAGAGGACTGCCACAGCTCCTGCCCTTGCATCCAACTCAACAGAAGCTCTGGCTTCCCCAGCAGTTTCTCAAAGAGGGAACACAACTAAAAAGTATGGAAAAGTTAAACACCCCAGGAGTAGACTTCAACCAATAAGAAACGGGACACAAATCAGCGAACAGATAAATTGCTTGCTCATAATCTCCATCCCTCTACTACCAACAAGAACTATCTTGAAACACAGGGGTTCCACTTGGTCTCTGGGCAAAAGCCTGTAAAAGCGGGCCAGCAGGTGTGTAATGCATTACCGCTATACAGTGGGCTCTCTATTATTCATGGTAGTTATGTTCTGTAGAGTTGCCGTGAAAACTCAATTACTGAATACTGAACCCCTGCTCCTAACGGAAACATGGGACTAGGTTCCTGAGGAACAATGGTCACAATATTTTCATCAACTGATCAACACATATCCTAGTTTTATGCATGTTTCTGGTTAAAGGCACCTAATTTAATACATATTGTTGATTCATCAACATTGAACTCACAGCCAATAGCATACCACCTGCCTGAATGAAACTTACCTAAACAAACCCATGTATTTTTTCCATAAGGTACCTAAGAGCCTATGCTTAGGCTCACTAGCCAGCACTTGAACACTATGCTGGGGGCCATTTTAAACTGCAAAACCACCAACAGAAAGCACAAAAATGCAAAAACGATGGCACTGAATAGACAGCAGAAAGGACACTTATTTAACTATAAGAACTGAAATAAGAAGGCAGAGCATCTGTCAACCTCAGCTGGGAAAGTGCACATCCAGCAACTTAAACTTTTTGCCTCTATGCATACGTCCAAGAATGACTGTAGCAGCATCATGAGTGTGATTTTGGAGTACAAATTTTAGCAAGTAGGCAAATTTGCAAATATGGAATCTGTGAATAATGAGGACTGACTCTACTTGTTTTCTCTTATTCTCTCATTTCCTTCTTTCTTTCTTTCTTGCGTGAAAATGCACCCTTCTTCCTACCCCTCAAAAAAGCCTAAGGCTCTGTTTTCTAGGGAGGGGATGTAGGCTGAAACATAAAACAAATCTTATTTAAAGTTAAATAGGTTTGCTGCTTAAAATTAAATTTTTCTACTTGGCAAATATACACCCACATTTGTTTATTTCTTGTTACATATTTTGCAGGAAAATAGTGCCAATGGCTATTTCCCTACTTGATAATAAAAACTTTTAAAAAAATCAAATGAGCTATAGCAAAAAGTATACTTAATTTCCAGTTTACTAACTATGTAATGTTATGATAAAAGATGGTACACAGGCAAATCGCTCACTTGGTTTAAAATTAACCAAAACACTTTAAGAATGCCCCCATTCATTCGTATTTTAAACAGATTTGATATTGGAAATAGCAAACCTTAGAAAAACTAAAAATATTTATGTTCCAGTCAGATTCAAATTTCACTAGAAAGAGCTAGTTTAATAGTTAAAAAGGATATGGAATGAAGGGAGAATGTCTATTCAAAATGGGAACAAATTTATGAAACACTTAGGAATGAATTTAAGAATAATAATAAGGGAAAATATCACAACAAGGAATAACAATTTTAAGAACTTTAACAGGGTGATAGTGGTGTTAGAATAGAGTTCAAAGGTCAATGGACAAGAATAAAAGGCCTAGAAAACCACATAACAATTTTGTGTAAGATGAACGTGGTGTTTCAAATCAGCAGAGGGTGGGGATGACATTAATTGGTTAACACTTTGGAAACTCTGGAAAAATTATGTAAAACAAAATTAATGTTAACTGTATTAAATATAAAAAGCTGAATCCATAAAACTAGGAGAAAATATATGTAGATGGGTATTTTTATTATTGAAGTATGGAACAACTTTTCAAAGCTTGAGCAATGGAAAAAATAGGAAGGAAAAAATTCATAGATCTGAATACATAAATATTTAAAGCCAGTACAAAACAAATTTCTAAAACAAAAACATGGAGAAAACATTTTTTAAATGAAGAGCAAAATATTAAGATCTTTGATATATACTGAGTTCTTATAAATTAGGAAAGATTATCACGAAAGAAAACCAGGTGAATGATAAAATCTATACATATTAAAAAAATCACAAAGAGAAAATACAAATGGCAAGAACAGAAATGGAAAACAATGTTTGACACCACTTGTAACCAAAGAAATACAAATTCAAATGAAACACCTGTTATGTATAAACTGGCAAGATAAGAATCCTATTATCTAGTTCAGCTGCAGGAAAAGATAACTTGTACAGTCTTTGGGTTCAAGAGAACAAACTGGTACAATTTTTCCAGAAGGCCATTTGGTAATATGTATTGAAAGTCTTTAAAATGCTACGTACCATTCAACCAGCTTTTCAGCTTTTAGGAATTAACTAATGAAATTATTTTGATAAAGATATAACTAAAAGAATATTCACCTCAAGGCAGTTTCTAGTAAGAAAAAATTGAGAAACAACCTAAAATTCCAAAACCAAGTGTTTGTTTAAATTATGGTACAGCTTAGAATATTTCATGTCTAGGTGAAATGTTCACAATACTATGTTTGATTTTTTAAACAAGAAGTATTTGGATTTTTTGTTTTGTTTTGTTTTTTTGTTTTAGTAATATAGTACTTACTATTTGTCAGGTATTATTCTAAGCATTTTAAAAATATTAACTCATTTAATCCAAATAATAGCCACAAATGAATTAGGTATTGTAATTAGTATCCTGATTTAAGTTTACAAAATATTCTTGTATAATTTTTGTTTAAAAAAGTTGAAAAATATATATATGTACTATACATATACCCTCAAGCATTAATTAAAAAGATTCAAGGTCTTTACCAAAACGGCACTAGTAGTTACCGCTAAACTAATATATGACTTTTCTCTTCATTTGAATTTTTTAAGTGTTCAACAAAACCATGCAGTACTCTGTTTTAAAGAAAGATGTTATTAAAAAATAAGATATGTGGAAAATCAGCTGACTCATTATTATTCATACGTAGGAATTTTCCTCAGTTTAGAAAGAAATATGAAGTAATTACTGTTTCTCATTAAGGCTATGGTCATGAGGTGAAAAATCTAGTCAACAATCATAAACAAAGCTTGTCTTGGGTAAGTATCCATTGATTTTGACCAGATGTATGTCACCCCAATTTTGCCATTATCCCAATAAACGCCAATTTTGCATGCTTTGTCAGAAATAAAACAGCAACCTAAATCTTCATCACACTACTTAAACAAATTAAAATATATTTGACTATACCACTTGTTAGAGACGACATCCACAGGTCACTTAACCTCTAAGCCTTGGTTTTCTCATTAGTGAAAAAGAAAAGACTACCTTCCTCAAAAGGCCAAATAGAAAATGCTTTAGCTCATCATACCAGTTCAGTAACCAAATTTCTTAACTACTTGGTAAATTTCTGTAAATTGTGTGACCATTACTTACCGACAGGATAATTCTCCATCCATAGCATCATGTTCGTCTGTACTGGTGTATGTTAATCTTCCTCCAACAACTGTCCCAACTAAGTAAACCAGCCATGCAAGACGCCCTAATACATAAGAAAAAAAGAAAAATATTTATGAAGTATTGATAGAAACAAAGCTTAGTTTTTCAGAAAGTTCCAAAATTAGAATAATGATCTATTCTTCCAAACAAATGATAAACTGTTGTGAATTCAGTTCTTGACAGAGAATGAAAAGTTCGGTTTTAAGTTTATCAAGGCAGTAAGTATAACAGTGAAAATGACAGATTTTAGAGCCAGATAAAACTGTTTGAATCCCAGCTATACCAATTTGCTATGTGATCTTGCATAAGTTACTTACCCCTTTACATCTTAGGGTTTTCATTTGCAAAATGGAGAAAATAGTATCTACCCTGAAGATTTACGATTAAAAATTAAATGTGATACCAAAACACCAAAGGTAATGTCTGGATCCAGGCTGCTAGTCGGTAAGTACCACTATGATCCAATGACCAGAATCTTTTCTGAATGGTCAATGTCATGATAGTACCAATCAGATCATTTTTAATATCGTTCCTGCTTGGAACATAACAGATAGTAGTTAATTTATTCCCTTTGTATTTTTATGCATAATCTTTAAAAATCTGTGACTTTCACTGTGTAAATCATATTGTTTGACAACCAAATTAATTCTGTGGGCAACAGCAGCAAAGGATTAAATAATTGTACAACAGTGACACAGTGGAAACATCTATAGTTTTCACAAATCTTACTTTGGGGCAGACAACATTGACAGTTTAGAAACGGAGGTATTTATATTGAATGGTTTTTATTTAAGGCATATTTTACATCTCTAGCTTCATCGATCTATGTATCAGATTCTCCAAGATTTTTGAGACCTTTATGAATAATTAACAACATACCAATATCTTGCTAAAAAGAAATTTCATGCTATTCTTGGGGATTGATTTTTCAAAGATGAGCAGCAGGCTATTTCATAATACTGAAATCAATTATGTTTTGGTATTGGGAAACCTTTTCAAGTGAACTAAAGTGTTACGTGTTTTTTTTTTTTTTTTTAACCAGGTATTAAAGAGTCACAAAAGAGAGAGTGCTTTTAGAAGACTTAGGAAAGATAAATAAATGTAGAAAAACAACACATTCTGTCTTCCTGTGAATACTAGCAGTCATTACCATACTACAAGTAATCAACTACCTCAAACTTCTGGAGACACATAGGCCTACTGAGGTGACAAACTTTCTCTTAGAAATATAACTTGGCAAGTATCCACATCCCTTAATCTATCACAAAACAATGAATAAATCAAAATTAACCAATTATGCAGCCTTGTACATGAGCAATGTGAAGCAGATTAAATAAGAGAATGAGATTACCAATAAGATAAAGTAACTCGTTTTATGAATTATGAATGTATAGTGAAAAAGGTAACAGAAAAAAAAGCTCATGTCGGAAACTGCAGGTATTAGAAAGTTACCTTAAATACAATCCTTTGTTCTATTGGGAACTTCAAATCCATGAATCTTTCACCTTTTTAAACAACTTTACTGAGCTGTAATTCACATACCATACAATTCACGTACTTGAAAGAGTCAATGTTTATTAAATTCAAAGGGTTGTGTACCAATCACCACAATCTTATTTTAGAAGATTTTCATCCCTTTCAAAAAAATCCTACTCTGTACCCCCGCCCTCCCAACCCTAAGCAACTACTGATCTACTTTACGTCTCTTTAGATTATTCCCATTCTGGACATTTCATGTAAGTGGAATCATACAATATCTGGTCTTTGTGACTGCTTTCTTTCTCTTAGCATAATGTGTTCAAGAACCATTCGCGTTGTAGCATGTATTAATACTGCATTAGTTTTTATGGGCAAATAACATTCCATTGTTGAACATACCACATTTTATTTACCCATTCATCAGCTGAAGGACATTTGGGTTCCTTCCACCTTTTGACTTTATAAACAATAATTTTATGAACATTTATGTAGAGTTTTTATATGGACGTTCTCATTTCTTGGGTATACCTAGAATTGACATAACTGAGTCATAATATACTTATATTTTTAACATTTTGAGGAACTGATGAACTCTTTTCCAAAGCAGCTGCACCATTTTACATTCCCACCAGCAATGTATGAAGGTCCCATTTCTACAAGTCCCTGCCAACACTTGTTGTTGTCTGTCTTTATGTTTAACCCACCCTAGGAGGTGTGAAGTGGTATCCTGTAATTTTCACATGCCTTTCCCTAATGACTGATGTTCAGCATCCTTTCATGTGCTTACTGGCTATATGCATGTCTTCTTTGGAGAAATGTGTATTCAAATCCTTTGCTCATTTTTAAATTGGGTTATTTATCTTTCTTAGTATTGAGTTGTAAGAGTTCTGTTTTCGAAATGCAAGTCCCTTATCAGATATATGATTTGCAAATATTTTCTGTGGGTTGTTTTCACTTTATTGACAGTGTCCTTTTAAGTACATAAAATTTCAATTCTGATATAGTCCAAATTTCTAATTTTTCTTTTATTGTATCTAAGAAACCCTTGCCCAACCCAGTCATGAAGATTTACTCCTGTTGTCTTCTAAGAATTTCATAGTTCTATCTCTACATTTAGGTCTATGATTCCTTCTGACTCAATTTTTATGTCCAACTTCATTCTTTGTGCATATGGATAGCCAGTTGTCCCAGCACCATTTGTTGAAAAGATAATTCTTTCATCATTGAATTGCCACCCCTGTCAAAAATCAGCTGATTACAAATTGGAGGGTTTATACCTGGACTCTCAATTCCATTTCATTGCTCTAATGTCGAACTTTATGCCAATACCATTTTCTTGATTACTGTTGCTTTGTACTAAAATTTGAAATCAGGAAGTGTTAGTTTTTCAATATCATTTTTTTTCAAGATCATTTTGGATACTCTGGGTTTCCTGGATTTCATATGAATGTAAGGATCAGCTTGTCATTTTCTGCAAAGCCAGCTTCGATTTTGACAGGGATTGTGCTGAATCTGTAGGTCAATTTGGAGAGTACTGCCATCTTAACATTAAATCTTCTGATCCATGACTATGGATGTCTTTCCAGTTATTTAGATCTTTAACTTCTTTCAATAATGTTTTATAGTGTCAGTGTACAAGTTTTACACTTCTTTATAAAAAATTTATACCTAAGTATTTTATTCTTTTTGATGTTATTGTAACTGACTTGTTATTATCACTTCATTTTTGATTGTTCATTGCTAATATACAGACACACTGTGATTTCTTATTAGTTCTGATAGTTTTTTGGGATCCACCATTTTTTACTTCCTCTTACATCCTTTATGTCTTCGCTATCCTGCTTACTTAGCTTCAGTTCTATGGTCAATTATAATCTCTGCCTTGCATACGACTTCAACTCCTCTCTTGCTCTGACATATTCTTCTTCAAAACCATAATTGTTTAAATCCAATTTCCCACTTATTCTTTTCTTATATTCACATAGCTTAATATAAATGGAGAAAGATACAACTCTCCTGACTATGAATTCACCTTCTCAGGAGGGCTTACATAGCTTTCCTATCAATTTTCAATACTTAAGAGTTTGGTGGCTTATCTTCAAGATACCCATCATTGACTCCTTCTTTCCATGTATGCACATGCCATCAAGAAGTGAAGTCTATGCTTCTACACCTTTGCAAATCTGGGCTGAATTGTGACTGTGCTGACCAACAAAATACGGTGGAAGTGACACTATTCCAGGATGGGGCTTAGCCTTTAAGAGAACTGGCAGCTTCCTCTAGTCCCTTAGGAAACGTTCACTCTGGGGGAGCCAGGTACCATGTAGAAGACCACATACCCTGAAACAATCATACTATGAGAGGCTAAAGCCAGCTATGTAGAGAGACAGCATGGAGAGAGGAATGCCCAACGAGAGCCCATTCATCAAACATTCCAGCCCAGACACTAGGCATGTGAGTAAAGAATCATTCAGGTGACACCAGCCCCAGCTGAGACTAATCAATTCCAGAGAACACTGAGAGATAATAATAAAACGCTTGTTATTTGATAAGCCACTAAGTTTAGGCACGAGATAACTGAAACACAATCTGATCCCAAACATTTCAGATCCCTCTTTCCTGCTTCATTTTTTTTTTTATTTCAGTACTATCACTAACATGATATATACGCGGTCTGACAATTAAGTTCACGAACTTGCCACCATGTGCTTACATTGGCAGCACTGTATAAACAGCTCAGTAAGATTTCATAACCTTGGTATATCAGTGTCTCACAGCTGTGTTCGTGTCGACGTGTGACAACATCTTGCTCAGTGGCATTCATTATTGTTGTTTCATGTTTTCGTGTGCTGTCGCGAGAATGTCTGAGCTTGAATTAGAGCAATAAAAAAACATTAAATTTCTTGGTAAACTTGCCAAGAGTGGGAGTGAAATCAGGGACATGTTAGTCTAAGCTTATGGGGATAATGGTATGAAGAAAACGGCAGTGTACAAATAGATTAAGTGTTTTTCTGAGGGGAGGGAACGCGTCACTAATGAAGAGAGGTCAGGGTGGCTAGTGTCGAGCAGAACAAAAACATTGCAAAAATTCATCAAATTCTGTGTCAAAATTGTACACTGACTGTGAGAAGCATAGCAGACCAAGTAAACATCGACAGAGAAACAGTTAAGACAATCTTAACTGAAAGTCTTGGCATGAGGAAGGTGTGTACAAAAATGCTCCGAAAGGGGGGCGGCTGGATGGCTCAGTTGGTTAGAGCGCAAGCTCTTAGCAACAAGGTTGCCGGTTCAATTCCCACATGGGATGGTGGGCTGCGCTCCCTGCAACTAAGATTGAAAATGGCGACCGGACTTGGAGCTGAGCTGCGCCCTCCACAACTAGACTGAAGGACAACGACTTGACTTGGAGCTTATGGGCCCTGGAGAAACACACTGTTCCCCAGTATTCCCCAACTTAAAAAAAAAAAAAAGGTCCCGAAGGAGCTCACCAATGAACAAAAGCAAAGGAGAGTCGAAGTTTACCAAGGCCTTTTGGAGAGGCAAGACAATGTTTTGGACCGTTATCACTGGGGATGAAACATGGGTGTACCAATACGACCCTGAAACAAAGCATCACAGTGCACAATGGAAGTCAGACAATTTTCCACAACCGAAAAAGTTCCGTCAGTCCAAATCAAAAGTTAAAAACGATGTTAAACTTTTTTGATATCAGAAGGATTATTTATTATGAATTTGTACCAACTGGACAAACAGTTAACCAAGTTTACTATTTGGAAATGCTGAGAAGGCTGAGTAAAAAAGTTAAGAATGACCTGAACTTTTCACCAACAATTCATGGCTCTTCCACCACAATGCACCAGCTCACACGGCACTGTCTGTGAGGGAGTTTTTAGCCAGTAAACAAATAACTGTATTGGAACACTCTCCCTACTCACCTGATCTGGCCCCCAATGAGTTCTTTCTTTACCCGAAGATAGAGCAAATCTTGAAAGACATTTTGATGACATTCAGGTCCTCAAGGGTAATACGACAGCTTTGATGGCCATTCCAGAAAAACAGATCCAAAACTGCTTTGAAGGGAGAACTAGGTGCTGACGTCAGTGCATAGCTTCCCAAGGAGAGTCCTTCGAAGGTGACCATAGTGATATTCAGCAATGAGGTATATAGCACTTTTTCTAGGATGAGCTCACGAACATAATTGTCAGACCTCGTACACTAGGCACTGTTCTAAACATTGAATCTACTCTCTATATATTCATTTAATGTCATAAATCCATACTAAAAAGTGCAGAGCTATGATTGAAATATAGGTAACGAATTTCCAAGAATCCATTCTCATACTATTATGAGATACATACCATTTCCTCTCAAGATTGATAAAAGAGAATACGCAACATGGTTGTCAATTAGCTGGACAGACCTTGATGATCCAACAATCCTGTGATCCAGCAATCTCTTAAGTTTTATTCAACACATTTTAATTCCTAACCCTGAACTGTTCTCTAGTTGCTTCCCAAAATTTGACCATAGATGAGACTGCATTGGCCTTTGGGATCATTTTTAGGGCTTTTCACACTTCTTTTGATTCCCAAACCACCCACTTTATAAAACCAGGTATATGTGACATATCAAATGAATGTTTGGTGAATAGCTGAATTTAAAATAAGCGAATTTACTTTTGGGGTTTATCACTAATGTAAACACAGAAGCATATGCCTATGAGCTCTTTGTAAAATAAGCCTTCTTAAAAATACATAAAGAATTCATCATGCATGTGATTTTTATATTTCTCTGTTGGAAGATCAATAGTAGAAAAACGAAGGCTATACAATTTAGCTACCAAGAGCACAACCTGGGTTCAAATCCTGCCTCTACATTTATTATGCTATTTACATAATCTCTCTTGGCTTTAATTCCCTCATTTATAAATAGGAGGATGAAAATAATACCTAGCTCAAAGGCTTGTGAAAAGCACTAAATGGTATTCTGTAAGTAAAGTACTCATAATGCCTGCTGTAAATGCTCAGTAAGTGTTGGTTATTAATTCTATTATTAAATAACTATCCCCTTGTTAGTTCTTCTACGTCATACTTACAAAAACTATAAAACATATCAATATGTAACACTGGTATGTTCATTCTGAGTTTTATTTTAGAAGCTGCTCAAGAAAGTTAAGTCACACTATATTTAAAACTTTTTAAGTTCTTTCCTCTCTACCAAAGAGGCTTGTTGCAATTAAAGCTAGTTACAATTAGCTATATATACTTTCTTAATGCTGTTTGTAAAACAAAAAACCCTAAACTGAAAAGAAAAAATTCCCAAGTAAAATACATTCTGAAAATCATTTGCTGAGTCCTGCTATGTCATGTTCTGCTGTAGGGATATAACAAAATATGTACATGTATGGGGTAGGGTGAGACCCCCATGACCAAGAAATTGAACCTAGTAAGACAGATAAGGGGGGGAAATGATTTTTTCAATGCAGTATGACGAGTATCATTGTCTAATTATAGAAGACAAAAGATATTAAATATAGGACATGGACTTCTCAAATTTAAATTTTTTATTCTTTAATATTTTATTCTGTGACCTTGAATTAAAACTTTTATATCAAAGAATAATATGCAAAGATAGCATGTTATCAATTGTGGGCATTGTTTTCTAAAATTATGGTAAATTTTGAATGGAAGTTTATTTAGAGAAAAACAGAATGTGTATTTACTTCTTTCCGTTTTAGAAAGCAGTGATTTCTTAACCCTTAGAAACCCTTAAACAGGCATTTCTTAACCCTTAGAAACTTAACTACTGATTGAATAAATTAGGATTAGTGTTAGAAATGAACAATGAAATACAAAGTCATTATTATTAAGCTATCAAATATAATTTTTCATATTTAACTGCATGAGAAGTGATACTTCACATACACATTAAACCCTTCCCTAAACCTCAACAATTTTAGACGGGCTACCAAAATAATAAATGCTAAGAAGTTACTTTAGTTACAGAATTATATCCACAAAGTTTAAAGAACCATATAAATCCATAAATCTAAATTATATTTAGAAATATAAATATCTGATACATAAATTACATATCTGTAAATTTAAAAAATATCTCATAAGACTAAATTTTCATTATAATTTTCCATTATTCTGAAATGTTCAGTGCACTTGTTTTAGCAGCTGTTCAAGCACAGAACATTTTTTCCTTTAACAAAATAATTATTGCTGTAATAATCTGTAATTATGGTTTATAACTGCAATAATCCCAAAGAAATCAGTCATTACCATAGATCACAAGTAATCGTTAACTACTGTTAATGACCTATTTCTTAGGGATTATTGTTTTCGTAAACCATGACCATATCACCACAAATATGGAAGAGCAAGGCAATATAATACAAATGAGATCATAATATAATAATAAACTTATTTGGTAACATTAAAAGCCATTAAGCATCTAAATTAAAGCACACATAACGAGAGCATATAATTTTCTTTGTTCAACACTAACTGAAGTGTTTAGTCTGCACAAAAGAAACTGAATACTGCTACATACAGTGATATAAACTAGAGCCATATTAGGCATTTTTCGTAATATAAAACGATCATTTTTGAGTAGACCACAGGTATCTTTAAAAGGCGGGCAGATTCCACTGATCTTTGGACTAGAAGAAAGGAACCAAGTATTTATCAAAAATTTTCTATGTATCAGGCATTATATTAGAGGCTTTGGAATGTTGTTTTATTAAAACTACACAGTGTATCCAACTATAAAATCTTCTTGAATTTATAGTAATCAAAAATCAAGTCTGATTTATCTTATTCATAATTTACAGACCTATTTAGTATCAGTAAATTATTATCTTTCAGTTAATTCTACTCATGTATTTTAAAACAGCTAAAATACATGTTGCAGGAAATACCTGTTTGTAGGAACATAGGTCTTTGATTTTATAACTGAATCTTTTCACATTGTATTAAAATATTTAGATCTATGAAAATATATATGATATATTTTGAAATATATGCAATGTGTATGAAGTGTAATAAAAAAAACACCCGTGAGCCCCCACCCAACTTGAGAACCAAGGCTTTACCAATACTGGCACTCCTACCTCCATATCCCTTTCCTAGTTTGTCCCCTCCCTTTCCCCCTACCCTACAGGTAACCATGCTCCTGCATCTGGAGCTTAATATTCTCTTGACATTTTTTTCCCGCTTTATAACTTATGCATATGTTCCTAAATAATGTATTTTTAGTCTCACTTGTTTTGGGGCTTTGCTAATTATTTCATACTATACATAGTTTCCTAAGAATTGCTTCTTTTCACTAAGTATCTTATCTCTGATGTGCATCTTTAAGTATATCTGTTCATTCCTTTTTGTCATATAGTATTCCATTGTATAACTATATTATGATCTGTTTATCCATCTGCATGTTGATGGGCATTCGAGGTGTTTCTATTTTTTGGCTTTATGAACAATTAGGCTACGAACATTCTCACACTTGTTCTCTTGTGTAGAAGAGATTTTCTAGAGGACATACCTAAGAGTGGAAGTGCCAGGTCAGTAGGTATTTGAATGTTCCACTTTACAAGATAACACCAAATTGATTTCCACTGCATTTCCAACTGATTATACTTTATATTTCTACCAGAAGTATGTAAGAATTCCCTTCGATCTACATTCTCTTATAAGATTTTTTATTTTTGTCAGTCTACTGGGAGTAAATAGTATCTCATGTGCCTTAGAAGTATGTTTGTAAAAATTTCCAAGAGTATACAGTTTATTATCTTTGCAATTTAGTTTTAATTTAATTGCAAATTGGTAAGAAAATGTGGACTCTATGTTACTGAGTCATTGAAATCTGTTGAGACTTGCTTTATATACGAATACTTGGTCAATTTTTAAAAAATGATTTATAATTGACATATAACATATTAGTTTCAGGTATGTAGTATATAATACTAATATATTAGTATTCAGGTAATGATTCATTATTTGTATCACCATAGTATGTCTCGTTAACATCCATCGCCACACACTGTCACAATTTTTTTTCTTGTGGCAGGAACTTTTAAGATCTACTCTCTCAATGACTTGCAAATACGTAATACAGTATTATTAATATTAACTATAGTCACCATGCTGTACATTATTTATTTTATAACTGGAAGTTTATACTTTTGGTCACCTTTACCTATTGTGCAAGAGCAAGTGGATCTACCCATGTTATACACTTTATCCCCTTTAAGGGTCCAACTTAATAAAAGAATCTCAGATTCAGTACGCCTACCTTGCTACTGGCCTAAGGGTTTGCCCCCAGTTTAATCACTGATACTGATAATTTGCCTTTGAAAGCAGCACTGTCTTTTGCCCTTGTCTGCTGCTGACCATTCTGATTAAAGTTCATTTTTTGAGGGAGAAGGGAAGTAGCTAGCCAAGGGAGGGACAGAGGAATGAAGAGCAGCAGAGTGGAGAAGGAACCTCAAATATGCCATGTGCTCCTTGACTTATGATGGGATTATGTCCCGAAAAACCCACTGTATATTGAAAATAACAAAAGATATGCATGGAATATCCCCTAACCTGACCGAACACCACAGCTTAGCCCAGCCTACCTTAAACGTGCTTGGAACACTCACATTAGCCTACAGTTGGGCAAAGTCGTCTCACTGCCGCCGCCCAGCAGCACGAGAGAGTACTGTATGGATCACCACCCCCAGAAAAGATCAAAAATCAAAATACGAACGATGGTTTCTACCGAATGCATATCACTTTCACACCACCATAAAGTCAAACAAATTGTCAGTGAAGCCACGGAAGTCAGGACTGTCTGTACTTATCCATTAAAAAGTTCATCCCGGAGCCTGTTCTGCAGCTGAAAGGCCTTTCAGCACATCTAGCTGACCACACTGACATGAAAGTTACTACTAATTATTTACGTTTAAAGAAGCAAACACCAATTGTGATAGAAACTAAAAAAGAAAATGTGATTTTATAAGAGGTGGCTAAACGTGAGCCAAATTATAACATACTATAATTGAATTAATGCAGAGAACAAACCTGAAAAGATACTATATAAGGCTGACACTATGTCATCGGGCAAAAAGGAAAACCCTGCAATATGGCTGACAGGGCAACCGCACACCTACAAAAAGATATTTAACTGAAGGAACAAGAGGGACTGAAATCCACTTGTACCGTGCTCACTGAGTCTGGCGCTGCACCAGCCTTCTTCTAATTTGCACAAAGGCCCCCAGTGCACTACTGGATTCCTAAGAAAGTAAAATAAATCCTCAAAGGCAAAAACTGATGTGAAGGCTTAAATTTAGAGACATAAACAGAGAAACAATTGGAGAACTTGAACTTCTCCTTTGATGATGGGAGGACGAAGATCGAGCGCGCCCAATGTGAGGAGTCCAGTAAAAACACTCTCACAGAAAACTGAAACACAGTAATACCTTTAGTGAAAAAGTGAACTGGAGGGAAGAAAACCTACCCTGGATAGAGAAAAACAACAAACTTGTCGGATGTGACTTCAATGCTAGCTGGACAGGAAGAAAAAAACCCTCAAGTCAGACCTCACATGATTTAAGGCCTAAATATAGACAGACTACTAATGTGATATTAAAAACCTTATCCTAAGGAAATAGTTTAAATAGTATTGAGTTGATAGTTCTCCATCCCATTTAGTTAATGGACTGAACACCTCAATTAAAAGATAGAAATAATCACAATGGATTTTCTAAAAGGAAGAACTATACACTGTCTACAAGAAACACACTTTAAATATAAAGATACAGACAGATTGGAAGTAAATGGATGGAGAAGGCTATTCCATGTAAACAGAAAGCATAAGAACGCACTGGCTATCGTCATATTAGATAAGATAAATTTCAAGATAAAAGGGTCAATTAATAAGGAAAACAAAACTATTATAAATATCTATATGAGTCAGTTCTCCTTCCATTTGATTCTGGGCATTGAACACACAATGTATTAATAATATATAGATGATGTATTATAGAAATGTACACTTGAAACCTATATAATTTTACTAATTAATGTTACCGCAATAAATGTAATAAAGATTAAAAAAAATAAATATCTATATGAAGGAAAATTCACAATTAAAAGTACTATATACAATTCTACAATCATATTTGGAGATTTTAGCACCTCTCTCTCTGTGTAAATAATAAAAATAGATCAAAACAAAACAAACAAAATCAGTAAAGACAAAGAATATCTGAACAACCCTAGTAACCATTTTGACTTAATTTCTATTTACATACTGTTATACCCAATGATGGTAAAATACATATTCTTTTCTATTGCACATAGTATGTTTACTGGATAAATCATATGTTGGTTCATTAGACAACTCAATAAATTTAAAAAGACTGAAATAATACAAAATTCTAAGGCAGAATTAAATTAGAAATCAGTAACAATAAGACAACTAGGAAAACTCCAAATATTTGGAAATATAAAGCATCCTTCTAAATAATGCACATATAAATTAACAATTAACAGATTAAAAAATATTTTTAAATGATAATTAAATCAAAATTTATGAGATACAGCCAAAGCAATGTTTGAAGTAAAATTTGTAGCTTTAAATATTTTTATTAGAAAAATACCAAAATCTGAAAATCAAAGATGTGGAGTCTCCATCTAAAATTAGGAAAATAAATAAATAAAATCAAAAGTATATTATAGCCAAATAGAATTTATCCTAGGAATGCAACGCTAGTTTAACACAGAAAAACCAATCAATGTAATTCACTATATTAGTAAAATGAAGGGGGAAAAAAGATCATTTGAACAGCTGCAAAAAAGCATTTAAAAAATATCAATGCCCCATTCATTATAAATAACTAGAGGAATAGAAGGGAACCTCCTAAAATTTATTATGGACATCTTTTAAAAATAACCTACAGATAACATCATACTCAATGGTAAAAGGGTGAATGCTTTCACGTACAAACAAAAACAAGGCTACTTTTATTCAAAACTGTACTGGAGGTTGTACCACTGTAATAAAGCAAGAAAAAGAAATAAAAGGCATGATGACACGATAAACTATCTTTATTTGCAGATGACATGATCATATTAAATAATCCTAAAAAATCTACAAAAAAACTATTAGAATAAGGAAATTTAGCAAAGTCATATACACAAAGACAAAAATCAATTCTAGTTTTACAGAGTGGCAGAGAATAAGCATAAAATTTAAATAGCATAAAATATATAGGAATAAATTTAGTTAAACATTTTTAATACTTGTATACTGAAAACAACAAAACATTGCAAAGAATAAAAGAACACCTATATAAGTAGAGCAATATACCATAAGTCAATAAACTGGAAGACTGAATATTGCTAAAATGACCCAAACTGATGTACAGATTGAGGCAATCCCAACCAAAATCTAGTGAGTTTTTCAGAAGAACTTGACAGCTCATGGTAAAATTAATACAGAAATTAATAATAATAATAATAAAAAGCCTAGAACAGACAAAACTATTTTTAGAAAGAAGAATAAGACTGGAGGAGTCGAATGACCTGTTGTCAAGAATTATAAAGCTACAGTACCCAAGAAAGTGTAATATTGGCATAAGGACAGACATATAGGTCAAGGGTACAGAACAGAGATCAGTAATAGGCCCTAGACTTTTATGGTCAATTGGTTTTGACAAAGGTGTCACGATAATTCAATAGGGAAAAAGAGTCTTTTCAGCAAATGGTACTAAAACAACTTGATAACTGTCTGGGTTGGGGAGGGGACCTTACTCTTACCTCATACCATTCACAAAAATTAACCCAAAGTGGATCAAAGACTTAAACATAATAGCATCTAGAAGAAAACATAGAAGATCCTCTTAGTGACTTGGCTTAGACAAGATTTCTTCAATATAAAAATCACAAGGCATAAAGAAAACACTGAAAAGGTAGATCATCAAAATTTTAAACTTTAGCTCTTTGAAATACAGTGAAGAAGACAAAACCACAGAAAGGGAGAAAAGATTTGCAAACATATATGTTAGAAAGGGATTATATATAGAATATATAACACCCTTATTAATTCCAATAAGAATATGTATAAAAGAACAAACAACCCAATTTAAAAATGGGCAAAAAAATGTGAACAGACATTTCACAAAAGAAGATATAAGAATAGCCCAAATGGCACAACATATATACAAGGTTAATTTGTATAGTATTAGTTTGAATAGCAGAAGATGGAAAATAATGCAAATAACTTTCAATAGTGGAGGGAACGATTAAATAAATTATGATACATTCAAAAAATAAAATGTTATACATCTATAAAAAATGAGTGTTCTCTAAATATTAATTTCAAAATAGCCATAAAATACTTTGTTACATGAAAAAACAAGAAAGGAATAGAACAATGAGGTGGTATACCACATTTTATGTACATAAGGGAGGAATAAGAAATTATACATGAATTCATAGGTGTATATACATTAGAAACTTAGTAAAGATATGTAAAACTAGTAAGAATCGTTACTTGTTAGAGTAAAGAATAGGAAGACACATTACAGGACTGGAACAACACATTTTAATTTCTTTTTTCTGGGCAATGTAAATATATTGCCTTTTCAAAAAGATTAGGTGAATTAGTTAAAGTACGATATGAAAATAACTAAGAGAATAGACACGTTAACATGATATATAAAGACAAGTCACAAACTTAGAGACCATATTTACAATTCAAATAACTAAAGGATTAGTGTCAAAAATAAATAAAAATCTCAATCAATAAGAGAAAGACCAATAATCCAAGTGGTGAGGGTGAAATGAACAAAAGTCTTAAACATATATATCACTGATGATGACACATTTAACAGTCAATAAACACGAAACAATGCTAAACTTCATTAATAATCATGGGAGTAAAAAGTAAATTACTCATGAGGTATATTACCTCAACCAAACTGGCAAAAATTTAAGTCTAACATTAGGAGGTGTTGGCAAGGGTCTGGATCCGGGTGAGCAGAATATAAAGTGGTAAGATCACTCTGTAAACTAGTTTGGCATTATCTACTGATGCTGACTATGTAATGGATATACATAACAATCTTTATAGCAGCATTCACTGTATAAGCAAAAAACGGAGAAAACACAAATACTCACTGACAAGAAAATGCATAAATAAATTGTGGTATATTCAAACAACAGAACAGTGCAGTGCAAATGAAGAAACAATAGCTATAGCATCCACACGGGCTCTCAAAAATGCAGTACTGAGAAAAAAAAATAATAAAGCAAGCTGTAGAAGAATAAAAACAGTTTGATTCCATTTGTATAAAGTTCAGAAATATGCAAAACCAACCATGCATTATTTTCAGAATAGATACAGACACAGTAAAACTATGAAGAAAAGGCATCAATTGATAAACACAAAATTCAAGATTCCAAGTATTTTCTGCTGGTAGGAAATGGAATAAAGTTGGAAAGAGGAACAAAGGGAACAGCAAGATATTGATTGGTACTGACCTATTCTTTAAACCATGTGATGCTGTTTCTTACTGCTACCCACTGAGTCTCAATATATACAAATACCCTGCTGTATGTATTTGATATTTAATAATTTAAATATCTCTGCTAAAACTCTAGCAAAACTCTGCTAAAAGAAAGCAAACATGAAAGACTAAATGCCACAAAAAATGTTAGTTCTCCCTAATTTAATTTATAAACAATGAAATCCTAATAAAAGAGAGAACATTTAAAGTAGAGGTTAACTACTCCATTATGTAGCCACTCAGCAGTATGGTATAACTCAAAAAACAAAAACAAAAACCAGATAATGAATCAAAGGCATTTTAGGAAGGTGTCATGTAAATGTAATCTTTTAAAGAATTTTTACAAAAGAGTTTAGATGGGAAATCATTAAAAGTAAGTTTGATTATCATCCCTTACCATTTACTTTCCAAAACAAGATAAAAAATACAAATTAAAAAAAAAGAGGTCTGGAACTATAATTAAAGTGTTAAAAATGTATAAAGCCAGTTCCATTCTCGTAATTCATCTCATTAAAAAAAATATGAAAATTGTACTTATTTATTTAATTCCGTGCTACGTTCCTAAAAGGGTTTAAAGAGATATACAGAAATAAATAAATCCTTTAATAAAGGATTAAAGAAAAATAATAAGGAAATTTGTAGATTGAGAAATTAAAATATAATAATAAAGCTATGGTGAAGGCTAATACACAAATGCAAAACCATGATGAAGTCTTACATAATTTTTTACTGGCTGAAATTGAGCTCTGAATTTGCAGTTATCTATAATAAAGAAGGAAATATTGTCAGATCAGTTAAAATATAGTTTAAGATAATACACTCTACTCAAAGATCAGCTTTTCTTGATACTGATTCCAGAGAAAAATATTTCCAATGAATCTTATAAAACAAAACTGAAAATTAACCATCAAGCCACCAAAATATCCAGAAGGTTAAAAAAAATTAATGGCTTATTAGGGGGTGAGGAATTGGAGGAAACGTAAAAAAAATAATTTGCATAAAATTACTAAAGTGATTAATGAAGCTATTTAAAATTCAACATAATACCATATAATTAATAGGCATATAAAATTTACTGACCTTCCTGAATTGCCTTGTCCACAGTTATCCCAGAAGGTGAATGCAGCAGCTTTTGGTAATTCTGTGCGTTTTGGTCAAACAACTGTACAAGAAGAGTGCATGTCTTTTCATATTCACATCTGCTGACAGTACATAACTGCTCCAACTGCTGAAACACAGTAGCCGTATCATCTAGTGGATCATCTAAATTATCTCTGCAAACATATAAAAACAAGTTTGCAGACATTAGAATGCAACGTACTTTTATTCACCACAAATAAACTTTATGTTAAATAAAGATTCCATTATGGGTAAAGGAATAAAAGACAAATAGGTTGGAAGCTAAGAAATAAAATGTCTGTATTTGAAGATGACATGATTATGTACATAAAAAAATACCAAAAAACCCCACAAAAAAACTATTAAAGAGGTGAGTTTACCAAGGTCCTAGCACACAGGGTTAATATACAAAATCCAATTGTATTACTTTACTATATACCAGCAATGAACAATTGGAAATTGAAATTTAAAAAACAGTATCTTTCAAAGGTACCAGAAAACATAAAATACTAATTAAATCTAATTAAACATATGTAAGATCTGAAGCTGAATAATACAAAAAAGTGAAGAAAGAAATCAGAAAACAGCTAAATAAATTAAAAGATAAACATACTCATTGGCTGTAAGATTTGATATTGCTGAGATACATGTAGGTATTTACCCCCAAATTAACATACAAATTTGATGCAATCCCAGTCAAAATCCCAGCAGGATTTTGTTGTATATCCTGACAAGATGATTCTAAAATTTACATGGAAAAATAAAGAAAGTAAAAGAGCCAAAATAATTTCGAAAAAGGGAAACCAAGGTAGAAGATTCATACTACCTGATTTCAAAGCTTATTATAAGACCCAGTAATCAAGACGATATTGGCAGAAGGAGAAACACATAGAGAACAGAGTCCAGAAATAGAACCACAGGCATGTATGTGGTCAACTCATTTCTGAAAACAATGTAAAGGCAATTCAATGCAGACAGAATAGTCTTTTCTACCAATGGCGTTGGGATAATTGGCCATCTATATGCAAAAAAAAAGAACCACCTTGAGCCTTACCTCACATCACATACAAAAAGTAACTCAAAATGAATCATAGATCTAAATGTGAATTCTAAAAGTATAAAACTTCTAGAAGAAAAAATAAAGGCTAAATTGGATTTCATCAAACTTTAAAACTACTTCTCTTTCAAAGACTGGGAAATGAAACGGCAAGCTATAGACTGGGAGAAAATATTTGCAAAACCCATATGAAAAAAAGATGTGACCAGAATAAACAGACCTCTCAAATCTCAATATAAGAAAATAAACAATCCAATAAAAAAAAATGGGCAACAGATTTGACAGGTACTTTGCCAAAGAATACACACAAATGGTAAATAAGCACATAAAAAGATGCTCAACATTATTAGTCATTAGGGAATGCAAATTAAAACCACAACGAGGAACCCCTAACACACCTATTAGAGTGACTAAAATTTTTAAAAAACTGACAATATCAAGTGCTGGTGAGGACACAGAGCAAGAGGATCTTTCATACATTGCTGGTGGGAACGCAAACTGGTAACAGCCGCTTTGCAAAATAGTTTGGCAGTTTCTTACAAAGTAAAACATACACTTAACATGCAACCCAGGAGTCTCACACGTAGGTATTTACCCAAAAAAATAAAAACTATGTTCATACAAAAATCTGTACAGGAAGTTTACAGTGGTTTTATTCATAATTGACAAAAATGAAAACAACCCAAATGTCCATTCATAGGTGAATAAACAAATTGTGATATAGCCATAAAATGAAATGCTATTGAGCAATAAAAAGGAAAACTACTGATACAACATGGAAGAATCTAAATGCATTACACTAAGTGAAAGAAGGTGGACTAAAAGGCTATGTATACTGCCTGTCTGACTTCATTTATACAACATTCTGGAAAAGGCAAAGACTATAGGGAAATGAAAACACATCAGTAATTGCCAGAGGAAAAGGGTGGGGAAAGGACTCACTGTAAAGGAACCCAAAGAACTTTCTGGGGGTGATGAGATGATTCTATACCTTGGTTCTGATGGTAGCTATACAACTGTATATCCTTGTCAGAACTCATAAAACTGTACACTAAAAAGGGTGACTTTTACAGTAGGTAAATTATACCTCAATTTTTTTAAATTCCAAGATGCAAAAGATGAAAATACAACAGAAAGATTTAGTTTTCAATACCTCACAACTATGGCAACAGATTCCAACCGAGAAGTGATAAAGGCCTTCGTGATTTCTGGTGCATAAGTGTCTAATAAGTGGGGTTCAGTTGATTTCACAAAAGGAACTGATGCTACCATCCTTTGCCACAGAGTTAATAAATAATGAACACTGTTGGGAGCAAATTCCCAGTGCTACAAAAAAATAAAGCAAATGTTATTTAAAATGACATATCTTCCTAGAATAAGAATTACAGAGGCAAAATTACAAAAAACATAGATTTTAAAATTAGCTTTTACTCTGACTATATAACCAATGAACACTTAACATAGCAAATTTTGTAAATGCAAAAAAATACAAAGAAGAAACCAATAATCTCTCATTATTCTACCACCCAGGAATGATCACTATTTAAAATGTTAGTGTACTTCCTTCTAATCTTCCCATGAATAGTTTTTCACAGAGTGGATATCAGGTGGAAAATATAGTTTTAAAACCTTCCTCCAAATTTTTAAAAAGAATTTTCCCAAAAACCAATCTGTAAAAGCTTTCTTTTATTCCTTCACATAGATTCTACTACAGCTACTTAAATCATCCTTCAATTATAAGATATTTAGATGGTCTCTAAATTTTCATTATAAAAAATGTTACAATGAACTTTTTTTTACCAAAAATCTTGCAATGAACATTTTTAGCAAAGCACGTAATTGATGTTTTAAAAAAGCCCTTCCAAACCTTACCAAGAAATTGTTTTAAAATTACCTACAGTTTAATACCAATTACATATTTCTATTTACCTGTAGGCTAGTAATGGTAAAATTAGCAATCAATCTGATAACTTCAGGATACTCCTTCACCATAACTAATTCTCCCAGCTGGTAATTTGTCTTTAAACGAGCCAAAAATCGACAAAATTCATGATAATTACCTGGATCAGACAAACCCTAAAATATGAAACCGAAAAAAAAAAAAAGACTTTTAAAAATACTTAAAAACAAACAAAATGAACAATTATACCATCAATGAAATTCCAAAAGTATTTTTTTAAGTCTCCCAATCAACTGGGTAGATATTAACTAAAGAAAACAATTCCTGCCGGATTTAATGTTGTCATCAATGATTAATAATAAGGAATGCAAGGTAGAGGCTTTGGAGAAAGCATTACACCATGATGACTAAATTATAATGTTTAAGAAGCCATTACATTACACAAAAAAATATGTGCCAACACACGTGTGCGCATGCATGCACATGAGCGCTTAAACAAAAATCAATAGAAGACTTGAAAAATATCTAAGATAAAAATAAGAATGGGCGCTTGAAACATGAAAAAGAGCAATATCAACTGGACTTAAGATAAATAGCATATGTGCACACACAAATAATGGAAATTTCCTTTCATTCAACCAATTTTTTATTGAGTACCTACAGGCACTGTGCCCTCAAGCAACCTCCTGTCATTAAATGGAGAGTCATTCAAATAAATTAATGCAATGTAGAGCAGAAAGTTTAACAAAAATACAAGATACAGAGGTAACTTTTGGGTCAGAACAGGTTAGAAGCAAAGACCAAGAAAGGTGCCCCGAGTTGTAAGGGAGCTCTGAAAACAGGGCACAAGTGTTATTATATTTATAGATTGAGCACTTTGCACAATAGCTGGCATGAAAACAGAATTCTATTTAATAATGAAAGATTTTCTAAGAAATTTCATTCAAATGAGCTCCATGAAAGAATATAAAATAGTGTCTAATTATTAAGGACAATTTACAAAAAGATATTTTGTACTCAGGTCTTTTAATACATGTTTGCAATTCTAAAATAATATAATATTCAAACTAACTTTTACAGCCATGAATCATCAATATGCAGATGTTGCAAAATCAATTAAGAGAATGATCCTATATTAGCATATTACCTTCCACGTGTTGATTGATAATGATTAAAACAACTAAAATTTTTAATGTATATTGGTAAAATCCCATTTAGCAGCAAAAGATGTAAATTTTACAGTTATGCTAACATTAAAAAGGTAAAGCAAATGCCCAACACATAAAATACTCCTGAGAATAACCTGCAAAAATAATTGCTCTTTAAAAACACATGTTATTTATGTACAGATATTACACTTCCCCCCCAAATTAGTAATAACCAAGAGACTTATATAAACCTCCTTAAATCATTTAATCTTTTATTTTTTATTAAAAATATTTATCATCCCTCACCAATAAACTTAGTCAGAAATTTTCTTGAATAATTTTATGTATATAATTTAACCCTTTAAAATCTGTACTTTCATCACAGATCTTTTAAATCAAAAGCAAAATTAAAAGTGAAACAAAAAATTTTATCTAGGTACACAAAATCACTAATTAATAATGGTTGTATGATTCTCTGAAATGAATACTGCTATTGATGCTTTGCAGTTAGTGTAGAGAGTAGATTTTAAAATCTACAAACTCTTATTTGTCCACAAGAGGGCAAAAGGACGTTATTTCATAATTTAAAGCCACTTATTCTAATATTAACATTCAGATTTATACTAAGTCTTCCAGTTTAGAAGGTAGATATAACTCTGAATTAATCACTTCAGTAATTTAAGAAGTGCAAGCGAAGAAATGTATTACAATGGTAAAAAAAAAGAAGCATATAAAACATGTAACTTCTATTCACCCAAAAGAATGGAAAAAATAAAAGAGGAGGAATATAGAGGTCTGTCAGGAAAACATCCATTTTTAAAAACTGTCCATTTCTACTACAAATGAGATATAAGGAAGATGAGTATGATACTTCACATTTTCTTCCAGAATCATAATAAAGTTGTGAGTTTATTATGCATCCTTCAGCAGAGAAACTGTATTTCCATATGCTAAGCATTAATTAAATTACTTCATAAATACCTGAGGGTTTTCAAGTATTCTTTTTACTCCCTTAATTAAATTACCAAGGTACTTGGCACGTTCAGGACTGCTAAATAAGGACCTTCTTGTAGAAGCAAACTGAACTAAACATGAAAGTGCCTAAAAAAGGGAACAACAAAATTCATTTCAATTTTTAAAGTTAACTATCGCCCCATGTAAGAAACACTAGTCTTTATATATAAAATATTCTTTTAATTTTTGTGATTAAAGAAAGCATTTAGAATTAAGAAATAACGAAAGCTAAACATTTAACTATCAATCACCACTACCAGCCACAACCCTTCAACCTCACCACGAACAGTTCTATTTGTGTATTCTCCTGTAATATTTGTTCATATATTGAGTATGCCAGCACAGAGCCTGGACATGGATACACTCAAAAGGGTTCCAACTGCTCCTGATGACCAGTTCTGTATGCAACCCATGAACCAGATGTTCAAACAAAAAGAAAATATGGTTTTGTGGTAAAGTATGTTTGGGAAATACTGCACATTATGCACTGTGGCGTCCTATAAATGGGGAAAAACTCCTGTAGCCTTAATTAACCTAGCATGTCCCAAATTTATTTTGTGATAGATTTTACCATTCATTAGTTATCTTGTGGAACAATTTAGAAAATGCTGCTGGAAGAGTCAGATACCCTATAAAAATTCCTACAGAGTATCTTTGGCTTAGTTATCTTCCTAAAGTTAATATTTTACCAGACAATTTTACTAGACGGGTTGTTAATTCTACCACTGGTACCCATTGAAATCTGTTTGTTCATTAAGTGAGAGGCCCAAAATGGCAATTTTCAGGCCAAACTGACCCACATATGTTTTGTTTTGGTCCACATACAATGGCTTGCCACTTTTTAAAAAAAATTAGAATTTGCTGTGAATATTTAAATATTTTAATTTCACACAAAATGTTTGGCTCTCTTGGCAAGGGTGACAATAGGGACAAAAATCAGAGGATGGCTTTTTAAGATGTTCATCAGTTTGCCATAGTCTTTATTGTTAAAACAAACAAACAAAAAATCTTCCTTAGGCAATTCTGATATGTACATTTGGAAACCATTAATATATTAAAAAATCGCCAGTATTTGGGGGTCAAAAACACCAGAGTTTGAATTTCAGCTCCAATATTTAGTGTGCTGCTCTAGACAAAGTCACTTAAGCCAGTGTGGGTCTGTTTCTTCGTCTATATAGTGAGGATAATAATTCGTCCCTTGCAGGGCCACTTTGAGAATAAAGTGAGATAAGCACCATGCAATGGGGCATGCCCAATAAATGTTACTTTCTCTTAAAGCAGCTCTTTCCACTTTATTTTTAAAGAACCAGTAAACTGTTTGTTTTAACCCAAAACATAATTGTACATGAAACCATGGTTTTTAAACAACTGAAAACAAGACTATTCTGGTTTAAATATAGAAGGCTGAAGCTCTCTGGCACCACCTGGAAACACAAGTGTCCTATGAAACCCAGTTTAAAAACCTCCATCTTAAAATCCTAGATTCAAGAGCATAGATTTTTTTTTTTTCCAAAGTAATTTTGTGAACCTGTTTCTCCCTTCTAGGCAATAACTCATCAAAACAAACATACCATTGATATGTACTTTAAATCTGGAACACCTTTTTCCACGAAATGGCAACATTAGAATTCCCAACTTTACTTCTACAAGCTTAGATGTTAAACTAACAACTTTTTCTTTTTCTTTTTTATTCAATCTTACCTAGTACCTGTTTTACATTCCACAAAGATGGGGTTCATAGTCTCAAAGTTCTAAATAACCAGCGTCTCAATAATTTTTTAATCACATAATGGAATTTGATTAAAAAATAAATGAACAATTGAAGTGATGAGCACAAAATGAAATGAGCAGATCCCCTGTTTCTCATTCAGAGATATCGGATGGGGCTTGCATGGCATGCCTGAGACATGGAGACAGGCAGGGTTGAGAAAGAGCGAGAGAGAGAGAGAGAGAAGGGAAGGTAATAGATGGGGTGACCGACTACTAGATTGAGGCCCAGAAGAAGGGATGAGGACTGAGTAGGAAGGAAGATATACTTAGAGGTTGACAGGTTGTCTTGGCTCCGGGCACGAGCTAAATCAACAGTTATTGGTTCTGGGTTCACCCATGCAATGGAATGCACTGCTGACTGTAAATAGAATCTGACAAATAGCTTAAACAATACAAATCCCAGAAGATGTAAGAAGTTCCTGTGTGAGGTAAACCCAATCAAGAATATAAATAGAATTTTTAAAAGTAGATCTATACTACCCTTAGAGAAAAATCACAGGTACTTTTTAATGAAATAATAAATGATTTTTACTTACTAACTGAGATAGCAGTGGTGGAAGTGAATGATACAAATTGAAGAATAGATCCAATGTTTCTGGTTCCAAGAAAACTGGAAAAAAAAAAATATTTTCTAATACCATTACTTTCAATTCTGTGACCTTAACACAGTAAGACATTATCAAACAAACAAGAATTCCAAGACCTCTGCATGTTGCCACTCTTCCCAGTTAGGCTTAATTTTTTTAAATTCCTATCTTCCTTTGAAAGATGAATTAATACAGAGATAGAAATTAACTATATAAGATGTTGCTTATTTCTATGTAGCATCTACAGTTCTTACTGGGAGAATCTTTGTAACATTGTCCTTTCTTTGAAAGTAATATAAACATTTAAAAATTCAAATAGTATCAAAAGTAACTAAGTAATAAAAAAACAGCTGTACCGTACCATGTTTCAACTACCTTTCAACTTTTAGATATATATATATATGTTTCCAAATAACATACTATATTACTATTTATTTGTTTTACTTGAGATATTAAATGAATTCCTGTTACAGAACATGAAGTGTTAGCTGTCTAATCACTAACCCCACCACCCCCACCGCGATGCAACCTTTCTTAAAAATCCATCCACTATTATAACAATTGGAGATTAAATCAATTCTAAGTGTTTACATTTATCATTACTGTGTAAGTCATGGTAACAGCTGAGCCAAGAAGTACACTATGATTATATCACATTTCTAACACTCTCTGGATTTAATCATAGCATCTTTTCTGTGCTTAGTTGTTTACCTGTCACTAATTCTTTCCAAACGCTCTGACAGATTTACAAAATGTTTTTCATGCCATTTTCCAGATGTTCAATAACATCAAATAACTTATCATTTCCATTTTCAAACCCCTACCTCCCAGAGCCTTCAACTTGGACAGGTTATTCCTAAATTTGTATGTAATTATCTCCTTTTTATTTTTGTTTATTGTCATCTTGGATAGAAGCTCTTTTTTTCCAAACCCCGTATCTTCCACTTTCTTAGCTTGTATCTCAAGTAGCTTCCTGAGAGCAAGAACATAACGGATACATTTCAGGAGGCTCTGCATGTCTGACAATGTCTTTATTCTATCTTACACTTGATAATTTCAGTCTAGTTCGAAAATAATTTTCCCTCAGAAGTCTGAGGTTATTACTGCACTGTCTTCTAGCTTCCGGTGCTGCTGTTGAGAAGTTTAATACCATTCTTGATCCCAATCCTTTGTAGGTGACTTACTTTTTCTTTCTGGTAGATTTTAGGATCTTCTCTTTATCCTTGTTATTCTGAAAGGTCATGATTATGAACCTTAGTGTATATATTTTTTTCCTTCATTATGTTGGGCATTTGATGGGACCTTTCAATCTGAAAATTTATGTCTCAGTGCTATGAACATTTTTGGTATTATTTGTTTGCAAATTTCCGTCTGTTTTTCTGTCCTCTTAAACTCCTAACAGTCAGATGCCAGACCTCCCTAGTTTCATGCTCTAATTAATGTTCTTGTATTTTTATATCCTATCAAATCTCTCCTTGTTTTTTTTGTTCTTCTTTCTGGGATATTTCCTTAACTTTATCTTCCAACTCTTTCACTGAGTGTTTTATTTTGGCAACCATCTTTTATATTTGGAACATTCTCTGACCGCTTCTTTTTAAAACAATATCCTATTCCTGTTTCAGGGATGCATTACCTTTTTTAATCGCTCTCAGGATACTAATTACACCTTTATAAAGTTTACTTCTACACCTTACTTCGTCTCCATTTCTACTAACTCTCCTCCCCTTTTTAAAAAGGTTTTGAGATAATTAGATTTATATGTAGTTGCAAGAAGTAATACAGAAAGACCCCAGGCACCCTTTACCCAGTTTCCACCAATGGTAAGTTCTAAGAAAACTACAACACAGTATCACATCAGGAAGCTACATTGACACAAGCCACCAATCTTATTCAATTTCCCAATTTTACATGCACTCGTGTGTCTGTGTGTGTGTGTGTGTGTGTGTGTGTGTGTGTGTGTGTGTATTTAGTCTATGTAATTTTTATTAGATGTATTGGTTCATGTATTCATAACCACAATCTTGACATGAAGTCCCTTTTGTTTGTTTTAGTCTCTAATTTTCATATTTAAAGTTTTCATAAAATCTATGGTGTTTCTCTACTGTATCTGATATTCCTGAATGCAAACACTCTCCAGTTTAATTTCTCAACAGTTCTGGTCTTAGGAAGCCAGAGGGAGCGTACAACCGAAAAGAGAGGTGCACGGGTGGTGGAGGAGATCCTGGGAAGCCTGTGCAGAACTTATTACCAAGCCCTGTCAGCCCCCTTCCCCACTTCTGATCTCAGGAATACCCTAGAGCCATCATCTTTCCGGGATATGTGGGAGCAAATCAGCTTGCTTTTTGTGGTATCCCTCTCTGGAAGAAAGTAAGTTGCAATTCTGCTCCGCTAAGTCAGTTACTCTATTTCATTCTCTTCATAACTACGAAAAATATGATGTCTCTTGCCAGGTGTTGTACCCTCTCCCACTCTGTTTATCTGAAAGTTTCAAAACAGAACTCCTCATTTTCCCTCCCCAACATGTTTCGCCCGACTCTAGAGCTGTCTTTTCCTTGTTCCAAAATCAAAATATGGATGTTACTCTGACAGGACTGGGGAAAATATTTCGATACTGTGTATTGGCAGCTATCCTGGGTTACAAATCCTTTGGACCCGTGTGACTGCCTAGCACAACACAGAGATAAGTGTCCACAGGCGACTACGTCGCTGGATTCCGTGCCTTTCGTGCCGACCATCCCTCACACAGAACTTTCTTCTTACTTGTTCTCCAGGTTGTGGGGATCTGCACTGTGCACAGATCATCGGCAGATTCATCGGCGGAACTGCCAATGAAGTCGAAGTTAAGGCAGTTGAGGACCAGTTTCAAGACCTGCATTACTAGATTTTGTTGACTTTGATCCTGAAGATTTAAAGGTTTGGCCAACACCTAAAAAAAGTTAAAAGTTAAAGGAAACACTGTGAAATGTCAATAAACACATTTTCACTTCACTAATTTAAATCTCTTCAATACCAAAGTAAAATTAGCAACAAAAAAAAAAAAAAAAAAGTTATCGGGTTGTATTAGAAAAAAATTGTAAAATTACTATCAACAAAAATCTACAACAGACTATTTTCGAATTTAATTTTGTAAAAAATGGGAATAAAAACTTTTACACTTACCTATAAATTGTAGGTTACTTTCTAAAGTTTTAAGTGGTAACTTTAGGACAATACTTTAAACAGCACAAAGTACAAATGTAAGCAATTCACTAGTTCAAAGGTTTCTTGGAAGAAGCTGAAAATATCATGTTCTTCAAGAAAAAGTGGGTAACTTCATGCATAAAGGATCCCTATTCCGCTAACAAAGGTTCTCAGAGCTGTATGAACGTGGGACGACATTCACAAGCTTGTCCTCCATAATCTTGATCCTCCCACCTCGCCCCCACTCCCCACAAAATGGCCATTCTGACACAACCAGAATAAACTGTATCTGCTAGAAATAAACCATGAAACATTTTGGGGGGGAAATGATATAAAGTTTGGGATTCTGCTTCAAGAATAACTCAAGAAGAAATAAAGTGCTAAGGTGAAGGATAAAGATGAAACAAGACTGGCCATGAGTTGTTAGTGGCTGATGGGTCCAAGGGAGTTCATTATACAAAGTATATTGATATACTTTTGTATATGTTAAAATTTTCCAAACTAAAAGAAAATTTTTTAAATAATAGAGGGTCTTTCAGTCTGGCCTAATGTAAAAAATATATTACTATACGATAGAATTGAAATAAGTAAAAATAGTGACTAGTGAAACATACTTTGGGTAATGCTGTATCACACCAATTAGCCAGCTTGAGCAGCATGAGAGAGTCCCTACATTACATAAGAACACAATATAATTACAATTGTAAATCGTACTATCCCTATCCCTAATGATCAACAGAGCACGAAGTAGCAAATGAGGAAATAGTCTTTTGCAAAGAAACTATTAAAGTCAATCATCTTGGCTCAATTATGAATAAACATTGATGGCTGATGAATTAGGAAAATGTACTGTATTTTATTGTTCATCTACACCCCATTAAAATATGGGCAAGGCAATAAAGAAACTAAATCTTAATTAGCTTCTGCAATAAATCTACAGCAGAAAGACAATGAAACTACTACATAAAGACAAGTTACTAAATTCCTTTTGGATTTTACTTTATTATATCCTTAGTGAATTTTTTGGAACCTCTTACAAATTTGTGCAAATCTACAGTACTTAAGCTTGTCCACTACAACTCTTCAAAAGGCGGAGGAATGGAGGGAGGAGGATTCATTTGAAATTCTTTTAAAACTTAAAATTTCCTAAATATTGATTTAGTAAATAACTTACCTCTTTTAGAAGAGAGCATGCTAGCACTAAAATGTCTTTGAGGGAAGTATCACGAAATGAGGTAGCTATTTTCCTGTGTTTTGCAGAAGGTCTAGAATAATCAACCTAAAAAGATCAAGATGAATTTATTTAACCAGACTTATCAAACAGCACAGCCAAAATCTGACTAAGTAAGAAAAGCGATGGAAATAATCATTAAAGAACCATAAAGTATAGAGCTAAAAGGACTTTAAAAATCTGCTGGGACAACTGATTTGCTTGAGGTTACTCAAACAGTTAATGGTATAGCCATGGTTAAAACACAAGTTTCTGGATTGTTTCAACTCCGTGTTCTTTATAGGAACTATTCTGATCCCCAGACTAAAACCCAGAATTGGTTGTACTTTCAGAGGCAATATAAACACATATTATAAAATAATAGGTAGATACTAAGACTATCAATTCCTGAACTATGCACCGTATTTCACATTAGGCAACTAACAACTTCCCAGGCCTCTGGATTCCTCCTGTAAAATGAGAAATCTCTAACATAATCTTCAAATTCTAACTTTCTGTGAATCAGCAAACTGAATCGGTTACACAAAATTTCTCCTATATGAAAGTGATATTCTATATATACCAGATATGTCACTGGTTTCATATATCCTTGGTATTCTAAAAAGAAACCGAGGCAGAAATTACAAGTAATCAGAAATATGACATTACATAAGCAATAGTATGTTCCCTCTGAATTTTTATTAGTTAATGACAAACAATTTTTAAGAATAAATTTACCAAGGCTAGTTCTTGAGCCTCTAAAATATAACATGGTCAAAACTGCACTATTAATACCATTCATATTCTCACTCATCAATAGGAAACAGCAAACACAGCTGAAGTGTGATATCCAATCATTGGCACCCATGGACTACAGTTCCTATAGCATTCCTTTTGCTATTTGGAAGATAATAAAGCATTTTCCTTACTACTGTTAATAGATTTGAAAAAAGTAGTGAGCTCGAAATTGATTATTTTACACTTCCTAGGCTCCATCATACAATTTAGACTATACTTAACTGCCACTTCTTTATAGAATCATGAAACATAGCAGAAATTCAAAGTGATTATAGAACCCAGTTACTGGAATCTGTATCCAATATGTAAGATTTGAATTAGCATTTCCAGCGTTCCTCCCTTCTTTCAAATCAAACTTCTGTTTGTCTCTCCTATAACACTTCCCTCAATATATATAAAAAAAATTTCTCCTTAATACAAATTAATAATAGTATACAGCACTATAATAGTAATTTATGAAATACTCTTCACATTATTTCACTGAATCCTCCAAATTGACCTGTGAAATATATATTATCCTCTCTTTACATATGAAAAAATTAAAGTTTGTAGACACACTATCTTAGACCAACCTCTCATTACCATATCTGGAACACGGAGGAGAACCTTGGGTTTCTTGAGCATTTGTACATAGTAGGCCATGTGCTAACACCTTACCTCATCTTAGTAAGTTTCATGGAAGGTTTCATTCTCACTTTACACACAGTGATATATAAGTTTAAAGATGTTAAGAAGTGTGCACCAAGTAGTAAGCAACAGAGCTAAAATGCTAACCCAGCTCTTATTTCAGAGTTATCTTCAAAACCAACATGAGTATTTATTTCACTTGGGTTACTCATTTAGACACCCAATTTTCTGAGAAGAGGAACTGAACATTTTCTACTGCATACCTATGCCTCTACCATGCAGGCAAAACATTTTACTTCTTGATGATTATATGTTGAATATATTCCAGGAGCAGTAGACGTGGCTTCTAAAAAAAGTAGGATAACATGTAATACTCTTAAATTTTAGGAAACCTCAAGTTTAGATCTTTTTCTTAAAAGATCTTCCTGTAATTGATGCTACACGAATTTACCTGGATCATATTTGACAACTATAGTATTCGATTTTCATCATGCATTTAGATCTCCCTACTGCCTGGCTCATAAGTACTTAAGAAATTCTAGTTGAATTATAAATGCCATAAAATTAGGCTGAGTGAAATATCTCCAGAAGCCATACATTTTTTGCCATACAAACCCAAAATCACACTTCAGACCTTGAAGCTTTTTTCAAAAGGCACTTAGTTCTACAGAAGATAAGCCTGGAACATCTTGTGCCAGAAAGTAAGAAAATGTTCAAAGAATGGTAAGTATTAAATGGACACAGAAGTTAGCTTAAAAGGGCTCCTACTGGCCAAATCTGAGGAAATTTAAGCATCAAAATATGTCAGCAACAAACCGTAACCTATTAAGTAAAATAGGAAACCAGCAATGTAGCATCCTGCGCAACAAGGGCAGTGAGGGTACGAGAAGGGGCGGCTTTGGGTTAAATTTTTAAGAAAGAAACATACAGAGACTTAATGCAGTTTAAATCTCAGAAGGCCAGGGTCTCACAGTTCTGAAAGACTGGAGCCCAGAACAAAGTCGACTGGAGATTTTTATTGATAAGTACACAAGGGAGTAGGAGTGTTTTTTTGACACAGTCTGTGCGACTCATTTATCACGTTATAGAAACAACCCAAACCAATTATGTTGATCTTCAAACAGCCGAAGCAGAAAGTCCTTGAGGTGAGGTCTGCAACTCTTTTAAGGGACATACATCACATGTTGAAATTGTTTCACAGAGCTGAGCAGAGAGCTTAATCTTATCACTCTCAAGACTTCTCTCCCAATTAGGTGAGAAGGGCAAGCCAGAGTCAGCAGCCGCTTTGCTCAGGCAGGGGGAAGGGGAGACAAGGCCCTTTCCCAAATCTTTCTAAGGCAGCTCATGGGGGTCTCCATGGGGTTCTGCCTGGCTTGAGTTGTTCCCCTCCCCACCGTGGGGGATCTTACTCGTCACTGGCCGCAAACCCTCTTTTGGAGACTAAATAGAGAGAAACATACAGTCCCAGAGATGCACCGTCTCACAGACTCTTCTTTCCTTAAGGAAAGACACGGGGGGCGGGCGGGGTGGGGGGGAAGCAGTCTGCTAGGCTGCTGTGTGACAACACAGGAATCCATACTGATATAAATAAATAAATGAAGAAACTGAAAAGTTTGATGAGGAATGAGATATTTCAGTCTTAAAGTACCTCCCCACAAAATACGTAGTATTTACAAAGCGGAAAGAATAAATCTAGAGTTGGAGAAACCTGGTAGAAACAATCTTAATTAAGTGAGCAAAGTGAACATCATTAATAATGCAACAAATCAAATCATGTGCTTCCTGATCAGCGGCAATGAGAAGACCAGTTATCACTCCCGTGATATTTCTAACAAATATGCATAATCTGGATCTAATAACGAAGAAACATGAAACATCAGATAATCCCAAATTGAGGGACATTTTACAAAACAACTGGCCTGTAATCTTCTCAAGTGTCAAAGTCATGAAAGTGACAGAGACTGTAGAATTTTTCCAGATTGATGAAGACTAGTAAAACATACCAAATAAATGAGATGCACTATTCTATACTCATTGCTTTCTGGAACAAATGGTGAAACTTGAATAGAGTATGAGGATAACAGTAATACGCCATTGAATTTTTTTATTTTAATAGTTGTATTGTGGTTATACAGGCAAATATCCTTGCATGTAAGAAACACACTAAAGTATTCTAGGATCATGTCAGCAAGTTAGTATCAAATGGTTGAAAAAAGAACTTCTTTATATTGTAGTCCCAAGTTTTCTACAAGTTCAAGATAAGTAATTAAAAGTAAAAACAATTTGGTTGCTCTCTGAATCACACTTTTATTATAACTCCATATTACCTAGTCTTATGTCAGTAACAATCTACAGACAGCAAACCCTTATGCTATCAAGCAGGAAATGAAAAAAAAAATTATAGTTTTAAGATTAGCAAAAGCTGATGGATGTACAAGCTGGATAATGGATACATGGGTTATTGTACCATTCTCTTCAATATTTTCTAATTCCCGATTGAACACAAGTAGGAAATAGTTATTTGGGGTGATTTTTTTGTTTTGTTTTTACACACAGGAACTATACTATCATTCCAAAGGAAGTTGGCAAGTGGTCCTGGGTATGCAAGCTCTCCCTACGTGTGTATGTGTATACATACACATATATGTATGCACACACACAGACCATTGAAGATGGCAGTTTTTAAATCTAGACACTACATTCCCCTTAATTATACCATATAGAACCCAACCTCTGCTTTTGTTTTGCTTAGAACCATATTAAGTACAAACGTGAATAGGAGCAGGTGATGATGCGCTCAGCTGCTGAGCTCATAAAGGCACTGTTGGGGGGAGGCAGAGCTTCTGAAAACTCCCCTTGTACAGGGTGAAAATTCATGCTAGCAAGTGGCAAAGTGCCAAGGGGCCCGATCTTTGGTGAGTCCTGCTGTGTACCCACTGTTGAGAATCAATTCACCAAACTGTTCCTCCTCTATTTGTAAGCAAATAAAGGTTTGTTTCTCTTCAGCATATAATTTATTTCTTATGGTTAGTGTATTACTATATGCACAGAAGATAAAAGGACAATTATCCATTTGCCAAGGAGCCAGGACCATGTCTAATTCCCTGTGGTTTGTAGTACTTTATGCTATTGCTGTTATTTTCAATAACAATGAAAGAGTTGCAACATTAGACAAAAAAAAAAAAAAAAAAAAAAGATGAATACTCAGAGTTTTATGCCACATAAAAAAGATTTTACATCAAAGAAACAGCATTACTTAGCAAACTTCATGTCACCATTAGATGAAAAGGCTTACCAGGTTCATTTCCTGAGTCAATTCTGAAAGGATTATTACTCCTATTATGCAGTGTTCCACAGTACCCTTTGGAGAAAATAACCAGGTTTAGCTTCAATGGAGACACGTGATTGGTTCTTAATGTGTAAACCAGGTAACATTTACAAGTAATACTGAAACATCACATTTTCTTACTAATATAGCTTTTAAAACGTGTAGAAAAATCACTATCAGGTCCACAAATAAAAAGAATTTCAAGTTCATTTTTTGAAGGATAAATGTAGGCATACAGGTATACAATGTGGGATAATTAAATCACCTATCTCACAACTGCAAGACCCCCTCAAAATGTTTGCTGCACCTAGGACTTAAAATAAACTAAACCACAAAATGTAAGAGTTCGGTTTAATACTTTCCGTAAGACCATGAATATGAATGAGCAAAACATACTTTTTAGCTTTATAAATTTGCTTGAAGACTACTGAAATAGCTGTATTCAATAAATAATTAATAAATAGCTTAGGAACTAAGTTAAACTCCTTTATCTAATATCAGATAAGATCACTCAGGCCCTTTTAATATTATTTAATAGTGCATGTGTATGCATTGATTATATTTCTATAATAAAGGCATCTAAAGTGCACTGGGGTAAATTTTAAATACATGACTATCAGTATGTTATACAGTTTCATAGCCTCTATACTGGTTTTAATTTAATTAGCTTCCAATTTAATCTCAAAAACTTCCTTCAAATCAAAATTCAGACTTTATGTGCATATTACTAACAAACTACCTCATTGCAAAATCAGACTGGAAGTACGAAAATAATAAATGTAACATCCAATTAGAGTGTAATCATAAAAAACAGCATTAATACAGATGCCACTTTTCAAGTTTTAATTTTATGTTGGTCATTTCCTAACTATCACAGAATTTCACTGGGTTGCCAAGTGTAAATAAATTCAAATTATCTCAGAATAAAAATACAAGCACAAGAAGCGTCCCATAATGGTGCGTCTTCAGTCTTTGTGGCCTGTCAGGACAGTTGGCACTGCCTGCACGGAGTCACAGATTTCCTATGACTGCACCATCCATCCTCCATGTTGACCAGGCCAACGCTCCTCAAGGCACGGTTACCTGAGCAGCTGCTGGTCCTTGAATCTGCTGGCAGTCTGCAAACTCAGTTCTAATCCAAGAATGGTTTGGTGCCGCTCCAAGACGAGATAAAAGTTTGCGCACCAGAATATAAAATAGCTAAGTCATGAAGGACACAGTTAAATTCAACCGGCATTTTTTTTTTCCATAGCAAGTCTTTACTGATAAAGGAAGCACCAAATGTATTTATATTCTGACATAAACTCCTTATTTCACAGTGGACCAGCAATTGGAATAGCACTGCCCTAGACAATGGTAGGTTCTCCTGGGTATGTATGTGGAAAGGAGGCACATAAATGTTTGGAGTGTGGCAGCAATAAGGCTGTAATAACACAGAAAAGAAAATGTACAAAACTTCAGGCCATTAAAGATTTAACAAACCTGAAATAATTTTTAGTACAAAATTCACAGAAACTGCTAATACCCAAAGGAACGATACAGTACTATTTTAGAGTATTAGCACATTAAAGTCTATTGTCTTTCTCATGAATCAAGGTTAGGTTATGTCATATACCCAGAAAACAAGTGCTTTTTTTGTGATGCTATAATAAACATTGAAGATAAAACATTTTCTGTTTCTTCTGGTCTTCTAAAACTGACAAAAGTACACTAGGGCCCAACTTAAGCTCAACTTACCAGCCACTGAAAAAGAAGCTTGAAAATATTAGCCAGCAACAATGATTTAATTTCATTGAGTCTTCAACCTTGACTCAAAAAAACAAAACAAAATTTCGATGCCTGTTCCTGTCCATGCTAATGATTCTTGATGAGCTGTGTGCAATTTGAGTAAATTATGAGAGGAGTGCTGCTGTGTTTGCTAAAATTACAAGTACAAAGGTAACTGAGAAACTCATCTGTCTCTGAATAAACTATCCCTCTGCCCCAGGGCAGATCTCCTCAGGGCTACAAACACACTCATTCCCGTGAAGTTTTCGATGACCAAATTACAGTAAGGCCTCCCTTAACAATCTCAGCAGGTTCTGCGACTTTAGGAGAAATGACTTATATCAAAATCAATTTTACCATATACTCATTGGTATAAACAAGAGTTACATTCCTACAGCATCCCATCAACATTATAACAAAACACTGTTATTTAAGAAACTGCTGTATTTGTTAACCACGGTTTTACAATATGAATAAAAGAGAAGCAGCATAGACTAGTACTTCATTTTCTGAGGTCTCCAATGTTCCACTATATGATTGAGTTATATCTTACACAGGGATTAAATTTTTAAGTTACGGTATAAGAAATAAAATCTCAGAAAGTCTAAATTGCCTCTAATTGCCAATAAACCGGACCTACCGCACCATCTCTCAATTAACCCAAACTGCCAGTTTTTCCTCGAGAACTGGAACAGACCACTGCTTCTTCAGCAAAGCACCAGCTCAAGTATGTTTCTTGCAAGTCGGGGTGATGTTTGTATGAAAAAATATGTATCTTTAAACATCTGAATCATACTGATCAGAGCATGATGGTCACCGGAAGAGGCACACAGGAACTGGAAATGGCAGATGGCGGTTTCCCATATCCCCCTTCAGGACATGTAATACTGCGAGGACTGGCAGGTGGATACATGGCACAGTTTCAATTAGTGTCCTCTTACTGTTTTTCTTTGTTTTGCAGTCCAAATACTTGAATTTATGTAAGTTAAACGAGTATATACTATAACTTTAGGTTGAAAACATTCTTTAGAAACTAACAGTCAACATGGTATAATATAAAACTTAAGTGTATATATATATATATATATATATATATATATACCTTAAGTTAAAAAATTTGTTGAAATGCTTGCTAGCTCTATGCTTTACTAGGTCACTGTGCAACTTCATGAAAATTACTTAACTTTACTATGCCTCAGTTTTCTCATTTACAAAATGAAATCCACTTTGCAGAGATCTAATGAGCTTTGGATAATACTACGTGAAAACATTACATAAGTATTTTGTATATATGCAGTACATAGACACACGTTCGAAATGACAGAAAATATATTTTCGAAACTAGAAAACATAATTTGCATTCTTCTAGTCTGGAAGTTATATAACAACATGATCCTCATTTAATGGCAATAAAAAATAAAGGACCCAGAGGATTAATAATAAATCATAAATAATATGGTACTGGTAGCCCCAAAACAAACAGCCCTAAGAAAAGCAGTTTTCTAAACCCAAAAAAGCAACTAGCGGTATTCCAATAACATCATGGTGCCTTCTTACCTGAAGAAACTTCTTCACATCAGCAATGATTTCTCTGAAGACAAACTGGTCTTTCTGCACCTCAAACCACCCCAACTTAGTGATTTTAGCAATGACTTGAATCAGAGCTTGGATGACAAAGGGAGCCAGCTTGGGTTGTGAGGCCACATAATGAAGAATGTAGTTCCCTGTAAGAAAACATTCCGCGATCATTTGAACTTTCCACTTAACATGTGAATCATGTGAAGAAAAACGGGTGATGACACATTCTTTGACTTTAAAAAGTTAACCCCTTTCTTTAAGATGTATACTTATTTATATAGTCAGTTTTGCTAGAAGACATATTTGAAAAAGCAAATCTGTTCCAACTTAATTGATCTATTAGGGGCTGATTTGAGTATAATGCAAATGTCACTTTTGTTTCTGCATGATTTCTCGTAGGAAACAAATGCTAAGAGAATACAGAAAACAGCAACCAGGCCAGTGACCCCAGCCACACACCAAGTGCACACACCTCAAACATCTCAAGCTCTCAGTTCGCCTCCTGTGTCGTCAGCCTCACCCGTGTTTATCTGGTGGTGTAATTTCTCATCCTATTTCAGGTCACCTTCCTTCTATCACCTCATAATAACCACACATGCTACCATTCTGAAGTCACTTCTAAAAGCAAACTTCAGGTCTTATTCAAGATAAAATGCCATATTTATTCTACTATTTATGAATTTCTTAACCATTTAACGTCTAAAACTCTTACTCCTTTTGTTAGATTTCTATCTTTTTTTTAATGTGTCACTGACAAAGTGTTTGAATTTTATTTCCATAAATCCCATTTCTCTCATAACTCCTGTGGTTTTATATGTAACACTGAATAGCACATTCACTTTTAGGGATGCGTATGTCATGTTATAGCAAAACTAACTGTACACTATCCTGTTGAAGTGGCATTAAAAATACAAATAGTACAGTATGATAAAAGTAAGTATATAAGCAAAAGAAAGTACATATAGGACGAGTAAAGTAAAGCTTGGAAGAAAGTAAACATACCAAAATCATTCAAAGTGGGTAGCAAGTTCAACTATGAGCTTCTCAGTGGACTACGTAATTGAGGTCAGGTGACAATTATGCCACAAAGTTTATCAGAAAAACACAAGAATAACTGTTTTTAAAAGGAAAAGATTCCATTTCTACTCTGGTCCTTTGCAAAGGCCAGCATGTCATGTGGGAAATGAGTAAAGAAAAGGTAAACACCTCAATATTTAACAAAAAATAGCTTTAACGGAAACAAGTTCAAAATCCAAGAACTCTTTCAACAGTTAGTGAGATTCTTCACATGGAAAAAAATAGTTCTTATGACTTGCATCTTTCAACCACAGTTTTTATTAACATTAAACTTACATAGTTATACAAATAAAATAAAATACTTTTTTTAAAAAGCACACATTTTCCTCGTATTAAGATAAATCTGAAAGGGGTTACTCCTATAGATTATAGCAATATGGTTCTCCTAAGCTTCATTACATGTAATCTTTTATTTTAATAACAAAACTTAAGAAGATGATTCTGCTTCCCAAACATAAAAGAAAATCTAGTTTATTTACTTCAATAATTTTGATTTTTAATATTTTGAATTTTTTAACCTGGAGGGGATGCAGGGAATCCATATATGGGTAATGGTAACCACTAGGAGAATAATCCCAAAATAATAAAACCACCAAACAGAAGGCCAAATCAAGTTTCACATTTAAGTTTGTCAATAAGCACACCTTCCCAGAAGACCTGAACAAAGGTACTGGCTAATAAGTTTATTATCGAAGGCAGAGAAAAGTTTAATAGATTGTATTTCTGTTATTTTATTTGAATGTTTTACATAAAATATTCTCATGCTATCGTTTGCATGACTTAAATATTGTTCCAGTTTAGTAAGCACCAATGATAATGATCAAGAAAAACAACAGCAATCTCATCATCACCAGCCCAACACAAAGGGAAGAACCACAGCAAGAAGAAAACAAAATGTTCAGGAAGACATATGCGAGAATGAAATAAATCAGCTGGAAAACTCGCAAACAAAAGTTAATAGGAAGTTGGAAAGCTATGTACTAGAGGCTCTTTGAGTGTCAATGCCTGTATGACAGTAACAACAAAATTTGGCATTTATGAAGCATGTTAGAAATTAAAAGTGCTTTCCAGCAAATACCTATGTGGCTGAAAGTATGCTGGCACTAAAATGTCTTTGAGAGAGGTGCCATGAAATAGGTGTGCAAGTGAAAGGTGGTTCAACATTTGAAAATCTATTAATGTAATCCATCACATCAATAGGCTAAAGAAGAAAAATCACATGGTCATATCAATAGATGCGGAAAAAACACTTAAAAAATCCAACACCCCTTCATGATAAAAACTCTCAGCAAACTAGGAAAACAAGGGAACTTCTTCAACCTGATAAAGAACATCTACAAAAAACCTAGGAAGAACTAAAAAAAGAAAAATCAAGGAAAAACTAAATAAATAGGGAAATATTCCACGTTCCTAGATATTATCAAGATGTCAGTTCTTCCCAAATTGATCTACAGATTCAATGTAATCTTAATTAAAATCCCAGCAAGTCACTTTGTGGATATTGACAAACAGATTCTAAAGTTTACACAGAGAGGCAAAAGACCCAGAATAGCCCAAAGAACACTGAAGGAGAAAAACAAAGTTGGAGGTCGAACACTAACCAACTTCAAGACTTATTAGACAGCTACAGGAATCAAAACAGTGTGGTACTGGTGAAAGAACACATCAGTAGTACATAATAGAGCCCAGAAATAGACCCACATAAATAGAGTCAACTGATCTTTGACAGAGGAGCAAAGGCAATAAAACAGGGTAAAGATAGTCTTTTCAACAAATGGTGCCAGAACAAATGGACACCCACATGCAAAAAAATGAATCTAGATACAAGCCTTACACTCTTCACAAAATTACCTCAAAATGGATCTCAGATCTAAAAGTAAAATGCAAAACTCCTAGGAGATAACATAGGGAAAAAACCTAGATGACCTTGGGTTTGGCAATGACTTTTTACACACAAAGACATGATCTGATAAGCTGGACTTCATTAAAAAGATAAACTTCTGCTCTTTAAGAGACTTCAAGAGAATGAGAAGACAAGCCACAGACTGGGAGAATATCTTTGCAAAAGGCTTATCTGATAAAGAACTGTTATCTAAAATATACAAAAACCCTTAAAACTCAAAAATAAGAAAATTAACAACCTGATTTAAAAATTGGCAAAAGACCTAAACAGACACCTCATCAAAGAAAATGTATAGATGGCAGATAAGCATGTGAAAAGATGTCCAACATCATATGTCATTAGGGAACTGTAAATTAAAAGAACAATAAGATACTACCTACTACCACACACCTATTAAAATTGCCAAAATACAAAACACTGAAAACACCAAATGCTGGCAAGGATGTGGAGCAATGGAAACTCTCATTCATTGCTGGTGAGAATGCAAAATAGTACAGCCACTCTGGAAGACAGTATGGCAATTTCTCACAAATGTAAACATACTCTTACCATGTGATCCACAATCACTCTCCTTGATATTTACCCAAATGAGTTGGAAACATGTCCACACAAGAACATGCTTTATTGCAGTTTTACTGATTATTGCCAAAACTTAAAAGCAATGAAGATGTTCTTCAGTAGGTGAATGGATAAACTGTGCTATATTCAGACAATGGCATATCACTCAGTGCTAAAAAAATAAAATGAGCTGCCAAGCCATGAAAAGACATGAAGGAACCTTAAATGCATATTACTAAGTAAAATAAGCCAATCTGAAAAGGTTCCACATTGTACAATTCCAACTACATGACATTCTGGAAAAGGGAAAAATGTGGAAACAGTGAAAAGATCAGTGGTTGCTGGGGTTAGAGGGGAGCAAGGGATGAATGGGTAGAACGCAGAGGATTTTTAGGGCAGTGAAAGTGTTCTGCATAATATTATAATGTGGATATATGATATTATACATTTATCCAAACCCACAGAATACACAATACCAAGGAAACTTAACATAAACTATGGACTTTGGGTAATAATGATGTGTCAATATAGGTTTGTCAACCGTAAAAACTGTAGCACTCTGGTGCAGAAAGCTAATAATGGGGGAGGCTAGATATACATGTCAGGGCAAGAGGTCTATGGGAACCCTGTATTTTTTGCTCAGTTTGCTGTGAACCTAAAACTGCTCTAAAAAGTTAGTCTGTATAAAAGTTAGTCAAATAAACAAAATCACAGTGTCTTATGACTTAGGTTTAAAATGTTTGAATACTTATTTTTGAAACTGTAGCTGTCTCCTTTGCTTTCTTAAGCACACAAGTCCATGAGAGCATGGATAAATCCTCCTCTAGGAGTGCTTCTGACTGCGTGTGCTTAGGGAAACATCAGTCAAACATATGAGGCAAATGACACATCACTGTGTGAGCTGACCATTCAAACATTGAGCTGAAAGACCCATCACACACATTTTAATTTTTCTGATATGCAAATATGAATCATGTGAACTTTGAGACTGGAAAGCAGAAATTAGTCAATAGTCTATTTCTAATATGAAAAAAGGTAACAAAAAAAATCCCATACCTTAATTATTAGAGCTCTGTCCATATGCAAAGCAAACTTTCACACACTCACACACACAAACTTAAAATACATTACTTCTGAAAAATATATTGCTACTTTGTAGAATCAGCTTTCCAACTACACTTAGTTTCAGCACTCTTCACCCATACACACAGTATCTTCCTAATACGTAGGAATCTGCTGATTTTTACATGCACCTCAGATAATTTTGTTATAGCATGCTGAGAAATACTGGAGAAATGACTTTTTTATTCTCATAGATGAACTTGAGACAATGGCAAAGAGCCTGGACTCCAAAGACTGTGTATGGGTTTAAATCACAGCTCCACTTCCTAGCTGGCTGATCTTGGGCATGTTACAGAGCCTATCAAATCTCATTTCCTCCTACATAAAAGGAGGATAACGATAGCGTCTACCTTATACGTTTGGCGGATAAAATGAGAAAGTACAAATCTTAGTTAATAGTACACACAATAAAATGCTAGTTGTTTTTTATTATTAATCTAAACAAATGCTTTTTTGGTTACACATTGTTGTATAACACATCATTGTTCATCCCTAGGTGGATAAAGGAGATATGACTACCCATCTTTAAAAATGACAGAATCAAGTAACTTGCATGCCTATTAACAGTTTAGCATATTTAAAAGGGAAAAATTGTTTTTAAAATACAATTTGATAAAAGCATAACAAATCACTTACTGATATCTATCCTCTGTTCAATTGGCAAAGGACTGACTCGGCTAACAAGTTTTGAAAGACATGTTGCTGCAAGGAGCTGAGCATAGGATGTCTGCAAAGAATAATAAGTTTTATTTATTATCATCACAAATGAATTTAAAGTAATTAAAACACTATGATAGGAACTTTTCCTAAGCAATAATGGGAATTTTACTGGTTTTCCAAACTGGTAGATTTACTAATGGATAAAAATCACACACACACACACACACACACACACTCCCTCCTAACAGTTCAATAGTCAAGGAAAGTGTAGGCAGCCTCTTCAAACAATAGCAAGCAATCGAGAGAAAAAAGCTTATGAGCAAGTTCAAATAAACCCTCTTACCATGTCTACACAGTCCTGCACGTTCTGGCCTCTGACTATCTCTTCACACTCCTCCGCTTCCACTCTTCTCTGTCCTCTGACCACAATGGCCTTCTCTCAGTTCCTTACACTGTCTTTCCCACGGACCCCCCCACGCCCTCAGATCCATGTTCGACTGTGTTCTCTCTGGCTACCAGTTGTCTTAATAGTGTATTCAATCCTTCAAAATTCAGTTTACTATTCACTACACCCTCAGCAATTTCTTGTAAAGATACTCCTTTCTTTTTTTCTCTAGACCAGAGGTCAGCAAACTAAGACCATGGACCAAATCCTGCCTGTTTCTGAAAGGCCATGCGCTATGAAAGATGTTGACTGTTTTAAACATTGGGGTAAAAGATCAAAACAGCATTTCATGACATGTGAAAAATATATGAAATCCAAATTTCAGTGTCCATAAATACAGTTTGTGAGAATAGTCATACTCACTCATTTACATATTGTCTAGGGCTGCTTTCACGTTATGACAGCGGAGTTGAATCGTTCAGACGGACTGTATGTGGCTCAATGCCACCCACCGCTGCTCGGTACCGTGACGCAGTTACCAGCCCACAGTGCCAAGAGCGCCATGGGGGTCACCATGACACAACATGAACCTTTTCTTATTCCTAGTGCATACCATCATGTCAAAACACGAAAAGGTAAAAGTGGACTTCAAAGTCTCACTTTCATGGTACAGTGGAATATGGATTATTTTGTTACTGAATTAGATAGCACAGCAATGTGCTTTTTATACAATGACATTATAGCTGCCCTAAAAGAATACAACATAATATTGCTGACAATATCAGACTAAGCACTCATGTCAATATTCCTAATTCACAGGAAATTAACAGTCACAAAAAGTAGAAAATTTAAAACAGAGTTATCTTATCACAGAAGAATTTCTTCACAAAAATAGAAAATAAAATAAGCTGCAATTAAAGTTAATTTTCGAAGTGGCTTGTTTTGTTAAGCCAAGCAAGGAAAGCCACTTACCAATGGAGAGTTCATTAAATCACCACTGTTTTATTGTCATAGCCGAAGTTATATGTGCAGGGAAAATAAACTTCAGATGACTGGCTTTTCTGTGGGAACACTGCTCAAATAACTGAAGACATCTGAGCAACATCAAAAGTGGATTTTAAACAAGGCAACTGATGTGAGTTTCTCCATAGTTCTTGATAAGTTGACAGATGTTACTAATACTGTTCACACTGTTACTGACACTTACTATCTGCTTATTCCAGAAATCAGTGCTAAGTTTGAAGTGACTAAAGAATTAACTACTATGAAGAGTCTGTGTGAAATTATAGGCCAGAATATTTTTAAAGAAGTTGAGAAAACATTAATTTTGTACAACCTCAAGTAGTATCTACTAAGGTATGTCACAAGTGGTGGTAAATATATGTGGAGCAGAAAAGGGCTGCCATAAATATTTGAATCAATCAATATGGATGAATCAGTGGTGTTAAGCGTGGACTTCAACTCACTTTCACGAGCTTATCTCCAGATCTGTAAATGTCTGTCAGAAATAGAAGCGGAAAATGCTGATTTGCCCTACCACATAGTTAATTCAACAGCTTAGCAGTGGTATAGTTTCACTGCAATTTTTTTTTAGCTCAGGGCTGAGACTGAAATTTTTATGAATGAGAAGAACCATTCTAAACCACTATTGTTGAATACTAAATGGCTTTGGGAATTTGCTTTTGCTGCAAACTTGATAATGTCTCTTAATGAATTCAACCTAAAGATATAAAATTGCCTAAAAGGCAAACAGTGCTCAGTACTTACAAAAGTTATAATGCAGTAAAGTCATTTCAATAACAACTGACACTGTTTGAATCACAAGTAGTATCAAGATGCTTTATACACTTCCATATTGCCAAAAGTTAAAACAAGTAGCAAGATCTCTATTCCTGAGTATATTTTCTGAGCTCAAACTACAGTTCCAGCATCATTTTTCAGACTTTGATGCAGTGCAAAAGAAATTCCTATATTTTAAAATCCATTTAATTGAGCAATTGAGGAGCTTCCACCTTTCAATCGGAAGTGATTAATCTGCAATGTATTGACATTCTAAAAGGCAAATATCAAGAGAAGTTTTAATAGAATTCTATAAATGCCTTCTAAGTGATGAATATGCTTAATTAAAATCATATGCTCATGGACTGATATATTTGGCAGTACCCATCTGTGTGAAAAGACGTTTTCCCAAGATGAAATATGTAAAATCTCATTACAGATCAGTATTATCATATGAATATTTGCAATCAATATTGAACCCAATTAAGCAAAATGTTATTCCCCCTAAATAATTCCATTGTTTTCATTAGTAGACCTGTGTTAAAAAACAAAAACAAAAACAACTGTACTCAATTTTTATATTTCAAATTTCATCAATAAAACTGTGGAAATTTGTTTTTCTCTCTTCTTATAGACGTACTTACAAAATATCCTTGACTTTGCCTCTGGGCGCACAAAGTCTAAAATATTTACAATCTAGCACTTTATAGAAAAAGTTTGCCAACCTCTGCTCTAGACCATACAGTCTCTTATTGGATTGCTTACTATATCATTTCAGAGTTCTTTATTTGTGCATCTATGTCTACCCAACTAAAGTATGATTACTTTAATGCACCAACGTAAGAAAGTAGGTAGCACAGCATCTGGTTTTACATTTAAGCATGTGCTAAATAACTGCTGGAAGAATGGCTATGAAATTCTAGAAGGGAGGCAGGCACAAGGGAGTCAGCATTCCTCTGAATCATTCCTTCATGTTTCACACTTGCTTACAACCTGCTTCTCCGACCTTAGATTTTTTTTTTTTAAGCTGTCAGTCAACTTTCTAAAAATATAAATTTTGCCCACTGATATGATACACAAAGAGGGGCCAAGAAGAATCAAGCAACACTTTCACTTCATGCCTATTTCCACCTCCTGGGCTCTTCTCTACGTTTGTTTTCCAATTCTTTCTCTGATTAATCTCTTTGACAGGGAAGAAAACGACAGTAAAAAGACATGTGGTAATAGCTGTCAGTCATCGTTGCTAACCTGCATGAGTTCATTAAGAATGAGATTTATCTACTGATCGTTCCTGGGGAATCGCTGTGAGCAAATACTTACTGTTCCTTGTTCTAACAGAAGTTGACACTTGCTGAGACATTCTGGGCTGTCAATAAGTTCCAGGAGGGCTTTCTCAGCCTCGATTCTTTGTGTAAGATCAGTCCCTATGTAGAGATGAGTACATAATACTTCCAGTTCAGCCAAACTCTTGAGAAGAAAAAACAATTACCATTTTTACTTGAATGGAAAAAAATAAGGTAAATATATTAATCACAGGAAACAAGGGATACCAATATCATGCCTGGATTCATCAATTCAATAAATGCTTATTGAGCTATCACTACTTACGAGGGGTCACAGTGGTGAACAAAACAGGCCTATCTCCTACCTCCAAGTTATTTCATCATAAATTGATCGTTCTGTGATGGAAAAGTAAGAGTATAGAAAGAGGAGGACATGCCTCATCCAAGGAGTCAGAAAAGGCTTCCCTGAAGGAATAACATTTATGCTGACCTGAAAGGTGAGCCAGATGAAGAAAGACTAGACGGCAGTCCAGGCCAAGAAATAGCATTTACCAGGGCCCAGAGCAGAGCTTAATCATTTCAAGGCATTAAAAGGTCAGTGTGATTGGACAGCAAGGAGGAGACACAAACGAAGCTACAGAGATGGAGGGTGAGTGGTTATCAGGCATAAGCTGCAGACAATATGCCAATTTACATTCTTTCTCAAATTGTAAGAACTGCAATGGTTCCATCTATAAAAAAGAAAAGATAATTATAAATATATGCTGATTTGGGACTTCTGAACTAATGACTCAGAGTGCTGCCGGCAAATGAACTCTGTCATGATTTTTAGGAACTATGACTTGCCCCATGCTAGTGCTAGCAGTGTAATAACTAGTTATCATGTTGCTGGCTCCTATTTTATGGGCACAAAGAAGAATTCATTCTGTTTATAAATATAATCTCAACTGAAGATACAGGCCACATGGATACAATCTGAAAACAAAAAATTAAAAATGAGTTCAGCACTCGTCCGGCCAAAAAGATTTTTTTTGTTAAAGGCATCTTACTAAAACAAACTACTTCGCTTTGAACTCGAATTAGAGAACTACTTTTTAGAGGGAAAAAAAAAAGGCACAGAGATCAATGTCAGGTGGGCATATGAAGATAATGGGGTATTCCTAAAGGAATGTTATTTTTCATCCTTTCTGGCCTGAATTTTTATGTGGCAGCCTTACAACTACACTAGTCCAGACATTCTCTCAAAGGTATATATACCTTTGCTTAATGGGAATACACAAGAAACAATGAAATGAGACCTCCTCTAGCACCTTTTATTCTTCTCACTTCTCTCTCCTTAGCTCCTTTATGGCATTTTCCACGTCCCTATCCAGAATTAAACATCCTCCCTACCACACCTCCCAGAACTGGCCCAACAAGTCCTCCGAGTACTACTATATACTATTCATAATATTAAAATACATAGAAAATCTCATGAAAACATATGAATTCCCGTATTTTCTCCAAGGGTAAGAAATATAAAAATGAGAAGAGCTACCTTTTCTCCTCTCATAAATCACGACAGAGCTCAGAAGTCTTCTTTCATCTAATAAATTTGAAGGGCTAAATTTTAGAACTGAAAATGCCCAGAATAAGTTAATGATAAACTGATCCTGCTGCATTCAGCTAGATCTAAGAGTCTGTAAAGAAGCAGACTTTGAGGACAAAAAGAACTAGGCCAGAAATAGTAATAAGACATAACTGTTTAAAAATAAAAGGCAGCAAAAAAGTGAGATTAATAATAGTGTCTACCTCATAGGTTTGTTTGGAAGATTAAATGAGTCAGGGCCACATAACTTCTGGCACACAGTGTACACTATAAAAGCTGGTTGTTTATTATTAATACTACCTAATAATAATATCATAATGAATGGAATTATATCCCACTAAAAAATATGTTCAAGTCCTCACACCCCAGTACCTCTCTTTATGGACAGATTCTTTGGAGAGTCAAATGCTAATCAGAAGATTACTTGGTCAGTCAGTAATCACCACATTGTGAGTTTAACTGTTTTCAATGTTTAGATAATGCTTTTCCACCAGGGTAAGGATCGTAAGGAACCAATGTGGTGATTACTGACTGACCAAGTAATCTTCTGATTAGCATTTGACTCTCCAAAGAATCTGTCCATAAAGAGAGACTTGATTTTTTTTCACAGTGAAGTGATAAATGTGCATCTTAGTTTTATACACGATCCTTATTTGGAACTTGGGTCTTTGCAAATCCTTAAATGAAAGATCTCAGGATAAGATCATCCTGGATTCAGGATGGACCCTAAATCCAATGAGGCATAAGAGAAAGGAGACGGACGTTTGAGATGCAGACATATACAAAGGAGGACGCAGAGACTGGCATGATGTATTAATATCTACAAGCCAGGGAACACAAGGATTGCAGCCGCCATCCGAAACTAGGAGAAAGGCACGGAAAACTTTCTCCCTCAAGGCCTCCAGACGGAACCAACCCTGTTGGCACATTAGTATCAGATTTCTGGCCTCCATAAGTGTTAAGAGAACAAATTCTGTTGTTTTAACCCACTCAATTGGTGGATTTGCTACAAAAGCCTTAGGAAACTAATACAAATAATAATATTAATTAATCGATGGTACCTAAGTAAATCTATTTGGAAAAATTCTGGAAAATTTCTGAAAATTATTTTGTCTGCTTTTCCTTGACACAGAACAAGTCTGGAGTACATTTGAATAGTATCTGTTTAAATCTAAAATGTTACCAATTACCCTTTTTCCCCCTAAGGTATTTCAAATTATTAACAACTGAAAGGCAGTACAAGATAAATAGGGAAAGGTTTTTGAACTTTCTCTTCCAAAAGATTGAAACAAAGGGGTAAAAATCAAGTCATTCTTTCATTGTAATTATTACAATTAAACACATGCCTGGCATATTAAATCTTTTTAGAGAAAAGGATACATACACAAGGATCCTTACCCTGGTGGAAAAGCATTATCTAAACATTGAAAACAGTTAAACTCACAATGTGGTGATTACTGACTGACCAAGTAATCTTCTGATTAGCATTTGACTCTCCAAAGAATCTGTCCATAAAGAGAGACTTGATTTTTTTTCACAGTGAAGTGATAAATGTGCATCTTAGTTTTATACACTGATGGAAGAGAACGTGGTTAACGTGAGAATGCCTCAGAGAAATGGCTTCCTTCTTGATTTGTTGACAAATCAGGCTTGAGTTATTAAAGCTTCTGTGTGGCTTATTAACAACCTCAGAAACCCATAAAAATAATAGGTAGAACAAGTAGAATTGGACATCACCTAATTCTCATAGGGTAACTATCAAATAAACACGACTTCCTCAACCTCGGAGCCAATGACATAATCCTGCTTACGGTTTAAAGAAAGATCTTCCAAGTTATTGTGGCCTTATTTCTGGCCTTTCCAATTGACATACAATTAACCAGTAAATGATGTGACTTCTTTCCATACAGCAATTCCTACACATATACCTGTATCTATCAACAGGTAAATGCTGAGTAGAAGAGGCCAGGCAAAAAGACTTACGTTGTATGGGTCTACAGTAACAGAGAGCAGCTCAGTGGTTTCTGGCTGGGGAGGGAGGAGAGCTGGAGAACAGGATGGGGAAGCAGCAAGGAGGGAATACAAAGGAGCGTAAGGGAACTTTGGGGGATGGATATGTTCATTATCTTGATTTCAGTGATGGTTTCACAGGAATATACTTATGTCACAACTTACCCAACTGCACAGTTTAAAGATGTACAGTTTATTATTTGTCAATTATACTTCAATAAAGCAAAAAAAAAAATGAAGGTTTTTGTTCTAGGGGGAAAATGTCCCCTATTCATAAAAAACAAATCAATGAACCACAATAATCCCACCTCAATTCAACTTAAAAATTCTTTTCAATTACTTCTCTATATCTTTCCTGCCTTTTGGAATGAAGCTTCTTAATTATCATTAGTAGAAAAATGCCTTTATCTTGAAGTTGTTCATTTCCCACAAACTTTTGCTTCTTCCTCCCTTCACCACCTGTTCCTGAGCATACCTGCAGGCTAATTCCTGGGCCTTTGGGAACGCTTCCTTCTACGATGAATGGGATAGTATTTGAGTACTTTAGAGTTTACAAAAGTATTTCCATCTTCTATTTTTAAACCAATTTTGAAAAGTAGACTCCTGCAAAGTACGTATTTTTAGCATAGCCTTCCCTTTTATCTGAACCCTATTTTACAGACAAACTGGGGCTGAGAGATCAAACATACTCGTAACAAATAAGTTGCTCAAGATCAGACAGAGTAAATGGTCAATTCTGAGCGAAACACAAGTCTATAGGCCCCACGTCCATGGTGTCCCCTCGCCACCCTGCCTTCCTACCACCCCTTCCTTCAGTTATCACCTACCAGATGAGGTCCTAGTGCGGACTTTCCTCTTGGAAATCCAGGAAGAGGTTGAAAACAACCCCCAACTGTCAGAAAATGAGTCAAACTTATTTCCCACAGATTGTCACTTCAAATGTCCCTTTGTTTTCTTTTGGTGGTTTCAGAGGTCTAGTTCAGTAACTAGATTTACAATCTTGATGTTCTCTTTGGCTCTCCTCCTTAGTCCCTCCTGTATAATTAAAGAGTTTGACCCTGCACAAAGAAAAGTCTGGCCTTTGCCCTCAGATTTTGGGAGATAATCTATGTCATACCTGATAGGAGTGTTTTTATTCAGGTTGGGGGTAAAGGGGTACCTCCATTGTCAGGGGCTGGCCACATCTGAAAGACCAACCACATGTTTTAGGGTGGAGAGTTTGGATCATATAGTATCAGTTGACCTAAAGAGGTCAATCACATGGGCAATCAATCAATAACAACTCCAGAACTCAGAGCTAGGAGCTTCCCTGATTTGCAATACTCAGTACATATTGTCACACATATATACTGGGAGAGTAACGTGTCCTGAAAACAATAAAAGCTTTGTTTTGGAACCCTCCGACTCTGCCCTATGCCTCTCTTAATCAATTTTAAGCTGTGTACTTTCCTGATGATAAACTGCAACCATGAGCATGACAGCATTCAGTGAGTTCTGCGAGTCCTGACAAACTATCAAACCTGAGGGTGGTTTTGGGAATCTTCAAACATGCAACCGATGTCAGAAAGTGAGGGCAGTTTTGCAAACTGTGCCCTCAGGCCTCGAGTGTGGCTAATTCCAGGTACGTACCTAATATGTCATAAAGTCCTATCAATTCTTTTTTAAGTAAAAACTCAGACTCAACGCCTGTACATGACATTCACAGACTGTACAGCAATAGAACAATCTTTTCTAACTGTGGTCTCTAGTGCCCTGGGTTCTTCCTTGGCTTCTTTGGGAATAAGAGTAGAGGCTTTGGACTCTGCCACTTACTTATTAAGTAACCTCAAGCAAACTATTTAACCTTTTCTAAAACTCACTGCTGAAATTGAAAAATATCATTTTGAAATATCCACTTTCCAAAATAATTAAGACTAAGATAGAAAATATGAGTGAAAGCTTAAACCAGTGCCCAGTACACAGCAGATCCACAATAAACTGTAAATAATCTCTTGTTACTGATAATTATAAAACACCATACTGGTCTTCTATCTATAGTTTCTCCCATTCAAGTCCATACCGCCAGGATGATCATGCCTAAACCCCTTTGTCATTATGTCACCATCACGTTCAAATATAACAGTTCACAATCACATCTTGATCAGGTAGCCTGGCTGGGTTCGGGTAGTAAGAAGCATGGCTATAGTCCACGGTTTTGGAACAATCCTGTGAGCAAAACAGATCAACCAACTAGGTCCCCTAAATTTTTCCTAATGTTATCTAGCTTCTCATCAAGGTTCCTCTGTTCTATCTTAAGTGCCTACATCTAACTTGTTCCCAACTCTAACTTTCCTCACTCTGTCCCTTACCTGCAATCTGGACCGTCTCCTCTCAGATAACCCAGATCCATTACTTGCTTTGGGACACAGTACCCTAACTCACGGCTTCCTAATCAAATGCATGTGCCTTAAATGGGTTATAGGTATGCCTGAGATATTGATCCCCCTGCCCTCAGGGCAGCCAGGCTTTAGACTGTGGGCAGTTTATGTGTATGAGCTACGCAATTACCATTTTTCCTGCATGCCATGATGTGAAGAGGATTGTGGAGAAGTGCCCTAGCCTCACCTTACACAGACCCACTTCCTTACTCATCACCGTAATGGCATAATTTTTGACTAGCTACTCTGTTGAACAGGTGACAGGATGGTATGGGTATGAAAGAATATGAAATTATGAGTTATTAGACCCACTCTCACCCTACAGACTTGGGCAAGTCACAATTGTGCTAAGACTCAGTGTCCTCGGGAATAAAATGTATACAAATATAAACACTTCTCAAGTTAGTTGTGGGGCTAAAAATCTACAATGAGCATATGAAAATTCAAAACATTGGGTACCAGTTATTAACAAATGCTCTTTAACTGGGTAACAATACGAGCCTATAGGCTGAAAAGAATTCAAACTGTGAAGTTTTGGAGCTTTTCTCTGGTCCCCAAAACTACCTGATCTTTTATTTGTCCAATCCACTTTTAAGCTGTCCACAGTTACTGTGAAATCCATTACTAGGAAACCAACATGGGTAGTTTTGGCATTTGCACCTAATTTTTCCAACACTCTACCTAAGTAGGAAGAAGTCTTCCAGGACTAGGTGATTTATTATGCATCATCTTTACAAATCTGAAAATATTCCAAATTTCCACCATACTTTTTAATTTACCCTCAAGATTTCCATCGGAACTATGGACATCTGATTACCTATTTACAATCCCTAAGTCCTCCCTGCGAGATTCTTCCTGTGAACATTTCCCAGAGGGCGTATTTACTAAAGTGATAATAAATAACATTATTTTGACCTGGAGACCCTTCAAATGGCAAGGAGTTAGAAGATAATGTGTGGGGCTCGCCACCTCCTAACCTATAACATCCTGAAGCTGTCAATTACCTGACTGGAGAGTGGCTGCTTGGAAAGAAAAACCCTTTGAAATAATCAATAAGGAATGAGTCTGACCACGGGGTGCCCAAAGAAATGCACAAAGGGAATATGTGTCACTTAGATACTCTGTCACCAAATCATGAGATTTCCTACCTTTCCCGGGTCATCGCCTGGCATCCCCTGTATCCCCTCTCCCTTCCCTCTTATATGAGCCCTGTGCTCCAGCCAGACAGGACTTCCTGCAGTGTGCCGTGTGCTTCCCCAATTCTTTGCCTTGGCTCACACTGTCCTTTTGCCTTTACGCCCTTCCCTTCCTCTTCACCCAGCCAACTCCTACAATTCTTTCAAGACCCACTAGAGTCCAAGTTCCCTGAGAGTAAAGTTCTGCTAGAGTTGTATCTTCAATGCCTAGCAAAGTAGGAATTCAAAAAAATAAGTGGACGAATGGGAGCTCAAAGCATGTCGTCTGAGCAGCATAGCAGCTCTGCCTCACTCCTTACACACACACACTCACGGTGGGCTGCCCCTTTTCAATGTTCCCATGATATCCTGTGATTAACTCGACCATTTTTCACATGTACTCTATCTTGAATTCAGTGAGGGTAGGGATGGTTAAATGATGTAATCCTTTAGCCCAGAACTTTGCACAGTGCTTGAGACACGGTGGGGGGGGGGGGGGGCGGCTCCATAAATGTTTGTTGAATGAATAACTGAATGCACAAGCCCGTGCCGCCCGGGAAGACAGGCGCCTTCCTCCGGGAGCATCCTCAGCATCTCCCCGCTCCGCGCGCGCGCCCTGCCCCGCTCTCCTCCTCCAATGAGGCTGCAGCGGCGCCCTCCCTCGCAACTCCCCACAGACACGGCCCCCGCCCGCTCGGGCCAATTCCAGTCCAACTGCTACCGCCGCTGCTCCGGCGGACCCAGGGCCCCTCTCGAGCTCAGTCCCAACTGTGTGTGGGCTGACCACGGAGCCGCGCCTGGCGACGCGGCGGGAAGGCTGGTGTGGCGGGGTCGAGCTCCCACCTGCCTGGGAGCCACCAAAACCGCCCTTCGCGCCGGTCCTCAGCATTCGCACCTCCCACGAGGGGCGAGCTTCGAGCCTGGCCTCTGCCCCTCCACCCGCCGCCCCAGGCTCGGGTCCCCCTCCCTCGGGCCCGGGCCCGGGGTGTGCAGCCCAGGCCAGTGCCCGAGTCCCAGGGGCGCTCGTCAGCGGCCCCGCGGCCTCCACCGCCGTCTTCGGCCCTCAGTCTCCAGATCCCGGCGTCCCACCGGGTTCCCGGGACGGCGGAGCGAGGACCCGCGGCGCAGAGCGCACTGACCTGGAAGTGCAGCGCCATCTTCCCGGGAGGCGGCGCCGGCCGGCGGTCCCGAGAGCCGGAGGGGAGGGAGGGGAAGCGGGCGCCGCGGAAGCCCCAGCCGCCCGCGGGGTCCCTGCGCCGCTCGCTCGCTCGCTCTTCGCCCGGACCCCGCGGCCTCCGCGTTCGAAGCACTGGACGGGGCGGGGCCTGGCGTGCGGGGCGGGGCGATGGAGACGGCGCGCGCTGGGCGGGTCCGAGAGGGGCGGGGCCTGGGGGTCAGGAATCCCAACTGTCCTCTGCACACGTTTCAACCGCTGTTACCTCAGGTGAATCATGACCTCAGACCTCAGTCCTTTGACACAACCACCACAACCAAACTGTCAGCCATGATCCGGGACTCTTACATCTCCCACAGACGCTTGACCCCTAACCCCTGCAGCACAATTGTTGCCCATTGGCTTCTGACTTCCACATCTCCACAAGTTTTCATGTCCTCTAACCCCCACTTGCCATAACACAATCAGCCGTAACCTTGGACTCCTACATGCCAACTGCTGTCTTTGACCTCTGATTCTCAGAGCCCGACTTCATTTTTTTTTAAAACTTAATTTTGGTTAAAGTTAAACTGACAATGTCTACATGGTGTTAAGTTGTAAAATTCTAGCTCACCTCTTCTCGTCTATATTTCATTTAATGTGAACTTATGCTTTAAACCAAATTATTTCATTGGAATGAGAATTTATTTGAGTTGAAGTGTGGGTTAAAGTCACTCCTTTCTGATGTTCTTCTTTTTCTTCTTGAAGTTTGACATCCAGTTGGGGTCATTGTACTTTAGTGTGAAAAATTCCTTTAATGCTTCAGGTCTACTAGTGACATATTTGCTCAGTTTTTATTAACATACAAATGCCTTTATTTTACCTACATTTCTAAAGGATAGTTTTGCTGGGTATAGAATGCCATTTTCAATTTTTTTTCCAGCATTTAAAAAATGTCTTTCCCTTGATTTCTGGTTGCCATTGTTTCTGTTTAGAAGTTGGCCATTAGTCTGATTGTTGCTCCTTCGAAGATATTATGTCTTCTTTTCCCACCCCTGAATACTTTACAATTTTTCTTTCTTTTTTGATCTTCAGCAGTTTGTGAAGTAGCAATTGTGTGTTTTTGTGTGTGTGTGTGTGTGTGTGTGTGTGTGTGTGCATGTGTATGTTATTCTACCTGGGATTGATAAGGCCTCTTAAATATAAAACCTTATTTTTTTTTACCGGTATTTGAAAATTCTGTCAGTATTTCTTTAAATATTGCTTCTCTCCCCTTCTCTCTCTCTTCTACTTCTGGAACTCTAATTACATGTGTGTTAGACCTTTTTGGATATTCCATGTCTCTTACACTCTTCTATATTTTTTCTTTTTTTTATCTCATGTGCTTTAATCTGAATATTTTTTACTGACCTGTTTCTCATTCAGCAGAATCTCTTCTGCTGTGTCTGAGCTGCTATCCAACTCCTCTACTGAATTCTTAATTTTAGTTGTAATATTTTTAGTTCCAGAATTTTCATTTGACTCCTCCCCTTGTATTCTTTACGTAAATTCCGAGGCTCTGGTGAAATTCTTTGTTTTCTTCATTTTAATCATATTTTTTAAAGCTTCTACTACATTTTTCCAATATTTGAATCACCTGTAGGTTCTCCTGGTTTGTGTTATTTAGTCCTCTTTTATTAAGTGTGCTCATAATTTCTTATTGCATGTCAGACAGTGTGGAAGAAAAAATATTGATGTTCTGGATGATTTCAGCTTTCTCCAAAGAGGGTTAGGTTTTCTAATTGTAGGCACATAGAATACCAGTTAATCACCTTAATCCTTTTCAGGTTTGGTTTTAGACTTTTAAATTCAGGCTTGTTTCAGTTTTGCCCTACTTCCTAAGTAAAGGTCCTTACTGAATTTACGATTAAAAGCCTAGGATGTTTACCAAGACTCCTCCACCTGTGGAGCTTGAACGCTAACCCTCATCTCCCCAACACTGTACAGCTGCTAAAATCTCTGTTTAGCACTTTCGGTGCTGCTGTTCTCCTGAGTTTCTTAGTCTTTCCTTGTGCACATACATCTGATGATTTGTGCATGTACATCAGTTGACTGATGATTTGAGAGAAATCTGTACACAGATATATTTTGGCTCACGTCTGTGTAGCCTCCTCCTCTTTAGAATTTTGTCCCTTAAATCCCAGCTGCTTTTACTCCCAAACTCCCATTTCTTCTAGCCAACTGAGATTGCTGCTGTCTATTTAGCTACGTTAACCCTTGTGTTAATTGGAAAATGCTCTGGGAGTTGGGGGAAAGCTGAGGTGAATGTGAATCTCACCCTTAATGTGTTCATGGTCTTAGGGACTGAAGCCAATAAAGTCCTGCTTTTATCGGTTGTTCTCTAGTGCCTTCAAGCAGTTTTTAAATATATATACTTGTTGTGTGTGTATGTGTGTATAGTTTATAATGTATGTTAAGTTATTGTTAAGTATTTATTTATGGGTGTTATATATGTAATAGAGTTTATATATAATATATTATATACACACATACACACATACATACATACACACACACACACATACACAGAGGGTGCCAAAAATGTATACACATTTTAAGAAAGGAAAAAACTATATTAAAATTGTAATACTCAATATATACCAATAACAAAAGATGAATACAAGTCTTGTGTATACATTTTTTGGCACCCCAAAGATATATATCCTGTTTTTATAGTTTTTTCAGTGGGAAGTCTGATCCAACATAAACTACTTCATTATGATCAGACTATTTATATCTTCCATTCTTGATTTTCATGGTTCACCCATAGCCCATTCCCACAGCTCAACTCCTAAACTTGAAAGTATTTAATATCCTCATCCTGCCATTTTTAACTCCTGTATCCCAAAGTTTTTGATTCCTGTATTATAACTTCTATTTCCATATCCAAACAGTTTTGCTATCCAATCTCATTCGTGATTCCCACATCCCAACATTTCTGACTCCCACATCCCAAGGACCCATATTGATTTCTGACCTCCCTATTGTATCAGCCACATAATACCCAATTATTTCAACTGCCTATTGCCTTTGCCTAATTTCTAGATCCCAACCACATTTTAAAGCTATTGCTTTAAATAGCGTTTGTATGACTTCAAATTTTAGGTCATTACGGGAGGAAAAATTAATTGAGATTTGATCATTTGACTTTTTTTCCCACTCCACAGTATCTGTGACAAAAATACAAGTTGTGATAAGAACAACAACTGACTATTCTGTGGATTCACCAGGTAATTCTGGAAATGAGAAGCCAATTATTTTTTCCCTTTAAATTTGAGTGACCACTTAAGATTTCTGTTTTCAATTAACTCTCCCTTCCGTAATTTTCTATTAACAAAGTATGCATTCAGTTCCATATCTTTTTTGTCAATTATTATGATTTAAGATAGAATTGTTTCACTACAGCTATTAAAATTAGCACAGAAGATATTCCAAGGTGTCAAATAATTCATTTCTATCACAAAACTCAATTAAAGGAGGGACATTTAGAGCCCTTAGGAATTACAAAATTATCTTCCTTTATGCCAGCTAGTCGTCTAAAATAAGACAGATGGACCTTTGATCTTTCAATCTTTTTGGGGGATTCAATTAATGTTTGTAATTCTGGTACGTTAGGAAATTCACCTAACATCTCTGAGTTTTTATTTGTTATTTCTAAGATTAGGATTACAGTAAGTCTATAATTCAAAATTTTTATAAGAAGTAACATTGAGATTAGACAGTAGAGCATAGTGGTTAGTAAACAGACACTGAAGCCAAACAGCTTGGCTTTGGATACCAGCTGCATCATTGGCTGGTGACCTTGGTGAAGTTACGAGTACTTAACTTCTCCGTGCCTTCATTTCCTCATCTGTAAAATGTAGACTAATAGTACCTATCTCATAGGTTGCTGTCACAATTGAATGAGTTAATATTTATGAAGTACTTAATATCTGGCAAATAGTAAGTGCTACATAAGTACTAATTATCAAATGAATTCATATCATTCTCTGAATATCATATTGAAAATGATATTTTTAATGTAATGGAATTACCATTTTATTCAGAGTAAATTATTCTAGACTTTTTCAGTTTGTAAATTTGCAGTCAAGCTGGATATTTCCTCATTGTTCTTCCCACCCCTCCTGTCTTCTCTATCCTGGAGAATCTTGAAAGCCTGTGACATTAATGGCATTTCTGTTTCATGTTTTTATAAATTGTGGGACTGAAAGCTCAAAATATCCAACTAAAATTTTCACTTTATCAGTACTTCAAGTGTAAAACCTATGATCAATCATTTACATTAGTAGCACATATAAAAAAATATATAGGAAACATTAGTATACATTTTCCTTAACTTATTTTACAAATGTAATTTTATTAAAAACAGTTGGTAAGATTGCTTACTATCTCAGTAAGTTTGGGGAATCCAGCAAAGGGCAAGTAGGTAAGAGAAACAGGAGAAAAATGCATATAAAAAATTCAGATTTACATAAAACCCCTCCAAAACACAACAGTTACATAAAATATTTCATGTTAGTGGATTTCAACTATGTTTTTATTTTGTCAAGTCACTAACCTTAAATTCAATTTATTTAAATATCCACTGTGAAACCAGAGTAATAAAAAAATCTCTTCTCACTGGTGATATGGATATGAGTTATTTTACAATCTTGGTAATTACATATATCCTAAAAACTATACATACTTTTTCTTTATATGATTTTATATTTTTAACATACTACCAATAATAAAGGCATACTGTTATGTATTAATAATGCCACTATTTTGACAAAAATTAAGTATATTGCCTTATATTGTTTACATATTAGTTCCTCCACATAATAATAAGTAGTTTAAGGTATTGTTTATATGAACAAGATAGCAATATGTTTCCTTAAAGTTACCACTAGGCAGGATCATGATAAAATGTCATCGGACATACAATACTATTGGATAAATAAAGCAGTATAACCTTTCTTAAAAGCAGTTTTGCAATATATATCAAGAACCTTGAAAATGTTTGTCATCTTCATCCAACTTCTAGAAAGTGATTCTAAGCAAGTAACCTAAATTGCAAGAAAAAAAGTTTTATATGTGAAGATATTTATTACAGCATGATTTATAATAGGGAAAAGCTGAAAATATTAAGTAAATTGTGGTACAGCATATGGCAGAATCCTATACAGCCATTAGGAACTATGGAGAGTTTTGTAAAAATATGGAAAATGCTATGTTATAAGATGTCTATGCTATGTAAAAGGCAGAATGACTCAATATGTCATTACAATCAAATGAAAAAAGGCATAGAAAAGAATGGAAGAGAATACAGAAAATGTTAACAGTGCTATCTTATAAGTGGTAGAATTAACAGGTGATTTTCTTTCTTCTTCATAATGTTTCTGTAGTTTCAAGATTTTCTAAAATGTACATTACTCATTTCTCTAATCAGAGAAAAACTTATGGTGTAATGAAAAATCAGACCTAAGAAGATTACTCTTAATGCTCATTAAAGTGTATGTTAAAGAAGTATTTATTTAAAAAATGCTGATGGGAGATGTGTATGTGTGGGGGAAAGGCCAATTAGAAAAGGTGTACTTGACCAGACAGGCGCTATTGCCACAACTCTTTTTGGAATAAGGCAAAGTGTGTGTGAATGTGTGTGTGGTGTGTATGTAATGCTTTTTAAAAATGTAGTGTTAAATTGAAATGGAAAGTATAAGATGTATAAATTCTAGAAGAATAGGACATATGCACGTAGCTACCTACAAAATAGACAAGTCTGCATTTCAAGCGCTTCTAAAAGATTTCTATAAAATAGAGTTAGGCCTTATCAATGAGAATAATACTGTTTATTTTTAGAATAAAATTAATTTGGACGAAAATATAAAATTAGGTCCCTCATATATTAATATTACTTTGAGCAGGAAAATATTACTTTGAGCTATGCCATTTCTTAGAACCTACGTCTTTTCCTTAAGGGTCAACATTTTCCTTTTGCTAAGAGTTATGGTTTAAATTTACTGTAAGGATACCCAGCTGACTAGGGAAGTCTCTTATTATAAGGAAAAATGAAAGAGCCTAAGAATAGCTCAAGGAAAACCAAGTCGTCAACTTTCTTCTTTTTCCTTTCCTCTTCTGCCTCCCATCTCTCCTGCCCCAACACACATTGATGCCAACACGAAAATTAGATTATGTCACACTGAGGAGCTTTGGAGAGATCGATCCATACTGACACCCACATTAAGTCCTTTTCATGGCAGTGACTTATTTTAAAAGAGTGTTTCTATCATTTTCTCCTGATTATAGAAGAAATCAGGATTTTTGTTTACAGTGTAATGGTACAGAATTGTATGAAATCAAGAGTTGCTAAGAATGGCAGCCCCTCCACAATAATCCATCTTAATACAGCAACACGTGTCCTTCCACGCCCTGTCTCCGCACATACGTATGTAGGCAAAAGTTTGTTTCTTTCATACAAAATGAGATTATTTTATAATATTGCTCTATACCTTGTTGTTTGTCTGATTTTTGTCACATGGTAACAGTGTTAAGTGAACTGTCAGTAACTAGGAATGGCAGAAAAGATAAAACTTTGCCCTCAGGGCATATTACAAACAACAAAGAAAATAAATAAATAAATAAAACCTGCTCCAAAAAAAGCTTCCTAGGTCGACTTATATATAAGTTGATCATCTAGTTTATTGTTCACCCAGGACACTTTTGAGAGTAAAAGAGGGAGCTATTAATGCATACTCTGTGCTAGTCCTAAGGCCATCTAGCAAGGTCCACGCCAGCTGTGGCAAAAGAAAGTTAGGAGAGCCAGGCAGCATGAAGAGAACTGCTGTGTAGGAGGGCTGGTTGGCAAGGGTATCGTAGCCTGAATGGGGTGAGGAGAGCATCCAGGCCTGAGAGTGGTCCTTGGGGGTGTTGGAGCATCCAGACCTTGCGGGTATTGGAGACTAAGCAGAAAAGAGAGCATCCATGCAGAGTTTGGCCTATTGTGGAGTTTTGGAGCCCAGTTGGTGTGAAGAGGGTATCCATGCATTGCGGTCAGGTGGGGGTAAAGGGCAGTGCAGGATTTGGGAGCTCAGTAGACCTGAGAAAAGCATCCTGTCAGGGGTGAAGAAAGGGTTAGCCAGGCAGGGGGAGTCAGAGTCTGTGTAGGGTGAGGAGGACTCACATGGAGGGGTGTCAGAGCCCAAGAGGGGGAAGAGGACAGCCATGATGGGAGGAGTTGGCATGGCTTTGGGAAACTGGTTACATACTGGGGAATTGACGAATTAAGGAAATCTATTAACAATAATAGAAGCCAGCTTTCTCACTGTGGGAAAAGGGAGTTACAAATATGGAAAGGGAGAAAACTGGAATGAATGCTATGATATTGGATTAGAATTAGAAATATCAGTGAAAATCACGGCTTTGAATATATGGAGATGTAGAAATACATTGTATGTATGTGTACCTACACATATGCCCTACTGAGAGTACCTGAGATCAGCGACACCCCATGAGCAGTAGCACACCTAACCAGACCTTGGCTTCTAAATACTGCTTTCTACTTACAGGAGGAACTAGGACTCCTTGGAGAGATGGCTGATTCCAAGTAGTGCATGTAAGTACAAGGTAAGTCTGGAACATCTTGGGGTGCCAGACAGTAAGGGAATCCTCAAAGAATGAAGGGAACATGTCCAAAGGACACAGGAGCCAGCTTGAAGGGGCTCCCACTTGCCAAATCTAGGAAAATGTGGGCATCAAAATAAATAATGATAGTAATAGATTGTAACTCATTGAATAAAATAGGAAATCTCAATAATATACTAATATTAGTCCATACTCGTATAAGTAAATGAATGTATTGAAAGTTTGATGGAGAACCAAATATTTAGTCTCAGAGTAGTTCCTCACAAAATACTAATTAATTACAAGGCAAGAAGGAGTAACTTTTCAGTCTAGAAGTTTGTCATCTGCCACCTTAATTGAGTGACTCATGTGGGATAGCCTTTGTAACAGGACAAATGTAAATCATGCCATTTGAAGGAACGCAACAAGAACACAGCACCATCTGTGTGATAGTCTCACAAAAGATGCATATCCTGAATCTGATCATGAGGAAACATCAGACAAACTTAGACTGAGACACAGTCTGCAAAATATCTGGCCTGTAAGCTTCACAAGTGCCAAGGTGATGACTTTCCAGTCAAGGAAAAACTGAGGAACTGTATCCGACGAAGGAAACTGAAGCGACACGATAGTTACATGCAATGCAAGATTCTGAACTGGCTCATTTTGCGGTAAATGACATTTGGGGGATACTTGGCAAAACTTGAATGAGATCTGAGGATTAGAAGTATTGATGTCATGTATTGATGTTAATTTCCTGATTTCATGGTTTTATTGTAGTTATATAAGAGAATGCACTTGTTTGTAGGAAATATACACTGATATATTTGGGGATAAAATAATTGTGCTTCTTACAATTGATGTATATCTTAGATCTGAAGAAATTCAGTCAATGACAATTTCTATGATCCTTGAAACCACATTACTTAAATAGTCTATCTACACAGACAATAATCTGAAAAATATTCCAAGACTCTCAGGACTGATTTTTTGTAATGGCAGAATTCATTTTGAGAAAATATAACCTCTGTGAAATTGTCTTTATGTAGAAGGAATACAATGTCTGCATTGTTAGGAATGTACTTGGATTGCCATTTTACATAGAAAAAAATGATGATACATTCTAGACACAGAGCAGTAACACTTGCCATTAAAATTGGGTACAGTTGGGTCCTGCAGTTGGTCATTTCACCAGGGTGTGAAGACGATCCTGTGACTTGTGGTCTTTGTACCACACTGGGAAACATTGCATCACCCCTTTCATCTTTTTTTCTCTATCACCACATGCAGACCTCTAAGTCATATTGAATGAAATCATATACATGAAATGGTTTTGTAAATCTTCTAATACCTTGAATATGTAAGGTATTATTATATTGCCTGAAATGGTTACAATGGAAACACGTTAATATTTCAAACTTGCATTATAAAATGTGATCACGAACGGAGAATTCATTAATATCATCAACAAAAATATATTGACTGTCAGTGTGTTGTGCAAATAATTCACATACCTGCAATGAAATAGGTCTGTCATCACCAGGGAGGCACATTTTGTCTGCCTTTTCCTTCCTCTCTGGATATGATATTGGATAGGCTGAACCTCCACAATCAAAAATGACATCATTTTGAGTGAAGTTCTCTCTATTTTGAGGAGGCAAAGAAATAACAGGAGCTACAAGAAAAAAAAATTAAGCAAGAAATTTGTGTCAAAAACTACTCTCGTGTTTAAAGAAATATTTTTGGAAATAATTTGTGCGGGTGTAAATTAAATTGACCCAAATATTTAAGGGCTTTTAAAAATACTCACATAGAGTAGACTTTGAGCCAAAATCTCCACAGAAACGTGTGGTATTTAAGCAGCATGACAACAGGAATCCCAATGAGAAACTTGGCGTTATAAACTTTTTCAGAGGTACCCGTCATTTAATTGAATATGGACTAAAATAGTAAAAATTCTAAAACATTTGGTAAAAATGAAAGTTGTAAAGATGTTGTACTAAGTTGTGTGAGGGATATTGAGGAAGGGAAAAATAGGAAATAATGGTGAATAAATTAACCACATATCTGGTAAGAGTCTTGTATCTAGAATACATAAAGAACTATTATAATCCAATGATAAAAGACAAATAACCCAACTGAAAATGAACAAAAGATCTGAGTAGGCATTCTTCCAAAGAAGGTATACACCCCCGACCTTACCCTCTGGTAACCACACTGATTCCACTTATATGAAATGTATAGAATAGGAAAGCCTGCAGAGACAGAAAGTAGGTTAGTGATTGTCTAGGGCTGGACAGGATGGGGGAGGGTTGGAGGGTGATGACTAAGGCCTGTGGATTTTCTTTTTTGGGGTGATGGAAATATAAAATTGATCATGGTGAATAAATTTAATTGTGATGCATGCAGAGCTCTGTGAATATACTAATATGCATCGTACACTTTAAGTGGGTGACTTGTACAGCATGTGAATTCTATCTCAGTAAAGCTGTTAATAAAGGACCATATCAAAAAATACAAAAGCTGTTTTTATGTAATAATACATAGAGATAAAAAATCGTTATTATTCTAGGATCTCATTTTCACCAGGTGGATGGGAGAAAGAGTATTTTTAACAGTTATGTACCAAGCTTTGGGCAATTCTTATTTAATACTACCAGCTGGTAAGGTAGATATTTTTTATTTTACAGGTGACTTGAAAGAAGTTAAGAACCTTGCCCAAGGTCAGTCACATCGTTAAGTGGCAGAATCCAGATTTAAACAAGGTTTGTCTGTCCACAAAGTAAATATGCATTTTTCCCATTATAAAATAACTTTATAATTTTATTTCAATAATGGAGCTAAATCTAAAACAGACCCTTTATTCAGAAATGAAAAACAACAACTAAGGAATACGGTAAATTCTGTTTTGGTGTTATTTTATTTTTTAAAATCACATAAAAAATCTTAAACTTCTATGAGTTGCCTCAGAGGACATTTTTATGCACTTGGAGGATAAAATTCAAAATATGCATACGCATATGCATATATTCAGTTAATATTTAATTATGTATACTAAAAATTCTTTCTGAAAAATAATGCAATATCGCTGTTGCATAGTTTGGTTTTATTTTAAGTGATACAACATCTTGGAAATTGACTTTGTTACTGCCCAGGGTAAAAAAACTAAGCTATCTATAATCCAGCTATATGAATTTTCTTGCCCACTTATTTAACTGTTTATTTGTTTCAGTCTATATTGCAATTGATACAAGCTGACATTGTATAATTATTTAATGGCTGATATGGCCCTATAAAGGCAGATAGCTTTTTTAACTTTTATATTCCATAGCTTCTATTCCTTAATATTAAGTATTTTTTCATTAGTGGTAATCTCAGGAAATCAGAATGGGCCATCAGTCAATTTAACATTAAAGTAATTTTTCTTCTCTGTCCTGGGAAAGCAGGAATGTTGATGCCAAGGGCACCAAATAAAAAACCAGAAATCACATAAATCCCCCTTTTCAAGGGCAAAACTACTCTATGTGGCCTTTGGAAGTATTAGGTTGTGAACATCCAATCAAAAATAAATGGGATAAGAAATAAAACAAAAAGTGTACTGGTGTTAAATTGTTGCTTCTCAACATTAGGGAGTACATTTTATATCAAGAAACTCATAAAGAATAGATGACTTAGCTTAGCTCTGCTAAGCACCAAAATTTTTGTCCTAGCTTGTGATGAAAGCTTCCCCATATTTGGTAACACTCTTTTTTGTTTTTCCTCTTTTGGGAGTACTTTTTTGATTGCTAACAATAGTAATCTTTTCTTGGGCTTGAATTAATCAAACCTATTTAGTTTTAATCCTGAATTGCCTACAAATCAATTGCTCTATGCTTGGCTAAAGGAAACTCTGATCTGACTTCATTTTCCAGCTAATACCACACGTTAATCAGCAAAGCTGGCCCTTTACTTTTTTGTGTATGTTACAAACTTAATATAGTCAAAATAACCTATGCTAGTATCACTCATGATAAATATACCTGTTTTGTCTGCAAAAGATCTCACAGTCTTTCCATAGCCCTAGCATGATCAAAGTTCAAACTCAATTCATCATATTATCTGCCCAAACCCCAAACAAAATCTAACCCCCTGGACTGTTAAACCACATTAGGTGTGTATTATTTAGCTCAAGAACATTAAGTCAGAGTTCAGTAAAACGCAGCCTTGAAAATATTTTAAAGGATTTTAGCTTGTTGCTACTAAATATGTGTATTAGTATGTTGAAATAACAGCAAATTGTTTCTAATGAATGTAGGAAAACCATAATTATGTTGGCAAATTGCTCATTTTGCAAAGCATGTGAATTCAGACCATTACAGGAAGGTATTAACATAAATTAACAAAGTAATGGTTAACCATGTTTTCATAAATGTGGTGAATTTGTAAAGGCTTGTCATAAGATTCTGAAAGAATCCTACTCTCCGAATTCATTTTCTTATACTTTAATATCACATAGTGCTATTATCCATGTAGAAATTAAAGTTATGGAGACTGTAACCAAATCAAGAATGATAAGATTTTGTCCTCCCAGATTGTTGACATCACTGGTCCTTTTAGAGGCATCTCAGCCCTAGGAACTCACAAATTGCACTGAGAATTTATCAATCAGTGATTACAAATGATTTAGAAGATTTCTGAAAACTAGCTTTTGATGGCCTAAGAGTGAAACTAGAAGGACTTACCCTAATTTTCAAAAGAAAAAAACAAAGTGGACGCTGGGAAACTTAGTCTTATGAATACTCATTAATAATAAATATGATATTAGTATCACTAGACTTTGAGTGTTGCTGCGGTTCTGTTACTTTGGAGAAAATGACTATTGTTTCTCATTTACAACAGAACATATTCACAATAAAATGTTAGAGTTGATTGAAGATATTATTTTGAACACATGGGTCTTAGGCAAAAATATTCTCTTTGCTAAACTACGTAATTCTCAAGGGTTTTGAGATTCAGCAGCACATCCAGTAGTACTGCAGTGCTCTGTATTTGCAGTTCTGACATTGTATTAGAATGGGTTGACATTATTACGATGGGGACATTGCTGGTTAAGCCATATTTCATTCTGGGAATTTACTTCTCGAGATGTCAAATTTTTACTTATCAGAACCAAATGTAGTGGGGAAAATTGACTTTTGAAAACGAAGTGGAATGATCATATTCTGAAATACATGTGTTTATAGTGTGAGCCTGTGATAACACACAGTGGATTCCAGGTACTGAGGTAACTGTTGAACTTGACCTATTTCATTAATGGCTATCTCCAGAACTATATTTTGAGGTGTTTGATGAGCAATTTAGAGCTCTGGAGAGCATTCATGAGGACATTTCAAAATCTGTAAGAAATTGGAATGGCTACATTTTAAAGACCAAGTTGTATTAATATGGGACTATAAAACTATCTCTGTGAAAGTTGCTGTTGTAATTGCTTTATTTTTCTTCATCTTTCCCTATGAGTATAGTAGTTTTATATTTACATTGGCTTCTTTATCCTTTCAAGGAAAATGCAGCCTTATAAGAACTTTATTTTGTCTTGTTATAGCTCTTCAGTGCACCAGAATAGATGCCAGTAATTTCCCATTGACATAGGAAGCCTTTTCTACTTACTTATCAAGTAATGTAGATTTACAATCTATTTACATGTGGCTCTTTCAAATGATAGAAGTTTTGACTCCCACACCAAAACAAAATTTCATCCAACTGACTATGGGTCATGCCCATGCTTTTAAAAATGTGTTGAGTCCAGCAGAGATATCATATTTATCAAGGCATTGCCTTTTATTGCTTCTTATTTTTAATTCCATCTAGATGTCACTGAATTAAAATTTAGCTGATTTCGCATGATAACTATAGAAGAAAATAAGGAAAATTCTGTTATTGTTATAAAATATGTAAACACAGAAACATTGACTATTGTGAAGTCACATAGTTGAACTCTTTTACAGTTAATTTTTTGATTCTTGTATAATTTTATGTATAGTGCACTAAATCAAACCCTGGACAACTGATTTTTTCATACCTGAGTTGTTTAGGTCTGCTGGAGATCAAATAACCCAGAATTAAGTCAGATTATGACCACAAATAGATATCAGGTTCTCACATCATTTCAACACACGTAGTCTTAGAAACACAATATGCAGAGGCATGTCCTTTATTTTTTAAAAATTCCGCTGACTGGTATGGGGATTTCGCATTACCTGATTCTCACGGTTTTTGTGTTCCTTGCTAATACTGGCACTCTTCTGAGAGCTTAAGTCCTTGATCTGGCAGACATCCTCATAGGTCTTTCCTTCAGGCCCACAGACACTTTCCGGGTTCACATCAATGCTTCCTGGCTCAGGGATTTCTCCATCCATCAGCATCCTGGATGCATGCCACGTGGTGCCCACACTGACCACGGCAATGACTCTCTTCTGTCCAAATCTCAGAGCTGAGCCTCCTCATTCCCACATTCTAAGCAGCAGCCACCTGGATCTGACAGTCCCAGACAGTCCCACCCTGCAGTTTGCAGGCTGGGAGCAGAGTTCTCCACCACATTTTCTTCAGTCATCATCTCCCCTGAACGTCAGCAAGCTCTCACGATGCAAAGTGGGGAGACTTTGCAAAGCAAGTAGCAGGGCTACCAAGACCACTATGCTCACCGAAGGCTTCATTCAAAGGCAAGGAACATGAGCCTTGAGTGTTTTGTTTTAAGCCAAAAAGAAAAGAAGTCCCTATTTCTTTTTCTTCCCTCTCACTTCCAAAAGAAAAAATCACAAATCTGCCACAGATGGTTTCAAGCCAATATTGATATCAGATTCCAAGTCTAGAGAAGATAAATAGGGTATTTAAAAATCCACAAATGCTCTTCTGGGATGCAGTTTTTATAAGGACAGCTTTCGGGTTTAAAACAAACTACACTCTTGGCAATGGAAGTGTAGTTTTTGCCTCCTGTTATATCTGGAAGCCAAATCCCGAGACAGTTATTGTATGTGAATAAAATTGTTTTATATCACCTAATAGTGAAGTCCAAGAAGTATTAATGAAGAAAAATTACATAAAGTATAAAGTCTATTATCATGTGTGATCTTTAAAAATTTAGGGAAAGACTGTACATTTTTTCTTTTTTTCTCTCCTTCCTTTCTCCCTCCTTCCCTGCCTTCTTGTCTTCCTTCTGTTCTAGTCGTAAGAGTTAGACTAACATGTTTAATACACCCAGGCTACTGTTTCAGGAAATACTAGAGAATATCGATGGCCCAACCTAATTGCCTTCTATTTATCTGAGGATCAAGTGAGCAGCTAGGCCATTATTTAACACACTATGGTTCTAAAATAACTGCTAACAAGAATAAAGCATGGAACTTCTGGTTAAACATGATAAATGAATTCTCACATGCAGTCCTGTTCCCTGCTCAAATCCCACTAACATGATAGTGAAGGAATTTGGAAAACACGTACCAACCAACAAGGGGCAAAGAGAACAGGAGTGGGCTCAACAGCAAATGGGGAAAACAACACAAGGTTGGAAGCTGAAAGCAAATGAACAGATGGTAACTGATTTAGCACAGCAGGGAGAGTGGAAACCTGGATACCTGTAGTGAGAGAGGTGACAAGAAGCCAGCCACGCTGCACTACAGAACTTCAGAATGTCAGGATATGAAAGCAGTAGGAACCTCTGGAGACAAAGTTGTGAGTGGGTCTGAAAACAGTGTGTTTTGAGAGTTGGCATATAGAACAGTAAGATTCATTCTCCAATAGCTGGTTAAAATTAAAACATCTGGGCATTTAATGTCTTGCAAGATTTGCTCAGCTATAGTTAGGGATACGATGCTGGACCAGGAGAGTTAGCGAAAGTCAGCTTAGTGAAGAGCAAAAACTCATGCCTATTTTCCTTGTGTACACCTTGCCTATTTTCCAGGTGTACACCTTCCAAGGAAGCAACAGGAGGATGCTTTATGGGGAAACTGACCTCCCTGGAAGACATAACCTTTGCATAGTGACGTTGGGTATCAACCCATGAAAAAGTTGACCCACGACCTCATCACTCTTTTGTCACTCTCTTCAAAAGCTTACCAGTTGGATGTTCTGTCCATGCACAGAGCTTCCTATGCCATATTTAAGAGTGCCTCAAAGTGGTACAGGTGAGAGGAAAGCCTCTAATATGAAATGTGAAATCCAAATAAACAAATAGAAAAATACTACTTAGAGGAAATAGAAAATTTAGGAAGCAGAAGCAAACCTTTTTTTTTTTTTAAAAAGCAACCAACCTATAATTAGAAAACTATAGGTCTCTTTAAAAAAGTTTTTTAAAATAAGTTTATATGCTTAGACAGAGAAAAGAAAATGTTTACATCCCTGGAACAAGCATAGGATGCCATAATAAAGAAATATTCAGAGAATAAGAAATAGACATTGGAAATGAAAAAATAAAATTTAACCACAAATTAAAAACCCATTAGTTGGAAGGAAAGTTGAAGAATCATCCAAAATATAAACTAAAAAGGCAGAAAGATAGGCAAGAAAAGATGAGATAGAGGATACACCTTTTCTAGAGGTCCAACATCTAATTAGTAGGAGTTAACAGAAATAGAGAACAGAGAAATTATCAAAGGGAAGGAAATTTATCAAAGAAAACATACAGAAAAATTTTCCAGAACTGAAGGATATGAATCTGTAGCTGGAAGGGCCTACTAAGAGCCCAACACTCTGAATAAAGCAGACTTGGAGAGTGATCAGTGTGGATTGATAATTTAGGGCTGTACAATGAATGTCGGGAGGAAACAAAACAAAACATAACATGCACACACAGAAAACCAATAAATCACTTGATGTATTTGACCGCGCTGAGAATTTTATGGCTCTGGCACAGAGCTCGGGATGAAATACTAAAGAAATGGAATGGTGATGCAATTATTCATTCCAGGAAAAACTGTTGTACAAGAAAAGAAAAATTATCAAGGTATACTCTTACTGTTGTTCAGCTGTGAATAATATTTGTATGTACAAATCAATGCAAACATTGACTATTGATATAACAAATAATTCTTATGTTGTTACAAGTATATTAGGAGGAGGGAAGAGGGGAGTTGTGGGGTGGCGTGGTGGTTGAGAGTTAAATCCTCATCTTTCATAGTAGTGTATCAATTATATGCCAAAAGTCAAGAAATAGTAATTAAGCCTACTTTAAAAGAAATATAGAGGTAAATAGCAGAAAAAGCCGTCAAAAGAGGTTTCCTCTGGGGAATGGGAATGAGAGATGGGGAAGGGTAGGGCAAAGGACTTCTGCTATTTGTTCTAAGTCTTATGGAACCCTTTTTTTAAAAAAAGATTTTTATTAAAAATATAGTTAACATATAATATTATATTAGTTTCGGAGGCACACCATAGTTATTCAACATTTACATATCTAAAGAAGTAATCACCATGTAAGGTCCATCTGACACGGTACCATGCTATCACAATATTATGGACTATATTCCCCATGCGGTACACTACATCCCCATGACTTATTTGTTTTATACCTGGAAATTTGGACCTCTTATTCCCCTTCAACTCTTCCCCCCCCTTTTAAATTTTTCAATTACAGTTCACATTCAGTATTATTTTATATGAATTTCAGGTGTACAGCACAGTGGTTAGACATTTACATAATTTAAGAAGTGATCCCCCTGACTAGTCTAGTACCCACCTAGCACTATACATAGTTATTACCATATTATTGTCTGTAGTCCCTATGCTTTACTTTACATGCCCATGGCTATTTTGTAACTACCAATTTGTACTTCTTAATCCCTTCACCATTTGCACCCTGCTTTCCCTCCCTTCTATCACTCCAATAAATCTAGTACACGTCTGACACTATACATAGTTATTACTATATTATTGACTATATTCCTTATGCTATACCCTACATCCCCAATTTGTACTTCATAATCCCTTCCCCTTTTTCGCTGACTCCCAACCCCCTTCACATCTATCAACCGTCAATATGTTCTCTGTATCTATGCGTTTGTTTCTGTTTTGTTTATTTTATTCTTTAGATTCCACATATAAGTGAAAGCACATTACATCTGTCTTTCTCTGTCTGATATACTCCACTCAGCACAACACCCTCCAGGACCACCCCTGCCATGGCAGATGGCAAGAACCCATTCCCTTCCATGGCCAAGCAACATTCCATTGCATATATGTACCACCTCCTCTTTATCCATTCCTCCATTGACAGATACCCAGGCTGCCTCTACATCTTGACCTTGTAAATAATGCTGCAGTGAACAGGTCCCTGGATGCACAGGTCCCCTTGAAGTCGTATTTTCGGTTTCTTTGGATAAATATCGGAAGTGGGATTATTGGATCCTTCATTTTTCTCTTGTTACAGCCTTGTTTTAAAGTCTATTTTGTCTGATACAAGTATTGCTACCCCCAGCTTTTTTTGTTTTTTTTTGTTTTCCATTTTCATAAGATATCTTTTTCCATCCCTTTACTTTCTGTCTGTGTGTGTCTTTCAACCTGAAGTGATTCTCTTGTAGGCAGCATATGTAAGGGTTTTGTTTTCTTATCCATTCCCTCCCTACTCATATGTCTTGAGTGGAGCATTTAATCCATTTACATTGAAAGTAATAGTTGATAGATATGTAGCTATTGCCATTTTATTATTCATAATTTTGATCTCTTTTTTTTTTTTTTTCCATCTTTAAGTAGTCCCACTAACATTCCTAGTAATACAGGTTTGGTGGTGATGAACTCCTTTAGCTTTTTCTTGTCTGGGAAGCTCTTCATCTGCCCTTCAATTTTAAATGATAGCCTTGCTGGGTAGAGTAGTCTTGGTTGTAGGTCCTTGTTTTTCATTACGTGAATATTTGCTGCCAATCCCTCTGGCCTGCAAAGTTTCTGTTGAGAAATCAGCTGACAATCTTATGGGAGTTCCCTTATAAGTTACTAGTTGCCTTTCTCTTGCTGCTTTTAGGATCCTCTCTTTGTCTTTAACCTTTGTCATTGTCATTTTAATTATAATGTGTCTTGGTGTGGGCCTGTTTGGGTTCATCTTGTTTGGGACTCTCTGCAATTCCTGGGCTTGTATGTTTATTTCCTTTACCATGTTAGGAAAGTTTTCAGTCATTATTTCTTCAAATAGGTTTTCGATCCCTTGCTTTCTCTCTTCTCTTTCTGGTACCCCTATGATGAGAATGTTATTACACTTGATGTTGTCCTAGAGGTCTCCTAAACTATCCTCACTTTTTTGGATTCTTTTTCCTTCTGCTATTCTGATTGCATGTTTTCTGCTACCTTGTCTTCCAAATCGCTGATTTGATCCTCTGCTTCATCTAGTCTGCTGGTGATTCCTTCTAGTGCATTCTTTATTTTTCAGTTATTGTATTTTTCACTTCTGACTGGTTCTTTTTTTATGGTTTCTATGTCCTTTTTTATGCTTGCTGTCTCTTTGTTGAAGTCTCACTAAGTTCCTTGAACATTCTTATAACTGTAAACTCTGTATCTGGTAGATTGCTTGTCTCCATTTTGTTTAGTTCTTTTTCTGGAGTTTTCTCCTGTTCTTTCATTTGGGATGTATTTTTTTTTCTTCCTTATTTGGGTTGCCTCGCTGTGTTTGTTTCTATGTATTAGGTAGATCTGCTTTGCCTTCAAGTCTTGGCAGAGTGGCCTTTTGTAGTAGGTGCCCTGTGGGGCCCTGGCACAGTCTCCCTGGTCACCTGCTCCAGGCACTCCAGGAATGTCCCTTGTGTGAGTTGTGTGTGCCCTCCTGTTACAGTTGAACCTTGATTACTATTGGAACATCAGGGGAAGGGATTGACTCTCAGGCTGATTGGCTGAGGGGTCAGGCCATGTCCACAGTTTATAGGCAGCTGTGTAGGGAGCTTACCCCACTGAGTGGAATTTGCTCCAGTGGGCTCTAGTGCCTATTGAGATCACCCTTTGGGTGTGCTGCTTGTGGGGCTAATTTGGTGGTGCTCTGCTGTGGTCTGAAACCAACCTCCAAATATATTGGCTGTGGGGCCTCTTTTGAAGGGCTCTGGTGCAGGCCCAGGTCACCCATTGCCTGTGACTGGCAGAGTCTACCTGGTAGGAGCTATAAAGTGATCCATGTTTGTTCTCTGCCTGTGCTAAAATTGGAGGCACATGGAAGAAGCCACACTGCAAACTGAAGATGGCTGCCACCAGTACTGGGCCTGGGGAGCTACTCAGCAAAAGTCTCAGAGCACAGTGAGGCCAGTCACTGCCTGCCTGGGGCTTGTGGCCTCCAATAGTTTTCCAAGAAAGAGTTAAATGCAGATGGGGCTGGCTGCTCACCAAGAAAGTGCCTTTGGTGTTGGGCGAGTTGGATGGGTGGGGCCTCAGGGTGTCAGCAGGGTGGAACAGCAGAGCTCACCAGGACAATCAGATGCAGACTTGGCCTGTGAGGGAGGGTGCAACACAGGAAAGATGGCGCCTGCCTGCTGACTGCATGGGAAAAAGCCCCCTCAGAGGGAAATGGTGACTGTCCTCCAGCCCTTGCCTCAAAATGACACACGTCACTCTGCCGCCTGTATACCTCTGATATCCCCCCTTCCTGAGTCACTGTCCCTCCACTGGAGCCCCTGGTAAGTGTCTGAGAGTGAGGTAGTCAGTGTGTGGACTGTTTAAGAGGATGTTTGGGTTTCCTGCAGTCTTCTATCCCATCCAGACGGTCAGAATCCCTACTGTTTTTTACAGCTAGATGTTGTGTGTGCTCTCTTCCTGGCACCAGTACTCTGCCACCAGTACTCTGGGAGTTGGGGTCCTTCAGTCCTCTGTGGGGAACCTCCATGACCGAGATATTCCTCCTGATTCTTAACTGCCTTATAGAGGAGGTTTGGGGCCAGCTCATTTTGCATCTCCACCCCTCCTACCAGCTTCAATATGGCTTCTTCTTCATATCCTTAGTTATAAAACTTCTGTTCAGCCAGACTTCAGATGATTCTCCAGGTTGGTTGTTCTATAATTACTTGTAATTTTAATGTGTTAGCAGAAGGAAGGGGGCATAGTGTTTCTCTATTCTGCTATTTTGGATCTCTCCCTTTTTAATATTATATGCATGTATTACTTGCTAAACATAAATTTTAAATTAAAAGTAATAGTAACAGAACACAGTCAGATAATCACTTATGGCTTTTTTGAATCTTGGGTCTGCCTATCACCAGCTTGTGACTTTGGGCAAGTAACTACACGAACTTGATCTTAAAATTTCCTTAAAATTGGAAAACTATTTGCATAGTTGTGATGAGGATAAATTGAGATACATATGTAAAGCTTCTAGGGGATAGAGAAGACACTTAATAAATATCAGCTTTTTTTCCATTAGTTTATGGCAATCAATAATTATAGTAAAAGTAAGTCCTATAATTAATCTATTCTGGCACAGTGATCTTTGGCCAACTATCACTCTGGGCAGAATATTATATTGGCTTGCTTTAGACTTTTGCTAAGTGGCCTGGCTGTTGCCTGAGAAACAGTGATTTTAAACCAGATATATGGATTTCTATCTAAGTATGATAGATGAAGTAAGATAACAGCTGGGAAAAGGGGGAGCCCAAGGAATAGGTGGGGGAAAACAAATTGATTTTGGTTTTCTTCAATGGGCTGGTGTCGTTTTCCTTAAACTTGTCATCATGTCTTGTTTGATCACTTGAAATCTAGGTGTCAGATACCAACTGCAGGCTTCACAAAAGCAAGCAGGCTTTTAGAGGAATTTGAAAGATTTGGGAGATAGGACAGGAGGAGGTAGTGTCTGATGCCAATTGCCATCCTGGAGAAGGACAGCTATTGCAGGACAGGGAACATTGAGAGATCCCTAAACAACCAAGTAGGATTAGAGGATTGGTTGCGTGTGAGTGTGGAGGGAACACACATGAAGTATTCTTTGTGTTCCCAGTTTTGCCTAGTCAGTTTCCTTTGACACTTCACACCCCCAACCTTCCCAAATAACTAGCTCATGATATGGCTATTTATACCCCACACAAACACTTTGAAAAATGAGAAAATTTAAGCAAAAAGGTTAAAAAATTTGCCCAAGATTGAATATTTAGCAGAGCTAGGGTTTGTACCCAGGTGACTTTCATGCCAAAGTCCACCTACTTTTTTCATTCTATCATCCTCCAGACATGATCTTATTTTTACGAAATAAGTGCAAGGAAACCCTTTGTAAGGCATAAAGTATCTCAAGACGTTTGAGATATTATTTAACATTTGAAAGGCAAAAGATACCCAAAAGTCAGAGGAGCAGTTATACTCATGTAACACTCAATGTCTTTTAGTTTGTGGAGAGGTTGAAAAAAAAAAACAGAAGGGAACATGGACCAAAATGAAAATGAAGTAGAAACAGATGAAAGGTGGTGAGTTTTAGTATTTTAAGAGAAAAAGTATAATATCAATAAAATTATTTCTGAGTAGTAGAAATTGTTCAGTTTAAACATTTGTTTCTTCCATGAAATGTGATATAATATGAATTTTCTGGGTATAAAATTAAAGAAGGATAACTTCAAGGCTATCCTACAAAAAGTTTAGGTTCTTGTTACTCAAAGTGTGTCCCGGGACCAGCAGCTCGTGTGCCTCACCTGGGAGTTTGCTGGAAATGCAGAATCTAGGCCCCATTTGACTCAGGATGGGCATTTTAACATGATCCCCCGGTGGTGAGTATGGTCTCCGAGGCATTGCTTTAGGCCAAAAGCTAAAGGTTGTGGATGAAGGGAAAGGGCATATATTTAGGTACGGGGTTTTGCGCATTACATATTTTTTTATGAGAAAAATGAATTTAATGAGTATCCTGAGTACTTTCTATGACTAATCAAACTGAACAAATTATTCCAACTGCCACTGAAGTGACGAGACTGGAGCTGGGAGTGAGACTGTGAAGGAATATGTCTTGTAAACAAAGTTCATTAAACAAAGAAACAAAAAGTTTGGGTGTTAAAAGGGATCAGAACATTTAATTCAGGCTACATTTTAATTAGCTGAGGAGGACTTAAGTAAATTCTTGAAAATTCAGCTTAAAAATGTCCCTCTAATAAAGTCATATATTATGAATAAAACAAAAGCAAAACTTTGTGGATTGCTCGCTTGCCAAAGCAATTCAGTATTTTATAAAGAAGTTGGTTTATTCCTTTAGCGTGCTGAGGAGGAAGGAAAGGGTCTGGGCGCTTTGTGAAGAACCTGGCAGTGGGGCAGAAAGTGATACCTTTAGGCCTTCTGAGTCCTGCCGAGGACTAGATTGCATTTCCTGCAGCCTCTCACCACCGTTTATGACCTTTGCATTCTCCACGGAAGTTATTGGTGGGGGCTTGAGGCAGGGAGACAGAGATTCAGAGATTCACATCTATAGCTGCAGGTGTCTGACCTAAAGGAAATTACAATCTCTCAGGTAGGTACTCAGGGAGTGAATTAAGAATTTACACTCTTTCAGTCAATTCATCAACAGGTAGTTAGTAAGCATAAACTTTGTGAACAGCTTTGTGCAGGATATCAAAGTGTAAGCCACAGTTCTTTTCTTCCAGAATATTTAAATCTCCATGCCAGAAACAGCAGAGTAATTCATGGAAGCGTGGGTGATGCATGTTTGGGTAGGAGGGTGCACTGTAATAATACACAGCCTGTATTTAGGTCTTGACCATGGACAGAGCACATTCAGAGTCAGAAGTCATCAGTTTTTACATTTTAGAGCTATGGAAACAGACTGGGAGAGGTTTAATGACCCACCTAAGGTCATCCCCACTGGTAAAGTGGCAGAGCTGGAAATAAAATCCAGATCTTCCATTGCTTAATTCCACGTGGAGGAATAATGCAGATGGTGATGGTGGTGATGGTGGTGATGATGGTGATGGTGGTGATGATGATGAAGATGGTGGTGGTCATGATGGAAGTCATAAGGAAGGATAAAAATGGAGAAAAGAAGTGCTAGGGACTCTCTTCCTTAAACAAAGGACGTTCCTGTTACTCCTTCCACCACTCTTGTTTGTTCTGGTTGAAGGAGAAAAATGAGTGGCTTCAAGGGATTGAAACTGAGGACAAAAAGAGGGACTCAGGCATCTCAACGTGATCTTAACACATATGGGGTTTCCCAGAGCTCCATGAAGTGGATGTAAGTGAATAATCCTCGTTGTAACCCACAACCGAGGTTAAAAAAAAAATCAGGAGCTTCACTAAATGCATCTGGCAAGCGTTTCGTCTTCCCTTAAATAAAATAAATTCCCTTAATAAAGCCAATGGAGCCAGGGTTGGTGGCGGGGTGGGGGGTGGAGGGGTGTGTATGATTTATTAGGGAGCAAGGAGAAGGCCTTGATGGCTCTGAACTATCTATTTAGAACTGCTGGCTCGAAAACTAAGTTGTACATTGGTTTCTCTTTTTGTGCCAATCTTACATTTTAAAAAAAATATAACTTTTATGAATATCATCATTAGTGCTATAAGCACAGGGAAGTATAAGTTAATTCTACAGTAAAGTGATTATTAAATCCATTAGTCATATACAGGGAATCCATAATTAACTTATTCTCCAGCATCAAGTAAATGATTCTACAGTGTGCTTTAAGAAAGCAATTGTTCACTAATATGCAAAATACAGCAGAACTATTAGATCATAAAGCTATGCAATCTTATAATTAAATTATAAATTTTACATATTTTAATAATGTGCTTTATATCCTTTAATTGTTTTCTACGCAAGATTAAAAGGAGGTGCCACGGTTTTTCTCAGACATATTATATCTTGACCTGAACTGTGCAATACTTAATAATAATTGATGAGTATCTTCCGAGGATGACAGCAGTCTTTCAGTGGCATCAGATACATCTTTGGGTTATTGCCGAGGACGAAAATGAAGATATGCATTAGTCTTAAGTGGAGTTGCAGCTATACCCTTGGGCTTTCTATTGTTTCCCCCCCTTTTGCTGTTATAACAAGCACAGGCATCCATGTTCTGTCTTCCCAGGCCACGAGAATGGGCTGGCCCCCAGTCCCACTGCCTTGGCTGTGCATGTGGGTACAAGGAACACGCAAATTAAATTCTCTGCAGGGGACTTAGGCGCCTACACGAGCAATCTATTGTTGTTATTGTGTTTTGGATTAAATAATGATGCCATTCTTTTCTGTGTGCGCAATTAAATGTGTTTGAAAGAACTGGGAAGTACCATGGATCTGTGCCACGGGGGTTGCCTCTGGAACCTTCTGTTTTTCCAAATCCTGATTGCTGCCCTGGGAACTGTAGTGTTGGTTTCCTTTATTCTCCCTCAGAGGGAGCCAACCTTTCTCTCAGACAGTTACACGATGCCGGCCCGCTTTCCAGTTTTCAGAAGTAATGTTGCACTGAAGTTGCCTTCCGCATAAGCAGTTCAATCATTCCTTTCTTCATTCAGCAAACACTTAGCTAAGCGTTTACCACATGCCTGGCCCTGAGCTCAACACTGGGGATGCAAAGATGAAAAAAGATGAGGTTTCTTGACGTAGGTTGTGAAGCAGGTGTATCACTAGGGTTTGTGCAGGGTGCTAAGTGTATCAGTGCGCTAGGACCGCCATAAAAAAGTGCCACAGACTGGGCGGCTTAAACAACAAAACCTGTTTTCCCTCGTGGTTCTGGAGGCCGGAAGTCCAAGATCAAGGTGACTGCAGGGTCGATTTCTTCTGAGACCGCTCTCCTTGGCTTGTTGACGGCCGCCTTCTCCTCTCTCTGTCTTCACATACTCTTTCCTCTGTGTATGTGTCTGTGCCCTAATCTCTTCTTATAAGGACACTCATCATATTGGATTAGAATGACCTCACTTTAACTTAATCGCCTTTTTAAAGACCCCTGTTTCCAAACACCATCCCCTTCTGAGGTGCTGGGGGTGAAGACTTCAACATATGAATTTTGAGGGCACACAGTTCACCCAGAAAACTAAGAGATCACCAAGGGGTAGCAACCAAGCCCAGCCTAGGGTGGGGAAGGCTTCTTGAGGGCAACTCTGGTCTGAGTGTTGAAAGATAAATAGGAGTTACTCAGGTGTGGGGATAGGGGACAGGCAATCTGGGTGGATAGGACAGCATGTGATGATTAGTCTTGATTACGGCCAGAGTTGAGTGCGCAAGGGAAGAAGGAAGGGATGGACACAATCTTGAGTCTGGAAGGTGGGCAGAGGGTCACACTTGGAGGACCATGTGAGTCATGCGAGAGGGGTTTGGACTTTATCCTGAAGGCTGAGAGAAACCACTGAAGGATTCTAGGCTGCGGAATGGTGGGGTCACTTTTAGTTTTCACAAAGAAGTTGGTAAATTTAGGGGCGCAATAGAAAGGTCACGAATGTTCCAAAATATCTTCCCTGTGTGACTTGCCACAGCACCTGAAATTCTCAACGCCAAAGAAACATTCCTTTGAGTCATTATCCTATGGACACAATCCTCTTTAATTTCTTAACGGCACTAATCAGGATCTGTACTGATTTAATTTGTTTACATGTCTGTTTCTCTGACAGTCAGTTTACTGTGTATCCTCTGCACCTAGTACAGTGCCTGGCACATAGTGGGTGCTCAATACATATTTGTAGAAAGAATGAATGAGGCATCCATGAAAGAACAATACACTAAGCTATTAAAGCCTATAACCTGACCCAGAGCCCTTGGAACTAAGACAAAGGTCAGATAAGCCTTGGTAGTGGTAATCAGGGAAGTGAAGGTCAGATCTAGCAGAAGTCAGGTAGGACAGGCCCGTGGGAGGAGCTGGCACATTGGCCACTCCCTCACTGAGGGGCTGGGTGGTGGGAGAGGAAGACTGAGGTAATGCACATGGAAGTGATTTATAGGCTGGGCTTGGAAACTGGATGGCTGCTGGAATCCCACCTCTGCTGCTACCTTGCTGTGTGACCTTGGGTGAGGGGCTTACCCTCTCTGGATCTCCATTTCCTCATCTTGAAATGAGAATAACTATAATTCCTATCTTTTAGGTTGTTGTGAGGATTAAATAAGTTAATACAAGAAGCTTTTATGGGAGGGTCTGGCACATCATAAGAGTTATATCAATCTTGGCTACTATTTATTCTAATGTGTTTTTACTTTTATTTTTTATAGAAGATCTCACATACTTATTACTGAACCAACCTACTAGTGCAGAAACATATTAAGAGAAAACTCATTTTCCCCATAATTTCCCAATAAAACACATCCAACTGTTCAGATAGTAGTGATCTTTCAGTGCCATGGTTAAGATCCAAGCAATCCTGACACAGCAAAAATATGTGGTGTCATCTCATGTGCGATTCCTTGTAGACCCAGCTTGGTTCTTCTCCAATGCCTCCTTTTGGAGTTGTATGTGATTTTACTACCAGTTTTCATCCGAATCCATTGGGGAATGGTCTGATTCTGCTTTTGTTTCTTGGCCAGGAACCACTTGATCCTGAAAGTCTTGTAAGAAGGCATGGCAAGGAAGAGTCAGCTGTACGTCCTACGATGGTGGCGAAAAAAGAACTATAATGTGTTTGTAAATTTTAATTAAAGGAGACACAATTGGTCCCATTGACTCTGATCTCTATTCCCTTTTCTCCAGCTTCTATTCACTTTCTAAAACCTAAATTATGTTACTTCCCTACTTATAAATCTTAGGCTTAAAAAAAGGAATCTTGACTTAAGCTCAGATAATCACACATATGTGATGGTCATGTTCTAGGCCCTGGAACAGAAGATGTGAAGAGATAAATACAGAAATGCATTCTACGGATGTGTTCACATTGTTTCGAGCAGTGTTTCTCAAAGCATGGTCCATAGACCTCCCATGTGCTGACCAGAACTACAGTCAACCAGATGTGTACATACTCAGAGTCGAGTGAAGGCAAGAAGTCTAGGGCTTGACACTGTCACCAGGGTATGGTGTAGAAAAGGAGAGATAGGAAGCGGGCCACTGTGAGCCACAGTGTTCTTTCTAAAGAATCGGTCCCATCTTTTATACCACGCGAAAGAGAGCTCCCGGGCCTCAGGGAGGTCTAAGCTCTTGGCAAAAGGGAAATGCATGAAGAATTCAGACCTTACCAGGCCGCCTTACTTGGACCCTCCTACACCAAACCAAACTTGGCTTCCTAGAATTGGCTGACAGAGCAAGAGCCTGTTTAATTTGTGAGTTCTGGACACAAAATCATTCTTTGTGGCAGCTCCAATATTGGCAGATGGGAGATTTAGCTCTGTCCTGTTTATATAACAGCAGTTGATAGATAGTGACTTCATAGTTGGATATTTATGAGAGGTTTCATTTCAAATAATATAGTTGTGGCCCGTGGCAATGTGAGGCTCTTACCCATTATTACTGAGAAGCTCAAGCTTTAGAATATTGTAACTATAACTGCAGGGTCTGTTTGATCTACCCGGAAGAACTGGAAAAGTTAATATTTTTCGAAGCAATGAAAGCTTTATTATAAAAAGTCTCATTAGGAAGTTATCTGTCCCTAAAACACATAGGCTATCAGAAGGTCAGGTATAAAAAAAAAAAAAGCAACTTCTTATACTTTTCTTTCACCTTATAACTTTTATCACATAACAAGGTAATTAAAAAGAAAAAAAAAAGTCTGCTACTTTCCATTACAGCAACCAAACACCTTGCCATTCCCTCCAGCCATGTCCCAGCGCTGAGGTGAGCTGGTGACATCCATTCCTTACTGTTTCAGGACAATGGCCTTTGCTGTGTTAGGTATCGAGGCTTCTGCTAACTTAATACTATTCACAGACCTGTAAACTATCATCAAATCATGAGTGTCTTCTGTTTCCTCAATTTTAAAAGACTACCCCCTTTTTAACACCACTTGGGCATCTCTTCCACAGTCTGTGGGTTTTAAATCTTTGCAATATTGTGGGAGACTCTTGGCAGCTGAGGAAGTTACTGGATTTGGAGAAGATGAGTGGGTAGAGTGGTTTAAAGACCTTTTAAGGATAGGTGCAAGGAGTCAGCAGAGAAATACCATGTCGCTGTAGCAGCTCTTCTCAAAGGAATGCTGGATAGCACAAAGTGCCGAGTCACAGAGGCTCTCTTGGTTTGGGGAAGACAATAAAAGCTAAAATAGGTGGGAGAAAGTTGGGCAAGAATGGAGGGTGACAGATAACAGAGGGCTTACATTTTTTCTTTTTTGTGTTTGTAATGCAGGAAACTGAGCAGGACACATAGTAGTTGCTCACTTTTTTAGGAGGCCAGTGAGGATTTATGCCTGCTGTTATGGGATGAATTGTGTCATCCCCCTATCTCTGCCCCAAATTCACGTGTTGAAATCCTAACCCCCCAGTACCTCAGAGGGAACTCCAGAAGTGTGAGAAAATGAATTTTGTTGTTTAAGCCACCCTGTCTGTGGCAATTTGTTATGGCAGCCCTATTAAACCAATACAGCTGGTTAAGTCATTTGAAGGGAAAAGGAAGAGAAGGGCAGGCTTTAATGCATAACTGCATATGACCACGTACACTGTATTTCTTTTCAAAGAGTAAGACACTAAATGGGGAGCTCTACCTTTTCTTGGACCTGGACTCTTCTACAGGCTACATCAGGCTGAGTGGCAGACTGCGCTCTCAGGGGCTCCAGGGGTCTATTACATTGGCCTAGGTAAGATGCCAGGCACTGAAAGTTTAAAGCTAGATCTTTTTTTCCATGCGTTTTATCTCATTAATTAGATTTTAAGAAATAGCTACTTTCTTGTTAGAGTCAGTATTTCTTCAATATCTATAATATTGAAAATATTTGGTCCCAAATTCTGTTTATTGCTACTTTGCTACTAAAGAATCTAATTCAACATTTCCCAAAATGTCTTCCATAGAATATCCATGAGGTACTCTAATATATTATACTCACAAAAAAAGATTCTATTGTCAAATAAATTTGGGAAACACTGTATATTATGCTCCCCTCTTAGACCTTCATGATGTACATTAGCATATTAGAAGCTGTGAGAAGTCCTGCATCAATGGAAATCCTTTAACTTTATTTAATCCAATATCTTAGAAAATTATTTCACCAAAAAAATGCCTTTTTACCCCAAATCACGTAGCCAAAGTGGCATTTCAAGAAATACAGTAACAGTAGGTTATATGTGCTCACGCATTGTTATATGTAGGGCATTGCTTTTAGCATTGTGTATATTTTAATGCATTTTATTTTGATAACAACCCAGGGAAATAAGGACTATTCTTATTACCAATTGACAGATGAGGCACAGAGAGATGGATTAATTTGACGAAGACCACACAGCTAGTAAATGTCATAGCCAAGACTCAAACCTAAGCTTTCGGACCCTGGAGAGGGACGCTTGGGAAAACACTGCTGTAGTCTCCAGGGACAGAGTATAGTTCAATATCTCTGGACTCCATGAATATATTCATTTACTCAATGAACATCCATTGTGTGCTTTTTATGTGGGAGTTACTCTGCTAGGTACTGGATATTCAGTGAATAAACGCAGACAGAGTTCTTGCCTGTACGAAGTTGCATGGTAAGACAGATAGTAACCAATGAATGACTCAAATAGGTGTAAAATTACAGCTGTGATCACAGTTTAGGGCTTTCAATGAAAGGCATACACGGCTATGGTCTGTGACACATGGGGACCTGAGCTGTTCAGAGAAGGAGGGAAGGCTTCCATAGGAAGTGAAACTGAAGCCTATAAGTAACTCCAGAGGGTCCAGCCCTGTGGGTGACATTTGATGAAAACTCCCATAAAGATTTGTTTTAGTTTTGCTTATCTGAAACCATGGGTTTTAACCTTTAATTTGAAAGTTTATGTGGTGCCAGCCTTAGGTCAAATTGTCACTTCTGAATCCTGAGGCACCCAGCATCCTCATTGTTCTCCTTTCCTACCTCCCTGTCCAAATGTCTCCCGTTCTTCATTCATCCCCAGGTAAATGTCTTAAGGGATTATCTTTCCAAGGGGACACTCACATTTTCTCTTGGATGAAGCCATAAGCGAAAAGACTGAAGGTCTAGTAGAGAGGGTCTCCTTGGGCAGGAGACCGATGGAGAGGTGTTCCCACTTCCGCTTTGCACGTAGCCAGGTTGCTGTTTTATTTTCAGCAATCCTATTTAGAAGGAAAAAAAAAAAAAAGGAAAAGAAGAGGTTGAGAATGGTGGAAATGAGAGCTAAACTTTTATTATGTTAAAATAAGAAAAGATGGGATGTGCATTTTAGGGAGTAACATATTAATTAGAAATTCTAGAGACTCTAACTTCACCCTCCGTAGCCGCACTGATTTCCTACTTAAACTGTCAGAAGAAATCAAATGGGTCCTATTTTGGGCTGTCTGACGAGACTTCAGTGTTAGCTAAGCCCGAACACGAGTGTCTGTTCTTGGAAGCAGAAACCCAGTGCTTGATACGCACTCTTTGTTTCTAAGGCTCTTAACTCAAGAAGCGGAGAGCCATTAGGTGCCAACCCAAACCAGTTAAACCAGAAACTGGATTTTTTTAAACCAGTAATGTCTTTTAGTTTTATACATCAACCTAATGGCAAAAGTTCCAATAAAAAACAGAGAGTGCTTACTGAGCACGCAGCAATATGGCCGATTCAGTGTCAAGTACATCACACACTTCATATTATTCTAGCCTATGAGGGTGTTTTCCTATTTTACAGAGACGGATGTAAGGTTCAAAGAGGTTAAGTAATGTTACACAACCAGCTAGTCCCAAGCAGAGCCAGGGCTCAGACCCAAGTTGACTTGAGGTCAGAGCTGTGGCTCCCGAGCTCTCCAGTGTTCAGCTGGGATATCTCACAGGTCAGTTTGCTTTTCTCATCACCCTTGTGAGTTCCCAGCTTTGGAGATGGAAATTTGAGTGGATATGTCTAAGGAAGGCAGGTGAGACATGTTTTCATTGCGTTTGCATTGTTTTATGGCTATTGTTGTCTAACTCAGATCCAGATTCTAGAGACTTCTTCTAATTACTTGTTATAAGAGGGAGACAGTCTGGGTCTTGAGACCAAATGATCTGAGTTTATACCTCAGCTCTGCCAATTATCAACTGTATAACCTGAGCCAGGCGATCTCGTTGAGTCATTATTTTTCTTTTCTGCTAAATGGCTTAATAGCATCTACCTTAAGGGATTATTGTCAGTTGAGAGACGGTGTTAGAGGCTTGGTACATGATTGGCACGAAATAAATTGTAGCTATTGACTAGCGTTTACACACCATGAACTCCTGTCCTTTTATGTGACTTATCAAGTCCACATGAAATACCTGGGAAGAAACAAAATGAGAAAACCACTGATGGACTGCACTGTGTGATTATGCTTAATACTTCCCCCCAGAAGTCTGAATCAAAGTTATTTTATGCCTATGTTCTATTTGGAAAACGTTATAAAACTTTGAGCAGACAACAGTGCTGTGATAGCACAGTGCTTATGAAACCACTGCATGCTTTTCTGATAAAGATATAACTTTATTGCCCTTAATGTACTCTCTTGGTTAATACAGCAAGCAAATGGGAGATAATTTGAAATACCTTTACTACCATTTATAGTGTCAGAACATACAACTTACCTTTTAAAAATGCAAAAGTTTCATTGCAATGAAAGGCATTGCTTATACACACAAATGCATTTTTAAAACAATTCACCTGTGTAGTGCCCTGAGAATTCATGATGTGAGATCTTTCACCTTTGCAGAAACGAAATCGGATTTTCTTGTTCACTGTGCTCCCAGAACAGCCACCAAGGGCAGAGATAGTTTTGGGGGCAGGATGCAAGCTTTTGTGATCTCTGCAGGGGCTTTCAGAAGGAAGTGGTGACTAGATGGGTCTGTATGCTCAAAGATGCCTTTCAAGTCCTTTCTGGGGCAGAGCGATCTGATTGGGTAGCAAAGATTCCAGCGGTACTGCTGCTTTGACCTGCTGTGGATAGAACAGTCTTGGTACATGGAGAGAGATCTTCCAGACACAGGCCGCAGCTAATGCCGTTACATGGTGATGGGGTGGGGCTTTTTGTTACCCTGTGGATACCGTAATCCTGCCACGTCGCTGCTGTGCAGGCAGAACGTGAGGCTGATCAGACAGAATCATTGGAGGAGGTAGTGGAACCAACGATAAGAATGCTGAGCTTAGGAGACCTGGCTGCTAGTCCAGGCTGTGTCTCGGGTTTGATCTCGGAGGCATCCTGTGATGCTCTGATCCTTATGCACTGTGATGTCATATAAGCTGGTTGGACTTCATGATACCCCAGCTGTATCCCCATTCTCGTTTTCTAGGGGTATGGAATACGTGCATAAGCATGCATTAAATTAATTAGGCCCTGCTTCTCTTACACATTTCGAGACACTTTCACATTTATCATCTCGTTTTTAACCCTATCACAAACCAGTGAAAGAGAAAGGGCAAATATTTTTGTTCCATTTAACTTATTACTAACTGAGGCAAATCGAGATTAAGAGCAGAGCCCAGGTGTCTTGACTCTCATTCCTGGGCTCCTGCAGCAAATTGAACTGGATTAGTCTTTTGGGATACGTGTGAAACAATATGCAATTGGATTCTCTGTGGAAAGAGATAACTGGATAAGTTATGTTAAATTACTGCCCGAGTAGGTAAAATAAAGTTCTATTTCCCTTACTGAGAATTTACCTTTGAATCCCTCTGTGAAGTGGATTAGAATGTGTTGTTAGAATTTAAGAAATACACAAACCTAGAAGAGGTACACCTCATATTCTTTTAAAGGGAGCATTTCTCCTGGGACTTCTTTACATTCTGAAAATTCACTTTATTATTACATTCTGAGGTTTGTGGCTTTAAATGCCACGGCATCTGAGTCTAACGTTTATTGGTGATATTTGTGGTTATCACTTTCCACTGTCATCCTCTCCCATTTCCATTGTTTCGTTCCATAGATACGATTTGATTTATGAATGAGGGCTTTTTGATTCTTGAAGATATATTTTGGTGAACTGGTTCAATAACTTGTTATTGAAAAGCAAAATCCATCAGGGACATATTTTCCTACTTCCCCTAAAAAGAAATCTCATTGAGACCAACTGTTTATTCATCAGTCATGCTACGTTTCTGTATGTTATAAGGACATATCCACATTTTCTTTTGTTCGTTAAATATGTCCATAAAAGTATTCAACCTAAAATGCCAGGTTCAAGATTACTTCTAAATTTTGGAAATTACTCCATGAGATAATAAACATGATATAACTCAGATTCTAGCTAATCTTGCAAGACCTCTGCCTTGGTACAGATGCAGAATTTAGTTGGTGGCCTAGACTAAAAGAGGCCCTAAGAATGAGAGAATTCAAGTTTGGAGATGCCCTTTTATGTCACAACTTGGATGATCTCATACTTCTCGGTCGAGTCCTCTCCCTTTGTCGCTCTGAGAGTTCTTAATGAAACTGTGGGGTCAGGTCCCTAATCTCCTTGGGAGCTACCTCTGAGGCATCATTCAAGTTAACTGCGCCCCCACCCCACCCATGGCAGAAGCCAAAGTCTGGCTGCACGTCACTAACTGTTTTGCTTTCCTGGGAAGGTTTGTAGTTTATTTGCATAACTGTTAAAGTTTAGTGTCTCAAAAACTGGGAGTAACAATGAAAACTTGGCTCATCCCCATATCATCCCCCTGCCTAACTCTTCAACCGCACGTCAATTATTGGGTGCCTTTTTGTTATATTGCGGCCATATCAGAAATAGAACATGTCTTGTTCCTTCTAGGCACTAATATAGGAGGTTCAGTGAAGCAAAGGAAAATTTTGCTTTCTGCCTGCTGTATACATTATTCACATTCAATAATCATATTGAGTTGGACTTTCCTTCCATGTGACAGACACACTGTATTATTTTCCTTCCTAGAAAATATAGCTTTCATGTACCTGTTGTCTTTTTCACCAAGGCATTTGCCATTTGTTTTCCCATCTTATTTCCCATCAAAAACATCTGGAGAGCTTTGAAAAATATGGATCTTGAGTGCACAGGTCTGGGATGAGACTCAAATCCATCATCTATAAAGCTTCACTGGTGACGCATATGCTTAGCCAGGTTTCGGAACCACTGTTCCAAAGCATGTGTGTCACAAGTCCCCAAGAACACCCACAGCTTCGGGGGTCCTCTCAGAGGATTCAGGGACTCAGCATGTAGAGGGAACTCTCATGGCTATGATTTATCACAGCCAAAGGCTACAAAGTACAATCAGCAAAGAGAAAAGGCCCCTGGAACAGAGTCCAGAGAAAAACCAGGCACTAGCTTCCAAGAGTATTCTCCTCGCAGAGTCGCCAGAAGTGCTTAATTCCTCCAACATGGGATTGTAATGTGTGGAATGTTGCCGACCAGGAAACTCATTAGAGACTCAGTTTGAGATTTTTATTGGGGGCCAGTCACACAGGCACCCTTTGCTTAGCATGAATCAAGGTTCTAGGCTCCCAGAAGAGAAACAAGTTTTCAGGATAAACCACATGGTTTGTACAAGCAATTTAGGCACAGTGAGCCACCCTTACCAATTAGGGAATCACGGGAACTCTCCCCAAATCCAAGTTCTCAGATGACAGCTAAGGGCCAACCTTGCAAACAGAATTTTTAAGGATAGCAGTCTCAGGCCTATTATGTTAACTTTTTTTTTCTTTACACAGTATGTTAACCAAGTTGCTATATTGGGTAGGAGGAAAAATTTCCAGATGAAAATGGAGACTCATGTGATGAAGTATGAAATCCTACTCCCTGAGGATTTGAATAAAAGTCATGCCTTTGAATAAGAAGCCGGGCATGAAAGTGGGGTATGGACTGTCCAAGATCATTTAGCTCCTGGCTCTAGTCTGGACTAGAGAAGAAGAGATAACCGGCTTGTAGAAGCAGATGTCCTCAAAGGTCACGGAGATACCGGATCAACATGCATCTGCTCATTCACTTTTTATGTTCTGTTGCCCTTCCCAGTTTTCCAAATGGAATTGTTTTTTCTCTAATTTCTGGAAAGGCACAATTATAAGTAATGAGATTGGATAATCAAAGCCTATTTCACAGCCAAGTCACTGAAAGCTAGGAGTCATATGACTCCTCTTCCAGTCCCCCAAAACAAAGCATAATTTTGGAACTCATCCTCATAGGCCACGAGGAATATTCTTAGGCATACATTCTTTGTTAGCAATACTTGGTATGACACTTTAGTTTTCTGCAGCCAGAGGTGTCTCCTTGTATTCACAACCTCCCAAGATTGCCTGGCAGAATAGAGCGTTCTGTGTTCAGGCATGTGGATGGCAAAATCAAAGCAGAGAGATGATTGTGTATTCTCATGGGAAATTTCCAGATGGAAACGAGAAGTTTCTGAGTATTTCATTATTCAGCTTGCACATTTTATTCCTTCTAAACAGACTTTCTCTTAAGTTCATTTGTGTCTGTTTACTTGTATTCAGTTCACTTATTCAAGTGAATAGTGGAACAGCATGTCCCTTGTACAAAACCTTTCTTGAACCTAATAATGGCAGTCATTATCATTCAGCCTTGCTTTTCAAGGTACAAAAACTTCTTGGACCTGTTTTCCATGATTTTAATCACTTCTGCTATTTTTCTTAGACTCTTTTCCCATTCCTGTACATCCCTCTTAAAAGCATTGTGGCAAAAATTGGACACAATGTTTTTCAACTCAAATACACTACAGTCTGATATATATCTAAATTCTCTACAAAGACTGTTTAAAATTATGTGTATTACATGTATTTTTTAATTATTCAAAAAACATGAAACATGTATTCAAATGTTCTTTCTTTTGTCTTTAAGGTCATTTCTATAACACATAAATTACATTGACTATATGGGCCGGCCCGGTGGCTCAGGCGGTTAAAGCTCCATGCTCCTAACTCCGAAGGCTGCCGGTTCAATTCCCACATGGGCCAGTGGGCTCTCAATCACAAGGTTGCCAGTTCAATTCCTCAAGCCCCGCAAGGGATGGTGGGCTCTGCCCCCTGCAACTAGATTGAACACGGCACCTTGAGCTGAGCTGCCGCTGAGCTGCCGCTGAGTTGCCGCTGAGCTCCCGGATGGCTCAGTTGGTTGGAGTGCATCCTCTCAACCACAAGTTTGCCGGTTCGACTCCCGCAAGGGATGGTGGGCTGCGCCCCCTGCAACTAGAAACGGCAACTGGACCTGGAGCTGAGCTGCGCCCGACACAACTAAGACTGAAAGGACAACAACTTGAAGCTGAACGGCACCCTCCACAACTAAGATTGAAAGGACAACAACTTGACTTGGAAAACAGGCCTGGAAGTACACACTGTTCCCCAATAAAGCCCTGTTCCCCTTCCCCAATAAAATAAAATAAAAAAATTACATTGACTATATATTGGAATGTAATTCCCTGTCTGTTAAGGCTCAGTTTTAAAAATGTATTCTATTAAGAAGCAAAGATTTTTTTGTAGGAAATGTATTATGGACTGATCAAAATTAACTGTGGGCAGCTGAGAACGGTATGTATGAGTCATGTCCATCATTGAAGAAGGGCCATGTCTCAATACTGGTTGTCAAAGGCTCGCTAACTACAGATCACCACTAAACTTGCCTGGCACTGAAAGTCCACGCTGTACTGTTTCTCGTAACGTTACACCCCCCGAGCTGCCTACCGGTCTCCTGTAATCGCTAGCTCTTTTCTGCTATGTTCATTTCTCCATTTCTCCTGTCTTTCATTTGAGGTGAAACCTGTCATTGACTTGTTGTTGAATGTCTTCCTACTTATATATGACTTCCTATATTGAGAATATTGATATTCTTAATATCAAGGTAATTAAGAATTGCATTTCCATGACTTAGAATATTCTCAACCCTACCTAGTGTCACGTCTTTGGGAAGTCCCAATCTATCAAGAGGTTAGTCTTGATATTTTGACCCCAGAAGTAAATATTTTGAATAAATCAGTCCTGGGACTGATCTGGGCAGGTAGGATACCTGGGACAGGTACAAAATATTAGGAGTTTTGACTGAGAACTATGATGTTGTGGCCCACATAAAGTTCGGAGTGATACAAAAATCCAAGAATTTTTTTTTTTTTTGCAAAGTGTGTTCTGAAACTATAAAAATCTTATTTAACCAAAACAAAAGAATTGCAGAACAATAAAGAAGGTGTGGAAGAGAATCTGACATATCTGAGAATTAGATCTTTCAGTATCACCAGGCCCAGTTGCTTAACTGCAAGGCAAGCGCAGTCGTGCAATGATGTCAAAGAAGGGCACTGGCTGTGTCACGCATGTTTGTCTTCCTTGGTAGGAAATGGTGTGTGTGTGTGTGTGTGTGTGTGTTTGTGTGAATGTATATGTGTGCTGTCATGAAGGGCGGCCTGCGGGGTCTCTGGTCCCGCTCCCCAAACAAGAACGCAGGACATGGTGAGGCCAAAAAGGAACACCCACGGAGTCATAGATAGGGGAGTCATACCACTATATTCTCGCTGGCGGCTGGGTTGGAGACACAGGAAGCAGGAGCCACACGATCCGCAACCTGCCGTCCACTTCTCGGTGCCAAACAACCTCACTTGCCAGCTGCAATCCACTCTTGCTAGCTCAGCCACCATCTTCTTGCTAGCGCCCATTTTCTACTAGTGTAGCCACGGCAGTTATATCAGTGGCAATGGCTCACTGGTTACAGCTGATGGCCAACTAGCCACAGCTGATGGCCATTTACTACCTGAGCCAGCACCTTTCCAAGTGAGGCCGGGAGCCTGGAAACTGCACTCCTGGCTCTGTCCCCACATGTACTGTCTGGAGTGGGGGCAAACACGAGGATGGAAGTGTGTGAGCCCACTGAGTTTGTTCTATAACGTATTCCTTTTCCAAATGGAACCTTACAATACTCTTCTATAGATGACCACTTGATCTGGTGGGTAGCTAATATGCTATATTTATTTCACAGCTTCATAGATTTACAGTTTTCTTTATATAATGCTTGAAGGGGGTTTCAGAGATATTTTCTTTTAAACCTATTTTTTTAAATCACAAATATACTTGAACCATACAACCACATTCCACTTCGTTTAATCCCTCCATTCCCATAAGAAACATTTTGTTGAAGGCGGAGGTGATCAAACCCATAGAAACTGAATTGTGAGAAGTATCATAATGGGAAAAAGAATGGGAAAAAGAATGTGGTACAGGGGGTGATAGAGGAAAGATGATCTTACAAAGCCCTGGTTTATTTCTGGAAGGAAGCTTAAAGACATACATTTATTAGAAAAGGAAGCTAAAGAATTAAAGACAGCAAGTTTCTTTAAGTGGTTGAGGTGGAACGGGAAACCTTTATCATTGCACCATCACACATCACCTCTTACAGTGCTGTTGGCCGAGCTTGGTCAAGGAGCGAGGAGAGAGGCATGTTTGTGCTTCTTATTTTAGGGGGAGAGTGGCTGGACTTGGAAAAGACAGTTGACCTGCAGCCTCAGTGTAGGTTCTGATTCAAGTCCCGCTGTTAACTCAGAAAGTTCAGGACAGAGGGCCAACATTCTCCTGTTCGTGCAGGAGAAGCCACTCAAAGCAGTCCAGCTTGGAAGGTCAGGGCCATGAGCGTGGCCAAGCTTACTAGTGCTGAGCCACTTGTTCCTAGGAAATGTAGCTCGTTATCTAATAAGCATCACTCCTGGTCATTAGAGCATAGAGATAAAAGCTCCTCTTAGAAGGATGCAGGGGGTCTGCTGCCGGGAAAGAGTAGCAGATAGAAACGGACTCGATGCTGCAAGAGTTGGTGGCAACCGTCCATATTGAGACTCCTAGACTAAGTAAAACAACAAAACAATCTTCCGTTTCATTTCCTGATATGGGGAAAGGGCTTCAGCACTGTTTAGGATTGGCGTGAGTATAATACCAAAAGGATCAGGCATGTAAAATGGGGAATTAAAGCCCAGAGCCCTTCCAATTTGGGGACTTCAAACTGAGATTATGGAGCCACTAAAATTTTCTTCACTTACGTTTGCCTTTTCAATGGTAGGACTTATTGGAATTTGGGAACAGTTCTGCTGTGGTATTAAGTACTGTATAAAAACTCATCTTGGTATTGAGTTAGTACAGCGACTTCCAGTGAATGGACTTAGGCCCACATTTCATTTTAATCAAAAACAAAAGTTAGAAAATGTTACTCCCTAAATAGGCAACAATGCATTTTGTAAGCACTGCAGAGATTTAATAAATAGCATGTATGATTAATTTAGAAATAACCCCTGATACTCGAGGGTCACTCAATACATGTAATGGCCTCTTTCTCATTTTTTATACGAGGTAAATGCAGACCAGGGAGCCACTGAGCAGTCAGCCAACCCTGAGTAGGTTTGTAATCAGGCTCCATGGGGATGTCTTTCGTAAAGATAAAAAAGGAATGGATTGATGTTTCTATTACAAGACTCTGTAACGCTAGGACTTCTATACGGCTTAAATAATGGTTGGGGGTCCACCCTTTGAGGAAAAATGCTAACTTGTTACTTTAGTCATTTGTAACGTCATTGGGTTAGGGTGCACACTTGGGAATTTACATCATTCCCTTGTTTTGTTGAAGACTTATGGCATGCAGACAATTCTACATACTCTTAAAAATACATGTAGTATGCCCAGTAGAATACGTTGGCTAGCATAAAAATCAAAGGAAATAGGAGCTTAGAATATCGATCAACATTACTGGGGTTTTGAATCGTGAAATAATCCACAATCCTGCCCATCTTATCTCGAAAGACAAACTTGAACTTGTCACTGGTTTTCATAGTCAAGTTGCTGTAGTCAACGTTATCCCCAGAAATTTCAATGGTGGCAAAGCTGATCTTCCGTTTCAAGCTGGAGATGGAGCTGTTGATGATGTTAGTGATGTTGACTTCTTCCACGCCCTTCGGCATCCCCTAGTTCAGAGACAGCGCACTTAGCTGAAAGCCTTGACTCCACAAAACTAATAAGTGGGCATACATATGTTTTGAGGTCTAAGTATCGAATACATAGGTTTAATGGAGAGACTCAGAAACTGTCCACCAAGCCAGACTTGGCAGTCCTGTTAGCCTGCTGCCAGGCACGGTTCCTAGGTCATCAGCTTGCATAATGGGAAGAATAACCATTGCACAGATTAGACAAGCAGAGCTGTGTGCTAAACGCTACTTCTCAGGCTTTGAAGTTAGCTGACCTGGGTTCAAATCCCATTCTGTCACTGTTGTGAAATTTTAGTCACATAATCCCTTTAAAACTTGACTTCCTTATCTGCAAAATGGTGATCATGTTAATACCTACCTCATGAGACTGATGGGAAGATTAAATGGTATAAATGATGTAAAGCATTGAACAGGTGTGTGATGAATCCCAATCTATTCGAGGGAGAAGGGAGTAATTGATTGAAAGATAACAGAAATCAGCAGTATCTCCATGTCTTTGCTGCACAGATACAGTGATACTCCCTGAAATTCCAGGGAGTTGGCATTCTCCAACATGGCTGGGGTGACATAAGATGTGGGGAGCGTAGTGAAGTCAGAGAGCGTGTAATTTGGATCCTTGGCCAAACCACTTACTAGATGTGGAGTCTTGGATGAGTTACCTCACCTCTCTGAGTGGCAGGATACTAAACAGTAAAATCAGAATAATAATGGTACCTATTTGAGGGGATGTTGATCAGTAGCTTGGCACATAGCAAGTACTCTTTTGTGAAGCTACTATTACACACATGGCAAAATAAGGGTTTTCTGGTGTCTTCAGTAAAGGATCTCAGAAATCCTCCAATTCCCTTTTTGCCAATGTACCAAATCCAGATTTATTTTATTTATTTATTTATTTATTTTTTGGTAATTAACTGTTGTCCCCTTAAGGAAACCTACAGGGCATAAAATAAATGAAATCCATATTCTTTTTTGGCTGGCACCTATGATCAACTTTGTCTTTGGTACTTGGGTGATACAACTGTGTGAAACATTGTTCACAGCAGTCAAACACAAGGGAAAAGGTCTTTGGGATCTTTTGATCCCTCATTTTCTCACATTAGACCCTCTGCAGTACTGGCACTTTGCTGAAGGTGGGTACCTCTTCTGTATTAGATCCCTATCTTTTTTTTTTTTTTTTTTTTTGCGTGTTAGCATGAACTTTCATATGCCAAAGTCTATAAAATTGGGCTTCCAAAGAATCCCAGGGTTCTGTGGGCCTACAAGAGAACAATAATTACAAGCATAGCCCATTGCCCACCCCAAGTGGGAGTAACAGATTAAGTGCTGGGCTTTGGAGCCAAGCAGATTGGGGTTCAAATCCCAGCTCTACCTCTTCACTATCTGTGTCCCCTGGGAAAAGTCACTTACACTTCCTGTACTTCAGATTTCACAACTATAAAATGGAAATAGCCTTGCTGGGTTGTTATAAGCATTTTAAATAATATAATATTTGCAAAGGGCTTGTTCCTGTCTCTGGCACGTGTAAGTGCTCAATAGATAACAGTCATTGTTATTATTCTGAGAGCTGGACCCTGGTGTTTCACTGCTAAATCAGATAGTGGCAGCTTTCCAGTTAGCAGAAAAATAATGCTAATCCAGAAGTTAACCATACTTTGATTTTTTTCATACCTTTTTCAGTAAACCATAATTTAAGGAAACAAGAATGTGACACAAGAGTTGCATAGTAAATACATATTAATCTGAAACTTGTAAGCAGCTGATCATGTTTGGTTTGACATTGGGTTTTTCATGGATGCCTGTTCTTGTAGTTTTGACTTCGTGTTGTATACAGATAACATAGTTATTTTCTGCTGGAAAATTAAGCATATTCGTATCTCATTGTATTTGCCAAAAAGGACAGTCTTTTTCAAAAGGTGTCATGACTTCCAGAAACTTCCCCCTGAACAAGGATGAGAATCAGTGGAGCAAAGAGAATCACGGGACAGGGGCAGGAAACACGTCTGGGTCATCTCTGCAGACCAGCACGTAGCATAGTGAGGAAATCATATACAGGACACTCACAATTCTTACCCTATCTTTGGCTGCCATCTGCTGTAAGGAGCTGTAGTGGGCAACCGCGTATTCCAGTAAGGCTCCAAACACGAAGCTAAAGCAGATCCCCAGGTACACGTCGATGGCCTTTATGAAGCAGTTGGTGTTGGGAAGAGAGGTCCGGGACCCAATCATCAGTGTGGTCATTGACAATACGGTGGTGACTCCTGGGAAAACAGGTTGGCCACGCCCCCACGTCAGTGGCCAGTGACCACTACTGTTACCTGGTAGACTGTCTCCATCCAGGACTTGGCAAGGGGGGAACAGGATTCAGAAATGGAACGTAGCTCATTTTGAAAAATCTGGAAGAGGGTTAATTTATCCATTTTGCACAGATATGAACGATATGGTTTTCTGAATGTTTTGCCTTCTGTCTTCTCATTCAAAGGGGGTGTTCAGCCTGCAAAATAACTTCATAACCCCTCTAATCACAATTCTCCCTTACCTGTCACTATAAAGCGTAAGTTTAAAAATGCACTACTTCTAAAGTAATCTCTTTTTGTGTCTCTCTGTCTCTCTTTCTCTCTGTAAAAGAATCTCTTAAGAAACCAACTCCTGAAATTGCCCTTTGAATATCAATGAAAACAATGGTAGAAGGAAAGAAAAAAACAGAAAGACCTGATAACCCAGTTCTTAGCAAAGTCCTGTTGCTACTTACCAATGCAAGTCCTTGCAGGAACAGAATCTAGAGAGATCCAAAACGAAACCCAGGATAACACCACCAAGAAAGTAGAAGGAACATAGGTTTCCAAAATGAAATACAGGACATTCCTCCGAAGCTCAAACTGCAGGACCAATCGCGTATAATTTCCTGATAGGGTAAACGAGATAGGAAACCATGTCTGCTCAGCAGAGTGGTTTCCCTGTGGGGTGTTTAATTCAGCTATATTCACATTAAGCCATCTGCTATTCACCAACACCTAGTTAATCGTGAACCGTCTTTATGGTTTCACCAAAAGAAAATGCTCTTGTGTAGAGTGGGGTTTATAAGGGTGCTGATGCCCCCCACCGTGATCCTCTTCTTGTGTCTTTCTCTATCATAATCTTCCTTCCTGCAGCATCGTAACTTCTGGTTTCCTTCCCATCAACCTCACTACTAGACTGTGAGTCTCTTGGGGCCATTTCAGTCCTGGCTGTGGAGCAGGTGAAAGTGCCAAGCCCAGACGCTGTTGCCCCACCACCCTGCAAAGGGGTTCCTGGGCCCCCAAGGGATAAAGGAGAGAACAGATGATATTTCTGACTTAGAATGCAACCTGGTTCTTTAGCTTTTGTACAATTTGTCCTGCCAGTTACCTGTTTCCTGTTGCGATCTGGTGACTAAGGTGAAATACTGCTGGATGGTATATTGAGCAAGCCGCAAGTTTTCCAGGCCACGCACAGAGTCGTTGCCTCTCAGCCAGCTGAACTGCACGTCGTTTCCATCATAACCCCCTGGCAAGTCAAACAGAGTGGCGTTGAGTCCCTGGATGAGCCCATGTAAAACTCTGCATGATTTCGCAAGTGTAAGTGCAGTATCGCTCAGGATGAGATGGGGCTATTTGCCTTCAGTAGAGAACTGGTTCTATGCTAAGCATTGGACGGATCTGGTAGATGATAAGCCGCCCTCCTTATCTAAATAATTTTTGGACACATATCTGTGCCTTTCAGGACCGTCTGACCGCTCCGGCAGTGTTCTCGGGAACTTTATAATCGGTCTGTTCGTATGTCCACATTGGCATAAATGCAAAAACAAGACCTAAACACCAGCAGCTGCCACGTTATTGATGTCTGTAAACATAGGCGTTTGATAAATCTCAAAGCACTTTTACTAATATAGTTAAAAATAACAATAATAGCTGCCTTTTATTAAATATTTATGTTAGGTCCTTTACACATTATGGCTTCAATGTTCTCACCAACTTGCAAGGTAAACATTTCTTTTTTCTTCTTTTTTTCTACATTTTCTGAAATTGAGATAGATCTTACTGTTGAGACACACATGTAGTATATATGTATGTAATATATAGTATATAATATACACACATATATAATTTACCATTTAACCCAGCATTCACTCCTAAACACCTGCCCAAGAGAAATCAAATCATGTCCACAAAAAGACTTGTGCACAAGTGTTCACAGCTGCTGTGCTCACAATAGCTAAAAGGTGAAAACCAGCCAGAGACACTGTATAGCTTGTATCTTGTGTATGGACTATCAAGGAATGAAGCAATAAAAAGGAATGAAGTACTGACACGTGCTCCAACATGGATGGACCTCAAAAACACTATGCTTCCATTAAAGAAACCAGATGCAAGAGACCACATACTGTATCGATCCCATGTATAGGAAATATCCAGAAAAGGCAAACTCACAGAAACAGAAAGTAGGTTAGCGGTTGCCTGGGGGCTGTTGGTGGCAATGGGAGCGACTGTAAATGAGCAGACCGGTCTCTTTGGGTGATGGGAACGTCCTAGCAATAAAACACGGCAACGGCTGCACAACTCAGCCCAGTGACCAAACATCTTTGACTAGTACACTTCAAATGGGTGCATTTTATGCTGTGCAAATTTGCCTCGATAAGGCTGTTTAAAAAAATAACTCCTTGAGTCAGATACTTTATTTTTCCTATTTCACTGACAAGGAAGCTGAGGTCCAGAGAAGCTGGGCCTACTCAGCCAAAGTTACACAGCCAGTGACGGGAAAAGCCCAGTGGTTCCCGCACCTGTGATCTTAAAAGTTTTCCCAGGCTACTGGGAAGAGAATGCCAGCGTTGGGACTCATCCTTTGAGGAATCTCAGTTATGGTGTCCACTGTCCAGCAGCGGTTATCTCCCCTTTAAAGGGCGGAGAAGTAGTCATGAGCTCCTAGAGGATTCCCAGGTCAAAGCTATCTGTGGCCTTTCTCTTAGAAGCACCCCCACATTTACTGGGAATTAGCTGTCCAAATAGATGTTGGATGCCAAAGAAACAAAAAGTATCTAAAAAAGTGAATCGTACAACCTCCTGCGTGGACACTGCTTTGTGGGGTGGTGTCAGTTCTTCTGTAGGAATGGTGTTCAGGAAAAAAACACGCTTGCTGAGGTTTCTGTACCCAAAGAACTGCTAATAAACATTCAGTGAAAGCTTCCTCTGCTCATTGGGGATGGTATTTGTGCAAGCAGTGTGCTGAAGTTTCCAGGAGAATCTCACCCCTGGGATTTGAGATGAGAACAGCTACACATGGAGGGCAATTACTTTTGCCATGTGGGGCTGAAAATGAGTTCTCATTTTGATAACCTCAAGTTTTATTCTGCCCCCAGCAGCTGTACTGCTTCAAGAAGGTTTTCCATGCATTTAATCAATAAGGTAATTAATCTGCCCGTCTGAGTCTTTAATTAAATGTCAGCCTCTGAAAAAATGACTGCTGCCTTATAATGGTTGTGCTTCTTAAATGGTGGCCACTTGTGTCCTCAGGCGAGGAGTGTCCACTGGTCTCCAGCACTTGGCTCTACTTTTTCCTCCTTAGGTAAGCTGTGCCTTGATTCTTTAAGGACTCCTATGGGTGGCACTGTTTTCTCAGGACACCTGTCACAGCTACCACTTCCCCAAGTTTCGTGGGCATTGCACAGTAGTTTACCAAGGAACAATCGCTATTGTTTAGCCGTGCCATTTGACACACATCAACTTAGAGTAAATGCTTGTTCTTCATTATAGGCAAATCCCCAGATTGCCGTTCAGATGCCCACTTATCGGTATTACTGTGTTAAGCTTTATATATATCAAGCAATTGCTTTTAGAAGTTGGAAGCAGTTGTGCGGTAAATGTCAATGATTGCTTTGTATGTTTGTCGTTTCTGATCTCTGCTGTGTTCTTTCTGGTTTCCAGGCCTTAGCAGATTCTGAGTCCAACTGCTAGTCCTATTGACTGCCATTTCCTTGGCTGTCTTGTCCACTCTTAGGTGGAAATATTTGGTGCCAATGCACGATGGTCCTCTCCAAAAAATGAAATTTTGGAAAATTTGTCTTTGAGCGGTCTCTGAATCTCTCTGGACATACAGTCAGAAGGGCCAAATCTGTCATAATCAACATCAGGAAAAGAAAGGCCGCGATGTCTAGGCTGCTCTTCATGAATACACAGATCTGAGTCACTCAGGAAAATCATCTCAGGGGGCTGCGGGATATATACTCACAGCTTTCCAGTTGCAACTGGCATGTCTGTGTGTCCATGGGGTATTTAGACAGGTCCATGTTACAGGCAACTGTCGTCGTGATTCTAAGAAAGGAAAAATGGGTTCATCCTCAGCGTGATGAGGACGCTTACAGAAGGCTTGCATTCCCTGGTAAGGGCCCCTCCAAGCAGACTTTCACTCTGCCCCCGACGGTGAACGTGTGACCAAGAGCCTGCATTCCTGAGGATTTCTGTGCTAAGCACTCCCTGTGAGACGCGGGTAAAGCTGGGGTCCAGAATGGAGGAAGCTGGAATGTTGATAGTTCAGAAGCAAACTTATGATATTGCCAAACAGAATCACTCACTGGCTTCTTTGAGATGCTTTCGCATCCGGTTTTAAATTTTAATCCTCATGACAAACCGTGAGGAGATAGAACAGAGATCACTGTCACTACGGTCAGGCGTCGTGGCTATTAAGGACCCACACCCAGAGACGTTCGATTAAACGTCAGGTAAGCCCTGATAGCAGAGATTTCGATTGGCAGACCTTTATCTTCCTTTTTCTTCGGTGGCACACAATTTTATTAGGCACCTTTATTTATTAAGCTGGGTGCTTGGGGAAAGGGGAAATGATTACGGCATGGTGCCACCTATAGGAAACTCACCTCCTTTCAGGGGACAGAGACTAACGACAGCTGTTACTTACCAAGGGCTTACTGTGAGCAGTCCCTGGGCTCAGTGCTTTGTGTGCATTATGTCTTTGAATTTCTGTAGCTGCTTTCTGAGGTAGGAAATATTACTATTCTCCTTTAGCTGCTGGGGAAACTGAGGCTCAGCGAGTCAAAACTTGCCTACAGTCACAGAGCAGGGTCTTGTCTCCAATCTGACTCTAGAGCCAGGCTCTTACCCTCATCCATTGTACACAACAGGTTGTATTATGTGCCGTAATACAGATAGACACACGTGTATGCACACACACACGCCTGTATATATGCTGTGCGAGCATGTGGAAGCGGGGCATGAATGTTGATTGCAGTTGGGTTCAAGGGAGAGGTCTAGTTAGGCTTCTTGGAAGAGGACTTGGGGTTTTGGCTGGTGTTTGCAAAATGCAGTGCAGCTGAAGAGTGTCAGAAGAATAATCTAGAAATTCATTTATTGGTTAGCTCAGTCTTTGTTTCATGACTTCAGCCCCTTAGTTGGGATTAAAGATTAGCCCCATGAACATTTGGTTCCGGGCTTCTCCCCAAGGCCTCTGGGAACCTTAGGTTTGCACAGCCCTTGCACAAGCAGTGAGGCGCCTCCCTGTGTCCGACCTCACGCAGCACCTAGGGGGCACTTTTCCTAGGTTCGGCCAAGGAGTGGCTTGATGAACAGTTGGGTGTGAGGAACTTTTGGCCTCAGGGATTTGGGGAAGAGGCAAAGGGGGAGCCCTTGGCTGCAGGTGGCAGAGGACATGGGGCACTGTGCTTTGATTGTGGTGTAAAAACGACTCAGACAAGTGAAGATTCATTCTGGAGCTACGCCAACCCCACTGAGCCCACGAAAGGAAAGTTCCTTGTATGGACCTCTCTGTTTGCTCTTGCTGTCCCCCTTACATCTTCCCTTACTAATGCAGAGACCTGTGAAAGCATCCTCTGCCATCACCCAAACCACTAACCTACTCTCCTCCGTGGGCCCCTATCACCCTGGACTTCCGTGGCTTGTGTCTGTGTAAGGACCTGGCCCAGAGCCGTCGCTCAGTAGATGCTTCTTAAACCAGACTGAATGGAGAGAGGGCCCTTCTGTTGTGGGAACAAGGATCTCAGGAGGCAGGAGCACGGGAAGGGTGGGACCTCAGCACGGTTTCTGAGTGCTGGTCAGACCTACGTAAGACGCACTCTTCCAGCCTTGTCGTCCAGCTGTTTCCCCTCCCCCCGGGAGGCTGCAGGAGCCCAGTTACCTGAGCGCATACAGGACGGTGCCGTTGGAGAAGAGGCGGATGAGCCTGTTTCCCACCGTGACTTCATGGAGGAAGGACTTCTTGGACTCCACAATGTACGTGTCCGGCACCCAGAGGAACTCCACGAGGCGGGCATCCAGAGTGACGCTCTTGTTACCTTCAAACACCAGCCGCTGGTCCGTCCAGCGCTGTCGGAGGTAGATGGTGGCTGTGTAGTCCTGAGGGAACCCCGGGTAAAACGGGATGGGGAGAGAAAGATTCTGAAATCGGAAGGGGTCAGGCCTTCCTCCTACCTCCACTTAGGTCCAGAGTACTCACCATAGTACACACTGGTGAGAAAAGATGGGGCAGCGGCCTGTAGCCGTAAGAGAACAAAGCACCTTATGTGTTCTAGGTGATGACTCCCACCACCTAAGAGGAACCCCCAAGGAGCGTGACCAGGGCCTCCCGTGTCCCCCACCACGAAGGCCCCACCAAACTGCCCCACCAAACTGTTGAAGGTTTTGGTGAGCTAAGTGTTTAGGTTGTCTGGGATTTACCCTGAATGAGCAGTGGGCCCCCCCCTGTGGACACAAACTGCCCTTACTGTCAACTTGTCTGGAACATGTTCTCTTAAGTGAGAGGATGGTTGAAAGCAATTACGTGATTGTCGGTTTTCATCAGCTTGTCTCTGGCTCTGTGAGGGACCTTGGGATATTCAGGCTTCCCCGCTGCACTTTCATTCTTTGCCCCAATCCCTCACCAAATGTACCCACTCCACTCCCTCGTTTCTCCGCTCTGAATCCACTTTCCTCCTGATACTCAGAAGATCTGTTTTTACAGGAATCTTCCATTGTCTTGAGTTTTGGGATAGGTCCCCACTTTCTGCCATCTCAAGTGCAGGAGGGCTGTCAGTCTCTGTTCTGTTTTTGAGTAGCTAGAAAGTGTATCCCCAGTAAACACAGGAGAGGGGCTCCTGGGGTGGGAGATGAAGGGGCCACACTTACCATGTTACTCTCTGAAATACTAGAAATACTTGCAATATCCAGAGTCAGGGCTATCTGAACTGGTTCTCCTAAGATTGAAGAAAAAAAAAAAACAAACAGAAAAACTTCCATAGAAACACTAATAGAAGGTTTCCCAACACGACATTAGCAAAATTTTTTTTTAGGGGCCGGCCCAGTGGCTCAGGTGGTTAGAGCTGCATGCTCCTAACTCCGAAGGCTGCCGGTTCGATTCCCACATGGGCCAGTGGGCTCTCAACCACAAGGTTGCCGGTTCAACTCCTCGAGTCCCGCAAGGGATGGTGGGCTTCGTTCACCCCCTGCAACTAAGATTGAACACGGCACCTGGAGCTAAGCTGCGCCCTCCACAACTAAGACTGAAAGGACAACAACTTGAAGCTGAACGGCACCCTCCACAACTAAGATTAAAAGGACAACAACTTGACTCTGGAAGTACAACCTGGAAGTACACACTGTTCCCCAATAAAGTCCTGTTCCCCTTCCCCAATAAAATCTTTAAAAAAAAATTATTTTTTAAATTAGAAAATTGCAAAAGTAACACTTGCCTATTGAAAAATTGTAAATGCTCTAGAAGTATATAAAGTACATGTTGAATTTCTGTCCTTCCCATCTCAGGAGGAACAATTGTGGAGTGTGTGGCTCCCTTTTGTATGAAAAACAGCGCACAAATATATAGTTAGCTTAATACTAATATAGAAGAGAGGCCACACTGTATTCGTTGGTGTGTATTTTAAAGGGTGCAGTGGTGCTTGCTATTTCATACCTGCAGGATTTTTCCTACGGAGCTTGCAAGGCACTAATAATTTAGGGACGTAATGGAGATTGGGAACTTGTGCACAGGTATCTTTTCCCCCTCAGTGAAGTAAATTTGCCACAAGATGGCATTCAAGACAGCGCATGGTTGAACTTGCTCACCTCCTGACACTTCCCTCCTCTTCCTTTACTCTTCAGGAGCCCTAAACTACTTAGAATTCCAGAACCTTCCCTTCTTGGGCTGGTGTACAGACATAAGGCCTCAGTCCTGGAATTTCGGCAGACGGGCCAAACCCCCGAGAGTTCCAGTCTTAGCTCTCGAGACTGAGGCCTTGGCACCCCCATTCTCAGAAGCCAGGCCCGGCCGGGGACGTTTCCTCCTCTTTAGATTGGAGATGTGGAAGAAAAGCCCAAGATTCAGAAAGATGTGAGTGTGATCCCAGCTCGGTGACCTGGGAAAAGTTACCAAATCTGTCATAACTGCAGTTTTCTCTCCCGTAAGTGGGGATACCACGGGATACCACAGGGTCGTGGGAGGGGCAAAGAGATGAGGCGTGTGATGGCTTCTTTGCAAGGTGGTGCAAGACGGGACGTACACAGAGTGCTTGCCCAGCTGGGCCTCCAGAAGGTGCTCAAAAATAGTTATCTGTACAAGCTGCCAGCATGGTGTGTCTGTCACGGAATAATAGGCGCTGAGGAAATGGCATTTCCCTTCCTTTCCTCCTGTCTTCCATAATCCTAGCTAATTCTGGAAAAGGCACAACTTTGCTCACCAGGTTAAGAGATGCAATAGCATTCATTTGCGATAAATAGTGGGGGCGCCTCAGGGGACTGTGGCAATGCATTAACCAGGAAGAGGAGACGTGGAATTAAAAGAAGCTTAAAACCGTTGAATCAGTGGGAATCAGACAAAGCCACCTAATTAACTGAAGGAAACCAAGCCATAGAATATAGGTGGGGATTTGGAAATGGCGTTTTAGAACCAGTGCAATTAAAAAATAATCAAGTTAATACTTGTTATTAATACCTCGTGGAAAAGGGGGAGATCTCTGAGGGCAGACTCTGGAAGGTGCTAAAGGACTGTGGTGCTAGGTGCTAGGTGGCTTTCTGCCCCTCAAGGCTGCATGGAGACACTTGTAGTCATGTTGTTTGGATCCCATGCCAGCCACTTCATAGCTATGTGACCTTGAGCAAATTGCTAAACCTCTCTGTGCTACGGTTTCTCACCTGTAAAATAGAGCTACTAGTGCCTACCAGCAAAGGTTGGGCTGGGAAGGTTAAAGGATCTATTTTAAGTGCCTGGAACCCAGTGGGCAGTGGGTCACTGCCATTGCCCTCCCTGAGGCATGTGGAGAATGGAAAACACACAAGAGCTCCAGCCCCACTGTGTTTTTTGTTTAGTTTATTTCTAGGTGGTCTAGTCCAGGCCTTGCCTCAGTTGGTGTTTCTATGGGCCAGAGCTTGCTCTCTTCCCCTTGAGTTATAAAAGCTGTGCCACCAGAGGGCGGCTTTCTCCTAGGAAAGAGGTCAAAGCCAGTTCCCAGGCAGTGTTCACTAGAGCTTGCTTGCAAACCTGTGCTTTGTCTACCCCAGTCTCTGAAAAATCCTATGGATGTCTTGTCTCTTAAGGACCTCAGGTTCTAGAACCTGGGTGGACAGACATCACAAAGAACAACAGCCCCTCCGTGGGGCTCCAGGCTGCCACACGAATGTAGGTTCGTTTAGAAGGCCAAGTGCCAAAAGGCACAAAAAAGGCTTTGGGGTTGTGATTTATGACTGAGGACCCCTTGCCCTATTTCCACCCCAGGAAGATCTGGGCCTCACATCCTCTTGGGCCCACCCCAGGTTCAGAATGAGCACCTTGCCCAAGGACCTACATGTTGTTGACCAGTGAACAGGGAACAAGAAGGCCAGTGTCTTGGGCTGTTTAGAGTTTGGGAAGCAGAGAAATTGATGGGTGGACCTAACCGGGGTGTGCACTCACGTGCTCGTTGTTAGTGGTCAGGTGGGCCCGGGAAAACCAGGGGGGTAGATTGAAGCCTCCCTAGATCCCTTAACAGAAGGACCTCCAATCCTAATTGTGTGGACATGAGCAAGCGTCCCAGATCTCTTACTACGGGGGTGTAATTGACTGAGGCCCCAGCTGCTGGGCTCTGAAATCTATGACCGCGTTTGTTGAGGCCAGTACCCACCAGTGGCTGAGGGCCGTCAGGGATACAAGGCAGACCCGTCCTTGAAGGTGCAGAGATGGGAGACTCCTCTGAAGGGAACCTTGGCTCAAGGGCTCCCTGGTAGCTTTTCCAAACACACTCGAAACGGCACTGCTGTGAAGACACCTCCAGCCAACCTTCCTTCCCGCCCTCTCTCCTTCCCCTGGGGTCAGGCCTGTATTGCAGTCTGATAACTCTCCAGCTTCACTCTTTTCCCGCCCCATATTCCCTCAGATATTGTTCAAATAGGTGTCCAACACGGATAATCCCCTCAGTGTCTGCTCCTCAGAGGACCTGGACTAACTCACTAATCTTTAACCAAAAGATTTTATCACCTGAAGGGAAGAGCAGGAAGGAAAATAGATGAAAATAGACTGCAACTGATGGTGTGACAGGTAGCACGCTTCATGGTTACACACTTCACCTCATTCAGTCCTCCCTCTGAGGTGGGTGACATGTCCCCATGTCACAGAAAGGAAAACGGAGGCTCAGGAAGTGAAGGTGCCTGCCAAGCAGGAGAGCCAGGAGACAGACTCAAGTTTGTTCAAGGACAAGACTCTTTCTGCTCCTCGTAATGAAACATTACAGACCACTTTGGTTCAATCTTGCATCTTATAAATAGAGACGAGACTCTGTGTAGAGGTGTATGGTTGGTCTCATTTCCTCCCTCCTTGCTGCATTCTTTCAACAACGTTAATTGGCAACTTACTATATATTAAGCACTGAGCTGCTGTTGGGTTTAGTGAGGTCAATAAAGCAAAACTCCCCCAGTTGCTGCAGCCTAGAACTGAGACAGGCATCAGACCAGTGACAGTGACAGTATCACTAGGTAATGGCTGTGATTTGGAGGTATGTTCAAAATAAAGTGTGAAGAAACGGGACGGGGGGGCGAGGCATCATGGGGGGCTTCTCAGAGGAGGAAGCCTTTGATCTGAGATGTGAAGGAAAATTGGCTTTTCACTAGGGAGTGAAGTTGGAAGAAGCCTTTCTTGGCAGATAAATGGTCTCAGCAAAGGCATGGAGGCCAAGGAAGTCAGGGAGCATTTGGGGCACACTCATGGAAAGGCACAGGGAGAGGAGCTGGGGGAGAGGAGACTGGAGAAAGGTAGAGGCGGGGCGGGAAGGACCTGGTATGTGCCATGCAAAGAGCTCTGGACTATGCTGACGATGCGGGGACGCAGGCAGGCATTCTGATCAGGCAAAGGACCCCGGCAGGTAGCTCATCCCACTGGCAGCATGGAGGTTAGCCTTGAGGGGGCAGGCTGAAGGCAGGGAGACCAGGTGGAATAGTCCTGGTGAGACATGGCACGTTCCCTGCATGATGATACTGGAAGTGGGGGCGGAAGGAAGATAGTGTGTGAGAGGTTAGGAGGCGCCAGTTAGCTGCTCGGTGGGGAGGAGTACTTCTTTAGCCTGCAGGTGGAGAGGCAAAGTGCTTTCTCCAAGGTAGTGTGAAAAATCATGGGCAGCCGTCCTCATCCATCATTGCCAATCCTTACCAGGCCGCAGATCAGAAAATGGGGTTGGCTAAAACCTCCTGAAACCCTCTTCTGTACCTATCCTTTTGAATTGATGTCCTGGACAAAAAAGGATGACCTACCTCCAAAATTGGGCCTGAGAAATTTGTTATATCCTACAGTGAGATTCTCAAAGCCAGGCAGGGAGAGCTTGTCACTTCTGCTGACCTCCATGGAAAACCGATTCCCCTGGCTGCACATCCTGGAAAGGAACACAGGTTTCAGTGCATGCTCGTTTGTGTGAACAAAGCTGTGTACGCACAAACGTGAGCTTGGGTTTGCATGTGTGTGGTTCTGCCCATGTATCAGCAGTGACTTTCCCTAAGAGAAACCTGAGTTTCAGCGGCTGAATGAATGTCCCTCTCCCACCGCATTTTATATTACCCATTTGTCACGTTGTGGTAATCTGGGAGCCCTCCAAGTGTCTCCCCAAAAAGCACGAGGGGTTTGTCCATGTATGACCATTTTGGAAGGTTGGGTTCTCCAGATGGAATAAATGGCAGAAAGCTGCATTGTCCTGGAGTGTCAGGGAGGGGAATGGACTAGGTTTTGTCTTGCCATTGGTAAACAGGAAGAGCGCCCCGCCCCCACCACCACCACCACCACCACCACCACCACCACCACCACCAGGTGCGTCTACAAAGAGCAGTTCAGACCAAGGCCACTGTGGGGTAGCAGAGCTCACCTTCCAGTGAAGAGGCTCAGACACAGGAAGGTCAAGTGGAGACTGTTTCTCATGTTGAGAAGCTGCTGTGCAGAGAAAGGCCAAAGTAGGAATCACCTGGGGAAACAGATGGAGTAGGTGGGAGGCAGACAAACAAAGGTTCACCCCCTCTTAGCCCAGCTTCTCCATCCTGCGTGCCATCCCAGAATGACTTCATTTTGGAGGATTACATTTTAAATCCAACCCAAATAACGGCTGAGACCTTGTTTAGAGAGTGGCTTGCCAGCCAGAATGGTGGACCAGAAATGCAGCTGGTCCACCTGTCTGAGGCTGTCCTTCTCCTGTGCTTGTCCCAACTTTGCCAGGAAGGACACCCCTAATTATACACTCCCCCTGACCGCGCCAGATGTGTCCTTTTGTATCTGAGTCTCTGGACCTGTTGAACAGGCCATGCAGACAGGAAATGGCTTCCGTGTAGGGACAGAGTCCCAAAGAACAGTCTCCAGGCTCTCGGCCTCACATGGAAAGGTGCTGGCTCGGGTAGTAGATGGCCATCAGCTGTGACTAGTTGGCCATCAGCTGCTACTGGTTAGCCATTAGCCACTGATATAACTGCCGTGGCTGCACTAGGGGGTTGGTTGTTGGGTGGTTGGCAGAGACGTGGGTGGCATATTACAGCTAGCTAGTGGGTTGGTTGGTTGGCAGAGAAGCGGACGGCAGATTGCTGATCGGATCACGTGGCTCCTGTGTCCTGTGTCTCCAACCCAGCCGCCAGCGAGAATATAGTGGTGTGAACCCCCTATCTATGGTTCTGTTGGTGTTCCTTTCTGGCCTCACCACATCCTGCGTTCTTGTGCGGAGGAACAGGAGCTGAGACCCTGCAGACCCTGCATGACAATGTGCCAATGAATGAGTTAGGTACTTTCCCACAGACTGTCCCACTTGATCCTTGAAATGGCCTCAAGAGGTGGGCCAGGTAATCTCTGCACAGGCATACCTCCTCTTACCCACTTTCTTACCTGCTTCGCGTTACTGCACTGCATAGATGTGACTTTTTTACAAATCGAAGGCAACACCCTCCACCAGTAAAAAGATTTTGACTTGCTTTATTGTGATACTGGCTTTATCGAGGTGGTCTGGACCCAAACTTAGTATCTCCGAGGTGTGCCTGTGTGGCAGTGAAGAAACAGGTTCGCGGAAAGGTCACCATGCTAGTGAATGTCGGAGGGAAGTCTGAATCCGGGCCTGGCGACCTCACTGCCCAGTGCTCTCCTCTGTCAGGCCGAGGACACTGGCTGCTCTCCCGACCTCCGCCCTGGGTGCTCTGAAGCCGGTCAGCGGCTTTGCGTGAGCACTGGCAGGGCGAGGACGTCAGGGTAGGCAGAATGGCCCAGGGGCCTGGCCTCCTCAGCGCTGGGAGCTGCTGTCAGAGAGCAGCAGGCAGCCAGGCCGGCAAGCCTGGGACCCATCACTGTCATGCTGGTGACAGCAGAGGTGGCTCTCAGGCGGTACCCGGGTCCCCTTCCCAGGTGAGCCCGGGTGGACTCTCTCCTCAGTGGTTACTGCTGTGAACCAGGCCACTTCCCAGAGTCCAGTCATTCTGGGGCTTTGGGTGTGATTCAGTCATTACCTAACTGACACAACTTTACTTGCAAGAAATACACGCTCATTATGGAAATGAAAATAAGATAGAAATGTGTAAAGGGAAAAGTGTAAGCTTCAAGGGTGTGTCAAAGTACTTGCATCGATTTAACAAATGTTGATAAGTGAGGAAGGCTGGGCTTGTGGGGGGCTCAGTATTGCAGTGAACCTAAAACTTCTCTTAAAAAATAGTCTATTAAAAAAAATGTAAGTCCCTCCCTCACCTCTCCTCTCTAGTCTCATGCCTCCAAGATAACCACTGTCAACAGTTTTATTTATGCACACACACACGTATTTATATACACATATATCTTTCCATGAAGAAAAAAATTGAAAATGAAAAGTGGGGTAATTGCATGCATTTTTTTTGCTATTTACTTTGTTTGCTTAATAATAATAGCAAACATCTTTAAACCAATTTAATGCATGCTTACCCTGTGCTAAGAACCCCTGGAATCCTTACAACTCTTTGAAGTACTTACTACCATTCTCTTCCTTTTACAAATGCAAAAGCTGAGGCTTAGAGAGGATAAGAAACAGTCCCCAGGTTACTTAGGAGGTGAGGGACAACATCGAATCTGGACAAGAGGACCCCATCACCTTAATCACTGAACCAAGACGCACACTCCCTCCCAATGGCAGGGTCACCGTCCCATGTCAGTTCCCATAGATCGGTCTCATTCTTTCCAATGGCTGCAAGGTATTTCATGAGATCAATGTACCAACATTTACAGAGCACATGTCCTATTTATGAAAACTAAGTTATGTCCACATTTTTTACTGTTACAAAACCAGTAATGAACCTCTGCCCTCATGCGAGCTCCTAGACTTCTGCTCTCCGTCATGTTCTCTACCTCAGCACTTTCCTTCTCACTCATCAAAAATAGCAGCTCTAGAAAAACCATTATCAATCCAATCCACCAATGACCATATTCAAAGCTTCTCCCTTTAGTCCTTCTCCCCAGTGCCTGTCCATCCCCCTGTCCCCAGCACCAGTGAAGGGGGTCTGTGGAGTGGCTCCCAGGCCCTCCATGCCGTCATTCACTTTTCCAAAGGCTTCACGAGCTCCTCCTATGAATGAACGAGCTTGAACTCGGATTCAGACACACCTGCGTCATTTCACTTCTCAGGGCCTCAGTTTTCCCATCTGACAGATGAGAATAGAAAGTATTCAGTAACATTAGTTTCCATTCTCCTCCCCGTTCCGTGTCTTTTGTGGGGACTTCAGTGACCCCACTGACTCAGAACCCAAAGCGCAAGCTCTTTTTAATATCGCCCCCTGCTGCCACCCAGGGGCTGAGCTGAGGGCAGTGTCATTTTGAGGGTACTCAGACTGGCCTCACCAAGGGAAGGGCAGGGTTCAACACAGGACTTCAGGGTCATCTGGGTGTCCGATGGCACCTTTCCGGGCACTAGCTCTGAGAAGCGGAGGTAATTCCACTTCCGCCCCCACAACCTCCATCACACAAATACTGTGAACCCCAGGCCTCTCCTTGCTAGTCAGGCACTGTCCCCTGCCACCAGTCACTTCAGCATAGACGCAATCATTTGTTGAGAAGCAGGAATGGAGCCCAAATTAGGTGGAGGGGAGGGGAGGCATTTTTTCCGTGGGTCCTCCTTAAGAAAATCACAGAAGGTGACGTTGCCATGTGGCCCTGGTGGCAGAGACAACACCTGTGGCTCTAGCATCAGATAGAAGGAGCTCTAATCTTGGTTCTGCCACTCGCTCTGAGATTGTATTACTTCTCCCTGAGGTTTAGTTTTCGCCACTGTAAAACGGGATAGTTATCAGCAGTTCTTCAGGCAATGGGGACCTGACACAAAGTCGGTGCTCAGCAAGTTCCAGGCCCTGCCCCCTTCCCTCAGTCCCGGCAGGCTTGTTTCTGGATCTCCTTTCCTCTCCTCCCTCCAAGCACCAGGAGGGCCCACCAGTTCCCTTACCAGGCAACTGCCGGGGCTGTGTTAGGGCAGGTCCTTCGGGCCTTCAGGCCGGGCTTTCAGGCAGGACATGGTCTTCTGGGTCCCCGAGATTTTCCCCATCCTCAGCCCCTACCTCCTGGATGCCAGCACACAGCCACTCTCTGATGGAGTGACTCTCTCAGTGAGGAAGAGAGAGCTGCAGGACAGGCTATGCCGACGGTGGGAGGAGCCTCCCGCAGCTCCTCCCCTAGGTGGAGTCCTGAGCTGACTCTGGGTGTCTGTGGGAATCGCCCAGCTCCTGCTATGACTGCTGGCAGCTAAGGGTTTGATTCTGAGTTGTGTGTCAGCTATGCTCCCGGACCACAGCAAGAAAAGACCTTTGAGATCAAGGCCCGTGAAAGTAAAATAAAGTACACGACCCCACCAATCATGCCTGGAAGATGAGTCTCAGGTTCTGAATTTGGAGTCTCAGGTTCCTTCATCCTGGTATGGTGGAACAAGAGTTAGCAGGATGTATGACCTTGGGCAAGCCACTTCATCTTTCTAGTACCCAGCTTCCCAGCCATAAGATAAGACTTTACCATTTCTTAAGAGCATTTTGGAGATCAACAGAAAGCCTAGTCTATATAAAAGGAGACTTGCAGATCTCAGGAACTCATGCTTTTCAGGCTGGGAAGTTTCAAAACAACATAAGGGTCTAAAGAATGGAGCATAGAGGCTGAGCAGGCTAACCCGGAAGAGGTGGGAGAGAAATTTAGTTAGATTTCTAGATATCTCCGTCCTTCCCCATCCCTTACAGAGAGGATTCTTTAATTCCTGGCAAAGTCCCTTTAGGAGCATCCGTCCTCCATGGCCAGTCAAACCTCCTGAAAGAAGTGCTTCAACAATGTTCCCTAAGCCCCAGCCTCCCCATCACCATAGCCAGTGGCCCCGAAACTCACTCTTGGCTCCAGCCCCATGGGAAGGCACGAGGAATTCCCTGGGGGCTTAGCTTTGCACCCTGAGCGAGCTGGGAGCTGGGGAGGGAGTCCGATGGAGGGGCCCAGAGGAGAACTGAGGGTGTGGCAAGATGCCGGGAGGCTTCTCTTTACCCTGCTGAGGTCATGGCCAAACTCCTGCCCACACCCCCTCCCCGCCCCTCTTGGAGGTGGGAAGGTGGCGAGACAGGGAGAAGTAGGCGAGAGAGCAAATGAAGCTGCAGAAAGTAAAAGGAGGTAGGAGGTGGGGGGGTGGGCCTCGTGTAAAATGCCCCATAGATGCCTGTGGCTCTGTGTGGCCCTGGAGCCCGGCCAGCCTCGCAGACACTTCTGTGCTGGCTGGTAGGGAGGAGGCGCCCAAAGAGAGGGCTCTTTGATTTCTCCTGAGAGACTTCACTTTCACCTGGGAACCTTGAAGGCGGCTGGAACAGGAACAGCTAAGGAGCAGGTTTCAGGTTCTCTGTGAATGGAAAGTGGTTGGGGGCTTTTCTCAGAATTTCCAAGATGTTATCACAGTAAACCAAGGCTCAAAAATAACAGAGACAGTTCAGATCTGGAGGTAGGAGTGGGGGTGGGGGTCCTCTGACTCAGGATCGGTGAGATTTAGATGAAATAACACAGGCCTGGCTGGCTGGATGGCTTTGGGCAAGTTTCTGACCTCAGTTTCCTTGTCTGACAAATGGAGATGATGTTTTCTCACAGTGTTTATGAAAGAATTCAGGAATGATAGGTGTGATAGCATATCTGGAACTACCTGGCATATTGTACCTGGCACATTGTAGATGCTCAATAAATTGTTCTTTTTCTCCTGATGTTGTTAGTATCTTCTCATGTTTGTACTTATCTATCCAATCCTGCATCCATCTAAGTAACTATCCATCACGTAGCTATCTATCTACCTACCTACCTACCTACCTACCTATCATCCATCCATCCTGTGTTTAATCTTCTCAGTCAGGTTGTTAGTGCTTTCATCGCATTGGCCTGTATTGCACTTCTATGTAGGCTGATTGTGTTAATAGACTGATTATACCTGGGGTCAGAGAAGCCAGACCTCAAGTTACTAAAGTAGGTATGATATGGGCTCTTATCTCCTAGCTTCAAACAATACTTCAGTCTAGTGCCAGCTTTTTCTTACGTTTATTTCAAGTCAACCGAAGAAATGCCCAGAGTGGGGAGTTTCCAGGGAAGCCAGGTTCTTCTCTAGAGGTCTCAGCAGCCTTTTCCTTGGCTCCAGAACCCCGAGCAGCCTTTGCACCATCCAGGCCACCTAGTTTCCAGGTGTGACCTCTAGTCTCAGGACACCTGAGGTCAGTGGTGTTCAGCTATGCAGACATACTGCCCACAGGTTACTCATTCCGGTGTCTACCTCCTACACCACATGGCCACACACCCTCCTAGAATGTTCCAGAAAAACAAAGGCCAGAGTGAGTAAGTATGCCTCACCCCATGCACACAGGATATTAATACGTCATAATACTGCTGTACGTTGAGCACTGCTTTGCAGTTTTCAGAGCCTTTTCAGGTGCCTGTGCCTTATCTGATTTGAGCCACATTATAATCCTGTGAAGCAAAAAGGATTGATTCCTTGATTCTCATTTTGCAGACTTGTAAGCTGTGCCCAGAGTCACACTGTTTGTACTGACAATAGAGCCAGTATGAACTGGAACCCAGGTCTTAGGACTCCGTTAGCCGCTTACGGACCTCACATGTCCCTTCAGCTGGGGAGAGGGGGATGTTACAAAGGCACCGAGTTCAAGTGAAGCAGGGGACAGACATAGCCTCTGCATTTTCTTCTGGCCTGGGAGGCCATGGGGGGGGCAGGGCGCGGCCAGGCTACCTGACACCTGCACTTCACGGGAAATGCTGTCTGACAATCTGGATACCCCACCAACCTGCAATCCCAGCTGGAAATGAAAATAATTTTGTCCTGATTATTTCTGAATGGGTAAGAGAACCAGAGACAAACTGAAAGGGACAAAGAAAGTTGTAGACAATTTATAAAAAGAAATCTTAGGAAAGGAAATTTTATGTGTGGTCAAACTGAATAAGATAGGAATGAATTTAATAAGATAATTTAAATATCAAAAGTAAGCCGATGCAAAATTAGTGCTTGATTCTTTCTCTGTTAAAAGACGAGGTTTTCCTGTACTGTGGTCTTCCCCTGATAGGATATTATGACAAGTTGTCTGCCTAGAAAGCAAAGATTCTGTGTTTTATCAAAACAATTTGATGTGGTTTAGGTTGTCTTCACCAGGTCTTTGATTACTTAAGAAAACTGAATCTTCTCAATAGTAGCAGCTAACCGTCTGTATTTAAAATGCCCTAGCTGACTTTTATGCAAAGTCAGCAGCAATAAAATCTGTAACGATTGTGCCCATGTGGGTGAAGTCCATTCTGCTTCTGCAAAAATGACCCCTCAGTACCAGACTTTTGCCATCTTGATGCCCTGGTAACATGGCCAGTCTGCTCTTGAATCAGAGAAACTAACATGGGTAAACAGTGGCCTTAAATTAAATGAACGGAGCTCTGGGAAGCCCAAGACAGCTGCTGGGTGCCTCTGCGCTGCTTAGCAAACCCCGTGCTTTGGGTTTTGCACTCCTTCATCCACCGTTGTGCATGTAAGCAGGACTTGATTCAGCTGTCACTTAGTCTGGGTTACCGATAGATTCTCGTTGTTGGATGCGTGTCTCCCTGATGGATTGAAGCCTTCCCCTGCTACAAGGCTGATGCCCTCCCAGTGGCAAAGAAACCATGCGAAACCGTGTGTCCACGTGGCGTCCACTGTGCACAGTCCCTCGTGATCGCGGCACCTAGTTCACTGACCAAGTCATACGCGTCATCACTGCTCCCGTCAGCCTGACTCTCAGGCAAGGTTGAGAGAACTAATGGAAAAGCTGGGTTCAAGCAAAGCAAGACACATGAGGGACCCCTGGAAAACTGCTTCCCAACCCAGCAACGATCAACTGTAGTTTTTCAGGGTGACAGCTTTTGTGGAGACAGTGGGGAGGAGAGATACTGAGGGAAGTGCTCAGCCTCGGTAGCAAAGAGGACGTTACCCGCCTCCAGCCGGACTCAGTCCTGGGGTACAGCGGTGCTAGACCGGGCTGGCAAAACAGGCAAACGGAGTCCCCAGCGGGAGTGGGAAGGGAGGTGATAGAATCGGACACGCTCTCCTATTGGCCAATGGGAAAGGCTTTGCTTTACGCAAACTACGTGGCTTCCGCCGGTGAGTATCTCAGAGCAGACACCTCAAGAGAAGGGCAGCTGCCCTGGGTAGGCATGGGGCAGCATGGGGTACGCAATTCAGTGCGAAGGTCTGAAGGAAGGAAGGGAGGAAATTAAACTCTGTTGAGGAACAGTACACCAGGACCTGCGGTCAACATTCCTGCCACTTTCATTTCATTTAATCTCACAGTTACCGTGTTTTCTTTTTTATTATGGTAAAGTACACATCGCGTATGATTTACCACTGCAACCCCCATTGAAAAGTACACAATTCAGTGGCATGCAGTTCATTCACAAGGTTGTGCAATCGTCGCCACTATCTAGTTCCAGAACATTTTCGTCACCCCAAACAGAAACCCCAGACGCATTAAGCAGCCCCTCCCCACTGCTCCCTCCCTTTAGCACCTGGCACCCACTAATCCGCCTTCTGCCTCTATGGCTTTGCCTCTTCTGTCTATCCATAAGAAGCCTTTGATCTGAGTATTGGTTTCCCCGTTTTACAGATGAGGAAGCTGTAGCTCAGGGAAGTCTGTATCTTGTCCAAGATCACAGAGCTGGTAGCTGACGGATGTGAGGGGTTCTGCACCGGGCTCCCCGGGTAGAGAAGGAAGCCCAGTTACTCACATGGCCCTTGGACTCGGCTTCAAAAGGCCTCCTGGAGCTTTCCTGTGGTGGTGTGTCCAGAGCGTAAAGCAGGGGAGGGGAGGGGTGGGCAGGAACCCTGTGCAGTGGGCCCGAATCAGAAAGAAGGCAGCCAGGAGAGGTGTTCTGAGTAGATGAAGGGTCCCAGGTGCTGACATGGGCTGGCCAGGCAGTCAGGAGAACCAGGAGGCCTGCACTGGCAGGCTCTCTCTTGCTAAGGTGGTCGCTGGGGCAGGGAGAGGACCTCTGTTTCTGGGGGAGCGTCCAGCCCAGCAGGCTATGGCCCCCACTCTTCAGATCTAACAGCTTTGTTTATTCGGGGGAGCCTGCCAAGAGAACGCCCTGGGAAGTCAGGTGACTCAGGTTTCTTTTTCTCCGGGGAAACACAGACCTGTCTTTGGGTGAAAGGCTCTTGTCAGCGGCCAACACCCCAGGTCATCTGGGGGACTGTGACTGAGCGGGAATTCGTGAATGGCCTCAGGTCAGAGACAGCTGCCAACTGGCGCCTCCCAAATGGCTGTGTGAGCCTTTTGTTGGATTCCTGGGAACCCATGAGAAGCGGGTCAGGGTGCTGCACACCCACGGCAGTCTCCTTCAGTCTTATGGGGCCACTTTCTGGGCTTTCACCCAAGCCTCTGGAGCTCGGGGAGCCCCTCCTCTTGCTACGGGGCTGTGGTAGGTGTTTGGGTCTGTTCTTCAACACCCGAGAGACTCACGGTTTCTCCCTCTGAGGGATGTTGGTCGCCCACCTTCCCAGCGCTAGCTGCCCCCCTCCTTTATCACCCTGGGAAGCCGAGTGGGTTCCTCTGGGAGTCCTGACTCATCCTCTGTAAAGGGGATCCTGTTCTCCTGTGTATCTCTCACCGGGGTACAGCCCCGGGGGTCGTCAGAGGGCATAAGCATTCAGCAAAAAGAGCCCTTCCAGATGGGCTGCCCTGTAGCAGCTGTCGTGAAGGGCCCCCCAGCTCCTGAGGGCCTGGGGGACACAATCCTGACTGCATCTGCCTGTGTCCCACTCCAGTCAGAGGACCTGGGCGGTGAGGCATGTGGCTTCCTCCTGGCGATCATCTGTCTGTCTGTGAATATGACCCCTCAGATGTCCGTCTGTCTGCCTCCCTCACACCATGCTCTTCTCGAAGGAATTTCCAACAGCAACCTGACCCCCTGGGCGAGTCTGCTCCCTGGGGTTAGGATGTTGACCCTACTGCCTGTTTGGGGCGAGCAGGAATGAAGGGGGCAGGGTGGGCAAGGAGACATCTGGCTGCCCTGAGAGATAGATCCTGGGGAAGTGCCCTATTCTTGCCTGGCAGAGCAGGCGGGGAGACAGCTGACCCACGTTCAGCCAACTCTGCCACGTGCGCCCGTGTGAACTTGGATACGTCACTTTGCCTCAGGGAGCCTTCCCTACCTCGTGGAGTTGTTGTGAGGCTTAAATGAAGGAATGCGTGTGAAGTTCCCCGTAGATGGGCAATAAGTATAAGTTTATTAATGTCTAGTTGTGTTAGACTTTGACCCTTCCTTCCGTTTAGTATGAATGTATCTAAAAGAAGGAGCGGACTTGCTCGGCCCTGTATATCTGGGAGAGCCCTGGGACTGCCCCAGCCTTTTTGGGGACGTTTCTCTGATCAGTGCCCCTCTGTGGGAGTAAGGCCCTCACGCTGTGCGACTCCATAACCAAGGCACAAGCTGCATTTCTGCTCCTTTTGTGAGGAAAGCTGGCTTCTGTGCTCTTACCCGATCCTCTTCACACGCCCCCACTCTACTTTGCTGACAATGACTGAGCTTGCACGTGTCCCCACTGTCCTGTGGCTCCAGGGACAGAGAGCAGGATGGCTACACAGGCTTTGCAGCCAGACGCCTGGGTTCAAATGCTGGCTCTACCACTAACTGTCTCAGCGGCCTTGGACGGGTATCTGCCTGCCTTAATTTCACCCTTTCTAAGATGTAGATATGGTCGTCTTTCACATACTCAGGGCTACTGGCAGATTAGATGAGCTAATACACACATAGACCCTTGAAGTATGGAAGACGGAGAGGGCTCCATCACTTCTACTTGTTATCAAGACCTTAAATTCTGTGGGTGCCTAGAAACCATCTGTGCTCCAGGCAAAGCGTGAACGAAAGGGAGTCTACAGCACATTCTGTTTCTTAGATGGGAGAGACGGGGGGCAAGGGGGAAAGGGGGTAGGGAGGCAGGAAGAAAATGGACATTTCTTGGTGTTGGCTGGGTGTCAACCGCCGTCGTAGGTATCTGTCCTACGTTTATTCATTTACCCTGATGAGAACCCCATGAGTCTGGCATCTGGTTCTAGTCTACAGCCAAGGAAGTGCGTTCAGGGAGGCTGAGCACCTGGCCCAGGTGTCAGTTAGAGATGAGTCAGGCTCGACCCCACTCCCGTCACCCTCTCCTATTGGCTGAAACGCACAGTCCTTAACAGAGGGGGCTGTTATTTAAGACCTTTTCATTGTATCCTTGTCTGGATATATTTTAAGTGTTGACATAAGTGATTGTGTGGCAATATCGAAAGATTAAATTCCAGTTCTTCATTCCAAACTGCCCTGGGAACTTTCAGGTCAAACTGCTAACAAGCTGATGGTGGTTCTACCGTCAGTCTGTTCCCCTGCTGACCTGGGGGTTCGGTGGAACACGGTCATCATTTGTGGCCACAACCAAGATACAAAGATTCGTGGCTGGCTCTATGACATTTGTCACTTACTGTTAGCTTCCTTTCATTAAATGTTATTTTCACCAAAAAAGAAAAGAAAAGTAGCTCTCTCACAACAGAGTGAGTGAAGAGAAAAAACATAGCTGGCGAGTGGGGAGGTGTGACTGAGGTGGCAGACAGAGGCAAACATGTCTTCACAGTAGAATGCTAAGGTGGGAGGGACGAAAGGGATCAGCTACACCAACCCCCATCCCCAAAATCCAGAGAGGGAACCACATTCAGACTTCTTCTCAGACTTCTTCGGTTGGTGGGGTTATCCAGTTTGTTGATTCAGCACTGGAACCAGTGTCTCTGATCAAAGGTATGAGCTAATCCTTGCATAAGTTCTCTCTGACTTCCTGCAAATATGTGCATCTGAGGGAGGTGATTTTGGTACCCGGGTGAAACTGGTTTCAGAGGAATGTGAAACATCACCTTTGTACATTTCCTTTAGGTCTGGAAGGGAGCACAACAGAAATCTCCTCTGCTTTCTGACAGATCGGTGAGTGTGTGTCGTCTGTGGGGACGGTAATTGCCAGAGCTTATGCTGTGCTCACTGTCCCGAGCAGTTTACATGGAATAACAGATAAACACTTCTGTGAAAACAGGCACTGTTACAACTTTGTGTGCTAGTTAGGGTCCTTCAAGAAACAGAGGCCAAGATGGGATTCGATGTGGCAGAGCCTCTGTGTAGGATAAAGGGGGAGGGTTGATGAGGTCTGACAGCTATAAAAAGAAGAGAGGGCAGGAAAGATTGGGTCGGAAGAGCCTCAGATAGCAGTGCGGTTCTGAGAACCCTCGGCCAGGCTGATGGGAGTCTCTGTGCAGAAGTCTTTCCTTAGAAGGATCAGGTATCCTGTAGGAAGGGGACCCCCACACCCCTACCCCGTGCTCAGTCACTGGCTGGGCACAGCCTGGAGGGTCACTTGGCCCCGGCCAGGCTGCCCCAGGCTTCGGTTCATGCACATGGGAACCGGAGGAAGCAGGTCTTTGAAACTATCTGGAAGGGCTTCCACTTCCTGCTGGCCATGGTCCCAGGTCCTGTGCTTCGTTCTCCATGGGAATCCTGGCCAAATCCAAAAAGCTGGATCTTGACACCCCCACCCCCTGCATGGACACAGAACACATGGCTGAGATCAGAGCAGGGAGAAAGGGAGGAAGGCTCCATTTATAACCAAGCCTTGTGTACTGAGCAGATCAGCTCTGACCTGAAGCTGTTGGTCAGAATGAGGGGGACAGCCTGGGGAGTTGTTTCTCAAATTCTCTGGACAGTTCTAGAAAACAGCTCTACTGATTAAAGGTGTGAGCCACCCTGGTTTTGGACTTGTTTTTTCTGTCCCTTTTTATATGGTGTGCCCTCTGGTGTCTGCCCCTAGGAGGTGGAATGAGATCAGGAACTAGTATTTACTAAGCACCTATTATGTGCTTGCCACTGTACCAGGCACTTTACATACTCCAATCTCAATTTTCCCACAGCTTGTGGGCAGCCCGGCCCAATCGTGAACCCGGAGGAAGGAAAGGTGCCAGGTACTGGCTGTCCAGGTGTCCAGGTACTGGCGGTGAAGTCCAAGGTACGTGCCCCTCTTCATGTTGTTAAAGCCTCAGTGATGCTGACGAGAGATGTGTTCATTCGCACGGAGTTCCCGAGTGCCTGCCCAGGGCTGGCACTGTGTGGGGTGCGGGTGTGTGTGGGGAGATAAACGTGATGTGGGCCTTTTGCGATCCTGGGCGGGGGGTGGGGGGAGAATGTGGACAAGCAGGTGCTCGGAGGTGGGATGTGCAGTGAAGCGCAGGTCAGCCTCTCGAGGTCGAGGTCGGGGAGGCTTCCCAGAATGGTGCCAATTATATGGGGTCCTGAAGGCTGGCTTGAGGTTTGCCCTTGGGCCAGGCAGAAAGAGCATTCCAAGAAGAGGGACAGTATGTGCAATGGCACAAGCCCAGGAAACTGCTGTAAGGGAAACTGAATGTGGATTCCTGGGAAAGAAATGTCTGCAGATAGAGGGGGCCAGGAGGGTAGGGAGCAGGCGTGAATGGCCTGGCAAAGTAGGTGCGATTTTATCATGTACACCACGTGTGGGCCTTTATATAGAGCACACCAGAACAGAATCACCAGCAATGATAGCAGTTACTATTACATAGATATAATAATGATTATTCTGGTTTTCATAACCACGTATTTACTATGTGCCGGACACTTTTCGAAGGGCTTTCCCTGAGTAGATGCATTCATCCTTAAAGTCAACGCTTCACACTGTGGTAAGTGTTACTGGCCCCACTTTCCAGATGAGAACATTAAGGCACAGGGACTTAGTAAGTGGCTGGTTGGCACCCAGGCTGCCTGACTTGTTGCCTAGTGAAGAAAAGTGAGTGTGCGAAGCCCGGAAGTGTGAGGGATGCAGAACTCATTTTAGCAATTCATAACTGATGTCTAGCCTCGCTTCTGAGATTTGGTTTTTACTTAGTGCTTTGGTGTCGGGCTGCTGTGAGGAGAAAATAAATGAGCATTTCAAAGGTTGTGAGATCTCGGGATGAAAGGTTTCTGTTTCTAAAACCCAGATTTTGAATACTTCACAGTCTTCCTAGTGTTGATGTTGTCTGGTTAACATCTCTCTGAATGTCACTTCTTATTCCTGAAAGGTGGCCTGCTGACAGCAGGAATGCTTCTGAGCTGACTGCTCTGTGGGCACCAGATTTGCCTGGGGCTCTGGTGGATGGATGATGGGGCAGGCGCCAGGCCGGGTCCTGGGGTGGACTCTGGAGTGAAGTGCAGAAGCAGCCACCCCAGTATCCTTCTCTCCTAGGGAGATGAAGACTACTAACGCCTACTAGAGACCAGGCAAGGCATCTGGCGGTCTATAGCTATTACCTCATTCAATCCCTACAACAACCTTAGGCAGGAGGGCTGAACGTCCCCATTTCTCAGATGAGGAAAACTGAGCCTTATGGAGGTGAAGACCCTTGCTCAAGATCATACAGCCGGTAAACGGCAGAGCTGGAATCTGAACCCAGTCCAACTAACGGCAAAACCCACTCCCTTTTTCCCACGCTATTCCAATATCGTCAGGATTATCATCCTGGCTTCATAAATGAGGAAACAGGCTCAGAGAGGCAATGTCACTTACCTGAGGTCACATAGCAAGTACATGGCAGCTGTGGGGTTGCAGCCCTAGCCTGTCTGACTCCAAGGGCTCCAGGACGACCTTTCATCCTGGCTCAGCCCAGACTCTGGGGAGTGCACAGCCCCTCAAATCAGGACAATCTTTTGTTCTCCATGTCCCAACTCCCAACCCCACCCGCCCACTCCTAGCTTTGTGGGTTTGGCAGATGGAGAAACAAAGAGGTTTGTTCTGCCTTTTCTGTCCCTTCATCCAATGGCCTGGGAGCCCTGACTCTGCAGTACTGGGGTGAATCCTGAATCAAAAAGTGGAAGACTTTGTCAGGTCCTTGTGTCACCCTCTTGACCTTGGGCAGGTCACTCATTTGTAAAGTGGGGTGATGGGTATTCTGTCAGCTTTTCAGGGGAGGTGGGAGGAGGATCAAACAAGGTGAAGGTCCAGAAAAGACGCCGAAACCAGCCCAGGGTGGCACGACCACATGGAGGAAGTAGGAGTATTATTACCATTCTGTTGTCTTCCCCCTTCCCTGTGGCCGGGCCTCTACCTTCCGGCTTCCCTGCAGCCTCTCCCAGCACGGAGGCAGAAGGTACTGTGTAGGCCTCTCTCCAGACCCAGTCAGTCGGCTTCCCTGGGGGGCTGGTCGGGCCTGTTGGACCACATTTCTCACAGGTGTCCTGCCCTCCAACCCTCTCTGAGACCTCTGCCGCCCACCCATTCCCTAAGGGGGAGATACCAGAGAGGATAACCCAGCTGTCTTTGTGACAAAAACCAAAAGTAAACAAAGGAAGATTTACCGAGTATCCGTAACTCCTCAGGCACTTGAAGTATTTAATCCTTGCAGCAACCCTGAGAATTTCCCCGTTTTGTTTTGATGAAAGGGAGGCTTGGAGGTGCCCACCGCTCAGGGGCATGTAGCTGGAAAGAAGGGGAGCCAGGATTCCAGCTCTGGGCCGTCTCACTCCCCGGGAAGCCAGACCCTTTCTTCCCTCCCATTCAGGTAGCTCAGTGGGTCAGCTCAGTGGGTCAGCGGCCCCAGGCTGTGGCTGTCCGTCTGTCCAGGAGGCAGAAGCCAGGATTAACAACGTGGGCTGGGAGGCCTGCTTCTTCTCCAGGCCGCCCAGGATTTTTCAATCACCAGAAGAAACGGAGACTCTGGGAACAGCTCTGCCCCCGACCCCTTTATGGCGGCCCCCTCCCAGCCTCTGCACCAGGTGGGCCTGAAGGAGGCTGTCTCCCGGCGGAGGGCAGAGGCCTTCATCTGGGCCTGTGCAGGCCCCTGACTGCCATGGACAGCCTCCCACGTGGGCGGGAAAGGACGCTGCACGTGCCGCTTCCAGGGCGCTCCATCAACAATCAGCGTGTGATTTTGGACAGGTCTCATCTGAGCCTCGGTTTTTTTGGTCTATAATATGGGGCCGTATCCTCACCTCACTGCAGTGTGGGAGGGATAAATGAGTCGCGGTGTGAAAGTGCTCCAAACAGAAAGCTCTGGGCAGGACCTGCTGCATAATTTGCAGGACCCAGTGCAAGCATGAAAATGCGGGTTCCCTTGTTCACAGATAATTAAGAATTTCAAGGCGGTGGTAGCAGAGTACGACAGCAGGCGCCGTCTTTGAAAGTGCCAGGCCTGTGCGTGCTCCGGTGGCCGGAAGCCAGCCCCGGCGCTGGGCGCTGGGATTCGGAGCAGCGGGGCGCATCCTTCTCCGGCTTGCGGCGGCGGCTCACCCTCCGGGCTCCCGAGCGCTGTCTTGAGGCCCCAGCGGTGCGGCCCGCAGCACATTCGGCGGGACGCCTGCGCCATCTAGCGGCGCCACGGCGATCAGCACCTGCCGCTCACACCCCTCTGAAGGCGGCCTCCGTGCCTTAACCAACCGGCTTGGGTGTGGAGGTGCTTAAGAGGCGTACCTGCTGCATCCGTTTTCACCTTTCGTCTCCCATCGGTCACCACGTCTCTACAGTGTGCTCCATAATCTGTCACATGGCTCCTACCCTTTCAATAGTTCCTTGGTCCACTCACCTGCCCACTTAGGCTCCGTGATTTGGGTGAGGTTCATTGAGGTCCCCGCCATCCCTCCCAGAGCTGTTTCCTTTTCGGTCCTCTCGAGGCACCCCTCCTCCTTCCTCCTCCCTTACTCCATCTTCCTTCACCACCACCTCGGAGCCCTTCTGCTGCTCTCTGCCACCAGCAGAGATGGCTTTGAGGGTCACCTTAGCTTGACCCTCAAAGCCATCTACGTCTAAGCCCCAGCCGCCTCTTCACCTTGCCTGCCTGTGCTCCTTCAAACAAACGTCTCTTCCTGACACGCTCCCCCACTTGGGGTCTCCTCCTCCCGGTTGGCCTCGCCAGGCCCCGCCTCTGATGGGAAGACTTCCGGAATACCAGAGTCCCCAGGGATGCCATCCCTTCTGTGTGAACAGCCACACGGAGTCAGAGACAAGACTTGTCCGTTGGGGTCAGAGGTGGCCAGGTCAGGGGTGCGTCTGTAGGACTGGATTGGCTGGCCTGAAACCTGCCTCTCGGCTCCTGAGTCAGCTTTGTTGTCAATGAAGTGGGGGTCAAACGAAATAGGATTTTTGTGAGGATTAAACTTAAATTAGGCGTTCAGAATGGTGTCTAGCTGATTAAAAGCACTGAGTAAATGTTATTAGAACCCATTATTAAATTCTGAATCCACTAATTACTAGCGGTGTGACTTTGGGCATGTGATTTCACCTCATCGAGCTCTTCCCATCTGGAAAATGGGTATATTATTTATGTTCCTATCCCAGAGGATTGTTATGATACCAATGAGGTGCTGTGCAGAGGTGCCAGGCAGGTAGGAGTCGTTTTAGAGATGCCAGTCCTCGCCCTTCACTCATGCTCTGGCCACTCATCACAGTCTTGTCATAGTTTCTGCTTGGTCATCCAAAATGATTGAGTTTTGGTACAGTCTGGAAACAGAATTCCTTCTTCCCTGGAGGACCTCAGTCTTTACTCTTAAAGCCTTCAAAATGATTGGATGAGGCCCACCCACATTATGGAGGGTAATCTGCTTTACTCCGAGTCTACTGAGTTAAATGGTAATGACATCTAAACAGTTCCTTCACAGTGACAGCTAAACTGGGTAGGAAGCAAACTAGGTACCATGGCCTAGGTAAGTTAACACATAAAATTAACCATCACAATGGGCTAACATTTATCATGTGGCGACTTTATAAGCTCGTTCATTTGTTCCTCCTCTACCTCCCCTTACACCTCCCTGCTTCCTTTTCTTTCTCTTTTCCTTCTTTCTTAACCAGTAGCAAGTTTAGTGCCCTCTATTGCTCTCCTCAAGAGAATCCACAATAGTCTGTCTTTCTCCATATCTCCCCAAGCATTTACCTACTCTGTATCAGCTTTAACAGTGAGGGGGTTTGTCCCCTTGGACCGGGCAGGGATTGGGGTCAGGTGGCATGAGCATTGGGTACTCTTAGCTCCCAATCTCTTGCCACAAAATCCTTGTCCCGCTTCAGGTCTTCCCATGGAGAACACCAACTGAAGGTGGTTCACACTGGAGGGAAAGCTGTAATAGGTTTGGGGGTTTCTATTTTTAGCTTCCATTGGTCTGGATAAAGAGTCTTGACTGGGCTTTGGGAGGGATGGGACTGGAATTGGCAGGCTTCCTGGTGGGGGAGAGAATGGAACAAACTGGCCAGAAGACAGACCAGGGAGGGTAGGATGATGCTTGTTAATGTAAAGTGTTTCTGGAGCAGGGAGGTGCCAGCGGGGCAGGCAGCCCATGAAAGTGGTGGTGGTGGTGTGCCTGGGGATCAAGACCCAATTTCTTAACGGCCAGGGGGATGTCCCAGGTCGTGTGCTTCTTTCTTAACTGGGTGTGGTCAGGTCCCCATCTTAGCTCCGGATGCGTGGTACATTTACCTGGGCTGCTTCTAAGGAATCCTGATGCCCCAGCCCCACCCTCAGAGACTCTCCTTCAATTGGTCTGGGGTGGGGCCCAGGCGTTGGCATTTTTCAAGTCCTCAGGTGATTATGATGTGTAGCCAGGGTGGAGATCCACGGCCTTGACTTTGCACAGCCTCATGATGCAGGTTCGGACCCCTCATGGGAAGGGTCGCAAGTACAGAGCCTCTGCTTGGGCCTAAGTGTCTGCCTTGCTGGGGGCCAGCCGCAGGTCCAGCAGCCTTAGAGGACCACCTGGCTGCCCTCGAGAAGCCCAGATCGAGAAAGAACTGTGGACCCTATAAGGTCCAGCCATGAGAGGTAGCAGCCAATGGCAATCGGATCGGGAGTGTTTCACGCGTGTACTAGATGTGGTGGCCTGCTCTTGCGAGTGATCCACGGGCACCCGAGGCTGAGTCTGTTTTCTCATCTGCTACTTGGATTCAAAGAATGCCTGTGCCTCTCTGAATTGACTACAGATGAATGAGATTTGTGTGAGGCACCCTCAGTTCCTTGGGGCAAGGCAGAAACCCCTAAAAGAAGGGCTCTAGGATAGAGTGGGAAGAGTTTAACGTCTCTATGGAGCTGTGCTACCTTAGGCAGCTCCCCTCAGCTCTCTGAGTTTCAGTGTCTTCCCCAGTAAAACCAGGACTCTACCTTCCAGAATGTTCTACCATGAGCATGAAATAAGATAATGTCTATATAGTCCCTGGGGCAACACCTGGCACATAATAGAAGTTTAGTCAATTGCTTTTTCAAGAATGCCACTCCTAGCTCTTAATGTTTTAAATGCGAAGTCAAATGAGGAAACGAAGACCCCTAGTGTCCAACATAAGTAATAATTTGCGACTTATAAGCTGACGCCACTTGATCAACCCCTGGACTCCACGTCCCTCAGCAGGAGGCTCTGGCCACCTCTTCATCTCTGTATCCCAACCACACCATGCTCCGTACTTTCTACAGGAGAGGGTCTTGAAAATAGCAATCTTGTTGGAAGGGAGGGGTTGTGAAGAGTTTTGTCTTTAAGCTGCATTTGCATGTGGTCACAGAATTTGCATTTGAGCTAGACGCTTGCTTGGGGGCTGGGCAGGACCGTGCATTGCCAGGCACAAAGTAAATACTAATAACTGGATGCAAAATGAATGGATCAGCCTTCTCTTTGCACAGCTTACCTCTCCTGCCCAAGGGAGTCATGGAAGAAGTGAAGATTAAGAGTGTAAGAAATAGTTCTGTTTATTGATCAGAAGATGGTATAAAATTACAGCAATTTGCAGGCATTCTGGGCTTTCTGGAAGGGTCATGCAGTGCTGGGCTCTAGCAGGAGATGGAGTGGAGGCATGAACCACTGGGTCTTGGCTCCCTTCCTGGGCAGTTAAGGGACTTGCGCTACTAGCACAGATGCTAGTGTGAGAGAATGATTGGTCTTTGCCTCTGGAAACAAGGACGTGGGCAGTTTGGGTCATCAGACAATGCCATGCTTATTAATTCAGGCCTAGCCTACATACGTGAGGTGCTGGCCCTCCCAATCAAGTCACCTTAGGTTCCTATTGTTCCTTACAAAGGACGTTCTTGCAACCAAAGAAAGGGAAACAGGCACATTGGTTTGGGAGGCCATCATGGAGTGGTGTGCATTTGGCTCAGGTCGTCTCGCTTCCAGATACACCAAGGTCTGCTGCACTTGGAAGCCGTGGGCTGGGGCACGCAAGCAGAAAAAAGTGTGCGGTACTGTGTAAGCTCAAGCAGAGGGACCTTCCATGGGGCAGCTGTGAGATGAGCATGCTTTCAGTTTCGTCTTGTCTCTCTCAAGAGGGAAGAGAGAGAGTTGGCAATCAGAGACTGAGCCACGTGATGCTGGATTCCATAGAAAGTCTTCAGCAGAGAATTCTTCCGAAGTGTAAAAGGTGTTTCTGTCCCAAGAGTTGGTGTGTACAATCAGAACGAGGGCAGATCAAGGTGTTGAGGTGGTGGTTAATACGTCTCCAAGAGCCGGATGGCTGTGTCCGCAGTTACATGACATTTTGGAACAGCTGGAGGGACCTCATGATGTTGTCATCCTAGGAAGGGAGGAGGGGAAAAGGTAATGGTTAGGATTCTCTGAGGCTCCTCCCTCCCTGAGAAGCTCTGGTGAGCCAGCCTCCAGCATGGGTTTCCTGTGCACAAAGAACTCTGCAAGGGAGTAAGGCGTGGGGACCTAGGAAATGAGCAACTCAAGGTAAGAGGTACCTTCTCTGGACTTAAGGAATTTGGAAGGAACAAATTACCTAGAGAAACACTGAGTATTGTTTCTTTTAAGAAACTCAGGGCAATTGCATTTTATCAAGTGATTTTTCTATATCTACTGAGATGATCATATATTTTTTATCTTTTTTGTTCTATTATATTGATTATATTACATTGATTAATTCTTGAACGTTAAACCAGTCTAGCATTCCTTTAGAAAAACCCCATTTGTTCATGATGTATTATGCTTTTTACATATTGCTGGATTTGATTTTTCACATCTGTGTTCAGAAGGAATGTATTAGCCTGGACATTTTTTAATCTTATAATGGCTTTGTCAAGTCTCCATATTAGAGTTATGATAACCTCATAAACCAAGTTGAAAAGTTTTCCCTCTTTCTCTATTCTCTGAGTTTGTATCAGATTAGTATCATTTCTTCCTTAAATGTTTGGGAGAATTTACCAGCAAATGCATCTGAGCTTGCCATTTTTTCTGTCTGAAAGTTTTAAATTGCAAATTAAAATTTTTCTTTAATAGACATAGGACTATTCGATTTCTTTTTCTGTTAGTTTTCATAAATTGTATTTCATGGGTCAGAGAAGACAATCTTTTGGATTAAAATATAATGAAAACATGACATCAAAATTCGGGGGATCTGAAGCATTTCTTAGATAAAGCAGTACTCAGAGAAAAACTTATCTCTTTACATGTATATATTATAAAAGAAGGTTTGAAAAAACAGTGACTAAAGGTCCATCTCAAAAAGCTAGGAGGAAACCTACAAAATTGTATTAAAATAAAAAAGCAGAGGGAAGGAAATAATTCAGAGCTCAAATTGATGACATAGAAAGCAAACCTATAATAGATTCTGGGCATATGAAATCTTTAAAGTTTCTAAAATAGTGAGGTATTATTGCCTAGTGGTTAAGTATGTGGGTTCTAGCGTCAGGCTGTGTAGACTCAAACCCTGGTTCTGTCACTTACTAGCTGAGTGACCTTAGGCATATTACTTAATCTTTCTGTGTCTCAGTTTCTTCACATGAAACGTAGCATAGATCCTAGTATCTATTTATATAGTAAGTTGTGAAAAAGAAGTGAGTTCATTAATGAATAGCTATAGAAGTTGCTAATGTGAGAAACTAAATTGATTAAAAAACTGTTAAGCAAAGTCAAAACAGCCTACTACGTACAATAGGGCATAGTATTTAAAATTAGAATGATAGAATTCAGCTTCTGTCTCTGTCACTTATTGCCTTCGTGACATCTCTTAACCGTGCAATGCCTCCGTTTTCTCTTCTTTAAAATGAGTGTCATGAATACAGCTGTTCAGCCAGTTCACAATGGTTAAAACGTTGAACTATTTATAACACTGTTAGTGAATAGCTGCTGACCTCAGCGTCTTCCCTTTCCCTGTGTTCAGAAACCCCTGGTCTACCCAAAGATCCATCAACTAACAGGTTAATACTAAGTTTAGCAGGGGTCCTCCAGGGCTCTGCCCCAGGGCATTGGGTCAAAGTCGGTTAAGAGTGTTCAAGCCTCAGTCCTTCCTAGTTATTAAACAGTTTGAACATCCCCCTGGACACAGCACCTCCAGCTCTCAGGGTTATGACGAGGTTTATGCAATGTACCTGAAACTTGGTAGTTGCTCAGCATGAGTTGAAAACTTCTCTCCTGCTCTCTTGCATTTGTAGTTCTTACTGGGTAGAGCTCAGAGTCACTGTCCCTTTCTGAAATAAGGTGGGGGTATAAATGCATTTTCCTAAAGGAGATGAAAGCAGCTGTTTCCAGTTTAGTCGCCGGCTGTCTCCGGGGCCGGCCTGTCCTTTAGACTAAGGACAGTGGGGTCCAGTGGAGCGGCAGAATCAGCATCACCTGGGAGAGGCTTAGAAAAGTAGCCGCTCAAGCCCCACCTGGAGACCCATTGAATCAGAATCTGCATTTTAACAAGAGCTCCAGGGAAGTTTGTGCCTTCAAGGTTTAGGAGCATCTGTCCAGGGCATTTGTGTTAAAAATGAAGATGTCTAGACCCCATCCCAGATCTGCAGTGTCTGGGATTGAGGCCTGGAAATGCACATTTTCAGGATCAACCCCGGCGGTTCTTACGCAAGCTACGGTTTGAGAATCACAACTTTAGGTATTTTTGCAGCTACTCCCCTGTTGTCTGAGGAGTGGGTCATCCAGAGGTAGGTTGGAAGATGACCACGTAGGCTACTTGGGAAGTCTGTAGTGGCACAGAGAGCCCTCTGGGCTTTTCCTTCCCTCCACACACCCATTCTTAGGCTGTCTGGCTTAGCCTGTCCTTGGCCAAGGCCGAGCCCAGGTCGTTCTGGGGAGTGGGGACTGTTGTTGGTGTTGGTGCCGTGGTGGCTCTGACTGGAGGTGTCACAGGTGTCTTCTGCTGTCCCTTGTGCAGGTCAACAAGCCCCATATTTCCTTTCCCAGATTTACAGATATTGTGCCCTGAGCTCTCTCCTTACCTCCTGACAGGATTCAAGAAATTCATCTAAAGTCACGATCCCATCTTTATTTTTGTCCATTTTCTGAAAGGCACAAGAGGAAGCACTTTGAAGAACCTGGCAATCTACATTCCAAAGCTTTTTTTTTTTTTTTTTTTTTTTACTAAATCAACGTTGCCCTGAGAGTGAGGGTGGCCTTTCACTGGCCAGACGACTCCCCCCAGGCCCTGGTGGTAGCACGTGACCCACGAGCTTTCTTAAAATGAAAAGACGTGCTCTAGACTCTTATCACTTCATCGCTGGATTATCCTGCTGCTCCCCTAACGTTGTCTTCCCTGGACTTTTCTAGCCCGTCCGTCTGACAGGAAGAACCCTGGACATGAGTTTTCCCTTCCGTCACTCACCGTGTGACCTTGTGTGAGTCGTTAAGCCTATGTAAGCCTGTTGTTCCCAACTGCAAAGTGACAGGCTTAGACTAGAATAAGCTCTGGCGTTCTGTGGCGCTCTGTTGCTAGGTTAATATTTTACTAAATTACCACCGCGATCCAGCCACTCTTCTACTCATGGATTAACAGGCCTGCCCGCTCTTTACCAGGGCAAGACTAGACTCTTCAACTTAACCATCTCACGGTCCATCCCACCACAGTTTCTAACCTGATTTCCCTTTACTCTCCAGACACAAATGCCCACCAGCTACACACTTGTGCTTAATGATGTCTTGAGTTTTACTCAGGTCCCCCAAGAGTTTTTAGGGAATGTACAGTCGGTGCTCTACCACATGTCCTTCCTGGTGTCTGCTTAAGGAGACCATCTTGCCCTGGAGAATAATACTTGTCACTGGTTTCTGTTTCCTACAGTGCGTAGTCCAGGGTGGACACAAACCACCGCTCAAATACTTGGGGGCTGACTGGTCTATGATGAACTGAAAGCTCACGCACAGGGTGTGCACGCTTACCTGGAAGAAGACGTCCACGTGCTGCCTGGGGGTGTCTTCTCTGAGCACAGGGTACGTGTATTTCCCCATCATGTCATAGATGGCTTTGACAATGTCCATCATCTCCTGCAGAGGGGACACGGAAGCACACAGTGTGGGAGCCATGAGGCCAAGCTCTTCTTAGGTGACAGTTTGGGACTCCTTATCCGCCTTAGGCAGGACACTTATGAACAGGGCCTTCAGCTGATGAGAGGGCGTTAGAGAGCAAGCTGAGGGGGCTGTACCTGGGACGCCCCCTCCTAGAGGCTGTACCTGGGACACCCCCTCCTAGAGGCTGTACCTGGGAAGCCCCCCTAGAGAGAGGGCAGCAGAAATTGTTGAGGGGTTAGGTGTGGGATGGGCTGGACATGTTTGTGTTCTCATCGTCCCACATTCCGTTTTGGGGAGACCCTCTCTCCACTCTGTAATTCCTTTGACTGGTTGGGCCTGGGTGGCTGGATTTGTACCAGGTGACTTGTCCCTGTGATCATAGTTGATTGGAACAAAGGTGGACATCTGACGCAAGCCGAGCAATTCCGTGTAATACCATACATACTACTACTTTATTAAGTGATTTTGAAAATGTAATGTTGTATCAGCTGAATGTTTCCATCTTATTACTCTTGCATGATTTGAAATGGCCACCTGGATTTCCATCACACGTATGAGGAGTTACTGGATTTCATTTAACACATCTGCTATTAGTGGATGTTACGGTTTTCACATTTTGGGGACAGTTCACCACTTTTTCTTCAGCACCTGGAACACCTAATGAGCCCTCAAATATATGTTGAGCAAAGACGTGACGGAATGAATGAGAAATAAAAATTGGAGAGAAACTTGCAGGGTTGAGGTGAGGATTAGAGCTCAGGAAGTGGGATGATAAATCCAAGTTTCGACTGAGATGCCAGGATACAGTCGCTACCACAGTGAGTTTTGAGACAGATCTGTGGGTATTTCACTGGCTAGACACCACATCTATTTTGAGGCTCTAAAAGTGTCAAGCAGTGAAGATTCAGAAATTACTCGTGATGATTTCTTTAGAGATGGCTGCACCTTCCATTGCCCCCTTCTGTGGTTTTATTAGTAGGTCAAATAAGCTGTGGTCAGTACAATCCAATTGTATTTTCCTCTTCGTCAAAAATGTCCTTTTTCTCTTCTAGGTGATACGTGTAATTCTGCTATTCCAGCTTTTAGCTTTAACGCGTGGCTGTTAAACTGTTAAAATACAAGTTCCCCTGGGAAAAGTAACGCCATACGGAAATCAATCATTTATCCCCACTTTGGAATGTGCACTGAATATGTGTGACCCAGTGAGAATGAAAGAATCTGCTTAATCCTTTCTTAGTGCCTGAGAAAGGGGCAGGGTAAGGCAATGGGGGCGGGCAGAGGTGACCTCCTCCATTGTTCCAGGAAAACCAGCTCTCTTGGACCCAAAGCAGATCCCTCCTCATTCAGGCGATTTCATCATGACTGGGGCTGTGTTCTGTTTAATTAGATGCCTCCCTGGCCTCACTTACCTCTTTGTTTATGTAGCCATCTTTATTGATGTCGTACAAATTAAACGTCCACCTTAGTTTCTCATGGACGGTTCCTCTCAGTAAAATCGACAAAGCAGTTACAAAGTCCTGAGAAATGGAAGAGGCATGAGTCACATTAACCACCAAGCCACTGGGTGGGGTAAAGCGCTGTCTTTGAGTCCGACGACGCTGTGACTGCTTTTACAGAATGGAATCTCCCCAGTCCTCTGTTCCCTGAAGGATATGGCCAGACTCAGTGAGGAGCACCCCTCACCCACTCTTTGGGAGGGAGCCCCCTTGAGGAAGAATGGGGCTCTACCTTGCTGACACCTCCAGACACAGGTAAACACAGCCTCCTCTGGAACTGCCTTGTGCCACGGTGGCAATTATTGTACAAGTGTGGTGTCCTCTAGTGGCCAAGGACGTGGACTCTGGAAATGCCCTCCTTGAGTTCAAATCCCTCCTTGACCACTTACTAGCTGTTTGACCTTGGGAAAGCCACTCACTCAGTCTCTCTCTGCCTTACTTTCCTCTTCTGTAACTGGTCACAAATAGTAGCACCCTACATGGTAGGGCTATGGTAAGGATTAAATGCAACAATACATGCAAAGCACTAAGTACAGAGTCTGCCACATGCTAAGCTCTGTGTGCGTGTGACCTGTGTGCGTGTGTCCCGTGAGGCCCACCATTCTGGAGGCCGTCGTTGCTGCTTCTCTCCATCTTTAGGAAATGCTTACTGAATAGATGAAGGTTTCTTTGTCTTGACCGAGGGCATTTGATGATCCAACCCTTAACCCAGTACCCCACGGTTTACAGGGAGAGGAGATGGGGCCCCGGGGAGTCCCTCCAATGTCACGTACCTCAAATTTCACGGAGCCTGTCTGGGTGGTGTCAAAGGCGTGGAAGAGATAGTGGGCATAGGTGCTGGCATCTGCAAGGCAGAGAAGGAAAGGCAGGTGATGGGCGCAGGGGCTCCGCAGAGGGGAGCGAGGTCACCTAAAAGCACTAAGGAAGAGGAGAAGGTGGTGCTGGGGGATAGAAAGGAGAAAACCATGGAGTAGGGAAACCTGCTGGGTGAACCGGGACCCATTTGGCTCTCCTGGGGTTTAGGTGGCAAGTTCTAGCAAGAGCCAAGACAGACCCTTGCCGCTCCATCTAGCCATCCCCAGCCTGTCTGTGTGTCACTCTGGCTGGAGGGATGGCACAGTGGCTGCAGGAGATGTCGTCCTGAGCAGCAGTGCAGTGCCACGGAATGGGCGCTCATAGGAAGCTGGCAGACCTGGGCCTGGGCAGTGGCTCTGTCACTACATCGCTGTACCCCCGCAGGCATCTAAACCGCCTCTCTGGGCTTCACTTTCCCATCTCTGTACAATGAGATGTGGCACGACATACTGTTTCCCTGAAAATGAGATCTAACTGGAAAATAAGCCCTAGCATGATTTTTCAGGAGGACATCCCCTGAACGTAAGCCTCAGTGGGTCTTTTGGAGCAAAACTTAATATAAGACCCAGTCTCATTTTCGGGGAAACACGGTATGTCTTCACATTTTCGAAAAAGTATGTTAACCTTTTCACAGAGTCACATCATCAAAACCACCATTTGCCCCGCCACGGAGTCCAAACTCGGTAGAGAGCGGCTCGATAGAACTCAACACTCAGCAGTTCCAGGGCCTGCGTGGGACGAAGCTGCCGCCCCCCTTGAGCAGGCGCCCCGGCCTCGATCCACACCTCAGAAGGCTCCTGTCTCCTGCCGAAGGGCCTGTGAGAAGCGGAGCCTAGGGGGTGTTTGGGACTCTTGAGTGTCTCCTTCCTTAGGAACCAGGGAAAGGTCCTGTAGCATAGCTTCTGGGGCAGGAAGTAAGGTGGCGTGTGATACACGGAAGCCACAGCAAGAGCTCCTGATGTCCCAGGCTCATGGGAGCAAAGTGAGTACCCGCAGGAGCCGGGCAGGGGACAGGACAGCTGTGGGTCTGGCATGCTCGCTGACCTGGGTTCATGAGCACGATGTTATGCTCCCTGCATCTTTTCGATTAGTTTACTTTCCTCGCCCCTGGTGTCTACTAAAGTTCTTTTTCAAAATTCTAGCTTGCCTCAGCTGTTACAAGGAAAAGAACGGAGAGGGGGTGGCACAGTGGTGGCGCAACCATGACAAAGCTTTACATCAGATGCGTATGGGATCGAATCTTGGTCTGCCATTCGCTCGCTGTGTGACTTTAAGTGAATTGCTTAGCTTCTCTGAGACTTAGTTGCCCCATCTGGGGTAAAAATACCTGTTTTCTAGAGCTGTCATGAGACTTTATGATATTGCTTTTTCAACCTCCCCTCCTTTCCTGGAGAGAGTCCATTTTCAGAGTTCTTTTCTGCTAAACCTTTAGTGAACTCCACATCTTGCAATAAAAGGAGGAATGTTGCTCTGAGTTCTCCCCAATGTGAAGGCAGAGGCAGACAACAAGGAGCGTGAACTTGGAGAAGGAAAGGCTGCACAGCAGAGAGGGAGCTGCGCAGGATCTTTTTCGAGGTTGGACTCACCTCCGTGAGGGAAAAACTGAGCGTAGATCTGCTTGAATGTTTCTTCATTGACCACACCACTGGGGCACTCCTGTGTGAGAGGGAGAGGGTCAGTGGGAGTATGTGGGGACCCCAGGAGGGGTCTAGGGTTCCTCGTGATCTCTGGTGGGCAGGGACTTCTGTGTGTCCAAGGTGAGTGGCTGGGAGGCAGCCCCCCACCCCCCTTAGGACTGAAGCTGCTTTGCAAAATGCTAAGTCCATCAGAGAATGGGCACTGGGGGGTGGAAAGAGTTTGGGCTTTGGAAGGAGAAAGACCTGGATTTGGTTCCCGGCTCAGACCCTTCTAGGCTTGGTGACCTTCGGTGAGTCAGCCTGCAGTCCTCTGTCCTTACCTGTAAAACGGGGCTAACAGGACCTTCCCAACAGGCTATGATGAGGTGTAACATATGAAATAATGTAGCAAATTAATACATTGGCATTCAGGCTGACATATGAGTCTCTGTGAGCTCGGTTAGCAAGAGACCTAACTCCCATTGTTTCCGGGGCACCAACAACTTTGACCTTGTGAATCGGTTTTGCTAAGGTTAGAACCTGGGCGGAGTGAATTCTCCAAGGTTGTGCCATCCTGCGAAGTGTCTGGGCTGTTGGCCAGCTTCCCACCGACTGAGATTGCCTCAGCCTTGCCTTTCTAACCAGGTAATCTTGCCCTCATGTCCCTTTATAGAGTGGACCTTCCTTTCACAACTACACACATGGAAAAGCTCCCTGATGGGTCCCATTGGAGAGCTTAGTCCCAAGTGGGAAGTCCCGCCTGGGCCATCAGAGGCTGGCGGGTCTTACGTTTTTGAAGCCTCGATACAGGACTTGCAGCTCCCTCTTGGTGAAGTTGGTCTGGGCCTCCAGCTGCTCCAGCCCCTCAGGCCGATGGCACACCATGGTCATCTCCAGCTCATCTTCAATCTTATCTGGAACCAGAGGAGATGACATTGGAGTGGCTGGTCCCTTGTCAGACCACCGTCTGGGCTGTCAAAGGGTGATCTGGGACATAGGGTCGTGGGCTGGGGTCACACTGCAGATGACCTTCCTGCCTGAAACACCTTCCCAGTCACTTTCTGTCTCACACTCGGTCCAGCCATCACTCCAGGTGTGTCACACACCACCACATAGGGAGGGAGGCTCAGCGCTGGAGATAAACGAGTTCCTAGTGGAGGTGAGGGCCGAGGTGCTAAAAATAAGTCCAGAGGAAAACATTTCCCTTTCGCTTGAAACAACTTCTTTCATATTCAGTGTGTCTCTGAATATTCTAGAGACACAGGTAAGTGAGCGGATTAACACTCTCCAACAGCAAAAGGAAACAATCTATTTTTAAACAATAGAATAAACTCTCACCATTTGGGACAACTAGGGGAAGGCTAGTGTGATTTAGCAAAAAGTGCAAATTATAGCATGTTCAATATTAATTTAAAACTATGAATATATTGTACAGTATTGTTTTGTAATATTTACTAGATATCCTTAAATAATAGGAAAATGACTTAAATGGGAGTTACTTTATAGAAACGAAAGCTTCTGAAGCATTTGAAGGGCTCTAAAAACAGTTGTCTTAAGTAGTAGTTTACCTGGACTATAATGCAATGTAATTTTTGCACCAGTTATTTAGAAAGTGTCAGTCGATTAAAGAGAGAACTCTGCCCATCTCCTATGGAAGGATCACAAAATCTAAATAAGTGGGATTTTCAACATTTTACCATCACAGAAGGATACGTGAGTGTTTTCCTCTGGGCCTTGCCAGAATGCTTTCTATAAATTTACTCCAATCAAGAATCGATTGCCACCTAACCTTTTCTAGATGCCCACTGTTGTGATGCAGACGTCACCTAACCCATATATCGAACAACAGGAAGTCTGGGCTGGCAAGAATAGTGAGAAATGGGCAGGCTGCTGGGAGCGGACACATACCCCTTACACCCCATGACCACAGACAGTGAGGCAGGCTGAGTTTCTATGGAGAACAGGGTGACATGTGCATTGCATCATTTCTAGGCAGTATCAGTCTCTTTGTGACAGATTCTCTCTGTAGTTGCCACTTTTCCTTTTGATACTTTGATTTCAATAGGAAAGGAATCCGTCAGAGTGAGTTTGTATCTTGTACCTTTCCCTAAGGTGTTGGACAGTTGGGTAAGTTTTCAAGGGAGAGGCAGAAGAATTTGGTAACAATTCCTAATTGTCGTCTTTCTTATGTACTGGGCAATGCATATCACTTTATCCTTCTGGGAGTAAGGCAGATTATTCAATATACATAAGATAATCTTTAGACAACGTAGCAAGTGGCCAATTTCCTTATAATTCTTACAGAGCCTTTAATTATTGTTATGTTTGTAGCTAACAAGTAGCAATTACTAAGTACAATGTTTCTATATAAATCAAAGGGCCAATTCTCAAACAACAAAAATGCCCCATGTAAGTCTAATTCAGAATGCTCATATATTGTTAACTCATTTTAAAAGAGAAATCAAATTGTTGGTTTAAGTTTTCTAGCTTTAGACTTAATAGCAATTTTATTTTAAAAATGCACAGATATTTAACACTGTGAAAAGAAGTAAAAGTTATATTAAAATGTAACTAAGGAAGACGTAAATGTATTTTTGGAAGAAATGATGTATTTTCGAAGGCATCTAGTATACGTTTCCAACTTTATCTTATCTAGAATCTAAAAGATATTTTTTTTTGCAATATAGTCTTATTTCTTTTAATCTGTGACTGAATTCCTCACAAGCTCAGAAAAATCTTTTTGCAAAAGTTTGAGAGAATCTGATTCAGAAACTGCCCTTGCTTACTTACCATCTCTTTTATTAAAGATGCACTAAGTAATTACTCAAATATCAAACATTAAACTCACTTTATGAAGGTAGAAATGGACTTTATTAATAAATGAGTTGTTTGCTGCATGAGTATCAGAATCAATTTCCCTATCAAAGTGATTCTGTAATATCTGAATATTTGGATGTTGACTGCCAAGCTTTTGTCTTGTTTTGCTTTTTCACCACCCTCTCATTTCGGCTGTGGTAACGTCACTTATGGAAGGAAATTCATGTCTTTGGGACGCAAGATGCTGGACGTAGCCTGCTTGTGGGCATTAGGGGCTCAACCCAGTGGTTCTCGGCTTTTCTTTTGTATTGTGCTTTATAGTAAGACCTACATTTTGTGTCATAATCCACTGTACATCTACATATAAGCAAAAATGTTATGAACTAATACTTTCCTTCACTTATGTGAGATGTACTCTGCTTTCAGTTTTAATCTATTCCTTTGTAAAAATGTGCTGATGGCGCCCCTCGTGTGTCATTATGTGTGAATGGTAAACACTAATTTAAGTTGTCGGTACTTGTGACAACCTTCTCGGGGTGCCCATGTTTAAGCATCCCATTTTCTCATGCCAGCTCTGCCCCCCTTTCCTTGGATGCATTATAGCACTGGCCACTGTAAAAATATTCTGAAGGAAGTTCGGAAGGGGCTGCAGAGGTTTTCCTGCCTCTCCTGTTATCCCCGAGGAGTCCCTGGGTGCTACCCAGGAGGTCCCAGTAGAAGGAGAAGGGTGGCCAAGCTCCCTGGGTGGAGGAAGAAGAAACAGACTTCACAGGTGGAGAGCCTGCTTGACAGTTTCTTTTAACGTTTGTTAAGAGTCTCTGAGGCCAAATGTTGCTTGTTGTTATTATTTTTGTTACTAAAAATCATGTTGAGCCAGTTACTAAGTCAGATTGAGTTTGGATGAGCGAGATAAAAATCAACTTAGAGATTTCATACTACGGTGAGAATTGCATACCAAGAATGAATAGAATACCTCCTGTTTATAAAGTACTTTTAATCTGTAAAATGTTTTCCTGAAGTTATCTTACTAGACCTTGTGTGTGGTGGGCAGTGGAGGAGACTGCCCTTTCCATTGGAATATTAGGATGATGGGTGTCCTAACAGATACATTTCTCTAACTATGAGTGCCTTAAAAAGCGACAAACTATCTGTCACAGTGGTTAAGGTGAGACAGAATAACCAACAGTAGAGGATGCTGTACAGGAAATTCCCAGGCTGAAGGACAGATTGGAGAACATGGTTCAGAATGAGTGGTCCTTAATGTTTTGGGGTCACAGGCTCTTCTGAGTGTGGGATGAAAACTTTAGACCCTCACAAAAGAAAATACACTGAACCATGTCCTTTTGCTTGTACTGTCAGTGAGTTCCTATATCTTTTAAGCATATGGAGCCCATGTTACGGGCGTTTAGCACAGGTGATCTCTTCCAAACTCTGTCACTAAATGGCTTTGCCTGAGTCCTAGGTCACATAGCCAGTTGGTGACAGAACTGGCCCTAGAATCCAGCCAGTCCAGGGTCTCTTTTACAGATCTGGCTCCCATGTACCCCTACAAATGGCTTCTGCTTACTTGAGCACAAACTGCAAATTGGTTTGTAGCCATCCTTGCAGTAGTTCCCCTCCCTACAAGCTCTGGCCTCTGTACAAGTCGGATCCTCAGACGTGAGTGGTCAGAGGACACAAGCCTTTGGCTTCCTCTCTAGGGAAGTGTCTCCTCTGGTAGGTCCCTGACCACGACCACGGCCATAAGCAGAGACCAAGGCCATGGTATCTCCTCCTCCCTGGACTGGAAAACAGTTTTTCCGCCATGGGGTCTCCGGGTTGGACTTTATACCCACTCACCCAGTTGTGAGGTTACAAAATGCTGGACCTTAGCATGAACACAGCCCAAAGATAGGTCTTGTTTGGCCTATGAAATGTGGTTTAATTTTTTTTTTTTGAATGAGCTGCCAGTATTTAAAGATGAGGGATTCGAGTACAAGTTTGGATTTCTGATTTTTTTCTTGGAAAATGGGATTATCTGACAACTTTGGTCTCGAGTTTTCACAAGGCAATAGTTGACTAGAGCCGAGCAGCGGGGCTCTTCCCTCTGAGCAGCCAAAGCCTCGCTCCCTTCATTTACGTCGTTTATGCTACTTTCTTGGCCCCACAGACATTTCAGTTCGGGGCTCCTGTTCTGCACCTATTTACCTCCTCACCTGCCTACCTTTCTCCTACCTCACACTGCTCAGGCTGCCCCCCTCTTCCTCTCTCATTATTTGTTTATTTAAACACATTCCACTTTGTTTCACAAAGGACATGAAGCTGATTATATGAAATAAATATAATAAAATAATACGAGATAAAGTAATAAGAAAAACTGCCTCAGAAAATGTGATTAGATTAAAAGGTCGGGACCACAGGGAAAAGAGAACATAGAAATTCAGGTCATTTGTTCTAAGCAGTTACTACACTTGAGCCACACATTGGCTCTGAGCTCTTCCGTATATTTTATTGCCCATGAGAGGAAAACGTATCAGTTTCTGAGGGGAGCAAAGCTTCCCCTATAACTTGTCTCTACAGGAATGTTTCCAACTGTTTCTACATAGGAGGGGTTTGTTAACCACGGGCATGGAAATCTGGTGAGAGAGAAGGCTAACCACAAAATATATAACTGATTAAAAAGCTCTTCCTATGAAAGTAATGTGACCAAAGCAGTCAAGTTAGTTTAAACTTTTTTACCTCTCTGGTACTGGTAATACCACCAGGCGATGTCTAGGAAAAAGTAAGAAAACATTTTACCAAATCCATTCATCAAAAAAGCAAAACACACTTTTATTCTCCATGGAGATTCTGCTCCAAGGGTGTCCAGGTCACTGTCCAGCTCGACATATTGGAAGTGGTCTCATTGCAGAGCTGGGCTGACCTTCTTCTCCTTGTCCTGTTCCCACCGTCAGAGCAGGTAGGAACAATGGGTCACCTTGCAGTGCCCACGACTCCCAGCAGGGGGCTCACTGAACATGCCCGCAGCCATGCAGCCATGCAGCCAGAAGAGAGATGGGGTGGCACAGGGCAGAGGATGCACGGATATGGATGGGCCTGGAAATACCCGCATGTTGACTGGAGTGGCTTATAGGATACTCTCCACGACGGAGTCCCACTGCCTGCTCCTTGGTCACAGGAAGCTGCTTATCTGGCAGGATTATTTGCTCACTCAACAGTTATCAATGAAGTATCTACTATGCATATATTGGTGAATGAAACTACTCTGTTCCCTGCTCTCATGGAGCTTACAATCTGCAAGTCTGCTTCTCTCGTCCCTTCTCAAGCGGATAACTAATAAAGATGCAGAAAAAGGAAAAGGGCTGTTGAAAAAAACTAATGAGCGCATTAGGACCTTTGAGCAGAGTGGATGCAGGTGAATGAAGTTCCCTGTTATTCCGGATATCAAACATAAGACACAACATCAGACCTGGAAAATCCTCCATGGCATGGTGGATTTGGGGGAGTGGGGGATCCCAGACAGCGAGAAACAGAGGCTCTATCTGCCGCTCTCCCACTGGGAGTCTATTTGGGGATCAGCCTGGTTTTCTCCTTAGGCCAGTACTCGAACTTCCTCCTGCCCTCCAAATAGCCCTGACCAACAGCGTGTCAGGCACCACCTTCAACGTGTTTTAGTCACTCCCCACCCTCTGCCCCTATCTGTACCACCTGAAGTGGTGGTGCAGGTGGGTCTCCATTGGTAAGTGTTTCTGCTCTTGTCTTCTCGCATGAAGTTCATGGGAGAAACTTGTTTTGCTGGATTTAGTTGACCTCTTTTTATCACTCTGATTAAGTAGCACTTGTATTTATTTTTTCCAATAGCCGTAATTTTTAGAATAGTTTTAGATTTACAGAAAAGTTGCACAGAAAATGCAGAATTCCCACACATCCCACCCTCGCAGTTTCCCGTGGTATATTTGTTGCAACTGATGAACCAAGACCATATATTATTTTTAATTAAAATCCATAGTTCACATTAGAGTTCACTCTTTGGGTGGGATAGTTCTGTGGGTTTTGACAAATGTATAATGTTGTATCCACCATTACGGTATCCTACAGAATAGTTTCACTGCACTAAAAATGCTTAGGTAGCATTTTTGTGGCGATATGTCTACAAATAGGGATGGATCTTCTCTGGCATGCCAGGGATGGGACAGGTGTTGGGAGAGAGAGGGAGACACCGTGTCTGTTCCCATGGAGTTCTCAGACCAGCGGGGAGGCACACACACCCCGAGGATTACAAACTCAAATGCCAGTACTAGTTGATAGGTAATTTAGATGAGTCAGGTGATGGGCATACAACCCTAGAGAATTGTACGGGGGAGTCATTGCCCCATGAAAGAGAAGCAGCTGTTATGCAGTCAGTTGTCATCATGTTGAATTTAGGCCCAGTGAGTCCAGATGTTTAGATTTTTCAAGAGATGCTACAATTCAAAGATGGTTTGTGTCCTGGTTCTTAGAGGTTATCATTGAGCCTAACACTTACAATACACAGCATGGGCCAAATATAGTACTCCTGTTTGTGGGATGTTGTGGATTGCTGGTCGGGAACTCTTCATTGGCAAATCCGTCCGAGTAGCATGGCTATGGCTAAAACCCTAGGAGCTGAGAGGAGGAAGCTCTAATGCCACCTGGATGGCAGGGGACCGGGAGGGGGGCCGAGAAGGCTTCAAGAGGAGGTCATCATTTATCTTGAAGGAAGAGGGGACAAGGCAACAGCTTATGCAAAGGCTCTTACAGCAGAGCTCACCTCTCACTGAGAACAACTAGGAAAAGGGAATTTAAAAACCCACCTGTTTGGAGGTACTGGAGAACTACCAAGGTAGCCTGCACTATAAAAGCCATGATTCTGGAGGGCAGGAAAACCTGTTAATTATGGTGAGACAGTCAGTGCTGCTTTTCAGCACAAGGCGTATGCCGATTTATAAGCAGTATGGATAATGTGGTTGAGAAACTGAGCAAAAAGGGCAAAGCACGGGAGCAGGACTTCCAGCAGTCTGGGAAGACAAAAACTGGATCAGTGCTGCAAAGACATTCAGGACTTGAGGGGCCAAGCCTGGAGGGGGTCACAGAGTGATAAGCCTGATAGCCTGAGCTGCTTATTTTTCAAGGCATTTGCTAATGATTCCAAAGTGACAGAGGCCCAGAGAAACTAAGCCAAAGCCACAGTCAAAAAGTTGTAGAGCCAAACAGAGCTTTTGGCAGGCTCACAAAGACAAATGGAAATTTCAGTACAAGAGAGCCATCTTCAGATGAAAACCAAGGCCCTAACTAAACCCCTGGCAAGCAGAAGGACACAGGAAAGGTCAAAGGAAAAGGATGGAAAAGATACAGGATGCAAACACAGAACAAGAAACGCTGGCATGGCTCTTTGAACATCAGATAAAATACACTTTCAGGCAAGAAACTTTGCTAGAGAGAAAGAGGGCATTTTCATAATGAAAGGGGCCCTCTACCAGGGAGACACAACAATTCTAAATTAGTATTTATTAGCACTAATAAGGTAGTTTCAAAATACATATAAAGCAAAGGCTGACAAAACTACTTATAAGGACAAATCGCAAATTCACAATCACAATTGGAGATTTAAAAACATCTCTCTCAGTAACTGATAAAACAGGGAAAAATCAGTAAAAGGAATAGAAGATACAGCGATGCCATTGACAAACGTGGCCTCGTTGACACATGCAGAGATCTTCACCCAAAAATCAGAATACCAGGCGTCCTTTTCAAGTACACAGAGAACATTCACCAGGATTGACTGTATCCTGGGTCATAAAGCCAATCTCAACAACGTTCCAAGAGTTGAAATTATTTAGAAAGTTTTATGTCCACAGTGGAATTAAGCAAGAAATCAACAGCAAAAAGAAAATGAAAAATTCTCCAAATGTTTGGAAATCAAGCAATAGGGTTCTAATTCCTAAGTCACTCATGTATCAAAGAAGAAACCTCATGGAAATTACAAAGTAGTTTGAACTACATGGCATATCAAAACCTGTGGGATGCTGTTAAAACTGTACCTAGAGGGAAATTTAAAAGATAAGCATGACATACTTGAGCTGCAAATTATTTAGGTGACAGCGTGCAGAAAATTGAATGCTGTGCTTCCTCTTGAAATCATATTTCTAGTGTTTCCGGGGGTCCATTTTCAACGTTGCCTAAACTGTGTTGATTACGTAGAGATTATATTAGTGATGGCACGCTGGCATCTGAAAATGTAATCTTGTCTCCCCCCCTTAAACATGGTTGATTGGTTTATTCTGGGTGAGTGTCATCTTTCTGATGGAGGACTTAGCCCGATATAGTCGGGGTGAAGGTTTGTGTTGGTGCAGAGAGAGAAACAAGTTCCGTTTGGTCCTGAAATGTAATCCTAGAGGCTGAGATTCCTACGGCCCAGGCTGGGAGGTGAGTTGTAAACTCACTTCGACACACACAGCACACACTGCTCATCAGCTCTAAATGTTATAAAGTTAACGATGAGTCCCGGGAGTGCTGAGCTGAGGCTTGATAAAGATTTTCTGAGTGTTCCAGACATTTTCTTTCAGTCTTCTTGGTTCAATAAAACTCAAATCATGTTTTGCTCCAAGCGTTTGTTCTCTTAATCTCTAAACTCTCCTGCCCCTTTTAAGCAAAATTGAATTTATACATTTCTCATTCATTTACACCTCAGTCCTGAAAATGTTCTGAAAGAGTCCTACATATATATATATATACACACACACACACACACACACACACATATATGTATGTATTTGAGCACTGCTACTGCCACTAGATGGGAGATTTTCCAGAGTTGAAAATTCTTCCATATACAGTGTATTTTAGTTCTCCAACCTGTTCTCCAAATGAGGGTGTGTTTGAACGTGGCCTTCAGATCGGAGCAGTGGGTGGGGTGTGTGGGAAGGGCAGTGTCAGATGCACCTTGCAACTTCTTGCAGGACTGATAGGGGAGAAATTGTCAGAAATATAACGCAATTATATAAAGTCCACATCATCACTACACAGACTGTGACAAAAGTCACAGTTCTGTTGGTCGTGTGACAGTGTAACATTTACATATTTTCCACCAAGACTGCAAAATCATACTCCTGGAAAAGAAGGGAGTCTTCTAGATCCCAGGGTTGGCAGAAAGAAGGAACCCTACTCAGTATTTCAGGACCAGCAGCAAAGCCACGTACGTTAGGGATGCTTGTGTCGCCTCAGCCCCAAAGCAACATTACAGGCCAGGTAAGCCCCTGCCTGGCCGAGGCTGCAAACCAGAAATGTCAGGGTCACTGCAGCAGCTCCGCCACAGGCAGAAATCTCTAGATGATGTTTTAAGTGCACCTCTTTGTCTGGAAAATGTGCCCTGGGACGACACTTTTGATGATTTACTGAGGTAGCTCCAGCAGTCTCCACAGCACTAGGGGCAATTAGTGAAATGAGGCCCAAATCCTGCCACCAGCAGGCATTCAGGTGGACGTGGGGGGCGGGGGGAACCTCCCACCGTTTCTCCTTTGGTCTCAGCTGGACGCTGCCCTGAAGTGCCAGCACATGGAGAAAGCCAGTTAACGAGCAGTGGCCACCCCATGCTGGAGACAGAGGGTCTAGACCATTCCTGCAGGAAATAAGAGGATTACATGGGTGGGATTGTGTGACTCCTCTTGACTGAGAAGCAAAAGTGACAGACAATTCATTGCAAATGAGGAAGAGGAAGGGAAAGTCGAGTCCAGGGAGAAAGGGTGCTTGTAGTTTTAAGATGGGAAAATGAAGTTGTAGAGAGAGATTGAGGAATTACTAAAAGGTAAAGGAAAACTGCCACGTGAAGAGGACTTGTCTCAGGTTGGCGTAGAGTTTTCTCGTCCACGGAAACTCACTGGATCAAGGTCAGGCGAAGGTGTGAACGCCTGTCTTCCAGCCTGCTTTTGGAAGAGTAGCTCCCTGCTTTCTAGAAAACTCCACAAGTTGCTAGGTGATGGTTTCCAAGCGGAGGGCTTGCTTTAGTGGGCTGGTAAAAGTTCAAACACGGGCTCTCAGGAGGGAGGCAGAGCCTGACTGATCCCACTTCCCAATTTCCCTGATGTAAACATTCCCACCGTGGCCTAGTTCTGGCTGTGAACATGAAGCCCCTGGGCATGGATTTGGAAAGGGAAGTGCCTGATCCCCCAGCCTGACTGGCGCCGTCCTTCCCATGACTTCTAGTTTAGAATCGCTGGCGTATGTTCAACTCTCCCAAATCAGTGTGTGAAAGGCCTGAAAACCAATTTCATAATGTAGGTCCAGCCCCTATAATCCAAACAAACAAACTCTTTCTTTGTTGTGAGTGTGCAAATAGACTCTGCAACATCTAGAATAATCACAGGCAGGGAAATAATGGAGATTGGCCACGTGGCTTTTGCTGGAATTCAGTGCCTGTCTTGGAGAAACGGTGGGAGGTTCCCCCCGCTGCCACCTGCAGAGCAGGGGGCTAGTTTTACAACTGATCTAATCATGGCATGGCTCCTGGGAGGTGTATGGTTATTAGAACAATCATACCCACCTTGGAGCTGTGAATCTAAACGAGACATGTAAAGAGCTCTGTGTACATAGTAGGTGCTCAAAAAATGTTATTGCCATCTGACGGTGTGTAATGACTGTGATTAGAAGGGTCATTCTCAACGGCAGAAGCCAATAATCACATCTGTTCGATACTCTCCAGGTCACGATTCTGCCTTTTCTGATGGATCTAGTACGTTAAGTGTGCTTCTCTTCAATAGAGGGAGGCTTTTCTTGTTCTGTGATTTACTCTGTCAGAGGCACCCACTTTTCAGTTCAGGTTGGACATGAATGGACTTAAGTGAATAGTCAGTCTGTGTTAACTGCCACGGACATAAGCAAACGCAAGACTGGATGACAAAGCGCCGAGCACCTCGGTCCACAGAGCGCCACGGGACACAGCAGAGTACTGTGTGTGTGGACACCGGACACACGGGGCCTGGAGCCTGAGTGCCCTGATGTAATAACCGACAGTCACTGAGAAAATGTCTTGCCTCTTCTCCCCTGGAGTTATCACACGGCTCCACTTCCTCTGCCCTTAACAACCCGGACAGTCCGCGTGTGTGTTGTTTTGGTCCATTTGTTACGGGAGAAGGCAACTGGACATCACCCTCAGCTGGAACGTGAACTGCCAAATGCAAGGACCGCAGCCAGTCATCGGAGACCGGATGTCCCCTGCCCAGCGGCAGGGACAAGACAGCCACGTGTCACCTTTAGGACTCAGCTCAGAAGCTTCTTAACTGTGCACTTAATAAATGAAGCCTCGGCAGACACACCTTGAATTATTAATGAAGTTATTCAGCCTTGATTGTTTCCTTCTTTCGGGGAAAGGTTATTCACTCAAATGCCTTTGATTAGACTATACAATACATCACAATTGGGCCTATTTTATGGGCAACTTTATGGTGATAATAGTTCTGTCTCATTTAGAAGCAAATCAGACATTATGAACTTCGTGATTTATTAATGTATTGATTCCTATAAATGTCAACGCATCTCACATCCAGTCAGAGAGCCCGGGAGCAATCAGTGAAGGGCCAATAAAAATGGAAAATGAAACCATCATAAAAAAAGGAAATACTGCCTGTTTCAAAGCCTGCTGCCTCTCTGAATTGTTTCCGGATCTAGATAATTACCATGAAGGCACCCCTCCCCCCATTCCTCGACCCCCCCCCCCAAGGAAACAGCCAGCACGAGGCTACCTGGGGAAGCTCTGGCTGATTGTCTAACTGTGTTTGGTCTGAAATAAAGAAGTGAAGAGTTGGTCTTGGAGGAACCCCTAGAGCCCATGCCCAGACCCCTCGTCCTGGAGAAAGCAGGAGGATAAGGGGATGCCTCTCCTCCATCAGATTCAACCCAGTACAAGCCACCGCCTCCCTGCTGAGGAATCTTCAGGGGAAAGCCCCGATTCCCCAGCTGTCATTGACGGTGCTACACGTGGGCCCCAGTTTACCTTTCCAGTGTGATGCCCCACAATTCCTCGGCATGGGTCTTCTGCAGCAGCCATAGTCTACTGGTGTATGGACCCCTGTCTCTGCCTGAGCACATCCCAGCCACTATCTACACATGGATTAAGGGCCATCTCCTCTGAGCGGCTCTCACAGACCATCACATGGAAAACTCGCTTTCTGTCCAGTTTCCTGAAACACGTATTGTCACTAACAATCACCAGGCAGATATTAAAATCTACCTGTGGGTGTTGGCAGTTTCATTTACCACTGTGCCTTGTTTTTGTGTGGTTTTTATTATTGGTATCCCGCTCTCTCCATGATGTCCAGTATCCGCTTTGCACATCACACAGTAGGTACTTAGTAAGTGCTCATTATTTGCTAAGAGTGTGGAGAGCTACAAGGAGCTAAACAGGAAATACATGAAGGGTCCCGAGACAGCAGCCAAGAGGATGTCTGGAAAGCATTTGGCTCATTTAGTGGCTAATTCTGTCGTTTAGTTCAGAAATCACAACCTGGTAGCCCATAGGGTACACTTGTTGTCTCACTGCTTTTAACTGTGAATCTTGCCAACATTTGTTTCCCGTGGAAGATGGATTTTTGGCTTCTCTTTAGAAGCTGAAGCGATGGCTATGTGGGCCCGCATTATCACATGGCAGCGACTGGCGGCAGCTGAAGCAGTTGCTGGCTTTGGACAGGGTGTGTGCTCGCTAGTAAACCTCAGTCTCCACTGCTCCCTATTACCCTCCACACTGAGACCAAGTGACACTTATTGTTCATTATCCCTCGTCTTCATTACCTGCTGAGTCTGTGATCTCTACTCCATACCGTGTTTTTCCCAAGTGACTTTTGTGTGTTTTGTGATAATCTAGAAATATGACAGAGTTTCATTTTTGGGGTCTGAAGCAACATTGAGAAAAAAGGATGCCCTATGATTAGAGAGGACCTCTGTACAGATTCGGGCTGTGTCCTCAGATGTCTGCTTCTGTGCTGCTCACCTCACATGTACCAAGAAGGGGGTAGACTTACAGGTTCTGGTTCAGTACACTTTCACCTTATATTTCACAGAGCACTATTCACAGGGCTTAGTTCCTCTGAGACATATGTTATGTGATTCCCATTTTGCAGAGGAGAAAGCTGAGGTTCACAGAGAAAAGAGAAAATATTATTATTCCCATTGTATCAGGAGAAATGGAGTCAGAGAGCTCATGAAAAATCCCTAAGGTCACAATGATGGTGAATAGAAGAGCAAAACCTAATCTCATCATCTGATTGACAGTCAGATACTTTCTGGCATTAGGAACTCGGTCTCTCATGGGCCCACTATGTCTTTGTGGTTGTTTCTCTCTCAGCAAGTCAGGGACCAAATGCCACCCCCCAAGCTCCTGACACTTTCTGCACTTGAGAATTTACAGAGCCCAGTCTGAGGTGGCAGGAGGGGAGGTGTCCCTCGTTTCAGGTGTCCTCCCCCCTCCCCCTTCCCTACCTCACGCTCTCTGCCATCCATTTGGCATTTCCAAGTTGTTTCCCTTTTCTGAGCATGAAAGCAGCCTTCACTCTGGGTAACAAGTTGTATAAGTCACAGAGCATCTGATTCCAGACAGATGCTTTTATCCTGCCGTCTAATATCACACACGTGGCTCCTGGGGCCCAGAGAAGGAACTGGACTTATCCAAAGTCACACACTGGATTCCTGGCAGAGCGGGATTAAACGCAGGTTAGTCCTTCGGGAGACTCGGTATTCTTTTCACAGCACCATTCACTCGTTCAGCTCATAATTACTGAATGCTTTCTAGGTGCCAGCCACTCTTCTAGGCACTGGGGATAAAGCGGTGAACAAAAGGTGGTGAGAACAGAGCAGTGAACAGAGGTGGTGATGTGTGCTGTGAATGAAAATAAAGCCAGGTTACAGGACTAGAGAGAAACAGGCCATGGAAAGCAGTATTTTATATAAGGTGGTCAGCGAACGTGGCAGCGCAACTGAGCATGAGCAAGAGGGGAAGATGGTGAGCTCTGCCATCAAAATAGTCAGGCTTGAAGCCCAGCTCTGCAGCTTGAGAGCTAGTGAGCCTGAGCAAGTCACTTCCATCCTCCAAGACTGTTCTCAGTAGTAGAACGGGGACAGCAGCACCCATTTCCCAGTCTGTTAGGATCAAAGGAACCACTGCATAAAAAGAAGCTGGCATGTAGGAGGCATTCAATAATGTCCCCTTCTCACTTAGTGAGGGGAGCTGGGGCTCAGCTTCCTAACTGATCTCTTTACTTGGCTGTGAGTGGGGTGCAACCTACAGAAAACCCACATACCACTCTATTAGCCAGGATGGCCAGCTGGAAGATTTCTGTAGTTTAACAGAATGAATCAGGGGCTGGCCGGGTGGCTCAGGCGGTTGGAGCTCCATGCTCCTGACTCCGAAGGCTGCCAGTTTGATTCCCACATGGGCCAGTGGACTCTCAACCACAAGGTTGCTGGTTCAACAACTCGAGTCCCGCAAGGGATGGTGGGCTTCGTTCACCCACTGCAACTAAGATTGAACACGGCACCTTGAGCTGAGCTGCCGCTGAGCTCCCGGATGGCTCAGTTGATTGGAGCGCGTCCTCTCAACCACAATGTTGCTGGTTCGACTCCCGCAAGGGATGGTGGGCTCTGTCCCCCTGCAACTAGCAACGGCAACTGGACCTGGAGCTGAGCTGCGCCCTCCACAACTAAGACTGAAAGGACAACAACTTGAAGCTGAACGGCATCCTCCACAACTAAGATTGAAAGGACAACAACTTGACTTGGGAAAAAGGCCTGGAAGTACACACTGTTCCCCAAAAAAGTCCTGTTCCCCTTCCCCAATAAAAAAATTAAATAAATAAAAATAAAAACTACAATGATTCTTCAAAAAAAAAAAAAAGAGAGAGAGAGAATGAATGAGCCAGGATTAATGAGCTGAGTTATACTTAGTCTGTGAATACATTAGTGGGTCACAAGGCTCTGAAGTGGTTTAATCTGAGGAGTGGTGGGTGGGTGGCTACCATCGAGACTGGAGTGATGCCGTGACAGAACTTTCCAGACTGGAGCTCTGGCTGGGAATACCTAGTCCTTTTGAATTCCTTGCTGTGAGATTAGCAGTATTTCTCATACTTTAAGTCTCAAAGTGGCTTATCATAAAGCTTACGATGGATCATGGGAGTCCTTGAAAATGAAATCTCATATACAAGAAACCCAAACAGCCCCAGTCATGCCTTCTGTGTGAAGCCTTCCCGGCCCTCCCAGCCTGCGTGTCAAGTCCTGAAACGTGTCTGTCTATCCCGATGACTTCTGTGGCACACGGGGTGGGGAGACCAGGCGAGCAGGCACACTTCCCTCTTCACCTTAGAGCCTTCATTACTGTTTAAAATATATGTGAAGCTCTGTGTAGGATGGCTTCTATAATTTTAATGTTTTGGTTAAAAACATTACTTTTCCAGTGGAATAATAGTAAGTATATGCCATTTATTTCATTGTGAAGATGGTCCTGGTAAGTCTGGCCTAGTGCAATTGGTGTTGAGTTTTGTTCGTTGTGACATTGTTTTTCTGGGGAAAAAGCTTGTTTTCAAACAAAACATAATATTGTGGTGCTCATTAGTGTTCCTCACCCACTATTTCCTGGTCTCCTCCCTCCCAGGAGCGGGGGTGCCCTTCTGGCCTCTTTGATGTTAGGTGTGATCATGTGACCAGTGCCGGCCAATCAGATGAGAACAGGAGTGCCGTGTGTCCTGTGGTGGAGGCAGCTGTTAAGTGAATCATTTTTGAATGACCATGGAGCCGAGTGCTAGAGGAAAGGTATGGGTTGCCGTGGGAACTTACACAGGAAGATGGCCATAAGTGCCAGGCTTCTCTGTAGTGTAGCAGACTGGGTGCTGAGCCAGAAGGACCAGACGCAATGGCCAAGTCAAGAGCGAGGGAACAGCCTCTCCGAGGACCCTGAGGCAGGGAGAAGAGAGGCCTGTTCTAGGAGATGAGAGAAGGCTGGTGTGTCTGGGGGCGGGACGTGGTGAATGAGGCACCGAGGATTGCGAGGCAGGCATGGTCTTATTGTGTTGGGCCTTGGGGTCCAGGTGAACAGTTTTAGGGACAGCAAACGGCAAAGTACAGGACAGGGGGGTTTCTTTTTTTTTAGAAGCCAGTATAAGTGATACTATGAATCACTCAATGAGCGCTGAGGTTAATCATAAGAGAACTGAGAGATCCTCAGCCCTTCCCCACGTGCGGGGACTTCATGGAGAATAATTTCGCAGGGCCAGTTCTCTGCCTGATGGCTTTGTGTTCTTCTCTCCTTCCCAGCTCATTGCAACAGAGGTCCTCCATCAATCAAATAGGCCTGAGACCTTAGACTCGGTCCCAGCTCTCTGCAAGTGAGGGAAAGGGAAGAAAGTCTCTTTTTCTCTATCCGTTAATAAAACCTATAGTTTGAGATATTTGGAGTCTCAGCTGGAACGCCAGGGGGTCTGGTAATGCCTATTTAGAATGAGTCAGGCTTGGCCAGGGACCTGACTCCATGGCATCAAAAATACGCTAAAGCTGGAGAAAATTTCCCACGACTGTAAGACTTTTTCTAGCGAATCAATAACTTCCTTTTTCATTCTTATTTTAGTTAGCCCATGACCCTGCAAGGGGAAGCAGGTTCTAGTAGTTGTAATTAAAAGAGAGAGATTAATTGTGCAAAAGAGATGTGATAATTATTGAAGCAAAATCTAGGAAGGTAGGAAGCAAAGGGACCAGGGTTATGGATGTGGGTACCCTGGACACATTTCAGGTTAATTCTCAGAAATATTCCTAGAAGTGGAAAAACGCAGGTTTCATAAAATAGGAGATCTATTATCTATCATCTATCTATCATCTATCATCTATCTATCTATCTATCTATCTATCTATCTATCTATCTATCTAATCTATCGATCTATCTCTAGGATATCATACACAAAATTTTAGCAGTGGTTACCTCTGAGGGTTGGGATTATGGATGGCTGTTATATTCTTTTTGTTTATATGTATTCTCTAAACCTTCTGTAATGAGTAAGCATGAATTTCTAATAAGAAGACATCTGTAAAGGTTATTTTAATGTTGATTAAAGAACAAACGTGGAGCACCTCAGAAGCCCTGGGATTGGGGGTGGGGTGGGCGCCCTCTCTCTGTGGAAGACGCCAAGCAGGTAGGTGAGGGTGGACCGCCTCTGCTTGGAGGTCTTTGTGTATCCTTGGTAGCAGGCTGTGTTTATTGATCTGTTTCCACACTGGGAAATGGTGGGAATAGTTCCTACTTTGCATGATTCTTGTGAGATTTAAATGAAATTATGAATGGAGGTGCAACCAGCATGAAGTATTTGCTCAGTCGAGTTCCTAATAACTGTTCCCTACTCTGTGCAGAAGAAAAGACACAGCCCGGTGAGAGGCCATGGGTGGGACAGGATGCCCTCCATTCTGGAGAAGGCATTTCTGAGACACAGTGTGTGTGGGGGTGTCTTCCATTGATCAGAATAGTAACTGACATTTCAGAGGCATTTCCTTAGGTACTAGGCCTGTATCTACGGCTTCATGTGCACTGTCTCCTGTAACCCTCCCCAAACCCTGTGAGCTGCGCACTGCTACCCTTGCAAAGACAAAGGACCTGAGACAGAGATACAAGGTAATCTGTCCAAGGCCGCAGTTAGTGCATGGCAGACCTGGGGCTCAAATCCAGGTCTGCTCGATGCCAAAACCCTTGTTCTTAACTGTTGAATCATGGTACGTGAGCTTTAGAACCACACCGAACCGGGTTAAAATGCCAGCTTTGCCACTTGATGTGATCTTACCCATAAAGACCAAAGGTAACAAGGCATGTGGAAGACCAGTTGCCTGGTACCCAGCGCCCTGGAACCACATGGTGGTTCCCTTGCTGGGTCCCCAAGAGGACATTCCCACAGCACCTTGCTCTTCTGAGGAAGTGTCTCAGAGCTACACTGCTGAAAAAGCAATTTTTTTTTTCTGTAGCTGTCTGGATAGATTTTTAATATTTAATTAGGGAGACCTTCTGCTTGGAGAGAGGGCAGTACTTGTTATTAAATCCTCGCTGCTTGGTCTCCCTCACTTGCCCGTGGGATTATTCATTCATTTCCAGTCACACAATTTAATATCGCCTCAGCTAATGGGGAGATGTTGATAATTTGTAAAACTGGTTGGTCCCGAGGCCACTGGAGAAGCTCCGTGCCTGGGCCTGATGTGAGGGCTCAGGCAGATTCCCGGGGGGTGAGGGCTCCCCAGAGCGGCCTGTTCATTATCTGCAGACGTTGCCGAGGACCTTCTGAGATGCCACGTTGGGAGCCCCGAGGATTACAAAGACGTTCACCGTACCGTTGTATCCTCCAGGAGCTAGGACCCTGGGACACCTGAATGCTTTAAAGGGGTGTTCTGGTGAAATTTGTACCGGGGAAGACATGCAGACATGGAAATGACTGTCCGGAAGAAAGAAGTTTATACTCCCAGATCCCTAGAAACAGGAAGCATGGCACGCCATGCAGGGCCACTTGGGGAAGCCCCAGGGTTGGTCAGGACAGGGGCGGGTCAGAGTGTGGCCCACGCCTTTATTGGGGTTTTCGTGGGAAGGAGGGGTGAGGCAGGATAGGTGGGCTGGGTAAGCTTAGGATTAGAAAGTGTGAGTATTTTTGGCAGCCTCTGAGCTATAGGGGCGGATGTAGGTATCCTGGTTATGCTTTCCCCAGCTCGGGGGGTGATTTCGGGCAGAGGGAACACTGGCTTGGTGTGTGAGAGTTAGAAAAAGGAGATGGTTGGGGTGTGAGGTCTACATTGATTGGTGTGGGTATGAAAGCACACTTACAGTGGAGTCATTTGCTATCCCCGGAAATTAGCTCTGGGAGAGGCAGTCTCCCAGATGTCCAAGCATCCAGAATACAGAAAATAAGAAAACACAGTCAATGGAGTTGGGGTCTGCAGTCAGTCAGATGTTGATATTGCCTCCTTTGATATTTCCTAGCTGGGGCATTGGGCATGGACATCCCCGGGGCCCATTTCACGTACTCAGCATCTGTCCCCAAGATGACCGGAAAGCGCCAGCCTGTAGCCTGTAGCTCAGCCCTACCAATGGGTTCTCTGCATGAGCAGGCAGAAGGGCCTTTGTAAAACAGTCTCACAGGACACATAGTGAAGGTGCGTCTAGTATGGGACGGGCACCTTGACAGGTAGTGTGATTGCAATGCTGTGGTTCTTGTTCCCAGTGACGTGACTGTTTGGTGCCTGAAGGACTTGGAATCCCAGTCGCAAATATAAAATAATAACTGTGAGAAGTGCAGCAAGGGGGAGCTATTTGGTGCTATGGGAGGGAGTGGCGGGGGCTCAGGTACAGTGGAGGCAGTCAGGGACGGCTTCCCTGAGGAAGTGACGGCGGCCTGAAACCTGAAGGCATGAGAGCTTGTTAGATAGGAAGGAAGCTGTGTGTGTCTGTGTGTGTGTGTGTGTGTGTGTGTGTGTGTGTGTGAGACATTCTTTGTCGGGAGGGAAGATGAGGTGGAGTTTTCAGGAACCTCCTATGTAGAGACTCCGTCTGGGGACGGAGAAAACAAGGTGTTCAAAGGAGATATATCTGAATATGTCCCTCCCTCTAAAGCCTTCAATGGCTCCCCATTGCCTCCATGGGAAAGGCCATGCTCTTTAATAAGGCATTCAATGCCTTTCATGATCTGCTCCCTGCTTAGCTTTCGCGTGTTGTCTGTTGCTTCTCTCCCACCCACTGCCACCCTGCCACACACACACTCACTCTCTGCAAATACTTGCAGTTCCCCCAACACGACTTCCTGGGTGACACTTTCATCCTTTGCACACGCTCCTGCCTCCGCCTGGTGCCTGAGTTCTTTCCCTTTCTGCTGGGTGATTTCCTGGGCTTCTTCAAATCTATGCTGTTGTATTGCACACAGCCAGGGGACACCATTTAGACTACAGTGTGAATGGTGCCTCCTGGAGTGGTACAGCCTTTCATAAAATGTCACCTCAGGGCTGCTTCCTCTCAAGTGGAAGTTTTTCTGTCTCCCCCAGACAGCAGCGGTATGACAAGACCCCTCCCCTCCAGAGTCCAGCACATTGGATGGTGGTACAGACAGGCTTTCTGTCTCCCTTGATCTTGGGCTCCTTGAGGGTTTGGCAAGTTCAGTCACTCACTTGATAAATATGCACAGAGTGCCTATTCTGTGCCAGGGAGTTTCGGGGGCCAGCAACACGGTCACAGATTAGTCAGGCACGTCCTCTTCAGCAGAACTGACATGGTGAACAAATAATCGTACAGACGAATATGCAAGTATGAATTGTCTTAAGTGCTGCAAAGGAAGAGTGGGGCAGTAAGGAAATAAAACCAAAGAAAGGAAACCCATTTGAGTCAGAGGGAAGGAGAGTCTGCAGACATGTGAGCTGAAGCGTAAAAGTGAGAGTGTTAGGAAAAGAGTTTCAGGGAGAGGGAACAGCATGTGCAAGGATGATGAGCTCAGCCTTTGGAGCAACTCAGTGGAGGCCAAGTGGCAGAGCAGCATGACCGAGGGAGGAAGTGGTGTCAGGTAAGATGGCAATTGGTCAGATCAGTCGTCCACTTTGGGTTTTTATCTTTACAGCAATGGGAAGCAGAGGTATCAAGTTTATAATTGCCCCAAACCGGAAACGCACCCATCAACAGTGGAATAAACCACACTGTTAGCATATTCACACAATGAAATGCTACACAGTGATGTGAATGAATTAACAACAGCAGCATTTAACAACATGGATGAAGGTAGAGTGCAAGTAAAATGAATCTCTGCTCTTAGAAGTCTGGATAGCGGTTATCCTTGGAAAGTATTACTGGAATGGAACAAAAAGAGGGCTTCTGGGGTGCCGTAATGGTCTTTTTTATTTTAAATCTGGGTATTGGTTACATGGGTTCTGGTGCATATTATATTTCAAGAAGAGGTTTTTTTTGTTTGTTTGTTTGAAGTAGATGCAGAAAGACCTGCGAGGAGAGTGTTGCGACTAGCTGAGAAGGAGACAAGTAACGGCCGGTTTGGACAAGTAACAAGAAGGAGACAAGTAACGGAACCCATCTGGCAGAGAGTTACCAGTCTTGCTGACACAGGGGAGGCAGTGTATGAGGGAAAGGGACCGAGAGGGGACACGGAAGATTTTCCAGGCTTGAGCAATTGGATGCGTGGTGGAACTGTGTCATGTAGTGGAGGCTGGAAGAGAGCTGTGTCATGCTTCTCTTTGTACCCCTGACCCCAGCAATGGGGCTCTTACAGGGAGTGGGTTTGGTTAATGCTGACTTTGGCTATTTTGAGTCAATAACCTGATGAACGGTGCCGGGAGAACAGCTGGTTACCCCCCTGGTGTTCCCCACCTTTCATCTTCTTAGCCTAGTTCAGAGTTATTTGTTCTTCAAACTCAACAGCTTCTTGCAGGAGGGTTCATGGGTGTTTGTCAGGTAGACAGAACATATCTACTCCCCTGTGGGTACAAAACCAGGGTATGTGCACGGGCACATATGTGTAACAGGTTCAGATGTTCCTGATCATTCTAGATGTGGAGAGAAGAGGAAAGGACATTTAGAGAGAACCTCTCCTGCCAGTTGCTGTCTCCAGTGCATTTCATACCCTGTACTATACGAGTATACTCCTTAAATAACCTCGCGAGGATTGTGTTATAAATACCCATTTTCTAGGTCATTAGGGCTTGGTTATTTGTCATCTGTGCCAAAGTTGGAATTGGAACTGTGTTTGGTTTTGGTTGTGTCACCTGCTTCTGTCTGGTCAGGGATGAATGTCTGGGGATCCACAGTGTTGGAGGGTAAAGAAGGCCAACACCCACCTCAGCCTCCAGGATGACAGGAAGGAACCCTGGGACTCAGAAAGCACTCGCCAGTCTCTAAGGAAAGAGCAGTGCTCAGGTTCTGTTTTGCCATTTAAAAAACAACAACAGTCACCCATAATGTCTCTTTATAGGATAATAAAAATGAACCATCTGTGGTTCATTGGAAAATGTCTCAGGCTTATTAAAAATATATGAATTTTTACTTTAAGAACAGGATGGCTGTGTTATTCAAAATTGTAAGCCAAAATGTATTATCTATTATTAATTTATTTTTAATAGACATCTTTCTTATAGATTAGCATTCTAATTGCTTCTGAAAAAGTGGGCAGCAGCGAGGCAAGGTTTCCAATTAAAATTGTCCCGAAGATAAATTGAGGTCTTTGGCTGAGAGCACTTCAGCCTTTTCCCTATCTGGGATTGGTGACATATTTCATCCTAGAGGGGCCAGGCTGGGATTCTCATCTGTGCTAGATCTGTCCCCGGAGTTGGAGGTTCTCCTCGGGGGTGAACTGGCTTGCTTCCCACCGCGGTTCCTGCAAAGACACCTTCCGAGAGCCACACAGGTGAAGGTGAAGCCACCAGGGCAGAACTGCCTCTAGTCTGCCTCTTGCTACTTTCCCTTCTCTCAGTTGCCTGCCCTTCCCAAGGCCCCCTACCTTTCTGTTTGCAATTCCTTCCCGCAAGCAAAACCCAAAAAGGACCTGCCGCAGTGACCTCAGCTCACAGTATATGACAGGAGAATTCATGGCATCTTTCAAAATCTTGATACAATTGAAAATTTCAGGATTTATAGTTTGACTGAGGCTCATTCATGTCAATTCAAATCAGATCATGTTGACAAAGAGCCTTCTGTGGTTAGATGTTTGCATCTGTGAAGTTGGAGAAGTGACAAGAGTTGGATGCTGTGCCCAGGGAGTTTGGCTTGAATTTCATACCTGTCACACACAATTGCATCACCTGCGCAATGGCGTTTCCTTGTATGGGAAGGACACTCACTTCTCAGGGCCTTCTAGGGTATCAGGTGCATACCCAGGACATGGCACATAGTAGGTATGCAGCAGGAAGGGAAAGGTGGGGCTCCTCTCCCTTCGCCTCCTGTCTATTCCTGGGTGGGGAGGGTGGGGTGGTGGCCTGAGCTCTGGATCAACTTGCCTGGGTGTCAATCTGGCGCCGTCTCTAAGGGACAATGTGTAGGAGGGCTGGCCATCCCTGGGGAGGCCAGCATAGGCCAAAGAACACCGAACACATCCTGCAACTCCTGGTTCCCATTCTCTGGGCTTCGGTTCCTTCTGCAGGAAAGAGGGGCGTGGTGGTGGGGGAGCAGGAGCACTGGATTTCTACTTTTCTAGCCTTGGGCAGTTCTCTATATTTTTAGTTCATTAATCAATCATGGATCTAGTTTCCAGAAACTTCTGTAGCCACCTTGAACCTATGCTATTTTCAATTTATATTAATTTCCTCTTGATATACCAAGTTTCATTAAGTTTATTAGTTTTGGGTAAGTTAAACTTCTTTTAATCGGTCCTAGTTTACCTCTTTTAATCTAATTTGAGGACGTTAAGGATTTGTTCAACCTTCATTGATTTGTTTAACAGGCATAGAAGCATGTCCACGCTCTCCATACTCAGATTTTAGGAAGGGGATGATTATATAAAAGAAGTTTAATGAATTCCTATGTAAAGACACGCTGAGTGCTTTCTCATTTGTTAATCTTTTATCTTCCCAGCAATCCTGGGAGGTGATATTAGTATCCTCAGTTTGCCATTGGATAAACTGAGTCTCAGAAAGCCTAAGTGACTCACGCAGGGTGAGTGTAAGTGTTTGTGCTGGGATCTCTCTGACTGCACAATGTTGCTCGCACAGTGTTGCAACAGAATGTTGCAATGGTGGAATGTGCGCCCCGCTTCTTTCTGCCTTCCTTATCCTCTTTACACATCTGAGAGACGGAAGTTGATATTCTTGGAGTTGCTCAGTGTTGATTCTTTGCGTCTCCTGACCAGCAGGAGTTTTCAAAAGTATCCTTGCCTTATCCGAAAAGGCTTGGGAAAGGCTTAGAGTGGAGACTCGAGAGGAGGGGTCCTCCAGGGCTCTCCTCTAGCAGCCTGCTTCTTTCCTGTTGCACTTGGCCTTGGTGGGGTCTTAGTTGAGAAAATGCTGTGACGGCTGCAGGTTAACCCAGACCTGGCTGAGCAGCGACCCGTACATTTAATACCACACATATTTAACTGCATCTGGCCAATGAGGGCATTGCATGTTTCAGGATCTTTACTTAGGTGGTTCTTGGGGAAAATCGAGGGCATGTGTATCAAGCATTTTTGAATTATGTCTCTGTTAGCATCTGTGAATGTCTCCCCAGGGAGGCCAGGAAAGCTCTATTAGCAGAGCAGTTTAAAACAGGATTGGAGGAAGCAGTGGGGGAATATCCCATAGGGAACGATAATTATAAACAACACTTCCATGTAAACAGGCCTTAATGGGTTTTCTATATTGAATTCCAGAGAGTGAGACTCTTGAGTGGGTGTCTCAGCACCCACTCCAGGGCTGTACCCCTGAAGTGCTGGGAGCTGAGGCAGAGGTTCAGTGGGCCCTGCTGGTTCCCTGGGCACCAGACGCCTCTCAGACTATAACACTGCTGAGCTGTGGGCAGCATGATGATAATGGCATTGTTGTGTGACCTTGAGGAAGTGACCTTGGGCAAATCACTTCCTCCCTTTGGGCCCTTACAGAATATTTATTGAGTTAGCACTGAGCCAAATATTCTCAGCCCATTCATTTCAACTAATCCAATATCCTGCAAGGTGGGTTATATTACCTCATTTTACAGATTGGGAAACTAAGTCTCATGGAAATTAAATACCTTCCCCAAGGTCATTCATCAACAAAGGGGAGAGCTGGGGTTTAAATTCTGGCTTCTGACTCCAATTCCAGGGTTATTTCTATGGCTCCAGATCATCTCCATGCTTTTTAGGGTCTTGTCAAGCTAAGCATTTTATGAAATATACTTTTTTGACGCCAGAGGCTTGGTGATCTCATCTTGGCTTTTGCAACACTCCCTTCACTTATTTTGACTCTAACATCCATGGAACAGAAATATCACTTGTTAGTTGTGTGTGTGCTGATGGTTCCAGCGTTCTAGGGGTTATAGCTTGGCCCTGTGCACACATAAGGAATTCTAACTGATGGTTGGTTGTCATGGTGATGGTGCCACAGAGAAATGCTGTGGCCCTGGCTGGGTCACATGCCTTCTGTCCACTTTGGAAGCAAGTACATCATGGGACATGAAGACTTCAAGGTTAGACAGACCTTACATGTCACTCAGTGGTTTTCAAACTCCTGTAAAGGCAAGGACGTCTTTAATGAAAGGAAATTTTGCTTGGAGGCTAAGTATGTAAGAGAGATGCTGCATTAGAGCGGGAGATCAGAAGGCCGTTTTCCTTCCCTACATCCCAGGAGGGGATTTTTGCAGATAACCATGTGGAAACTACTGATCTGATTCAAACTGCTCATTTTCCAGTTGGCCAGGCAGAGTCCAGAGAGGGTCACTGATTTGCCTGAGTCACAAAACTGAGTGGAGGCCAGGTCTACTGATATGCCCCCCAGGGCGTTTTTCTTACTCATGTAGAAATGGCAAGGACGGTTCCAGGGTGGGGCTTGAAAGAATCCCCGGTTTCTTTGCTATGCGCAGGGATGATCACTAATTTGTGCATTCATCCATCATTCACCAGTTTTCACTAGGTATCTATCTGTCAAGTAGGAGAGCTTGCTCTATTCTTGGAATATCCTCTGAATTACCCAGGGCAGGCCAGAGGGGAATAGCAACCTTCTGGGAATATTTGGGATGTGCATTAGGAAGGGAATGGAGAGGTTTGGAGAAGGAGCTGGGCTTTGGAGGAAAACAAAGGCCCACTGGAGAGGAGCAAGAAGTAACTCTGTATCTGGTGTGGGATGTAGCACCTTCGCTGGTGAAGATGGAAGCCTTTGTTTTGGGTCCTCAGTACATTCCAAGGTGGGAGGAAGCTTTGGAGATCAATCCCTGGGCTCGCCATTCAGTGGTTATTTCTTCCTTCAGTCAACACTTCCTGAGCATGTCCTGTGTGTCGGGCATGAGCTGGGCAGGATTGTGTGACGAACAGGGCAGACAGAATCACTGTCTCCATGAGGTAGCCCCTCCCCACATCTGTCCTTTGTCTGCAGGATAAAGGTGCTCATTCATTTGTTCACTCACTCAACGAACGTTTGTTCCTGGTGCCAGACCCAGCCGTCTTCCTAAAGTTGATTCCCTCAGGAAGCACAACTTAAAGTGATTCCTAAGGGAACAAATCATCTCCTCTCTAGCTTTTAAAATTAACTAACAATCTAGAGCCAGTATACTGTGTGAGCACCATACGTAACGAAAAATATTTTACTCAGACTCTTCACACACAAATTCACTGACAAAAGGATTGCCTAAGCAGGGATCTGTGTTTCAAGAGTAATTCAAGGTCAGCCTGTAGAAGAAATGGAACGTAGGTAAGTTTTGATGGAGATGGATTAAAAACAGGGAAGTCAGGCAGAGAATGAATGGAAAGAAAGCCCCCAGGAGCATAAGAGAGGTTTGGAGCCCTGGAGCTGGATGGAGAGAAGATGAGGGGTGCAGGGAAGGTGAAGGCAGGTGGAGGAATCCAGGGACAGCTTTGACTTTTTAATCTTTGAATGTCGACTTGAAGGAAATAAAGGAACAATACTGCAGTGCTTACTCATTTCAAGGGCATTGGATCAATGGAGACTGCACTGAATGTACTGAACAAATGACTGTGTGTGACAAGGAACTTTATTTCAGCAAACCTGAAATGCCCAGCCCGAGACATGCCTGAAGAAGTAACGAGACAGACTGTTCTTTACAGCCAGCTTTGTGGACATGGAGACAAAGGCTGGGTTCCTCCCCGGGGCTGGTTTTGTCTGGGGGATGGTGTTCTGGCCACACAGCTCAAGTGCAAGGTGGGCTGCTGTGACTTCCTTTCACAGCGTGGAGTCTCTAGAGATCGAAGCACAAAGAGCAGCTGGTAAACTATGGATTAGCTAAGCTGACTCCCAAACGCCAGTGATTATACGAGGTAACGAGGTAACGTACGGGGCATCCAGGTAGACCACGGAGGACCAAGGGCTGGCCTCAGACCTGACTCAGTCTCCTTCCTGTCACTGCCGCCCCCGGTCCCTCCCTTTCTCTCTCACTCCCACTTGTTTACCTCTGTCTTCTCTGCCACTTCTGACCATTTTTCTCTTCTCTTCTACCTCTCACCTTCCTATTTTATTTCTCCTCCTTTCTCTCCAGTTTCTTCTGAAATGGAAAATATTATGGACTGTCTAAGCAGGTTTATTTTCTTCCTTAAGAAGATTTTATATTCACTTTTCTTACCATAAAATCAGGGGCTGATCCTTCTGTGTTGACACCCAGGAATTAGGCATCAGTATCTTTAGTTCTGAGGACTGTTGTCACAACAGCGCTCAGCCCTGGGGGAAAAGTGGGATTGGGTTGTGGGCGGGGGAAGCTACGGGCACTTGTGCTTTGTATTGTAAGGGATTGTTTTCAAAAGTGAGAATTCCTTCATGTACTACTGTGTCATTCCACTGCAAACGTGTTTTTACAGATCAGCTAAGTTGAACAATTTACATTCCTTTTTCTCTGAAGAACCTCAAACCAGTTATATGCAGTTGCTTTGATGCATATGTGGCTCTCTTTCTCAGAATCTATGATCTTGGATAGAAAAAGAAATTTTAAAATGTTTGTCATGCTTGCTATGACAGACTGCAAAATACCTGCTATTCTGTACCAGCAAATCTCGTGTGTCTAGGCGCTGGATTTTAGGAGGTTTTGTCAGCTGCAGGATGGGTTTGGGGGAAAGTGGGCAGGTAGCCACTAACCTGGAGGCAGCCGCATTTTGTTGGTCAGCCTAGGGGTCTTCAGGCTATGGCTTCTAGGCCTGGGCAGCTCTGGATGCCCCTCTGAAACCCAAAGGACTGGGAAGGCTTCTGAACAGAGTGAGTTCTGTTTGGAGGGGAGGGGAAGTCCTGGCTGTCTTCTCGCTGGTCATACACGTAGAGAAGTTTCAGGGACAGAGCTGGGAGCCCACCTGGAGCAGGAAACAGGGTTGTACTCGTGGGGATGAAAAGTCTAGGGGAACCCCTCCCATGTACCTTGAAAGAGGTACACCCTGGGGACATCCTAAATATTGACAGCATAAAAATGATAATATGATGAACAGATTTGGTAGGTGGAGAGAAAAATGGGAGAAGTGGAGGAAGTAAAAGTGTCCTTGTGTTCTGATATTTCAGAGAAGGTGGGCGGGAGACACTGCTTAAAGCCATATTTAAGTAATCAAGGATTAAGCATACCTTATAAAGTATAACTGTATCTATAGAAGAATTAAAAATAACTAACCAAATCCAGAGGTAAAAAAAAGAAAAAGAGAAAAGTTTGGGTCTAATATTGTAAAGGAGTAATCCACTCAAGCTGATTTGTTTATTCAGTGGTAGGTGGGTGTACGAACCGTGTGTGTGTGTGTGTGTGTGTGTGTGTGTGTGTGTGTGTGTGTGTGTAAGCAAGGCCAGGCTCTAGGGAGAATCCATTCCTTTCCAGCTTCCAGTGGCTGCCAGCACTTCTTGGCTTGTGGCCACCTGACTTCAATTCTTTCCTCCATCTTCACATCACCTCTCCTCTTCTGTCTGTACCTAATCTCTGCCTTCCTCTCTTTTATTACACTCTTGATGGTTGGACATATAGGACCCAACCAGATAATTCAAGGTAATATCATCTAAGATCCTTAACTTAATCACACCTGCAAAGAACCTTTTTCCTTATGAGGTGACATGTAGAGGTTCCGGGGATGAGGACCTAGCATCTTTGGGTGGCCATGATTCAGCCCTCTACAACCTAACTGTATGAAGTTATGAGAACTTTACCAGGAGGAATAATACAAATATTTGATGCATAGAAATAGTCATATTCCTCGTGCTCCATGCGCACTTTAAGTGCAAGTTTTGCTGCATTTGGACAATGTATATAGAAAGTGCTTTCGAGTGGGTCTCAGAAAGACTTTAATTGAGTCTTAAAATTGTTACTTCCTAACCATGTAGCCTTGAAGTCAAAGCTCTAGAGCCTCAGTTAAAACACACACACACACACACACACACACACACACACACACACACTATAAAATCAGTTCAATAATAATATAAGATCCTTATATCTCACGGAAATGTTTTTGCTGTGCAGGTCAAACACTAGATAGTCTATGATGTCCTAGACCAGCACTTAGTCCATAAGAAATGGGTAAAGCTGGATATGTGTGGGTCGTCGGCTTCATGTGAACCATATTTCAGATTTTTTGCCATTCAGTGGGTCCAGCAAACTTCCGGAGTAATACCACATGTGAGTCTCACTACTTCCGTCAGTGCTTTGACCTGGAATAGTGACGGTCCTCTGAAGTTTCCGTGGCAGGGCCAGGAGACATGATGCTTTGGTACTTCCCCATCTACCACTGCGTTTCATCCGTACAACAACAATATGTAGCATTATGACTATTGTTATGAGTTCATTGTGTCACCAAAAAGATAGGTTGAAGTCCTCATCCCGGTACCTGTGAATGAAACCTCATTTGGAAATAGGGTCTTTGCAGATGTAGCCAAGGTAAGATGAGGTCATTCCGGTGGGCTCTAATACAATATGACTGGCGTCCTTATAAAAAGAGGAAAGCACCACGTGAAGACAGAGACACACAGAGAGAAGTTGGCCATGTGAAGATGGAGATAGGTAGGAGTTACGCTGCCACAGCTAAGGAATACCTGGGGTTGCCAGGAACTGGAAGAGACACGGGAGGGTTCTCCTCCAGGGGCTTCCAAGGGAGAAGAGCCCTGTCAGCTCCTTGCTTTTGGTCTTACAGCCTCCAGAACTGTGCGCAAATACACTTCTCTTGTGATAAGCCACCCAATGAAGTAATTCATTGCAGCAGCCCTAGGAGATTAATGGAACCATTATCCTCGCTTCTCCATGTTTACAAATGGGAAACGTGAAAGCTAGAGAAGAAAAGGGACGCACCCAAGTCACACAACTGATAAACGGCACATGCAGGATTGGAACCCAGCTCTTTTGACTTTGGGCCCAATATCTATACCATTTCAAAATTACTACTGAAAAATAAAATAAGAATAAGGTCAAGGGCCTAAGAAAGATTACTGATGGGTTCTTCCGAGATGTTCCAACTGCTCTCCTTAGAATGACTATGTCACATTTGTCCCAATATATTTGGTAGGAGGTGGTATTCTCCCCTTAGTACTCAAATAAGTGAACAGAGTTTCCTACATCACATACTCATTAAAAATAGCATTTTGGAACATATCTTGAACTCTATGTGTAGTATAAACATAATAACCGACCACATCTGGAGCTAGCTTACTTGTTGAGGCACTTGCTGTCCAGGAAAGAGGACGAAATTTTAGAGAAAAATACCTCCTCGTTGCTATTGCTGTGTCTGTCAAAATTTTATGTAATGGTTCTAAGCTTTTCTTCTTCCTTATATAAAGGGAACAATGACATCTACTTTCCAGTGTTATTTAATTTTTTTCCTTAGTGTGTTTTTTTGAGGGTTACATTAGTTCATGTATATAAACGCACCTGGTACTAAACCTGGGACATTGTAGGTGCTGAATAAATGTTAACCCCTTCGATCACCGAGGGTTACTGAAGGCAGTCCCAAGCATCTGTTCTCTACATTTCACCTTAATCCCCTCATTACTATAACATTAAATGAATAACTAACATCTTCTGTGGTAATAAAACCAAAAGCTGTAAGCTTGAGCAGCTAACATAGGCGAGGGAGTTGGATACTTCTGAATATGGAAAGGAAGAGTGGGGTAACATTTCCACTGCATCTTTAGTCTTATAAGGAAGTAAGTAGCTCTGGCATTACTTTGTATTCTCAGGGGTATCTGCTCTGAAGCTCTGAGCAGGGTAGAACTTGTTCTCCTGGGACCTAGTGGGGAACAGGGCCTTTGTGCAATTGTTATGGACTGGCAAACTGAGCAAGTTTTACAAGAGCACATCTGAGGGACCAAGGGCCAGGAAGGGTCTTTATGTACACATGGAACAACTCTCATAGACTGTTAGATTTCAGGTGGTTTTTAAGAAATAAAAAGTGTTCTGAATATGCTTCAGTTTTCAAAACCTCAAGGAAACACAATCATAGACTCACAGAAACATAGATTCACTAATTTTTAGCCAAAGCATAAAGAGCTCTTCCTTATATACAGGCCTAAGATAGAAGAGATGAAGGGGAGCTAGACCTGCTGAAGCAGGGGTGAAGGGTTCAGAGCCTGCCCTCCCACCCCCGACACAAAACTTAATACAAAGAAACTTTTGAGTCACTCAAGAATTCCATGATGCAGAGATCGAAAATCATCAATATTCTCCAAAGGAAACTGAGATCCAGATGATTTGACCAAGGTAAACCGGAGATAGATCATTGACAGAAACCAGAGCTCATCCAGCCACGTAATCCTGCACTTCAGTCTCCGGTCTACCTCAGCTTTCGTTGGTTAAAGTACCATCCTTTGTCTACCAATGTATTTCATTATTATGTAAGGTTATGACATGTGATACCTCTTTGAAGAGAAATTCTGTCTACACTATGTAGTTATGGAAGAATATACATAGAATACACACATTGTTTATACACTGTATACATATTGAATATACATTGTTGGAGTCTGGGCTTATTTAAAGCGTTGCTCTTCAAAATTGGAATCTTTCCAAGAGTCTCCTTTTACGTGATAAGAATCATATAGAAAAACTATGTTCTATCTGGAACAAAATCTGAGGAGGAGGAAGAAAATACTCTTCATTTATTCAGCTCCTTTAACTTTAGAAACCAAACCACTAACTTCCTAGTCATAAACAGTGTGGTTAACCTGAATTTTTGACTACATTCTCATTAAGAAATAGAAGCTAAAGTCACAGCTGATGAGGTGGTTTTAGAGAAAGGGTTCTTATGAGGGTTGAAATTTAAGGGTTGGAGAAAGGAACTGACATTTGTTAAATGTCTTCTAATTGTCAGGCACTGTGGTTAGTATTTTACTAAAGTTTTACCATCACAATCTTTCCAAGTACGTTTTCAAGTTAATTAGTATAATGACTTTTAAAAGTCATTGGCTTCAATGAACCTTATAGTTATCAGATATTTGGAGAAAGGACTGTGATGTATTGTGCTAGTCTCTCACGGCTAGTAATCCATCAAGACTCACACGCACAAAGGGTCGGAAGAGACGGTCCTTACCCCCCTTCAGCCCGACCACTCTCCAGACGCGGCGTTTCAGCACCACGGACAGCGCTACTACTGGGGCATCAGGAGCAAGGCAGGGATCAAAACCGCTCAGATTTAGCCGGGCTTTTTAAAAATCTCTCGGGTCTCCGCGCTCCTTTCCGTGCATTTTCTAAACTACTCTCACATTGCCTAAACCGGAAAGCACACATTTATATAAAACAGAGACGTCTGAAGGTTCGCTTACCGTCTGACAAGTCAATCAGCCCGAGGTAGTGCAAAAGTTTCAAAGAGGAGCACACGACCACCACTATTCCCAAGGTCTGCAGCCCCTCTGACTCGCCCTCTGCCCACATCCTCTCGGAACAGGGCGCACCAGCAAGACGCCAGGCGGGCATTGGGAGCCAGAAAACCACGCTTCCAAGCCGCCCTTCCTGCTGTTCTCCTAAGTGCTTGGTTTATTTTCACCGGTCTTCTTCCTCGCACTCTCTCCCTCCCTCCCTTCCACTCCCCCCATTCCCTCCACCTTTCTCCTCCTCCTAGCTGGTAATCGCTGTGTTGTTTTATAGTAATCTTTACTTTTATTTCCTCTTCTCCCAAGGCAATCTCCCCAGAGGTTTAACCAACGCCTAAACATCTGCTATCTGAGTGTAACCATAATAGGCAGTGTCTCATGACACTTTCTCTTTGAGACTCAGAGGGAATTTGTGTGAGTGTAGACTATTTCAAAGACATAGGAAGAAGCTTACTACTTTCACCCTGAGATAAACTTAGAGGTGCAGGCTATTTTCCAAAGGGACAATAATTTGTACTTCTTCGCTAAAAAACTAATCAAGCTTACATATTCTGGAATACAGGTGGTCCCTGTTTGACATCACAAAGTGTCGCTGGAAACTGTATTCCCAAGAAAGTAATTGCAAACTGGGTTGAGTACACAGTTATATTTGTGTTGGGGCAGGTTTCATACCAGTAGCAGAAATCATTAAAAGCAAAACTGAATGAGCAACACTTATGGAAATAAAGAAAAACAAAACAAACAACAACAACAAAAAACAAACAAGGAAGCAAAAGCAATGCTATTGTTGTGTCCTGAGGTTCCAGGCTCTGTGGCAAACTTGAGAGTCTTCCTACCCTGAATTGTCAGCAGTGAGCCTGGCGGGGAAGACTGGCCAACATGAGGAAGAGAGATTGGAGACTTCGGGTCATAGAGGCCTGTCCTGGGAAAGTTCTTTGATCTCCATGAGGCCCAGTTTCCTCTTCTGGGAATAAACCCACCTCAAGTAAGAGAACCTATGCCAAATGTCAGGATACAATGCACCTACCAAATGCTGGCCTCAGGTTCTGAGAATACACCATGGTGGCAGCAATCTGGGCAAAAGACATTCTCATGAATTGGTGGTATGAATGTAAATTTGTACCACCTCTTGGGAGGGAAAAATATATATACACCATTTGATCCTGAAATTTCACTTCACTCACAGAGATGCCTACTTATGTGCATAAAAATATACGCATCATTTGTTTATAACAGCAAAAGGCTGAAATAAAACATAGATGCTCATCTGTGAGGAAACATTAAATAAATAATAGTGCATGTATGAAAGGAATACTATACAGTCATTAAAATTATACAACACATTTATCTTTTCCTGGAAGAATACTGAAAATATATTAAAGTGAAAAAAAGTAAGTTATTTAGTACATTACCATTTTAATTTTGAAAAGGGATACACACACACACACACACACACACACACACACATGCTGGAATATACACAATATATTTCCAGAAGGATACACTGATAATTGAGAGTTTTAGTTTTCTCTGGAGAGAAGAGCTGAGGTTTTAGGGTCAGAAGGAGACCCCCTGTTGAAATTTTCTCCCAGGTATGTGTGTAATCAGTTTTAAACAACAATAGTAACTAAATGTGAATGCTGGTCTCTTCTTCCTTTCCTGCTTTGTGATAGGGGAAGACAGTCTATATATGTGAGTGAGACTCGGGAAACGCTTGTCTTCTCTGCCTGCACTTCCCCTGTTGGTTCTATATATCAACCTCCTGGACAGTGATGTCTTGGAGTCAGCCTGTTTCAGCTTGTGAAAGCTGATTGGTTAATTTTCAGGAAATCAGCAAGGCAGTTGTTAAGTCTTTGGTAGCATGAGATCAGCCATAATAGGGTATTTGCACTATGGAAATTGGCAAACGTTGCACATGAGTACACCAGTTTGCCAGGACACTAGTCTGCCATTCCAGATCCCAGCTGCCCTGAAGGAAACCGGATTAATTCACATGTCCAGCGGTGTTCCTGACTTACTGAATCTCCTCTCTTCTGGAGCTCTAGTAAGTGTAATATTTAACCTAGCAGGCTTAGGGGATTTCAGGGAAAGCCAGACACGAGGAAGTAAATTAGAGCAGAGAGAATTCCAAGTTTCTGCTAAGTCAGTACTTTATTCTCTTGGCTTCTCTAGCCTGTATCTCTCCTGGTTTCTACCTGCTCCTTCCTCTCTCTCTACTGCTTCTTTCCAACAATTCTCTGCCTTCTAAGACTGGTGCTATCCCTGACTCTTTCCCACCTCTGCATTGTTCACCTTTGCAAGCTTATGCGTGCTCACTGCTCTAGAGATCAGCTCTGGGCTGATGGCTCTGGTCTCAGCCACCTTGCTGTCCTATATTTTCACTTTTTTTGCCCTATTTCACCTCACATACATTCCCAGGGCAGTCCCACAAACAGGTATTAGATGCAAGCCAGGTGCCAGGAACTAGACTGAATCCCTTGCTGCTTTCTGGAATTTCTGGGAATGAATGACACGAGAAGGAGGAGTAGTATTTCTCATTCTGCCCTGATGTCACCATGTAAAGACTTAAATTATTCCAAGAATTCTGGCCTCAAAGACAAGTCCTGTCCTGATTGTCTCCTAACCCTGAACTTCAGGAACACCCACCTTTCAGGTGAGTTATCTAAATTGCCATCAGACAGACTTAACTACTATGATTTTCTAGAAATTGTGGGGTGCTTTACACAGGCGATCTCCCTGAATTCTCCACCATATCTTTGGAGGTATTGCCACTTTTCATCCCCAAGAAAAATCAAGGGAAATTCAGGTCTCCTAGGTAGCGGGTGTCTGAGTGTCACACCCAGGTCTACCTGCCACCAAAATCCATGCTCTCCCCCAATATTCAGCTGATAAAAGGTTTGGCATTTGTGAGAAATTCATGAATTGTTTATTACAGAAACCACCTTTCTTTCCCATCACATTTCCCTCCAGCACCATGTGGTATCTGCACAATTCTTCCCTCTACATATAACCTCCTTTAAAATTTTTATTGAAGTTCCCTCTTTCACTTGATGAGAAATTTTTGCTCTAACAGGAGCACTTATGGAATCCACTTCACAATTGCTTTTTTCTTATTTCCATATAGATTGTGAGGTGAATACATTTCCATTATAGACATGAGCCTGCACAGAACTGGACACTTCTCTTACTAATTTGTCCCAAATTGCTATATATATATTTTTTAACAAGAATCATCACTTGGTTGGTCCTTTTCATTTCTTTATCAGAACTGGTGGGCGGTTTTTTCTCCAGTCTGTTTGCCATAAAGAAACAAAGGTTTGATCATTTCACGAGAAATTCTCTCTGGGTGAGGATGGCAGGGGTAGGGGAGGGGTAGGATGGGGATGGAGGGGGGAGGAGGGTGGGCAGTGACCTGACCTCACGTACCAGGTACCTGACTTTTGTTCTGATCCAGACACCACGAAAGTCTGGGTTCTAATTCAGACCGTCGTATCCTGACAAATGGATACTGGACATGGTCTTCAAGGTCCCTTAGGAATCTTGGGGACCAAGCTGGTCACACTGACGAATGAATGCCTAGTGTCTTAGCGCAGGATGCTATAACAAAATGCCATAAACAATACACCGGTTACTTCTCACAGTTCTGGAGGCTGGAAAGTCTGAGCTCAGGGTGCCAGTGGGCTCAGTTCTGGTGAGGACCCTCTTCCTGGCCTGTAGACGCTTGCCTTCTTGCCGTGTGCTCACATGGTGGAGAGAGAGGCTAGTCTCTTCCTCTAATCTCATCATGAGGGCTCTTCCCTCATGACTTCATCTCAACCTCGTTACCTCGCCAAGGTGCCACCTCCAAATACCATCGCATTTGGAATCAGGGCCTCATTATATGAATTGGGGGATGGGGGGGACACAGATCATAGATCAAAATGGTCCATGGGACCAAGTTTCTGGTTCACAGAATCTCTGGGTTTAAATTTTAGCTCTGCCACCTACTAGCTGTGTGACTTGGGGCAAATCATTTAGTCTTTTGTAGTCAGTTTCTGCCTCTGAAAAATGGGGACAATACTGGAACCTGTGCCACAGGATTGTTTCAATAATTAAGTGAGATAATGCCATAAGCTTCTCAGGACAGTCCCTGATACCCATGCACGGAGTGTCCATGGAGGCTCAGGGCACAGCCTCGGCCAGGCTGCCTGCATGACTCTGAACTCCGCCTCTTACTTAGCTCTCTGTGACCACAGGTGAATAATTTAACCTCTTTGCCCTGAGTTTTCTCACCTGTAAGACAGAGATCATCATAGTACCTATTTCAGATAGTTGTGAAGATTGAAATAAAGTAGTAATTTTATTCATTTAAATAACTGGTAGTAATATTATCATTGTTACTATCCATACGCTCAAGGAAATGCATGGAGTCCCATGGAAAAGTTGTACGTTGAGCATATATAATTTGAAGGTTTGGATCTTGAGAGAGGAAATAACACTATTTCAGGCAGGGAAAACAACTTCCTCTGGAAATTTCCGGGTGCTTGAACTTCAGTTCTCCAGCCACAAACCTTCCTTTCAGACAAACGGTTTCATCGGATTATGATTCAACTTACTTGAGTGTCTGCCCCCGGCAGCCAGAAAACCCAAGTCTATGTTAGCTAGCCACTTCTGCTGCTCTCGGCTTGCTCATCACTGTTGAACCTGAAGTAAACAGGCTGTCCTGTGGTGCGGTGTCCCCAGGATGGGAGGAGCAGTTCACGTAGTTAACCGAGAACCCAGGTGCAACGCCGCGTCCTCAGTCACTTGACGCAGTGGGGTTTGCTCTTGGTCTGGGGGTTTCTGAGTGGTCTTCCGGTAAGGTACTGTCTGAGTCTCAGTTGGATACACTAATTTGGTAGGAGCCTCATCGTCATGAATATTTTGCTGCAGTTGGTATGAAAATAATGCCAATAATTGCATTTGGAGTTTTCTTTTCTTTCAAAGGTGGGAAAGAAATGAAAGAATCCCTCAGAGCACCATCTCTGAGCTCTTGATTCTACCAGAAAGCAAATTATTTAACTGCGAGATGGTTATGCTTCAGAGAGAAAGTCATTACTATTCCCATCCCTGGTCAAAATGGGAAAATGATTCCTGTGTTGTTTATCTAGTCCTTATCTTGGCGCCCTTTAGGGGGTACTGGCTGGCTTTGTTTAAATTAGTTTTATAATGAAGATGATAACTGTATAATAATAAAGTAATGACACATGTCTCCCTGTTCTCCCTCCCTTCCTCTCTCCCTTCCTTCCTTCCTTCCTTCCTTCCTTCCTTCCTTCCTTCCTTCCTTCCTTCCTTCCTTCCTTCTTTCCTTCCTTCCTTCCTTCCTTTCTCCTTCCTTCCCTACCTCTCTCCCTCTTTTCCTCCCTCTCTCCTTTCTCAGATATTTACTGGGCACATGTTCGACGCTATGCATAGATGAAAAAATAAGAAGTCTTTCCAATTAGGCAGTTCCCAATGTTTAAGAAAATCCTCTAGGACTTTTAACTTGCAAATTTCTGTTTAGCCTTTTAAATCACTTTGAATATTGTAGTTTCTCAAAAACTATTTATTGAGAAAATACCATGCCATTCTTTACAATAAACTTTTAAATTAAGGTGCAGCATTATTTTTATTTTACACATAAGAAAACAGGAGCACAGAGAGGAAAGAAAAATGCTATCAGCATTTTTCATGGGCCAGGCACTGCGCTGGACTTTTGCACACCAGTGAGGTTCCTACCAGTACCAAGTGACAGAGGAAGCACAGGCAGGGTTCCATGTGTCACAGGAAGTGATATAGCCAGTTGGGGGCAGAGCCAGGCCTGGAGTCCAGGTCTTTCGTGTATTCTTTCATGTAGGGCATCCTCTGGTTACCCAAGGCTCAGATGCCAGGTGGTCAGGAATGGTGGGCAACTAGGGACGAGGTTCAGAGTTGCTCCTGGTCCACAGCTTTCCTGTTTCTGCTCAGTTCTTTCCCCTGGGCCCTTTGTGCTTCTCCCCAATAATAACAACCGTAATCATAACCACCCATTGTGGGTTCAATATTTTTACACACTTTTTCTCATTTAGTCCCAGCAATGATCTGACTTCGTCACTGGTTGTTGTTGCCCTTGACAGGATATTTAGGGGATGGGGCAGACGTGGAAAGGTAACGCATTGCTGTGCGTTTATAGACCATCACTGAGGGGAGGCGTCCTGCTTTGGGCAGCTTCCCAGGGAACCCAAGTGGCTGGTTCTACACCTCCCCACCCCCCCCCAGGTCCCAATCCCTCAGCAGTCAATCCTCAAAGTCAGATCTGCGTATTTGATTCTGATTTATCATCAGCTGCATGGCGACAGGGCGGGAGGGGGCAGGGGAGACAATGGGAGAGAAGCTTTCTGGGTTTCCTCTTGGGTTTTAGAAAATCCTCAGGAAAAAGAATCCCGAGCATCTCAGGAGATCACTCTGGGGGAGGATCTTGCTTCAAGAATTCCATGCTCTTTGGGATGCACTTCCGGACCACCCAGTACACCCCACCTTTCAGCCTGCAGGACTCCTGTCCATCTCATCAACATTTCCCTCCCCGACCCCTCCCCCACTACTAGGGTCCCAGGCTGAGGAGGTGCCCGTGCAGGTGTCTCTGCTTAAAACCCGCTAGAACACAGGAGTTGCTGCTGCCAAGCCGGGAAGAGGAATGAGCACAGTTATTAACGAACACACAACATTCGTGTCGATTGTCAGCGCAAATCATTTGATGATGTGAGGCAAACTGAGCTGTTGTCAGTGGAAAGTCATTTGTAAATAAAGCTAGTGAGTCATGGCGTTTAAATATCCACTGACATGTTTCATTTTTCCCCTCCTTTGCTTACTCAGGAGGGATCCAGGCGCCACTGGAATTTCCACAGAAATTCCAATTCAATAGGCACATTCATTCTTTCCTTCCTTCCCTCCTCTCCTTCCTTCTTGCCTTCCGACCTTCCTCTTTCCCTCCTTCCAACATCATGTTTCCTGTCTACCCTGCCTCAGGCAGTGGGGATACAACAGTGACCCAGATTAGTGCCAGCCACCAAGGAGTCCCCAGTCCAGTGACTGTTCCTACAAACAGACCTTCAGCTGGGTGCCACTTCCAACCAGAGTGCAATTGACCTTGTGCCCCTGGCCCACAGAACCCGACTTGCTCTGCCCGCTGCCCGTTGCCTACCTGTTTCCCCTCCTGGAATGCTCTCTCTTTTCTCTGCCTGGCTAATGCCCACCCAGTCATCTTTAGGGCTCAGGAAGTCTCGACTCTACACTCTTCTAACCCACTCTGCTTTCTCTGAGTGCAGAGCATGTATTTGTCAATCGTGCTTTTAGGGGAAATCTCTTGCTTTAATTTCTTGCTTTGCTAATTACCTCTCAGTTACACTTGTGAGAGTGATTATTATACTAGGAAGATAGCACGGCGCAGACACAATTGTGGTTGGGGTTTGGAGGCAGACCTGCGTCCATTCATGGCTCTGACCCTCACTAGCTGGATGATCTTCCAATACTTGACCTTGATGAGCCTTTATTTTCTCACCTGTGAAATGATGACAGCGGTGTTACCTGAGTCTCCAGGTACCCTGTTGGCCAAGAGTGTGAGCATGGTTTCAAACACTCCAGCAGAAGCATCTCTCAGGAAGGTGTTCTCTTCTTACCCCCAGGGATGTGTCTGTCCAGGGCCCAACCTGGCACAGTCATGGCTGAGCTTTGCGAACTGGAGGGAGGGGGTATTTGCTTATGTGTGTATTCACCTAGTAGACCCCAAATCCATTTTTTTTTTAATGGCATCATGGATATTAGAGGGGAAGAGTAAGTCTGAGGAAGTGTCCTCAAGAATTCTCCGGCAGCCACGGATTCTCAACCCTACAACACCTGAGGGGTGACACAGTCCTACTGGGACCAGTGACCAAGGCAGTGACTCTTGCTTGATGATGGGGTGTGGGGGGAGGGGTACACTGGAGAGAGGGTTTCAGACTCTCCAAGAGGCAGATGTGTATAATCAGGAAAGATTCCCAACTGATGCTTCCATGTACCCTTCCCCCATTAGCAACTGTGTACTCCAACTACTTTCAAAAGGAGAATGAAATACTTCAGACACAGAAAGTGGTTTGAAGCATAATCTGATGAACACTCATATACCTGTCTTGGGATATAAAGTTATACGAATAGAGTTGAAGCCCGTGTACCCTGCTCTGATTATGCCCTCATCCCCAAAAGTAACCATATCCTGAATTTGGTGATTTTCACTTCTGTGATTTTTTAATTTTTTTTTATTTTTTAGTTTTCAGTTTTACTTCATGTACATATATAGGTTTATTTCTTAAATAGTATATGGCATCATTTTATAATGTCATTCAACTTTACATAGAGTCTGTGGTATCCATGTAGACTTCTGCAATTTGCTTTTTTTTGTTTTTGTTTTTGCTCAAACCTATGTTTATGAAATTCATCCCGGTTCACTTACGCAGCTGTAGTTCATTTATTTTCACTGTCGTATTATATTCCATCTGGTGGCTATGCTCTACTGGTAACACTCTCCAACTGTGAGTAACAGTTAAGTTGTTCCCACTCTCCTGCTCTTGCAAACTTGTGGCTCTGATCATTACTGAACATTCTCCTGATGCACGTTTGCAAGAGTTCCTTCAGGGCGGGGCTCTCACGGGCACCTATGCCCCCGTGGGAACACTTGCCAATACCTGGAGACATTTTTGGTGGTCACAACTGGGGGATGCTACTGGCATCTAGTGGGTAGAAGCCAGGGATGCAGTTAAATATCCCACAATGCACAGAACCTCCGCCACCCCACAAAGAAGCCTGTGTCCCAAAATGTCAGTAGTGTGTGTGAAGGAGCAGAAACCCTGCTTTAGGGTAAGAGTAGAATGGTTGCCTTCCGGATTTGTGCAGCTTCCGCTTGACCAAGTATCACTACGTCGTTTTCCACACTGGTTGTACTAATTCACACCCAAACCAGTGGTATGTGTAAGAACTCCCACCCAGCCCCATTTTACAGATGAAAAACCTGAGGCCTGGGAGGGGTGTGGAGTGACTTGAAGAAGGGTGTGGAATGATCGGGGCATTGATAAAACTTTGACAAAGACATAGAGGTTATATTTCCCCAGAAAGGACACAGCAAAGAAGATCAATCTAAGGGACATTTACAAGGTGTCTGTTATGTGCCAGGAACTGTACTTTACACACATTGTCTCTGATCTTCCCAAACTGTAGGAGTTAGTGTCAGAGCACAGCACAGCCTGCTTACCAGCATGGCCTCTGAAGTCAGACAGACGGTCCCAGAACAGTTATTTATTAGCCACGGGCCTTGGAAAAGTTACGTGACTGTTCTCAGCTTCAGTTTCCTCATCTGTAAGATGGGAATCTTCATAGTACCGATGTCATAGTATGGTTGTGACGGAGATAATGCAAGAGGTGACCCAGAAGTATTAGCTGCTTTGGTCATCATCATCACCATCATTGTCATGTAAAAGTTCAGGAACAGAGACTCAGAGTTGAAGTAAGTTGCAAAAGGTCACAGCTAGGAAGTGGTAGAACTAGAACTTAACTCAGGTCTATCTGACTCCAACTTCATCTCATTTTAACGGCGGCATTAGGCCTCCCAGGGGAGAGCTTCTAGCTCCATCCCACTACTTTAGACTTTTTTCGGGGAGGAGGAATGGCTAGGGTAGACGCAGGGCACATGAATTACTAAAAGTCAGACTTCATCAAATACTTTTAAATAACAAATTTTCATGGTTTCATGAATATTTAGTAACTCAATTCAGTAAAACAAATGCTGCCAAGGCATCAGTCCCCTGGGGACCTGCTGTAACAGACAACGAAGATCTGTAATTAGAATAGGGACCGCATGCAAATGGTGATCCTATAGAGGATGAAAACAACTTACTCTCTTACAAATTATGAATACCTCTTTTACCATATAACCTGTTCCTCCCTGATGACAAACCAACTGAAACCTGTCACCTCTGCCAGGGCTCACACATTTCGAATTAGTGGAGTCAAGATAAACGATGCTTGCCTTCCTACACCCTGTTTGCAATCAGGTCCTCCAATTTCTCCTTCATTTTCTGCCCCCTTTCCTCCTGGGCAGACATTTGTCTTCAGAGGCTGGCATTGAAGCATTTGCCATTATATACATTGTGGCATATTTTACATATGCTCCAAGAAGCTGGGCCCAAATTACACTGGTGAGTTATTAAAAACAGCTCTCAATGCTATTGTTATTTATTGCATTTCCAACTCTCTGCAGCAGTTGATTACACTGCTTAATCTTGTATTTTTTAAAAAAATTCCCCACCCTGAAATTAATTCTTCCTGCAATTAATAAGCAAGGTCAGCCACACTAAGCACCCTTTGGAAAAGCCAGTTTGGATTCTGGGAAGGAGTTTGATTGACAGCCCTGGGACTGAGCCTCTGTTTCCCTGAGAGGAAGAAGTCTCCCCCTTGAAATACGAGCACTTCTCCAAAGCACTTCCAGAGGGAGTCCAGATCCCACGCCTCACCACACCAGTCCCTTACATTCAGTCTCCACTGCCCTCTTTGGCTGTCATCGAAGGTGCTCAGTGATCCAGCCCCTGCCCACGTCCCAGCCTCACTGCCCACGGCCCTGCCAGCCCAGCAGGGCACAGTCAGCACAGGGATTGCATTTCCTCCTGTGCCAGGCTCTGCCTTCTCAACTGTCCTTTGACCTGAAATTCGGCCTCCACCCTTATTCCTTGGCCAACACCTTTTCCTTTCAGACTCAGCTCAGGAAACATCTCTTTTGGGAAGCCTCTCAGGGCATTTCTTCCATGTTTCCATGAAACACCACATCTATACATTTGCCGTGTTTCCCCGAAAACAAAACCTAACCAGACAATCAGCTCTAACGCATCTTTTGGAGCAAAAATTAATGTAAGACCCAGTATCATATCATATCATATCTTATATTATATAAGACCGGGTCTTATAGTAAAATAAGACTGGGTCTTATATTAATTTTTGCTTCAAAAGATGCATGAGAGCTGATTGTCTGGCCAGGTCTTATTTTTGGGGAAACACGAATATTGTTGCATTTGACACACTGTGTTGTCATTGTGTATTTGTGTATTTGTTTCTCGTTACACTCTCTTTGAGGGCAAGGGTAGATATTAGTTGTTTAAGCTCTCAGCATAAGGCCTAGCACAAGTGCTTCGGAAACTAAGAAATCCAAAATTGGAAGTAGTGTCGTGGAATAGAAACAGCCTAAGCTCTTGAATTAGGCCTTTATTCATTCAACCATTCATTCATTCAGCAATACTTGTGGAGCATCTCTTATGAGCCAGACACTGTGTGAAGCATGAGAGACATTTAGACATCAATGATTGTGCGAATGGCCTAATGAGGGGGCGGTACATGACTGAAATGACAGCATAAGCATGTCATTACAAGCTGTGATAAGCGAGAAAGGAAACATTCTCAGGGCTATGACAATATAAATATAGAGGCCCAACCCAGGCTGGAATCGAGGTCGGGAGTTTTATCAGGGATGCCTTCCTTGAGGAAGTGATGCTTGAGCTAAATGGAAGGGTGAATAAGCATTAACGAGATGACAGGTTGGGCAAGCGCATTTAAGGAAAAAGGGACAGCATGTGCAAAGGTCCTGGGGTGCCTGGGTGCCTGAGTGTTGAAGAGGTGTCAAGGAACTGACTGAAGGCCAGTGCTACAGCCCAGAGAATGGGCAGGGAGGGAGCAGGTGTGGCGACAGATAAGGCTGGAAGCACTCGGGGTCAGGCCATGCCGAGTCTTGTAGACCTTATTAAGGATTTGTCTATCCTGGGTACAACGGGTGTTAAGCAAAGGAACATCGTGTGTGTGTGTCTGCGTGAGTGTGCATGTGTGTGTGTGTGTATTGTGTTTTAAAATGGCTGCAATGCAGAGAACAGAATGGAGGGGGACAAAATACACAGAGACTGTGGGACATGTTCCCCCAGACTGCCTCAGATGACACAGTGGCAAGGTGGAATTAATGACTGAAGGAACACATGAAGGTGGGAAGCCTTGTAGAGGTCCTCGTGGAAACACCTGTCAGGGTTATAGGCCTGCTCTAAAATGTCCCTCTTACGTGCAGAAGCTCATAGTGGGGAAGGCTCGGCCTTTCCTGGGATTAGCTGGTTTGGGGGCCCTTTGCTTTAGAGTTGAGCTTTCAGGGACTGTCATCCCTGAGCTCAGGCTACTTCTATTAATTTATACTTTTTGCCTCTAGGGTAAAGATGTCAGAGAACTGGACTCTATCTCTAAGTTCTGCCACTAACTTCTAGGTCTTACAAGGTTTAAGTCAGTTCCAGACTAGACGTAACTTGCTACCTTGGGAAGAATGGGACCTTGGGATGTTGTCTGGTTTGTCCATTCCATTCTTCCTTCCATCCATCATCCATTCATCCATCTATCCAACAAATATTCACTGAAAAACACTAGAGCAGCATCTAGAAGTTGGCTTCTGGATCCCTAAGACAGTATTTGCTCTGCCCTGGTCCACATCGGTCATTATGAGTTAGTGGCTTTCAGCTATAGCCCAGGGGGTGGAGTGTGGCTCGTACACTATCACAGATTTTTGTTCTTTCAATTCTTTGGTTGCTGAATTGGCACCCCAGGCAAACCCTGCTTTCTCCTTTCCTGATTTAATTGGCTCATTATTTTAAACTTTTGTAGATAAGGGAATAAAAAAGTCAGTAGAATATTGTATTCATCACATTCAAATTAATATGCTTCATTACCATAAAGACAGGGAGTGTAGTTGCAATATTTTCTCAAAACTTTTAATTGAGCAGAGCATGGGAGGGGGAAAAGCAAAAACGGAAACCACCAGGCTCAGATGTTGTTTTTCACTTTCTCAGAGTGTGTGCTGTTTGTGATCCACTCATCTCATTAGTGTTAATTATGAACTAAAATAAAATGGCATTTAACACTGTGCTAAGACTTTAATTAAGGCCAAACTTTTATACCCAGACACTCTCTGAAGTTCAAGGTAGTTATTCTAAAATGGTATAAACATCTGCTGAGCCAGTGGTAGCCCCACTCCCACTCTATCTCCTGCTGTTGGAAGGCCTCTATTTCTGTAAACCACCTATCCATCCATCCATCCCTTCAACAAATGAACTTTAACTTCAACATTTAAACTTTAATGTAGTTCTGGGGGAAGAAAATAAATATTTGTTAAGTACCACTGTATTTATAACTTTAAATACATTATCTGAAGCCAAATCCAGCACCAGGAACATAAGGAACTTTCAAGTAAGAGTAGTTAGTAGTATTGTATATATTATCTCATTTAATCATCAAAGCAGTCCCAGGAGGTGGGGGCAAATTATTATTGTATCTGTAGGATGTAAAACTGAAGTCCAGAGAGATTACATGACTTGTGCAAAGTCATATTGACTCTATTTTTTTCCTCCTGTACAATGCTGAGCTAGACAGAGTATTCTGGATTGTCTAAATTCATTCAATAAGCATCGATCACCTACTTATGCCAGGATCGGTGCCAGCCCCTGGAGAGCGCTCAGTCCCACTGTTCACAGGTTCAGTGGGGTAGGCAGACGATTGGATGACAATGGTACATCAACAGGATGGGTACTGAGAAAGAGAAGCAGCAGGACAATAAGAGCATAACTCAGGGGCACCGAGCCCAGCCTGGAAATGCAGGAAGGGGTCTCCAAGGAAGTAGGACTAGTGGAATAATTTTATCCCGGATTCCTACAGAAGGATCCAGACAGAAGGGTGACCTAATGGCTCTTCTTTCAGAGACCCTAGCAACACCAAGCCAAGCTGCCCAACACCAGATATAACACCGTGCCCATCCAGCCAGACTGCAAGCGAGCCTCCATGAAACACCTGGAAACTACCCCCACGTAGCACACCAGTGACCAGCCACAGTCATCTGGGCTGCCTGGCATCAGGCTCCGTGGATAATGTGCAAACGTCAGTGCCTGGCACAGACCAGGCACTAATCACTCTTTTTGTTCCTTTCCTCCCCTGCCAGGATTCCCCAACTCTGTCTGTTCCCAGGTTCTGGTACCTTCACTGGGCTCCTCCCCTACGTGCCCACAGCTTCTCTTTACTTGGAGGAAAATCAATACAAGAGAGAAATCTCTGACGTGGTCAGGGATTCAGGGATTTCTAGGGCTGACCTGGTATTAGGACAACCAACCTGCTCAGTGACAAGGGAAGAGGTGGTGGTTCAGGGCTGCGTGTCATACAACAGAACCAGGACTTGGACCCAGGACTCCTAACGTTAATCTAGTGATACCATGTTTCCCCGAAAATAAGACCTAGCTGGACCATCAGCTCTAATGGGTCTTTTGGAGCAACAGTTAATATAAGACCCGATCTTGTTTTACTAGACCGGGTATATAATATTATTAATATAATATAATAGAATACTGGGTTTTATATTAATTTTTGCTCCAAAAGATGCATTAGAGCTGATGGTCCGGCTAGGTCTTATTTTCGGGGAAACATGGCATTTCCCTTACTCTAGCCCCACTCAGTGGAGAACCCTTTAGGAAATTCTCCTGTATTAGGTGGGAGGTCAGGATGCTGTAGGAAGGGATTCTTGGCAGTGCATTAGATTCCTCTTTGCCCAATTTCACTTCACCTACTCACCTACTCCCCTCCCCTCGCCAGGAGCCTCCCTGCATAGGAACTCTGTGACTTGCCCTGTCAGCTCAGTACTTAACCCCTCAGACGTTTCTCCTCTTAAGCTTCATCTTCAGGGAAAAGGGAAATAGTTTCAAGGAAAAGCCCATACTGCTCTTGGCTTCCCCACATCTATTCCCTGCAATTTCCTTTAGGTGTAAACCCAGTGGCTCAACGTGGCCAGTCAGGTCCTAGGATTCCCTAAGTCGCAGTGATTGGTTCAGGGATGGGCACATGACCCAATCAGAGCCAATGAGATTGTACAAAACTTTGGAATTCAGTTACATGAGCCAATCAATTTCATTTGGTTTAAGCAATTTTAGGATGGTTTTTTTCTGTTTACTTGCAACCTAAAGAGACCTGAATGATGAAATAATAAAACTAGTAACTAATATGAATTGAGTGTTTACTCTGCATTCAACTTACTGAGTAATTTGAGTTCTTAATTTTGTGAATTTATTTAGTATTCACAGCAACTTATAGACATGCAACGTAGTTATCCTTACATTAGACCTAGTGAGGTTAAGTAACTTACTGCGTAAAGGGAGCCTGGCAGGTAAGTGAGGGAACTGGGGTTGAACCTGGGCAGCCAGCTCTAGAGCCCATGTTCTCGGCAACAATGCATTACTGCCCCTTGGCATGTCTCCTTTTCAGTTAAACCCCAAATCCATTTACTGGTCCTACAGAGAGAGCGTTCCTCACCCCGTCTGCTCAACTTCTTGGGAAGGACCAGATCAATTTCACGAGGTCTCTGTGGAGGGGGCACTTTGTGCACATACGTCCCATCCGGAGGCCTGCCTACCACACCAAGCCTGAACTTCTGTCATTAGAGGATGTGTTTCTTTGGATTATTAATAATTGTAATCATAATACTCACAGCTTTTGCTTGTTTAATACCTGCTATGTGCCAGGCCTTCTTTTAAGCACCTTGTTACACATTATCTCATTTAATCCTTAGAAAAGAGAGAGGGGGTGGGGGCTGGGCAGAAAAGAGGGAGGGGATTAAGAAGTACAAACTTCCAGTTATAAATAAGTCATGGGGATATAATGTACAGTATCGGGAATAGTCAAGAATATAATAATATAATAGCTATTACAGTGACAGATGGTTGCTAGACTTATTGTGGTGATCACATTGTAAGGTCTGTAAATGTCAAATCACTGCGTTGTACACCTGAAACTAATATAATATTATATGTTGTATGTCAACTATAATTAGAAATAAATTTTTAAAAAGATAAAAAATGATTAAAAAACAACAGAGGCAAGCGGAGTCAGCTATCCGTCCAAGGTCATAGAACTAGGAAGTATTCTCATCTTCAGAGGCGACAGGAGACACACTCTGACTCCTGGGCCTCATGCACGTGTGATCCCCCAGAGGGAGGAGTGGACAGGGGCCCAGAGAACAGACAACCCAAGAAAGGCTGGAATGACTCATCTGCTCCAACCACAGCTACGAGCCAGGGAGGCAAAGCAGTCGCCCAGCGCTGGTGCTGTTTCTTGGTCTGATGGAGAAGATCAAGAGTAAGTGGACGGAAAGGACTTCTCACGAGCCAGCAACCAGCAAATGGGCCAGATGGAAATACCCTGGAATGTTAACTGTGGTTTTCTCTGCTATTGGGTTATTGGGGATACTTATTAGCACCCCTATTCTTTCATGTAGTTGCTGCATATTCTATAATGAGCATGACTTACTTTTATGCTCATAAAGAAAATGAAACAAAACAACAACCCATTAGGAAAATTAATATAAGATTCTCCAATAAAGGGAATCAGGGATCCTTGGAGAAATGGCTGATTCTAGAGCTGGGGCAGGAAATATACAAAATGAGCCTAGAGCATCTTGTTGTGCCAGAAAGTAAGGAAGTGCTCACAAAACAAACAGAAAGTCCCTACAATGACGGGTATGTCAAAGAGACACAGGCACCAACTCAAAGAGCTTCCAGTGGCCAAAGGTGGAACAAGCTGAGCAACACGAAAAGTAAAATGATACTGGCTGACAGCCCAAACTATAAACAAATATGCATAAATCCATACTATCATAAACAAATCTCTCACGTAGAAGAATTCCCAATAATTTCTGATGAAACTCCATTCTCTAGGAGGTGGAGCATAACTCCCCACTCAGCTGTGGCCTGGGCATGGTGACTTCCTTCCAAAGAGGACACTATGTAAAGGGGGGAGAGAGAAGCTTGACAGAGGAGAAAACGGACACCCGCTATCTCAGCCAGCTGGTCAAGGCCAACATCACAGTGATAACTCATGCTGATTGTATGTATCCTTAACACGATGTGATATGGATGGCACGTTACCTCTGTGGTCTTCCTCCCAAAAACTATAACCTCAGTCTAAACACTTCAGATAAAACCCAACTGCGGGGCATTTTACAAAACACCTTCACCGGAACTTCAAAGCCATCCAGGTCATTAACATGAAGGAAAGTCTAAGAAACTGTCACAGCCTAGAGGAGCCCAAGGAGACATGATGACTAAATAAAATGTGGTGTCCGGATGAGATCCTGAAACAGAAAAAGGACCTCAAGTAAAAACTAAGGGACTTTATTGGACTTTATTTAATAATGCAGCAATATTTGTTTATGAATTGTGACAACGCTAAGGTAAGATGCTAAGAGGGGAAGCTGGGTATGGGATATATGGAAACTCTACTATTTTTACAACTTTTCTCTAAAACGGTAAGTTTATTTTAGAGAGTTAGATAGGAACAGGTGGCACCGTAGCAGATGGATGTTACAGAGGCTGGGATGATAGCTCAGCTCCAGCAGCAGCTCAGCCAAAAGGAGAAACTGTTTATCTCCCAGTGACTCTTATTTTGCCTTTTTTTTTTGCCTAGAACAATCTAGATTTCAAGGGGGGAAAAAGTCTGTTTGCTGGACTAGAAACGAACAAGGTTATTGTATCTCGCTGGCCTTCCCCGAGTCCCACAGGGGTGTCATGGCAGTTAGATTCATTAAGTTGGTATTTTCTAATGATTAACACTGATCAATAATCCTCGGGTCTGGTCCTTAAATCAATTACCCCATTAATGAGAATGAAAACACCATTTTATTAGCAAGCCCTGGACCTTCTGCAGAAAAGGCTTCTGGGGTTTGGGGCTTCCATTCCCTTTGCTGCATGTCAGGTAATTAAAACTCCCACTCCATTCCCCCAAGCTTCATGCTCATGACTTGGAACAAAATTAGCTGGAGGGAAAGACTTCCAGAAAAATGGGTTAGTCTTTCTCTCAGTGAGATACTCAGCTAGTTAGTGAGTCAACTACATTTTACTGAGGACGGACTAAGTGCTCAGGTCTCTGCTCATATTCCACCTCGTTAGAGAGACCCCCGCCCCCACCTTCACCACCGTGTCTAAACGTAAGTGCCCACGTGCTCTCTGGCCGCTGCGGTAGTTTTCTTCTGAACATTGATCGCTACTTGATTATATTTCATTTGTTTGTTTATTGGTTTTGGTTTTGCTCTCCCAATAAACTGAAAGCATCATGAGGAGCTTGATCCTGAAGGTGATGGGGGCGGGCATCAAAAGAAGTGATAACTCTGCCTGGAGTGTGCGCACGGGTTGGGGGAGGGTGTAGACAGGCTTAGAGAAGGGTGTAGACAGGATTGGAGGAAGGTATAGGTGGGACTGGAGGAGCGGGCAGGAGTGAATACCCACGGTCAGCTGGGAGGCCATTCTGAGATCTGGTGAGACGATGGTGCCACTGGCATGAAGAAGAGAGGATGATTGCTGCCGATTCTTAGAAGGTGGAATGGACGGGACTTGTTAAACAACTGGGTATGGCTGGAGGAGGGAGAGAGTGCAGGATGACGTCCAGGTCTCTGGCTTGGGCACCAGTTCACCAAGGCTAGGAGCACTGGGGAAGGACTGATGGGGGGAGGACCCCAGAATGGATGTACCATATTCTTGTGGTGATTAAAAAACAATGGGTGGGGACAGACTAGCCTGTAGTTTGAAGTGTTCAAGGCATGCCCGCAAGAAATATAGTTTTGTCTTTGAAGTACACAGACTAGAAAGAGAATGGAAGAAGAGTAACTCTCTTACCCTGTGTCCCAGTGTTTCTAAAGCTGGGCCTGTGCACCGCCTAGATGACCTAAATGACCTGTGTACGTCGGCTTAGATGGCGGCACGTGTTCTGCGAGCTGTGACACTCAGCTCCCAGTGCCCAGACAAGAACCTGAGAATTGTTACGTGCCCAGCCCATCAGGGAAGACGTTGTTGGACTGGGAATGTGGGATTCATGCAGCCTTTGGAGTGACCTGTCTTAAAGGCAAACCTGGTTCCATTCATTTCTTCTTTCACTCACTCACTCACTCACTCTCTGGCTCACTCACTCACTCATTCACTCGCCCACTCACCAAATACTGCTCCTGCCGTGGCCTGGGCACTCGTGGGCACGCCTAGACACTGTGGCCTTAATGGGACCCACACAGAACCATTCTTGGCTCCCCACCACCACCAAGAAGAGAAGGTCTTTATACACAGGGGTCCTCCATGAGCTGCCCCTCCCCTTCTGCTTCTATAATAAAACTCATCTCTTGCCGTTTCTAAGAAAAGCGAGTGCTGGTATGTGACATCCATACTCTTTGTGCTTCTATAGAACCCCCTTGCTAATTTTCTTTTTTTGTTTTGTTTCTGTGTCTTTGCTTATACTGATCCCTCTGCCTCCAATGCCATTCCTTTCGGCCCAGCTCAGGGGTTATGTCCTCCATCAAGGGGCCTCCTTAGAGACCTCTTCCACAGCCCCCGTGAGGACTCCTAACCCAGCGGTTACCGCTTCCACAGTTTCCTCCTCTTTCTGTCTGTTTCTTTCCTGGGGTCTGAACCCTTTGAGGCCAGGGCGTGGGTGTCACTCACTTCTCAATATGCTTGGGGTCCAGCAGTGAGCCTTGCACCCCATTGGAGTGCAGGAACGGTCTGCTGAACGACTGATTGACTGATTGAGAGGAGACCCAGGGCTGCCACCAGGCCTGGAGGGACAGCCACCCGACTGCCAGCAGTCTGCACGTATGCACACGCTCTCCTGGAGAGGCTGCTTTTGCACTAGTGCCAAAGTCTCACTGTTTTTAACTCTGATTTACCACCAGCAGTCAGGAATCTTAGGTGATGGGACAGGTTGTTTCTGTAGGAGCTGGGGCCGCGTGAGGGGGCTTACAATAATATGTGTGTGTGGGCGGCAAGTTGTGTGGCCTTGGGAGGTGGTTAATCTCAGGAGCAGTCCGGGCATTTCACACGGAGTCAGAGAGCTGGAGGTCTCATAGAGGCCCAGAAGTACAGCCCCCTCACCCCACATGTGGAAACAGGCCCAGGCGAGAATGGGGCTGGTGCGAAGGGGCGGTGGCAGAGCTGGGACTCAACTCCAGGCCTCTCACCCGTGCCCCAAGACCCTTCTCCACTATTTTGGGGACCTCTGCTCTCAATTGAATATAACAGAAAAGATGGCCGGGGTGCTTTGGGAGAAGCTTATGTAAACCTTTGTTCAGGTGTGCGAGGGTGCCTGTGCACGTGGGTAGGCAGACGTGGACGTGGAGTTGGATTTGTCGAGCATGTGTGAACAGGGGTGTGGGTGAGCGTGCGTGTGGGCTGCGGTGTGAGCGAGTGGTACAGGTGTGCCAGGTGAGTGCAGGGCTGTGCTGCCCTTCCAGGGGTCCCTCCCATGCTGGTTTTAAAGGGACAGAGGGAAACAACCTGAAGTTGTCATGGTGACACTCCAAGTCCTGCTTGGACCTAGTTACACAGCGCAGGAGAGCGAGGAGAAGCGTTACGAGGCGGTAACCGCGCGGGGTCATCGCTCTTCACCCCTGCGGTCACTCTGCCTCTGCCCTAGGACACTGGCCTCCACGATTGGCATCGCCCAGGTGCCTATGACCTCTGGCTTCTAATTGGGTTCAGCCAGTGGGAAGCAGGGCAGGAGGTGAGGAAAGAGAGGTCAGGGCAGTGGCTGTATTCTACTAAATGCCCCCAGCTCTCTGGGCCTCCTGGGTCCTCTGTTAAGACAACTGTTAAGATGGGAGAGGGAAAATGGCACGTAGTGTGTTCAGGGCAGCGGGCCCAGGCAGTTTTGTAGAGAAGTCCCAGGCTTCACGAGTAGGACAGAATTGCGGAGAGTGGTCAGCCCTCTATGGCCATGCTGACGGATGGAAGACCACTTAACAGAGGTGGGTGACTCAGGATCAGATGAACTTCCAAATGCCTCGCTCTCTGAGAGCCTCCTGGGGCCCCGATACCACCCTGGAGGGTGTTTCCTGCACCTGGGGCTCGGGTCACATGGAGGACGCTGCGCCATGACTCATGTGTCCGGGAAGTATTGGAGCCCTGACATATACACAGCCGTTCTCAGATCTGCTGCTCCAAGCAGAGAGGAGAGGGGAAAGGTGCCGTTCTCCCTTTCGCCCACCCTCCAACATGCTGCCCGTGCCTCTGTGGGGAAATGAAAGTGGCCCAAAACTCAGAGGTTGGCTCTGTGTCCCCTCCCTTGAATCTGGGCTGCCTGGCACTACTCTGACTAATGGACTGTAGTAAAAATAGTGCTGTGCCAGTTCTGGGCATAAAAGGACTTCTGCCTTGGTCTCTTGGAGCCTTGACCTGCTCTGTGAGAAGAATGACTACCCACTGCATGGACTGCTTAGAGAGCCACGGCCACTAAGCTGAGAGGAAGCGGCGCTCAGCGGTGCTCACCTTGCCAGCTGTCCCTGCCAAGGAAGCACACACGTGAGCAAAGCCACCGTGGACTGTCCAGTCTAGACAAGGGCAGCTGAACGCCATTGCTTGGACCCCGTCAACGCCACACACAGCAGAAGAATCGCTCAGCTGTGCCCAAATTCCTGACCCCCAGAACTGACAAAATAATAGAATGATTGTTCCTTTTAGTCGCTGTGTTCGGGGGCAGCAAGTTGTGCAGCAAAGGTAACTGGAACAACCTCCTGGGGGGGACGCAGGCAGAAGCCAGCTGGCAGGGATACCCAGAAATGCCGGCTGCAGAGTCAGGCCCAGGATTGTCACAGGACTCCAAACAAGTGGATTCTAGTATATGTCCTGCACACCTGAGTCTGTGCGCTGAGATTCATTCATTCCTGGCAAAGTCGGAGGAAGTTTCCACAGGGCCTGGCCCATGTACGTGCTCCACAAATGGAAGCCGATGGAAACCGTTGCTATTATTAGGCCAGCATTCCTAGGACTTGGAGAGGCTAAGAGGCCGTGTCCCTCAGCTGCACTCTGCTGGCTGCTTTGGGAAGCAGGATGGCCAGAGGCCAGAGCTCTAAGCCTTGGAGCTCGAGGAAAGGGCACAGAGGCTCAGTGCCAGGCTGTTCCGCACTCTCTTCCCCTCACCCGAACCCTTTGAGGCTCCCAGGCCTTTCCAGGGCTGTGTTCCAACCACCCACCAGCCTTCTCCCAAATGCAGATCTTTTCTAATTTCCTGCCCTGTGGCGGAACCATCGCTCAATGAGCAAGATGACAGATTGGTCTGAGAGGGCCTTGCTTCCAGAACAGGCTTTTCCCCCACAGCAGGAGCACAGTAATTAAACCTCGCCGTAGTTGAGAGAACAAAGTTTCCCCAAGCAGAACAGCAATTCTCAGAGCACAGTGCAGATCAGAAGTGGAGTAGATCTCAGCCGTGGAGTGTGCCTGTTCTCACCAAGTGTACCCCCTACTCGGACACACCAAGGAGGGGCGAGAGCAGTCTGGGCCACCTGAAACTGGGAGAGGACATCAGCTCCAAATGGCCATCGGCTCATCCAGGACCTGCGTTAGTGAAGGTGGGCACCGCGGTTGACCTGTCTGGGTGGAGTCAACTCAGATGCTTTAGGTTTGGTTAGACGTATGTAAGTTCAATCGGGGGGAGGTAAAAGTGTTTTAAAAAAGAGAGAGGGAGAGAGAGACAGAGAGAGAGAGAGAGAGAGAGAGAGAGAGAGGAGTGGAGAAGAGTGGAGAAGTAACTTGGTCTCGCCATCTGAAGCAACACTCCACAGTGGGTTATGACCTCTCCCGGCCTGGGTTTCCCGTGGAGCCTGTTCTAGAGGCACCTCATTGGGAGAGTGTCACCTACATGTAAACATGAACACACGTCAAACACACATAGTTTTCACACAACATGGCCCGCAATACACGCCAACTTCTTATCTAATGCAGAACTAAAGGAAGAGAAATTTCTTCTAATGTTGGAGGAAATAAAGGGGTTTTGTTGGGTGTATTTTGAGTTGTTATGTTCTTACATATTTTAAGGGTGATTTAGGGAATTTCAAGGGTAATTTTGACTACATCCGATTGCTATCTTCTGTGTTGACTCCAGAGCTACTGAAGTAATTACTTTATAATCTTCTTTATCCAGTTAACTTACCAATCCTTATTTCTATAAGTGGCAATCATGCAGACTTGATCCCAGCTCATTTTTGAATTGTTCCAAATTCTAGATTAGCATGCTCCAAAATAATAGCTTTATGCTACACATTATAGAGTTCAGAAGCACACCGTGGTAACACCGTCTTACTATATTTCAAAAAGCCATAAAGAAAATTGCTGTTTGCACCATTAACCAGATAATGTTAGTGCAAATCATGCACCTAAATGTGAAACTATTGGCTCCGAGAATACTCGGGAAATGAGTTAACATTGTAATTTTGGCCAACAAACGGCTAACCTAATTTAGCTACAGGTAGATTTAGCCGTATGATGCTTGATATTCAGGTAAATCATGGGTCATAGCCACAGAGGAAAGAATAATGAGCAAGTCCAACAGTCGCTGGAATGAACACTTTGTTTTAAATGTCTTACCCTCATTAAAAGCATTAATATTCATGAGTCAATGATTATCTGTATGAATTTCCTATGGTAATGACCCAGATTCAGCCAGTCCCCCCCCTTTCTCAGTGGATACCCGCATCAAAGTACAGCACGGTTTTATGGTGAAGAGAGTAGTATATCAGCTTTAGGAATTTATTACCAGTTTGTGGACATGATCAGAATGTGTGTTCATTCAAGGCTTCAGTTGCAACTCCCCCTGTGGGGTGTCCTCACAGCACTGAGGCACGGAGCCTGGCACATGGTGGGCGCTCAGCAAAATCTGATAAATGGAGAAGCAGGCACCAGGTAATGGCCTGGATCCTCTGTTGCAGGAGAGTAGAGAAAGGCAGGTCTCAGAGACTCCAGGGTAGACTTTCTGGAGGAAGTGGGACAGGGCTGAACCCCAGGGGACGTGAGGGCTGGGGACTGGTGGACAGCTGTCCGTCCAGAGGACATTTCTGAATGAGCAGAGGAAGAGGTATTGGTGCAGGCAAAGCGAAAAGGCGTAGGAAAGCGATAAGGAGGGTGTGACTTCTGTAGAAGACGAATTGCTGGGTGAAGGGGTCACCTATGGGCTTGTCACACCAGCACCCTCTTTCCTAGGAAATGTTCTCCCCCAATTCAGATATTTTTAGTGAAAACTGCTATATTCCTACAATATGAGCCTGCTCTCTGGCCACCAGCTGCTCGATGGGTGGGACCCATCAGTCTTCATGGAATGTTGGAGCTGGGAAGAGAGTGTCATCAGTTCACTCTGTCTGAGAGGCCAAGCTTTTGACAAAAACTTAGAGCTGGAGGGGATGGCCATCCTCTGCCATGTATATTGGAAAAATGATAGCATATCTGTAGGGAAAGGGCGGCAGAGATGAGAGAGAACGAGAGAGTAAGAGAGAGGGAGAGAGGGAGCTGCCTGGGGACGCTCCCAGGGGAGCTGCCTGCATTTCAGGCCCTGGTTCCACGGAGGTCCAGTTGCCGCTCTCCTCTGAAAAGGCCTCCTTTTTGGCTTAAGATAAGTGGAGTCGGTTTTTGTGACTCGGCATGAACTTAGAGTTTTTTTGTGCATCTGTAGTATGAGTCCGAATTAGGCAAAGGCCCTGACAAATTATGGCACAGAACCCCATCGCAAAGTCAGAGGCCGTCTCCCAGATCCATAAACGACGAGGGGTGAGGAGGAGGCGGAGGCAAAGGAAATGTGTTCATTTCATGGCTTCCTGCTCTTTGCCAAGGTCCATCGGACTCATCACGTCTGAGTGGCAAGAACACATCTCCCACTCCCCGTGTGCCCGTAAGATATAAAATTGCGGGTCCAGAAAATTCGGACAGATGCCGTCCGCCGTGGCCGGTATTGACAGGAAAGAGATTCAGTGCCGGGCTGTCCTTCCTCCACTTACTGCACGGTGCCTCTGACTGCCAGTCCTGCCCGCCTGGACTCCCACCTCTGATGCCCAGCTTCTCCCTACCCACTCCTCCCCCTGGGGCTGGGGCGTGGTGCCCTGCACACTCTGGATGCAGGCCCAGACCTGCACTCGTTCTCCCCCATCTGGCTATTCTCAACCCAAACAAGCAAAGCTGAGAATGCAGATCTGGGCATCTGAATGTCTAGAACCCACCTAACTGGCTATAAGCTTCTGGAAGGTAGGGACTGTGCCTTAGTTTTGGGCTATTTTTTTCAGGGTGGGAAGGAGGATGCACAGTGATGTCCAGGAAAACACTCAGGCTTTGTTAACCCCTCTGAGCTCCAGCTTCCCCATCTGTAAAATGGGAAAGCAGTGACTATCTTTCCACAGAGGTGTTTTAATGATTAAAAAAAAAAAAAGAGGTGGTGTGTGGAAAGGCACTAGGACACGCCTGGTATGTTGTAGGTACGTATAAAGGGTAGTTCCTCCTGCCCCAGCAGGGACCCTGGAGCCTGACATCTAAGGCCACTCAAACAACCACATGTGAAGTCTTGCAGAATCCTCCACTCCCGCTCTCTGCTTTTCACCCCAAGTAGGCAATGCCCCCTTTCCTCTGTGTCTGGCTACCTCAGATGAGACCCAGTGCCTTCAGCCCTTCTATTCACGGCCACAGAAGCCCTGTCCTCCACCCAGTTATGGGGTCACCTGGTACTGCAGCGGGATCCTGCTCTTTGTCTCCCCAGCTCTCCCCTCCCCCCACAGCCAGCCCACTCCCTCATCGCTCACCCTGACAGCCTCAAATGCCTATTTATTTGCAGACTAACTTCCTGGTGGTTTAATATCCCCTTGAATTACTGTACAATCTCTTTCAAGTTATATTTGATTATTTTTCACATTTAAAAACATGAACACAATTACCCAACAATGGCACGTGCTGTTACAGTCAGAAATAAAATAGTATTGCAATACCATCTATGCATCTTAGACAAGTAGTCAGTCCCTGGAAATTATGTCTCCAGCATGGAGCGAGATCTGCAGTGATAGGTACCATATAAATGCATATGAGACAATAAATAGTTACAAAGGGAGAGGATGCTGAATAATTAATTCACCCGCCTCTCCAGGCATATTCTTTATAAATCTGTCCCAGGCGTTCATTTTTTTCTGTTTTTCTTTTTTTACAGAAGCAAATATTTAAAAGTAAAGAATAAGTAATGTCCAGAAAGGAGAGACATAAACAGAAAAAATCAGTGGGAGGAGATAGAAGATTATAGATGGTGAGGGTTCCGAGATTTCTGTAATATTGACTGGGCAGCACTTTCTAAGGAGACGGGCGAGGTCACGACAGGGTGGGTGGGGTTGTTCCATGGGGAGACAGGATTGGTTTGGGGTCAGACCTAAGCATTAGGTATTCGTGCTGGATGAATGCCATGGACTCCTTACCTGGGCCCAATCAGTGTATAGGTAACGAGGGGAAAAGCCTCAGAGACACGTTTAGAAAGTTCTAGAACTCTCCTCCCTTCCCTTGCACTACTGGAGCTCTAAGAATTGCAGGATAAGCAAAGGATCCAATCCAAAGTTGGCTTTGATTTACATCCCTCTGCTGAGGGGTACTTACTACCTCTCAAGGTGACTTGTCTTAACTCTGGTAGCCCTGACTGTTAGAAAGATCTTTCTATGGAGTCCAGAGAGAGAGACCCACAAGAGCCAAGAAGAGTCCAAGCTTATATATATATATATAGATAGATAGATAGATAGATAGATAGATAGATAGATAGATAGATAGATAGATAGATAGATATCCATCCAGAGATCAAGTCCCACTCACTCCTTCTCCTGGCTACTAGACCTGAAATTCCCCTGATCTGAGGGTCCTTTGGGTTTACAAGCTCCCTTTTAAAATGTGCTCTTTGTACTGACTGGTCGTTCATTCCTCAGTGGGAAATATGGTTATTCTCTTTGTATATCTCTCAGATCTACAGTCTTCATCAGATACCTGCTTTGCAAATATTTTCTTTCACCCTGTGTCTTGCCTTTTCTTTTTCTTAATAATGTCTTTTGGCACAGAAGTTACAAAGGTTGATGAAATCCAAATTACTAATAAAGTGGTGGTAGAATGTAAAACGGTACAACGACTTTGGAAAATCCCAAGTCAGCATTTTCTTAAAGAGTTAAGCATTCACCTATCATATGGTCCAACCATTGCAGTCCTAAGCATTTACCCAGGAGAAATGACAGCTTATGTCCATGTGAAGACTTGTACATGAACAGTCCCTCTGCTTGCACAGCCTTTGGGAGGCTGACACTAGAGACACCAGTGTCACGTGCCCGGCACTGGATGCCCACAGCTGTGCTCAGTACACACAGGCTCCCGCCCCTTTGTCTTCCTGGCTCCCCTCTGCTTCCTGAGGGCAGTTCCTGGGCTCTTGGTGCCCCTTCCCTCCTTCGGTTTAGAAAGCCAAGGGCGATGGTGCAGGCATTAGCTGGGGGTCACCAGCAGGTCTGACGCCCTATGACGGAGGGGTCTGGGGCCATGGCTTGGCCAGATCCTCCCACACCTGACGAGGAGAGGAACTGAGGGCAGCACCCAGGGAGGCTGTGAGGACTGGGTGCTCAGCACCTCCAGGCAGCCGTAGGGAGTAAATACTCCATCCCTGCTAGAAGGAGTCTGGTCTGAAGGAAGAAGGGACCCTCAGACAAGGGAGGGTGGAGACATTTGGGGAGCTGGCAGCTGTGTGACTCAGTGGCACCTCAGAGGACCAGTGAATTGCCCCTTACACGGGAGGACAATCAGTTATCCCCATTTCACAGACCAAAGGGGAGGTCCAGGCAGGATGGAGTGAGCGGGATGGCAGGAGTGCCTTGGAGTGGGCAGGTCTGTGCCCTGGGTTAGGGCTGGTCCTGCAAACAGCAGAACTCCCCACCCGGCAGAGGACCCAGGTTCGGACGAGGTGGCATGGGCTGTAAGCTGAAGGCGTGGGGTACCCCTTGGGAGAGACCAATGCAATCTGGGCAGATCCCTGGCGGAGGTTCAGGCAGCACCCTGGGGCCCAAACTTCTGCCTGGTTTCAGGGACACCTCCCTTATGTATCAGAGAGGGCAGCCTGGGGCCAACCCCTGGGGGGTTTGAAGGCATCTATCTATCCCTTCATTCCATATTCGCAGAGGATACACAGCCCTGGGGCAGCCACCCCAAAGCATTCTAAGAGAAATCACCTCCAAGCCCTCTGGGAGCACGGAGTCCTGAAGCATCCCGGGAACAGTACTTTGTACATCCCATGCCCGTAGCACTGGGAGTAACCGTCCTGAGCTCCCTTTCAGGCAAGAGATGGCCCCGTCCAGGTGACCCTGTCCACAGTAGGGTTCTGAGGCCTGGAGCCATTGAGAAGGTGAAGAGGGTCGGAGGTGAGTTAACCACTAGGTCTGGGGCTACACACGCAGGCCACCACTCCCCGTTCCCCCTGGCAGATTCCTCAGGAGCCTTTGACATTTCAGTGCCAGAAGTCAGAGGTTACTTCAGACAAGGGGTTAATAGCTGAAATATGTGAAGACCTCCTCACACAACTCACCAGCAAAAAAATACCAAAGATAAAAACAAACCAACATTAAACCCGGGTGGCCGGATGGCTCAGTTGGTTAGAGTGCAAGCTCTGAACAACAGGGTTGCTGGTTCGATTCCTGCATGGGATGGTGGAATCCCTGCAACTAAAGATTGAAAATGGCGACCGGACTTGGAGCTGAGCTGCACCCGCCACAACTAGATTGAAAGACAACAGTTGGAGCTGACAGGCCCTGGAGAAACACACTTACGTTCCCCAATATTCCCCAATGAAAAAAAAAATTAAAGAAAAACACCACATACAAAAACAGCATTAAACCCCAAATCTGATTTTAAAATGGGCAAAGGACATGAATAGACATTTTTCCAAAGAGATGACCAACAGACACATGAAAAGATACTCAGTGCCACTAATTATCAAAGAAATGCAAATCAAACCACAATGAGATACCACCTCACACCTGTCAGAATGGATATCTTCAATAAGTCAATAAAAACAAGTACTGGAGAAAAGGGAACCTTTGTGCACTGTTGATGGAATTGCAAATTGGTGCAGCCACTATGGAAGTATCTCAAAATACAGCCAGTATGGAGGTATCTCAAAAATTAAAAACAGAACTACCTTATGACCCAGCAACTCCACTTCTGGGTATTTTTCAGAAGAAAATGAAAACACTAATTTGAAGAGATATCTGCACCCCTGTGTTTACAGCAGTACTATTTACAATAGCCAAGATATGGAATCAATCTAAGTGCCCATCAATAGATGATTGGATAACGAAGAGGTGGTACATATGTACAATGGAATACTACTCAGCCATAAAAAAGAATGAAGTCTTGCCACTTGCAACGATATGGATGGACCTAGAGCTAAATGAAGTAAGTCGCAGAGAAAGCCCAATACCGTATGACTTCACTTATATGTGGAATTTAATAAAACAAATGAACAAACAAAACAGACTCACAGATACAGAGAACAAACTGATAGTTGCCAGGTGGGGGGGTTGGGTGAAAAAGGCGAAGGGTAATAAGAGGTACAAACTTCCAGGTATAAAATAAATAAGTCAAGGGGATGTAATGGGTCAATAATATCGCAGTAACTGTGCACAGTGACAGATGGGTACTAGACTCATGGCGATCACTTTGTAAGGAATACAAATGTCTAATCACCATGTTGTAAACGTGACAATAATACAATACTGTATGTCAACTCCAATTAAAAAATACATTTAAAAAATGTGACTTCAGAAACCTGACCCTATGGAGACGTCACAATGCCACCTCCCCCACACAAAGGTCATTGGAGTCTAAAACTCGTTCCCACTGGCTTGAACCTTGACGCAAGGTGACGGGTGGGAGACAGTGACAGGAAGAGACACAGAGCCGGGGTGGGTGACATGGCTGGTGGGATGCCGTGAGTTTGGGAGCGGCTGAGGCTGCATGCCACGGAGATGAAGGTGTTCTGGAGCATCCAGCTGTGATTGGTGAGGTCCCGGAAAGCTCCCTGCACCCCTCCATCCCATGCCAGTAGGTCTCAGCCATTAGAAGCTGCCAGAAGAAGCTCTTCAGAGCCAATGTCACAGGTTGTAGGGGATGCCCCCCTTGGAGCAGGCAGCCCAGTTCATGCCACATGCGCAGACAATGGGGCCAAGTCCTGGCCTGACATACCCAGAAATCACCGTCCCCTCTGCTTCCCCCAACCAAGGCTAGGGTCCCTCAGTGTGACCCCGAGGCTGGGCATCCCCTCTCCAGGCCCGAGAAGTCTCCTTTGCAAAGGAGAAGTCTGCACACACAAGTCCACCCCGGCTGAGACTTGAGATGCAATGAACCAATCATGTCTTACTGTGGCCGCTTTTGCTCCCAAACTGCCAAGTGTGTCATCACACCGCCCTCCCGGCTGCTCGAGCCTGACTTACCTGCAAGAGAGAACACAGATGGGGATGACAGACATCTTTCCTTGGGACCAGCACGGACTCTGAGACTGGACCAAGAAGCTCCTCGCACCAAAGGAGCTTTGGCTCTGAAAAGACCTCCCCAGCGGGGCAGCGCCATCAGGGTAACCCATACCTTTCTCTTGATACCTTGACCTTGACCAGTTCAGCAGCCTGAGAGAAATGTAAGGAGGTGGGGTCTGGAAAGAGGCTCTTCTCAGGGACAGGTGAGATGGGGACGCCATGCCCACAGGCCTCTGTGAGCGTGAATGCAGGTCTGGAGCAATCTAAGAGAGTTTTGCTTTGGGGCCGAGAGTTTCCCATGGGGAAGAAAACAGGAGGGACGAACGTGTATTCCTTTTACTTAGCAACCAGGGGCGTTGTATTTCACCAAATGCTTTATCCTCTGCACAACTGCAAGCCAAAAGGAATTAGCAGCTCTGGGGTGGAGTCTGCATGCTCCTGAAAAATGATGCTCCCCCTGCCTGTTTCCTGTGCCACTGAAGGAAGGAGTCCACTCTGTTCATGCCACGCCAGGCCACCCGTTACCGTGTTTCCCCTCCAGGATATTCCCAAGCTTCTCCACACTGTGACGCATATTGGGGTCTCAAGCAATGGCAAGATGGCTGAGAGTTTTAATCCCGGGGCTCCTCCCCAGATACATGTGTGAACGTGCCCAACACACAGCGGGGGATTTCTATAAACATGGCTTCTCACGTTACTGAGCTGATTCCCTTGGTGTGTAAATGGAGTAATGAACACGCTTCTATTGTCAGAAGCCCGAGGTACCGCACACTCACTGCCATTTATTCCCTTATCGTATCGCTTGGAGGCCCACCCTGGACACTGACCTGCAGCGTAGGGACCCCATCTACCAGGGGCATGCAGCCCAAACCATGAGACACAGGATCAGCCGAAACGCAAATGGCAGCTCTGGGCTCCAGCTCCCCTAGAGGTAATCGTCTTTGCCACATCCGCTCATGCCTTTCTAGCACCAGACTGGGTTGGACAGCCTTCTTCCCTGCACTTCCTCACAGCACTGACATGCTAATGTGCATTGTGACTCTAGTGCCTGCCAGGCCCTGGCTTTCAGACCGCTGTCGCTGTCTCAGGCGATGGAAACAATACCCATCTGGTACTTATTCAGCCACTCAGGCACCTCCCTTGGCACCTCCCTGGCCCCATTTCCATGGCGAATCCATTACCAAGTCCTGCTGATGTGACTCTAAATCTGTCCGGAATTCACTGTCACTGTCTGCCCAGGTCACCATCCTCGGTGGACTGATGGCTGGTGCTCAGGCAGCCATCTTGGACCATGAGGTAGCAGCCATGGACTACTATTAGCAGAATGGGAAGACAGAAAGAGCCAAGTTCCTCACAGTGTCTTGAAACTGCCGTGCCAGCCCTATACCAGCCACCTCCTGCCTTCTTTTGTGTGTGAGAGGCATAAACGTCATGGTCTGACATCATGTTGTTTTGGAATTTGATTCCACACAGCTGAAACCATCCCCCTGACTCACTGAGGTGGGGAGAAGGGGTGTGACTTGTGAACAGGTGTACCCCAGGTGGAGCATGCATGGCCTTTGAATTAGAAAGTGCTTGGAGCAGGAGATGGGAGGACAGGAAGTTTCCACAGGAGAGAGTGGGCCCAGGGGACGTGTGAGGGAAGTTACTGCATCTCAAGCGGTGGGGCAATCACTGAGCCGGGGTACCACATGTCCTGTTGGATTATCTCAGCCATTCTTCACAACACACAACCCTATGCGTTAGCTCTGTTATTATTTTCATTTTATAAATGAGAAAAGTGAGCTTAGGGAGGTGAAGTAACTTTCCAAGGTCACACGGTGAGTGATGGAGGCAGGAGTTGCGTCTCGGAAGCCTGGCTGCAGGGCCTGGCCCTCAACCACTGACTTCTGGAGGTGTGTGTTTTACTTATATATCCAGCGGTGGGTGTTTTATATGGGATGTACTGATTTTTCACATTGTTGAACTACACACAGAATTGACCGTCAGTCTGGAAGAAACTTCAAGATCATCCACCGAGAAGGCATTATTATTATTGTGATTGTTCATCAGTAGCAGTTGTAGTAGCCATAGTAGCAGCCAGAGAGCGTTTGGCCACACAGACTCTCCTGTGGAAACCGGTGAAGAAATAAAAGGTCGGCTGCCCTAGGTGAAGCAGGGTATGGACCTCAGAGAAACCTTGCTTGCTTTCCTCTTTGTGTTGCTCTCTGTCCTGTGGAGGAAATGGTCCCCACGTGGAGACATCCCTGCTCTTTCCTCTGGAACGTGGGCCTTCCTCAGACTGCTGCTGCCCTCTGCTGGTCAGAGCTGGAATTGGCAGGCACTTCCTCCCAGTTCAGGGATGCAGAAAGCTCCGGACTAGGGTGAGAGAGTCCTGCTGAGACTTTCTCAGGGGCTGCTGCTCCCACTGCCCTGTCATGTTGTGTGGGGGACAGTCACGGGACTTGTCAGGAGCTGGAGGAAGAGACCGCTTTGTGTGGGGCTTGGCTACCTCTGTGAACTACTCACAGGGTTGCTTTGGGTGCCTGGACCAGGACAGAGAGGAAGAGCCAGATAGCCTGGAGTGGGGTGGGCGCCAGCAGGCGGCGAAGAGGAGGAAGGGCTAATGGGGGAGCAGGGACAACCTCATATAGCTTTTAAGCAACACACCTACGTTGTGAATACAGCAATCATTACTCTTATTTTCAGAAACTGCCACCCAGAATGGTAAAATAATTCCTCTTCCAAAGCTATCAAGACCTTGGGCTTTGGGGTCAAACTGGATTTGAGTCTCAGACATCAGATATGTGACTTTGGCAAGTTCCTTAGCCTCTCCAGGGCCCACTGTTCTCATTAGGAACCTGGGATGCTGCAGGCCACAGAGAGGATGGCGGAGAGGGACCCATGCAGGCAGGTGGAGTGCGGGCACATGCCTGGCATGGGGTAAAGCTTGAAACCATGTAGCAGATGCAGGTAATGTCCAAAACACACCTGGCCATGGCTGCAGGGGTTTCAGCCTGGTCAGCCTGCCTCCCCCTGAGGGCAGATACCTGTGAATGAGGATTGTGGAAGGTGGACTGAGGTTACAGGTGGTGCTGTCCTTCCCTGAATTGCAAACTATAAATCTGGCAACACCTGGGTCCTCCAGCAGCCGTCTCGACTCTCGCCTAAAGCCTCGGTCTTGGAGGTCTCTCAGCATGCCCCCCACACTCAGGAGCCCCTTTCCTTCATCTTTCCTTCACTTCTCACTTCATCCTGCTTTGAACTGAACAGAGGATAGAGTAGACAAGTCTTTCTCCCAATTCCCTGAACCATTTTAGTCTCCATTTGTTTATTCAACAGATATTAACTGAAGGCTTTTTCTGGGCCCATCACCATTCTAGGGGTGGGGAGTCAGCAGTGATGACCAGAATAGCTGACCAGCCTGCCCTCATGGAGCTTACACTCAGTGGGGGTAAAGGAAGATAGGAAACTGTCATGCAGGATGTCATGCGGGGTCTCTGGTCCGGCTCCCCGCACAAGAACACAGGAAATGGTGAGGCCAAAAAGGAACACCCACGGAGCCATAGATAGGGGAGTCACACCACTATAGTCTCGCTGGCGGCTGGGTTGGAGACACAGGAAGCAGGAGCCACACGATCCACAACCTGCGTCAGCTTCTCGGCCAACCAACCTCACTTGCTAACAGCAATCCGCCCCTCTGCAATCCGCAATCCACAATTCGCGCTTGCTAGCTTAGCCACGGCAGTTATATCAGTGGCTAATGGCTAACCGGTAGCAGCTGACGGCCAACTAGTCACAGCTGATGGCCATCTACTACCTGAACCAGCACCTTTCCATGTGAGGCCGAGAGCCTGGCAACTGCTCTCTGGGACTCTGTTACCACAGAAACCAACAAGTACAATATACAGTGTGACAGTCTGGGGAGTGTAGGAGCTGCCCCAGAGCTGCCCCACTCGATGCTGTGGGTAGAGGGCTCAGAACATAGCAGCTGTTTACAGGAGGCGCTCACTTCCTGCCCTACCTCACACATCCTGTTTGCTGTTTTCGCTTTAACACTGGCTTGCTGTGTGATCATGGGGGACCTGTCATCTTTGTGTTCCCCCAGTTCCTCCCCTAGCAAATGGAGGTATATCCAGGATGGAAAATACTATCCTTGTTCAGAGGACTGGGGTCAGGGAGTACGACCACATCCTGTTGGTTGAGGCACTGGTGAGGTGTCTGCATACAGAAGGTGCTCAGCCAGTGTTCTCCTTGTGGAGGTGTCTCCGCTACTGGCACAGGGAGCAGGCCCCGGAGGGTCTGGCCCGTTCCAAGGCCTGGGGCCTCTCCATGCAATGCCCCTGTGGTCAGAGCTCGGACTCTCCAGGCAGCTGGACTGTTTGCCCCCTGCTTTCTGCCTCCAGGGTCTTGTGTGTCCTGTGGTCTCCACAGGCCTCAGGCCTCCTGCTGTCTCTCGACTCTCACTGCCCTGGTGATCTCATCCAGCGGCCCAGGATTCCACAGTTCCTACCTCCCACCAGGCTCTCCGCTCAACTCCAGGCCCTGTTTCCACCTGCTTTCGTCACATTTTCATTTCAATGTCTAACAGAACTCTGTGACTTAGTAAAACGAAACTCCTGATATATTTCCTCAAACCTGCCCTATGTCTTCCCATGGAATTTAATGGAAACGGTTCTTCCAGTCACTTTAGATGTCACCTTGTGGAGACAGCCCTGACACTCGTCTCCCTCACACCCACATCCAGTCCAGCAGCCCATCCTGATGGCTCTACCTTCACAATGTGCCCAGAGACCGCCACCTCCAATGTCCTCGCCACCTCCACCTGTTCCACTACCACCCGTGTCCTGCTTGGGGACTGCAGTGGCCTCCTAACTGGTCTCTCTGCGTCCCTCGGTCTATTCTCATCATAGCAGCCCCGTGATCTTTTCATGAATTGAAGTCAGACCATGTTATGAATTTAAGCCCAGAGAGTGTCTGCTTGAAACCCTCCAACAGCTCCCCGTTTCCCTCGGAATGGAAAAAAGATCTTTGCAAAGATACCCGTCTTGCTGGAGACCAAACTCTGAACAAGGAGGAAACGGTGCCTGCCTGCTTAGAGTCTATAGTGCGGGGGAGCAGACAGCAGGGCAATGAACAGCCGTGTGCGCAGATAGTGTCAGACTGTGATAGATCTATGACGATCCCACTGACTTGGGGGGAAGGCTACCTTGGCTGGGACGGGGGGTGGTCAGGGAGGGCCTCTCTGAGGAGGTGATAGTTAAGATAGCGAAGAGCTCAAAGGAACTCTTGAGACTTCTATTTTAATAAGTCTTCCTGCCTCATATAGCTAAGGAAGAAAAAGAAGCCCAGAGAAGTGAAGTAACCTGCCCAAGGTCACACAGCATCTTACATACTTACAGAGCTGAAATTCCAAGGCAAGCCTCCTGACAGTCTGGTTTATGGCTCATGATTGCTGGCCTGAAGCTGCGATCTCTAACAGTTATCTGGGAATTAAGCTCCTCTTACTGTATACATACATACTATATTTTATTTATGTATATATTATATGCTTTTATTATATGTTATATATTCATTTTTAATTTGAGCTTCTAACTCATCCAGTTGATGCAACCAGAGAATGTTGTTATTATCTATTATCATTGAAAGATGGTCAGTTCCTATAAAAGAGGAGTTAAGTTTCCTTGGGATATTGATTATTTAAAAGGGAAATAAGCTCAGAGAACCGTTGACCTATGTTTAATCTTTTTTTATTTGCTAACAAACAGGAATTAATTGTTTAAGTGCAAAGGAGTACCAAACACAGGAGACTAGATTACTTATTTTGGACTTGACGTTGGTGACCTGAATGCCTTAGTGTAGAACTGGATTATGCTTTTTGACATGTTCTTTAAAATACCTCTAAGTTATATGGCTGTGTTTCCTGACTCTGTGGGTACTCATCTAATAGTATAGGTTTTGAGTTTATAAATTAAATAATCCTAAGTTTTACCAAGAATATGAAGTGAAAAGATATTTCCATCGTTTGTCAGTCTCTAGTTCCCTTCCTGCAGCTTTCTTTTATTTTTATTTTTATTATTTTTTAAATTGAGATATAATTGACATAAAACATTATATTAGCTTCTAGTATACAACATCATGATTTGATACATGTACGTATTGCAAAATGATCACCACAATTTGTCTAGTTAATATTTATCACCATTTTTATTGTATAAAATTTATGCAAATTTTTATTACATAAAATACATATAAAATTAAAGAAGTAGATATAATATAGGAAATAAGTGTAATTATAATATGCACTATAATTATAACATGTAACATATGTAATATATATAACATATAATATATATCTGTCCTTTTACTGTTGAATGAAAAAGGAATCACAAAATCTATCACGTTAACTATGGCCTCTGTGTGACTAGATCCATCCCACTTATCTCATCAGCACTTTTTGACACCCGTCATTCCTTCTTCCTGAAGCCCTATCTCCGTTGGTCCCCAGACGCCACATCTGCCTGGTTTCCTTCCCTTCACTGGCCTTTCCACCTGCATCTTCTTCCTTTCTGATCTCCCCAACCTCCCACCCCTGGGGGACCCCGGGATGCAACTCCCACTCTTTTCTTCCCTCTGTGCTCACACTTCCTTGGAGCTTGCATCTACTCTCGTGGTTTTACGTGACAGTGCCTCCAAAATCCTATCACCTGCCAGGATCTCTGTGCTGAAAATCAGAATCTATATCCAGCCATCTGCCTCAGTGCTACTCAGAGTGTGGTTGGCCATCTGGCAGCGTCTGCACTTGGAAACTTGCTAGGAATGCAGAACCCCAGGCCCCAACTCAGACCTACTGAATCAGCAGCTCCGGAGGGGAGGGCTGAGGGCGTCAGCTCCCGGGGGGGGGGGGGAGGCTCTGATACATGCCGAAGTCGGGAGCGAGTCCCTCCTTGATCTCTCCATGTGGATGTGTAGTAGGCACCTCACCTGAGCTCCTGATAGGCCCTCTCAATGAGCACCTCCACGCGCTTCCCGTACCTAAGTTAACGGTGACTCCATCCTGCCATTGGCTCAGGCCCAAACCTTGCAGTCTTTCTGGACTTCTCTCTTTGTCTCACCCGCACATCTGGTGGGCTTGGCTCTATGTGAAAAATACGCGTATACCCAGAATCTGACTCCCTCGCACCGCCTTACTGCTTCCACCCTTGTTAGACCCACCACCACCTCACACCAGATCCTTGCAGAAGCCTCCCAGGTGCCCCCACCTTCCGCCAAGACCCCACCATTCTAGTCACAGCACAGCAGCCAGAGGGATCTGGTTGAAATGCAGTTAGACCTTGTCTCTTTTATCTCCAGACCCTCCATCAGCTCCCTTTCGCATGCAGAGTAGAAGCTACAGCCCTTCTCATGAGCTACGGGCCACACACCTCGGACCTTTGTATACCGGCCTGGCCACACTGCCTCTACCCGTGCTTCTCCGACCCTGGCACTCCTGGCCTGGCACTGGCTGTTTCCTCTGCCTGAAAAGCTCTCCTCCCAGAGACCTGCACATCCGGCCCCAACTTCCTTTACGCCGTTGACTCAGTCTCTCAGCAAGGCTTCCCGGACCACCCTAGCTAACATTTCAGTTTGTTCCCTACTTAACTTTTTCTTTGCTCTATGACTGGCAGCCCTACTTATTTTTTCTTGTTTGTTGTCTATCTCTTCAGTAGGGTGTTGCTCCTTGGAGCCTTGCTCGCAAGGTACCCTCCTTCCCTAAATTGTACCCCTCCATAGATTCCAGCTCAAGCCTGTCTTGCCCCGTTTGGACACCAGGTGGTGTCCCACACCGCTCCAAGCTCCTGGCTTCTTCCACTATTGCTGGAGTGAGACCCTGAGAGTCAGCCCGGGCGGGTCCTGTGGCCTGATCCCCCAGCGACCTCCCCCTGAAAAGAGGATGACTTTTTTGACTCTACAATGAGGACAATTCCTTTTAGACCCGGGGATTCACAGTTCTTCCTGGTGGAAAAGTAACGGCTTCTTTCAGATTCAGTCTGGGTTCAAGTTCCCCACCACTTCCTGTTGTCAGGAAATGCTTTGGAGGGCCTACTGTGTGCTGGGCACTGTGCTGGGCGCTTCCTTGCAAGGCTTTGAAGAATTTTTTGAAGAGAGTCTACCCATCTGTCTCTGCACCTGGGCTCCTTAGGCACAGGCGGCAGAGAGCCCTCCCTCACCATCCCAGGCGTCCCTGCCGGCCCTGGACGGACCCAGGGAGGTGAGAACAAAGAACACAGCTGTGCTGCATGGTCTCGGCCAAGTGCCCTCTCTGGGCTCAGTTGGCACATCCTTACTGCCAGGAATGAGGAAAGAAAGTGGCCAATACAAACCAGTGTCATTTCCCTTCCTTAGTGCCTGGAATGTGATAACCCAATGATAGGCCAGTGTCCAGTTTTGCCTGCTGTCCAGGCCATTCTCTGCTCAGTGTTCCCTCATGGGAAGGGTGGGGGTGGGGTGCGGGAAGCCCTGGATGGGCCTCTGGCTCCAAGCAAGATTCGAGGACAGCATCATAATTACAGAAGCATCGGTACTCGGGCATCCAGGTGGCTTTCCTCCGTCAGGGCCTGACGCCAGGGGTCATCTAATGCTTTGGGGTCTCCTCCCTGCCCTGCCGCTTGGGGCATTCATTTTCTCTCACCACGGAAGCCTGGATTCAGATGCTCGTTTTTCTGCTCCCCAAATCCAGCTGAGCCTGGGCTAGGAAATGGGCGGGAGGCCAGCAGGACAGGGACGAAGGGGCTCAGAACTGAGTGGCCAACTGCTGGCTGGTGGTCCTGGACACTGAGGGAGGGCTGTGAGGGGAGGCATACCCAACGGGCTGATGTCCCTGTGAGATGCTGGCCGTGTGGCCTGTTCTGGCCATCATAGCAGCTGCCCTCACTGAGATGTGTGTGCAGGCGGCCGGCACTGCTACTCTTTTCCTGGTCAGGACTCAGGCTGCGGTGATAGGTGTGACCAGCCACCAGCTAGTCAGCAGTGGGACGAGGACCTCTCCAGGTCGGTGGCCTTGCTGGCCCCCACGGGTTAGAGTCAGGGACAGAGGTGTCAGACTGTGGGGCTCCAACCCCTGGAGGGAGGCATGAGCCCACAGCAGCCCCAGCTGGAGGGTCTGAGCCCCCACTGGAGAGACTTTCCCTCCACTTCTGATGAATAAGGAACTATAAGTAAATCAGTCTGGGGCCTGGAGGCTCCGTGGTGTGGAAGATAACAGTACAGCTTTGCAGGGAGATAATGCTGGGTTTTTTGTTTGTTTGTTTTTGTTTCTAATAATTCCATCCAGAAAGCTCCTGCATTTCTTTTGCCTCTTCTTCGGGTCTCCAGCTGCCTTCGAAGCCTTTGATATGCAGAATGGCAGAGATCAGTCACCAAGGCTCAGATTCCCGAATCCCATTCCTGGGGACTGTGCATGTAGACAGCCGCAACACCCGCATCATTGCCTGAGCACCTACTATGTGCCAGGCACATGATGGGGTTCTCACAGACATCCTCGGCTTTCATCCTCACAGCTGCCCTGGGAGGGAGGGATTATAAGGCTCATTTCACACAGGAGGTAACTACCTGTCCAGTGCACACAGACAGGAGGTGCTCTCTCCCCTGCAAGGAATTTCACAGCCTTTATGTCACAGAGCTGAATGTCCCTGTTCATAGAAGAGGGAACAGAAGCTCAGAGAGGGATGTCACCTGGCCAAGGTCACACAGCAAGTCACTGACGATCTGTACTCTGAGCCCTGTCTCCTGATTCTTAACCCGGTGTTCCCTCCATTGCCCCACACTCCTCCCATTCATTCCGGGGGCGTATAAGCAGCTGTTTTCAGTTGCTTATACCCCTTGGTGTGAACGGGAGGAGGAGGTAGACTTGGAGATGCTATTATCTGGACCCAGCACCAATCAGGATGGCTCCCTTGGAGCCTCAATTTCTGGACCTGTAAACTAGGAGAGACACTGCACTCTAGAATTAGATGTTTAAGACATAGTCTCGTAGTCTTTCTTCTCTTCCAGCCTCTTCCTCCGGCATTTCCCTCTAGATCCTAAGGCCATGCTTGTGCCCTGGGGGTAGTAGTATCATTTCCCAGAAGGCTCTCCCAGCCCTGGCCTTACCCATCCTCTCATGGGCTGTGCCCATTCACACCGCCATGCTGGTGCCCAGGCTGGACCCTCTTTTCCTGGATCCCATCTCTCCCTTGTTTCAAAACATACAGGAGCTCCAAATGAGTTAGCAAGTCCCTTTTCTTCTGCCCTCCCACAAGTCGCAATGCACCTCTGTGTTCCAGTTCTAGACTCCCCAAACGGGCCAGACTCTTTCTTGTCTCTCTGCCTTTGCACCTACTGCCCCTCTGCTGGGATACTGTTCTCCCCTTGTGTACTAGGTGAACTCCTACTCATCCGTAAGACCCAGCCAAAATGTCCCCTCCTTTGGGAAGTCTTTCCTCATCTGGTCCACCTTGGATGGAGGTAATTAGGACCATATACCTGGTTACTAGTGTTCACTGGCACATAGTAGGAACAATAATTATATGTTGATTGAGTCATACCATTCAGCACATTGAATTTTCAGTGTCTATCTACTTGTTTGTCTCATTTATCTATTCAGTAAGTAATAGTCTACTGAATAGTCAGTAAGTAAATGTCGACTGAGCCTTACTATGTGTGATGTCCTATCTTTAGCTTCTTTTTCTGAATGGCTGTGAGTTTCCTGTGAGGAGGGCTCTGCCTGGATCACCTGCTTTCCAGAGTTGGCCTCAGAATGGTCAGAGACTATTTACCTAGAGATCACTTTGGACTCACCCCTGCTCTTCACCCAGGACCCCAGCTAACTCCTGACTCATCCAGGAAGTGGACTCCCCACCTGCAGCCTGGCCAGAGTCAGGACAACGTTGTAAACTGCTCAGCACTTGCCTGCCTCTGCCTCCTCAGCCCCAGCCCCATTCGGGGGGCAGATCCCGCTCCTCACCCTGGGACAGGCTGCGTAGGGGAGGTGTTCACTTCCTTTCACAAAACCTATTGTTTATGGGGGATCTGGCCTGTCTGGTTTCCCTTTCTCAGGTTCAGGTTTAATTCATTTCACAAATATATTTGGGGGTGCACATGGTGCCCCTGCTAGGTTCGCCTGTGCTGCAGACGCCATGGGGTGTGGAGTAGGGCACTTGGAGGGGGAGGTCTGAATGTGGATACAATCCTGAAGGGGAAGGGCAGCTTTCCAGGGGAGGAGTCGCCAAGGCCCCAGGGTGGGTGGGCCTGAAACAACTGAGAATGGCAAGGAGAGTGGGGGGGTGTGCTGGAGAGAGTAGAGGGAGGGTGGAGGGGACCGCCCCGGGCCGCGTAGCTTCACAGCTGCAGAGCCTTCCATCTGTTGCCTGCTTCCCATGCACACAGTCCCCCTGCGGGCTTTGCTGGGCCGTGCTGTCTGAGTGTCAGCCTTATCCATGGGATCTCTTCTCCTTCTGGCTTTGACCTACGACCTCCCCCACCACCATCCATGGCTCCCCTTCTCAGAATCCCCAGCCTGCCTGCACCCTGTCCCTCAGAGCCCCCAGACCTGTCCCTGGTCGGGGACCAAGTGTCTGCTTCCCAGGGCCCTGAGTTTAAGTGGCCAGGCCAGCATGAGATCCATGCAATGCGTGGCGGGGTGGGGGGCGGAGGAAGGAAGGAACAGATGTTTTCTGAACAGCAAATCTATAGATGCAGGAGGTGGGAAGGGAGGGGAAGGCAGGACCAAATGATTTTGTATTCTGGGGTCCGCCCTCCCCAGGGCTCAGTGGGGGCCGGGGTGAGTGGCAGCCTGGTGCAAGCATGGTGGGCTCCAGTCCAGAGCTGCCCTCGGTGCCATGGGCTGCAAGCCTGGCAGGAGGAGAGAAGGTCAAGGGCAGATTTCTGTCTGACCCGCAGTGCACGGCCAGAGCTCCCCACAGGGAGCTGGGGGGCCAGCACTGCTCAGATGCTCCAAACATGAATCCTGCAAATTAACCTTGAGCTCGCCTCCAAAAGATACTCCATCACCAGAAATGTATGCACCACAGTGATGTATGCGTAAATATTCATATATTGATGTGTGTGTGTAAATATTCATATGGTGGTGGGTGTCTTAGTGGAACAACCGGGCCGGGAGTGAGGTCATTAAATCATGGCTTTAGATCCCAGATCCTGGCCATGTTACTTTTTATGACAGTCACAAAGAAATAAGTGCCTTCTTCTTTCTAATGTATCTTACTGACATTCCCCCGCCCAAACAGTGTTCCCAGCAATTTCCTCACAGGGCCTTGTGGAGGGCAATACGGCCAGCAAGAAAAAAACACCCCAAACTTTTGGTATCAGAGAGGCTAAATTTGAAATTCTAACTCTAATACCTATCACGATGCAATTCTCGACCTCCTAGATCCTCAGTTTCCCCACTTGTAATAATGGGGATATTACAGCCTGCGCTGTTATGGGGGGAAGTGCCATGGCTTCTCTACAGTGAGTCAGGCACGCAGTAGCCCTGGGGTGGTTTGGGTGACCTTTCAGTGATGAAGGGGGCAGTGTGTGTTTGGGAGGAGGGTGAGGGAAAGAGGCTGGCCGTGGGTATGATTGACAGGCTGCCTAGGGAGTGGCTGGGCCCAAGAGTTCTCCCATCCAGAACAAATGCCACCACGCAGACCCTTTGGGTTGCCTTCTCATTTTCTAATGCCATCTCTGTGGTGGGGGATGATTCCCAAGGCAGGAAATCCTGCCTTCGTTTCTCAGCAAAGGGAGAGAGGAAGGAAAGGTGGGCCAGGCCAGGATCCCTGACACCTGTGAGATTAGATCTGGCACGGAGTCCTTTTTAAGTAAAAGCTCTGACGTTTACTGGAGAGAGAGGCCACCTGACATTCTCACAGCGCTGAGGTGTGTCCTTGGGACCCCTGGGCTCTGGAATCAAGGCCCTCTCCTCTCCAGCAACAACCCTCTCTCAGGCTCAGGTGCTGGGCAGGGCTGAGAGGGTGGGGGCTGGCAGGGAGCTGCCACTTTGGCTCTGACAAGACTCAGCCGTTGTGTGTATTACCCAGGGAGGCTTAAATGCCACAGACAGGTTCAGAGCAGACCCTCCAAGAGCTGTCTTCAAGTGAAACCAGGGTGCTGGGGCCATGAGCTGCCAACCCATGGCTTGGGCATCTCCAGTCCATGGGGTCAGCCAGGCAGGAAGTCAGTGGCAGGAGGACCTGGAGCTTTGCCGTTTTCCTGGGACTTGCAATGGCCTCACCCCTTCCCAGTGCCGTTTGGCATCATGCGAAGCAATAGCCGGCTCCTTGGTGGTGGTGGTGGTGGGCGGTGTAGTAGTGGGGGGGGGGGTCTCATAGAACTTTCTTACCCCGGCGTCAGGCTGGTGCTAGCTCTGGCGGGGAAGGCAGGGAAAATGCTACCAGAAAAGGAAGTCAGCTTAAAAGAGCCCAAGAGACAGAGCGAGCTCGCGGTTCACGAGACATGCCAGCCTGCGGGGCTGCCCCATGAGGGGTCCAACCAGGAGGGCTGGAGGGTGCGAGGACCAGGCCTCAGGCTGCCGAGGCAGAAAGGGGATTAACGAGCAGCTCCGGGAGGCCCGAGAATCAGGCCTGGAGAAATAGATACCCCGTCTTCATTATAAAATAACTTGTTCTTCCCCCCTCCGGCCCCGCCCTATTGTTCAGGGCCAGTAACGGCTCTGTCACAGGTACCATTCTTTAAGAGTCACTGAGCAATGATGTGTGGGTTATAGGGAAATGCCAGGGACATGACCCTCTTCCTGACTCTTCCCGGAGAAGTCCAAGGACAGAAAGACACGGGGAGTGGAGGTCATAGTCCACATCGGTCTCGAGGGGAGACACTGACAGCTCGGAAAACTGGCAAAAACATGGGGGACCATGGACCTTGAGAAAGACCTAGAGGGGGCGTGTCACTGACTTGGGTGCTGAACCTATGGCTGCTGGGTTGTGTTGTGGACCACCCTCCACAGACCTCCCCAAACGATGCTCTGTGGTGACAAGTGACAGCGCCATATCTTATTACCTCGCTGCTTCTGCTCCACCGAGAAATCTCTCAGCCCCTATAATCTTAGATCTACTGTATGCTAGCCCCAGCAAGTGGGAAGGGCAGCCATAATGAAGATACAAATCTAAACAACAGCTGCAATTTATCAAATGACTACTACCCTGCAGGCTCTCAGCCAGCGTTTTATACATGTGATGTCTGGGAACTTCACCACAGCCCAGCGAGGTGAGTATAATTATCCCCCCTTTGCAGATGGGAAAACTAAGGCTCAGAGAGGTGATGTGCCTCTGGGAGCTCGGAAGAAATAGAGCCCGGATTCTCATCTGAATGAGAGCCATAGATAGGGGAGTCATACCACGATAGTCTCGCTGGCGGCTGTGTTGGAGACACAGGAAGCAGGAGACACAGGAAGCAGGAGCTACATGATATGCAACCTGCCATCCGCTTTTCTGCCAACCAACCAACCCCACTTATTAGCTGCAATCCGTGCTTGCTAGCTCAGCCACCATCTTCTTGCTAGACCCCATTTTTTGCTAGCCTAGCCACAGCAGTTATATTAGTGCCCAATGGCTCACTGGTTACAGCTGATGGCCATTTGATCACAGTCGATGGCCATTTACTACCTGAGTCAGCACCTTTCTATGTGAGGCCGAGAGCCTGGAAACTGCTTTTTGGGGCTCTGCCCCCACATTCCACCCCTATAGGCTCTCGCCTCACAATCTACGCGACAAGTGTCTTCTGCGAGGGGCCCTGTGCGAGGAGCCTGGAGGTGAATGCTATTTCCTGGACACAGCCAAGCTCTCTGGTCACAGCCAGAGTTTCTCAGGGCACCACCAGTACTTCTGGGCACAGCCAGACTTCCTGGACTTCTTAGGGTACCACTAGTCTCCCCGGGCACAGCGAGGGCCTCTCAGGGCACTGCCACTCTCTCTGGACAGAGCCAGACTTCCTGGACTCAGCCAGGGCTCTCAGGGCACTGCCACTCTCTCTGGGCTCAGCCAGACTTCCTGGGCTCAGCCAGGGCTTTCAGGGCACTGCCACTCTCTCTGGGCCTCTCAGGGTACCATGCTGGAACAACAGTGGCTCACAGTCAAGGTGCTTACATATTCTCAATGGTGGCCGGTCAAGACACAAAAGCAAACATCCCCCAGTTCCACTACATGGTGGTATGTTCCCAAACAGTGAAGTGGTCCATTAAATTAGGGATGGAAGGCAATTCCCCATAGTCCATAGTCATTCGCCAGGGCTGTCCTGGGGGTGAGGGATGACCTTGACCTCACCCTCATCTCCCATGGAGGACTCAGCAAGTGTTTCCTCCTGGGACTACAAGTCCTACATCCGGGCTGCCTCAGCAAGCACTTCCCAGCTCACAGGGCCGCGACAACCTTCACTTTCTCCGGCCTCTGCTGGTTGGGGAACCGTCCATGTCTTCCCACCCCTCCACGGGGATCCAGCTCTCAGGCAGCTGCTCCTCCTGGTCTTCCTGAGACTGAGTGTTCATATGCACAAACTGCTCCACCGCCCTTTGGAGGGCTTTGGCCGGCACCGTACCCTGCTCGCTGCACCATTTTTCATGCAGGGCGGCATGTGAAGTCTCTGGTCCTGCTCCCCACATAGGAATGCAGGACATGGTGAGGCCAAAAAGGAACACCCACGGAGCCAAAGATGGGGAGTCATCCCACTATAGTCTCGCTGGCAGCTGCGTTGGAGACACAGGAAGCAGGAGCTACATGATATGCAACCTGCCATCCGCTTTTCTGCCAACCAACCAACCCCACTTATTAGCTGCAATCCGTGCTTGCTAGCTCAGCTACCATCTTCTTGCTAGACCCCATTTTCTGCTAGCTTAGCCACGGCAGTTATATTAGTGCCCAATGGCTCACCGGTTACAGCTGACAGCCAACTAGCCACAGCTGCTGGCCATTTGATCACAGTCGATGGCCATTTACTACCTGAGCCAGCACCTTTCTATGTGAGGCTGAGAGCCTGGAAACTGCTTTTTGGGGCTCTGTTCCCACATTCCACCCCTACAGGCTCTCGCCTCACAATCTACGCGACAAGCGTCTTCCGCGAGGGGCCCTGTGCGAGAAGCCTGGAGGTAAATGCTATTTCCTGGACACAGCCAAGCTCTCTGGTCACAGCCAGGGTTTCTCAGGGCACCACCAGTAATTCTGGGCACAGCCAGACTTCCTGGGCTTCTTAGGGTACCACTAGTCTCCCCAGGTACAGCGAGGGCCTCTCAGGGCACTGCCACTCTCTCTGGGCACAGCCAGACTTCCTGGGCTTCTTAGGGTACCACTAGTCTCCCCAGGTACAGCGAGGGCCTCTCAGGGCACTGCCACTCTCTCTGGGCACAGCCAGACTTCCTGGGCTTCTTAGGGTACCACTAGTCTCCCCAGGTACAGCGAGGGCCTCTCAGGGCACTGCCACTCTCTCTGGACACACCCAGGGCTCTCAGGGTACCGTGCTGGAACAACAGCGACTCACAGTCAAGGTGCTTACATATTCTCGATGGCGGCCGGTCAAGACACAAAAGCAAACATCCACCAGTTCCACTACATGGTGGTATGTTCCCAAACAGTGAAGTGGTCCATTAAATTAGGGATGGAAGGCAATTCCCCATAGTCCATAGTCATTCTCCAGGGCTGTGCTGGGGGTGAGGGATGACCTTGACCTCACCCTCAGCTCCCACGGAGGACTCAGCAAGTGTTTCCTCCTGGGACTACAAGTCCTGCATTCGGGCTGCCTCAGCAAGCACTTCCCAGCTCACAGGGCCGCGACAACCTTCACTTTCTCCGGCCTCTGCTGGTTGGGGAACCGTCCATGTCTTCCCACCCCTCCACGGGGATCCAGCTCTCAGGCAGCTGCTCCTCCTGGTCTTCCTAAGACTGAGTGTTCATAAGCACAAACTGCTCCACCGCCCTTTGGAGGGCTTTGGCCGGCACCGTACCCTGCTCGCTGCACCATTTTTCATGCAGGGCGGCATGTAGAGTCTCTGGTCCTGCTCCACACATAAGAACTCAGGACATGGTGAGGCCAAAAAGGAACACCCATGGAGCCATAGATAGGGGAGTCATCCCACTATAGTCTCGCTGGCAGCTGCGTTGGAGACACAGGAAGCAGGAGACACAGGAAGCAGGAGCTACATGATATGCAACCTGCCATCCGCTTTTCTGCCAACCAACCAACCCCACTTATTAGCTGCAATCCGCTCTTGCTAGCCCCCATTTCCTGCTAGCCTAGCCACAGCAGTTATATTAGTGCCCGATGGCTCACTGGTTACAGCTGACGGCCAACTAGCCACAGCTGATGGCCATTTGATCATAGTCGATGGCCATTTACTACCTGAGCCAGCACCTTTCTATGTGAGGCTGAGAGCCTGGAAACTGCTTTTTGGGGCTCTGTCCCCACAGCCCCTATACTGCTCTGGGTTTTAAACGACTTAGGAAAGAGGAGAGACCATTGCCTGGAGAGCCAATTAATGCAAGTAATTTGCATATCTAAATTGGTTCATTAATTTCAGACAAGCTCCCAGTGGACTTGGGGGTGGGTTCAGGATCACTGAGTATCTGAAGTTTTCCTATTAGTTAAAAAGCTTTTTGTTTCATTTCCCGCAAAATTTAACTTGATCTGGCTTTAAAAAGTAGAGGGAATTCACTAGCTCATGGATCTATGATGTCCAGATTCAGACTGGACTTCAGGCACAGCTGGATCAGGACTCAGCATCATTTTCTGGGATGCTTGCCTCCCCCCCAAGTTAGTTTCATTCTTATGGCCTGTTCCTTCATGGTAGCAAATGGCTGTAGCAGCACCAGCCCTCAGTTTTGCACCAAACTCCTTCCAGAGAAAGCTTCTCTCTTTCTAATTGACAAACCAGATGTCTGAGCTTAAATCTTAGTGAACCAACTTAAGCCACATGCCTTTGCTGCACCAGTGTTTAGGGCCACGGGAACTAATGGGATTAAACTGCTAGATCCCAGCCCATCGGAAACCAGTCCCAGAGCTGGAGGTGGGAATCCGTATCAGCTGCTCCAGGACAGGAAAATGGGGGTGGCTGTTGGGAAGGCACCCCCTACACCCAATAAATACAAAGTTCTCCAGAGGGAAGGAAAACGGAACTGACAGTCTTAGAGCTCCTTCTATGAAACAGATCCTATGTTAGTTTTTACAACACATTACATGGGAGGTGTTTTTATTTCTGTTTTTGAGATGAGTGAACTGAGACTCAAAGGTTTGTAGGTCCTGACATTTGGGTGGACGTTGAGTCGGGACTTCAGGCTTCTTGCCCTGCTCTTGCCATCTGCTGAGGAGGTTCTGGCTCTCTTGTCCCCCTTCCTCTATCTTCTTCGGACCCCTTACCCTTTCTCCCAGTTGAAGCTCTGTGATTGGGGGGTGGGGGGTGCTGGCACAGAGGCCTGAAGATTCCTAACTGAAAGATGGACAGAATCCAGTGCTAACAGGGGCAGGAACTTGCAGTGTCCTCTAATGTTCCCTAACACCACAAATCAACATTCCCTTATCGGATTGTTAGGTCAAGGTACAGAGAGGGCAAGAGGTTTTATTAAGGTCACACAGCAACTAATTAAGGAGGCAAGAATAGTGAGCGCCAGCCAGAAGGCCTATGTTCGAATCGTCTCTTCTCTCAATTGCTTTCAGTTGCTCCAGGTGTTCTGGGCAAAAGCAGCACCGGAGCGTTTCTGCATTTCTGAGCTGGTGGATGCTGCTTGCGCCACCAGCCAGGCTTCGCAGGTAGGAGTCCTCTTGGCCAAATCACCTTCACCTGGGTTCTGACTCTGAGTCCCTTTGGGCCTGCCAGAAACTCACTCCAATCCAGCAGACATTCTTACATGCCTTCTGCCTACAGGCTCCGGGAAGCCTTTTGTGTCCCTTAGCTCTTTGAACCTCACAACTACCGTCGCCCTCTCCGGGGTACAGGCAGTAAACTGAAGTTCAGAGTTCAACCCTTGCCCAAGGTCATGAGCCAGGCTGTGAACTTGGGTCCATCAGACACTAGTCCCTTACTGTGCCTCTTCTGTTTGAGGCACTGGGACAGGATTTGAAGAGGAAGTGGCATTACATCTACAATCTGAAGGATGAGGGAGAAGTTAAGCTTTTAATGGGTCCCCTCGTTGGTGCAGTGCTTTTCAGATTACGGTATTATTGACCATAGAATCACTCACTTGCTCACTCATCCACCTACCCCTACAATAGCTATTTATTGAGCACCTACTATGTGCCAGACACTGTTCAGGTTTTGAGGATAAAATGATGGACAAGATAGGGTCCCTGTCCTTATGAGTCTTCTGGTTTGGTGCTGTCTCAACAACAGTGAGAAGCAGGCCACATGTCAAATCATCATCTGTGTTTGACAGACTAGGAAACTGTGTCTTAGCCAAATAATGTGACTGGTGGTCCAAGGTCATACTCATTAAGCGAGTGACATTACTAGGATTTGAACTTCTGTTTTCCAACCCCCTCAGTTACATAGCCTTGCACATCAATGAAATGGCAAAGGAGAAAACGTCAGCTAGCTTCCTCCCTCCTTTTCTTTCTTGGCATAAAAACATAGAGAAGACGGTGCATTCTCACTAGGTTCCATGTGGAGAGGTGCAGCCTGGTGGACACCATCTCGGCCTGGGGACCCTCCCTGAGCTCCCTGAACTTGGGAACCAACGTCCTTGTGGGGAAACTGTTAGCGTGCCTGTAGTCATTGCTGCCAACCCAGGGTTTTTAATCAGGCGGCATTTAAACTGTCCCATTTTGTCTGATTACGCCGGATGTTTACATCATTTGTAATGAAGCAAATTGGGACAAATTGCCAAGGACACTTTTGCAAACAAAACCAACAGAAATGTTCTCATCTCCAGTGGTCGGTGGGAGAGCTTCATTCTCTCTCCCTTTCCTTTCTCCCAGGGGATGTTTTAGGGAAAAACAAGGCACTTTCTATTCTGAAAACCTTCTCCCTGGGCGGACAGCACATTCCCTGTAGGACAACTGCTCACATCTCCGGTTGTAGTCTACTTCATCTGCTTACTCTGTCACCCAGCTTGAAGGGGAAGCAAGTACCAGAACTGAAAGCCCTGACTTTCTCTGCAGACCCTGCACAGAGAGCGGGTTAGAACTGCATCTCCTGGCGTAGGCCTGCAGGACATTTGGCAGGCCAGAAAGAGGATTCCTTTTTCCATTAAATTTACGGAACAGGGTGACTCAAGTCAACCCAGAGCGTTCCTGCATCTCAGAGCCTTTGGTAAGCTAGTGAGCAGTGAGACTCTCCCAGAACAGATGTGACTCTCAGGGCCTGGAGTCCCCTTTGTGGGACACCTTTTATGGAACTGGTCATGAGCAGAACCAGCTGTGGAAAAGTCACGGCCTGCTAAGAGACAGCCTGGGTGGCAGCAGCCTGGACCCCCTCTGGCTTATTATAATTTGTAGGTCTGGCTTATGACACCCCAGATCCTGGAGGGCGAGGTTCCGACCTGAGCAGGTAGCATGACCGGGGTATATGGGAGCCAGACAATTGTAATGTGTAGGCCTGAGGGTTCAGAACCTGCTCTCCGCCAGGTTTTCCACTCCTCTTAACCTGAGGGCCTCCACAAGGCCTTTTGCATCCTGCTGTCCAGCCCTTTGCTCCTGTGCTTTCTCTGGCCTTTCTCCTCCTCTCCATGCTTTGTAGTGAAGGTATGTTATTCTGCGACTTCATCTTGTCTTCCCATGCAGACCTGTGTTCCTATCCTGAGATCCTTCATCGCCAGCTCAGAGCACATATTTATTGTACACACACTAGGTACGAGATCCTGGGCCCTAGAGATGCTGAGACAAGTGAGACAGAGCATGCTTCTCAGTGGAGGTGGCCGGCAGGAAACCACTGACAGTCACTGTGATCACTGGGCTGATGGGGACAATCAAAGGGTGGTGGCAGGGCAGAAGGACCCGTCCAGACCTGGGACATCCAGGAAGGCTGGATTCCAGAGGACAAGCAGTGACATGAGGGATAAGTAGGAGTTAGCCTAGTAAAGACTATGGAAGTATGTTCCAGGCACATGGAACAGCACATACTAAGTCCCAGAGGCAAGAGAGAGCATATGGTTTAAGGGACTGGCCCTCAATAAAGGCCCTGTGAAGTAGATGCTATATTTCTGCAAAGGCTGACACCCTTATGAAGTAGCCTCGCTTCCAGACACCCCAGCTCTGCCTCTTCCAGGGCCATGCAGCTCCCTGAGCTTTCTGGAGGAAAACGAACAAAAACCACCACTGCAATCAAATAAATAACAGGCACTGTTTATTGAGCACTTACTACATGCCGGACGCTGTGCTAATGACTTCACTGGCACCAACTCAATCAGGCCTCATGGCAACCAAATGAGTGATGAGTACTTATCATCACTTGACAGATAAAGGAACTGAGGCAAGTAGAAGAGCTCAAGACCCCAGCAGTAAGTGGTGAGGTCTGGACCTGAGCCTGGGCAGTCAGGCTCAGAGCCTGCTCCCTCTGTCACCACAGCTGTGGAGGGTGCCGGGGGCAGAGAACTCTCCCTTTGCCCTTCACCACTTTTAATCTGGTGGAAAACCTGAGGCCACAGGGATTCTCTTTTTGAGGTTCCAGGCCAGACAATTAATCAGGACTATTAATGAAAATGCCACCTTCATGATTGCAGAAACTTAAGTCATTTATTGGGACTTGAACTCAGGGCATTAAAATGTTATTATAGACTTCTCAGCGGTGCTGTGTCGGCCCTAATGACATTGTTTGGTGCTCCCGAGCTGGAGCTGGTGATACCTGGCTGTGCTGTGCCAGCGAGGGTGCCTTCCCACGGCTGCACGCAGCATTGGGCCCCCAGCCTGGGGCACAGCAGCTTTCATGTTCCGCCTTGCTTTAACCATCTGTGAAGCTCCTACTATGTGCCAGGCACTGAGACGAGGGGTAAACCACGGAGACACAGGACCTGCCTTCAAGGAGCTTGTAAACTCATGAGGGAAACAAACACGTAAAGAGCTGATAAGAATGTTCAGGGAACTAGGGTGTGATGCAGAAAGGTCCATTCTGGCTCCAGGGGGACGGGAGGCTTCCTAGAAGAGGCGTCACTATGCGAAGAGAAATTCCTTCTTGGTAATTTGCTTCTTTCTCTTAAAATCTGATGGGACAGGTTGCAGGAATTGGTTATCTGAGAGTTTAGTGTACAACGTGTATTCTCAACAGGGACGGTAAAGCCTCACCACAGGGGTGAAAACTGGTTCGGGTGTGTGTGTGTGTGTGTGTGTGTGTGTGAAATCTTACTGTTTTTACTTTTTATGTTTAAAGCACAGGTGAACATGTAAGTATATAACCAGGTAGAGTATGTGTCTGATATTAAAATTTCATAGTGATGGACATTAATTTGGCAGGAGTGCATGTTGAGGGTTAGAACGAGAGCTAGAGAAGGCTCGACAGTAGAGGGGTGATTTAAGCCGGAAGTTTAGGGAAAAGCAGGTGTATGTCCGGTGGAGGTGGGTGGAAGAGCATGGAGAACTAAGGGACCAGACACTGTTGTCACAGTGATGTGTGAAGTGAGCACATTAGGCCAGGGGGTAAGGAGGTGGGGGGGGCAGGCTCTTCAGCAGGAGGGAGTCACAACTAAGTGTGAGTTCTAAAAACATTTCTTTGCTGTGTGAAGAGTGGATGGGACCAGGACCCAGCCCAGGGAGCTGCCGCAGCCCAGGGAGAGATGGGAGACCTTGGGAAGGAGAACCCAGCAGGACCTGACTGACTGGCCCTTGGGGTGGGGGAGGAGTCAGCCCTCAGTTTCTAGCCTGCCCAAGGTGGCTGGGGAGGTGCACAGCCATCATCTGAAAGAGGCTGCACCGTGGGTCACGTCGAGTCCCTGAGTTATGCTGGCCACATCTGCTAAAAGCCAAACCTAACTAACATCATTAGCGTGGGGCAGCGCCATCAGTCTGTTCTCCTCCTGCCACCATGACAATGAGATTCCACTCCATTAACCCAATTTACTCCATCTCCTTAGACTCAGGAAAATGGGAGCACGTCTGGGAGGGCTGTTTGATCCCTGACCTCCAGTTCACCCCAGGAAGCTGCGTGTTTTCAGCCCTGTAGGCAGAGGGCCCGCTTGCTGTCACTCACCCACAGGGTTACTGAGCTTCCCAGGATGCTGATTCCGTCCTGGGTTCAGCACCTTCCTCTCCATTCACCCCCATTAAGCTGGAAAGGGAGAGCAAGTGCTTTTCACCGTGATGGCTTCGTTTTGCTAATTGCACTTAATTCCTGTGCACTGTGCCCAGCAGGGGCCGGCCGAGAGCTCCACATTCTGGAGGCTGGCTGGCCCAGGGGTGCAAAGGAGGCCTGAGGCTGGGAAGGAGATCTGGGAAGGGGAGAGGGCAGAGTGGGCCAGAATGGGGTGCACTTTGTGCCAGGTGTTCTCTGGGGCTCACACATGCTTCCTGCCTCTCGCCCCATCCGTGCGCTAATTGGCTGTCTGTATGTCTGGTTTCCCAATGGGCAATGAGCTCGCTGAGGGAAGGCATGGATTCTGTCCCACCACATCTTCGTCTCCAACGCCCATCCATACCTGGCACAGGGTGGCCACTCAGTAAGTGTTTGTGGAGAAATCAGGGGGCTTATTCACTAGAATGTGAGCTCCATGAGGTCAGGAATTTGCATCTATTTTGTTCACTGCTTGTCATGCAGGGTGTCATGCGGGGTCTCTGGTCCCGCTCCCCACACAAGAACGCAGGACATGGTGAGGCCAAAAAGGACCATCCACGGAGCCATAGATAGGGGAGTCACATCACTACATTCTCGCCAGCGGCTGGGTTGGAGACACAGGAAGTAGGAGCCACACGATCCGCAACCTGCCGTCCTCTTCTCTGCCAACTGACCCCACTTGCTAACTGCAATCCCCATTGCTAGCTCAGCCACAGCAGTTATATTAGTGGCTAATGACTAACTGGTAAGAGCTGATGGCCATCTACTACCCGAGACAGCACCTTTCCACGTGAGGCTGAGAGCCTGGAAACTGCTCTCTGGGACTCTGTCCCCACACTGCTCCATAGCCAGCACCCAGCGCCTTGCCTGCAAGTGTTCAATAAATACACATTGAATGAATGAATGAGCAAATCCTGTCTCTCCCAAGGATCCTGAAAAGGGGGTGTGGTAGATTGCATAGTTTGGTCAGAATTCTTCACTGCTCCCCACCCGTCCCGGCCCCACTGGCTCTGGGCAGGGCCCTGTGACTTGCTTTGATAATATAATGTTTGGGAACCTGGGAAAACTCCAAAATTGCTGCTCATTCCTCTGAAAACCATTAGTTCAGGAAGGGGTTACGCTGGTTGGGAGGGTGGCGGCCTTGGGAGGTGGGTGTGCCAGGTTCCTGGAAAGCAGCTGTGGGCCAGGGACTCTTCAAAACAAGGGACACTGGACAGACAGATGCTCTCTCTGCCTCTGCCTCTGAATGAGTTTGTGTGACACCTCCCCACAGGGCTGTGTGGATGACTCCACATCTTCTGATTTTTACTTGCTCTGAGCCACTGGCTCTGAGCTTTCTGCCCTGCTCCCTGGGAGTCTTGCCACACTCTGTTGTGCGGTGCTTTTCATGGAAATTAACCTCACCTTTCAAAGATGCCGTGGGCCTAGAACAGAGAATTGAGCCCCAGATGTAAACAGCTGGAGTGCTGGCTCTGCTGAGGTCTTACTAGGGAACCCCGGGCAAGTGGAGCCCGTCATAGCCTAGAATTTCACAATGGTAAACCAGGGGCTTGAACCAGATATGGTCACAGGAACCCGTCCTGCTCTAGCTCTAAAAGATGCCTCCTTCCCCCACTCCAGCTGGGGCTTTGAGCCATTTCTCCTGGAATCAAAGTTGAGTAGGATTGGATCTCAGACAGCATTGTGGAGATCCTCAAGACGACTGATAAAATCTAAGTCAAACTGTTGAGCCAGAAGACCTGGAGTCAAATCGTAGCTTTGGCACTCTGTGACTTCAGAAAAATCAGATTGTTTGGGGGGACCTCAGTTTCCTGATGCAGAAAATGGGTAGTAACAACTAAAGTGTAGCATTCTTGAAAAGATAAAAGAATATAAAGTATGTGAAAGACCTGCACACATTAGGTGCTCAATAAGTTTTGGAGATGCATCTCTAGAATAATTCTCCAGAAGGAGGGGAGGGGTATATACCACTATTGATGGTGGCAGAAGACATGGATTTGGGTTTGCGGCTTACACCATCACCCACGGGAAAGTCACAGGATCTGTTTATAATCACTGGACCATTTATTAAGGACTCACTAGTGTATCAGTGGCCATACTAAGCACATTACCCATCAGCCCTTTGACGTTTTAAAGGAAGTCTATGGAATAGGTAGAATATTCTCATTTTGCACATGGGGAAACTGAGGCATAGTGAGGGAATTAAGGGAACTGGCCAAGGTCACTCAGTTATTGAAAGGCACAGCCAGGATTCAAATCTGGGTCTGCCAGACTTCAGAGTCCTGCCTTCTAACGGCTATGCAAGAAGGTTCTCCAGACTTCTCACTACTCAGAGCTGTGCCCAAGTGTGAAAACACACCACTATGCTCTGTGTCTGAAGACATTGCTTGAACCCTCTGGAAATGCTTTCATTCAATTGTGCCTTGATAAGATTCCATGGGTCTATACTGGGGGAAACGGAAGAAGCAGCCCAGCAAAGCTCATGGTGGTGTGAACAGTAGGGATTGGGTTAAAACAATAGCTCGCTGCATCACGCAGGGCTCAGGGGAGAAATTCCTCTCAGGTATCAATGTTAGGAATTGGTGTGTTCTCATTCTAAGCTAAGTGGTTCTCAAACTTGAACGTGTATCATCATCACTGGACTTGTTAAAATACAGATACCTGGGGCTTACCCCAAATTCTAGGCTGGGCATGAGAATTTGTATATCTCACAAGTCCCCAGGTGATGCTGAGGCTACTGATCTGGGGACCACATTTTGAGAACCATTGCTATGGAGATTTGTGTGACAGATCTTGTTTCCTTCTTTGCAGGGGCTGCTAGGAAGCTTAGAGAAAGATTAGGAGCCATCGCAGCAAAAGTTCATGCATTTTCCATTCTAACTTTTTGCCCAGCTTCCTTTTATTTTTCTTACTTGCATTTTCCCATGTGTCACAATTTCCTCACTCACATAAATGAGCAAACTAGCATTTAAAATTTTTTTTGTTCAACTGTTTCTCTATACACGTCACCAAAAAACCCTGTAAAATGCACAATAAATAAATGATCAAAAGTTTTTATCAAATGGCTAAGTGCTTAGACTCCAGTGTCACCATCTGGCTACATGGGATTCTACTTCAGCCTCTCTACGCATCAATTTCCTCATGTGTCAAACAACTGTTGCTTCACAAGCCCCTTGGAAAGATGGCGTGTGATAACACATGCGGGGAAGTGCTTAGCGTGGGGCCTGACATGGACAGCTTGATAAATGGGAGCGATTATTATAATTATAAGCAGGCAGAGAAATAACTACATAGCCTTGTGGCTGTCACTGCTCTCTATTGCTTCTCCCACGTGACTGGAAGGAGAGAGAAAGTGCTCTCATTCTGTGTGATAAGAAGCCGCCGTGGGGAGACAGCTTTCTCTTTTCTGGTCTTTGCTGTGTACGTTTCTGCAGGAGACGTGATGAACACCACACACTGCCGTGAAGGGCTTTTTCCTGCCCAGAGCATGGCACTGTGGGGAGCACTGGGGGTCCCATTATATTGCTATCACACTGGGGGAAGCAGACATCTCCTTATCGGACTGATGAAAGGTAACGTGAAAGCACACAGTCCCGACTCTGGGCCAGAGTCGCCTTCCTTGCCTCCAACTAGGATCATACTTCCCACGACGACCTTAATCCTGGGTTTTTCACTTTTCCTCCAGCAGAGAAGATTTTACAGAGCACAGAAGGGGCAGTGTGGCCTTGTGGCTGTCATTTCTCTGAGCTAAGTGCTTTCACATACTAATTTCATCTTCATTATGAGTCAATCAGGTGGACACAGTTCTACCCACCTTCTGGGTGAGTAAACTGAGGCTCGGAGACACACCATAATTGCCAAGGACCCACACTCGGTGCTGTGTGACTTCTGTAAGCATGCTTACACAACTACAGTGTGAAAGTCGACGGGTCTGCTGCCTCAGGGTTCAAAGCTCATTCATGGGACCTCTGCGTGCCCTTGCTTGTCACCACTCATTCTCCCCACGTCACTGGCTCTCATGAACCTTGGGGTTGGCTTATCAACACTGATGATGGCTAGAGTTGGAATGTGGTCTTATCTGGAATGAATTTAATGGTGTCCTCCTTCCCAGGAGGGCCTGGGACCCGGGAGACAGACCAGGAAAGGGGTATGTATGTCAAACAAGACTCTGTGTCGTCTTGTGTCCGCTCTTTCCCAGTCTCTGGAACAGGCCTTGAGGTGAAAACCTTCCAGGTGGTATCCAGGTGACCCAGACAAGCCCTAAATCAGGCCATTACCATGGAAGACCCAGCAAAACAATAGGTGTGTGTTGTAGTGGGGAGAGCTTTGGACCTGGGGCAGGAGACCCATGTCTGGCCCCAGCTCTGTCATTTGCTATTTGGTGTGACCCTGTGTGTGACTGGAGTGTGACGTGGCCCCTGCAGACAGCCTGGCGTCCAGCTTCACACCCATCCCAAGGCCATTCTCTTTCATCCCGTCCTCCCTGGAGTACGCTGCACCACGGCCTCTCAGACGTCCACGTCCTAACCCCTGGACCAGTGTACATTACCTTACATGGCTAAGACTTTGTAGGTGTGATTAAGTTAAGGATCTTGAGGTTGGGGGCATCATCCAGGGTTATCCGGGGGGGCCCCAAATGAAATCCCATGTGTGCTCACGAGGAAGGCAGAGGGAGATTTGACACATACAGAAGAGGAGAAGGCAAGTGACCAAGGACAGAGATGGGAGGGATGTGGCCATAAGCCAAAGTGTCTGGAAGTCACCAGAAGGTGGGACAGGCAAGGAGGACTCCCCCCGGCAGCCTCTGGAGGGCGTGTGGCCACGACAACAGTTTTCTTTGGCAGTTCCCGATTAACTTCGGGACACCAGACTCTTCCCCATCGACCTCCTGTTTCTCCCTTCATCTACCTCCTAACAGCAAAGCCAGAGTGGTTTTCCTGAAACACCGATCTCATCCCCTGTCCCCGCCCCCCCTTGTCAATCACACCATTGTCCATATACCAAAGTCCAGATGTGTTTGCCTGGCATTCACGTCTCTGCCTGGCCTGGGCTCACTTATCCTGTATCCCAGCAGGAGTCCTCACCTGACCACAAAGGATTCTCACGTGTGTCAGTCTCTCTCATCCTCCGCCCTAGCTCATGTTGCCCCCTCGCCAGTCATTATGTGCCCTCTGTCCTGTCATTATGTGCCTGGCTCCCAGCACAAGGCCTGTCACATAGTAGGGGCTCAATATCGAATAATCAGTAAACAAGTTAATAAAAAATGATCAATGAGACTGAACTCAAAGCTCTCGATTCACAGGCGAGGCAAGTAGAAGCTCTTCCATCAGCCACTCCTTCCCACCAAAGGTGCAAGTTGGACCATTATGGCTCCTCTTTGCACCAGCTCAGCTCAGCAGAACCTCCAGCAGACACGCTGAATTCCTGTAAATGACTTCCCTGCTCTGACTTGTAAGCCAGGTTGCCAAGCAACGAGAGGGTCTTTATCAAAGGGCCTTATCTTCACATGATGCCCTGGAAAGCTGTCCTGGAGCAGGTGGGGGGCGGGCAGAAGCCCAGTCCCTTGGCCCCTGTCCTGCTAGGTTCCCAGGCAGCAGTCAGCGTCTCAGCCCTAGTCATGTTGGGGGCACCTGAGACATCTCCTTCCGAGATGCCAGCCCGTATGGCTCCCTGCAGGGCTAGGAGAGGAGAGAGAGCTCACAAGCCGCAGGACCTATGTGGAGCCCTGAGACCACATGTTTTGGAATCAGGAAGCTCGAGCTGTGCAGCCCAGAACTGGCACTTAGCCATTTGCCCTTGGGAAAGTCCTCCTTGCGGAGTCTGGCTTGCTCATCTGGTCATGGTAAATATTAAGACCCACTTGCCAGGACTGTGGGTGGCTTAAATGAGATGACATGGTAAAAACCTGTTCCGCTGGCTGCGCTGGGAGCAGCCCAGGAATGGTCTGACGCCATCCTGGGCTCAGAAAAACCACATCACTGGGTTGTCACGCCTGGAGCCTTGTGTCAGCACTCAGTGAGCGGCCACCAGAAGGAAACACAAAAGAAATTGAAGCTGCCATTGTAGCCCTTTGGGAAACCTGTCACCCACCCCAAATGGTAGCCAGGTGGATGGCTCAGCCTCCAAGTTTCCCTCCAACGCTGAGGGATTTTTCAGTTGCCATTTACCGGGCCTCTGCCACAGCCATGAAGTGGGCCAGGTGCCCCTCTCGTCCCCCCAAGCAGCCCGTGGTAAAGCTGTCTCGTCTCCGTAGGCACTGGGGTTTGGCTGTGGGGTCTGAATCCAGGTGTGTCTTGTCGGAAAGTCCCTGGGGTGAGGTGCCGAGTGGGGAGGGGTGAGTGGTGGAGAGGTGTGGGCCAGGCAGAGGGTCTGTGGGTACAGGGCCCCTCGAGAAGTATTTGTTGTCCGATTCGCCGTAAAAGCAAAGGCTGGCGATGCATCGTGCAGGGTCTGAGCTTAACCCTTCAGAGTCTGTGAGTTAACGACGTCAGACAAAGGTCTGTGTGGTGCAGGGTGCGGGCTCCCCATCCCACACGATGGAGCCACCTGCCTCACCCAGGTGGTGATAGTCCTGGGTGAGGTCGTTAGACGCTGAGCTTAACTTGGTCCTCCTGGCACCAGCTCGGTCTTGGTGGCAGCTGCTGTCCCCTGCCGCCTGCTTCACTGCCCTCTGCCAGGTCAAGGCCCAGCCAAACTCCAGACAGGCCCCGTCTCTCCAAGGAGATCTCCCTGGACGTCCGACGGCTGCTTGGTGGTCCCACCGCACTGCGAAGCCTCCATTATAGCGAAGCCCACGTTCCAACTGCCTTCTCCCCACCTGAGCAGAGGACCCAGGTCTGGTCCACGTTTGGTCCACAGCACCCAGCTCAGGGCTGGGAACAGAGCAGGTATCTACTGGAATTGAGAGGCAGAACGAATGCCATCCTTTTCTGCTTTCTCCACTGCTAATGCATTTATTGTTTCTGCCCCAACCTGCCCTCGGGTTTCATTCCATTTCCTTCTTCCATCTCTCAAGCCTTTTTAATATAACTTGTGTCCTATTGGGATCAAAAACTAAGAGAGGCCCGAACAGCCAAACCGTCTCATCCTGAGAAAGGGCGATGGAGCTGCAGCCCCGGATCCTCAGGGCAGAGCGGCGGCCGGGCTGAAGGTGCACAGGTTGCTCTCGTCCAGCTCCCAGGTGAGGGCCCCCCCTTCTGCCTTCATCTCCTGTTCTGTCTCTGGGGATGGCTGGCAGCTGACTGTGGTTCTGATCCATCGCTCCCCTAATTACTTCCAAATGTTATTTTCATGAAGCCATCTTCTCCTCCACACCGCTGGGATTCCCAGCCGTCCCCACCACGTGTCCCATCAGCTCCAGACCCAGAGCTGATGTATGGAAAGGCACTGCAGCTCACTCCACAGCCCTGGCATATGAACGGGTCAGGGCTGCTCCGGAGAAAGTGGGCAGGAACAGACACGAGTCAAATACTTACAAGGTGTCTCGAGCTTGGCAATGGCAAGTGTGCTCTTTGCGATGACCTGTGATGTTGGTACTGCATTTGTAATCCCTCTTTTAATGATTGAGGAAACTGAGATTCCAAGAAGGATGTAACCTGACCAGGGACACACAGCGGGTCCATTGGCAGGATGTGGGCTTACACCAGGCCTATCTGATCCCCATCCCCTGCCCACACCTCCTCCTAGAAATGCCACAGGTGACCCAGGATCACCTCTTGGAAAGGCGGATGTGTAAAACCCAAAGTCCCAGGGACCCCTTCCGGTCCAGTCAGCTGTGGCCCCTCCCTTCACCTTGCGACCCTAACAGAGCCCTCTTTCCCCTCAGTGCCTGTCGCTGAGACTCTGACCCCACAATCTCGCTCTGATCGAGCGAGAAATGCCTTTGTGACATTTTATGACACTGAATGTAGACGTGTGCTCTCACGGCCAAGTTCGTGGCAGGCCTAATTCAATAAACTGCACTTATTGTTTGGACAATAAATAGGGACCACTGAGCACTCGCTGTGTGCCAGGTGCCACGCCAGGCATGAATCCTCACAGCAGGCTTCTGATTTAAGCCCTAATACTAAGCCCATGTTCAGAGGAGGAAACAAACTCAAAGAAGCTGGCTGACCTGCCCAGGGTCAGTCACACAGCTAACAAATGGTGGAATGGACATTTGAATCAGGCCCTTTTGGTTCCAGAACATGAGCTCTAACCCTTTGCTGTCCTACTTCTGCAAAAAGTACATGTCTACTGAATGCAGGGCACCAAGTCAGGCTCTCGGGGGACAGCAATGAATGACACATGTTCCAGGGAAAAGATGGCAAGGACGTCCTCAGTCGCTGTGCAGCGTGGAAAGTGTGGTCTGAGGCGTCTGTCCAGGGTGGGGAGGCTCCCAAGAGTAGGGGAACTTTACTGGATCTTAAAGGACAAGCAGGATTTGGGTTGTGAAAAAAAAAACAAAACAAAGGAGGAAGGGAATTCAGGCAGAGGGAACAGCCTGTGCTAAGGGCCAGAAGCAAAGTACAGCATTCTCTGCCTGTAGGGATGTCCTCAGGGAAATGCAAGTCATTCCATGTGGCATTAGCCAAGAGTTTCAGGTGGTGAACAACTTCAGGTGAAGCTGGGGAGGCAGGCCAAGGGCAGACCAAGTAAAGAACGGAGTTAAAAACAGCAGTGCAAGGACTAGTTACCCTGAGTTCAACTCCCAGCTCTACCACTAAGTAGCTGTGTGACCCTGAGCAAGTTAATTGATCTCTCTGGGCCTGTTCTTTCATCTGAAGTGGTCACAATAAGAGAACCTAACCCATAGGGTTGTTTTTCTAAGGATCAAACGAGCTGGTGCCTGTAACAGTGTCTGGCACATATTCACTCAGTAAGCGTTAGCTCGGGGTTGATGAGGAGCTCGAGTACCAAGCTAAGGAGCCCCAGTTTTCTTCTGAAGGGCGCAGACAGTGGAAAGGGAGTGAATGGTTTTTAAAGGAGGGATGTGCTTTTATATTTCCATTCGGTAACTACTTGTTTGAATCAAGTCCTCTCTCCTCATCCAAATACCTCATTCAGGTCAGTGCTGGAGAAGGAGCAAGAGAAGGAGAGGCTACTCCGGTGAAATTTATCTGCTTAGCTTCCTGGGTTCTCCAGTTTCTCTTCCTTCCCCCATTCACAGGGTTCTGACGTTGCTCTCCCTGCTCCCTCGACCATCGCACGCCCACGTCCACGCCCAGTCCTGAGTATCATGGAATCTGGGGTGGAAGGGCACCTCTGCACTCTTCTTGAGGCTGCCTCCTCTTCTACCTGTGACCAGAAAGGCTCTCCTTGATTGCCTCCAGTGATGGGAGACTCATTACATGAGATAAGGGGCCTGTAACTCTGAAGAGTTGGGCAGTGGTAAGACATTAATTGCCCTGATCTCCTTTGAGATGTGGGAAAGCTAAGCAGGTGCCACATTACATGGCACAGGATTCCTGGGGGAGAAAAGGGCCTTCATAGCTATGTGTGGGTGAGAGGCTACAGGTCAAAGATACGTACCACAACAACTTCTCCCTCCAGGGTAATCAGGATAGCTAGCATTTATTGAGCACGTACTGTACGCCTGGCACTGTGAATTAGTTCGTTTTAACTGCTGCTTCCACCTTCACCCACAGACTGATGGCAAATTTTTAGAGGCAAAATTTGCTAGAGGAAGGAGTGAGTCAGTTCTGTCTGGCCCCTGCTCTGGTGCTCCTTCTGGCCTCTGGTTTTGGCTAAGACAGTGACAGCCTGCCTCGTCCCCCAGGGCAGCCACGTGGGCCTGTAAAGGCCTTTGGGATCTAGAAGCAGCCTTCCTTACAGTCTGGGGCCTCAGCCTGTGTTCTCTGCCCCTTCCTCCTGCCTTCGCCCAGTGCACACACAGGTAGGGAATGAGGGACCATACCAGGTGTGTGTGCACTTCATATCCCGTTTCTGCTCTGGTATCTGCTGTGGCAGGAGGCCTCTTGCCCTTCACAGCCTCTCTGACTTACGACCCCTGGCCCTACGCACAGCAGGATGGTCCCTATTTCAGTAGATGGTACTTCAGAGGTGTGAAGGGGCCCCTTGGGTGCCTCCCAAGCTCCCCTCTCTGTGAAAGACCCAGATCTTATCTTCTAAACTCCTGAGCTGCCTCACTTCCATCTGTAGTGTCCTTGGCACGGGCAGTACGCTGAGTGTACGTGGTTTTATCGGACAAGCTCCCCTGATCCGAGGGCACGGGTGTTTGTACAAGGTTGCTAATGCGGAAATAACACCTCTGCCTCCTGCTTGTAAAACTCCAAATGCATCCATCTCTTTTGCTCCTTTGTTCCTCATGAAACCCTGGGAGAGAGGTGAAGTAGGCATTATTGTCTCCATTTTACAGATCAGAAAAGTGAGGTTCAGAGAAGTGAAGTGACTTGTCCCCCAAGACTTGGCGTGAGAAAGCAAAGCCAGGTCCACTTGGGTCCTGCTTCTCTGTGTCTTCCTTTCATTGTTCTATGGTTTTGCTTCTAGATGCACAGCACTCAGTAACTTGTCTGGGGTCCCTTGGCTAGAAAATGGTAGTGACAGAATTTGAATCTGGAGATCATGGTCAGGTGTCCAGTGCAGGGCAGGTTCACCAAACGTGACATCGGGTGACCCTCTTCGGCACCTGTCTAGCTGGTTATCTCCTGTCCTGCAGTTTCCTGCTGGTCTGGCTCCCTCTGGCCATCTAGTGGTTAGGGGAGGAATGGGGGGTGGCAATTCCTTCCTTCTCCCGGCTTCCCTGGCTGCCAGAGAAGCAGGTGACTTCCCCTCATCTCCCATTCAAAGGGCGTCGAGCTTGCAGAAGGCAGATGAATGAGCAGCTCAGGCATGGAAGATTTTGTTGCTAAAATACACGGTCTGATTACGAGTGATTGAGGACAGGAGAGAGAGACTGTAGTTGGCTGTGATTTGTTCCGATCTGCAGTAGTTCTAAACAAATCACCGGGAGCAGGCACAAGTAGGGCCACAGAGTTCAGCTGCCCAGGGCTTTGGCAAAGATGCATTTCCTGCAGACGCCAAGGCCTTTTCTGACCATTTCGGACGGGCTTTTCAAATAGGTTTTGAAATCAGATTTCGCATGACAGCGTCCCCATTTTGTCTTTTTCTCTCTCCTTCCTTCTTTTTATATTTACTGCTTTGGGTTTTTATTTATTTACACATACATGCTTTTATTTATGTATTTATTTTTGAAGCTTGACATTATTTGTTGATTAAAAATATTTATTATATATGTATTTATTTAAATACGTGTGTTTTCAATTTTACTGTTTTTCCCTCTCCAGCCTCGGAAGCGAGCCGCAGATCTGTGCGGGCAGCCGGGGAAACTGAAACCAGCCGGGTGTGGAATAATGATGTTGTCTGCGGCCCAGGACGTGACGTGGCAGTGCCTCCGTGTCGGTCTGACAAGGAAAATCAGCTGGAGGGAATTCATCCTGTCAGGTCTGAAGGCAGTAATTGGGGCCGGTGATTCATGACCCTTTTATGGGCTCATGAATACATTCATCTTCCAGATTTATCTCATTTCAAAAATCCGCGATCGTCCGTTCCAGCAGGAGGCGGTGGGGGCACAGAGGAGACGCCTCTCTGCAAACAAAGATAAAGGGGGGACACTCGGCAGCTCCTCTGTGTGATAGCGAACGTGGCTCCGTGGAGAGGTTTCAATGAGACAGCTTCCAAGATGACTGACTCAAGCCCGCGATAGGGGCTGACAGCTCTTCCTTCATGGGGAGGGGAGGATGAAAGAGTCAGGCCCCCACCCCGTTTGTCACTTCTGCCTTGGTTTGAGTCATAGGATTGTCACAGCTGCAAGGGACTGTCTTGCTCCTGTCCTTTAAATGGGACTGAGCCAGTGGACTCTCTGGGGCCCAAACACTGGTTCTGGGATGATGGCCCTGGACTGACCCCAAAGGAGGCAGGACAGACAAGTGGTATGGGCCACGGACGTGAAGCCAGTTCAGCCTGCTTCAAAGCTTTAGCAGCTACTGCATAAGCTTAAGTGCACTGTGCCTCAGTTTCCCCATAAAATTCACTTATAGCTGACTGTGAAGCTGAAAGCAGTGAACCTATACTGAACTCTGAGCATGCCTGGTACGCAGCAGGCACTCAGCTGTCAGCTAATGACACACTCTCCCCTGCTTTGCGCGGCTGCTTCCCAGTTGTTCTGACCCTTGACTCGGACACCCTCTTCTAGTCCCACTGGTTGGGGACCGTCGGGGTAACTAACCCCCTTGGCTTCTAGCACCTGCATTTCCTGTATCCTTTGGCCCTGGTCACAGCTCCAGCTCCGGGCCCCCCAAACCCTACTCAGCAGGCCCCAAACTGAAGGGGTGTTTGGACAGGAGGAGGGCTTTGAGCCTGTGGCCCAATGGGGTCTGTGTGCAGAGGGCTGAGGCTGTCATGCAGGGTGTCATGCGGGGTCTCTGGTCCCGCTCCCTACACAAGAACGCAAGATATGGTGAGGCCAAAAAGGCACACCCACGGAGCCATAGATGGGGGAGTCACACCACTACATTCTCACCGGTGGCTGGGCTGGAGACACAGGAAGCAGGAGCCACACGACTCGCAACCCGCCCTCCGCATCTCTGCCAACCAACCCCACTTGCTAACTGCAATCCCCACTGCTAGCTCAGCCACGGCACTTATATATGTGGCTAATGGCTAACTGGTAACAGCTGATGGCCAACTAGTCACAGCTGATGGCCATCTACTACCCGAATCAGCACCTTTCCATGTGAGGCCGAGAGCCTGGAACTGCTCCATGGGACTGTTCCCACAGAGGCCCAGAAGAAGGGAGGCACTGGCCTGTGGCTGTGCGGCTGGGGACGGGCAGAGCTGGCACTCCTGGCTCCTAGTCAGCTGCTGCCCACCCTGTTCCATGCTGTCTGGGATGGTGTTTTCTCTGCGTTGCCATTTCTTTTCTCCTTGGCTGTGGCCCAGGCGGAGCCCTGGTTCCCAGATAGGTGGCCTCACGGCCAGCACCATGGGTGTGGTGGGCAGGCCGGGCACAGCCACCAGCGTTTGCAGAGGAAAGTGCCGCGTTACAAATGGACAGATGAGCCTGCCTGTATGGGGGTGGGGCTGAAGGATTCGAATCTTCTAGGACATGTTGTTCGGGTTACTGGCTCTTTCTTAAGTACAAGAGAATGAACAAATCCTTTGCAAACCACTTCCTTTCTCTGCTTTCAAAGCCCTGTTCTCAAAGCCTTGGAGCTTCAGAAACATTTCGGGTCCCTGCATCTTCGTGTTGAGAAGGAACCTCGAGAAGCTTGGTGTTTGCACTGCTGTCCAGGCAGGTTTGCAATGAGCTGGCATGAAGCCCACTGCCCTGACACTCACCCCCGCACACGTCCACACGCACACCTTCCCTGAGGCTTGGAGAGCCCCACAGGGCACTGCATGCTGTAAACCCATGCTGGTAACCTGCACAATGAAGGGATGAGCCGTGGGTTCAAATCCAGCCATCTCCCTCAGTGTGACCTTGGCAAAATTAGGTCTCTAAGTCTCAGCTTCGTCTTCTGTAAGTGGGATAAAAACACCCTGCACAGTTCTTCCGACGATTGAACGAGCTAACACAGCTGCTCAGTAGGAGCTAGTTCCTTCTCTTTTCCCACATTCGGACCTAAACACTCGAGCCCGTCAGTCCAGGAGATGGACAGGGAAGCAGCCCTGAGGGGCCTGCAGGGGGCATCCAGGAGCCCTTCCTCCCAGCACCAGCGTGGCTGTCAGAGCCCTTCCAGGCAAAGTGCTCGGGGCAGACACAATGCCCCTGGCTCAGCAGATCTCAGGGTCTTTTCCTAGGGGCAGAGCTGACCTCTGACCTTCTGAAATGGCTCTGGTGGAGTGGGGAGTGCAGGCAGCATGCAGGGGTCTCTGCTTCTTCAGCCAGTCACACCTGCGGTGAGTCATTTGCATGGGTGCCCTTACTGGTGAGACCTGGCCAGTCCTATGACACAGCTCCCTGACTCGGCTTCAAAGCAAACACACCGCCGCCTGGCATCACTGCCTCCCCTTTACTTGCACCCGTCCCACCCTCCATCCCCATCCTACCCCAGACCTCACCCCTCCAATCCCAACGCAGCCACACGCCCCACCACCAATGAACACCTGTCACTTGGGACCCTTGGAAGGAGCCAGGCCTGGGGAGCTGCTTGGCAGGAGTTTGGAGATGGCCTGGGAAATCTTTCTGAAGCAGCGGTGACCTGGTTGGATTGACCTAATGCCCCTCCCGTCCTGCTGTGCACATAGCACTTACAAACACGTGGCCAAGTGGTACTTGCTACAGTCTTCATGAAAAACCCCACGTGAACAATGCCCAATGTTTACCACATGTGGGCACTGTCTAGGCACTGCCTTTCACGGTTCATTGAGGGGACTCCTAGTATATCCAATTGATACAGAAGGAAACTAGTTAGACAGAGTCTGTAACACACCCAGCCCCATAGTGGGAGAACTTGGCTTTGAACCTCAGCTGTCTAACTACAAAATACTGCATTCTTACCCCTCTCTCCAAGGCGCACAAGCCAAATGCCATCTCTTCCTAACCAAGGCAAGGGCTGATTCTGGGTGCTTCCAGAGCTGTCCAGCGCCCTGTCACTGGCTCTGTGCAACATATATAACCCTAGTGGATACACCAACAAAAATAAGGAAAAGGCAGGAGCATTCATGGAGTGCCTACTGTATGCTTCACATGGTGCAGGACACTGTCCTGCATACACGGGTCCTGGGCCCTGCCCATGTCCAGCTGTGTCACATAGGGGAGGTCACTCTGTTGGAGTCCTGGGCCCTCCATGCATGAAATGGGGAGCTCCTTAAACCATGTCAAGTGACTCCTCACCGGGCAAGAATTGTATCTTGACTCAATCTCTCGAAGGCACATTACTGTTCTGGTTATAACAGAAATCGGAAAGGTTAACTGACTTGTCCAAGTTCACTTCCCTCCTGAAGTTAGACCCCGTGTTCTTCCCATCATCTCCGGCCCGCTCTCCCTTTTGTACAGTAATGGCTGGAAAGGAAAGGCCCCCCACCCCCAGCGCATGCTGCCATGGCAACCCCTCCATCTCTCTCTACTCTAGGAAGAAATGACAGAGACACGGGGAATAGGGACCCCCAGCCAGGGATGATGTCTCACTTAACGAGGGGCTGTGGGAGGGTAGAAAACGCACCCGATTTATCTTTGTTGCCTAAATACCTCTTCAATTCTCCCTTGAATACTTCTAATTCAGCAGAATGTGAACAATTATAGCGGGAAGCTATTCATAGGTGGAAGGGGGCTGATGGAATTATTTATCAAAGTGACATTTTAATTATAGTGAAGAATGAGTTTGTTGTCACTGAGGTGTTACCAGGCCCCCATACACCCCTCCAGAGTAAATTAAAAACGCTCCCCTCTTCATGATAACTCCATTAGGCTCTGCAGACGCAAGAAGCGAATGTCAGGTTCCTTCCGGTAAACATTTCTGGGAGTTGGTAAGGTGAGTCCCCGTGAGGACTTCTGCTTCATGCTGGGAGGCGTGGAGTCTCCGGACACATGGGGTTGGTAGATAGAGGCCAGATGGATTCAGAAGAGTCTCTTTTTGGTCTCAGAGCCCATCCCCCCACAGCTCTCTGTCCCTCATGGACCTGAGTACACGCTATCCTGTTGTACACAATCTCTTCTAAAACGTAGTGTATTCATAGGTGCATGATAAATTCCAGGTACGCAAAAAGGTATATGGTAAAAATTAAGTCACTTGATATAAACAAGCCAGTGTCCTTAACCTGCCTGAGGCACCCAGTGTGAGCAGATTCTCCCGAAAGGGCCCTGACATAATCTATAGACGAGCATATTTGTCATCTGTGCTGGCATTGATTTTTCCTATAGTTGTAGTGGGGCTATTTTAAGTCCCGAACTAGGAGGAAAGCAGGCAGAGGCAGGAATTACGATTTTGGCTTCTCTTGTGTTCACCCATAGCGCATAGTATCGCAGTGTGAATGATGTTTACCATTTAGCCAGCACTGCGACACGCCAGGCGCTGTACTTAGCACTCTGCAGCGGTATTAGTTCAGACCTTCCAAACAGGCCACAGAGGACTGAATGTCTATCCCCATCTCGTAGGTGAGGAAACCCAGCTTCAGGGCGGCTAAGTCAAGCATGCAAAGTCACACCACGTGGTGCTTCCAGGCGTGGCACTGGGCTTGCCTCCCCTCGTTCAACACTTCTAGGCTCTTACCTGTGCCTGCTTTCTGATATCCGGTCACTCACAATCCACATGTGGGTGGGGCCGGGAGGAGGGCAGATGAGTCAATCAACGTGAGAGTGCGGGTGTAATCAGAATGTGCTGAGTGTTTGGAAAGAGGAAAATTGATATTTAAATACAAGCTCTGTCACTTTCTACGTCATACATAACATTGGATAAGTCACTTAGTTTTCTTTTAGGGCTTAGTGTGCTTACATGTAAAACAGGCGTGATAATACCCACTTCATAGGGCTATTACAAGGACTGGGAATCATATTTATAAAGAAGTCGGGGGGACTTGCATAGACATTGTTCCAAAAAAGATATACAAATAGCTACTAAGCACATGCCAAGATGCTCAACATCACTGATCATTAGGGAAATGCAAATAAAGACCACAATGAGATACCACGTCACACCCATTAAGATGGGTATTGTCAGAAAACAGAAAATAACTAGTTGGCAAGGAGAAATTGGAACCCTTACGCACTGCTGCTGAGAATGTAAAATGGTAGGTACAGCTGCTGCGGAAAAGAGTATGGCCGTTCCTCAAAAAATTAAAAATAGGAGTATCATGTGGATCCAGCAATTCCGCTTTTGAGTATATACACAAAAGAATTAAAGCAAGGACTCAAACATATTTGTACACTCCTGTTCATAGCAGCATAATTCACAATAGTCAAAAGGTAGAAGCAACCCAAGTGCCCACCGAAGGATGAATGGATAAACAACATGTGGCATACACTATAATGGAATACTATTCAGCCTTGAAAAAGGAAATTCTGGCACGTGCCACAACATGCATGAGCCTTGAGGAAATCATTCTCAGTGAAATAAGCTAGTCACAAAAAGATAAATACTGGATGTTGCCACTTATAGGAAGTGCTTAGAGTGGTCAAAACCACAGAGACAGACTGTAGAACAGCTCTTGTCGGGAGCTGGGAGAGGGAGGAAGGGGGAGTTAGTGTTTAACGGGAATAGAGTTTCAGTTTTAGATGAAAAGATGAAAAGAGCTCTGGAGACGGATGGTGGTGATGGTTCCACAACATTTGAACGTGCTCAGGGTCACTGAACGGTACACTGAGAAATAGTTCAGATGTAGGTGCTCAATAAACATATATGTTAATTAATCGGAAACTCTGAACACCAGATTAAATTAGGTAATAAGAAATACCACTCATTTGGTACCTTTTAGATGTCAGGAAGTACGCTAATGCCAAGACGAAAGTACGATCTCATTTTATTGAAAAGATAGGCACTTTTATTATATCCGTTTTATCAGATGAGGAAACTGAGGGTCAGAGAGGAGACGAGACAGGCCCAAAGCCATCAGCACGAGGCAGAGGAGGGTGAAGAATCCCGGGCTGTCTAACTCTCAGGCCAGGATGCTGAGCCCCCGCTCTACACATCCCTTCTCTCCTCGGCTGACTCTGGCCCTCAACCTGTGGCCACTTGCAGCCAGACTGAGTCACGGGAACAGCCTAGATAGGTGAAGACTTGGAACAGGCAGAGTTTGCTTTGCAAAGCTACCAGGCTCCCTTGGAGATGTCTTGTACTTCCTTCCCCAGGGAAGGAAGCCGCACTGTGGGGCAGCCGCACTCCAGGGGGCTGAAGAATTGGGGAGGAAGGTGGGGCTTTCCCTTGGTCTTGCTCCGAGGCTGTCTTTCCCCTCACTCCACCTTGGTAAACAATGACAGGGCACCCCCACAGGGACAAGTGAGTGACAAACTCGACCACAAGCTGGTAACTGTTTATTTAAATCTCGCAAGACTGCAAAGCATACATAGAATCCAGAAGGGAAATGGGAAGTTCCCTTGGCGATAAAAGCTGGTGGCCTCAGGAGTGGGTTTACTAAATGTGTGGGATGGAAAGAAGAATACTGGCCCTGCAGCCAGGCAGCTGGAGTCAAGTCTTGGTGGATCTGCCCCTCATTAGCTGTGTGGTCTCAGGTGAGTGACTGCACCTCTCTGTGCCTCAGCCCCTCATCTGGGAAATGGAGACAACAACAGTGGCTGTTGGGACCGAAGACTGGGGATAGATAAAGCACCCTGCATGGGGGCTCAGTACATGAGTGGTTGGTTTCTTTGGTCCCTCCCCGACTTTTAGCTTTAAGGCACTGACATTTTTTACATTATGAACCTGAAAGATTTCTCTCTCCCACAGCTCTGAGCCTTGATGCCTAAGGGCGCATCTATGAGTAAAGCAACAGGTTCTCAGGGGACTCAGGAGAACCCACTTCAAGTCTGGACTGCTTAGGGCGGGCTGGCTTTGTCTTTCCGACCCCTCTGTCTTTGTTCATTTAGTTTGCTTGTTCATTCATTCATTCATGCATTCTTTCACTCGTTCATCGCCTCTGCTGTCCTTATCAGACCCCAGAGGATGACAGAGAAAGGTAATACGCTGACAGAAGGAGAAGTTGGAGTGATGCACTGTGAAGATGGAGGAAGGAGCCATGAGACAGGGCATCAGGAGGCAGCGTCCAGAATCTGGAAAAGGCAAGGGACACAGTCTCCCCTGGAGCCTCCAGAGGAAACGCAGCCCTGTAACCCCTTGATTTTGGACCCTTAAGGCGCTTTTCTGATTTCTCACCTCCAGAACTTTAAGATTACAAATTGGTGTTGCCTTTAGCTACTAAGTTTGTGATAATTTGCTACAGCAGCGATAGAGAAGTAACACTTCCCACCCATCCCAGGTTATTCTGCATCACACTACTTGCTGGTTTTCTCCAGAGCATTCACCTCCACTTGTAATTACAAACCTGCTGCTCTTCTGTCTTCCCCACTGGGCCGTGAGCTCCATGAGGGCAAAGATTCTGTCTGTTCTGTTCCCCACTGCGCGCTGAGCATGGCGACAGGGGCAGAGACGCTGCTCAGTGAATGGCGACTGGAAAAATGAACGGATGTTCTGTTCCCATCCTCAAGGAGCACATACAAAGCAGTACACACCCTGCTGTCAGTGGGGGTGCTGATCGTGGGTTGGGGAGACCAGACAGGTAATGACAAGAGTATCAGCAGTGCCTACGATCTATTGAACGTCTGCTAAGCCAGGTACTGCGCTGAGCGTGTATAAGCCCGGCTCACTCACTCCTGCCCACAGCCCTATGGGAGATGAGGGAGGGAGACCCCGACTCAGGGAGATGAAGTAACTTCCCCAGTGGTCACTCAGATGGGTAATTAATTTAAGCACAACTGTCTGGCTCCGGGGTGCATTTAATTTCTATTATGACAAATTGCTACCCCGTGATTTCTAAGGCTCATTAGGGCTCTTACCTTCTCACCTGTTCTCCTCCTGCCCACCGCCACCGCCACCGCCACCGCCACCACCATCACCACGGTAATCACAACATCTTACTAGAGCACCTAACATATTGTGAAGGTTACAGAGAAGTAGCCGTTATGTCGTTATTATTATTATTCTTGCTGCCATTTATTGCACACCCACTATGGGCCAGAGACTGTGCCAGCCACTTCTATACATGATCACCTTTAATTCACATGACCACCCTGTGGGACAGGTGTTAATTATCCCTATTTTACAGGTGGGAGCACTGAGACTCAGGGAGTTTGACCCCCTTGCCCAGCAGTGAGCAGAAAAGGTGGGATTTAAAAGCAGGTTTGTTTGGCATCAAAAGCTGTGCAATCAACCACGATGCTCTGGAGCCTCCCTCACTGCAAGGTCGCGGCCGTGTACTTCAGAGGTGCTACAGGAGCCGTGCAGAAGCACCAGCTCCTCCCAGGCAGGGCTCAGAGGGCCAGGGTCTAGGGATGCAGAGCTCTGACGCGTGGCCAGAGGGGGAGACGGCCCCGCTCCTGAGAGATGTGAAGGTGGCCTGGCCAGTGGGTTCCACGTGAACATCAGTCACAAGCCACCCGGGAAGGGCTCCATCTACCCCCCGGATGCACTCAGCTCTAATTTCCTCCATTCACTACGCTGTTATGAGCCAAATTCTAGATACCGCTGGGTGCACTGACTGCTCTAGTAATAACAGAACCATTTCTGCCTCGGGGATGAGAGGCGGGGGCTGCCATGCTCACAGGTGCTGTGGGCCTGGTAACGGGCAGAAACGGCGTGTCTGGGGCGCGGGCAGGTGGGGCGAACATCTCTGAGTGAGGGGGGTGGGCGGCCGCCCAGGCTGACAGGGTGGGGAGACGGCGTGAATTTAGTGCTCCTGAGGGCTTTGTCGAGGGGCTATGAGCTGTGAGAGTGCACTTGGTCGACACCCGATGAGGGGGCCCTGGGACGTGTGAGCGGACATCAACAAGTACATGTCGGGGATCCACGCTTTCTTTCTTCCACAGTCGGGTTCAGCACCAGCTCACCCTCTAACTCACCCGTGACCTTGGACCGAACATGTCCTCTCTCTGGGTTTCAGAGTCCCCCTCCAACAGGTGAGGGAGTTTGAATTAGATGTCCTCTAAGGACACTTCAACCTGTGAAGTTTTATGGCTCAATTACGCCCGAGGCGTACAGTTACGAGAGCAAGCTTTGAGCTCAGACTTTATTTTAAAACATGATGTTGTTTCTGGATTTGCCACTCATTAGCTGTGAGACCTTAGGCAAGTTACCGTGCCCTTCCGAATCTCAGTTTTCCCACTTGTCAAATATAGATACTAGTAGTTCCTATCTCACAGGGCTGTGGGGGGTAAAAGGGCGAATGCCTGTGAAAGGTTCGTCGTGTGCTGGACACTGAGAGTGCTCAGGAAGTGTGGGCTCAGCGCGGGCGGCCCATTTCTTCTCTCTGGGAGGATGAGGGAATGTGAGACTCCGGGAAACTGCAGGGAGCAAGGGAACGAAAGCACCTGGATTTCTCTATTACCACTGATTGCAGCTGAAAATAAAACTGAGATTCAGCAAGAAAGGAAGGAGCATGTGAGTCACTAAAGAAAAGAGCCTCTGCCAGGCGCCGAGTCCTGCGAGCTGTCCCTCTACCTCTTCCTGTCCTTGTCACAGTGACCTTTTCCTCCCGTGGAAAGGCTGGGCACCTCCTCTACACCTCACACTAATTGCAAAGCTCTCCAAGCTGATCCTTCGGTCTCTTCATCTCCTCACTGCCAGGTGCTGGTGTTAAATGCAGCTTTTCTTACCTCATTCCCCTGAGCCCAAACCGTTCACGGCTCACAGGCTTCTGAGTTCGGCATGCCAAGATTTTCCAAGTTCAGGTCCCAATGTCCCCTGTCCCTCTTATCTCTCAACATCCAGCCTGGCCTCCCAAGAGTCCTGTGAATAGGGCATGAGCAGCCCCTCCCAGGTCCTGCCTCAAACCCCTTTTCTAACCCTAGCATTAACGAAGTAGCTCAGGCATCCATTAATTTACCTAGCCAACAAATGAGAACTGGAATTTCTAAGAAGCACAAAGTCTAGGGAGCATGGCATGGCCCTGGCTCCCCATGGGTAGCTGCTCCCATGTCCAGTGCTGTGGCAGACATTACTAATAGATCACTGCAGTGTTTTACTTGCCAGGTTCCGATGCAGCCTAAGAATTCTCAAAGCAAATTCCCCAGACAGGCTCGACTCAGCAACTGAGGTGGCACAATCCACACTGAATCTTCAGGTAGTGGAGTCAGAAAGATGGGGGAGGACCAGCAACGTGCCAGTGCCACCCCTTACCCTGCACCACCTCAGAGGGGCACACACCCGTTCTGGGCATCTATATGCTCAATGTTAAAGTAAGGGCCATTATTTTTTACCTCACGGGGCTACTGGGGGATTGGAGCTCGGGAAAACTTGCAGGATAACATTTTGGGGTTTTCTCGCTGCTCCTTCCCCCATTTGCTCAGCAGCCTTCATTGCCTCAGGGGTGGAGGATGCAACGGGAAAGCTGAGAAAGATTTTAAGTTTATGGAGCCTTGAGAGCCTGTGCCCTGAAGATTCTTCTGTGCCCCCAAAAATGGATTTCAAAGGCCAGAGGAGACTGCAGCTCTTCCGCCTTCTAGCTAGATAAAGCTTCTTTAAACCAGGTCAAGGAACGGAAGGAAGAAGACAGCTAAGAGGCTGGCAGTCACTGAAGGGGTGGGGGTGGGGGGAATAAAGAGAACCCTCCATCAGTGTGGACATGGGACTGCAACCGGAGTGTAGGCTGGTCCCTGGGGTTTACAGCAGAGACGTCTAGGAAGAAGGGCCGAGACAGCCTCCCAGGGTGCCCAGGGCCTGGCGCGGTGCCCACAGCAACAGACAGCTTCCGAGTGCCACCGGACGTGTCCTGGGGAGCAAGCAGCCCAGCGGAGGCCTTGGGGTGGGGCCGGGAGGAGGCAGGGGTGACTGCCCAGGAGAGATGGGAATGAGGAGGTGTCTGCATCTGCTGAGGTAGATATGACATCAAAGAGCCAGGTGTCCTTAACCCCTACCGACGCCCTGACCCCAAATGAGCTCTTCCTTCCCTCCTGCTCAGCGCCTGCCCCAAGCGTAGAGGCAGCTGTTGGGAATTTGGGAGAGAAACTGAAAGTACAGAGAGTAAGGTCCTGCTACCCGAACGGTTGGCGGCTCAACATGGATGTGAAATTCAGCGATAGAACACGTTTCTGTTTCTTCCTCCTCTGAACTTGTGGCATGCAGCCTATGCTCACCGCAGGTGCCAAGTGCCGGTCCCTGCGAGCTGTTAGTATTCGAAATGTCAGCCGTTTCCCTGCTAATTATTGCTGTTATGACTGGAAGTATTAGTTATTGTTGTACAGATGAAATGAACTGATGTGATGGAAAGCATCTGGCACATAGTAGGTGCTCAGTAAATATGAACTCTTGTTTTTCCTTCTCCATTAGTGGGGTTAAATCCCTCCCACCCACAGATTCTGAGAACTTTCTGTCGTGTAGGCAACTTCTCAGGGGCTACGAAGACTCATGATCTGACTGGTGTGCTAGTTCTGGTGTCAAACACGCTTAATCAGTTCATTCAATGTTCTTTAACAAATGCTTTGCTTTTGATAAATTTGGGAATAGCAGGCTTGGGAGACAGACAGGCTGCTCCCCTGTAATTCAAGAAAATGAGCAACCCTTCCACGTCACATCCTCAGTAAACTTCTGTCGTGCGGGGCGGCCTGTGGGGTCTCTACTCCCGCTCCCCACACAAGAACGCAGGATATGGCTAGGCCAAAAAGGAATACCCACGGAGCCATAGGTAGAGGAGTCATACTACTATATTTTCGCTGGCGGCTGGGTTAGAGACACAGGCAGCAGGAGCCACACTACCTGCAACCTGCCATCCACTTCTCTGCAATCTGCAACCCGCACTCCGCCGTGCCAACTGCAGTCCTCCCTTGCCAGCCCCCATCTTCTTGCTCGCCCCCTATTTGCTGCTAGCGTAGCCACAGCAGTTATATTAGTGGCCAATGGCTCACTGGTTACAGCTGACGGCCAACTAGCCACAGCTGATGGCCATCCACTCACAGTTGATGGCCATTTACTACCTAAGCCAGCACCTTTCCACGTGAGGACGAGAGCCTGGAAACTGCACTCCTGGCTCTGTCCCCACAATTTCACTTTCACAGTTTCTGGCTCTTCCCCAATTTTCAGGACCAGGGGTGTGGACTTTGAGAATCTCCATGAAGGGGGACTAGGGGTGAAAAGTGTGATGGAGGTAAGAGGGGTACCTTTAGCTTTTCTGGCCTTCCCACCTGGCTTTCCCCTTCTCACTTAGCTGGAAAACTGGTCCCAGGATCTCTGGGAAGAAGGGACTCCAAAAATCTGCCCAGATCAATAGCTTGGAGTTGGTGACCTATGTGTCCCCGGCAGCCTATTTCTGGGTGGCCACTGATGCTGACCTGTTCCCAGCCTGGAAAGATGCTAGAATAGAGAAGGCACAGTATTAAAATGCTAGTACTTGCTACCATTTATTGAGCACCTGTGAAGCATTAGGTTGTGCTCAGTACTTTACTTATATTTTCTCTATTTGTCGTGGCAAGCCTGGGAGGGAAGCCTAATCTCTCATTTTACCAATTAGCAAAAAGATCTCAGAGAAGAACCTGCTCACAACCCCCAGGTGGAACCACCTGCCACCCAGGGCAAAGCACCTCAGTAGGATGAACTAGAAATTATCCAGACCATCCACACATCACCTGCCATCTGCTCCGTACTGTGGGGACTGAAGGCGACTGCGCATCGTTTGCATTCCACACGTGGGTTTACTCATCATGCAGCTATCCTTGTGTCATGTTCACAAACGGCTAAGGCCTTATCTCACCTCATAATCTCTTCTGTAGTATTCCTATCACTTCTAAGACAGCTCAGTTTGCACATCCAGAAAGTCCCTGAGATGGACTAGCCCAAGGATGCTGAATCATGGCACGCAGGTTGTCACTTTCCACCTGTGCCCGAGGCAGCCATCATAAATGAGTCACAGACTTCATTTCCACTGAACCCACATGTGGCCCCAGAATTCTTTTGAAACAGCTCTTCAGGAAATCATGACCAATGAATTAGAAGTTGGCACAAGTGAAAAAGGTAAAGGGGATTTAGAAGTATTATACAAACTGCCATTTATAAACTCAGTCATGGGGATGTAAAGTACAGCACAGAGAATATAGTCAAGAATATCATAGTAACGATGTATGGTGCCAGGTGGGTGCTAGACTTGTCATAATGATCTCTTCGTAAGGTACATAAATGTCTAATCATTATGTTGTGCACCTGAAACTTATATGGTATTGTATTATATAAGTAAAAAATAAATTGTTTTAAAAAGTTGGCACAGGAAGTGAATCCTATTTACCGTGGCTGGGTGAGACGACTGCCAAGGGTCCTTCCTGCGCTGACACCCCATGAGGCGGTGTGGTGTGGGATGTGGAACTGGCAGTGAACTTGGCACTTGGGAGCCCCGAGTCTAGCCTGACTCTGCCACTTGTCATCTCTGGTGCCAGGGACAGTTAGTCCCTGCCTCCTGGCCTCAGTTTCTTCATCTGTATCATTTAGCTCTGTGGTCCCATCTAGATCCAATAACGAGATTCATGACAGGTTACCTGATGGGGATTGGATGCGACGTGATCTCACAGGATTTGCATCCCAGGCCAAGACGATACCATGGGGAGGAATAACAGCTGCCTTCTTAGGGAGGCGTCTGTGGGAGGCATTTTAATGGCAACATGAAGTGCGGTAGGAGATGGGTTCCAGTGACTCACAATAGAATCCCATACACTCAGGCTCCCCAGGGCCTCAAAAGGTAGTGGGATCACATCTGCATCTGACTCGTGAGACCCTTCCATACTATGCCCAACTCGAAGTGGCTGAGTCTCTGCTTATACGCCTCTCAGGACAGGTAGATTCCTACTTCCTACGGCAGCCCTGACCCTTTGGGGGACACTTCTGAGTATCTGAAAGCTTTTCCTTACATGCTGTTATCACTTCACCTCATTGGACCCTGTGACTCTTGGGCTCATACATCCCCGTCTAATCCTTTGTCTCCTGATAGATCTTCAGGTATTTGGAGTCACGTTGTGTGTTTTGTGCCTCTGTAGCCCAGCTCAGTCCCAGCCATGAGACCTTGTTTCCATGCTAAAACCTCCGCAAGTGCCGTCACTGTTCCTTGTGTGAGGTGGTTCTGAGTATCCGTGCCCTGGATATGCTCAGGGTTGTTTACTGCCAACACCCAGCCAGAAGGTAGCCACGCAGGCTTTGTCTGCCCAATGCAGCGTGCAGTGGAGGTGCCGAGGTGGCTGAGGCTCGGGGTCCTGAGGTCCTTGGGCTTGGACCTCAACTTTACGTGACCTTCTGTAAGGAACTTCTCAGAGCCTCAACTGCTTCCTCTGGAAATAAGAGTGATAACAGTACTTGCCTCATGGGGTTGTTACAAGTATTAGTTTGGCTAATGTATGATAGGTGCTAGAGGGGTGCAAAGTACACACAGGAAATGCTCGATGAATGTTAGTTATTACCACCCTGTCTTTCTAGACATGGTATTTCTCTTAGGGTAGACTAAAGAAACTACTTTGCAGCAGCGTTTCTGAGAAAGACTCCTGGGAGCAGTTGTGTCGTTTTTAGAGCGAGGCACGGACCAGTGTGTGGTGGTGGAGGGGTTGGAGGAGGGTAGCACACCCAAGCAATTGATGGCCAGGGGACCAACAGCCACCTCTCCTTAAAGACTCAGAAAATCAAATTTAGAGCAGAGAAGGCTAAACCGCAGCCTGACAGCATCTGGCATATCTATGAATTTGTAAGAAATGCGTTATTTTATTTTTTTTCTTTCCCGTTTAGGGCTGTTCATCCCAGGGCTTTTAAGAGCTAATTCAGGGCCAAGTATGTGAGCCGGTAATGAGCTTTCCGAATGCTTCCTCCTCTCAGACAGGCTCAGTGAAGACGCCCGGGCTGTCTGTCGGAGAAAGGCAGAGAACATTTGCTTTGATTCCTTGTGAACCTCCTAAGTCCTGGCCCAGCAGGTCTTCCCGCCTCCAAGTGAGGATCCAAATCCCCGAAATCTGGCTCTGAGCAGGATATGCGGCTGTTTGAAGAACCTCTGCCTTCACTTTGTCATGTCACAGGATCCAGCAGAGCTCAGGGGGGAACAGAGCCCCCCACTTGGAGGTTCCTTCGTTATACCAGGAGATGCCATTAACTCATGGCTTTCCCAGGCTGGGCCAGCAAGTGGGCAGCACAGTGACGAGATGTGCATGCTGAAAAGGCCCAAGTGTGCCTGTGACATTGACAACTGGTGGGCTCAGGGCCAGTTTCTGCTTAACCCTGAAGGTAAATAGGCAGGACCATTGCTTTGGCCTGCCTGGGGCTGTCCTTGGTATACTGTCCTTTGTTGATTCTCCTAGTGTGGTCCATGGACCACTTTCACTGTCTCTACTTGAAGTGATTTTGTAAAATGTGAATTTCTGCTTTGTTCCCCAGGCTGCTAAATCTGGGGGTGAGGCCTAGGATGTTACATACTTAACCAGCTCAGTGGGCCTTTCTCATGCTCACTAGGGTTTGGGAGGCATTTGCATCTAGATGTAGGACTAGTTCTTTGTAATCAGGCTGTCCTGAGGTTGCTGTGGCTTTCAGAGCACATAGGTTGTACATAGGGAGGTAGTGAATATAGATGGAAAGAGAATAGAGTTTGGAGAGATTCATACCTGGTTCCTAGTCCCAGCTAGTAGGTGTACGTTGCTGAGTTTTGGTGTGGTTTGTTACGTAGCATTAGTGACAGTTGCTGACTGATACATTTAGTCCAGCCATTTTCAAATTAGCTCAGTGGGCTCCACTCATGGCTTTCTTTCTGCTTCCCAAACATACCAAGCTTGTTCCCACCTCAGGGCTTTTGCTCTTGCTGTTCCTTTTCCTGGAATCTCCTTCTCCCTGTTCATTCATGAGTACACCTTTCTCAATATTCATATTTTAGCTAAAATATTCTCTCCTCGGAGTGATTCTCCTTGTCTAGTCTAAGTAGATGCCCCCCACCCCGACCCTCTTTATTTCTTCTATGGCATTTATTACCTTTTGAAATTTATTTATTGATTGTCCATCTCTGACTTTAAGGTACTTTATCAGTTACATTCACTGCTAGGTCCTCATTGCCTGGAACATAGCCTGGCATACAGTAGGCATTCAACAAATATTTGGTGAATGAGAAAATGCACCACTCTTCCCAGCTCCACCTGACTTGGGTAATCACTGCAAGCTATGGGGTGATTCTTTCAATGTCCTCTGATCTGCGGCCCTCAGAGATCGCAGTCTGGTTTTCCCGCCATTCTCAGCCCCCTCCTTAGCATTCACTGCTGTCTGGAGATTCCTCTAGTTTTCTTCCCTCCTTTCTCACTCTGTTGGCTCCATGAAGGTGGGAACCTTTATGGCCACTGCTGGGCCCCTAACACATAGTGGGCACTCAAGACACTTTTGCTGACTGAATGAATAAATAACATAATACATACTTTATCCTAACAATTCCATGTTTAGCAATCTATCCTAAAGGGGTAATCACACCTGTACAAAGTTGTCCACTGACATTTTTTTAGAATAACATAATACTGTAAACAATTGTAAACAAGTCTATCAAGAGGGGACTGATTAAATAAGTTGTGATATGGGACAACATGGAATTTAATGCCAATATAAATGGAGCTCTTGATTTATGTGTATTTAGGGACTTTCAACCTTTTATGGCTAAGTAATACTCCATTGGACATCCTTGTTCTTTAATACATATGCTCATCTCTGGTTTGTCCTTGGGAGCAATCCCTTAGATTTGAATTATTGGGTCATTTGGTATGAACTCTTTTTGAAAAGTCCTACTTTTTCCAAATACACCATGCTGTCTCCAAAAATTAATCAACAAAATTACTTGGAGTACCTGAGAGAACAGTTTCTTTGTTTCTTTAACCTGTTTTTTAATCAAACAAAACCAGTATTGCTGGAGTCAGAATTAACAAGCGAGATGTTCCATATTAAAAGATTCACTTAGAATGAAGACAAAGGTATCCTATGAGCTCTGACATTCACACGCAACAGACACATAAATGGATTTCTCATAGCTCCAGCTTTTGACTCAATGTATCCAGGCAACAGAAGTCTGGATTTAATAACAGATGTTCACTGCATAGCAATCACCCTATAATGCCAGGATAGACGAAAACAGCATTTTATCAACCAATAAATGTGCTGTTTGCTTTATTTTACCATGTTGTTCTTCAGTTCCCTTCAAAACTGAGAGGACAGATTGAGTCACTCGGCATCTGCTGGGAGCAATATGCTTGGCTTCATTTAAAATGAAAAATCAGGTCTGTGTTTACATTTTTCACCAAAGCATGGCATAGCGTGTGCGAACACTCCCAACTGGGCTAGCCGGAAGGGCTTTCAGGAAAATCTCAGGGGAACTGGTACCGAAGTGGGGAGTCAGTCACCCTTCTGGGAAAGACATATGGTGGCCCTTCCTTCAATCAGCCCCAGCAGAGGGAGGCCCGGATTTCTCTCAGCCGGGGACCCATTGTTGGCAAAAGGACCCCTGCTGGGGTTCTTCCCACAGCCGGTGGCTTTGAAACAAGAGCCTACTTTGAAAAGGCCAATGTTTGAATAACGATCTACGTGTGACCTGTACATTTATGAATGCACACACATAATTGGCTGAAGAAAAACGCTTTCAAGGTGGTAGCCAAGAAGAATGCCATTTTGAGTCTGTCCAGGTTGACGGAGATGAACTCGGGGAAGAGAGAAAGAAGCCAGTATTTATTAGGCATGGACTGCGTGCCAGGTATCAGGCTCATTTGTATATATATTATCTCATTTAACGATCACAGCACTGCCCTGAGGTAGGACTCCTCTGTGCTCACTTCACTGGAAGACACAGAAGCACGGAGAGTTGAAGTCACTTGCCCAGGCAGCTCACACACGATGGGAATTGGTGGCAGGATGGCAGGTCAATCGTATGCTAGAACCGGGTGCGACTGACTGAGTTTCCCGAAGATGCTTGCAATGAAAGCTCCCACCCACACGCTCTCTGAGAACCTTGCCACTTCTCCACGAGAGCTACTATCTATGGCTCTGCCTGTGAAACTGGGTGGGCTTTCCTCACAGTGGAGGTGACAGTAGGTGACTTCTGAGGCTGGATCATAAAAGGTGCTATAACTTCTACCTTGCTTGCTGGAACACTTGCCCTTGAAGCCTTTAGCTACCGTGTAAGCAGCCTGGCTGCCCTGAAGTCACCATTTACTGTGAGGCCTGAACAAGAAGCGTATGGAGAAGCTTCTGGAGAGAAGACAGGCCCCTGCCTGTAGCTCTCATTGACAGCCAACACCACGTTGCCAGCCACGTGAGTGAGTCATCTTGACAGTGGATCCTTCCAGGCCCCAGCTGACTCCACACAGAACAGAGACAGCCACCCCCGCCAAACCTTGCACAAATCGCAGACTTGTAAACAAAATAAATGATTTTGATTATTTTAGGGTATTACATTTGCAGGGATTTGTTATACAGCAATACTGACTGATACACTGGGGAACTCAGAAGATGATGAAAAGATTCCGTTCATTCTCTAATCTTCAGTGCCTGGGTAAAATTTTTCAGTAAAAGAAAAACAATGCTTTCTCTATAACAGTTGTAAGAAAGTGAGTGATGAGGAAGCAAGACCAATCGTTGGTAACGGTCCTCTCCCACTGCACCGCCCAACCCCACAGGAAGGTCAAGCTAGCATTATGCTTCTAAACGTCTCCTGACAGAAACTGTGCTCTCTTTGTCCTGGAGGAGAGAGGATGAAGAGAAAGTGGGCTGAGCAAGCACAAAGGAAGCGAACAGCAGGACTAAGTGAGGGGCAGTTTGGAGCCACTTGAGCAGCAGCGCCTAAGGGATGGACAGTGGGGATCAGGGCACACGAATGCCATGTAAACAGGAGCAATGTTATAAACTGGTTACCACCCTAAAATGAGAACCTGCTTCCAACTTCCGCTCCGGGTTCTTATTTGATAGTCTCCTCTCCCCTCAGACGGGGTGAGGGCCTCTTCCAATAACAGATTCAATTTTTTTGCCGGGGCAGGAGGAGGTGTTGACTTAGAGCAGATCACACTGATTTAAAGATATAATGTAATCGATATTTCCTGCATCCATTCCTCCTGCTTAAACTTAGGACTAATGTACGCCCTATTAAAGGGGGAAAATTTCCGTAAGTGTTGACTTAAATTATTTTAATCATCATGTTACTTAATAGATGCAAACATAAAACTAGGTATAAAATCCGTATGCTTACAGCTCTTATTGAGCTATAAAACTGAAAAAAAAATCCAAATTAAACACAAATGAGACTACAAAACCAATAAACTTCAAATTAACACCATTAGTTTAATGTGAGGCGGTTTGGTTGAAAGTGGAATCGTGGCTTGCCGTGTGACAGTGTTTTTCACATTTCACTTTGGCCTGCCCGTCTACCGTAGGCTAGGATGGCTCAGGTCTGTCTCGGCTCCTCTCTCCCGGAACTACTAGAAAATTGTTATTTGTTCACATGCAGGTGCTCTAGGTCCCTAAGTCCTTCTCTATTTGTTTTTTTCTCATTAGCTCATGACAATAAAAGTAGAAACCCAAAACAAAACAATCAAGGGACCCAGTTCAGCTGGAAGCACCAATGCAAATAGGGACACTAAATTCACATTTCACAGTTCAGGGCTCAGGAAACCTTTTCTGTCAAGGGCCAGAGAGTAAATTTTTCGGCTTTGCGGGCCATAGGGGCTCTGCTGCAAAGACTCAACTTTGCTCTTATTGCAAAAGCAGCTAAAGATAAGATGCAAACAGATGTGTTTCCCTGAAACGTTATATGGACATGAAAGTTGGAATTTCATAAAGTTGTCAAGTGTCGTGATATATTCTTCTTCTTTTAATTCCCCCTCCCCCCAGTGATTTAAAACTAGAAAATCATGCTTGGCTCTAGGCCATACAAAACCAGGTTGGGCCTGGATGTGGTGCTTGGGCTGTGGTTGGCAGGCTCCTGGCATAGATGGTGACAAAGCATGAAAGGAGATATCTAGACTATTAAACTCATATTTCCATTATTACTATTTAGATGCAAAACTTTACATTTAAAAGAGAAGTTACCCTAGAGAATTCATAGATCCTGGAAAATATCTCCAAGGAACTGAGAGGCTGGAACCTGGCCAGAGAGCAAGCCCCATGCATGTCCAACCGGATGTGGGGAAATGTGAGAGCGTCCTCCTCCCCAACCATAAGCAGAGGCCACACCACAGGCGCAAAATAAGAGCACCAGCAGTACCCACAGACCATCCAAGGAAGTACTGTAGTGACTGCAGTTTCTGCACAAACTTGCTCCTTGATCAGCCAGCTTGGAAAAGACTCCATGGATGCACGTGGGAGCTGGTATCCGAGAGCAATGCCTGAGCCGACACAGGGCTCCTGGGCTCCCAGCTGGCCTCTCTGCTCCACTGCTGACTAGCTGTGTGACCTTCGGCTTAACCTCTCGGTGCCTCATTTACGTCCTGTGTAAAATAGCCACGCTGACACCAAGACTGCCCGCCCTCTCCTTCCCCAAATACATTAGGGGTGTGAGGAGGCTTCGATGAGATAGTATGTGCGCTGCGCTTGGCATACTACCTGCAACACAGCAAGCCTTCAATAGGCAGCCGCCATGAATAAAGTCAGAACTGATTGCTGTCGGATAGTGCTTTGAGCTTCCTGAGCCCCGCTGGTAAATCAGGGTGCGGGGGAGTCTCACTTGGTCTCAGGGGCGGGGTGAATCAGCCAACAGAAAACCCTGTGCAGTGCCCGTGTGTGCCATAGGCCGTCAGCCGCCCGGCCCAGCACTGCGATCTGTTCCAGACACTAAATCCCAAAATGAATACTTCCGTTTCGGTCAATAACATTGTACAACATTGTGGGGAAAACCGAGAGGCGATTCATCATTGAAACTGGAAGCGTTTGATGCTACAGCAGAGAGGAAGTGCGGGCACATTATGCGGCGATTTCAGCCCTCCACCTGCGCCTCGATCTTTTGGGCACGGCCTGGGTTCTAAATATTTTTCCTTTGGTGTTGGGGTTTGCTGAAGTTTCAAGAAAGCGCTGTGAGCCTAAGAAGGGAGTGGTTGGGGTGCACGCAACCCTAGGCATTGGGTGGGTTCCAGGTGTCGGGGGCCCCACTCGGCCACCTGCAAGGAGCTTTTCTCTATTTAGTACGAAAATATATGCCGAAGTGACAATCTAAGAACCCAAACCTGTCAGCAGATGTTTTATTTGGCTTGAGGTGTGTGTGTGTGTGTGTGTGTGTGTGTGTGTGTGTGTGTGTGTAACTGAGGCAACTGAACATTTTGGACATTGTACATCCAGTCCATGTTCAGCTGCTCCTGAAAAGTCAGGAGATCTGGCCAGATTCCCCTGGACAGTGACAGCCTGGGGCTGAGAAGCAGCTGTCCCTTCAGACAGGCTCTGTGAACCTCCCACGGGGCCCCCACCACTTCCTCTCAGCTTCCCGACAACTACTTGTCGTCATTCATTACTGTGCGTGGGGTGCTATTTGTCTTATAGTAGAGACACAGTTCTCTGTACTCACATCTCTATTAAATGTGAGGAAATGAAAGATAGATGAAGAGGGATGCATTTTTCAAGGAAAATGATGGAAGACAGATTTTCTTGTGATATTGAAGAATAGTCCTCTGTATTTTGTATGCAAGTGGCCAACTTTTCTCACTTGCATGACTCATCAGGCCCAACGCTGGAGTCCGCCTTATTCCCTAAGCTTCCAGAAATCGCCGCCTTTAAGCATAGTCTTGATATTCAGGAAACTCACTCAGTCACTGTCTACTAAATGCCTGCCCTGCACTGGGCACCACGCTCGGCCCTGCCTGCAGGGGTGACGCAGGCAGACTTGCCCTCTGTCCTGTTTCAGACTGGCCAACCAAAGGCACCTCAACAATGCACGTTAGCCATCCCAACAAAAGGCTGCTTGCTGTGAGGGGAGGAAAGTCATAGCACTATTAACTGGGGGAAAACTTCTGATGAGGAGTCCATAATCTTTCCAGGAAGAACTCAGGCTTCGGCTGAGACCTGGAGGGAGAATTAGCTGTTCCAGTCAGGGGAAAAGCATGTGCAAAGGCAAGAAGAGAGAAAGCTGTTTGTGAACTGGAAGAAGCTAAGTCTCTGGAGCACGCAGTATGAAGGTGGGTGGGTGGGGGGACTGTCCAGAAATGCGACCAGTGAGGTGAGTGGCAGCTGGGCTGTAATGCATAGGATTTTGGAAGGCGTCCGTGACTCACTGGGGGCTGGAAATGCACTGATAAATCCCAGCAGCCAGAGGAGAGCAAGAGTCAGTCAGAGTGCATAAGACAACCTGATGGGGGAGGAGAGGGAGGTGAGCAGGCTGGACAGACAGTGGGGGCTGATGAAGGGGGCAGGGCGCCTAGGACACCTTTGCAGCAGGCCCCTGAACCCAAGGGTGATGGAGGTACAGACGTCACAGTGCAGGATTCCAAGCTGGACAAAGCTGTGCCATTTTCTAAGGGGCTCTGAAACTCTACTAACACTGCGTAGCCTCCGTTTCCTCACTTAGAAGTGGGGATAATGACAAACACCTCCCTGTTGTTGTGAGCCTTAAATGAGGCTAAAAGCACCTTGCACTTAAGGAGAACATAACGAAAGTAAGTTGCTTTCCAATTGATTTTGATGTGCACTGAAAACCTGATGCTTAACCTGGGCTGACTGAGCTTCGTGCTTCCCATGAGGCAGCTCCTGTTCCGCGCCCCCAGCTGGGAGGAGCCCTCCCCATTGCCCGCCATCTGTCACCGGCGCTCCAGTGCTGACCCGCAGCCTGGCACAGGGCTGCGAGGATAATTACCACTTCTGAATCGATTCCTTCGAGCCCTTTTGAGCAGGCTGAGGAATGCTGTGATTAAAATGATTAAAAACCTGCTTCCTATTTCACAGCTTTTAATATTTGATAAGATTTTGAAGAGAAGGATGAGAGCAAGGCATGAGATCTGGCAGTTTACAATCCCAGCCTCCAGTCCTTTTAGAAGCTGTCGGGGCATTGAAACGGGGTGGGGGTGGGTACGGGGGGAGAGAGGGTATGAGGCAGGGAAAACTGGCATGCATTCTGGAAAGGGGAAATGCACAGCAAGACAAGACGAGCTTTTCATTCTTCCAGGATGACCATGGTTCTGAATGCCAGTAATGATTAAGATTATTATCATAAAAACAAAAAGAAGACTACAGCAGCTATCATTTATCGGTACCCAATATATGCCAGGCGTGTGGAAGGAATTTATCTCCTCTAATTTTCTCAACAATCTTATAAGGAATATATTTTTCTTACTTTTATAGAAAAATAGAGGTTCAGAGGGAAGTAGAGCCCTGAGGCCCTCTTGGTTTGGTTCAAACTTCTGACCAGAACACCAACACCTTTCCCCACACCTACCAAACTCACTCCCCATCCAAACTCTGACCAGGAGAGCTCCTCGCCGACGGCCTTTCATCCTGGCTCTGGCCTCACCCGTCCTTCCCCATTGCTTCTCCACCTTAGCTTCTTCGAGGATTAGATCCCAACCTTCTGTCTGAGCTCTGAAGTTTGTTTCCGCCTCCTGACTGCTCACCTGACTTCCTGGATGAACTCCTAATCTGACTGTCGCTTAGCTCACTTCGTCCTCTTAATTCTTAACCCCTGCTCTGACCTCTTTTCCTCCTGACTTCCCATCTGACGTTTGGTCTGACCTCCGCCTTCTTCACCTTCTGTGTCCCACTTCTCACTCATCCCTTAGACCAGGGTTTCTCCACAGTGATACTTTGGGCATTTGGGACTGGATAATTCTTTGTGGGAGGCTGTCCTCTGCATTGTGGCTGTCTAGCAGCACGTCTGGTCTCTACTCTCTGGGTACCAGCGGCACCTTCCCCTAGTTGTGGTAATCACACATGCCTCCAGATATTTTTAAACATTGTCTGGGGCACCCCCCGCCCCCCATTGAGAACCACTGCCTCTCACCTGTGAGCGTCTGCCCCTGCGCCTCAGGCAGTCACCCCTGTCCCATTCTCCAGGACAATTGAGACTTACACATCTCTGTTTCCAGCTCTTCTAGTAACTATTCCCACCGCTCAAGCTATAGGCCCCTGCCCTTTAGAATCCCAAGTCAGATTCTTTTTTTTGGAATTTCTAGCGGCTTGCCACAGACTTCCTGTTCTCCGTACTCCATGCCACAGCTTCTTTCTTCCTGATTCTTTGTTTGTTTCCCTCCTTCTCCTGGTTTATGATTTTGCATTTTAATAACCAGTTCAATTTCTCAGGTGCTCTGGGTGGGTCATTAATTTCACGGTGTTCCACTCTCGTTAACAGCGTTGCCCCTGACAATCAGGGACCTGTTTAACCTCCATCCCCTCCCACTTCTGCTTTGCTGTTTGGTTCGATCCAAGCCTTCTGCACCGGTCAGGTCTCCCAGATACCAACACTGCTCCATAAATCAATGTGGACTACAAGGTCTCCAAACCATTGCAATTCTACTTCCTGAGGAGAGGGAGGCAGCAGCATGTGTGGAGAGAGCAAGGGTATTAAAAACAGAGAGTTCCAAGTCCTGCTGTATGCTTTCCAGTTGTTGTGTGACCTTGGGTCAGTGACTGAAACTCTCAGAGGCTCAGTTTAATACAATCGTCCCCTTTTCCTTTAAAAGCATAAATAAAAACACATATAGTGCAGATAGCTCAGGAATTAGAAGAGACAAGTTTCCTCCCATAATTGTTCTCTTTTCATTTTCATCCTTGTATATGAATTATTTTGAATTGTTGCTAACCTATAGCCTACATTTGTCTCATTTTCTTACATATTAGGCATCTTAACACTTTGCTGTGTCATGTGGAGACGAGGCACGTGGATTTAAATATGTTATCTAATTACTCCTCCCAACAATCCTAGGAGACAGATACTATTTCCTCCCACGTTTTGGATGAAGAATCTGAGGTCACAAGGTCTCACAGGGAGAAAGTGGCAGGGCCAGGATTAGAAACCTCGATTTCCTTACTTAAAACACATGATTTGCAACAAACAGCAGGTTGCTTCCCACACGCAATCAATAAATTTGAATAGGATAATGTATATAAATGGCTTAGCACTGCCTGGCTCGTAAGAGGTACTTACTAAATGTTAATTCCTTTCCTTACCTACATGTTTGGGTAATAAATAGAAACTGTAAGAGTTTCAAAAAAGAGCAGAGGGCCTTTGCTCTCCCTGGCTACACACTCCTCTTGGCTTCAGCTTCTTTTAGGCAGAGGTACTAGTACGTGTCCCCATGCTTCCTGTATCATTGTGGGTGTTAATAAATAGTTATTGATTCAATCATTGATTAAAGCAGCACTGGCAGTGCCAAGTCACCTCCATGGGGGCTCTGTGGGGAGAGGTGGGGCTGGTGCACTGGCCCATGGCTGTTCTCAGACAAGGGCGTTTGCATAAGTGGAACGTGATGTCCCCATCTCTAATGAAGATTTGAACGTCACTAATTGGCAGGCAGAGGCTGTGTTCTCTTTATGGGGATCAGAAGTGAGCAGAGTGTGCCCTGAATGTTAATTCCCTCTGCAGCCCACATGTGAGGGCGGGGGCGAAGAAAGGGAGAGGACGAAGGGCTGAGGGGGCACAACACACTCCAGACACAGAGCTCTGGTCTCGTGGCCATTTCAGTAGAATGTCCTGAAGGAAAATGAAAAGGGCACAGGATTTGGAGCCAGGTAACTCGGGTTGAGTTCCTGAATCTATTGCTTTCAAACTTAAGTCAGAAACAAATCTCTTAGTCTCTCTGGGCCCCAGTTTTTGTATCTGTCAAATGAAAGTAAAATGATAATACGTGTAACTGGTAAACACATTTATCGATTGAATGAATGAAACATTTATCGATTGAATGATTTTTCTGAGGAATGAGACATCACCAATATAAATATAAATAATCTGTTTGTTCTGCAAGTGCATAACCAGGAAAAAAGTCTCATAGGAATAAAAACTAATGACAAACCATGTGCAGCCTTCTGGGTGAGGTTGGACAGGTCTCCCCAGGGAAAGGATCAACACCACCTCCTAGCCCAGTAGTGCTCATGTCTTTTGGGGCAATTATTTGAGGTGCTTTTAAAGACACAAATACACAGGCCACATCTCTGAAAAGAGTGTGGTTTGATAGGTTGGGGAGAGTAGGGAGAAGCCAGGAATCTGAATTTTTATGTGTCCCCAGCAATTCATCCTACAGGCAATGCTGGTTCAGCACCATGGCCAGCGCCACCGTACCCCACTGTCTTCTGCTACCAATGCGTTCATTTGATCAAAGACCGAATTAGCTATCCTAGGAAAGATGCTGTTCAAATAAGTGTCGTTGCCCCCAGTTTACCCTCCAGGACTCTTAAGGACATGCCATGGACATCTGAGCAGAACTGGAATCAATCAGAAAAGACAGAGCTACAATTTTTGAACACCCCCACAGTATAGTTTGTAATATATTATTAGCATTGGCTTCTGTGCTGATATACAATGTACCTCATAAAAACATACACAATTATAGAAATTAAAAATGATAAAATAAAATAAAAAAAACCTTATCAACAGAAGGCCAAGTGATTTCTTCCTGCATCTGTGATGACCATTCGTGTCCCCGGCGGTGTGGGTTCCTCATTGTACTGATAATTGCTGTTGGAGAGTCAACAGACCTTTATCAGGCATCTACTCCTTGCTGTGTTCAGTGTGCTGTGTTATGGCAATGGTTGAAGGAAGATGGAGGGGTGGTTGGGGAGCGGGAGTGTGTCAGTGTGTGTGCGTGTGTGTGTGTGTGTGTGTGAATGGTGTTTGGGGGCAGGGAGCCTTCCTGAACATGTCCGAAATCATGAAATCTCCTCTTCTAAACTGCGTGAGTATGCCTTCACATTCCTGTCCAGGTAAGCTATAAAAACAAGGGAGACAAAGGAAACCTTTTACTGCATCACCTCTGCCAAATATTTAGTACGGATGTCCTTGCCACAGAATTCTCAGGCCGAGTGTGAGGTGTTGGGCAAGGAAGCCTTGGATGTGGGCAGGTGACATCGGGATTGTAAAAACTGAATGTGAGGCGGCTGGATGACTCAGTTGGTTAGAGTGCGAGCTCTTAACAAGGTTGCTGGTTCAGTTTCCACATGGGCTGGTGAGCTGTGCCCTCCACAACTAGAGTGAAAACAACAACAACAATAACACAAAAAGAACCAATGACTTGACTTGGAGCTGAACTGCGTCCCCCACGACTAGACTGCAAAACAACCACTTGACATCCTGGAAAAACACAGGTCCCTAATACCCCCCAACAAACCATAAAACTGAATGTAGGACCAGGACCAGGAGCCTGTGTCCAGCAGGCTCTGGTTACCCCTCCATGTAGTTCCACCAATCGCAGCCACTGAGCTGTAATTCCAATGAACTGAGTAACTGATTGACCCAGTTAGAACAATCACTAGACTCATTCCTTTCACCACGGTGCCTGCATGGTCAGGCGGTGTAAACGGTGTCCCAGCCGAAGTGGAGAGCAGCAGGGCTCCCAAATCAGTAGGCGAGAGAGTCACCTGTGTTCTGGGGGAACTTCCAACCAAGGGTGGGGGTGAGATTGGTGGAGGGTTTCTTAGACCCTCCTAGTTAGTGTCCAGCAGTGTCCCAGAATGAAAAGGCAAATTCTAAGGGGTGTAGAAACATGTGGGTGGGGGTGAGAAGTGCCTCTGGATACCTGACAGTCTGGAAGCGTGATGCCTCAATCCTTGGGCTCCCTCTCCACAGTGGAGGAGAACACGAACACCTGCCTTGGGGCCGGGCTCTGCAGGGAGTCAAACGACTAGACCTCTTCCCATGTGTTACTCTGGGGCGTCAACCCCACTCTAGGCATACGTCCCCTTCGCTGTGTTTCATTATCCATCTGCAGCTGAGAGCCCTGGGTTCGGAAAGACAGATTTCTCTGTAGGACAATTCCAGGAAACTTAAATGCAAATCCGTGCTTATTGAAAGGACTTATTTGAGATAATGGAGCATGTCGTTCTCAGACACGGTAGCTCAGGGGCTGGGAGAGGGCATGCGAGGATGAGGGAATGGGGTACTCACGGGATGCCAGCCTTGGGGAAGGGCTCTTGTAAAATAAATGCACTTGCAGGGGCCCACTGGGCTTTGGGAGCTGGGCAAGGGAAGGGAGGCCAGAGAAGAGAGCATTTATTTATTCATCCAACAAACATTTATCAAGTGCCTGCTATGCATCAAGTGCTCTTCCTGCCACTGGGAATACAGTAATGAACAAGACACCTGAGGTGCCTGCACTCACAGAGCTCATGTGCCGGTGGCAGTCACGTGGTCCCTGGGGATGGATTTCATCATGAAGCTGTTGTGTCCCTGCCGCTGTCCACTCACCCATCCCTTGTCACTGAGCATGCCTAGGCTTGCCCCTACCTCCAAACTTCTGCCTAGAATTCCCTCTGCCTCTGATCAGCCTTGCAAACGCATATTTATTCTCTGTGTTTCGGTTTGATTTGAGCTCCCTCAGGAAGCCTTCCCGCCATCCTTGCTGCGCCAGCTGCCTCTCCTCTTTGCTTCCCTCTATCTCAGCATTTGCCTCTTCTGTGTGTCTTTGCAAACATAATACACTCCTTGGAGTCAGGGCTGAGTCCTAATCATTTTTGTCTTCTGTTCCAAGGATATGTCCTGCCCCACAGTGGGAACTCAATAAAGAAGTATCACGTGGAACTGAATGGACCACTGTGGTGTGCCAGGCACTGTGTGCGCTAAGCCTCATGGGCACCGGAGAGATCAATCCAACATGGCCTCCAGCCTCAAGAAGCTCCCAGGCTAGTGGACAGTGATCAGCCCGAGGCAGAGACTGCACCAAAGGGATAAGTGCCCAAGTGAGCTTTAGGCAATGCCCTGAAGGGACTGGAGCAAGAGGGGAAGAAGGCTTACGCAGCCTCTAGTCTTGGCCTCCACGAGTCCCCTTCAGACACAGGCTGCAGCCAACGTTCTGCACGTTGCTGCTCCCAGCCCGGCACCCCCTGCCATCTTCCATGCCTGGAATGCCCTCATGGCCACCTCAGCCCATTCAGACTCTGCCCATCCCTTTTATGGCTGCTTTGTCATCTGCCTGTCAACGGCCCCCAGTGGGGTTGGCGAGGCAGGCAGGACGGCACTGGGCATCTAAGGATCTAGGGGCCAGCCAAGCAGAACGGGGATTTGTTAATTGACATTTAAATGTCAATGCGCCACATTAAATGTTATGGGCATTTCATCGCAACCCTTGAGGATCATAAACACCAGTCTGGCTCCTTAATCACTGCCCACATTAATTACAGATGCCCTTTGGTAAGTGAAAACAAACCCACTGCAGATGCCACACTCCAGCCAAAAGGCTGGGCTCCTGCCTGCCAGGTGGCAGGGATGTTCGTTTCATACAGGAGGCTTGGCATGGTCACTGGGTACCAGAAGGGACCTCTTCTTATGAGAAGGATGGAGAGTTAGAGAGAGAGCTGTAGAGAGAGTGAAGCGGGGAAGAAGGAGGGGGAGAAGTAGAGAGAGAAGCAGGGAGAAGGACAGAGAGGAAGGGAGAGAAGTAGAAAGGGAGAAAGAGGTAGAGAGCAAGAAACACACAGAGCAAAATCACTGAGAGAAAAAGCATCAGGGATCAGAGGACACAGGGTGAAAACAAGAGACAGGAAAAGACAAAGAGAGAGAGACTAAGAGAGGGAGAGAAAGAGACAGTGACGAGAAGCACTGACCTGGAAATGAAAATATTTGTTACTAGATGGTCCTGGAAACTTGAATCCCTGGGATACACACAAGCTGCCTGCCCCCTCCAGAGATTAGACATTTCCTGGGATAGGAAGGGGTTGGAAACACAGAGCTACTGGCTAACATGAGGTGGTCCTGGGACAGAGAGGGTCAGCGAACTCAAAACTGCTGTGTGCCAGGGAAGTCCCACTGTCCCCAGGGGGCAACAGAACACTGAGGCCCAATGTCACAGGGTGAGAAGCCCAAGGTCACAAGCAGAGTTGAGTATAAGACCCAGGTCTCGTCTTTTCCAGGGCTTTTCCAGGAGACAGTGTATCGGTCCAGACATGCTGGCTTTCCCCTCGGATCAGATCTGAAGCTTGACGCAATGCGTTTATGTTTTAGCCGAGATCCAGGCTGGGTAACAAGTATTGGAGCACGCACAGCTCGCTGGGTCAGGTCATGAGTGAGAGGAAGACAGAGAATTCTCTCATGATGCTTTCTGCTGGAAGCCCAAAGGCTGAGAGGGAGGGCTGGCAGGAGGGTGGCGGTTGGTTTAATGAGTTCTGCCCACCCCACAGATTCTCACTACCCTGAAAACTTGGCTTCTCCTGATAGCTCCCCAGCTTCTGCTCAGCGCTGGCCCCACAGAGTTTAGGGAACTTATAAAACATGTATTATACTGACCACTAGCTTTATTGATTCATTTAAATTTTTATCTCCTAATTTTTTTGTTACGAAGCAGCCGATTTACACAAAATGAACATATGTAACATATGCTCGTGTTACAAAGCACACTACTCACCATCCATCACCTGTGAACTCCCTCTACCCCCCACTTAAGAAAATGGGCAGTGACCAAGTAGTGGAATATCCCGTAAGACATACTGTCGGCCTTATTTATATGGTTGAGGGGTACGCAGGAGGGGACTGGGGCTGAGAAAGGTGTTCAGGGGCTGGAATGGCAACCGAGACACACTTTAGGGCTCAGGCTGAGGAGTCGGGGGCTTTGGGGTCTTGCTGGATTGTGGGCATCTGTCCACGGTGAAGTGGTTTTATTCTGACCCCTGACACATCTGTTTACCAGCCTCTTCTTTGTCAGGTTCAGTTTCCCTAACTTGTCCCAAGGCCCTCTCAGATCCTGGCCGAGCACCCAGGAGGCAGAGCTGAAATGTCGAGGGGCTCTTGTTTGAAGAGCCCCAGCCTAGAGGGACAGACGGACAGGAAGTACACAAAGCCCTGGACACCAGGAGGGGGACGGGTTCGAAGTGCCCAAAAGTGAGGCTTAGCTTGGAGGAGGCAGAGTTTGACAGAGGATGGGATTTTGGGGTTGGACTTTGAAGGATGAATAGGGGTCTGCCTGGCGGCCAAGGAGAGGAGAGGGCTTCCTAAACAGTAGATAGAAAAGGTGTGACGTGATAACGTTTGAGGGACTAGGACATGTTTACAAAGAGTTCCTATGCTACGACGTACGACGTATGGGTGAGGAAGCCAAAAATGAATATTCTGTGTTCCTGCTTTGTAGGTAATTTGACATAGATGGAAATAACGGTGGATGTGTTATGATCGTTTAAATAAGAGTGACATAAACAATGCTTTGGGACTATAGCAGAATTTTGAAAATAATGCATTTATCTCTACCTTTAACAAATTTGCAAAAGGAGCTTAGATGGTCAGAGAGCGGTCTAGAGTGATGGTGGATGCCATCTTGAGGCATGATGAGTAAATGGGGATTAGGAAGAAGATTCTCAAGAGAGATCAGACAAGGTGCCAAATAAGGGCGTTGTGTAGCCGGGGTGGACTTGTGCCAAGAAGTACTTAGAATCAAACCTGCCTGGGATGGAAGAGAACAGGGATCAGTGTCTTGCTTACATCCTCCCATTTTACAGAGGGAGAAACAGAGGCTGCGGGAGAAGACGAGACTAGTTTAAGGCCACTCACCCTGTCAGGGCCTAACAAGATAAAGCTCCCTATGTCAATCGGCAAGTTTTAAACAACGCTTGGATTTACAAGCACTTTGTTTTATTTTATTAGATTTGCGTGTCACAGTCGATGCCCTTAAGGACTTCTGTTTGTGCTTTCCCAGCTCATTAAAAGATAATAATAGACTTGGGGACCATTAGGGTTTCAGTTCGCTGAGTCAGCACCTGGCTGTCTCTTGGTGGGAAATGCACAGGTGGGTTGGGTGGCAGCATCTGGGGTCGTTCCCAGCTGGTCCCAGAGGCGACACCAGCTGCTGGGATGGCAGCTTCCCTGACAGTGGAGTCAGGGTCACGCTCACAGTCCTGACACTTGAGTGGAGTCGCTCTGTCAACTTAATTTCAAGTTCACCGTCCCAGCCACCTGGTCAGGGGATGTGATGTAGCCATTTGATAAAAACTCAGGGAAGGAAGGGGTCTTAGCTAAGTCACACAGTTGGGGGTGGGTGCAGAACTGAGTCCATATAACTGTAAGTACAGTGTTCTCTCCTAAACCGGAATGTCTATAATCTACTAGTGGACAAGACACAGCCTCAGTACTGAGTGTGGAAAGATGAGGAGTAGCCATGATAAAGCTTTGCTAACAACTATGCCTGATGCTTTCCCAAATACTTTACCTATGTCCTCTCACTTAACCTTCATAATAACTTTACACTAGAAAACACAGATTAAGCCCAAATTTCTCACTGTAACTGAAAAGCCCCCTACAATTTGACGCCTGGCTATTTCTCCAATCTTATTCCTATCCATTTATTTCGTCTCTCTACTCCAGTCCAGCCACTCTGGCCTCCTTCCTGTTTCTCAAACACGTTCCCACCTCAGGGCCTTTGCACAGGCTGCTCCCTCTGCCTAGCAATGCTCTTCCTTCTAACGGTCATACGGCTTACACATGAAGTCCTCAGAAAGGCCTTCCCTGATCCCCACCAGCACTGTCCCACGATCTAATTGTTTGTCCCTGAGCGGACGGGACCCACATCGTTCACTGCCGAACGTCTAACCCAAGCACAGAGCTTGGCACACAACAGAGGCTTCAGTACATGCTTATGACATAACCTGCATGAAGAACGGCTAGGGCAGGCAGGAGAGGAGGAGGTGAGGGAAAGAAAGCATGATGTCCCGGAACCGCCCGTCTGCCATCACTCCTCCAGGTTACTCCTCTATGGGGTGGCTTCACCAGGGACACATCTTTGGGAGAGAAAATTGTTGACTGAAGTTTATCCATGTTCATTCCGGAAAATATTCACAATGCCCTGATAGTGGCTAATGTGTTTGAGCACTTACTATGTGCCAAGTTTTTCAATGCATGAATTTGCTACTTCCTGTGACAACCCCACGAGGTGGATACTGGTGGAATCCTGTTTCACAGCTCAGGAGAGAGGTTCAGGGGTGCAGAGTCACTGGACCAAGGTGGCACAGCTAGCAAGGGAATTGCACCCTGAGCTGGGATGGGAGCTTGGGAAGTCTGGGCTCTGGAGGCTGTGCACTTAACCTCTACAGTCCGCTGCCTCTCAAAGGGAGGAGGCGACACACAGTCTATGGAAACGCTGGTTATAAACCCAAGTCTGTCCAACTCCTGAGGCAGGACGACCCATGACGTTTGAACAGGCAGCCTCAGCCACTAGAATCCAGGCTTCAGACCAGCAAGAATTTCCCATGTAGCAGCTGGAGCTGACGGCACGAAGAGGGTCTAGAAATATGCTGCTGCATTGAGGGTGGGGTCCCCCAAGTGCTCCGCCTTTGCTAATCACAGCTCAGGTTCTGTAACAAACACCGAGGGCCTCCGTCACAGAATGAGCCATCACAAATGGGGCTGAAGGGAGACAATCGGAAGAAACGCTTCAGATTGTCAGAGCTGGGCTGCTGGCTTCCAGGCCCGTCTGCTGCACACCCCACCCCACCCCTCCTGGCCCTCTGTCTTTCTCTGTTGACACCGGGCCCTCCCTGCCTCTCTCCTGGCCTGGGTAGGAGGCTCTATCCGTGGGGAGCAGGTCCCTGACCAGCACGAGGAAGGGGAGTGCAGGCAGCACCTGAGGGTGCTCAAGAGGGTGCCCCCGGCCAGGGCCTGGGTGTCAGCACACGCGCAGGACTCCAGGAATCTCTCCGGATTGGCAGCTCAGAGGCATTCTTCTGGCCCTCACCCCCAAACTCTTGCTTGTAGCTCCTCCAAGAAGAACTTGAGAGTTTGGGGATCCCCAGAACTCAAGCAGTATGGAGGGCGGCCCTATAGCAGGATGGTTCAGACTGTCAGGCTACCTGAGCCGCACCCTGCATTTGTTTGACCTGCGGACGTGGTGTGATTAGCCTCACTTTGCTCACCCACCAAATAGGGATAAGGACACCTGCTTCCCAGGGCCTGGAGGGTTAAGTGCACCGACGTGTTTCGTGTACACAATGCTGTGCCTAATGCATATTTTGTGCTCAGTAGAGTCCAGTGTTGCTTTTGTCATTGTTGCAATGGGTCAAAGGTTCCTAGTCGCTGGTCTGCACTGGCCTAGCCCTGCCTCGTGCTGGGGCAGGAGGCCAGGTTACAGGGGACCCAGAAGCTGGTATCAGGACAGTCCCAATAACTTGATTCCTCGTAACCCCTAAGGCCTTCCTGATTTTCCTAAGGCCTTCGCAATTTCCTCAAGATCTTCAAAGATGCTCTCCAAGTCCATTTCATGAAGACTCTCAGACCCTGTTTGACAGATGAGCACAACCTCACTACAGAACCACTGGGCAACATGTCTTAGGAGGAAGCAGCAGCATTTGCTCCTGGCATGGCTAGGACTTTCCAGCACCTACCCAGGGATCATTTGGGACAGAGCCTGGGGCCGGGTGGGGGTGGATAGTGGTGGCATGGCATCCCTGGGACACAATGCCTTAAAGTAGGAAGAGTAGAAGCTGTGGGGTCAGCTGGCCCTTGGTTGGAGCCCTGAGCCCACCATAGCTGACTGTGTGACTTCCCTTCTCAGAGCCTCAGTTTCCTCATCTATACTATGGGATGATAATACAGACCTGGCAGGGCGGTTGAGAAGGTTAAATACCAGACAGGCACATAGTAGGTGCTCCATACATGTTCGCTCCTGCAGAGTAACCTCTGTCCTTGTAGAAGGCATGGTGGTTCCCACCTCAATCCTGCCCCAGAAGACCCTCCTTGGGAGTGATCTCCCTACAGCACGGAACAGACGCCCCGAAGTCACCACGCAGAAGCTGCTGGTAATCATGTCTGCATTACCCTGATGATGGCTGAGCTCAGTCTTGTCCTAACTGGTGAACCGAGGCGAGCAGGGTGTTTACTGGCAGAGCAGCGAGGTGACTGAGTGCTCTTGTTCTAAGATGGGGCTGGGGAGGAAAGCGATTCTGCCCCCGCCTCCCAGACGAGGGATAATTACAGCGCTTTTCAAAATAAGATGTGGAGATAGAGCCCGTTCCCTGCCAGCCAGCTTCTCAAATCCCCCGGGAATCCCTGGTTTAATTAAATACCTGGTGGAAACGCTGGGCGCTGGGTGTCGGCAACGCGCCTGGATTAAAAGTCCACCCCAAACAGAGCCAGGATGAGTGCAACCCCCTCCACTCCTCAAAGGCCTCTGGGTGGTATAGAGGAAGCGGGGTGGGGACAAGAAAGAGAAGCAGAGAGGAATGACAAACACGGGAAAGACACAAATAAACAGATAGAACCAAAGGAAGCTCTGGCTGCCCCAGAAGGGATTAGAATTTCCTAACTGGGAAGCCTGCCTGCAAATAAATTTTCTGTCTTGCTTAAAAAATTAAAACTCACATCCTTGAGTCTGGCCACGGGTGGTGAATCCCATTTGGGGAAGTGTAGCTGGGCTGCCAGCCCGGAACCTGGTCTCTAAGATGCTTGCAGCTTCGTGAGCCTCATTTCTGTCATCAAGCTCTCCTCCACCATTCTTCTGGCCTCCAAAGCCAACTGCCCTCTCTTTATCACCCTGGCCCAGTTTTGTACACAAGACCACTCTTTAATCCCTCTACAAAATGGCTGAGCTTGGCTGCAACATTAGACGGGACTTAACTAAAATCCTGGGATGACAACCAGAAAATAAACACTGATCAGACCTTAAATCTGGATAAGCCAGCATGCAAAATGCAACTTCCTCTCAGAGGCGCTGGGGACTCACTCAGCCTTCTTAGTCACCAGCCCGGAGTCCATTCTGGCCCACCTCCTATCCATTCTAGACCGGGGGGTGAGGGGGGGGCTGGTCTCAAACCAGTGGCCTGGGGACTTGATCTAGCTGGCGCTTAGGTATTTTTCCTTTGGGACATACAGTCTTTTAAAAAATCAAATAACATTGCAAAGCATCTGTATATCCAGGTTCCCATACAATATCAGAAGACCTGGCCACACAGGGCCACATTCCCACAGGTGTGAATGACCAGCTGGAACCGAGGAACAGTGCTCCCTTTAGACAGGACATGCCCTTCCAAGCATCTGACACTGTCACACCGGTCTAGACCCTGGAATGTCAGGGCAAGAGCCATGATGCTGCCCCCTGCACTGCCCACCTGCACTGCCCACCTGCACGGTACTAGGTATTGCGTCAGTTGTACAAATCTCACAGACTTTCTCACAGGAGGGATAAGCCTGTGTTTGCCCGCTCATCTCTCTATCCTCTCATTCAGCAAGTGTTCTGTGCACTTGCTCTGTCCCAGGCCCTGTGCTAAGCATGGAGACAGAGGCTTAAATGAGACAGACATCCGAGGTGCACCTTCTCACTACAGGATTTCTATCCGAGGCCCTCTCCTTCCTTGGAAAGAACTGCAACTGGGAACGACTTCCCGTCAAGACTGGACAGCCCTCCTATGAGGTATCCTTACCATCACAGACCCCGAGATGATAACGGTACCACCGACATCATCTTACAAGATGTGTGTTAGTCTGCTTGGGTGGGGGAAGGGGGGTTGGTCTATGGATCTAGCTCATGGACAGTAGAGGGGAGGTGGCATCACGTAGACTTAAAAGGAACCTGGATTCTGGGCCAGGCTGCCTGGGTTTAAATGCTGGCTCAGTGCTACCTTGCGCAAGTTACTTAGTCTCTCTGGGCCTTGGGTTTTCTTACTTGTTAAATGAGGACAGTGATAGTTCCAACCCATGAAGTGGTTATGAGAATACATGTAAAGTGATGGGAACATAGTAAGAGTTCTATTTAAGGATATGGACAATAAATAAACGAGAACCAGGGATGCACACAAGTTCTGAGACAGGAGTACGGTCATATGATTTGCAGGCACCCTTCCCTGTTCAGGATCTTAGGATTCACCTACAAAGAAGTGCCCCTCCCTGGGCTGGGGGGGGTATTATGCAAAGTGCCTACAGTGTTCTGCCCAGTGTCTGGGCCACCAGAGGTGCTCACCGTGGTTACGTTTCTTCCATCCTCTCTCCATCACGCACTGGGCTGGCAGCCTTATGCTGGGGGTGTGGCCTCAGCACACCCTTGGGAGGAGTTCCCTGTGTCTCAAGCAGCCCAGAGCTGAGGATGATGTCATTTACTGGGAGCCCTCCAGGGCCAGCTGGGTTCCCGAGGGAGGGGAGGAAGGAGGGGAGAGCTGGCCCTGGCTTCTCGCCAATGCCAGCCCTGCGCTGCACAGCTCCTGAGCCTTTCTGGTCTACCCAACGTCTCTGTAATTCCTTCCCCATCCCTAAGCTTTGAAAAGTGTCCATGGAGCTTGTCATTCGTGCTCAGAACCTGACAGCCTTCCTCCCACTGCACTTAGAATAAAACCAAACCCCCGGGTGTCCCACAGGGCCCTGCATGGCCGGGCCCTTGCTCCTCTCTTAACTGCCTCTTCAACCACCATCTCCCTCACTTCCTGAGGCCCAACCAGGCTGCCTTCCTTCTCTTCTCTCAGCCTGGCTGGGAGTGGCCATCTCTCCCCAGATGTTTACATGGTCTCCAGCCCCTGCCTATAATGAAGCCACAATTCTCTGTCCACCCCCCTCACCTTATCCCCTTGTTTATGTCCTCTGTAGTCCTTGTCACTGCCCCCAGTTACCATACTGGTTTGCTTCCTTGACCGTTGTCTGTTTCCACCTCCACCAGCAGAGCAGTGGATCGTAAATCCTGTGGAAACAAGCACTTGGTTCTGCTCTTTTGTTCAGCTCGTATCCCCACCCCCAGCATGGTGCTTTGTACACAGCAGACTCTCAATAAACATCAGTGGAATCAATGTGTGAATGAATGGATTCATTCCTTTCAGAGGCCAAGAGATGTGTCTTGGTCCCTCGCAGGGCTGAGGCAGCACTGAGACCTCCTGTGACAAATGGTTCTAATTTTAATAACTTCCTGAAGGCTGGGAGAATGCAGTATCCTTGATCTATAGAGAAGAGGACTGGTTCTCTCTCCAGCCCATCCCTGACTTCACGATGAACACACATACTCACACACACACCTCTGGGAGAACATGTGAAACTGTGGAAATGAGAATGAGGTTTGCTCTCAGATTCCCCTGGATACCACACATGGCGAAGCCCTGGCCCAGGATTGTCAGGAGAAAAAGTATGGGCAACACAGAAACTGTGTGAGGAGGGATCTGGTTCAGCATAGCTGTCCCTCCACGGGGGTGCCTTTACAATGCACTTTTGCGGTGACCACCCAAGTGTCTCCAGTGTTCTACATTGTGAGGGGGCTGGAACATGTGATGAATCAGGCGTGGTTATCTGCCCTCAAGCAGTACCTCCCACAGGAGTCAGGAGACACAGATAACATGACCCTGGGTGTGGTGAAGGCCATATGGATAAATGCAGCGAGCACTGCAGGGGGCCTGGCAAAGGCACGGTACAGTCCATTGCAGGCTGGACATCAGCCAAAGCCCAGAGAGGTTCTGGCTGCTGGGCTGACCTTGAAGGATGAGCATGTCTGTTGCTAAAAGACAGAAGGAGAACAGACAAGTAAGGAGAGGAGCATGAAGAAGGCATGGAAGTGTCAGGGTACACGGTGTGACGGGGGTGCTGTGGGTTGAGTGCAGCTGAGCAGAGGACATATGGTGAGAAGGGAAGAGACAGGCGGGGAGGGAGGCCGTGGAGAGTCTTTCCTCCATGCTAAGCCTCCCAGCACCTTCACTGCAGGCCTTGGGGAATCTCTGGAGGCTGCTTGGCGAGGGACAGCTGTGGTCAGACTTAAACTTTAGGAAGATTACATGGGTACAGCGTGAGACATGGACTGGAAGAATGGACGTGAGAGGCAGGAACGTGAAATCAGGGGGCTGCTGAGAAAGGAGAGAGGCTCGTTCCAAGAGTTATTTAAGCAGTAGACTCACAGTTCTTGGGGACCGACTGAGCCTAGTATTGAGTGAAAGGCAGGAGTTGAAGATTACTATTACTGCCATTATCACCGTCGTCACCCACACCGTCGTCACCACCATCACCATCCTTATCGTGCTTGGATTATGAATCAGACACTATTACAAGGCTTATTTTGGGAAGAATCCTCAGATCCATCAGAGATTCTGTGAGCACTTCCTGGCGTACCTGTCTTTCTTGAACTTCCTTTCCTCAGTAAACGCTTACTTCTGTTCCAGAACCACATATGTTTGAGCCAATCTTCCTTATGATTCTCTCGAGTGACACAATTGTGTCAGGAAGTGTTGCAGCTTCTAGGCTCCTGCAATCACCAAACACCCAGGCAGCTGCCCAGCTCACGGGCCTGTTCCATGGCTATGATCCAATCACTGAAGGAACAACTGGGTTCTAGCCACTTGATAATTCTTTCTTAATGATTCCCACGACAAACTAATGCCCCTTAAGCTCCACAAGACGGAAACCACGTCTGTTTTATTCACCAATGTGTACCCACAGTGGGCATTCGACTATATTTGTTGAACAAATGTTACTTATGTGTCTATAACCCACTTTTCAACATTCAGTGATAGCATACACATTTCTGCGACAAAAGTGAATTTTATCCAAAAAAAAAAAAAGAATTATCATTGTTCCATGTTCCTTATATTTTTGTGGTTAAACATTTTAAAATATAATTTGAAAACTTTGAATCAAATAGACTTTTTCATTGTAGGACTTCTCAGAATCTTGAATGTTCTAACATATGCTGTGACTCCAAGAGAATGTTCAAGTATATAGCATTCCTAAAGCTTATTTAAACATAGAGGTCCTTTTTATGGTCTAATGTTTCAAGGAACACACTTTCGGAAATGCTGGATTAAATCAAGTGTTCAGTGGTTTCATCAGCAGTAAACCAGCTATCATCATTCCAGATTTCCTTAATTATATTCTTAACATGGTTAAGAGGCAGATAATCGATTTTATCAATTACTTGCATGAATGTCAGTTCCTTAAATCAGAGCAGGTTTTCTTAGCCAAGAACATGATCATAGTCCAAGTTTGGGATTTAAATCTTTTTGTTTTAAAAAGAACCCAGGAATTCAATCTTTGAAACTGTGGATGAAAATTTCGATAAACCAAGGCTGATGTAAAGTCTAGATTAACCAAGCAATCTCAGCCCAGGTGAGATTTCTTTCCATTACAGTAAATACTGTTTCTAACGACAGGATCCCTGGCTCTGGTGGACTTGGAGTGGAGACAGAAGGACTTACCAGGCAATCACCCCTGCCTCTCAGAGTGACCATGAGTTCCCGAGTACACTGTCCGGCTTCTCCAGCCCCACTCACCACGCTGGAGGTCCCAGCATCAGATTCTCTCATCTAGAAGAACAGGATGGTTTAGCCTGGGACAGGTATAAAATCAATGTCTTTGAAAGCAGTTCTCCTGCTATTTGGACAATGAGTTATAAAAGAATTAGTTATGCACTCACTGGCCACTCCTAGCCTCTGAGGTTAACTGCAAACCTAGCTAAAAGCCTGGGTCCTACCAAGTGGCTAGAAGGCACCCTCATAAAAATTGGACCCCAAAGGGCTAGACCTTTAATATAAAGAAGAACAAGAAGTTATATCTTCAACATAAAGGTGAATGAGAAAAGAATTAACCCAGAAAATCTGGCTGTCCTGACTTTGATGCTGGGTGTGGAGAGAGGAGGGAAGACTCATTTTCCCTGAGAATATATAACGAGGTGCCAGCTCTCACGTGGGTTCGTGGTCTGGAAAACCTTAATTAGAAAATTTAATTTAAAATGGTCTCGGATTGTTAGTTCTCCCAGGTGACTGGAAGAAGCAAACACAGTCCTTTCTGGAGAAGTGAAACTTTCATTCAGTCCTTCTCAAAGGCAAAGTCCCACGGAACACTCACTGTCAAAAAATATAAAGTGTACAAGGAAACAAGGCACTATGAGAGACAGCCAGCAGAAGCAACAGACAGCAAAATCAGACGAGCAAAGCTTCAGATGTTAGAATTTTCATTAGACACAGGAAATAAGATGGCCATGTTTAAATGTTTAAAGAAATAAAAGAGATGCTTGAAAATATGAGCAACTGATAAGACACTATAAAATTGTCTTAGCAGATTTGTAAAAGGATCACATAGTACATAGAGAAATGAAAAATATGTAATTAATAATTTAAAATCTCAACGGATGGATATGGATAGGTTAAAGGACAAACTGGACATAAATCAAGGATAAAATTGGTCAACCATTAGATTAGACAGAAATAAAAATTTTCTAGAGGACAAGCTAGAAAGACAAAGGTGGAAAAAAATGAAAGATGATTAAGACCTGAAGAACAGAGTGAGAAGATCTCATACAGGGCCACCACCTGTGATTATTCAGGTAGGATACAGCACAATTCTGGAAGGTGCAGGTACCATTACAATCTATGAGAGAAATATTAAAAGCAGTTAGGGAGAAAAGTTAGATCATCTGCAAATAAACAGCAATCAGGCTTACAGCTGCCTTCTCAACAATAACAACGGAAGCCAGAATGGAGTGGAATGATGTTTTCAGTGTGTGAATAGAAAATAATTGGCTGCCGGAAAATGTGTACCCAGGGAAATGATATTTCAAGAATGAGAGCAAACTAACGACATTTTTGGACAAATAAAAATGAAGAGTTGACCACCAACAGATCCTTGCCAAAGGAAATTTTAGAAGATGTAGCTTAGTCAGAAGGAAAATTAACCCAGATGGAAGGTCTGAGGAATACTAAGCAAAAAGGAATACTAAGCAAATATGTGATGAATATGAGGGTAAATCGAAACTAATATTACGGTATAAATTAATAATTATAATAATATGTGACTTGTTGATTTGCAAATAACAAGATAAAGTACTGCTTTCAGGTAAGATGCAGTAGATTATAAGGGAGAAAAAGCTGCAAAAATACCCATTTTGAAGACATCAAAGAGCTGTGGAAATGAGGGTGAAATGGACCAAAATTGCAGAAAGGGAAGAGCCCTTCTTCCGTAAATGATAACTGCTGGCAGCTTTCTTCCCTCTGGGCATTTGTGATTTGGGACATGGGTTGAGGCTTGGTATTAGTCTAAGCCGAGGTGTCTGCTGGGGGAAATGGAAACTCACAGAGCTTTGGGCAGTTGTGCAGGGCTAGCAGGATGGACTGGAAACTACCAGAGCCAGAAATATAAGGCTGATTTTCCCCACAGGACATTGCTGAGTACTGAGGCAGCACAGGTAACATGGAAGCTGGGATGAAAGGCTGGCATAAAATGTCTTATAATCTCGTGTACTTAGCAGATATATAGGGAGAGGACCTGGCATAAGTGCCGGACAGTTTTCACCTTTTAGGGATGAGGAGACAGAGACCAGCTAGGCTCTCAGTCAATAGCCTTGGAGAGCCACACTCAAGGAACAAGCCAGAGGTGGTGTGCTCAGTCTGTTAAAATCTGCAACCCAGCAGTGACCCACCTCACTTCTTGACTGGATAGAGATAATCATCCTTTTATCCTGCCCCCCTAAACAGGGGAAAAGGAGAACCTGTCTGGTAGAATATATCAGCTGAATCCTCCAGAATATAACGAGCTGAATCCTCGTTTTTGAACACACGATGTCCATCATGAAATCAAAATTATGAGGCATGTGAAGAGGCAAGAAGAGGAAGAGAAAGCAAACAACACAAACAGATCCACAGAAGGTCCAGATTCTATAGTCACGAGACAAGGATGTTAGTACAATTACTACGTTAAAGAAAACAGAGGAAATGATGGATGAAAATATGTAGCCTTCTCGAGTTTACTATCTTTCAGCAGTTACGTAGAATCAGTAAGAAAAGTACAAACTTACTGGCTAGGTTTAACAGCAGACAAGACAGAAGAGACTGTAAGATCAGGGATTTAAAGTTATAACAATAGGTAACAAACTAAAATCAGAGAGAGAAAAAAAGAAAGAAACATTAAAAAACAACAGAGTTTAAGTATAACGTGGGCCATTGTCAGAGGTCTAACTTGCCCATCATCAGAGTCCCAGAAGCAAGAAGAGAAACTGGACAAAAGCAATATTTGGAAAGATAGTAGGCAAGTTTTCAAAACTGATGAGACACCAACTCATGGATTCAGGAAGACCTGTGAATCCTCCAAAGGATAAATGCAAAGAAAATCACACCTACACACTTCACAGTCAAACCGCCGAACCAAAGACAAAGAGAAATTCTCAAGAGCAGTCACAGAGGAAAAAAAGGAAAAAAGACAAATTATCTTCAAGTAAGCACTAAAACGTCTGTTACCTGACTTTCAGCAAAAATGGGTGAACTCTAGAAACTATCCTTAAAAGGCTAAAATTAAAAAAATAACAAAACTGCCACTCTCGTATTATATACACAGCAAAAAACAAAAACCAAAAAGTCTGACAAACACTGAAGCAAAATAAAGATATTTTCAGAAAAATGGAAGCTAAAAATCACCAAAAATGTAATGCCATCAGATTGGCAGTAGAAGATATACTATAGAAAGCCCTTCACACTGAAGAAAAAGCCTCCAGCCAGAACACAAAATTGTGAGAAGGAATGAAGAGGAAATATTTGGGTTGATATGCAAGAATACTGGCTGTTTAAAATGACAACATTGATACCTTGTGGGATTTAAAACACACGTAGAAGTCAAATGTTTAACAACAATGGCACAAAAAGCAAGAAGGGAGGAATGGAGTCAACTGTTGCAAAATTCTTGCATTGTTCAGGAAGTAGTAAAAGTCTTAACTTAAAAATAAACTGTCAGAGGGTAAAGATGTATATTGAAACTTCTAGGGTAACCACTGAAAAACAACTCAAGAAAGTGGACCAAAAAGCCAATACAAGAAAAAAATAGAATAGAAATATTTGTTTAATTTCCTAAAAGGACAGGACACCATAAATGAAGAAAGAAATGACAAATAGAAAATAGCAAGGTGGCAGAATTAAACTCAACTATATAGGTAAGTATATTAAATATAAATGGACGAAAAATAACAAGATAGAACTAAAATAATGAACCACAGCATATAGGTAGGGAAGGAGGTGATCAGAGTCCAAACATTGTAAAATTATTATTGTTCAGGAGAAGGGTAAAGATATCAATGAGATTTAGGCTTTGTTAAGCATGCATGTTAAAATATCTGCCCTGCTGTGTGAGCCTGGGCAAGCCACTGCCACCCTCTGGGTTTCAGAGTTTGTTGATGGTGTTTTTATTAAGCACCTACCATGTGGGAGACACGGGGATACAGCAGGGAACAAACAAAATCCTGTCCTACGGAGCTTATCTGAAGGAGACCCACGGTGGGCATCATTGCCAATCCCCAAGACAACCACCTAAGGCAGGTATTATCAAGGCCATTTCACAGGTGGGAAGACTGAGCTTCATCTCTAAACTGGTGGGACTGGAGGAGACGATTCCTTCCCACCTCGTTGTTCCTCGGGCACAGACGTGGAGAGCAGTTCACATGATGCTGAAGATCTCGGAGATCTGTTAAGTTTATTGATTTGGTCTGGTGGTGAGCGATCAGAGTTTTTCTTTTCACAAGTAGCTTTACCTTCTGAATTAGGTTTGAGATAGATTTACGATGATATTAGTTCCCACTCCCTGAATAAACACGGGAGGCAAGTGTTTGCTTAGGGAAAGACCTCTACAAGTATGAGAAGTCAAGGATGGGGCTGGGCGGGCTGGGGTGTTGGAATTTCCTGCAGGTTTTCAGAGGGTGATCATTCACACAGGAGAGCAACTGGAGGCAGAGGGTGCAGATTCACAACAAGTTCGGAGCTCCGTGGGAGGGAGCCACTGAAGACAGCTCCTCCCATCTTCTCTCCGCTCTTTTATCAAGAGGAGCTGGGTGTTCATAGTGCACCTAGTAGGTGTTGTTGGGGAAGCAAGGGAATGTGCAATCCACAGGCCTCTCTTGCTATGGTCTGAATGCTTGTATCCCCCCAAAATTCACACACTGAGACCTAGTTCCCAGTGTGGTGGCATTGGGGGTGGGGCCTTTGAGAGGTGCTTAGGCCGTGAGGGTGGGGCCCTCATGAATGGGATTAGTGCCCTGATGAAAGAGGCCCCCTCACCCCACCCCCCCAGCTCTCTGGCCCCTTCCACCACATGAGGACACAGCAAGAAGACAGCGGTCTATGAACTAGGACGTGGGCTTTCACCAGACACCAAATCTGCCAGGGCCTTGATTTTGAACTTCCCAGCCCCCAGAACTGGAGAAGTACATGGTGGTTGTGCTATGGCATTTTGTTGCAGCAGCTGAAACGAACTAAGACACCTGCCTTCTGGCTTTTTCTGTCCCACAAAAGCTGCTGCCTTTCCTTGCGGCCTCTAGCTCAGGGTAACTGCATTAAAGAAAGCTCACGTCTTCCTTCACCCATGTGCACCCCACCATGTTCCACTGAGATGAGGCCAGAGGTTCAGGAGACCTGCACCCCTGCACCAAAGGTGGGAAGCAGAGGATACACCCTCTCCTCCTAAGGTGTCCAAGGACGGGACACAACCTCACGTCCACCCTCCCAGACAGGGGCTGGCAGGCACCATGGACTGCTCCTGACCCCGCCCAGGTCGCTGGGATGGCATTGGGACTGCAGGCCCCACCGCCCGGAAGCCCCCAAAGACCCCGAAACCCCCCATCAGCTGAATCAGCCATAACAGATCTGCAGCCACAGGGACGATTTAGCAGCTAATGAAAAATGGAAACCGTGAGAACAAACAAATGCAGCAGCTACTTCTATGTGGAAAATACGTTCCTCAGATTCTCCCTGAGAAACCAAGGCAGCCAGCATGGGCCACTCCACGGGAGAAGGCTTCTGCTTCCAATGAGCCATCCTGGGCTGGGAGGTGGCTGCCATGGCCCCACGTGTCACCCCGCAGGCTCACATCCCCGGGCCTCGCCTCTGGGCCAGGCTGCCAGTCTTACCTGGAGCTTCTATGGGGCAGAGACTGACTAGAGGGTGTGTCTGGTCACATTTGGGGGTCATACTGAAACAATGACTAAACAATAACCTAGGAAAACAGCTGAGGGCCTGACCCCAACTACCTCACCCAGTCTAGTCCATCACCCTCCTGCCCCCACCCCCTGCTGGAACCAACACTTATTTACTGTTTATCAGAGATGTTGCTTGTGCCTATTTTATAGATCAGGAGGTCAGGAGATTGCCATTTGGAGAGGGGATGTGACATCCCAAGGGTTGCAATCTAAGAAATGAAATTTGTACTTTGTGCACGTGAGTCTTGGGCTTCAAAGCCCAAGACTTTCAGTCAAACAACTTTAACCCGAGTCACCCCAGCAGCCCTCTGCTAAAGGACGTATTACCCCCATTTTATGGGAAGCATGTGAGGCTGAGAGGTGTTGAGCCACTGACGCAATGTCACACAACTAGGACATTACAGCACAGCGCTGCACGTGCGGGGCCCTACCAGTTCCGGGCACTGGGCCACACACTGGGCGTACCAGGCAGAGAGCCCAGAGGTTCGGGCTCTGGAGGCTGCCTGGGCGACCGCGGGGCCTGGCTGTGTGGCCTCGGGCAAACCACCCAACCCTCTCAGCCTTAGTTTCCTCGGCTGAACGATCAGGAGAAACACAGTGCCTGCCGCACAGGCTTGTGAGATCGTCTGAGGAAAGCAGTCCCACGCTCACCAGAAATGCCCCGTAAATGTCGGCACATGTTAACCCTCACTACACTGGCTTCCGGAGTGTAGCTCTGAAGGAGGTGCTGCCCTGCCCCTTGCTGAGCTCTTGGAGGAGCCTTGTGTTCTCCTTTCCTGGCACTGTCAATGCCCAGACCTCTGCCCAACCGGGGTGCAGGACATGTCCTGCACTGACCGCCTCCAGAAAGCAGAGAACGAGGCCTGCTTGACTTCCGAGGCTCTAAACCAGGGGTGTCCAAACTGCGGCCCGCGGGCCAACTGCGGCCCGCAATCCATTTTTAATTGGCCCGCAGCAAATTCCAAAAATATATTTAGTTTACTTAAATAAACCAGGTGAGGCAATACGTACTTCACCTCGAGTGAGTGGCCCGGCTGTTTGTGTATTTTACCGCACATGGCCCTTGGTGAAAAACGCTGAAAAAAGTTTGGACACCCCTGGTCTAGACAGACTTTGACAACTGCAGGCAAAGACCTGCAGCTGGGAGAGAAAAGGCTTTTGATGTCTTGGGCTCTCTGAATGCCAACGCCCAGAATGTCAGACAACCTCTGCCTCATCACCCCTCCCCTGCCCTGGACCTAAAACGTGCCTGGACTGGGGTAAGGAGGAGGAGGAGAATCACTAGCGAAGGAAGACTAGGTGTTTGCTGGTGTTCACCTGAGAAGGGACGGTGACGCTCCCCTCCAGCTGAGTCCTCTGGGCAGGGGCAGGCAGATGGTCCCTACTGTGGCAGGAGGGGCAGGTCTAAGAGCAGAGGGCAGCCACACAGCCTGTGGCCATGGTCCCAACACCGAGATGGCTTTGTGGGGTGTCTAGGACAACAGGGAAGGTGGTGTCAGAGGACCTCATCTCAGAACGCCCAGTATCTCTGTGTGTGAATGACAGAGAGAGAGAGAGAGAATGAACTAGACTCAAAAGGCCTGGAGGCCCAGATGAAAACACCCCAAGGATCAACATGGACCTGTGATCTGAGGCAAGACGTGTCGAGGACATTTGGGGAGATGCCAGCACACAGCACAGACAGGACCGAGGACCAAATGCCCTTGACTCTGCTCCATGCTTTGCACCCTTGCCTGAGATGGAAACTGCCCGATGTGGAAATGCAACTCCAGAGAAGCAGGTGGAGAAACAAAGCTGACTCAGATTTTGTTACTTAGTAGACTTAGTAGAATGAGAACTGAAGCTGAAATTAAGTTTGGTTACCGAACAACAAAGAAGGCAAGATTTCTTGCATAACCAAGTCTGTGGTCTGAGTTTGCTACAGGCCACAGGCCAAGAAAAGTTTTAAAATGAAATACTGATCTCTAGGATTTAGGTCAGCCTGAGGGGTAGAAAAAAGGAGGGTCAAGGAAGGTTTCCTGGAGGAGGTGACCCAGGAATTGGGTTTTGAAGATCATGCAGGAGTTGGTTAGATGGATAAGGGTGGCAGTGGTGAGGGCGTTCCAGATTTGGGAATTGCCTATGAAAGGCTTGGCAGAGAGAAAGGGTCATCCTATTTAGGGAGTTAAGAGTGGCCTGAGGCCAGGTGACCACAGAAAATAGTGCGTTGGGTTGGTAAAGATCGGCTGGAACTTGGACGTTTGTAAGTGGTGAAGATTTCAGAGGCCATGCTGGGCCTGCTTCCCCTGGGTTGGGGGATTGGGGCTCCTTCAGTGCCACACACACTGGTGTCACTCCCTGGGCTGAATTAGAGATAAAAAGAGCAAACCACAATCCTATCATGACGCTGTGGGCTAAAGGAACCAAGCCTCATGCGGAGCAGAAGCGGCTTGACAAAGCATGCTAATTATGAGATCGGAAGCTCCGGGTGCCTTGGTACTGATATTACCAAAGACAGCAATAATTGTTGGTGGTGGGCTTGCCAGGAGAGGGTTTGAGCTCAGTATTTCACGAAATTGAAGCCAGCGCTTATGTAATATGCAACATTTTTGCCTGAGGCCTGAGGGTCAGAGGCACCTTACCACCTCACTGGTGGTCCTCAGACTACCAGCCATCAGCAAACCCTGGCGGGGGGTGGGTGGGTATTGGAAATGCAAGGTCCAGGATGCAGCCCAGACCTCCTGGATCAGAACTGCATCTTAGCAACATCCTCAGGTTATTTCTGTGCACAACGCTTGAAAGTACTGATGTAGACAGGAAAGGGTTCCAAAGAGCCACCAGCATAACCATTCCCCTCTTTAGTTCCCTCAGGGTCTCTTTGTGCCCCCTCCTCACTTGGTTCTATTGACAGTCCAGAGCTCATCCTGCCTTCCCACAAGGTCCTGTCTAAAACGACCTGCTCCATCGCTCCTTCGTATGTGGATGGGCCTATCAGTCAGGGTTCCTGGTTGCGAACTACAGTATCCACTCTAGTTGGTTGATGCAGGGAAAGAATTTATCAAAAGATATCTGGTAATTCAGAGACTCTCAAGAGGGTCAAGGTGTTAGGTTTGGAGGTCATCCTGTTTAAACTAATATTCAAGCCCTGTGGTGGGGTCTCTGCCACACTAGGAAGGAGACACCAGAACTTCTCACCACTGCCTCCATACAGCTGTTTGCCTCTGCTGCCACCCTCAGCAAAAATGGATTCCATACTTCATCTAGTTCCTCAGGTGGACGTCCTCCAGGGTCCCTCTGCTATCTTAGCCCTAGATGCAAGGGCGGCAGGAAGTCTGAGCGTGAGCTCTCTCACCTTTCGGAGAGAAAATTCCTGGTGTTGGGAATTCTCCAAACACAGGAAAAGTGTTCAACAAATCCTGGAATGCCACAGCCGACTAAGGCCAGGTCTGGGGGCAGCTCCCTGGGGATGAAAGGCAGAAGGGGATCAGGGAGTCAGCCAGCCCCACCCTTGTCCTCGAAACCCAGCTACATGACATGCTAGACTTTGGGCAAGTCACTTCACCTCCTTGAACCCCCGTTTCTTCATCTACAAAATGAGAAGAGGAATATCAGCATGATTATACTGTTGGGAGGGTTAAAAGAAGCAGTTTGCAAAGCCCCTCATATAGTACCCGACATGTTGGCTATCATTCAGATAATTATTAGCAAAAAGGTCATCACCAACAACCATACTCCTACGCCTGAAGTCCGGCAATCTTCTGCACGTTGATTTTATTTCCATTGCCGTCTAAACAATCCACGAACATGGGATGAGCAACGAGCACCTACTATGTGCCAGGTACTGTACTAGGTGCTGGAAAGGTAAATGAGAAATACAGTCTCTGCCCTCCAGCAATTGGAGAAACAAATACACCCACAGCGTTTTGCAGTGAGCTGGTGACTGTGGTGGTGCAGGAAAGGTTCTCTCCCAGCCTGCGTCCTGGAGGAAACTATTCAGAGGAGAGAGCATTCGAGTTGGCCAGTGGGCGAGGAGTGGGGAGAAGGATGTTGGAAGCCTAGAAACCAACAAAGACATAAAAGGCACTTTTGGGGAAGACTTTATGACCTGGTGACTTTATATTCCGGAGTCAGACTGCTAAATGTGGGTTCAAATCGCAACCCTGCCATTCATAAGCTCTAACCCTGGGCAACTTTGTTCCTTTACCCCAAATGTTTGGTTTGCCATCTGTCAGATGGGATAATGATAACAGAATCAATCTCGGAAGCTCACAAGAAGATGCACGTTCAACAGTAAGCACAGTGCCTGACATGACGCAGGTGGCCGGCAAATGCAAGCGAGAATGATTTACGATTGGTTATTCAGGCTGGAGGTTAGGGTGAGTGGTGCCTCCGTGTGAGATTAGTCTTTACTGAAACCTCGCCTTCTTTAACAAAGCAGCACCATCTATTGTTTCTGCTGCCCCGGAAGCCGTTCCCTTCTTCTAGGGAGAGCTCCTTGGTTTTCCCAGGCCTCCTCCAACTACATACAGTCCACTTGGTTGGTGAGGCAGAATTCTCCTTCCTCCCAGATCCTGGCCAATCAGAGTGTAGCATGTGGCCAATCAGGGCCAATGAGAGCCAGCCCTGGGACTGTACTTGAAACTGTTGGGGAGAAGCCCTTTCCCATTGAGGTTGCTAAGCGGAGGGGTGTAAATCTGGGGCTGCTGGTGGCTACTCCTGGCACCCCAAAGTTAGAGCTCTCCTGAGAACAAAGCCAGAAGAGAGGACAGCAGACCTGAGAAAAGGAAATCAGCAGATTCTTGTTGACATTTTCTTGCAGAACCTGGATTCAGCTGTCACTGAAGTTTACTCTATCCTAGCCTTCTTAATATGTGAACCAATACATCTTCTTTCTTCCCTTAAATAGTAAGAGTTGGTTTTCTGTTGTTCAAACTGAAAAGGTCCTGACTGATGCAGGTGGGAAGCCCACTCACCCTTCATCCTGCAGAGGGGCCGTGGGCCCATCTCTGAGGCTAGGCACTGTCTCTTAGTCAACCAGACAGCCGGCTCTGTTGAAGAGCTGAATGGAACCTAGTGGGCTCCACGCTCAAGTTCAGAGCATTACACTGTCTGGAATTACATTCCTACATCCATTCAGAGGTGGTATCCGCACAAATCCGAGACATGTCTCCTCCTCCTGAATGAAAAATGGCCTAAAGTCCTTTTACACCCCTGGATTTCTCTGACTGGGTGTCTGTGGCCCGGGGACATCTCGAAGTCCCAGATTTCTTCCCTGTTAGCAGAAAGGAGGGAGTGGTGGGTGATGGGCCCCATGAAATGACATCCCACAAAGCCCTTCCTTCTCCAACTATGCCTGGCACAGGCCCCAGCAGCAGTCTGCCCTTGGACATTGGTTTCCAGTCATCTTCCAGGCACGTTGGGAGGATGGATTAAGTTTTCTGGAGCTACTGCTGTGCCCCAGACACAGCACATCACATTTATTCCTCAAGCCAGCCACACCGGGTGGCCCACTCTACAGATGAGAGAGGTTACCCAGCTCGCAAATGCCACAACAGAGCTGCAGTCTGGTCTGCAGCTCTGTACTAGCTCCGACGGTGCTGGGAGGGTCTCACAGTCCTGTGAAGCAGCTATCCGTATAACCCAGAAACTGCTCATTTGCAGCTCACTCCTGCGAAAAGGGCCCTGCTGATTGGGGCAGGGACTGGGAAAGGGGAGGGGAGGGGAAGGGAGGGGAAGGTGGGGGCCATGGAGCCACAGCCACCTCTGGCTCCAGAGCAGCTTGGGTGGGACTGGCTGCCCAAGTTGCACGTTTCCTCCAGGGCAGGCCCCAGGCAGAGCTCCTTCTGCCGTCAATCATTGAGGCTCCGAGGAAAGCTCTGGAAGCCTTCCCAAATCCTCCAGCTCACAAATACCACCTCAGCATGCCATCTCTCCCCCTCCTCCACCATACGTGCAGTAAAGGAGAACTGAAAAACAAAACAACCCCTTTAGAACCGTTATGTTTCTATAAATACAGGATGATAATCATTGAGGCTATTGAAATAAACTCTGCCCCCTAAATAAAGGCCACGTAGCATGAGTACATCATTACTCTCAAAACAAAGGTGTTCTATTTCGTCTTTTAAATACTTTGGCTGCTACTGAGAACCTAAAAACAGATAGAAGAAAATGGAGTTGTTTTGACATGGGCGGCTGGGGTGGGCTGTGAGTGTGTAAGCACCGTGTGCAAACCTCCAGCACCATGCAAACTAATAGTGACCACCGGCCATGGCTCTTTGGATCATTCGTGAGTGTTTAAGAGGCCAACATTAAACTCAACGGGCTGACCCTCCACGGCTCGGAGCTGCTGCCCTCACACTGAGTCCTCACAACATTCATGCCGTTCCATGTTGAGGGTGAGCTAACGGAGGCTCTAGGATGTAAAATGACTTTTCCAAAGTTCTACGAAAACCACAGGGCCAGGGTCAGTATTTCTCACCCAGGTCTTCCTGATACAGTTTCTCCTGGACCAGCACCCCTGCCTCAGTCTAATTCAGCTCTGTGAACGTGTATTCATTCAGTTGCCTCAAATCTCATTTGCGACAAGGCAGAATATTAGCAAGTAGGTAAACACATAGCTTTATTTAACTCCTGCCATGTGCCAAGCACTGTAAGCTGTAGGCTTGCTCTCTGACCTTAAAGCCTCATGGCCCGGAGTTCTGTTGTGGGCTCGTGGGGAACAACAGTGTCCTAGAGGATAAGAAGGGTCACCCAAGCCAGCCTTGGGATGGAAGAGAGCCAAGGGAAGGCTTCCTGGAGGAGGTGATGCCCGTGCCAAGTCTCAGAAAACAAGAAGGAGAGAGTCAGACGAAGGGTGTAGATAGATATGAGGCTGGGCAGAGGTGTCCCAAACAGTGGGGACAGAATGAAAGCAGCTGACACCATCTCAGTTTTCCCCTCCCTGATGTCACTACCTGGGTTTCATTGGTGACTCTCCAAGTCCAACATCTACAAGGCCCAGAGGGACCGATCTCCAGTTAAAGAGGGCCATAATCCGGATGTAGTGCATATGTGATGTGCTGGAGAATGAATGAACCCCCTAATGACAGCTCCAACACAGCTTGGGAAGAGCAGAAAAGCCCAGAACTTGGAACCCGACAGGCCTGGGTTCGAATCCCCCTAGCAGGTCTCTAGACTTCTCAGACCTCCCTTTCTTCACCTGCAGAAATGGGCTAACATGTCGGGTTGATGACGACAGTACAGCTGACTTTTATTGAGCAGGTACTATGTAGGCCACTCTCTGTTCTAAGCACTGCAGACTCGATTCTCCCTTCCTAGTCACAACATAGCAGCTGACTTCTACAAATGAGGAAATTGTGTCCCCGGGCAGGTGATAGGAACACGGCGAGGTCACAAGCTGGAAGATGGAGGAGCCAGGTTTTGAACCCAGCTGTAGGTGACCATGTGTAACCATTTTGGGCAGAGAGTGGGAGCAGGGATGTGAGACTAAAAGAAATCCCAAAGGTGGCTGTAAGATGGAATTGCACAGAATGTGGAGACGGGTCACCTGGGAAAGTAGCCTGGTTGGCTCTGGCATGGTCAGCAGCCCCGTTTCCCTGGTGACTCTGACACAGCCCTGTGCAGGGGTGAGGCTCCTGTGCACAGGACGTCTGCTGGGAGGCACGGCCAACACACCTGAACTAACCCCCTCGCCCCTTGCTGAGGGGAACAGCAAACACACAATTACTGAACTAGTCCCTTCAACAAGCTGGACCCTGGGGAGTCAGGTGGCTTGCCCCACCCCACTCCCGCCCCAGGAGAATCTTACAGAACACTTCTGTCTCTCCTCAGTTGCCTAGGAAAGGGGCTTTTCACCACGTTTGGCTGGCACTGCGATACTGCAGTCTGAGTCACAGACACACAGGCAGAAAAGGTCAAGGTTCCCGAATTAACTCGAGGAAAAAGTGCCAGTCGGCAAAGCTCTATGCAGGGTTTTCACGGAGGTCTTCCTGCCTCCATGCATCGCAGGGAGGGAACACACATCGATTGTTCGCAGTGCTGGGGGCTCTACAGACACTGGCGTGCTTGGCTTTTCCCACTGTCAGTTGTGTCCTGAGCCTTCACTAAGTCTCAGGCACCACCCAGGGGCTTGTATGCAGATTATTTCCTTTATCCTCATGACAACCTGTGATGCAGGTGTTATTATGATCCCTCATTTTACAGAAGAGTGAACTGAGGCTCAGGGAGGTTCAGTCACTTGCCTGATGTCACCCAATCGGTAAGGGCTAGAGTCAGGATCTGGATCCAGGCTCAACCCCTTCGTGACATACCCCTCAAAGGGCAGAGACGGAGACCCACCCAGGGACACAGCTGCTTCCCAAGCCAGACCTGCCCGCTTCCTCAGGCTGAGCTCTTCCCATTGATCCCAGGCAGACAGTGGGGGCCCAATCAATGGGGCCTTATAGGACCGAGTTCCCCAGGCCTTGGATGAAAGTCCACCCCTACTGCACCTGCCATCCAGATGTCCCCTTACTCGTTTAACCTGGAACAAAACCAAGCTGCACGTTTTTCCTACCCTGCCCCAACCCATGTATCAGACGCAGGGGTTTTGTGGGGGAGGAATCCCTCTCTCACGCCTGGTGAGCCCTCGGAGAACTCAGAGAGCTTGCTGACTGTCCAGAGGAAGCAGTCTGGGCTCCATACCAGCTTGCGGGGCCTCGGGAAGGAGAGCTCCAGGCGGGTTCAGGAGTCAGGCTCCTGGGGCGGCCGGGCTGAGGTCCTTCCCCTCTCAGGACTTCAGTTTCAATCTCAGTACAGTGAAGGCCTGGAGTGGTTGAAATTTTTGTTTTTCTTTTTGGATTTGACATTTCATTAGTATCCACCTTCGGACATGCAGCAAACATTTGATAACATACTTTTACCATGCAGTAATTATGTTCTGAGTGTTTTACAGGAATTATTCATGTTAATATTGACTCCTCCCAATAACGCCATGGTATGGTTCTTTTATAACTGTTATTTCTATGTTATAGATGGGAAGAAAGAAGAATAAAGGGGTCACGTGACTTTGCCCAAGGTCACACAGTTAGCAAGCGACGGAGCCCAGATTCAAACCCCAATGGTCTGGCTCCAGGGCCTGGAACATTCGCTCTTCCACTCTTCCATTCCACACTTACATTTTCAGGCGTGGCAGAGCCACGTTTGTCATGAGTGTGGCAGGAGCTGCAGGGCTAGGCCATGGCCAGAAAGGGAAGGACCTTGAGCAGAGCCTGAAGGGATCAAGTGAGCCCTGAGAGTGGCCAAAAACACTGAAGGGTGCTAGCAGGGGAACATACAACCAGATTTACACTAAGAAAGATAGAGCTGGAGGCAGTGGGGGGATGGTCTCAGTGGGGTGAGGGAACAGGTAGGCTGACCAGTGAGGAGGCCACTATAAGAAAGCCAGAGATGACCCTGGAGCCTGTCCCTGGGCCAGCATGGGGTGTGGGAAGAGAGGCAGATGCAAGAGATACATTTGCCCTAGAACTGACGTGACGTGGCCTCAGATAACATGTGGATGGTGAGGGAGAAAAAGAAAGTCAGAAGGACTCTTGGGTTTCTAGCTGGCAGTCTGGTCTGGGAGGATGGGGTCTCCCCGCTGGCTGAGGGGAGAATACGAGCTTCAGGGTGGTAACAGGCGTGGAGCTCAGTTTGAGGTGAGATGCGTTGCAGGTGGCAGCTGAAGGCGGTACCCAGCATGCATTTAGAGACCCATGGCTGCAGCTCAGAGGGTGACATGGGGGCTAGAGAACTCGGCCTCATCAGCACGCAGGTGCCAGTGGAGGGGATGGGCTGTCCCAGCGAGGTGCTATGTGGAGAGAGAACACACAAGGGCTTGGGTTAGAACTCTGGGGTACCCCTCCTTGAAGAGAACGGGTAGAGGAAGAGCAAACTCATCAGTTTCCTACCTCTCTCGGCTTTACATTTGCCAAGTCCTGGCCCTGCCAGTGAGGATTCTTAGGAAGCTGAATGTTTGCCCTCTTTCTCTCAAACTCAACTCGGGAAGCAGTAACCGGCTGCAGTCCCGGAACCGTGCCTCCCTGCTCTGGCACCAGCCCAGGGTTCTCCAGCAGGCTCTGAATCGTGTAATTACCCATGCAATAATTACGCCTGGCAGAAGGCTCTGACTTTCCTGGGGGAGAGCTTCCCAGAGCACCACCTAACAGCCCCGTCACCAACAGCCTGCTCTGAGGATGCTTGCTGCGGTCCAAGCGACCCCTGCCCGAAAGCGAGCGCATACTCTGGCCAGAGGGAGCCCACACATCCAGGGCAGCAGCAGGTGGGCACCTGACAATCTGTCTCTCCAGGAAAACCTGTCAGCACCACTCTGTTTGGCTTCCTGGATGTACAAGGTCCATCTCGGACGGCTCCCGCCCAACGAGCGTCTGCCATCTCCCACGGCCCGATTCATGACCCAGAGGGGAAAAAAAAAAATCTGTCAACGTGGAGCAAGCAGCTAATCAGTTTACTTGGTTGCCTCAGGTCCTCCAATGTAATTATAATTCCTACTAAGGCACTGGTGAGTGTCAGACTCATTTCAACAACTGCTGCAGACACGATAATCAAAGCGCCAAGATTCCTTTGTTCCAAATCCTGTACAGACGAGGCTCACAAGCTATGCTTTGGAGGGAAAACTAAGCATGGGATTTTTTCCCCGCCTCAACTCCTCTCCTTCCTGCTTCCTTCCTTACAGAGATCAGGGAGAACTGCCAGATTGTCCCACATGCTGCTGGAAACAGACCCAGACCTATGGAGGTAGGAATGTGGGTCCCACGTGCTCACAGGCGCCAGAAGCCTCGTGATGAGGCAGGAGTGACGCCCAAAGGAGGCTGCTGGTGGCCTCCTAGGCACCTCACAAGGTGGCTTTTACCTTGGCGCATTCCCCAGCCTCTGAGCCCCAGCCTGGAGGTTCGGAAACCTGATTTGCTGGCACACCCGGAAGGCACCCTTCTGTCAGGAGAATACTCCCAGTGACCTGTCTCATGAGACCAGAATATAAACCTCACTGAGAAATGAAACCGCCACGCAGAATGGGACTGCTGATGTTGTCGTGACCAGCACTTCTCTCCCTGGAGGCAGAGCTGCCTGGGGAGGCACAAAGTTTCCTGGTGAACCTGGAAGCCTCCCGGATGCTGGGTGAACCACTTGAACATTTAATTGCATCAGGCTCTGTCTGCTGTATCGTCTCCCTTGGAGGGAGCCGGTTGACAGCACAATCACACCCTGTCCCTGGCTAGGGCAGGACTTCCTTGGACGGGTTTGGAGTGGACCTTGCAGGCTGACCTCTGGTTCTTGAGCTGCCTTCTCCATACCTAAGATGATCAAACAGCGCCTGGACTCCGACTCCTTTCCCAGGCAGGACCTGATTTGGTGCCCACCCCTGAACTGCTGTCTATGGCAGGCCTGGCTGTGGTCCTTACCATCGTGCGCTTCTCCAAGAGTATAAAGTTGTGGCTGGGCCCATCAGAGACATTTTCTGCCTCCTACCTTCCCTTGCATTTGAATGGGGTTAGGAATAAGCTCTCTCCAGTGAAATTTGAGGATAAGTGATGTTTGTCACTGCCGGTCACAGTGGTTATGAAGCAGTGTGCCTTTCTACCCCGTTCACGGAGACTGAAGGAGGCCCTCGGGCTGGTGGAGGCTAGATCCCTGGGGGACCACGTGCAAGAAAGCTACTTACCCACAGGAATACAAACATTGACCAGTTATATATATGTCTGAGAAATAAAATTCTATGTGTTAAGCCATTGAAATATTGGGTCTGTTTGTTACAGTAGCTAGCACTACCCTAAAGAATAAATTGTTCTAATCTGGGCCTACTTCCATGAGATTGCAGACATCATCCAAAGGAGTGTTAAATCTTCAGAGATCTCAAATTCATATTCAACCACCATCTCTTGGGTCACTGATGGTTGATGGTGAGTGCTGTGCATAAATTTTATTTTCCCATGTTCTAACTTGGTTCTCACCCACCTCCCTCCCGATATGAGCGCATTTACTTACAGGTCCCAAGCCACAGGCAGGGGTTCTGAAAGTATAGAGATACGTACAAATGAACCAACAACCAGTGACTGGAGTGTTCTTTCATCACTGAAGAGTAACAAACACACACACACTCACACACACACACACACACACACACTCACAAAAGCAGACTGGAAACAGACCCTGGGTTGTACAGAGGGAGGAGTACAAATAAATGTCATCTATCTTCATGCCAAGTGTAACTAATTGGTAGTGACTGCCTGGAGTGCTGTGTTAAGAAGGATTCTGAGGTCACGTTCTGGCTCAGAAGTAAAGAGTCCTGTGATGGATGACCAATGTCTGCCATGGGTAACGGATGAGGGAGTAATAGCACCTGTCAGGAACGGTCACACTTGTGTGAGGACTAGGAGTGTGGTGGCAGTGACGCCTATATTTATCAAGTCTATAGCCTGAGGTTAACCGTTGTTAAACCTCAAATGAGTGTCTATTATGGAGGAGGTATTTTACACACACCTTTTCAGTTAATCTTCACAGCAACCCTAGGGGGGAGCCATTATCCCAATTTTACAGATGAAGGACCTGAGGCTCAGAGAGAGTGGGTGATGTACCAAAGATCACACAGCTCAAGAAAGGCAGAGCCAGGTTCCAGACCAGGACTGCCTGGCTTCTAAGTCTGTGCATTTCACCATCACATGGAGCACCTCTGAATTAAGTGGTGTCTGGATTGAAGGGTGCAATACATGTCAGTCTTTTAGTCTGGCTGCTGTCCACTGACATATTAGAGCAATGGTGGCGGCGGTAGTGGAGGGGCTTTGTCTCCCAGGCAGCTCAGATGGAAATTGTGTAAGACCGAGTTCGTTTGGGGTTTGAGCTTTCTACAGCCTTTCTCTGACTTTTATGTTGGTTTACTGCTTTCCCAAAGTTTTGGAAGAAGGCCAAGAAAGGTAGGAAGAGAAGGAGAAGGGATGAGACTCTTGTGTTGCTGGCTGCAGTGACGTGTGAGGCACCAGGAAGAGACGGAGTTGCTGGCAGTCAGAAGAAATGGGATTAGTCTTGTGTTGCTAAAAGTTGGCTGTGCAGTGGTGTAAAGCAGCTTCTGTGAGCCTCAACGTCCCCAAATGTCAAATGGAGCGAATACCAGGTAGTAGTACAAAGTCTCTGAGTGAGGGACAGACAGGCTTGGGTTCAACGCTGTCTCTGCACTTTCCAGCTAGGTAAGCTTGGACAAGTCGCTTCTCTCTGGGCTTCAGTTTTCTCACTTTTTCTCACCGAAAATAGAGATGATAACCGTAGCAACCTCATAGGACAGTGTGACAATTGAATGAGATCCTTTAGGGGATGTGCCCAGCACAGTGTCAGATGTTCTATATACAGTAGCAAGCTTTACCTCTCTCCACAAATGCACACACACCAACAGCCTTCAAAGGTACTGGCTGGTATTAGAAATTGCGGAGGAGCAGGGAGGGCAGCCTGCCTCAGTTTCCACACTTTGCAGATTGCACTTGGTGCTTTGTAACCTTGAACCAATTCAGCCTGGGTTCTGTCCAACCCTCCATGCTCTCCCTCCCCGTGTCTTCGCTTGAGTTCTACTTTCCACTTGGACTCCCCCCCCACACACACGCCTTTTGACAACAATAACAATCACAACAATAAAAATGACACTACCATGACTTCTCCCTACACCGAGTGCTTGCCATGGACAGGCAGCCTGCTACCCGCACACCACAGGGTTATATTCTCTTTCATACTCTTATTACTCCTCTGCCTCCCTTCCTTCATCCCCTTCTTGATTTTGTCCCAGCGTTCTAGGGAGCGATGCATCAGCTCCAGACAGATAAAGGCTGCAGGAAGCTCTAATCCCCAAACTACTTTGGTCTTTCCATTACTTCCAGTTCTGGGCTGCCTGGGAGACAATTCCCCCGCCCCTGCACCATTTACACTTTATTTTCCATACTCTCCCAAGGTGCCAATGTGCTCAGTATTATTAACCTCAATGGACACACGAAGAAACTAAGGAACTTAGGAACATATCTAACAGGCAATGAGAGGCAAGTGTGGGGTTTAAATCTAAGACTGTTTAGTCTCCACATCTCATTCCTTATCTGACAGTACAGCACATGGATCCAAACGCCTACGGGTCGTCCCCATCTTTCTCAACGAACCCACCAACAGTGCACAATCCTTGCAGGGAACTCCATCAGGCTCAGAGTTCCAAGACCAGGGGATTCAAGGTGAATCCAAGCCACACGTGTCCCCCCAAAGAGAGACACACAAAGACCCTGGTGTATCATTATGCACCACTTGTTATATTATTCTCTCCACCAGAGACAGAGATAATAAATGCTACCAATATTAACAATTACTACCATTTATTGAGCCGTTACGATGTGCCACGTCCCTGAAAGCCACAAGAACCCTACAAGGTCGGCATGCGATTATTCCTTTTTCACAACAGAGGCCCTACGTGTGTCTCTAACATGCCCAGCGTAGAAGGTGGGCTGTGGAGGCACTGAACTTGAAGCCACTTCTGTAATCCCTCCTAGGATACGGGGGATAAACTTGCTGTCAAAGGAACGTCTCCAGAGGCAGGATGTGCTTTCCCTGCTTCTGCACAGAGAGGGTGCTGAGGAGGGCGGCACGGACACTCCAGAAGCAGCCGGTGGGAGACGGCATTTGCTCCACTGTTCCTTGTACTCAGCACAGACTCTGGGCAGAACATGGTCAGGCTAGGTTGACATCCAGGGGGTCCTGCGCAGTCTTCCCAGCTTGCCAGGTAAGAAGGGCTGCTGCACTGCCCACACTGGTCCCGGCCTGAGTGCAGGCACGTCCTGAGGGGATGGAGAGCCGCCTGATAACCTGCGTACCATCAGAGATGAGCCACTTACCTCTGACGAGTTTATCCAAGGGTACAGCCCGTGTCCTCCTGCAAGTCTCTTCTTTCATTCCACAAACATTTATTGAAACGTGACTACGTACCGGGCACGGCACTGTGCTACATGCTGGGAATGCAAGTGCCAAGAAGGCTGCTTGTATAAAAATGATTCTGAACGTACCAACCATGGAGAAATTTAGAAGCATGAGCTAATTTGTCTCATTCTTTCCTACTGTTGACAAATCCATCTGGGGGAAGTCAAATTCTAGTCCTTCTGTGCAACTTAGCCAAAGAAGCTAGATTGGACAAAGGGAATGATAGCCTCAAATCCACCAGTGTCACCACCACCACAAGCACCGTCATCCTGCCACCAACACTGCCAAAAACATTCCTGTATCACCAGCACCATCATCGTCCACGCACCTCTACCAGTGTCACCACAACGAGTATCACCCCTCATTGTTCTACCACCACCCCCCTTTTGTCATCCCTCCTATAATAATCCCGGCACCACCACCACCACCATGAACACCACCTCTCATCATCAGCATTACTACCATTAATACCACCCTTACCGTCACTCCTGCCATCATCATTACCCCTACGGGAATCACACCACCACCACCATTCCCTACCACCACCATCATGGCGACCACTGCCACCACCGACGCCACCATCACCACCACCACCATCAAAATCACCACTGCCATTATGAACGTTGTCAACATCTACATGTTGACACCCACCATTTATGCATTGCCCCTTACAGTTCACTAAACACTTGCATTCACAGGATCTCACTTACTCCCCGTGACAATCGGATGAGTTGATATCATGATTGTCACTATTTAATAGATGAAGAAACTGATATGCAGACAGGGGTTCAGTAACTTGCTTAAAGCACACAGCTTGGAAGGGGTACATTAGGACTGGCCTTAGGTTCTATTTCACCCAACACCTCGCACCTTTTTCTCTCCATCAACTCTATGCTGTTATGCAGCAGCCTCCCCTGTCCTACGTTTTGCACTAAACCACAATCATTGATGCTCAGAGTCTGTGGACATGCTGTGGGGGGGCTTCAAAGCTGTGCCCAAGTTTCTTTGCCACATTAATCCCAATCAGGAATCCCAAGTCCTCGTACAAATCTGTGAAGTGACAATTCAAGTCACCAAATACCAATCGTGTGCCCAGAACTGTGTTGGGCTCCTCCAAGAAACTCAGAAGAGCAGAAAGAAAGGTGCCAGTCTTTGAGAAAAGTGTGTCTTACTGGAGAGTCAGGGCATGTTTACAGGAAGCGATTACAGAGCAATTCAAGGCAATCAATTGCTAAACCATGCAGGACAAACAGCGAGTATACTGGGAGGGGAAAGGAGGGAGCAGATGTGGGCTGAAGGGATCACTGGGAGACTTTTGGGGAGACAGGGTAGGGGTGAGGGGGACAGTCCTGATCCCCACTTCATCCTTTCCTTATCCTTGCTCTCTACTACCTTCCAGGGTCTTTCTCCCACCTTCCAGATTGTCCGCCTGACTCATCTCTGCCTCCATCGTGTCCCCTTTCTGATGCCCACCTTTCTATTGACATCTTCCAAGCCACAAAAGTGCAAAACATCATTGTCATTCTTCATTCCTTCTCTTTTCTTGTTGTCTACCTCAGTGGCATAGCTCATGCTATTCCTGCTGCCTAGAACTTCACTAACCTACACTCCTGCATGGGCCAACCCAGGCCAGCTCTTTCCTCAACCTCACATGCCACCTCTTTCAGCCATCCTCTCTGATTCTCCAGCCCCGGCCCCTCAGACGGAGAGGCTCTCTCCATCCCCTGAACCCCACAATGTAACACAATCTACAGTTCAATGTCCAGATACAGTTTCGCCTGGAGAGTAAGCCTGCAGGCACTGGAGTCAAATCCCAGCCAAGAGAGTGTCCTACACAACTCTAATATCCTTCCAGCAGCTTCTCTTCAGGGAAATGCAGATGGCAGCGTGACTTGGCTCCAGTACAAGCTACATGATGTGGACCAATGTGCAGAGCGGTCCTTCTGGGAGGTCAGAATGGACCTGGGATGGTAACGCAAGGCAAAGACCGATGCAACAGGCAACAGGGAGTGACAGGGTGTCCCTGAAAAGCAGGACAGGATTCAACACTCAGTCTTTAGTCCCACCTCTCCTTATAACGCACCCTGGGGAATATCAAATAACACGATGCTTCTAGTAAGTGAGTAGGGCCTGCCATTCACAACTGGTGTGAATCCTGGTTCTTCCACCATCCATGTGGGGGGACTTGGGCAAGTCACTACAAAATGGGGTGTGTGTGTGTGTGTGTGTGTGTGTGTGTGTGTGAAATGAATGCTTCCTTCTCATGGTGTGAGATAGGAGATTTCATCTGTTCGATGGGGATTCCTACCTCATACGGTTGTTGTGAGGATCACATTAGTTTAATGTATCAAAAGCACTTAGAATAGTACTTGACACAAAGTGCCATATAAATGTCATTTCTTCTTACGATTCTTCCTCTTACTGTAAGAGCTTTAAAAATGTTTGTGTGATGGTCGTTATATTTGTCAACACCCTGCACCGTGCCTGGCACACAGCCGGGGCTCAACACAGATCAGTTTTTCTCTTTTTCCTGTCAGGCTGCAACTCCGAAGTGGACATACCCCAACAGGCACATGTAAGAGATGTTTAAAGCACCAGCAAAGTAGAAGCATCAAAAATGATGAGAAACATGTTTTGACAGTGTGTTATATTTTTTAAAAAAATCATCAGAGTAGCCATCATGGGGAAAATTCAAATTTTATTAGACTTCCTTAGACCTATTTTACTGTTAGTGCTTTGAATTGTCTAAGCAGCAACTGGTGGGGTGGGTGGTGGGGGGATATAATCTTTTCAGCCTTAGGGCTGAGAGTCCTAATCCAGGCCAGCCCCGGCCTGGCCTGTGCAAAGGAGACAGGGAAGGCCATGAGCCCCCGACTGCCCTGCCTGAGAGGTCCCTGTGACTGTGCAATGTGACCACCCGGGAGAGTCATACTACACAGGTGAGTCCCAGGGATGGAGAGAAAGTGCAGCCACACATGGTGACAGTGCAGTGCCTTCCTCAGAGCTGACTTCTGCGTGGCCTCCATGAGGCTCCCTCAGCAGCGGACAGAGCCCTCCTTTCCCCCTGGACCCAGGGCCGGCCTGAGTGAGGAGCTGACGAGCCAAGTGGGGGCCAGTGGTTGTTATTTGCGCTTCCCAGGAGTGTGGAAACTAGAGCATTGGCTGCTCAACTTCTTCTTGGGGATAAGAGGCCTGCTGGTTGTGGACATGCCCTCGGCTAGAGGAGGAGGCCACGTAGTGGGGGTCCTCGGAATCAGACATGCTTCAATCCTTGCTCTCTGATCACTAGATCCTTCCTGAGCCTTCGTTTCCCAATTTGCAAAGTGTGATTAGTAACACAGCCATCACAGCACTACTGGAAAAATGAAAGGAGACAAGGTATACGGAAAGGTCTGGGACATAGTACGCCTTCAGGAAATCTGGATCCCTCCTCCTCAAGCAATGCTTCCCCGGATCTCTATTTCTACCCCAAACAAGCCTATTGGCTCTGGATGGGTCCTGCTAATTGCTCAGTGCAGGAAGCTTTCTACAACAACCAGGACGGCTGTTCATTTTCCAACGCAGAGTCCCTACTAGGCCCCCTGAAAAAGGCACTTGACATTCATGCTTCAGGCTCTTTCTTTGTCCTTTAGATTCCTACTAACTTCTGTCTAATCTTCTGGTCTCAAATCCCACACAAAGGTTTTGCACATTAACCAGGCGGCCAGCCTGCTCTGCCATTCTGGCACTGCTGATGAAACAGCTTGTGAAGAACGCCTCTAGTCCACATACACATCTGTCCAGCACCCTGTCCTGGTCTGTGGTCTTAATGAAGACCCAGAATGCCTCCTGTCATACCTCCAGATAGCATAGACTTGGAGGAAGAGAGAAGGGGGTGGCTGGTAGAATCAAGATTCAGGATCCCACTTAGCTGGAATAACATTTACAATTCATAAATTAAAACACAATGGACATGCATAGTCCTGCACGTCTGTTTTTTAAAAAGAAACAAAGAAAGCAAAGCTCAAGTGCCGACAGGCTAATCTGTGGAAATCTGACTTCGTAGCAATTCATATGAAGACAAACAGGGCTGGGGAATATCGGGGTCAGGTCCCAGGTCTGACACTCCAGCTGTGTGGCTGTGGCAAACCACTGACCTTCTCTGGACTCCTTTTTGATATCTGTGGAATGAAACTCGAACCAGAAGGCTTTGAAGGTCCCTTCCAGTGTGATGTATAATTTTATATATATCTTATGATATATATCTTATAATTCCATACACATATTCCGCCTGAGGCTGCATTTCTGACAAGTTCCCAGGTGACGCTAAGACTGCTGATATGGGAACCACACTTTAAGTCCTCTGGTTCCAGACAGGAAGAACTTACCTCTATTGCTTTTTCGCTAAGTACTGACTGTGTCTTACATGTATTATTGCATTTCATGCTCATAACAACCTTGGAGGAAATTACTGTCAATATCCTAATTTTCTAGATGTGGAAATGAAGGTTCACAGAGGCGAGATGACCTGTCCGAGGTCACATAGCTAGTATGTTGCAGAGCCAGATTTCGCATCCAGGTCTAAGATTATATGTCCATAACTGCCGTACCACATACATATGTGTAATATAGATTTAGGCCAACATGTGGCCAAGGACAGAGGGAACCAATAAGAAAGCAGAAGGCTAATGCACCACCAAGTTCTTGCATTTGTTTCCTTTGTAATGATGACAAGTCATTGGCTGACGGGCCCCTCCCTGCCCATCTGGACCATGTGAAAACCTTGATTCTGGTGCCTGATTCTGAAGGTTTGAAATTCTAACATGCTTGGAGATATTTAAGCACTCGATCCTTCACTGACAGGCAATGACAGTTGTAACAAAGGGAGAAGAATTTAGTTCACATAAACGATTAGAGCAGAGGAGAGATGTTTAATCCTATTAATGAATTTGCTAATTGGCCTTCTGCCCCCAATCATTTCATATTCAGGCTTTTGCAGTGTCAGATTAAATGGAAACAGATCCAGGGATGGTTTGAGATGGGGCTAAAAGCATTTTGCTCAGTGCCTGCAGATGGCTCGGCTGTTAGGTACGGTTAACGAGGTGCTTCAGTCTATCCCTGAATGCCTTCTCCCCAACATCCACTCTCCCCGTTTTGGCTTCGTCCTCCAGGTGTGGCCAGGAGGGGAGGAAGTTGGTGTGGTGTGTAATTGCTCAGGCTCTGGGATCAGCCAGATCCAGACACTGCTCACCACAAGCTGTGTGAGCCTGGCCAAGGCACTTCCCCTTCTCAGAGCCTCAGTTTCCTCATCTGCAAAATGGGCACTGTAGTAGGATCTGTCCTCCAGGGCTGGGAGGAAGTTAATAAAATAACATGGGAGAAGGGCAGAGTAAGGTGTCTGGCACAGAGAGGAGGCCAGATCAACGTTAATTGTTATTCTTCTTCTTATTATTATTATTAGCAGATGATCCACCTTTTCTTATCCCACCATTGGAAATTTCTTTCGTCATCTACATTGACAGCTCCCCGTAGGAGTCACCAGAGAAACCCCTCGGGGTTCTGGTGGCCATGGTTGTGATGGCTCTGGGTCCCAGAGAGATAGAACTGGAGGCCATAGCTTGAAGGGACAGAGATCACCAAGGACACTAAGTCATTGTACAGATGGAGCAAGAGGAGAGGAAGGGACCTGACCTGTGATGACAAATGGCAGCAGCAAAGCCAGTGCTCCAGGGAGTGGCTAGAATCATCTCTCCATACATGACGCACTGTGCTCACTACCTCCTTGAGCTCTGACACAGCCCCATAAGGGAGATACTGTCATGTCCCCATTTTACAGAACAGGAAACTGAGGCTCAGAGTTGTTCAGCTAAGTCACAGAGCCAGCGTTTGAACCCAGTCTCTTACTTGAGCTCAGAGGTCCTGACCATTGTGCAGTCCTAGTATTAATTCTCTAATCTGAGTGTGGTTCCCATTCCCCCCACTGCCCCAGTGGGCCTTTCAGTCTGGCCGGGAATAGTAGGAAGCTAGCGTATCCCAACTGACTCCAGCTACTCCCAAAGGTGACCTATTTAAAATACTATACGGAGGGAGGGGAGGCATTTAAAGATAAGTCAAGTTAAGGTCCCAGAATTCTCAGTAAGAGTGTGTTTGTGTTTCTCCCTCCTTCTCCCTCTCATTTCCTCTCTCACCCCTCCCCCTCTCTCCCCTCCCCCTCTCTCCCCTCCCCCTCTCTCCCCTTCTCCCTCCCTCACCTTCTCTTCCCCTCTCCCTCCCTCTCCTTCCCTCTTCCTCTCCTTCCTTTTCCCTCCCTCTCTCCCCCCTCCTTCCTTCTTCCTCCCTTTCCCTCTCTCTGCCTCTGTCTCCCTCTTCCTCTCCCTCGCTCTCCCTCTCCCTCCCTGTCCCTCTCCCTCTCTCCTGAGCATGCTCATTCTCTGCCTGATAAATAGGGACGTCAGCTCCAGAGCCATTATGCAGAACTTTGCAGTGCTTCTTCCATGAGCAGACCTGGATTTCTCATCTGGGCCGCCCGCCACGTTCCTTCACTGCCCAGAGCCATCAAGAACACACCCTGGTCCAGCTATCCTTACCTCCACACAGCCGACATGCATCAAGTCTGGACTCAGTGTCGGGCCTCACACAGGCCCTAGAAGAAGGCTCATTCCCTGAGAGCGAACTGTGTAAGTCCATAATCACATAATATACAGGGTGGCAGCAAGGGGAAGCAGCAACAGCTGTAGGGAAACACGGGAAGGAGAGATGTGCCCTGCCTACAGGAGCCTTGGAGCGTGACATTAAATGAGGTCCTGAAGGATATATAGGAGTTCGCCAGGTGACTAGGGAGGTAGAGGTGGAAGGAGAGTGGGGAAGCTGGAGTGGATCTTAGGCGGACATAACATCAGGGAATGAATGTTAAAGAACATTTAAGAGATTGCTTAGTGAACAAATAAATGGATAGAGAAACATACAGGTTCTTGATCTCACCAAGACATGGTACTGGCCAACCTGAAATACAAGGGAGACCTTTCTAAGTTAGTCCCTACTATTGTCTTTTGAATCAATCAACAAAAGAAAGGTTAGAGATACTTTCCAACCTCCCCACCTTCCCCAAAGACACATCTACTGGTATCCAAAAAATTACCAGAACTCTTCTTGACTGAATTTATAATTTTCAGCTTTCTAAGAAGCACTTGCTATACGTTTACTATTAATTATCTGTGCCAGGGCTTCCTGTCCCATTAACTCCAAGTTTCACGGTGGGGGGCTCAGATCCAAGATTTGGGTAGCGTGACAATCAATGCTCTTCATGCAAAGACAGTCTTTTATCACAGCTTCTCTAGGACTTCAGGACTCATTAACTCATGTACAATTCATCCATGCACTCATTTCTTTAATCATTCCTGCTATCATAGCTTTGATACAGGATGTGCTTCCTTTCATTCACTCATTTATTCATTCCATCATTCATTCTTTCACTCACTCATTAATGTATACACTCACTTGTTCACGTACACATTTACAAAGCATTTATTGAACAAAGCCCTTCTAGATGTACATGAAGGTTCAAGACTGAAAAATTGCACTTATTTTAGGCAGTAGCCCCTTCACTTCCATCTTTCAGTCTCTTCCATCTCCCTCTTTCTGTTCTCCTTGAGCTCTACTGAATTTCTTCTGGGATTGAGGGACCAGAATGGCACCAGGCCCTGGGGGTGAGCTCTCTATACTTTCGTGACTGCCAGGAGTCTGGGGAATGGGAAGCCTGTTCTCAGCACTTCCCTGCTAAATGGTAAACAGATTCAGAACACTTTGGAGACAAAGCCAATTCAAAGTCAACAGACCAAATAACAGAATTCATTCTAGGTTAGTAACTGAAATTCCAGTGGGAAGCTAACTTTTCCTGCAGGGTCTACAATTCAAGGAAATAACAGCCAACAGTTCCATTATTCACAATTTCTTCCAGAAAAGATTTATTGAGTACTTACTATGTGCAAGGAGATAAGCTGGGGACGGTGAAGGAAGATTCAGACAAGCTCCCCTCAAGAAGCTGACACTCGGGGGTGGGGGCAGAGGGTTAATACTTCCATCCACTGCCTAATTCAAAGCATGACTTGAGAGTCATGAGAACGTACACCTTAAAAGATGTAGGAATTCAGATGGGAGAAGTCACTTTTCTCTGGGGAATGGGGAAGCCTTCCTGAATCTGGAAACAGCCGAGTGAGATCTTGGGATGTAGGTAGAATTTTAGCTATTAGACAAGGAGGTGGGGGGAAGGGTAGTATAGAGTGAAAAGGGTGGACACAGATGCAAAAACAGGTAGTGCCCAAGGAACAAATGCCTCTGTAAATCAGCATTCCTCTTTTAGACATAAGGAAACTGGTATTTCCAAGGTGAGATGACTTGCCAAAGGTCCCTTGAGGCCAGGCCCCTGTCACAGGAGGATTACTGCTTCTCTACACTTCACTGCCTCTTGTCCGTCTCCCAGATCTCTCCTGGTTGGACATCCTGCCCCAAGCAACAGTACCCAAATCCAGCCTCACCAGGAGCCTTCTGCTTCCATAAGCTCTCCCAGGTGCTCACTGATCTAGGGCTCCGGGGACCAGTCCCATATTTGTCTCTACCTTGCCATGTGGCCTGAGGAAAAGCAGTGAATAGCTGTGGGAGGCAGTTTGTTCATCTGTTCAGTGAGCATTCTGAGATTCCAAGCTCAGCCCTTCCTGAAGGTTCTGAGTGCTTTCCCTCCACAGTGGAAGACTGATAACTCAGCCACCCCTGCAACGTGGGATTATCTGCTTACAGGCAAGTCTCCGTCGGGACGGCCTAGGTCTAGTGATACTCTCCCTAAATTCTCTTGCCCCTCACTCCCCCAGCTGCAGCACCTGCATCCTCTTCCTCTGGTTACCTCGATACCCCAACCCTTCTCACTTCTTCCCCCAAGCCCAGAGCAACGTCCTTGGTGTAATAAGCACATGCAAAATCATTGGAATCAGAAATTCAACCTGGATTCAGCAGAGGCGGAATCTCCAAAAGCAGGGCTTTCCCATTCTAATTAAACACAAATAAAGATCCCAAACAGATCAAAACTCTGAAACTATTTTGGATTTCCGCTGCCTTCAGAAAGCTCTCCCTGGACACCCAGGCGGGGCTAGGTGCATCCCTCTCAGCACTAATCAGGCTGAGCTTTTGCCCTATTTTAAAAATATATGTGTGTTACCAAATTGTAGTTTCAAAACATGCAGGGTATTTATTCATGGGGCAGGCTATGACGTTTGCAGGACCAGCCACAGAGGTCAATGGGGCCGCAGCAACGGGACCAGCCTCTACGCCTCCGGGTTTTGGGTCCAAGTTGTTACCTGGACAGGGCTGGAAGAGGGCTCTAGAAATGAGCTTTTAGGACTCCCAGAAGCACCGACTCATTCCAGGATGGCCTTACTCTAGGCATTTGGAAGCCGCAAACAGTAGAGACATACATTTCATAGCAGCTGAAATTTGCTGACCACTTATTATGGAGCAGAGCTTGTGCTAAACATTTGACTTCTGTTATCCTTGAAATCCACACAACACATGGCTATTTGAAGACTGTAAACCACTACTGTCCCTGTGCTATAGTTGACGAAGATAAGGCTTAGTCATATAGTTAGTAAGTGGTAGAGCCTAGATTTGAACCCAGCAGGGAGACTGACTCCTGAGTTGCAAATCTCCTCCACTCTTTCTGACTGCATCTAATTAGATCTGAGCTCGATGTCACAGAGATCACAGTAGCAGCTCTGGGAAGAGCATCAGCAATAAAAATCTTCAAATTTGAGAACCGATGGAACCTGAGGAAACGTCTCATGTAACTTCCTCCTTTTACACAGGAGAAACCCAGGTCCTGAGTGGGGACGGGATGTGGCCAGGAAGTGATCCCTGACCACTAGCCCACCCAGTCAGTGTCCAAGGGCCTCTCTCTGTAGGAAGGGTCTTCTGCTGATCAGCAGTCCAAGGAGCAAGACAGTAAGAGAAAACTCTGCTCCAGGGCAAATGCCCAGGGGAATGTGCACAGCTGGAGCCCTGGACAATTCCAGCCAATGGGGTGGGGCTTTGTGCAAGGGAGGCTGACAGCTCAGAGCTTGGGGCAGCCGGTCCTGGCAGCCTGCCTAGCAGCCCTGGACCTGCTAGGAGCTTCAAACACATGTGCTTATGAGCGTTCAATATGAATGCATAGATAAAGCCCCCAGCACTGTGTCTGGCACACAGTAGGTGCTCACTGAATGTTGGTGCCCCCTCTTTTCTTTCTTAGAATCTTGGGAGAGAAGCAGAGAGCTTTGGCCTGTGGGAATCCTGCAGGCATTTATCTGGGCTGACCGGGAGTTGTGTGCAGGAGAAGGGAGGGGTAGATGGTAATGTCTGAGCGCTAATCTTTGTCCAGCTCTGTGCACGGAAGTCCACATCCATTGTTCACCTGATCTTCATGTCCTTTCACCCATCTCCTCTAGGTCCCCATGGCTATAGCCAACTTCCCCCACACCCAGAGGTAGTATTCTTATCCAATTTATGGATAAGGAAACAGGCTTAGAGAGGTGAAGGGACTTGCGTGAGGTCACAGAGGGAGGGAGAGACAGAGTGGCATTCACACGCAGGTTCCGCTGGACACCTCTCGGCCTCTCCAGGAGCGCCACAGGCATGGATGATCTTTTAAAACAAACCCCTGAGTCCCTGGCCTCCACAGTCCCATGGGCTCTGGGACCTCATGGTGGTCAGACGTGCTAGGGGAGGAGATGGGAAATTGATGCTGAACTTTGTCCCCAGTCAAGCAGCATCTGAGGATCTGTGAGGAGCCGCTCAGAACATCACGGTCCTATGCCAAGGCTTGCAGACCTCTCTTCCTGCCTAGGACTGCCGCGGAAAGAGAGACCCTTCCCTTTCCTGCCAGGATGTATAACTCAGCTGGACAAATGGGCCAAAGCCTTCTCCATGTGTTAGGTGGTAACCCCCCACCCAGTTTCATCCCCGAAGACCTCCAACCAGAAATCTCATTCCTTCACGTTCAGTCAGCCTGATGTCTCCCGAGGGCTGGGCCAGAGGCTGGACCCCTCCAGGACAGGTTCCTCGTGGGTAGCTCTGCGATGCAGACTCCCCTCATACCTCAGGTGAAACCAACCAAACTCCTAAGAGTAGACTCTTAGGGTGTACCTTGGGGGTGCACCATCATCCGAATACAGATTTAATCACCAGCTAGCATAAGGCGTGAGAGCTGTAACCCCACCTGTAGCCAGAACCTGGGCTCACTGTCAGGTTACTTAAAATCCTGTTACCACTCACAATAGTATTTGAGAATTAAACAAAACAAACCCATCCTTTTCTTTTCCCTACCTGTATCCAGTCTCTTTATTCCAACAACCAACTTTCTAACTGCTGGAGAGGAGGCCTGCAGAGTCCCCCTCGACTTCCCATGGACCCCTTTGACAACCGTCCCGCTGGCAAGACTGCGCACATCTCAGCTGGGGAAAGGCAGCTATGGAACAGGACCAAGGCAGAAGCGACTCCAGGACACCATGCTTCCTCATCTTCGATGTAAGCTCACCTCTCTGCCACACCCTGACAGTACCCTCCACTCCCAGCGGTTCCCAGATCTTGGCAGCACCCTCATGCGATGCCCTGTCACCAGGACCTGAGCCCTGGGAGTTTTACCACCTAGCAGCAGCTGATTCCTTTTGGCTTGCAGAGGTTTTCTGGGGGGACAGACGCAGCACTCCCTCCCTGGTGATGGACTCCCAGGTCTGCACCGACATCGCAGCCCAGAGGAGGAGTGAGTGAATGTGTGAGCACCCTCGCTGGATGCCCACACTGGCACAATCGCCTGCCCTCATGGGAACGGGAAGAGCTTCCCAACATTTCCACCCAGACAGAAACCTAGTCACTTCCACCTGTGAATGTGCCCCTTCCTTTTGCTCCTAGGGATTTCCCCAGGAGAAGGGTCCTGGCGCCCGTCACCCAGGCACCCACTCTGGCTCCATCCTCTGAGCCTTCACAGGGATTCACACCAATCCTCCCGCCAGCTTCTTATTCCTTTGGATACAGGAACGTGAATCCGCTCCTCATGGAGAGAGAAAAGTCTGGGCCAAGGGAGGCAGGTGGCACACCCCAGCTCAGCTCCCAGCACCCCCAAACCCAGCCAGGGGAACAAAAGGAAGAAGGAAGTGGCTTACCTTTCGAGGGTCGCCTTTGTTTGGTTTGCAGAGACGAGAAGGTGCCCATGACAGCCCCCATGGCAGCGAAGACTTGTGTGCGACTTGGGACCCCGGGCCCTGCCCCTCCCCTTCCCTGGAAAGAAATCAGTGTGGATCGTCTACTGTGAATTGGGGGAGGAGAAAAAGCACCCGGCAGCCCTCCTGCAGCTTGGAATTCAGGGAGCCTGGGGCTGGGGCGCCAGGAGCCTTTGCTTTCCTTCTTCAGCCCCGCACATGCACTGACTCACAGGCCAGTGGCTCCCGCGAGCCCTCGGAGCCGGGCCGACTGCTTGCCTTGAAGGGCCGACGACGGTGCCTCGGAGCCTGCCTGGCGCTAGACACCGGGCGGCCGCCCGCTGGGCCGAGGCTCCCGAGCCAGCGCCGCGTGCGGTGCGGGAGCCGCGCTCCGCCCGCCCCTCCTGCCGCACGCGCAGCTCCCCTCCCGACGCTCCGACTGGGTGTGGGGGGGCCGAGTACCAATCATGAATGAACCGAGCCGGGACCGCGCGGAGCGGTGCCGCGCGCCCGCCTGCCTGCCGCCGGCCGGCGCTACAGGCGAACCTGAGCCGGGCAGACAGATGCCCGCGGGCGGGTCACCCCGGAGGGGCGGGGCGGGGCGGGGCGGAGCCGGGCCGCACGGGGCGGGGGGGGTTGGGGGGGCGCCTGGGACCGCGCTACTGCTGGCGCTGCCGCCGCCAGCACGTGCAGGGTGTGCGGACTCCGGAGGTTGCGCTCCAGGTCCCCGCCGGCACCCGGGGGCTGGGCGGGGCCCAGGGGGCAGCACATTGCTCCTGGAAGAATGTGTGTGTGCGTGTGCTTGTGTGTGTGGGGGGTGTGTTGTGTGATTTCATTTGACTTCAAGGAAAATCTTATTTAATTCACTGCCTGAATCCACGGGGTGGGGAACAAGTGTGTCCTACCTAAAAAGGGTTGCAAAACATGTATCTAACTGCGTTTTCATGGGAGGAAGAAAGGCCAGGGCCACCTTCTAATGACAGAATCGGGAACGGGTAAAAGAACCTTCAGCCCCTTTGGGCCCTTGCTGTTTCTTCCCTCACTTTCTCTCTCCTTTATCCTTCTCCAACCTCCCCAGTAATTAATTAAGCATCAGCTGTGGGGCAGACTGTGAGTGCCGAGGGGCAACGGCTGGATTTAGGAGGCAGTCTCCATTTTGTGAGTCCTCACCCCACATCACACCGACCACAACCCCAATCTCAGCTTCTCATGCCAAAGGGCAAAGTTTGGGTCTATCCCTTCTGGTTCTCTCCAGCTCTCCATGGTGCTGAAATGCAAGGCTTGCTCCCTGGAAGCCTGGGGAGCTAACCCTCCCCCACGTCAGAGCTGCCTGGGTTCCCACTCTCTACCATGTTTGCAGGTCACAGGGTCCCCCAACATGTGGCCTCATAAACACACACACACACACATAGTCCCACAAATGTGGGCACAGGTCCCACCAGCCCACGTGGATATTGCTGGTGTACACACAGACACACTCAGCCATAGTACACCCACAGGTGCATCCATAGGACCCCACACAAGACACAGACACACAGGCACGAAGGTGCACACACAGTCAGTGCAAAACGGTATCGCGGTCACCCACCTTCACACAGGCACACAGCCACACAGGCACATAGCCATACCTCCAGGGTACAAGGCCTCTCAGGAGCTGCTTCTCCTCATTCCAGCCCACTAGCTGTCCTTCAGGGACACAGGTGGCCTACAATCTGGCCAGGGACCCTGAGTTGTTTTCTTTATCTATTCGTCACTTAATGCTTTCTCAAATTCAAGCACATGTCCTATTTCGTGCAACAGAGGAGGTGCACATCATAACACCCATCCCTTTCAACGCACGGCCCGTTGCTGTATAAATCACATCACCCTACATCACCCACGCCCTGTGAGTTAGGCAGGTCCTGTCTGATCATCACCACAGAGAAGAACAGAGGCTTACCTAGGCTAAGACATTTGCCTGAAGTGATCCAGCCAGAATTCAGGATTAGAACGTGGAGTCCAGGGCTCTGTCACCATCTCCCATTGGCAGATGAGGACACTGGGGACATTGAGTTGGGAAGAGCTCCTCTTGGGTCTCACCAGCCTCAAAGCTTTAGCTCTCCTAACTGCCAGGGCTCTCTCTCTAGTCCAAGAGGCCTGGAATCCTGGATGATGGAGCAGGACTGGTAGTGGCTGGCGCTGCCTCCCTCCTGCCCTCCCTGCTGGGGAAAAAGGGTGGGGATAGGACGCAACCAGAGGTCATGAGAGGACCCATCAAGACAGCCAGAACTCAAGGCACAGAGGCAAGATCTTTGCTGGGGAGGGGGTGGTGCAGCCCCCAAGCTTCTCAGATCACTGGACAGAGCACCAAACCACGCCACCCTCGGGTTTATGCTAATCTCTATTTTTCCTGAAGGCCAGGACCAGCACTGGAGAGTTTACAAAAGGCTAGGATGCAACTCTGGGTTGTGAACATACAATGTGAGCTATAGATGATGTATTACAGAATTGTACACCTGAAACCTATGTAACTTGATGAACAATTGTCACCCCAATAAATTTTAATTAAAAAAAAAGGCTAGGATACCTTTTTCTCATTTCCTCCTCCCCCAAACCCTCTGAAGAAGCCAAGTACAGTTGAATTGCTGTATTCTACAGATCAGAAATAGTAAAGGGTCTCCGAAATGATCACAACTGGCTGCCTAGGGGCAGTGGCAATAGGTGAAGTCACCAAGATAAGGTCCAAATTGCTTAGGCATGAATTATGAGGTCCTTTTGTGGCCTGGCTTCATCTGCCCATCCCCTTCTCCCTGGGGCTCCTTTTGGGGCTCCAGTCACACAGACCCTCACTAGTACCCCAACGCGCCCTCTATGGTTGTGTATCAGGACCTTTGCACATGCTGTTCCCTCTGCCCTGAATGTCCCTCAGACTTTTCTCCATCTGGTGACCTATTGCTCATCCTTGAAGAGCTACCTCAGGGGCCTTTCCTCAGGGAGTCCCTCCCTGGTGCTCTGTTGGTTGGTGCCCGCCTTGGGTTCCCGCGGTACTTGAAGCTCTTCTTCCATCAGAGTATGTGTGCCCTTGGTCCTCACTGCCCCTTTGTTTGTCTCTCCCTCTGCACTGCAAGTTCCTTCAGAGCAAGGACTACTACTGATTTAGTTTTACACTGTCTGCTTAACCCCTGGTTTCTGACAGGGGTGCTGTCCATCTGTGTTGAGTAAGTAAATGAATGAATGGATGAATGAATGAATTTTCTTTGCTCAGTGACCTGACTAATAAGTAAAAACTGACAATTACCGTGTTTCCCCGAAAATAAGACCTAGTGAGACAATCAGCTCTAATGCGTCTTTTGGAGCAAAAATTAATATAAGACCAGGTTATATTATATTATATTATATTATATTATATTATTATATTAGATAAGACTCAGCCTTATATTATAGTAATATAAGACTAGGTCTGATATTAATTTTTGCTCCAGAAGACGCATTAGAGCTGATTGTCAGGCTCGGTCTCATTTTCGGGGAAACACGGTACTAGATCATCCTTGCCCTTCAAAGGAAGAAGCATATTCTCCCAAGCAAAGATTCATTCCTTCAGCAAATACTTACTCACTCATACATCAACCACGTTCCCGATATTTACATGCACAGTAGCTCATTTATTCCTGCTGACGCTTTGAGTGGTAGGTGTTCTCTACCTATAAATGGACACACTCACACACATATGTGCACTGTACGAAGCAACAGGCGTCACCCATGAGATGCTCAGAAAGAAAGTGCATCTGAGGAGGACTGAGTGAAATGTGAGGGACAGGAGTGAAAAAGGACAGCAGGCCCCCTCCCTGCCTCCTGGGGATTCGCAACAGAGAACAGAGAACGTTGTGGGGTGACAGGGAGCCTCCCACCAATGAACTGGCTGCAGGGGCCGTTTGCCCTGCTGGACAGGATGTGGTTTGCTTGCTAAGGGGCTCTTGCCAGCCCCATCCAACCTGGCCTGCCGCGGCTGTGGATCCTTCTCCTCGGAAGGTGAGCTAGTTCATGTACCATCTCCAGCTCTGACTCCTCCCTCATCCACCCTGTTATGGGGTGAATGTTTGTGTCCCCCACCTACCCCCACTCATATGCTGAAGCTCTAACCTCCAGGGTGGCTATTTTTGGAGATGGGCCTCTAAAAAGTAAACAGGTTAAATGAGGTCCTGAGGGCAGTGTCCTGATCCCATGGGATTTGTGTCCTTAATGTCCTTATGAGAACAGACGTCAGAGAGGCCCCACTGGCCTCCCCCCACACCATGACCGAGGAAAGGCCTCGTAAGCACACAGGAAGGAGAAGGCAGCCATCTGCAACCCCAGAGTAGGGCTCTCACAGACACCAACCCCGTTCCTGCTGGCAACTTGATCTTAAATTTCTAGCCTCTAGAACTGTGAGAAAATACATTTCTATTGGTAAAGTCACCCAGTCTGTGGTATTTTGTTACAGCAGCCCAAGCACACTAATTCATAACCCTAGTGCCGTCCATGTCCTCTGAAGGCTCTGGAGGCAAAGACTTCCCTTCCCTCTGCCATGAGCACCCCTATGGGACTCTTTAGGGTACCCCTGGGGGGCTGTTCAGGAGGGAGGCTGAGATGGTCACAGACCTGCAGGGATCCTGTTAAAGCATGTACGTGTTGTCTGTGTTCATGTAACACACAGCCGACTTTCTTCCCCTCTTTGTGGACAAAGGCATTTCACCGAGTTCCCACCGCACACGGAGGCAGCAGTGTCAGATTAAGAACTCGGATCTGGGGGCGGCTAGATCCGGGTTCAAATCCTGACTTTGCTCCTCATTGGCTGTGTGACTTTGGGCCCGATGCGTACTTTCTCTGAACCCCACTTTAACCTTCTGTGGGCTGCATCAGTACCTACCATGGAGCGGTGCTGTGAGGAGTGCTGAGGTAATATTTGTAAGGCCCTTAGCAGGTGCCTGGCACATAGTGTGGCCGGTTATGGGTGGGGGACGGCCACTGTCGTTGTTGCCGTGGACCAGGCATCGTGCTGGGCTCGCGTGGTATAAAAATGCGTGAACCGTAGCCTTTGCCTTGGCTCCCATCTTTGCTCTTCATCTGTTTTACAGGAAATCTATTCTCAGGGTCCCCATCTGGTGTTAAAAGACTCAGATAAGTTAAGGAAGGGAACATGGTTGGCACCTGATTGTGTGCCATTCAGCACTGTTAGATGCTGTCTTGTACCGGTTCCCAAATACTCCGCATGCATAAGTCTGGCCTCCTCAAATAGAGTCTGAGCTTTCGAAAGCTAAGCAAGCACTCCACCCCCCCAGGGTCCCCCCACCACGGCTCAGCCTGGCCCAGGATGCCCTCAGTGCTCCACTAACACTCCGACTGAGATCATACAGGGCAGGGGGACGGGTGCCATCCATTAGCCCTGGGAGCAAGTCCCACGCTTCTTATTAAAGGTACCTCTGGGCCGGGGATACTCAGGCAGCACCACTTCAAGGGTGGATGTGCGGACTGGGTCAGAGAAAGGAAAGGGACAGTGCTTTGTCTCTCTGTAAAGCTCTCTGCAAATGTCCTTTATTATTATTTGCTCTGGGGCTCATCTAGTTATACATTCAGCCAGTCAACAAATATTTATGAAGCACTAATCTCCCTGCCAGGCATGATTCTATGAGGTTGGTGCAACAGTAATTGTGGTTTTTGCAATTATTGTTACCTTTTAAACCGCAATTATTTTTGCACCAACCTAATAAGTATGTGGACTGGTAAAGAACCAGAAGAGGCAGGAGTCCCTGCCTCAGGGAGCTGGAGGTGTAGGACTGAAGACAAATCCTTTCTTCATTACAAACTGCCAACGGGATGGGACAGAAAGAAGGGGTGGGGGAGTTTGGGGGAGATGCTCAGAGAAGCCAAGTAGGGTAACTTTTTACATACTAGGAAGTGATGTCACAAGTACAGATAGATCCTCAGAGGGCAGGGGAGTGGATACAGTTTTCAAGGCAGGGCGATTAGGCTTCCAATGCGAGGCTTGTTTTGTGACCTCTGGCAAGTTATGTGACCTCTGAAAGCCTCAATTTCCATGAGTAGAAAATTCCCACCAACGTCAGTTGCAGGGTGAGGCTGAAGGTGTTAGTGATTAAAGAAGAGCCTGGTTCAGTGTCTCCCTGGCATTCATACAGTGCTGGCTCAGAAAATGCTAACTCTCCCATTCCTCAGTTTCCCCTTCCAGTCTCTTTTGCGAATACCTTCTCCCCACCTCTGCAGGAGGAGAAAAGACCTTGCAATAGGACTGGGGTTTGGGACATGCCTGTGCAGGGCCACAGCCTTATGCATCAAGCATACCCTCCTCTGTCAAGGTTGATCATGCCCCTCGAGGGAGCAGGACTGACGTGGCTGCAGGGGACACAGGGGAAGGCGGGACACAGGGGAAGGCAGGACACAGGGTCTGCCTTTCACGTCCTGACGGCTGCACTGCCCAAAAGTTCCTCCTTCATGCTCTAGTGCTGGAACAGTCTCCACCAGGGGCTGAGATGAGTTCAGACAGAGTGCAGCCACCCACGCAGCCTGGATGGATGCTGGCAGCAAAGCCCTTTCACGTTACCCAGACCCAGGAGGAGGGAGAAGGACGTTCCAGAGCATCTCGGCTTTCATTATCTGAAGCAATGTGTGTGTTGTGGAGACTAGAGGAGTTCAGGCCAGGTGCAAGGCAGCTACTCCCTGAATACTGATCGAATGGCTCCCTAGGAATGGATGGAAGGAAGGAGGAAGGGTGGAGAGATGGTTGGATTCAAATATGTTCAAATGAAGACGTAAGTATCTGATGAAACCTGTGAACCTTCTCCTCCAAAATAACCATGCATGTATGCACATACTCACACTTTGCATAAATGTTTATGGTGATCATGACTCTCTCCCCTGAAACACACCTGTGGACACCTGGTGAAGAAACTCTGTCCTAAGGAGGAAAGCTTGACACAGGCATTTCTTAGCTGTGTGACTTGAACTTCTCTGAGCCTCAGCTTCCACATCTGTAAAATGGGGGCAATGATGACGTCTGTTTCTTAGGGCTGGAGTGAGAATTGAATGAGAAGAAGCTTGCAAGTACTTCAGTGCAGTGCCTGGTAGGTTGCAAGGTTCAGCGTAAGGTGTGGGTCGTCACTACCATCATCATTAACCTTCGATCATTCACTCACTCATTCAGTCACAGTTTAGTGAGTGCCTCTTGCTTATCACATCCTGAGTGGGTCTCAGGGTTGAAGACACTTACGCTCACTGGCTTGAGGAAGTCAGAGTCTAAGGGGCAAAGGGCAGAGAAACAGCTCACTATAGCATCCCAGACTTTACCAAGAAACCGTGGGAATGACCTCTCTAGTTCTGCCACTGAGGAAACCCCTCCTCCAACTTTCACCAGGCTGGCCAGCCCCACCCACAGTCCTGGGGAGAAACAGAAGTTTGGACTCAGCAAGTTTGTGGGACGTAGATCAGCTGAGGAGGGCAAAGGTCAGAGTAGAGATGGGTGTAGAAATCAAGGGTGAATCCAGGTAGGAAGGGATGGGGTGGAGGGGGTTGGAGTGAGAGTCAGGGCAGAGCAGGGCTGGGGGTGTGGAGGTGACCCTGGGCATTGCTGCAGCGATGTGGCAATGTGGATCGGTGACGCCGAAATGGCTGCGGCAAAGGAAGACAGAAACCACAGGCAGAATTTATCTTTTTAAAGTGTGTACAAAACAAGGATCCATAATTTCCTTGGCTAAATGTCCAAGAATCAATTGTGTTCACTCTCCAACTTGCTCTCCTTAGCTTATGTAATATTTACCTGAACAACGCAGTCATGGTCTTGGAGTTCTTACTCTGTGTCAGTCATATGTCAGGTCCCACGTCATCACTTTAACACCCCACGATGTAGGTACTCTCAGGAACCTTCATTTTATGTCAGAGGCAACCAAAGCAAAGAGCGGTGCCGTGACCTGCCCGAAGTCACACAGGAAGTTGTGGAGCTGGCCTTGAACTCAGATGCTCTGACTCTAGAGCCCACACTCCCTGTTGAGCCCGAAGCCCTCCTCCTGCTATTGTAACTGATTTCCTCTAGTCCCGTTTCTCTGAGGCGGTAGTAATTCACTGGGGTCTCAGAGGTATCGTGTAGTTCCTCGGAGCCGAAAGAGAGATGCAGAGGGGAGGTGCAAAGCGTCCTGGCCTTCTGCCGGGCAGGGGCTGCAGCCTCGCCCACCAGCCTGCAGGATGCACGCAGGGCCTGCTTTCCCTCCAGGGCTTCTGCAGACTGAAGACCCCAGAGGAGGTGAGCAGGGAGGGGGCGGGAGCAGCAGCCACGCTGAGGGGTGATTAGTAATAAAGCCAGTGATGAGTGCCCCTGGCCCTGAACGGCCCACTGAACTTGTCAGCGCTGGCTCCCAGCCGCTCAGCACCCTGCTGTCACAGTGGGAACCTAAAGATGGAAGAAACCCTGGAGCAGGAAGGGAGGAAGGCGGGGAGCTCATGGTTGCCATCATGCTGACGGCTGACTCCCAGACTTCAGTTGCTGCACAAATGTGGCAACTTAATAGCACAAGGGTGTCAATGGCTCTCTGCTCCATTATTTCCTGTGACCACATACCCTGCCCCACATGTGAGACCTGCAGCCCTTACCGCCTGCGGCAAAATGACCCAGAAACAATGGGGCCACCGTCTTGGATTTTGACTTACACTCTAGTGTAAGATAAAAGGCTGGAAGAATAGGGGCTCAGACAGCGAGCAGGAGAGGGGCTTGTCCTTGGTCTCCTCAGGTGCAGCACGGTTCAGCACTGAAACTCAAGACTTTGGTGAAATCTGAGGGCCAAGGAGACCCTGCCCCTTTACCAAGTAGGGCCTAAGAGAGCAAAAATGGCCCTGAGGCCCCCTCCCGGCCCCACTCACCAGCCCTCTCTGCGGCAGAAACTTCACACTGCATGGGACTGTGTATCTTTGGGGTCCTCACCTGTCTCTCCTGGTGAGTCTAGCAAGGAGAAGAATCCTGCCCCTGCACCCAGGAGGGGCGTGGCCTAGAAAGCTCCCGAGAGCCAGCAAACTTCGGTTCTAGGCCTAGGAGCCTCACTGTGACCTGGATGGCACCGTGCCCACAGAATGCACAGTAACCAGGATGTTTGGGGGCTGACTGCCTAGAGAGGTGATTGGCTGCACACTGGAGGGGGAGTCTACCCCACACCTCCATCTTCATAAGCCCCCAGAAGAATGTTCAGGCAACACTGCGGGGAGGTGTCCTGAGTTGATTGAGAATTCCTTTCTGCCTGTCCCCCAAGAAGAATTGGAACTAGGAATAGAAGTTAAGTTCAATAATTTAAGAAATAAGCAAAGTAACATTTCTGGTACACCAGACGAAGCTGCCTAAAATTCTTAGCTACCCATAAAACCATGCTCACACTACCTCTATGGCAGGTACTACTCTCTTCTCCATTTTACAGATTAACAAACTGAGGTTCGGAGAAGTGAAGTGATTTACCCAAGGCCACAAAGCTGGAGTGAGCTGTAGAGTTAGGGTTTAAAGCCAGTTCTGCCTGTCTTGAAGGCCCATGCTATTCCCCACCAAAGACAGAAAGTGGAGGGAGCAGGAAAGGGAAGAGAAGGAAGTGGGAGGAAACAGAGTAGCACCAGAAAGAACAGCTGGGGTGATGGGGAGACTTCCACTGATCCCCCTCCCAGGATGACTGCCCCGGGGGCAGAGGAAAGAGGCTGCGAAGAGACTTTGTCTTGGCTTAGAGGACACCAGCACCCAGATGGCCAGGCCCACAGGTGGCAGGGTGCGGGGACGGGGTGAGACGGCACCTCCAAGCGCAGGCACACTGCCCTTCCTCCCCAGGACCCCTGGGGACCCCCATCCTGGGAGGCTAAGCTGGCCCTCTCCTCTGCTGCTCCTGTGTGGAGGCTCCCTTTCTGGGCTGCCACAAGACACTGCCTGACAACAGCGGCATTTCAAGATGATTTCTGCTTCTGTTGTCCCTTCTTGCACTGGGCTGGTCTCTAGTGAGCGAGGAGGTTGGGAGCTGTAATGGCACTGGGGGGGGTCATTGACAGTCCAGGGTTCTGCTTCCCTGGGCTGGCATTTGCATGGTGCATTGGCATTGGTGCCCGCAGCTCAGGGCTGCTCTGGATGGAGGATGCTTTGCAGATGAGCATCGAGCCTGGTGTGCGGTGAGGACTTGATGCAGGTCACTAGGGATCAAGGACAGAGGAGGCTGAGGCGGGCTGCAGAAGAGCCCAGGGCCCTGCGCCTGCTTCCCACACTGCCCGACCCGGAATCTGCTGTCTCTGATATATGAGCTCCAAGCCAGTCCCTCCAGCCGTTTGGCCAGCATCCACCATGCCTCGCTCTGCCCCACCTATCCTGTGAGGATACCAGAGCTGCAGAGAGAGGTAAGGTGGGCTCGGTCCTGTTCCTCAGAAAGCTCACAGTCCTGTGGGGACAGACTGGCATATAAACCATCTGAAGACAGGGGGATGGGCCTGTGGCAGTCAGCTCAGAGACCACACCCGCTCGGAGAAGAGACATCTAATTCAACCTGGGGGAAGACAAGTGGTGGGGAGGGCAGAAAGTCTTTTTCAAAAGAGGAGATGCTGGAGCTGGGTCTTGAAAGAGGAATAGGACTTTGCCAGGCAAACACCACTGTAAGTTACAACTTCGTTCGGGGACCTCCTCTAACAGGCTCCAAAGGAGACAGTCCATTTCACTCTCAGAGTGGCGCCCCCGTGGGCAGAGCAAGGATGCATCACTAACCCCACTTATGGATTTCCCAAACTGAGAGCTAGATGGACTTGGGAGAAAGCGGGTCCAGCCACTATGGGTGACTTGACTTGGTAAATCCTGTGATAGATGATTGACATGAGCAACTGAGTCATGGAGAAACAATCGGATCTCCAGGCATGGAACCTTCCTGACTTCTGTATGCAGCTGATCCCTCGTTTTACCATGCCCAGAGCTTGGCTCACCAAGGTCTGCTACACCAAAGAGCTTTTCCTCTTAATACTCCAGGAGGCAGGGATGGAGTGCCTTGCGTAAGGACTGTTCCTGCAAGCTCCCAGAATCACACACAGGCCGGAGCATCCCAAGCTCAGCTCCCAGGTGGGAGGGGGAGCTCAGGCTGGTGGGGAGATACAGATACCTTCTACAGCAGAAACTGAAAGGCCGAACGGGGGGGGGGGGGGGGCTAGAGGATTGACCTGCAGCCCAGGCTCAGATTCTGAACGTGCACATCATCTCGAAAACTCAGAGATTCTCCCCAGAAAACAAGGTCTCTCTGAGAGGTATGCTACTCAAAGCTACAAAGGACCTCATAGCTGGGGCCCTCATTTTACAAATGGCCATGGGAGGGAAGGAGGTTTGCTCAGGGAAACACAGGGAAAAAGAAACAAAGTTGGGACTGTAACCCACGGCTGGGAAGGGTCTTGCATATTTTAAGTACTGAATGCTGTCTTCAAGGGTCACAACTTCCGCTCCAGAACCAGACCCAAACTTACTCTTGCCTTCCTATGAGGCATAACATTAGGGACACAGAAAAACCCTCTGTCCCAAAATGTACCTCCTTCCCTTTTATTGGAATTCCCTCAAGATGAGGCAATCTCAAGTAAAGTTTAAACTACACGTGTTTGGAGGAGGTTGGTACTGACCTATGATTTAGACTAAAGAGTAAATGACTGCTATTATCCTATGAGCTAGGTTGCTAGGTTAGTGACTAGGAGAAAGTAAAGGCACTGGAGACTTGAGCGGCAAGGAAGGGTGAGAGGTGGGACCAGAAAAGTAGCCCAGGGCTTCAGGAAAACAGAGAGCTGATGGGGTCAACCTGAGATAAACATTCTAGCTGAGAAGGGAGATTTATTCTGACATTTGAATGGCAGGCAGGAGTTACTCCTGTTTAGGATTTGGTGTCAGAGAACTTGAGTGGAAGGAAACAGTGAGGCCCAGGAGTGTCCTGAGTGGGCTTGAGGCACAGGGAGAAGGACGATGGTGCTGGGCCATAGCTAGTGAGGGGAGAAGTTCCAGGGAAGGCCGGGAGGCCAGGCTGCACAGGGTGCGTGGTCCTTGGCACAGAGTCTGGGTTTTATGCTAAGAGCAACAATGTTTTTTTTCCCCCACTTATTTTGAAAATATTATAGACTCACAAGAAGTTGCAAAAATAGTATAGAAAGATCCTACACATGCTTCCTCCAGGGTCCCCAAGGTAACATCTGGCATAAGTATAGTATAATGTCAAAATCAGGAGATTGACTTGGGACGATTCATAGACCTTGTTCAGATTTTGCCAGCTGTGCATGCACGCACTTGTGTGTACATTTGTGTGTGTGTTTTTCTACGCCATTCTATCGCATGTGTACATGGTGTAATCACCAACACAGTCAAGATACCGGGCTGTGCCCTCACCACAGAGGAACTCCCCATGCTCCCTTCTAGAGTGGCCCCACCCCTCTGCACCCTGTGGCTGTGGCAGGATTTTAAGGATGGGTAGGGGAGGACCTGAGAGCTGCCAGCTGGGTCAGGGACATGGCCTATCCAACTTTGGATGCCCTAGAGGCCTCTGAACAAAGCACGTTTACTATGAACACAGAGCGCTTTGAGTGCCTTCTCTTGGCTGTTGAGAAGCAAGAACAGAAAAGTTAAGCAATTCAAACAAGGTCACACAGCAATTCTCATGGCTTACTGGCTGTCTCTGTTTAGATTATGCCAGCAACTCTCTACAGAGCTTGGTGTGATGATCGCTGGGGGGCCAATGTGTTGTAGACCAGAGAGGCCAGGCCTCTCGGTCAGGGAGCTGTGCAGAACCCCAGGCTGGGTACCACATCAGGGTTGGGTCCCTTCATCTTTTGCATGTCCCTGTCCCCATGGGTGAAATGGCCTACCTCAAATAGTCGTGGCGAGGAATTGATTAGAAAACACCTGGGAAGTGCCAAGCATAAGGAAAACACATTTCTGCCCCTGAAGCCAGCATTGACCCAAAAGTGCTGGAGAGAAACACTGCCCCTCCCCCGCTTCCACTCCAGTCAGTGTGTGTGGGGGATGATCTCACTGGAAGACTGCTGAAGGGCCCTCACGTCTGTAGCTCAGCCCCTCCTTATAGCTGTGTGGCTTACAGATCTCAGCTCATGCCCCTGCACGTGGCACACACCCCACTGCCTACGTTGTGCACGGCTGCACGGCTGTGGGGTGAGGGGATGTGCAGGAGACCCCCAGTTCTCCACTTGCCCTGCTTGGGACCCAGTGGCTAAGTTCACTTCCTGCGGCTAGGTTCTGGGCATTCATTCTGGCTTCGGGCCCCACCTTCCGTGGAGCTCCTAGGGTACCTTCATCCACACTCAACATCTCCATCCATTTCTTAAGTGGTCCACAGGAAAGGGGAGAGGTTGATGGTTACCTTTAAACTCCCAACCCAAGCACCATTCTGGGCACAGAATCTCTGCCCCAAATAGTGCCAGTTTTATTCAGTGTGGTCTGCTTAGAACTGCCGTGGCCGTGGGTGCGTCTTTGGGAGAGGGGAGGGCAGGGATGAAGAGAGGGGTCCAGCAAGATGGAGAGAGGAAGAGAGCGGTTGGGGCCGGGCAGCTCTGGGGCCTTCACGCCATGGGAGACAGGCGGGTCAGTCCTGCCCGGGCGCCCTCCTGCACGCGGCCATCAGCCCAGGTCAGCAAGCCCTGTACCTGCACTGGCCCAGCATCTCTCAGCCACCAGACAGTCTCATTCCTCTCCACCTACAACAGCACGGTCATGATTTCCTGTAGCAGGGCTTCTTTCTCAAGGGGAACTTCTGCCTGCTTTTGGCAGCTTCCTCCATCTTTCGGGGCAAGGGCAGAGGTAAAAATGGAGCCGTGCTCTCCCTCCTGCTTCCTGTAGCGCCAGTGGCCTCCCAGGCTCTCAATCACCAATGTGGGGCCATGGCGTCAGCCTCCCTGCCTGGCTGGACTCTTGCCCTCTGGCCTCTGGAGAAGCGGCCACATCATCTTTCCTCTCTAACACTAATGAAATCTTCCTTCTGCTCTGCTTCCTGCTGGGCTCTGGGTCAGTATGTTACCCACTGAGCTCAGCCCTGTGCTAAGGTTCAGTAATTACACCCCACACTCATCCCAGACAGGCCAGGCTCAGCGCACAGGGCCGACTTCTCTGCAGCATCCGCTCCTGTGGGCTGTTGGTGTGAACCCTCCTCCTGCTGGTCCCTGTTGGCCTGGTGCCCGCTCACACTAACACCCCCCAACACACACACTCAGGACACCCTTCCCAGGGTGTTCTGCCTGCCTGAATCCTATTCCTTACTTCTGGCTTCACTCACCTTGCGTCTCTCCCAGGAAGCCCTCCCTGATTTATCACATCTCCTTCCTCTACAATCGGAGACCTCTGATACTGAGACTACTCAGTGCTCTGAGCGCTGCACACCTGGTACTGGGCTTCATTCCTCATAGGTGTGTGAACTGTGAATGGATAATGGATGAATGTGGGCACTCCTACGTTTATTCTATTTGCTTCCTCGGACTCTTAACCATATGTGATTTGCTTTTTAACTGCTCAAGTAAAAACTCAAGTTGCAAAATCCACTCTTCCCTGGTTCTCCAGCCTGCTGACCTACCTTCCACATTTCAGAATGGCCAGCCCCAAGTCATGGGAGGCCACTCCTTACAATCTCTCTCTCTCTCTCTCTCTCTCTCTTTCTTTCTCTCCCCCCCCCTTTCTTTCCCTTCCATCCTTCCTTCGTTTCTTTCCATCCATCTGTATGTGTGTATGTGTGTGTGTGTGTACATACATATATGATCCTATTGGTCTCTGGAGAACAATATTACATGAATTATATAAAAATTTAGAAATATGCATCAGGAGGGGACTGATTAAATAAATGACGGCAAAACCATAACAAACAAGCGCACGGCATGAGCCCGTGTGGCCCACTCAGGCCCGCCCACGGACAGCCTTGAGTAGCACACTACGGCTCTCTATTGGCTGCAGGATAGTGACATGTTAGGGTTATTTGGGGTTGTAAACAACACAAACTAACACTGCCAACTTCAACAGAAGGAAGAAATTATAAGAAGCGTAGCGGGCTCACACATCCACAAAATGCTTAACAATCAAATCCAGGAAGTGCCAGGAACCAGGGATATTCCAGAAGTCTTGGCAACAAGGAATTCATAGGTAGGGTTTCCTCACAATAAATCAGTTGTCACCGCTTTTGCTCTACTCTGCTCAGTCTCGGGAAAGTCCATGCTTGTGTCCCTGTGCCAACCCTTAAACTGGGAGGATAAGGCAGAACCCCTCGTGTGTCCTTTCTGCCATTTGGGTGGTGTCTGGGGTGCACAGGCAGGGTGCGGCTGCTGGACCAACGGGGTGTCGGTGCCGGCAGGTAGATGGGCAGGAGTGTACAGTGCAGACAACGCTGAATGTGAGCAGGAGCCTGACGTTCACTGCACAGAACTGCAGGGTCTTCATCCCCAAATGCGCCCTGTGTCAGCTTCACAGATGGCCCGTTGCCTGGGAACAAAGCTATTTAGAGGGAGGACTGATGTGGGCAGGGCCCTGGTGTTTTCAGCTGTGTGGCCTGAGTCAAGTGACTTGGCTGCTCTGAATCTCAGCAGCTTCATCTGTTTGGGGCAGGTTGCTGCACACACCTTCTGGGCTTCTTAGGAGGCTTCAGTGAAGACACCTGGGACAAAGCCTGGCTCAGGGTCTGGTATATTCTAAGGGCTCTGTTCTTCCTGTAGGACAGTCTCCAGTCTTCACAATGATGCTGAGTCTAGAGGAATGACATAGGAGACCTTGTCTGGTCAGGTTTAGTTAAATTGAGACTAGCTGTGATCTGGCTAGACCTGGGCCAAAGACGTGAGTCCTGGGGCAGGGCTCTGTTGTTCTATCCTTGGGTTCCTCACTTTCTCTTCCGTCACGTGCAGGCCCAGTGGCAGCCTAAAGGCTGCCTGCTATCCTCTGAGACTGTGTTCTCAGCAGCCCCTTCGGGAAGCGAACTCAGCGCCTGAGAGGTGGAGGGGAGGGTGGGTCCCGTGGAGACTCAGACCTGCCCCAGCTTTTTCAGATTCCTGGAAGTGGCTCCCAGAATAGTCCCTGCAAACCCACCTGACCCTGCAGGTGGGGTATGAGTGTGGAGGCACTGTTGAATCACAGGGCTCAGCTCTGGGCCGTCAGCCATCCTCTTTGTCCAGATCCTGGGCCCAGGGCTGAGTTTCGTGCACTTGACTTTGGGAAACAGAGGAAGAGATGGTAAGGAAGGGATAAAGCTACCAGCTGGAAGAATCTTCTCTAGGTCCAAGGCCAGAGGTCCCAGTCTACACAGGAATTATGTAGGGGTGTGGAGAATCAGCTCTAACCACCACGGGGTATGGTTGGAGTTGGGGTGGGAGGGGGCTCCAAATAGAAGACAATATGAAGGAAGCGAGACAGAGAGGCAGAGCCGGAGAGATGGACAGAAAACAGAACAGAGACAGGAGGGGAGATGGAGGAGGCCGAGAGGCAGAGAGAGGAGCCCAACTGAGAGAGATCTGAGAGAGGCAGAGAAAGGGAGGGAAAGAGGGAGGAGTGCGTAGGGAAGGAGGAGAAGGTAGAGAAAGAGAGACTCTGAGAAAGAAGAGGAAAAGAATGGCAAGAGAAAGAGGGAGGAGAGAGACAAACAGGTAGAAACCGAACAGAGATGGAATGAAGGAAGGACAGACAGAAGGGAAAGGAGGGAAGAGGGAGAGAGAAGGGGAGGGGAGGTAGGGGAGAACTCACTCTGGCCTTGGAGGGAGAGAAGACAAGCAGGAGTGACACTCTGTGACTTCCTGGTGTCGCCAGCCGTCCCCACGCATGTGTGGCACAGGGGTGTGCTGGCTGGGAGTCGCCAGCCAAGGCTCACGGAGGGGCCACGTGCCTGGTTAGCTTGGCTTCTCTCTCTGATAGATGACTTGCTCTAAATGATCTATTAAAGCAGAGTGCGTTCTACAAATGCTTCCACCCACCGCTGCCCCCTGGGGAAACCTACTGTCTCTGCGAGGTGACTCATCTTGCTGCCACAGCCCCTGGGGATCCAAGGCAGAATGCTCAGCAAGAGTTCACCTTCAAAAGGCCACAGGGACAGCAGGCAAAGGTCTAGAGGGGGTGAGTACGGATGGAGAGATTCGGATGAGTGAGTTTGTCAGTCCCATCGGAGTGGTGTTAATCCAATGACCAGCCGGGCAGGCATTTTGCTGACAAGTTTGTGGATGGCTTGGAGTGAATGTTTCCTGTTGCCTCTTTCAGGCTACAGCTCCCTGAGGGAGCAGAGAACTTGTCTGTCAAGAAACTTACTGTTTGTCTTGGAAGAAAAGTGATGACATGGGAAAAGGCCGCTCTTCCTTCCGGTTACAACTCAACCCCCATTTCGTGCCGTCTGACTATTCCCTACCTCTGCTTTGTTGCACTTCCCAGAGTCGTAACATCATAGTGATTGGTGAGATGGTCTCATTATCACTGCCACCTCTCACGCCCAGTCACCTGACAGCGCCTCGAGAGCAGGGATGGTCGTCGGCTTGGCTCAGTGCTGTGTCCTCAGCATCATGGTTCCCTCTCAGGAGACATTTACAGAACAAACAGACCTGCCTGTTTTGGAATCAAGCAATGCTGAGATTTTATCTCACAGAGATATATTTTACCATCCTTTTGCAAATAAGGAAGATGAGGCTCAGAGACATGTAGTAACTGACCCGAGGGACAAAGCTAGAAAGCGGAAGAGTAGAAATATAACCCAAGACTGTGTGATTCCAGAGTCACCCTAACCATCACTCTGGAACCTTGCAACCCCACACGAGTCATTATTTGACAGACATGTCCCCAAATGAAACGGAGGTTTGTACACTCCCCTTGCATGCTAACTCCATAAAACAAGTTTGATGTCTTAAAGAAAGAGAAGCAAGAGGGGCTGTGGCAGACAGAAGAGGTGATTTTAAAATGTAGAGGCTGGTTCTGCCTCCTTGAAGGGGGCTCAGAAGCTTGCCTTATGCAGAGCTGAACAGTGTCCCAGTGGATGGTCACGAGAAAGCCAAACAGCTGCATCTCCTCCTGCGGAGGGCAGTTTGGATTTATCCTTTTAGTCAGAAGGTCTCCATCCTTGGGTCACTCCAGGTTGTCCCCACCACAACCGAGGTAGCTCCCACTGCACAGCCACCTGTCATTTCCTGATCTGGGTAAAGGTAGCTTTAAATGGACACCCATCTCAACAGCCGGCAAATGAACAATCACACTGCCCAAACTGTCCAAATTTTTGACACGAGACCCATTTTTTACTCCATTCCTCTTTAGGAACAAGACTAGAGTAGACAAAAGTGAGAAGAGGCTATTTTCCCATCTTATATTTGAAATTTAGAATTGAGTGTGTCAGGGGATACATGGAATTTAGTTATGATCTATTGGAATACTTTAAGGCCAGATAAAACTTCTCAGGACAAAGGGATCAGGACAGCAGTAGCAAGAGGCTTCTTCTGATAAGTATCCCTGTAAGTATGGCTGCAAATGTCACCAGGGCTGTGTCATAGGAGAGAGGAATGGAATTGGTGGGAGAAGGCTTTGGAAGTTATTATGATGTCGGTCTTAATAAATCTTCCTCGCTCTCCGCCTCCCCCACTTCTCTACACAGGCTTGGCCTTGGACACTGCTTGACTCCCATAACATACCGGATAAAATCTTCCATAGTTCCATCAGGATTCTGTGGACCTTTAAAACATCAATGGCTGAACCCTAGCAAAGGCAAATCACATCAGAATCTCTGGAGGCTGTGGCTTTTGCAGGGGGCCTGGTTCCTCAAAACACCAACGTCACATATGGCTGGTTCTGGGCTCTGCCATCAATCAGCTGTGAGTCTTTGAAAAATTACTTCAGTTACCTGAGTCTCTGTTTCTTCAAAGGTAACATGAAGCAAATAATTGTACAAATTTCATGGGACTGCTGTGAGGATTTTATGAGAGAACAGCTGTAAAGAGCCTCGTGTTGTGCCTGGCTCACAGTAGGGATTCAACAGTTGGCCGTTGTTGTAATTATTGTTGTTATGCCTGTAAAAATTATTGCTTAATCTCTGGCTAAAAGTCTCCCTGGGGAAATGACAGGACCTGAAATATCCAGAGTTATGGTAGGTGGGCAATGTTGGGGGAAGATTAACGGTGTTGGACAGGAAGTGTCTTATGCTAGCGAGATGGTAGACCTTTACTCTGAGCGGATTCCAAGGAGACAGTGTCATTTCCTGCTAACAACTCTCTTGAAAGTATTAATATCTCCTGTATTCTCAATTGGCCTAAAAGACCTCTACTAGAGGGAATGCCAATACATCATGCTTGGCCGAAGATATGGATTGCAAGGCATCCATAACCACAGCCAACGTTCTGTTGATCGTGTCGGAGGGAAGCAAAATGCTTTAGTAATTGATAAAGAACCGGGATTCAAAAAGTCACGTTACTTTTTGATATACATATATTATATATACATGAACAATGTATATTATATACATGAACAATTAATACGACTTGGACATAAGAACTCAGGGACAAGAAATGGCAATGGCCCTTCAGATATGACCATGTGGGCCACTCTGAAAAGAACGGACCATAATTAAGCCTTTCTTCCCAATAGAAAACATACTATAAATAACTATCATATAGGTTTGTGGGATTCTTCTCAACATTTCTTTCTGTCATGGTAATAATTCCCAAGTAAACAAGGCCCTTTGGATATGATTAGATGTAAACCCTTCACTAAGGTAAATGCGACCTGACTCCTACAGTCTTCAAACAACTGACTACAGATTAGTGAGAAATATCAAGTATTATAAAAATGAGGTGGAGAAGAGCTTGGGTGAGGGGTTAAATTGTTCAGTAAGTATTCATTGAGTAAATATATTAAATGTCTTTATATCAGAACATGATATTTGGGCACTGCTAAAGTTAAATCGGAAACACTAATGTGAACTCCTCAACTTAGAACAAGTATCCTCCCACGTCTGTCACTAAAAGTGACCACACCAGCAGCAACACTGTGTCCAACCACCAGCTCTCAGGTGCCTCCTGATGCCCAGCTCCTGTCTCCAATACTTTTCTCCTCTGAAAGAAACGGGCTCTTGGGAGGGTAGCCTTAGGTAGGAAGGACGTCCCTTTGGTGGTGGGAAAGCAAAGGTGCTTTCTAGATGGTCACAGGGTAATTACGAAAGGACCAAGGACTGGATTAAAGAGGCACCTACCCATCAGGCTCTGACAATTTGAGTATTAAATGAGACTAATAACTATCATTAATAAAACACATGGACTCTATGAAGGGCCGTAAGTTCCTAATGAAGCTCCAAAGAGAAAAGTTGATAGAAATTGTACAAAAAAGGGCAAACATGATAGTTTCATTTTATATTATTTTAAATAGCTGCCTTGTATTATATGTGGGTGATATTGCTTCTATTAAATATATGTTGGCTTATTAAGCATAAATAGGCACTTTTCTTTATCTTTGTCAGGAAGAAAGAGTGCATTTTGAATACAGTGAATAAATAGAAATTGGGGAAAAAATAGAAATTAGTCATGAACAATAACAAGAGGAAACCAGTAATGTGGCAGGAAAGTTGAAATGCCCACATATCTTCGTGAAGACAGCAAACTGATGACTTTTGATTCCTAGTTTCCTAGGTGATGAAACACATCGCTTTAGGAAAAACTTCTGCTTACAGAAAAGATCTATGTGAAAAGCATGGGCTTTCACATGCTTAGTGGGGTAACATTTATCTTAAGTACAATAATGTTAGAAGACCCTTTTTTGGGGTCCCTAATAAGAATCAGTAGCCCAAAACTGGTGACCTGAGAGAACATTATTTTTCTATTGGTTCTGGGAGAAATCTGTAATCCTACGAGGAATTGTATCATTTTTTTAAACCTTAATCCTAGGAAATGATCATATTTATTCTAAGAAAGTAACTCTGGGAAAATATAAGAATAAATATAAAAATAATGAAAAATCTGAACTATAGCAACAATTTTTATACTTTTGTAAGTAATTTAAGGGTAAGTGTAAGTATATATTTTTCAATCATTGTGGTATTTTGTGTGCATTTTGGCTAACTTTCTAGGTGTCTGAAGCATTTATGAGAGTCTGATACATTAAACTTACAGTTTTAATGAAAAGTTTTGGAGAGTGTAGATAAATAATGTAACCAACGTTTATAAGTTTAAGAATTTCTAATTGGTTCAATCTTTAATGTTTTGTTTCATCAATTATGCAAATAGTGTTTGAATGTCCAGAGGAATATTGTGTAATAGATTCATAAGATTGAGAAGTTGAATATTAAACAAAGCACCAATAGGCGTGCGTGTTCCTCCTGGTGACATGTCTCCTACAAGCATTACACGACCTATCAATGTATCGCAGCCCAAATTTCAGAGCCGCCGAGTGGGCTACAAAACAAGGTATGACCCTTACAGAACTGTCCTAAGAACAGACGGGACTGCCAATTATTTTTGCCTTGGAGTATGCCCTGCTACATGCTTGCATTCTAACATGGAGATTTTAGAAATGCAGAAATGCTCATGTCTCCCGAGAACCAATCAAATGGAGCTTTTCCAGGTCCTACGCCGAAGGTGAGAGGGGTCTTTGGGACAGGGGTCCTAACCTCTCCCCTAACTGCCTCTAGTGCTCTCTACCAGCAGCCCCAGACCTGAAATTCACTTCTTTCTCAGCACTCTGGGATTATTTTCTTCTTATTGTTATTGTTAACCCAGAAAAGCAGTATTTTATTGTCTAGGGTAAAATAGTTCATTTCCTGCTCAATGCCTCCCGCTGGTGACTTATTCAAAATGCCCCCAGGTGACAAGACCCCAGTTCTGTTAGCAGCCAAAGGAGAGGGGTCCCTCTGCAGGCCTGTCTTCTCCTGTGGCAACAACACACAGGTGGGGATTCTTCTGGTTTGATGCTTCCTCCACAGATTACTTGCAATCCCACTTTTCAAAGTCCAAAGAAAACAGGATTGAATCATTTGGGGGCAAGTGCCCTGAAAATACTGCCAACCCTTTGTTTTCCTTTCCTTTTCATTAACTGCCTTGAGAGTTATGCATGAAACTCAGATGCATATTGCTGTTTCATTTGTAGGAAGTGTTCAGTTGGCTGTGTCATCTTTATTCACTCTAAGCACTTTGAAAATTCCACTGAGCAGTAATCTTGAAAGCAACACACCTTGCAAGAACCTTTCCATTTTCACTTTAGAGCTTACAAGTGTGTCCTATTTAAAAGGAACCCAAGATGCCAACATTCTCACATAGAAACTTAAGACATGTGGGCAACTGTCCTGACAATGGAAAACTGGGCCTGATAGGGAGATGGTTACCCTGAGAAACTGGGCATGGAAAATCGACCTTGGAATCGCAAGGTCTTGCAGTAAAGCCTCAGACGTGGGCTGAGATTGGAGTCTCCAGGGTCATCAGGTAAGATATGTTCATAAGAATGGAAGGGGGGTGGTCCTGTAGGCCTGAGGGATCCACACTCTCATCTGTCATTAGCAGTAGGTGCCATCGTGGGACGTGAAGGTCAGGGAAAGTTTCCTTCCATCATGAGTGCTGTTGTGTCTCCTGGTCCATAGAAGGAGTCAAATGAAAGGAACGCCTATCCTTTGCCTATGCCTGTGATATCTTTCTGGCCATTACACCACCAAACTTTATGACAATTATGTAATAACTAAGTAAGGAACTTATAAAAGCTAGCAAATGAATCTAACTACCATAATGTCTGTTTAGATAAAGCCCCAATTGTTAGCTGGTCCAACAGGCCTTCCATCATTTCACCCCCCGCTGCCTCTCTAGCTACACCCTGGGCATCTCCCACCATGTGCCCACCCCATTGAAGGATGTAGGCATTCTGGATTCAACCTGCTCTTACTCCAAGCCTCCAGGAGGCACGAAGATCCAAGATGCACCTCCATGACCCTTCTTCTCTGAGGCGTTCCCTGAATGCTCCCCACCCAAGTTTTCTTGTTCCCATCCTCCTTGCATACATGCCTGTTGCAGTTTTTGTCATATTCTACACAATTATAAATTTAAACACTTCTGAAGGTGTGACCTCTGAGTACAGGACCACGTCAGATTCATCTCTGTCTTTCCAGTGACCTGCAGCACTCATGCACGTTTGTTCAAAGAATGAACAGTGACCAATAGCCACTAATGACTCTCAACCAGACTCTTAAGTAAATAGTTAAGAGGTAACCCATGAAATAAACATCTTTCAAAAGTGGCTATATCTTAGTCTTGTAAAAAGAAATATTTACTTTCTCATAGGTATAACATCCAGCATGGATTTATAGGTTCTGGTAACACACAGGAAATATCTTCGTCTCTGGGCCCAAGGGAAGGCCATTGATAATAAAATATTTTGCATTTCAAAACTGTCTTTGTGCTTCCTGATTTATGTTGAGCATTTCTTCTAGGACACGGTGAGCATATTTGTATTTTTCCTGAATCTGAGGACTTTGAGACTCTGTGCTACATCGTAGGGAGTGATGTGTGAGCTTGCATAATAACTATGCTTTTCCCTGAGAATGGATCTCCAAAGCAGAAGTTAGCAGAAACAGGTTATTTCATTTACCAAAATTTGCTTTACAATCAAAATTTCAGCCTAGTAACCATTTCAGTGAGTCATGTCACTATCCCAAGACGAGCAAACAAGCCATTATCGAAAGGACAAAATTCAAGACAAATTACAACATGTCTATTTTTTAGACCCAAACAAGAATCTTTTCTATTCGTTTTGTTTATCAACAGCATGGCTTTAGCTAATTAGCCATGAACCCCGGCGGGGGTGGGGGGGCACCGAAATAGCAACAGCAGAGAAGTTTACAATCTAATGTATGATAGTTAAGTCAAAAGAGAGAAGAACAGACCTGTGGGTTCCTGTAGGAATTGCGAGGGCAGCCCTACACTTTGACATGTCATCATCTGTTATTGTGATTAATCAGAGACAGGAGCATCTATAAATTTGGAACTGCAAATCAGAAATAAGTTTAAACCCGAACCATCCCAATAATCATGATATCATCTTGCCCCCAGAACAGACATGCTAGTTCTAATTGCATCAACCAGGATTTTGCCCTGAGCTGGCTGTAGGGCAGCTTCCCTGGGGGGTGGGGGTAGATTCCTGAACAAAATTGGGTCTGTTAGCAAAGAAGTAGGGAGAAAGGAAGGGAGGGAATGCACAGAGTAGACAATCAGTGTCTGTTCCTGCACTCTTTTAGGGCCCTTGAAACTGCAGATAAGAGCCCCCCAAAGGGCCCTTGCCCCAGTTGTGTTAGGAGAAGTATCCAGAACAGAAAGGCATTTTGAGACTTAACTTTGTGACTTTCTCCTTTTGCTTTGTTATTTTTATCTCCTCTGTGTCCTTGTCTTACCAGCATGAGAACCCTTAACTTAGAAAACCTAAGAAAAGCTGCCTGTGTGTTCCTGGGACAGCGGCGTGGGAGACCGCCTCTCTGGTCTGAGGTGGGATCCAGGGAGGCTCATCCCCTTCCTGGTCAGAAGTGAGTAGACCAGCTTGTGATGATATGTCCAAACGGCACTTAGGCCAGTGCCTAGCACACAGTAGGTAGTCAATGTGAGTCAGGAATGAATGTGCGGGAATGGATATGATACAGAGGGAAGCAGAGCCATGGAGAAGAAAGGCTTTGAGGTTGGTCAGACCTGGATTTGACTCCCAGCACTGGACGTGTGACCTTGGGTAAGTCACTTACACCCTTTGAGCCTCAGTTTCTTCATCAGCAAAATGGAGATAATCCCACTGACCCCAGAGGAGTCTTGTGAGAATCAGAAATGATGCATGTCAAGCACACAGTAGGACAGAGCCCAGCACTTAATAGGTGCTCAATATAAATGAGAGCTGGCTTCTCTCCTTCTGGACCTATGTGCTATAATTATTTTCAAAATTAATATGCCATGTCCTAGGCCTGTGTCAGCTGTACCAGCACCATCCTATCTCCTTGCTCAACCCTTGATGTGCGGCTCAGGGTAGAGAATTGGCAAAATCGCCTAGACCATGCTGCCCTCATGAGATTTATGGATGAGATGGCCAGAGCGAAATGCATCTCACTTGTAAGCACCACAGGTGTGCCCCCCGCCACCCCAACTGAGCTGCCAGGTCCCCCTGGTGCTTGGCTGCACCTCTGACTTCCCCTGGACTTCAGGGTGAGGTCACCCTGATTATAAAAATCCCTGCCCCTGTCTTATTTCTCCTAGGGCACTGAGCTCATCGGTAAGAAGGTTCACTCTGGGGTTGGTAGAGTTCCAATCTGGCTCTTCCATCAGCTAGCTCTGTAACTTTGCACACATGGCTTTCGCCTCCCTATGCCTCAGTTTTCTCATTGTAAATAGGGGTACTGCAAGTACCATCCTCATAATACCGGTAACAATTAGGGTTGTAAAAATTTAGTGAGCTTGTGCACATAAAGCCCTTGGCACAGCGCCTGGAATATTCAAAGCACATAAGTGTCAACTGTCGCTGTGACTCCAGGGGACCTGAATTTCACTCTATCCCTTACCCAGGTGAGCAGACCCACCGGCCATGGGGGCAGATGCCACCATGGCCAGTTTCCACACCTGCAGTTTGCCCACATCCAGCCTGCTGGGGAGACCTGTCTGATGCAGACATCTTGCTCCCGACTCTCTTAAAGCCTCAGTCAGGATTGGATCAAAACTATGCCCATTTTGCAGACGAGAAAGCTGAGGCCCAGAGAGGCTGTATACCTTCCTGGACATCTGTCTGGCAGTTGGTGACAGAAGCAGGACTTTATCCCAGGCTCCTGACTCCACATTTGGTGCTCTTTCCACCCCACTCCTCGGGGATGAAGAGTAGAGGCTGTGGGCTGGTAGAGAAAGGGTCCGGGCCTCGCTCCCCACCCCACCCCAGGTCCTGCAGAGGCCCGAAAGGGCTATGATCTGACACTTCCTGACCCACCGCCTGCACTCCACCCACCTGGCTGCCAGGAGGCCACCACTGGAGAAGTGAAAAATGAGCCACTAAATGTATTATGACTTCTGAGGCTGTCTTAATAATTAAGTTTTATTAAAATGAACACCAACAAATTTCCTGACACAGCCTGCCTGGTGGAGCTCATTCAAAGGTGATAAGTGAGTGGGTTCTGGGGAGAGCGATCTAGAAGGGAAGGCAGCAACGGGCAGAGGAACAGGAGGGTGGGGAGAGAGGGCAGAAGTGGCCCTGCCCCCCGCAGGACAGCGCCAGGCCGGCTGCCTCCCTGCCCCAGCCGCCTGGATTCAGCATGGCACGGCGAGCGGAGCTTCTTCACCAGCTTCTTCACTTCAAATCCTAGCCAGGCCACTACTAACCATGGCCATATATCTTTCTGAGTCTCCCTCCCTCCCTGAGCTGTAAAAGAGAGAGAGGAATCAACTATTCTCGCCTTTTAAGAGACGTGGGCAGCCATGAATGGTGGGAAAGACGGCCATCTCTTCTGCAGACATTTACCAACACACTCACCAAACTGTGATTACTTCTGGAAAACGCATTGGGACTGGGGTTTGGGGGGTTACTTAGAGCCATTCTGCTATCTGCATCCTCTACAATAAGCACGTATTGCTTTTGTACAGAAAACCAGCGAACACCTCCAACCCACATTCATCCTGGAGCGCAGTGCTGAGGGTCAGCACGCGAACAAGGGCGAGGAATTCAAAGACTTGCAGCCAGGTCTGGAAGGAGGGGGCGTATCTTAGTTTCCACACAAGCCTATCAGTTCTACCATCTGCCTGGCTGATAACTCGGACCTCACTCAGTGGCCAGAGTAATGGCATTCTCATCCTCACCAGAAAAGATCATCCTGAACCTCTGTTATCTCCATCTCTTACTAAGAAAGAAAGAAAAAAGCCCCGTGGAAGGAACTGTTATTTATGGAGGATTAGCTGAAGGACACTCGTTCCCAAGAAGAGTCTAAGTTTTATCCTTGAATCACGTCAGGCCATCAGAGAACTTGTACCCAAGGAAAGAGAGATCAACGGAACCGAATGGAAATGCCAGAAATAAACTGCGATACAAAAGGGAATTCAAAGCCAGAGAAGGTGGCTTTGCAAGTCAGAGAGCAAAAAATGGCTCAGCCAGGGGTCCTGTCAGGAGAGTTGACTAGGTCTTTTGAATAAAACAAAGCTGGAGCCTCACACTTCAGCCTAAAACACTGATCAAATATTTATAGGTTAAAAAAAAAAGAAACAATAAAATACAGCAAGAAAACATGTATAATGTTTTTATAGGATCGTTCTAAAAAGAATAACAATCTCAAAAGCCACAAAAGAAAACACTGATCAATTTGATTCCAGAAACGTAAAAACATCTATATGCTGAAAATGACATGCAAAAAATCAAAAGAAAAATAACACTGCGGGAGACTTTTAATAAGAAACCCCTGAAGGGTTTTAGGCAATGAACTGTGGTGTAGGGGGTGGAGTGGGGCGTGAGCTGTCATAATTTAGGTTTATATTTTGAAAAAAGTAATCTCTGTAGCTATAGTGGGGATCGTGGAATGATGTGGAGAGAAAGGCGGTGTGGGGATCAGAGAGAAGGCTATTGCATGAGGCCCGATCAGCGATGATGGCCACTTGGCACCAGCTGGAGAGGGACAGCCAGCAGCAGGAGTGGAAATCTACCAGGGGGCTCAGTGGTGCCCTGGATAAAGGGGTCGTGGAGGAGAGGGAGTTTCAAGGGTGGTTCCCAGTTTTCAGACTGGCATAACTGGATGTTGGGGGTGCCATCCACTGAGAGACAGAAAAGACATGAAGGAACAGATTTGCCGGTGGGCTGGGAGGTGTATTTTTCTTTTCTTTTCCTTTCGGACTTGAGTTTGAGATACCTTTGAGTAGGGATACCTTTGCATGACCTGTGCAGTCACGTAGGGACCCACACTTGGTTTAATGCTCTCCTGTCACCATCTCGAAACCCTTAAATTTTTAACAAAGGAACCTGCATTTCCATTTTGCACTGGGACCCACAAATTATCTAGCCAGCGCCGCTGTTGAGCCATCTAGAGCAGGTGCTGTTTAAGCAGTTGTCCAGATTTATCAAAAGCTCGGAGGAGGTTTCTGGGCTGGACGTATACAAACCTGCGAGGCATCTGCACATACCCTGTTTCCCCAAAAATAAGACCTAGCTGGACAATCAGCTATAATGTGCCTTTTGGAGCAAACATTAATATAAGACCCGGTCTTATATTATATTATGTTAGATAAGACCCGGTCTTATATTATAGTAAAATAAGACCGGGTTTGTTGGGCTAGGTCTTATTTTCGGGGAATCATGGTAGGTGGGAATGGAAGCCCTAGGCAGGAAGGCCATCACTTCAGAAAAAGGTTTAGGATGACAAAAGAAACCTAAGGACCAAGGGTTGAGGTGCTCATAGATGTCACGTGTGGGGTGGGGGAGGATGTGAGAATAGAAGAAGGAGCAGCAGGAGAAGGAGGGGACAGTGGGAAGCCCAGGAGGGACAAGAAAGAGAGAACAAAGCCTTAAAAGCTGCAGACAAAGGAGAACTGAGTCCTCTCTGCTGGGTTTGGTGCCATGGAGGTCATCAGTGCCCTGGGTGAGTGCTGTTTTATGTACTGAGAGGGTTTGTGGTCGGAGCTGGAGAGGGAGTGGAGACAATCAGAGCTCCAGCTCTGGAGACAAGTTTGGCCACAACCTGGAGGGGATAGGTCAAGCCGTGTGCCAATAAAGGGGTGAGGGGTCAAGGGAACACTTTTTATCTTTATTTTGATGAGAGACACGAACATGTTTCTAAGCTATATTATTAAGCAAAAACAAACAAACAAAAACAAAAAAACGTAGTACAGAATATTAGACAGAATAAAACGCTGTGTAAAAATGATGGGGTGGGGGGCGGGTGGGTTATCTGTGCATACACAGAAAGTTTCTGGGAGGACACACAAGAAACCAGTAGTGATAGTTACCTGGGGAATGGGCCTGGGCTCTTCACCTTTCCTTTTTATATTGGTTGAATTTTTTATCATAACCATGTTTTTGTTTTTTAAATAATGAAAAGCTATTAATTTGATGCCCTCAAGGGAAGCTCGTGGGCACTCAAAATATTACTCAAAGGTTTCTTTGGTTTTTAAAATTAATATTCAATTTATTAAAGTTACAAATTCATTCAGATCCAAATTCTTTCATAAACTTTAAAGTTCAGTTTACAAAACTTATTATTTATTTATAAGCCTAGCAAATTTTAACTATCGCCTTTAAGGGTACCTTTGAGAAATGTTTCTTCTCATTTACAAATGTGTTTAATTAAATTGCTGTATACATTGTAAACTGCATTTATAGGTTTAATATATTTGAATCTCTTTTTAAGTACTTCAATTCTCTAACAAACCTTCTCAAGTATTTAAGTAATTACTATAAATACAATTCATTAAATTTATAAATATGACAAAGCTTACATGCTTTTATATGTTCTAACACTTATTTAAATTGAGTAAGATTCAATTTAAATCTGCATTCTGAATCAATTGCTCAATTCAACAGTTCATATTAGAACGGCAAAGTTAATCTATGATGCTAAAAGACCACATTTTCTTAAACAAGTATATAAACACAACTTATTTCAAAGCACAGATATTTTAATGCAAAGTGTTTGAATCTCTTCTATATTTCTATACTTAATTCTAAATCTTCCCAGTGTTAAAAGATGCTCAGCTACTGTAGGCTGAACTCCTAGCTGACCGCACAACTGTGCTTCCACAGTATACAGGTAGACTACATTTCCCAGCCTCCCTTGCAGTTAGGTACGACCATGTGACTGAGTTTTTGTGTCAGGGTAAAGCTGGGCTTATAAAATAAGTTGAGGAGTACTCCCTCTTCTATTTTTTGGAAGAGTTTTACGCTCTTTTCTCTCTCTTCTCTCCCATTATATGTATAATTAGTGTGCTTAATGATGTCCCACATTGCTCTAAAACTTTATTTTCTTAATTCTTTTTCTGTTTCTTCAGATTGCAGAATCTCTATCAATCTACCTTCAAGTTCACTGATTCTTTGTTTTGCAAGTTCAAATTTAATATTAAGCCTCTCTAGTATATTTTTCATTTTAATTACTCTAATTTTCAACTTCAGAATTTCCATTTTGTTCCTTTTTTAAAAAAATAATTTCTCTTTATTGATATTCTCTATTTGAGGAGACATTGTCATCATTCCTTCTTCTTCTTTAATCATGGTTTCCCCTTTTGTTCTTTGAACATATTTATAATGGCTACTTTGAAGTCTTTGTCTATTAAGTCAGGTCCTGTCTAAGGCAATTTCTGTTTACTGCTTTATTTTTCTTTGTAGGGGTCACACTTTCCTGTTTTTTTGGTTTTTTTTTTGTTTTGTTTTTTGCATATCTTATAATTTCTGTTGGAAACTGGACGTTTTAGGTAATATATTGTAGCAACTATGGATACTGATTTCCTACTCCATCCCCACCCCTGTGGCTTGCTGTTGTTTGCTTTTTTATTTAGTGACTTGGCTGGACTATTCTGGTGAAGTCTCTGATGTCATTCTAGAGAGGGCTTAGTCTTACGTAGGAACATGGTCACCCTGGGATGACAGTGGTATGTGAAGGGTTCTCTCTAACTATTTTCCTGGTCTCTCTGTTAAACTCTTTGCCTCTGTTCGTATTATACTGTTAGACTTCCTGAATTGCAGCTAGATTGGTCAACAATGGACCTGGGCATACATTGTTTCACAGTCTAATCCAGTTCAATTTGGGCCCCTAAGTTGTCCCCTTCCCTGGTTATTTCTGGAAAAAGGGTAGCCTGCAGTTTAGCTTGTTGCTTTTATAAAGCTCCCAGCTTCCTCTTAATTGTTTACCACCCAATTTTTTATTGTTTTCAACAGTGTCCTTGAGTCTTGAATTTGCCCACGCTCTGTTCTAAAAAAATAAGTTCAGAGTTGTGCTTTGGAGCTCTCTGTCCTTACAGATTGTTTCTCTCCCTGAGCAAAATCTCTAAGCCATGACTCAGGAGCTGGGGGTGGGGATAATGGCTGCTTCCCTTAGTGTGGCACCCCTGTTTTATTAGCAGAGTGTTTTCTGGGGGCTGTACCTTGGTTTGCTTCTCCCAGCAAGAGACCTCCACCTTATGAGCATGCTGGGGAAACGGTGATCAAGGCCCCAGTATTCTTGGCCAACTGTACCTGGAGCAGAGGTTCCCCTGAAGAGTAGGGAGGCTGGGTGTAAGAAGGGTGCCCCTGGCCACTTGTTCATACTTGCCTGGAATTTAGCCTCTGTAAAACAGGGCTGGGGAGGATGAGAAATGCAGGTGGTCTGTCCCTCCAGGTGAGATACCACAGCCTCTGAGCCCTTACTCAGGATGATTTGGGGAGGTAGAGAGTTCCATCTTCGTGACATACCACCTGGTGTGGAGCTTCCCTCTCACTCAGCGAGGGCAAGGGAGGGTGGGGCTGGGTCATGGCTCAAGTACCGCAGAATCTCACTGCTTTTCCCTAGATTTAGTTGATTTTCCCGAATAAACATTTCTTCAGTATCTGCATGCCCTTAGGACAATTTTTCTAAAGACTTTAATTTTTTTAAGAAATCGTTTTCACCAGTGATGGTGGTTTTTCTGGGGCAGGGGCTGCAGAGCTCCCCATGCTGACAACCTTGCAGGGGATCTCTGAGGATCGCAGATATTTATTAACTCATATATATCAGGTACTGTTCTAAGCACTTTCCACAACTACCATATTTAATCCTCATAATCACGCTATGAAGATGTACTATTATATTGGTTTTAAAGATGAGGAAACTGAAGCTCAAAGAGTTGCAGACACTTGCCCCAGCTCACGCAGCAGGTAAGTGGTAGCGATGAGATGGGGATGGTATGGACTAAGGTAGAAAAGACGGACATGAGTTCCCAGAACTTACACTATAGTGGACCCCCCTCCCCTTTGCTCCAGGCATCATCCCTAAAATCAGGGACTTAAAACACCACCACTTCTTTCATTATCTCTCATAGTTTCAGTGAGTCAGGAATTCAGGAAAGGCTTGGCTAAGTGCTGACTCAGTGTCTCATGGCAATGGCAGCCAGCTGGAGCTGGGGCTGGTTGACCATCCATCTCTCTTCTGGTGGCCTTGGCAGGCCAACTGCTTATAGGTTAGGGGAAGGCCTCAAGAAGGAGCATTCCAGGGAGCAAAGTAGAAGTGGAGTCGTCTTCAATAACCTAGTCTTAGGGTCATTTCTGCTGAACTCTATTTGTTAGTCAAGTACCTCCCATGTGTCAGGGGAGGGGACACAACCCCAGTCTCAAAGGAAGGATTGTCCAGATAACATTGAAGATGAGCACCTGGGACCTTGCACTCTAGGATTCCGTCTGTCCACCTCCTGCCTCCACCCTCCATGCCACCCCATAAGCTAGAGCCTGAGGCCCTGAGCTAGGCTTCTCCCTGGAAATCAAGGGTGCAAAATCTAAGCTGCTTTGCATGGGGCTGGCATCTGGGCAGGATCTTTAAGCTCAGCTCCAACCAGGGGACTGGACACAGGGCCAGGAGACATTAAACGGAGCTGAAAATGATGGCTAAGTAGAACTCTACTAGTTAATGAGTGTCAGAGGAGAAAATAGATAGATGTGAACTTCTTGGTGAAACAGACCTAAAGTGAGATCCAGACAGGACGAGATAGTGGTTGTAGAGGTTGAGGAGGGTGGCAGAAAGAAATACATTTACTGGACGTCACTTATGCATGGTATATCCTAGGCACACCATAGGCATTCATTTCATGTCTCTATCCCAGCAACCCCATGGGGCAGGTACTGTGTACTTGTAGAAATGAGGACACAAAGGCTCAGAGAGGTGAAATAATATGCCCAAGGTCACACAGCTGACATGAGTCTGAGCTAGGACTGCAAGGAAATTCTTCCAACTTGTTAGAGCATCCTTAAGAGATGTGACCCAAAAGGCAAATTGGAATCAGGAGTGTGATTCCCTTCCTCTATGGTGCCTGGAAATGTCCCTGCTATCTGTCACTGGGAGGCATGGTGGCTGCAGATACCTGCAAGACTGCCTTCCCCAATCCTTCAGCACTAATCCAGAGTATTGAAAGACACAACAAAGACCATTATATTGAAATAGGGACCTCTTCTCCTAACGCAGTAACTCTCCTTTAAAGTTAAATTGAGAAACTAAGTAACTGGACGATATCCTTTTAATAGCTGCTGAGTATAAATGCATTTTGAGAGCAAATGTTCCTTCAGAAAAGATCATTTTTAATGTTCTTTCAAATTATCAATTTGGAGGGTGAAAAAGAATGTGATTAGAAGACCGAAATAACAAAGAATTTTGAGGCCAGCAAAAATGTTGACTGCACGAATATGTAATTTAAACTGCCAAAGTGCTAGCGCATTTTTGATGCCAAATATACTTAATCAGTAATAACCCTGTCCCTCAAGAAGGCTCCTAATTTGCTTTATTGCCTTTTTAGATTTGTCCCCTTTCATTTCCTAAAATATAATCATAGTTCAGCGACTCCATCTGTGAGCGATACGGCGATGAATTCTGGGTGGTAATGATGTACAACCAGAGAATAACAATTCCTTAATCACGCTGTTTCCTCTATTGTCGCCTCATTTGAATTCATGGTTTTCAGAAAATTCAATTATATTTGCAATTTCATCAAGAAATTACTCAGATAAATAACTGACAGAGTAACAGTTCACTTATTTGTCAGGAACGGAGCAAAAGGGAGAGGGAGAGAGAGAAGAAACGACAAAAGACAAATTCGATAAAAAGCATCATAAAGAAGTCTCGCTTTCCTGAGAGGCGAAGGGAAAGGGTGACAATTTTACAGCTGCAGATGTCAGCTCGGCCTGTGCATGGGATGTGATGGGAGCCCCTAAATGAAGCTTCCTCATAGATCAGGCCGGACCTAATGTCCTCTCTGGAGCTGTCACTGGCTTCTGCTGACATTTGTGATGCCCTGGCCCTCATTCCAGGTAGAAACTTATGATGGGGCGTTAGTGACCCCATTGCCACTGTTATTACCTGAGTTTCATGTTGGATTTCTGCCACCACAGTCCAGGTGCTGTCTGGTTACTGAGGAGGGGCCTTGCCTTGCCTTTTATCTTGCTCATCAAGATTCCTAAGTTTCTAAACAGAAAATTAATCATCATCCATAAGGCAGGCTAACATCTGCTAGCCTTCTGCCTCTGTTATGGTGATTCAGCCCTTTCCCCAGCCACTGTCAGAAAAGATCCACTCACCACATAGTATGTCTGTGATCCGCACTCAAAGCCCAAATCTGTTCTGTTCTCAGTCCCGTGTGCTACCAACCAAGCATCTCTCTGGATGTTTCTACGGGAAGCAGGATTGGGGGATGGGAATGGAGTCACCGTGGTGTCCATTGGATTGTAGTGATATCAGGAGGTATGTCTGAAGCTGGCCTTGCAGAATTACCAACCCACGAAAGCCACCAGCTCAGGCCCTATGGCAGGGTGGCTCCTGAGACAGACAACAATGAGCTCCTCTAGAACCATATGTCACCATCCAATGACACTCTTTTTTTAAGGAGTGCCAGCTGATGTTCTTCCTAAGGAGCTATACCCAATCACAGACACCCAGGAGGACAAAGCTTCCTTCCTCCTCCCCCTCCATGCCCAGGGGAGGGGAAACTGAGGCAACTCTCTGGAAAGCAGTATTAGATTCCAGGTTCTCTGCTCTGGCAGGGGCTCCTATCAGAAACATATCTCTCACCATCAATTAGTTTGCAGACATTTTTAACTGAAGTGTTTTTTTATATAAATCCAGGGTGACAGGGACTGGATGACGTCAGTGCTTTTTAATCAAAGCCTTCCAGGGACACACTCTAGTGGGACGGAGTTGGGTTTGGCTCATTGCAGCAAGGGGAACTGTGCACCGTGAGGAAGAGGGAGGTGTCTGAGCAAGAGGGTGTTAGAAAAGATTTAGTGCTTGTGCCAGGTGAATTTAGGGAGGGCTCGAGGAAGTAGGGCTTCGCTATGCATGGGGCGCTCTCACGCAGCAAGCGTAATTCTATCATTGGGGATTTTATCAATCTTGCCTGCAAGACAGAAGGAATGATATTGTCATCGGTAACCAAGCAGCAAGCAGACACGGATTAGCCAGAGAAGGGGGACACTGGTTGTTTTTATGGTTCGGACAACGTCCTGTTTCTGTCTGTGTTCAGACATGATTATGAAGACGTCTTATTTGTGTCTTACTCCACGCTGGTCAGCGTAGTCTTGCGTGAAGTCCACGTTCTGTGAAGTTGTTTTTGTTCAGCAGGCAAACGCTAGGGCCCAGCTGTGAGTGCCAGGCCAGCTCTCACTTATTGGGGCCACTTGTCTCTTCCTTACTGATAAGCTTCTTCAAAGTCATGAACACCTTCTGCATATCTATGTTCTCAATAATTTCGCACGTTCTCCTAAATAGTATGAAGCACCGCCTCTATTGCAAGCTGTCACTACAGAAGTCAGCCACAGGTCAACCCTCCCTTGTTCTGCAGACGTGACAATGACAGTGGGTGGGGGAGGGGGCTGCCTTGCTTCAGATTCACAAGGATGTTATCAGCTACAAACTGGAAGTCACCCAGGATGGCCAGGGGGCACTTCCTGCAAGAGCTGAGCTTTAGAGGAGCCTTAAAAACAAGTAGGAGTTGGCCAGGGAAAGAGAAAGGAGGAAATGTTTCCGGTGGGGTGAACAGCTGGGCCAGAGCTTAGATCCTTGAGATCTGAGTGACAGTGGGTTAGTGGGGCAGGAGCTAGACCAGGGGACGCCTCACAAGTCTTTCAGAGGAGTCTGGGTGGAATTTAGCCTTCTGGTGAGTGATGAAGAGCCATGAAAGGTTTCCAGCTGGGAGAGACATGGTCCCGTTTGTTTTATACGAGGAGCTGCTCACTGAGTGCGTGGGACATAGGAAAACAGGCATCAGTGGCTGAACTGAGTATCTTGATTTGGCAGAAGTGACCCCAGGCCCATACACCTGCTTCTAGTTATTAGAGCAGGAGAAGGAGCTGCATGGGGAGGTGGGCGTGAAGGGAGAGATGAGAGAACTGACCCGTCACCCAGCTCTGGGCACCGCTGCTACTTCTAACACCGGCGGACTGATGTCCACTCGGCAACTGGCAAACCCGCCAGGCGTTGTTCCATGCCCCGTACATCGACTGCTTTTATTTCATCCTCACAAGGACCCTGCGGTGAAGGGGCTATTCTTGAGCCCATAATTATAGGAAGAAACTGAAGCACAGTGAGGTTAAACACTTTTTGCTCAAGATCATCTAGCTACTAAGAGGTGGGGCCGGAGTCCAGCCTTGAGCAACCATGGCAGGATCTGGGCTCCTTTCCTCTGGGCTCCGCTGAGCCCTGCACGTGGCCGGCTCCCCTCTGAGCTCTTTGCACACCATGGCTCATCTGGGCCTCACAAAACTGCAGACCGAGGAGCTCAGGGTGGCCAAGTCAGGACCCCAAAGTAGCTGGGAAAGGGAAGGTCACTTTCAGGAGTGGAAGAAAGGACTAGAAGCTCAGCAATTATGCAGAAACTTTCTGGACTCAGCAAGTGCACCAACTTTGGGTCCAAAGCATTCAGCATAGGGCTTGCTGGTTGGGCGCTAAAAGTTTGAACTTGCTATGTATGAATGAATGCATGTATGAATAAATGACTGAAGAATGAACAAAGGAAACAACTGACTGCCTGTCTCGGAAATAGATGGCAACAGAACACGGCGGAGATAAGACAGGAGAGAGCTGGCATCTCATTTCTGAGAACGCTTTGTCATAAAGATGCTGTGACAGTGTGAACAGCACAGGGAGAATTTGCTGCCTTGAACGAAGCACGAACCGACATGTTGCCTTTGTACTTCCCAGCTCTGCGACCCTGGACAGCTCACTTATACTTTACGAGCCTCAGTTTCCTCCACTGTGAGATGGGAATAGGGATGTGCATTCTGTAGGGTTGTTTTCAGGATGAGAAAGCACATTTTAAGTGTCGGTTAGGGAATGTGGCACATAAAGGGTGCTGGGCAAATGACAGTCATTTGCAAAAACAGTAACTGTATAACAGTGTTATAGATCACTGAGAGCTTTGTTTCTCTGTGATGGGAAGGGAGGAAGAGTGAGGAATGGGCCTTGAATTGGGGCCTGACCAGCTCAGGCACTATTATTTATTTGAAATGTCTTTTTATTTGCAGTTTTACATCTTGCCCGTTCTTAAAAATTTAAATAAATGGTGCTTCTTTAGTACTTGTTCCCTTTGGTGGTCAGTGTACTTCAAGCAACTCTTGCCATTAAAGAGTCACCATGGCAACCTGCCCACTTAAGAGGCTTGCAGCTGGGCCATCCTCCAAGTGCCTGGGGCTTCTATGTCTGGGCCGAGGAGGGAGAGTGGCAATGGAAGTGCTTCTACCTGCAGGATCTGAAATGTAGGCATAAGAAGGCCTGGGCCATGGTTACCAGTAGATACACAAGAAATGCTGGTGTATCAGGCAACACTACTTGGGTGGGGGGTGGGAAGCAATTCCCCTGAGTCCAAATATTTAAGATGGCCCATACGACTAGGCAGTGATGGTTGGAGCTCCACTGGGGATTCTTCTGGCCTGAGGTAGTGCCATGTGTTCATTCATTCATTCATTCATTCAATGAAGTTACTAGGCCATACACTATTATACAATGAAATAGATGCCGTTTCTAGTCTCATTGAGCTCACAGAGTCATAGACATAAGAAATGGGGCAAGTGCTACCAGGAGGAACATAGAGGGTGTGAGTACGAGTCATCCAGAAGGCCAAGGGTGTGGATGACTGCTTCAGGTGGAAGAAATGGCCTGTGCAAAGCCTCAGGGTGAGAGCGAATGGGGGTGACTCCAGTGGGAAACTCACGACCTTCTGTCTCCATCAGGGTCTCCTGGGTAAGCAACAAACACTACGCCTGGCTCATCTAAGCAGAAAGGGGATTGATTAAGTGACATTAGTTGGCTCATGGAATATCTGAGAAACACTGAAATCAATTTGGAGGCGATGAGTCAGGAGCAAGCCCCAAGACAACATTGAAGAACTGGCCCTGTGAAGATGCCCCAGCCGGGCAGCCTATGCTGACATGGTAGCCAATATCACTGAGGCTGAATTCTGGATGCTGCTCCAGGAAACTAGATATGGTGGCTCTCCTGCCACCCACTTCACAAATGGGTCCTCTGTGGTTCCTGATTCTTCAAGTCACAGCTTCCATTTCAAACTTTGGGGCAGGGGGATTTGGTTCACTGAGCCTGGGACATTCATGTGCACCATAGCTGCAAGGGAGGCTGGGACACGGGGTGTTTGGCATTCCCAGCTTTATGGTGGGCTCTGCCTCATAAGGTGTGTGTATGTGTGGGGGAGGGGTTCCACATCTAGTGTGGAGGGCAGTGAACTAACAAGGAAAGCATCGTCAGGGAAGACATCGTGCCTACAGACATGAGTAAGACATGATAATTACCTTCAACCTAATGGAAGTGACAGCCGTTTCCATAAATAGCACAAGAGAATGGAGAGAGTGCAGGGAGAGGAGCAGTGTTGAAGATGGGCAAGGAATCGAGTGAGTCAATGTCAAGGTTCCAAATTGGGACCTTGGGATTGAGAGGTAGTGGGAACCACTTTGACACCCCACATGAGTAATGCCACCCTTGAGGCAATCTGCCTCCAAGGTCTGAGTCAGTGAAACCAGGAGAACATAATGGCCCTCCAAATATAGGGCTGTCCTCCACACATCTCGTTTCATCAGTCATCAATTTAACTCTTCCAGAAACAATTTCCATCTTATATTTGTAATGATAAGTTGGATACTTCAACCAGCAGGGCTGCAATTTCACACCTGAGTTCCCCCCCAAAACATCCCCTCAAATCCTTCAGGCTGTAGCCTAATGGAAATAGCATACCTTCTGCAAAGTCCTGATGGAGTTGGAAGGTCTTTGGCCTTCTGAGGATAGGAGAAAATACTGAGGGAGTCTGAGAAGGCAAACCTCAACACCTCAATAGAATTGGGGAGCCAGAACGGAGGCCTCACTTAGGGAATGGGGCACCTGGATTCCTATCTCTTTGGAAAAGGTTTCTGTTCTCCAGGACTAGACACACTAAATCCCTTCAAGTCCCTTGTCTCTTAAATAGAATCACTTTTTGTCCTCGAGTGTTTTGGTTTCACCTTACCTTTCTCCTTTTAGATGTAATTTGTGTCATTATGTATTTATGTAATTCTGCTCTTCTTCCGACTCACTTATGCTAGACAGGAAAAAGATGTTGAGAAAATCCATATTCACCTAGAATTCTCTAGGCCGCCCCAAATATGTCCATGTCCCGATCCCTGGAACCTATGAATTATTACGTTACATGGCAAGGGGGAAATTAAGGTAGCAGGTGCAATTAAGGCTGCTGATCGGCAGATTTTAAAATGGGGAGATTATTCTGGATTATCCAGGTGGACCGAATGGAGTCACCAGGATCCTTTGAATGTGGAAGAGGGAGCCAGAAGAGTGAGACTCAGATTGGAAGATTCTGTGCTGGCTTTGAAGATGGAGAAAGGCAGCCACCAGGCAAGGAAGGATGACAATCTCAAAAAAAAAAAAAAAAAAAAAAAAAAAAGGCAAAGGCAAGGGAACTGATTCTTCCTTAGTTTCCAGAAAGAAGCCAACCCTGCTGAAACCTTCATTTTAGCCCAGTAAGACCAATTTGGACTTCTGACCTCTAGGACTTTAATACGTTTGTGTTGTTTTGAGCCACTGAGTGTTCCTTTGTTATAGCAGCAAGAGGAAGTGACACGGAGCTCATTGTCAGGGCTTCCCTGTCAGGTAAGAAGCCACCAAGAGGAAGTAAGGACCAAGACCCTTGAGGACGTAGAGTTCTGAATGGGGAACAAATGCCAACTGGTGTGTCCCATTTCCCTGGTCTCAGTAATTAGTTCAGGGGTGGACACTCAAGAGAAGCTGTTTGATCAGCAAGAAGTCTGGGGGATTTTCAGGAGCTACTGCCAGACAGCCTGGCTCTTTCCTAGGGGGCTCAAACCTGATGGGATATGAGGCTGGAGCTGAGATGCTACTTCACCATCTGGATGGAAAAAGACTGTCAGGAACCACGTGGCAAAGAAGCCCAGACTGGACAGCAGAGCCAAGAAATGGAGAGAAACCAGTCCTGTCAACATCATTGGACCCCTGGATCCAGCAGTGCCTGAAGTCCTCTCTACCACAAACTTGCTAATTCTGTGAATCATTATATCTCAGCATGAACTTATATCAATTTGAATACAACAGAGTCCTCATGGCAACAAGTCTGTCTATCCTTTCAGCATCCTGACATCCCCAGAAACCTCCCAAGGTCATGCAGGAAGTTGTCAGGGAAGGCCCTCACCTGGAATCAATTTGTTTTAGTTCTTCTTTGCCTCTATTTTGCTATGTGACATCAGAGATCTCTTCCCTTAGGGTCTTCAGTTTCCTGATCTGTGGAATAATAGCCCCTGCTCTGGGATCTATGGCACCCCATGTTTGTTTGTTTTCTTTTTTGTTTGTTTGTTTTTGTGTGTTTTTTTGCCAGCCTGTCATTTTCTATTTAATTATCTGGCCCCCCTTGCCTCCTGTGGGAGGCCAGGCAGAGCCCTGGTTGTAGGAAGGAAGTTCTGGACCACTCCTTCAGGCCCTGAAACCTCTCAGGTCCGCAAGCCCACCTGTTCTCAGGAGCTCCTCAGCTGCCTGCCCCCAGTGAGTGAGCAGAAAGGGAGCCACACATGACTGTTCATGCCTGAACTAGAGGCTGGGGCTGTAAGTCTGTTGCCAGAATCTTTAAGGGTTCGCCAGGCCCCATCCTGCTGTCTCAGCCTGGAAATCCTGAGGCAGCAGCTCCCCCCGGCTAGCTCGGGAGGGCCCTGCCAAGTGCTAGAACCCCACCCACCCCTCTCCTGCCCCAGCAAGCGTCAAGTCTCCTTATTGAGAGGCAGTGGAAAGTGACAGGGCCAAGCTCAGCACCTCCTCCTTCTCCCATCACGCCAGCTCTCCTGACACATTTCAGGAAGAAGCTGCAGTGGCAGGTGGTGAGAAGACCTTGCTGGAAGGCAGCCTGGGGCCTTGGCACTTGGCCGAGCCTGCATGCTTGTTCCTCACCTGCGCCTGCCTGCCAGTTAGCCCGCCGAGCTTTATAAATGCTGCAATTTGTGGAGTTAAAATTTCCCTCTTATTTGCACCCAGCAGCATGGCGGCCAGGAGCAGAAGAAAGTGGAGGCTAAAGGCTTTTGGTTGGTTCCTGGACCATCAGTGGAGATGCTAAATGCCATGGACCCCTCCTGCTCACCCGACTCCCCAGACGAGCAGTGTCTATTGTACCAGGAGGCTCCTCCAAGGGATGGAGGCAGGGGGCGGACACGGGTGAGGGAGGGGGCCAGGGAGCACCGGCTGCAGTGATTGCGGTGGCCGTGGGGGAGGCCTGGCATGACAGGAGCCATTACAAGTCCCTCCTCCTTGCTTCGTGGCTCGCTGCCTCCATCCATCCTCACACGCGTGACACGCCCTTTGTCTGAGACCAGGTTCCCAGACGCAGACTCTGAGATGAAATCCTGTGTGCCAGCGATTTGCCAACAAAGTGCTTTAGGGAGAAACCAGCAAAGAATGGGAAAGAAGAAACTCACGAGGAAGGTGAGACACCAAATGAGGCTGTGAGCTCAGGCCCGATCCTGTGGGATCCCAGAGGGCCACGTGGGCGCCAGGCAGGAAGCTGGGCTTTCCTACTCTCACGCACTGGCCAGTATCCTGGGGGCAGGATGAGGGAGAGCGGGACACAAACTCCCAGGTAGGTCAGGCCAAAAAGAAATTCTAGAAGCCTGGGGACAGGCTTCAGAAGGGTGTGGCAGTTACAGACTTGATGGGACTAATAACCCTCCAGAATGGCAGGAGGGCAGCCTCGGTCTGATGCTAAGAGGTAGATCCAGAATTTGAGCACAAGAGTCTTGTCTTCTGTGACCAAAGAGGCTGGAAGGGAAAGCTCAGGTGGCTGAGGGAGGGACTCAGGGAGAAGAGGCGGGGCCAGCCAAGGATGGAAGGAAAAGCTGGCCAATGGAGGGCTGAGGGGAGATGCAGGGCCTGAGTACCACCCAGAGGAACCAGGAGAGTCACAGGCTTCTGCAGTGTCCCTTGAGCCTGCCAGGGACCTGTTGGTGGAGCCAACGTGAAGCCTCTCTGTGTTTCTGGATACACTGAAGCTGGTGCTAAGAAGCATAGCAGAGGCTTTGCAGAGGGACCGAGGTCAGAAATGACAGGAAAGGCGTGAAGCCAGGACAGTCAACGCTGGGGAAGGGGCCCACATTTGGCGGGTCATAAGCTGGTGGCACAGGCCTGGGAAGGTCCACTGCACGATGGCTCCGAAGACGGTGCAAAGGCCCAGAGGGGAGGAAACACCCACTAGTTTTGGATCTTCATGCAGTTGCATCTAAGAGGGGGAAGAAGCGAGGGAAAGCGTGGGGTGGGCGCCCTGCCGGCGACCCTGTCCGACGTGGCTGCTCATGGCTCCTGCACCCAGCCCAGCTTCGATTCTGCTCATCTCCCCACAGCCTGTCTCTGAGTTTGCTAACGACACTTGTCCCGTGCTGGGTTCTGAGCCCTCCCCCTCGAGTCAGACAGCCCCACGTCAAACCTCAGCTTGCTTCTGGGGCAGGTACTTCCCCTCTCTGACCTCTCAGGTAGGGGCGAGCGTGGGGTGGTAGGCTTGTTTTGAGGACAGTGGCTCATGGACAGAAAGCACACAGGTGCATTGTTTTAACCAGCCTCGCGGGGCTGTTGTGAGGCCTGCAGACAACCGCCTTGCGAGGGTTTGTGGGTCCCAAGGAGCTGGGCCGGCATTTGCTATTCTTGGTCTGGTCTTGACCTCTGTGACTGAGGATGAGGCTTATAGGCTGATTCCCAAGCAGGGAGTCTGAGCTGAAACACTGCAGAAGGCAGAAAACAGGCGAACACACACACACTTGCACACACTTACGCTCTCACACACATACTCACACACATACACACACACACTCTCTCACACACAGACACCCACACCCACACCCACACCCACACACACACACACTCACACAGTAACTTGTCAGGAATGCAAATTCTCAGGCCCCTCCCCAGACCTTTTGCATCAGAAGCTCTGGGGCTGAGCCCCAGCCATCTGGGTTTCCCTGAGCCCTCCCAGGGGTTGCTCATGATTCCTCTAGATTGGAGATTGAGAACCTCTGAGCAGGACAGATGGACCTTCCTGGTTCTGGCCTCAGGCCAAGGGGCTGTGCCCTGTCACCCAGCATGCGGCCTGTTACCCTCTGAGGCAGTTGCTGAGACCTTTCTGTTCTTCAGGCTGAGCAGGAATTGGCCTCATGGGGAGCAACCTTCTGACTCAGCCTGACACTGCTGCATTGGGTACCTGGCCCTGCTTTCTCTCCTGGGAATGAATAGCCTTGAATGGCCCCATATTTGCATAATGGCTCTCCTGTCCCCTTCACCAGCCTTAATTAATTGTTTTGGAATACTATTTCCTAGTCTGGTTGCCTAGAGCAGTGCTTCTCTAACTCTGTGGTTCTCAGAATCACCCAGGCAGCTTGTGGAAGTGCAGGTATCCGCCCCCATCCCTTCCTAGTTCCAGAATCCTGTAGCGTGGCTACATTCACAATTTACATAAAATGGAGACAAGGCAGGCAGGGTCTTGGGCACTGAAGGGGTGGTCGGTGGGGGGTAGGTGCGGGGTGCTGGTCTCACCGAGGGGAGGCAGCAGCTCTTTGGTCGCCTGCAGGCACTGGGGGCCATGCGGTACTCAGGTAGCATGGGCTGGCTCCCTGGGGGTGGAACCAGGAAGGTGATGCAGGGAAGGTAGGGAAATCAGGTGCCGGTCCTCTGGGGAACTCTGGGGGACATAACCTGATGAAAAGCAATGTTCCCTCAGCCCTAGCGCACTGTGCACATATTTTCTCATTTCATTTTCCTGTAACCCCACAGGGTAGGGTGGGGTAAGGATTTTATCTCCAATGTCACAGAGGTTAAGTGTAGCTTTTCTGGGGGGCTTCTGCCTTCAGCACCATATTATACTTCCTCTCCAGGGAGAGAACGTCAAGGACAGCACAGTGCCTAGCACAGAGAGAGAGCGCTTGCAAAAACAGAGAGCTTAGAACGACCCCTTCCAGCCCCGCTCTACAGGTGAGGGAGCTGAGACTGTTGGGGTGAGCCATCTGGACCCCACAGACACTGGGAGCCTCTGCTCTGGAGGAGGATCAAGGACTCGCTCTGGTTTGCCGTGTGACTTCTAAGCAGGCTAACAGAGTCCACAAAGACCTGGAATTGGGGGATTGTGATGAGGGAGGCGGGTGCCTGTCTGTGAGGAGTGTCTAGGACTTCCCCAGCCTGCAGGGAAGATGAGTGAGACACTGAATCCAAGAGGCTGGACTTCGTGGTAAAGCCTCCTTGGAGAACCCAGGCTGGTGGGCAGGAACCAGCCAGTTCGTGGCGTGTGCCGCCCTCTGCTGGTCAATGCTGGTACCAGTCACAACTCGCCAGGGCCAGACCCTGGGTCTGGCTGTGTGGGCCTCAGGCCAAGGAACCAGAGGTAAGCCTGAGACCCGACTCTGGCCAGGTCCACCCCAGCCCAGAGAGGCCCACACCAGCGGAGGCCAGGGGTTGGCAGCTGGCTGGGAGCTGGGCTCTTCCTTCCATCCTGTTCTCGGAGGAGCTATGAGTTATTTCACCCTCCTTGTCAACGCTGGACCCTGGTGCTGCTCCTTCTATCTACAGGGGATGGCAAAGGTAGCAGCTTCCTGCCTGAACATCCATGGTGCACATCCTACCTGAGCCAGAATTCCTGGGCCCTCCTAAAATTGCCCATCCTGGTCTTCTGGGGGTGAGGGGTGGAGAGACTCCGAGAATATGCCCCTCTTGCCTGCCCTTCTCCCATTTAACACTTACTTATATTTCAGATTTCAGCTCAGATGTCACCTCTTTAAAGAAACATACCCTGATTGCCCAGACCAGGCCCATCTTCTTTGTCTTATTCCGTCATAAATCCACAGATAAGTTATCCCATTTAAATTTATTTGTGTGGCCATTTCAATAATGTCTGTCTCCTTCACTGGAGAGTTTTCCTGTCTGTAAAGTGGGGAGATGAAGTTCCCCCTCACCGGCCTGTTGCAAGGATCGAAAAACAAAACGCAGGTAAAGAGCTTAGTGGTCTCCAAGGTGATCCCTGTGAATGGGGACTCACTGCCTCGTCCCAAAAGTACCTTGGGATGACGTGTTGTCACCTCATTTCCTAAAATGAACACTTGCCAGTTTTAAAGCTGATATCTGTGAGCACAGGGAGGGTTTTGGGGGATAGAAAGGGGGGTCTTTTGGTTGCTGGAAGCTCAGGCCTTGTGAAACAAGCCTGCTCTTCAGTTCCATCTAATCCTTTCTACACAAGCCCAGCACTGCCACGTCGCCCTATTTTTACCAGCAGCCTGCATTTTTCTATGAATATCTCAGCTTTTAAAAAATGGCTCAATTTGGGGAAAAAAAAAAAAAGGCAAAACACTGTTGAGGCCAAACAAAACTCCACTGTGAGATGAGATCTTCCCTTGGGGCCTTGAGCCTCTGAGAAGAGAGGTCAGATGTCCCATAAGGCAGGGAGGGGCAGGAGTAAGAGGAAGCTTGGGGGAAAAGAGATAAAAACCAGAGACTGATCTCCTTAATTCCAGAAAGATGCTGAGCTGGCTGCTGCAGGGTGGTTGGCAAAGTCTCGGTGGGTGTGCTGGTTAATTTCATGTGCCAACTTGACTGGCCAAGGGATGCCTAGATCACTGGAAAAACATCATTTCCTGGTGTGTCTGTGAGGGTGTTTCTAGAAGGGATTAGCATTTGTAGTGGTCGCCTGAGTGAGGACTGGGCACTGTCCAATCTGCTGAGGGCATGAATACAACAGAAAGGCAGAGGGAGGGCAAGTGTTCTGTCTTTGCGTGAGCTCTGAAAGCCACGTCTCCTGCCCTGGGACACTGGCATTCCTGGTTCTTGGGTTTTCAGTCTCTAACTGGGACTAATGCCATTGGTGCCCAATTCTTGGGCTTTTGGACTCAAACTGAATTACACCGCTGGCTTTCCTGGTTCTCCAGCTAGAGATGGCAGATGGTGGGACTTCTGGGCTTCCATAATCATGTGATCCAATTCGTGTAATAAATCTCCTCATCTGTCTATCTATCTATCTATCTATCTATCTATCTATCTATCTATCTATCATCTATTAACTGTCTGACTGTCTGCCTATCTGTCTGTCTTCCATCTATCCTATTGGTTCTGTTTCTCTGGAGAACCCTGACTAATATCCAGGAATAGTGGAAATGCCTGGCATCCTGAGCATCAGGTCCTGGGAGCTCTGCTTCAGCAGAGACTTGGTGCCCTGCGGACCCCAGATACCAGAGCCTCGGACCTCCAGGGCCCTGGGGGCTTGGATCGTGGGTCTCAGCTGTGAGCAGAAGCTCTACTGGAGCCCCTTCCTGTTGTTTCAGCTAGAGAAAGGGGAAAGTACACAATCAGGAAGGAGATTTTGTGCCCACCCAAGGTCTGATACTGGGTTTCAAGAACAAACCACAAACAAACGAGTGGAAGGAAAACACACACACGGAGGTGGACATTTCTTCCGCTGCTGTACCCCTGTGGGGGGTACAGGTCCTGCACAAACCGCTGTCGAGTAAATGGAGAAGCCCACACGTTGACAGGGAGTGGCTTGGCCTGGGAAGAAGAGCAGCAAGGTCGGCTGGTTTCCATGGAGCTTGTAAACTTCAATGCTGTCTTCAATTCACAACCCGATTGCCTGTAAAATGAGGCCACTTTCGGCAGGCCCCGTCACCGGAACTGGTTTCTCTAACTCAGAGACCAGAGGCTGAAGCTGCTTCGCCAGCATCTATTGACAGAGTGTGAGTGAGACGGAGAAACTGCCCTGCAGGAGGGGAGGGAACTGGAGGCACAGGGCCCTTCTCCTCTCCTCCCACCAATGGGGCAGGGTCCTGCCTGGATGATCTCCGCTGAGTGATCACAGCTGACGAAGACAGACACTGAGAAAATGTTGAGACCCAGGAGGCGAGCTGGCCCCTTCCCCTTGGGACAAGTGAAGACGTCAGTTAAAGGAAAGGCTGAGATCCAATAATAACACTACAGCAGTGGTAACGGTAACGGCTACAGCTGCCATTTCTGGGTCACTTCTTATAAACCAGACACTGCACAACATCGTCTCACAAAATCCCCATGACAACTTTTTTCCAGCTCTGCCATGCTTCTCTGGTTCCTGACAGGGAGTCGGGCCTCTCAAGGTGAGCCTTTGGTTTATGCAAGCGTTTACTGAGTGCTTGCTTTAGGCACAGGGCTACAAAGGTACCTGCCTTATAGGACTTTCCAGTCCTCTGATGGAAAGGAGGTTTTTGGAGAGTCACCAAACACCAAGTAATAATAACTGTTGCTTTGTCCATATAGGGTCTGATAGGAGCCAAGAAAGTAACGATGTAGAATATTGCCAGGGAGAGGACAAATGAACTGGGCTTTGCAGGGTGTGTAGGAGTTTGCCAACAGGAGAAGGTGGAAGAGAATGCTGGGTGAATAGAACAACTTGAACGAAAGCATAGAGTTTGGTGGTGGGGAGGGGAGGAATAACAAGCACTGCAATGTGCTATTACTGAAGGGATAAGAATATACGTGTGGAAAAGGGAAGAATAATGAAGACAGATGAGGCTGGGGTTGGACAGCGATGAGCCGACGCCATGCCCTGAAGTAGGATTTTATCCTGTAGACGCTCAGGACTCACTGAAGGGTTGTATCAAGGACAGCGACATATCCAGTCCAGCCCTATGTTTTACAACGTTCCCTCCGGTAGCTGATATGGAGAATAGCCTGCTGACACAAGATGCATGGGCAGGACTGGAGCAGGGAGCAGTTACCAGGGCATCGCCTTGGGCTCAACGGAAGGAGCTTCCCAACACTTCAGGCCATCACAGGATGGGACAGGGTGGTGCCCTGAAGTAATAAGCTCCCCATCAGGGAAGGGAGCCAAGACCAGGGGAGGCCTCCTTCACTTCCTTCTCCTCCTGAGACTCCGTAACTAACTGGACATGAGAGGGGCCGTGGTGGTGCCTGTGGCTGGGATGCAGTACAGGAGGCCCCTCCAGGCTCACTGCCCCGCCCCTGCCTTGTCACCGGGGACGGCTGACCCCCTTGTGCTACCCTGTGCAGGTGCCTCCTTCAACAGCCATCCCTGCCCCCGTGATGGCAGCGTTCAGCTCTCATGACAGAGCCACCAACCCCAGATACGTACTTCCCGGAAGCTGGGCAGGGACATGGAATCAAAGTCTGGTCGAGGGGCCGTTCAGAAGGGGGAATCTTTTCCTCCCCATTTGAAGGTGGGAGGTGAGAGAGACACACCCCTGTCCTCCTGTCTGACTTTGGATGGAGCTGGTCCTGTGAGGCTGTGATGCCTGCAGCAGAAAAAGCCATCCTGTGACTACTGGGACAGCAGAGGGTCACAGGAGCCGCCGCAGAGCCTTGACACGGTGCCGCTGCTGGTTAACGGCCCTAAAATTGTCTGCACCCAGACCTCTTGCTTCATACGACAATAACTATCAGGGCTTATGCCAACTTTAAGTCAGATATTATGCTCCTTGCTGCTAAATTCAGTCCATCAGGAATATTATTTTTATAAAAAACACAAGACAAAATTGAACATAAGTCCAGCTCTGAGTAATGCAGACTGACTTAAGTTGTCCCAGGGAAACTAGAGAGGGCATCATTTTTTGCACTTCGGGAAAAGCCTTTCTCTGGAGTTTAGGTGTTGCCACGTGATCTCCTCAGCCTTTTCCCATTTCTAGATTTACTTATTCTTTTTTCTTATGTGGAACAATTTAGATCCTCTCAACTTCTTCACTAAGGAATACAGCTAGCAATTGATTTTCAGAATCAAATTCTCACTTTCTAGAAGCCAGGGTAGGGTTAGTCCAGCCTGGATGCAGGGGAAATGGATGCAGCGAGTTAATTTATTTATTTGATTAATATTTATTGGGCACCTGCTATGTGCCAGATACCATTCTAGGGCTGGGGAACAGTGAGTAGCCCAGACATGTCCCATGGAGCTTACATTCTAGTGAAGCATAAAATAATCAGCAAGTCTACAAACTGAGATGGCAGTAAGTACAGCAAAGTAAGCGAAACAGAGCGACGTAATGGAGGGTGTTTAAGGGCAGGCAGCTGTCAGTGGAGGGAACAGTGAGGGCCTTTCTGGGGAGCTGACTTGGAGCCGAGGTCTGAATCACAGGTTGGAGTCAGCCATGGGAAGATCTGGGGGCGGAAAGCGCCAGCACGTGCAAAGGTCCTGAGGTAGGCGTGTCTTAGGACCAGAAAGACGCCAGGGTGCCCCAGCAAAGGAGAGTGGTAGGGAAGAACAAGCAATGTCAGCAGAGGTTATCACACAGGGTCTTGAAGTCCATGGAAGGAGGTTGGACTTCATTCTAAGATGGCTGGGAAGCCCTTGGAGGCTTTTAAACAGGAGAATGGCATGATCTGATGGACACTTTTAAGAGACGACTCAGGCTACCAGGTAAATGATGGACCGAGGGGGGCAAGAATGGAGACAGGGAGGCCAAAGGGAGGCTGTCACAGTGAACAAGTGACAGACGATGAGGACTTGGGCTAAGCTGCTGGTCCCAGACATGGGGTTCAAGTCAGGGTCTCTCCTGATGCCACAACCCCCACAAAACAGATCCCTGCCCCAACCTAAAGGATTCTCCAGTTCTCTGAGTCCTGCTCTGGCCTTCGTCAATCTCATCATTGCCAAAAGGCATGAGGTGTGTGGAGTTTGTGGGGGCCCTTTGTCTCAGACAGCCTTGTGTGATGTGCCAAAGCTCAAATACAGACCCTATTACTTACTATGGGACCTTAGGTAGGTTACTTTATGTCCATGGGCCTCAGTGTCCCCATCTATAAAATGGGAACAATATCATGACCTTTTGGTGAGAAAGAAATATGAAAATGATAGCCTAATGGTACACACGCAATGCAAGCCCTTGATAAATGTCGGCTTCATGCCGGCTTTTCATTCCACATCACACTTGCTCCGCTGCCCAGCATGCGGGTAAGGAGGGGGAACCCAAATGCCTGTCTGAAAAGTCCCCTTGCAATGAAAATGTCAGCAGCAGAAGGAAAGGAGCCCAGTGTTGCTCTGACGCCTGGGATAGCAATGAATGATTTATGTCCAGCATAATGGTTACATAAGCAGCTGTTACATTAGAAAAGCATCATGCAAACAATATGAAACATTTATTTAAGTGGTTCTACACTATGGGGAATTTGATTTAATCAGCCTTTATTTCCGTTCTCATTAGAATGAAGTCTGGCAACTCTGGTAGACAGCCTTACCTCCATTTGGTAGCTTCCAGCTACTGAAAGCAAATATTTTTACTGTGCCACAATTAAACATTTATACACACCCGGCTCCCCATCTGGCCTGTGGATGGGAGGGGTGGTGTAATAAATTTATGCCACAAAAGTCTCGCATGGAATGAAGCAAGAAACACCCCCGCATCTAACAGAATTAATAAACCATATAAAGAGCCCACTTGAGAATGAAAAAGTCCACAAATTCCTAACATTTCTCTGAGGCACTGGATGCTTGGAGAAGACCTCCGAGGTGATCTTTTAACATTTGCTCTTCTGGGCTGAGTAGATATTTTGGTTTTGTTTCTAATTCTAAGACCATCACGACTTACAAACCATGGAAGATGCTAAGAGGATCCTCTGAAGATGATGGGATGCTGGAATTTGAAATTCCACCAGGATTTCCATGAATTATGTCACCAAATTCAACAGGGGTTCCCTTGGGGAGGCAATGGGGAGAGGTACACGAGGGGTTTTTATTGCCTTGGCAATGCTTTATTTCTTAAGCCAAGTGGTAGCACCTGGATATCTTGTATAATTCTGTAGATCTTTTTGTATGTCTTAAATAGTGTATAATATGTATGGGGGGGGTGGGGAAGAAAAAGAAGTTTCTTGGGTACTGGAGTCAAAAAACCAATTCCAGTCTTGGCTCTGCCACTGTCTCTGTGAAACTTGGATTTGCCTCCTGCCTTTTCTGGGCCTCAGTTTCCCTACCTATGAAAAAAGAAAGTTGGACGAGAGCAGTGTTTTTCAAAGTATGTTGCCTGGAACACGTCCCAAGTGATGCCCCTTTAAAATAAAGGGTTCCCTAATTAAATAAATCTGGGAAATTCTGTGAACTCTCTGCCCTCCAGGAAAATCATAGAAAAAGTTCTGAAAAGTCCTATGGCAAAGAAGTCTGTTTTGTTAACGACCTATTAACATCATGAGTTACCAGCATTCTGTAAAATCGTCTTTGAAAACTGTTATTCTGGATTATATCAAAGAACCCTTTCAATTCTAGAGTCTTTAATTCAACAGAGCCAGCTTCCTGGCTCTGAACAGGACAACCTCTACCCATCCCTGGAACAGAGAAAGCAGACGTCCCAGCCCATCACTTTCCTCAGGTGAGCCAGCTGAGTACCCTTCCTCCCTGTTCCAAGTCCTCCTCTTCCTGCTCCTGGGCTTGTGCCCTCCCGCAGCTGGGAAACTCTTCCTGAGCCAATCACGGGGATTCCTGGCTGTCTATCTTTTCTTTCTCCTTGGCTCCCCATCCTAGCACTATAAATTGTCCAGACTGTCCATTGCTTGGTATGAGACTATAAAGCTGAGGACCAGAGAGGTTGTGTGACTGAGACATGGTCACACAGCCAGGAGTATGGCCGGGCTGAGACTGGAACCAAGTTCCCTTTTCACTCTCTGTTTCCTTTGCTTTCCATCCAATTTACATTCTGTCCCATGCTGCAATTTAAGTACACGTGTCCTTGCATACTCTTATGAGACTGTTTGTTTTTGTTACCATCATTTATCTAGGATGGTTTTGCATGTCTCCCCTGGGAAGACTATATCTCCTTAAAGCCAGAAGCCACATATCTGTCTGCACAAACCCCAACACTATTCCGAGGACAGCCTGGTGTTGAAAACACTCTCAACGCCAAGTCAGCAAACACCCCACCTGCCAAGCCATCTCAGCTCCAGCACTCCTCTTTTGAGTGATGTAGTTACCTCATTTTATTCATCCAAAGCTCCTCCTGTTTAAAGCTCCTCCTCAACCGTGGGGTAATTCAGAAGTCTAGAATCATATCAGTCCTCGTCACACATTCTCAATCAATTATTCACACTGGAAAAATCCTTGGTTAACTGGAATCCTCGAATAACCACACCCAGTTGGAGTGAGAATGGTACAATTTGGAAGAAACCAAGTTTTTACCAAGGATTAAAACAGGAGCTAGATAATTCCTAGGAAGAAGCCCTATACATATCATCGTACAGTGAAACTGGGTATGAAAGAGAGGAACTCTGCCTTTTTGAAAGACTTTGAAACATGCATTTTGAAAAACAGTATCATTTTCTGCTAAGTCCTTATGTTATTAGGAAGCAAGAATGAACGATGGCTGAGGCTCTCTGATAGCGCGACTTGAGTTTGCTGTGGGGGGGGGGATCAGCTCAGCAACAACACTGCCCTCCCCACAAGCGCTCCCTTCTGGGGAGCTAAGCCTGACGCTGATTGTACCGTCACCCTGGATGCAAACAGTTCTGTTGATGATTTTCCAGGCATGAAGCATCTGTCCACTAGATGGCAGTGTGCCTGCGACCTGATTCACAGGACCTGCCCCTCAGACCAGGCTGCACTGTCCAAAAGGTGACAGTCACTGGCCACATGTGGTTAATCGAGCTCTTGGAGGGTGGCTAGTCTGAATTGAGATACACTGCAGGAGTAAAATAACACCAATTTCAAAGACTTAATCAAGGCGGAAAAAAAAGAATGTACAATATCCCATGAAGAATTGTTTTCTGTTGATTACATGTTGAATGGTCCCATTTTGGATATATTAGCTTAAATATAATATTTAAATTGATCTCACCCGTTCCCGTTTCCTTTGTAATGTGGTTACTAGAACATTTTTAATTATATACCTGGCATCATATTTCTGTTGGCCAGGGAAGAGAGAACAAAGTGGGTGGGGATGGTGGTGATGGACAGATCCAGCAGAAGGTCCCGTGCAGAGTGCAAAGCGCGTGAGCTTCGGCAAATGACTACCTGGCCTTGAACTGTGGCTCCCTCGTTTACCATGGACTTGTGACTTAACCATTTTGAGCACTGCTTTCGTGCAACTGTCACCTTTTCATGTGGACATGGAGAGGGTAGCTACGGGAGAGCCGTAAGTTGTGGTTCTCTTCGGTCTGCAACCCGATGCAATTATTCACAACACCTCTTCAGTCTCAGAACTGTCCAACTTAAAGCAATAAATGAGATGGTCTCCCTAGTTAAATAGGTTCACGCATTTTGAGCACCTGGCACATTGTATGTTTTATATATAAAAAGATCACGCAACTCAGATATGCAAGATGGTGACTTTCTCTTCTACAACTCCATGTAATTTCTCACTTCAAGCTCCACTTCTGCTTGAAGAAGAAAACTCAGCCTAGTCATTTCCAGGTAAATTCTGCTTTTTCAGAATTATATGCAAATCCAGAGCTCTATCTGTCTTCTTCCTTCTTCCAAGGGTAGCATCTAAGTTGGGGGAGGTCATGCAGGTCAACAGCATTGGGCAGGGAGGGATATGGGCCATTTATTTCCTTTCTCCACCCGACTTTGTTCCTCCACCTCCCTGGTCACTGCCTCTGTGGCTGATGATGCCATGGTCCACAGCTCCTCATCCACCCTGGAGCCCCCAAAGCTCTCTGGGGTCTCTGTTTCCACATCCTCGTGGGGTCTGGCTATGGTTTGTTTGCCTTTGCAGAGCTCAGCACTGGAGGCTGCCTCTGTCATGCCTGCTGTGTCAGCTTCCTTCCTTCCATTCGCCCAGACAATGACCTTAAACCGAAGAGCGTAAAGATCCATTCACTCACTAGCCACATGGACTTCATACTTGCTCTGACCCAGACCTTTGGCTGAGCTTCTGGATATGGAGACAGATGAGAAAGGTCACTGGACTCAAGGACGGCACAGTCTTCACCCAGAAACGCACCCATACAAGGGGAAAAATGATCACTTCCAGGAAAGGCACACAGACAGAGAGCTATGGGAGGGGAGAGGAGGGACTGGCTCCTTATGGGATGAAAGCCAGGGCCGGGGACCACGTGTGGACATGCTGAGGTTGAACAGTCTTTGAGGAACACCTGAAAAGGTGGAAGGACAGTGATCCAGCAGAAGACCCAGCATGAACACAGGCTTGAGGGCAGGATGGCCTTTTAGTATAAGGATGTAGTGGTTTAGTTTGTTTGGAGGGAAGGTTGTTAAAGGGTTGGGTAGGGGGCTGGGAATTAGGCTGACAAGGAGTTTTTTTTTTTTTTAAAGTTTTTATTGAGGGATATTGGGGAACATACACCTGGAGAACAAGTGTGTTTCTCCAAGGCCCATCAGCTCCAAGTCATTGGCCTTCAATGTAGTTGTGGAGGGCGCAGCTCACTGGCCCATGTGGGAATCAAACCGGCAACCCTGTTGTTCAGAGCTCGTGTTCTAACCAACTGAGCCATCCGGCCGCCCTGACAAGGAGTTTTGAAGGCTCTGGATGGAAGGTTGAGGTGTTTGGGTTTGGTCCTATTGGCACTGGTTTTTGGATAGGGGAGTAGATAGGATCAGAAGTGTATTTCTAGGACGCTTCGCTAGAAGTCACACATAATATAGACCGTGGTAGGGATGATAGGGAGGAGACAGGAGGCAACGGGATTGGTCAGGAGGCCTGGATGAGGGAGGGGATTGGAGGAACGGTGTGAAGGGGCTGTTTGCAAAAGATATTGCTAGGGCTGATTCTTTGGACACTGATAGGATATGACAAATTAAAGGAGGGGTTAGATAGAGATGATTTTGTGGTTTGGAGTGGGTGGGGAGTAAAAGTGTGGTGCTCATGGAAAAGAAAAGAGAGTTTAGCTTGAGAATCAATTTAAAAGCCCTGTTTTGGGCATAATGAGTTTTATGAATTGTCTGGTAGTCCAAATGATCATGTCCAGTGGGCAAGACCGGGCATCAGGAGACAAGGTCAAGTTGCACAGGTCAACTCTAGAGTCACTTTATTTTAGGGAATTAGGACTGAGGAAAGGAAGAAAAAAGCAAGTAGCGTAAGTTTATCCGTCAGATTCTCAACTGGAAAAACATGGCACACACTCCATTTGGGTAATTTGGGGAGGGTTTAGTCACAAAAGGACCAATGACAAAGGTGTGTCAGTGGGGTGGAGGAAACACTAGCGAGAGTCTGGGACTAGGGCGAGAGCAGGAGGAGTTTTACTCTCCCTCCGCCGCGAGGGGGCGCTCACCAGAACCCAGTGGACAAGGTGCGCAGACACAGGCACCTTGAAAGTGACCTCCTGTCCAGGCGACCCCAGAGAGGGAACCCGGTGAATGGGTTCCCTAACCTCCCCGTCTCCCCTGCTCTGAGCACCTGCGTCGTCTCCCCCGTTGGCTGAGAGCAGATCCTGGGACACAAATTAAGTCTCGAGCAGAGTAACCACAGCGCTTATCGTCAGGGAAGGAGGTGCTCCTTGATTCCTCAGGAGAGAAGGATTTATCGCTGTTTATTCCTTTATCCAATAACTTTCATTGGGTTTCTTTCTTATTACAAATGTAGTCCATGTTCATTGCAGAAAAATTAGAGACTACAGACCAGCAAAAAGGAGAAATTAAAAATCATTAGGAATCCCACCGTTGAGACAAAAGTGCTGTTTACAAAAATGCATTTTCTGGACTTTTTTTTTTTAATACCAACAGTGTAGACATCTTCCTATGTTGGTATGGATGACTAGCTGTCATTTTGAACGGCTCCTTTTGTATGGAGGCGCCACATGTTATTTAATAACTCCTCTTAATGGAGATGCACTTGTGTTCCACATTCTAAACGAGACGGCACCTCTGTAGCTCAGTGTTTATATCTCCCTAGGCTCAGTCTCTAGAAGTGGAATTGCTGAGGCAAAAGGTATATCCATTTAAAAAGACACTGTAACACATTCTGGCATGAGTTTAAAAAAAAAAAGAGAGCGAGAATATAATTTAAGGGTGAACATGTGGGCTTCTTGGCCAAACCTGCTTTGGAATCCTTAGTGTATCTGGGCCAATTACTTAACCTCCCTGGGCCTCAGTTTTCTCATCTGTAGAATAGGGGTGATAATAACAGTACACTTCTCCCAGGGCTGCTGTGAGGATTCAGTGAGATAGTAGCATGATGTACTTAGAAGAGAGCCTAGGTATTCCAGACAAAGTTAACTGTTATTTTTATCAAAAGTCTTCTCACGCAGGTGATACTGAGTGGCCTAAAGTTCTTTATGTTACATGCAGAAATAGGTGTTTTTTTTTTCCTTAAAGACCTTCATCGCCGGCCCAGTCATAGCACCACAGCAGAAGCGGGGAAGGCAGGTCGAACAGGGTGGAATTAACACGACCCAGGAGATCCAGGACACTTCACTGGGAATAATGAGTGTGCAGTGCTCTTTCCCACGTAGCACTTCTGCAAGCTGATTTTTATGAGGAGCTGGAGCAGAGAATCTAGGCCTTCCCTGCTGACGCCTGGATTTGAGATTTCCTATGTAGCTGACTAAAGGCGGGCCCACGCTGGTTGCAAGGTGGCCAGTTTTGTTGAGAGAACCTGCCCAAGCAGTTTTGTCTACTGGATGGAAGGATTCTCTCCCATTCTGACATGTGGCGTGGGGGCCACATCAGCCCTTGCTTCAGCCTCAAGAGTTCAGATTTAAGAGCTGTGCAGAGATGAGAAGGAGTGAGTCACATAATTGGACCAGGAAAAAGCATTCCAGGCAGAGGGAACTGCCAGTGCCTGGGCCCTGAGGGGAGAGCCGGAAGAGACAAAGCAAAGAGCCAGGCACCAGAGCAGGCTTCCTCATTGCAGACTGCACCCCTACAGGGAGCTGCATTCCAGGGTTCTCCATCCTAGACAGCACTGCAAGGATCTCTGGAAGTGGGTCCCCCCACACACTTGTTCAGGGATGTCCTTGGAGCAAATGTCCAAAAACCAGATTTCTGGATCAAAGGGTCTACATCCTTTAAATGGTAGGGGTCACTTCCTGAAGCCTCTCTTATAGCATTTTTCCTCTTTTCTTTCCCCCACCAGTGCACTTTGCTTGAGAGCCAGATTAAACTCCAAATTATGTACCTCCTGCTACTTAAATGTTTAGAGACCTGAATTTACTGAATTCACTGAATACGCCTCTGTTTAGAGACCTGAATTTAGAGACCTCAATGGCTCCTGCTTACCCACAGGAAAAGGCTCAGCTTTTTGGCTTGACATTCAAGGCTTCCTCCATCTGCCTGCAAGAGACTTCTCCCACCTTTTCTCCTGCTGCTCCCCTACACACAGTCCATTCACTTCTCCAACAGACATTGCCTGTGGGCCCAGTGTGTGCCCGGCCTTGGAAAGACCAAAAAGCTAAAAAACTGAAGGACATTAATCTGATTGGTGGGGTCCCCAGTCAATTAAACTACGGTTGGTGGGCTGGGTGGAGGCTCAGTGGCCAGCTATCCCTACACCCCACCCTCCCTTGGTCACACCTTACCTCTTAACCATGTGTGCTTTATTTTCACTGGTCCCAACATTCATGAAATTCAACACACGCATATAGGTAGGCTCTCTGCTAAGCACTGGAACCTCAAAATGGGAACGACTGGGCCCCAGTTCTGGGGCCTTTCCCGTCTCTCCCTCCAAATTCCTCTAACCCCACTGAAATTCCACCTACCCTGGGAGCCGTCCGTGACTACCCCAGCGTCCCGTCAACTTGTCTGCTCACCTCCTACAACATGTAGTCTCTGCCTTCCATTTGGCACGTGGTATGAGTTTATTGACATGTCACTATTTTTTAATAGTTCTGTGTTTCATCCCTCTAACTAGACTGAAGCTAGGAAAGGACAGGGACTACATCTTATTTGAGAACTTTGCAACCTTCTCTGTGCCTAACAGATTATGTTGCACATAGTACTTGCTAATAAATGTTGGTTTGTGGAGGATATGATCATGCCTCACCTCTGCTTAAAAAGCATTTGATAAATTCTAAATTCCTTAGCCTGGCACGCAAGACCTTTCTTTAGGATTCTACTAGACATCACCTCATCCAGGAAGTCTTCCAGGAATGCTTATCTCAGGTTGACACAGAGCCATTGCCCCATACACACACACACACACACACACACACACACACACACACACACACCCTCTGCTGTCTTCTGTCAGAGCACAGAGCAGCTGTTTTCAGGGTGGATGAGAACGTGCTCTTTGAAGGCACAGACCCCTGGGTTTTGATCCTGGCTCTGCCACATATTGACTGTGTGGCAGTTCCTTCACCTCTTTGAGCCTCAGCTTTGTCATCTAACAAAACAGGCATCACAATCACAATGGCCTCCTGTAGGGCCAGAGGGCCACGCTGTGCGAGACAGTGAGCAAATTCTGTAGCACCGTGCAGGCCTACGGAAAGCCACAGTAAAGTAGCATCATGACCACGTGATGTGTGAGTGCTCCTGACGGCAGCCCAGAGCCGGCTTTGTTCCCCTCTGAATCGCCAATACCTGTCGAAATCTGGGACATAGTAGATGCTTAATTAACGTCGGGTGGCTGGCCATGCACATTTGCCTTGAGAGAAAGTCTGATAAATAAAATTGTCTGTCATCCCAGGAAAACACCACTAAAAAGCCCCATGGCTGAGAGTAACAAGGTCTAACTCAGGACTGAATACGCCTCTGTTTGGGCCTCGATTCACGACGATCCCTGGTGTCTCTGTGCTGTTGTGCTGAGCCAACCTTAATGTCATTGTGACGGATTCACTCCAACTCATTCAGCCTCCCCTGAATTCTGCCTTTTTATCCTGATTCAAATACTGCAGATTCTCCCATTATAATTTGATTCTCTCCCTTCCTCCCAAACCAGAGCACTTTGCCCGCAGAGATATGGGCCCCTGTTGGCATTTATAGCGTCCCTACTAACCCCGCCCTGGCCACTGTGCTCAGTGCTCAGTCTAGGGAAATAACTTCAGTTCCCTTTCCACAGGGCCTATTAAAATGCCTTTCTTTTAATTGGTCCAAAACAGAAGATAAGCTAAAAAAAAAAAAAAAAAAAAAGAGCTAGCTTTTCTTTTCCATTTCAGGGTGTAGGAAGGACACGTAAGTACACCTGTGTCATGTCTGCAATGCCCCATTTGCAAAAAAAAAAAAAAAAGCCATCAGGGGACCTGCATGGGGCAGGCTGATGTGGCAGAATACTGTGGCTGGTGGTTGGGGGTGGGGCTGGTGGAGAAGGGGCGAAGCGGTTTAAGGGATCCTCCGATAGCTTTTCCTAGGCTTCTGATAGTTACACCGGAGCTTGGACCCCAAAAAAAGTAAAACTGGATAATACTGTGGATTCAAATTTGGCCATCAGCATAACTGTCCCGTAACAATGCTGTCAGATACTATACCTAGCCTCCCAGATACTCCATGCCTTTGATCATTTACTGTGCCTTAGCTACTGTCCTAAGTGCTTTCCGGATGTTCACCCCTCAAATCCTCACAACGACTCATTTCAGAAATGCATTATTTTTCCCATTTCTCAGGTGAAGATACTGAGGCACAATGAGGGTATGCAACGCAACCAAATAATCTAGCTCTAAGCACCTGACAGCCACGGCCAGCACATGTGTGTCCTTCATGGAACTGGCCTAGCACACCCTGCTCTCTGGGCTGAAGGTCCAGGGACCACAGCTTGGAGGGACCAACCTTATGGGGCCAACCACGTGGGCTTTCCATGCAGGTCACTCGCAATCATGATTGAGCAGGAGCTTTGCTCACAGCAATGGGAGGGGTGCCAGAGCCAGCCTGGCATGGGAGCTCATCTGTGGCCCCACGTGCACCCAGTTTAGGCACGGGTGCTTAGAGTCACTGGGCCAGGAGACACGTTATCCAGTCTCTGACAGACAAGAAGTAAGAGATCGCAGGGGCCTGAGACCAATACTATCCACCACAAGGTTGACCCTCAGGCACTGGCCACAGATATTGTTGCCCAAGGAGGGGTCTGCCCACCGTGTGCTTCATTCTAGTTCCCTGGCCTGACCAATCAGAAAGCAAGAAGACCCATGGGAAGCCGGGAGGCCCCACAGGAAGGCCTGCCTCCAGACTGCGGCTGCAAATCTCTCTTCTCCTGCAGTCGGAGGCAAAGCAGCTCTTCTTTGCAGTGCAGTTTGACAACATGTACTAAGGATGTTAAAAACCATTTATGCTTTTTTGGCTCCATTTCTGAGAGCCTATTCCAAGGAAACAATCAAAATTCCCTGCATAAATATGTTCTGTGCCGCCTTCTTTATAACTGGGAGAACTGGAGGTATGTAATCTTTATGTCCAAGAATTGGAGATAGTTAAGTAAACTGTACTCTAGCTACCTTCTGACCACCATGCAGACAGTAAAAATGTCATGGAGACTTTGTATTAATAAGGGAAAATAATTATTTTACAAAAATAAGTTAAAATGTAGAAGTGCATAAAACTTGATGCAATCATGGTAAATGACAAAACTGGCCGCAATATTTTGTAGGTCCTCCATCAAGAATTGGGGCTGGCCTGGAGATCAGACTGGACTAACAAAATGTGGTGGAAGTGATATGGTACAAGTGCCATGCCTGGGCTTTGAGAGGATCAGCAGCTTCTGCTTCTCCTGCTGCTCTTGGAACCATGAGAGCAGGCACATCCAGCTCACCGAGGAACACATGTTACCTTCTGTCACTCCTGCTGATAGCCGGCCAACTGCTGGACATGGGTGAGGCCATCCACCCAGGTCCGTGTGCATGAGGGAGCCCAGCCAAGATTAGCCGAGCCCTGACCAGACCAGACCAGAAGAAGCACCCAGCAGAATCATGAGATCTCCAGAGGGACAGCAGGGAGGAGGGAGGAGAGTCTGAGCGTCTAAGACAAAGTGCTGAATATTTGGAGTGTGGGAAAAGTACAGGAAGGTCCATGTAGATAAATCTTACCAATCTTATTCCTCACACACACACACACACACACACACACAGATAAATAACACCTAATGTGCTAAATTCTATGATGGAACACACCCACATGAAGGAGGGACACCTAATCCAGTTGATCCTTACTAAATATTTATTGAATTATGACTTAAATGCTCTGTGAATTTAGTCAAATCACTTTGCTCTTCTGAGCTTCAAATTCCTCTTCTGAAAAATGAGTAAATGAAAGAGTGAATTATATGACTGAAGAATAAATTAATAAATGATACTGTGGCAGTCACGGCCAGCTGACCAACAAAGTTTGATGGCATCGTGTGGTGTCCATGCTGAGAAGCAGCTTGTCATCCAGGACTACAGTTCCCAGGCTCCCTTGCAGGTGGGTGGGGCCATGTGACTAGTCCTCACAAATGGAACATGAGGTTGTCCTGAATGTCATTTCCAGGCCAAGGAGATTAAGCCTCAGGCATCTGATCATCCACATTCTTTGCACTCGCTTCCTCCATACCTATTTCAAGCTGGATAACTCTGGGGGTGACCTCAAGGCCAGAAGACAGTGGAACCACAAGATGGAAGGAGCCTGATTCCCATAGCAACCGCTTTGAGGAGAGCCATCCAGCCACAAGCATGAACACTGGACTTTCCAAGAGTGAGAAACGCATGGTTATGGGGTAAAGCCATTAAACTCTTGAGCTTGCTGCAGCAGTTAAACCATCACCTCCCTCTCAGGTGTTACATAGATTAAATGAGTGTAGTGGTTTAAGTGGTGCCCCCCACTCCCCAAATATATGTCCATGTCCAAATCCCCAGAACCTGGGATTGTGGCCTTATGAGGAAAAAGGGTTTTTGCAGTTGTAAGTAAGTTAAGGTTCTTGAGACCCTCCTCGATGACATGGGTGTATCCTAAGTCCAATGACACCTGTCTTTATGAGACAGAAGAGGAGAAGGCCATGTGGCAACAGAGGCCGAGACTGGAGTGATGTAACCACAAGCCAAGGGACACCTGGGGCCACCAGAAGCTGGAAGAGGCAGGAATGACCCCCCATTCCCTCACCCCAAGCCTTTGTAGGGAACGTGGCCCTACTAATCCCTTGATTTTGGATTCCTGGCCTCCAGAACTATGAAAGAACACATTTCTGTTGCTTTAAGCCTCCCAGTTTGTGGTGATTTGTTGCAGCGGCCCTAGAAACGAATACAGTGAGGTATGTACAAGGCTGGCACCGTGTCTGGCAGGAAGAAAACGCTCAGTGAAGAGTGACTTTAAAAAATCAGCTCTCGAGTGGCTCTCCAGTTCCCTCCTTAGAGACAGGATCTTTGGGGAGATCGGTCCTTCGAGACCAGGCACAGTTCAAATCCTATTGTTAAGTCACAGAGAAGGTTCTCATGAAGTTTATGACAGTATTTGCGCTGAGAATAAAAGTAGACTGAGCTTTGCAGGCACAATCTTATTGTTTGCGGATGACAGACCCTAGTTTCATTAACGTATAACAAAAGGTATGAAAAAGCCTTTCTCTGCAGCACCTCTTTTTGAATGTTTGCAGGAAGCAGCTACTGGGACCGGCTGCCTGCCCTGGGATAGCCCAAGTGCAAGGGTGGCTTCCCTCTGGGGTCCTGGCCCCGAGTCACTGGCTGAGGCCGTTCCGAGTCCCTCCCTAGGCTGAGGTGCAGAGGGTGTTGGCAGCCTCCCAGGACCTGTCTGAGAGAAGCAATGATATAGCAAATGGCAAGGCACCGCCGGGCAGTGGAGTGGTCAGCAGCTACGGCTCTGGTGCTATCTGACCAATAAGGTAGCTACTAGCCACACGTGGCTACTTACTTGAAATGAATCACAATGACATAAAATTAAAACTTTAGTTATCCACTCACCCTAGCCACTTTTCCAGTGCTCAGTGGCCATATGCTGCAAGTGGCTACCGGATTGTATGGCTCTGATTTGTGGAACTGGACCAGCTTCCTTCCTTCACCCTTCAGCCCCATGTTGCTAGCCCCCAGGGTACGCTGTTCACTGTGCTTCCCCAGCCATACCTTTGTCAAGGGTAAAACCTCCTGGAATCTCCTAATTTGAATGAGTCGTCTGAAGGGGAATGCTGGAAAACCGGCTTCCCAAAATGCAAAAGCCCTGATTTGCAGTGTTTGTTAGATTTCCATGGTATAAATACTCCCATCGTGGCCGATTTCCAGCTCCCAGTGGCTTAACAACTGGCTGGCAAGGGCTCCCACGCAGCTGGTGTGCACCAGCTCCAGCACACCCCAGCCCTGCCTTTTCCTGCGGGACTCGACTGGTGCAGGAGTGTCGGCCACGGCCTCTGCTGCATCTGCTTCATGAGGTGATGCAGACGCCCTTCCTGGGGTTCCACTGCCCAGGGCCACAGATTCCTCATGACTCCAGAGCAGGTTAAGCAGAAGTGGAGAGAACCACTTTGTCATCTGGGCCCCAAAGTGGCCCTGCTTACATTCTGAGTCCCACAAGCTATCTAGCTGGGAAAAGGAGTTCCCTCAGCCTCCATCTACCTCTCTCTGTGTCTCTGTGTCTCCTTCCAAGGCTCAAATCAGGCCTGGGTAGGCCTAAAAAATTGAAACCGTCTGCCATTTAACACGTCCAAGTCTCTCTCATCTCAGTCTACAGGATGTGGTCCCCAGATTGCCTCCTTATACATCCAATCTCCCCCGTACCTGTCTATTCATGAAAAAATGATACTGGGTGCAAGCGAGGGTGAGGGTGAGGGTGAGGGTGGACGTGGGACAGACCTGCTGACCAGCAGAGGGCGACTCTGAGTTCCTCTACACAAGCAAACAAGTGCCGTTGCCAAATAGCCAACAACACAGCTTCAATTAAACATATTATGGTTTACTCATATAATAGAATACGGTACAAACTTTTAAAAATGTTTTATGGTATGGGAAAATGAACACAATATTCTGTCACAATAAAAAGCAAGAGATTTCTTTCTGGTCCCTTGAGGACATGATGCCAAGTGAAATAAGCCAGACACAAAAGGACAAATACTGTCTGATGTCATTTAGATGAGGTATCCCAAGTAGTCAGACTCATAGAAACAGAAAGTAGAATGGTGGTTGCCAGGGGCTGAGAGGAAGGAAAATGAGGAGTTGTTTAGTGGGTACAGCGTTTTAGTTTTGCAATACGAAAAAGTTCCGGCGGTCCTTAGCACGACAATGTGAATATAGCTAACATTACCAAAACGTATACGTAAAAATGATTAAGGTGGTAAAAATTTTTTTTAAAAACCAGGAGATTTTTTTTCAAACCAAACAACAAACAATAAAACCCAAGATTCTCTGTTTATTCCTTCAGGCACTAGAAATGTGACAGAAAATAGGAATACTTCTTGCCCCAGATCTCAGGGAGCTTCTCATCCAGTGAGGAAACTGTTAATGGAGAAAGCACATGAACAAAGCTAAAACTGCAGAGAGAAGAAGTGCTGTAAGGAGCGTGACCTGGTCAAGGAGGCGAGGAGAGCGGCTGAGGGGACAGGAGGTGAGGCGAGGACCCCAGCACTGAGTCCCTCGGAAGGGGAGAGCTCCCGAGCAGGTGGGGACAGAGGGGGCATGCCTTATGGAGGAGGAGAAGCGTGCATCCTTTTATGAGTGTCTGGAGGGGCCCACGCCCCTCCCCTTACCAGTAATTTCCTCCGTGTGGTGGGGTTGTCACTGTGCCTTTTCCAGGGGGGAGCTTGGATGGTTTTGCAGTAAGGAAAAGGCATCAAAAGAAGACCTCACCATGCGGACAGACAGCAGTGCTCTTTATTTATTTATGTGCCTCCTGGTTTCAAGCTGCTTACAATTGTTAGCAATCTAGCAGGCTAAAATACCTTGTCACTAAGTAAGAAAAATGAGGGAAAATATAGCTAACAGAGTGGCAGGAAAAAGGAGCATGGTATCGCTTGATTCACAGGGAGCCGCCGGGTCATGCTCCTCTCCAAGCCCTGTCTGCCATTTAATCTGAACCCTGACATTTAATTGTCCTGTTTTTATACTTTGCCTTTTCAACTCTTGAAAAATCTTTCATTGTGATTTCTTCTGCCTTTTATTACGCTCTCTCCCTTACATATATCTTTTTATTTTTTCCGTTGTGCCTTTTGCAGTTTTAAAACTCCATCCTCCCTTGCCACAGGGCACGGGCCACGCTCGGTCCACCTCAGCACACTGACGTAGTCACAGCCTCCACACAGTAGGTCCGCAGATGTCTGTGAATGACTGAGGGTCGCTCCCACCCATTGCCAGTGGCACTCAGCCCGTGACACCCTCAGCAGGGCTCAGGACACGGCTGCCAGTTTGATTTATGAAACTTATTATCCCAAGTGGCATAGATATTGACTCAAAAGGGTTTAAATAAATAAGTGGATACACAATCCAGAAAAGGCCGTAGAATGAGGAGAGGGTGTTTGTCAAGCAGCTGAAGCAGATGTTATAAAGGAACGTTCAAAAACGGGGTCTAGCGGAGCCACGGCGGGGCAGGACCGGCTGTGGAATCAGCATGCGAGGTTCACATCCAGGCTCCATCACATCGCAGGCCAGGGGAGCGGCCTGGGGCAAATAACAGAAGCGAGAAGATCTCTTGTGAGGACTGCCACGAGGCGCTGGTCTCTGCTCCATGAGTTCTGAGGCCTCAGTTGGAGACCTGAAGCCTGGGGGCTGGCTCATCTTCCGGCTCTTTCACGCACGTGTCTGGTGGGAGGTGCCCGCTGTGGGCTGATTCCTGAGCTGGGGCCATCAGCTGGAACACGACATGTGTCCTCTTGGCTCCGGGGGAAGTTTCCAGGGACAGAATGCCCAGTGAAAGCCGTATCGCTCTTTCTGACTTAGCCTTAGAAATCACAGTGTCACTTCCACTGCATTTGGTCGGCAAGGCAGTTGCAAAGCCCTGCCCAGGCCGAAGGGGAGAGGCCACAGATGCCCACTCTCGAGGGAGGAGTGCTGCTGTCACACGGAATGAAGAGCATGTGGGATGGCATGCATGTTGGTGTGGCCATCTGTGGAAAATACAACCTACCACACGATGGGTCAGGCAGCTTACGTTCTCTTCTTATTTCTTGGAAAACGCTGAGGGTCTAGGTATAATTATCTCCATTCTAGAGATGGATAAACCAAGTCTCAGGGAGGCAAAGGAAATTACCTTGAGCAATTTATTGCACTTCTCGAACCTCAGTTACCCCCTCTATAAAATGGGTAGAAAAATCTCTACCTGAATGGGTTACTAGGAGACCGTAATGCTTATATATGACTTTATGGGGTTGTGGGAAGGCTGCAGTTGGGGAAGACGTGAACTCTCACCCCTGTGCTAATGGAAGCACCGCTCTTTACGGTTGTGACGTCATTATTTCCTTGCCCTCCACCTCCAACTACCAGGCCCACACAACCCTACAGCCAGCCAGCGGCCTGGACTTCCATCCACACACCCTCCAAAGCAAGGCTTGTCACAGTGTTTAGCTGGGGCTCACTGCAGTGCCGTACGAGAGCTCACCACCCCCTTCCTCGTCTGTTCCCATCATCCAAGAGGAAAGCACCTTGGCAAGAATGCTAATGTTTGTTTATAAATTTCAAATGTGTAAACTTAATTCATGTAGTTGATTATGGGCAAGTAGTCCTTTGGTCCTATTTAAAAATGGCCTGTCACTCTGTGCATCTGTCCCCTAGGGAGCAGGAGGAAGGCCTGGCATTTCCGCATTCGTTCATGGACCCCAGGAGGACTCTTCTGGCTCCTGAACAGACCAAGGACCATCCTTGGAAACCAGTCTCCTGGGGATTCATTCCAGACCCTGTCCCTCGATGTTGATCCACCTGCAAGGACGAAGGCCTAAAAAGACCGACCCCCTCCCCCTTAGCCATGGTGTCCATTAAACAGACAATATACTCTCCTGTTGATAGGATTAAATGAGTAAAGCGGTGGGGGAAGGGGGCTTACTATTGTAGGATGTGTTAAGGAAGCCTGAAAGCTGCTCTCATTTCACGGCCTGCGGGGCTGGCTGCCTCAGGGTGGCTGAGGAAGGTGTGCAGGAGGTGGTGGAATTCATTCATCAGGCCTGGCCAGGCTCCCTGGGGGTTTGGGGGGGCGAGGCACTCGTGGTGATCCCTCGGACCTCAGGTGGCAGGTGACTATATAACAGAGATGACTTTTTATATCTCAGAGTAGGACCAGGCTCAGTAGAGAGAGACAGCCTGAGCTTTGCAGTCAAAGCATGTAATCTGGCTCCCGCTCTCAGAGCAGGGTAACCATGGACCACTTAGTTACTCAAGGCATCCAAGGCTCACGTCCACTTCTTCATCTCCGCCCTGCGTGAAGTGTGGGGTAGAGGCGTCATGTCTGATACCAAGGAGAGGTCCAAAATATTGGGTTTGTTTTTAATTGGGTCTGATTTTAATCCTTACAACAACCGTTTTACAGATGAGGAAAGAGGAAGCAATCTAGAAACATGTTTTGGCCTGCAAATGCTGATACTTGTCTTATCGATAGGTATAGACCTCTGCAAAGACCCCAAACCATACTTTGACAGTTTCTAGGAGGCCACCTGACAGAGTAGGCTATCCCTGGGCCTGGATGGCTAAAAATACTATGGAGCCAACCCTCATCACTACCCTAGACAAAGTAAGTTTAAAAATCCTAATAGCTCAGAGAGGTGCTGTGACCTTCCCAGGGTCACACAGCATGCAAGTGCCAAAGGCAGGCGGGTTTGGCTGCTCCAGCATCCCCAGTGGCTGACAAGCCCAACACTTTGGAGCTTCAACTCCTCCTCCCTCCCCCATGCCAACGAAAGGAAAATCATTTCCCATTCCCGGCACCTCTGCCAGCCCACAGACCGAGTGAAGAAGAAATGTTTCCAAGTACAGCAGGATGGTCTTTCCTGGCTTCTCAGTTTTGCAGTCTGTTGTTGTTTGAAACTTGTTTCCCAGGAGACTCTGGGAAATGCAGGTGCAGGGGCCTGGAAGCAGCTGCTGTCTTCCTTTCTCTGGGCTGGGTACCTGCTCTCAAGTTTATGTCCTGGGGCTGTGTGCTCAGACTTGACCATGTTTGGGCATGGAGGCTTGTCCCAGATGGGGACCAAAGGCAGCTTCCCTGGAGACAGAGGCGGGCTGGGAGCCTGAACTTCCTACTGGAGCTCAGGAGGCCTCTTTTGGGGTGGGGGCCAAGGGCCGGGCAGATAGAACTTGTCCGCCTGCTGAAGACTCCAGGGCGCGGGGGAGATTGTGAGTACAGTGCCCCGAGCACTTGGGAAGTGGTTTCTCCAAGGCTGGGGCTGGACAGGAGCTTCGGGAGGGCGGGAGGGAGGCGTGCAGAGGGAACACCCTCCTTCAAGGGGCTGTGCATCTGGATTTCAGATTCCCGGGGGTGGGGTGGGGGGGTTTGGTGTCACTGGGAACTAGAACTGCTGGCACCTGACCCTTTGTCTGCTGGCGCTCTGTGGCCGGGTCACTCTAGTAGCTCAGTGTCCTGGGCCTCAGGTCCCAGCTTTTAGAGCAGCCAGAGGGCTACAGCCTGGAGATCAGCCCAGGAAAATTTTACTCCCTTTTGACACTGTAATGTCTGTGTTAGAATGTAGGGGAACCCCACTTCTCAGTGCCCCAAATGAGGGAGGAAAAGTTGTCATTGGGTGTCATCCCTGTCAGTCATCTTGGAGGGAGTGACAGGGCTGTATCCTGTGCCTGACCCTAGGTTCTCCTCTTTAGGACAGTGGAAGAGTGGGGGGACAGCAGGGGTGGGGGTGAGAGGGCGTCAAGGACCTCTGATCAGATAGTTGAAACAGTCAATTTTTAGGAAAGAAGCCTAAGTAGAAAATAAAGCACGTTGCTGAAAATCCCTTTGGACCAATGTCTGTCTCCTGGACATTCACTAATTTATAAAAGCAACATGTTTGTTACTTTAGGGACCTGGCAGGGAAAATAAAGTTCTTCCAGATATCTGGCCACAATTTTCCTTAAAGCGGCATTACAGAGAAAGGGCCCCATGGCCCTGATATCTTTGGTAGAAACGGACTCTGGTTACTTTAAACAAATACAAACGACAGGAAATTGACTGGAAGACTATGGGGCAACTCACAGAAGAGATGGGAAGCCCACACGAGGGGCAGAAGCTGGCCAGCTATGTGGCTCCAGGTGGCACTCAGGTGGTGAAAGCCTCATCCCGGGAGGGTGCTCAGGGTACCCATCGGGGCAAGGAGGGACTCTGCTTTCATTGGGGTGAGGGAGATGCCCAGAAGGAAAATGAGGGGCTGCTGCTGAAAAAGGGGGAAGAGGAGAGCTGCCACCTGCTTCCTGTATTCTGCTTTGGCCCAAGGGTGGGTGCAGGGTGGCTCAAGCCTCCACATAAGAGAGCAGTTGCTGAGGCCATCTAATGCCTTCTGCCCTTGCTTGAAGCTGGAGGTGGCCCTTAGAGGATCCTGGCTGTGGAAGGAAAGCTCCTGCCACTACCGATGGCTGTGGCTGCCTTCTGGGGTTCTCTGCATGCTGTCCCAGGTCCAGTTGGCCCTGCCGTGGGATTGTGTCGGCAGAGCTGTAAAATGCTCCAGGTTTTTCTGAGACAAGTGTTCCTGGAGAAAGTGCACCGATGGTCCGCCTCTGCTGCTTTGCTGAATTAGTTTATCTCCTGTGTTACTTTTCTATTACTGCCATAACAAATTCCCACAGACTTGGTGGACCCAAACAACAGAAAGCTACTCGTGTCTGGTTCTGGAGTCCAGAAGCCCCAAATCAGCAAGATGTTGGCAGGGCTATACTCCCTCCAGAGGCTGCAGGGGACAATCCATGTTCCTTGCCTCTTCTGGCTGCTGGGGGCTGCGCACACTGCCTGGCATGTGGTGGCATCACTCCAATCTCTGTCTCCCTGGTCATATTACCTTCTCCTCTTCTGTGTCTAATTTCCGTTTGCTTCCACCTTATAAGGTCCCTAGTGATTACATTTGACGTGGATAATCCAGGATAATCTCCCCATCTCGAGATCCTTAGTTTAAAGTCTTTGCCATGTAAAGTAATAGTCACAGATTCCAGGGTTGAAAATATGAACATCTTGGGGCCAATTATTGAAACTGTCACACAAGGTTTGACCTGGGGCAAGTCCCTTCACCTCTTGAGCCCCAGGTCCCTCATCTGTAGAAGGAGTATGACAATACTTGCCTGTCAGAGCTGGGGGAGGCTTACATGGGACCAAAAAAGCCCTTTGAAGTTGCTCTTCTCACCTGTCTTCCCTTCTGTGGATGACTTGTCACCTGTGCTGATCTCACATCTACGCGCCTCTATGGCCCTAGAAATGAACGCCGTCCCTGGTGGAAATGGGGAAGAAGCTGGTGATGGCCCAGAGGCGGGGAGAGACTCGAGCCCTTTGTCTGGGTGCAGCCATGGTGGTGTGTGCCGTCATCACATACTACATCCTGGGCACGACCGTGCTGCCTCTCTACCAGAAAAGGTACCAAACCCTCCTGGCTTGCCCCCATCCTCCAGCCTCTCCTCTGAGGGTACAGTCTGTGAGGAACCCCAGCTTTCTTCCTACCCCTCCCCCCTGACCCTCTCACCAGGCAGGAAAGTCTGGACAATCGTCATTCTCAGGGTCAAGGATTCACGTGCACGGAGGGTAGACCAGACTGGGCTGGGATTCTGGGACTTGGGGGCACCAGATACAGGAGGCCATTTATTTATACAAGAAACACCAAATGCTCCAGTGTGAGTTTCATCCCAGGAGAAATCGGAGTCACAGTATTTTGTAGCTCATCTGCACAGTTTGACTTCCCCTCTGAAACCTTCCGGCCAGTGGGCATCTAGCCTCCTGTTGAATATCTCAAGTGACAGGGAGCTCACTACCTCACCATATATACCTACTTTCTTATAAGTAGAAAGGTCTACATTGAGCCAAAATCTGCTCCCCTGGAGCTCTGCTCTGGAATCTCAGAGAATGTTTCCTGCTCTTGCTCCTTGACATATCAACCACTGGACCTTTTAAAGGAAAAGCTATGAAATTCTTGATCCACATCCTGTTCGAAACAAACACACTCAGTTCTTTCAGCCTGTTCTTAAGATAAGCCTTAGAGCCTTGCCTCTGGGCACGTTCCGGCTGCTGCCAGCCCCTGTGCCTGATAAATGGGAGATGAGTCACAATTGATTCCCTGCTGGTGTGTTGATGAGTCTGTTGGCCTCTCCTGGGCCTGCTCCTTCCTCACTTTTTACAGCACTGGAGAGATTCCAGGCTGAAACCTTACGGGAGTGAGGCCCGACTCAGAGCGGCCATGTGCCTCCAACATATCCCCCAAGTTAAGCGCCATCCCCACCATCTGTCCCACCTTGGCACAAATCCAGCCCCTCCTTCATCTCCAGGTTTTAGGGGCAAGGGCACAGATTCTGAAGCCACCTACACCTGGCTTCAGGTCCTGTGTGGCCTCGGGAAAGTCACTTGACCTTTCTGAGCTTATCTTCCACCCTCTGCAAGATGAAGGTGGTGTGGGTGCAGGGTCTTGGGCCTGGCTGCTCATCAGAACAATTGCAGGGCTTTTTAAAATGTACCAGGGCCTTGGCCTCACCACCTTAAAATTTCCGACTCATTTGGTCTGGTGTGTGACTCAGGACATAGGAATCTTTTTAAAAGTTCCCCAGGGTTTTGGGTGAGCAGCCAGGGTGGGAACCATTTACATGGATGATATTCAACCAGCATGGATTTTCTCATCCTGTTGTTCCCCCCTCCCCCAGACCCATGGACTCTGGGATCAAACTCCTTTAGTGCTGGATGCTTATGGCAAGATGAGGGTCCCAGCCCTGGCCTCTCTAACGGGGTTCAAATTGGGTGCTCTGTGTGATGCAGTTTCTAAGGCGTGTGTGTGGTCTCCCCAGTGTGTGGACCCAGGAATCCACGTGCCACTTGATTGAGACCAACATCAGGGACCAGCAGGAGCTGGAGGGCAAGAAGGTGGCCCAGTACCCGTGCCTGTGGGTCAATGTGTCTGCAGTGGGTCGGTGGGCTGTGCTGTACCACACGGAGGACACTCGGGACCAGAACCAGCAGGTACTCCTTGGGGGGAATGGGTGCACGTCCCCTAACCCCTGGCAAGTATGTGGGCCTGTCCCTAACTGGCTCTCTTTCCCCTCTCTGGAGAGCAGAGACTAGGAAAGGTGAGCACACTTGACTGGGGACCACAGCTGGCATGAGGTCCAGCCAGACCTTGCTCTTCTGTGTTGGAGTCAGACAGACCTGGGTTTGAATCCTGCTCTGCCACTAACAGGCTGTGTGACCTGCGGCAGCTTACTTAGCCACTCTGTGCCTTAGTTTCCACCTTTGCTGAAGTGCTATTATGAAGTCAGAGACTGCATATAATGGACTCAGCTAGACACTGGATGGATAGCATGCACTCACAAAGAAGCAGACATTAGCGTTATTACCTCAGCCAATAAAGTGAGGCAAATGAAAGACCAGGCCCAGAGATGATCCCACGGAGGAGAACTCCTGTAAACCTTCCACCTCAGGAAACCAGGGACCTAGGGTGGGAGAAAAGCCAGTGCTTGGTAGATTTTCCCATCACTGTCTCCAAACAAACCCCCTCAGCCCCCAAATCCACCATCGTAGCCCTTTCTAAAGGAAATACAAGTTGGCCTATATTCACTCGCTCATTCACCGACTCATTCAGTCAACAGTCATTGAACACGTCCTATGTTAGGGCTTTGGACTCAAGAGGAGAGAGCTCATATTTGAAATAATACCTAGGAGGGAGGGAGCAGTGCCATAGAGAGGAACAGAGAAAATTATGAGGTTAAAGGAGGGAGGGAAGTTCTCCAGCCAACAGGGAGGCGAGGGTATCAGAAAAGCATTGGGGTCAGGCAGGTATTAGATCCGCAGAAACACGGCGGGGCGTACATATAGAGGGCAGGGCTGGGGAGGCAGGGATGCGAAGGGCAAGAATTTCTGCTGTGAGCACCTGCGAGCACCGTTACAGGGTCTGGGGTCCCGGGAGCATGGTCAGAGCGGTGCAGGGGAGTGTGGCATTCAGTGCCTGGGCACAGAGGCAGGACCACAGCAAACAGTCAGGACAGAGGTTAGACCGGAAGCAGGGGCTGAAGTCAGAATTTGGTGGCTGACCATGTGGGAAGGGGCAGGGTGCCTGCGGGGACAGTGAGGTCACTGACAGCCCTGGAGAGGTGGGGATCATAGAGAAATGGGTCTGGGCAGTGCGTGGCAGCCAGACTTGTGCTGCCATCACTAGCATAACCCAGCCCCACCAGATGGAGGGATAGCCTCCAAAGTCCCTGAATCAGCTCCCATCAGGACACTTGCCTCTTCTTGGTATTCAGTGGCCCTAATTTATCCCAAGGATCAAGAAGCACATTTTCAAAGATAAGCAGAGTGATCACTGGTGTGACAGGGATTGGGGAGCAGGCAGGCTCACAGGCCGTCTCCCTGATCCCAAGTGTGCCAGCTCAGAGGAGCGAGAGGTCAGATCGTCTCCTGAGATGAGCTGTCAGCAGCATCTGAGCCAGGGCTCTGTCTGGCCCTGGAAGGACAGCACTGGTTGGCAGGCACCAGCTATTCTATCTTCTCTCCCATCACACCCAGGCATCACCAGAAGCAGTGCTAATGGCAGGCTGCCTCGCAGTGGGACAGTGGAAGTACCTTCTTTGCTGTGCAGCTGGGTCAGTGGGCCAGCTGCCCCTCTACCTTTGCTCAGCTCTGAGTTGCAGGGGGCCAGTGCTCCAGGCTAGCGGGGTGTCATGTGAAAGGCCCCTCTTTAAGAAGGGAAAGAAGGAGCTATTGTTGCAATTTCATAGTGAAGTCACAATATTATTATTGTTAATAGTAGCATCTCCCATTTATTGAGCACTTACTATGTGCTGGGTTCTATGCTAATCCCCACAACAGTTCAACTAGGCAGGTAACCTCACAAACCCGTTTTGCAAGGCTCAGAGAAGTGATGGCACTTGCCAAGGTCACACAATTTGAAACTGGTAGTTGAACCCAGGCCTGCCTGGCCCCATAGCCATACCATTGCTCAGTGGGCTGGGTTACCCAAGGTCACAGTCAGAAGCACTGGGGAGACTTGGGCTGGGCCCCCTCAGCTCAGGATTCTGAATCCACCTGCAGTGTCCACCAGCTCTGAATGCCAGATTACTCATGAGCCAGCTTCTCCCCAGCTTCAGCTGCCTCCTGGCTGGCTGGCGACCTATTTCCGGATGTAGCTCCCTCACTTTTCAGACTGTCAGAACAATGATGAAACCATACTTTGTTCTGCTGGAGTGCTGAGGGCAGGCAGCTTTGGGAGCGGGGCCTCAATCAAATCCAGGGAGTAACTGAGGCCTGGGGAGAAGCTGGCTTGACACGTCACACATTTTGATCTTGGATGTGATTACTCTAGTCCAGGGGTCTGAAACTTTTCTATCCATAGGAACCACCTGATTACTGGGCCTACACTCCACGATTCGGAGGGCCAGCCCTCCAGGTGCTGGGGGTGCTAAGGCAGACCACACTTGTAGAATGTCTCCTAGTTGCTCACATAAGCGACGTTCAGACCTCCAGACACAGAACAGAGATAGACCCAGGGTTTTCCGGCTTCTGGTGAAAAGTTGGAGGCCCGGCTTAATAGGGCTTCTGTATCTCTTGGTACTCATTGTCCTGATGGAGTGGTGACCATCGGTCTGGATGCACCCGGCTGTCTCCATTTCACCAGACCCGACAATTCTCCCTGGCACCGAGGCAAGTGCCAGTTGGCACCTCCCATCTTATTCCCTCCCCCACTTCACTGTGGAGATTACCTGCAGGAGCCCTGCAGGTAACTGAGCATGTGACCTTTGCCCTGAATCCAAATACAGAGCCCACTGGGTCTGTGTCATTCAGTCACTCATTGGTCTCCTTAGAGAGTTAAGGTTGAAGTCCTTCTTCAATAACATCCTTTGAAAATGATATTGTTATTAACCCATTTAAGAGATGGAGCTCTCAAGTCTCAGAAAGGTACACGATTTGCCTAATAGGGTTCTACAGCTAATGAAAGCAGAGCCAGGGCTCCAGCGGGGGCCCTTGCCTCCCGTTGTACCCCGAGCAGCTCCAGGTCCACCATGCTCACAAATGACACTCTGAAGTCACCCTCTACAACCATGCAGCACACAGCCCACCAAGCTTTAGACCAGGGGCGTCCAAACTGCGGCCCGCGGGCCAACTGCGGCTTGCAATCCATTGTTAATTGGCCCGCAGCAAATTCCAAAAATATATTTAGTTTACTTAAATAAACCAGGTGAGGCAATACGTACTTCACCTCAAGTGAGTGGCCCGGGTGTTTGTGTGTTTTACCGCATACGGCCCTTGGTGAAAAACGTTGAATAAAGTTTGGACACCCCTGCTTTTGACAGTCTGACTCTCACCAAGGGCCTGACTCCAAAGCTGGCATTTTTCTTTACTCCATGCCAGCCACTCATCTCTAGGCCCCGAGAAACAGGGACTTCCAACACCATGGGCGCTCCTGCTTCTCCCCACAGTGCTCCTACATCCCAGGAAGCCTGGACAACTACCAGATGGCCCGCGCCGACGTGGAGAAAGTCAGAGACAAATTCCACGAGCATCAGGTTTTCTACTGCTTCTCGACGACTCAGGAGAATGAGACGAGCGTCCTGTACCGGCGCCTCTATGGGCCGCAGACCCTCCTCTTCTCTCTCTTCTGGCCCACCTTCCTGTTGACTGGCGGCCTCCTCATCATCGCTATGGTGAAAATCAACCAGTCCCTCTCCATCCTAGCAGCGCAGAAGTAGACTCGTCCATGCCACAGCACTGCTCGGGCCGCAGGGGACTGGGGGGACCCCAGGCTGTGCCCATGCCTCTTCCTCCTGCCTTCCCACTCTGCCCCCTGCAGACCATCCTGTCTGCCATTGCATGGCTGCCCTTTGTTAAGTCAGGTCCTGCTCAAGAATGTACAATGGCTCCCGAGGGCCCCAGAGCACACGAGACCAACCAGTGACAGCTCTCCATGACCTGTCCTCACTCAACGAATTCAAACCCATGTCCTGCTGCACCACTAACTGCCCACAGACGATGATTCTTCCTCTGCCGTGGTTGGCTCAAAGGCCTGTCTGTCTTGCCCAAAATGCCGTCCCTGGCAAAGTCCCTTCTTTGAATTTCATAAGGAATCCAGCAGCGGCTCCCATGTATACAGCACATTTAGAATATCTCTTGCTTTTAGGTCACTAAGTGCCATATATATATATATATATATATATATATATATATATATATACATATATACATATATATATGTATATACATACACACACACACACACACACACATATACATTTAATCCAATATTAACAAACATATAAAAAATAACAAGAGGAAAAGTGTTGCAACCGTGGAATCCACTGGTGCCCTCAGGCAGGTCAGGGATCTGAGAGGTGGGTATTTAGAATCAGCACCAACACCTGTCACGTCCAACCAGAGCCTTGATGCTTCCCCACACCTTCCAGGCCCTTATCTGCGGACATTCCTTCCCAGGGGACACAGCACATCGTTCCCACAGTCTCTCTCTCTCCGGGGTCAGGGCAGTGAAAAGTCCTCCCAGTGTTTTAAGACCAACTGTCATATTGTACTATCTTTCTGCAAGGTGTCGCCATTGGGGGAATTAGGTAACAGGTACGTGGGATCTCTTTATTATTTCTTATAACTAACGGCAGGTGAATCTGCAATTATCTCAGAAACTCAAGTTTAATTTTAACAAGAGAAAAAAGAGGAAGTCCTTGCCATGAGGCTCAATGATAGAGGCTCCTTTGCCCATGGTTTTCATGCACCTGCATTTAGGGCAACAATATGCAGAAACTCAGAATATCCAGGGGGGAAGCCATATCCCCCTAGAAAGCGTGGTTCCTGGGGATGCCCAGACCACTGTCCCACGCGTTATTGCCATGACCTTCGTTCACGTGAAGCAAATACCCTCCTGCCAACAGGGATTGGCCTTCTTCTGTCAGATCCCACACGTGCCTGCTGCTCACAGAACATCATGCGCAGGACGAGCGTGAAATAATGGGCATTTGCGCGTGATGGACACTGAGGCAAAATGTTTTTTTGGAATAATGGCTGCCTGGGCACAGAGAGCCCTCATTAGTTCTTAATAAATCACTCTGCTAATGAGTGTCGAGTTCTCGCACTGTTTTTGCTTTTCGTCCCGTGGACAGGTGACTCACATCTGGAGAGGAGTACGTGCGTCCAGCGCCATGTCCCTCCCTGGGAACTCAGACAGGAAAGGGGGTGGGGAGGGCAGAGATGGCTGAGACCCAGCCTCCGCCTTCACGGAGCTTCTCATCTGCTTGCCGCTCTCCCTCCCTGACCCCTCCCCACGATATTAAGATCTTCCTTCCTCACAGCACAGGACCTAATATATGCAAATTCAACATAGGCAATACAAAATATCCATCAATCCTCATTCTTGTGACATGCAAATGATGCCAGCCCCTCCTCTCTCGGAACCAACAAGTCATCCAAACTTTCTCCTAATTTCAAAACTCCTTGCGTGAGTGGTTTGTAAACGGCATTCACCCTATTGCTAACTGGCAGTGCAGCCTGGTGCACAAGGATATCCGACGTCCTTTAAATTAGCCTTGCATTGGGGCGAGTTTGAATTATATGAAATATCTGCAGAGGTACTGTTTGAACCAAGTTCAGCTGTCCTGGACCTCACAGACACTGTTCTTTCACATGGAGGGACAAGAGGAAGAGCAAAGGCAGATCAGAAAGGCACAGACATTCACACAGTGCAGCACAGCGTTTCTCAAAGTGGGACCTTCCAGGGTCAAAACTCTTTTCCTAATAATGCTAAGATGCGACTCGCCTTTTCCACTCTCTTTCCCTTTCCAGCACACGGAGAACTTTTCAGACTTTATATCACAACAGAATGACTGCAGAAGCAGATCTGAGAATTTAGATGTCTTCTAGTAAGCCAGCAATGAAAGAGATTTGCAAAAATGTAAATGCCAATTTTCTCAATACATATTTTTGGAAAATATAATTATTTTTCATAAAAACATGTTATTTTGTTAACATTTAATGATCTTATTTTAAAATAAATGAATTTACATTAAGGATGGTTAGTTTTCATTTCCAAAATAATAAATATTAATAGCTATAACCTATCTAAACGAAATCTCTTTGGAGTTCTCAATACATTTTAAGATTGTAAAAGGATTCTGAGACTAGAGAGTTTCAGAACTGCTGACCCAGTGAATCCCAGAAAGGGTCTCTCTGTTTTTTTCCACACCACGCCATGTGGACATCCGAAGCCCTCCCCTGGGTTTCGTCAGATTCCCACCAGGGTGGGGGGTGGGGTGCGGGAGGAGAGCTTCAGTTTCCCCCCAAATCCTCTGGTTCTCACTTCCACAGATGGATTAGTATGTGGATTATCTTCCCACACAGGTGCTTTCTTGGATCTTTGTTGTGTCAACTCAAACACAGAACTCAGCTTCCTCTTAGAGCTCCACAACTCTCCCTCCACTCGCATAAAAGACATGCTTATTGGCCAGTTTCCTTAAAGGCTTCGGGAGGTGGAGAGAGGAAGTTGACAGATGCAAAGCGAATGACTCCCAACTGAATGTTGGATGAAGTGGGTGATTCATCACAAGGCTGTGCACCTCCTTCCTCAGTTGCAGAGTCAAGGGTGACTCAGACCGGAATCTCCCTGGACCTCTATCATCTCACACCAAGCTGCCTTGCTTCCGATATTCCTAAGATAAAGACAGGGGCTGGCTAAGCACATGCACCTGCAAGACGTGCCTTCTCTCCCCACTCCTCATGGGACGCCTGTGCTGAGCTGTCCTCTGTAAGTTCTGGAGTGGATTACGACTCCCCTTTGACTCCTCATATTCAAATACAGATTCATGTTCTCTGAGGGTCAGTAGTTCTCAAAGATCCTCTAGTGCTTCCCCATTTTCTAGTCAGGTGCTTGAACCCTCCCTATAATATCCCCCTATAGTGACAATCTGCATCAACATCCCTTTTGCTGAATGACTCCCTGTATCAGAAGGAAACCAGCAAGGCACGGGGGGTGGGGGTGGGGGTGGGTATAACTTGCCACAGGTCAGAAGTTAGTAAATAGTAGAGCTGGGATCCAAACCTGGACAGCATGGCTTCAGCCTCTACTCTCTAACCACTGTGCTTTCTGCCCCTTAGTCTCTGCCCATATCAAACATGGAAAGTGCTGAGCAGGGCAGGGGCAGTGCTGAGAGCCTATTGGATGCTTCCATATACCTTCCCACGAGTCCAGGCTCTTAGGTGGCTCCCTAGAGCCACGTCTCTGAAGAGTCCATGGATGTGGGTGAGGCCCAAACGTACATGCCTGAAAAAGCCCTGCAAAGGTTCTGATGCGGGCACTGCCAAGACGGACAGGGCCACGTGGTCAGCTACAATCTGTTTGGCTCCACAGTCACCCAGCCCATAGCCCATCAAATGCCTGGTGGGAACCCAGGCACGCCACGGCCATGGCCATGGCAATCCCTGAACTTTAATAGTCACTCTATTAAAAAGCAGAACCAGAGAGAGGCTGGTCTGACTCAAGTCTTTCTCAGAGACCCCACACTTCGCAGTCATCCCTGCTTCTTTTCCAAGTGTTCCCAAGCCATTGGTTTAACAGTCCACTCAGTCCACTCTAGAACTTGTCCAGGAGTTCTAGATATATATTTATGCTCCTTTATATATAGCTTTAGAGTTTTCTTTCACTATCGACAAAAATTGGGCCATGTACACCTTCTTGGTATCTGAGTAATTTTTCTATGACTCTGTTGACCACACAAATAGTATTCCTAGAACCATCTATATATACATGTGTCTTTATACTGGTTCTTCTCAACCCCTGGAATTGAAATTCCTGGAGGCACAAGCCAGGACCTCACTGATCTGAAGAAGCCAGGGCTCTCTGGGCAGCTCCTGACCCCCACGTGAGCCCCTTAGCCATGCTGGACCACCGTGCCCGTTCTCAGATGCCATTCCTAGTGGGGAAGGTGGAGCAAACCCCAAAAGAAGGGGGTATTGCTTGTCCCTCCATCACATCATTCACCCCAAGCTGACTCAGCCATCAGTTACCACCACTCTCTCTCTCTCTCAGAACATGTTTTAAAGGCTTTTTTCCCCCTCTCATTCTTACAGTTTCTGGGGTGGGGCTAAGTTTCAGCTTAGTAAGACTTTATTCTTATGGCCCTAAACTATGTGTTTTCTTTGGACAGGGAACCTGCAGAGAGGAAAGCGCAGAAAAGCAAGAGTTGGAATCTGACTTGTCGGTGACCTTGGGCAGTTCATTTTATCTCTGAGTCTCAGTTTCTTCAAATGGAAAATGAGTGTAACGTGGTTTGTTTCATAGGGCCCTTGAGAGATAATTCGGTGCAATAAGGACCGTGAAGCCCCCAGCACAGTGCCTGATACATGAAAGATGCTGCACAGGTGTTTGTCCTCTCTTTGAGCACATGTGCCTCCTTCCTCCGATAATACAGTTTCTCCGTTTGAGCTCAGGGAACTTCCTGCTGCCCCCTTCTTCTCACTGGCAACTTCCCACTTCACTTTCTTGCACGTATCATTGAGCCTGAGCTTGCCTCTCTCCCTTTCAATCCATTCCCAGCTATGTTCCCTCTCAAAGATTTGTGCCACAGACAGACTGCCCAGCTTTGCTTTAAACTTTCTTTAATCTACTCTTATAACCTTAGTTCCTGAGGAAAAGCAGAACCTGCGCAGAGCGGCCACATCCCCGCCGGGTGGAACCATCCAAGGGTCAAAGGACCAGTTTCCTCGGGAGTCCATTTCATGGAGAAACATCATCACTGACAACAATAGGTCTGGCCGGAATAATCCTCCCAGGGCAATGCAGGCAAATCCCAAAGGCCCAGGAAAAAAGGCTTAATTGGAAATTAAATTGCATTTCAATGCCAGCTGCAGGATGCTTATATCCACAGCTAATTTATCAAGTGGATGCCTCATCTCCCTGAAGCCCACGGGGCTAGAGTGGCTGCGTCAGCAAAATTACAAGCTTACATCTGATGAGAACTTCCTTTAAAGCGCAAATTGAACGCTTCGAGTTTCTCATGTTGGGTTTTGTGCACTTATCGGCTGCCTCCTCTGTGCCAGGACCTGGAAACAGGATACGGGTGGGACCTGGCACTATACTCTAGCTGTGCCCAGGCCAGTGACAGGAAGGGAATATGTAAGCAAAAGATCCCCAACTCACAGCACGTTAGTTATCCAGGGCTGAGTAGCTTAGGAAGGTAGAGAGTATTATGAATAACTTCATAGCTAAGAGTTTGATTTTCTACTTACTACTATACCAAGACCACAGTGATTAGAGGGTGAGGAGTGCCAGACTCCTCCACAAGCCCTTTACACACATTCATTCCATCTTCCAGGCAGCTGTGGGGAAGAAATACACTATGACTTTCACTATCCCCATTTCACTGATGAAGAAACTGACACCTAGAAAGTAAGTCACTTGCCTGAGGTCATTACTACCCAATTAATAGGTCGTAGAACTGGCAGTTGAACTGAGGTCATTTCATGGCAGAGCCTACGCCTTTAAAACGCTGTATTATACTGCACCCTCCTTTATGTCTCCCAATTTTTAATTTTGAAAATGGTCAACTACAGAAGAGTTGCAAAATAATACTATGAGCATGTACATCCTTCACCGTGATTTACCAATTATCAATCTTCTGCCATGTTTGCACTTTTCTTTCTCAGTCAGCCAGTGTGTGTGTGTGTGTGTGTGTGTGTGTGTGTGTGTGTGTACATGCTTGTGTGTTTCTGAACCACAAGGTTGGTTTGGAAACACAGGGTTGGTTTAGAAACCGTGTGGGGACCAGTTTGGCTGGAGGGGAGTGTGCTTGTAGGTGGGGAAGACAGGAACAGGAACTGGGCTGAGAGTTGGGGTGCGGGCCGTGAGTGCCGGGCCTAGCAGTCTGGCGTGTGCAGCCACACGGATAGGACAGTGATACAACGACAGTGAAAGCACAACTTGTACGGAAGGTACTGAGAAGAATTTTTTAAAACTTGAAGATGTGTATTCAACGAATGATATCTGTATGATTAAACATACATGCTTATTGGAGACCACGTAGACAATACAGTTGAGTACCAAGAAGAACTTTAAAAAATAACCCTGACCCCCAACTGAAACCCATACTAATTATTTCAGTTTATTTCTTTCCTATTTGCTTTGCTCTGTGCACACACCTACTCAGAGTTTGGAACCTCCTTGCACAAGCACTTTTGTGTCCTGCTTTTCCACCTAATATCACGTCAATAGCCTGTCTGCCTATTCTTAGGCAGCCCTCAAAATAATTTGTCCACAGTTTAGTGTTATTCCACCAGATGGAGGAACCAAAATTTATTCCACCCACTGTTTTTCAACTGAAGTTTCAATGGTCTTGTTTTTCACTATGAAAATGTAATTCCGTGTCCAACACCCCTAATACAAGTCTTTTTGCACATTGTAGTGGTCTGCGGAGAGTAGATTTCCGGTCGGGCCTCTCTCCTCTGCTTGTAGGTGGCCACTGTGTTCTTCTTGCTGCGTTTCATGTGGTCTTTTCTGAGTGTGTCCTCCTGGTGTCCCTTCCTCTTCTTATAAGGACACCCATCGGATCAGTGCCCCACGCTTACCTCATTTAACCTTGACGACCTGTTTTAAGGTCTAAGCTCCCAATATAGTCACATGGGGGGGGTTAGGACTTCAGCGTATGAATTGGGGTACAGGCACAATTCAGTCCATAATGGGGGGTGGCAGTGCTGAGGGATTTGACCAAGAGAGTGTTCCTTTAGTAACGCATTGGGTCTTCAGAGGGCATCTCTGGCTTTGTAGCCTAGGGCAAGTTATTTAACCTCTCTCAGTCTCCGGGTGGGAATAACAAGAGTCCGTAACCCACAGGGCTAGGGCTGGATTGAATGTAGGGATCTTTATAAGGCCCCAACAAATAAGTAGCATTCAACGGACAGGGGCAATTATTATTCCTCCGACGGTACCTGTTGAATTTGGAACAATAGGCCACTGTTTCTGGACTGATGAGGCGCTGGACAGAGTTCATCAGTACGAGGGTACCGGGCGCATTCTGCAGTCCAATACGCGTGGCTGAGGAATGTCCCCACCTCCAAGTGGCAGCAGGTGCCCAGCTGATGTTTGCAGATCGTCAGCAGCAAGCCTGCGCTTGGCTCTGCCTGCCAACCACAGATGGTTTGAAAAATGCCACCCAAACTGGCCCAGGGTTAATCGATAGATTACAGAGAGAAAACTGGCGTAGGCTAACCCCAGCCTCTGACACAAGTCTCTCGCTCACCTCTCCCGCCCCGACTCCTGCTCAGTTCTCTGCCTCCTGCCTCTTTCAGCCAGACGTGAAAATTGGTCTGCCTGGAATTAAAATGGGAATGCTTGCCGGTGGTGTTTTCTTTCTTTCCCCTCTTTGCTGTCTTGGCTACAGGGTCAGTTCTCCCATATCCCCGTTGTTCGACTGGAAAAGGTGACCTGTGGGTGATGGTTTGGGGTACAGACTGGAGGCTTAAGTCTCAGGGAAATTCTCTGGAATTCTGCTGCTTCCGTCAGAAAGGAGGCCTCGAAACCTTGATTTCTGAAACAAGAGTGTGTCGCCTCATGGCCAAACTGGGAAGGAATCAGTTTTGTCTTCATTTGCTTGCCTATCCTGGATCTGAGTTTCATAAATACAGGGAATCTAATGGAGGGGGTAAAACCGGAATGTGGAAGCAGATGGTCCAGCTTCCAATTCCGGCTCTGTCCCATGCTGGCTGTGTGACTCGGAGTCAGGCCCTTCCCTCAGGTCTTCCCCTCTGTCGGTGGGGTTAACTAGAGCTCTTAGTCTTCCAGGGTCCTTGTGTACATTAAGTAAATGGCAGAGTGCTGGGAGCAGGGAGCAGTGGTCATGTGTAGTGTTGCAATTATTGTTACTGAATCTTAAAATCCCACAGCTGAAAGGGACCTTGGAAATCAGCAACTCCCTCATTTTACAGGTAGAGAAACTGAGGCCCAGAGAAGGGAAGCCCTTGCTCAGTGAGCAAATGTGAGGGTTTGGATTCAAACCCAGGCCCGGCTCCAAGGCCATGGCTTTTGTAGCTTGAAGAACATGAAGTGGAAGCATGATGGCTTCAACCAGAGAGGACCAGGGCTGGCTTTGTGTTCATGGCCCTTCCACCCTCACCCCAACGGGAAGGAGGCTTTCTTCTGCCTCCAGACTGGGGATCTGTGAGGAATACAGGGAGGCGGGATGTCACTGGCGGTGACGAATGTCTTCCCTTGCATCGTTTCCTGGAGTCCTGGCTTCCCTTTCCATCTAGCTGGCCCGGGAAGCCTGTGCAATCTTCTCATCCCTGCTTCTTCACCCCAAAGATCCTCTCCCCAGCTCACTCCCCTTCTGTGGGACTCTCAGAGCTTGGGTCTTCCTTCCCACCCTTCTGGTCAGCCACTGGCCAGCTGTAGTGGCTGGGCAGTGCAGGCCTGCTGCTTAGGGGGCAGTCCCACAGAGCATGCGAGGCCTGGAGTGGAACGGGGAGCAGGCTCTCGGTCTTGCTTACATTCACCACCCCATCTTATCAAGGTCATTCTGGCTGGTCACTTCTGTCAAACTCCAGCACAGAAATTCAGAACAGGGAGATGGGTGGCGGGAGGCCGCTGAGCTAGCCTGGCAAAGACCACGCCTCGAAAAGGGACTCCGGTTGGATAGCCTGGTGTTTCTGGGCAGGGAAACCTTTCAGTCATTATTTGTTCAACATCCACTGGATTCTTGAGGTACCAAGAATAAGCCCCACGTGGTGAATGCTTTTGTAGGGCTCATGCCTTCATGGGGGTGGGGGAATGGCCAACAAGTGTGTAAACCGCTAAATAAAAAGAGTAAATAACTTCAGCTGTTAACAAGATCTCGATTTCAGAGTGCGCAATCCAGAGTGACTGATGGGGGCGTGTATAACTCTGGAGGAGCAGAACTTTTAGAGAAGGGCTGGGAAGAGACTTGACCCAGAGCCCGTTTGTCTCAGCTCTGCCTCTTTCCTCCTGGAAACAAGTCCAAGATGTAATCACATCAGAAGAGAACAGTCAGAACTTTTTAACCAGGCAGCTGCTACATGCGAGGTACTGAGTATCACAGGGCACCATCTCACTCAGTCTCTTACTGGCCCCACGCGCTGGGAATTACTGGCCTCATTTTCCAGGAGAGGACACAGATTCAAGGTGGGAAATGGCTTATCCGAGTCTATCCTACCAGGAAGTGGCAGGATTTGAATTCAAGACTGTCCAGCTGCAGAGCTGTGCTTTCTTTTACTGCATCTTGCTGCCTTCCACACTTACTTCACATGACTACCTCCATACTCGGGAATGAACAGGTCTCGGGGACTTGGGAACTCGGGTCTGGTGAGAGAGCTGGCCCAGGGAAGATTCTGTGGCTCTAACAGGGCTGAGGGTGACTGCATGGCTAGGGACCTCCAGGCTTCTGAAGGCTGATGAAGACCTGACTTTATTCACTCCACACTGTGTCTTGGTATTGTGGCCCACGGTGCCCTCCCACCTGCCAGAGGGGCCCATTTTCCAGCTGCTTTTAATTTGGAACAGACTAGCCGCTCCCCCGTGGACTTAAAGTTAATAAGATGTCTATGCAGCCCTGCCAGTATAAGCAGCCCTGAACAAATTATTCCTGCTTGATATTGGGGTTATCTAGAAGAGAGGCCTGGTGGCCCCAGAGGTGGTGGGAGGTCCCACCTTCCTCTCCCCCTTCTGCCATGGGACTATGGAGACCCTAGAGAGCACTGGCCAGCGAAATGGGTGAGGACGTGATGGGCCTGCTGCACAGCGGCAAAGATGAGAGAACTGTACGTTAAGATCAGGGCTGCTGGCCATCGGGAAAGCCAAGGCGAACATATGCCCTGCCCTGCTTTGTCGGGCTTTGACTAGAGAGGCAGGCATGGACCGGACCCCCCATGACTGAGGTTCCTGCCAACACAAGGCAGGCGTACACAGAGGTCCCTGCATGCACCCAGCGAGTGGGGCTGTCCTAACACAACCCCAGTGCTGGTCTGCACCGCTAGGACTGTGAGAAAAGGAGGTGCCCAGGGCACAGAGTTTAAGGAGGGCTTCACCCTAAGCTCCCTGCAGGTGCAAGGTCACCCCTTGCCCTACTAGCTGCCAGCCTGTTACTTGTATTATCCGCATTAAAGAACAACCTTGTGCAGTTGACGTTATTGTTATCTCCAATTAAAAGTGAGCAATCTTGGCTTGGGGAGGCTGTTCAACAACCCCAGCTCACACAGCCTATAGATGGACAGAGTTGGGACTCAAGCCCGGTCTGCCTAGAGGCAGGGCCCATCCTTAAGTTCAAGGTCAGTTTCTTGGTGATCCTGAACAGCAGATGTGGAGGAAGCAAGAGGAACAGCCTGTCTCCGATGGGCCTGAAGCTGAGGTCCTGCCTCTCACAGAGAGAGGTGGAGGGAGGTTCAGGGCTCCAGGGCAGTCCTCGAGATAAATCAGATTCTAAGGTCAGCCCACACCCCCTCCCCAACTTGTAGCCGTGTGGGTGGCCAGGACAATGCTAGAAGCTCTCCTGGATTGGCTTTCTCCCTCCTGCTCACTTTGGCTTTGGCTATCTCCGCCTGGGGTGAAAGATGAGTTCCCAATGTGCAGAAGGAAATGGCCTTGAACCTCCCAGCCAGAGTGGTGGAGGTTGCACAAGTTCTAGCTCCCGTCAGTGACCCCAGGTATCTGTGAGGGGTGGGGAGCTGGTGGCACAGGAAGAGGTGGGTTCCTCAGAACCCCCAGGTTCATCGGGGCATCTAAGCCGGGAGCTGGGCTTCTGCTAAGTTACAGAGCCTGACAGGGCCTGGCTGAGAGTCAGGCTCCAAACTCCTAATAAGGTAATCAGGTGTTGGAAACGGTTCAAATGTCATCTCAGCACTGGGTAGGGCCTTAGGAAAGCGAGTGCAGAAGTGAGGAAGCAGAGAATTTTCTAGAGGCTAGAGAAGCAGCTCTCAGAGGCTATGCCCAGAACTGAAGAAACCAGCAGTGAGGGACGCGTCCTTGGCCTGAGGCCTTCACTGTCCTGAGAGTATCAGCTATTAACTGCAGTGACACCAAGGAACATTTCCCTTGTTATACAGGGAGCTCTGTATGCACACACTCGCGTTCATTCCACAAGGAGGGCATTATGTCCCATCTGATAGTTTAGTTTAGGTAACTGAGGCCAGAGAGGTGAGGGACCCAGCACCAGTCTTCCCAGCCAGTGTGCAGAGGACCCAGGCTGTTCCAGTCTGGCATCCATTGCACTTTCCTTTGCATAATTTGTTCTCAACTTTTTCTTTTCTTTTTTTTTTTAAGCAACAGAAACTCTCTAAATTTTGGAGAAATCCAGTACGTAAAACAAATCAAAGTGGAGCTGAAGGGGCAGGAGTGGGGTGCCAGAACCCCACCCACAATTTAGGACGATTTAAATGCCCTTCTGGGGCATCAGGAAGCTCAGGCACAGTTCTGACTGAAGTGTCTTGCTGCAGGCTCGCCCTCTGGCCACAGACTCAGGTGCTGCAGCTGGACAGAGTTCAGTGCGCATTTTCTGAGCACCCAGGCCAGGGGGGCAGTCCGGCAGCCTGCAGTTTGTCCTGCTTCGGCATCTTCTGGGGGCCCTGCTGACGTCTGTGCCAAGCGGTGCTGCCCTGATCGTTTAACACTATTGCTGAAGTGCCACACGCAGCTGGGTACCAGACTCGGAGCTCTGGCTGTAGCGCTGAGTGAAACGCTGTGGTCCCTGCCTCACAGAGCTCAAGTTCAGTGGGGACAACAGCCTTTAGCAGACAGGTTCCTAAAAGAACATGGATCACAGGTCGTGGTCAGGGCTATGAAGGAGAAGCTCAAGGTCAAGGGGATATGTGAGCACAAGAACCTCATCAGTTCACCTCTGAGAAGGGCACCAGTGAGAAATCGGGGACACCCAGCAGCTTAGACCAATAGGAAAGGGGACAGCTGGCATTAGGGGGAGGCGACCGAGGTCCAGGGGCAGGCAGGACGGGATGGGGGTTGGTCTTGAGCTTCCCCTGCTCCCCAGCTATTCCCAAGGCAGGGAAGAAACAGTAAGTTGTCCCCAGGACCGGCAGGAGGTGCTCGGTCTGATAGGATCTTTACGTTCCTTAATCCTGAAAGGGATAAAGAAAAATCCTTCTAAGGGTTGGATTACTGCAAATGTAGGACTCCGTGCCCTGAATAATGAATAAGTGAAAACACAATTAAAACCAGAAATTATTAAGCACGTGTAATGTGTTGACATAGGGGCTAATCTAAACCTACCTAAGGCTGGTCTATACTTTAGATAGATCTTTCTCTGCTCCGCTGCTCTGGGCCTGGCCCTGCTCCCACGGTCGTTTATTTAACAAATCTTTAGCAAACACCTGGGTTGGGCAGGACACCAGCTTCCCAGCACATGCCTGGCACAGAGCCAGGGCTCTGTGAACACTAGGTTCTCTCTGTGGAGCTGCCATCCTGTCCTGGCACCTGCTGTGGGACACCTCCCTGGGCCTTAACTGTATAAAATTCAGTCCTGAAGGAGGTCAGAGAAAGGCCAGGTCCTCAGCACTCATCCCCACGGAGCCCTTTCTGTGTCACAGGGAGCTCCGTTTCTGAGATTCTGAGTGGAGAGAAGGGACTGTCCTGACCCGCTGGCTGGTTTCTCTGCAGAGGGTGACACTCCAATGCCGCTCCCGCTGCCAGCACCAACCTCCTTCCACTTGCCCCGCCCTGTCCTCCTGCTCATCGCCATAGAAGCCACTGTCGGAGGATGTCTCTTTTTGTCCTGGTCCAGCCTCCATGCCCCCCTCCATCTGAGCACTTGGTGTGGATGAAGCTAGGTGGCATTTGTGTCCTGGGTCTGTGCCTCCACCAGAACGCACGTTTCTTGATGGAGGAATTGTGTCTTATTCATGCATGTGTCCAGTGTCTGGTGATGAGTGTGCAACAGAGTAGATGCTCAATAAATAAATATTAAGCCAATGATTGTAGACAAATATGCAGAAAACAATATCTTCATGCTCAGTTGTGCAGGTAGCCGTCTACCTTCTCTCTCTCTCGGTCTCAATATTTGTCTTTCACACACACACACGTACACTCCTTTGCACACACGCTCTCTCCCTGACTCACCTTCTCACACTCACCCCTCTTGCTGCCCCTTCTCTGATGTCTCTCCCTCTCTGGGGTATAGAGACCCACCTGCAATTAGCTAAGTTAAAGAGCTCCTGACCCCGGCCCCACAGAGGGGATGGCTGGGGGCAGTCTTTCCAGACCCAGGCCCGTCTCAGCCCCTGGCTGCTCCCTCACATCTGGTCACTGCAACACACTGTAAAGGGATCCTGGCTCAGCTTCCTGGATTCTTGCAACAAGGCTGGAAGGTAATGGATGCATTTTACGCATGAGAAAACTGAGGCTCAGAAAGTCTCCAGCTTGCCCAGGGAGCAAAACCAGAGCTGGGATCTAGGTGTCTTACCCCCAGACACAAGCCCTTTCTGCTGCACTTCCGGGAAGCAGAGACTGGCATAGTGTGCTGCCCTCACCCCTCGCCCCTGAGACCCTGGTGACCCTGATGCCAGAGGAAAACTCTCAGTTGTCTCAGAGGATTGAATGCGGGAACTCTCTGCACTCTCCTAAGCCCTTCACCCCAGTCGATCCTACGTGGGGCCCCCAAATAACTCTGCCAGGCATCTGACCCTCAGCATTGGGCGTTTCACTGAACAGCCTTCCTGGAGGGGCAGCGCCCGATTTCAGAAGTGTAGTGGGGACAGAATAGGAATGATGAAGGGTCTGAAAAAGGAGATATGCAAAATCTCACCATCCGCCCTCCCTCGCCAGCCTTACAATCTGCAGCAGCCAGACCCGCTGGGCAGGCGGGGACGGGGACCTGAGCCATGTCATTAGAGCTGGCCACACACAGCCTTTCTCTTCTCTTCTCTTCATATTTTAAAATCCTAATCAAGGTTTGTGGCCTCCCTCCTACCCGGAATACCCTGCCTGCTGCTTTCAATCCATCTACCCCAAAGCCCGTTCTCCTGAACCAGGGTGTGAATATTTAAAGACATTTTTTCAGCCAGTGGAAGCCACATCACACTTCTGCTCTCCCTTTAAATATCATCTCCAGAAAGTTTGTCAGACTCTCTCTGAGTGCCTCAGCTTCCCCAGTCAGAGTGTAACATGGGGCTCCAGAGGCAGGACCGGGCTCTGGAGAGCTAAACCTCCCCTTTGCACCTGGGCCAAGTCACATACACACAGTCCCAGCGCTGGTCCACAGCCACCCTTTCTGGGCTGCCAGTGAGTTAAACCTGCAAATGCCTGCCACCCAGTTCTTGGAGAAGTAGAGAAGACAAACATCAGCATACGCAGGAGACATGGGGGGACAGGGATCCAAGAGGGCAGAGCGATGAATGAAGCCCCAGAATTGCAGGACCCTGGAATCTGACAAGAGAAAGCTCCTGGCACATCAGCCCCCGAGCTGATTCATAGCTCATATCCACCAGCGCACGGAAGAGAATGACGGCCGGTACCCCTCCTGCTGGCCCCTCAGGCGTCTTCGTTCTGCAGCCCACTGCATCAAATCTCTTATCAACAAGACAGAACTCCGTGGGTAACTTCTTGAAACTCTAGTCACGTGAAGCAGCTTCCAGTGCTCTGGGCAGGGTTCTGTCCCTCTACCCGCCTGTAAGCAATCAGCCACCAACCACCAAAGCCATTTCCAAAGTTCCAGGCAGTTTCAGCCAGCTGAGCTCCCTGGCGCGGCGCCCACCTGGGTTATCAGCAACCCCGAATCCCAGCACACCGACTTCCCCCAGCCTCCTCGAGACCTGGGGACACCAGAACGGCCACACCTGCCACACCGAGGCATTCTGACGAGTCAGACCCCATCAACACAGAAAATGAAAATCGAAGCCAGGTGTCCTACCTTTGCTGAGGGTCCCAGTGATGAGCTTAAAGATGGTCTGGGCAAATTTCACGAACCCAAGCTTGCACCTTTTGGAGCAGCCGCTCATGGTGGTACAGAGAAAGCAGGCTCTGGTGTCAGCGCCCAGAAGGGATGGCTTCTACCTTGTCTGCCCCTGGAACTTGGAGGCTGCCTAGGCGAACCCAAAGAGATAGATGCACCCCAGAAGCTCTGGGAAAGAGCACAGCTGCCTCTGCAGTGAGTCCGACTTCTGCTGCATCCAGAGAGCCTGCAGGGCACGGTGCTTGCTCCCTTCCTCTGTCCTTCCCTCCACCGCTTCCTGCTGTCCACTCAAGTCCTACTTGCAGGAAGACATCAGAATGGCAAGGCTGGGACGGCACGGCCAGGGCACAGGGCGCTTTGAGAGAACCGAGGAGGAGAGTGAAGCTGAGCAGAGCAGGGAGGGAGGAGCTGGAGCTCTCCCAGGCTTCACTGACTGTCTTTCTTACATGGCAGTGGCAATGTAGCAATTAATACTCGAGTCAGAGGGAGGGGCTGCGACGCAAAAGATACCCCGTGTCACAGCTTCCCTGATGGCTCTCCTGCTCCTTCCCTGGTTAAGCTAACAGATCAATTCTGTGTGCCCTGATTGGGATCCGCGAGAACTCCCCACAGAGCAGGAAGCTGCTGCCGGGTACTCAGTGGAAAGTTTGCAGGCAGCTTCTGAGTGGCCTGGTTTGTCTCGCGTAGACGTCAGGCTGAGTGGGGCGCTCCAGGGAGGGGTGGGGTGGGGGCGGCTTGTAGCTCCCTCTGCAGCACCCGCAGCAGGGGCTGTCTGCCTGCCTCTGGCCCCGCTCTGACCCCAGGTGCCCCGCGCTCTCATCAGGATAGGAAAGGAGTGTGATTGGGGCTTTTCTTGATGAAGAAAGTAGTCCTCAGAAATGCCATAAAGAAAGTCCGAAATTCAAACAATTTGACCACAGTACAATCCTTTTAGAAGTCAAACTGCAAGGCAGCACGCACATATGAAGTCGACTATTGTTTCATATGTCTGGCTGCCGTTCAGTGCCACACTGTGAAGGTAGCCAGGGGTCTCCGGGGGCATCTCATCCCACCCTCTAGAAAGGGATTACTTTCCTTGGTACTTCAAAAGGTCTTCATGGGACCACCTGCCCATGCACTGTGGCTACATGTGAACAGCAGACATGAAATCCACTGTCAGCTGAACTAAGTCATGCCTTGGGAAGGTCTTTCTCTTCCTCTTCATCGGCTTGTTTCCTTCTCACCTGCTTCTCTGGGTTGTTAGAGAAGAAGAGGTTGCTTAAGAGCTAGAGAACGGAGACTACCAGTTGATAAAATGCCAGATAAGCTGGAACTCATGCTCCATACCTGGTTTCTTCCCCATCTTCCATGAGTTATGGGGAAGTGAATCTTGAAATAAACCTCAGCCCTTAGGATGGTCACCAACAAACTTGAGCTTCAAGAACAGAGCTCTGAGACAGCCCACAAACACAGAGCCTTTGTCCAAGCCCCAGAGTGACCTGCGTGCCCTGATTCGCCAGCATGGTATGAGACACAGCATATACAACAGGAGGGAGCCTGGGGAGAAAATACCCATCGTGCCCGATGTCTCAGGGCTGGACATACCCACATTATTCACTTTTGTCTCCAGTTAAAATGCACTTGGTATCTTGGAATGTGAATGACACGTAACCTCATCAACCAGTGGTCGTTGGCACCAACTCAACGTTAATAGGAACCCCCAGTTAGCCACCAGTAGCCCTTCTTGATAGGTATTTTCTTTCTCGGGGTCGACTGCCTTTTGTTCACTTAGTCACGTGTCCAATATTTATCAAGTTCCCAGTATTTAGGAGAGAGCTGAGCAGCCAGGGTACAGAAAGCACTGAGCACCCAGGATGTGGAAGACATGGAGCCAGGCAAACTGGATAGACACAGTCACGTCCTCTTGGCCCTCACAATGGAGTGGATTTATCATCAGACACGAAGCCCTTGTCAAGAATCCAGTTACCCAATGAACTTGGTTCACTTTGCAGAATCTTAGTGGGCAGATAGGTGTTAAGAAGGAGAAGGAAAGAACTAGATCAAGGGCCACTCCCTGGCAGGGAAGGGCCAGGTGAAGGGCCTCACTGCCTGGGCTCAGTCGTGTCTCTCTTCTTTCTCATATGAAAGAGAGATACACTGAGGATTGAGAAGCCAGGAGAAGCAATGGCTGTGGCTTCAGTGATATTAGCTGACCCAGAACTTGGTCTTCAGCCTGGAAACCTGGCCCGAAATCCTGCTAGAGGAGTGGCTCCCAGAAGATGGTCAGTAGTACCATGGGGATGATAGGCGATGTCTAGGGGGATCTGCATTTGGACTCTAGCTCAGGATTCTAGAACGCCAACATTTCTAGAATGTTGGAAAATTCAAGGGGAAAGAAGGGGAAAGAAACAGCAGCACCTGTTGGCTGAAGGGTCTGGCAATCCTACGAACAAGGAACTCCAAGCAAGACAGGGAGTGGTTAAGAGCGTGGCCCTTGCGCCAGGTACTCACTCACCTGTTCATTCTCCGCAGATATAGTATCTAATAAAAACACTGTCACCACGGCCTCTGCTCTAGGTACTGACTATACAGCTGTAGACAAAGCAAAGGGGGTGAGCTTATGATGTTCACATTCACATGGGAGAAGGACAGGTAAGTCACCAACGGTGTCATATATACAGGGTTGTGCTTTGAAGAAAAAGAAAGCCAGGTGGGAGGAGAGTGACAGGGGCTCCTTTTCACAGGGTCATCAAGGAAGGCTTCTCTCTATTAAAGTGACATTTCAGCAGAGACCCCAAGCACACAGCCACACAGCGTTCTGGAGTAATAATTATTATTAGGGTTGAGGGTATAGCAAGTGCAAAGGCCAAAGACAGACCTGAGATTCTAAAGTCTGCAATTTAGCAGCTGTGGAGCCAGCAGGAGAGCCTCAGTTTTTTCTTCTGGAAAATGGGAATAATAATCCTACCTCACAGGATTTGAGGTTTAAATGAAACCACTGTGCTTACTATAGGGTCTGGTGTAGTAAGCCACTCTCTCAGGGGCCAAGGTCATGACTGTTGCTCTGACTGCTGCCACTGTTGTTGTTGGTGCCACTCCTGCCCCTGTCTCCTAAAACAATTCTACAAGCAGAGGCAATGGAGATAAAGCCTCGTGTCCACTGGAAACCACAGAGCCAGGCCCCGATTTTTAATCTCTCCCAGCAGTAACTCAAGCACTAAGCATGTCAGATTCTCCTCTGATTGCAAAGTATTTGAACTCGGTCTTCGATCAACGACTCAGGCCCAGAGGGGTACAGCAGCCTCCAAAGCATCACACAGCAAAATCCCCAGAAACGCGGGCAAGGTGTTTAGTGTTCCAAGAACACTCTCAGCAAAGGAAGGCAAGTTGTGCCAGAGTTAGATTCATGATAAAAAAGGACAGGAGAGAATTGTTCTTTGCTCAAGGAACATGTGATTCTGCAAGGACAGGGCCAGGAGAGGCCATGTGCTAATAGAGTACTCAGGAGGCACCGGGAAATTAGACCATCAGCAGGTTTGTAATTAGTGTCCCTGTCACGGACTGGCATCAGCCAAAGGAACTTGGGAAGGCAGGGCATCTCTCCACCTGAAACCATCTATAGGAGTGTTTACACACCAGTTCCAGGGGGAGAGAGGCAGAGGGGGGCTCCAGATGGCACGTGGGCCCAGGAGAATACTCGGACCTCGCTGCGTACAAGGCTAACAGAGGACAAACATGCTGTCCTTGAGAAGGTTGAAAGCTGTCCTTATTATGGTAACAACGACAGCAGAATCCATGGAGCACCTTCTATGTGCAAGCGACTGTTCTAAGTCCTTTCATTCCACATGTCTAATCATTATTGTAGTCCCATGAGGCAGATCCTGTTATGGAACCTGTTCTGCAGATGAGGAAACAGGCCCAAAGAGGGAAAGTAACTTGTGGATGGCCACACAGCTAAGGCAGAGTTTGAAACCAAGACCATTTGACATTTGACTCTAAAATCATGGAAGCTTACGTCGTATCGCACAGGGTTCAAAATGAATGCAACTGTCCATGTGAGTGAGAAATAGTTTGCCCTGATACTAAAATGAACAAGTAACTGTCCATTATAATCATAAACTTCCTGCCCCTGGTGGCATCGGGGAGGGAGAACGGAGACATTCATCCGGGAAGGACTTCCCTCCACGGCCGTGGCTGTGGGGTCGGAGGGGAGGCACAGAGGGGCAGACTGTTACAGTGCAGCCAGGAGACACAAACCGACTGGCTACTGAACAGAGAGAATTCCGTGTAAAGACTTGTCACGCAGGTATTGGAGGATCAAAAAGGACAAAAGCGGGCACTGAGGAATTATAGAGATGGTAAAGTAACTGCAGGAAGCAGATGCCAGCTCCAGCGGGGCGGGGGTGGGAGACAAAAGACAGAACCGGGAGCCTCAGGGTCTGCAATCCTGCCGGAGGGACCCCATGAGGCTGAGAACCAGACTCTGAGGAAGGGGTGTAGTCTGGCTCATGCTGATGTCTCTAACGGGGAGTGTTGAGGCGGAATCTTGAGAGTTCAAAAAATATGTATCAGAAACTGGAACCAATGGCTGAGACTGGAACCTACTGCACAGCTAGGGCAAAGTGCTGTGGCCGTGGGGACCTGCAGGGACAGGAAGCTGCCTGGAGCGAGGCCCCGTCCTCCAGCCTGCAGCCTCCCTCTCTCCCTACTGGCAGAGCCCGTCTCACGGCGGCTGGTAAAGCAGAAATGTGGCTTCAGAGTCCCAGCCCAGTGTAGGATAGAGAAGGGCAGAGAAAGACACCCTTTGAAGCTGGGGGTCAGTAGCCTAATAACCAGCCCAGTCTAGGTGTCTTCCCTTCTGAAATTCTAGAATCTGCTATGAGCCAGGCATTGGGCATACGCCAGGAAATAAGACAAACTCCCTTTCTTTGTGGGAGCTGCATTTCAGAGGGAGAACAGGGAAGGATGCTCAGACCATGAGCAAGCAAACAAATTCATACAGTAGACAGTTTCCGAGTGTGAAAATATGCTGAAGCAAGTAGCAACCCATCTATGTTTCCTAACCAGCAAAAAGCCCTTGACTCGGAGTTCACTGCACAGCTCCTAATAAAACCACCACTAAGAGGAAAAGGGCAGATTCCACTTATAAGGGGTCATGATCCTTATAAAAACAATCACCATGATTTAGTACTGTTACCAGATGCTGTGCTGGGTGCTGTATTTAGGTTACCTGGGTCTTGTAATGAATGCCTGTTATTATGTATTATACCCATTTTGCAGATGAGGAAGTGGAGGCTCCGTCAGAGTTGGTGACTCGCTTCAGGGGAGGAGGTTGAAACAAAGGGCCTGATAACTGACTGGAGGAAAGTCTGGGGGATGGAAGGGAGTCAAAAGCCACCAGTAGTTGTAGAAACAGAACTGGAAAGGTATAAAGAGGGTCAGGTCTAGGGAGGGAGATGGTTACAGATTTCCTATGTCTTAGGGAGAGAAATGTCCAACTGGTAAGTGGAAATGAAAATGAGGAACTCTAGAGAGAGGTAGGAGCTAGAAATCATAAATAAATGATTTTTGTAGCTGCTCAGGAAGAAAATAAATGTGGCATCCCAGCAGGCCCAAAATATTAGCATTTAAATACAGGCTTACACAGGTGGGTAAAAAAGGCAATTTCCTAAGAATTAAATCAGATTTTATCGTTCCTCTAAGTTGAAGAAAAATTCATTCTGCTCCACTGTGGTCCTCAGAGACTTGCGCCTTGCTCGGGCGGCATGCCGGCTCCGAGTTCTTACTGGGGCTGCCTGTTTCTCCCCACTACAGTTATGAGAAAATGATGCCTAAGAGCCAAGAGAAATTCATCAGCACTGTTGGCTGGAAGTCCTCAGGCTCGTGTGTAGAGAGGAGAGCGCAGCTCTGTTGGGGTCTCCATGCCCTCGACACTTAATTGTGTCAGCAGGTCTACCGGGCTTGGCTAGGGCATGGAGGCACCAGGGTTTTGCTGCAGAACTGGTAAGGGGGTGAGGGTACAGCTGCAGCTGCTTTCAGGCAAAAGGTGGGAAGAGACCAAGTTGGTCCTTGAAGCGGCCTCTGTTCCCCTGGTGCCCGCAGATGCTTCTCCATGGCGACCCACGGATATGTCCGGCCCAGTGCTGTCTGCTCTTCCCCACACTGTGCTCGGAACTGGACTCAGTCCAGGTCAGCGGCCTTTTGTCCCGTCATCAAAGTTCTCCACAAGCTCTCCATGCCAACACTACGCTGGGATCTGAAAGAAAGTCCCCCCTCGTCACTGCCAGAGAGCCCGGCTCTCCTTGTTCTTCACGGAGATAAGTTCCCCTCCGAGGGGTCAAGATGCTCCAGCAGCCAAGCTCCTTCACCTGGAATTCACCTGGAATGCCTGGAATTTTTGTCTCGTCAGGATCTTGCCCAGTTTAGAGCAACACTGAGCATGAGTAATATGGGTTTTGGAGGTCATGAGACTTGAACTCAAATTGCCACTGTAACCACTCATTAGATGTGTGCACGTAAACCAGTTATTCCAACTCCCCAAGCCTCTATTTCCCTATCTTTAAAATGGGAATAAGAACCTCTTAACTATCAGAATTGACGCCGACGTTCAGCAGGCAGGTGACCAACTGTCCTGGTTTCCCAGGACTAAGGGGTTTCCAGGGATTTTCTTAGGACTTTCAGCGCTGAGATCAAAGCAATGCCGGGTCACTCTATGGTGACAGCACAGACAGAGCCCCTGCCCATAGCAGCTGCCCCTGCAACAATGATCACGAAAGTGGAGAGCCTGTGTGTTTTAACCCACGTTCTATACTGCCCTCAGATTTTGGGTCACTTGCATTGTATATTTTACTATATATATTGTCAGAAATGACCCCAGATTTTTTTGTGGCACCAAGGTGGGTGTCAGAAATAGTAAAGGAATAATTAGTCAGGGGTACCCAGTCCCTTTTCTTCTGTGGTTCCTCCTCCCTCCCCCCACCAGTCAGGGTCCTGTCCCCCCAGATCCAGTCATGGAATATAGGGGAGCTGACCGTGATCACAGCCAGCCCAGACTGACCAGTCCCCTCTGCCTTTAAGGCCACGCTCCAGGAAAGGGGGAAGAACGGTCATATGACCAAGGCCAAACCACAGGCAGCTCTGGGTCTGAGAACAATCGTTCTGGAAACTCCAGAGACAGTGATGGAGGGAACTTGGAGAGGAAGCATTTGCCGATTAAGTCCTTTTAAATATTTATCCTCACATTGGTAATTATATCAGCGCCCCGAGGGGCCAGCAGAGTCCAGGGCAGCTGACAGGAGGGCAGAGGTGGCCTGTGCCAGGGGCCTGCAGTGGGATGCTGAGCGGGGTTGTCGCTCACGCTCTGGTGTAATGCTCACGGCAGAACCGAGAAAACTGCCTCTTGTCACTGTGCCCTGTGCCTCAGATGGTAAAACCAACTCCACTCTTAGAGGAAATTCAAGCCCAGTGCCAAGCTGGCATGTTCGGGAAGATCAAGACGCAATAGGCATGCCAGAGGGGACGCTACGACTAAGACTTGTGGGGTAGGTTGTGCCATTCCCCTCCATCTAGCCTGTAAGCTTGTTCCTGACAGGTTGTGTCTCTCACTCCTTTTGTGTGACACCCCCTTGCCCACACCCCCTCCCCAGGGTATCTCTCTGCTGGAGAATGGCAATACCTTTTATTTCTGCGTCACCCTCACATCTCTATGTGCAAAGGACAGGGGGACAGACTGCGTCACCTTGTCTGTGATACGGTTGTAAAACAGTTTCCAGGTTGGTATCTCCAGGTGAGGGCATAAATGAAATAATACGTGAGAATTGAATTTCTATATTACGTATTAGCCTAGAAGCATTAAGTGGTCTACTTAAGAGACAGTGTCATGTGATGGTTAAAAGTCCAGCTCCTACGCCTCCGAGCTATGTGACTTTAGACAAAGCCAACCTCCTAAGCCTCAGTTTTCCCATCTGTAAAATAAGGGTAATGACAGTGGCTATGTCATATGATTATTGTATTCAATGCAAAATGAATGTAAGAACATAACAAGTGCTCAAATCATGGCAGCTAGTGTCACTTGCAGTAGCTGTTGCTATAATGTTGGTCATGGAGCCCACTATACAGAGGAAGAAGCTGAGACCCACCGTTGGCCCCCTCCAGGACGTTCTGCTTCCACATGGAATTATCTGGGGTCTGCAATTACTGTGAGTCTTGCTTCCTTACCCACGAGCTCCATTCACATGTCTTGTCTCCGTCTCCGGCCAAGAGTCTGACAGCTGGATGTCCTTGGGTTCAGAGGCTCCAGAGCACAGGGACAAAAGACTGGACAGAACAGTTTCTAGGGCCCCCTTGCTTCTGTGGCTTCAGCTTAGGTTGGAAAGGGTGTGGGTCTACATCCCCCAAAGTGTCAGGGAACTATGTCATCACAGGACAACCTTCCTTAATGTCCTGCTGTGTCGATGGGAAATGCTTGAGTTTGATTCCCGGACTTTCAGTTGGAAAGCAAGACACCTCAAAAATAACTATGTGGCAGAACCAGGAGAGGTGCTGGAGCCCCTTTCTGCTGCCTTCCACCTTGCTCCCTGCAGCAGCAGCCTGCAGAATGTCAGCCCACATTCTTTCCTATCTCTTACCCACGAGAATGGGAAGACCAGAGACAATAAAAATATAGTGGAGAGAAGGAAGTTGCTATCCCATCAGCTGGCACCTAAATTTTTCTCAGGGAATGGGTTATCTTTGTTGAGGTATGGGTCCTAAATATCACCTTGATAATAATGGTTGCCAGAGTATGCAGAAAGAAACATCTAAACTTCTCTGTTGTAGGAATAAGCAGGAATTTGGGAGAAGACACTGCCGAAGAGAGCGTCAGAAAGAGGAGAGGGAGGCTGGCCTCCAGATATCAGAAAAAGCCGAAGGACTTAGGAAGATGCATGTCTAATATTCAAATTTACGTTGTCTCTGTGGTCATGAAGTAAAATCCTACGTCTCCTCTAACTTCCTATGAAGTTGGCTACACACAAGGGACTTGTCTGATTTTATAAAAGAAGGGATTGAATTACAAGTTCAGGTGGATTTGATGAGAGGAGGACCAAGGACACATAGGAAACCAAGCAGTTTCCTAAACAGGCCTAATTCAGGGAAGCAGGGGCTCAGAGGGCCCGGTGACTGGGCAAAACCATATCCTACCCAGACTCCACAACAAGTACATAACAGCAGAGATTGAGAGACGAAGGGGCCCACACTTGGTGGGGGGAACATTCTGGCAAACTGTCTTAAATGTCTTAAAGGGTGGGGCATCTCAGCTGACTCCTGGGTTCCAAACATCATAAAAACACTAATACCAGCTTGTGCACTCTACTCTGCAAAGCGCTTTTAACCTCAGGATTTTGTGTCAATTTTCAAACAAGGAGACTGCAGCCCTGAGAGGTCACAGGACTCCCTCAAAGTCACACTGGCCAGGGTCTGATCCTCACTGCTGTTGGGACCTCTGCTGACTCAGCAGAACCCAGGCATCTGGTTGCAGTAGTTTGCTAATCGTTAGGATGCTAAGTAGCTCCAAAAATACTATGAGGTGGCTTCTAGGAGGCGAAGGTGAGCCTGGAAATGGGGCTCAGGACCAATCTCTGTCATGATCCATCCCCACCCCCAGCCAGTCTTGGTGTGGCAAAGAAAGGTCGGTGAGGGCGCTGAGGGGGCCTCCAGGGGCCCAGACCTCAGGTATCTGCATGTGCACAGCTTGGGGGAAGTTCAGGTTCAGAGGAAAGGACCTCGGAAGAGTAAGCATTCCAGATGGCTCTGCCAACGAGAAGTTGCTGCCCTTGGCAGTCACAGGGGGGGCCATTTATGACCAGGATTCACTCAACCCGATTATTTCATCCTTAATGGGGAGGAAGTCCTGCAGAGACGGCTCCTGTGCTTCAGTGTTTCCTGCACTGCCCCCACTGTGTCACTAGGGGGAGCCCAACCTCCCACTCCCCACCTGCATCCCACCTGACCAGGTGAGGCCTCCCTTGTGCCCCAGAAAGGATGTGGTCAGGGGGCCTGGGAGAGACAGCCCTCTCTTCCTGGGATGGGTATGTCTCAGCCGACTTTGGAAAATGTTTTCAGGAATCACAGCACAGGCTAGATTTGCCTGTAAAATTAGTGCTGTTTCTACTTATGGTTTGGGAGACCCTGCAGCGCCCACCCTCAACCTGCTCCCCCATCAGAGCTCTTCTCGGGAAGTCCCGCCAAGTACAGAGTCCCAGGAACGCAGACACAGGGACAGGAGACGGGAAAGGCCAGGCTGAGTGCTTGACAACGATAAGACCCGTCACCTATCGAGGAGGCAGTACCAGTGGGTGATCAGACCTGTGGGCTCTGGGGTCAGACGCCTTTGTTTCCAAACCTCCCCCAATTAGACGTGATTGCCAGGAGACCAGGAGCCTCGTCTATATCTGGTGTACCACAAAATCCCCAATGCCTGGAATAGAGAGCCTGGCACACAGAGAGCAGTCGATATTTTATGAATAAACCAGTGGTTCCAACCTTACTGTTTCTTTAACCTTGTAGCAGGTGCTTCATTTCTTTATGTTTCAGCTCCGTCCTCTGTAAAACAGGACAAAAATATACTTGCCAGTCAGAATGGTGATGAGGATTAAATGAGAAAACCAGCTACCACACTCAATATTGTGCCTAATATGTAGTAAACTTTCAAAAACAGCGGCTAAGTAGCAGCTCACATGTGTTTCTGTGAGATACCGTGTACGTGTGTGTGCATGTGTATTCATGCATGTGTGTATGCGTGTGTGTTCATGCATGTGTGTGTGCGTGTGTGTGCAGTGCACTTGCACATAATCTGAGGTTATCCTCCCAGGAAGATGGCTCTATTATCTCATTTTTACAGCTGAGGAAACTGAGGCACAGAGGGGCACAGTTGTGTCCAAAGTTGTTTTGCTAATAATGGCGGTAGAATCCGAGTGTTAAGCCCAGCAGTCTGACTCTACAGCTTTGCTCTTAGAGCTCAGAAATTGCTTGCTCAGAGTCCTTCTGGGTCAGATACTCTGTAAGCAACAACGCACTGTTTTGGGTCATTTCATGCAGAGGACAAGGCACATCTCCGGTGGTCCTTTTCTGCATGTGACACTGACTTCCAAAGCCTGTGTCCCCAGGCTCCTGAGGGTTGATGAGCTGAATTGCACAGCCATGCAAAGCAACAATGACCAACTGCTAAGTACGGGGCGTGGGACCCAGCCTTGCCTCCTACTGCCCTGAGGAACAACAGGATGGGCTCAAGGGCTCTACAGCCCACCCCAGGGTCTCTCAGTCTCCTGTCTGTCAGAATCGCCCAGGCCCCTTCCCTGCAGCTGCCAGCACCCAACCTCAGCGGCAGATGCTGCTCTGTAGGAAATGCCAAAGAGTTGCCATTCTACTGGTAAGTCCCCCCCGCCCCACACACTGCTGGCTCCCCAACCCCCACCACCCCTCAAGCACCGCCCTGTGGCCCACCCTCCAGGGAAGTGCTGAGAGGCTCCGAGGGAGTCACTCAACTGTGCAGAGGAGGCAGAGAACAGAAAGGCCAGATAAAGGGAAGGACTCTGGAATCTGAGCTCCTTCACCCGTCCCCCCCAACCCCCTTTTGCTTCCGCTGGAAAAAAGAAAATTGCCAACTAATTGCTCCTTGACAACCCCTGCTGGTCCTCAGTCATTTCTTTCTTGCTGAGATTATAATTAGGGAATCAGTAAATTTAAATAGGAAATCCATGAGCAGCACAGAGCCTTCATTTTTCAAACGCTGTTTCGTGCACCCTGCCAGTGGCACTTGTGGGCAGTGGTGTCAGGTCCCAAGTGCAGTGGGGATGGGGCTGTGGAGAGCATGGCCGCTGGTCCGCTGGTCTCTGCAAAGGTGCAGGAGCGAAGGCCACAGCCTGGATAAGCATGTGCCGTTCTCCAGGCTGGGCCAAGGACTTTCTAAGCCTTATGTTACTACATCCACCCTTGGAGGCAGCACTAGTTTTACTGCCATTTTACAGCTAAGGAAACAAAGGCTCAGAGAGACACTGGCTTATGCAAGGTCACACAGTAAATGACAGGAAAAGGACTTGAAGCCCCACGTGTCTGATGCATGTCATCCTGCACTTTGACTGTTTCCAACCGAGTGGGGACCTATGTCCCAGACCTGAGAAAATTCCAGGTGGTGGTCCCTCTTCTTCCCCCACCAAAGTCTGGAGACAATCACAGCCTGGCCTGGGCCTGCCTTCTCTCTTGTGCCCCCTGGGTCTACAGGTCAAGGTGAGGCTCCTGGTGGGGCTGAGAGGGAGGAAGAGAATTCTGCCCGTCCTGTGAGCTGTGCTTTCTCTCTGGACCAATAATGCTGCCTCCCTGTGGGTCCTCGCAGCAGCCTGTCTGGGCGGGAGGACCCAGAGTGTCACCCCATCTCCATTTCAGAGATGAGAAATCAGAAGCCTCAGAGAAATACAATGACTTTGCCCAAGATGCCTTAGCCAGCTACTGGCAGATAGATTTGGGACTCAGGTGCTCTCTACCTCCCTGCCAGGGCGAGCTGCTTCTCCAGGGCTCTGTCACTCTGCACGGCTGGGCTCCACCTGCAGACAGCTGGCCTGTCCAAACAGAAAACCAAAACATTGGCAGGCGGGGGAAGGACAAGAGCTCACGTCTCTTGCTCACCTGTCTCTTGCTCACCTGTGAGGTACCACTGGCTGCTAATAGAAGAGAGCTTTGGAGCCACCTGTCAGCAGTGACTTTCAGCTTTGCCTTTCTAAGCGTCACCTAAAAGAAAATTGTGGGTGTTTGTGGTAGAGATGGTATGAGGATGAACTGGGACAATGAAGCTAAAACACGGGCCCAGGGCAGTGCCCAATGTGTGTCAGTTATGGGCAGAAAGCATTGCTTGTTTCCCTGTTTAGTACTATACTAATATCATCAATGGTTCTTCTAATCCTGTGAGATTTCAGTATCTCCATTGTCCAGATGGGAAAACCGAGGCTCTGAGAGATTAGAAAGCTAGGTTCAGACCGACATCTCATAAGCAGGAGATCCAGGCTTCCAACCAGGAGCTGTATAATCTCAGGCCCACACTCACCCCCCTCACGTGCCATCTCCAGCATGGGGCAGCAGTAGGACAGAGATATCCAGGGGACGGGGGACATGTGACACCCCAGACAGATCAACCTATGCCCTGGCCACCAGGACAAGCTTCAGTGTCGGGGCTACTGTACTTCTTAGTGACCCTGCACTGTGGCAAAATGCAGAAGGGACAAGACGTCTGCACATCAAGAACAAAGATCATGACCTTGCTGCTTAGTTGGCCCTAGTTCTTAGGGAACAATCCCCCGTTGCCAGTCACCTGCTGTGGGGGCTCTTTTATTTAAGCGTAAATGAGGAAACATTTCTCAAAAATTGTGATGTATAATGAAGAAATAGTAACTGTCATGCGGGGCGGCCTGCGGGGTCTCAGCTCCCGCTCCCCACATAAAAACACAGGACAGGGTGAGGCCAAAAAGGAACACCCACGGAGCCATAGGTAGGGGAGTCATCCTGCTATATTCTCGCTGGCGGCACTATAGTCTCACTGGAGGCTGGATCCACACTGTCCGCAACCCGCTATCCTAACTGCAATCCGCGCTTGCAGGCTCAGCCACCATCTTCTTTCTAGCCCCCCTTTGCTGCTAGCGTAGCCACAGCAGTTATATTAGTGGCCAATGGCTCACTGGTTACAGCTGACGGCCAACCAGCCACAGCTGATGGCCATTTACTACCTGAGCCAGCACCTTTCCACGCGAGGCCGAGAGCTTGGAAACTGCCCTCCTGGCTCTGTCCCCACAGTGACCCTTTCTTATCCCTTCAAATCTTATGATTTTGAAAAATATGCAAGACGTGTCGCATTTCTTTCCTTACCGTTTCGATGTTTGGTCTGTCTCCTCTCTCATGTCTCTGTCTGTCTCTCTCTATGTGTGTCTTGTTCTGTCCCCCTTTCCCTCTGTGCTTCTGTCTCTGTTTCTTGGCTTGTGAATGTCTGAGTACATTAATCCCTGAAGTCAGGAGGACATTAGACTTCCTCCTTTTCTACCCTCCCCTCCCCAAGCCCGTCTCCTCGGAGCTCCGTGGCCAGCCTCCGGGGCCCAGCACCAGCTCAGCACCTCCGTGAGGGCAGCACTCTTATGCATCACTGTAATTTTCCCCTGGCTTCAGAAACTCACAGCGACGCCTCATGTTCCTAAATCTAAATAAACATCTTCCTCAGCTGGGAAAGGCAGGATCATAAATTGGTTGTGTTTTCACAAAGCAAACTTTTTTGGCCAGAAAGAGCTGTACTCTTCATCTCCTGCCTGGAAGGAGGACAGAGAGGAAAGGAGACAGAGGGCTGGGAGAATGGGCGGAAAAGGGAAGGAACAAGCAGAAAGCAGGAGAGAGGGCAATGCGCGGGGAGGAGGGAACACAGAAAAGCCCAAGAGAGTCACACTCTTCTCTCTCAGACCGTAGGCAAATAGTTTACAATTAGGATTTCCATTTCACTGACAGATAAACTGAGGCTGCAGGAAAGTCAATGGCAATATTAGGAGAAGGCAGTTTTCTTTGCAATGAACAACAGTGCATCGAGGGCAGGGAGAGAGAGGCTTCAGACTCCCGAAACCCCAGGAGCTGAAAACCACATCCCGCATTACTTTTCTTCCCACGGACAGAACTGACCTGCTCTGCTGACTTAGCTCAGTGTGCATTTGGGCTTCTGCAGATTTCCAGAGAAACAGCACATTTCCTAGGGAGTGAACACCATCACTGGAGCCTCGTTCTTTCGAGTTTTGAACACCTGGAGCCTGCTTTGCTGAAAGGGGAGAAGCTGTACCATGTTGCAGGAATCTTAGCAGGAAACAGTGGTGTTGATCACGTGTTCAGGAGAGCCTCAGACCCTTTTCCCAGCCTCCCTATGTAAGGGATGGCGGGGCGGGGGAAGCCCGGTGAAGGAGGCTCCAGTCCCGAGCCCACTGCCTGCGTCTCCTGCCGATGGTCCTCAAAGTCCTAACACCTGGGCCAGCAGCTAATCAGGCTTTCAGCTTTGCCTCGCCTGGAGAAAAGCCACATTATCTGTAAAGAGCATTTCCTGCAGCACTGGCCCTGGAGGCGGGAAGGGGAGAAGAGCATCGCTGCTCTGCCCTCTGCCGGGCAGAGCACAATTAAATCTCAGTTAACCCAAGGGCCCAGGGGCAGCATAGCAGGTTTCCTGGGCTTCAGGTTATCTGATTGGAAGCACTGGTTAGCACCACACCTTGGGAGTAGAGGAATCTTTCTGACATGTGGCCAGTAGCACACAGGCCGTCCTGGACTCCTGGCACTGGGCTTGGGGGAGCCAAGGAGCAGGATTCTGGACTCAAAATGGGCCCAACACGTGCCCAACCCTGGAGACAGGCTGTAAACATTTTCTTCTCTGATTAACCCTCGCTAAGACGATCTGTTTGTCATGTTCTCTTTTCTCCTAAAACTCAAGACGTAGGTGTCTGCCTCATCTCTGGGGTCAGTGAAGTGTCTTCTGTTTAATGAATGAGCCGGTTTGGCTGGCCAGTGCCATTTTGTGCCAACCTGTTGTCTGGGACTAACGTCCACCATCCCACCCTGGGTGTCAGTGTTGGATGGAAGCCCTCTGTATCCTGAGATAGTCCCGGGCCCCATGGCGTGTTAGACAGGCCCCTCTGGTCACCAGAATGGCCCTGTGGCAGCCTCCATATGCCCTGGGTTGGAAGGGCCGCAGGCAGAGCTGGCCCCAGGGCGGTGCTCATACTAGTCAGAGCCCTGCTACTTTCAGAGCCCACTGGCTCTGCTTGGTTTGTCTCTCTCCTTTCTATGCTTTCAAGGGTGGCAGGCAGCCTGCAGGTGGATTGCAAGGACAAGGAAGCATCATTTACACTTGAGAGAGTAAAGAGAACAGAAGATGTGGATGCCAGCCTTCCTGGAGACTCCTCGGCCCATCCCCCAAGGAGCCTGGGGAATGGCCCCCCAGCAGGACCTTCCCTCTCCTCCCACCATGACACTCTATGGAGGGAGGGCTCCTGCCCCACTTCTTTGCTTAGTCCGACCTGACCTGAGGGAAAAGGACAATATTGTGGGGAACAACAGATCTCCCCACTTTCCCTCTGGACCGAGGAAGGGGGAGAGGGCTAGGCAGAGGGTGGAGGCAGGCAGGGCTGGGAACATGCCCTGGAATTCTCCTTTATTTTTTCCCCAAAGGCAGCAGCTCCTGGAGGAAAGTTTGCAAGCACCAGTAACCAGCTGTGGTGTCAAATATTAATGGCCTCAGTTTCCCTTCCAATCCCACCCCTTTGAGTAAACACGCACCTACCCATCCCCCCATCCCCACCCATGGTGTGACCTCGGGCAGACTCCTCCCAGGAATCCACACAATTCTTATTGGTCCTCTTTTCCCACACTCCCCGCCACGGTACTGAAGTGGGAATTCCCCTGGGGATCAGGCCGGCATGTCCTTCTCAGTCCCAAGAGCAGAGGGAGGTCTTATGCCCTGAACAAAAGGGAATTGCCTGTGACTCATACCAAACCCTGCTGGTTGAGAAATCTACTTCCTGGGCTTGGGGGTTGGGGAAGTGGGGTGGAACTGGGGCCAAGGCATATGTGTGTATTGCTCACATGTGTGTATGTGTGTGTGTGCATGTGTGGGTACATGTGTGTTCAACAGTTGGCTTCCTAGTAAAACAACAACTTTCTGAGCTGAGCTTTCCCAGGACCAGAACTTTCAGAAAATCTGCTCCTAAACCATCAATCTCTCTTTCTGGATGGTCTAGTGAGACCCAAAGTCTGTTTGGGCATTTTTTAAAGGAGAAGGAAAAAAAAAGAACTAAATGAGATCAGAAAATAATTCAGCTACATGAAGTTGAGTTATCTGCTCCCACTAGCTGTCCCGAAATGCAAAGGTATTTTGTCAGGCACATTCAAAGACGCCTTGGGAGGCCTCGTCTACAGCCCCAAGTTTGAGTTCGCAGCTCCCTCATCCTCCTGGGTTTCTAAAGCCTCAGGGAGAGGCCACAGCACCTGTTACTCTGCTGCTTGTTTTCAGATGCAGTTCTGTGGGTGGTTATAATCGGGATTGTCAGGCTGGATCTTAAGGGAACTAGAAGTGAATCAGTTTCGATTTTTGTTTTGCATTTTTTTGTTGTTGCTATCATTTTTCCCAAATGGGAAATAGAAACCGGACATAAACAAAATGGGGAACTGAGACTCACCACATGATTTTTGCCCTTTTTTCACTTTGATAGAACAGGAGTGGAGAACAAAGGCACTTTCTCATGATACAACTTAACTTTCAGGCAACAAGGTCATTGTTTAAAGCAAGCAAAGGAAGGCAAAGGTTTGTCGTAACCTATTATCTCACCAACCTGTCTTATTTAATTTTCCCCCAAAACTCAATGACATAGGTCCTTGTGTCCCTATGTCATGGTGGGGAAACTGAGGCTGAGAGGGGAAATGACTTGTCCAAGGTCATACATGTAGAGATAAGTGCTAGAGAAAGGATCCAAAATCTGATCTATTGCCAAGCTTCTGTTTTCCATGTTCTCACACTGTCCGTCCCCACCCTCTTGCTCTCACCCCAACCCTTTGTCTCTTCACCCAGGGTCCCTGAGGGATTGTGAGAATCCTGGAGCAGGAGGTAAGGGCTAGCTCTGGACAGTTTCCAGGCAAGGCTGTTCTCTGTCCCTCTGCCCTGATTCTGAGATGCAGACTGGGGCCAGGGTGGCCACCTTGGTTTGTAAACAGCAACGTACCTGGAGCTCAGGACAAAAGTTGTCTTACCTGACACCAGGTTGTCTCACTTGAAACCAGGTGGTCAGAGGAGAGGACCAGTCAAGGTGGTGCTGAGGGCTCAATGCAAAGACATTCCAAAGACAAACTAATTCAAAACAATGCACACACCTGGTGTTTATTTATTCACTCACCCGTTCACTCACTAGACAATTCCTTATGCCTCTCACGTACAATGAAATCCAGACTTCTTTCCGTGGCCTGCGATACCTGCATATTCCCATCCCTGTGGACCTCTTCAGCCTCACCTCCCACCCCACTCCAGCTTTCTCTGATCTTTGCAAAGCTCATTCCCACATCAGGAGTTTCTGCCCCTTTTTGTTTGGCTGTTCCTTTCTTACTATTTGGGTCTCATCACAAATGCCACCTTCTCGTAAGGTGACCTGACAATTTCTTCTAAAGTGGCACCCTTTGTGACATCACTCTGGTTAATTTACTTTACAGTATGTCTCACTCATCTGTCTTGCTCGTTCGCTTCTTTTATTTGCATTGTCTATGCTCCACACTAGAAAATAGTGTTAGTGACAGCAAGGCCCTCACTTGTCTGGTTCTTCTCTGTATCTGCAGAGCCTGGAAAAATGGCTGGCACACTGAGGACATTCAGAAATATTCATAGGATGGATGAGTGGGTAGATGGATGAATGGCTAGATGAATGGGTGGAGGGATAGAGAGGGATGGATGGATGGATGGATGGGTGAATGGATGGATGGGTGGATGAATAGATGCATGGATAGATGGTTTCTTCTATGTACCAGGTCCAAGTGGAGATGTAGAAGTGAATAAAATACTGTTTCTTTGCTCAAAGAATTCACTGTGAAGTAAGGGAGATCTTCTCATAGTCAGGTAGCTATGACTTGGTAGAGTACAAGGTTTAGAAGAAAGAAGCACATTTGGGGTAGAAAGGAGGAAGGGATCCATTTTTGCTGCTGGATGATAATCTGGAAATATGCTTAAGGAGATGACATTTTGAGCCACGAATGATAAACGGAGAGAGTCAGATGATCAGTGAAGTTCAGAGCCTTCCCTGGGGCCCAGGAAAATGCAAAGGGGCTGAACACAGCCTTACCTAGTCTGGAAACTGTAAGCTGTTTGCTGTGGTGGAGACATGGGAAAGGAAAGTTCTTGTGGTGTCTGCTGCTGCAGCGCCAGTGTTTTGCATCTAGTTACTCTACCATTGGTACTCAGTATTACTCAGTAATACCCAAGAATAGGTACTCAAGAATTATTTGTTGAGGAAAGGAATAAAAGGAGAGAAGTAAGCCTGGCAAGGCTGACCAGAGAGTCAGGTAAAGCGAAGCTAAAGAGGTTAGATTTAGCTGGAGGACAGTGGGAAGTCATAGAAGATTTGATGAGTTGTGTGTTTCTGCTGCAGCACAGGAAATGTGTTGGGGAAAGTCCAGGCTGAAGCATGAAGTGCTGGCGGGGGGACGATGGCAGTAGTTCAGGTGAGAGGAGTTGAGGGTCTGAACCACATGAAGATGGCTGATAAGAGGGGGTGAAAGAGACACCAGAGATCTGAGGAAGAGGGAGTCGACAGAATGGCATCCTGGATTCTTTGTGGATGAGGTATGGAAGGAGGGAGTGAAAGGAGAGGAAGGCGCCCAGGTCTCCAGCTCGAGTGACTAGATGCTAGTACTGAAATACACCATGTGTGGATGGGGATGGAGGTTCTCCACGACACTAAGTTTGCGTGTCAGGACTCCTCACTTTTATTGGCCACTTTCAAGAGCCTGAAACTGATTTTGTATTCACGCTTTCACTCTTCTTAAAGACTCCCTTTCTGCCCAATTATACAAACTTCAGGCCCCACCAATCCTGGATTCTCTTCTGAATATAGAAGGGGATCAATCTTCGGGAAAAGATTATAAGTTCCAATTGGGATCTGTTGAGTTTGAGGTGGATGAAGAACCTCCAGGTGGAGATGTTCCACAAGGAGCATAGTGTGGTGGTTAGAGTGTGGGTCAGGGTTCGAATCCTGGCTTCGAGCAGTGTGAACTTGGGCATGTTGTTTGACATCTCTGTGCTCCATAAAATGAGCATGGATAATAATAATAGTACCACCTTCTTAGGGTTGTTGTAAAGATTAGATGAGACAATGTATATAAAGTGCTTCAACAGTGCTCAGTGCATAATAGGTCCTCAAAATAAGTTACACGTCAGCTCTTGGTATTATGTGGGGGAGTGCAGATCTGGGAGTCATCAGTGATGAAGGCCTTGGGAGGAGTTGGATCATGAGGAAGCATGTGTTAGTGCATGATAAGAAGGTCAAGGACAGAGCTTTGACGTTGATTATGGTGACCAGAGGAAGGGGAGCTACCAATGAGGCTGACGAGGATCAGACAAATGGGTGGAGAGTGGGGGAGCAGAGTGGGTCCTGGAAGCCAGAAGAGGGGAGACTGTCAGCAGGCACTTGGTCATGAGTGTCACCTGCTGCTGAAAGTCAAGGCCACTGGTGTGGGTGGGCCTTGGGGAAGTCACCGATGAGCTTGTCAAAGGGCGTTAGGCATAGTTGGGCACTGAGAAGTGATTGAGGGTGCAGATGGCAAGTGTGGAATGTCCTTGGGAGAACTCTGGCCACGGGAAAAAGAGGAGCACAGAGGAACTGTGTGGTGGTTGGTTTGGTTTGCTTTTGGTTCATTGTTGAAAGATGAAATTCCCAGGCTTTGGGGGCTGTGAAGAAGAGTTGGTGAAGAAGATCTGGGAAAGCAAGGAAGTAATTGATGGAAAAATATGAATGTCTGAGAAAATTAAGAAGGGGAGAATGAAGGACAGAGTGAGGAGTCAGCCCTGAATAGCTCTCTGAGTCGGGAAGGAAGGGGCGAGGGTGGGAAGGTTATAAATAAGGCTGTAGGTGCGAGGACAGGAAGTGGGGGCGTTATGCCTGACGGCCTCAGTTTTCTTCTGTGCAGTAGGATAATAGGTCATCTGTGGAAATATGTAAATATGGCTTCTCTCCCACTGTGGGGCATTTAGGAGAAATTATGATTAAGAAACTTAAAATCTCACGGGGGAAACCAGGGTTGCGGGAACCAAAGTTGATAGTGAAGTTATTAACATCCTTATGAATTATTTTACGTTGAGTAATACAAAGCAATGAACACGGCTTCCGAGTGAGGACAACCTCGGAGGCAATTTGTGCATTTCTATTAGCACGACGCAGTTCATTTTACTTTACGGTCCTTTGCTTGCTTACTAGTTGCTTGAAGCATTTCAGGATCTTCCTACCCTGCAGTTTAAACAAAAACACTTCCAAATTTATTTTTTTAATCATGACTAATTTCAAACACACAACAAAGTTAAAGGAATTTTATGGTGCACACGAATATATCTATCTACCACCTTAGTTCTACCGTTAACATTTCACTAAGCGTGTTTATTTCAATACATTTTTAATCTTAGAATAGTTTTCGATTTACAGAAAAGCTGTGGAGATAGTGCAGGTACCCCATTTTGCCTGTTATTAACATGATATGTTAGTATGGCACATTGTCACAATTAATGAACTATTGCTAGTATCAAAGTATTGTTAGCTAACGTCCACACTTTTTCTTTTTCCCCTCAGATTTCCTTAGTTTTTGCCTAATGTTCTTCTTATATTCTGGGATCCCATTGAGGATGTCACATTGATTTGTCCTGTCTCCTCAGGTTCCTTTTGGCTGTGACAATTTCTTAGACCATCCTTGTTTGTGATAACCTTGAGGAGCGAGTAATGGTCAGGGATGCTGTGGGACATCCCTCATTGGAGACTTGCCTGGTGATTTTCTTTTCTTTTTAAAATTCGTTAGTTGTCCCAGCTTTCTTGACATGGAGTTGACATACAACATTGCATAAGTTTAAGGTGCCTCCCTGATGATTTGCTACACTTACATATTGTGAAATGATCACTGCCTTCATCACCTCAAATAATTACCATTTGTTGCGTATGTGGTGAGAACATTTAAGATCTACTGTCTTAGCAACTTTCCAGTACGTGATACAATATTGTTAACTATAGTCACCATGCTGTACATTTGATCCTCAGAACTTCTTCATCTTATAAATGGAAGTTTGTGCCTTTTGACTACATTTACCATTTCACCAGCCCCCACCTCCCACTCACCTCTGGCAACCACCATTCTAGTGTCTGTTTCTGTAAGTAGGGATTTTTTTTTTCCAGATTTTTACATATAAGTGAGATCATACAGTATTTGTCTTTCTCTGTTTGAATTATTCTACTTAGCATAATGCCATCGGGTCACAAATGGTAGGATTTCCTTCTTTTTGTGTGGCTCTATGATATTCCATTGTGTGTGTGTGTGTGTATATGTGTGTGTGTGTGTGTGTGTGTGTGTATATATATATATATATATATATATATATATATATATATATATATATATATAAAACATCTTCTTTATCCATTTATCCAGAGTCAGACACTTAAGGTTGTGTCCATATCTTGTCTATTGTGAACATGATTAACTTTTCTCATGATTAGCCTGGGGCTATAGGTTTTGGGAAGAAAGACCACAGAGGTGAAACGCCCTCCATTTCACATCACATCGAGGGTACACTATCAGCATTGCCTCTTGAGGTTAGTCTTTGTCACCCGGCTGAGGTAGTGTTTGTCAGGTTTCTCCACTGTCAAGCGCCTCTTTCACCTCCCTTGCCACATGTACTCACCGGAAGGACGTCACAACGCTCAGAGTGGGGAGCTGAGGAAACACTCCACCTGCAAACACAATTTTGGCCCTACCCTCGGGTTACCACCAGCCAGAACTCTTGATTTTCTCATTTATGGGCTTCCTGGAACTTCCCTGTATATAATCTGGAAAACCTCAGCTTGCCTTTATCACTTGCTCATTAACCCCTGGACCAGGAAAGCCTATCTCTCTCACCCAGGCTCGGTTTTGCTGACACTTGCAGATAAAAGACAGATGACAAATAGCAAGCGGAAGCTTAAAGATCAACCATCTCAACTGAAGAGGTGGCACCAGGAAGACTGGTCCCTTGGGTTGACACATCTGGGACCAGAATCTGGTCTGAGGCTCTCACCAGAGGTTCTTCCACTCTGCCGGAGTCTCGAATTTCAGACCTTCATGTCTCACTATCATGGCTTGTGTCTTTTCTAAGATTAACCACAATTATTTCTATTTATTTACAATTTTATTTCAATTCAGGTAAACTTTTTTAACTTTAAGAAATCTTTTCCTCTTTCTGAGCAATATCACATGAGTTCACGAGTTAGATGAGCTAATCGTATTTTTTTTTTAACATAGAACAATGTGTGTGTGTGTGTGTGTGTATGCATGAAACTTACATTTTTCAAAGTGTATATTTATCTGTGTTCTACTCAAATCACTTTGTGTACCACCCCCGGTGAAACTGCATTCTGCCATTCAAGCTGCCATTCTGCATGGACTGGATTTGGCCATGCTACCTGCACAACTCAGGAAATACACTCACCAAGGTGTGCAGGCCTCGGTGAGGAAACCAAAACAGAGCCATACTCTGTTTGGATCCCAGAGCCCCAGACCCTGACTGTACAGGTATATCTTGATTCACAAGTCAATAGGAGGGGAGTTTTGTGCTTCAGATCTTTAACCCAGAGCTCACCCTCTCTATCTGTAAACTGGGGTTAATAATCCCCAGAGAGCAGACTAGGTTCTTGGTTACAAGCAGTAGAAACGGACTCTACATTAAACAGCAGACAACATGCACTGAACAGTTCTGGGGGATGGGAGCTCAAAGAAATGTTGGAGCTGCAAACAGGCTTGGAAAATGGACAGGCTTGGAAAATAGGCGGCAGCCATGGGATCCAAAGGGCCAGGCTGTAGCACCCACACAGCTGGCTCCTGACTCAGGAGGCAGGCGATGCACACACACGGCACTGATGTTCCAGCTGAACCCACGTCTTTCTTTGTATCACATGTTCGAAACTGGGACAGCGTGTCTGACGGGCCAAATCAGTAGAGAAAAGGAATAGGTGAAAATTAACCACTTTGGGTCTACATGGATGGGAGCATTTCCCCGTGAATGCACAAGGTGCTAACTGGAAGGAGGTGGTGACGCAGGACAGCCCAAAACGGCAATCAGCCTCTACACTGACCTTTCCAACTGGTTTTGAGAATTTGAAAGAATTTGTACAAAGTGCCTGATAGACTGTGCCTGGGACCCAAATAATTAATTCCATGGCTTGAGCAGATACATGGAAACCATTAAGGAGAGGGTAAACTAGGAAGTCTAACTTAAAATAAAATAAAATGAAATAACAATTACCTTCCTGGGAGGACCTGAAGGGGCTGGTCCAGAATGATACTTCAAATGCTCCCTCTTTTCCTGACAAAGCTGCCAGCTGTGAACAAAGTCATTTTTTTTTTTTAATTTATCGGGGTGACAATTGTTAGTAAAGTTACATAGATTTCAGGTGTACCATTCTGTATTACATCATCTATAAATCCCATTGTGTGTTCACCACCCAGAGTCAGTTCTCCTTCCATCACCATATATTTGATCCCCCTTACCCTCATCTCCCACCCCCGTCTCCTCTTACCCTCTGGTAACCACTAAACTGTTGTCTGTGTCTATGAGTTTTTGTTTCTCATTTGTTTGTCTTGTTCTTTTGTTGTTTTTGGTTTATATACCACATATCAGTGAAATCATATGGTTCTCTGCTTTTTCTGTCTGACTTATTTCGCTTAGCATTATAATCTCAAGATCCATCCATGTTGTCACAAATGTTCCTATATCATCTTTTCTTACTGCTGGATAGTATTCCATTGTGTATATCTACCACAACTTCTTTATCCATTCATCTATCGAAGGACATTTTGGTTGTTTCCATGTCTTGGCCACCGTAAACAAAGCTGCAATGAACATTAGAGCACATGTGTCTTTATGTATAAATGTTTTCAGATTTTTTGGGTAGATACCCAGGAGAGGGATTGCTGGGTCATGTGGTAATTCTATTCGTAATTTTTTCAGGAACCTCCACACTGCCTTCCATGACAGCTGCACCAGTCTGCATTCCCACCAACAGTGTATGAAGGTTCCTTTTTCTCCACAGCCTCTCCAACACTTGTTTGTCTTGTTGATGATAGCCATCCTGACTGGGGTGAGGTGATATCTCATTGTGGTTTTTATTTGCATTTCTCTGATGATTAGTAATGTTGAGCATTTTTTCATATGTCTATTTGCCATTTGTATGAAAACATTTTTTAGAGGGAAATTTATATCATTACAGGCCTATCTCAAGAAACAAGAAAAATCCCAAATAAATAACCTCATGTTACACCTTAAAGAACTAGAAAAAGAAGAACAAGTGAAACCCAAGGTCAGCAGAAGAAAGGAAATAACAAAAATCAGAGCAGAACTAAATGAAATAGAGAACAAAAAGACCATAGAAAAAAATTAATGTGACAAAGAGCTGGTTCTTTGAAAAGGTTAACAAAATTGACAAACCCTTGGCTAGACTCACTAAGATAAAAAGAGACTAATAAACAAAATCAGAAATGAAAAAGGGGAAGTTATCACGAATGCCATAGAAATACAAAGGATCATCCAAGAATACTATGAAGGACTATATGCCACCGAATTCAATAACCTAGAAGAAATGGACAACTTCTTAGAAACATATAGCCTTCCAAGGCTGAACCATGAAGAACTGGAAAATCTAAACAGACCGATCACCAGTAACGAAATTGAATCAGTCATCCAAAACCTTCCCAAAAGCAAAAGTCCGGGAGCAGATGGCTTCACTAGTGAATTCTACCAAACCTTCAAAGAGGGTCTAATACCAATCCTGCTCAAACTCCTCCAAAAAATTGAAGAAGAGACAGTACTCCCTAACTCATTTTATGAGGCCAACATTACCCTGATACCAAAACCTGGTAAGGACAACACAAAAAAAGAGAACTACAGACCAATATCTCTGATGAATATAGACGCAAAAATCCTAAACAAAATTCTAGCAAATCAAATACAACAATGCATTAAAAAGATTATTCATCATGACCAAGTGGGGTTCATCCCTGGTGCACAAGGATGGTTCAATATCCACAAATCCATCAATGTGGTACATCACATAAACAAAATAAAGGACAAAAATCATATGATTATATCAATTGACACAGAAAAGCATTTGACAAAATACAACATCCATTTATGATTAAAACACTTAATAAAATAGGTAGAGAAGGAAAATACCTTAACATAATAGAGGCCATATATGACAAACCCTCAGCTAATATAATTAACGGTGAAAAACTGAAGCCCTTTGCTCTACGTTCAGGAACACGACAGGGCTGTCCCCTATCACCTCTGCTTTTCAACGTAGCGTTGGAAGTCCTTGCCAGAGCAATTAGGCAAGAGAAAGAAATAAAAGGCATCCACATTGGGAATGAAGAAGTTAAATTGTCACTCTTTGCAGATGACATGATGCTATATGTAGAAAACCCTAAAGACTCCACCAAAAAGCTATTAGAAACAATCAACGAATACAGAAAAGTTGCCGGCTACGAAATCAACGTACAAAAGTCCATTGCATTCCTATAAACAAAATCATTTCTAACACACGGCTTCTGCAGACAGAGCCAGGTGGTTGGAGGAAGCATGCGTGTTGCCAAAGGGCATTGCAATGGAAAAAAGCACACCCTCCAGAATGTCCTCAGAGAAGGAAGTGAAACTCTGGGCTACACTGCCTAGCCAACACTGGGAACCCCAGAAGGCACTCTTCACGGCCCTCCTGAGAGCTCAGTTCAGGAGGGAAAGAAAAATATAACATTATAGCAGAGGGTTAAAACTAAGTGTTAACCTTGTTAAAAGACGCAAGACCACATTCGCTCTGGATAGAGTAGAAATGTTGCTTTAGTGTTTTTAACAGAATGACAAAAAAAAAAAAAAAAAAGGAAGATTGGCATCTTTTTTCTAGAAGTCCATAGATATCCAGTTGTATGGATACCTTCTAGTATTCCCAGTGCCAGTTTGCAGTCTGGGTACTAGCTAACTAGAACAATTACCCACGAGTTTGCTAATGGGACAGACCCCTGGGGCCCACCTGGAGATCTGAGTCAGGGAGACTCAGTGGGACCCAAACATCTGCGTTTTCCCAAGCTCCCCAGCCAGGGGGCCTCTGACCTGGTGGCCAAACCTGTTTGCCTTTCCCCTGCCATGGAGAAAGCTTGCTAGGACAAGATGCATGAAAATAGAAACTGTTAAGCCAGATAAAATTTCACAGGGAGTGTTAGGAAACACTGAATTATAAAACATAGAAGATAGTAAATATTTAAGGAAATTAACTCCTACGGGCATCTCTTTCCATAAGAATAGATGTTGTGCTAGTTAGAAATCATTCTTAGCAGTTTAACCGGTCTCTTAAGGGCCTCAACTAAAAAAACAACTTGTTATATTGGCTCCAATTGTTGTGCTTATTTAATAACATTTCTAGCTACTGTGAGCTAAGGCCCACTGGGTACTCATGCTATGGGTTTTACACACCTGATTACATTTAATTCCCAACAAACCTCACGGGATGTGATATTATAATTCCATTTCACAGCTGAGAAAATTGAGGCTCAGTGAGGTCTTGCCCAAGTCAAGGTCAGGATTCAAGCCCAAGGTAGTAACCTCCCTGCTATGTTTGACAGGACCATCACGGCATTTCTTTAATCATTTGTTGTTCAAAGTGTGAACACCGATGTTCCACCGGCCATCCCTTGTATAAGCCAGATTTATCCAATGTTCCCTGGGGCTTTTCCCAGGTGGGTACTGGGGCCAACTGCATGGCATGCCTTCCACCGTCCCAGTGAAAACAGGTTAAGTGAACATCACAGGCAGCCTTGGCAGGAGGAAATGTCACAGAATTGCGCCCTGCTGGCAGGAGCCAAAATTAAGGCTTTCTTGGTAGAGAGCATTGAGGGGAGATGCACCAAAATGATAAAAGTTCATATCCTTGACCTAGCAAGTCTACATCCAATAACTTATCCTAAAGAAATAATCATGGCTGTACACAGCAGGTTAGCTAAAAGAATGCTCATTTCTGAGTTGTTCGTAACAGTGAAATTCGGAACCAGCTAAGTATCCAAACATAGGGAATTATTGAAATAAATTCTTGTACCTTCATAAAACGGGACACTCGAAGCCATTTAAAAAGCCGCTTTGTGATGACATTCAACCACATGGAAAGCTGTTCACAATATGTTGCCTATGAAAACAAAACAAAACAAAGAAGTTTTAAAGAATTGTATGAAGAGCGTGATCCTATTTTGACAGTGATAAAGACTTTTTAAAGAAAGAAATGAACTTTTAAGTGTTTAAATTTTATTACTCATGTTTCTTGCTTATATTTTATTAATGTTTCCATAACGACTTTGTTTTACCTATGTAGATAGAAGGAATCATAACTTTGTACAAACAAAATAAAATCTGAGTGGCAGACAACTTGAAAGGATTCGGGTGTGGCATGTGTATGAAGCCATCGTCTGGCTAGCCCCCAGACATCTACCTCTGACTGGCTCAGCGTCCTAGACAGTGCCAGGAATTCACGACATTCTAAACGGAGGAGGCTAGAGAAGCAAAAATCCCCATGTGCTGTTTTGGTTATGTCATAGGAAGTCTGGTTTTCCTGATTGCAGTCAGAGGGTGCTCTCAACACTCATGCTTTGAGTCCTCCAGCCCTGGCTGATCCTACAGATCCCCCGTTGTGCTTTTTAGGAGGACCCAAAGAGGAAGCTAAAGAGTCTCCAAATCTGGAAGGATTCCCACACCCTGGACAGTCAGAAATGGAAATGAACATGTGCTCTGGTTTCCCAGGATCTTGACAGCAGGGCTGCAGCAGCCTCGTGCTTAAGGCCGTTGTTGACATATGGCTCAATTGTTCACCTTCCAGGAACCCTGTCACTCCTTAGAGACACGGTGCTGACCTGCTCTCAAGGAGACCCCTTGAAGTGGGAGAGATGAGCAGTCAAGTGGCCGCTCCTGGTTGGTGCCACATGAAGGGTAGGTGCAGCACCCTAGGTTAGGAAAGACCCCTAACCCACGCTTGGAGGTTCAGGGAAGTTTTCTAAGGGAAGTGATACTCAGCACTGATAGGAAAGAATTACAAGGGGGGGTCCTGTACACTTTCTCAGAGAAGGGAAAGGATAATATTCTCAGTCTCCATCAAGAGCCATCTGAAGTGATTCTGCAGTCACTTTCTAGGGCAGTGGTGTCTGGGGGCTCTGAGTCTTGTCATAGGGCTCTACAGCCCTTGTCAGACGACCAGCAAGATCTGGAAGAGACAGGAGACATCCCTCAGCCCAGGGAGGGAGCGAGGCAACCAAAGTCAAAGCCAGGCATTAGGTCTGACCAGGTCTCTGATCTGAAGGGGATTGGGCAGAGAGGAAGAACAGAGGTGTGTGCAGGTGCAGCTGTGGACAGAGGTGGGGAGCATGGAGCGGGCAGGGGAACCAGCCGCTCAGGTTGCAGCAGAGGGTGAGAGGGTGCAGCTTGGAGAAAGGCCCCCAGGGGGAGCTCGAGGTAGCTGTTCCGGCTGCAGAATCTCCCCTATGATTGTTGCTTTAAGGTTCCTCAGTCTTCTGTGTCAGTAGGAGAAAAATCTGTTAGTGGGCCCAACCAGGCACAGAGGGAAAAGAGGGACAAGGACAAGGACAAGGGTACCAGAAGAGCTGTCTGACATGAAACCTAAAAGGGGAGACGGTATAGACTACTTAATAAACGAGGGCTGGTGATGAGGACCAAAGATGCCCCTACATGACTGCGGTTAGAGACCTGCACCACCCTGTGGTTTTCCCCAAGTTCAGCCTCGCCCCTCCATCCTCCTGACAGGCCGTCTCAGTCCATGGCCCCTTCCAACCTGGGCCCTGCCTACCAGGGAAGTGTTTCCTCCCAGCTGTATTTGGCTTCCATCAGCACAAAGTAACCTTCCTTAATCATCCGATCGCGAAGACCTTCTCCCCGCTTCTCACTCACAATGGCTTGTTTCCACGTGTCCACAGCAGTTATCCCTACTGAAAAGGCCTTCCTGGTGCGTTCATTTCTCGTTCATTGTTTTCTCTCCTGCTGTTCTTGTTCATCTGGTTCACTGAGTGCTCGGAACATGGCCTGACATGTGGTATGGCATGATAGAAAACTGCTGAATGAGTGAACAAATGAAAGAAGGATGAACAAATGAATGGTGATTGCATCTAGAGCAAAGAAAACAAGCTCCAGAATCAAACACAGAGAGACCCTAGGCTTGAGCCCAACTCCACTGCTTACCGGTAACATGGGGTAATCTTGAGCCCAGTGTCCTGATTTGTACAATATGCTACACAGAGATCGTGGATTTGCCAAGTGCCTAATACAGAGTAAGTGTTCTAGAAGGTAGCTTTAAATTTTTATAATTATGATAAAGAATACGGAGGAGATTTCGCTGTTACCAGAGGTGGGATGGAGTAAGAGTTCAGGATGGCCAGCAGGTGAGTTGGAGAAGCCTGCCCCCTGCACGAATCAGGAGGGGGTTGGGCAGGAAGGAGCAGCTCTGAGGACTTCTACGCCATCCCGCAGAGGAAAGGAAAGGCTGAGCTGCCAGGTCTCTCTGCGCTCCAGGGCAGATTGAGTAAGGCTCCCTGGGACAGTTTCTGAGCAGGAACCAGAGCAAACGCATGACCCTGTCACTGCTCAGTAACATGAATGTTTGGGGGAGTGCTTATCTCAGCTTAGCTCCCCCACCCTGCTTTCCTCCTACCCCCAGCCATGGGCTGCGCCTTTGTGTCTCACTGTGCTGACTGCCCCTTAGAGAAACCAGGTTGGGCATCGTGGCTTCCTGTTCCGTTTCTTTCGCACGGTGCATATGATTACCCGGATATTGCCGTTGGGCCTACAAAAAAGGGAAAGTTCAGTCAGACAGAACACATTCTAGAGAAAATGGGGAAGAGAGGAAAGACACAGTTGGTTCAAGGGAAAAGCTACACCGGAACACAGAGAGAGAAACATGCTTATCAAGAATAAAAGGCAAACTTGCACGAGGTGGTGGGCAGGGTACAGGGGGTGCAGAGGCCTAGGCCCCAGGACGGCTCTGCCATTAACTGCTGTGTGACTTTAGGCCAGTGACTTCCCCTCTCCGGGCTTCAGCTTTCTCAAGTATCCTCTGTTCTCCTTCCTTTTCTATATCTTTCGTTCATTGATTTAAACATTTCTGAAGCCCCTCGTTTGTGCTGGGCACTGCTGTCTGTGCTGGGGATTCAGTAGTGAGCAACCCTGACAGAAATCCCCACCCTCTCGTTTACTGCCCACAGTAAACAAAACCAGCAAAATATGTGGTATCTTAGTTCAGGATAAGTGCTAAGGAAAAAAAAAGAAAGAAAAGAAAAGAAAGCGGGGAGGGGGCGACAGGGAGCCTTTTCTGCAAGGGTGACTTCTGAGTCCAGACCTGAAGAGGTGAGGCAGAGAGCCTGGCCATGTGGGCAGACAGGGCTCCACGCAGAGGGCTCAGCCTGTGTGGGGGCTGCTTTGAATGTGAAAACTTCTCGTCTCTACTCCTTTCCATGCCACCAGCTGGCCAGCTGCCTGCAGCCTCCTCAGGGGCCTCCCTGCCTCTACTCCTGCCCCTCCAGTCCTCTCTCCATCTCTCCATCCACAGCTAAGGTGATTCCACAAAATGTAGGTCAGACCCCATCGCTTCCCTGCTCAACACCTCCAGGTACTTGTACCACTCTCAGCACAAATGCCGAAGCCCTTATCATGGTCCTTCAGTACCTCCTAAGTGCATTCTCTCTCATCTCTCCCTGGCTCTCTCCTTCTCAGCTACGTTGGTGGGGATACTGCTTCCGGAACGCACCAAGCAAGCTGCAGCCTCGGGGCCTTTGCCTGCCCATGGCCTCTGCCTGGATGTTTTTCCTGGTCACCCAGTTCTGGCTTCCTGAATTCATGCAGAGGCCACCTCCTTCAGAGGACCTCCTTAATCAACCTGTCCAAGCAAGCACCCCAAACCTTCTGTCCCCTCAGCCCGCTCTATTTGTCTTTCATAATATTTATCACTACCTCTCATTATGTTGTTTACAATAATAGCTGTAATTGATCAGATGTTTACTTTGTACTGGACACTGTTCTAAACATCCAAGAAATGATTCATCTTCCCTCAAACTCCTTGAGGATGGCATTATTACTAATGACATTTTATACACCAATCACCTAATATTCAGAGAGGTTAAGACGTTTGCTTGAGGTCTCGCAGCTGCTGAGTGTCAGGAGTTTCATACCCTGGAGCTTCCATCATAAACCACGACACTCTGGACCAGCCCTGCCCCAAAACCTCTGAAACGATAGAAATGTTCCGTGTCCAAAATGCCAGCGGCTGGCCACCTATGACTGTTGAGTTCTTGAAATGCTTGTGACCAAGGAATTGAAATTTCAATTGTATTCCACTTTAATTTAAATAGCCACAGGTAACTGGTGGTTCCCATGTTGGGCAGTGGAACCCTGGGGTCTCTTACCTGTTCCTTTGTTAACGTCTGTGTCCCACATAAGGAGGGAACTGCTCTGGGCCTCAGAGTGCTTATCTTATAGTGAGGGAAATATCTTAGAGGGCTGCTGTGAGGGCAAGGAGTGTGCGTGCGTGTGTGCGTGCGTGTGTGTGTGAGAAGGGCTTTGGCACACGGTGAACGCTCAATGCTTGTTGATTATCATAGCGTCATTACCACCATCATTGCGATTGCTATTATCATTATGAGGCTCCACAAGACTAAGGACTTTGTCTGTTGTTCACTGGTGAATCCACGTTACCTAGAACATTCTTGGCACATAGCAGGTGCTCAATAAATATTTGTTGAATGAATGAATAAGTGAATTAAATTTAAGGATAAAGACCAGCTGTCACTACTCAGACTCTTTTCGGGGCCTGGCAAGGAATATAAATGAGCGAAGGCAGGGGTGACATAAGACAACAGGGAGGAATGGGCGTGGTGGCTGCAGAGAACATGGCCCAGGTAAAGCCTTTCAAACTCATTCTCGGGCGGGGAGCCGTGGGGAGGAACACTGTTATCCAAACAGAACGCCACAACTAAAAGACACCCATGCGCTGCCACTTTGGGGGACTTTATCACTCCCTAATTACAAGCCTTTGGTTCCATTTCCCAGAGGTTCAACTCTCGGTATGACCCAGTCTTGATAGGCGTCCTTTGCAACGTGCTTGTTGGTGTTCTCTCTCAGTGCAGGTCTTTCAGAAATTACACGCAGGAAAAAAGAAAACAAGAAATACATTGTGACTCGCTTGAGAAAGAGGAACACAGTCTGGCAAGTGACAGCTGAGTGACTGCAGTGCCGGGCAAAGGGCCCAGCGCCATGTGGCGTCCAGAAGGAAGCCTTTCCTTGAGGAGGGTGTGAGTTCTGAAGACAGCACCTATGGTCGGCCTCCAGTTCACTCTGGGCATTCTTTTTTATTTTTTTCTCTTGAATAGCACAGTAGGCAAAATGGCCCCACCACTGAACTTGCGATTTCTTTCTCTCCTCCCAGCCATGGATAGCTGTGTTTATATAAGGCGTAAGTGCTTCTGATGTGAGTGTCACGCTGGCGGGGACTTACCCAATATGAGTTCACTTGCGCCTGACTTCCGTCAGTGCCTGGATAGTGACAAAAGTCCTGTTCTGAGAAACAGAGGGCCTAGTGTGAGTCACAGCTGTCTGATTGGAGGCACCTCCGAGCCACTGATTAGATCACAGGGGAAGGAGGGGGTGTCCTTCCAACATAAAAATTGTGCAATTTAGTGATTCTAAATCAGAGGTGGCTCACGGGTGCTCTACAGCCAACAGATGTAGTTTGTTTGGCCCCATGGCTTTTTTTTAAAAGTTAGTTTGTATTAGTTTTCTATTGCTGCTGTAACAAATTACTACAAACTAATGACTCAAAATAGCACAGACTCGTTACCCTACACTTCTGGGTCAAAATCTGACATAGGCCTCACTATGCTAAAACTGAGGGCTGCATTCCTTCCTGAAGGGCCTTGGAGGGAGTGAGACGCCACCCACATTCCTTGGCTCGTGGCCTCCTTCCTCAAACCAGTGACATTGAACCTCTCTGAGCCTTTCTTCCATAGTCACATCTCCCATTGACTGTTCTGCCTCTCTTCCACTTTTAAGGACCCTGGTGATTCCATTGGGCCCACTCAGACATTCCAGGAAAATCTCCCTATTTTAAGGCCAGCATATTAGCCACCTTGATCCCCTTTGCCATGTAACCAAACCTATTCACAGATGCTAGATGTTAACTGCATATCCTTCAAAAGCAACATTAAATTTAGCTTTCTAGCTCCTCTTTAGCAAAGACCTGGCAACACTGGGCCCCATTCCTGCACTAGCCAGCCCTCCTTACAATACGGCAGCGATCGCCTTCAGCTGAGCGGCTGCCTGTTTGCTCCAGGCACCACCCTCCTTACCATCTTCCCGACTGATGCCCAGCGCAAGCTGCCACTTGCCATCACGTTGGATTATTGCTTTTCCTACCAGGCTCGCTTCCCTCACTTGCCTTTCCTCCTGACTTGATCGGCCTATGAGCCTGCGGCTTCTCTTTTTAATTGTTAAGAAAGCTCAACTCTACCACTTTTGCTGTCTGTCTGCATCAGAAACGTTACAGAGCAGTGTACGCAACTGACCACCACCAGGATGTGACATGGGAAGGGTGAGCTCAGTGTTACGTGCAACGCAGGGAACTCACAGCAACGGAGAACTGTCTGTTTCTCTGGGCTGGTCCCTGGCAAAGAATGAATGAGTCAGGTACGTTCACAACAGTGAACCACGCCAGCAAGGCCCACCACCTACGGTGTGCCAGGGACTGCACTTTGTGTTTGCAGTTTTACTTCACTGAATCCTCACAACTTCTCAGTGAGGTAGATGCTGACATTTAACCTTCCCCATCACCCTCTGGGAACTGGCACAGACAAGTTAATTAAGTAAGTTGCCTAAGGTCACACAGATGGAGGGTAACAGTCGGGACTCAAACATGTTATTCTGATTCCAGAGTCTGAGTCTTGACTCCCATATGTTCTGTCTTGACAGAGAGAAAAATGTCTGTGGTTTCAGGAGTTTGAGGGATTGGATATGAGAAGAAAAGTTAGGATCATTCTAGCCGGGCTCCAGAATGGGTCTGAGTCCCTCTGAGTTCACAGGTTTATACAGAAAGCCGCTGAAACAGGAACAGAAGCCCTCTGTCAGAGGGTACCACAGCTCAGGGGAATTCTTGCCTTCGAGTTGCTTCAGCGAGACTTCCTAAATCATAACCTGGGCAGTCTGGAAGCACTGATGCCTGCAAGAGGACCTGAAACTCTGTACTAGATAATGAGGGACAATGATAGGGGTGGGGGATGAGAGAGGGGAGCCTTGCTGTGAGAATCTGGCACTTCCGTTGGCGTTTTAAACATCAATCTGGAGCTGTGAGCCTGTATAAGCTCCCTGGTTTAAAGACACAGCAGACTCTGCAGTTCTAGTCAGAGCAGGACAAAGCAGTGCTCAGAGGAGGCCCCTCAAACAGCCCCTGGGCTCATGGCCGCAGGCTTGAACATGCCTCCACCCGAGCTACATTTGGGGCTCCCGCCTATGGCAAATGGGATTCTGATTTCCTGCTAAATGGACACAGAGTCACCATTTGCCAGGACAAGTAAGGAGTAGGGAATTCTGCTTAACGGGAGCAGATGAGACCTTGCAGGAGAAGACTGACGAGGGTGCTGGTACCACCAGGTGGGAGCCCTGTGACGAGGATGTCGTTGTGTCCCCACTGAGCAGCGATGGCCTGGACTACACCTGCTGTCCTGCTATTATTAATATGGCAGCTTCCACTTTCAGAAATTCCCAGTTTGGCTGGTAACGTACATGATCACCAGAACACACCGGCGCTGGCCCCTTGATCTTAGACTTCCAGCTTCCAGAACAGTGAGAAATACATTTCTGTTGTTATCAGCTACCCAGTCGGTGGTTTTTTATTATAGTTGCCCAATCAGACTAAGACAGCTTGCAAGCAGCAGAACCCAATGGGAGGGGATACAGACGCATTCCCATATTTAGAAGGGTGGTTTTAAGAACCGGGCTTGAACACACAAAAGCCAGACAACTCCAGGGGTCTCCACAGCAGAGCAACATGGGCTTCTTCAGGGCCCCAGGCTGGAATGAAGGGGGCTGGTCATTTTCCTCCCTTACTTTACTCTTCTCCTCCCCTGTCCCCAACGCCCATCTCCACTCAGCCTGACCCAGCTGAGTTGTCGCCCCAAGCGGGTGTCTCCCTTCTTGCAGGGGAAAATATGTGCAAACCAAGGATCATTATTTTAGGAAAACTCAAAGGCAAATTATTCTTTCATTCATAGCCCAATAAATACGGGAACAACCTGTTCTAGGTAAATACTGGTCACCACCCAGCAAAATGTTTGTCCTTGTAAATTGCATCTTTCAGTGGAGAGAGTCTTAGCATCAGACAGGTGTGGTTTCAAATCTCACATTCTACCTCTGATTATCTGTGAGGCCTTGGACAAGTATTTGTTCCCCCGCCCCAAGTCTTTCTCTGCCGTCTGTAAAATGGGTATGTATGCCTCTATCCCCCTTTCACAAAGAGCAGTCAGAAGGATCACACGATACAATACATGTAAGAATCTAGCATTCCTTTCCCCCAAACCCTGAGGTCTCCTGGAAAGGCTGTGGAAAAATTAAGTGTTTTTTAGATGCATTCTTTTCTCCCCAAACCTTTACCCTGCTCCTTCTAAGGGACTCATTATCTTTGTTCCTTCTCCACACTGTCAGCTACACGCTCATAGGAAAGCTCTGAAACTCATGTGCAATAGGGTGTGAGGAACTGATAAGGCCTAGCAAGGTGCCCCTCCCAGGACAGCAGATTGGAAGACATCTGGGTCAAAAGTCTGTAAGGTCGGACACAAACTGGTGGGCAGGGCACGGACATGGTCAAGGCAGGTAATAAATGCAGCCAATGTCAGGCACTCTACCAGCACCAAGGCCACAGGTGAGGCAGGAGAGTCCAGACCAAATGTCATCAACTAAGTGACGTGCCAAGGCTGAAGGGACAAGTCATAAAAGTAGTACAGATAGAAAGCCACCGGCCCTGAGTTGGCATTCCTGCTCCCCATCTGCCAGCTGTGGGAACGTGGGCCAGTGAATTGCGGTCTCTTGGCCAGCATCTGTAAAAGGGAGCACTCTGTCTACTCACCAGGCTTTGGTGAGGATCAAATGTGCTTGGAGTTGTCAAGGGTTCTATCCCTGCTGGGCTGCTAGGCTTGTTGATCAAATCTCTGTTTCATCTTAGGGGCACGTACACACTTCCTGGGCATACAGCTCTTCCTTGGAGATGCAGCTGGAGGAGGTCACAGTTGACTTCGCTGCTATGGGTAAAATTGTTTTTGCCTTCATGGCACCCAGCCTGCCCCTCCCCCCAATCTGCCCTTCTCCATCTTGCTGGAAGGGCAGGGGGTAAGGTGTTTTCCTCTTTCCTCTTTCCTGAGAAGCCTGCATTTCCCTCTCCTGACCCCTGCCCACACCCTTGCAGGCTCTTAGGGAATTTCCCTTTGAGCACAGCTATCTGGGGATAGGCTGCCCAAATCAAAAATAGGGCAGACAAGGAAGGGAAGCTTGACAGGAAGTCCAAATAAGCACTTCCTCCCGCCCACCTTTGAACTTCTGAGGTATCTCCGCTAAAACAGCAGAGAAAGATGAAGACAGAGGATGAAAAAATATGTATTTTTTTTTTAAAAGAATGAAATTGTCAGCTCTGAGGAAGTGGAAAATATTGCTCCTCATCACCTTGCATGCAGCGTCTGGTTCATGCTTTCCTCATGCATGTCCCAGGAAGGGGGAGGTGTCCAGTCTGGGCTGGGAGGAGGGTCTGAGCAGTGGTCAGGACAGAGCGCAGTGTGGCTTGCAAGCGCCCCTCCCCCACTGCCCACCCCGTGGCCTCCACCAGTACTGGTGAGAACGGCTCCTGCACATCTGGGGATGCTCTTTGGCAGGCCTGTCCCTCCTGGCACACCCATTCGGAGGCAGGGTCACTAAATTCTGTGCCTCAGTGTATGGCTGCCAGGTGTGTGAAGCTGCCCTGCCCAAGGGAACAGTTAGGACCCCATCCTGGCTCTCCTCGCTTGACCCTTCTGTGTGGTTGAGCCATTTGCCATCCAAAAGGAGTCCACACAGAAGGGGCTTCCACTGCCAGCCTTAGAGAACTGAGGGGAAAATATTCCCTCCCTGTGAAGGTGACCGCTACAGTTCTCGTTCCTTCTGCAAGCAAACCCACACAGGCCCTAGAGAAAGTACCAACAGCAGTTCACCTCAGCCTCAGGTGATACATCGAGCCATTAAAAGTTGGTGGAGGTGAGGCTGGGATGAACCCGTATGAGGGATGGCACCCTCTCTGGGCCACTTTCTACCACCTCTTCTCCTTCCCCCAGCCAACACCCTCCTTCTAAATTAAATACAAACTAGCGCATCATCCCACCCATCCGCTAACTCCTTAGGTACCTCTCCTAAGAAGGCCAACACATTCTCCGCTCCAAAATCCCTACTTTCCATTCTCTCCTGGTCCCTAAGCAACAATTCCTTCCTCCGCCCTCACGCACAGAGGCTGAGACTCCCAAGTCCCCGTTAATGACCTGCTTATTTTTTCTCACCCCTAAATTTAGCTGTGAAAAAGGCAGTTATCTCCCCCCCTACTCTGCTGTGGGTTAGCTGGAAAGGGAGGGAGCTTCAAGTCTGGATGGGGTGGGGTGGGGCAGGGAGGATATCGGGGTGACCTCCCTCTAGGTTGCAGTGTGCTGCTCCTACATCCACTTTTGGTCCCTAAGATTGAAAAATCTGACGTATCACTCCCTGCAAGTGTTCCTTTCTTGTCCACAGGCTCTGTTGGATACACGTTTCAGATTCCTATCCCGTGACCCCATTCCTGGTACTCCCATGAGGCAGTCCTTACTGTGTTCAGAGACTAGTTGACCCCTTCCTAACCTTGAGGTAAAGATTACAAAGCCTAAGAAGGCCTCTGTTAACCTTTCAATTTGCTCCTTCATGAGGGAGTGCTGGGAGAGGGTCCTACCCGAGCCATGGCTTCACATCTCTGCCTCTTACCTGTTTCCCACTCTGCTTCATGCTCGAAGCCAAGACCAATGCTCGCTAGGGGGTCGGTGGGAAGTTGGCCTGACCGTCATTGCGGCAGCCTCCCCCCGGCTGTGGGCTGTACCCAGAGGCTGCTATTGTCACTGCCCGTGTTATAGAGCCTGAGACTGAGCCAAGGAGCTGGCCTGCACAGGGTTACCTGGTCCTCCTGGCGTCCTGACCCTCTCTTCCCCAGGGCTAACTGGCCCTGCAACAGGAGCTTCTAGAACCCTCCAGACAGGCAGAGACAGGCAATGTGAAACTTGTGAGCGTTGGGAAATCACCGAGGACTGGGGAAGAGGAAAGGCTCCAGGTCTCAGGCAACCAGCTTCCCCTTGCGTCAACTGCTCTCGCCTGCACAGCTGCCCTTTTCTGAGGAACAGGCCTGTGATCCTGTGGGGCGGGGTCACCAAAGCCCTGCCTCCTGGAAAGGGCTGCATCGTCTTCTTAACTTGTCCAGACTGCCAGCCTCACTGGCTCTTCGCGGAAGGCAGACGGATAGAGTGGAAATTGCACAGGCTCTGGAGACACAGCTGGGTTTGAATGCCTACTCCAGCTTGGGCGATTTATGTAACATCTCAGAGCCTGAGGTGACAGAGAGGTAAAGGACAGGGGCTCTGAACTCAGAGAGAGTCCAGGCGAGACCCAACTGCACAACCCACATGCCGGGTGCAAGGGGGCACGTTGCTTCACCTCTCTGAGCCTCAGTTTTTCCTTCTGTAAAGTAGGAGTCACAATGGCGCCAACAGTGAAATGAGATAATTAGTGAACAGTTCTCAGTCCCTCCCTGGAGCACACGCAGGGCTCCATGTGTTGCATCTGCCATGATTCTGATCATGTCGTCATCGCTGTCACCAGGTTTCTTAACTGCTGTGTCTTTCTTCTAAATGGGCTCCGTGTGTACTGGATAATTCTTCCCTCAAAGCCTCATATTTAGCGATTCCTTAATTCTAACGCCTGCTTTTCTGTAGGCAATGGGAATGAATGTCATTAAAAATTTTGTTTCTACTTTTCAGGATGATCTTGAATGTTCCTTTCCACAGGTGTGGTGTGTTCTGTTTGCTAATGAAGTACACTCCAACATATTACACACACACACGCGCACGTGCATGCGTGTGTCCAGAATGCCCTCCATCTTCCCCTTGCTTAAATTACAGCTAATTCCATGACATCTTCTTTGATCATTCTACTTGGAAGTGATTTATCTGTCTCCCTTTTTTTCAAATGGTGTTTTATTGTTCGCTGCTCTTCTAGTGACTGGAAAGTGAAGTGACCTCTCCCAGCAGTGGCGGGCTTTTGAAGAGTAGGCCCATGCCATGTGGAGCATGGCCAGTTATGAGAGAGCGTGCTTAGGTCCAGGCCCTGTGAGGAGTTCTCAGCCTGGGCTGCCTCCACTGACCCCCCTAGTGCCCTGGGGGGGAGCATGACACCAGCTAAGTTTATGGACCACCTCCGTAAAGGAGCCCAGCCTGGGATGAAATGCCAATCTCACTGACACTCGCAACGACAGGCTGATGCATACAATGGCAGACATGGTACATGGCCAAAGCTACCCTCGAAAAAGCTCAGGAAGGCACCACCTCAGGACCAATGCAGCATCACTCAATAAATGCAACAGAGCTGGGTTCTTTCCTCAAGCATCAGAGCCATGGCCGTCTATGTGTACGTGCCTGGAGTACGAGATGAAACAGTGAACTTGTCTTCAGAGGCGGCAATGGTGCCTACGAGGTCTGACAATTAAGTTCACGAACTTGTTGCTAACCTTTTTGATATCGGAGGGATTATTCATTATAAATGTGTACCAACTGGACAAACAGTTAACCAAGTTTACTAGTTGGAAGTGCTGAAAAGGCTGCGTGAAAAAGTTAGATGAAAATGAGCTGAACTTTTTGCCAACAATTCATGGCTCTTGCATCACGACAATGCACCAGCTCACACAGCACTGTCTGTGAGGGAGTTTTGAGCCAGTAAACAAATAACTATTGGAACACCCTCCCTACTCACCTGAACTGGCCCCCAATGACTTCTTTTTCTACCCAAAGGTAAAGGAAATATTGAAAGGAAGACATTTTGATGACATTCAGAACATCAAGGATAATACCACAACAGCTCTGATGGCCATTCCAGAAAAAGAGTTCCAAAATTGCTTTGAAAGGTGGACTAGGCGCTGGCATCGTTGCATAGCTTCCCAAGGGGAGTACTTTGAAGGTGACTGTAATGATGTTCAGTAATGAGGTACGTAGCACTTTTTCTAGGACGAGTTCACAAACATAATTGTCAGACCTCATAAATACATCTGCTTTTAGCCACTGTAGTCAACCTCTGCTAACAAGGCATTTAGACTATGAGGAGTACACGGAGTCTGAAACCGACTGAGGAAACAGCAGGTGCCCATCTCCTGTCTCAGGGCCACGCCAGGAAATGTGCTCTGGATAGAATGTATGGTGGAAACAACAGTGAACAGAATATATGGCAGCATCAATAGCAATTATTGTTTTTTTCTTTTAATTCTTTTTCTTTAAGTTTGTCTAGTTAAATGCATCTACGTTTTATGTACATTTGAAGTAATCCTTCTGTTTTCCTCTTTAACAGATCTGGAAATTCCCCTTGACTCAGTGAGAGTCCTAGATCATACGTCCTTGCCTAAGCTGGCACACGGCAGAGACTTCATATCAGAAATTACACCCAGTTCTGCCCGGCACAGCCCCTCTCTCAGCCCTGGGTGCCCACCCAGCTCACTCATGAAGAATCCTCTCCTAGGACCTCTAAGGAGGTAGCTGAAGGAACCTCAACTTTATCCCTTTGAGAGAGACTGAGGGGTGGTTAGCAAGCATGAAAAGGCCATGTTCCTCCCCCAGCAGTGCACTGATGTGGGAAATTGTCTATATTTTAGGTCAACTGTCAAAATAGGTTTTCATCAGCAAAGGCGCAGCCAAGCAGGAATGTGGTGTGGACACATGGGTGCCAAGAGTTCTAATGGAAGCCTACTTGGACTCACGGGAGAGTCTACGTCCCCTTCGTCACCCCTCCCACCCGGCTGGGGTGGCTGGGACCAGCAGGGTATCACCAACCCTGTCGCTCTCTCTGTCTCTCCAGTCCCCAGAGCTGAGCTTCCTTGTTTACTTATTTAGAGCCCAGCAGAGGAAGTGGTAAAGGAAACTTGCTGAGTCGTTTTCTGAGAAGAGACCATATTTGTTCGCGGAGGAAGACGTTGCTTTCTGGGATCTGGTTACAGCAGAAAAGACGTTTGCTCCAACGAGGCTGTTCCAAAGAGTAACTGGGAATTGGAAGAGCCAAGGACACCTCCACACCCTCGATTTGAAGTTCTCTGTCCATGGGTGCAGCGCCCACACTCAGCTTTTGAGCTTCCTCCTGGGAGAGCAGCCATGGCGTTGCGGAATGTGCCCTTCCGCTCAGAGGTCCTGGCCTGGGATGCCGAGAGCCTCGCCGACTATTTCAGGAAGGTGAGCCTTGCTCTTTGTTGGTGGCGGGACTGGCAATGTCCTCGGTGGGCTGGACAGAGGCTTGAAGATGGAGTCCAGGCCGCACAGGAGAGGCGGAAAAGATAGCAATGGAACTTCCAACCTCGCAGCAACCTCCCCAGTTGTGCGAGTGCCATGTAGATACACCTACACCCCTGAGCGTTCGTGGTAGTGAGAGCTGCGGAGAAGGGAGGCCCTCGAATGAATGTGCAGCTAGTATGTGCCAGGGCTTGAGTGTGTGCTCTCGAGGCTCTGTCCCATTTAATACTCTCCAGTGTTGTTGTTCCTTTGACTCAGCTGCAAAATCAGCTCAGTGAGGTTAAATGGCCCAAAGCCCCAGGGACTACATGTGACTGAGGCAGGATTCCAGTCACGCCTGTCTGGTTTCAAAGTCTATGCTCTGAGCTGCAGAATTGCTAGAACTACTCGTGAGATCAAGGCTACTTACTAGAAAGGGAGAAATGGAGTCCAGGAGGCAGGAGAAAGAAAAGGCAGGGTAGGAGGGATGAAGAAGGCTCTGATGAGCAATGCGGGAGGTGGCAGCTGGGCAGTCAGTGCTCATGACCCTGAAAGCGGGGTCTCAAGCCCTTATATGGGACAGAGGCTCGTTGAAGCTTTATGAGAGTCTTGTGAAGCAGGTCAGAAAACCGATAGGAGCCCAGGTTATAGCCAGGGGAACTGAGCTCCCTACAGAGGAAGAGGCTTAGCCAGGCAGGGTCAGAGGCTAAGCTTGTGGCAGAGCTGAGGCCAGAATGTTGCCGTCCTGCCTTCCGGATGTGGAGATGCTCAAGGATCCCTGTGCTCGGTCATCTGCTGCTGGGACCACAGTTTATATATCTGTTTGGGCAGATCCCAAGCTACATGACTCAGTAAGGGACCCTGTGTCCCTGTCCAAGGGATACAGAGTCTGTGAGGGACACTTGATTCTCTCACACCCCCATCCCTGAAGGCTGGCAGTAAATTCAGTTGACACTCCAGACTGTCATAAAGAGGAGACGTTAAAGTCAAGGCTTAGAGATCTAACTCAACTTTCTGTTTTTTTCTGGGGGTGGAATACTCTCCTTAGGACACCGAGCCAAACCTGGGGTCTATAGGGTACCAAGAAATTGACTATCACAACTATTCTTCCCCAAGCTAAAGAAGAAAAGTATGAAAATGTTGAATGACATGATAGAGGGACAGCCGACAGAGCCTGTTATTGGCTGCTTTGTGTGCATCTCATTTCTGTTCTTATTCCCTCTCAAAGGTCATAATAAACTTTTGACATGGTGGGTGTTAAGATTGAACAACTGACTTTTGAAGGATGTCTCTACATACTTATCTTAAATGTAGATCAAATAAACTAAGGCACAAGGTGAAATTTGCCAAAATGCTGTCAAGGGGCACGTTAACTCAATAAAGAAAGAAGAGAAGAATTAGGGAGGGAAACCCGGGGACAGACTGAGAGGCACAGACAGTCCCCATCTCCAATGTGAGAAGGAGAATGGCACAACCCAGTCCAACAAGCGAATCCCTGGGTAACGAATGTCCCCCTTGGCACAGGGAGATGAACTATGGGTTAGGGATGATTCAGGGAGCATGGCCTCTGCCTGAGAGAGAGCTTTCTTCTTGGAAATCCCAGACTCTGGGACAAATTTGTAGCACCAGGACAGGTTACTGCTCTCAGCATAAAAGAACAGGGGAGAGGAAGAAGGAAACGGAGGTGCATCTGTGATCTGGGAAGTCCCAGCCTCCAGGACTCAGAGAGACACCCTCCAAATCCTGAGCACCTGAGTCCTCAGAGAGAACGTACCGATTGAACCAGCACGAACGGATCACTTGGGGATGGACCCTAGCCACCCGATGCCCTAGTTACAGGATTGATTGTCAAGTCCAGTTTCTAAGGAAGCAGTGGGGTCAGGCCTTCCTTGGAGACACCTCCCCAGCCAGCTCTGGAGTCAGACACATCTTAGTTTCACTCCTGGCTCTGCCACCTGCTAGTGTGGTGACCTTCCTTTAGTTACTCGACATCTCTGTGCCTCAGCTTCCTCATCGGTTAAATAGTGATAGTAACTAACCTCGTGGGATTGTTGGGGGAATTAAAGGAAATAGTGGGTGTGAGGCATTCAGCAGAGAGAGGGGGGCAATTCATGTTCAATCTTCCCTTTGTCCTGCTCTGTTCACTGGACCCTCGCTGGGGTGCCCAGGCAGACTGGCAGGTCTTTGTGTCTTACTATCTCAGATACGTTAGCTCATCTTGTGTCTGGAATGTGAGCCCCTGAGGACTGAAGTCATGTTTTATATTCCTTTAAGCCCTCCTATCCCCTTTGGCTTAGCAGGACAGCTTTCCTAGGCTATGCAGTGGAGAAGGCACTGGCTCAGAGCCATGGCTTCTACCCCCAGCTGTGTCCCCAACTCACTGTGTGACTTGGGGCCAGTCCCTTCCCCTCTCTGGGCCCCAGTTGGCTCTTCTACAACCCGAGGTACCTGCTCTAGACCAGTGCCAACCAAAGCTGGGTGCTCATAAGAATCATCAAAGTATTTGCTAAAAATATAGACGCTACCCCCCAGGCCGTGAATCACAACGAACTTCCAGGCAAGTTCCAGTCTGCCAGGCTATCTGTCTATTTAGAGTTGAAGTTGGCACGCTGCAAAATCAGAGATACGTCTGATAAAGATGCCAGTGAACTTGATGAATAAAGGCAGTTAATTATTCCAAGAATGACTGACAGCCCACGGCACGCAGATAAGATGGAGGCTCAGGGCTCCTCAGACGTTGCCGGCGTTGCACACAAGCCTCTGAATCAGCTTTCTGGGAGCCTTCTAATAGTCATCCTACCCTTTCAAGCCAAGGGGTCACAACAATTGAGTTTACTTTCTAGTCTCCTTGGCCATAAGAAAATGCCACGATTTAAAATTTGTACCCCCCAAAAGCTTCCACAAACTGTGAGACTCACACTTGTGAGAAGAACACTGGATTCTGAAGGACAAACATTTAACCTTAAATACTCCAGCCCAAAACATCACATTTAGAGATATGTCCAATGCAAATGCTTATGCTATTGAGGACGAGGCGAAACAGGTACCTGATAGGATTGCCAACTAAGGCGAATCTTTAGGAAAGCAAACGGAAGCCTAAAAGTCATCATTCCTGTTAATCCTATAATTCTAGTCTGAGACCAATTTACCTTAAGCAGAAGGACACAAAACCGGATGCAAAAGAATGTCCACGATGTCCTATATTTTGACCTGGATGGGTATAAGCTGCACTTAGACTTGTTCACTTTACTGTGTGTCAGTCATAATGTGATTAACCTAAGGGAACATTTCTTGACAGAGGCATTAAAGCTTTGTTCTGCAGCCCGGCTGTCACCTCTGTCACCTGCTATCAGGGACCCTCCTATAAGTTACTTGACTCTCTGCATCTTCAACTGTACATCTGAAAATTGTCAGGATCAAATGACTTAAGATTGGTTTAAATACTTAGAACAGTGCCTGCCACAGAGCAAGCATTCGGTAATTATTCGCGGCTGATATCATCGTTATTGGAGCAGCAGTCTGGTAAACAACCTAAATATTCAGTAATGAGGGAGTAATTAAACTAGTGTTTGAAATAAGTTTGCGGTAACACGAGGCAGCTGCTTGTATTGTCATTTTAACATCATTGTAAGATAAAATGTCAGAATAACAGGATTGCCTACATAAAATATAACCTCAACTCTGTTTAGAAGTGTGCTTAGAAAAAAGCATCGAAGGAAACACCACCGAGTTCACTGAGGTTGTCTTTGGGTGGTCACAATGGGTGCTACTTGTTTTCTTCTTTCAGCTCCTCTCTACCTTCCCGAGGAGCATATCAGCCCTCTGCCACCTGGAAGGCACCCTCTTTCTGTAGGGGTTGGCCCCGAAGCCTGGGACCAAGGCAATTTCTCTATTTCAGAGAGTCCCGAGGGGTTAGTGAAAGCAGGGCTGAGGTGGGGACAGGCCCCTCTGTGAGACAGGGGAAGGAGAGGGGAGGCTGGCTAGCCACAAGTACCACAAATTGCTAAGCTTCTGGGGCTGGCAAGGGAGGGGAACCAATGGCGTGAGCCGCCCGCACTGACAGCACCTTCCCCTCCTCTTTGCAGCTGAACTACAAGGACTGTGAAAGGGCCGTGAAGAAGCATCACATTGACGGGCCCCGGTTTTTGGTGAGTGTTGGCCAGTCCGATACCTTGAGACCAAAGCTGTTCTGAACTTTAGTCCGTGGCTGCAGGGTCCCCTGGTCTACCTTGTCCCTGAGAATGCCCAGGGTCAGTGCCTGTCTGCAGGATCCCCACACCCCCCCTTTGCCTTCTGCAGAGGTTTTGCATGAACCCCTCTCTGGCCACCCCTCAGTATCCTTCCATTTCGGATACCTCCCAGGTCTTTCACTGATACCGAGGTACACTCTAAAGTCAGAGTATAAAGAAGAAATTCAAGTATAACTAAACGCCCCCAACACACCCCTTGAAAATCTGTTCAAATACCACCCATACTTTGAGAAGTCCCAGGAGACAAAAAGACCACCAGGGAGAACAGAAGGTTCTTTTTTCCCCATCTCGAATTCTGGGGTATATACTCGTGGAGTGGAATAAAGAGTGGAATCAGCCTCATTATTTCAATCACGTCCCTTTCTTACTGTGAAATTCACATAATTGGTTTGGGGCCGATTAAACCCCTATGTTAGGGCTCTCTCCACTTCACTCAGCGCAGAAAGCTCTAAGTGTAGGTTAAGACGTAGCTGTGCGTTAAGGACTACGCCACTGAGTGAAAGAGGTGCAGCTCTAATGGCGGGGAGAGAGGCTTTGGGTGCTGGTTGGGGATGTGGTCTGAGCAGTTCCTGTGAAATGACACCTTTGCCAGTGTGTAAGAGAGACCCTGACTGCACAAATACATCCCTTCTGGACACATTTCTTCACCTTTTAAAAAAGAAGTGGAACGAAACTTCAAAGGTCTCATGGGGTGGATGTTTCTGATTTGGATTTGGAAAGAGGAGGGCAAGCTGAGCTACTCTTTCCTGCGAGGCCCAGTCAGCAGCAGTGCGGGAACTGGGCCATGAGACTTCAGGGCTGGAAGGGGCCAGAGAGGTGGTACGCTCTGGCTCTCCACCCAGCACCAATGCATTTCCTGTATTGCATCCCTGCCGCCAACATCAGCTTGAATTTCTCCAGTGATGAGGATCTCACTACCACCCATAGTCATCCTCCCCTTTCTGGGAAGCTCTCAAGTGTGACACTGAGGCCAAACCTGTGTCCTTCGAGATCTGAGTTTCGCTTTCATGTACCACGTAAGACATGTTTATTCACTGTTCCACCTCAATCAATAATGCATTCACCCATCCATTCACTTGACAAGCATTTTGCTGAGCTCCTTTTACACACCAGAGCCTGCCACGTGCTGGGAATACAGAGATGATGAAGATGGGATTTTTACCTCCCCAAAGCTTGTTTTAGAGCAGAAAGGTATACTGGGGGAGGGAATTGAGGAACAATTTACAGCAGTGTGGCGTGATGTTCTAAGTCACACACACAATAATTGGCCTAAAGCACACATTTAATTTAATCGAACACCGCATGAGTTTTTAACAATGCTATTTCTTCATATTGAGCTTTGAGCTAATAGAATTCCTGGAGTTTCATCGTTCTTGCAAATTACTGCTAAATTGGACTGTTTCCTTCTGGTGCCTTTAGCGTTGAAACAGAGACTTATCAGGGCCAAGTGGGAAGGGGGCACGGCATCTTTGAGGATGGTCCTGGTTGCAGTCCTGATGCCCTGAGTCGCCTCGAATAAGCACTTGTCCTCTCTGAGCCTCCCCTTGTACCCTCCTCCATCCACTGAGCACATTGCCCTGGGTGGCAGCGGGTGACAGTCCTTTCCAGCCCTGAGAGTCTCCCCACACTTTCCTGTGAGCCTCAGACCTGTGAGGACAGGGTTGTTTCCTTGGTTGAGAGATGACATCTGAGCAGCTTTGTCTCCTCTGCTCCCCTTCTGGGACCTGGCAGGTCCTCAGAAAATGCTGCATATTCTGCTCATTGTATGAACAGGGAAGTGGGCGGATGGGAGAGCAGGGAGTAGAACATGGGGCCTGCTTCAGCACTGGGGTATTTAAAAACAGCTCCTGTTGAAACCCACCCTCTATCCCAGCTACTCTGGGTACAATTTGAGCTCTGATTTGAGTTCTAATTTCTCATCTATCACTTCTTCTTTATAATATTCAGGACCATTCTGCTATTGAAGGTGAAAGTGAAAGGCCCTTGACTTTTCCCCTCCCTCTCCCCCTTTCTTCCTCTTTCCCTTCCTTCCGCTCCCTGCCTCTCTCCCTCCTTTTCCCTCCCTCCCTCCCTTCCTTTTCCTTCAGCATAGGAGCTAGCAGTTCCCTTGAATCTGTTTTGCTGCCATTCTGTTTCCCAGTGACAAGGGTGGAACCTTGTCTTACGGGGAATGGGGGTGCTATGTTTCCAGAACGTTGAAGAAAATGTGCTTGGGAACTGTGTCAGTTAGGAAGGCGTGTGGCTGCGTGTCACAGAAACCCAACCCCAGTGGCTTCACCAAATTGAAGTCTATCTTTCTCAAGTGATAAGAAATCTAGAGGTGGGCACTCAGGGCTGCTGAGCTGCTGAAGGAAGTCGCTGAGAACCCAGGCCCCATCTAGCCTATGGAAAACTCTGTGGCTTCTGTCCTAATGGTGGCAAGATGGCTACTCCATCCCCAGGCATCACATCTGCATTCCAGGCAGGAGGAAGGGGAGATGGGCAAAGAGTAAAAGGCACACAAGTAAGTGCACGGGGAATGCAGCTCCGCCCACCTGGTCGTCAGGAAAGCAACCACTTCTAGAGGCTCTACCCAGTGGACCTCAGGTCATATCTCACTAGACATACTGAGTCCTATGACGACTTCAGCCATTTACAAGAGAGTCCAGAGTGTGCCGTATATTGAACAGGGCACATGTGCTGCCCTGAACAAAATCCAGATCTTGTCATAACAGAACAAGAGAGTGGATATTGGGTCGACAGCAGCAGCGTCGGCCACAGCACCTCTCCAGGCAGGGCCGGACTGCAGCTTTCCTCTCTGTCTCTCATGCCCCTCTGGAGAACTCTCAGCACATAATCATATTCCTGCAAAGCCCCAAATCTAACCCCAAGTCATCGTACAAGTGGCCCAGAGTTTGCTGAAGGTGCTTGAAAGAGGTGGAGGAGAGGATTATATCCCACAGCAAAAGCTCCCAAAGTCCTGTTTACACATCTCTCATCTTTTCTCCCAGTTCCCGTTCCTGTTCTAAAGGGCTTGCTCTTTCCTCACATCCTGTTGCTCTGTGTCGCCGACCATGCTCACGTCCACCTTCTCTACTCTGTTCCCGAAATTCCCTCAGCTTATGTACCCGAATCAGCAGAACAGAAGGTGGTGGCTGGCTGTCCCGTACTCACTATCATCCCCCCGGCAGCCCCCAGGAAGCTTTCCACTCAGCACGCCACACTCTGAACACGAATCTTAGTGCACCCCTGAGAGGGGGTGGTTCTGGTGGCTCAGTGATATTAAAAAAAAAAAAAAAAAAAAAGGAAAAGTGAAGAAACTTGACCGAAAGCCTGATTTTCTCAGGACTCTTGGAAGACTCCAGCCTCAACCCTGCCACAGGGTCTGATGAGGGGCCTGGGTCAGCCACTGCTCCTAAGAGCTGGAGCAGATGAGTCCAGTAAGCACATTTCTAAGATGCCCAGGCCCGTGCCAGCTGGGCTCAAAGGGAAGTGTGCCCAGCTCCTCCCAATGGGCAGCAAACGACCCTCCAGGCCGCTCCCAGTCCGGAGGGGAGAGGAGGCAAAGACACTCAGCTCTGAGAGCCAGCCAGACCCCAGCTGCTCCTCCCCGGGAAGGAGAATTACTCATCTAACTCCATTTCTTACGCATATTACAGTGTCTCCAACATGCTGTCAAGCACATGATATACATCATCTCATTCGATCCTCTAGACCCCCTCCTGAAAGGTGGCCATTATTATGGAAATGATTCCCATTTTACAGAGAGGGAAACTGAGGCTCAGAGAGGTTACGTATGTGCCCCAAATCTGACACCTGCTAAGTAGAGGAACCAAGATTCAAGCCCAGGCTGTCTGACTCCAGAACTCCCATTCGAAGCACCCAGCCTCCGGCCTCAGTTAGAATGTCAATGGAGCCCCTTCTTTTTCTCAGCATTGATTCTATAGAGAGTGTGCCCATCCTCTTTTCTTTTCCCAATATCGGCATTCCTGCCTTTCTACTTCCCTTCAAGCCGTCTTTTCTCATACGTCCCACCCTCGTCCCCTCCAATATAGGCCACCAGGACTCTCAAAGGGCTCAGACATGGGAGGAGGGAAGTTTGGCAGGAAGAAAATTGACTGCAGATGCCACAGAGCAGGGTTCCAGCCCCAGCTCTGTCTCCTACAAGCTAAAATTCCCTTAACACCCCAAGCCTCAGTTTTCTCATCCATCAAATGGGAATGGTGATGGTTCCTACATCACTGAATTGATGTGAAGATTATTCGAAGTTCTGTAAGGCAAAGACCCAGAGTCAGTTTGTCACAAATACGATTTTTCATCTTTCCTTCCTCAGTTCCCTCAGGAAAGCCTCTTTATTACATCCTCAAATCTAGAGAGTTCTACCAAGAAGCCTGGTGAAAGAAGCGATTGGGGTGTCATGGGAATACAAGGGCACAGGCTCCTTCTCCAGGCCGGCTTCTTACAGCTGCTACGCGCACACAGAGACTGAGAAGGCCCTGATGTGTGCGTGGGAGCCTAGGGCAGACGTCACAACGTGACAGCTTCAGCCCACAAAACAAATTCCGTTTGGTCTCACAATTTCGCTCTTCTAGTGTTTAAGTGAAAATTATTGGTCCATGTATGGAAATCAACAAATTCCACATGAAATCCATATTTTGGAATTCCTTTTGAACAAGTAGATCTGCCAACACCAGGCCTGCAGGCTTTTATGTGACATCTGGAAACTGCGCACTATGAGTGGGTGGGGGGCTGTACCCTTCAGGGGGCCACAGTGCCCACACCTCACTCTCCTCACCTGGCCCAGAGCCTTTCCTGTGGATTGTAACCTGTGGGTGTCTTCATTTCAGAACCTGACGGAAAACGACATCCAGAAGTTCCCGAAGCTCCGGGTGCCGTAAGTACTCCCCCTGATTCCTTGGGTGGTTTTGGGGAACCGAGATTGGAATGGGGAGCGGTTCAGGGGAGCTGAGTCAGTTATCTATCACTGTTGGTTTGAAATAGGAAAGCGAGCAGGAAGGGCAAAGGCAAGAGCAGTGTATGGGGAAGAGAATTTACATGAGTCGGGAAAAGGAAGTAACAGATGCAGCCCAGCTGGCATGTTGGCTGCTCTTGCCCAAGAGAAGTCTCACTCTGGACCACGTTTTCATTTCCTCTCTCCCGAGAGGGATGGCTTAAGCCTGTGAATATAGCACCAGAGTCAAGAGACCTGAGGTTTCAACATGGCATCATCACAGACTCAGTGATTGCTTAAGTTTTCTGGACCTCAGTTTCGAGCTCAGTAAAATGAGAGGGTTGGACCATATGAAGAATGGTGAGTAACATTATTTTGTCTGCCAATACTGACTGCTTGGGAACGGCTGTCAGGGGCATTGTGTTGAGAAGTATCCTAAGGAAAGGCGGGGGTTTGGGGGGGTAAGGGCCTAACCCATTACTGACGTCTGACGTGGGTGCTAAAATGGGAAGTTGCAGGGTGCATATCATCTCATGTGTTTTCCAATCCTCTAGTAAAGCTCTCGTATACTCAAATGCTTACAGGAGACAGACAGGTGATACAAATGTGTAAAATGTGTTAAAAAAAAAAAAAGCCCTTTTGATTTCTCTTTCATTTTACCACCTTTGAATGAAATATGGGTTTGGAGAAATGTTACCCCACAGTAAGAAAAATAATAACACAATTATGATGATAAAAAAGGTAATCAACACAAAGAAAGCCTCGTTGTTGGAGAAACCATAAGGGAGTGGTGGAGACTGACAAATCAGAGTCATACTTTCCATCCCCAGAAAACAGCAGCTACTCAGCTTCAGCTCCAGTCAGTGTGGACCCAATGAGGCCCAATATTTGAATTTACCAAAAGTAGCTAGAAATATTGGTTTTAGGTGATATATCTCAATTTTTAAATGTTGGCTCAGATGTTTTTAAATATTGTGGAAGCCGAAGTAAACCTATCTGTGGACTAGATTTAGTCTGGGGGCCACCAGTTTGCAACCTGTACTCTGGAACTTCTCTGAGGTCCTTTCTCTTGCTCTCAGAGCTCATAATAATGAAAGAGAAGTAGGCCAATGGAGGAAGAGGTTGGAGGTGTCATGAGTAGGTAGGACTGCCAGAGTAAGTCAATTAAGGAAAATATGACTCTCAGGTTTCCCTCGCCTCAAAGAGTGACAGAAAAGAAGGAAATAAGGATTTGCCTTTGGTGCTGTCTATCTCCAGGGACAAGTGTTGTTGAAGAATGATTATTCTTCCTAAGGGTTTTTTCTAACCTCTATGGCTACTTAAATGTAAATTAATGAGAAATTCAGTTACTCAGATGCTAGCCACATAGAGCTGGTGACCACCATCTTGGAGAATGTAGACAGAATATGTCTATGCTTGCAGAAATGTTATGCTCTAGAAAAAAGACCACAATTCTATGTAAAGGAGAGAACTTAATACACAGAGGGCAGCATTGGTGGCTGGTGGGCCAGAATCAGCCTGCAGACATGTTCAGTTTGGCCCACACAGTGTTTTAAAATCAAGGAATGTTCCAGAAAATCCAGCTCCTCTAGAAACAAATGGGATATTTGGTAATCCAGGGCTCATATTATATTGTGGCAACAGTCAGCTACATGACTGTCTACTGCTCTGTGTAGATGGGCTTTGTGCCCCCCCCCCGTGTACAGTGGTCCCCACCAGTGCCTAAGGGATTGTCCTAAGGTGCTTCAATCATTTCTGTCATATGAATGGAGACTTTGGCTTTCTGGCAAACAAGAAGTAGTGAGACCACCCGCTACCTGAAATAACCAGATAAAATATCTGAAACAGCAGTTTTCAAGGCATGGGACATCAGACGATGAGAGATAATCTTGCAGTGCACTGCAAACAAATGCAGTGATCTTTACGATTGCTTAGTGCTCTGAGAGTCTCCAAACTACGGTACAGAAAGCAGGGAATACAGGTGGAGTCTGATGAACTCCTTGAGTCGAGGAGACAGGGTTGAGAGTCAAGAAGTCTAGAGTTCACTGAATGGGTATCAGAGAAGGAAGAACTGCCCTGAGAACAAGTTCTGGAGAACTGCAGAGGGTCCCCCTTCAGTAGATTTCTGATCAGTGCATGCGTGTAAGGAGACTACCTGAAAAGAACCACTCAACTCTAGAGGTAAGAGAAGCCAGGCACAGGGCTGGCAATCGTGCCTGTTTCCACCAGCCAGATTGGCAAAATCCAGACCCATAGTCATTGGGTAGAGTGCACAGAAAGACCTTGCCTTAGTAGTGGGGAATAATTAGCCCGAGTCTAAAAACCGTCTGGCCCTCCCTAGTGAATCTTAAGAGCAAGACTGAAAAAATAAAAAAAACATCAAACCGATTCATGTAACCTAACTACATCCCCAAACAAAGCTCAGACACATTTATAGGAATGCAAAAATATCCATCACCCAACACAGTAAAATTCACAAAGTCAAGCCTCTAATCAGATTAATAGGTATACAAATATGCAGGAAAATATGACTTATAATGAGGAGACAAACTGACTCATCAATGCCACAGATATTGGAATTAACAGAGAAGGACGATATAACTGTAGTCCATATATTCAAAAAGTTAAGTTGAAGCCTGAGCAATACAAAGGGACCCGAATCGAACCTCTAGAGATAAAAGCTATAATGTCTGGGACGAGAAACGCACTGCTTGGAATTAAGAGCAGATTAGACATTGCAAAACAGAGTCTTAGTAAACATGAAGACACGGTACTAGAAACTATCCAAAATGAAGTGCAGAGACGAAAGAAATTAAGTATGATAATGAAAAGAACATCAGGGACCTGCAAAGAAACTTCAAGTAGCCTAGTGTATGTGTAACTAAAGTCTAAAGGAGAGGAAAGAGCGTGGAGAGAATCTACCATCAAGGGTCAATAAGAAAGTTAGAGGAAATAATGGAGAAATAATAAAATGCACTGAAGAAAGGTTAGCTATTCTTACTATTTTATGCAAAATCCCAAGGAGCACAATTTCAAATGTTTACTAATTATTTGATCTTCCTAAAGGGGATAGAAAGGCCTGGGTTTTGGGCCCTGGGGAGATCCAACTTATAAAGCAGTCTCCTACCAGCTGTGGGCTGTGGGGGCAGTCACTTCAACACGCTGAGCCTCAGTTTCTTCATCTATAGAGAGGAAAGCACTATGTCTTGGGGAGTGGTGGATTTTCAAGGAGGCAGCCCACATAAGTTGCTGGGTGCCATCCCTTGACGGGTATCGATAGTCGATATTTACGCCTTCCAAACCCTTGTACATGGGTTCATTCGCTGTGATCATTACCCTCAGGGGTCATGAAGAAGAAATTGTGTTGATGTAGAGCAGACCAAAACAAGATTACACTCCTCTGAGTATTTCTATTTCCTTCCTCCACGATTGAAAAAATTGGTGTTAAATACATTTTGTCTGAAGGCAGATGCTGGTGAGGAAGGCTTTGTCTGTCTGCAGATGTAGTCAGTTTCTAAGCACATAGTTTCTTCCAGAGACACCCCAAATTATGTAACGGGGGATGGTTTTTAAATAGGAAAATGGAGCCTTCTTTCAGAAGACTTAGCTCAACACCCATCGCATAACTGAGCAGGAGCTGCTTAAATCAGTAGAGTGTGTGTTAAAGTCTGCTGATACCCACTTGGAGTCTATTCAAAATATACATATTATACACTTTATATTTAAATCCATAGGGAGGGCTAACGCCTGTCTGAGGTCACAGAGTGGGCTCTGCCATTAGACTCTGGCTGGGGACCCGCCCTCTGTGCTTCTAACATCACCAGGTTAGGCCTTTGACTGAGAAGTGAAAGACGGGCTCCCATCGTGCAACAAGCTGGGGATGCAACTGGGCTGGAACTCAGGTCAGGGCAGGATCCCACCTTGGTGCAATGGCGTGACTTCCTGTTGGAAGGTCCAGCCCCTATTCCGGGGCCAGTTCATCCCTAAAAACCAGACAAAGCGGAGAAAACTATGTCTAGCAGCTGTGCGGCCCTCTCTGCCTCTCTCCCTGGTACTGAGTGAGGCCTGAGGTTTGAGGGAAGGAGGGGCATGAGTCACCTCCAGCCACTCACTGTCACTTGGTCCTCTGGGGCTGTGGGCATGGGGGACAATTTGGAAGGTTTGCACATAGAGGTAGCAACCACCTCCCTTTCCTGTCCACCAGCACTGCTGCTTTGTTCACTCGCTCCCCAGCACGGTCTCAGGTGGCTGGGAAGGTGTTTTCAGAGGCTGACCAAAGCAGGAGGACCCCAAGCGACCATGTTTTGCCGCAAACCAGACTGGCAGGCCCTGCTCTGCTCTCTCTCAGTTCTCTGCTTCTCCTCTGTCAGGGCCTGTGGTTTGGCATTTCCTTCCTTAGCCAGTTAGAGCCCCAGCAGCCTCCAGCCTGGCTGCTAAAGATACTGGTAAGAAAGATACCGCAGAGAGGAGGAGGTCCTTTCAGGATCAAAGCATCTCTGTGAACCAGTCATTGCCCAGCCAAGCTCTGTGGGATGGGGGCGTCGAGGTGTGACCCAGCCCCACCTCCCTTCCTCAGGTCAGTGCTGAAATGACATTTCAGCACTGAGGCCTGCTGGCTTTCAGCAGCAACCACACCCCTCCCATGCACCCCGTCCTCGCTCACCCAGCTCCCACCCCACTGCGTCTTTATCTACACAGTTCTTACCTAGAATGTCACTTCCTTAAATGCTCATTGTTGTTGTCTGTCTCTTCACTAGCATGTAAGCTCTTTGAGAACAGGGATCTTTGTTTTGTTTCCTGAGGAACCCCGAGCGCCCAGCAGAGTTCCTGGCACTTGAAGGAAATGCATGTTGTTGAGTGAAAGGGGGCATTGTGAGGGAGTGGCTGCTGCAGCCACCACCTCCTGACCTGGCCAGGACGCAGGGCAGTCACAGGGCTCCCCTCTTCCATCCTGCATGTCAGAGGAGCGGGGAGAGGGACTCCCTTCAGCTCCTCCAAACAGTCGTGTACAGGAAACCAAAGAACCACGTCCCAGGTGTTCTGGTGGTGTGGTCAGGAGGCCATTGGGACGTCCCCACCATACTTTAAAGTATCTACCCCTCTGGGCAGTCAGTGAAGTGTGGCATTTCAACAATGACATAATGACAGAGGATTAAACATTGCCCTCTCTCCTTCTCTGTCCTCTGAAGTCCCTATGGTGTGTATCGCAATTAGTTTATCCTGTCATTCCAAGGAGGTAAGAGGGCTCTGCTCAGTAGTGCCCTGAAAGCTGGGAGAAGTGGAGGGATTGGGGGTCAATCTGGGAGGGGCAGGAGGGACATAAGAAGTTGTGGATGCGAAGGACTGTCTTTGCTAACTTGGTCATTTTGTTTTAGGCCAAAGTTGTTACCTCGAGATGGTCACTTAATAGAGATGTAGATCCTGGGCCGTTTTCAGATGGGCCACAGGCTCTGTAGTATTGACTCCCAGAGAGCTCGCAGAGCAAAGGGCGTACACACAGGATACGGTGCTCTGAAAGCGCGCTGTCCTGGAAATTAGGGAGCCTGGCTTCTGGGGCTGGTGTGCGTTATGGGGAGAGGGGTGGCCTTTGTCACTAACCCACAGGTGGGCCTGTCCCTTCTTTTGTCTGGGTCTCTGCGGCCTCATTTGTAAAATGATGTTCGACAGACCGTCTCCGAGGCTCTGCCCAGCTGCCCCAAATCTTTAGGAAACACTGAACCTGTTCACTCCCTTGGTGCTGAGGGAGGCTGGAGTCGCAGGTCCTGAAGGTTCGAGACACCCCATGGAATGGATGCTTATTGCTAGGGTGTGCTTATGGTGCAGTCCTGGCCAAGGCCCTCCCTGCTCTGGGGCTTTGGGACTTGCTAGTTCACAGCACCCAGGAACTAGAAGTATCTCCAAGGGCCCTGGCCAAGGTTGGCCTCAGGGTATGTGAAAGGGAGGGAGTCTCCCACTCTGCACGGTGCGCCTCGATTGGGACTACTTTCTCCGTTTTTATAAGAACCCATGTCACCAAGGAGGAGGCAGGCAGGGGAGAATGGAAGGAGATACAGGTCAGAGAACAGCCCCAGAGCTCTTGTCAAGAGTTGTGCAACGAGCAACTGACTCCTCCAGGTCTCAGAAATGACTGGAGGATTCTTAGAAGCCAGACATCACCCACAAGGATGCCCACGCAAGGCAGGGCACCTCAGCTCCAGGAGCACTAACACAATAAAACACACAGCGGTCGTAGGTCATAAGACTGCAGGATGTGGGAGAAGGGGAAGCTGAGTGTGAGCTGAGCAGTCCTCACGGAGGGGCTCTGAGCATGACTGAGGAGGCTGAGCCTGACGCAGAGCATTGCCTGGGCAAGAGCGAGGCTGGCAGGGGGACGAAGGTGACAAGTTCTGGGAGGAAGTGAGGAGCAGAGGGCCCAGTGAGGGGACTGGCTGGAGGCCAGAGGGGGAGGCTGGCGGCGGAGGGTCAAACAAATCAAGGAATTTCGGGGCTCAGTAGGAAGGTTGGAGACAGGGAGAGATGATGGGTTTGTTACCTCCTCTATCTCTTTATCTTGTAGGATTCTCAGTAAGTTAAGTCAAGAAATCAACAAGAATGAAGAGAGGAGGAGCATTTTTGCACGCAAGTGAGTGGGCCCAGTGTCGCTGAAGTGAAACCTAAAGAATTTTCAAACCCAAGTCGAACCTTAAACGGGAGACACAGACCTGGCTTTGCCCAGTTTTGATCAGTGCTCCTTCACTCTCGGGGTATGGAAGCTGGTAACCAGGAGGGGAGGGCGTTCCCTCACCCTACCCGGCACCCTGCCCCTGGGTCTGGGTTGTCAAGGAAACTTCCCCTAGACAATCAGGCAGTCACGAGCTCCCAGGGGCACTACCAATGTGGCTTTAGTGGTTTCTAGAATTTGGAGGCAGTTTGGCTCTGGTTGCCAAGCAACAAGGACACAAGTCCTGAGTAGTGAGACATAGTCTCCACTGGGGGATCCTCTTGCAGGGCTGGGTTAAGGAAAGAGGGAGATCCCCCTCTTTCATCAGCAGGGCCATTAATGCGATGCTGTTTGCCTTTGCAGACCTCAAGTCCAGCGGTTTCCTGAAGGGACAGGTAAAGGTCTTGGGGTTCAGAATGACTGCTTTAGGAGGTGACAGGTACTTCGGTTCTGTCTGCTGGCTCCTAGGGCTCCTTGGATGGCATGCGGAGACCTTCACTTGCCTGTCAACCACTTCTTATCCAGGAAAGGCTCTGGGTCTGGATTGAGGAGAGGAGAAGTGTCATTATGCAGGACGCCTGGCTAATGGCACCTGCTTAGCTGGGACCCTCTGCAGAGACACAGTGAGGAATTCTGGGAGTGGGGGGGTGGGGGGAGCATGGAAGAACCCGGCTTTGGCTAAGCACCTGAATGGAGCCAGCCCCATGCTTCAGAGGCTTTAAAGCAGTTTTTCAACAGTTATAGTGCACATACTTTAAAGTACTCTCAGGTGATTTTTATACATGTGAAATGTTGAGACCCAGCGCTGCCATCTGGTACAACGAGCCCCTCAGGTAGACATTCTAGTGCTAATACTAACTTGTCACCCCCCAGATGCGCTACACACAAGGCTGGATGCAGACCTGGGACGGGGCAGTGCTGTGGGATGGCACCACGTGGGATTGCTGCCTTGACTTCCCGCCTGGTGGCTTCTTCGGTACTAATGGTGGTGTTCTTTTCTTCCACAGAAAGCCACGAGGAGGACAATGGGGGCTGGTCATCCTTTGTGAGTAGGGGTGGGCTGTCTTTCCAGAGTCCCTCTGTATTAAGGAAGCAGACAGTGCCAAAAAGAGCCAAGCCTCTGATACCATGCCCAGGGGTCAGCAAATGTGCCCCGGGAAGGCAGACAGTAAATGTTTCTGCTTTGCCATTCACACGGTCTCACCGTTATCCACCATTACTGCTCAAAGCAGGGCTTTTCCCCCACCCCGCCTCTACACTAAAGTAACTTTATAGTAGCTTTTCTTGTAAGTCCTCACCGGTGACACAGAGGGAAAGGGATTCCAGAATCAACCAGTAGCCCTGAAAAGACCTCAGGGAAGGTCCCACCCACTTGAGCTTTATATTTGAGGGGTCACAGTGAGCCCTTTGGGAGTCTGACGAGCTCTGCACTTCCTCTCCCTATTAGACCACATATACTGCCATTGCGCATAAAACTAGACTCAGGCTAAGGCTGTGTCATGGATTGGAGCCCAATGTGTTCATTTTATGATGAAGCAGCTGAGCCCACTGGAGAGCATGACTTGTTAGAGCTACAGCGCCAGTTAGAGGCAGGCCTGGGACCAGTGACCCAGCCCTCTGTCCAGTGGTCTTTGTGATAAGCAGCTGCTTCTAGCACCTTCAGAAAGCCGGCACTAAACATCCTGTATCCTATTGGGATTCTGGTAAAAGGAATCACTGCGTTTGAAAAATAGGTCAGCGAAGTCTGTACTTTGTCTGATCACAAAGGAATATGACAGATTTATTTTGTACAAAAGAGAAAATAGACCAGAGTTTCCTCCCAAGTGTTTACATATTCGCACAGAAGCTCCATCTTTGTCACTGCTTGCCATGCAGTCCCTCCTGTGCTGGGGCTCTGCCTGAAACCGGTCTCCTCGATCCTCTCTATAAACAGAGGGTTTCCACTAGCTGCTGGCAACAAAACTTGGGGCTTCCCAGAGGAGCCCAGCACTGCACAGGACACTCTGGGGGCAGGGTGGAGGGAAAGGACCCCATCCTATGGGCGTTTTACAATTGGGATAGCACATACACTTGGCAGAATCTGATTAGGAACAAAAACATGCATACATTTAGGAGCCAAATCACTGGGAGAAATGATCCTTCTAGAAGCGGAGAGGGAAAGTCTATTGTTGAGAAAGGCTTATGGGGTAAAGGCCTGGGGGAAGTCCGGAGCAATGGGCCTGGCATGGGCAGGCGGAGAGAATTCAGCGATTCCCCGGTCACAGTAGGAGGCAGTGGAAACCAGTGAGGCTGATCTGAAGTCCTGTTTATCACCAGTTCCCTCCCCTGCTCTTAAGTTACAGAAACACTGATGGCCGGACCAGTTCTTTTCAGAGTTCAGGAAGACACGCAACTGTCACTTTTCCTTCTAATATGTAATTTTAAAATATTCCTCAAATCAAAAATGAACACAGGAATCTTTCAGCTGAACGACTTAGACAAGTCTTCCTTAAGCTACTTCACAAAGCTGTCGGGGTTTATAGATTATCGCAATGCATGTGTCCTCGCCAAGTTGCAACCTCCCGTTGTTTCTTTCCACACTGCCCTTGACTTTAGAGAAATGCCCTGGGCTCGTTTATTGCCCACTTGACTTTGGCATGAGAGTGAGAAGCCACTTCGCTGGGCAGCTGACATCACCCCTCTGCTTGGGAAATCGTTACTGTCCACTTTCATGGCATGCTTCAAAAGCAATCACCCAGCCCCTAGGGCTTACTTTCCTGAGACCCACCAAGAAGCAAACATAAAAGACAATAAAATATTTTCAATTTGGAAAGAGAGTCTTTCCAAGAGGGCAGCTTCAAATTCAGTGTCAGAGGTCATGAGTGTGAGCTGTTGTTTCGATGCACTCAACCCTCCGCAAAAAAAAAAGAGCAGAGCTGTGACTGCCCTCCTCAGACACAATGTCATCTGCCTTCCAATGAACAGGCTTGGCTATTTGGTTTCCCATTAGCGTGGCCTTCTGCACTGAGCTGGGTTACAATGACATTTTTTGAGCACAGGGACACTAAGAACAGAACTGACAATGAACTTGGAGCATCACAAATGCTCCCGACGTTTAGTCTTCCTCTTGGTGATGTCTGGAGTAAAAAATGTCTTTATTCAAAACGGAGCCAGGTCTCCCACCCCTCTATTCTAGTGTCCTCTTCATTTCATTTCTTTTCCTTTTCTCTGTTGTGCAAAAAGGTGTAGAGGAAAATGCACTCGCCCAGTGGTCTGAAGACTGGACAGAGGTCCCAAGTCCGCCACTTGCTGGCCCTGTGATGGTGCAGTCCCCGACCTCAGTGTCCTATCTGTAAAATGGGAGTAACCATCTTAGTGCTGCCTGCCCCCAGGCGAGTCTTGGCAGAGAGAGAGTAGATGCAGGCACTTCAAGTGCCAAGGGACCTCTACAAACGGCACTGTCCCTGTCACTGTGTTGGCAGGAAGAAGATGACTATGAAAGTCCCAATGATGACCAGGATGGGGAAGATGATGGTGACTATGAGTCCCCCAACGAGGAGGAAGAGGCACCTGTGGAAGACGACGCCGATTACGAGCCACCACCCTCCAACGACGAGGAAGCTCTGCAGAACTCCATCCTGCCTGCCAAGCCGTTCTCCAACTCCAACTCTATGTACATTGGTAAGGGCACTGGCACAGCCCAGCCCCCAGCCCCCACTCATGCACGGGAGGCCGACTGCCCACGTAGCACAAAGCTTTGCATGCTGATGCCAGCTCAGCGACTTTAGGCAAGTGACTCTGCTTCTCTGGGCCTCAATTGTCCTCACCTGTGAAATGGGATCATAATAATATAGACCAAACAGGTTTGCTGTGAGGATTATTAATATCATAGACAATCCATTGTCTGTAGTGGCTGATATCAGCATTAAACTGCCACATGGGGGTATTTAGCAGCAATAACTTATTTTGTGTGTTACTAAGGGACTCAAAAGTACTTTCCTATTCCTCCCCATCTTTTGACTGATTCATAGTTATGTGGAACTATGACCTACAGACTGTCAGAATAAACATAACGATAATGAGTGGGGTTTGACCATAACTTAAAAAAATTTAAAACAGTTTATAAGATTTTCACTGTTTCTCTGTTCCTGTCAGCCCATTTCTCCCTCATTCATTCATTCAGTCCACAAAAATGATTGACCTCCTATTGTGAGCCGCTCATCAGTCTAAATGCTGAAATTCGAAATCATCAGGAAAGAAGATATAGCCCTTGCCTCATGGGGTTTACATTCTAGTAGTGGCGGTGACAGAAAATAAGCATGTACACGCTTGTGTAATAGACTATCAAGGACTCAGCTAGAAAGTTGATGATCAACATCACAAAACATTAATCCACTGATCCTTCAGCTGTATAACACTTTGCAATTTGAAGGCCCTTTCACAAACACTATATCAACATTTCATTTTGTGTGTTTTAAGCACCCTGTCCGATAATGGCAGCAATTATCAACAATTATCTCTGTTTCATATACAGGGAGACTGAGGCCCAGAGAAGAAATGGATAAATAAGTCACTGTGTACCACTTATGTGTTAGTAATGAAGATACAGAGGGAACAATGCAATCCTCATCCTAAAGAATTCTTAATCCAGTGGATGAGGCAACATCAAAGAAGAGTCACAAAATTATTTAATTAAACCATGATATATCCTCAGGAAGACAAGTGCAGGAGACGAGGCAGGGGTGTATGCCTAGTCTGGGCTTGATATCCTGCAGATGGGATATTTAAAGTGAAACTTGAAGGATGAGGAGGAGTTCTGAGGGTATATGTGGGAAGGGAAGAGCATTCTAAGCAGTAGAAATGGCTGTGCAAAGGTCCTGCGGCTCGAAGGAACATGTCAGAGTTGCTGAGAGCTGGCCGGTGTGGCTGGAGTGGCCTGAGATTAGACCGGGCTTGCCCGAGTTCTGAGCCCCATTCTCCATGGATGAGTGATGCCTCTCAATGGCTGGGATTCCGGTGAGGCCAGAGAGGCACCAAGCACACAAAATGTAAGGAAGCCAGCACTCACTCACAGTCCTGGCCTGGCCTTTCTCTGACACAGCGGTGGGACATTGCCACCTGTCAACCTGGCCCAGGGACACTTCTGTGAGGATGAGAACAATGTGAGTTTCTGTCCAAGGCAAGTCCAAGTAACCAGATAAGAATCTATGATTTGGTCACAGGAGCTGGAGACCAGCTCTTCCCTTTAAGGGAAGAGATGAGCAAAAGGAGGAAGTGGGAGGGGGGAGGACAGCCCAGAGCATTTGTGAGGGGAAGGAAGGGGGCCCAGAACAGGATCCTCATGAGCCACAAGTGCCAACTGTCCCCTGCCCAGGCAGCTTGGTGCGCCTGGGTGTGTGCATGTGTCTCGGACACCCCAGCCCTGGTAACCCAGTTGTGGACAAATCCTTGCTGCGGCCAGGGCTGGCGGTGGTGCTGGTGTGGGTCTGTGGGATCCAGGGAGCCGCAGCCCCGAGATGCAGAGCTGGGTGCAAGATCTGTTCCTAGAGAACCCTGAGGTGGGCCACACTCACCTTCGTTTAGCATTTCTCCTTTCATTTCAATGCCCTTGTGTGTCCACAGACAGGCCCCTGTCTGGGAAAGCCCCACAGCAGCCACCTGTGCCTCCCCAGAGACCGATGACCGCCCTCCCTCCGCCACCAGCCGGCCGGAGCCACATGGTAGGTCTCCCCCCTCATCCATGGTACTTTGCGCCCACGGCAAAAATGTCCTCTGTCAGGGAGAAAAGAAGACTATAAACACCTTCATCTAATTCTAACCAGTCAGACAAGGTTATACGTAGGCTGGGAACATGCATACCCAGTACTCACAGAGCGTTTGTTTTTTGAGGGGGTCGGGGGAAGGCGGGTGAAATGCTAGTCGTTTTTATTCATGTCGTAATGTTTATCAGCAGTACTTTCTTTCCCCATAAACAGTGTACACTACTTGTATAATAAAAAGTCTCCCTGTGGTATGCATTGTGCTATTATCGACCACTTTTGAAATAAGTGAAAACTATAAAATACACTCTAAGAGGAGCGCCAAGTTAAGTCAGTGGCACCACCTGCTATTCCTTGAGTTGCAAGTCGCCTTCGTTCCTACGATGAGACTTGGGCCACCTGCTGGCCAATGCCTGAAATTCCACAGACAAATGCCTTGTAACTGACAAAGTGAACCCAGTGAGAAAGAGAGGCAGCAACCCTCTTTCCTCTCTCTTCAAGCTTAGTCCCAGGTCCTGTGGGTCTAATCAATACCCAGAGAGACCCTGAGAAGTTCAGGCTAAAGAGCCAATAGCTGGAAATGTGTTTTCTTCATGAGGCACCTGAGCGCTTTAACAGCTATGGCAAATGATGAAGTGCCAGGGCTCCAAGGAGGGAGAGGACGTATTACTCTAATAACTCGAAATCTAGACCACACCACAGCCAGGACCTCCCATCTAAGAATAATTGGCTCCCTCCTGTTTGTGAAGTTCTCTTGCAAAGGGGGCTCACGGAGCTGAATTTTTCTACAAACGCAGTTTGCTTTTGAAATCTGAAGGCCTTCACCTCCGCTATGGGGATGCAGACTTCACTGTTTCAATCAACAGATATTTACTGAGCAGCCACTGTGCACAGCAGTGTTCTAGCTGCTGAGAATAGAGCACGAAGAAGACAAATAAGGTCTCTGCTTTCAAAAAGTTTCTATTTGATCGGGGGAGACACATGAGAAACAAGTAAACAGACGTAGAAACAAGACAATTCGAGTAGTAGTGTGTTGCTAGGGTTACAGAAGACCCATTACTATGAGGATGAGTGGGGAGGTGACATGGGAACTTACAGTTGTGGCAAGAGCTGAGAAAAGGACATTCCAGACAGATGGAAAGAGAAGTACAGAGATGCCAAAGAGGGCATGAGCTTGAGATTTTGCCAGAACTGTAAGAAGCCACGTACAGGGGGAGCCTGGTGGGCACTGGGGAGAGGAGTGGAAGACGGGGTTGAAGGGAAGGCAGGAACCAGCTTGGGCAGGACCTTGCGGGTCACGGTGTTTTTAATGTGACGGGAGCCATGAAAGGGTTTGGCAGGGAAATCTCTGTGGATGAGAGGCGGCAGAACCGGGGGCTCAGGTAGCAGGCTACTGTGCAGTTGAGAAATGCCAAGTATGGTTGTGGGTGGAACATGAGATGGAGAAAAGGGAACAGATTCGGACACATTTGGGGCTCTAAAGCCACCAGGACCTGCTGATGTGTTGGAAATACTTCCTAACATTTGGTGTTTTTTTTTTTAAGCCGCCACTGCCCTCACCCCAGCCCAACCACGAAGAGCCTAGCAGAAGTAGAAACCACAAAACAGCAAAGCGTAAGTATGAGAGTTGCTCTCTCTTGCCCACCAGCCCACCCGTACCCTCACCCCCACCCCACCCCCACCCTCAGCCAACCACTTTCTTCCTTTAACTGACTTCAGTCTTTTTCCCTTCCAGTCCCTCCTCCTTCGATAGACAGAAGCACGAAACCCACACTAGATCGTTCACTAGCTCCATTTGACAGAGAGCCCTTCACACTAGGTTGGTATCATTCATATTTGATGCATAATAATGGTCAACATTTATAGAATGCCTGTGGTATACGTTTTACACTCACCATCTCATTTAACTAGCATCTCAATAAAATAAAGCAGGGATTAGTAGAATCATCCTCATTTTACAGATGAGGAGACTGAGGCATGAAGAGGTAACTTGCTAAGATCCCACGTAGAAGCCCAAACCCATATGAACCAGATGGAGAGTGCCTGCTCTCAGCCCTTGCTGGGCCTGCTTCTACATGCGGCCGTCTGTGTACACACACCTCGTGTCACCCTAAGGGTGATGCAGAGGCACCGTGGTGCAGAGGACGGAACTGGGCTGAGGGACAAGAGGTCGGGAGGCCTGTTGTCGGGTGCCCTGGTCACTCCTTAGCAGCTCTCTGACCACAGGGACCTCACTTTTCCAGAGCTATCTCCTTATTTGTAAAGTGGGTGTTCTGTAAGGAGAAAATGCTTTCTAAAACTCTAAGGTGCTATTCAAATGGCGGGGGGGTCGGGGGGTTGTTCGTCGTATTGTGCAGTTGACCAAACTGCACAGTCCCTTTCCCCCAGAATTGACCCAGAGTATTCTCGGATTGCAGCTATGTCCACGTAAAGTTATTTCCAATTCAATTCTAAAACTTAGCCACCATTTCTTGAGCACCTACTGTAGGGCCAGTGCTTTACCTACCATAAATAATGTACCTACTTTATCTCTAATCCTCACACCGACCCAACAAAGGGGGGGTGTGATTATCCCACTTTGCAGATGGTAAAACTGAGGCTCAGAGAGGTTGAATAATTTCCCCCAAACTTGTATAACTAGGTACAGGATTTGAACCCAGGTCTTTCTGACTTCAGAGTGGTTGCTTTTTTCCACCACAGCATTCTGTAGTTGGAGACTTGGATTTTCCTCGCTGTAGACTAGGGAGTTGTGCGGAAGGTGCCCAAGCCTTGAGGTCTAAGGAGCCCAGAACCCCAGCCCCACCCCAGCCCTTCCTTAGCTGCACTCTGAGCAAAGCATTAACCTGCTGTGGCCTCAGTCTCCTCTTCTGCTGGCAAATGACTTTCAGTTCTTGGATTCGAGGCTGCTGCTTGCTGCTGTTTTCCTGAAATGGCTCCACAGCTCTGCTGACTCATGCAAAGCTGCATCAGCTATTTTAGTTTAGACGGGTCCACTGCAGAGGGCCGTGCAAATGACACAAAAATGCAGACAAGAGAGATACGACTTCAGACTCCAGCCCTGCTTACCACCGTAAGCCAAAGCTCAGAAAGATGGGATACTGACATCTAATCCTTCAGAGTCACCTTCTGAGCAAAATCTACCCTTTTAGAAGATTTTGTAGTACCAACTCCATCCTTGAATTTCTCCCTTGTTTATGATGTTTTGGGAGAGCTAACCACTTACAATGCTCAAACTCTTAACAGGAAACTCCTGATATGCCCAGAGAATATGCATCAATCAGCAGATGTTTGAGAAAGAAAATCTATTCAGGCCTAAAGATATAAATTTAAGTTTTCTGCTTATTCCTCTAAAGTAGGGTTTCTACCCCAAAACAAAGTTTTATGAAGAATGAACTTTTTTTTTTTTTTATACCACCAAAACTCTCTCCTGCTAGGTAGTGAGCTCTTCACAGTGGGACAAGATTCTTAGAACCTCTCATTGGCCTGGCATATACTCAGTCTTTAGAGAATAAATCGCAACTCCAGGCACATCTTATCATCATTCTCCATAGGCTGGTAAATGTGCAGGGGGGTGGGAGGGGAGGAGAAGAGGTGCTATCTAACGTGACTCGTGTGCCTGAGCCTGTGTATAAATTGTCACCTGATCCTTACGACAAACCTATGCAGTTGTCACCTATAATCTCCATTTCACAGGTGAGGATATTGAGACTCAAAGACCTTAAATAACTTGTTCAAGGTCATGCAGGATTTGCTTCTAGAACTGGTAGAATCCAGTTAAGTAATACTTTTGTTGCATTGAAGACATAGGACATATCGACTCTAGGGGACTTCAGACAGAATCAAGAATAACTTTGCAATGTAGGGTTCTCAGGTGCAGCTTGCATTCTGGGAGCCTGCATGTTATCTGTTCCAAGAGAAAAATGAAAGGAGAGAGATAGAGAGAGAGAGAGAGAGAGAGAGAGAGAGAGAGAGAGAGAGAGAGAGAGAGACCAACAAAAACCAAAACAAAATGATTTGCAGCCCTCCATCAGAATCTCCTGAAACCCTCTCCCCCCAGTTAAAATTTTTTCCAGAAAATAACTGTAATACTTTATATAATGTCAACAGGTACCACAGGATTGGAGGAAAATTAACCCTTTCAAGGCAAATGGGTTTATTTCAGATACAATGATAATAAACTTAGTCTTGACATAGAACCTGTTGACCAATGAAAGAGGGATAAAATCCCAAAAGACTTCTAATCCTTTCTATCATCAGTTACATAAAATGAAATGCAGAAAGGAAGCACAGAATGGAGAATACTGTTTGAATGTACACAGTGCTGTATGACCCTGGGCAAGTCACTTAATTTCTCTGAGCCTGTAAAATTAGAGCTCTGTGAGGAGCCCTTCCTGGTCTAGGGTCTATGATTCTTAAATGCTTTAACCTCATCAGCCCTCCAAGGGACTTGGTTCACAGTTTCAATGAACTATGTTTTAATAGCTTATGATTAGCTGATAAAGTCCAGAATTCAAGACCTGTCTGCTGTTTGTCCTTTACAGGAAAGAAACCGGTGTTTTCTGACAAGGTAAGCTCTTTTCCTGTTTTGTTGTGTGTGTTTTTGTTTTGCATCTCGTCTTTATTCTTTAAAAAGCGCTGAGTACACTCACACATCTCCCCTCCTGTCTTGCAGCCCTCGGCCCCAGCAGGAAGGTAAGCGCTCTGTTATGTCTGCAGGAGGGAACACGGTCTGCGCTGTGGAACTCGAGTTTGTTTCTCACACATCCTTTCTCTCAACTCTGCAGGCCTCTCGGGGAGCATTTACCCAAGATACAAAAGCCTCCTTTACCACCAGCCACGGAAAGACATGACAGAAGCAGCCCTCTGCCAGGGAAGAAGCCATTTGTGCCAAAGTAACTATCTTCTGTTGCTTGAGCTGGTCATTCAGAATGGGCGACACCAACAATCTGCTTACTATTAGAAGCCTTACACAGGAACCGGAAGTTCCGGGCACTCCCAGGCAGGAGTGGCTCGTTTGCTGCTATGGCTGGAGGGGTGTTCAGACTCCTTAGGTTGGATGTAAAGTGCCCGGGTCCCTTTGAAGAAAATGGCCATCTCACCAAGAAAGCGGTAGAGAGAATCTTAATCAGGAGTGTGGGGATGACTGCCCTTTGTGGAGACCTTATCCTCAACCAGTCCAATTTGTGGCTACATTTCTTTCCATCACAGTGCATAGGAACCTATCTGACAATTTCGTTTTCCATGCAGATAGCAGAGAGGAAATAATTGGGGGAGGTTTTTAGGTCACTGTAAGTGTCTTCCTCGCTGCCAACCACAGTTTATAATGCCAGCATACTGAGGTCTGCTCTAATATTGCTAACTTTGCTGTAAAGTCTTACGGGAGAAATTTAGCAAATGTACAAATGCAACCCCACTCCTTACTAAGGACAATCCTGTTTACCTGTGTAATCAGGATTTGTAACTCTGGTCCTGGCTTGGCCAATGTGAGGATTAAATCATGGCGAGGGTGCACCCACAACACCTCAGTGACGGAGTTAATATTTGAGTGGAATATTTTAAAAGATGAAAATGAATGCCAGAAGTATCATAATGAACAAAAGACCCGAATTGTAATTAAACACAGAATGAGATGACATATGAAGCATCAACACATAGGAGCCGTTTAACAAACTGTCCTTGTGTCCTTCTCTCTGAGAACAGGCTGGGGCCCAGGAGTACAGCTGCCTGCCGTAGTTCTAAGGCAGCTGTCACATCTGTCTGACTAGCTCATGCATCTGGGAAAAGTCCCAAAGCAGCAGCATTTTCCAACTGTCTTCCCTTCACCGAAGGGTGAGCCCTGAGATGGCTGTTTTAACACATCAGCAAAGGAGAATATTACCTAAAATGTTTTTATTTGCTTGAAGAAACATCTACTCAGTGAAATTTAATAGCTATGAAAGAGTTAGATTGCTGACTAAACCTATTTTTGGTAATTATTTGCTGCAGTAGCTAAACAGAATAAAGGTTTGTCTAGCTCAGCTTGCAATGATGACAGAACGTTCAGTCACCTAACCTCCCTGCCACTGCCTCTCCCCTGCTTTTCTGCTGGGGTTTTTTGGTTTCTCATTTAATCATGGCTCGGTGAGTTTGATGTCTCATTATTAGATTAAGTGCAACTATCTATATTCTGAGGCCAGCTCTTTGAAACTCTTCAAGTTCAGTTTTTTTTCTTTGCCCTATTTCAGGCATGGATGGGGACCAGACAGAAGAGAGAATGTAAGTACAAAATGTCATTCAGTGAATGCTTGGCACAGGGAAAACCAGTGCAGGCTCTATGGAGCTTGGAGCTCCACCTGTCCCACCAGGCTGCACTGCATAGCTCCTGCCCCTCTGAGAGCTCCCAGGCTGGGTTAATCTCAGCCCCATTACCAGGTGGCAAAATGCCAGGTGAACGGGCAGTGGGTGGAGGGGAGGATGTAAAGAGGGGTGCCCACAAGTCTGGGCCTCACGGCAAAGTTTCTAAGTCCTCTGTTTTCCATTTTAGTACCCCTACAACCTGAAAAAGAGGGACAATAGCATTTATTGAATGCCTACTACATGCATGTTGCCAAGCTAGCTACATTTGGGTGATCAGCTATTTGCCTGGGACTTCCCCAGTTTTAGCAATGAAAGTCTCACATCCGAGGAATTCCATCAGTTTCAGGCAAACCAGGACCGGGAAAGTTGGTCACCCCAGTTTTACACAGACTTTGCACTCAATGACCCTATGAGGAATCAGAGATTTTCTTTCCCTGAGAGAAACTGAAGCTCAGAAGGGGGAAGACACTCATTGCAAGTTGCACAGCTAGTGAGTAGCCAGGATGAGAATCCAGGTCTGCCCGATTTCTTCTGTACTAGAAGCCCTCTGAGGGCCAGCACACACTTGCCCCTATTCAAGGGCTCAGCCCACAAACGCGTGCTGTTCCGTAGCTCTGGGCTAGACGCTGTGCTTGTTCAAATGCTAAGATGTGATGGGGCCAGGCAAACCACATCCAACATGCTAAGCCACATATGACCGTGGCATGAGCTACAGAAGCAAAGGGGAGAAACTGATCCATGGGGGTCAAGGAACCAGGGGTGACTTCTTCGGGGTGAGATTTGTGATGGGCTTTCAATGATGGGGAGTACACAGAGTAGCATCACCCGAAGAGAAAGCCCTGATGCATCCCAGCTTCAGGAATATCCTGAGCAAGGACAGGTGGGTGGCAATGCCCATGAAGCCTAGGGGGACAGCAGCTTGGCTGCAGAGCTACTGGGCAAGAGGAGGAGAGGATGAAAGCGAGGGGAACATCACGTTCCTGAGGTTCCCAATCTCTGGAAGGGTTGACACTCGTGTCATGGGAATCTGGGAGTTGTATATTCTTGAACCAGAGTGGACATGACATGGTTGCCAGTGTTGAAGAGAGATGTCACGGTGGGGATTCCCTGAGCCCACGTGCCTTTATGTATGCAGCCCTTCACAGGGACTCCCAGTTGGCCAGTTGGGATGAATGATTCTGGCTATGATCCTTCTTGCCTGCCTCATCTCAGTGGTAGACGAATGACAGCGAATTTTTCCTAAGCACTTGACGTATACCAGGCACAGGTCATAACTGATCTAATGCTCACGCTTTGAGGAAGGTGCTCATTCATCCCCTTGTGTGGTCTAACAAAACAAGTCCAGGTTGGCAATTTTGGCCTGCTGGTCAATGGCAACACCGTCTTCGTCTCTGCCATCGTTTCTCATCTGAGGAATAAATAGCCCTTCCTTTGCTTATTTCAAGGTTGCCCCGAAGGCAAATATGCTGAGGGAGGTAGACACACCTTGTAAGCCGCATTATAAATAAGCAAGGTAGAGGTGTTTTTAAGAGTGGCCATAGCAAAACAGAGCCCTGAAGAAGGCTGAGCTTTGAGTCAGAGAGATGAGGGGCCAGATCTATTTCTGTAACATCTGGCAAGTGCGGAGTCCCTGCTGAGCAACCTGTCCCCATTGGTGAAAGGAGGATGTTAAATTCTTGAAGGGTTGCTAGGGGAATTGGATGAAATATCATGTATGAATCTTTGGGGGCACGCAGTAGATATTGTCATCATTGTTGTATCTTTGGGACCTTTTAGACACCTCAGAACCTATTTGATGCTAAATATAGAACAAGTCAGAGTGGAATCTCCTTAAATGATGGTTTGTATTACGAGATCATAAGCCCCTTAGCAAGCTCTACTGCTCTCCACAATGTATTTATTATGGAATTGTACAACTGCTAATGTGAAAGAGACATTTATGTTATTGAGAAATGCAGTTCTTTTACGAATCAGGTTTTGATGATAATTGAATATCTTTTTTTTTTTTCTTCCCCTCACCAGGATGAAGATGATGGTACGTTCAGAAAAGCTTTCTTACAACTTCTAACTCATTCCTTCATTTTTCTGCTCAGGCATTCACATGGAATTGTTTAATATAGAAACCCCATAGAATCAATTAAAATTATTAAATTAGTGTTAAGTAGACATATTATCAGTCAGTAAACTGCATGACTATCATTAAGATGGAATAACTTGTCTGGGTTACCAAAGAGAAATGTTGAGTTCATGAGTATCAGTGCAAATTACTTAATAGTACAGCAAAATTAAAAAAAATTGTATTATGGTTTGATAGAAAAATTTCTAATATTTATGCCCTCTAACATTTGTGGGTAAAGGATCACTAACCGCAGAAGAATGAGAAAGCATGAAATTTGGCTTGCAGAAAACGAAAAAGGCTTGTGAATCATTTCTGAAATTCATACGGTTTCCAACTGACAATTTTCTGCCAAGTCAGCACTTCGAAAATGAAATAAATATGTGTTACAGAGAATGATGTAGAATGGCAGCATTTTAAAATACATTCTAAGGTGGAAATCATCTAGAAAGTTCTTGGGGGGTGGGGTTCCATTTTACCACTTCCTAATTACATTTGATCTGTTGGATATTTTTATCTCGCTTTAGATTAGCTGTTTCTAACTGGGGAGCAGTTCTGGAATGTTCCTGTGACACCTGGATCCTGACCATCTGCTTTATTTTTTTTTCTCCCCCACAGTACATCAAAGACCTTTGCCCCAGCCAGCACTGCTCTCCATGAGCTCCAACACTTTCCCTTCAAGATCTACTAAGCCGTCACCCAAACACTCCCTCTCATCATCTCATGTGCCGGGAGCATTCTCAGAGAGGTTCGTGGCGACGTCGTTCAGTTCTAACTTAACATAATATGTGGGTCCACATAACTGAGCTAATGGCAGGTGGGTTGAGGAAGAAAGAAATGAGCAAGTGTGTAGTAAGGTCGGAACATTTTGGATCTTGAGAACCCAAACCAAGCAGAGCATAAAGAACCACATGCATTAATCCACTGCTGTCCTCTGAGTATGTGCTTGGGGTCAGAGGGGTGCAGAACAGACTTGTTCTGTCTGCTTGCCCCAGACAGAACAAACTCTGGCAGGAAATGGGGAATGTTTTCACTTTGTGAATTGAAACAAACAAACAAACAACCACTCAAGAAACCCAGTCAATTTAAGTACTTGGAGTTCACCCTGCATCTTGGACGGGGAGGCTGAGAAAACATACCTTGCACTTGGTGGATGCTGAGTTCACTGCACAGGCTTTGTCCCTGCAGGTCCGTTTTCTCCATAGCAACAGCATTTCTCAGGGCCCGGATGAGGCTGTCCAGAGACAGAGGCACACACAGGAGAAAGACTAGGTCATTTCTCCCTCCACAAGCCTACAGACTGCCCCCTGGTATCCCCAAAGGCCTCCAGCCCTTTGGGCTCACCATTTCCTTTAACATCCAAAGGGAGAGCCCTAGTCCCACCCTGAATATGGGAGAAAACTCAACCACCAGCACCACCTCTCTACCCCTGCCAAACATCTGGGAGGAGTCTCAAATTTTTTCATTTTCCTTGGGCATGTCTTGCTCTGATTTTCTGTTTCTTCTCATTCTTCCAGCTGTTTTTCTTTTTCTGCCATGTCTGCCATTTTCTCGTGCTGCTTCACCCCACACTGGGCCCCAGTCCTATGCTTCACTCTTGCAAAAGACCACTCACACGAGATTTCTGATCAGAGCAGACTTGAACAGAAGGCTTGGGCTAAGGGGTGGGGAGCAGACAGCATTTAGGGCTTCCACAGGTCCTGCAGAAACTGTTAAGAGAGGTCCCCTCCACAGAGGACTTCTGCCATTCTCCAAACTCAAAGATCTCAAATGGCAGCCAGCTTTTTAAAGTAACTTTTCAAATGCCCTTTACACAGTTTTGTTTTTGTTTGGTTTTTTGGCTTATAAGGCTTGTTAGACTTTGGGATGGTCCACATGGAACAGTAGTGAAATATATCTAATCAGTTCTTTCTCTTTACCCAGCTTCCATGTTTCGTGGGTGGGAGGGTGGGAAGTAACAACAAACAAATCAGCATTTGCATTCTGGGTTCCCTAACACAGCTTCCCCATTTGGCTCCTTCACCTCAACCCAACTTCAATACATTTTCTTTTTTTTGTCTCTGCAGTAACAGTTTTCCGCAGAGTGCCTCCCTGCCGCCATACTTCTCTCAAGGTTTGTACCCTGTGACTCAGGGAGCCGCTCCAGGCAACACACCCTCATGACTGGGTTACCAACCCATTCCAAAGCCTCTTGGCAAGGGTTTCCTTTCCTGAAGGCATCTGACTTCCTTATCCAGCACTTAATTCAGTTTCTGCAGTGCACCAACGGCTGTTGGAATGATACGGTCCTATGTTAAACACACACACACACACACACACACACACACACACACACACACTTCCTTAGGAATGTGGTCTTAGCTTTAATCTTCCCACACAGAATGTTTCATGCCTGCACTGTGTCTCTACAGTGTCCGGGGATAGTACTTGGCTTTCTCTGTAGTTTTAGTGTCTGTAATGAATTTACAAGTGAGTTGCAAATTGAGGAGCATGTTTAAAATACAAATGAACAGAACCCAACCCACAAGATTCCAAGTCAGTAAATCTGGGTGAGGACCGGCATTTTTAATAATACTTTCTCTGGGTGGCCAATCTAAATATTTGCTAAGAGTGTTCTCAATCTTTAATGTGCATATAAATCACCTGGGAATTTTGTTAAAATAAAGATTCTAATTCAGTGAATCTGGGATAGGACCTGAGACTCTGCATTCCTAGCAGTTCTCACATGAAGCTGATACTGCTGGTCTGTGTTTCCACGGAAATAAGACATGGCTGGACAATCAGCTCTAATGCGTCTTTTGGAGCAAAAATTAATATAACACCGGTTTTATTTAACTATAATATAGGACCGGGTCTTATAATACGATATAATATAATATAATATAATATAATATAATATAAGTATAATATAATATATAATACAATACCAAGTCTTATATTGATTTTTGCTCCAAAAGGCGCATTACAGCTGATTGTCCGGCTAGGTCTTATTTTCAGGAAAACTTGGTAACAACAAAGGCCTACAAGGTAGGACTAGACTGTGTTTATTATTTATTATTTATCCAAATAACTGGCACATGGCAGGCCCTTTAAAAATGTTTGTTGAATGACTGAATGTCAAATGACTGAGGAAAGTTACCTAACACTAGAAAACAGATTTTTCCCATGCCAGGAAACTGGCCTAGCAGTGCTAGATTTTATGATTTTTTTTTTTCAAGAAAAACTGGAAATATGGTCCTTAATGTGAAATTACCTGAGTTTTAAAAGATTGACTTAAAATTTTTAAAAATGCAGTTGGGAACAAACACATATTTTTTTACAGTCATGGGACAGATACAGGAATACAAGTGTGTGTTATAAATAGAAAACGACATTAGTAAGTTTGAATTATAGCTCAAGAGTAAGCCTTTATTTAGGAGCACATATATTACATGACATATTACATACACCAGCCCATGTACGTGTGAGACCCTACTGCTAGTAGGGTCACTATGCCACTGAAATCCACTGAGCTTTCAATGTTTCCTAAGTAGTCAAGGGTATAGTGTCTACATTCTATATATTATGTCCACAGTGCCCTCCCTGCCTCAATTTTCCAGTCTCCACAACTCACTGTTGTTTTATGAACCCACATTGTGTTACCTGCCAGGCCCTTGCACGGATTTGAGCTCCAGACACTTTACTTATAGCAGTATTTCCCAGAGTAAGTCCCACACACCTCTGGTTTTATGGGTTGGTGATGGAGATGATTAACACAAATGGCTGGTTAATTTTTTTTGTGAATACTACTTTAATCAAAATTGATCCCTTTTCCCCTAAGATGGCCAGGTCACCTGGTCCTTAGTGTTCTCCCGTGGCTGCTTGACTATCCTAAGATAAAGGATGTATTGCGTATTATCCAAAAACCTGTTCCGACTTCCTTGACGATCTAGATATGAAGGGTGGTGGGTGACAGCAATAAAAAGTACATGTGCTCGCCTGCCATGAATCACGGCTGTATGGAGCTGGCCTGCAGGTGCAGGAGCAGAAGGGGACTCATTCCTCAACCCTAAAGCAGCTAAGCAACATAGGACTTGGTTATATCACTTTCCTATGTGGTTAGATTTCACTCATTCAGCAAACATTACAAAAGTGCCTGCGTGCTGGCCTGTAAAGGCGGAGGCGGGGAAGGGCTGGTCAGGCACTGGGAGCCTTAGGAAGGAAGATCAGTAGCAGCTCAGGACCAGCCTCATTGGCTTAGTTAGAAACAGGCAAGGTCATCTTACATTGTCCAGGTGATATGGCTCAAGCGTCTTCAGCCCTTTCAGGTAACTCTCCTCTTTCAGTGGCATGGGGAAGGCAGTTAGCCACTTGTGATATATCGTAGATGGAATGACAACCCTGTGCAGAACCACCTGGAGTGCTTGTTAACAGGCTGATGCCATAGCCCCGGATGATTCAGAAATCCCAGGATTCTTAGTTACACAGAATAACGTTTGGGAACCACAAGTTCAAGTCCTGGCCCTGCCACTAAGAGCCCGTGATTTGTTTAGACTCTCTGAGTCTCTGTTTCCTGTGATGCAAAATGATGACAGTGTCCACCTTTGGTGTTGCTGTCAGGATCAAAGGTAGCATACACAGGTGCCTTACTCAAGGTCTGGACAGGGTAGGGCTGAACACATATTTGTTGAATAAATGAATGAATGAGTGAATGAGTAATTAAGACAACATTCAACTCACAGAATTTTCCAGTTTTTAAGAGCTATTCCGTCACATAGAAAACAGCCTGAGCAATTTCAAATCAACACAATCAAATGTTTCTGGAGATTAGGAAACACATTCTCAGAAATTTTCAGGGAACCATAAATAAGAAAAAAAAAGTGTCAGAGGTGAGATGAAAGTGCTGGGTAATTTATAGGTACGTGACAAAGATTTCTGATTGGTCAGATAATCTGTAGGGCCTCCTATGGGGGTCGAACAGCTCTACCACTTCAGAAAATTCGGTAAAGAACAGCAGGCAGCAAACTCTGATTCCAAAAGGTAATTCTGGTTCTCAAGGTAATTTCACCTCATCTTGGGTAACTGACATTTCTTTTTGTGAAAACAATAAGAACATAATTATCTTTCTAATTTCATTGTCACCTCAGTGGCTGGGAATCTATTCTAGGGGTGCTAGAGTCTATGAAAGATCTGTCTCTTAAATATTCTTTCTGATGATCACAGTAAAAGAACTGTGACTTTATCATCATTGGATTTAGGCACTTTATATTATGTAATGTGCACGTTTAAGAAATCACTTGAATGTGTGGTATTCGCTCTCAGAATTTCACTGGCATGGTTACAGAATAGCGCGTGAGCAGCCCTTGTGGTTTTGAACGGGTGAAAATTATTTTTGAAGCTATGGCTTCTTCAAATGTTCACTGCTGGGAACAACTGCAAGGGCATTTTGGGGAGAAAATGTGTTATGACAGAAGTGAAAAGGAGCTCACAGTTAATTAACTTGCAAAATGCTATACTTTTGAAGGCTCTGGCAACAGACCGCCTCCCAGAGCTGAAGGCAGGAACTTCTTGCCCATTGCAAACAAACCTCGACCACCATCCCCTGGAGAAGAACAGGTAATAACGCATATGTTTTCATTTTACTTAATTTTTTTCTTAGCAAATGAATCATGAGAAACTCCTACTGAAGACTCTTTTGTACTTTTATCTTCCATTAGTCGTTTTTTTTAGTGGAAAAAATCACAGGGGAACATCCAAGTGAAAACTATTTTCTTTTTCCTTTGTATTCTTACAGACACTTCCGATGGCAAATGTGTTTTGCATTTAACAATGAGAAACATAATCCTATTTTTTCATCTGTTTCCTAGTCTATGACCTTGAATAAGTCTTTTAACTACTTGTTAACCCAGGTTTTTCATTAAGTATATTACTATATTAAACTGAAGACATTATTACATGTGTATTTTTCCAGATCCGAGGTTCCATTACATAAGGAATGCTTATTCAATAGCTACCAGAGTCATGAGAAAAAGCAGTTCACAGGAAATACCTTCTATTTAGTCCCACCTGAATGATTCTATATTCAAATTAAGAAAACAAATGTTTCAGACCTCATGGAATTGAGATGGTGATTTATGGAAATAATTACTTGGAGACTTTTCTTTTCACTTACATATGTAACTGCAAAATTTATTCAATTTTTAAAAATTTACCTTTTCAGAATTCATTAAATGAAGAGTGGTATGTTTCTTATATTACCCGACCAGAGGCAGAAGCGGCTCTTAGAAAGATAAACCAGGTACTGTCCTAAAGTTCATTTTTAAGTAGTTATAAATATTAACGGAAGGAGAAAAACGGAACTGACTTTTATCGAGTACCAATTATGGGCTAGGAATTCGGCTCGGGTCACGCTGTTATACCATCAGTGCCAGCTTCACACCTTCCAGCAGCCATGGCAATGATTCCTCGGACTGGGAAAAATCTAAATTAAGGTCGCCATTTGGCTGGCAGAATCTTAGGAGATTTTACTATCAAAAAGATCAGGCGTGCCATTGAAATCATACAGTGTCAAAAGGAAACCCTTTCCCCCAAATTTCTAACTTACCAGCTCCTTCTTCCTCTTAATACACGGTTGCCATTCACATCGACATGAAGAAACCCGTATCCAGAGAGATGGGAGCAACATTCTGCCCTTTCCCCTAAAAATTTCTAGCTATCCTTTCATATTATGAGTTCTTACCAGATTTCCCATCATCTGGTTTTGAATCTTAATCTTAAATCTACATATCAGAGAGGGGAAACAAAGATCCTCTACCTTCCACGTCTGGAGCCTACAACAGTAGTTTGCAGCCTTAGCTGCACATTTAAATCACCTGGGAGCTTTAAAAAATTCTGATTCCTGGATTTCACCTGGAGAGATTCTGATTTAATTAGCCAGGAGAGCTGTGTGGGCTCTGGGAGTCCTCAAAACTCTCCAGATGATTCTATTGTGAAACCAAGGCTGCGAATCACTGGTCCGCAGGTATGTTTGTTCAACAGAGATGTTCTGACTGGAACTTACTCAATTAACTTGGGATGAAAAGAACAAAGGAAAGCCATTATTGCAGATTGATGGCTATTTAAAGCCATCCTGATTTAATACACAGAAGAGAGCATAGTTTAAATGTGTCCTTACTAATTAATTCTACTTTAATATCAGATCTTTACAGTATTAATATCATGTAGCAATAATTTACGGAATGAAATTCGTCAGGTATATGATGGATGAAACTACCTGGAGATCATGAGGTTTTAAAAGGGGTGAATTTCATAGGCCTTCGGGTGTTTTCTGACTTCCAAAGTGGAAAGAAGGGTTAGGAAATTAGCTCCTAGGAACAGGAAGATATATCCTTAGTTAACCAATAAAGTCCTTATTTCACCCGGCCCTTTATCCATCCAACCATGCATTATTTGTTTTATTACTGAAAAAGGGATTCCTTTCCATTGGGAGACTTCAAAGAGGTTGACTTGGAAATGTCTCTGATGCAATCTCTGCTGTCTCCTGACAACCCAGAAATGCATGACACATGGCATCTGTAGCTGCCCGGGGATCGGAATGATGACTGACGTGTCCACCGTAGCTTTCCAGATCGCTAGAGACTTCTCGACTGCTCTTAGAAGCACCAGAAGTATTGACTTTTACTACTCCCATAATAACAGGAATTTATCCTTTTAGGATGGCACTTTCCTGGTGAGAGACAGCTCTAAAAAGACAACAACCAATCCATATGTCCTCATGGTGTTGTACAAGGATAAAGTTTACAACATCCAGATTCGTTATCAGGAGGAAAGCCAAGTTTACTTGCTGGGAACTGGACTCCGAGGGAAGGAGGTAAGGACTTCCCGTTGCAAAATTCCTCCAATTCTCTTTTTATGCCTCTCTGCGTAACTACCTATACGGAGCTTCACTGTCACATTCTGTGGAGGGCAATACTGTATGACAACTTTAAAGTTAAATCACAGTAGTGAGACCCTTCATTTACTGAAAGAAAAAAACCAAAGTATTAACAGTAGCTACCTACCTCTGCCATAGGAATCTTTCTTGTATCTTTTATTCCAAAGAATCTAAAATCACGTGTAACTTTTGAAATTAGAAAAAAAAAACGTTAACATTTAAATTGTTTTAAAAAGATCCAATTAGGTGGTGTCAAAGGCAAGTGCCCTCAGCATTCACCTTTGTGACATAATTTTAATGTAAGATTGCAGCGTATTAAGAAGGCTGTATTTTAAATCGGCATCTGGAAGAGGGGAGAAACAGAATTCTTGTTGTGGTGAATATTTAGATACTCAGTTCATTTCCTACTGAAAATGGAGGTTTGGCCAATGAAGGTGGCGAAATAGCCAAAGACATTGTCCGCTGTTCGGCCAGGGCTTACACCAGTCACTTTTTGAGTGGTAGTCAGACTGGTGTGAAGTAACCTTTCGCCACTGCTTTTTGCAAGGAAACTAACAGCTAAAATTAAAGCCCCAAACATATTCTTTAGCTTCAAAGTTCTGGGAGGAGGATCAGCTGAATCAAACATTTCCAGAGGGAGAAACAGCTCACCCGTCACTTCCATTTCACTCCAAATATTTTTCAGTTATGTTCCTGTCAGTGAGTAGAATAAACACATTTATTTAGGTCAAATGTTTTAATCACTGTGTGGATGTGGATACAGCTGCACTGGTCCTATAGAAGCAGAGGTGTCTGCCCCCAGGATTTCTGTTGGTCTAGTGTGGAAAGGTACAAGTCCAAGTCGTAGCTGCCCCCGAGGGAGGCACCTAGCAGAGACGTCTGGGAGGAAGTGCGTGATCCTGTCTGGGGTACAGAGGCGGCTTCTGACCCCTGGCTAATAGGATGGATGGGGTTTTGTCCAGGCTGGTCATCAGCGACAGGGTGATCCCGGCAATGAATGCACAGACTTGGCTACAGAGCCCGTGAGTGTGGAGGTGGCGATGGGGACGCAGTGGAGATCATGAAGGAACTGCTCTTCCTTCTTGTGCCTCGCTATCGCTGTCATCTCTGACCTCCTCACACTATTGATGATTGAGTGAAGGTGGGATACAGGAACCAAACCCACGAACGAAGAGCATTCCTAAGGCAAGGGTACCATAATTAGACCCCGTGCATAGATGACTCCTATCTGAGGTTCAAATACATAGTCTTTTATCCCTGGCTTGTTGTATGTCAGTGAGGAATTATGTTTTCAAAGTTCTATAGCAGAAATCATTCAAATATTTGCCAAATTTTACACAGGCTTTCCCCTACAATCCTCGTAACTTCAAGAGGTAGGATATTATGCAGATTGAAAAAACAAAACTGAGGGCAAACTTCACGCTACCCACTTCAGCGTTGATTTACCTCCCTATTTTGAATCTTTCAGGACTTTTTGTCTGTGTCAGATATCATCGACTACTTCAGAAAAATGCCACTTCTGCTCATCGATGGGAAAAACCGAGGTTCCCGATACCAGTGCACGTTGACGTATTCTGCAGCTCAGGCCTAGCGAGTCACCCGTCCGCCTGCCTCTGCTGCCCGGATGGGAAAGCAGGGACCTGGCTGGCTGGACACTCACTTAGGACTGAATCAAACCCCTCGACACGAACACAGGGGTTTTGTCCTTTCGCTTTAAGAAGTTTTGAAACAAAGACTGTCAAACATCCCGTAATTTATTTATTCTTCTTCAGTGTTTGTAAAGTGCATCAGTAATAATGTTTGCACTTGAAGTCACGTACTGCATTGTAATAAGTCCTATAAAAATGTGTATTTTTGATACCCATTACAAAGTACAGTAGTTTACATAGCTACAAAAATAATTTGGGGCAAGTTTCAAAACACTTAGTAATAGCTTTTGCTATCACATAAAACTGGGTTGTTTTTCTTTTTAATAGCCAAACCTCTGTCAGTCAGAGGCAACCATCAGTTTTATACGTATAATTAGAACATTACTAAAATTCACTTTCTCAGCAGCAGTAATTTAAAAGGCTTCAAAAATATTTCATCCTTTCTTGTTTGGTGTTTTTGTTGTTGTAGGGGGGGTGTATTTTTATATACTTTTTTATGAAAAGATAAATGCATGTTGGGATCACTTCCTGGGATTAAAATTAATTTGCCTTTTGCTTTACTTTTGGGTTCCTGAAACAACATTATTGTCTGTACAGTTTAATCCATAGTATTCATTTTTGTTTTAAAGTATATTTAAGCTACAAATACCAAATGAAAACATTTTAAATTTAGAGATGAGGCTCTGGTGTCAAATACAGCTGGATTTCAATTCATCACATCTCAATCCCTCCTCTTCTAACCCTCACCCAACTCCAAAAGCATTGTCAAGGGATGTAGATATTGCCAAAGTCGTCTTGGGAAGATGAAAAAGCAATGACTACACACAGAAAAATCTGATCCGACTTTCTGACTAGATCTCTTTCTTCCATCTTTTTATGCCCCACCACTCTCATAACGCCCTTCTCATCCTTCCCAAAAAGCGTTTATAAATCCTGCAAAGCAATTCAGCTCTTTCCTTCTGGTTACGTATCTCAAAAGCAGTAGGCATTTTGCAAAACAAAAACCTGGAGTTATGTGGTTCTTCAAGCTTTCCCCTTTGGGCCCTTGGTTGTTATTCCACAACTTTTATTAGCAACAAAAATTGTTTGCTTCTCTGTTTAATCTCCAAGTTCTCTGAGTGGCAAAGAATATCTTGCATCTTCCTTTTCATGAGCTGATAGAAAATTGGAAGGGATTCTTGGAAATCACCAGGTTAAAACTGACAATTTGCTACGACGAGTATGTGGAGACTTTTAACCAATGATGATAAAAATGCTTCACAAAACTTCATCCTTACAAAGCAGTTCTCTACTTAAGGTCCAAAATCTGAGATTCTAAAGCTGAAAAACCTGCATTCCTTTACACGCTTATTCAATCAACAGAACATTTAGCAAGCATTTACCTCCTGCCTGTTCTGTGTTAAATGCTGACCTAGTGCTGGGTAGTGAGGGTAGCACCCATCACGAGTTCTGTTATGGAGCGAGCTGCCCTTATTTCTTGCTTTGTAGTTTTCTAGCCTTTATATTAAAAAAAATATCAAAAAATGGAGGACATGGTAGATTTCAAAGCAACTATTTGGTAGTGAATCATGTATATATGGCAAACCAAAGCCTATTAATTTAAGTCTCCTTTGGTGGAAAGGGACAGAAATTGGGAAGTTTTAGGATAAAAGTATCCTAAAAATAATCCCACTGCCACGACAAATCGGTGGTGAGCATCTGATCTTTTTATGACTGGCACCCTTCTCCTCTTCTTCAGGCAATGGCAACTCCATTCTTCCGAGGGGCCCTCTTCTCCTTTGGCCAGACCTGGCATGTGACCCAGCCTCCCCAATCACAGTTGCTTAGGACCCTGCTCAGGGATAAACATCTTACCCAAGCTGGCATCCTTCTCTGGAATGTTAAACACGGAGGCTGAGTCAGGATATCTCTTCTCTGGGGCCCCCAGAAGTTAACGCTGCACACCCGGAGTTGTCGCCTGCCATGACTCTACCCCTTCTTCGACCTGCCTTTTGGAGGAAACCAGCGCGTAACAGGAGAGGATAAGGCCAATGCCCAGAAAAGAACCAGGATAGAGACATCTGATTAATCAGGGGGCCCTGGAAAGCCATTCCAACCACGGACTGCCAAGTCACACAACACAACACATGCTTCAGCTAGCTTGAGCTGTTTCGGGTATTTGCTACCAGGAGAGATCGGATTAATATAAAGTCAATACCATCCATTTACAATTTAGTGACTCTCTTTCAGCCCAAGTCAAATTCAAGCATGAGGTAAAAAGTAAGCAGTGCCCCATGGCCAATTTCCTATGTCATATCCTTGCCATTAGTGAAATAAATTAGCCGTTCTTTGAAATATTAAAACAATAATAAAGCAGCCTTCAGGAACATGAAATGATTATTTATAACTCAACATATTTTTATTTTGTTTTTTATTATATTAAATATATTAGTAAACTCAAATCTCCCAGATATTTGTTAATTCAACAATACGTACAGTTCTAAATTCACAATAAACAAATAAGAAATCAGGTCGAAAAACTATCAGAAGCAAGGGATACATCTGATACTTTAAACTCTTCAAAGAGGGGGTTGTTTCTTTCTGTTTCCTTGAAGTCATCTGCCTTCACAGGATGATTAAAATGTAGAGTAAGGTCACAAAGCAGTAACTGGGAGAGCTCTGTGTAAAACAGAATAATAGAAGACAGTATATTGTAGCACATTGTCCCAGCAACTATTACTCTCAGTAGCTATTTCTTAATTCTGGATTTAGCTTTCTCTTAAGTGCCTATTGATGAAACCACAATTTAGGTGTGCTCCCCGTGACTTCAACTCAAATTTATGTACTACAAAATGGTATAAAACACTTACCAAGAAGGGTTCTTTAGCTCAGCTTGTCAGCTATCTTACTAAATTACAACTTGATTTATACAAATTTGATTTATACTTTTTAAAACTTACTTTTCTGTTTCACATCCATATAGTATGAAGAATCTCAAATAGGTCTATAAGGCATGTTACAAAAACTATTAGGTTGGGGCAAAAGTAATTGCAGTTTAAAAAGTTAAAAATAATTGCAAAAACCACAATTACTTTTGCATCAACCTAATAGCAGTTCCTATCTCCAAGAGGCAACCACTTTTAAGTGTTTTAGCTCATTTTGTTTTTGTTGCTTTTGTTGTTGGTTTGTGTCTATGGAGTTTACTTCTTGGGACGGGGGTAGCTGATATTATCTCCGTGTCTCCAAATGACATGCAGAGTTTATTTTTCAATTTTAGGTATCTGTAATCTGCTTCTGATTACAGAAGACTTAAGATACAGCTCTTTCACTCACTCCCCCAATATACTTGAGTCTAACTTTTGCTAGCTCAATATTTGATGTTTAAAATTTTTGATTATATAAATATTCTTCATAGTTGAGTCTTGTAATATGACATTTCCATTCCTTCCAGCCACTACCCAACCAAAGTTAGTAATTTTTTTTTTCATTGGTGAGTTATCATGAATATATCCCGAATTTCCCCACGTTGGGTAAATCTCCTCTCCATATAATCAAGCGCCTTAGCTGTTCTATTGTTCAAAGTCTCTCCTCTCTGCGAGCCTCTGAGCTGCTCTAGTCTGGACGGAGAGCTCTCCAGGCCTCTGCACAGCTTGCTCTTGGGAGCTCCTCTCACCACTATCCCAGGGACTCCCCCTTCACCCTTCCCTTGTGTGGAGTATTCTTTTTCCAGAATCTCATGTCTTTCTCATTTTGGTCTGCTCCTTTGTTTGGTAGAATACAACCTCAGTAACTTCCTGAGAGGGAAAATTATATGACTGAAAATTTCTCTCTCTACACAAATGCTTAATCGACAGATTGACTATAAAAATCTAGGTTGGAAATCTTGTTTCTTCAAATTTCCAAAGACATTGCTGCATTTTATTCTAGCTTCCAGTGTTGTTCCTGAGAATTTTCATGGTTCTAGCTCTTAATGGTTGTTTCTCTTTAGAAGCTTTCAGGATCTTTTGTTCTTTTCAGTGTTCTGAAATGCCCCAGTATTGTACCATGGTACGAGTCTATTTCCACACATTGTGTTGGGCTCTTTCATTGTAATGACTCAAACTGTTCAACTCTGGAAAATGTCCTGAGATTATTTCCTTAATGAATTCCTCCCCATCCATTGTCTGTGTTCTTTCTCTCTAACACTCCTATTTATTGGATATTGGACTTCCTTGACTAGTTCGTCCTTTTTTCCCCCTAAAACTTTCCATCTGTTTTTTTGCTCTACCATGTCGGGGATTTTCTTTATCTTTAAAAGCATCTATAGAGTTTATTTCTATTGTCACACTTTTAAATTCCAAGAGCTCCTTTTTGTTTTCGAAATATTTTTTTTATAGTATCATGTTCCTTTTTCACTGATGTAGCATCTTCTCTTCTCTGTGGATATTATAGTTTCTAGTTTTCATCTCCCTTCATAATTTGTTTCTTCCTCATTGCTTGAATCTACTTATTGGTTCCATCTCTGCTTTTCATATTACATGCTTTCCTCAAATATCTGTTGTGCCATATTTATTGGCTCATATTTGAGACTGAGGCACTATGAAGACAATTGGAAGCTCTATGCCCCAACTAGGCTATATTGTGGGGTGATCTGATAGGGTATTTTGTTGAGAGGACCTGTGCTATCAGGATCTTAGGTCTTTTCTCTGAGGCTGGTCAGATTCCTGAAAGAAAAATCTGCTTGAGGGTATAAATCAGGCTGCCGAAGTTTTGTAGCCAAGTGGGAAAAGAAAGCTGGAGGTCTTGTATGTACTTCCGTATGTAAATTTGGTTTTAATACACTTGTTTTTAGTACAGTACTCTGCTCCTCAATTTGTGGCTAGTGGATCCAGGCCAGAGATCTCGTTTTATACCCTTTCAGGGAATAAACCTTGTGTCTTACGAATATGTCACCGAGAGAAACAGTTGTCCAGTCATGTAGCAGGGGAAGAGGCCTCAGGAAGTCTGTAACTTCTTAACCATTGAACCAGTCCTCCTGTTCTCCTTCACCTCTACGTCTAGGATTCTGGTGCCACTATGTTTTGAGTCTTAGAGCTATTTCTTAGCTTTACCCAGCCAGCTCACGGTTCAGATTTCTGGACTTTGGGGTTCAGATTTCTCTGTTTGCTTCCATTTGCTTTCTGTTTCGTAGTTAACTCTTTTTGAGAGCTCTTTGTCTTGTGGATTTTTGTCTGTTTAAAATCACTTTAAATTTAAATCTCAGGTCTATCAGTGACTAGCTGTGTGAACTTAGGAAAGGAAGTCATACTCTCATGTCTGTTTATGTATCTGTAAATGCGAAGCGTAACATTTCCTACTTCATAGAGTTGTTATGACAATTGAATCCATTTATGTAAAGCTTTTGGAAGAGTATTCGGATTATGGTAAATGTTGTATCTATTGCCATTATGATTCTGGGAGGAAGAGAGTAAACAGAGTGTCATTCATCTTCCATCTTTGCCTTCCTAGTCTAGCTCTGTAAGCCCCTGGTATCCTGACAGCTTAACCTACCCCACAACTTCTCAGGAACACATATATCATATTTTTCATTTCTATTTTGCTTCATGAAAGAATAGTCTCCAAACTAGAACAGTTAGATAATCAAGTTTGGGAGAAATCTAAATCTTCTCTAATTGTTTTAAGTGAGTAAAAGCCTCCAGAACCAATTTTTCATTTAATAAACACTTTCCAAGCACCTATTACATCAAGGCACTGCGTTAATTGCTAGAAATAACTTAAAGAACTTACAGTTGAGTGGGGATAGGACAAGTAAGTAAACATGCAATTACAACACAGTGTGATAGATGATATGAAAAGGTAGAAGAGATCACATGCTGGCTTAAAAGAAGTTTTCCAATGTAAGTAAGTAAACTCGACTAACGTGGTCAGTAGCATTAACCTATGGGGTGGAGGTGGGGGTGCAGCTGTGGGCATTTCAGGAGATGCCAGTGTTAAGGCACAGACGCAGGTTAAATGTGTAGATATGCACCTAGTTCAGTCTGGCTGGGGCATAGAACGTGCAGGGGGAAAAACAATGAGATGAGAGACTGGAGAGGTGGGCGAGGGTCTGATCTCAAGAGGTCTTACAGTCCATTCTAGGAGGTTTGGACTTGACCCTCAGGGCAATGGGGAACCGATGAGGCTTTCAGCAGACTTACATTTTAGAAAGATAATCCTTGCTGCAGAATTGAGACTGATTTTGGAGATGATGAATTAAGCAATTAAGCAAAGCTAACCAGATTTCTTTATAGCAGACTCCTCAGTGCCTTTGTTAATATGTACTGTAAATTTGTGAGAGAACTATAGATCATCATATACTTCCCACACTTATTTGACCAAAAGAATGTGGACTTTTTCATTGCACACCATCTATTAACATCTCTTGAGACAGCAGGGTTCATAGATCATTCTGGGGAATACTGCCCGAGGGAGAACAGGTAGAAACGGCATAACAGGCACTCACTATTTGGTGCCTAACTAACGGCCACTCCCTTCTTCTTCTTCGTGGCACAATTGGATTCCACTTGAGGTCCTCTCCCCAGCTCCAGCAGGAAGTCCTGACTGGTCCAAATTGGTTTGGGCAGTCCCATTCCCCTGAGCGGTGGCTGCTGCAGTCATATGCTTGTGATGCAACTCTGACCAATGAAAGGAAAGGGGAAATGTGCTGGAGAGACCTGGGGACAGGCTTATACAGACACAGGCAGAGACGGTGTTTGCAACGGCCATGTCTGCAGGCAGCGTCCATGAGTCATTACAGAGTGACCAGAGAGTTAACAGAGAAAGAACCCAGTACCTAATGAAGTCTTTAAAACTCTGAATTAACTTTCGGGCAGCCCTACCTTAGACTGTCTCGTCATTTTCCTTTTTGTATAAGCCATAGTAAGGTGGCATTTTGTTATGTGTAGCTGAAGGCCTCATAACTGACACAAAGGCTATCTTCAAATATCCAAGAGTCGTCATAAGACTAGAGAGTCAATGTAATTGTCATGGTTAGAAATAGGACGAGTGGGTGAAAGAGCTAGGGGAGCAGATTTCAGCTAGTTCATAAGGAGCTATTATCTTAGAATAGGTTGACTGATGAGACAGGAAGTTCCCCAACATAGAAAATGTTTGGTCAGGGATAGAATATCGCTAGAAATGCTCAACCATGGAAATTTTACATGGGATAAAACAGAACGTATCTGTGAGACGAGGCACTAAACATCATGAGCCAGGAGGCCCAATCCTACTCTATGAATCTGTTTAAAATGAAGAGCCTTAAACTCACACAATCAAACAAACTTACAATTTCTAATTTTTACAGAACCTTAGGGGCCAAGTAAGGATAAATGGATAAGGCACCACTTTGCAGAATGTGACATCGTTGTATAATAGTTTGTTTGAAGGGAAGGCAGGGTAGTGGATTCACAGAGGTTAGTCAGACATCATAAGCTTATCAGTGTCAAGGATGGAGATGCAAGTTTGCTAACTGCTAGACCAATCAATGCTCAAACATAACTCATCTTTAGAGGCCTAGTTCCTATTTGTGTAAGCATTTCCTAAGAAATAGAAAAATCCCAATTAGTGGGCAAAATTCACTTATACCCCAGCAGAAGCAAAAATTGGCTCTATTATTTATTTTATAACTATGACATGCAAACACTTAAATATAGTTACTGCATACTTACCTTTCATCTTCTTCAGCTCCAAAGAGATTGTGTTAATGTTTTTAATTATGGCTTCCACCTTTAGCTTATGGTCAGTATTATTCCTATACATCTGATTTTAAAAGAGAAAAAAAAAAGGGTAAATCTGAAGTACTTATGTGTACTTTTAGAATACTTAAATTTTCAATATTTGTAAAAGGAAAATCTGTTATTTCAGAACCGAAATAATTGTGAATATTCTTTATAAATGGTTAGAATTCTAACATAAGAAGGCATCAACTTGTTAAGTTAGTATTTTCTCAACTGGAAACACCTCCAACTGGAATTCTTAGGGTGAGGTTTCTTCTTTAATCAAACCATCTCCACAGGATGGGGCCCTTATAATGGAAATGCAGAAATCATCAACACTTATAAACTACCTTACAATTTAGCAATCGTACAAAATCTCTGATTTTGTTTATGTAAGTCAGTGTCTTTTTTCTAACTTATTCTTGAGTGACAGGTTCCACATAAATCTCTTTAAACAGATAGTAAAATTCAAAATAAAATTCAATTAAAATTCATAGACTAAATGGATGGCAAAATGACTGCTTCTATTTTAGCTTATGGAATTAGGGCAACTCACATTTGAATTCGGTAACTGGAATGTGTAAATCAAAATATTACTATGTTCTATATACAGTACATATATTTAACCAATTGTGTCAGATACAAATGCATGGATGATTCACTAGAATCTAATGTCAGCCATTCAAATCTCTCAAAAAGACCTGAAAAGTAAGTGACATTTAGTACAAAAAACAGCGACAACATGAAAGGTGGTTAGTTAGGAGGCAGTATATGACTTGTCCAAAATAATAAAAACAAACTAACCTTTAAATTCCTTGCCTCCGCCTTTTCCTGAGTTGGATTTATCTTATTTCTCTCTCTCTCTCACTCTAAAGTCACTGTAAAAGAAATAAAATTGTTTTTTTCCCCAGACAATGAATAAAATACACTTTTATCCACCTACAAGCTCTGAGGTGTTAAAAAGGGAATGGCAGCTATCTTGAGTATGGCAAATCAAAAGATTCGGGTTCGAGGGGAAAGGAAAGAAGATAATGAAATAAAGGGGGTGGTGATGGTGAAATTAACTTGCAAAATCAGGAATGAATGTAAAAAAATTAAAAAATAACCAAGAAGGAAGTAGAAACTAAACGGATAGAGAAATGCCCAAGGAAGTGGGCCCTCCCACTCTTGGGGTCTGGTGATCCAGGGCTCTCAAGCACCGTGGGTTGGTGGGTGGCATCCGAGGGCAGAGCTGTCACAAAACCCCACTGGACTGGAGAGAGGCCGGGGCTGCATGGAGCCTTCTCCAGGGAGCTCAGTTAGACTGTTACTCAGAGAAAGGAGAGGCAGGTCTAAGAGCACTTTCTCAGGAGGTGGGAAGTGGTGACCAAGCTCTGTAGATGGAGGGAAGCCTGGGGTCAGAGGCCAAGGTACGACGCTGAAGCCATTAATGCAAGGAAGGCACAACCCCGCAGCCAGGCGGCAAGAGGCAGAAGGCCCCGCGCAGGCCTTCATCCTATCCTGTACGTGGTAATTACCCCTGCAGCTTTCACTCTAAGGCCAACCCCTTCTTCTGGGCCCAACCGACACCCGGGAGGAGCCCCAGGTCTTTGGGGGCAGCGGGGTGCGGACAGCCCACCCAACCGCTGCTCGCGGCCTGCAGGTAGAGCCTTCGGCAGCCTTGACGTTTCCGCAGTCCTCGTGCTCCCAAACCCGATCCGGCCAACCTAAAACCCTCTCCGCGTGACCCTGCTCAGCAAACCACCACTGGCCCTGCTTGGACTCCACCAGCCAAGCACCCCTTCCCGACGCAATCACCCCCTTGAGAAGCCCGGGACCTTGAGGGCCGCGGGCTGAGAGACCCAACAGGTTGGCAGCTGAGGCAGCCTGGGAATTTCAAGTCTCCACGCTCTCAAACTGAATTAGGATTATTTAAAACCGAGTAACCCTGCCTGCCCCAAACCTACGCCTTAGCACGACCTACCAGGCCAACGGCTGAAGACGTTCTGACCGTTAGGTAGGGCAAACCGGCAGTAAAAGCGAGACCGGTCTTCCTGATTGGCCAGTTTCTCTGCCTGATGCATCCTGGGAGTTGTAGTCCCAGGCAAAAACCCTATGGAGAAGGTTCTAGATGCCAGGTTGACAGTGACTGGCTCAGTCTCCTGGGCCTGGAGAGGGATGGAGAAAATGCTGACATTCCCTGGCTTCTATATGCCAGGCACCGTGCTACATGTTTTACAGCCCTTATTTGCATTTAATTTGCACAGTATAGAAGCGTGGTTAAGGCCAGACTCTGGCCTGAAACCAGTGGGGTTTAAATCCTACTCCATCACTTGTTTAGCCATAGAGATGCTAGGAAGCGCTCTAATCATTCAGGGTCCAAATGTCCTCATCTATCATACGGCGATAATAACTGCCTTCTAGTGTTCTTTTGCGGCTTAAGTGAGATAATGCATCACAGGGGCTTGGCAGATGATGTGCCCAATAAATGTGAGCTATTATCATTCCTATAAATTTTTACAGATGAGTAAAGAGTACAGATGCGCTGAGAGATGCTCACTGGTTTCTCGCCAACTAGAGACGCTGGGATTCAAGCCATCTTTGCTGGATTCTAAAAGGAGTCTCCGGCACTACAACCTTTGGGGCTGACTCAAAGACCTTCCTTGGTGCCCTCAGGACATGCCTTAGGGCATGAGCTCAGCCCTCCAGCCTCAGGTTCTATAATAGTCTTTGTCTTCTGTCAGCCTCCCCTATGACACATACCAGGCTCTGGAACCAGTCCCTTAACCCACAACGCATTGTTTTTTGTTTGTTTGTTTGTTTTGTTTTTTGCTTTTATCCAATTACTCTCTGTTTAACACTAGAATTTGTTGTCTGATGTCGGTCGATGAAGAGGGGTATGAGAGAACTGAATTTCAGTCCTAAGGATAGCTAGCTATGTAATCTTGGAAAAGAGTACCTGCCTTTCTTTGAACCTCAGTTTCCGCATCCATTTCCTGAGGAGAGGGATAGGCTAGATCAGTGTTTTCTAAATTTCATTCACAGTGGGGCCACTGTTGACTGTTTGCCCTTACTGTATACCACCTATTTTATTATTACCTTAATATTTTAAATTTGCTTCCCTTTAAAATTTAAATCTACTTAAAAATCTTTATGTAAATGGAACAAAATATAAAGAGAAGGTAATAAGAAAAATAAAGACAATGGAAATAAAACAATATTCTTAATCATCTAGATATTCTTGCCTCCTGATGGATGTGATCCTGAAGCCTCATCTTCTTTGTTAAAATGGGTTCTTATTACATGTTAAAGAAGTGTTAAAAGATAGTCCAGCACAAACCAAGACTTTTTTTCTTGATGCAATCAGTAGTACAAGACTTAGAAGGGAAGTAACTCTCACTGTGTGATGTTTTTTAGTGCCTGTGTACCATGTAAAAACATCTCTCATGTCCCTCGTGGGATATGTCTCACACTTCACAAAACCTTGGATCGGATGCTCTCCAATATCCTGCTCTTTCTAAGACTCCTTCATTCTCAATGTGCTATGAAAGCCATTCAAAACTCCCCTCGATCCTGGAGGGAGTCCTGAATTAACCCTACCCAACCCTGCAGGTTCATGCCCCTCTCAGCCAGTGCTCACCTCACTCAACATTTCAACTCAGGGTACTTTCTAGTGTCTGAGTCTTGCATTTTCTTATTTCTGGTATGTGCACAGAGCATTTTTTAATCTAATACTCAGAGTGCTGAGTTAGGGGGCAAGAAGAGCCACAGAAGGTCAGGGAACAAACATCCTTTGAGCACTGACTGTATGTATATCATGCCTTAAGGTAGAAGCTTTCACCTTCTGACAACTTTCTGAGGTTCTTGTTATCACTCCAGTTATATGGAAAATGGAGCTTAAGCTTAGAGAATTTAGTGCTTGCATAGGGGCACAAGAACCAGGATCAGATCCTGTCTTGGTGACTCTAGAGCCTTCTAGTATTCTATTCTCTGTGCCAGATTATCCCCCAGACCCGGACACAATCGTTTGAGACAGTAAACAAGTACATCATGGCTCCTTAATGTTTTGAGCTTCTGAACTTGAACACATAAGGTACTGATGTATACACAAGCATACAAACACAGAGTGACTAACATAGGGTAAGAAACATTTACTTTCTGAATTAAGGACATCAACAAAACAAATAACTGCCAGCAGTTTTATAAATGCAGAGATAATTTAACATCAAAAAGGGAGGGAGAAAGAAAAAGAAGGAAGATCACAAGAGTTCCAGAATAAGACAAACTTAACGAAAATCTTCCAAGATATGTCTTTTTGTTCCCCCTATTTTGATGCAGACTAGTGAAAACTTCACCTCAGACCTGCAGGATTACAGAGGTATTGTTGGAAACTCCCCATAGGTAACACCAGGAGAAAAGAAGGTATTTAAGAGAAGTACGGTGAAAAGAGTAGGTGGATTGAGGTAGCATTAAGACGGACAAACCTGAAAATAGGGGATGGTGGGGGCCAGCATAGGAGCTGGTGTCTCTGGAGCCCCATCTTCCCGAACATACACCCCATTCTCAGGTCCAGCAAGTGTCTGCAGGGCCTGCTTTGGCTCAATTACCTGCCTTTTAGGCAGGTACTTTTGCTATTCTGCTCACAGGACTTTTGATGGAATCTAAAGACCTTCCATTTATCCAGAGTGCTGATTACTTCTTATGAGTAGATTCAAACTACTGCAATTTGAAAAAGATCATCATTCAAGTGTTTTATTTTTTAAAGAACCAACTCTGTATTTATTTTAAATAAGTGTCATAAGTGGGGGTAAAAAGAGATCTGAACACAGAAAAACACAGATTATAATAATACATTTTTCTCCATAAAAGTGTCTTGGAGTGATGATTACTTATTACGGTGATTTTCCTCAAGTAATTATAGGTCGTTTTTTTTTCCCTTCAGAAAACAAAACTTTATAAGCATGATCTGACACTTAAGACTTGAGACTGTTGTAGATGAGGCCCTGAAAAAAAATCTAGCTCCCTTAAGAAGTTTGCAAATGCAACACTTTACCTGAGCCCAACATAGGGTACAATGGTTGAGTCCAACGTTAATCAAATAAAGGACATTAAAAAGCTGGTAAATTCTCCCATAAAGAGAAAAGTGGTTACAGAACAACAAGGTGATTCAGGGTTTTATGGAGTCGGCTATGAGTGCCTCCGTTAGTTTTATTACAAATTCTTGACTTAAAGTCTTCATTTTCAGGAAACAAATTGAGTAAATTATCTCACTTCTTGCACTTGCTCTCAGAGCTCTCATTCCCATCCTCTCCCTGCCCCTTATCAATTAAAAGTGCTCGTCTCTGTGCCCCGGGACTGGCTTTCTACTGGAGTATCACCCCCTTTCCCACCTAGGAATATTGCTTTGCACCACCCCTGTCTACACAAATTTGGGAGGTAAGGAGCACGTGCTTGGATCGTCACCTGAGAGCATGACCAGTGTTAGAAAGATCAAATAAATTCCCACGGGTCAGAGCAGTACTTTCCCCACAGCCAATCACATGCAGGAAGCCAGAAGGCTCGTGACTTGTGCCCCTGCGGTCTAAACTGAAAGATGGATTCCCTGATCCTCTGTCTTCTTCAAGTACCTGACGCTACATTGGACGGAGTCATTTTCTTTTTCTCCGGAAGAAACACTTCCAAACTATAGAAAGACGTTATCAATGAAAACCTACATTGCTTGCTGCATTAACAAAATGTTTTCCCTTCTAATTAAGAAAATGTGTAAAAGAAGAAAACCCTGTCATTTGGAACAACGTAGATAGATCTTGAGGGCATTATGCTAAGCGACATAACTCAGAGAAAGACAAACACTGTAGGGTCTCACTTATATGTGAAATCTGAAAACACTGAACTCATACAAGCAGAGAGTGGTGGTTGCCAGAGGCTGAGGGGTGGGGAAATGGGTAGAAATTGGCCAAGGGCTACAAACTTCCAATGACAAGATGAGTAAGTCCCAGAGATCCGAGGCACCACATGGAGCCTGCAGTTAATACTGTGTTGTAAACGGCTATGAGAGGAGAGATGTGCTATTCTCACCATAAGAACAACAAAATGGTAATTATGTGAAGTCAAGGAGGTGTTAACGAGCCTCATTGTGGTAAACACTTCACAAAATATACGTATCAAATCATTACGTTTTTCACCTTAAACAACGTTACATGTCGATTACATCTCAACAAAGCTTGGGAAAAAAAGCAATTATAGATCTGTACCAACATTTCCCTCTGAAATAGGAAGCTACCTAAATAGAGTTGCCAGATAAAATGTAGGGCATCCGGTTAAATTTGAATTTCAGGTAAATAATAGATAGCTTTTCTTTTTTTCTCTTTCTTCTTCTTCTTCTTCTTTTTTTTTCTTTTTATTACTATAAGTATGTCCTGAATAGGGTATGGAACATACGTATGTTAAAAACTTGTTTGTTTATCTAAGATTCAAATTTAACTGGGAATTCTGTACTTTTATTTGCTAAATCTGGCAACCCTATGCCCAAAACACTTCAACCAGGATAAGAAAAGCAAACAATCTGAAGGTTTATAGATTCAGTAGGTAAGGAAGCCAAGAGAATATTGAGGTTTTCCAACTTGATGTCCAAAATAATAAAATACATACCCTTACTGCACCAGAATTTAGCTCCCTTCTTCCTTCAACATTCCTGTAATGTAAGAAAGAAGCCCAGTGTTTGAGAAAGCAGATGGACAAACGCTGACGATATTCAGCACGCTGCTGCTTTTGACAGTTGCTTGCTATGCCTGTTTGTCTGGAAACTGTTTGTGCTGGGGTTTTTAAAAAATGCCTTCATCCAGCCAGGCATATTCATGACAGGAGTTGTGTTTATTTCCAGCGATCCACCAATCAGAGAACACTTTCTGTCCCCAACTAAAATATGTTTCTAATTCTAACATGTCAATCCTCCATCCCCCACCAATACTTTCCCTGTTTATTAAAGACATAGATCCCGACCAGATGCTTCTCCCTGCAGACATTGCCCTTAAGTCCCGGGCCTCACCCTCAGCAGCCAGCCATGCAATGAAAAATGAGCGTCCTTAGGAAAAAACGTATTATGTTCATGAAGTCAATTACAATAGACTACAAGTGTGTACTCACCTTTTGTAATGAAAAAAAATTGTATGCATAAAAGCAAGTTTGGAAGAATACACACCAGCATGTTAACAATAATTATCTCTGGGTAGTGAGATTTATGGATGATTTCGTTTTTTCATGTTTATTTATTTAGCCTAGCTGTAACTCTAGTCCCAACCCTCTTCTCTATATTTTAAACTCTCCAGGGCATTTCTCAGGGTGGCACATCAATCACTTCAAAGTAGAGCTTCTCAAACTTTACAGTGCACAACAATTATTTAGGGAGCTTGTGAAAATGCATATTCTGGGGCCCACCCCAAAGGCTCTGATTTAGTCAATCTAACGTGACACTCCTTGAATCTGCATTTTAAATTCCTCCTCCTTCCATTTTAACCTCTGCGGACTGTGGGCCATACTTGGAGGAATGCAGTACTGACTTACAGCTTCGTCGGGCGCCTTCTGCAAGTCTCAAATATGTGACCATAGTGAAAACTTACCTTGGCTACTAATGCCAGAATTCAGTCATTTTTAAAAAATTATATATAGATATCATATATATTATATATAATTACTATACATGTAATATATACAGAGGGTGCCAAAACATGTATACACATTTTAAGAAAGGAAAACTGTATTGAAATTGTAATTCTCAACATATACCAACAGCAAAAGATGAATACAAGTCACGTTTGAACTCTGCAATTACAAGAGGTTCTCAAAGTGGTTACCATCAGTGTCCAGACACTGCTGATTACAGTAAACTACTGCTTGAGCAAGGCTGACCATAGTGTCCACTTGTATACATTTTTTGGGCACCCCTAGTGTGTGTGTGTATGTGTGTAATTTTCAGGCACAATTCAGGTCCACTTAATTTTCACTTAAGAGAGGAAGGTATTTGGGAGGAGACCCCCCCCACCCCACAAACACACCTCCAGCACAGCAACAAACAGACTCACAATGTCTGCTTGATTCTTGGTGGTGGAAGGACGGAGGTGGACATTCCAGCTTCAAGTTCTTCCTAATTTAAGTTTTTATTTCTTCTGCTTCCCAGCCTTTTTGTCTTTTGCGCATACTAAGTGCTCAACAAATCTTTATTTAGTGACTGGATGGATGTGCTGGCCTGTGACAGTGGCACCCTCCAGAGTCCGAGAAAGCCAGGTACGCACTAGCACCTGTCATTCTGAGGGACTCCCAGCAAAGCTGTGACAGCCGAAGCCACACCTTCCCGGCGTCTGAGCTGTCTGAAGGAGAAAGTAGATGAACCACAGCAGCCTGAACACTGGGTCCCCCTTAGCTCTGTCTGCTTTCTGATTCTGGCACCCAGACCAAAGATTTAAGAGAGCAATGAGAAGTAGGCTCACAGCTGTTCTAGAAGGCGGCACCAGGCCTTAAAGCTTCAAAGCAGCCTTGTGTGGTATGGGCAAGATTACAAAACTCTGCTCCCTGATTAAAAAAACCATCTTGGCTGTGGAGGATCATTTGAATAAAAATCAAATGACTTAGTATCTGTCCAGAATGAAGGATGTTTTAATACTTTGTGTGTAAAAACACTGATATTTTGCTTCTTTTTTATTAAACAGATTTTATTATTTTTCAGAATCTTGTCAGTATAATCATTTTATGGGTGGATGAAATATTCAGCCCTGCCACAGCAGGAGTTCTTTCACAGCGATTACCTTGTGGCACTTTCTCTGTAATTAGGTTTTCGCCCAGCATTTCTCCCTGGGTCTGTGTAATAAATGAAATATGACCAGAATTTAAATTTGTCAATTACAAGCAAGCATAGTGTGTAAACACACAACAGAGCCGTGAATTCCAAACCACAGGCTGTTGCTGGGGGGCAGATGCTCTGAAAATTAAAATGGAAATAAAACTACTGACTGGGAAGTGAAAAGTGGCCCCCAAAGAAAGCACATCTCCCCTAATGCTCATGCATGATTCTATCCAACAGTGTGAGATCTTGATTACAAATTCTTTAGCGTGAAACTGACAAATCAAGGTGGAAGCAGTGGATTTGTGTTAAAATAATCTACACAGGGCTCTGATCTCCTGCCCCGTGAATTCTGGTGTTTCTTGAGGCCAGATCAAAAGGTTTTTGGACATGAGGGGCCAAGCCCCATGGCATAAGGCAGTCTGCTGGTGGTCTCTGAGTGGCTCTATGTAGACAGATTTGGGGACAGGAACACAGGGTCTGCTCTCTCCCACCAGCTACTGCATTCACTGACCTGACCTCAATAATTGCTCCTGTGGGGCCCTCTGCTGACCATTTCTTGTATGGGAGAAAATTCTAAGAGTCTGCACTGTTGCAGATGCTGACAAATCATTTATGTCATTAAAGCAACCACAAACAAAGGCAAACTTTTTGAACTTGCATGTATAAGTGGCCCTAGGCAAGGAAAAAGGAACTCACGTTTTGGTAAACTTACTGAGTACTATGCAGTACTATACTGAGTACTATCTCTTCGGTTGGACACCACGTTTTAGACATTTAGTGGGGAGCCAAATCTGACAGGCCTCTCCCTGTCATGGAGCTCATGGTCCAGAGGAGGACACGACTGGCATCCACCAGTGGCACAAATACGTATTAAGGGACAACTTCATTAGACACTGTCCAGGATGAAGATGTATCACGGTGGGGCATGTGACATGGTGGGGGCAACTTTCAGAGAGGGCTTTCCTGAGGAAGGGACATTCGGGTTGACATCAGGAAAGAAGAGCATTCAGGCAGAGGGAACAGCATGTTCAAGAGTCCTGTGTCAGGGACAGCCTGGCAGATGGGAGGGCTTGAAAGAATACCCGGCCAGGCTGGAGTGCAGGGAGCGAGGGGAGGCACAGGGCAAGAGGAGGCTGAAGAAGGGGGCAGATGCTGGACCGTGCCAGGGCCACAGCGACTGTGTTGAGGCTTCCGGTCTCTCCTAACACCTGTGGGAAGCCACGAAGGGCTCTTAAGCAGGTGGGGGATGGGAATGGCAGTGGTTGAGAGTGATCATAAAGGTGGTTTGGAAAGATGTCCCTGATTTCATGGTGAAGATCAGATTGAAAGAGGGACAAAATAGACACAAGTAGCCAAGTCAGGAGTGTAATGCAGTAGTCTGTGTGAAAGACAGCAGTACCTTGCTTACAATGGTGGCCGAAGAGATGGAAATGCGATTAGATACAGGAGATAGAGTCAGCAGAGACTTGGCGATGGGTGATGCTCGGTAATGCAGGGGATGTTAAGCGTGGTCTACATGGTCTCATTTCATTGTCAGACCCTTCAAGGTGGCATTATCCCCACTTGATACATGAGGAAATTGAGGCTCAGAGAGGCTTAGTTTGGGGCTTGAGCTCATTCAGCTGGGAAGCGGCCAGGCCATATGCCTCCTAATCCTCCATAGTGTCTTGGAGGTCACATGGGTGTTTACTTAGAAACTTAACTGCCCCACCTCCGCTTATTGCATCTCCTACATTCTTGAGGCCACCCCAGAATGGTTGCTCTATTTATTTCCTTGTCTTTCCTTCCTGCTAGACTGTGAGCTTCTTGAGCCCTGGGCCTTGTTTGCCCCTGTATTGTCAGTACTTAGCCCCGTGCCTGGCTCAGAGTGGGAACCAGAGAATGTTTGTTAAGAAGCTTTCACCAGTCTTCTACAGCAGGGGCCAGTCGGCAGGCAAAGCATGTTTTAAACAACAATCTCACTAGGCTCATTTGGTCTTACACCAGGACCACAGTTTGGGGATTTTTGCTGGAATGCTCAAAAAGGACTTTCAAGAAAGGTCTAGAAGTTTCTAGTAGCCTAGCATGGTTAAAAGAGGACAGGCTTTGGAGTCACGTGGCTCTGGATTTAAATTGCAGGTCCTCCGTTTACAAGCTGCACATCCTAGAGTCACTTATCCTCTCTGAATATTCAGTGTCCTCATGTGTAAAATGAGGACAATTTAAGTGTCTACTTAATGGAGCAGTTGTGAGGGTGGTTGTATCTGATTATCTGTGCAAAGGACTTAGCACATTAATATGTAAATTCCCTGTTTTTTGTAGAAAAGAAGGGTCAAAGATTCGTGGCTAGCCAAGAAAGTGGAGGGGGCTGGGAATTTCTCTCCACTTGGTCTCAAAGTTCCTGTCACTTACTGACTCCTCTTCCTGTGGTTTATTCTGGAATGAGGAAAGAGGAAGTTGGCTCTCTGGGGTCCCTGACAAGCTGACAGATGTTCCCTAAGGCAACTTTCAACAGAGAGTCCATTATTATTATTATTACTATTATTATTATTATTATTATTATTATTATTATTATTACTATTCTTTGTGATGTACAGTGTGCACCTCCAAGCCTCTGGGCATGATTATCCCGGAGTAGGAATGGGATTAATAAATTGAGTCTGGTTCCTGTTAATTCATGACCCCGATAAAATTAAAGATGGAGGGAGACAGGCAGGACCTAGAACCTAAGCAAAAAATGATACTCTAAAGCCTGGATTCTGGGGTGCACAGGGCTGTGGGAAGAACACTAAACAGTCTGAACTGCAGCTCAGCCAGACAGATATCCAGATGGAGCAGAGGCGCTCGAGGACACCCCGGAAAGCAACAAGACCGTCCAGTCCAAACCTGTTTCACTTAAGGAACCGGGACTCTGGGATCCTAGGTACATGGGTTCAAATCCTGACTGCACTGCCTATTTCTACTGCTATGTAGCTGAGCAAATGGCTCAAGGTCACACAGCTTGTCATTTGCAGGACGGGATTAGGATGCAAATGTGAACCCAAACCCGTGGATTTTAGCCATTCTAGGAGAGGAAGCATCATTGTCCTTCTATCCTTCTAACTTTTGCTTGAGACCCCGTGTAATCAAAGACAGATTAACAAAAGAGAAACCAAAAGAAGTTTGTTAACGTTGTTAAGGAAATAAAATCCAACTGAGTAGATTTTACAGATCTTATTGGCTTGATTCAACGATTCACAAACTGGGCAGCATCCAATCCAGCAGATAGAAAGGACCTCTGGGGAGCTACACAAAATGAAAGCCTTGTACAGGCAGAGGGCAGCAGGAACAAGGAACTTATGCTAGGCAAAAAAGTGGGTCGGGTTTTGCAATGTCACGTTCCTCTTTCCTTTAGGAGATGGCAGGGTTGTACCTAACTAGTACTGATGAGCTGAGTCCTGACTGGTTTAAGATTTCATTTCTGGGACAGGCCGAAACTGTAATTAAGTCTGGGTTTGATGACATGGGGCTTAACATAAGTGACTCCATTTTGGGCCGGTTTTCTTGTTTTGAACAACATGGATACCTCATGTATACATGGGAGATATCTGAGAAACTGATTGACTCCCCAAGATGGCCCAAGCCAGGAGATTTAATGTCATCTTCTGCTAAAGACAAAAGGAAGATGTTGGGAGGGGAGGCCAGTGATGACCAGGAAAAGCACAGTAAACAGGGGTAAGGTTTGCTCTGCAGATTTAAATCAGTGCCTTCTCCATTGATAAGAGTTTCTTTCGATTTAGAGTCACCGTTCTCTTCCTGAGAACCTTTGCATCCTGGTACAGAGAGGGAGATACTTATAAATGGAGACTTCCTTTATAAATGTAAATGTCACAAAGGGTAACTTCTGCTCTGTTTTCATAGCTTCTTCTGTGTCTGCAGTTTCTCAAAAATAATCAGATCGAAACAATCCTTATGCCAAAATGGCATATTTGAGGGTGGCCTATTCTGCTTCCCTTCACTATATTGTTTCTGAAGATAGTATGGCATATTATAGTTGCTTAAATATTTACTGCACAGCTACGAAGGCCTTAAAACAAAATCCTAATATACAGGAGGAGTTTAATAGGTGTACGCTGAACGTTTTGCTGTCTTAGATTCTTTTCCCCCTGCAATTCCCCACCTCAATACCCTTCTCCCACGCCATAATTATATCAATCACTGGAAAAAGCATCTTAGAGAAACACATCTTGAGACCTTCATGAATAATCACATTCACAATATAAAAATTAATATCTACACAGCATGAGGCCGTCTCTGAAATTTCTTTGCCCTCCAAAGTCATGAGATCCCTGGGAAAACCTTTGCATCACATGTTACCAGATGGCTGCTTTTCATAAAGAAGCATGGTTTTGATCTTAGAAGAACTGCCCCAAATATGCTGCAGAGGCAAGTGGTAAAGAAATGGGGGAGTGGGCAGCAGTGGGGCTCCCTTACTTCATCCCACGGACAGCAGGATTCAAATTCTTCCCTCAGCAAGATGTCAACAGGCCCTGTGTCACCCCCTAACCTCTGAGGGTGCTTGCCCAGGGTTAAAGCCAGACAATGCCAGGCCCGGTAGTGTTGTAGAACCTCCACGAGCTGTTCCTTCACCAGGGCCATGGCTGGCCTTCTCTGAGGCCACAAGCACCCTCTCCGATTTTAACCCTGAGCTTTCTAAGATTTCCACGCTTATACCTTATATTCAATTTTTTATTTTTTACATAAAATTTTTCCTAGTTACAAAGCCAAAACCATCACAAAAGATTCATAAAAGCACTCAAAAAAGAGAAACAAAAAAAATCACCTGCAACCTCTCCACGTAAGGATTACAAACGTTACCTTGTTTTCCCAAAAATAAGACCTAGCTGGACAATCAGCTCTAATGTGTCTTTTGGAGCAAAAATTAATATAAGACCGGGTCTTATATTATATTGTATTATATTATATTATATTATATTATATTATATTATATTATATTATACCCGGTCTTATATTATAGTAAAATAAGAACTGATCTTATATTAATTTTTGCTCCAAAAGAGACATAAGAGCTGATTGTCTGGCTAGGTCTTATTTTCAGGGAAACATGGTAATATTTTTGCACAAAACCCTCCAGATTCTCTCCCCCACCCCTCATTATACAACTTTTAACAAAAAATTGTGCCTTCAAATGTCCTCATGATCAAGGAAAGGGGAGAAATCAAGTGTTAACCCTTCCAGAAAGAACCCAAGTAATCCCTATTATGTAAATTCTTTCAAAGAAACAGTCTTTTCAACTCGGTTGCTAAGTCATTTGTTGCTACGGCAATGCTTGGCCCTAGAGTGCAATAAACAACCATCCTGACTCCAGCCTCTAAGCAGAAGCTGCCATTATCTCCCTCAGAGCTCTTCAGGGGGGCTCCTTCTGCCTTAGCTATTCATTTAAATTAGCAGCTCCCTTCTTAGTTGCTGGAATTTCTTTTGCTTCACACCAAGACACACCAGGGGGCTGAAAAAGCAGTTAGGGCAATAAATTGAGATGCTAAAAGTTGAGGGCAGCATTCTTTTGGTTGGTGGCTTTCTGGGGATCTGAGGTAAATGCAGGTTCTTTTCTTCTGGCGCTCTGTCTTTGCTGGGCACACAGTTTACCATGTTGGATGCATGTAACCCACGGCGAAGCAAGGTGAGGTTTCAGGCTTATAGGTACAATCTTATTAGAGTGAAAATTCTGACACCACCATATTTAACCAATCCCAGGCAACTTTTCTGAACTAAAAGTACGTGAGAAAATCTCACAGAGCACATTCTGGAAAGCTTTGTAATGTTATGTACAGCTGCAGAACATTATAACTGAAGGGATAAGGGTTGGGAGTGGGGAAGATATTCAAAGTGCTTAATTATTGCATTATTTCACTTGATTCTGACAACAATCCTATGGGGACAGGCCGTATTTTTTTTTCTTTCCTGTTTTAATAGATGAGGAAGTAGAGGGTTAGATTAAGTGAGTTGTTCAAGATCCCTGAGAAGAAAGCAGTAGAGCCCGTTTCAAACCCATGCTGTCTACCTCAAAGCCTATTTTCTTGAACCTTGTCATATATTGCCTTGAAGGAGAAGGATAGACATGTATGGGGCACACGCTCTATGCACAAAGTGCTAGAGATTTTACATACATTGTTTAAACGTCATGATTGGGCTGGGTAGACATTATCATCCCCATTTTCCAGATAGGGAAGCTGAGACCCAGAGATGCAGTGGGCCCAAGGTCATCCAGCCAATTGTAGTATAGCGGGATTTGAACTCACAGCTGCCTCGTTTCCAAGCCTGGGCTTCTTCTATACATCATTGCCTGGGAGCCAGAAATCATTAAGTCTAATGCCCTCTTTTTACAAGTGACGAAGCAGAGGCCTGGAAATACTAAGTGGCTTGCCCAAAGTCATCTCTCAAGGTCTAGAGGATACCTGCCTCCAGCCTGACAAGGAAGATAGAAGAGAGTTCATTTGCTCTGAGCTGGCCTGGTATGCAAATAGTCCCTTTTTACTGGGCCAAGTCCCAGGGATGTCTGCAAAGCAATTGCACCTGAAGAGTGCGTGTTTCTTATGGAGTTACAATCCTGAGCCATTCTGCTCTGTTCCTGGCCTTCTCTTCTCCCTAACCTGGGGCTGGCAAGCCTGGCATCCAGGGAACTTCATTCTGGAAGTAAACCATCAAAGGGGCTCCGCTGAAGGACATTTCTGAGGTTAAGTCCTATTTTTGACTCCTCTTCCCCCCGACTGTGGCATTGAGATTGGGGGCATCTCCTGCAAAGGTCACAGCCCTGGTCAGTCTCTCCAGTGACTTCCTGTTTCAGTTATGGTAACTGCTCTTCCCCCTGGTCCCTTCAGGCTCAGGGTAGAAATGGCACCCCACTGTTTTTAGCCATGGGGGGACGGCCCTATAAACTTTCTTCTTATGCCAATCTTGCCCACATCTTTGGAAATTGTCTCTTTAATAAGCCCTCCTCATATTACCCAGAGTGTTTCCTATTTCTACTCCAACCAAAAATTTAAAGGTTGGTTTGTCATTGCTTTTGAATCCCCTTGTGTGCCAGCTGAGGAAAATTCGTTAGTGATATGAAATATTTCCCAGCCCTCCCAGTCCTACCTTGGGGCTCTGTAACCACCCCACTTCACCCACCAATCTGTTGTCCCACAGGTCACCAGCATTGCAGCCTGAGGGCTCCCTGGGCCCGGACAGGTCTGGCTCAGAATCCTGCATCTGCCCTTTACTTACTTGTGTGAATTCAGGTGCCTTAGTTTCCTCACTTGTCAATATACTGTGAAAAACATTTGGACCCAGGGCTTGGCAGTGGAAGGTATATCTATTATACTTAAGATTTTATTCTTTACCCTGGAGGAGCTCCTAATATGCTTGGGATGATAAAACAAATATGTCTAAGATCCCCGTGATTGGGTCAAATAGTTACTAGCGCATATAGAGCACTCCAACTGGCCAATGTTCTTCAGTGATTGCGTTTCTGAGCTTTCTAATCAAATTATAGATGGCTGCCTTCAACTTCAGTATTGGTCTAATCAAAGGCTAATTTTTTTCTTTGTTGTTCTTTTTTTTTTTTTTTTGAAAGGGAGTATGCTGAGTTTAGCAATCAGATGAGCAAAACAGGACAGAAAAATTTATACAGGGCAGCCCTGGTGGCTTTACAACACTCACAAGAGAGCAATGACACTGGCAGGTGCTTTTGTGATTTAGGTCTGCTCTGTGCAGGTCTTATTGCTCTACATCCTGGCGCAGAAAGCCCTCCAAGAGCCCAGCCTGCCTGCCGGGCTGCCTCTCACCTCCTCAGCCCATCCATGGACCCCATAATCTGCCATTCTCCAAACAGCTCGGGTTGCTTGACGTGACTCTGCCTTTGCCCTCAGTGCCCTCCTCTCTCATTGTTTACTAGTTGACCCCTGCTGAACTCTATTTATTCTTCCAGGAGCAGATACAATGGCTCCCTGGGGCGCTAAGCAGTGCTTCTCAAAGAGTGGTCTTTCATAGGTGACAGTCTGCAAACCATTAGTTACTGGTCCACTATGAGATAAGTACAGAAAAGAGTAATTTTATGTCTGTTGAACCTAGTAATCATAAGTTTGTGCTATTGTTTTGTATATCTTTGCTTTATAATTTTCATTTTTTTAATTGCATTTTACAAAAGCACTTGTGTGTGAGGGAGCAGAGAAATACAAACAAGGCTCCTGCTTCCCACAGCTAGTTTGAGAAGCACTGCTCCAGGCTGAGGTTCCCAACCCTTAACCTGGCTTGATTACCTGTGACCCCTGCCCAGCCTCGCTTTCCTCCCCCTGTCTCCTTTTCACAACATTCCTTTTCCCACCGGCTTCCTACCTTGAACCTTCACATGTGACCCCGCTCCTGCCTGGCGCCTCCTTCATCCTTTCTCCGTTTTGCCCTCTGCTCTCCAGCTGTGAAGGGCAGATCAGAGTGATGTCCTCAGCCAGGCCTTCCCAGCATGCCTTGGTCTTAGGGCACGCCTGGTATTCCTATAACACGTGTTAGTCCTCTCTCTTTCCAGCACCTGATCCCAATTGGAGAATTGACTGGGAGTTCTATTGTTTAGACCTCCCTTCACTCCCCAACTCTAAGCTCCATGAAGGCAGGTATAAGACTAGCTGGTCCACCACCACCGTCTCCCTGGGTCTCAGTGAGATGCCTAACACGTTGTAGGTGTTCAGCAAATGTCTTTTAGTTTATTGGATGACTGAGGAAACAAATGACTGAAAGAATGCAAAGATCACCAACCTTGGGCAGAATTGCTCATTCCATCTTCCTGACCCCTCCTAGGCCTTAAGAAACTTTTTTTTTTTTTTAATAGCGTTTCTTCTAATATATACTCTCAAAAGGTAGGGCTTTGGCGTCAGGGAGAAAAAGCTGAGTTCAAATCCCAGCTCCTCCACCACCCAGCTGCACCAACTTAGGCAAGTAATTTGAAGTTTCCAAGACTCTGTTTTCCTCATCTGTAAAATGGGTACATAGACACCTACCTCACAGGGTTGTTGGAGAGTTAGAGGAGAGAGTGCAATGCAAAACACCGAGCAGAGCTACACAGAGCAGATACTCAATTAACACCCTGTCCCCTCGTTACTCTGTTATGACTTCCTGAAGACGAGGGCAGTGCCTTACTCACCATAGTACCTCTGGAGCCTGAACTACAGCAGGTACTGAATACAAGGGTGTTGAGTGGATGAATGAAGAAATAATTATTAAGCTATTATTATTGAATTGTGAAATAAAAAATAATTATACCAACTGATCAATATTTTCAGTTCCTTCATCTACAAAATGGGGATAATAACCTTTACTGTTGAGATAATAAAACAAAATAATGCATATAAGTGCTTACCTCATAATAAGTGTTCAACAATGAGTAATTGTTATGATAATTAATAAAAATAATGATGACAAATCAGATGGTATCCCTAGATCCTTAGCACCAAGTTCATTTGAAATAAAGCAAACAAGCAAACTAATAAAGAAGTCTGGCGGGACTTCTTTCCAGAAGTGTAGTGAGGGGTGTAGATGAAATCCGCTGGCTCCAGGCACAACTCAGGTCCTAAGTGCTAAAGCAAATCGGCCTGTAGTCAGGAGTGACGGCAGGGGGTGCTGTTTCCTTAAGAAAGAGACCCCAACTCTCACAGCTCAGCTTTGCTGCAGGGCTTGAGGTTTGAGGAGCAGGGAGCGCCTTTGGCAGGAACTGTGTGGCTTCTGTTGACTGACACTCCTGGGTCAGGGCACTGAACCTCAGCGTCTTTGTGTCACTGGCTGGCTTGTGGTCTAATCACTTACCCTCTCTTACATCCCCAATTTAAAGGGAGGCCGTCAATACGTATGGATGAAGGAAGGAGAGAAGCAGAAAAAGAGCACCCTAACACCTCAAGGGGCCTGTCCCTCTGTGTGTGGGTTACACTCTGCCACCACACCCCGGGGGCGGGGAGGGTGTGCACAGAGGAAGCAGCAGAGAGGCAGCTGAGGCTGCCTTTCTCGAATTCTCACTCACGCAAAAGCCCCCGAGGAGTTAGCAGCAGCCGCCTTTTAGAGCAGGCCTGGTATTCATCCGAGTACCTTTCTCTCAGGTGGAAAGGGTTTCCTGATTGTGACAAGGCTTTGCCTTGGTCGGGCTTAACATCTGGGGGGCAAACAGAATGGCTCATGTCCCAGTGCCAGTGATGCACTTTCTCTAGTCGCCCTCGCCGAACTGAACGCCTGTGCCACCTCCTCCACGAGCCTTCCCTGGCCCCGCTCTGTGCTTAGTACTGCCATTCTTCTCTGCGGTCACCCTCAGCCCACGGAGTTATCAGCAGCTGTTTCCCTACCTGTCTCCTCCTTTGGACTATGCCATAGATTCTCAAGAGCAGAGACGGGTTATTCATTCCTGTGCCTTCAGCGTAGGGCTCAGCTCAGAACAGGTGCTCAGGCAATGTGTGATGAATGAATGAATGAATGAATGCATGCACGCATGCATGCATGAATGAACGTATACAAAGCTTGGGAAAACAGCTGATGTGCTGAATAATAAATAAGGACCTAAACAAGGATGATATTCAATGGCAGGAGTTGTTGAAAGAAACAAAAGAAAGTTTATTCAGATTATGTGTAAAGTCCTGCTCCCAGTCTTAAGACACCAACTGCAGAAGGACGAGACTGGCCAGCGCTGGCTTGACAGAGCCCATGTGTGTATGTGGTATGGGGGTGGGGGATGGGAGGTGGGGGAAGTGGGGGGGTGGGGTACAGACAGAATGAGGATAGAGAGGGGAGGTGGTAGGTAGGAGACTCCAATGCAATCTGAGACAGAATTAACAGGAGTATAGTGTTCAGAGCATGGAAGGTGACAGTCCTTTTCATAGTCTGTTCTGGTTTGATGACTTCTGGGGTCCAAGGCTGTGAAAGAGGAAATTAGTTACCTTACTGGGAAGGGGCCAGGGTAAGGCAGGCAAGACACCCAGGGTGCAAAATATAAAGAGGTCCTCACTCCCAGGATCCTGCAAGTGCAGGAAGGGTGCCTGAGAGCTCGGTCTGGTTCCTGGGCCTCTCTCCTCTTCTCTTTGGTCCTGACCCTGGGGGCCTTAGAGAAAGCTCTGTTTGATGAGAGAGATGGAGTGTGTGAGGGACGTTTACCTGGGAGCTGGGAAAAGTTTAGTGCTCACTCCTCTCAAATATTTGACTTTTGTTACCTCACCAGGGGCTCTGCTTAGAACACCCTTCCTGCTCCAATCTGCTTGACAAAATTATACTCATCCTTCACGGTTCAATCAAATGTTACCTCCCTTCCTCTTCTGGAAGAATCGCTTCAACATGCTCCCATGCCGTATCCCTTTTATCCAATTCTGAGGTTGGCTGGCTTTTGAGAATAGTACATACCACCTAGCAATGCTGTTCTGTAGCCTGTCTCTGGTCTTCATTTGTCTCTTGCACTTCATGTAACCTGATAATTAGATCTAGACCCTCCATAAGATTCCGTGTTTTTGTTTTGATTTTGTTTTTTGGAGGGGCAAGATTGCTTCATGGGCACAGTCTATGTGGTTCTCTGTCTTCGGTGATGAAGTCAATGACCACAGATGGCCATTGACGGGGTCCATTAATTCTCTAGGAGTACGAGAAACAGTGATATTTTGCCATTCCTGCATTTATTAGCTAGGATCCTCCGAGACAAAGAGACTTCTCTTATGTAACTAATACTTAACTACGCAGATAATCAGTTCACATAGCAAAGGGAGAAAATGCTCGATTGTCTCCCCTTTATTAACCGGTTTTGAAAATCAATGAGTTGGCTCTCTAAACTCTTCCAAAAGTGATCACTTTTCTGGTATCATTTATAAACTCATGGCTTGAGCATAGTTGGTGTTTGCAATCCTTTGCAGTTAGTGTCTTTATTGATACTCAAGTCGTCCCATTGTTTGCCTAGTGGGAGCCCCTTCAAGTTGTCTCCTGAGTCCTTTTGTCACAGCCCTGGTAGTCTTTGGTGACTCCCAGACTTATCTTGTATATTTCCTGCCCTAGACCTGGAATCAGCCATTTTCCCCACAAAGATCTAGTGCTTTTTAGTGCTTAATGGTATTTAGAGACTACAATCTGGAAGGCGCCTTTAAAAAACATAACCCTATTGCTATACCATACCAAGAAATTTAGCAATCCTTCCTTAACATGTGAATCTTACTTGAAATAATACCCTTTATTTGAAAATTTCAAGACGTTTATTTCACCTGACATTCACATTCTATTCTCATAATCTAATCTTCAAAATCTACTGTGTGAGGCAACAATACTAAATACGTGCCAGTCACCTTGTGAGGGGCGCCAAATAGCTCACTCGATAATTGTGACACCACGAAGTGAGGAATATTCTCCCCATTTATAGGCAGGAAAACTGAGGCCTAGGAACATGAAACTACTTGCTGATGAATAGAAGCTCATACAGGATAATGGAAGCCGCCTAACTCTGGGCCCTTTGTTCCATAGCATAGGAGCCATGGGACTTACGTGGAAAGCAGGTTAGTTATGCAAATATGTTTTGAGGCCTTTAAAGTGCCTTTTAATTGTGTGGCTGGTTATTATGATTAGTTCTATCTTATTTTATATTCGAACAACCCCTCATAAAATAAATTACCTTTGGCTTGGATATAACTGGTCTGCGGTTTTTAAAAGTATTATTACTATTGGAAATGAAATTTCACCTTCTAGCTTAGAGAAAAGCCTGTGTTTATTTTTGTCTTCTTTGTAGAGCACTTGAAAGTCAAGGATCTCAGTGGAATCAATTTTAGGGATTTGCCAGAGAGGGTTGCAAACTGTTTATCAAATTTTCATTGATTTCTCCCCCATAGGAATTGCCAACTACACAGGCAGAAAAAAAAAGGATTTTCTTTCTGCTTCCCTCCTGCCCTCCTGTACAGATATCTTTGAAACAAAAATGCAAAAATAAATGCACACATTTATGGACCCCAGGGCTCTGAGGTTATAATCTAGAATTTTCTTTTCTTTGAAGTGACCACAAAGTACTGTCATTAACTTTATTTAACAGACAGTATTATATGTGGCACTGTTCGAAGCATTTTACAAATACCTACTCATTTAATCCTCTTCTAAAACCCTCTGAGGTAGATACAATCATGACCCCATTTTGCAGATGAAGAAACTGAGGCACAGAGAGGTAAATAAATTTGCCCAAGGTGGTACAGTTAGCTATGGGGCGGGATCTGAAGTTTGTGTGCCTAACCACTGTGCTACATTGCCTCTCCAGCCGTGGGCCTCTCCAGCTGCAGCATTCACGCCACAGGAGGAAGACTCTGCAGCTGGTAGTCCATTTTATATTGGTAAACATACCTGAAAAAAAGTACTTTCAAGAACCAAGAATTATCTTGCCTGACCCAAGGTTTCAGACCAGATTTAACAAAACACACCAATCTTGGTTCTGGACACAAGGGGCCAGGAATTTGAAATGATGTGCTTTATTTTCCCCGAATCAAATTGGAGTTTGACAAAGGAAACAAAGAAATCTTGTTTGCAGAGCTAGATTCTGCTTGAGGCGAGACCCCCAGGTATCATGGTACATCCAACATCTGGATGAAGAGTCAATGACACCGCCAGGTGGTTAGCCAGGTTTCCATGGCAGCAGCTGGCTAAACGTTTATGTCTGATTCTTTTCCTTTTAATACAGCTTTAACGACAATAATCATGATAATAATTATTATAACATAACAAATCCCAATCATAATGGCCAACAGTTATCCAGGGCTTGCCAGGCTCAGGGACGCTGCTAAGAGCTCCATGGTCTAAAGTTTGATGCTCGCAATACAACATGAGTCAGAGGCTGTGCTCATTTGTGTTTTACAGAAGAGGAAACTGAGATGTAGAGAAATTAGACAATTTGCTTCAAGTCACAGAGAGCTGTAGATCTGGGATTCAAAACCAGGTCTGCAAGACCAGGGTCTGGGTTAATTTTCTAAACTGCTTCTCACATTATAGAATCATGGGCTTAACTAAAAGCCCCTGTCACTGCACTGTAAAATTCAGTTTAAGATCACTTTTTGATTCACCTCCCTTTATTTACTTATAGACCAAATATTTCCTGAGTCATTATTCTGTACTAGCCATTATTCTGTACAAATGGGGTACAAAACATAGTCCCTGCTTTGTCAGACTCTAAAAGACCTATACATTTCAGACAGAGGGGAGAGAGATGGGCTTTTACAAGGACATCGAGAGGGAACAGAACAAAGCTAATAGCTTGGTGCCTGGAGACCCCACTGGAGGGGCACCTATTCTAGTCTAGGATTCAGGGACGACTTCCTGGAGGAAGTGATATCCAGGCTGTGACAAAAAGAACAAACCAGGGTATCGCAGGAAAAGCTGAATTAGGACAAGGGGCATTTGGGGCATAGGGAAGAGCATTTGCTCAAATGTGAGACAAAATCAGACACTTTCAGGGAAATGCAAAACACATCCTGGGGAAGTCAGAATGTCTGGTGATGGTAATGACAGTCCCTGATAAATTGGCAGTGAACCTAAATTCCCCAGGGTGCTCAGAAGTCAGCTGATGTCCCAAGGCCAGGAATCACTCATGATACCTTCTCTCCAGAAAATGAAGGCTACTGTCCTAGCACATAAGAGTGGTACCTGAGACACTCAGTAGAGATTGGGAAGTCAGGGGGTGCCTCTTGGGGAAAAAAAAATGCAAGCTGGTGTATTCATTGGTGTTTGGTCTATTCTTCTACTTGGAAAGCAAACTGTTTACTTGTTTGAAGTATCGCCCTTTTATAGAAGCGAAGAGTTTGGGCTTTGGACTCAGGCATCTCAGTTCAACCCTCGGCTTTGTTGCTGAGGGACTTGGGACCCGTTATGACATTCTCCATGCCCAGGTTTTCAGTTCTCTAAGATGAGGGTAGTAAGAGTACCTACCTTTTATGGTGTTTGGGACTATTACGTTGATTAGCTGAGACAATGCAGAGAAAGTGGTTTTTACCCTACCTGGCATAGAACACTCAATAACTGATGGTGAGTATTAATATTTCAAGCTCAGGCTCCTTAACATCTGAATGACCAATAACTCTCAAAGATATATGCATTTAAAAATGACCTAAAGCTGAAAAGATGAATTGGTAATGGTGGAATTTCAGACGGAGGGGAAGAATTAGGACACAGAAAAGAGCTGAACTGTCCTTGGAGCAGGACTCAGAAATACCCCAAGCTCATTAGAGGACATCTGGCAATTCTCTTTCTCTCTCCCTCTCTCTTTTCAACTATTCATTTGGAAACGATTTTAAACTTACAGAAAATCTTAAAAATAATTTTAAACTTACCCGTTTGATTCATATATGGTTAACTTTTTGCCTCATTTGCTTTTTCTCTTTAGACACACACACACACACACACACACACACACATGCACTCACACACACAATTTTTTTCTGAACCATATGAAGTTGCATACATACATCATGGCCTTTACCTCTGAATACTTTGCTGTGTTTTCTAAAGATGAAGATATTCTCTTACATAATCATAGCAGAGTCACCAACACCATAAATCCAGGATGACACAACACTTTTATCTAATCTACCATCCACATTCCCACGTTGGCAGTTGGCCACAAAAGGCCCTTTCTAGCACTTTTCCCTTCAGTACAGTTTCCAATCTAGAATCAGGTTTTGCATTCAGTTGTCATATCTCTTTGGTTTCTTTTAATATGGGACATTTTCATATTTTCCTTTATTGACATTAGTCTCTCTTTCTGGAAAAAAAAAGACATCAGATATATCTGGGTTTGAATCCTGGCTTTATTACTTAGGAGCTGAATGACCCGGGCAAGCTACTTCACCTCTCTGAGTCTGTCTTCTCATCTGCTAGATGGGAATAGTAATAATATATGGTGAGAATTCACTGAAATCATGGGTGATCCTAAGGCATCTAACAAGGATCCTGGAACCTAGGAAATGATCAACACATTTGATTAATGTAATTAACATAATGTAATTAGTGATGCATTCATAATTAATATAATAGAATGTAATTAGTTCTGGCGCTTCCTTGCTGTGTGACGTTAAGGAAGTTGCTTTGCCTCTCTGAGATCCAATGGCCTGCAAAAATGGGGCTTTTAATACCTTCCTCTTGGAGTGAAGGCCACAGCACAGGTGAGACATTCCAGCTCAAGACTGGCATACACAGGTGTTCTGTTAATGCCAGTTCCCTTTACCATTGGGAGTGCCTCTATCAGCAAGAAATCTCCCTGCCTCTATTTCCCCATTTCAGCACCCCTTTCATGCAGAATTCTCAAAAGGCAGGTACAGACTTTTTAGAAATTAACTCCAGAGGCAAAGCCCTTATTACAGTGCTATCCTGGGGAAGTTCTGAATCCCCAAAGATGACTGCTATTTGAAGGACAAACTGGAGACCTGGAGACCTCACCCTCCCTCACCCTTCCACCAAGTGTATTTTGGAATAATCTTTTTTCTGTTGGTCAAACAAACTGCCATCATGGGAATGATGGGTGTGGTGCGTGTTTGGGGCACGCGGTTGTGGTGCGAGCAGAGTGACTGTAATTCATTGTTGACTGAAATTAGAGTCTCGGGATCTTCGTGACCTTCGTGTCGTCATGGAAACTCTGATGTGGTGACTGCCCAAAGCAACTTTCTGGGGCTGCTCAGAATACCCAGGTCTTCCGGGGGCTGGCTCTGTCCTAGCAGGCCGGTCCCATCTCAGGGTCACCTCCTCTAGAACGCCTTCTCTGACCTCTACTTCTAATGTTACCTGCCCCCCAATCCCCGGTATCACACCCCCAGTTTTATTGTCTTCTTGACACTTAGCACCGATAGCTGGTCTGGCTTGTTTCTTTTACCTGATTCGGATCTGTTTCCTCACTAGGATATAAGCCCCAGATATCAGGGAAGGTGTCTGTGTGACTCTCCACCAAATCCTCAGGCTATGACATGGTGCTCACCATGTCCCTGGTCACCCATAGTTGTCGCCTGGGTAAATGAACCTTGTCCCGTTCTGGCCCCCCTCTGACGATGGGGCCCAGTGAAGGCACACTTACGGAGCTCTCCATGCCTTGGGCCGTCATGACTTTAGGGGCTCATAGTGGGAGCTCAGGAGGGGTCTGTGGCGAATGCGTTAGGACTGAGTCAGAAGGATCATGACATTTGACCTCTCGGAGCAGGGATGAGATTTCCTCTCTTCCTTCTTTAATTGAAGTTGGTTTTCAGGACCCCTCCAGCCCCCCCAGAGGCAAAAACCCTGGGGACTGCCGAGAACTCTTTTCTCAACCATCTTCTCAAACATCGGGGACATTCCACAAGTAATATATTTTCATATATGAACCTGTGGATGTGAAATGAGGTTCCTGGTTTGGTCGCTGAGACTCACCCCCCGTGTAGGACTGTCATGGAGTGGGGTGGTCTGGAAGAGGCATAATCACTCCCCCTGCAAGCTTTCATCTCTTACCCCACAGGGTTGGGAGTCAGGACTAGGGGACTGACTCCCAGTCAAGCTACGGAATATCTGTGTGATTCAGGCAAATGCTGTTTTCTTTCTCTCGAGTGTCAGTTTCCTCATCTATGCGTCAGAGCCACAATGCCCACCTCATCTGTGAGGACTGAGAGACCTCACGTTGGGGCGCCCGGGACAAGCCACATAGGGCTTTCCGGGCAGGGAATCAGGCAGTTTAGGGCGGGTTCAGGTTCAAGGCCTCTGGGTTCAGACAGACCTGAATTTCCATCTCTCTTCTCCTTCTTACAAGCTGGTGACCACGAACAATGCACTTCGCTTCTCTCAAGCCTTTTTTCTTATCTGTAAAGTGCTATAATCACGCCTGCATATTTCCTAGGACTACTGAGAGAATCAGCTAGACTATAGTCCTCACACAAAATGTCATGCAGGTAATTACTGCTTGTTGAAGCCTCATAAAGTTAGATCCTTTTCAGACAGAAATGAAATGATCACCGTGACCAGGTCGAATACGACAGCCAAATCCCTATAGAAAAATCACAGATTTATTATCCAACCAAACCCATGCAAATAATTGGTCTCATTCGTTGTCAGGATCCTGTGCAATGAAAATCAATGAAATAAACTTCAGCGTGCGCGGGTGAGGCTGCAATGACACAGCCAGAGAAAAGATGGGAGTCACTGCTCTGCTGTACCTCCTCCTTCCAGCCTCCCTTTGCAACACGCATCCTCCCGATGCCCAAAGCAACACACATCGTCCACTTACTCAACCTCTCCCACATCTGCCTTTCACTCCTTGGGAAGCCAAGCCAGCCACATCTCAGACACCGGGTCCTGAGATGTGCTGATCCGGTGTGGCCTGCCTCCGAGGGCCTGTCCCTCCTAATAAATCCACGCTGTTTGGTTTGTTTGTGGACAGAGGTAGGTGGCCGGTGGCTCAGAGAGGCAGGCTAGAAGTGACCTTCCTAACTCGACTCCACGGTTTGTTTGCAAGAACACAGACACACAAGTGGCCTGTGACAATATGTGTTCCGACATCATATACGGGGTATATTTTGCTCAGAAACATGCCCTGTTAGTTGTTGAAACCTTTTTTGCATTCCCTGAAACAAGTGACACTGCAGTGTATTTCCTTTTGGGGGGCAGTAAATAAAGGTCTTTGATGTTGACAATGATAATATTATATTCTACAATCTATTTGCATTTCTCTATTCTGTGGATTTTATTGCTTGGTATAAATCCCCAGGCTGAGGTGAATTAAGCTTCACTCAGGGAGAAACAGTGCATTTTATGATGGGGCTGGACAGCTACCTGCACAAGATGTCAGCGGCAGGCACTGCGTTTTGCCCAGATGTGCAGGGCAGATACACCGGGAGAAAGAAATGTGTGTGCACGCAGGTTTTGGCATGAGCACCTGAAGCCTGGAAGGATTTTCTTTGGATCCGCGATCAAACTGGATTTCCAACTGGGAGCTGGTCTGAGCACACACCTGTTTCAAGTGCTACCTACGGCCCCATCCCTCCAGTCAGGCCATCAGGAAAGCGGTCCGCGCCTGCTTCAGCTCTGGCCAGAGCGCTTTGGCCCGTGCGGAGGGCAGAAAACTGAAATGAGGACAGAGAAGCATCTCAGAGACGCGCAGAGGAGTCGAGTCTCTCACCACCTTCCTGGGGGTCTTCTGAACACTTCTGAGTCTGGGAGCATCTTCTCCCAACAGGCAAGTCAGTAAGTTTCTGAGATAAACCAGGACACCAGCTTCATCCAGGGTGAATATTAACCATCACCCTTCTACCGAGCACTGGCTATGTGCCATGCATTGTGCTAAGCACACTCCCATTTAATCCTCGTGACAATCCTATGAGGTGGGTGCTGCTATTATCCCCAGTGTACAGATGGGGAAACTGAGGCCCAGCGTTCCACAGCTGGTAACTTGCAGAGTAGGACTTCAACTCCTGGGCAGTCTGGTTCCAGCTGCAGTTATTTCTGGCAGGAAGAAATATGCTGTCTAAGGTGGCCTTGAGAAATCATCACTGGTGTCCACAAAATCACCCCTATGCCAGGAATAAAAATATCGAGAAAGAACGAATGAGTGGTTTGAATGGATCATTATGTCTGTTATTGGTTGTCTGACCTATGTAAATTTCCGTAATGTCTTTCTATTTTAGTCAAGGCTGTCTTCTTTTCTTCTTGCCTCCTGAAGTTTCCTACCTGTAGAAAGTGGAGTATATTGAGCGGCTATGTCTGTGAGTGAGCTTGGTTATAACGTCACCGCAAATCCCTTGGAAAAGAGAGAAGTCCCTGCTTTAGCTCCATTGGGAAGAACAGCCCAGACGTGGCAGTTTCCGAGTCACTAAAATGGTTAGGTTAAGCAAATGGGTCTTCTAAACACCCAACTTTTAATGACAAAGTTCTATGGCTTGGATTAGCAAAGTCACAAAGTGCTTATTTAATTGTGTTCAAGCCCATTTATCTTTTTGAGTCTAAGGAAGATTCATTCAGTCAGGAGGGGTAGATGAAGGGAGATTGACACAAGATTTCCTTTTTAACTTGGCCTGGGCCTGATTTGGACACCTGCTTTCAAATCGAGCTTTTTAAATGTGGGATTTGTGAGTGAAATTGCCCTTTTATGTTTAAGGTAATTGAATCCCATTTTTTACTTCCCATTTCGCTCTAGAAAAATCAAAATGGTTATAGAACTTAGGTTCTCGGGGGTGATTTTATAAGGTGGAAACTTCAGCATCATAAAAGAAATTGGTGTGGCCATGACATTCAAGACCGGGGCGGTCTGGCCTATCCTCAGCAGGTGAACTGACTACACAAGTCAGCCTCAGAGAGCATATTGATTTCACTGTGTTTTCACTTGAAACACCAAAGGAATGTCCACACCTTGTCCTTGTACCAGGGTTGGGGGGTAAGGAAAGCTAGAATTCTGGCCAGAATTTTGTCATCCATGGAGCAGCTGAGCACAGTACGGCTCAGCCTGGAACCATGTGCTAAACCGGCTCAGATCAGTGTCTCCAAAAGCCTTGGACAAATGAGAGCTGATTTTAGGTGGCACTTAGATGGGACTTAAATAACATTGAGTCACATAGTGACGTGATGATTATCTTCCCAACTGTCTTTCAATCCTTCTGATTTTATCAAGGACCAAGTCTCACTGATGCTTGATCTTTAACATTCTTCTTCTTCTTCTTTTCCCTCTCCCTTTCCGTCTCCCTCTCCCTTTCTTCTTCTTCCTCCTCCTCCTCCTCCTCCCCCACCCCTTCTCCCTCCCCTCCCCCTCCTCCTCCCCCGCCCCTTCCCCCTCCCCCTCTTAAATAAAGACCAGGACTGAATCGTGGGCCTTTAGACGCTTATAATTTCTGGTTTGCATTTGATAACATTGCTTTGTTTTTCACTGTTTTGTATTTATGACGACCTTTGATTGCTGGCAGTTTTAAAGGTAGGGTCTAAAGTTTCACTTTAATACAAGGAGGTTTAAGATGTTTTTTTACTCTTAAGTAAATGACCATGTTTGTGGGGTGGCAAAACTCACCTGCATGCCATATGAACTCTCATGTTTGGGATGCACTCGTCTAAGTGGCCCAGCAGGAACTGAAAGAAGGTCAGTTTCTCCCAAGTGCAATGATAAGAGTTTCAGTCTGCCCTCTGTCCTCACTAGCTGCGTGCCTTAGCCTCCTTGAGCTTCTGTTTTCTCATCTGTAAGGTGGGGATTACGAGCAGTTGGAGGAAAGTGGGCAAGCTTCATTTCCTAAGACAGGGCGGGCCATGGTGGGTATTCACCGAGAGGTAGAACAACACAGACGCTCACCCCTGGGCCGAGCCTTGGGATGTTGCAGGTCTCCTTACTTCGAGGTTAGTTGTGTTGGGTTTTCTTCCAGCCGGGACTCGGAGTGTGCTGCTGCATGGGAGGGAAGGTGAGATACGGTTCATGCTCCTGAAACTTGGTGAAGAAATGCACACCCAAGGCCAGGAACTCACGCCAGCTCATCCGGCCAAGATGGCTCAGCGGCACCAAGGGCCAAGTCATGGGCTCGGACAGGCTCTCCCTTCTCAGGCTGCAAATCTTTGGCAATGGAATGCAGCCTCCGAATTAAGCTTAATTAAAATTCAGTCTTAATTATGGCCATTACTTCAAATCAACTCTACGTAATGAAGCTGTGTAATCATAATTAAGCCCCAGAAATAGAATTAGGAAGCACAGAATGAGAAAGCCAAACATGGATGGGCCCAGTGCCAGTGGGGACAGTGATGGGACTTCTGGAATTAACAGAATTTTCAGATAGTCAAGGACCAATGAGTGCACTGATGAGAAGGACCTCAGCGGCCCGGCTATCAAGACAATGAACTAATCATAAGAAGGATTTGGGATGAACGGAACCCTGAGAGGCAAAGCTTGGGTGGCCTTAAGGGACAGCATCAGGCAGAGGGGCCACCGTGTGGTGAGCAGAGCAGGGCCTCCTGGGCTGGAGGCTCCAGGCTGCGCCCCTAACTTGCAGGAGATGAGGGCAAGTCCACTCTCCAGAAATTGTTTCCCCAGCTGCAAAATCAGGGTGGAGGGCAGCTGTTTCCCAAACAAGGGTATCTCCAACAACTCTCTTCAGACTCAGCGGGGCTCTCTTCAGGGGATTTCATGGCAGCAAATCAGGATCCATGCCTCTGCTTGTAGCACCCGAGGGAATACGTGGCTTTTAGTTTTGCAGTTATTGGCACCACTGCTGTGGTGGTGATTGTATATTTTTTAACTGAAGAAGAGAGGGTGGTGAAGTGACATGGAACAGTCTCCTGCTTCTACACTGAGAAGCGTGTAAAGATTAGGAGCTTGGGTTCTGGGGAGTGGTGATCAGAGTCTGAACTCTCGAGGTGCCAATTACTGGCCAAGTGGTCTAAAGCAGCATTTACTTTACTTCTCAGTTTCTGCATCTGTAATGTGAGAATTGTAATAGAAGATATCTCAAAGGCTGTTTGGAGAATTATACACCCAAAACACTTATTACACAGGGCCTGGCACACAGCAATAACTAATTTTATGTTGAGAACTTACTATGCATCAGCACTGTTCTGTGTTTACCTCTTAGCTTATTTTATTGTCACAGTTGCCCTGCGAGTTGGTATTATTATTTTCTCTGACATATATAAGGAGTCTGAGGTTCAGAGATGTTAAGTAACTTGCCCAAGGTCACACAGCAAGTAACTGGCAAATGGTTAAGAGCTGCACGCATGGTAGTTATTATTATACAGGCACTGTCTGTCTAACTGTTTGATCCATTGGTCAGAGTTAGTAAGACCTTCAGACAACACATGCCCAGAAGCTATACATAAGTCCCAAGGGAGGTCACTTACTTATACTTGTCCCCAGATGCCAAGCCTCTGCCTCTAACATGGCCAGAGTAGGCTAGGCATTTGGGTTCTGTGAGGAAGGAACTATCTGGAGCTGATTCCAGAACTGTGGAGTTGGAAGGGAAAGAGAAAGCAAGAAGAGTGCCACCCTATACCTGTATTTTCACCTAGCGTTTCAAGTTTCACTACTCGGGAGACCCTGGGAATTATACTCAGGATTAGTGAGGGGGTACCTAGGCACCTGCAGTCCCAAAACAGCTGTCTCCCCCCTCAAGCCCCCAGTTGTTCAGAGCTGCTTCATGCCTCTTATGCCACTTTTCTGACTGTCAACTCTGTGCCTGGAACAGTGTGGTGCTCCCCACACACATCTCATTTAGTTCTCATCAAAGCCCCCCAAGTCAGGACTTGTCGCTTCCATTTTGCAGACGAGGAAACTGAGACTCACAGAAGCGAAGCTCTTAGCTCATTGGCTGATGTGAAGTATACCCTTTGACCCTCAGATTGGGTTTTAATTCAGTCCACCAAACCCTGTGCTGTCCCAGAGATGCTGTCCAGGCTGGACTGCCCGTCAGACTCCCTCCCTGCTCACAGCCAAGTCAGGCCAGCAGGAAGGACCTCTCTTTCTCCAGCTTTGGAACCAAATATGCCTTTGGTGCCTGAAAGCTCCTGCAGTTCATGTTTCCTAAACAGTCTCAAGCCCATGCAGTGATTCCCCTCATGACATTCACTCTACTTGCATGCCTCCAGTGATGGGGACATCACCACTTACTGCGTTAAATCCCTCCCTTTTGGAGGACAGTGTAGAGTGGGAAGGAAGTTGGGCCTAGGCTTTCCAATTCAGACTTTGGATAGCATCTCTAAATGAGTGGTACACGTAGGTACCATGTGAAAAGTGCTCATGTGTTTAATGCAAATGATTGGGTCACTTTGTCTTTTTGCAAAGCTGTGTTAGTATTTGCTCATTTTTTTAATATACCAGGAACCTGAATGGGAAAAGAAAACGGGATGTGGCCTAGTCCACTCTCCATGCCTGGGGAGCCTGGAACATTAGCAAGGACATTTCTTGTTGGGTCCTAATCTGTACATTAGCAATGTTTCCGCTCCCTGGGGTGGGTCCAGAGGGCACTGGCTCAGTCAAGGCCTCTTGTGCCCCTTCACCCTGAGGAGTGGGAACTGGGGGAAGGTCTTGGTCTGATAAGGAAAAGTTCAAGTTTGCTGGCCAGTACCAGGTTTAGACAACCAGGAACCATGATGTTTTTGAGAGGAGGGTAAATGGTGGGGGTGGGAAGGCTGGTGGCCACCTCAGGTTGCTCAGGATCCTAGAAGCCGTGCCCTGTAAGACATGATAGCATCTTCCCATGCACGTGCCGGGCTACCCGATGGCACAACTCCAGGGGGCACCCTTCACGTGGTATTCTATGTACATGCCTCCCTATGGGGTTGTGCTACATGGAGGCCCTGATGGTAACCCCAACCCCAGAGAGCACACTAAACTGAGGTAATGCCACATCAAGGAACTGAACCCCAAATTGCAAAGGTACTCACAGACACTGGCTCGTGAGTCGGCCACTGTCCCTCTCCCAGCCATGATCTCTTTGTCCTTTATCCCAAGAGCACTTGCCTCTATTTACACTAAATAATGCCATTTGCTGGTTCCTGTATTTTGGGCAAGCCTGGCTGGAGGCCCCTGCAGCCAGTCTGAGCAGGTAGCCGGCCCAGTGGTATCACGTGGAAGGTCCTGCTCTTCCAACAAAGTTTAGCAAACACCTTATCTCCCACAAAGCAGATGCGGTAATGTTTATGTAAGATCACCTTGTCACCTTCTACTGGGCTGGCGGGGGTGGGGGGAGCTCCGGGGACCAACCCCGGCCCAAGGTGGACTCCTCTCAGCCACCTTGAATCTTCCATGCGTCTCTCCTGCTCCCCTCATTGGGGTGGAAGACCACAGAGCCTCAGTTTCCCCTTCTGTACCTGTAGCCGATTTCGTGACGAGGAGCAAGGCTCTCGGCAAACAGTCCGTGCTCCCCCTCAATCACCCTGTCATCCATTCGGCTCTGGTGTGCCAGGCCCACTATTTGGGAGGCAGGCTTTCACAGCTGGGAGCCTTCATGATCTAATCTCAAAGCCAGCGATCGTACCCCAACCAGCCAGGCATATCCCCTCGAAACTTCACCTGCGTGTCTTCTCACCCTCACCTTCTGGTCTTTCCAGAAAGAGAAATCTAAATTTCCATGAGAACATCAAAGGAGAAATAAATCTGTTTCAGGGAACCTCAGAGGACGAGGACTCCATCCCTCGACATAGCATCTGTCAACTTTGTCTGCGATTTTTATCAGTTTGTGTCTTTTGTGGCAGCAGAATCTTTGTTCAACTTCCTAAGTTTTGAGAGACTGCGGTGATCCCCTCGCTCTGTGTGTGACAGACAGTGCTGGTTTGCTCTGGCTGCAGGGAAGTAGGTCGTGAATGGAGAACAAGAGGAAGCACAGGGGAGGGCCCGGAGGTTTGGGGGAGCCCCACGGAGCTTGACAACCAAAGCCAAGAAGTGTGCAGCGACTGCCAACAGGAAAAGGCCGGAAGTTTGGGGGTGCTGAGACACAAGCCAGGGAGGTTTAGCGAGGGGAACAAGGACAATGAAAGCAGAGGGAAAACCATTTATGGACCTCGGTGCCAGTCAGAAATGGGCTCACTCCCTGGAAGAGGCTTCCTGGTGACGGTTTCTCCCTGTCCTTCTAGTCAACTGTCTTTTTAAGGGATCTGTGTAAACCCAACTAAAGCTCATTTCACTTCATTCCTTTTTACTCAGTTCCCCCCACTCTGTGCCTGGCATGGTGCTCAGCACAAGGGGACAGATAAGAACACTGGAGCACTGTGCATGGGGAACAAGGTGACATGTGTGGTCCTAGAGGCAGGTGCAGTGTGGTGACTGATGGGCAAAGTGGGCAGAAAGGGCCTGGTGTTAAGTCACATCACTTCCCCACCACCACTTAAAATACTCCAGGGCACTTCTGTTTCTCAAGGAAAAGCACAAACTCTTCCCCAGGCCATAGCAGCCCTATATGGGCTGCCCTGTGCGCCTCCCTCCTTCTCCTTTTGCCTCACTGCCCTTCTTTCACCATCAGTCCTCTCCAGAGTCTCTTCAACCACAGGAGCTTAACATATGCTATTCCCTCTGTTGAAGCTACCGTGTTTCCCCGAAAATAAGACCTAGCCGGACCATCAGCTCTAATGCGTCTTTTGGAGCAAAAATTAATTATAAGACCCGGTCTTATTTTACTATAATGTGAGAAAGGGTCATATTAATTTTTGCTCCAAAAGACGCATTAGAGCCGATGGTCCGGCTGGGTCTTATTTTCAGGGAAACACGGTGTCTCCCATGGTTCATGGCCACCTACCCTTTTAAGCTCAGGTCAATGTTGCCTCCTCAGGGAAGGCTTTTCCCGTCTACCTGAATCAACTGTGTCCTTACTATACACTCTCTTACCATAGAACATCCTTCATAATTCTTATCCCATTACAATTCTTTTGCATTTATTTACATAAATTTATTAATATCAGTGTTTCCCACCAGACTGTAAAGCACTACGAGAGCAAGGACTGTGTCTTTTTTAAAAAATCGACTTTATTGAGGTATAATTTTTGTACAAAAAGCATACCCCTCTTACATGCACATTTTGACGTGTATTGACAGATTTATACACGTGTGTAACCACCACCACGATCGAGCTATAGAACACTTCATCACCCTAAAATTTCCTCTGTGCCTCATCCCAGGCAGTCCCAGCCCCAGGCCACCGCTGTCCTGCTTCCTCTCCCAACGCCATTGAGAATCAGCCATTACAGTGAGTACCAGTAGCTCGTTCCTTTTTATTGCTGAATGACACTATTCTTGGATTGGTTCATGGGACTCTTTTCAGGTAAACCATCAGTTTCTTGAGGACAAGGGCCACATTCTTGGACGCCTCTGATACGTGGCGTGGCTCTTGGCACGTGGATGACCCTGGGGAATGCGCAGTCTACCTTCTCTGCCCCAGGGCACTGAGTGACCACTCTGTACCCATACTCCACAGTCACCCCGACACTCTCGGCCTTCCCCTCCATACCCACAGGCTGGCCTTTGGGGCCTGGGGAGCCCAAGCACATGTGCCTCTCTTCAGAATCAGTCTGACGCTCCCATAGCCCCAGAGACGAGTTCTGGGTCCGACATGGTGATTAGGGTCCAGGCTGGTGATCCTGGGCAGATCCCTCCAACACTGGGAACTCAGAGTTCTTTAACCATCAAACAGAGACACTGATCTCCACCTCACAGGTCATTAAGTGGGTGCTTGTGTGTAAAAGTGCTCAGCGAGGTACCAAACACATTACTGTACAGCGACAGTTCATTTAATCATTTAATTCCGCCCCATCCTGGACTGACTCTCTGTGTTACCTGGGGCTCCCTTTCTCTCTCTGCATCTTCAGCTTCTTTACCCATCAGATGAGGGGTTGAACCAGAGTTCTCTCTGGTGCCTTCCATCTTGAACCTTCTTGGATTTTAAGGTGCTGGACCACTGAGGAAAGAGCTTATCTGGTTAGCCAGCATTGGAAAAAACTGTGTGATTTATTCAGAAAACAACTGAGTTCCCTAAAAATTCTCTTTCTGGATAAAGGATTCAACTCGAGTTCCCAGAACAAACTCAGTGTTTTCATCAATAGGCTTCAATCTGTAGCTACTTCCAAGCCCATCACGGAAAATAATAGCACTCCTTACTTCCGGGTGTGCTGGCTGGTGCAGGGAAGCACGTGTTAGGAGCAGAGCTGTTTCCGAACCACCATCTCCAGTCTGCCAAGTTCAGAGTTAAGAACAGAGGTGTTCTGGGAACCAGTCAGCAGAGAAGGTTTTATAACTGCCCTGAAAATAGCACAAGACTGTGTCCCTTCCCAGTGACCTCTGGCAGACTCAAGGACACATTTCAGAATGGCTGTTTTGCTCCTGTCACTCGGAGACCCTCACTTCTACGTTAAGACCCGAGTACTTCAGAGCAGCAATCCCGTCTTAAAATCGAAGACTCCATTGACTCTTTGGCCCCAAATGAGAAATCTTGATTATTAAGTTATCGTTCTTAACCAGTCACAAATTATTTTCCCCACTCTGTCTGTCTCAAAGATAAATGAAAACTTTAGGTCAGTGTGGGATGGTCAGTGCCTTGATAGTCCTGATGGCAGCTCTCCCTGGGTGAGCACGTGATGGTCTTAGCTCACTGGACCCTCCAGCCAACCTTTGGAGGTCACTGCTTTTATTATCCCCATTTCACAAGTGCAGGGACCAGTGTTCAGGAAGGTGGGAGGTGGCAGAGCTGGGAAATCTGAGCCTGTGAGCTGGGCTGGGAAGGACTCGCCATTAGTCTGTGCAACTTACTGAGGCCAGAAGAGCAAGCTTCCAGGCATTTTGAACCTGGAGCCCTTACCTGCCTCTGAGGATCCTGACAGAGTGGGCCTCCTCCATCTGGGGTGTCCTTTCAGCATGGCTGAGGAGGTGGCTGAGGAGATATCGAGGGTGAGGGGAAGATCCAGGAGGACCCCCAGCCACCCCGGGAAGCCTGGACTGAGGCACACAGAACTTCTCAGCACCGTGCATGGTGGCTCTTACCCAACATGGCACAGGCTCCCCATAGGTGGGCAGCTTGGGTCACATGACCAATGAGGCAAGATGGGAGAGTGGTCAGCACAGGGGTTTGCAAGCCAGGCAGACAGGGCTTCAGACCCAGACTCTTCCATCTAATAGCTGTGTGAGCTTGCGCAAGGTTTCTATCTCTTCAAGCCTTGGTTTTCTCACTTGTTAAATGGGGTCAGTACAGCCTGCAAATCACCTGCTACTTCGGGTGATTTGGTGAGAGAAGACATTGTCTGACACCTAGACAACAGTAGGTGCTTAATCATTGAGAGCTGCCATTCTTACTACCTGGCAGGTGATGCTCCAAGAGCCCTCTTGGTCATAGACTTGAGGTCCTCTCTTTCTGCCTCACAGTCAGATGGGGCCGTGGCTCGAGCCTTTGTCATCTCCAGGTCCAGACCCGCCCTCTGTGGGGCATCACCACCCCACGCCCACGTCACGACCTGGGCAAAGGGATGCCTCCTCCTGGCAAAGACCTGGGGCTTACCCTGTGCCCGGACGATGGTGTGGACAGTTGACCTGGAGAAGCTAGCAAGTGAACCAATTCAAGGCAACAGAGAACCAAGAAAGGATGGAAGAGAAGGATGGGGAAGGAGATGGGACAGAGATGCAGAGATGATACCCGGAGGGAGGAAGCCATGGTGGGTCCGGCGTCGCAGAGGCCTGGGCCGGAAGCCTGGCTCTACCTTTCACTCTGTGCAACTTTGGGCAAATCGCCAACTCTCTTTGTGCCGCAGTTTTTTTCATTTGTAAAATGGGGATACTAATGATTCCTCCTTCAGAAGTTTCCTTTTAGAGAGGATTTAATGAAGTAACATACGTAAAGCACAGCACCTGGCTCAGAGTGCTCAATAAAACCGAGCCATATCATCGTAACACTTATTGTCTCCTACTGGTCAAGCAATCTTCTCATTCTCTCGAAGGCCTACTTTACAGATATGGAAGTCAAGGGGAGTGACAGAACCACCGCGACGTGTAGGTCCTTCCACCTGCACCCTGTTGCCACGTGGGTGAGCTCTGGGTGCCCAGTTGATGAGTGGTGCCACGTGCAGGAAGAGCCATTCCAGGCCTCTTGACTTCCCTCAGCCCTGGGGCTGTCTGTCCCACGCTGAGTGTTTCCCCTGCCTCTTCAAAGCATGGACAGGGCTCAGGAGCAAAAGCCACAGGAGCTGGCCTCAAGGGGGCAGCAGGAGCCTGGGCTGCAAGGCTGGGCTGAGCTGGTAGCCAGCTTCAGGGCACACAAGAGGCAATGCAGGGGGCCCTGGGGAGGAGGCTGACCTCTGAGGCCTGTCTGCCTGCGCTGGGAGCTGCAGTCAGGGCTGGGGCTGCAAGAGAGGGAGAAGCAGAGGGCCATGGAATCAGGAAGCTTGGCCCCTCCTGCAGTCCCCTCTCCCTGCCAGCCATTTCCAGTCTGTTCAGTAAATAGGGGCTTCACTTGTCCCTTCACCATGGGGGATTAAATGTGACATGCTCCTCCTAACCCTCCAGTCAGGGAGGGAGGCCAGTGCCGCCTGGGGAGAGGTAGGGCCAGGGAGTGGGGGTGGTTGGGGGTGCCTCATTCTGGAGTCCATCAGAAAGAGCATTTCCCAAGCCACCAAGGACCACACAGAGCCCAGGGCATTTCTTAGCCCTGCACTTGGACCCCTCTGGCCTCTGCCTACGGAACTTGCTCACCAGCGTGTGGCCCTAGGGTTCCCAAAGGGTCACATTCCTAGGCCTTCCCCAGGCCTGAGTCAAGTCTGTTGTTTCGGACAGTGGTCCAAGGAATATGTGTGTAAGTTCATATCTGACTGCCTCTGCTCTGTGCCGGCAACAGAACTCCCTAATAGACAGGCCACAGAAGGGACGAATACAGCTGCTTATTGATCACGCCTCGCCATGCCTTGAGCCGAACCCTCTACAGGTAGCGTTCTATACACTCCCCCCTTTCACAATATTCCTTCATCTGTTCTTTACAGATGATGACCTGGCCTGAAGCTCAGAAAGTTGAAGTGACGTGCCCAAGGGCACATAGCAGTAAGTACCTAAGGCATCATCAGAACTCAGGGCTGTCTGGTTCTAAAGCTTGAATGCTTTCACTCTCCAGGTCACCAAGCGTGGGGATGGAGAAGTAGCAAAGGCTGTGCGTTCAATAAAAAAATGTATCTGCAAAAATAGTGTGTATAGTATGATTTCTTTTAAAAAACAAACAATCTACCTTTTCCCTCCATTCCTATGTATGGCCAAGGAAAGGAGCCAGGACGCCCTTGGCCTTAAAGAGGGGTGTCTGCCCTGGACCCCGTCCTGTGGGGCCTGGCATATATCAAACATTGAAACAGACTTTTTTTTTTTTTTTTTTTAACATTTGGTTATACAGGAGAGCTATGCTTTCTGTTCTCTCCTTTACCCAGGACTCTGCTGGAGACGGCTTTGTCCTGAGGAGACCTGAGTCCGAGGGGCTCTGGGCTCAAACCCTGTGCATTTCGGCAGGAAAGGGGCTGGGAGTAGAAGTGTCTGGGTCTGAGGTTCCCTGGCAATCTGTCTTTAGACTCTTTCTGCTTCCCGAAGCTCTGCTTCCTTATATCCTTGGTTTTCTACCTCAGTTTCCCCACATGAACACGAATGGCCTGCTTCTGGCCTCAAGGATAATTTGCAAGGATTCTGTGGGAGAAGGGGCTCTGGAAACCTGAACTGCAGCACAAATGTCAGTCGTCACTTAGGAAACTGCTGTGGGCTATCTTGCTTTGGGATCAGAAATTGGGATCAGTGTGGCGTGATCTTCTGATGACACTGTCTCTCAATCCCAACCGTCAAATAAGATTCAAATAGTCCATTTGAATGGTCCCTGTGATGACTTTGTCAACGTCTGGCTCTAGCTCTGATAACTCAAAGGGTCTCTCATTTGTGTCTCCTTACCCATTCCATGTCTCGTTTCTCTGTCTCAGTTTCTTCACTATTCACTTTCATTATTTGAATGACTAGAAGCCAGAATTTTCTTCCCAGGCTCCATGGCCCAGAGCTGGACGATGACTTCTCCTCTGGGCTTTCGTTGACTGAGAAATGCCAAGGTTCCCCCTGTGCTCTGCTACGCTCTTTTGCCACCTGAGATGTCTGCCAGTTCAACATGGTGGGGCCCACAGGTCATCAGCAAAGCATCCACTTCCTCCCCACTTTGCAGAGATAAGAAAAGGAAAAGAGGCCCCATGAGCATTTTCAGGCCTCCCAGGCAGGTGGATCTCTTCTGTCTTTGGTCAAAGGTGGCACTTAGAGAGGATGTTGATGGATTGGGAACAGGGAGGACAGACAGCGACATTAATAATACTGATCGTCCAGAGCAGAGATGGCTTTCGGAGGCTACCCAACTGCCCCGCCACCAGAAACCTCTCAGTTTTTAAATCTGTCTGGTCTTCCTGCACCAGACATCTTCTGCTCATGGCTCAACCCAACGTGGCAACTAGAAGGGGGTAACAGCTGTTTGGTTCCCTGGAATTGGGCTGCTCTCAGAATCCTCTAGTCAGAGCAAGTGCTTTCTTCTCTCTGAGCTTCCATTTCCACATCTGTGTAGTGGGTACTCCCTGCTCCTTCCCCAATCTAGGATTAATGGGATTTGATGAGATAAATCTGGAGGGGTGAGTGTTTAGCACTTAGCAGATGTGGCCTTCACCTTCCTGCCTAATCTCCAGGGTTGTGATAATGTTGTTTTGTAGTCAACAAATCCCTGACTCATCAAACGAGGGTACAAGAAGTACTTTCACTTTGACTAGAAACGGCACTTAGGGAACTCTAACTGGCAGAAATGAAAACTCACAAGGACACATGGACATGGCTGATTGCTGCTACATCGGGTGTATTTGTTGAGAGAGAATTAGAAAACTACAAAATTAATATATATCAATAGGGGAGAGGCTGAATAACTACGGCACATCCACAGTATTGGATTCGGAGACAGTGAACAACAATAATTTTTGTCTCTTTCTACTGATCTGGAGAGATGATCATGATGCATTCAGTAAATATATATATATATATATATATATATATATATATATATATATATATATGGAAAAATAGTATGTGTAGCATTTCTTTCTGAAAACAAACAGCCTTCCTTTCCCTCCATTCCTACGGACGGCCATGTATGTTGCCGTGCATCTGACAAGCGGTGTGGAACGGTCCACAGCCATTTGCACCATTACTTACCTGCAAGTACAGAAGGTAGACTGGAGGGGGAGAAAAGAGATTTAAGAGTCTATGTAGTCCGTTTCTATTCATCTCTGAAATGTGTGCTTTTTTCCTAAACAGATGTATTTTTTTTTTTTTGCAATGAAATAAAGTTGTTAAAAGGCCACTGCACAAAAGAAGTCCTCAGTGAATGAAATGAGTAAATGAATGAAATCTAATAATCCTACCATTTCACTCTTTTGAAATGGGAAATGTTTTCCTGTTTTAGATTCTCTGCCAATATGCAAATACTTTTGATGGGAGCTGATAAAGCCAGTGTTGTCACTGATCACTAATCTGGGGCTTGTCAGCCTCAGGCCAAGATCAAAATAGTAATGTGTGTGTGTGTGTGTGTGTGTGTGTGTGGTGTGTGCTCATGTGTGTGGTTGGAGGGAGGAAGAGAGAAAAGGATCATCTGTCAGATACCTTCTCTGTGTCTAGCAATAATGCTAGGTGTCTTCATACACCCACAACCCTGCACTGTAGCAATCAGCCTCATTTTATGAACCAGGAACTAAGATTTAAATGGTTTGTGATTTGGAGTCAGATGCAGGTCATCTGACCCCAACAGAAGGCCCTAATACTAGGAAACCTGCTTTAAAACAACACTAACACTAAGAGTAGAAGTGGAAAGACACCGCCATCTGTGAGTCTCAGCTCCATCTTTGCCAGACCTGTTGCAAGTACTTTAGATGATTATCTCAATTAATCCTCATAAGGATCTTATAACAGCAACCATTATTATTCCCATTTAACAGATGAGGAAACTGAACCACAGGAGGATAATTGCAGAAGGACATAAAATCAGAAAGTGGAGAGAAGAAACATGAGCCCAGGTAATGGCACACCAGAACCTGCCCCTTTGACCCTCTAGAGACACAGCAATTCATTGCAGCAGCCCTGGCATTGGCACTGCCCATCTGTTCACTATGCTAGGCTGAGGTGCTGCTCAGAAATGCCAGCCCCGGTGAAGGGACCTGGGAGGCGAGGCTGGCGCTGGTTTCCCTCCAGCTTGCCATGGCAGGACTCAACGAGGCCTCCAGGGGAGCTGTGGCCTTCTCCAAGTCGTCTCAGAGCATTTTCGTTTTAACAGCCTTTTGGACTTCCTTCTGCCCAGCACTTGGGGCATGCCTGCATGGTGGCCTGGCAACTTCCTTCAGGGCTTTGCTCAGGAGAAGGCTGCCCTCATTTATCCACGATAGTGTGTGCCAGAATCCAACCACCTCCTTCCCACTGGACCCATGTTTGTCATTTCTGCCAACCACCCAAAACACTCTTTGTTTACTTTTTTAATTTAAGTCATTTTACTGTTAAACAACAATAAAACCAAACCCCTCCAAAACAAAAAACAAATTTCATTTTTAAGAGGAACACCGGCCTGGCTTACCATAAGTAAAAGGTTCCTGTAAAACAGATGATAACAGCAGAACGAAGCCATTCACTCCCCAGAGGCACCCACCGCACAGAAGTGTGAGCCTAAGCAGGCCTGCCCTCTGCTTGTGAGAACAAGATGGGAGTGTTGGAGAGTCAAGACCTACCCGCACCTACGGAGTCTTTGCCTCGGACACCAGCTGAAGGCCTGAGAGAACCGGAGACACCACCCTTGTGCCTGGGATACTCTCGGCCAGAGGACCTGTCTCGCTCAGTGATGGCCAACCTGGCAGTCCTGTCCCTCAGACCGACCAGCGGCCCTTGGCCAGCTCATGGGGCTGCTTTGAGAGCCACCTCAGGGAAAGGTCCGTGAGGAGGTGATATTACCTTCAATGGTAATAGTGCCCCTGAGAAGGGGAGCAGAATTAGGAGTGACAAATTGCGTCTCTTTTGTCATCTGATTATTTTTTTAATATTGAGAAAATATTTGTATATTATTTAATAATAATAATAGAAGACTTTTCCGACACAGTCCAGGCCTCTAAGGCACTGTCCTGCCAAAGGGCAAGGTGACCTGCCTGGGCATTTGGAAAGTAACTCAGGCGAGGGGTCGGAGCAGTGGCTGCTTCTCCTCAGTGTGACAGATGTGGTCTCATTGCAGTAGCATGAGCCTCAGGGGACAGGAAATGGGCTCGAGTTCCAATCCTCCCCGAGCTGGAGCGACAGCGTGTCTTGTCCTGGATTTTGAATCCAGGCTGGGAACCTGCCAACTGGGTGATCTTTGGCAAGTCCCTCCACCCCTCTGAGCTTTCCCGGGGACATGACAACCTCTCTTGAAGAGTTGCTGTCAAGCTTAACAAGACAGGATAGCATGGGGCCCTAATCTGCAAGGGGACTTTGATGTCTTGGCAGTCAGTTGGCTGTGCAAAGCTGGGCAAAGCACTTTCCCTCCCCTGAGCTTACTCCTCTCACTAGCTGAGGGAGGACTAGCAAATCAGACATCCCCAATGAGGGCCCGATGGTCAAACCCAATCTGCAGACGTGATTGTAGGTTACCCAGTGTTTTCTGATTAGCCGCCAACACTTACAAATTAGGTGGTCACACAGAGAACCCCAGGTTTTGCATATCTCCTGAAAAATCTGCAGATCTGACAACACTGGGCCCCTCGGACATTTGCTGAGTACCGGGTAGGGCCTGTCCCTTGCGTTGGGATCGGGATCACTGACATGGGCTTCCTAGCCATTTAAGTGATTGCGTATTGAACAGTCACAGCAGCTCTATTTTCAAGATGAGGAAACTGAGGCACGGAGAGGTTAAATAACTAACTGTAGGTCATTCAAAGATGAGCAGGAGAGCCAGGACTTGAACCCCTGCAGCCTGGTTCTGTCTGTATTTATTCTATCATGCTCCCTCTCAGCCAGAGAGCCAAGAGCTGTGCCAGTGCTGGGGAGGCAGACGCAGCAGTGAAACTCCCAGTGTTCTCTCTGCAGGCTTTTTTACTCCTTCCTTTGCTGGGGAAGCATGGATTAACGCTACCCCCGCTCCTCTCACCCTGGCCAGGCGCTGCCAGGATGGAGTATGCAGGAGCTCCATGGAGGTGGATAAAGCCAAGCCACCCCTTCTAATGACAAATGGTGTTGACCCTGATAGCAGCTCCCGGTCCAGGCTGGCCTCCAGCTGGCCCTCAGGGCCCTGGGGTGCAGGGAGAGCCCTGCACTTTCTGTTTTGGCTTGGCAGAGGTGCATACCCGCCTCCCCAGTAGCTCCAGCCCTCCTGTTTATCCTGCAAACAGCCAAACACTCCACACCATCGTTTAGAGGCCAGGGGGCAGCTGCCTGGGGCACTGGGCGGCCCAAGCCTGTTTGAGCTGTCCTGGGACCTGCTGCCTGCACGCGCCCAGAGCCCATTTGCCTAGGAATTAATGGGCCCCACACCCCTGCTCGGTGCAGCCACGAGCCAGGGAGGCAGTCAGGGAAGGCGGAGGGGAGGGTTGTGGGAAGGGGGTGCTGCTGGGCTCTGCCTAACTCAGCGACTCCTTGTCCCTATGACCTTGAGCCCCTGGGGCCTGGGGCCTCAGTTTCCCTGTCAGTATCTACCCTTCCAGAACAGCAAACATGGATTCAGAAGTTTCTGGTAAGGCATCTACGGTGGGTATGGCAGTGGGACAGTAACATCAATGTTTAACATTCATTGCAGAGTTAGAAGTGTCGGCAACACGCATTGAACTAAATCTGAAAACTTGTCATTGAACCATCACATACTGTCCGAAAAGTGTGCAAATTATAAACGTTTAGCTCAATGAATGTCTACACACTGAACATACCTGTGCAATTGGCACCCAGATCCTGAAGCAGAATGTCCCCTGCACTCCAGAAAACAATCCTCTTGTGCCTCTTCTGGCTGCTAACCACCATCTGACTTATATCACCTCACAATTCCACGAGGCAGGTTCCAGACCGTTCTCATTTTCTAAATGAAGGAGCAAGGGTTCGTAGTGGTTGATCACACCAGCTAGCGATTGAGTCAAGATTTGAACCCAGGCCCTTTATCTCCAGAGCCCACACGTTAACCATTGTGCTGGGAAAGGGGGTGGGCATGATAGGGACAGATAGGTCTTGTAACTTTTGTACCTTTGTCTTCCAGGCACTTCTAGTCTTGGGACACTCAGGTGGAAAGTCAACCACTGCTGAGAAGGTGTAAATGTTGTGTCATTTCTCATCTGTCTTCCCCAGACCCTAGGGACAGAGACTGTATCTTGTTTGCTCGCCATGCAAAACCCTGCCCAGTGCCTGGTACACAGCAGGTGCTTAATAAATATTTGTCAAGTGACTGACTAATGAACGAATGAATGAAAGAAGGAATAGAGAGGAACAAAAGGAGGGAGGGAATGAGAGTAGAAGGGAAAGTGGAAGAAAGAGAAAGAGCAAACTCTGGTCCCAAATTCTGGGCTTTTCTCTCTGGCCAACCTGCTCATGGCTCTCTCCACCAGGACCCCGCTCATCACCAAATCAGAACCTTTGCTCCACTTTCCAAGACGTCTCCTCAGATCTGCCCCAGGCCTCTTCAATGCCACAGTGACTACATAGAAATGTGGCTACTGGCCTTGACGTTCCTAAGAGTGGGCACAGCCCCAAGAGGGCCACAGGAGCCCAGCTTACCGCCAATAACCCCTAGAACCCGGGCCCATTCACCTCCCAGATGTCTCTCCCTCCACATACACACTCTTCCTGCTGTTCCCTAATTACACTCTGAGCTTCCATAATGCCGGCCTTTGCTCACGGTGTTTCTTCTGCCTGGAGGGGCCTTCCTTTGGTCAACCCACCTGGCAGGAATGTCTACTCTCTGATCCTTTGGGACTCAGCCCAAGGGTCAACTTGTCTCCTTGATGATTTCTTTCTTTGATGATTTCCCTTCCCCAGAGGCAGGTGCCTCCTCGCTCATGCATCCCTTCCTCTAGGGTGCTAACCCCAGCTCCCTAACCATTCCCACGGAGGGAGAGCTGGTGCTGGGCCTGGCTCTCGTTAGACTGTGAGCTGGGAGGTAGGCTCCTGCGTTCATTGTCTTTATCTTCACAGTGAAGGGTAGATACCAATAGAAGTCGACCCAACCAAGGAATTAATGGATACCTATCCCGCCCTGATGCCTAAAATTCCACCACTAGAACATATTCCTTTGTAATGAACAAAATTCAAAGGTCCACCATCCCTGCAACTCCTGGGAATATGTATCAGATTAATTTGTTTCTAAGAACATATGTTAGGGGTGAGCAGGGAGAGAAGAGCAGGTCACTGAGGAGAATGGAGGAGTCGACACTAAAGACCAAGAGCAGACGCTCACCTGTACATCTCCCCCAGGACTGGCTTTCTTTTGTTCCGACAATAATCCCCATTTTACAGATGAGGACGTTGAGGCTCAGAGAGGTGAAGGGACTTGCCCAGGGTCACACAGATGGTACAGGAAAAAGATGGAGTTGGAACCCAGTTCTTTTTGACTCTAGACCTGCCCTCTTAGAAGCTGCTATTCAATTGCCCTGATTTAAAGGCTCTGGGGCTCCAATTTTATAGCCTGAACTAGAACCTGAATTTCTATCCTGTGAGCACCTTCTGGCTTATGGCCCAGCAGGCGGTGTCCGCATTTCCCCACCTGGCCTGGCCTCAGCTCACCCCTAACCTAGGTTCTGTCTCCTGGCTAGCTCCTTTGCTCCTACTAGTTATAATACTTTGTGTGTGGAGGTGGGGAGTGGGGCGAGGGAGGATTACTTCTATCTGCATGTTTAGGGGAGCCTCTTTTCAGGCAGCTGAGACCCACAACTACTCCAAACCCCGGTTCTGCCCCGCTCAGGCCTAGAAGGTACATGGACAATCACATCCAATCTGCGACTTGCCAATGTGGAAAATCCGGGGGAACAAATCCTGTTGGCTCTCGACAGGTGCAGCTTTCACTGTCCCCAGCCCCCAGTTCTGGCTGGCTGGCCCCCTCCCTGGGGCAGGAGCCCGGGTGAGCAGGGTGCACTCCCAGGACGTGCTCAGCAGCCCCAGCAGCCCCTGTGATAGAAAAACCTGTTCCCCGTCCTGTCGAGAGCACCCTCTGGACAGAGAGAGACTGTGCCTGTCACATAAACGGTGAAGCTTGTGCATTTTCCCCAAAATAAAGGCTGTCAGATGCCCCTAATCTACAGGTCCAGGCTCTTTGGAAAGTGAACCCCCGCACCCCACCCCCCGCTCTAACTAGTCCCTGTAAGAAAATTCTGGCTCAAGGAAGAGCTGTCAGACACACACAGCAAAGACATCTGCTTCATCTTGTCCATCCCACTCTCCACTTCTCCTCTCTGGATCTGAAAGGCCCTTAGAGGAAGGAAGCTCATCTTCCTCGTACAATGGAGTCCTACTTGAGGGCAGGAAGTTGGTGACATCACACATATTCCCGAAGTGCCTGCAGTGGGCTCAGGGTGTCTCCCCAGCTTAGAGTATTGCACACACCTTGACCACAAGCCATCCGTCTGTCCCTTCATTCACCAGTCTATCCAACGAGCGTTTGCTAGCTGTGGGTCAAGTCCTGTGCCAGTCACTGAGGCCCAGGGAATGACATGTCCTGCCTGCACAGAGCTTATTGTGTGAACACAATGCAGGGAGCTGCGTGGGGTCTAGCTGGGCCTGACACAGAGCTTGCAGTCTTACTGGGTTTTGCCGTCACTGCAGCTCTTTCAGGATCAGAGGGTTCAAGGAAGATCACCTTGGACTTGAGAGCATGAGATCGGAGGTAGACACCGGCTGGGAGGCTGACCCAAAGGTGGAAGGATGGTGGCCTGCACCTAGGCAGCTGAGCACGGAGTGGAGGGATGGACTATAACACTGGTTAGGAGGCGGTGTCAATAGGCCTGCGTGAGAGACGAGATGGGGCTGGGAGGAAGACAGGGCCAAGGGCGACGCCCACGTTTCTGCCTTGGGCCGTTAGGTGGATGTGGGGCTCTTTGCTGACGAGGACAGCTGAGAGTGGGGGCTGACTCACCAGGTCACTCACAAGTCAGTGGAGCTGGAATGGCACTCAAACTTCCTGTCAAGGCACGTCGGTCCCAGGAGACGAAGGCTTTGGAATGCCGACGGGGAGAGGACTCCTGTTGGCTTCGGAGAGGGAAAGGTGCTGTCCCCTCAGAGCAGGGGTTTTCAACTGAGAGCTCTCAACACAAAAGCCGGGAGACATTTTAGGTTGTCCCAGCTGGGAGAGCGGGATGAGGTGCTCCTGGCATCCAGTGGGTGGAGGCAGGGATGGTGCTGGACATCCTATAACACCGACGACAGATCCCATAACAAAGAACCAACAGGCCCACATGCCAGTAGTGTTGAGGTCGTGAAACCCTGCTTACGGCAGCTGAATAGTGAAGTTCAGTCAGGTGGCTGTGGAGCCGTGCTCAGGTTCGAATCTCAGCTCTACCACTTAGTACGTGTCTGATGGTGGGCGGGTTTCTTAGTTCTGTGCCTCATGTTAAAGGAGTAATGCATGTCAGTGCTAGTGCCCTGTGCACAGGACATAAGCAAAGAATAAAAGAGGAGCTATCGCTAAGCTTGTCCACTAATCCACTCCAATGGCCACCCCCTGGGAGTAAGAGGCTGACCTGTACCTATCCTTGCTCAGCTCTGGATACTGGGGGTGACACCATCGTGTAAGTCGGTTATGACCACAGTTGTCATCACCGGGCTCGTACTGTATGCTAGGCGCCGTGCATGCTGTTTTATGGGCAGCAGCCGTGTCACCCTCACAAAAACCCTGTCAAGTAGGAATTGTATTCCCATTTTACAGGTGGGATAACTGACACACAGAGAGGTTGTGTGCTAAGCACTAGGAATACATAGGAGAATAAAATAAGGCTTGTCTGTAATCTCTAGGACCTCAGTCGAGTTAGGGAGACAGGAAACTAAATTGACATGAGAACATAACAGAGCGTAATTTCCACTTTGCCTCCTCCGACAAATAATTGATGGGCATATAGTGTGGGCCAGGCCCTGTCGCAGTTGCCTGGATTCCTGCCCCCGAGCAGCTCACAGTCTAGTGGGCAAGACTGATTACCCGATAGTGCAAGTTCTGCGTTTCCACCAGCGTCTGTGGTGCTTAGCACGTCCCCAGTGCCCGGTACTAAATGAGCTTTGGCTCATTTAACCTTAAAATTTGTCATGGCGAGGTATTACGGCTATCCTCATTTTACAGGCTGGGGACTGAGGTTTTAAAAGACTAAGGAATTTGCCCAAAGTATTACAATCGGTTGTGGTGGAACCAAGTGGTGAAACCCTGGTCTTTCTGGCCCCAGAGCTCAAGGTTAAGGCCACTCTGATGGATCTGCACCCTCTTCTATAAAACCTCCCACTCACGCTTGGCACCCAGTTCCTACCGCCCTGTATCTGCCTGCCCCAGACATCTTTCTGAACCTCACCCTCTGGGAGTGCTCAGCAATTAGCTTTGGGCTTGCTCAACATGTGGCAGAGGAGGCTTTCCATGGTTCCAAGATGGCAGGATCCTGAGCGATGGCAGCCGGAAGCTTGATCTTACGGAGTCCTGATGAGCAATAGACAAAACAGGACGTCCTAGGGCATGGCCCCGGGCTTTAGACAGCTTCCGAGGGCACTTCCTACTCATGAGACAGGATCTCCTTGCTCTGATGTGATCAGGACACTATAGGTGTGACCTGTTCGCTGAGAGAAGCTATGGGCATGTGTGTATCAAAAGAAGAGGAAGAGGGAAACTGAAATGACATCTTGTAAAAGTGCTCCCTGCAGGAACCTCGGGTGGTTCATTTGCAGGCCCTCGTTTCCTTTCCAAGTTTCCTTCAATAAAACCCAGTCATGTGGCTCCAGGGCACTCACATCTGAACAAAACGTGGGCTAGTGGAGCCCAGTGTCCTGGGCACAGTCCCCAGGGCCATCTGTGAGTTACCGCAGGTGCCCACATGCCAACTGAAGCCCCAACTTGCACACTGGACAACCAGCAAGTCTTGCACGTTTATGTTTGAGCTTTTTTCCTTTCCATTTATTTCAGAAATATTCACTGAGAATCTTAAGATGTCAGGCTCTGGCATCTGAAAGTGATCATGCAAGCGGAAGTCATGATGGTGAGCCAAGCAGATATGGTCCCTGCCCTCAAGGGGCACCGGGCATGGACGCTGTTTTCAGGACGACCATTATGGCTGGGGCTGTGGGCTTTTGCCTCCAGCAATAGACAGCATCGAACTAGGATGTGGAATGTTCTGGAATGAGAGTGTCATGCAGCCTCCACATTCATCGGGGTGGGGGGGGGAGGTTCTCCAGAAGGCCTCTCAGAGGTGATGGCTGCTGACCAAACAGGTGCACTGATTTTCACCAGTGGACTTGGAGAAATCCTTTAGGTGGAGAAAAACACAATTCTCAGGAAGATGCCATGAAGATTAGCTGGAAAACTTGCCCTGTTCCAGACTCACTATAAACTTCCCAAATCACAGGTGAACAACAGGACTTTAAACACGGTTGGAGCTGAGTTGTCTCCCTATCATTCATCCTTTCACTCACTCGTTCATTCAAGATATTTATTGTGTGCCTGGCACTCTGCCAAGGGCTGTACATGGGTTTTCTCATTTAAGCTTCATAGCACATCCAAGAAGTAGGTACCATTAGCGCCTGCATGGTAGATATGGAAACTGAAGCTCAGAGAGAGGAAGGACGGTGCTCAAGCTTGCACAGCCAGTGAGGAGAACTGAGGCGCCTTAGGCCAGATCCCGTTCTGCCCCTGCAGCTGTTTGCCCCTGGGAAGTAATGACTTCACAAACCTTGGTTTTCTCAGGTGCAAAATGGCTACGGTGACCCCTACCCCAGAGCTGCTGTGGGGCTGAATGCAGTGTCCAGGGCTGGTCATAGCAGTGGGATTTAGAGTGAGAGGCTGCAGGTGGTCGGGGACGTGGGTGAAGGCCCGGGAGACTGAGCAGGTCCTGGTGTTTACAGCACACAGACACTGGTGGGCCAGCCTCCCCTAGACCTCAGAGCGGGGAGAAGTGTTGATGGAGAACTTCCTCCAACCCCTCTGGCTTATGAAACAGGGGCAGGAAGTGACGGATGGGGACTGCGGAGACATGTAGATGGAAGGGGGCTGTCACAGTCGCCAGGTTGTCAGCGCCTCCTCCCTGGAACCTTGGCTTCTTTCAGCACTTAGGTTTCCCCTTACCCCCTACATCCCAACAGACCCTGTTCGAAGCTCTCCCCTGCCCTTCTTCCCACCCATATTCTAAAATCTAGATCTGGGGTGGGGCTGGGGAATCAGGATTTTATCAAACTTCCCAGGTGATTCTCATGACTTTTCAGGTTTGGAAACCATGGACCTAATTCAAAACCCTGTACATTACAGATGGGAGACCGAGGACCGAGGGGGACAGGGGTCATCATGATACAGCATGTCAGCAGCTGAACCTAGAACCCAGGTCTGCCAAACAGAGTGAGCAGTGCTGTGTTCACGGCCCAGGCGCAGACTGTTCATCCCAGCAGGACCTGGAGTGCTGGCTGGAAGAGGAAAAGAACACACGTCTCCCTGTGATTTTTTACACTTGTAGACCTTGAGGAACAGGGCGAAGGTCTAGAGGCAGCCGTCTGTGCTGTGAAATGGTACAGACTGTGTGTTAAGTAAGAAAGAGTCCCTTGGCCCTGAGTGAGGGCTGAAAGTGCTCGTTCAACTGCAGGGACTAATGACAACCACAGAGTGATTGTCAACTCCTTGTCCTCCTCCTTTTCAAGTTCTAAGGAAGTCCAACCTCCAAATAAGACAGTTACTGTGTTTTAATCCTTTCTTGGCTGCTCGAAGTGTGGGCCCTGGACGAGTGGCATCACCGCAGAGTCTCAGGCCCTGCCCCCGCTCCCCCTCCCACACCTACGGAATCAGAATCTCCATTTTAACCTTTGGGAGAATTCGTACACACTGAGGTTTGAGATGCACCTCAAACCAAGCATTTCATAGGGTGAAATAAACACAAGTGATTCTACAGCTACACAAATTGGCCTCATTTATGTATGTGGATGAGCTGTGAAATATTTGGTGTCAAATGAATTTTTGCAAATTAGGTCTTATTGGAAATCCACCAAAAGAACTAGTGAGTTAATACAAAATAGCGACAACAGCAACAAGAGCAGGCAAGCCCCGATTGACAAGGCATCACAACTTTCCTTTGGAAGTTTGTTTTATCTTATGAAATGCCCTCAAACTGAGGCATGGCTGCCCATCCGTCATGCTCACGCCTGTTAAAAGTCTGCACTTGGGAGCTGTTGGTTCTGCCAGGAGCTGTGCCAGGCGATCGTTTTAGACATTTGACCTTATAGAATCCTCACCCCAACCTTTGAAGGAGGTGTTACTTCTGTACCTATTTAGCAAGTGAACAAATGAAGGAACAAACAGGTAAAGACACCGATTTGTGCATTTCAACTTGCCTTTTACTTTTGTTGTACAATCCTTGCCCTACCATCTCCCACACCCCACTGTTCTAACCGTGTTTCCTTAGATTCTGCATACTTTACGTTCTTTCAGAAAATATCAATTATTTTTATGGTGAAATTCTTATGTGGATATGGACAAAGATTAAAGAGGGTTTATTTGTTGTTGTGATGAGATTGTAGACTTTGTTGTTATTGAGATTTAAATTATGTCAATGTTGCAAAATATATTGTATTTTTAATCAAAACAGTCCCTTTTTTCCTCCCTCCTTCCTTCCCTGCCTCCCTCCCTCCTTCTCTGCCTCCCTCCCTCTCTTCTTTCTTTCCTTCCTTCCTTTCTTCTCATTTTATATGAGCAAAGCCAAAAAGTCTATTTAAAACGGTGCTGGTGGCCCGCCTGTAGACAAGGGACAAATCAAATAACCATTCTGAGCCTGCGGCTATGTCTGGAAGACATTGGTCCTGTTAGGTTTTCAACAAAGAAAAAAGAGCTCTTGTTCAGGAGGAAGAAATAGACCTGAAAGTATGAATCCAAGCTACACGGTGGTCACAGAATGCACTCCCCTCCCCACTTCAGGGGACTCAGTGTCACAGGGGGGTTTCCCGGTCTCAGGGCACAACATTCTGGACAAGGGTGAGCTGGATGGATTCTCCAGTGCAATAGTTGGAGTCTCATAATAAAAGTTTAGGGCTGGAAAGCACAGATTGACGCAGGTGGCTAGGAGGCATCCATGAGGAGTCCAAGGCTCAGGTTACTTAGATGACTTGTCCCAAATCACCTGGCCAGGTAGGTGGCAGAGTCCTGCCCAGCACTACAGCAGGGCGTGGTGGGTAACATGCGTGACATAAGCTCCGGGAGGACCTATTATTTAGAGGTCAAAGTGCCCCCTAGTGTTTCCAGGTCTTTCTCAAATGGAAGCAGGAAATATGTACTATTCTGTGAAATTCCTCAATTTTTGAATGATGGCGGTTCATTCAATATATTGAAAGGACCTCGTGAGTCAAAAGCAGTCTGGGGGCTGCCACCATGACTCGTGCCTTCTTCTGAAAACTAGGCAAAAGTTCTGAATTATGCTGAGGGTATAAATGAAAGCCCAATGATCCTGATAACTGAGGAGCCCTCAGACGGAAGCAAGCATTGGCTTTTCCTTCTCTCAAGCTAATATTCAAAGACTTTGGGTGAAACAAATTGAGCAACCCCAAATACTCCCAAGTGACATCATTCAAATTTAGGCTACAAAGTGGGCTTCGATCGGGATGGAAAAGGGAGAGCTTGGGGGAAAAAAAGTCAAGTAAATGTTAGCAGGCCTTATCATGTTAGTTAGGGTGGGACTGAGCAAGGAAGGAAAGGCTCATATTCTGAAGATTTTCCTCTCAAACCAAAGCAAAGGGGGTGAGAAATCGCAATCAGAGGCAAGACAATTCCTGGAAAATGCGGAGTAATAAAGAATCTATAGAAAGAAACCTATCAAAGAGTTTGGAAATGAAGAAGAGAAGCCGAGCTAATGCCTTCTTCTCTAGTTTAACCAAGAAACTCTGGCAAAGCTGTAACATCAACACCTCGTGGCTCTCAGGGGACCTGGGTTGAAAATCTCAGCCCCTCCCCTCACCACACACACACACACACACACACACACACACACACACACACACTTGCTAACTGCTTCAATCAGTTGTGAACCTCACTGAGCTCCAGGGCGCTCGCAGAGGAAATGAGAAATATAGTACCTAGTGAGAGGAATGTCGTGAGCAAGAAGAAGAAGAGAGAGCAACGTGACAGCTCTCCAAAGCTGAACGCTCGCTGTGCGTCAGTCTTGGCTCATCTCACTTACCCTCACTACTTCAACATCGCCACCGTCGTCGTCGTTGTCAGGGCACATACACGCCCTGGGAAGTGGAATCATGCCATTTATATCATCACTATCATTTTTATGATGGGAGATGGGCACACCTCATACCAGGGGGGAGGTGTCTTCTCTGAATAACATTAGCGATGCCCCGGGAAACCTTCCCTAACCACACAAGATTCCAAAACAATCCTGCGCCCCCTCACCCGAGAATCGTCCTCTAAAATATACTCCGGCTTTCTTGTCCTTAGGCTCGAACCCGTGGTTGTATTAAGCAGTTTGAAAGGAAAATAGATTGCCTTTTTTTGTAAGTAGATTTGAAGATTTCTCTTCTACATCTATTACCTCTGACGTCATGCCTGCCCAATACTAGGCATGGAAAGCCTGCTAAATACATGTAAAAAACAAGTTTATTGTATTTCCTCACAGCAAAAGCAATTTAAGCTTGTTCTCATAAACTCGGAAACTCCAGAGAAGTACTCTCTGAAGGGCAGTGGATGATGCTGAGTGGTCTTTGGAAAGGAAAATGTAACTCCCCCTGGAAACGGGAGGATTGGAAGGGGGCTGCTCTCTTGGCCAAACCCAGCAAGTACCCCACCCCCCTGCCACCCCCGTCCTCATCACAGCCCGTACCTCGCAGGAGAGAGACCCGTGGTGAAGTTATGATTGGGGGACTGCCAGTGTGTCCTGCCCAGGGTGTGTGCAGAAATCCCGAGGGCAGGGAAGCTTCTGGTTGTCAGACTGGAACACTGGTAAGTCATGGCAGCAGTTAGAGATAGGGGGCAGTCCTAGTGGGGGACCAGGTGCACTGAAATGCCAGTTCTGTGTGCGTGGGTGCAGGGGTGAGTCCGGACTGACATACAGCCTGGAAAGCTGGCGGTAGGCTTCTGGGCAGCTGAATTATGGAAGCTTTAGAATCATGCATCCTTTTATTTGCTCTGTGTATCTGTATTTTAATTATTTTCCTGCAAAGAACTTAGGTGGTGTACATGATATAATCAAATGGAAATTCCTTTCAGGCCTTTTTCTCCTAAAGATCGGTTTTACTTGTCACCATAGCTGACAGACTCACACAGGGAAGGATGAAGTGGCTGAATTGAGTACTTTATGGTTAATAAAGTAGTGGATCAAGGGGTGGAAACCCTCTTAGGGGCTGCAGTACCCTCACACTTAACCTCAGTGGAACCAGGTGGGACATAAAGGGTCCTTTATCTTTTGCCCAGGTCCCACCACAAGCAGGTGGCTCGTTAGTCACCGGAGGGGCCGGTGAAATGGAGAAGGTGCTTATCAGCCAGGGCCGGGCAGATACAATCACTGAGGCCCAGACCCACACAAGGGCTTCAGCCCTGGCCTGTGTTTCTAACCTGTTCTCCCGAGATTCCCCCTACAGCCATCAGATAAGATGCATTTAGCTGTCTAATTTGCATGGTCCTGACAATTTTCATTCAAAACATATGCAAATACCAAGGGCAGGTTTCTGGGGACAGAGGTTGCAATGAAATGCTTCTAAACTTTTAACCAAATGAATCTATTAACCTCAAGAAGAGGCGCTTTTGATTTCGGCCTCTATTTGCATCAAAAGGACAGTTGGACCCCTGTTCATCCTTCTCCCATCTTATCTCATCTCTGGGAAGGCGATGGGCTCCTGGATTCTTAGTGAGGTGGCCACGAAGGCCTCTGAACTCTCCAGCTGGGCCCTGGCAGGCTCCAGGCACAGTCCCAAGCCGCTGGGCAGTGGTTGGAGCCAGCGCTTACCAGAAGCAGGCTTTCAGGTCCTGTGGGGCACCTGCCTGCTGTGTTTATACAGCGGCAGGGTCAGCTGGTTGAGTAGTTAGGGCACAAAGAGACAAGCACTGCACACACCGCGCTGATTAATGAACGCCCTGAAAACAGTTCACCTGGACGGGTAACCTGATAGCCTCCCAAGGGAAGGGCTTATCTCCAGGGAGGCCAGGAACTTCGCAGTGGCCTTTCCTGCTTCTTCACCCAGGCCTGGTGGCCTCAGACTATCATCTGCTACGTCCCAGACAGGACGTCTCTTTCAGGCCAGTGGCCCTGGCCAGCGCCGGCTTCATGGGTCCTCACCCTGTGCGGTTCACGGGGCCGGCGCCTACTGTCCTTAGTTAACGCTCTGATGTCACGGTCTGCAAAGTCTTAATGATTTTTGAACAAGGCACACCCCATTTGCAGTTTGCATTGAGCCCCACCGACTATGTAGTTGGGCTTGGGTTGCAGCCCAGGGCCCTGGGGATCCCCAAGGGGTAGCTGCTGCTTCCTACCCTTCAGGCCCTTTCCAGTTCAGTTCCCCGACTACCTCCCGAAGCATCGCACATTCCACACTCTCAGAAACCTGTCGCCTTCAGCCAGAGATTCTGCCACACACCTTCCTGCCTTTGCACTTCTCCTGCCCTGTACCTGGTCAACCTTTCCCATCCCTCATCTCCCTGCAGACTCCTATTTATCCGGCAACACCCTGCAGAAGAATCTTTTTGTTTCTTCCTGAAGATTCCTTTGCGATCCTGCAGGCAGAGTTAGTGGCTCTGTCCTCAGTGCTGTCAGAGGCCCCGCGCACCTCTGCTGGCACACTTAGTGATCTGCAGCATGAGGATGCATCTGTCTCCCAGGAATATTTAAAAATATTTAACAACTGGTATGGCAGAGGCAATAACCATCAGAGCTGAGAGAAGGAGGCCAGGCATAGCCAGCGCTGCAGCAGGGTCCCTGGAGTTCTCCTGCCGGGCGGGGCTTAACCCTTCACTTGCTGGATGGTGGGAACCAGGGGCCTGAGGGGTCCAGGGCAGTGGCTGTTAAACGTGGGAACTGCTGAGCCGGTGCCTTGCGGCTGACAAACAGCCCCGGGAGTATCCCACTCGAGCAGGAGCTGACTTTTAGCAGGAGCCATGTGTGACTCATCTCTCCGCCCAGTTGTCAGTGCTCAGCAAAGGAGGACAGGAGGGTGTGGGGAGAGGCAGGAAGGTGTATGGTAACCTGGCTTCCAGCATCCTTCGGGAGGAATAAAGAGGCTTCTCTGAGATCTGGAGACATCCATCTCTCCAGCTTTTCCCAAAGGACCCTCTATAGCTAATGATTTCAGCATATTGTAAAGTGTCCCTCGGGGTCTGGGAGAAAACACAAGGAAAAAGAGGCAGTCCCAGGCCACATGCATCCACGCAAGACACAGGAGCACTCACTCACTCCCCAACGTACCCACACGAACATGCCCAGTATACATGCCAATCTATATATGTGTCACGCACACACACCACTGATATCAAACACACCCCAAGCCCCCTAAAGCCAGGAGCAGTGCATGAAGCCAGCGTGAAGCCAAGGCAGGCACCTCTGCTGGGATAGGGGCATGGTCAGAGGTGGGGGCTCCAGGGGTGCTGGGAGGATTTGGAGAGGCAGAGAAGAGGCTGAAGCCAGGAAGGAGGCGCTGGGGAGAGCACGAGTCCTAGGAGGTCGTTGGGAAGGAGAGTGCAGGCAGCAAGCTGTGGAAAGACAGCAGAGGGGAGGGAAGAGGAGGCTGGCATGCCCGGAGAACCTTCCATGCAGCAGGTATGCACTAGCTACTCTCCAGGCATCGTTATGGATTCTCACCCCCTCAATTCGAGGAGGGGATGATCAATTCACAGGTCGGCCTCAGACCTCTTACGTGGCTCGCCCAGGGCTCCACAGCCAGGGAGGAGAGCCCACTCATGCATCCAGATCTGCGGGATTCCCAGTACTCTGTCATCCCCAGCTTGCGCCCACTGGGAGAAGGAGCTGTGCTTATTGACCTTTATTCCTGGCGTCTCCCCTTCCTAAAGGACACACCTGGGTGACCGTCCCTACTCCCCTGTTCCATGCCCATGAACTCTAAACGGGAAAAGTGGGATATAGCTGCAAGGAAAGGGATTTAGGCTAGAGCCAGCTGTCTCAACCTTGATACGTGTCATTTTGGGCTGGATCATTCTCCAATGGGAGGCTGTCCCCTGTCTTGTAGGGTGTTTAAAAGCCTCTCTGGCTGTAGGATCCATTCCTTCCCTCCACCACCAGTTTTAATGACCCAAAATGTCTGCAGATATTTCCAAAGGTCCCCTGGGAGGTAAAATCACCCTCCAGTTGAGAATCTCTGGGTTAGATAGATGGCTAGCTTGTGAGACTCTGGAGAGGGTTTCACAAGTCACCTCGCCCCCTCCGCACAGATTTTTTAGTGGTGCTGATGAGTCAGGTGAGTGGCAGGGGGTGGTCAGCATGACCTCCAGAGGGCCTTGTGGGCGGCCCCGCAGCTCTGGCCAGGTGCTGGCCGGCCTCCCCCATGGGCGACTGGACTCCCATAGAGACACTTTGTCCAGCAGCACCCTTCCGCCTGCACCCCCAGGATGGGCAGACCCAACGGCCAATTTTGAAAATGAAAAATCCAGGTCTCGCCCTCAAATGAGTATTTTCTTTTGGCGTTTTGATTCTCCTGTAATAAGTGCCTGGTCCCCAAAGAATCTCAGGAATGTGGCCTTGATAATGAAAATAGGCACCTGGCCCAGATGGGCCGACGCACTGATTGGCACAGGGCCTCCACGTCTCCAGCTGCCCCTCCCGGCTGGGCAGCGGCATTTACTGAAACTGTCCCCGTGGGCCCTGGGCCTGTTTCCACGTCCCTGCGTCCAGCTGCCTGGCCACAGCACCAACTCCTGAGGGAAGCAAGAGTCCTTCTGAATGTCTGGCTCCCCGTCCGGAACAACAAAACACAACACTCCCTCTCCTCCAACTGGACATCTTTCAGTTGCTACGCTGATTATTTCCATTTCACAGGTGAAGACAGCCCGGCCACGTCACGTGCCCCAGGGCTCAGAGATGGCAAGTGGAGTTGCTAGGACTTGAACTCAGGCGGCCCTTTCCAGAGCTGGCATTCCAAAGACCTGAGCCACGACTGCACAGTGACTAGTGTATGTGGCCCCGCGGCTGAAGCCCGGGCACAAGAGGCCTTGGCTCGGAGCGCACACTGGGCAGCTGGCATGGTGAGGGGCTCGGCAGGACACTGGGCACTCCTGGTCATTCCCACCGCCCTGGATCTGGCAATCACCACACTCCACTCCGTAAACGCCAGTGGGGTTGGTGGGAGGAGGGGCTGCTTGGCTGAAAGGCTAGAGAAGAAGCCCCCCTTCGTGGGGGCTCCTCCGGAGTCCCTAATTATTGATGTTTTACCCCAAAAGACCATGCCCCCAATTCAGGATGCCAGTCAATGGTATTTTCCCAGGAGTCAGTAGAGCAAGGCGGTTTAGGGTATGGGCTTGGATCCCGAGGGGCTAGGGCGGCAGGGCCATCGCTGAGGCCTGAAACTAGCTCTCTCGTTCCTGAGCACTTGGGCTTTCTCATCTGGAAGCTGGAGACAATAACACCGACGTCATACAGCTGCGGCATTTAATGAGATAGTGAATGTGAAGCCTGGCGTACTGGGCTCGCTGGAGATGCTTAATTACTGTTTGGGTGGGAGATATGGGGGGAGGTCACCTAAGGTCACTGGAGTTAGGAGCCCCGGCATCACCTGGGGCAGGTGGCCAAACCTCTCTGGGACTCAGTGAGCTCACCTGTAAAACATGGGAAATGATAAAATCCTATTTCAGGGCCAAGGGCCCTAGCGGAAAGCACTGGGAGCGTCAGGTGGTGGGGACCATGGCTGGGACTCCAGCTAGTTGAACTGCTTGGACAGGGACACAGAGGGCATTCTCAAGAGTTAAGGTGCAAGGTGGGCCGGCTCCAGTTTTGAGCCTGAAATCCTCTGGATTCTGAAGTCCTGGGATTTGGAGGTACAAGAGATGGTGACACCACTGAAATGTCACTGGCTGTGTCCCTTTGTTCCCAGCACCCCTGGGGCCCAGAGCAGTGAAGTTCGGTACAGTGAAGGAAACTGCTTGGCTGGGGCTGGAAGGAAGAGAATTCCAGGACGCCAGGCCCCGGAGGCAGGTACCTCCTCCTCCCGCGCCTGGTCCCTCCCCGCACACACACACCATTATGTGGTGCTCACAGTGGGCTGATTGTGGCCCCGAGGACCCGAGGCAGGGGCTGGGCTGCAGCACAATCCTGCTAATAATAGCCACCATTTATCAAGGGCTTGCTGTGTGCCAGACTCAGAGCTACCAGCTTCCCAGGCATCATCTCCCTTAATCCTTACCAAGGCTCTGTGGCTTAGGGGCTGTGCTCCCTGTTTCATGAGGAAACAGGCTCAGAGAAGTAAAGGCTTTGCTCAAGGCCACACAGCTGGCAAGCAATGGGGCCGGGATTCAGCTGCAGGTGACTCAATCCTAAGGCTTTAACCAGTGTATTCTCTGCGGCCCTTTCAGAGGCCTGCTTCTCTGACGCAGGTGATGAAGGTAAGGTGGGTAACCCCTAACCCTCCTTTACAAGCTCCCTTAAGAGTTTATGCCACCACATTTCAAGTCAACTCAGTTCACTATGTAGTCAGTGACTACAAACTGTGTTTTCTGTATTCGATATTCTAAGACATAGCGTCTGTTTTAAGACGCACCACTGGCTTAATGGAGACTTTCAGCAGGGAAGTATAAAGGAACAGTACATTCCTGGGTAGAGTCCCCGGAGTCCTGTTTGAGGAGAGGTGCTGCATTTTAGTCTCAGGGACTCTGTGCCTGCACATAGTAGGTGCTCAGGAATAACTGACTGAAGGAATAATACCCATCTCACATGTACCTCTTGCCACCATCCTGCCCCAACCCACCCCTTGCCCCTGCATCCCCTCTCTGGGCACATCCGACACTCCTGATGCCCATGCACCCCACCCCCCCCCACCTGTACAATGAAACAGGCCATGGTGTGTAGGGTCAAACCTTGGCTCTGCTGCCTACTTGCTGTGTGACCTTAGGCAAAGGAGTTAGCTTCTCTGAGACCCTGTTTCCCAGTCCCCTAAAGAGGGTAATAATAGTACCTAATTCTCAGGATTGCAAAGATTCAGTAACCCAATGCACACTTCCTGGACCCTAGTGAGCCCTGCATAGGAAAGGAGGAAGTGAGAAGAGCTTCTTTTGCTGCCCATGCCAGAATAATATTGGCCAGAGAGGAGAAAAGTAAAAGCACAGACCGTGGAAACTGGCGTCTGGTCTCTCTCCCTCCGGTGCCCAGTACTGCAGGCTGGTATTTTTCCAAAGTTGGTCTTACACTGTAAACCAGTCCAAGAGAAGACTGTATGCTCCTGAAGATAAGCAGAGATGCTGTCCTTTCAAAACCCCGCTCCGTCTGTATTCAAGCCCACGCCGGGCTGATTTACCGTCACATTACCTCAGTGGCCACACCTGGTGTGGAAGGGGAGCAGAGAGGAACCTCACAGGGGATCAGCTGCACGTTATTCCTTTCCCTCTGTCACAGGTCAGCACACTGGCCTTACAAAGGCGATCTCTCCTAGTCAAGTAAGAGAAAGTGCTAGAATTTGAGCCTGGTTTCCTCCCAAGCCTGGGCCCCAAACCACCACATGTCTATGAATGCACATGGGCAAACGTCCTTATGTTCAGGAGACCCCAAAGGGAAAGGCTCGTCCTGGGACGCATGTCTCGGGGCAGGGACTGCATGGCCAGACCTGTGTTGTCCAGCGGGATGCTCACCAAACACCCCTGCCTGGGGACAAGGTCGGGGCCCATCTCCATCCCTGGGAGCCTGCAGACCCGAGGTCCTGGTGCGAGGCTGAGCTTCAGAGGGACGGAGCTGTCCCCCGGCAGTCACAGGCACCACGCACCCCAACACCACAGCACTACAGTGCAGGGGCTTGGGTGTCAGTGCTGTATTTCACTCTTTCACAATCACTACCAGGGGGCTCCTGTCCGGTGCTGGGGCTGCGGCTGGGGTTCCGGGTTGGCTGAGATACCGAGAAAGAACCACAATTGCTCAGGGCCTTCCACCCACAGGAACCAAGGCCAGGCCAAGGAGTCAGCCAAACCTGTCTCTGCCTCTGCCCACAGGGAGGGGCTGTTTAAACTGTGCTCTCTCCACCTGCTCCTGAGCTCTGGACATTCAGTCTTGGGGACCTCACACTGGATCCAGGGGGGTCCAGGCCCAGGTCCTCCTTGCAATTGTGTCCTAGAAAGGTCTAGAAGACCTGCTTGCTGGGTAGTGGGTAGAAGACATGTAGGGATGTAGAGAGAGAGGTCTGCTTCTGAAATTCTTGGGCTCTTTTCCCCAGAGGATCCCCTCACCCCTCAGGTTGGCTGAAGACTCGGGTACCAGGAAGCGGGTGCCTAGGCCCTGGAAACTGGAAAACTTGAGGCTGAGAAGCAACCAGGATTCCACCCTGAGCAGTCACCTGGGAGGGTTCGGAATTTACCCCGGGTGTATGGGGAATTAAGAATAAGTTAAAGCAGGAGTGGAACACCATCCAACTAGTGTTCTAGAAAGATCTCTGGGGTAGTGTGGAGGTGGATAACAAAACCTGTATCAGTCAGGGTTCTCCAGAGAAACAGAACCAATGGGTGATAGAGTATTGGTCTACCTGTCTGTGTACCGAGGTCGTAAGGAACTAGCTCAGTGATCGTGGAGAGTGGTAAGTCTGAGCTCTGTGAGCGGCCGAAGCCTGGACACTCAGGCAGCTCTGGTCCTGGGCCAGGGACCCGTCACCTATGCGCTGTGACGGGCACCCAGAGGCCTTTGGGGGATCTGGAGTAGGTCATGTCCTTGAGCCATGGGACCGTTTCTGTCTGGGCTTCTCTTCTCCTGCATCAAAACTCCAGCATCAGTGGAGCAGTGTAGTTGGAACTGTGAGCTCTGTGAGGGCAGAGGCTGTGACTTATGTCCGGGTCCTCTGCGTTAATACAGAGTGGGGTGCGTATATAGAAGGCGTTCAATACACATGGAAGAAAGGAATGACTTTCTATCCGGAAGCCATCCCTGTGTCACATGGAGCTCTCTTCATCCCCAACCCCCTTCTTCCCCCTGGACAAAGGGGACACTCCAGCAGCCCACACATCTCTGCAGAGTAGAGATGCCTACAGGCCGTGGGGTTTGGTGTGAAACAGGCCTGGGGCTCAATCGTGGGTTGGATATTTATATGCAACCTGGTTACAAATACGTTTTGAGGATTTATTCATTCTTTATTTTTTCTTCCCATGGCTAGTCATTAAACTTTCACCAGGTACCTACGTAAGCTAGACTCAGGTGCTACGATCTCTGATCTTACAAGGTCACCCTCTGGGCAGGGGGATTCGCCCAGGAAACAACAAAACCAATACATCTTGAGGATAGTGATAGGAGAGAAGCACAGGGTGTTAAAGGAGCATGGGCGGATGGACGGAGGGACACCGAACCCAGCGGAAGGGAGGGGGCAGCTGGGCTGAGCCTGAACAGTAAGAGTCATCCAGGCGGAGAGCAGTGAGGGCTGGCAAGGAGAAAGCAAGTCAGGTAAAGGGTCCGTCGGGTGGAGGTCAGGGCAGCCCTGTAGCCCAGCGTACAGGAGGGGAGCGATTTCCCAACAGAGCGATTCTTTGACACTCCGGCTGGGAAATAGTTTTCTTCCCCAGCTTCTCAGCATCCAGGCCACCAGCTCCTCTGGTTCTCACCACAAAGAGTTCACCTTGTGCCAGGCTGAAATGAGGCCTCCCTGCCCGGCTCCTGCTGCTCTTCTCCTCACCCTGGCTTGGCACATATCGCCTTCAGGGGAGGGGTGGGGTGCTGAGGGAGGAAGGACCGCGAAGACAAGCTCAGCCAGCTGGCTGTCGGCAGAGGCCAGGCTCTCCTCACACACAGAAATGCAGGCTTAGGTGTTCTGTCTCGCTGTTCCCATCTGTAAAATGGGGGTAGTCAACCACATTCCAATTAAATGGGGGCTCATCAGCCATAGTACCCGCTGAGCCTCGTATAGAAGTGCCCCAGAGTAGCAGCTAAGACATGTTTGTTGAGTAAATGAAAGGATTGGGGAAGACAGAGGTTAAACGTGTAATTACAAGTGGGAGGGACATTCCTGCTGCAAAGGAAACTTCAAGGGGGCTGCCTCACGCTAGGATCACTGAGGTTTAGTGCTTCCAGTGTTTTTTGCTAGTTTCCCCCTTAGGGCAGGGACTGTGTCTTAGGGGACTCAGCCAAGTGCCTGGAGGAGCCAATGACCATTTACTCAATGCCTGTCCTGTGCCAGCCGCTGTTTAGGCCATTTCTAACAGGTTCTCTTTATGAGTTTTCCCCCTGGCCCCGTGCACAGTGGAGGGCACTGAGGCTCTTACATAACTGGTGCTCCATAAACGTTTATAGTTAGATCGAATCACTGGGTTGGATCTAGACGAGAGATTAGAGAAGGCGTTTTATTTCATGGGCCAACATCTCTGGGTGTGCGTCAATTACTTTACACCCTATGCTGAGAGAGATTCTGTGGTTGTAGGGGGCTGAGTGGTGGCCCCCCAAAAGATGGTTCTTACCACATCGCCCATGTGCGAACCCTTGGAGCCCATGCATGGGGTCTTACTGGAAAGTAAAGATTGGAACCTTGGGAAAACCACATTTGTATATGTAACTAAGTTAAGCGTTTTGAGATGAGTTTATCCTGGGTGGGTCCTGAGATTATTTTGTTTCCTTATAGGAAACAGAAGAGGTGAAGACACACACACACAGAGAAGAGAAGGCCGATGAAGACAGAAACCGAGGGTGGAGTTATGCAGCCACAAGCCAAGGAATGTCCGGATACGCTAGAAGCTGGAAGTGGCAAGGGATGATTCTCCCTTGGAGCTTTTGGGGGAAAGGTGGCCCCACCGACACCTTGGTTTTGGACTTCTGGCCTCCAGAACTGTGAGAGAATACATTTCTGCCATTTTGAGCCACCTCGTTTGTGGCATTTTGTTAAGGCAGCACTAGGGAACACTGGCCTCATGGGGAGGCCTGTGATGGATTCATGATGTCTGCACAAGGCACGAGAGGGCCAAAGGGAAGGGCGCAGGCTAAGCATCAGCTAACTTCGATTTAGATCGCCCAGGTCTTCGGGTCGGGGGCTTCCTCTGTTAGCAGATACCAGATCTTTCTGTCACAGTGGTTCCGCACGAAGCCGTGCAGAAATCCATCAGGATTGATCTCCTTTGGCCGAGGGGAGGAGTGTGGACGTGTAGGAAGCAAAAGTAACATCAGCAGCTTCGTCATCATTGGCTGAATGAAATAATCCTGAAGGTGGGAAACCTTTGAGGGACTTGGGGAAAGTGAAGGCAGTGGCTGGTCTTCTTTTTCCTTCCCTGTCCTGTACCTCTAGGTAGAGCCACAGAGAATCATCCAGAAAAGGTAAGGGCTGATGTTGGCAGAGAAGTCACTCTGAATGGAGTTCTGCTTTTGCTGGCATCGCCCATTCCAGAGTCAAACAGTCCTTCCTGTCCGGGCCTCGCCATCACCATTCAAGCCTTGGTTGTCCTGTCTCATCTACTGCAAAATCACAGCCACACTCCCTCCCACGTAACAAGAGGGAAGCCCAGTCTGGGGACAAGCATTTGGGGACATGGTGTAAAACCCTGGCTTTTCTCCTTTCTTGCGGTGTGATCTTGGAGAACTTTATATCAGTGGCCCTTGGTTTCCCTGGCAAAACGGGAAGAAAATAATATCTACTTCCAGGTGTTGCTTTGAGGATTCGACAAGATCACAGACATCAATGTGCCTGGCGCATACACTTCCTAACTGTGCAAATGTGTTTCATCTAGAAACAAAATGTTGACACAAACAAACAGACACACAAAACCATCCTACTGAATTCTGGACCCTTTTCACCGTCCTCATGGGTTTTCTTTTCTGGACCCATAGTAATCACTATTTGTTGAGTGCTGACCATGTGCCAGGTGCTGTGTCAAGCTCTTTACATGTCATCTTATTCTACCCAACACAACAGCCCACTCAAGTCCCTACTATTGTTATGCCCATTTAGCAGATGAGGCAACTGAGGCTCGTTAGAGGCAAGTGGGTTTGTCTGTCTCTTAGCCATCATACGGCTCGACCTCCACACTGAGGATTCCGCTCCAAGTGCTCCTTCACTGCGCTTGGTGTGGAGAGTGGAGCCCAGGGCCGCTGCAGTCCCCTTAGAACAGAGTCTTTGAAGAAAAGGAACAAGCTCCTTTGTCTTTGTACCCCAAGTACTCCATGCTGAGTCTGGTGCAGGGTACCAATCACTGAGTATGTCAGAAAAGGTGACTGAATGAGCAGATAACTGAATAGTGGAGGGTTTTTAAAAGCCGTCCTATGTTTTAACAAAGGGACACGTCATGCTCAGACAAAGGAGAGCTGAGTTATTGTTCCCTCCCTACTCTCACTTCCCGGTGGCCCTTTCAGTTATTTCTTTTGTAAAATGGGGATAGCACTATACACTCTGCCTTGGCAAGGAGACGGGGTAGCCGTCTAAGAACGACTTAGCTTGAACATAGCTGGTGCTGCTCATCTTGTCCACGCTACGTGGACAGCAGGCATAGTGGTGATTTCCTGCGTGAGTGGTAAATAACCGCAACGAGTGCTGTTCTTTCTGTTTCAAAGTTAGTAAAAGCTGCAGAACCAATACATTGGCGGGGCCACGATGGGGCTGGCAGGGCCAGTTGGTGGGCCTGACTCACCCTGGTTTGGAGCAGGGATCTCTCCTCTCCTGTAGGGCCCAGCTGCACACAGGCGGGGTGCTTAGAGCTGGTCCTTCGGTGAGTGTGGTGCTGATACATTCACCCGCTGCTGTCTAGAAAGGGTTAAACCTTGGGTAGCCGCCTGGGTGTTCTCCATCCCTGCCTTGCCCCATTACCCTGCCTCCAGCTGAGATTAGGCCATTAGCTTACTCATAAACAGGTGGTACACTCCACCTGAACAGCGAGAGATAAAGGCCGTTTTCAAGCTTCAGCACGAAACACTGCTGTCTGTGCCCCCCCGCCCCCCACACCTCGCTCTCAGTGGTCTGGAGGCTGATTTCAGGCAGCTGCTCTGCCTCTGGAAACCCAGTCTTCGTAGTAAGACTTTGGGGGCCTGGACTGGCCACACAGACAAAATGGGAATCCATGATTAGGCTTCTAGAATCAAAGGAGTCCTGGGCCAGGAGGGCTCTGGTGAAGTCCTGCCACACCCCCCAGACCAGGCCATCGGCAGACCCCTCCTTCCAGAACTGAGGCTGCTGTCTTCACAAGGCTCTAGAAGCTTCAGCAAGTCCTTATTGTCAACTGCCTATTCTCAACCCTTTGGCCTCCCCAGGCAGTTCCTCCCCACCAGTCAGAAATTAGGGATAAGCATCGAACATCAGAGCTGCCCCGTGAAAATCCTGATTATGAAGAGCTGAACTTGTGACGCTAGGTGGTCACCCATGAGCCACATCCGGCCCACTGCTTGTTTTTGTATGGCCCATGGATTAACGGTGTTTACATTCTTAAATGATTGGAAAAAAATCAAAAGAAGACTATTTTGTGATATGTAAAAATTATATGAAAGTCAAACTTCAGTGTCCATACATCAAGTTTTAGAGGAACAAGATATGCTCATCCGTTTACCCACCATCTATGGTAGCTTTTTACACAGACCTGAGTCGTTGCGGCTGCTCTCATAGCTTGGCACAGCTACTTGGTGAGCTACGAATCACAGGGACACCACACATACCACCTATTTGCATGAAAAGACATTTCAAAACCGGAACTACGTAAAATCTGTTGCAGGTGAGCATTCACACGCGACCGGCTTTGAGATGGGGACACTAAGTGGATCTGAATGAAATGAAATGTTACCCCCTCCGAGAATCCCATCTTCTCATTAGCAGAACTGCATTTCAAAAAACTGGGTTCAATTATGATTATTACATATTTTTTTCATTGACAAAGACTTTGTAGAATTTTTTGCTCTCGTGTACCTTCATGATGTCCTAGATTTTGCCTCTTGGCCTGCAAAACCTAAAATATTCACCGTCTGGTCCTTTATAGACAAAGTCCGCTACTTTTGATCTAGGCCATCAGACTGTGGTTTCATTATTTTAGTCTGTGCATGTTCTAGGGGGTCTTACATCCATACATAGCCTGAAAATTCTTTACAGACCTAATCAAATTTGGGTTCCAATGTTCTCACTACGTAGTGGGGCACGCACATCTAATGGTAGACCTGGTAAAACGCACCCCTCGTCCCAGCCGGCTCTCTTCTCCCGTCCTGGCATATCCAGGCTGAGGGACTTCCCTGTCCTCTGCTCCGACTCCCCCTGGGAGACATTTAATTCCTCCTGGGCACTTGATGGACCAACTGATACCAAACCAATGGGAAACGACATAAATATGTATCAAACATCGGGCCAGTGGCTAGATCACTGGTGATCCTCCTTGGCCTAAATTGCAACCCCCAGGACCAGGGTGACTTGGAGGCACCGGATTCCACGGGGAGTCAGGATCTGGGGCCGACATTTAGCTCTACCACTTCCTATCTGTGTGACCTTCTTTAGTTGCTCCATTTCTTGAAGTCTGCTTCTGCCCCTCCCAAGCCTCCCCTGCAAGAGACGGGGCTTGGGTTGAGCCACCTCCAAGCTGCAGATTTATTTGAAACCAGCTAAGTTGACAGAGGCACGTCTGTAAGGACAAGGCTGAGGGCTGCCAGACTCCTCGTCTCTCCCAGGTGGTCAAACCCAGGCCTCTCGATTTTCCCATTCCTAGTCTCGGACAGAATGTCTCTTTAAGTATTTGCGGCCCTTCCCCCTTCGTCCCTCTCACCCCTCAACCACATGCCCCGAAGGAATTCTGGAGCAGACTCACTCCCACAGCCACAGCCCCGGGCTCAGCCAAGCCCAATTTCTTCATCCAGGCTCAATTCCTTTTTCTTCTTCTTACCTTAAAGAACAATAATGAATCACACGTCAACCCCACAGTCCTTTCTATTATTCCCTCCGTCTGCCTTTGGATTTCCTCTTTGGTTGTGTAATTTGGCCTTTACAATATCCTTTCCATGCTGACAAAAATGAAGCCCTGGGAGGAGGTGTAAGAGGAAGTCTGGCCTCCTAGGGCAGAAATTTGCAGGAGCTTTTGACTCCTACGTCTCCCTCACCTCCTACATCCCTTGTAGCTTCAGTCAGCTAATCCTTCTGTCTTTTTCTCTTAAGAACATCATATATTTCTCATGTATATTCTGCTTTGAGGCATACTTCCCTCCCCCTACACATAACTTGGAAATGTAAACACTCTAATTCAGGGTTGGGGCGGGGCAGGTTGGAGTCGGTGGTTTGAGGGTGAGTGTGTAAACCAGTGGTTTGGAGACTTCTTTGCATTAGTTCACTTCTACCGTCCTTTGGCCCCAGTCTCACCTCCTCCAGGCAGCCTTCCTGGGCTCTCCAACACACAGGAAGCCGTCTTCTCAGACCCTTTACTGGGGTCGGCGGCCATGTTGTCAGTGCAGTGCCGAACTGTAGGAGGCTGACAAAGGCAATGTCCATCCACAGCACTGCGCACAGAGGTGGACTCTGAGTGGATGACCAGTCCTCTTCCCTCCATCCTGTCCACCTTCCCTCCAGCTCTCAATTCTTCTCAGAGGAAGAGAACCACTGAGGGGCCAGAGCCAACATATGGAAACTGACCAGGGAGACTCCGTTCTTGCCCTGGGCCCTGCCCTCCAGCAGTGTGAGCCAGACACCTCTCGCACCTGCCTTGTTGTGAGTTCCTGGCGCTGCTACCAGGAACTCCTGTGTGCAAGACAGATGAGAGCTGGCACAGCTTTGTGTTGCCAGAGCCCTGCAGACATGACCTCTGCTGCTGTGCCCATTCAATTCTGGGCTGAAGCAGAATGGACACTCGAGTGCTGTGGACCTTGGTTCTAAATGGCCGTCTCTCTCCCAGGCGTGGCTGGTCTCTCTTTCGGCCCCTCACGCCTGCTGCTTTGTGAGCCTGTACCCATGGCAGACCTGTTGTGGGGAATGAGCGGGGCTTGAGCAGCACGTAGGGAGATGATTGGTGGAGATGGTGGGATTGCAGGGTCAATTGGGGCCAATTTGATGGCAGCGGGATCTAGTGTGACCAAACAATCCTGAGCTGGGCTTAAGGGACCTGCCTGTTGGACTCTGCCTCTGGCCCCATCTCCCTGGTGACATTGGTGGAGTCGCTTCCTCTCCCACACTCAGGTTTCCTTTCTGTGCAGCAAGGTGCCAGCCTGCCCCAAGTTTTCTAAGGCTTTTTACTGACTGACACGGTGTGTCTTCCCTTTCCCTACCTCTCTTAGCCACCAGCACACCCACCTGTATGGCCGGGAGAAGTCCAGCTCCCTGCAGCAAGGGAGTCTCCAGGAAAGAATCCGAGGGGGGTCCCGGGGAGGCCCTCTTCTAGGTTTTCCTGATTCCGCTCTCTCGTGGTGAGTCCTGGGCTCCCCAGCATTAGGTGCAGCAGCTGAGAGCACGATCTGCATTTGAATCCTGTCTGCATGTCCTTGATCAAGCTACAGAATCTCTCTCTCCAGGTCTCCGTTTTCTCACCTGTAAAGAGAGATGGTAGCTTTGCTTGCATTGGATTATGTTAGATTAAATGCAGTAGGACAGATCAAGTCCTAACACAGCGCCCGATACAGAGTCAATCTACCAGGAGGGCTGTTATCCTCATTAGTATTGTAATTGACCACTTCCCCTTGGTTACTTAGGGGAAAAGGGCCCTTCAGAGTCTGAGTGGGCAGCTTGGCCTGGCCTGTGCAGGTGGCCAGGGGGCCTGGCTTGAGCCCTCTGTATTCACATCCAAGCACAGGACTCCAACTAGCAGACCTCCAGCTTCCAAGCACAAATTCTCCAGCAGGCACAGTGCCAGGCATCCAGGGCACTGCCGGTGTGCACACTCCTGGGCCGCCGTGAGGATAGAAGAGCTCCCACCGGGACAGCTCTCGGCCCAGCGCCTACCCACAGACCTCAGTGAACAGCAGCCAACAGCAGCGCTGTCATTGCCACAAGGATTAGCCTTGTCTGAGGCTGCACTGCAGTGGGATGAGGTGCAGGGGTCCGAAGACCTGGACGTGAACTGGCTGGGGCCTTCAGGCAAGTTGCTCAAGCATCCTGACCCTCAGTGTTCTTCTCTGTGTAATGGGTCAGTACCACCCTCTTCCCAGGGTTCTTACGATGATTAAAGAATCAGCCTTTATGATGACCGCCTGAGCTGTAAAGTTTGGGCTATGCCCCATCCATAGTTTGTGTTCAATACAAATGGGTTCCTTCCATGCACATACCCCATCTCTGTAAACCCCCTCTTTTTGTTGGGGACCTTTGTCCTGTCTCCACACCAGTGTGGAGGAAAGAGCCTTGATACCCATTCTTTTCTGCCTCCTGTTCCAAAAGCCTTCAGCTCTAGGCTGCACCTGGCCCCATGTTGAGTGACCAGCAGCCCAGGGACAAGAAAACTCAAAGGAAGAGACACACACACACACACACACACACACACACACACACACGTTTTTGTTGTTGTTGTTTGTTTTAATTAAAAAGAAAATAAGAATACAAAAAAAAACACTTCCCAGGCTGTGCTGTGATGAAGATCACAGGTGTGTGAAGTACATACAAAAGCAAGAACCCCCCCCCCAACGCCCCGGCACTGCACACACGGACCCCTGGGCGGCGGGAGCAAGCCTCTCCATCGAGGCCTTGCTTTTCAGACATTCACTTCTCTGGGGCTGTACAAAGGGAAGCATGTGTTTTGTCTGGTTTCTCTTGGAAGATTCAGCCATATCCAGCTCACCAGTCCATGACATGCACACAAGAAGCTGAGCTTTATAAGATTTTGCAGGTAGGGAGTGCTGGGGGGTCAGGCGGGGAGTTGGGGTGTACCTCTCCTCTCTCTGCCCAGCTCAAGGTCTCTGGGGCTGGGGAAGCAATATCCCTCTGTGGGGAGAGACTGAACACATTGTCCTGCAGGGGCATGGCCTGGGCTTGCCTTCTTGAGTGGCAGCAAAAGGAGTGTCTGCAGGTAAGCTGGGAGCCCCAGAATAAGGACTCAGGTCAGGATGAAACGTGCCCGGGGCTGGTGCTAAATTCTGATAGATAGCCAGAAGGCAGTGGATATGCTTGCCATAACCAGCTTTCACAATGACCCTCCTTAGCGACTTAGTCCGTTCCTCTGTCCCTGTCTCCATTGGCCCAAAGTTCGGGGGTCACACAGGACTTGACTCCTGGCTCTGCCACTTACTAGTCTGTATGATCCTGGGAGAATTACTTAACTGTCTCAAGCCTCAGTTTCCTCATTTGTTAAATGAGGAAGTTCATATGAACCCCATAAGGTAACTGTAAATAGTAAGTGTTGGTCATAACTTCAAAAAGCCTAGCACAGCGCCCAGCACAGAGTAACTGCTCAATAAATGGCCACATGATTACTGTTATCCAGACACCAGTATTCATCATTGCAAAGTTGGTGGGTATGTGTATGTGTGGACACAAGTGCAACAAACAGAAGGTTTGTACAGTGTTCCAGAAAAAGGATGCATTTTTCTGAGCCTCCTGTGTCTGTCTGGGCAGTTCAGAGGTGCTGGACCACAGGGAGGCTGGCATGAGGGTCTCCACCGCTTTCCTCTCGGGCATGTTCACAGGGCTTGGGACTGTTCGGCTCTAGACCTCGGTGCCCTCCCTGGGGTAGAGGGCACTGTTTGCATTGATGCTGTTGTAGAAATGAGGGCTAAACTGGTTGAGGACAGTGCCTCCGTAGCCGAGAGTGTTGGTGGCCACAGGGCTGGCCCATTCGCTCCCAGCCCCATGGCCACTGAGGGCGGTGAGTGGGGTGTAGGAGTTGAGGTTCACTAAGTTCTGCCCCATCTTGTCAGTGGGCTCGGGGTTCAGTCCTGGCGTGGCCATAGGGCGACTCACGGGGCTCGACCCGCTCACGTAGGCTGTCATGGTGGAGAGGAAGCTGTTCAGGCATGGTGCAGGGGAGGGCCGCTGCTCGGGGGAGCTGGTGGTTCCTGGTGACGTGCTATCCAATAGGTCCTGCGGGTCCGTGGTCTTGGGGCTGCCCACCAGGAGGCTTCCCTCCGTCTTCTCCGAGGCCAAGGAGCCTGTGCTGGAGGAAATATCCGATTTCCTCTTCCTCTTCCTGCGGAAATTTCCATTGTCGAACATCTTCTCACAGTTGGGGTCCAGGGTCCAGTAGTTCCCTTTGCCTGGTACAAGAATGGGAGAAGGTAAGTACAGAGACAGACAAAATGGTCTGTTTCCATTCCTCCTCATTGTCAAAAACTAAAAACAAAGGTAATAAATCCAGAAAGACAGACAGCAAAAGTCAGAGACTGAGAAGTGGGCAGATTCCACAACTAAGCACACCTCACACCCCCTGGGCACCCAGGGACCACAAAGACAGAAAGGCCGAGCCATGAAGACCTTCACAGGGCAGATCTCTTTAAGCAGTTCAAGTACTGGGGGAATGGAGAGGGAGGGGTGCTTCCATCGTTGACACGAAAGAAAACTGAGGAAAAAATTCAGGGCTCCCTGAACATCCCAGGCATGGGGTCCAAAGAGGGACTCGAGTCCTGGCTTTGCTCCTGACTGACAGAGGTACTTGAGGTGAGCCTCAGCCTCCTAGACTGAGAAGTGGGTCTGTGGTACCTGTCCCTTCTTCCTCAGGCTGACTGTGGAAAGGACAAATGTTAGCTGTGTAAAAGGGCTTAGGAACTGTGAGGTCCGGTCCTGAGGTCAGGCCTGAACCCTGCCTGCCACTGTCTGTCTCTAGGCCGGAGGGTAAGACCAGTTACCAGAGGAGAAGGGACAAATAGTCCTGCCCTCATAAGCCTCAAAGAGAGCAGAGGTGGGTTCCTCTGAGCCACACCCTGGCTTCCTGTGGCGGGACAAGAATGGACTTTAATTCTGGCAAGTGGAGACATACGCGTTTAATATATTACTCTCTGTACATCTCTGTAGAAAGTCACCATCCAAAAGGAAAAGTTCACAGTTATTGCTGTTAGAGAGACCTCTATTCAGAGTTACTTCAGCACTGTCATTTCTTCTGGGTCACCTGTGCCTGTTATTTTCCTTATCTGTAGAACAGGTCTCCTAAAAGCTACCCTGCAGGGGTGATTAGAGGTTATGTGAGGGCAGGCTGCATGGTGTGGCCCTTAGTGGCTGTTCCACAAGTGGCTGTTCCACAAATGTGCCACCTCTTCCCACGACCCTTGGACGCACACAGCCTTTTAGTCCAATCGCTCATCCCTCGGTGGCTTTATGGCTGGGCGCTGGATTCACACCAATCAGAGTCACAACTGCAGAGCAGAGAGCCCTGGTGAGCTCCAAACATACATCATCTCATGGCCCCGGCCACAAGCCTCGGGGAGTTACCATCCCTGATGTTCAGATGGGGAAACTGAGGCTCAGACATCTAACCAGTCCGAGGTCACTGATTGATCAGTAGCCCAGCCAGGATGGAAACCCAAATCTGCCTCCAGGGCCCACATTCTCCTGCATGGCTGGCTCCCCTCAGCTCCCAGCCTTGGGGGGCACAGCCATATTCAGAACTCTCTTGAATGGGGTGTCGGGGGACTGAAGTGACCCTTCCTTGGGGCACCTGTGGCTTGCTAAAGCTGCGGGCCTCGTGCTCCATGTGGATGTCTCATGTGGCCTCCCCACCCCGCTCCAGGCCCCCTTACCTGGGTCGTCCTCGTCACGGGGCACCTTCTTGAAGCAGTCGTTGAGTGACAGGTTGTGGCGGATGGAGTTCTGCCAGCCGGCCTTGCTCTTGTTGTAGAAGGGGAAGTTGTCGGCCACGTACTGGTAGATCTGGCTGAGCGTGAGGCGCTTGTCCGGCGCCCCGTGGATGGCCATAGCGATAAGGGCTGAGTAGGAGTAGGGGGGCCGCACCAGCTTCATCAGCTCCTCCTGGGACTGGAGGGGTAGCCAGCCCAGGTCGCCGCCCGCCAGCCCCGACATGCTGGGCAGCAGCTGCCGCTGTACACCGTAGCCCTGGGGCAGGAAGGGGCTAGTGTTGGGGCCCGGCAGGTAGGGCGGCGGGGTCATGGCCTGCCCGTTGAGCCAGAGGTAGGGGTTGGGGGTGGCCCCATACTCGCCACCTCCCTCAAAGGAGGGGGGCCGCTGAGGGCTGGGCATTCCCTGTGGGTGGAAGAAATTCTCATAGTAAAGGTTCATCTCCGGGGGCTCCTGGCCAATGCTGGGGAATTGGGGGCTGCAGCGGGGAGGGGAGGGCGCTGGCAGGTCGAAGGAGCTCATGCTGGGGCTGGGCGCAGCGGGGCCACCTGCCTGTCGCCTGCACAGGGGAGCTGTCCCTGCAGGTGCTCAGCAGGCCCCAGCCTCAGACTTATACCCGAGGGCTTGGCTGGCGGCCCCACCCAGAGGCGGCCACTGGCAGCAGACCCGCCTCTCTCTCCTCGGCAGCAGCCGTGCCACCGGCCGGCCACATCAGGTCCCGCTAATGACACGCTCAGACCAGCATTACAGCAGACATTTCCTCTTCCGTCCTCTGTGCCCTTTTCCTTGTTCTCACTGTCTCTCCTTTCTCATACTATTCCCCCCTTTCTTCCTCCTCATTCTGCCTCATTTTCCCCTTCTCTCCTTCTCACCTCTTTCTACCTTCCCTCCTTCCTTCTGCATCCTGCCCCTCTCTCTGCATCTTTGTTTTTCCTTCTTTTTTCCACGTTTTCTTTTCCCTCTCTGCCTCCGAATGCAGGGCTCACAGCTCCCTTCCCTTCCCTCCTCTCTCCAAGTTTGCTTCCAGCTTCCTTCTACATCCGTCTCCTCTCGCTTCTTCACCATCTTTCTTCTTTCACTCGGTCTCTCTTTCTCTCTACCATTTCCTCTGAGTCCTTTCCCCATCCCTCTGTCCTGTCTTCTTTTCCACGCACCCCCTCATTCTTTGCCCCTCACCCAGACTGGATGAGAAGCCACTTTTTTGTGTCTTTTGAAGTGAAAACTCACTTTCTAGAGTTTCCAGGAAAGAGCTGGGCCCTGAAGAATCAGGAGAGCAGAGAGGACAAGGGCCATCAGTTATAGATGACCTCTTGCCACACGCACGTGCACAATGCATATGTGTGCACACACACACATGTTCACACACACACATACATGCACATCCACACACATGCACATGTGCACACTGCAGTTAGGCAGAGAAAGGGCTGTGGAGCAGGCCTGGCGATTATTCCACAGGAGCAGCAAGGCTTATAAAAATAACAAGAGGAAAAGAACGTGAAAGGGACTTCAGGGAAAAATGAGAGAGACCTTGCACTATCCAAGCTTCTTTCTGGCTGCAGGAACAAGGCAGGCTCCCAGTTCCTTATCTGATCAAAGTCCTTTCATGTTTCAGCTTGCAGAGGCCCCTGCGAGTGAGCGAGTGAGCGGACCAGCAGGACAGCCCTCACAGCTCCCCTCACCCTTCTCTGCCTCGGGCTCCAGAAGCAGGAGCTCCAGCCTCCGGCTTTTCCCCTTGGGGCCAGTCACTCCCCTCTCTGAGCTCCATTCTCCATCTGTAGCTTGGACAGGAGTCGTCTTAGCCTCCCCAATATCCCAGGACAGACCCTCAGCTTGCTGGATGGGGGGTGGTCCCCCTCTTACAGGGTAGAAAGCTGTCCCCTGAACAGGTTTTCATAGCAGTCTGCAACATCTCTCTAGGATCAGCCAATTAGGAAAAAGTGCCAGCCAGACTCTCTGGTCACCACTTCCTTCCTGCCCTCCCACCTCGACTTCCTTTGTCCCATTCAATTTCCTGTCATTTCCTTCAAACCCATGTGTCTTTGAGAGGAAGAAGGAGGTCACTTACTGTCCCAGCAGGAGGTGCTTCTCGTGGAATCCCCCACACTGCCTGACATATGCAGAGCTCAGTGTCATGGACTGAAGCACCTTGGCAGCACTTGGAGCCCACAGGGTGATCCATAGTAACTGGGTGGGAGGGGTCCTCCCAGGCCCTGAAGAACCACCTGGGACAGCCCTGGAAGGGTGACTCTGAAAGGGCCTGGTTGCACTTTCTTTCCAAAGAGTAAAGCAAAGAGGCCACTGTTCAGTTTAGAGTGTCTCTACTAGGCTCAAACAATAGTCCCTGTGGAGCCCAAAGCCTTAAAGTTTGCCTGGCAATTCTGCTTCTGACCACGGACCCTCCAGAATTAAACAGAGCAAGAATTAGTGACCGGGCTGTCCACCACTGCATTCCTTATAGTCATACCCAACTGTAACTAACCGGAATGCCCCCAAATAGGGCATTGGTTAAATACACTGCCTCATAAATGCTGAAATACGCAACTATGAGAAAACGTAGATTGTGGAATATTTACTGATATGCTCTAATAATACCACTCAGAGAAAGAGGTTGCAAAACACCCTAACTGGGGGGTGGGTAAAAATATATAGCATTCATACATATGTATGGAATATGTTCACATGAACACCAAACTGTCAGTTATGATTTCTGCATAGAGAATTAGATTGATTTTTACTGTTGTTTCTGTAGTTTCTGATTTAAATGATTAGAGAAAGGCGCACACACAGGTGATTTACTTTTGGGGTTGAGTGTGAAAAGCCAGCAAGAGGCAAGACAGCAGAGATACAGCAGACACGGGCTGAGGTCAGGAGGACCCAGGTTTGATTCCCAGCTCTGTTGTTGAACAACTGTGTACACCTTGACGCAGGATTTAACCTGTGGGCCTCAGTTTTCTCAGGTGAAACTGGAAATGATACCCTAACTTCACTCCCATGGTGGCTGTGAGAAGTCACCGAGGGAAACAATGTCATCCGTGTGAATCATTTCACCCAGGGCACAGAGGCACACTCAATAAATACCGGTTATGATGAGATAGTCAATACACACTCGGTGTGTGCGATCCATCCATCCCTGAGTTGGCTGATTGTGAGTTAACCGTTCCCTTCCAGCAGCCTGTGGGCAGGGGTGGTGTGGCAGGTGGGGTTACAACGAAGGAAGGGAGAGAGGGAGGGACACTCAGGGCAGACACCGGTGGTACAGTGGGGCCCTGCCATCTGCAGTGGCTGCTCAGAGAGGCCCCGACGCACGTGGCAAGTTCAGGGCTGTGCTGGGTCAGGGCCTGGTCTTCCAAAACCCCGTTCCACCCTTTGTCTGTTGCTGGGTCTCCTTTCTTAGAGGTGTTTTTTGAGGAATGCTCACTCGAGTCTCCCTGTGGCACCCCACCCTGCTTCTCTGCCCTGGAGATCAGAGAAAGCCTGGTCTGTCTTAGAGGCCTTGCCTGTGTGCGGCCTCTGGCCCTCAGAGTCCAGTGGCTGGGCCACCCTGCCTGTCATACCCTCCCTGCACCTCGCCACAGGGCTGCCCAGGGCATTCTGAGGCCCTCAGTCCCGATTTTCATGAGCGCGGCCTCAGTCCTTGGGGTGGGTCACGGGAGCTACCTGTTCCTACTTCCAGGGGAGGTTGGAGAGTTACAGCCTGGGAGCCTCCTGACAAGCTCCAGGGCCTCTGGAAAAAAAATCCACTGTCTCTGTAAAGTAGGATCCTTTGTGAATGAAATTATTTCAGTTTTTTTTTGAAATTTTCAAGAAGCGGAAATCCAAACCTGAAAAGATAAGCCCTGATCAACATCATGGAAAAAACAAAACAACAACCACAACAAAACGTTGGGCAGGAAGGGGCCTGAGCCAGCTGGGGAATGCTGGGGCGGCGTTTGCACATTATAGTCCACAGGGGCCTCCTCGCGTGAGAAAGACCAGAGATTCTGAACCTCAAATCGGGATACTGGGGACGAGGCAGTAGAACCTGAAGAATGGGCTCCAGGGCGGGAAGAGCTGCTCCAATCCCGGCCTTGCTGTTGGATAGCTGTGTGACCTGGGCCGTGCTCCTTCACCTCACAGGGCCCCCGTGTGCTCACCTATTATCTAGTGATGCAGATAGGACCTATCCCGTGTGAACGGGGCAGGAGAAAGGGGGGTGATGTATGTACAGTGCGGAGCCCAGGGTCTGGCCCAAACTGTGATGACGAATGACGATGACTGAACACTGCACCAGGGGACACTTATTGACAGGGAGGTGGCTCCAGCCAACATTTTACATTTGCTCTCGCCTTGGCCAGATCTTGCTATTTGGGGCGATATCTGGGGAGTCATCTGGGAGCCCAGCCATCATCCGGCCGCATTGCTGCAGCCAGAAGCCCATGTTGGCTACAGGTCCGAAGAATAGGTGACTGTGCACAGGCGCCCACCCAGACCATGGCCGGTCAGGGCCACCACTGCTTGACTTCCAAGGGTGGGGGTCTGTGTGGAGAAATAGGCCAGGGCGCAGGGATGCAGAAAGAGAGACAAAAGAGGCAGGTGGCATCTGAACTGGCTGCTGCAGCATCGCACGGCGGGGCAGGGAGCACGGAGCTCAGGCTCTGAGCCCCGGTCTGTGTGTCTCAATCCTGACTCTGCTCCTTAATATGGCACTAGAATATGTCTGATGACAACCAACTGTTCTGGGCCTCGGTTTCTTCATCTGTAAAATGGGGAAGCCCAACACCCTCCGAGTGTTGCTCTGGGGACTAAGTGCCAGGCCTAGCAGGTGAACGTGAGCTCTCATGAGGAACTAGGGAGCCCGAGGGGGAGGGAAGAGGCTGGTGGTCCCCAGCTGGGGCTGCCTCATCCCCAAGGTTATGGGCCTTACCTGCCTTCTCCTAGTTCTCCTGCGATAGGGGCTTGGCTTCCGGGTTCTTCTCCTTTCTACACAGCAAACACAAATACCTTCTGAGTTCCAGGGTTTCCAGGAGCCTGACAGTATGGAGATAGTTTGGGATGGGGAATCAGGGGGATTTGCAATGAGTTGGCTTCTAGCTTCAACTCTCTGTGCCTCAGTTTCCTTACTGGGATAAGAAATCCCAGTTTTTCTACCTACTGTCTACAAACAGTTGTGTGTGAGCAGCCATGAGCTGTTATCTGGCCCCCTGTGCTTCCCGTGCAAAGGGTTCATGAGTCCTTTGGGGACTGCCTTGCGGCCGACTTCTCCGACCACAGTGTGGGCTTCTGGGAAGTCTGGACCAGCGGGCTCCTCTGGCGGAAGCTCTCTGTACTCTTCGGCTTCTTGTTGAGCTTCAGGCTGGAGAAACATGGACCAATGGCGCTCTCTGGTGGCCAGCTCTTTAACAGCAGGAAGCAGAGTGCAGAGATGGCGACAGTTCCTGGCAGGCCAAGGGTTTCTGAGGCCCCTAGAAGGGGCATGTTCCCCGGAGGAACTGCAGCTTCAAGGAGGAAATGCATCCCTGGAGGAAAACACTTTAGCGCCACTGCGATGGAACTAGTGGGACCTGAGTTGGCAATGGGGCAAAGTGTGTTCGTAAGGCTGAGAAGGAGGGCGGGGTGGTTGGGATGGCTTGGATTAACATCTTCCTCTTCCGGCTACATTTTCGGACTTCCTTGATGTTGTTTAATCCTGAGCCTCTGTTCGCTCCTCTGTGAAATGAGGATGAACCAGGGTTACTTCCATCAAAAGCCTGTTGCAAGGACCGAGGGAGACAATCTAGGAAACGCCTCTGCAGTACTGCTTGGCGGTAATCATTCCTTTATTTACTCAACACATACTAATCGATTGTTGTCACAGCAGCAATTCTGGAGCGTACAGGGCCATGGCATAGTCACAGCGTTGAGGCTCGCACCTCGTGGCTTTGCCGTCTGTTTTACTCACAGTTTTCAAATTGGCACTCACTTCTGCACAGCCCCCAAAGAAGCAGGGCACTCAGTCATTGCCTGGTGATCTGTTTCCCCGGGAACCTGAGTTATGACAGGAAGGCACAGGCACCCAGGGTTCAGAAGGTGCAGCAAACAGATGTGCTACAGGTTAGGACGTCTGGAGGGCAGAGACCAGCCTGAGTTTAGATGTTGGGGAGGCCCTCTGTTTCTCTCCCTTTCTCTCCTACTTAAGCCCGAAGGTCTGGAAGTTTCAAGTCATGAGGCTGGAAGTGAACAGAGCTGGCTGTGCCCCTTATCAGCCTGGTGACAAGGCCCATCACAAACTCCCCAAGCCTGGGTTTTCACATCAGTGTGGTGGGGATTCTCCCGGGATGGGTTTGAGGATTTAAGGAAAGGATAACACAAGTGTCTGGTAAATGGCAACTGTATTATTGTTGCTTGTTATTGCTGTTTCTACTGGCATCGTGACTGCCGTGTAACCGAAGCATCCGGAATTCTCCTGACAAAGCACCGAGTGGGCCATCAATCTGAAGTTTCAATTAAAATGAGATTCGACTCTCACTCTGTTTCAATAAGAATCCACAAGTTTCACTTTTTGCTCCATTTCTATGGGAAAAAGGGGAATGTCCCAGGCCCCTTCAGACTTAAAAAAAAAAACTGACAGATACTGATGATTTTTAGAAAACGGAACTCAGGAATAGTATTACCACACACTGTTGAGTGAGGAGATCAGGGTTACGAAGTTTGTAGAGGGTGAAGCAGCCTTTCTCAGGACGGAGCGACAGCCTGTGAGTCTGGGAGTTTTGCAAGACTTTCGTGAGGAACGACATCTGTGGTTTCAGGGCATAGGATGTATCTGCTTTTCTGCAGTTGTGGGGAAAGGGGTACCATTTTCTTGTCCTTGTTGAGATTTTTTTCCCCCCACTATTAGCTGGAAGGGCAAACATTTTGAGGCTGATTAAACATTGGGGTTTCATTAGTTTGGACTGAAACGAAAAGCTCACCTGTAGCTTGGAGAAGAAAAGGGTGGAACAGGATTGACAGACACACTATACGAGACACGCAAGCTCCGAGGTCCACACCTGCAGCCATGGAGATGCTCACTGATGGGGGGATGGCATGCGATGCCCATTTTTTTGGGGACATTCCTCTGCCCACATGCACTTTCCTTGCCCGTTTGGCAAGTGAATTCAGCTCGATTCCAAGCCTCCAGATGCTGACCCCACACCTTAGGGAACCCCAGACACAGCCAAAACCCCAACCACCCCATAACAGGACTTTGGGGACTGTTGAGAACATTGGAAGCTGGACCGGCAACAGTTTCGGGGCTTGGCGAGGGGACATGGAGGCCACCAGGAAGAGGCGGGTGGACGAAGGCTCCAAGGACTCGATGTCCTGTGCACAGAGGTGTCCAAGAGAGAGCGCAGGGTGATAAGCCAAGCTTCCGTCTGGCTGCCCGGGCTCGGATCCCAGCCTTTCCACTTACTGAGTGTATGATCAAGGTCACTTTGTGCCTCAGTTTCTTCATTTGGGTAATAGTTGTGCCATTACCCAGGACTGCTATGAAGATTAGGGAGCTAATTCTTGTCACGTCTATAACACCGACTTGGGGACAGAGCTGAAGGATTATCCCTCACCTCTCCCCCTCCCCAGGACCTCAGGCTCACGTTGCCATGCACCTGAAATCCTCCCAGCATCAATTTCCTTCCCAATGGAGTCCTCACCTCCCACCAAGACCCGTTCCTGCATGGTCCCCGGAGGCTGTGGAGGTGGCCTCTGTCCCCATCCTCTCCTCTTGGCCTGCAGGACTTCCTCACCTCCCTTGGGGTTCCTCCAAGAAAAGCCACCATATCTGACCTGGTGACGAATGCAAAGGCTGGACCATACGTTCCCTGGACCTCAGCCCTCTCTTTTCCTTAATCTTAAGTATTTGGTTGCGTGGTCCTGCCATCTCTTCCCGGAGAAAGGTATAGGAAACTATCCACTATGCAGATCACGAGGAAGATTCTGGAAGACTTTTCTGGCACCTGTATTCTCCAGCATTCAGCCCCTCCAAGGAACTAGCGTCATGGAGAAGACTGTCGGGGGAGGGGGCGAACGAAGCGGGCAAATGTGGCACTGGGACGAGCTGGAGTCAGGCTTGTACCATCACTGCAGGCCCTGTGCCTTCCCGACTGTCTCCAGGTGCCACCTGCCCAATCAGGGCCTCGAGGATTCAGCTGACTGCAGAATTAGGCACCAGGGCTTACTTGAATCACAGGATCATTTTTTATTGTCAGTAAGGAACAGTAACACTTTGGAGATGATGAGCTAGAAAAAAGACTGGTGGTTGTATTAAAAAAAATGTAAACTACAAACTGTTAACCAAAAATAAAATAAAAGAGTGTTTAAAAGGCTTTTCTATGAAGGGCTAGGGTTTAGAAAAATGAAATACAAATACAGCTCTTCATACCTAAGAAACTGGGTTATAGAGAGATGTGCCTCGGTTGCTGGGCGAGCATAACGGAGAAAGCCTTCACGCAGGTTCCCGGTGCCGCCGAGAATCGGGCTGGGGGGCCCTCACCCGCCACCTGCGTCGCTGCTCCCAGAGACGCCGCTCTGTGACCACTGAAGTTCTGGGGCCCCGGTCAGGCCGCTTCCTGTGGGTGAAGGCAGCTTTTTCAGGTGTCAATGTCCCACTGTCCCTCTCCTTCTGGAATCTCCTCTTCCTGGCGCCCCACGCACAGCCCTGGTCAGCAGCGTCGTCTCATAGGTCAGAGGACGGTAGGTCGGGGATCTGTTTGCCCTCTTCCGCAGATTTGCTGGCCAGCTTTGTGGGCGAAGAGAAGAAACAGCACAACCTCAAAACGGGGTTCTCACATGCATCGGAGTGGGGCTCCCCAGTCCCAATCCCAAGGGCCCCTCCAGGGATCCCGGTGAGCCTGGGACACCCTGACCTGGAGTGTGACCAGGCAGGCAGCGCCCCCAGTGGTTGGTGCTCCGGCTTTGGTGCTTCGTGGACGCTGTGAACTTGGGCGGTCGCTTACGCTTACCGGGTTCTGGGAGCCTCCGGCACCCGCCCAGGGGAGCGGAGGTCGGGTGGGGGGACATGTGCAAGGTGCTTAGCACGGTGCCTGACTGCACATGCGCAGTGAGCCTGCGATTATTCCAGGCGCGGAGCTCTGGTTTAGGAGCACCTGAGGGTCAGATGTGTCAACCGCACCTTCTTTACCTCGAGCAAAGACCCACCAGTGACAGCAGCAGATGGCACTTGAACACTCAGGTCTCGGAAACTCATTTTTTTTTATTTATTAGTTTCAGGGAGGAAACTAACTTTTAATTAGTAGGATTTTGCAATATAAATTGAATAGAAAACCTTTTGCAAAACAATCGAAAAGCACTTTCAGCCTCAAAGACAGCTGCCTGTTGCGGCTGTGACAGGGGCACCACAGGGCAGCTGAGGCACCGGACAGGTACTGGTTCTGAGTCCCCGGACCTCCACATCCCCGCAGCCCAGCTGGGCTCAGTGCTGCTAGAGGAGAGGCCTGGGCCCAAGAGGAGAACTGCACGCTGGGTACTGCTGTCCAATGTTCCAGTCCTTAGGGCCCGTGATCGTGCCTCCCTGGTGACCGTGCACGTGCGCCCTGCGTGCGCGCGCGTGCGCGCGCGCACACACACACACACACACTCTCTCTCCACTTGCTCTTCTCTCTGAGTTGCCCTCTTCGCTCCCTTCACCCGCCCCTGCCCCCGCCCCCCATATCCTTCCACCCATTTGGGTTCTCACCATCGTCTTGAAGAACTGATTAACTTTCTTCCGTTTGAGCGTCTTCTTGTCACCTTCTGAGAGGGAGAGGAAGGTCTGGCTGAGGCGGGGGGAAGAGTTGGTGTCCTCTGTCCCAGGCACACCTGCCACCGCCAGTGTAAGGGCTGGAAGGAGAGCGGAGAGCGGCCATGAGTGGGTAGGTGGAGGAGAGGCGGTGCCCCAGGGACAGGATGGGTGACTTGGGGGAGGCAGATGGGAGACAGGCCGGGGGACAGAATCCAGGCAGGAGGCAGGAGGCCATGTCCTGCCTGGAGAGGCTACTGAAGCTGTCCTCTTGGGAGAGGCTCGCCAAACCCCCACACAAGGGCCTGGCACCATGAAGGCTTCTCCAGGGCTTCTGGGCTGGAAACCTAGGGGCTGAGGTGGGGGAAGGGCCCGGGCCTCTGAGCCCTGACTTCCTCAGGGGATGCGACCTTTTGCCAGGTGAGGAGACAGTGTGAGCACACTCCTCCTTCACCTTCCAACATCAACAGCCTGGATTTCTCATTTCCCCCAAAGGCAGGGCCCAGTGGGGAGAGCTGGCAGTTACCGACCCCAGCTGGGAGTCACACAGACCTGAAAAATCTGCTACCTCTTGACCCTCGGTTTGACATTGGCAAAGTGGGGATAAGAGCAAAGATCTTCGGGGTGTTGTGAGGCCTACTAGAGGACCAGAGTGAAACAGTTGGGTGCTCAGACAAATACCACCTCCCTCTGGGGGCTCCTGCCTGGTGTGGCGGGCAGTGGTTAGGACTTGGCTCAGGGGCAGAGGGCCTGAGTCTGAACCCAGCCTCAGCCACTTACTTACTAGCTGGTGACAGGGAGGAAATTGGCATTCCCAGTGTCTCAGTTTCCTCATCCATACAATGGGGCTAATGGCATTATCTACTTCATAGTAGGCACCGGGGGGGTAAATAAAAAAATGAAGGAGAAGCAGTAAGCACAAGGCTTGGCACCGGTCACCACACAGGAAACAGCCGGCCTCTTCGCTGAGACCCGCCTGCCGGGTTCCTGGGGGCAGCACTGGTCTGTCTGGCTCCTCTGTGCCCTAGCCGTTGGCACAGACAGCCTGGCACAGAGACAGAGAGGCAGACGCTAGAGACTGCTGCATGCCAGATGGAGCACTCTTAGTCATATCATGTCCCCAGTTAGGGCCTCAAGTCCCCCCGTGTGAATTAGGAATGGTCGTCTGCGTGCTGCTAACCTCCTCATGGGACAAGGAATGAGTGATGTGGGAAAGAGGTAGCATCTATGCACGAAACACTCTGCAACTGTACGAGGTACTGGTGACTTTTGTAAGTTCCACAAATAGTCTTCCAGGTCCAGAAAGGAAACATAGGGTCAGGGACGTATCAGGGGCAGACTTCTGGCCCCTGGGGAGGCCTGGCTAACTGAGAACACAGAGCTACTTGGTGTGACCAGTGGCTTCCCCGTCACTCCTGAGTCCAGAATGACAGCAGGCCTCCACCTCAGCTCCAGGTAGGCTTGCTGGGATGGCTTCACCCACAAGACGGATGGGTGTGGGGACCATTCAGAAGATAGGGTTGCTCTGAGCAGAGCCTTTTGTCCCCAGGATGCTTGGCCCACTTTACTGTACGGATGCCCATTCTTCACCCCCGGTCTGGTGGCCCGGATTAGCTCTACAACGCTGTGCTGGTGGTGGCATGGTGCATACCTGGGATGGTGGGCATGGACTGGCTGGCAAAACTCATTTGAGAGAGGATGGATGCCCGGGGGGGGATGGCTGTATGCTCCGAGAGGTTGGTGTCACTCATGAACTCGTGCTTCCTGGAAAGCTGAATGAATACAACATACACACACACACACCACAGAGACTTAGCATGAGGCAGTTTGGGACTTGAAAAGTTAGTGATGAGGGCTTGGCACGTCTTCTGTGGAGCCAGCTCCAAATTCATTTATTCTGTTTTCTATCATTCCTGCCAGCCTGCCATGTACAGTTGCACACTATACAACTCCTGGGAATGGGGGAGATGGCATTCTTTTAGACTAACATGTGAATGACGCCCCCTAGAATTGTGAAACACAGAAATCTTCTTTCCAGCCTTCTCCCCTGGCAAGAGTGCCCTCTGAGGCCTACTGGGAAGTTTGTGGAGGATCCTTCCTTCACTGGAAGACGTCTCAGCTGGCGCCTTGCCAGGACAGTTAATGCCTCTCCCCCCCCCAGGCTCCCAGAACATCGTCAACAAACCTCTCTTTCAGGGGGAAGCTAGGATTTGTACCCAATGGCCCCAAGTCTCACATTAAATAGTTATTAGTTTATAAGATGAGAATTCTCAAAGTCAGGGCAGTGAGATTTTCATCTCTGCATCCCCGGGGGGCTGGGCTCCTAGCGGAATCTGAGATGTCAGTGGTTCGAATGGCTCTGGGGCCTGGGGACTGAGGGCAGGGGAGGTAGAAACGCCTGGCCCAGTGCCGGAAGACTGCTCTCCTTTTCACTGGGTGAAACCCGCGGCTTCTCCCAGCCTCACAAAGCCCTGTGTGATGGCAGAAAAGACACACACAGGCCCGAGTCTGGCAGCCTGAGTTCAAATCCCGGCTGTCACGTCCAAGCGGCATGGCACTGCCAAGCACTCCAGCTCCCTGTCCAGGATGCTGCCTCTGTTATACCCACCTCACCCCGAAAGTGAGGCTTGAGTGGGGCAGTGTCTGGGCCCCGGGTCCTGCGTCTGGCACGCAGTAGAGGTTTGCTCAGGGGGCGGGACAGGCCCGCTGGCTTGGCTGCTCACCCGCTTAAGGTCCGACCCGGCTGCGGCCTTCTCGTCTGCAAACACCACGCTGCTCCTCTTGGCTCTCTTCTTGGACCTCCTGAGCTTGACCTCCGGCAGAGTGCTCCCCGGGGAGATCGGCTCCTCCTGATCCACTTTTGAGGTCTTGTGGGCTGCTAACTCCAGGTCAAAGCTGAAGGGCAAGAGGGACAGCAGTGGGAACTGCAGTTAGAACTTCAGTGGAACTGAACTGCCTCGCAGGGACCCTGGCTGACTGAGCTGGCAGCACAGGGTCGGGAGGGAGATCAGTTAACCTGGAAGTTTGGAGAACCACTGGCTTAATTTGCACACATTCAAAATACAAAGACTGGCAGTAAGAAGAGAAAAACTGGTTAAAAATATGGAGCTGGATTCAGATACAGACACTGCCATTTTTCAGCTGAATGACATTGGGCAAATCACTCAACCTGTCTGAGCCATTATTTCCTTTTCAGTAAATGTGGATGTGGGCAGCAACCTTGCAGAGTGGCCACGAGGTGAGGCCTCAGGGCCCCTTAGCACACTCTTGGCCCAGGGAGAGTGCTCGATTCACAGTATCTATTATTACAGTCGCTGAATTGAGCGGAGTGGAGCAGAGGGCCCCAGGAAGGCGGAACCAGGGGGGCTTTCTGTGGGGTAAAGGAAGGGGGACCCTGAGGGACGTATGGCGGGTACAGGAGGAAGAGCTGTTTGATGGAGAGTTGGGAGGGACAGGCCCCGGGCAGCAGTGAGAAGATTCCAGACTGAATCAGGCTCTGTGGCGGCTGTCTGGCTGGCAGCGATCGCTGACAGGGCGTCTGCGGGCTGTGGGTGAGTTCTGCAGGCTCCTCAGGAAAAGTCGCCTTGCCTCTCAGGCCTTGTGTGGCCCTTTAATGATGCCACTAGGATGGCAAACTCACGGGGTGGTTGTGAGGCTTTTAATGAGGTGCCAGGTAGGGAAAGGCTTTCCAACAGAAGGGCAGAAAAGTGGGAGAATGGTGGTCCTGGGGCAGAAGGAGTAGGGGTCTCTGCTGGGGGCTGGGCAGGCAGCGGGGGGTAGGGCTGCCTTGGGCAGGGCTGACCTCTCAGAGGTGGGCTTGCTGGGGGTGCTGCAGTCAGAGTTCATGGAAGCCATGGAGATGACGGACATCTGCCTGTAGGAGCGCAGCATGGACCGGGGGCGGCCCAGTCTTCTGTCCTCGAAGTCAGGCTGCAGCGGGGAGAACAGGCTGGTTAGCGGCCCGGCCCCAGGGCGAGGTGGCCGCTGGAGTCATGTGCGTCCCCCTGCCCTTTCTGCCGCCTTCTCCTCCATCTGGGCCTGGAGCTGCTGTGGGGCAGAGCAGGGAGACAGCACACCTTCCTAGTGGGCTGAGGCTACAGGGCTTGTTGTTTAATAGGGCATTTGGCTGGCCTTTAGTCCTCGTGCTAAAGCCTTGTCATTTCCCCAGTGACGGGAGTGTCTGTTATTCGTGGTGGCCCTTTATGCTAATGAGAAGACTCAGGGTGGAGGCTGGCCAGGCCAGAAAGACCAACCATGTGATTACAGGGCTGGGGCTTTGAGCCCTGTAATGGCAGCTCAACTTCCCGGGAGGGTGGGGGCTGGAGACTGATTTAAATCATGTGACCAATGATTCATCCAATCATGCCTGTGTAATGAAACCCCAATAAAAACTCCAGACACTTATGCTCAGGGTCACGTGTCCTGAGGACACAAATTGTGCATTAGGGACCTTCCCAGACCTCACCCGCTGCACCTCTTCATTTGGCTGGTCCTGATTTGTATCCTTTGCAGTGAAATTGTAATCCTAAGTATAGCAGCTTCCTGAGTTCTGTGGAATTATCAAACCTGAAGGGGTAGTGGGAACCCCAAAATTTATAATGAGCTGGTCAGGGGTGCAGGTGGCCTGGGAACCCTGGAGCTGGTGGCTGGCTTCTGAAGTGAGGGGAGTCTGTGGAGAATTTTGTGCTTGAAATGTGACCTAAGTCTGCTGGTTCACATCAGAATTGTATCGGGGTGTCATGAAGGCAGTGTTAGAACAGGCAACCTGACTCATGGACCAACTCTACCAGAAAACGGGACGCCTGAGCTCCCCTCTACGCCATTCCGGTAACTCACTTCCGCTCTCTGGGCCTCTGTGTTCCCGTCTGGAAAATCAGAGCAGTGGGCCGGATGGCCACCTAGGGACCACACAAAGTTGATGTTTTATGGTCCCACTTTCTGAGGACAAAGACGGCATCCCTCTGAGCACCAGGCCCAGGGCCTCTTTAGGCCATGGAGCTTAATAGTGGCCAAAAGCACTGGCTTCGGAGGCCAAGGGAACCAGGTACAAATTTTGACCTATATTCACTTGCTATGTCGCCTTTGGCAAGTTACTTCACACCTCTGACCCTCCAGAAGAGATACAAGGGGTTAAAATCCTTCCTACCTCCCAGGCTCCTTGTGAGGACTAAATGACCTAGTAGGTATCAAGGGCTTAGAGCAGACAAGGCACATAGTAGGTGCTTCATCCACGTGACTTTTATTATTAGCACAGTCCCTTGAGTGCTAAGGGCTCGTTTTATAACTGGTGTTTGTCTGAGGGTGACTTTTGAGGAACGCAGTTTACAGGGAGGTTCCCTTGGATCATCTGCTCCTGTAACGGTGGCCCTCAGGTCCTTCTCCTCAAGGGCAGCTTCCTTAGCTCTGGTCCCCTCATCCTCCCTCAGCCCACCTCACCCTCTCTCCCCTCCCATCCACAGGGACCACCATACCATCTCTCTGACACCATACTCCTTCTCCACCTTCACTTTCAGGTTCTTGAAACATTCCTCCATCCGGTCGTGGAAGGGCCGCAGATTTTCTGACACCCTTTTCTCGTGGATCTTAATCCCAGCTCCCAGGAAGGGGATCTGGAGAGAAAGGTGGTGGACAGTGAGCCCGAGGCTGGGCTCAGCCTCGAGCCGCCCCACAGAGCGGCTGAAGTCCTCTGCCTGCTGAGACATTCGGGTCCTTTGAGACCTTCACACAGGGTCACCCTCCCTGGGAAAGAGGAGAGCCACAGCCTTGGGGTTTGCTCTGGATGGGGGAAGAAGACCTGCAGTGCCCTTCCCCACTGGAGGGTTGGACCCCCCCATTAGAGGCTGTATGTGTGGTAAAGTCTCCCCCGTAAGGGGTCTGAGGGCGAGTGTGGGACCAGAGGACAGGACTCTCTGTTGCTTTGACTTGAAGCCTTGCCCAAGAAGTTCTTGGGGGTGCAAAAGGGAAAGTGTGAGTGTCAGACGCTGGGAGAAAACAGAGGGAGGCGCTAAAAGGAAAGGCGGCGTGGGCACAGCCCCATGTCACGACGTGGGAAATGTGGCTGTACCTTACGTGGTTGCTAAAGAAAGAAATGGAAGTGCTAATATTGGGGAGCTAGCCAGCCAATAGGGAATGTTTTACAATGATGCAAAAGCCTTGGGAAGATGAGGGAGGAGTTGGAGATGACTGAGGTGAGGGAGTTAAATTCTCACTTATCAACAAAGGGGTCGCTGGATACTGTCTGAACAGCAGCTAGAAGCACAGCCACTGCGCAAGGCATGGCGGCCTCTGCAGGGAGCAGCTGAGACAGTGTCGTGGCCTCAGGGAATCATATGGGGTGCGCAAAGTGGTAGAAATAGATTATTTTGAAGGAACTATGATAACTTTTCCATGGTTGGTAACAGAAAGACATTGCTGCCTCTTTCTCTTGGAGGTCTCCCCGAAACAACAAAGCGAAGCAGAAACTGAAACTTTCAGTGAAACTAGGAAACACCCACGAACTTGACCCACAACATGTCAAGTGGAAGGTGGGTAGAGGATGGACACTGACCCTCCAGATTAGAGGAGGCAGTTGATGATAAGAAGAGGCCAACCTGCCTTTGGGAAGCCAGGAGGGGTGCAGGGATCGGAGGCACCAGGTACCTGAGAAAAGCTGAGGAGTCAAGGCCAAACACAGAAGGGTGGGTTGAAACGCTGTGACAAGAGCAGTTAGGTCTGGTAATCTATAATTAAGGAGGGGCAGGCCCAATTTTGTCCAGCCCTGTATTTCTGTTGCCTGGCACACAGTAGGGACTCAATAACATGAGTTGCAAAAATAAATGGATGAGGAACAGCAATTTGCTGTGGGTAATAATACAAAAAGGCGTGCCTTCCCCCAGAGTTAGGGTGCCGGGACTCTGGGTGGGAGGCACACAGCCCGGGGCAATCCCCTGTTCCGGGGTGAGGCCCCCAGGGTCGGGGGGAGTGGGCCTCTGTAACATAGCCGCAAGGCGGGGTGGGGGATGGGGCTAAGGAGAGGGCGGCCACTAGGGGGTGCTGTCTGCAGAGGCCTAGCTAATGGCTCTCAGAAGCTGGAACATCTAAGAGGCTCTTTCAGCCTCCTTTTCTCTTTGTAGCATCTCTCCATCAGCTCCGGGATTTTCGTAGAACGTCCTTAGAAGGCTCAGCCTGGTATTAGCTGTTCCGTGAAGCTGAGTCCAGGCTTTGGGTGCGGTGGACACAGCACGGAGAATCCATTACCAGGTGACAAGTGGTACCCAATGGAGAGGCCCCGGGCAGTGAAATGGATTGAGAATGACATCTACAAACCAAATAAATTTGTATGACAGTTTAGCCCACCCTGGAGCAATATGCAGAAATATGAGGAAGGAAACCAACCAAAGCCTGGCCTCCCTGCTTCCCAATTGGGGGTGGGGAAGGGGAGTGATTGTTTGAGTATTACAGGACATGATGACCTCGGAGGGCTGGGGACCTTGGGGATGTCTGGGGTTCACAGGTGGCACAAGGTAAGAAGGGAGAGCAAATTCCAGACACACAAAATGCATTCAGGAGAGTACTTCTGTGCAGTGCTTGGTGTTTCATTTTTAAAGCCTCACTTTGCATAAATTGGCAGAGGCAGAGAAGGACCTGAATTCGGAATCCTTATTTTAAGAAAAGAGGCTGCACCCAGTGTTTGTCACTGCCTGATTTCCCCAGAGTAACAATAACTCCCAGCACAATAGCTGCTCTTCTGTGCACGTTGAGTGGTAAGAAGGGGGGAGGACCCAGGGGGGAGGCAACTCAGACAGCTGTCCCCGTCCTCCGCACCCCCCACCAGCCGTGTTCCGAGTGTTGGGTGGTCCATGGAGAGCAGGGAGGGGGCTGCAGCCTGCAAGAGCCAGGTCCTTTGAGAGCCTCTGGGGGAAGCATCGGGTTGGGTGGATTGTTTCTTCTCTAAGGAGTGGGAGAGAGAAGAGGGAGAGAAAACACAGGAGAGAGAGCCAGAGAAAGGAGGGGCAAACGAGGGAGGGAAGCTGAGGGAGGAGTAAGATGGGAGGTGCGCAGAGACAGGCAAGAGACAGAGCGGGGAGGGGCAGAAGCAAAGAACTTCTGAGAGGGAGAGAAAGAGACAGATGTAGAGAAAGAAAGTCAGAAAGAAGGAGCGTCTGGAGGGAAGGCACGGGAGCTAGGAGGAAAGGGCAGTAGGGAAGTCAAGCAGACAGCAGAGCGCGGGGCCAAGGGAAGGGCTGTGCCTTCCGGGTCCTCTGGTTCCAGACGGCTGAACAGCTTGTGCAGAAGGTAGGCCCTTCACCAAAACCCAACCAAACACAGGCCTCGATTATTTTTAAAACCTGATCTCCATCTGAGCATTGTCTGCAACAAACTAGGTCAGCCTCAGAAGGACAGGTAGGGTGGGGGCCAAAGTCTCCTGTTATCTGATTGGCACATGCTGGGTGTGGGGGGAAGGTGGTGGTGGGTGAATGGGACAAGCCACCTCGGAATTCTACAATTAAGAAAACAGTTTTTGCAACACGCAACACAGCATCTCTGCAGCATCCCAAAGGTTGCGGCGCCCCAAATCCCAGTTCCAGGTTGAGCCCACTTAGGTGAGATACAGAATCAGAAGAGGGGCCAAAAGACAGGAGGACACGTTAGGTTAGGCCATGGCAGCCAGGGGCTCGCTGAGGGTGTGTACAGGGAGAAGGGGAAGGGAAGGAGGGAGGCAGGCTCCCCAGTGCAGCTCTGCTGTACCTGCCACGCTATCAGGTCCTTGAGGCGGCTCAGTTTGTCCTGATCCTCAGGGTGGTCCCTCGTGTATTCTTCAGTGAAGAAGGCCTGGGGAGGGCAGACAGGTATTTGGGGTTTCCTGTTCATTTGGTGTGGACCCCTTCACCCTTCTCTCCGGCGCTGGGAGAGGGTTCTACTTGAGAGGGGCAGCAATGAGGTCGCCTGTGTCTGATGGGGCAGGGACCTGTAGGGACCCACAGTGTTTTCTCTTCCTGGCGGCTCAGATCAGTACCTACTGGGAATGAATGGGCCACAAACCCCAGGGAAATAGTTCTCAAAGTGGGGTCCCCGGATCAGCAGCATTGTATCACCTGGGAATTTGTCAGAGTTGGAAATTATCAGGCTCCACCCAGACCTACTAAATGAGAAGGTGGGGGCAGTGCACCTGTGTGTTCAGGAGCTCTGTAGGGGATTCTGATGCGGGGTCAAGTTTGAGAGCACTGCCCCCGGGGAGAAGAAACCAGTGAGGAATTCCGGCTCACCTCCACCTCCCTCACTGTGTGCGATCCTGGCAGCCCCTCGCTCTTGCTGGAGCTCCCGCCCTCAGAGTGTGCACACGTGCAAAGGCTGTGCAAAGCCTAACCGACGATGATTACATGGGGTGTCTGAGGGGTAGCTGGAAGGACTGTTGGGTGACTGGAATTACTATCCCTGAATTATATTACTGTTTTGTATTCTTAGTTTTGCATCAATGAATAACAGAAAAGATAATAGGGAATTCATCATGAGATTTACTAGGGTGAGGAGTCCGTGGAGCCCTCAGTGTCTCCTATAATATAGGGTCTAGCTGAAAACTAAGGAAGGTCTTTCTGTTCTACTTCAGTGCTAGGAAAAGCTATGGCCCCCTACTGAGAAATTGGTATTTTTCTCCAGTGAATAATGTGACTCATATCTGATGGCTTTTCCCTTTTGCCACAGACACCAGGAGGCTCAAAAATGAAATCTGTGGCTCAAAGGTGTGGGGGGACCAATTTCTGGAGGGACCTTATAACCTGGGTATCGAGATAACAACCCCCCACCCCACCCCCCACCTTGGAGTTAATCTTTTATCCTTTCCTCATTTCCCAGGTTCTGGGTGTCATTCCTTCCCACTTGTAGAAGACATTTCAAATCATACACTTTGATTCATGGTTCCTCTATTTTTATGGTATGGACCATGATCATCCCAGGGGCCCATATGGCCCCTGCTTCTTCCTGCCAAAGGACAGTGCATGGCATCGAGTGTGGGACAGAGATGAGAAAGAGGCTGTAGAATCTCTGGAAGGTGAGTGAGGTCCCCCAAGCTGACGTGTCCCCTTGGGGGGGTCGACAGCCACAGTAAATAAGTAACAAGCAGCTGCGTCTGGCCCGGGGCCCCCTGCCTCGGCTCTGCCCCTCACCAGGGTCTGGACAGCAGAGCGCTCACCTTCTCGTACTTGGCAAACCCCCCCATGACAGCCGGGTCCACGATCCCGTTCAGGAGCATGGAGAGCGGGTTAATGGGGAGGCTTTCGTCACTCTGGTACTGGTTTATCATCATCAGGATCTTCTCGTTGGCCGTGGACATGGTTTCGATGGCGTTCTCCAGAGGGCTAATTGTGGTCTGTTGAAAAGGAGATCACCCAAAAGAAAGGGTCTTAGCAGGTCGCTTTAAAAATAGATATAATTATTGGTATTGATTTCCTTTGGGGTTGGAATTCAAATGAGGCGATGCTCCCCGCGGGGCTGTAGCAGGCTCTTGTTGTAATTAGTGAGGGGGCTGTCGGCTGTCTGGGGGAGAGAGGCTGACTTTCTTCTAGCGAGAAAGGGACTTCCCTGGGGAGGTGGAGGCAGGAGGTGTCGGGCACTTGCCGGGGCTTCACAGGTTGGGTGTGCTACGGAGAGGGTTTCCCTTCTTGCTACCTGGGTGAAATGTGCTCCAATTCAACTCATCCGGTATTGCTTGTGCACCTACTATGTGTGAGCTATTGCTGGAGAGATCAGAGCAGCTGGCAATATGACTGCCCAGCCTGGCCCATAGTAGGACCTAAGCCTGGTTGTTGTATGAGGGGTCACTGCTCCAGGGTAGATTCAGTTTAGTTAGGAAGATAAAACTAAACGCCTCTCCAACACCCCTTAGCAAGCAATCAAAACAGGACGCCATCAAATGCTAATTAGCCAAACTGCGTGGTTCTCAAGAGCATGGGGGTAAAAAAACAGAACAAGGGGTCTGCAAACTTTTTCTGTAAAAGAGCCAGGCAGTAAATATTTTTGACCTTGCAGGCCAGATAGTTTCTGTTGCAACTACTCAACTCTGCTACTATAGGGAGAAAGCAGCTCTAGGCAATATGAAAAGGAAAGAGCTTGGTTGTTCCAATAAAACCCACAAAAATGGGTGGCAGGTGATGTCTGGCCCATAGGCCATAGTTTGCTGACCCCTGAACTACACTAGACAAAACTGAGAGCGAATCTGAGCTGTGTACGTTTTTTTTTCCCCCCCTTACTGTGTGACCTTGGGCAAGTTTCCTAACCTTTCTGAGCCTGAGTTGACGCACTGATAAAATAAGGATAAGAAAACCTACTCAGAGAATAACTGATAGTTATTGTTATTCATTCTTGTAGGTGTTAGGACAGAGAACAGCAGTTGTCCTAAGAAGGAAAGACTCAGGCTGCTTCCTTGAGTATGTAGCAAAGATTAGTTGAGATAATAGGACATTTGAATCAGCAGAATTCTTTAGAAAGTGTCACCTGCACGTCACCCACTTGTTATTATAACTATTAGCTATATGAGAAGGGCAGAACCAGCCTATGGAGCCACTTGGTCATCTTTTTAAATCATTTCCTAAATTCCTATGAAATCCTAATGTCCTCAACCCTTTTTCTTGTTTGTGGACATTTTAAAAAATGGCTGCTCTCTGCAGGGAGAAGGCCCTGGGAGTAGAAGTAGCCTCTCTCATTGTGTCATTGATACTCTCTCTCTCTCTGTCTCACACACGTATACACATCTAACACATTCAAACATGAACACACAGGTGCATTCACACACACACACACACACACACACACGATGTAAACTGCAGGGGGCCGCTGCTTGGCCTGGTGGGGGCAGCAGGCCATATTCCACAAGCTGAAACCCTTGGTCTCCTTTCTCTCTAGCACACAGACCAACCCTGCAGGGACTTTACGAAGCCGTGGTCTAGACTGAGTTCTAAGGAAAATCTATCACAGCCACTCAGGTTGAGCCCAGCACTGCACCTGATTTTAACACTAGCCGGGCATGTCTGAAAGACGCAGGCTTTAAGGAGGTTATTAAAAATGGCAAGTCCTATTGATTGGCTTTCCTCTTCATCTGTGAAGCTATTTTTGAATCCCCAAATCTTTAGTCTCATTATAGCCATCAGGAACAGAAAATGAGAATGACCATTCCTTTGGCTTCTCATGCACGGGCATTTGAGTAGACTAAGTATACAGCTGTCAGAGCAGACTTATGGGGGAAATATATATATGTTGTTTGGTGGAAGGCCTGGATGTCAGGAGCTGATCACAGCAATAAAAGCGATAGTCACAGTAACACAGATGGCTCCATTTATCGACTGCCTGCTATGCGCCAGCTCACTCTGGGTGCATCATACATATGCTCTCATTTAATTCCTCCAACAGCAGGTTAAGTAGCTTATCCAAGGGCAGATGGTGGCAGAGCTGGGGAGAGAACTCGGTATTATTCTTGCTTCCAAAGGCGGGCTTCTCCCACCGTATACAGACCGAACTCTGCTACCAAACTTGCCTCAAGCTGGCTGTTGGACTTGGTCAAGCCCGGAAATCTCGGATCTCTTTCCTAAGCTGAGTCTCAGTTTCCTTATTGGCAGTATCGGTGTGTATATAACCCTTGCCCAACCTGCTGTGAGGGGAAAATGAACTACCAGTGGAAAACGGGAACAATTTTAAAGAGGGGGCAAAGCATCAGCCAAAAGATAAAGTGATGGTAATCCCTTGCCATCCAGTCAGGGGTGCTTCATATTCTTCAGTTACCTTCCTAAGTCCTCTGCGGGAGCCCAAGACAGGCGTAGGTACTACATCTTACTCGCGTCACTCATTCCTTTGGCAGTTCCAGTCCCATCTTTGGGCCTCGGTCTCCTCATATGCAAAATAGCTGGACAAGAACCAGGAAGGGCTGCAAACTGGGGATCTATAGGCCACTGAGAGGTCTGGAGAGCTCTATTGTTTCACCTGCACATGAGTTCTAATCTTTCAAATTTTACTTCAGTTGGAGAGACTGTCTCAGCTTCCACCGTCCCCTGCTGTCTTAATGTGACTGTCTCACATATTTACATATTCTTCCTGGTCTCCAAAGGTATTTACATTTGTAACTCTTGGACTAATTGACCTCTAGAGTGTCTTTTGGCTCTGAAATTCCATAGTTTTTCAATCTCTGTTTGATGAATGATGAAAACTGAAGCCCAGGGACAGTGTTTGTCCGACAACATACAGCTTGTTAACGACCGAGTTGAATTTAGGTCTCTGACTCCTAGATGAGGGGTCGTAAAGACTGCACGTTCTCTGGGCCCAGACCAAGCACAGAACTCTCCAATGAACAGAACCTACACTTGAATCCCGTCAGAAAACACCTCTCTGTACAAACAGTCCTGTTGTCATGACAATTCATGAGAGAAACAACCAAGAACAAGGTGTGAATTCATGGAACATAAAAACAAATACTGGGAAATGAACTTACTCAGCAGGAATGAAACTTTGGTGTCTGAGACATCCTGACATTCTTGGTAACTCCACTGAGGGAGGCTATTAGAGATAAATAAATCCACTCTGGTCAACTTTCTGGAGGTTTTCCCAACCCATTCTATCTGAGGATGTCAGGATAAAAGGATTTGAAAAAAAATGTTGACTATTTCTTTCCCAACTTCAGACTGCTGAGTCCATAAAATAAGGTAACTGGTTCAGGCATTATGGGTGTCTGCATATTGATTGATTGACAGATTTAGTTAACAAATATTCTGGAGCACCAATTATGAGCCTGAGGCTATTCTTTGCACTTGGTGATATGGCAGGGAACGAAATAGACAAAAATCTGTCTGCTTATGTTATAGTAGAGCTTATATTCTAATATGTTATATCTAATGTTTCTAGATATTAACAATCAACACGCAGGCTCATTAGATAGTGTATTAGGAGGTGACAGGTGTTTTGAGGAGAAATACAGCGGTGGAGAGGAATGGGGAGTGACGGCGGGGGCTCCCTCAGTTTCCCCACAGTCTCATGGGGACACAAGAGATGAGGCACCTTGCTGAGCGTCACTGGAGGAAAGGGCATAGCGAGGGCCAATGGGTAGAGGATACAGATTGGTAGACAGTCTCTGATTCTTCACTTCAAAATGAGATTATCGATAGTACATACTTCACGGGGTCTTGTGCGCATTTCATGGGATAATGCTGTGAAGCCCCAACACTGTGCCTGGGATACTTCTCAAGCTTATCATGTATTAATTTGTCCCTTGAGTAAGAACATGAATGGTTTCTTTCTTCTCAGGGTTTTACTTATTGTTGGGGTGGGATGGGGGCACACTGAGGAAGGAGGAGAGAATGAATCCACTCGAGACGCCTGATATGGGAGGTTAAAGTCAAACTCCACCTCATTTGTTAACCTTGAACAACCCATTGACTCACTTAGCACCTCAATTTGTTCATCCGTAAAATGGGAGGAATAATAATATTTATCTCTCAATGTGGCTGAGGGGTTAAATGCATGCAAATTTAGCGTAGTCTCAATGTTTGCTGATATCATCATCATCATATTTTCCCCAAGGTCTAGGCCATGCCGTGGAAAGGAGAATGGAGGGCCACTGGGCTGCTGGGATCATTGGGAGGGAGGTGCATATTAAGGGTTAGAATGGATGGTCTCAGTGCTGATAATACAGTAGCCTGAAAATGTCAATCAGACCTTTTCCTCCTCTGCGCATGGCTCCAGGTCATTCAGTAGAAAAGCCAAAGTCCTTATAGTGGCCTACAGTGTCCCACAGGATCTGTGTCAGACACCACTCACCCCTCATTGTTCTGATCCAGACACAAGCTTATCCTGGCCCCAGGGCCTTTGCATTTGCTGTTCCCTCTGCTGGAATGTCCCCCTCTTCATATCAGCATGGACCACTCCCTGACTTCCTCCAGAACTTTGCTCAAAAGCTATTTTATCAGGGAGGCTTTTTCTGGCCACTCTATTTAAATAGCACCTCCTCCATCGCCTTTCACTTTCCTTTTTCTCCATAATGGTTATCGCTATCTGACATATCATATATTTACCTTGACGTTTTAATTTGTCTTCCCCACTAAAATGTTAGCTTCATGCCAAAATCTTCAGGTGTTTCTTAGAACAGTGCTTGACATGTGTTAGGTATTCATTAAATATGAACACTTATTTATTGTATTAATAAATAAGACATCCTGAATATGCCCCTACTTTTCAGGTTTCCTCACCACCACTCTGACCCTTCCCCTGTATCCTGGGAGCTGTAAAATTCTTACCTATCTGAGGATACGAAGACCCTGAAATGTGTTGGGAAGTAACATACATGCTATTTGCACAAGGAAGTTCAAACACTTGCATTCTAGCCAGACCTTTGCCTCTGTGTGAGTGCCTCTCTCTGAGCCTCAGTTTATCCAACTATAAAATGGGTTCAGAGTGGGATTCCGCAAATGTGCCCCAAGGGGCTGCTGGGACTGAGAAGATATAAAGAGTGATTGAGTGGATGGAGTCCCAGGCCCTCTGCCTCACCCTGCATCCAACCACAGGAGCTCCCCATTCATCAGCTTTCACTGCATCAGGTTTCATTTGCGAGGAAAGCAAGTTATCTGATGCTTACAAAAAATCTGAGAGCAGCTAGTTTGGATGCCTCTTCAGGTACTTTCCTGCACTGGGATTTCTGGACTCCTTTTGTTCGTGGTTTCAAACTAAAGCTTGTCCCCTTTTCATAGTCCAAGAGGCTTCCTGAGGCTGGGAGAGGTGTACCGTGAGGCTCGGAGACTCACCTGGGACATATGCACCACCTCAAACCAGCGCAGGATCCCCGGAAGCTTGTAGGCAGTCACGAAGGAGGTTCTCTCGATCCACATTGACTGTCCCATGTGGGGGCAGGGGGTGACAAAGGCAGAAAAACAACACACTTATGAAACCTGGGTATCGGAGAAGCTTGGCGGGAACCCAGACAGGCCCCCAGGCACATAGCCCACCCCAAGTCAGCATAAATACTGCAAGTCCCAAAACATACTCTCACTTCACCCGGAAGAATTCGTTCCCAAAGAGAAGTTTAAGTTTTCCCTGGGCTTAGGTTAGGCTCAGTAAGTTTTAACCTGGGTCTCTGAACAGTTCAAATTTTAGGCAATATTGAATGCATCCACCTGCATTTTCTCAGGGAGGGTCTAGAGGGCTCATTGGCTTCTCAAAGGGACAGTGAGTCCCAAATATGAAGAATCACAGTCTAAGGCAAAGAGCTGAGAGAGACTTGGAGCCACCTCCTCATGCCAGCCTTAGCCCTTGGCAATAGGAACCAGGTCCTAGTTGGGAAGCACACAGGGGAGAGAGGGGACTGAAATCGCTTGGGCTTATTGGTATTTCCTGGAGGGTTTAACGTTATCAACACCCCTGCGTAGCCTGAGGGATCCTGTCTTCTGGAAATGAGAAAACAAACCCAGTGGAAGAGACCGGGCATGGGTGTGTGTGCATCGTTGTCAGCGGGCGCTTTACTTGGCTTTAGATCAAATTCCCTCCCATTCGGAGGTTGGCAGATGCCTGCTCTGGTTGGTAAGGGGGGCCCCAGGAAGTGGTCACGCTGCTGAGGGGGATGGGAGGTACTCACGGCAAACTCGTTCTCAGGGTCGACGGTCCCCCTGCGCACCGGCCGTGAGTAGTGGAACTTTTGCACGTAGTTGGATTTATAAAAGCTGCAAGACAGGAAGAAGCTGAGGCCCCTGGTAGCTCAGCGTGCTCGGCTGCTGCCACAGAATCTGACCTGACTCTGTCCAGGGAGGACTGTTCAGGTCGGGCAGAGTCCTTGCTGTAACGTTTCAAACAAGACCTTCCTTGCTAGGTGATTTAGAAGGTAGACTGGTGGGACGGCCTCCTGAATACATAGCAGGTCGTAGGGCTGGGAATCCCGAGTTGGGATTCTGGCTGCACACAAGGTTGACTGGCTCATCGTCTCCTGTGATCTCAGTGAAGGATCTAGACATACCTAACCTGCTGTCCCAGGGGAATCTGCCAAGGGTTTCTTTAGGTGTCCCAGTCACCCCCAAACCACGCTTCCTGAATCTCCAGTGAGGTTCTCAGGCCCAGCCGCACAGAGTGCTGGCTGTCTCATTGGTGGCCCCTGCCCAGGGAGGCCTGACCGAGAGGGAGACAGGAGGCTGAGATCCATGTGGAGCTGCACGTGCTCAGCCGTGTGCACGGATGAGAGGCTGCTGGGAGGGGCTGCCTTTCCCTGAAGGAATGGGCCCTTCTGCTTCTTACAGAGGAGCTCCTGCTGCCTTTGGAAGAGCTCCGGGGGGAGGCCTCTTATGAAGGCAGCTGAGGGGCTATGTTGGGAACCTGGGCATAAGGGGGTGAGGTGCACAGATGGGAGGGGCCGCCTCCTGCCCCACGGCGCTCAGGCCGCAGGGCCTCACCACTGACCTTGCAATCTGGTATTGAGCAGATTGACACCTGCCTTCATGCCACTTCCTCTAATGTCCCCTTGACATACTCTGAATATATCCATTGTCAATGCACAACCTTAACAATGCTGAAAAGGTGTCCCTTTGGGACACTGTGCTCTGCATGCGCACTGCACCCCCGCCCCCACCCTCCTTCACACACACATGCACACGCTCTGGGATCAGCCTGAGTGACAGGTTCTCCATGTCCCGTTCAGCGACTCTCACTGCTGCTTACTGAGCGTCCGCTGTGCCTCAAGGCAAACCATACCCTCATTTCTCCCATCCATCTCTGGCTTCAGCCTTCTCAGGGGCAGAGCCAGGTGGCCAATTCGGGGTGATTCTTCTCCCAAGAGGACAGGGGAACAGGCTGGCTGACACAGAGGAGGAATTAGAAGGGCACTCAGGCTTGTCTTGCCACCAGCTCAGCGTGGCGGCCCCGTGGGATTTTCCTTCCCCCCCTCCTTCCGGTGAGCTGCAGGTCTTACTTTATGATCTGGTCAGGCACTGGCTTATTCTTGAACCTGGGGTGCTCATCCAAGACAGGCTGGACAGTGAAACACTGGATGTCTGGGACCCCTGAGTTAAGGGTTCACAACGTGTGTGTCGGCTGCAGCGACAGTTCCAAGCAGAGCAGGTCCCACCTGAGACCACCCAGGCCAGCCCTTCTGGGCTCAAGATTTTACTGAATAACCAATCTCAGGTTGCCGTCTGCCAGCTAAGTCCTAGTGACCAGTGAGCAGCCAGAGCTGCCTGCGCTTGCAACCCTGCCTGGCGGCTCAGCCGCTGCTAACAGTTAGTTAGTAGAGCCTACTCATTATCACCAACAATAATGCCGCCCAATGCACTTATCGCTCTCAATCAATTGCAGAGCACATCTCCCCATGGTCTCCTTCCATCTCTCCAATTCCACTGAGCAGTGTTATAACGTAAATCGTCCCTGTTTCGTAGAGGAGGGCCTCAAGGTCAAAGAAGCCAGACAACTGGTTGAAGGTCGCACAGCTTAGACTGCCACTCAGAGTGGCCCTCTGACCAGCATTATCATTACCGGAGAGCTTGCTAGAAACGGCGAATCTCAGGCCCTGCCTCAGACCTACTGTATCAGAGTCTTGATTCTTCTAAAATCCTCATATGCATGCTCACATTTAAGAATCGCTACATTAGAGCATGCAAATACATGCCATTTTACACGCCACCTCTGAATGTGTGAGAGTAACTGCCTGTGGCAGGATGGTGAGGCTGTGTCCAGGCTCAGTGGGAAAGAGCTCCATGATTGATTAGTGATGCCTGCCATGGGCGCAGGATACAGGAAATGCACCATGTGGGCCAGATTTTTGTCACGCTTATTCTAGAGCTTTATTCATTTAAGCCGACAATACGGCAAACCAAAGGAACAAAATCAGCCATCACCAGTCCCATCCCTGAGCCCCGCTCCCGTTCCCTACCTGCCATGGCATCTTAACCCATCTCTCGTCTTTAGGTACCCAAGTTCTCTCATTGCTCTGTTCTACTAGACGACCACCATCACTCCTAAAACTCTTCTCCTGGGCCCAACATTTCTGCCAACTAAGGGATCACCAACTCCTCTTGCTGGCATTCAAATGTGCCAACGTTAAGAGTATGGAGTGTTCAAATACTCAACTATGATCCCAGCCCATTTCCCACCATTATGTCCAATAGATGCTACTCCTCCCTTTGCTTAGAACACCTTCCCACATCACCACCACAGCCCCACGAACACCCAGTCGGCCCTCAGTCAGGCGCCGTTTTCCCTCCTTCTCCACAGCGTCTGTCTGTACCTGGCGCTCTTAACTCTCAACTCTGGTTGCCCCTCCCTCACTCCTCCCCAGTGGCTTGTGAGCTCTCTGACGGCTATGATTCTTCCACACACAAGAAATGGCGAAAACAGAACTTGAAGTTAAATTCAACTGGCCCTCCTCCCCACAAACTCACTGCATATTAACACGTTGGGCGTGTCCGGTATTTTCGAGCACCTTCCCCGTAAACATCTTGGCCATAAGCATTTTTGCTGCAGTCATGTCCACTGCAGAGCGAATTTGCCATAAGGCGATTTTGTCATAAAAGATAAATTAACTGGTGGACGGTTTGGTTTCATTTCTCCATTGACAAATCAATTTAGATACATGAAACACTTAGTGTATTTAAGCTAGTGGCCAGGACAGTTGGTTTCATTTCATTTCTCCATTGACAGATTGCAGCGCTCCCATTTTTATATTATATAAATCTTAGTTCTCATAATGGTCTACACGGTGACAAGGAGATGGGGCGGTCTGAAAATAGTGGATGAGTGACAGGAAACACGGTATAAAACTTACTGGGCTGGACTGCATACTATACTATGATAGAAAATGATCACGTGCCAGTTTGCAGATCCTTAGGTAACACTGTATGTATTGTATAACTAACATGTCCCATCGAGCTTTTGAATATCTATCAAGGGACATGGGACAATATGCAAATACAACTTGACAATTTAGAAAAATGGATAGCAATAAAGTCTTTTTAATTTTGTTATTCACTTTTCCCTTTTACAGCAAATTTGCCTTATGGCAAATTAGTTCTGCAGAGAAAATGTTCACGGTAAAAATGCTTGTGGCCAAGATGTTTAGTGCAGAAATACCTAGAATTTATGTTGAGGATTTAATTGTTTTCCCTCTGAAGAGTACTGTGACGTCAAATGAGAGTCCCTTAGAGGGGGAGAGAGAAGAATGTTTAAAACAAATGAATAACTGTCACTGGAAAGATTTCTGTTAGATGCAGGAAGACCATTTTCTTTCTGAAGCCATACAGCCAACAGCCTTCTCTGGGAGGGAAGTCACCCTGGATTAAGTCTAGGGCAGGATCTAGCCAACTGTGGCCTGCAGGTCAAATCCAGCTCACCATCCGTTTGTGCACAGTCCACAGCTAAGAATAGTTTTTATATTTTTAAGTGAATTTTAAGTTGAAAAAAAAAAAAGAGTATTTTGTGACATATAAGATGCTATGAAATTCAAACTTCAGGGTTCATACATAAAGTTCATTAGAACACAGCCACACCCACCCATGCCTGTGCTATCTGTGGCTGTTCTCCCACTATAACAGCAGGGTTGAGAGTTGTGACAGAGGCCATGTGGCCCAGAAAGACTAAAATATTTCCTATCTGGACCTGTAGAGAGAAGTTTGCCAACTCCTGTTGTAAAGAAGTTTCTAGGTCAAGTCTACTGATCTTAGCAACCATCCTTGGTCCAAGAGTATAACCCAAAGCTAGTGACACCAGGAGGACGCATGGCTAGACTCTCACCACGTGTGAATCTATGCATAAAATTGTTTCCCCAGGGTCTGGGCAGAGAGGAGGGTAGGGGACAGGAGACACCCAACCAAGAGACCTTTGCTTTTCAGTGTTTTCCCCACCTGGAGACCTAAGTGGGAAGACATGAGATCTGTCACCTTTCCAAAGTGCTTGCTGGCATTTGAATAAGTGAAGGCAAGAGGACAGAGCACTAAGAGCTCAAGTTGGGGGAAAAAGCAGATCTGAGCTCAAATCCTAACTCCATCACTTCCTGTGACCGTGTGTAATCTGCTTACAGTTTTTGAGCCTCAGTTTTCTTATTTGTAAAATGCAGAGAGTAATCATATCCCTCTCCTAGGATTATTACAAGGATAAAATAAAACAGTGCATGCAGAATGCCTAGTATATGAACAGTCAATAATGCACCTTCTGTTCATGAATCTTAAACAAAACGATGCCATTATAGAAAGAATACAGACTTTGGGACAGATCGATCTTAGAGTGCAAATCTCAACTCCATCACTAACTAGCTTTGTAACTTGACCTGTCTCCCTCACATATTCCTTCTCTATGAAGTAAGAAAAATTAATACTGACCTTATAGGGGTTTATGGGGATTAAAGGAATACAGCTTATAAAGCACTCATCCCATGTAAAGTACGGAGGACATTTAACAAGTGACAGACCTTCCTCTTTCCTTTCCACCTGATTCTGGGCACTGAATCAGGCCTATATATCACTCTGTGGCCCAGGAACACATGCTCTCTCCACCCACTTCAAGTTAAAAGGCCATGGGCCTGTTCAGCACCAAATATCCACTTAGAAGGGCCTTATACTAATCCCGTGTCTCGCCTGTAACCAAACTCACATTTGTAACCAGCCAGCCCCACCACCAGTTGCATTTCCTCTTGCAAATAAACATGGTAGAACAGGCATGAAGGACAGGCGAGCATAATGAAAAGGTTACAGATGAATATTTACCACCCGAGGGAAATGATTTGTTGGATTATGGTTCGGCAGATTTAGCAGAGCAGCCATGCAACCTGTCAATCCCATTTTAAAGGTTGTAACTTAATTTGTGTTAAAGGGTGCAAAGTGGGGCGCCAGGCTGGGTGAATGCACCTCTGCTCAGCTGCCTGCCTTAGCCTTGGGCTTATATACTTCCTGCCACCGGGAGCCCTGCATCCTGCCCAGGACCAGCTCCCCGCCCTGTGAACACCACACCCTGCCCAACCTCGTGGAGTCATCTCATGTCACCTCTGCACGCCACTGAGCTGGCTCCCTCTCCCTGACCTTTCTCTAGTTGTCTCTCTCTTTCTTGTTTCCTTTATCTTTCTATTGATCAACAAGTATTTCCCTATTTGGGCCAGGCACTGTGGGAGACGGAGGAATTACTGCAGTGAACAAGGTATCACAAGCGCCTGCCCTCATGGGGCTTATGCTCTAGCGTACATGTACCTTTAAAAAGCACAGGAGATAACGGCAGATTGGGATCCATTCTCTAAACAAAACAAACAGAGTTTGAGATAATATAGTCATAAAGAGTTCAGAGAACGCCATGTTAGGTGGTCACGGAAGGCCCCTTCCAGCAGGTGACCCCAAGTAAGGATCTGAGGGGTAAGAAAGGAGCTGGGGGAAGGGCATGCCAAGCAGAGGGAACAGAACACGTACAGGCTCAGAGGTGGGAACGAGCTGGGAGTATTTAAGGAACAGAAAAGAGGTCGGTGTGGCCAGAGGGGCACGAGAAAAGAAAGGGAGAGTCTGGGGGCAATGGCAGTGGAGAGCCAGTCAGGGGCCTCACTCAGGAGGCCTCACTCAGAACTCAGGAGTTCTGATTTTCTTAGAAGAGCAGTGTGGCACCATTTCAGTTCTTAGGACCTGCGACGCTCCTTCCCAGTCAGGGGATAGTCCTTGCATCTGTCTAGGACGCCCTGCCCACGTCTCACGATGCTTGGCTGGTCACTCACCTTAAACATCACCTCCTCAAGGAAGCCTTCCCTGCCCTTCTAATCAGAGCACCCTGCATAGCCTCCTTGGCATCGGTCCCACTTTTCTAAATACATATTTAATGGTGTAATTAGTTGTTCACTGTCTCTTTTACTTATTGGGCTCTAAGCTCCCTGAGGTAGGACCACGTTGTGAGTATAACCCCCAGCCCTTTGCATAATGCTTGGCACAGAGTCAGAGCTTGATAGCATTCATTACAAGACTGACTGAATGAATGAATGAATGAGCGGATGAATGCACCCTTTGCAATTTCCTGAGATGGGTTCTTTGGATCCCACACTGGACACGAAAACTGGCACCACGGCAATGATTCCGACGGCAGCTGTGAGCTCTAAGCTGGGCACTGTGGCTCCAGTCCCGGCAGGGCTGCCCACGTCTGGCCCCTTGGCTGGGGCCTTCTCCAAGGATACACTGGCCTGGGGCGTTCTTCACGTCATCGCCAGGGGAAGAGGTGGTGTTCATCTTCTCTGCATTGGGGAACTGGCTCATCAGCTGCATCTGGAAATCTTCTCTCCGCTCGTACTCCTTCCCTCGATAGATGAACACTTTGTTCTGCAGAGAGATGACACTATCAGAGACCTCAGGCCCCGGCTTGGAGGACGTGGTCCAAGTACAGCTGGGAGTCTGTGACACGAGCACAGCGCATGGTGACCTCCTATGGACCTTGGTCCTGTCTGCTTCCCCTCCAAGGAAAGGAGGAGCTCAACTCACCGACCTTCTAGCTGGGCCCACCACTTCTTTAAAAAGATTGGCTTGAAAGGGAGAGGAGATCCCGGATGCCGAGAGCTTCTTCAGACTGGCTTTTTTCTTTCTTTTTTTTAAATCATTAGTACTTTAACGCAGAGTGAAGAGAGAAACTAATAAATCATGCATTTCAAGCACTATGTACAGCTTTAGCATAATCCCTCACTCGGCTTACGCTGTTAGTCCTATCTCCTCCGTATGTGACCACAGAATCTCTCCCGCCTTCAATGGGCCACGTGGGCTGGCGTGTGGGATGGAAGGACCAGCACTGGGGTCCTGCACCACTTGGCTCCATGGAGTCACACGCTTTACCTTCCATGACCACACCAGCCTCTTCTAGGTTAGTCGTTTTCACACAGGGTGGGATTTTGCCTCCTAAGGGACACTGCCAGTGTCTGGAGACATTTTTGGTTGTCACGACTCGGGGGAGGGGGCCTACTGGACCCTATTGGGGAGAGGCCCGAGATGCTGCTACACACCTTTCAATGCATAGGACAGCCCCCCACAAGGACGAGAGACCTAGTTCAAAGTGCCAGTAGAGCCGAGGTTCTCGGCCAGGTCTGTGCAGCCTCTAATGGCCCCTCATTAGTCTGTCCCAACCTGCACCTCAAACCTCTCTATACCAGGGCTTCCACCTGGCAGATCATCAGAGGGGCCCAGACTTTTACAAGTTCAGATTCCGAGACACTCCAGACCTGCTGAAAGGGAACCTGTGGGCGTCGCACCCGGGCACAAGCATTTTTAACGAGTTCCTCAGGGGGTTCTGGAGTACGATCAGGTTGGAGATGTCACCTCTTTTCCATCAAGAAAACCGCCACTATCTATGCCTTCTGCAGTTTGTGTCCACTCTGACTCCACATTGACTGTTACGGTGAGTGATTTATCCCCTTGACTAGACTGTAAATCAAGTGGGGTCAGAGGTCAGATTCATTGCTTCTTTTGTGTCTCCCTGAGCTCGGAATTGAACCATAGACTCAGACTAGAAGGGAGCCTATAGCTGACCAGTGAACTATCCACCAAAACAGTGGTTCAGAAACTGTGCTCCAGGGGTCCCCAAAGGTCCCCAAGACCCCTCAGGGCCTCGCAAGATCAAAGCTCTTTTCATAAGAACAGTAAGCTCTTTTCGCCTTTCTCTCTCTCATCCTCTCACGAGTGTACAGTCGAGTTTTCCAGAGCCTGTGGGATGGGGACATCGCAACAGACTGAGTGTAGAAGCAGGTATGTGCATCTAGCTATCTTCTCTTAATCTGGACATTAAAGAGAGTTGCAGAAATATGAAACATCTCACTGTTTGCACTAATTTTTAAATTGAAAATACAGTTATTTTTCCTAAAGATGCAATTTATGTTAACATGTGATGGGTTTATTATGGCTATTTTTAAATAAGTTACAGTTCAACATTTTCTTAGTTTTAATTTTAAATATGGTAAAAATAGATAGAGTCTACAAATACAGAAGTTCTTTTGGGGACCTCCATAATTGTTAAGAGAGAAAATTGGGGTACTGAGTCCTAAAGGTCTGAGAACCAGTGCTCTGCAGTGCATGCTGGGTAGAAGGGTCCTCCAGCCTCTCTCTGAATAACTCCTCCCAGGGAGGGGAGACTCCTGACCTCAGAGGCAGCTCTGGTGACTGACTCTTTAGAGAAACACAGGGGGTGGCTGAGGTGACAATGATGGAGGGGGGTTGGGGGAGGGGGTGGGGTGGGGCTGCACTCATGGGGGAGAGCACAGAGCCTGTGCCCTGGCAGTCAGAGCACAGACGGGCAGCTGAGGTGCCAGGGCCCTGGGACCTGCCTGTGTCTATGTCACCCGCAAACTCACCCGCAGAAAGGAGGGGAATCCCTGGCCGTAGTACCCGACAGCAAAGTAGTCTGGCTTGGGCCTGAGGATTTTCATGATGTTTTCATAGAACTTGGCCTGCTGGATCTGAAAGAGGAAAACTCACAGCTTGGAACAACACAGATGTGTGTCAAAGGCACATTCAACTCCGAGGGGGCCACAGTGAAGACACAACCATTATACCAGAACTGACGTGCCAAGTGCACAGATTTGCACATTTGTGGATATGTCTGCAATTATGACAGGGCAGCCGGCCTTCTATATCCATGGGCTTCGCATCCGTAGATCGAACCGACCACAGATTGAAAATATTTGAAACAGTTTTCCCAGAAAGTCTCCCTCCCTCCAAAAAAACACCTAAATTTGCCATGTGTGGGGCACAACACTGAATCCAAGCCCATGTGGTGACTGGTGTAGGTTTACCTTGGGGTAGCCCATATGCAAATATAGGTTATATGCAAATCCTACACCATTTTACATAAGGGCATCTGCAGATTTTGGTATCTGCAAGGGGTCCTGGAACCAGTGCTCCACTGCCACCAAGGGACAACTGTCAGAGTAATAGTTACCATACACCAGGTCCCATGTCAGTCACTCTACTGTAGCAGCTCGTTTACTAGTATCATAACTACCCACGAGTACTGTATCTCCGTCTTGCAGATAAAGAAATGGTATCTCAGTGCAGCCAGCAGGTGTGGAGGTGAAGCCAGCCAGCTGGCCAGCGCCCCCGTTACCGCCACGCTTCATACACACCAGGCGTGTGTTTGTGAGGGCCTACGAATGGATACGTGTCTCTGGGTATGGATGTGTTCCTGTGTGTGCATGCTTAACATTTGATCCGTGTCCACATTTTAACATGACCGGAAACAGTTTGCATCCCCCTTTGCACCGGATGGCATCTTACAATTGGTCTTAGCCAGACAGAAATCATGACACGGCACATAAAAAAGAACAGTGCACCTCACGAACACTGGCATCGTGAATATGACGCAACATGGAAGAAAACGTGCACGAGACTATGTGATGTGAGCTGGGTGCCCAGACATGCATGCAGATTGGAGTGAGCGTGAATGTGTACGGGCGTGGGGGGTGTGTGTGTGTGTGTGTGTGTGTGTGTGTGAATGCACACGTTCAGGAGGCATGTGTGCCTCCACACCCACAAACATCTCTGTGGACGCACACGTGGGGCTGTAAGTGTTCCTTGGGGCAAGGCCTTGTGTGCTTGCATCAGGTGAGAACACCTCGGCCACCAGCAGAAGCTCCGCATGCCCTCCCAGCATCCTGGCTCTCATTTGACGTTTCCCTGGAAACAGCTTGACTGGCCTCTCACAGCGGGCCATGATGGGGCCCTGGGTCCTGGCTCTCCAGTCACCAGGAAATAGGTACGCGGAGCAACCAAAAAGTTCGGCCTTTGCCCTGCAGAGGCCGCCTCCCGTCCAAGCCCCGGCCTCTGCAGCAGCAGCAGCAGGACAGGCTGGCTTCCCCCCGGTTCCCACATTCCCCACCAAGTCACAAGCAGCAAGGAGCTAATGGGGAATGGCCAGACGGGGAGCATTTTAATGTGATTTATCTGTTAATCAGAAAGCACAAATTTGCGTTTTTATTTAATTGGCTTAGTGATTTGTGGGAATTTTACTGCAAATGGAGCACAGCGTTGATTGGATATGCAACAGCAGTAGCCGCCTGGTGCCAAGCAGCTACTTAACACTCCATCCCAGGAACTGTCGCTGATGAGTTTTCCCAGAATTCCCCCCTTTGGAAATATTCCCAACTGGGAGGGAGCCGCTCAGCCCAGCCTCGCTCAGCTCAGGCCCCACTTCCATTCCTTATCTACGACCCACCTCGCTGGCCTCCTGTCCCCTCTCCGGGCTTTCTGGGGAGTCAGCGCCCTCCGAGCACCCCGCCTCCAGGACAGTCGGCCCCACTGGCAATGCCTTACCAGGTTCTGGCTGAGCAGTTCGTAGTCAAAGATCTCCATCTCGTACTGTTCTGCCAGCTCCTTGCACAGACTGATGGCCTCTTCCCACATCTGCAGGAAGGTCATGGAGACAGAGGTTAGGGGGGCCTCCAGGCTTGCAGAGCCTGTGCCAAGGAAGGGACCTGGGTGGCTGTGCCTTCTGAGACTGAGCTGCAAGCCTGGCCCAGCCCCAGCCCCGGCCCCACGTGCTTCCGGGAGCAGGACCCTTCCTCGGCTTCCCAGCCTAGTTTCTTCATAAATCATGGAGCAGCCACGGAGTAGGCAAAACACTTTACTCACGGGCTCCCAGGACCGTCACAACCCCTCTGAGAGGTGACTAGCAGTATCTTCACTTCCCAGGTGAGAAATGAGGTTTGCAGGCAGAGCAAAGGTCCCCGCTCAGATGCCCAACCAAAAGCAGGGCCAGCATGCCCCCCTGGGGGTGACCTGTGGCCTTGCTTCAATCCTGCCTTAGAAGCAAATGACCCCTGACTCCCTCAGACTGCCAGTGTGTAGGTGGTGCTGGGAGGTGTTGGCCACATTTTCCAAAGAGAGATGGTTCACAGAGAAGTAGGCAGATGGCCGAAGGTAAGAGAGTTTCTGGACATAGAGATGGGGCCAGATCCAGTTCTTCTGATGTTCATTCCTGGGATCTTTCCCCTCTGGCCAACTTTCTTTCCTCCCTCCCTCCCTTTTCCTCTCCCACCCTTCCTTTCCCCCTTTTGCTCTTTTGTGTGTGGGGGCGGGGCGGGTAAGGACACTTACGAGGAGATTGACCCTCTCCACAGGACTCTGGGGCCACGATGCAGTACGCCTAACGGGCCCCATGCAGCATAGCACAGCTCTTAACTTAGTCATGTGTGCAAATGAAATGTTATGCTAGTCCCTTCTTAAGGGGGTCATCTGGGGTGTGTGTGTGGGCAGGGGGGCAGCACAGAGAGGGGTGGAGTGGGTGTGGCACGAGCCTACTGAAAAGAGTGATTAAACCTTTTTGAAAATAGGTCTTTTCCATTTTTAAAAACAATTCAGGAAAAACAAACCCTGGGCATAGGGGCTCCTTTCTGTCTGTTCTTTCTGAGGCTGAAGCCAGTAGATCACCCCCCCTCTTAAACCAAAGGGGCTGGTTTAAGGGGTTGCAGAGAGGCAGCGGGGATGCAGAGTGGGCTGGAGATCTGGCGGTTCCAAGGGACACTCATTATATTTCATATTCAGTGTAAAATAGAAAATGCACCTAAATGGAGAAGCTGGGGGGAGCGGGGGAGGAAAGAGGGGAGGTTGCCAGAATGCAGTGTGTGCTTTGTTGCAAAAGTGCTCTCCCTGCGTCCAAGCAGAAAAACAAAAAGGAGCAAGTGCTGAGTGGAGGAGCTGTGGCTAGAAACCCCTGGCAGCTTAGTGAGTAGCATCAAAATGTTTTATGTGCCTGGAGGAACCGAGCCCGCGGGGCCAGGCTGGGCGGGTGCTTTCTCTTCAACCTGAATGAGAAGGTGGTGGGAATGACCCTGGACAGGGGACTGTTTGCCAACCACCATAGTAGGCCAGAAATGCTCTCCCCATGCGTTAGACCACCGAGGAACCGGGAAGGGGGCCAGGCAGGCAGTCAGATCTGGGCCCATAGGTCTGCCTCGGTGCCACTGGGACCTGACAGCCACCGATCTCTCTGAGTCTAATACATTCTGGCACCTGCTGGCTTCTAAGCATGGTATGGTGTGCAGTGATGGAGTAGATATAAAGATGGATAAGACATAGTCTATGCTTTCCTACAACATAAGCGGGTAAAGTATACACAGAAAAAGATGTCATAGTTGGGTTTTGAGGAAGGTAGAGGAGTCTACCAGGTGATGACAGATGGACTTGTGGAGTAGAAAGCCACTGAGTGTGTCTGGAGCAATGAATTTTCCTGAAGGGAAGTACAGGAAAAAGAAGTTGAAGGGGTGCTAAAGAGTTTGGGCTTTATTCTAGAAGCTTCCACAGCAGTGGCTTTTGGAGACAGCTGTACTCATCTTCGCCCTCCTTTCTGCTCCCAAAGCCCGTTGGTACCACCCTGTTCCGTCCCTTCCCCCATCACTGCACAACAGGGAAGGGTAATGTGCAAAAAAGATCAGGACGGGCACGTCTGTTTGGCTAACTGGGCGGTAAGGTCCTTGAGATGGGGATTATGCCTCTGTCCTCTCTGCTCAGCGTAGGCGGGTTGAACTGCATACCTTGCAGAGGACAATGCTCAGCAGGCACTTGGAGGGCTTTCCTGCTGTGACCCACTGACGTAATCAGCTGGTGGACTAATGGTAAGCTCTGATTGGATGGGGTCGAGCAGGAGGTTCCGGCGATGGCAGACTGTCTGCCCTCAGGAGGCTTATAATTGTGCATTTTAAAAACAGTGTTCTCCAGCTGCTCAACTCCTGGGAATTTATAAGCCCTTCCACAGACATTACCTCATGTCGTCTCTCCAGGGAAGGTGGGGAGATCAGCCCAAGACAGATGTGATGAACCGCAGTGATAGGGCAGACCAAAATTAACTGCTAAATTACGTCCCGATGAACGGTAAGAGGGCTTGCGATTCAGAGGAGAGGCAGGGCTGTGGGGAAGCTGGAGGACTCACAGAAGGCTGATGGAGGAAGCGACCTGTCGCCAGGGGCCTTGAAGGCGGAGTCCGGTAAGATGGTGATAGTTACAATTTAACAAGATATCACTACGTACGAGGTTCTATGCTAGATGCTCTATAGGCATGTTTTCACCCAATTTATACACTGTAACCAGGAAGCAGGTACTGTCACTATCTCACTATTGTGGGGAGGGAATTAGAGTCTCGGAGAAGCCAAAGGAACTGTGCATGGTAGAGGAACAAGGTTTGAAACTCAGGCCACTGTGGCACGTCTCCCCCAGGGTGGTGCTTCCAGTAGGTTCCCTGGAGACTGGAGGGTAGGCAGCAGCTGGGCTGGCTCACCTCCTGACCAGTCCCCACCAAGCATCTGTCCTTGCTGTTTAGAGATCAGTGATGGCACCGCAGTGCCTTTCATACACTCGATTCAATCATTTCTCCAACATATATTTATTGGTCCCTGCATGTCAGGCTCTGTTCTAGCCACTGGCCATTCGGCAGTGGACAAGTCTCCTCACTCATGGCATCCTAAAGTGAGGAGCCAGACAATAAACAAGGAAAAATGATGTCTGGTAGTGACAAGTGCTTTGAAAAGGCAATAAGGGTGACCGAGGGCAGGGGTGTTGCTTTGTCTAGGGTGGTCAGGGAAGGCCTCTTTGAGGAGGTGCCATATGAGCAAAACCCTGAGCTGTGAAAAGGAGCCAGCCAAGGGGCGCTATGGAAGAGGAATGTCCTTAGCTGGGAAAAGCAAGTGCAAAGGCCCTGCTGCAGAAAAGAACTTGGCATATAGAGCATATGAGAAAGAGGGAGACTGGCAGGGATGAAGTGAGAGGAGCAGTCAGAGGATAGCTCCCGGGGGGCCTCGTGAGTCTCGGGGAGGATTGTGTAATTTGTTCTAAGTGGAATGGGGGAAGCACTGAGATGATTGTAAGCAGGAGAATGGCGTGATCCAATATATGGCTTATGATCGCCCTGTCGGGGGCACTGGAGGAGGCAGGGAGATGGATGAGGACTCACTGAGCGCCCAGGGGTGCAATACTGTGCTGTGAACGGAGGGGTGGGAATGGACATGGAGAGAAGTGACCAGACAGGAGTGGGAGGGACATCTGCACATGGACTGGCTGTGGAGGATGGGAGAGAACCGCCCTGCCCGGTAGCCAGGGTCCCCACAGAGAGAAAAGACAGGGACCGATTACCTTTCCTTTGTCAAAGTAGCCTATGATGATTTCATAGAGCGTCTCCTTCAGCTGTCGGTGGGTCTGGGGGTGCTGCTGGCCTGTCTGCATGACCTGAGACGCACACTGCTCATCTGACCACTGTGGAGAGGACACGCAGAGTCAGCAGGGGCCTCCCCACTGATGAAGAGTGAGAGGAGGTCCTGGAAACACCCCTGCTGCCCCCCTAACCCCTGGGTGTCAGCGGTCAGTCAGACAGTCACTAGTCTGCAGTTTCCACGTGGGAAGTGCCTCCTGCTGATTGCTGAGAGGCACCTGACTCTGTGGGCTCACATACGTGGTTTGTGGGGGTTTTCTCTGAACCCCTAGGAGACACGGTCCCAGCTCGTCAAAAGCCAAAGGCAATCCCTCGGATTTTGTCCAACTACGGCAGCACTTTCAAGAGAAGGGAAACAGCTCACTGGGCATGTTAGTGATTTAGAGTTGATGTTTGGATGGTATATAAAACTGTTTGGATGTTATATGAAACCGCAAGACATATCTCCAGGGGTCATTGCTGCAGCCAAAGGTGAAGGTCACCTTTGGCGAGACCTTACATGACCAGGCAAAGCGGTGCAGAAAAATAACCTGTCAGGTCAAGAGTTTTGGGGCACAAAGCAAAACAAAATTTACACGGTTAATTCTTTTAAAAATCTCTTCAGCTTGCTGTGAGGGCCCCCAGAGGATCCCAGCACAAAGCCCCTTCGCTGAAAGGGCAGTACCTTGAGAAGCCAGGTGTGGAGAAGGAGCGTGTAGGCGGCCTCCGTGTAATTGTCGCAGTCCAGGTGAAGATCGCGGAGTTTGTACAGGTACCTGTTTGGGGACAGGTGCTGAGTTACCAGATGTAATGCCCAGGAGGCAAGGCCAGGTGCCATAGGAATCAGGCAGAACAACTGGACACCTCTGGGGGTCCCTTCCAGCCAGTACTATTCAGCTTCATACTGAAGACTCTGGCCAACGCAATGTGACAAGTAAGAGAAATCAGAGAAGGAGAACTCAGTAACTGGTCAGAAGTCACGCGCTAGCAGATGGAAGAGCTGGAACGTGATCCCAGGCTAACTGCCTTTGGAGCCAAGGCTCTAATCATAGAACTATTCCAGGAGCGCCAACAAACCGCAGCACTGTGAAGCGCAGCTCCTACCCTCTCTCCAGTGTTCTCTGGGGGTAAAGGAAGTGCATTTCCTGGTAAAAAAGGAAGCGAACCCGGACCTAGAGACCAGAAGTTCCCACTGAGGCCCGGAGCTGTCAGCCAGCAGAATCTACTAGTCAACAAGAATCACACTCCCACCTCCCAGCCTTTTTGCAACGTGACGTCCCAATTCTGATCCTTTGGCTGACTGACAGTTGAGGGGTGTTGAGGACAGGGCAGGAACAAAAGGAGGGGCTTCTGGTCAATTCCTAGATAGTTGACACACACTAGGTCTTCAGGGGCGGTGAATTAACTTTTCTGTGCCTTACTCTGCTCACCTGTAAAATGGCAGTACTCACGGAACCTACCTGTGGAGTTGCTGGGCATATGAAGAGCCAAGCAGACCATGTATGAAGGCTCAGAAAGTGATGGCTGGCATTGCTGCTTCTACAAGTGAGTTTGCCCTGAGAGTGATTAGCCCGCAGCCAGCACTGAGCAATGACAGCTATTATCTATTACCACTGTGAACGTGGTTCTCCTACAACACATGGCCTCCTGCCACCGCTGGAAACAGAATTCAGAGCCCAAGCACCCCTGCTCTGGTGACTTGCATGTCACCAGGCACATTTATTTAAACCCAACTTTTAGTACTTTGGTGAAGAGAAGATGCTGTGATGCGATGCCCACTGTCCCTTCCTCTGGGAGGAATGGCACTGTCGGGAATCATGCAGGATTCTGCCCTGACTGTCTAAGTACAGGGGACAAAGGGCTTCCCAAGCAGTTGTCCCCAAAACAGGTCTCAATGCTCAGGCTTCGGTTCCTGTTAGAAGCAAGCTTTCTGCACAGAGTGTCAACGAGGAAGGACACGTTTAAAGTCCAAGGCCCCATAAAACACGGCCGGAGGCCAGCTGTAGGCTGCCTGACCTCGGGGTAGGGACTGCCAAAGGTTCTGAGGAGAAGGAAGGCCAACTAGTGGTTGTGAAACTAAGGAGCCAGGACACCTTAGTGACCTCTGCTCATTTGTTTATTCCACCAGCAAAATGGTAGTGAGCACACAGGCTGTGCTAGGCACTAGAGATGTGGTGGCAAAAGCAGACACAGTTCTCAGGATTTGGAATTCATAGTCTCGGGAAAGGGGGCAAATGTCACTCAAATAATCAAATAACTAGTTGCAAAAATACAACTGTGGCCCATGTTGTGAAGGAGAGGTCTCTGGTCCTGTGACAGCAGGATGCATCCAGGTGGGGCTTCTAGAAAGGTTTCCACAGTGAGACACTTGGGCTGGGATCTGAAGATAAGGCGCTAAAAGGGGGAGCATCTCGGATAGAAAGAGTCTTCCCTCATCTCTTCAACAAATGGGTGCTTTAGGTCTTATCAGTTCATCCTCCCAATAGTCCTTTGGCAGAGAACACTGAGACCTGTGCTAACGTAGCTATTTCTAGCTAGAAATAGGTAAAACAAGATTTTGAAACCAGCTATTTCTGCCTCTACAATCACAGCCTTTCCACTCTCTTCCCCCCTTAACTTTCTGCTGATCGATCAGAGTTATTAGTGAAATTGCACATGGCCTGCACGTAGGGAGTGTTGAGCCTGTGGTCCACCTTTAGAAACCCCTACATGCGTGGCTGAATCCCACCTTATCTCATCCTGTTTGTCCTTGGTCTCTGAGACGCCCCGATGACTGGAGAGAGAAGTCAGATGGAGAGCTCCCTGCTATTTTCAGCTCCTCAATTGGCCAAGCACTCTCTCCTCTCCTTTGTCAACTCAAGACTTTGGTGATCAACTACAGAGCCCAAAGGAAGATGCCTTGATGGGCCCGACGTGGGATTCAGACTCAAACACCTACGGATGGTAGATGGGCAGCTTGCGTCAGACACTCTGGTGAAGGTCAATGGGGGAAGAGAGACGTGTGATCACAGCCCCGTCTATAGGGCTTGCCACCACCCAGTCTGGGCGACTCTTGTCAGGACAGGATGAGGGCCCAGTGTGGCCACCATACTTTCTGAGTTTCTCAGGAGAAGAGGGACAGTTTTATTTTTGTGTTAAAATTTCTAGATTTTTAAAATTTGGCAACCAATTGAAAAATGTTTTAAAATACTACACCTGCCAAACAGAACAGATTTTCAGACTACATCCTGTTTACAGTGTCTGGCTTAGGCAAGTGTGGTTTCCCTAAATTACTAGAGGACTCACATCTCCAAAGCTTCTGGAGATTTGGGATTCGCCATCTGCATTTCTAAAATGGGAAAGAAGAGAGATTGGAGGGAGGGAACTATGTGCCAGGCGCTTTACCTATAGCATTTCATGTAATCCTCAGAACAGAAGGTAGAATGAAAACATCTGACAGGGGGGAACTAGTGCAGAGAGACTGAGTGATTTATCCAGGCTCACAGAAAAACAAGGTGAAGAACCCAGGCTCTTAGGAGCCCAAAGCTTCGTGCTACCATAGTAAGTCATGTCTAGTGCGGTGATATATACTCTCCAAACTCAGGACAGCCTGTGGAATTATCTTTCTGCCAAATGATAGTTCCTATTTCTGGAATCATACCAAACTAAACACGTCAAAATATCTGTCGTAATAGCAGAGTGAGTTCAGACTTGGAATCCCTGGCCGTTGACAGAATGTGCCAAGAGCCCTCGGGTTGCCGAGCTTGTTAACCGCGTGGTCGGTTCCACTTGGCGGGTTCTTGTCTCATAAAGATGTGCGTAAAGATGTAAGTCCAAGAACTTTGTCATTGTGCTATTTAGAACAGAAAAACGATGGGAACGACCTCAATGTTCAACAATACAGGGTTGGCTACATAGATTGTGGTATATTCTGGAAAGAGAATTTTATAGTTTTGTTAAAAATGATGTTGAAATATATCTGTTGACATGGAATTGTCACGCAAAGAAAAAATCATGAGCAATACGATCCTATTCTTGCAAAAATATGCATGCGTAGAATTCAGGATATATATGTATGTGTGTGTGTATATATATATATATACACACACACACATACATAACACGCACACATACATACACACACATATATACACATATATATATGGAAATATGTATGGATTATGGGAGTTTACTTCATTTTTTTGTTTAGTTTCTCCATATTTTACGAGGGCTTTTTTTTGGGTAATTAAATGTATTCTTTTTGTAAAGAGTAAAAATAACAATGATTTGATTTAAAAAAAATAAAAACTTTGGAGAAAAAAATGAGATTCTGAGAAAAACTGGCAAGAGTTCTCTGCTCTAAGCTAATGTCCCCAAAAACATCCTTCATGATATGTTCCAAGTATCTTTTAAATACCAGAAAGTGGCATCATGAATCGCGGCATTTCTTTCTCTTTGGAGATGGGCTGGCTAATGACCTGACTACATGCCTTACAAACCCTGGACTAAGGCTTTACACGCCTGCTTTGCAACAAATGCAGTGCCATTCACCAGCTCAACCCCCAAGGTGGGTTAAGGAAAGTATGATCTGTGGGTACCGCAAAACAGCAGGTCAGAGAACTCCAAGTGGAGTTTGGGGGCTGATAAGGGGAGAATGGAAGGAGCTGAATCTGGGGAGACTGATAGGAATTGTACACAGAAGGCCTGACTGCCGAGAAGATAAGTTTCAATTGTATTCTGAAGACAGCGGGGAGCCATCGATGAATATTGAGCAGGAGAGTGACACAGCAAGTCTGGGTTTTAGAAAACAAAAATCTTACCTTATGTACATCTCTTCCCGATTGTTATCTTTGTAGAAATTCTAGGTAGGGGAGAAAAACAGTGATGAGTGTTTTTCTTTGCAGAGCAGCAGGGGTGGAGGGTATAGTGATGGAGATGACAGGAACACTGCTATTTACTATCTGGGGGCCCTGAGATGAGAGCAAGAAAGGTACTTTCCTGAATGCATCAAACAGCCTCACTAGGAAATTCTGTCTTGAAAGTCAGTGCCCTGATCCTGAGGCTTTGAAGGGACAGAGGAAGTTCTCAGGGTCACATAGCAGGGGGTGCAGTTGAAAGCTCAGACCCCGTGCTCAGGTGGACCAGAGTAACAGCAACAGTCAGAGTGAACAGTAATCCTAATAGATCCCAGGGATAGTAACAGGTCACAAGCCCTGACAGTGCAGAACTATCAGGAGTTAGGATGAGATTCCATACGTTTAAATGAAAAACGTTTAACCTGGGCAAAGCGAAGAAGCCCGATTCCTGTTCCAGCGTGGGGCTCATTCAGACCAGTGGTCGTCCCAAACTCCTCCAACAGAGATCCTAATCCCACACATTTTCTGCAAGTCCTTACAGATTTTCAGCCAGGGGGTCATGATCTGACCCCAGAGCCATGCTTCGAGAAAGCCCCAGTTTAATCCAGGGCCCCGCCCTGCACGTGAGGCTCTGAGAGGGGCCGTGACATGTCCCAGGCACCCAGGGCACAGTGAGTGAGTGGCAGAGAGGCACTAGACCTCAGGGAGACCCACACCTCTGCCCCTCCCACCAGCATCTCGTCCTCCTCCCCGACACCATCCCGACACCAAAAACTAGCAGAGTCTAGCTGCTTCTAGAACTGCCTGACCCGAGCTTTTTCCCTGGTCAGTCTGACTGCTGGAGGTCCATTTCTTCAACCAACTCTTCCTGCCTCTTCATAGAGAGAACTGTGAAACTCCTGGAAACACCCTCTTCGTGCTCCATATGTAAATTGGGCCTGGCGGAGTTACGAGCAATGGATTCCTTTCTGCTGTAACCAGGGCTTTTAAACTCCTCTTAGCATTTTGGAGCATCAATGGCAATATGTACGGAGGCTGTTAAAAAGGAAACTGGAGCCGCGTTACTATGGAACTATAGGGACGGGATTTGTACCGCAGTTCTGGAACACGGGGAATGGCAGGGGCGTGCTGTGACGGTTGCCGCATGGTCTTTAGCCGACTTGATTCATTTAAACCACTTGGGGGGGTAATATGGGGGCCACGAAGCACTGTGGCTGCTACCACCTGTCTCGTGACATCACAGGACATAGGAAGGGAGCCTGTTTGGGAGCTGGCGTGTGGCAGGTACTGTGGTACATGGGTCAAGAGCCTGGCTTTGGGTTTAGCTACTCTGGTTAGCCTGTCCCACAGTAATTTTCTGTAAATTCTAATTATTAGTATTACTTTGTTCTGTAAGAGAAGGAAACTCATAGTGAGCATTTAACCATCGGCTAGGATTGTACAACTTGAGAAATGGGTACTATTATTTTCCCCATGGAATAGATAAGCAAACTAAACCTTCAGAAAACATCCTGGACTCATCTATTCTATTAATTATCAGAGGAAGGATGAGAACCCACAGGCTGTGTGACTCCAAAGCTCGTACTCTTACCCACTGTCTAGTGCTACCTTCTTTCCAGGCGATGTGTTAAGTGCTAAAGGTAAGACTCATTCCCGTTCCACATGTCAGGAAACCGAGGCACGGAAAGGGGAAGTGACTGGCGGAGCACGGGTTCCATCTCACGTTTCTCCGATCTCCAAAGCCCTGAGCGCTGCTTCCTTTTCAGGAGCAAGAGTGAACCCCAACGCCAGGCCTGCCCCCCGGACTGCAGTCCGACTGGACCCAGGGGGAGCTGGGCAGCCCCACATACCAGCAGGTTCACAGTGCAGCTCATGCGGTTGTCTTTGCTCTCGTCCGTCATCACGCCCCGGTAATCCAGCAGCTTCTCCAGGAGGCCTTTGACCAGGTTCACAAAGCTCTCCACACACTTGGAAATGGTGGGGTGTGCGACAGCACACTCCATCAGGCTGCGGGCACAGACGGGAGGGCAGTGAGCTCAAGGCCAGGGGAGAAAGCGGATGCTGGGCGGGGAGGGGGCTGGACTGGAAGGAGCTCAAGCCGAATGACCCAGTGACCCCCAGCTCCCCGGGTTCATGGGCTCAGTTTATCAATGTACTCAATCCCTTATTCATTTATAAACTTTTCTGCCCATACAGCAGTTCAACGGACTGCAAAGCAGTAGACCCATGTCACCGAAACCCATGTTATTCAAGGGTCAACTGTAATTTTTTTCCCACCATCGAAATGGGAAAAAATGAAAATAAAAATAAATTTGCAGTGTGGGCAATGGTGTGGGGGAAGTGGTCGCGGTTACATGCCCACATTGGGAGTACACCAGTACAACTTTTTGGGAGAGCGATTGTCACAATATCAAAATTGCAAATGTACATTTCCTTTGACCCAACAATTCTACTCCAGGGAATCTATTCTACAGAAATATTCCCAGAAGTATGCAAGGATATGTTTATAATACTTATAAATTATGTCTAATAGTAAAATAGTTGGAACCATCTTAAATGTCCATCCATAGGCAAATGGTTAAATAAATTAAAGCACATTCACAAAATGTAATTCTATGAAGCCATTAAAGAATATGAGAGGGGTGGCCTGATGTCTCCATTGGTTAGAGCGTGAGCTCTCAACAACAAGGTTGCAGGTTCAATTCCTGCATGGGATGGTGGGTTGCGCCCCCTGCAACTAAAGATTGAAAACGGCAACTGGACTTGGAGCTGAGCCGCGCCTTCCACAATTAGATTGAAGGACAACGAGTTGGAGCTGATGGGCCCTGGAGAAACACACCGTTCCCCAATATTCCCCAATTAAAAAAAAAAGAGAGCATAAGAGATCAATATGTTTTGACACAAAAAGCTGTACAAAATAGATAGTTGAGAAAAGTAAGTCTCAGAACAATATTTGTTTCTTATTTAACTAATTCACATAGAGGCTACTATGTCCCAGGCACTATTCTAAATGTGTTACCAATTTTAACTCATTTCATCTCCCACCGCAGTCTTGTGAGATGGGATGTTTGCAGATGGGGAAACTAAGACACAGAGAGGTCAATTCACTTGTTGGTCACACAGTTGGTAAGTATCAACGGTCTGACTGCCAAACGCTACGTGAATCGGAGTGCACATCTGCACCATGTGTCCGTGTGTTTATAAATGTGCGTGAAGGATAAACATCAAACTCAGTGGTGGTTGCTTCTGACAAAGGATCGAGGTTGGGGAAAAGAGGAAGGCGATGTTCAATTTTCACTTTAAATGTGCATCTGCTATTTGAAAATTTTACATTTGTTATAATATTAATATTTTAAATTTTAAAAACAAAAAATGTGAGATTCCTTAAGCACCTGTTAATTGCTAGGCACTATGCTAGGCATTGGGGGGGGGGGTGGGGAGAAAGAAAAAAAAGAAATATAAAAAAGAATCATGTGTCTATGAGTTTTCATTTGTTTGCCTTATTCCTTTGTTGCTTTCAGTTTTATATTCCACGGATGAGTGAAGTCATATGGTTCTGGACTTTTTCTGTCTGACTTTCTTCAATTAGCATAATAATCTCAAGATCCATCCATATGGTCGCAAACAGACAACAGTTTAGTGGTTACCAGAGGTTAAGGGGGGAACAGAGGATGGTGGAAGAGGGTCAAATATATGGTGATGGAAGAACTGACTCTAGGTGGTGACCACACAATGTGATACATAGATGATGTATTATAGAAATGCACCCTTGAAACCTAAGTAATTTTACTAACCATTTTCATCCTGATAAATTTAATTTTAAAACTCATGCCTAGAGCCCACAAGCTAGGTGGGGAGAGACAGATGGATTAAATTTTTTATTAATGATGATTTCTTATTAATCACTTATTCTGTACTAGTCACTTTTTCTTAAAAAATCATCACAGTAATTCTGATAAGTTATATATATATGTGTGTGTGTGTATATATATATATATATATATATATATATATATATATATACTTCACTTTACAGTGGAGGAAATTAAATGACCTTGCCAACATTTCTCTGGTAGTTAGCGGTGACCTTGAGAATCTAGACAATCACTGTTCAATATTTTCCCACAGAGAAATGTTGTGGTGTGTTCTCAGACATCTTGAGTAGACAAGCTTACCCGGTCTATTTGTTTCTGGCTACTCTCCCTATTGCAGCTGAAGTCCCAAGAGCTCGCAGAAGAGGCAAGGTGAGAAAAGCAAGGATTTTGGAGGGTCATTCCCTCCCAGAAGCGAAGCCAGGTTGCCAGGAGGAGACGTCTCAAACTGTGGCTGCGATCAGACAAATCCATCTTCACCGTGGGAGAAGCACCTGTTTCCTGGCTCTCAAAGAGGGATGCAAATTGCCCTGTGACTTAGGCCTGATTGGCTCAGTGACAGCTGTGCCTGACTCGGTCGGATCAGCCCTGCTCCCACCCTAATGACAGTGCAACCTCAGTGTTTGGGGTGTGATTTCTCACAGGCTCCCAGTGCAGAAGGCATCTCGGGGCCTGTGTTGGGCCACACCAGTGGTTCTCCGCCCTGGCCGCATGTTAGAATCCCCAGGGGGCTTTGACCAAGGTCAGTGCCCACCTAGGTCCATGACTTTGTATCTCTGGGGGTGGGAGCCAGGTAGTAGTATTTTACTTTTTAAGTTCTCCAGGTCATTCTGATGTGCAGCCAGCATTAAGAACCACTGGCTTAGTCCACTGCTTTGCAAATTGCAGTGTGCATGGCAATACCTGGGCATTATGTCAGTCGCTTCTGATTCAGCAGGTCTGGCCAGGGCTTGAGAGTCTTGTGATCCTAACTCTGGTCATCTTTTGAGAAGTAAGAGCTTAGAAGAACAAAGTCTTGGTGTCATGCAGGTTGTCATGCGAGGTCTCAGCTCCCACTCCCCGCACAAGAACGCAGGATATGGTGAGGCCCAAAAGGAACACCAACGGAGCCATAGATAGGGGTTCACACCACTATATTCTCGCTGGCGGCATCCACCTTTCTGCAATCCACAATCCACAATCCGCTCTTGCTAGCTCAGCCACCATCTTCTTGCTAGGCCCCCATTTGTTGCTAACACAGCCACGCAGTTATATTAGTGGCCAATGGCTCACTGGTTACAGCTGACGTCCAACTAGCCACAGCTGATGGCCATCCATCCAATCACAGTTGATGGCCATTTACTACCTGAGCAAGCACCTTTCTATGTGAGGCCGAGAGCCTGGAAACTGCACTCCTGGCTCTGTCCCCACACTTGGCTTTCTTAGTTTCTCTATTCTTGAGGCAAGAGGTAGGAAAGCTGCTCATAAGGCCTCGGACTGTGAGACAAATGGGCAGATTTGTTTGAAATCATCCCTCCATCCACCATCCATCTATCCACTAAACATGTACTGTCCTGGAAACTAGGGGCTCGCTGAACTCCAGGACAGCACGGGAAGCAGATATATTCATAGAAACTTCCCATAATACATAGCGGCACCACCACTTACTGAGTGCCACCAATGTTCCAGAGGCTGTGCTAAGCCCGTTTTATTGATTATCTTGTTTACTAGTCGCATAATCTCCTTTCAGTATGAATTATTAAAACTCTCAATTTATAGATGAAGTACATGGGGCGAGGTTCTAATCTTGGTCCTGCCAAGGTCACATAGCTGTTCCACTCCCTTGTGGCCCACCATGGAGTGTAAGTGACAATGAAAAACAGCTGTGCGGATATCCAGGAGACGCAGATAATTCGTCTCTCAGTAGAAGGAGGGATGGCAGAGTCTCTGACCCGCCTTGGTGGGCTGGAGGGAGCTCACCCCTCAAATTGATCTGCATTCAGCCTGGGAGGCCTTCAGAGGAGGAGTCCAGGCCCACACTCTCCATCAGCCTTGACAGAACTGGACTTTTCATTTATTCCTTTAAAAACTATGTGTGGAGTGCTTCTTATGACAGGTGCTCTTTCAAGTATTGAACTGGTTGGGTGGATCCAGGCCCCAGAACACACACTCTCTGTCCCCTTTAGCCTTTGAGGCCCCTCCCTTCTTCTAGAAATATCCCCAAGCAGATGGAATACAGGAGGGCAGAGTGTGTCTGTTACTCCATCCAATGTGGGACCCTCGCGTTAAGACAGACGTGGAAGGGCTGGAGGAACTGAAGATGACTAGCCCGGAGGAGAAAGGACAGGTAGGCTTATGGCTTTAAATAACCACGTCACCTGGAGGTTAATAATAAGAACAGCTAATATTTCTGGACTCCCTACGAGGTGTCAGAAACTGTGCTAAGCATTGTACATGGATTTTTTTGGTTATTCACAACAAAAACTCTACGAGCCGGACAGTAAGTATTTTTTATCCCCAATTTGCAGATAAGGAAACTGAGGATCAGAAAGTTCAAAGGAAGGATCGGGGACTGGCCACTGGATGTTCTGGGGGTGTCCTGACTCCTCGGAGTGCGCTTGATTAGGTTTGTAAAAAACGATTCGCACTTCTATGTCAGGAGAAAAATAATGAGCTGTTTTTCATTTCCTTGACCTCTAAGGGTTCCTTTTATAAATAATCACTCAGGAAGGATTTGAAAATCCTGCTGATCATCTGAAGACTGCCACAGAGCCCCATCCGCTTATAAAAATGGAAATTGCCAGCAGGATACACAGTTTCACTTCTGGTCAATATTTAGATGTTTCCTTTTTACGACTTTAAGATAAACATTGACTCAGGCAAAATGTCACTTTTTCCCCTGGACAATCAGCCTCAAGACCCACCTAAGCGGCAGAAAGTAGGTTTGTCCTTCTGGCTGAGTGGCATTTGCATTCTAGGTGTTTAGTGAGGGCTGTGCAGAGTGACAGCAGGGGGCTGCCTGAGGCTCCACTGCGCAGGGCTGGGAGGGCCATGGAGAGGGTTAGAGCCAAGTCCTTTAGTTTGCTCTTGTTAAAGGTACAATATCCAAGGAAGACTGGGGGGAGAATCCAAACTCAGAGTTATATCAGGGAATGATACAAATCACAGAATCTGCAAGGAGGACATTTGGGATGTCTGACCCACATTCTTAAACCTGGGGAGACGTCTGGGGGGTTGGGGGGCAGGTGGCAATTACCATGGTGCCAGAGCGGGAGGGAAACCGAGAGTCAGAGATCACGGTCCATCTATTGAACTTTTTACCTGCTTCGTGCCTGATGCTGTAAGTTACTCAGTCTTCAAAATCACCACAGGAGGCTTAGTACCCCCCTTTTACAGATGGGGTAACAAGCTAAAGATGTTGCACGACTGGCCTAAAGCTGTGCAGCTGCGAAGTGGTGGAACCAGGAATAAAACCCAATGTCCTCCCAAGACATACAAATCACCCATATGCACGTGAAAAGACGCTCAACATCACTGGCCATCAAGGAAATGCAAATCAAAACCACAGGGAGACGCCACTCCACACCCACTCGGGTGGCTATTAAAATCAGTAAGACTGATATTAACCAGTGCTGAGGAAGACGTGGAGAAACTGCTGGAAGGAATGTAAGTGGTGCAGCCACTTTGGAAAAACAGTCTGATGGCTCCTCCTGAGGTTAAATACAGCGTCACCACATGAGCCAGCAATTCCACTCCTAGGTATATAAATACCCAAGAGAACCGTAAACATCTGTCCACACAAACACTTGGACCTGAATACTCAGAGTGGCATCATTGCTAATAGCCAAAAAGTGAAAACGGATGAATGTCCATCAATAGATGAATGAACAAACAAAATGGGTTATATCCAAACAATGAAATATTATTTGGCAATAAAAAGAAATGACGTCCTGACACAGGCTACAGCATGGATGAACCCTGAAAACACGCTATGTGAAAGAAACCAGTCACAAAGGACCATACACTGTAGGATGACATTTATATGAAGTGTCCAGAATAGACAAGTGTAGAGAGGCAGAAAGCAGGCTGGGGGTGGGAGGGAGGATGGCTAAGGGGTGAGGGGTGCTGGGTTCTTTAAACAGGTAACAAAAAGGTTCTAAAATGGATTGTGGTCTGGATGGCATGGCTCTGTGACCAGACTAAAAGTCACTGAATCGTACACTTAGGTGACTTGTCTGATATGTGAATGATAAGCTGTTAAAACGATGTCCTGACTCCAAGTCCAGTGCCCTTGCGTGCCGTCCACTGTCCACAGCCCCTGTGCACTCACTGGGGTCTGGCAGAGCCAGGTCGGGTCTCAGCTTGTCCACTCACTAACTTGTCCTAGTTTCCCGGGACAGGACACTTCCTGAGCCTCAAGGGCCACCTCTGTGATATGGGAATCAAAGAGTAAACTCGACAAAACAAGACAAAGTGGAGAGAGCACTGAGGACGGCATCTATACACATCACTCATGACCAGTATCGGTCAAAGATTAAAAAAGGAAAAACAGCAAGAATCATTCCACAGCTAAGAGATAACAAACAGGAACGTTTTGGTGGATTATTTCTCTCTTCCCAACACAGCAAAGTTTCTTTTCATCTAGCTCATTCCATCACTATCAGAGAAATAGCCACTCCAGAGAGGGATGTGAGGTTTCTTCTTCCCGAACTGGAGTTTTTTCAATACCCATGAGCCTCCAGGTTGGTCTCCAGGGAAGGACAGAGCCACCAGAGGCCCCCTGAGTCCCGGCCCTCGGCCTTGAGCTGACCTTCCCCTCCTCCCATGCTGGGCACCAAACTTACATGGACTCCAACAGCTGCATGTACTGCTCGTCCCCTCGGCCCCCTTCCACTTCGTGGTCCAGCTTGAGGATGATTTCATTTTCGAACTGAAGAAGTCGGAGATGAAAATCAAAATTGACAACATTAGGAGACTGTACGTTGGAATGAGTCGGTTCATCGTTTTCACCAAAGCTTTTGGAAGCACCATCATCTGCCAGGTCAGTGCTGGGATGGGGCATGCAACAGAGAACAGGGTGCTATGCCTGCCTCGTGGGGGGTTCCAGAAAGTGAAGAGGAACAATAGACGATAAATGCTGTAGCAGAGCGATGGGCATAAGAAAGGACAATCAGGGAAGACTCGCGGCCCATGACATCGGAGCTTGTTCTCAACGTTTATATAGAAGTGTTGCAGGAAAATGAAAAGGGAAAGCGCGTGCCAGGCAGAGGGCACGGCGTGTGCAGAGGCATGGAGGTTATGTGGCAGAGCATTGCGTCTTCAGGGAATGGCCTGTTGTCATGGGCAGCTATTACTTCTGCCAACCTGGTCTTCCTTTCTCCACACGGTGGTGATCACCCCAGCCTTAGTCTCAGTCTGTGGGACTCAGGTGGGCTGACCATACCTCCCGAGCTCTAGCTGTGGGTACATGACGTGGGCCTATCTCCTAATCAGTATCTTTTATCATCCGGACCCGAGGATTAATAAAGGTGCAGGCAAAGCCAGGGGGACACAAATCTGACGCTTTGTTGGAACTCCTAGCAAACAGTCTTTCTGCTTTACTTGAAGATTGAAGGTTGTGAGCCCTGGCTACTGGAGATGAAAGAGCCTGCCTGAGGATGACACCAATACAGAGGAAAGCAGAGAGGAGGAGATGGAGAGAGACTGAAACCAGATGTTATTGCTGAGCCCCTGGATCCAGCCATACCTGAAGCAATCATATTTACATGAGCTGGCGCCTCAGAGAATCAATACTGGTGACAACTGTAATGAATGATCAGAGATCAGACTAGTTAAGTAACCTGAAAAGAAGTCTCCTACAGTTCTATCAAACGTTGTAACACTGAAGTCAGAGTGTTCTGTCTTTCTACTTTCAATGCCAAGACGCATTTCATCCAGTTGAACTCATGGCTTATTCAACAACATTTTGAAGGTCTATATGGTGTCTTTTACATGACTGCAAAATGGTCTGTATTGTTTTAACATCATACCCTGCTGAGTCCATCCAGATCATGCAGTCCATTCGTCTCCCATTTTACCACTAAACAAGAAACTGGCACCTGGAGAAGGGAAGGAGGCCCTGGGTGACAATCACCAAGGTCAAGGGAGCCCTGGGGTGGTTCTAGCTCCTAAGCCAGCCTCTTGACCCTCAGACCTTACAATAACTCCAGGAGGTCTGGAGGCCAGGATCGGTTTCAAATGCGACCATGCACAGAAAGCAGCCAGCCTCTCTCTGCTTGGCACTGCCCTCAGTAAGCGTCAGTTATGATTACAGATGAAGAAGTAGAGGCTCTGAGAGTTTCAATGGCGTGTCTATAGTCTCAGATGAACGGCAGAGACCTTTTGGCAGGCTCCTTCCAGCACACAAAGCCCAAGCCCAGTCTAGTTGGCTGGAATCTTCAGGTGATGAAAGGCAGGGGCTTGATTCATGTTTCCCCTGATCCATGCATCACCCGTCGTGCCACTGTTCCCTCACCACGGTGTGCCAAGGACCGAAGGAAAGGACCAGAAACTTCTGCTGAGGCAGCGCAAACAAGAAAGAATTTCCTGTGAGTTTCCACCTGAGCAAGATTTATGGCAGGAGATGTACAAGGCCAGGAAGATAGATGGGATTGTGATAAATATGAAAGGAAGGGCACCAGGTTGGGGGAATGGAGTGAGCCAAGGTGTGGAGGTGGGAGTGAGAAATGAGGGGAGTAGTTCAGGGGGAGCAGAGTCCAGACAGCAAGGGCTGTCCTGACTAGAGACGCCAGCAGTGCTGGGCCTGGGGCAGGAAGCAATGCAGCCGAGGGCCTACACGAGCCGGTCGGAGGTTAGGCTGTCTGCTTTAACCGTCTCCTCTACCCGCTCCCTGCCTTGGGGAAGCTAGGAGGTCTTTCTAATCCTCAGCTTCATGGTTTGCACCAGGGTCGGCAAACGTTTTCTACAGAGGGCCAGGGAGTAACTAGTGTAGGCTTTGGGGGGTCAATCTGCACAGTGACTCAACTCTGCTGTTGCAGCACAAAAGTGGCCTTAGATGATACGTACACAAATCGGCACAGTGGGGCTCCAATGAAACTGTTTACAGAAGCAGGTGGCAGGACAGACGGGGCCTGCAGGGCCACCATTTGTAGACCCCCTATCGATAAAACAGGCATAATCGCGGTACAGACCGTGTGGGGTGGGTAGTCAGGGGGACTTGAGGGGGTGTTCGACATAAAGCACTAGAGGAGTGCACAAGCTCAAGTTCGCTCCGGGGCTGCTCGTCCACTTAGGACGGCTGCTAATGTTATTGTTATGACTGCTGGATGTCACTGGAAAGCAGCTCTCGGGGAGAAAACCAGCACCTTTTCTCGTCTGGGTGGTTCTGGGTGAATGCTGGCACGATTCCTCGGCCTTTGGAGCAGGGAAGTGATGGGGTAAATAAGCGCTTGTCTCAGGGTCACAAAAGCGCCTGCGGGGAGGGAAATGACAGGGTGCCAGGGGATGTGCAGAACTGGGTGACGCTGCACCACGCCTGAGCCCTCTGGGGAGGGCTGGGGAGTGCAGGTCTCAGTCAAGCGTACCCCCGGCAGGCACACGGGCGCCTGCTGCTCCCGGCAGCAGCTGTAATTAGGAGTAGCTAGGACCACAGCCCTGGGCCTCAAACAGACTTGGTTTCAGTCTTGCTTTGACCTTTTCCCCTGCCATGTGACCTTGGGCAACTCAATAAACCTTTCTGAGGCTCAGTTTTCTCACCTATTAAATGGAGATTTCAAACAGCACCTACTTTATGGTGGTGAATGGGAAAACCCACGTCAAAAGGCCAGCTTGACACTTGGCACAGAAGTGCTCGATTTCTGTTAGCGATGGCCATGAATACCCTGTGGACGGGGTCCTCATCATTTGCCTCATAACCTCATTTAACCTTTACAACAGCCACGGCAGTGGCCATCCCTTCTCTTCACCTGACGCTATAAAAACATGCGCTGCGAAGTTCCTCCCTGTGCCCAGGCTTGTCCTGTGACATGTGGTGGGGCAGGGTCTAAATGCCTCCATTCATTCTGGAAACACTGATGTGGTACCCACCGCATTCATGTCAGATAGTGGACAGATGCTAGGCGTTCAGGGCCGAGAGACAAGCGCTGGCCCTCAAAGAGCTCACAGTCCCATGATGGAAAGTGAGCAGATCGTGGTGCTGTGAGGCCGGGTGATGTGCCTGAGTCCACGTGGGAGGACGAGAGGCATCACTCTGACTGGGGCACAGCAGTGCCAGCCACGGTGTGGCCCACCCGAGGCCCTGCTTGCTGAATCTGCCCTGTCCACAGGTGGTCTGGGGGGAAGTGCTATACTCAGGGGGGGTAAAGATTATCGGTCAAAGGCAACAGCCTTCTAATTTGGGCGAGAGCAGGAGACAGGAAAACCTGGCAATGAGGTCGCCAAAGAAACTCAGAGCAGAAAGGAGATTGCCCTGGAGCCCGTCCTTCCTTCCCTCACCCCTGTGCCCCTCAGTCTAACTTCCTGTCCCTGTTCCAGCCCACGTACATCCTGCTTGAGTAAGTCTATGTCTCTTGCATCCAGATGAACCAGTTCCCCAGGAAGCAGGAAAGGCTTCCCCAAAATGTGAGGCCTCCACTGACGGATGACCTTCAGGTGAAGAAATCAAAGGGAGGACCCGAGCAGAGGCAGGACAGGAAGAGAGCAGCAAGAGAGCTGCAAGATGTCAGGTGTCAGGCCAGAGGCCAGTGTGCGCTGGGAGCAAAGGCCCTGCTAAGATTTCTTCTCAGCTCTGCCAGTTCCTTTAAGACACCCAAACTTCAGAAAGGGAAACCTATCATCTTCCAGCCACGTGGTTCTTCTCTTATCTGATTATTCTGGCATCATGCACTAACGCCGGCTTGCACAGGAGCCCTTCTGGATTTCAGACCCCAGTTCTGGGGTTCACTCTGGATCCAGCCATCAGGGCTCCATGGAGCTCACGGGGACCTTGCCTCCTTCCTCTCCTGGGACATTTTCCATGGCTTGCACCCGGGTCTGCTCATCCCACAGCTGAGCAATGTCCAAGCAGGCCAGGTGGTTTTCACCTGGAAGCTGCCCCATTAGTCAGCCTAGCCTGGCCATCCTGTCTCATTCAATAAGGGAGGAACAAAGAGAAGCAATTGGGGAAGACGCTTAGGATGGACCCATGCCTGGCGTGGGGAGCCCAAGGCTAAGCCCGTTCATGGAAAACAGGCGGGTGCATGTCACGGGACGGTGCGGTCAGGAAATCCCTTAGAGCAGGAAGATCCCATTACAGACCAGCCTCTGAAGACGTGAGGCCACCAAACCCCACTGTCAGGACGTGACCCGGAAACGACTGGGGCTTGCTTCTCTTCAGGACTGTCAGGTACCTGGAGCAGTTTCTTTTGCACATCTGTTCCCATGACACCTTCTAAGCTGGCTGGGACGCACACCTCTGGAGGGAGTGCTGATATGAGGGTCAGCACGAAGCCTTTCAGCTCGTGTCGTGTGCCCTTCACATGTCCCCAAGCTTCACAGACTGTGCTTCCCCTCAAAAAGCAGCAGATTCCAAACTGCCTTCAAACACTCAATCCAGGGGTCATGTTCCCTTCCCCCTGTATCAACTAGTTGGATATGGTCTCTCCCTCCATCTGAACTCCTCAACCTGCTTTCTTTACAGGCTCCCTGCAGAGAGGCAGCTGGTTACTGGCCTTTCTGGGATGAGAAAGCCCCCCTAATCCCTGAGCAGGGAGAGTACCCTCTCACAGGGTGTCATCACAGCTAACTAATCTCCTTTTCCTCTTAGAACGATGTTTCCCAAAGTGATTGGCAGAATGGCGCATCCAATAGATGTTTCTTGCACACACCAATTTGAGAAATGAAGCAGGTCTTCTTCCTGGACCTTCTCCGTGCCCTGACTATGGAAATGTGCGCTGGAAATCTCCAGAAGGGGTGATGATACACAGAGGATCCCAAGGTTTTAACCTCGACCCCCTCTTCCCGCAGCATTGGGTGGCATTAGTGCTCCACGGAGCGCATTTTGAAAAGCACTGTCTGACAGGATGCCATTCATTCTCTCCTTCAGCCAACCGAGCCGCAGCCATACCCGCGGCCGGAGAGTGCCGAGGGTGCCACATGGGTTTGGAACCACAGCAACCTGTGTGTTGCAGCCTCTGCTCTGCCTCTTTCTTGATGTGTGACCTCGGGCAAGTGGCTTCCCCTCCCTGAGCATCAGTGTTTTCATTTTTAACATGGGGATGAGAATACGACCTAACTCACAGGGTTGTAATCAAGAAGATCGCGTGAACCCATGTACGGAACGTACTTATAGTTCCTGACACACAGTGAACACCCGGTTGATGGTAGTCAGTGGTGTTGCCACCATCACCGCTTTTGTTCCAGAAGGAGGAGGAGGACACAGAGAGAGCACAGAAAAGAGTATAACGCAGAGCAGTATATAGTCATCATACCTCGGGCAGATAAAATGGCATAGGAACAGGGAGCAAAGGATATAGCAGAGAAGGGCTTTGCAGGATCTGTAGGAGTTTAGAAGGTGCTGGACTCTTAGTGTGGCAGAGAAGTGGCGGGAAGAAGAAACGCATGAAGGAGGACACTCACTCGGGCCATGCCTTTCAGGGGAGCTGCAGGGGCGGCTGGGGAATAGGTGAGGTGGGGGAAGAATTGGAGAAAGTGGCTGAAACGTTTGCCTGCAGGTCAGAAGAAGGAGGGCCCTGAATGCAGGCTGACAGGTTTGGCCTCTACGGGGAAAGGGTTAGAGAGCCAATGCGCAAGGGAGGGGTCAGATCCGCAAGGCGTTTTAAGAAAAGCTGTTTGGAATCTGCTGCCTCTTAAGTACGGGTTTTAAGGGAAATTATCTGGTGGCGGGATATGGTAGGGAATGAGGCCGAAACGCTGGGGGAGGCACGGGGAGGAGCCCAGTTAGGGGTGAAACCAGGTGAGAAGGTGGGTGGAGAGGACCGGAGGGTGACATCTGAGGGGACCACTAAGCAGCCTGCCAGGACTTACAGACCAACTTGCCTTTGCTCCTAGAGCGACTGAGCCCAGAAAATGCTCTTCATCCTTCAAGTTTGACAGGATTTTCAACGCAAATACTCAGCCAATGAGCCTGGCCTCACACAAGCGGCTCACTCCTTGCCTGCTGGGGAAAGCCGCCTATTCCCACGCCAGAGCCACAGGTGCCCCCCAGGCCGGGCCTCTGCCTCCACCTGCTGTCACCTTTGACTCACGGCTGACTGTGACACACGGCAGGGGCCGGCTTTTTCTAGATAATACAGACCTTCCACGTTATCTCAGAAGAGAAAGTGCCGGACAGGTGGTGTGAGATCAGGGCAGGTGGGAGCGGTGGCCTTTGGACATACCTTAGGGGTCCTCAGGTAGAGAAGTAGGAGTCTCACATTGGGGAGAAAGGACCGAGCGAATACACAGCAAGAAAGCGCATTTTAATTTTGGCTGCGGGCAGGAACGCGTGATAGAACGCGGACCACATCCGATCTGCCAGCTCATTCCTGGTGCATAAATAAAGGTCCCCATTCTCCCGTCAAGCCTCTGAATGGAGCCCAAGCAGATGGAACCAGGATATCATTATGGGGAAATGGGCGGGGGATTAGAGATGCTGGGATGAGTTTCCAGCCGCATTTGTTACCTTTTTGAAATCCCCACTCTTTTGATATTCACACAGCATCATGTCGAAGAAGATTGGGATGGTGGCTTTCCGGAGCTCAGCCTCGGGGATGAGCGTCATCTCTAATATCGGTCCCACCATGCCCGGGATGAAGCAGATTTTGTTCTGGCCTGAAAGAGAACAGGGGCACGGCCACATAAACCAGTTTGCAGGATGCACGGGGCCACCTCGGACCAAGCCCGGGGCAAGGCAAAAGGGAGGCAGAACAGTAGAAACAATGGTTAACGCTCATATCGTTGTTCACCCAGAGCCAGGCACCATTCTGAACGCTTTCCATATATTAACTCCTGCAAGAGACAGGCGCATCCTCCCAAACGAGCCCTGTTATTAAAGATAATAACACTGCGGTGTGTGAAGCACGTCTGTGTTTACGAGGCTTTTCACCTGCATGATCTCCTTTGCAAACCGGGCCCTGATGGAATATGTTCGCGATGCTAAATCACAGGGATATTTGAAATTAGGCCTGTCTGCAATGCAAACCGTGTCCCTGAGATTTGGAAAACATGCGTCCACCAACGGCTTTATAAAACAAGAGAAGCAACATTTGCTGCTGCGAATCTGCTCTCATAGAATGGTCAGCAGAATAGTAGGGGTGCAGACATCGCTTTGGGGTCAGGTGAACTACAGCGCCTCGTTTCTTCTGCCTCATTTGAAGGCTTCCCTGTGCCCCCTCCCCGTGGTGTCGCCATTCTAGCCACACTGGCCTCGTTCCAGTGTCACAAATTCATCTCGCTTCCCCCACTGGCAGGCCTGTGCTCACACTGATCCTTGGTTGATGCTGTTTTTCTTTGCTGCACCCCAACACCCCCCATTACCACCTGGCTTCCCCTGGGTGGGTGCCGTTGGATGGATGTGTTGAGAAAAGCCCGACCACACACCCACCCCACCTCCAGCTCGGTCAGACACCCCACACTGCCTTGTGCTCTGTCTTCTCCCCCAACTTTGCAATGGTGTCTATATTTGTGGAATCGTTTGATAAACGTCTGCCTCTCCCACCGAGAACCTCATGAGAGTAGAGACCATGTCTGTTCTCACCATTGTATCTGCGGCACTGAGCACAGGACATATGAGATACTCAGTGAATGTCTGTTGAATGAAGAAATAGATTTGTCTAGCTCCTCCACTCCCTGGCTATGTGATTTGGATACGTGTCTTATAAAACTGCAATAACAAGGCCCACCTGTTGAGAAGACCATGTGAAAATATCCATGTGTGTACTTAGCAGGGAGCCTGAAAGCACCAGTGCCCAGGGGCCTGGGTTGTGTGGCCAGTTGGTTAAGGTCACAGATTCCGGAGCCAGATTCCCTGAATCTATCAATTGGCTCCACCATCAACTAGCAATGTGATATTGGGCAAGCTGATCTCATCTCTTGGAACCTCAGCGTCCTCATCTGTAGCACGGGAAGAATAATAGTAGTTACTTCACAGGTTGTTGTGGAGAATAAATGAATTATGATTGATCAAGTGCCCAGGACAGGGCTTGGTACGTGGTGCATTTATACAGTGTTAATAATTATGGTTGTGATGTTTGGCCAAAATGAGTCACAAAGCACAGCCTTGCTGAGCAGAAGTGAGAAGACTGCTCAGAACACACAGATCAGATGTGGCTGAGAAGGGGAAGAAAGAAGGGTACTTGGGCATCGCAGGTTTTCCTGGGGTGCGAGGGCAGGCCCATCCAAGCGGCCCTATTACTGAAGCTGACGCCCGGGTGTCTCATCAGCAGCTGCCTCTTTCTCCTCCTGAGAATCAGAACCAAGAAGCCCATCCTGGTTTTCTCCACTGTCAGAGAGAACATTGCTGGGCTTCACCTGGGGCAGAGAGCTCCCGGGGGCAGAGAAACCCAGGTGGTACGGCATACAGCCTGGCACTGCTGCTTTTGATTAAAGCCCAGAAAAGGAGACGAGAGGGAAGGCAGCAGAAAAGTGAATTTTCATTCAGCCGAAATGAGGCTTAATGTCCGAGTATTTCCCCAGAATTCAGATAAAAAAGGCACCGTCCTAGGAATATATTCAGTTAGTGAGAATGAAACGGTGAAGTCAGGCAGAGAGTTGAGTGAAAGATAAAGACACTTTTCCAGGATATCAACTTCATTATATGACGCATTTACATTACAATTGAGCCTCAAGTCTTCGCTTTGGCCCACATAAAAAAAAAAGAACTTACTTTCTTGCAGGTTTATAGTAATTGCTAATCTAGGTTTCTGATTTCGTCCCTCAAGATCCTTTAAATCCACAGTGGGGTTTTAAAATTCAAAGTCGAGTGCAGTAATAAGTAGAAGGTAAATGGGAAATTGTCAGATAAGCCACCACGGAACAGAGAAATTGCTTATGCCACAGAGGCCATTAGAACACTGGAAGGCATTGAGTATGATAAGGATCCATTTAAGATGGTTTAAAATAAAGAGCAGACATGCCATAGGCCAGGGATTTCTTATAGACTTTTGACCTGAATTCTCTGCAGTCAGTTGAAGAAATGTTTAGAATTGGAGAAGAGGAAAGAGAGATGCCGGTCTCTAACTACGGCGTGATCTCAATGGCCCTTCCAGGGCTCCATGGAGAAATTTCATTCCTTTACATCGGAAATGGAATTTTAGCACATGGGATTTTGTGCTCAGGCAATCCGAATGTGTGCGCGTGTGTCTTTATATAAGTAGATGCATGTGCATGTGAACACACACACACACACACACACACACAGCATATAGGTGTGGCTAATTCAGGGCAAACCCATTTGGAAAAAAGATCCTCATTTGAGAGACACACCTCTGCTGTATTTGAAAGAAGGAAGGGAATTGGTGAGAGGGTCTTTCTCATCGAGTGAAGGCTGAGTCCCACTAGGAACAGTACCCATTAGAAAGGTTTTAAAAGTGCCAGTGAGCCAGCAAGATCCATGCGAACGCCGACTTCCAGGGCTGTGGGAAAGGCTGCGGGGTAATGAAGGTCAGAGAAGAGCTCAGGTGGGAGGTGGAAAGGAGTCCTGCGTGCTCTCTGACCTCGGGTGTAATCTGCACAACGGCCTCGTCAGTCGTACCTGTCAGGAGGAGACTGTGAGAATGAAGGTGAGGGGTCTGAGAGCACTAAGACGAGCTGACAAGACAGAAAGGAAGAAAGAGGTCAGAAGGAGGGGAGGGCAGGAGCACGGCGGCAGACAGTCATGACGCGGGCCGAGAACGGAGCGGGGCAAGTGGCTCACCGTACGCACTAGGGGCAGGAGGGCACTCGAGCTGGGAGTGTACGGCTCTCTAAAGACTGGCACGGACTGTGAAATGGACAGGGATGAGGGCGAGGGATGGCCCTCTGCGAGTCTCCGGGGGGGCTCTGCCACAAAGCTGGGCTGATCAGAAAAGATCACTCACTCAGTTCAGAAAGGGAAGAAAGAAGGCAGCGCTCTGCTCCCGCCTGGCACTGATCTCGGACAGGCAGGCAGGTCTCTCCTCGTCACCTGAACATGCCTGGTCCCAGCTTCCTGCAGGCCCCGCAGGAGCTCGAGGCCCACAAGCTGGGTCAGGTCCCGCCACAGGCGCTGCATGGCCTGTGGCTTTGCGCCTGTCATGTACCGTCCCTGAGCCTGTGTTATCTCATCTGTGACATGCAAATAATGATAGTCCCTGCCTGGCAGAGTCGTCGAGAAGCTTACAAGACGTAATATAGACAAAGGGCTCTGCATAGTGCCTGGCTCAGTAAGTGCTGAGGGTGGTTGCGACGATGATGAATACTATGAGCTCAGCCTGTGCTGGGTTCTGGAAAGAAGCCACATGAAAAGACATGGTCCAGCCTCACGGAGTCCCCTGGAGCTTTTCATGAACTTTTCGGGCCGGTCAGTTTATTTGTTCGCCTCTAGATAAAAGAGCTGGAGTGGAGAGAGAATCAGCATGGCTGACGTTCACAACCCTCCAAACCCTTTTCTAGCCCATCTAAATATGTGGTAATCTGTCCTGAAAGGTATTTGAAAAGCCCCATCTGGGGATTGTGTTGATCCCCAGCTTACGAATCCTTCCATGGCTCCTGTGGCTTTCAGGATGGGGTTCTGCAGGCCCTTTTGGTCCCACGCTCCCTCTCCATGCCCTGTGGTGTCCCCGTCCCCTCTGCCCTCCCTCCACTGGCCAGCGGCCCAGTCCGCCCACACACCTGCTCCCTCCTCTGCCCTTCCCTCCCGCTCCCTGACCGCATTCCCGCTCTGAACCATCCCGCACATGCTCCCACAGGTAATCCCGACTCATCCTCTAAGGTCGTCCTACCCAACAGGAAAGCAACTGGCCACACATATCTTTTGAGCACATGAAACATGACTAGTCCAAGTTGAGATGTGCTGTAACTGTAAAAACCTACAAGATTTCAAAGAGTGAGTTCTGGAAAACAAAGGACTATATCTCCATACTGGTTCGTACTGAGTACTGGTTAAAATGATACCACTTTGGAATATGGGGTTAAATACAACATATTGTTCATTTCACTTTTTTTTTACTTTTTACAAAATGTGGACACTAGAGCATTTAAATTCAGGCAGGTGGCTCACAGGTGTGGGCTCGGGAGCTCAGGGCTCCCCTCTTCCCCACTGAGGCCATCTGCAGCCCGCTCACTAGGCAGGAGTCCTTCATAGACTCTCTGGGTGCCCCAAGCTTCTGCCCTATAGCTACTTTTCCTTTGCAACCATAAGTAAATAGCTCTGCAATGAGTATGCTACAGTTCAATGCAAAGATCACATCTGTGAGGTCAGGAGCTAGGTCTCTAACCTGTTTTCAGTCGTAGCCCCAGCCACTGGCCGAAAGCCTGGCATTGAGAGAGTGCTTGTATTAGTTCCCTGTTGCTGCTGTTATCGATGACACAAACTTCATGGCTTAACACAACACAGATTTATTATCTTAGCCTTCTGCAGGTCGGAAGTCTGAAATGGGTATTGTTGGGCTAAAAATCAAGGTGTGAGCAGAGCTTCTTCTGGAGGGTCTAAGGAAGAAACTGTTTCCTTCCCTTTCCCAGCTTCTAGAGGCTACCCACATCCTTTGGCTCATGACCCCTTCCTCCATCTTCAAATCTCTCTGACTCCTCTGCCTCCCTTTTTGTAACTTATAAGGATCCTGAAATTGCATGGGTTCCACCTAGACAGTCTGGAATATTCTAGTCATCTTCAATAGCCTTAACTTACTCATGCCTGGGAAGTCCACTTTGCCATGTAAGGTAATATAGACACAGGTTCTGGGATTAGGGCATGGGCAGCTTTGGGGACCCATGATTCTGCCTGCCACACTGCTCAACATTTGTCAAGTGAATGAATGAATAAATGGATGGATGGATGGATGGATGGATGGATGGGCGGATGCCTCTCTAATCCCATTTTCTATATTTCTTCCCAGCAGCTTCTCCCCAACCCTTAGCAGCCATGCTTGCTTAGGCTGGTTGCTCTCCTGAAATGCTTGCCCTTTCCCCAGTCTTTCTTTCAGTCCTGACATGGGCCACCCATGGGTCTAATTCAAGAGCCATTCACCCTGATGGAGCCATCCTTATTGTCCTCACTTATCTCCCGTTTGCTTTAATTCCTGAGATTCCACCATGGATTGCACATGAAAGAATATACTCTTGGTTTGCTTTTAAACTATTAGGTTGTTCTGCTTTTAGAATTAATGTGGTTCTTCCCAGCAGGGCAGGGACAATGCCTCTCCCCAGTCCCCTGGAGCTGAGCGAGCGCCGAGCTGGGCATTCCGTAGATGCTTAAAAAGTAACGGCCCAGTTGCTGTCACAGCTCTGCCAGGAGTGACTTTCCTATAAGTGAGACCATGATGCCAGCCGCTGGAATGGGTCTTTCTTTTCCACGAAGGCTGTTAACACAGCAGCCTGATGTTAACCCAAGTGAATGTGGAGAGCTTAAGTGCAAAGTCACTTTGACAAAATGTGCATTGCTTCACTCCAAGCAGAAACAAATGTTGTGATGCTACACTGTCAGGAAAAGCACATTACACTTGGCAACATCCCAGGAACCAAAACCGCAGATGGCATTAATCCTTTAGTGGCCGGGTCCTGGTCACAATGGGTGGTCCTTCTCCCCCTCGAGACCTCCCTGCACCTACCCACGGGTACACACACGCACACGCGCGCGCGCACACACACACACACACACACACACACACACACACAGCTAGACTTTTCCCTGAAGAATGTTAAATAATCTTCAAGCCTGAGACGATCTTCGCAATTAGCTCTCTTATAATCACACGGTTGCTCCAGTCTTTCCTGATGGGAAGGAGACGATCAAACTGGTGATCACGGTGATGATGCCCTGATTGCTTTGGGCATTAAAACAAAATTTAAAAACTGAGCATGCATTATGATTTCCTCATTATCAGAAGTCACGGAAAAGCAGAGTAAGTCTGCCGCTTCACAACCTTTGAAAACAATTTGCATATTCTGCAAAAAAATAGTAGTCAGAACATTGGACTTGGGGTCGGGGGCAGGTTCTTTCTCCTCAGCTGAGGCACTGATGTGTTGCTGACCTTGGGAATGTCCTTGTGCCTCTCTGGGCCTCAGGGACCTCACCTGTCAAACGGCAGGATGGCAGAGGACGGTGGGTCAGGGCAGAGCCGCTCCTGCATCTTTACCACGTGACTTTGTCTCCGTGGCTTTTAGGTGGTACTGCTGTTTTCCAGGAAGACAGAGGGGGCGGGGCCATGGGCAAGAATCATGTGCTCATCGAGTCTGTCCCCCTCCCTTTGGTTTTAATTGGGGGAAAATGTTTTCCTGAAGCCCCAAGGAGCTTGCTTCTGCCGATTCCCCTCAGACAGAACTGGGTCACCTGGCTATTACCCTCTACAAGACACTGTTAACTTAGCAAATTGTGATCATGAAAAAGACTCGGGGCTCCGTGGACCAGGCAGAAGGGAAGAATGGCTACTGTGTGGGCACTCGGCCGCGGCTGCCACAGACAGTCTCGGAGTTTCACTCTGTCGTGGAGAGTCCACTTGAATTGCACTTTAAAACCTATTTTACCCAGTGCGTGTGTCCTCCCTACATGGGTCCCTAGAGGACACACTGCTCAGTCCTGGATTGGATTAGCAGGTTCATGTCATTAGCGTTGAGGAGGAAGCCTGGTAATGCCAGCCTCTGGCAGAAGGCAGGGCGGGGTGGGGATGGGAGCCTTCCTGCATCGGCTGGCCTGCTTGCTAGTCTCTTATCCCCGAGGGAGACAGGCAAGGAGAAACAGCTGTGTAACAATGAATAACAGGAACACCCTTCAGACTGATGATACTTTCCTGCTCCTCGGAGTCCAGGCACGAGGGGAAGGGGGTGGCCATGTTTGCAAAAGTATCCTTTACTCTGGTTTCCTGCAATGGACATCCGTGGTTTTGTTTGACCTCTCCAGAACTCCACCAACATTTTACGTGGGGGGAACTCCGCCTCCCATGATGGATGTGGGCTTGGTGCAAGCAGCAGTGGATAGGTCATCCAAGGAAGGCCAATAGAACGGCGTTCCCTGCAGACTGGACCTTTAGCAGAGGGACGCAGGAATGGGACATCCTGAAGGCAAAGCCACACCACCGGCCCTGGATCCTAGAGTGGCTCCGGCCCTGCCCTTCGTCACCTGGCTCTCCTTGCCCTTCCCATGTCCTTCTCTGATTAAGGCAGCCAGTCAGGGTCTTATTCATGCAACCCCCAAACCCTGACAACCGTATGTTTTAATTGCACTAATTTCTCCAACTGGTATTTGCAAACAGCAAGGAGTCTGTGATACCTCAGGATAAACACTCAGGCCAGGTGTTAGTCCTGCATCTCCCTGTAGTTCTCTATATGACCTTGTACACACCTCCTCTCCTCTCTGAGCCTCAGTTTCCTCATTGGTAAAATGGTAGGTTGGGTCAGAACTGAAGCTTCAAACTATTATCTGAAGTGCTTCAGGATTTCTCCCCAGAAAGTCCTCGGGGGTCCCTGTGGGGAGTTTAGGGGTGGCCTATTATAATGCCTTGTATCCCACTTCAGTTAGATGACATTAGCTCAGCTTTCATCCGATTTACGGATTGAGCATGAGATTTTTTTATTGGTCCTCAGCTAAACATAGACTTTTGAAAAATGCTGGACAATATGATCTCTAAAGGTCCCTTCCAGCTCTGATAGTCTGTGATTCTAAGCAGCTGGAATACTTGGTAACATCTTTTCATTCACCTGCATCATTGGGAGTGCAGGGATGCCTGCCAAAACATAATCTATATCTAAATAAAGTGTTCTGTGTGCAACACCACGGCAAGGGAGGACATGCAGAAAAGAGCAGGTTGTGTGGAAGAACTAGGCACAAACAAAGCACAGATCCTGCAAATCCCTGTTTTGTAATTCTGGCAACGCCTGGGGTGTAGATCTGGGAGCAGAAGCCCGGCAGGGTTTCATCTAGTCTTTACTATTGTGAGGCAAAGAATGCAAACTCACATGCAAACAAAATCTGGGCTCCGAGGTGCACTGGGCACATTCAATGTTTCTACAACTTTCAATATTCACCAATTGTAAAATGCATTTTAAAATTCTGTGTCCTGGCTTCTTTTCAAAAACTAGAAGGTGCTACCACCTCGGGCCTCAGAGTGACTGCTGCTCTTAGCTGGGCACATGCGCTTGCTTCACTTTCTCACAGGCCCAGCTGCTGCTCTCACAAACTCCTGACCCTCAGGCCAGGTGCAGGTGACCAGGTGTGCCTGCACTTGCACTGTCCTTTTTTGTTTTTTCCTATTATAGAGTAATGGGAAATGAAACATAAAATATTTCATGAAATAAAATATTATTATCCAAAGTAGAGAAACAGAAGGCAGACTGAGAAAGGCATGCTTTTCTACAACATCAGGGCAGAGGTGGTATTTCTTTATGACAGTGGTTTTCAAATAGGGGTCCTTTTGCTCTCCCCCTGTCTCCATATCCCCGACCCCCGGGACACTGGGTAACGTCTAGACACTCTTGCTTTTCACAACTAGGGAGGATGCTGTTGGGATCTAGTGGGGAGAGGTCAAGGGTGCTGTTAAATATCCCATAATGCACAGGGCAGCCCCTACAACAGAGACTTAGCCGACCCCGAACGCCGACAGTACCCTGCTTGATGGATTCCGGTGGGTTTAAGATGCCCCGGCCCCTACACAACTTGATGCTACCTGCGGGGGCCCTGCCCTCCACGCCCCAGTAATACAGACCTGGCATTGATGATTAAGGAGCCAGAACAGGAAATTAGTTTCCATCGTGATAGGGCAAGGATGAAAACGGTAACAATTCTGACACGGGTGTGGCCTTCATGGCTTCACTCTCTCAGGTTTTGCTCTCATGACCCTCGTAAGCACCCTGAGAGAAGGTGCTATTTCCCCGGCTACCCAGCCTCACTTGGTCCCCTTGCTTTGGGCCTCCTAGTTTCACAGGGCCAGGCCTAAGGCAGTCTGTCCTGGGCCTACTTCCCAGCCCTTTGATCTGGGAGCTAACCACCGCCCTCCTGTTCTCAGGATGTGCTCTCAGCCCGAGTACAGTGCTGTCAGCTAGCACAGAACCCAGACTGATACTCTATGTCCTGTGCGTTCCCTGCAAAGATGGGCCTTGCTGGAAAGGGCAAGAAACTGCTGTCCAGGAAACAACTGGGGACTGAAAGACACTAAGCGCTCTGGGGAAGCTAGAAGCAAGGTCAGGGAGGTCATTTTACTTGAATCCAAGAGATGGGCAGTCCCTGAAAGTGGCTCAGCTGAAGAGGGTCAACACCCAAGCCAGGAGGAAAGGGCAGAGAGTCAAGGAGGGCTCCAGAAACCAGAGGTGAAACTAGCTCGTCACTCATTACTCTTCATTAATCCATCCATCCTTTCAGCACATATTATGGAGCAGGATTCAGGCCTCTAGCAAAGTATGTAGCCCTTATCCTCCTGGAAGCAAAAGCAAGCTCTGGGAGTTGCAGCTGTTTCATCTCAAGCAAGTTCCTTCCCACACTGAGTTTCCAGATCAATAAAAGGAGGGGGGAGATTTTCCATCTTGCAGCAGGTAATGTGAACATTAAAAAAGATCTCCTTAGCACAGGCCTGACTCAGATGCTCAATAAATGTCTCCCTGTTTGCATCTCCCTTCCTTCCTCCCACACGTACCACTCAGCTCATACATGATTCCTGAAGCTCACCAGGCCAGGGACAGCTTCGGGGGTCACCTTCCAGCTCAAATCATGTCACAAAAGACCCTTGTCTTCCACTGAACCAACTCTTCCCCATGAAGGTGGAGGGTCTCTTATAGATCACAACATCACGTAAGAGCAGGATGCAGATGGCCCACCAATCAGTGGGAAGCACACGTGTGTCGTGTAAGGACGTGAGTTCCCACAGCAGCCCCGCCCTTCCTCCTTCTTGTAAATTCTAATTTGACATCATGACCCCTCAGAGGCATCAAGCAGAAGCAGATCTGGGGTGGGTGGGAGATGGGGATGGGTGACCTCTCTCATCAGACACTTATTACGGACCCGTGGTGCATACAGTGATAAACTGTTATTTCAAGCTCCCACTGCTGAAACCCCTGTGGCCTTCTAACAGATGGTCTTCAAGAAGGAGCTGGGCGAGTGCAGCTGTGTCTGTCTGGATGCGTGTGCCTACTCACCAAGCTTGTACCACATGTCCCGGATGGAGAAGCCAATTAGCCGTCTCATGTCCCCGTACCTAGGAGGAACAAAAGACACCTGCTTCAGGCACCACCTCAGAGATGCCCACGAAACTCTCCCTTCAGGAGACCCAAACATGCAACGTACTTATTCAGGATCTTGTTGTATTTGGCGTGTGAGAACTGCTCCAGCTGCAGGGAATCCTGAGTGATAAAAGCCACCGCCAGATGAAAATAGTTATTCCACAGCTGTAAAGGAAGGAGTAGAGAACAGTCATGAAGAGGGTCTGAAGTGGGAAGGCATATTTAACTGCTGGGTAATGTGAATAACTTATGAAGATGGCAGGAGGGAGAGGCAGAACCAGTGTGATTCTGTGCACTGCAATTTTCTAACTGGCACTGACTCTGAAATCGACGTCCTGGCCAAAGCGAGGGCAATGGATGCATTTCGCTAGGCGCCGACCACGTCCCCTCTCTGACAACAGGATTTGGGCAAGAAGGAGGATGTTAGCGCTGCTTTTCTTTGGTTGTTTTTCAACTTGTTTTTTGAAAGACAAATTTCTCGCCCCAGCTGAGTGCCCCGGTGAGCTGGTTCCTCAGCCTTAGTCTTGGAGGGTGGTGAGGGAGGAACGTTTCAGGGGTTGTCAACCTCTCTGGGTGTCCCCCTGAATTCACCCAACAGCTCAGAGAACCAGCCAGCAACCCATTCTGGCTTAGAATATTTTGCCCCTTCGTTCAATGTTTTCAAAATGTGGCCCCAGGCTAGCAGTATCACCTGGGAAATTGTTAGGTGTGCAATTTCTTGGGCCCCACCCCAGACCCACTGACTCAGGCCCCAGAAATCTGCATGTTTACAAGCACTCGGGGTGATTCTAATACTCATTTGAGTGCTAGGAACACTGAGGGCTCAGCTTGGATGTAGGCTTGTCATAATTTTAACATTCACAAGATCTGCTGGTGCTAAATGCAAGGACTAATAGAAGCCACTCCACCAGCATGCGTGAAACAGACAGCAAAGGGGTCAGTGCATGGCCAGTGCTCCAAAGGCTTAGCCACAGTGACAGCGATATTGATACAGGCTACAGAACCCGAGAGATGGAGACCCGAACCAAGGCGTTGCTGAGCCTCAGTGAGCCCGTCTGCAAAAGGGGTACCCTCTCCCCACTGCAGAGGGCTGACGGCGTGGGATGATGTGTGCAAAGGCATGGATCTCAATAAGAGCCCAGAAGCACTTGGTAACCTTACTGTTCTTTTCATTATTCTAATGGTTCTTTTGGTACTGAAGCAAATAGTACAAGCTGGCTCCTTGGGTGCTTGAGGGCGATTATTACAAGATGCCAAGACCTTGCCAGGAGCAGAGGGGGATGACTCTGCTGGACAAAGCCTACCCCTGTCAATACTGCAGAGCAAGAGGAGGGGTACATCTGGCTAGAGAAATCACCCACTGTTGAGACCCTTCTCCTTAATTCAGAGATGTTCATTGGTGGTACCAGATGGCCAAGAGGGAGGAAAAGGCAGCTATCCTTGGTCACCACAAAACTGTTGCCTGGGGTATTACTTTTAAATGGGCATGGCGTTCCAGTTTCAGAAAGAAGCAAAGCAAGACCCCCATTTTTACCATGGGCCAGCGCTTTCCCATGCCTCCCTCTTTTCAGCTCTCAAAAGTGGGTAGCTATTATTAGTTCCATTTCACAGATGAGGAGACTGAGGCATAGCTGGGATTTGAACCCAGGCCTTCTGATTAATGTTCAGGGCTCTTTCCACGTGACAGTCAGTCTTTGGCTGAGGATGCATGAAGACATTTATTGAACATCATCTATGTGCCAGGTGTTGTCAGCACGTGGGTTAGGGCAGTGGTCACACAGCTCATGCTGCTCCTCTTCTGTGGAGGGAATATACTTTCCTTTACTTGAAACCTTATCTGTCAGCGTCCAGAAGACCAAGCTGTTCACAGGGTGCAGTGAGGCAACCTCCCGGCTTGTGGCCCCTATAAAGTCAACTCACCACACAGAAACCACAAGGACCTTTTAAAAGAAGGTGGATCCTATCGTTCCCTTCCTCCAAGACCTCCAAATGCTTCCCATAACCTCTAGAATCAGATCCCAAGCCCTTTGTTTCCGCAGTAACCTCTCGCTTATCCAAACACACAGCGCAGGTCGGGTCTCCCGAGGGGCCACTCAGACTAACTTTCCTCCTGGCACCCCCATAACTTGCAGGTTTTGAAAGTGTGCTGCTTTGGTCTGCTTAAGTCCAGAGCTCACAGCTCCTCTTATTTAAGACCAGGATATGGAACAAAAAGCCAGGAAAAGGGAACACCTGGTCACAGGACATGGAAAGGGCTATTTTTAAAGTGAGGAATTTCTGGTTCTGGGGGATTTCACCAGAATAATCAGTATACAGTAGGAATTAGATATATATGGCAAAGTAAGGTGAATTGCTGTTACTTTCGAGAATAAGTCCAGAAACGTCCACCAACATGTCTGAGAACACATAGACATGTGAGATGTAGTCGAGCCTCTTGCTCTTTCTTCTGCCCGACTTCGTCTTTCAAAAACGTTTTGTCTCTCACCCCATTCTTGACTTTCTTTTTCAAATTGAAGTAGAATTCACATATCGTCACATTTCGCCTTTTAAAGTGTATAATTTGATGGTTTTTAGTATATTCACAAGGTAGTACAACTATCACCACTATCTAATTTTAGAACATTTTCCCCACCCCCCCCAAAAAAAAAACCTTCTACCCATCAGAGGTCACTTCCCGTTCTTCCTCCCCCAGGCCCTGGCATCACAAATCTACTTTCTGTCTCCGTGGATTTGCCTATTCTGACATTTCATAGATGTGGACTCATAAAATACATGACCTTTCGTGTCTGGCTCCTTTCCCTAAGCATAAAGTTTTCAAGGTTCATCTATGATGTCACATGTGTCAGTACTTCATTTCTTCTTATCGCCGAATCCTAGTCTACCATATGGATAGATCACATTGTGTTTGTCTGTTCTCTATTGATGGACATTTGGATTGTTTCCACCTCTTGGCTATTGTGACTCACGTTGCTATGAGCAGCTACACATAACTTTTCTCGTGGACGTGTGTTCAGTTCTCTCGGGTATATACTTAAGCGTGGGTCTGATTTCCTTTTGGCTTTCCTCCATGAAGATCCTCGTGGGCCAGAGTTGCTGTGCGTCCTTTCCTTAGTGATGAGAAATGGTGCCCATGCGCACCTCACCCCAGCCCCTGCCATGGGACTCTGTGGGGCGGTCGTTGGAACCGAGGGGAGGGCGTCGGCTGTCATGGTCAGCGGTTTTGTGTAGCGTCTGAGAGGTGAGCAGTGGCCACAGCTAGGTGCCGCTGGGCACTCCGGGGGCCTCTGCCCTTCCCTCTGGCTTGACTCCTGCTCCTCAAGAATCAGGTCCGAGGCACTGACCTGGGTTTTCAGGCCTCATTCCCTTTCCAGCGTTTTTACCCTCGACACCCTGCCTGTTCCCGAGGGCTGGTCTGCTCAGACGGCACACACACAACGCGAGCATCCCGGCCTCCTTGGCTTCACTCACAGAGGTCCTCACACCTGCAGCGTCTGAGTCCTAGTCTTTCATCAGAGCCTGTTCAAGACCCAGTTCCTCCAGGAAGCCTTCCCAGATGGCCATGCCCAATCCCTTCTGAATGGAGGAGCCCTTAGTATGCGCGACCACAGATCTGGGGCTACTCCTCTGCACCCAGCCTTGGGCTCCGCTCACTTCCCACGACAGCGCCCTCCAGCGGTGAAGAGCACAAGTGTCAGCGTCTCCCAGAACAGGTTGCGGATACCGGTTCTAGCTCCCACTAGCTGGGCTGTCTTTTGGTCAGTGACCTTTCTGAGCCTCGTTTTCCTTACCTGTACAATGAGAAAAATCATGGTGACTCCCGGGAAGGATTGTTCTACGTGCTGCATGAAACGATATGCACATGAAGACATCCACCACAGGCCTGGCACATGCCAAATACTCAGGAGAGGTGGTGTGGCAGTGGCGTTGCTTGAAGAGTATGGGTATGCCCTGTCTTTTCCAACTGTAAGCTCCACAAGTGCCAAGCATTCTTGTCTTCCATGTATTTGGATCTCTCATGCCATTATCATCACAATGGCTTGACTAGGAGCTGGGCTCCAGATAATATTTATTGATCACCATATTGTTAGAAAAATTCTCCAGTTGTTTCAAGAGGTCTCAGATTTTTCTTTCCTCCCTGCCCCAAGCTCCCCAGTGGCATTCCTCCTAAGTGCCCAGCTCAGCTGGCTCAAAAAAGCCAGAGGGGCTTTTGCAAAACACATGGCTCCCTTCTCCCTGGGAAAGAGGTGAAGTGATTTTTGACCGGGAATTTAATATTTTGAAATCATAGGACAATAGAAGATTAGAGCTGGAATAAATTTAAGGGTTATCTGATCCAACTCCCCTATTTTATAGATGTGAACAGTGAAATCCAGTCAAAGCCATATTGCTAGTGGGTGTAACCAGAATTTAGTTATTTACAAGTACACTTTAAAAATTATAAAAGTAATACATACATGGTAAAAAAAATTTAATTGGTAGAAAAGATTAAACAATAAAAGTTATTTTATCTCCAATCTTGGACCCTCATCTAATTTCTCGGAAGAAAATCTTAATAATTTCCTGGATATCCTTCCAAAAATGTTTTATGTATAAACAAATATATGTATAGACATCTTTTTAAATAATCTGCTGTACTTTGCTATTTTTTCTCATAAATCTGTGTTGTAGATGTTTCCGTATTAGCATATACAGATCTGCTGCATTCTCTTTTATTGCTACATGGCATTCTGCTATAAAGATGTACTTTCATTTTAACCAATTCCCTATTTGTAGATATTTAGCTTGACTCCAGCTTTTTTTCTTTAGCATCAGTGCTGTAATCGACGTCCTTGTTTATACATCTTTATGCATGAGAGATGATAATGTAGTATATACATTTCTAGAGTTGAAATTGTAAAGATGCAGAGTCTATGCAGATTTTGTTGTTATTATCTTTGTTGTTTGTTTTCATAGATACTGTTGCGTTCCCTTCCAGGATTCCAATCCAGTTACCAGTTCCATTATCACAGGCAAGTTACCCTATGTCTTGGAGTGTCAGTTTCCTCATCTGGAAAATGAGGCTAATGGTATCTAAAGGCGGTAGTTATAAGGACTAAGTGAGGAAGTCTCTATCTGGTAAACTCCTACTCAGTCTTGTTCTCAGTTCAAAAATCACTTCCTGGGAAGCCTTCCTAACTTACTAAGATTCAAGTAGATCCACCCATTATTAACCCTCATTACACCCTATTCACAGGATTTAGGACATATTTTAATCAGAACTAACTTATTTTCTGTCTCCTCTACTGGATGCAAGTAAGCACCATGCAGGCAAGAATCTCATCTTTTATTCACTCTTGTTTAATTAGTGTCTAGCGTTGTGTCTCAGGAAATATTTGTTGAATGAGTTCATTCATGAGTCCCACACTCTGCAGGCATTCTTAAATCCTTCTGAGAAACTCTGAGATTTGTATTATTATTCCCCCCATTTTAGAGATCAGGAAATCGAGGCCCAGAGAGGTTAACTAACTTGCTCAGGGTCACACAGCTAAAGCATAGTGAAGCTGGCATCTGAATCCAAGTTAATCTCACTCCAGAACTTGTATTCTTTATTCACTCTGCTCTTCTGCTAAAATCACTTTTCTTTTCCTTTCTCAGTTTCCTTTAGCTTTTGTGTTGGTTAAGGTTTTCACTGGTTCATCTGATGTTTTATGGTCTTTACAGCACAAAGATCGAGGATTTTTGATCCTACAAGATTCTTTCTCAATGGCCTGGAATCATTATTTATTCCAGATTCCAACTGAAAAGAAAAAAAAGTGCCCCGCACTGGGTTGAAATGCAATCATTGTGCCCTCCTCTGAGTGACAAAGGCACAGCCCCCATCACCACTCGGGGATAGATGCTGTTGATTCTGGAAGTTTCCACTTATGGACTCGGCTTAGGGACATTAGGCCAGAGGTTGTCTGGGCCCTCAAGCTGAAGCAGGGAGGGCCACAGAAGCCTGTCCCAAGACTGTGACCATCTGTCTGCCAGGTGGGGCCGTCCCACAGTGAGCCTCCCTGCAGGCGGTGCTATGCGCTCATCCAGGCTTCCGTGAGTGCTCCTTTCTTTCCGCACCTTTTTTTTTTTTTTTTTTTACCATTACTGGTTACATTTCCTATTACAAACACCAAACCTGCCCTCATCCTGCCCTCATCCACTAAGGGCTGGGAATATCCTGGAAGCTTTTCATTTCACAGGGTCTCCAGCACAGGTTGAGAAATGACCCCAAAGTGGTCTGGTGCCCAGAACCAGATGCAGAAATGCCTCCAGGCCAAGGCTGGAATGATCAATCGCAGAGGCAATCAGAGCTTCCCAAGTAGAGAGAACGACCTTAGCAGCAATCACAGCTGCCTAAGGCAGAAACAATTTTCCTGGAGCCAAAGAGCACATCCGAGGTATAACCACTGAATCCTGGGCCAATCAGAGTTTCCAACAGGGAGAGTCTAATCCGACAGCCAATCACTGGAGTGCTCTCTATCCCAGGGCCAGCAAGAGCTAACAAGGGCAGCGGTGCTTCTGGAGCTAAATAGAGCTGTCTCGTAGATTTGAAAGGCACAGTACGGAAGAGTGGAAAGAGCTTGGGCTTTGCAGATAAGCCTGAATCCCAGCAGCCCCAATGAGTAGACGACTTTTAACAGGAAAGTCAACCACTTTCCTGAAGCTCAGTTTATTCACCAGTAAAATGGGTATATCCCAACCTAACAGGGTTAGGATGAGAATCAAAGTGTCCTCAGTAGATGCCTAAGAATGGTTAATCACTTTCTTCAAAAGCCTGGCTGCTAGAAGATGGATTTCAATAGCTTGATTTACTATCAAGACTACCTGGTCACTGAGGGCAGGGATGTATTCTGCTGTGCTTCTGAATCCCTCAAAGCACGTTGCAATAGCCTGGACTCCTGAAAATTACTCTTAAACAAAAATCCTTGCTGAGTTGAATTCCAAATCCTCTCTTGGTCTTCCCTGACCATGCAAATGGAGGTGCGTGCCAGGGCCCAGCATCCTGAATAGGGCTAGGGAAATGCAAATTAGTTTAGCCCCAAGCAGGAAGCATCATTTTTGTAATTTCCAGGTCTTGTCCCCTACAGAGTGACAGCACAGAGCTTCTTGCTTTCTGCCCTGTGAATGAGTCATAAAGCCACAGTTCCAGAAAGGACATTAGCGATAATGCCATCACACCTGCCCTTCCTCTGGACAGCGGCTGCCGCCGTGCTCACTGATGGATGCTGTTCCTGCCGACATTAAATGCATAATTAATGAAATCGTAAGAAGAAAACAAGGCGTGTTCCAGGCAGGGTACAGAGAACAAATCCATTCTTGCTTGGGGTGAGGAGAACATGGGGTGAGGAGAACACAGATAAGGTTGAAAAATGATCCTGTTCTTGAGCGCTTTTCAATAAATATCTATGGAAGTCTCATTAGAAAAAGGGACATTTCATTTTGTGATGTTGGCTACTTTCCTGGTTTTACAAAATCTTGTGGGTATGACAGCCCTCGGCAATGTGGTGGGGACCAGAAAGATGTCTCCCTACTTCCTGTTTACCAGGGACTGACATATGAGCTCCAAGACCTGACACATTTAGGACCATCTTCATCATCAAAATGGTAACAATTAGTATAATTACCACGAACTAATATTAAATAGTTACTATGTTTCTGGCACTGTTCCAAGAACATTATGTAAATTAATTCACTTAATCCTTTCAACAGTCCAATGAGATTGCTACTATTAGTGTCATAATTTGATATCGAAGAAACTGAGGCACAGGGAGGTCAAGTAATTTGCCTAAAGTCACACAGCTCATAAGCTCGAACACTCCGTGTATGAAACGCCCACTTCTCTGGCATCTCTCAGATGCAGATTTGCTTTCAGGAAAATAGGCTAAAACCTAAAAGAATGGCCTGAAGGACTGAAGCTAAGCTTCTTTTGGAAAGTACCCCTTCAGACCACGGGGGCAGGGGAGAGCCAGAGTCAGGAAAATAGGTCCCAGGCTGTCATTGCCACTGCCCACAGAAAGAGAGGAACAAACCTCTCAGCAGTTTTATGGCCCCAACACTGCCTTGCCACTGGCCCCTAGGTGTGTCATTCCCAGCTGCCCCTCCAATGAGCAATGGCTTCATCAGCTTCCCTGAACGTCCTGGGAACCAGAGCCTGCGGGCATCTGGGCCGTGTTGGAAGGGGATCAAACACTTCTACCGATTCAAACAGCCAACGTGACATGTTTTGTTTCCACGTCAAAGATTTATAACCCAGGCCCCGCCAGGCAGTGAACCCAAGGTGGAGGGAAACTCCGTATGTGGACGGGACATCTGCGGGCTTAGTGCCAGCCACCACTGTGCTTTAGTTCCAGCTCTGCACTGACATGCTGTGTGACTTCAGGCCATCTACTTATCGCCTTGGAGTCTTAGTTCCTACATCTTTCCAGCAGGAAGATAATAGTAACAGTCATTATAAGGCCTGAGAAAGGAATGCCCACAAAATGCTTCTCATGGGATGAGCATCGGCCATCAAAAAATGGCAGCTACTCTTTTATCTTCATTATCGTCATAGTTCAATTGCCTGATTTAAATGCAAGGTAGTGGGCGAGAATCTTATTCAAAGATAACGTGTATTAAATACTTATAGGCGAGTGTTCTCCAGCAGAGTGGATCTCGGAGGGCTTAGCCCAGGCATCCCCTTCCCAAGGAGACCTACTGTGTGCCCTGCACAGAGCAGAGTCTGTAAGACAGTCCTGGCACTCAGGAAGCTTACGTTCTACTGGAGGAAAGAGAGACAATGTGCACGTGGGCCAATAAGATAACATTTAGTGCTTTAAAGAGACTACAGCAGGCTAAGTGGTGATACGCAATGACCGTGGGGTTGGTGGGGGGGGCCTCAGACAGGAGTCAGGCAGGGGAGGTCTCTCTGAGGAAGGAGTATTTGCAAGGAAACTGGTGGGACCTTACAGAATTCCTCCAGCCAGCACCTTGGCACATTCCAGTTCTGGAAAACCTTACGAAGCACAAAGGGGACATGTGAGCATTTTACAGATGAGTCCTCTGAGGCCTGGATGGAGGGCAGGCCGCGCCCAAGGTGCTCAGCTGGTCAGAGGCCACGGCCCCAGCAGGGCCTGAAGCCCAGGTGAGCTGGCAGAAAACACCATCGCCCCAGTTCATTCCCTAAGCTTGCACTGCAAGAGGTCCTGGGGAGCAAGGACTTCCCTTTGAGGGGCCTTCTCTCACAATTCCAGCCACAGGTAGCAGCCTGGACTTTTCCACAGGGCTTTGGAGAGTTGGTTTTCTTGCCTGGGTCTTGAGCAGAAGCATCGTTCTATTTGCCCCAGGGAAATGCTTTGAGGACACATATCTCACAGAGGCCCCGTGTCTTGTCTGAGCACTAAAAGTGACTTCTGGAGGTATCAGGAAGTCACAGAGATGTACAAGAGAGCTGTATTTTTCAGTGTCTATGAGTGGCTCTCTAAGCTCCAGTGAATAAAGTAAGAAAATGTCATCCATTTTTAAAAGGTGGCACCCCCTCTGACAATGAGTGAATGCAAGTCTGCTCTTTAGCACAAGATTCATTATGCAGTCACATTTGCATATGCTGCTCAGTTAATGACTAGTCAAGGACCGGTTCCAAACCCTGAGTACTTCCCTCCCTGCCCACACCCCTGTGTGGAAGCCCCCAGAGACACGGGCATATCTGTGTGCGCTTTGAGGTTTGTCTGATGGAGAATCAGCCCTGCCAGGGCACCCGAGCCACCAAGAGGGCTTCCTACTCACCTGGAACTCAAAGTTCGTGTGTTCCAGGAACTTCTGGTTCATGATTTCTGCAAACTTGTTGATAGCTCTCAGGAAGACCCTGGAAGGGGGGAGATCACCAGACCACGTGAGCTTGCTGCCTCAGGCGTCCTCCCCTCCCACACGCCCCAGACCAAGAGCCTTCAGGGAGGGGCCCAAACACTCAAGGGAGAGGTCAGCTGACCACATCGTGACACCTGCTCATACCGCAGACATGAGGCCATGTTTACCTTGCAAGACTCAAGGACCATCTGTTTGACTTTCTTTGGAAAATGTATACGATTTTGTTTAAACGATTACATGCTTAGGGCAGAAAATTCATGCCGTTCATAAAGATAGAGAAACTGCCCCTCCCTAAACAAATAAACAAACAAAAAGCACATCACCAAATCCTACCATCTAGAGACCACCATCATTGACATTTTGAAGAACCTAATTTCAAAGGTCTCCCTAGACTATATGCACAAACGATATTTTACAGATACCATTTTGATAAATGGGGTTAAACAATAAATGCTGCTTCACAGCCTGTTTTTGTACTCAGCAATAGAGTCTGTGTTCCTTTCATGCCATTGAACTCAGATATATCATCCCTTTTACTCTGGAAAGCATTCCATTGTACGGATGCATAACAGTTTATTTAAGGAGACTTTTATTGCTGGACCTTTCTGTTGTCCCACAGCCATTTTTGTTATAAGCAGTGATCACTCTTCTCTGTGTACCATGCACCTCCTGCATGCATCTCTTCTCCAGTCTTCGCCCCGAAATGGTAATACTGATCAAATGTTATGCACATTTAACATTTTGGTGCCTGTTGTCAAATTGTGTTTCTTCTTAAATGTCTTCCCGTCCATCTTTTCCTCTCCTTCCTCTGGCCAAGCCCTACTGAGTAATCTTGCAGTCTCCTATCTGTCGCGCCCCTGGCCTTACAGGACAGGTCCAAACACGTCAATCACCCACGTGAACGGCTCCCTGCTATTCACAGGCGAAGCCCAGACTCTGTCTTTTCACAGTCAGTGCCCTGCATGATTGGACCCCAATCTTCTTCCCCAGACTCGTTTCTCACTATTTTCCTGTGCTTCTGGTTGTTTTCGGAGTACATGGCCGTGCTCTTCCTTTGTAGAATACCACGCTCCTTCTAATCTCTTTTAGGGCAGGGTGTGCTGTATCTTTGTGTTCCCCAAAGGCTATTCATTGCAACTTCCTTTCCCAGCATTCGTAATGGTGTAGGATGATTTATTTGTCTGACTCAGTAATGTGTCTCCTGCACTAGATTGTACTTTCCTTGAAATCAGAGGCTCCCGCCGTGATCTCATCTGTTCTCCAATCTACGTGCCTTTGACTCCCAAGTGCACACGGCTTCATCCCGGGCCTCTCCCTGAGCTCTAGCTTCCATTCGGCTCTCTGCTCTATAGCCTCACTTGCATGACTAATAGACATGTCAATCAATACATGTCAAAACTCAACTTTCCTTACCTGCCCTTTCTGTCGCTTCCCCATCCCATTAAGGACAATTCCATTCTTCTAATTGTTAGAGGGGGTGGGGGGACATTTGGTAGCATCTTTCACTTCTCTTTCTCCCACATTCTACGCCTGGCTTGTCAGCAAATCCTCTTAACACTACTTTAAAAACATGTCCAGAATTCGCTACTTCTCATGATCCCACTACCTGAACTAAGCCACCATCATTCTCTCCTGGATGTTTGTAGTCACTTGCCAACTGTGGCCAAATCTCCATTGTGTGTGCAAAACCTTAGAGGGCAGTGGCCAGCTCGTACCTGTACTTTTGCCTATAATTTTTGATGACCATGGCCAATTAATAATTTCTCTATGGAGTGGCTGACCCAGGCAAAATGCCTGTTTGGCCTACCTGAGACTCAACAGGAAGCCAGCCAGTAAAGGAAGTGTTTATTTAAAGGTTATTGCTGTGGGTAATAACGGGGACTCAGTTCTGCTGAAGAACCTCTGAGAGACTGTACAGAACACACCTGCACAGCTGACGTGTTCCCTCCCAGGGGGAGGAAGCTGGGCTATTTACCCATTAATGCCAGCTCCTCCCTGGTTGGAAGTTGCTCTTACATGAACAATAAGTCCCCTTTAGCACTTCTGGCCTGCCCTTCAGGTGGCTGAGTGTTCTCCTGCAGCCAGAGAAAGCCCAGAGAATGAAATAAGTAGGAATCTCTTGGGATGCATGGGAAATGTCCACGAAAGCTGCAAGTACTTTGAGTGGGCTAAGAGCGTAGGTAAGGCTTCTTTGGCACCTGCACTATCTGACATTACTTGTAAGGAACTCTGGGCTACTTGTTCCTTAAACACTTAAATGTTAAACAAAGATGGCACGCAGCCTGGTATTGGGATCGCAAGATTCGTACACACACACACACACACACAATTGGATGTGATTTCTGGCTTGGCCACTTCCCCTCTGTGTGGGTTGGGGACGTGTTAATATCACCTTTGACGTCTCAGTTTCCTTGCTTGTGAAACAGCAGCAATGTAACCCCTTTCCTAGGGTCACTGCAGCATGTAATGGTGAATACACGGTAAGCTCTGAGCACAGCGCTTGATACATGGAGATAATAGTAACGTGGCAGCTATGGCCACTTTGGGCTGCTTCGTTTTTCTTCCAAAGGCAGGGACTGACAGCAAAATGAACAGTCAGAGGACAGGGAGCAGCCAGCAACCCGTTCTGCAGCAGGCAGGGCCATGTGCAGACAGGAAATAAAAGACCCACAAAAATCTGCCACCCTGTCAGGCTGCCAGAAAGTGAGATTTCTTTGGTTTTGCTCTTCTGTCATGTGCTACTATACTTTTGAAGAAACATCTGTATCTTTTTCCTTGAAGATCTGTATCGGATTCCCAGACGGAAATGCGTGACGTGGCTGTCATATTATGTACAAACATTTTGGACTCTCTAATATGATACCAGCACGAGGAATTTTGTAATTCTCAGCAGCAACAAACCTGTCAGTAGTTTCAATAACAGTCATTGTTTTGATTGTTGGCCCAAACTTGTCTCCAGCTCTCAAAGGCCAGTGCTACTACCAGAAATTCATCAGCCCCCCAGGGCTGATGGTGGAAACTGGTGGCAGATGGGGGCTGGGGGACAGTAAATCAAGTTTCCTCTCTCTCTCTCTCTCTGGATTCTTCTGCAGCCACCCTCTGGGAATCAGAACATCACTTAAGTGTGGTTTCCCATGTTTGGATTTAACAAAGTAGGTTTTTGTCTTCTCCTTTTTCTTCTTTAAAAAAAAAATCGTACTTAAAGTCTAGCACTAATATGATGAAGAGGGTTAGAATGAAAACACATTCAACTCTTGCTGTTACTTTCAACAATGAACTTGAATTGCTGACAACAAAGTTCATCATCACATCTCAACCTAAACTACCTGCTTCTCATCTGTGAAGCGTACGTAGCAGGCTCTGTAAGGTCGATAACAATCACAGCCACAGTGACTGGGAGCGAGCCAGGCTCCATGCTCAGTATTTTGCATGGATTCCTTCTTTTTTTCTTTTTTCAATTTTCACACTAATTCTTGAGTTAGCTATTGTTTCCATTTTAGAGATGTGAGTAAGCTTCCCAAAAACCCAGCTAGTACATGTGGAACCGAGATTTAAACAAAGGTATGCTATCTTTAGAACATCAGTATTTAAGCGCCACGCTACCCTGGCCATAAGGAAATGTCTGTAATTCTGTTCAACACAAGTTGTGATCTCACTTTATTAATAACAGCAATGACAGAAGATTCCTAATTATCATTCATAGACCCTGTGCTACGTGCTCTGCAGACGTTATTTAATTCCACAAACGGAGGTAGATGCTATTACTACATCCACTTAACAGAAGAGGAAACTCAGCACTGGAAAGATCAAATAATTTCCCCACATTCGCACAGCTAAAACGCAGCAGAGTCCAGACCCAATCTCAGGTTCATCTTCCTCCAAAGCCTTTGCAATGAACCAGAAAGACATAGGGGCTCCCTGGAGGCCAGCTTGCACGCGTGCCCACCATGCGCACAGAGCCTCTTCAACTATCCCTACTGTCCCGCTGCCCTGCCCACAGCTATGGAGTGTGTGCAGGGCCAACACGCGACTCCGGCAGTCTTCCATGGGGAGCCAGCAGCCTAACGGTGATCTTCTGGGTACCCAGCGAGGGCACCCAGACCTGGAGAGAAGTAGATCAAAGCCCTTTAGGCAGTCCCAGAGCAGAAAAACCAGGGAGAGTGCAGTGCACTGGGGCCCTGAGTGAGAGCCATGAGCAGATGATTCTGGGAGAAAGCAGAAGTCGTACGCAAGCGCGTCAGCTGCTGTGAGTAGGAAGAAGCTGGCAGAAAGGGGAGCCAACCCCGAGGGTGGCATCCTGAAAACCGCTCCCCAAGCAGCCTCACTGCAGCCCCTGGACTGGCTGCCCAGCTTCCTGCTCCCCGCCGTGGAGTAGAACAAATCCTCGTTACTGGAGGCAACCAAGAGTCTGGCTGTTTTGTCTCCCGAGCAGGCCTCAATGCACCACAAACACTAGTCCTGGGGCTGCATGCAGGGATGGAAGGGGCACACAGAGCCGGAGCAAGCCTGTTCTGTGCTGTGGCCTGGAGCTGGCAGCTTGAGCGATGGGAGTCTTAGCTGCCCCGGGAGTCTTAGCTGCCCCAACTGTGGAGATTAAAGGAAATTGCGGTGTAGGGAGCCGGTGGCCCCAGGGCCTGAGCACACAGGGGTCCTCAGCAAATGGCAGTGGGTGTCCTTAACTGCCCGGCCACCTTGTAGCTCTGGCAGGAGGATCTGAGGCTGAAAACACTCGGATGTGACAATCATCCCACACCCACAGTTTGTACGATGTGAATGGAAGAGGAAACAGAAGGCGGGCGTGCCCTTTTGGCGAGAATGCTGCAGGGAAGGAGAAGGGCTCTCTGAATCCCATTTCCCCTGCTGGCTCATGGCACGTTCCGGGATTCTGCTGGTCAAAACTTAAAGATGGAAATAAAAGAGCTGGCCAGGAGAAAGGAGTTCTTATTCCTCCCCTTGAGGCAGTGAGAAATCCATCCTCCCAGAGCCTTTAAGCTGCTTCCCTCACAACCATGCACCAAGAGTTAGAGTGACTCAGCAGATTCCAGCTGAGTGTCAGGGCATGGCTCACCCCAAGTGTCCCTGACACTTCTCAGCTTCTTGAGTAACCTGGGATTCCAGTTAGGGATGCAAAGCTCCTGGAATCTGGAATCCTGTGACCAGCTGGGCGTCAGGGTTAGGTGTGCTGTTCTGGCTAAAGAACCCATACTGACTGGAGGAGGTGGGGTCTACATAAAGGTGTAGGCACTGCAGATTCATGTAGGTCAGAAGAAGGGGAGGTGGGCACCCAGGATTTGTCAGCACTGATGGAGCCACCATAGCATTGCTGGGCACGGCCCTGCTCAACTTCCTAGGGTCAGCTATTGTGACCTCCTAACTACGGACCTATTGTGAGCTTAGGACAATGTCAGACTTTGAAGTAAGTCGTTGGTAAAGTAGACAAGATCCAGCCTCGATTTGTCTCTCCTGTGAAATATTTTGGGTATTCCCAGACCATAGGAATGTGAAAATAAAAATAATAGCTAATACTTGTGAAATGCGTGCCATATGTCAAACCCTGTTCTGAGTACTTTATATATATTATCTCATTTCATTTTGTTCCTCACAAAAATCCTTTGTGATAGGTACTATTAGTAGCCCCATTTAACTGAGACAAACTGAGTCAGAGTGATTAAGCAACTTTGTCCAGGGTCACAGAACTACTAACTGGTGGAGGCAGTATTTGAACCCGGGCAGTGGTAAACCCTCACTGCTCTGGGCATTCTCTGTGTTCTGAACTCACTACAGTGGCTGCAGCACGTGGTCATAGCTCCCTGGGAATATGCATCGTCTCACCAACTAGACTGTAAGCCCCCTGCCTTCTGGGACAAAGGAGTAAATGGGTCTTTCCACTCCCCAAGGTCCCGAATGTCTAGGACACTCTATAAATATGTGTTGGTTGATTCCATTTAGAGAAGCTTTAGGGCTGTGTAGAAATTCCCAAGTCCCCTCAAAATGCTGGACTTCCCAACCAAGGTGTAGATGGAAGAGAAAAGAGGTTCCGAGGACAATTTTGTTGATTTACACTATTATAAAGAACTTGATCATTTAAAAATTAACCATGTCATGTAAATACATCTTACTGAATGCTGCATCTTACCAAAAAGAAAAATGCTCTAACAGACGGTATTTCTTGCAGTAGACATGTCACTATGTCTGCATACACAAACAGCACCCAGCTGAGGAGACATTCAAATCTGGAAAATGCCATTCCCTCTTCCAACAAGCAGATGAATTATATATGATGAATACATACATACATAAATCATAAGCGATAATAGAGAAATTATGAAGACAGACAAATTATAACTGTATGTAAATATAGGGAAGGAAGGGAGGAAGGAGGAAGGGAGTAATGGAGGAAAGGAGGAAAGGAGGAAAGGAGGAAAGGAGGAAAGGAGGGAGGGAGGAAGTTGTAATGTACAGACTGACAACATATGAAGTTTGCCTTGGCCACAGGAATGAATGGAGCTCAGGCTGCCACAGTTTTCACAATGGTGATCTGAAGAATACTGATCTGGCGATACCTGATCTGTTTGTCCAATTTATGTTGAAATCTTTCCCTAACAAGATGCATGACCTTGGGCAAGTTACCTTTTTGGACTTCTTTCAACTATCTGAGCCAATATATGCACAGTTGGCACCTGTACACAATGCACTTAACATACAAGCCTATTTTACAGGCTAAAGGAGTAGAAATTAAGAACATGGGCTCTGATTGCAGGGCCCCTCTGTTTTCTTATTAGCAGTGCCACACTGAGTGAGTTCCTCATCTATTCTGTGCCTCAGTTCCCTCATAGATGAAAGGTGGATCAGGATAGTTCTACATCATAAAGTTGTTGTGAAGGGTAAACAAGCTAATATGTGCAAAGTATTCACAGCAGAGGTGGAGATGGGTACTTAACACGTTAGCTATTATAACATGGCACGAGATGCAGAAACAGTGAGAAAACTTCCAGCGCTCTATAAATGCAGTAAGGGAGCACTGTGGCCTGAAGATGAAGGAAGCTACTAACTAATCGATGTGCCCGCAAGGAGAAAAACAGGTATCTTTTCTGGGTGACAATAGGTACATGCTTCTCTAGTCCAAGGCTAAGTTTGTTGTCTGCACCTGGAGATGGCAAGGCTTCCGTTTAGCGAGTTCTTCTGAGATACCAGCACTGTGCTAAGGAGATTCCAAGAGAGTAAATGACTTCCCAAGAAAGAGAAGTGGCAGAACTAAGAAGTTTGACACTCAGGTTGTGTCTCTGAGCCTTACTTTTTTATTTTTTAATGTAGAGATATAAGTACTGAGCTGATCCTTAACAGATACAAATGTTGCTCTTTTGGAGTCAACTCCACTTTCTTGGGTCCCCTAGAAAAATTACATTCTAATTTCCTAGGGTTGAAGAAACAAGGCTTATTGTATCATCTCTGGGGGCCTGTCCGCCCAAGAAAGTAAAGTCCATACACTGCGAGCTGGTACTTCAGGAGCCGACATTTCTCCAAAGCGCTTCCCTGCGTTTCCTCCAGGAAGAGTGTCACTACTCAGAAGTGGGGGCTGGCCTACTTGGGCTGCAGCCTCTCTGGCTCACGTCCCCCGGACACTGCCTCAGATGCCTGCGCACTGATAAGACTCTCCTCTACACAACAATTCCCCCAGCCCCTCTTTTGTGTTGGGAGGAGCTAACTATCGCCTTCCAGTTTCATGTGACCCAAGCCTAGTGAAACATTTCATGCTCCTGGCCACAGAGGTTTCTTGATGGGCTTTTATATCTCAAGCCAGGCTTTTGAAGATCAACCTGGGACTTTTGCCGCACCTATTGAAGAAGAGGCTTTTTCTTTCTGTTGTGGTCGCTAATCTAGTAAGACATGTATCTGGGATTTCCAGAGCCCATCTTCCTCACCTCAATGAGGGCATCTGCCTGAGAACGAAGCCAACAGAGAAGAGAGCAGAAGTAGAGACACAGATTTCCTATGACACTGTTCAAGCAGCTAGATACATCTATGCCTGAAGCCATAACTCTGGGATCTTTAAGTTGTCTGAGCCAATCAATTCTCTTTTTGCTTGGGCAAATTTGAATTCGATTTCTTTAAACTTCTAATCAATCAGTGCCCACTGGATCCACAGACTCGTTATACACATTTATGAATGTCAGGCTCTGTGACAGGAGCTGGAAACACAGAGACGAACTGGACACAGTGAGTGTCCTCAAGAAGCCCATTTTCTAGAGGCAGAAGCGATCGTATGAGGAGATAACGAGAGTAAGTGTTATCATATGGGCGCGTGTGGAAACACAGAGAGGAAACACATTCTCCTACCATGAGAGAATCTTAGAAGGATCAGCAAAGGAGAAATTACACGGTCAAGAATTGGAAGGGCGCTTTTATGTTGCATTTGAGGGGAGTGGAGTCACAGTGTTTGCAAAGTCACAGATGTATGAAATGGTAGATAACGCTGCGTAGTTGAAAGTATCTCAAGTACAGGGTAGGTCATGTAATTTGGCAGAACCCCCAGACGTTGTCGAGCAGCTGACAGACAGTGGAGGGACTCATACGCAGTGTAGGAGCTGGCTCCTACCACAGCACAAGATGGCTGAGCAGTGACATACACGATGACTGGCTACCTACACACTGCTGGGCTCAGTGCGCAATGGAAACGTGAGTCTCCTTGTTGAAAAATTATTTAGAATCTCAAGATGGTGACCCCAGGGCATTCAACCATGCACGGGAGCCTTTAGAGTGCAGGGACTGAGGAAGCTGGCCCTGACGTAAGGGCTAGGGAGGGACCTGCCTCTGACCCACGACATGGTCTGGGCTAATTTTCCACCAACACTTTAATCACTACAAAAGCCAGTCTCCCCTCTCTGTGACATGAACAGAGAATCAGGGCAAGGTGAACCCAGACTGGGCTGATTTTCTTCCTCCTACCAGGCTCTGATACACGGACAAATACTTCTTTCTGCCTTGACAAACCTCTCCTTTCCTTCACCAGCCCCTAAAGCTGGCCCCAAGAGCACCATGGGTGAGTGTGTTGATCGTGTCACCTGGTTAGGCACTTAGGGATCCAGCTAGTGGAAGAGCAGCTTTTCAGAGGACAGAAAAGCACGGACTGGAGGCCACCTGGGACTGGAGTCAGCTCTTACACACACATGAGATAGAAATTCTCAGACTGTATCCAACGGCAAAACTATTGATACATAAAAATGTTCACAGTCTTCCCTCTTTGCTCCCACTAAAGAGAATTCTGCTTCTGCCACGTCTGTGTTTACCCTTCTTCCACTTTCTGCGGGTATTTCTATCTTTGCAAGCCAATTCTTGGCTTTTGAGACCTAGAAGAAGGGTAATCGGCAGAGAGTAAAAAACTTCTAGCTCATGTAGAGCGAAGGGCTTTCCATGGGAAACGACTAAAACAAATACAAGAAGCCAAAGGAAAGCGATAGAGCGGAAGGAGAGGAGCCAAGAAGACCCCGTTTCAAGGAGTCTGTGGATAGGAATTGAGAATAAGGTCCTGAGAGAGACTTGGGTAAACCATGGGATCTGAGAAACACTGAGACACAGAGGAGTGGAGAAAGGGAATACTGTAAAATATTGCTGAGTGCTATGATTTGAATTAATTTGCTTGAAATAATACTATTTGAGAGGAAGCATTAAAGACTGAAATTGCTTATAATTACTATAATTACTTTTATCTAAGGTACTGGGCCATGTTTGATGCGAATTATACTTGAGTCACACTGGTATTCTATGAGACGCTAATAGGTACTATATGTATACACAGAGACATACGTACATGCATACCAAATGGTTCCCTGGGCAAATTCATCTGTGAAATGCTATATCCTAAGTCCTTAATTTAGAGACTCACATTAGCACATCAAAGGCTCTGAGAAGTCCTGCAGCACAGAAATCTGATCAAAGCTGTTTAATCCAATGTTTCCTAAATTTATTTTGCCATATGTCACAGAATATATTCTATGTGGAAAGAAATTAAAATAATTGTAATAAGACTGTAATAATACTTTGCCTCCAAAGTATGATGTTGTAACTGGTATTTGAAGATTGGTAAATGAAAAGGCATAAGGAGAAACAAATTTAAGAAAAAAGCAAGGTTGGTGAGGAGTTTCCCAGGATTTAAAAATAGAAAGGAAGGAGCTGTGACACCTCCATGTATGTTCACCAGGGGTGAAACGCTGCCATAGTCTCTCACCTGCGCCCTGTAAGTGACTGCCAGGGTGGCGGGCTGTCAGGAAACACATGAAACTCACCTGTTCTGAACCATACTCATGGCCATCCAATCGACAGGATACACATTTTTCCCGATGAGGTCCTTGAACATGATGAATGTTTCCATCAAGAAGTCCTGAAATAGTAAAAACAAAACAAAACAAAACAAAAACCACACCTGTCACCTTGTTTTATAGGGACACACTGAAAGTGCCAAGAGCTCGTTGGCCTTTTCTATTATTTCTTTACTATTTTTTGGAGGGGCAGAAAGGGAAGGGACACAGCTTTTCTTTGAGTCAATCCATTGAAACCAATGGTGGTAGATTTTTAGTTGAAAGCCGAACATGAGTTGTTGGGAAACTGTGTCACAAACATAAGTGGGACACAGATGTGAAATGCAGTGACACTCTCAAAGCACTGTTAATTCTGTCTTTGGGAGTAAAGTAAATGTAGTCACTGATGTAGCAATTTCATAATCATCTTCCCAAATATGTATTTGAGAAGGAAATAATATGCACGATCTGAAAGCATCCAAGGTCATTGAGCAAACAAACTATTATTAAAAGAAACATCTAATTAGCAGTACTGTAAACACAGATAATTCACGTGTCCCAGAGACGTTCCTGGGCTGATTAGAGCAAAAACGGTAGGGACTCTATTCCTCTCTTTTGAAGAGGTTCAAAGTGGCCCTCAATGCAGCCCATGAGATTTGCAGCGAACCAAGCTGGTTCTCTGTCTTTGGAGGACACACATTCAAGACGAAGCCAAGGAGCAGAGAGCAGAAGCACTGCCACTGGGGCCCTCCTGAGCCGGACGATGTGAAGTCACACCGTCTTCACCTGCGTGCTTTCGGTAAAATTTAACATCCCCAGGAAACCTGTTCAGAGCTCTTTCCTTAAGCCAGTGGTTTGCAAATGACTTTAACAGCAGAATTCTTTGTTCAAAAAAAAATCCTACCTGGAAACTAAGATATAAAATAAGTAGATGAGCTGTGGTTGAAGTCTCTGTCTCTCTCTCTCTCTCTCTCTCTCTCTCTCTCTCTCTCTCTCTCTCTGTGTGTGTGTGTGTGTGTGTGTGTGTGTGTTTATGGTAGAGGATGGTAACCTGGGAGGAATATAATTTGAAAATCACTGCTTCACGCGAAATTGCAAAGTTTTAGAAATAAGATTGGTTCTTTTCCAGAAATCGTTGCTTCTGGGGAAAATGATGTCAGTGCATGAAGTCCCAGGTTCTGCCTCAGCAGAGTGGGGGTGGCGTCCACCTCACAGGGTCACTGTCAGGATTAGGTGCCCACTGTCCCCGAGATGCCCCCACAGAGCCTGGCGCGTTGTGAGTGCCCACTGAGTGCTCCACGTGCGGATGACACTGTGATTTTTCATCCTTAACGTCGTGTGGGGCAGGGTGGGGATCATCTCGGTGCATTCCCTCCCTACCGGGATGAAGAGGCTTCTGGCTCACAGACGGAAGCCCTGGCTTCTGAAGGGGAAGATGTGGCTTGGAGGTAGGGTTGGAGAGGAGGCTTGGATCCCACCTCTGCCCATACTCGCTATGTGGCCTTGATCAAACAGGCTGTAACCTCGTAAAAGAGAGTGATGACACCTGTGCCGTACTGCTGTGACGATTCCACAGGAAAGGGTATATGTTCAATAAATGAAAACTCCCTTTCCCACCTTCCTTCCCACCTTTCCTTCCATTGAGGGTCAAAAATGACGAATCCAGTCTCTTTATTTCCATGTCCCAAGACATAGAAAACTTGGAGGGGGGATCCTGGGTTACTTAGCTTTGTTTGTGTTTTAGTTTTGTATACTCAGAAAGAGGTTCCATTTCTTGCCTATCCTACTCCAATGAGGAGACAGTCTCTCCACTGAATGAAAGGTAGCACTGGATTCCTAATATTGGATTCCTAAGGATTCCTTTTTTTTTTATGGGTCATTCTCTGAAGCGGGTCCAATGCCTTTGGTTCCTCCAAGGAGAGTTGAAAGTGAGCCCCTGGCAGCAGAACCCTTGAACATGGCAGTAGTAAAGGGACAAAGACAAAGGTGACCACACTGAGGGCAAAGGGCCTACTATACCCTTGGGACAGCCCAGGCTGAGCTCTAGGTGGATGAAGTCATCTGCTGCAGAAATATGGACCTGCAGGCCACAGGTCCCAGGCAGATAGCTCCGTAGCAAATGTGTACTGAGAAGAAAGGGCCTCAGAGGCCAATTCCCTCCATGCGTTTGTTATCATCATGTAATATTAACTATCTTCTACTGGGCACTTAATATGTGAGAGCTACTGTGCTCTCATTTAACCCCTTTACAACCCTGTGATATAAATGATATGATCCCCACTTTACAGATGTGAAAACTGAGGCTTAAGAGAGGTTAACCTGCCAGTGGTCACACAACCAGCTGGTGACAAGTCCTGGGTTCAAATCCAACCCTGCGTGACTCCAGCATTCATGCCCCAGAATGCCCATGATTCATAACAAATATTTGTTAAACCATGTCTGCACTAGACATTCAGGTCTCATCTCTGACATGGCCTGAAGACAGGCTCCAGAAGATATATACAACCTAAGTGGGAACGAGAAATAGGGAATCACACGATCATATCTGCAAACTTAGACATACACAGACTCAAGGTCCATGGCAGAGCCCTTGTGGCCCCAAACTCTTGAGAACCAAGAGTGTGACATGTCTCCCCCACGCCCCCCGCCCCCAGCATCCATCCTATACACTCACCACAAGTTCGGAGCTGGTCTGAAAGGTCTCAATATAGAAGGAATAGTGCTGGTCGCCCATCTGGTTTAAGATAGCTGTCATACATGCCACAAAATGACTCTGCAAGAAACAAAGAAAAATGCTATGAAATCATGGAGGGAAGGCCATGAGATACATCTTCTACATTTCCTTGCCTTTAGACTGGAAAACACCCAACCACCCCAGGCAAGTATAAAAAGGTCCTCCAGGGATGGAGATTATCTCCTCACCAGATCAGCATAAGAAACCTCCCTATGAAGAGATGTCTCCTACGGTTCATTCATCAGCTCAGAGCTTTGACTGAACACCTATTATGTGCCTGTAACAGGAGCTCCAGATCCAGAACACAAGGCCCAGCCCATTCTCTCTCCAGCCACTAGTACACTGGGAAAAGAGCACTGCATCGGTATCCGGAGGCCCAGCCTCAATCAAGATCCTGGAGACAGTTTGATTTTCTTGTAAATACTTGTACATGGCTAAGCCCCAGTTGTTTCGTCTGTAAAGTGGGACGATCACCCACTTGTACCTGCCCGCAGAGGTGTATCAGAAGGACCCAAGGGCTCCTCTAGAGCCCTCAGTGCACTGAAGTTCTCTACCGGGGCCGTGCTTGGACCACCAGGAGAAGCCGGCAGCTACCGGGGACCGCACTTGCTAAGGGCCACGGAGGGAAAAAGAAATGAGAAGAGGTGGTCCTTGCTCTTTAGGAGCTCACGCTCTCATTGGGAAAGTAAGACTAACATCCACGAGGGCAAAGGTGCAAGACCCTTGATCTGCCAAGCAGACCAGGTACCCAGAGGGATTCAGACAAGAGGGAAATCCACACAATGGCATGCAGACCAGGTGGGTCTGGAAAGATATGTGGGATCAGAAGAGTAAGCACCATATCCATTCACACCCCAGAACCCATCACTATACCCTTTTCTGCTTTTTCTTCCCACAGTTTATGAGTCGGCCTTAGGGTGACTTTTCTATGCCTAGTGTGTGTGGGCAGCATTTAGGGAGGTCTGCTCTGGAAATCTGCTAAGGGAAGTGGTGACCACAAATCCACTGCAGACTGTCCCCTGCAGCTCTCACTGAGGCTGCTGTCTTGGCCAAGGGAAGCCCCATCTGGCCGGGTCACGAACAAGTTACGGAAAATGGTCTGCTTGATGTGACGCAGGTGTCTCAGGGAGCCCTGCTACTAAAGGGTGTCGGACATAATACGCACCAGAGAGGTGGGCCTGCAAGTATTGATTACGTTTGAACCACGAAAATGGGTTTGGCATCACAAACTGCTGTCTTTGGTAAAAACAACAATGATCACACACACACACACACACACACACACACACACACACACACACACAGAAACCCCCTAGCCCCCAAATACCAACTTCCATGGTTAGAAAAATATCAAAAAGGTGAAATAAAAAATATTCTCCCAAGTTACAGGTTTACAGTTTCGTTAGTGGTGGAGGGAAAGCCACGATGCCGCCAGGAAGCCCCTTCGGCATTCTTCCCCAGGAAGTCTTTGTTCCCCAAGTTCACATTCCCCAAAGTAGCTCCCAAAGATAGGGAGGGATTCTCCTTTGATTCTAGGCTCTTCCCAATGAGGGCATTAGGGACAGGATGCTTTCTTAGTCAGCAGAACCAGCTATGTAATTAGGGGGAACAGAACGCAATGGAAAGGCAGAGTCCTTATTAAAACATTATTCAGAACTTCAAGACACCGCGGGGCCCTCGGAGCCAATCACAGGTCCAGGAACCAGCCCTGCCTGCCAGGGACCACCACGCACAGCACATGGGTTCAGAACACACGCGGAGCTGGCAGAGAGCGCACAGCTGGGACTCTGTGATGGTGGGGACTGTGAGCCTCTGCACTGGGGCCAACGGCCTAAACCATCCAGAAGTCAGACCCTATCTCCTGCCCAGGCCCCGGGGTGGTGCAGAGTTTGTGACGTGATCAGTCCCCTTCAAACCAGAGCTCCAACATCACTGTTAACTTAACCAGGTCCCACTTACACCAGGACACAGGCTTTTATTGTTTATCCCTCTGGCCAGGCTGGATGCAAGAAGGGAGAAACCTGAGCATCCGAGAGGTGTGTGTGTGTGTGTGTGTGTGTGTGTGTGTGTGAGAGAGAGAGAGAGAGAGAGAGAGAGAGAGAGAGAGCGCGCGAGCAGGCTGAGCGAGCTCACACGTTGTGTATTTCCTCTACTCCCTCCATCTCTTCTCCCTTCCTCAAAGAATTCAGCCTGTGGCCACTAGAGGTCTTTTCTTTTCACATGGTAGCTGCCGAGCAGTTTGTTCGGCTTTTTATTTATTCCTACGTGAGCAGACCCACTACACTTCTTGCATATAAACAGTGAAAATTACACCATAAAGGACTTATTATTCCTTCTTTCGGAGTAATTCTGCTGCTGGCCAAAGCCCGGCTCATTTTGCGAGGAAAAGGAGGACCTCCTCTGCAGGTAGTTCCACTGCTTCAAGGTAAGAGATGTGGGCAGGTTTTATATTTTGTGATCGATGATCCTGGACGAGAAAATGCTATCGTCTCTTGCACAATAGTTTACTTTGAAAGCTTTGGCTTAAAGAAGTCCTGAGATTGTAAGCTTGTGTGTGTGGTGGTGGTGTGTGGTGGAAAATCCACCATTGTCAGAGCTGCAGGCTGCCCCAAATGCACAGATACTGAATGCTGGTTATTTGCAATGGCTTGATTTGAATTTGAAGGGGGGAAAAAGCAAAAAACAAACCTCAGCGCTCAAGTCGCCTGGAATTACCTTGGAAAGGCTGTGCTGGCTGAAGGCTTGTTTAGAGAGACTTCCATGCTTTATTTTAAAACAATAAAAGGGGGACGGGGTTCCAGTCCCCACCTAGAGAGAGTGACCATTTTACAAAGAAACCATTATCTCTGTATAAGGACTTGCTCGGGGTATTACAGTTCACCGATCAGTGAAAATTACTTTTTCCAGCTTGTTCATTTCCCGTTCTAACTACTTCATAGAAAAACCCAACTGAGTGCACGGTTTGCAGTGTGATGTGACTGAAGTTTGGACAAGTTACCTGCATGTGGCTGCTAATGAAAAATGACAGTGTCTTACTTCTGTCTGGAAGCACCCCTTTTTTTTCTGCTATGGTGTCCAGCCCACCTTAGTATTAAATCTATCAGAAATCACACCGATAGGACTGATTGATTCGTGGAATGGCATGAGACACCAGCAGCAGGTTCAGAGTTAGAAAAGGCTTCTCCTGTCATTTAAACTTCAAAAAAAGAAGGAAAAAAAAGCAACGCCTCTTTGTCACGCAATGATAAGAGTGGCAGAAAAACATGATGCTTCTCTGCCGTGCATCCCTTTTTCAGTAGTAGCCTCTCTCTCCATGGCAATCTGCCTCTGTGTTCCCTGCCCCTGTCCCCTTTTCACAAGTTTGAGACCTTCCACAGCCACCATGTTTTACATGTTTGGAAAGAGACAGAGGAATTGGGGGCAGGGGTGCTGATCAGACTGCATTTGCCCTAGAAACTCAGATCCTTTTAACGGTGACAGAGCTCCAACTTGATAGGGTAGGAGCCCCAACTCCCAGCCCTGTCAGCAACGTGGAAAAGCCTGAATACGGCCTGGGGGACAGTGGGATAGAGGGATCCCCTGCAGTCCAGACTAGTGAGAAGCCCCGTTGTTCCAGCCTGGGCAGAAATTTTGTAGCGGACACATATTTACTACCAAGGTGCGAGGCAGCCACTCATCCATCCCCAAGCAGCATGCCAGCTGCCTGGATGGGAAATTGCTTCCTAAAACAGAATACCGGGGGCACCTGCATATTAAAATCTGGAGAGAAACTGTATCAGAGATGCTGGCACAAACCAGGCAGAGTCACCTCGACGGGGATCGGGGTGGTTTAGAATGTAGCTAATGAATCACAGCATGAGGAGACACGGTTTGAAAGTAGGTCAAATGTGTAGAAAGAAGTGCGATCATTACAGACGCTTGGCTGATGGGGGTGGGGGGTACTTAACGCCTTGAGCTTATTTGCCTCAGAGAAGCCTCTTCAGCCATCCAGGACAATCAATCCTCTTAATTAATTCAGCCCGTCAGGATGCAGGGAGGTCTTGCACACCTGGGAGGGAGTTGAAGCTCCAAAGGAAAATCGTCAGGGTCTCTTCACTGTGTGCCGGCCAGATAGCAAAAGAAAAACCTGATATTGTGTGATTCATATCAATTAGCGGGGATCCCAGGGGACTGTGACCAGCAGGATAGCCCTCCCCAAATCATTCTCTTCCTGTGCATAAAAAGCCATCATCATCATCGTCACCATCATCACCATCATCACATTGATAAGGCCAACACTCAAACATATCTATTTAACCACCTCTAATGCAAACACCCAGCCAGGACCCCTGAAGCGCTCAGTGAACCAAGAAGAGGCTGTCAGTTTCCCTTGCCTTGAAAAACAAACAAAACAGGGGAGGGGGGCATGGTTGCTGCAAATGTGTCCCCCATTTGCCCCCCCCAACTCACCTGAGATTAGTGGGAGTGATGAGATTGGAAAGGGAGGGGATCAGCCAACTTCGGGAGCTTGCTAACTAAATGCCAACATTACTACGCGATACCCGCTGGTGACACATTGCTATAGTAACTTCAAATAATGTGCACGACCAAAATAACATAAAATATAGAAAGCACCAAGGAAAGAGATGAAGGAAAGTTTGCATGCCGAGGGAGGCTCCTAGGGAGATGCAAAGTTTTATCTACTGGACCATCCATTTCCTCTGGAGACTAAGAGTGGCCCCGTGCCACTTTTAGGTTGCTTCTCCACTCAGCCCCATGTCTGCCGTGTGGTTATGTAACCTGTAACCGATTTAACTCTTGGGTGGCATTGACGCTGTCTGTATGGTGGATCCAGGACTGGAGGTGGGAAGCTATGGTGTCAGGAAAAGCAGGGACTCTGCCACCCCTGCCTTCATCTTAGAGCTTTGTCCGGCAGCTCAGACCGGGAGTTGGCAGCGACGTTTGGGGGAAGTCGTGCGTGTGTTCTGTCTTAGCCACCATCCAGTTCTGGGCACTGTGCGAGGTGCCCGGGTGCGGCAGCTGGCAGGATGGAAAAGGCTGTGCCCCAAAGAGCTTACATCTGGTTCTGCCACGATGTGGAACATCAGGGTGGGGGGCCGGGGAGCCAGACAGCCTGAGTTCAGATCTCTCAGCTCTACCTCTTACTGGTCGTGTGACCTTGGGCGGGGTCTTGTGCCTCAGTGCCCTCTTCTGTAAAAGAGGGTAGAAATGTTCCCTACATCATACAGTTTGGGCGAGAATGAAATCAATTTGTGGAAAGCACTTAGAACATGATCAACTATTACCACTGTTGTCATCGTTGCTGACTCTGCTCCAGAGAAACTAGGCACATCAGTGAAATTCCTGATGTGGGCCGAGGACACGATGACTCCACCTACCTGGGACTTGTCTGCGGACACGTCAAGTGCTCCCAACACCAGCTGGGGACAAACATCTAAGTACTCTTTGACTCTGATGCTGGTTAACTACATTCCCCAAGTCCAGCTCTTTAGTAAAATGAGTGTGTGGAGCAGAGCATGCTGGGAGGTTTCTTTTATTTGGGGCTAGTTGCTGGCAGGTAGGAAGACAACAAATTGTTCAAAGCATGAAATCGAACTGTCTTCCCCGGAAACTGAGTCCCCCAGCCGTTCGGCTTTGAGAGGTGCCTGCCTCCACATGCAGCGGCATTCTCTGGTGGCCCTGGGATCCCCCTGTGGTAGAGTCCATCAAGTCACCTTCCTTCAGAGGAAGCTCTTGATGGGCACAGACCCAGGGGTTTCGTGTGACCGGCTCCATGTCAAAGGCATGACACCACAGGAAAACAGAGGTGCCGCTGGGAGGCTGTGCACTCTGGACGCGCCCTGACACGTCCCATGTGTGCACATGGCCACTCCTGTAGAGTTGGCTGTGTAACCCCGCCTGGCGCTGTGGGCTTTAATGACGGATCAGCTCTAAGCAGCACTAGGGCCAGCACCACAGGCACGCCGTCTCCAGAGAGCTATCCTCACTGACTAGGAGCAGGACGGAAGGGGTCACAAGGCTGTTTTGAATCAAGGCTGGAAGAGGAGCCTGCATTGGTCACACATTCTTCCTTTGAAACTAACGCCTTCTGATTCTGGTTGGAGCTTGTGCGTATGGCTCTGTAGTGTGGGGTCACTTTCAATCTTCCAAAGAATATAATGGGACGTTTAATCCCAAGGGGAAGTGGAAGGCCAGCAAATTCCATCTATTCATCCCTTGTGCTCAGGACTCTCCAGACATCATCTCCCTGAATCATCGCAACACTCTCATGAGGTCGGCTTTATGCCCGTTTTACAGGTGAGGAGACTGAGATGCATGGAGGTCAGTTAGCTTGCCTAGACAGACGTTTAGCATATGGTGGGGCAGGAATTAAAACCTGGGCCTTTCTGACTCCAAAACCTGTGTTCTGTTCATCAATCCACTATGTCTCCATGTCAGCACTGACCGCTCCACCTGGAGAAAGATTTTTGTTCGTGTATTCATTGCTGTATTGCCAGAATCTAGACTGGAACTTGCACGTAGTATGGGATCAATAAATATTTGCTGGATAAGAGACTGAATTTATCATAATATTCTCCATCTCTAAAAGAACATTACAGGGACCAACCCCTTCCCAAACTCTGGAATGTCAGGGTCATGTGTAAACCACCTTTGTCTGAGGAGAGTTCACAAATGAAAACATTTTTCTTCTACTCTGGGCACACTCCAGAGCAAGCCAGAGTGAGGTCCTTCTTTCATACATTCCTTAATTTAACAAATATTTCTTGAGCATCTACTATGTTCCAGCACAGTTCTAGGTGCTGGGGATACAGCCATGAGTAAGATTAACAAGGGATTTGTTCTTAGGGAGTTCATATCCCCGCTGGGTGTAGGGCCAGGGATGGGGAAATACCATAAGCAAGTAAATACATAAGTCAGATCATTTCAGGCAGTGATAGCTACTACTAAGAAAATACTACAAAGCAATGAGATAGAGATGGAGTGGGAAGGGGCCTATTTTCAAAAGAGGAGACAAAAGTCGCCTCTTAGAGAGCTGATATTTCATTGGACATCTCAATGGTGAGAGTTGGTCATGCAAAAATCTGGCAGAAGACCACCCGGGGCAATTGAAGAGCAGATGCAAAGGCCCTGAGGTAGGATGTGCTTAGTGTTGGAGGATCCAAAAGAAGGCCTGCATGGCTGGAAGGTACGAAATGAGGGAAGGTGTGGTATAAGGTGACGTCAGAAGACAGACGGGGGCCATACCCTGTGGGCCCGTGGGGATCAGGGGCAAGAGTTTGGATTCAGGGTTTTAAGAAGCTCACTCTGGCTGCTGTGAGTTTCCAAAACCCCTCTTAGAGAGGTGGTTTCCGTGTGCTACCACACAGGGCCACCTCTAAGACCCTATACTGGAGTTGTTCCCAGGGTCACGGGTCCATGAAAAACACAAGTTATGTTTTTAATGTTGCCTCTTCCTCATTCGTGGTAGTGTCACCACTCCTTAGCAAAGCGTTGCTCACTAAATGGTAATTTTATAGCGGACTCTGGCCCTCCTTCGGTAGGCATGGATGTGGACGCCAGTTTCACATGGATCTCCTTTGTCATCAGGTTCTGTGGGCTCCTCTCCCTGTTGTTCAGGGCTGAATAAAGGGGGGCCTTCTCTGGCCGCTCCCAGTCTCTAGTTAAAGACACTCAAGTCCGTGGGACCTGAGACGCCTGCTCGCCAGGAGAGGGATTATCATTCAGGACACCCCAGTTTTTACCTGAATAGAAGAAGATTTCTATAAATGCTTCTAATTACATCCGTGGAGGTGTGGGTGGGGAAGTTCACAAATGTGATTGCAAAAAGAGGAGTTTCAGAAACCCGGAGTTATTCTCGGCACAAACACCCATGACGGTCTTCCAAGCTTCGCACTGAATGCCTCAGGAAAGGCTGTGCAGAAAAGTCTGGTTTGAGTCCTGGACTATATGATGTTGTCCTCAGCTCACATCTCCCTGAGAAAAACCGGAGCCAGAGGCAATGCTAGGACGAGACTCCCAAGCAGCTCCTCACTGCTCCTGCACACATTTGCATCCAGGTTACATATGACACCCAGGTCAACATTCAACAGGAAAAGGTGTGGCAAACAGATTTCACCTCAGGCAGGAGGCACGGGGCGGGCGGTGGGGTGGGGGCTGAAGGAAAACAATAATCACTACCATTGGAAGGGCTAAGGATGTGTTGGGGAGCGCTCTAAGCCCTCTATTTATCCATCAGTAAGGACTTTTTATAGGGTGGTGGCAAGGGAAGAAAAGAACTGGAAGGAGGAGAAGCTAATATTAGTTGGACATGGATGCGTCAGACACTGAGCTAAAAAAGTACGTGGATGGTTAGCACACAGGGAGCACTTACTAAGTGCTGTGCACGCTCCTCCCCATTTATTCCTCCTGACTTTCAATGTCGGCAAAACCATGAGCACTTTGCAGATGAGAAAACCAAGGAGCAGAGAGGTGACATGACTTGCCTAGATCAGCTTGACTCCAGAGTGTTTTTGTTTTCATTAGGAAAAAAAAAATAGACTTTATTGTTTTATAGACATGATATAATCTTATTAATACAAAATCAAGCAATACTTCAAAGTACATGAAGAAAGGAAAATTGTAAATTTCACTTTACCATGCTTCTTATCTGACCTTGAATATTAAGAATATTCAACATTCAAGTCAATAAACCTCTAAAATACTAAGAAACATTCTAGACATTCCTTGTGCGCGTATAGAGACAAAAGGATGGATGGATGGATGGATGGATGGATGGATGGATGGATGGATGGATGGATGGATGGGTAGATGGAGATACCTTGGCAGATTATAGGCAGATTGATCCACTGATAAGGACAGACACACAGCTACATAGATAAGACCAGCTTTCTTAACAACTATGCTCTTAGGCTCACCTGAACATAACTCCTCCATTTTTGGCATTGCTTGGGGCTTTAAAGATCAAGAAGGGTTTGGTGTGAGACAATACCACCACATTCTAGGAAGTGTATCTGGTTTCCCATAGAAGCAGTTTTCCTGGACGGCCCTGGACAGGGCATCCTGAGTCCTGGGATCAAATCCCAGCTTTCTTCAACCTGCTCTGGAACTTTGGACCAGCTGCTGTATCTCTCTGAGCCCCAGTTCTCTCACCTGTGAAACAGGGATAACAGTGCCTGCTGGCTACAGGACTGTTGTGAGGACGGAGTGGAAGGCAGGTCTGGTGTGGAGCCTGGCACACGAGAGGCACTCGAAAGCCTTCTTGCTATGCTCAACCTCAGCTGCCTTTCCAGGTCGCCAGGAACAGTTTGTGGATCAGCCGGGCAAGTGTAGAGTTAGAGTTTGGTTGACTAGCAGCGGATGACATAAAACTCCCTGCGGACCTGGAGAGCTGCATTGCGGACGGTGATTTATACAAGCTCTCCCTGCCCTTTGTCTCCCTTGCAAAGCTGCCACGCTTAAAGGAGTGCAGCGGCAAGGGGACAAATACATTCATGGACAACCAGGTGGCCAGGCAAGAGAGTTTTCAGGAGGGATGCTTACTCTGTGTATAAAAGGATTTCTTCAGTTTACCCCGTGCTTCCTTTGTAAGGGATGAAGAGTGAAGAATGTCTCTCACATCACGTTGTAAACTTCAAGCCCAACTTGTCAACCAGGCCTCTCCTAGCACCGCCCCCACTACCCCCAAATAGCTCTAGTTGCTCCTGCTGCCAGTGACCTGCTAGTCCCAGCACACCCAGGCACAGTTTATGGGTATGCGTGGCGCTGGCCGGTTTGCAAGCTCCCTGCATGGTCAACTCAGCAGTTCTAAACCAAAACAGTGACACACTGACTGTGTAATTCTCAGTCCAAACGAGGGAAGGATTTTCCCTTCCCAGACAATTCCTCCCTCCTCACTCCCAATTAATCAATCAATTAGCAAATATTTACTCAGTGCCTATTATGTATTAGGAGCTATATCAGGTATGATCATGGTTCACACCCTGAAGGTCTCAGAATAATAGGGCAAATCTATCTATCTATTGTCTGTCTATCTATCTATCTATCTATCTATCTATCTATCTATCTATCTATCTATCTATCTATCTATCTATCTGATACAGTACTTCTCATCTGGGGACAATTCTGTCCCCTCGAGGGCATAACGATGTCTGGAAACATTTTTGTCTGTCATAATCGGGGGGTTGCTCCTGATATCTATCGGGTAAAGGCTAGGGACGCTGCTAAACTAAACACCCTACAATACACGGGTGAGCCCCAACAACGAAGAATGATCCCACCCAAAGTGTCATGAGTGTTGAAGTTGAGAAACTCCGATCTGTGGACAGGCACACCTTATGATGCTGAATGACAGGTGCAAAATGAGTGCTATAGATCAAGTTTCTCTCCAGGCATTCAAGAAGTGGGGATGACCTTTCAACTACAAGATTGAAAGAGATTAAGCTAAGAATGGGAAAGGACGTCTTAGATCTATCGCAGAAAATACATTTCATTATATAATTTGATGGGTTGGTAGTAACGACCTACCTAAGAGATCGATTAGTGATGTCTGCTATAGGCAAGGCAGGGGCAGGGGTCGTACGTCTGCTGAGAAATCGCTATCCCACCTTCATAAGTGGAACAGGACAAGGAAAGAGGCAGAGGTGGGAATGCGCAAAGTGCTTTGGTACAGCAGAAGTTTACAGAGGGAGATCAGGAGAGAGATTTGGAGGAGCAGACTGGAAGGACCTCGAATGCCAGGCTGAGGGCTGTGAAGCTCAATCTGTAGGTAATGGGATGCCACCAATGCACCTGCCTGGTGAGTGGCCTTCAGGCCGCCTCTGCTGACAAGGTCCTGAGGACTAAAGAGAGCTACGTAAAGTCCTTGCCCTTCATTTCTATAAATGGAGTGCTATAGTTCATCTGTTAGCAGTGAAAACTGGCCGAATCATCATGCTCTGGCTTTTACGAAGCTGATCCCAATGATGAAAAAAGTCCTATGAGGCTGAACTCAGAGAGAACTGTTTGAAAAGCTGACGCCAAGGGATCACATCAACGAGCCCCTGTAAAGCCCTTTTGGATCGAGCATTGCTTCTCATGTTTGTGAGGGGAAAACAGAAAAAGGCCCAAGGAGGAAGGGGCAGGAGGCCGTGGAAGTCTATGCCTGGGGCTCCGTTCCAGCTGACCCCTGGCCAGGACACTTCACTGCTTACTGAGCTTCCCCAGCTCCCGACAGGCTGGCTCCCCTTTCGGCCGTTTCCTCTCTGCCCCGGGAATGATACCTCATTGATTTACTGGTTTGCAATTTTCCAAATGACATCATACTCCATTTACCCCGCCATTCTTTCCCTCTGCTCACCTCCCTCCTCTCAAATTCCCATTTGTCCCACTTTCACGGCCCTGCCCTTTGGAATGGTAACAACACCTTCCAGTTAGCATCCGCTGCAGTCCGCAGAAGCTGCCTGCTGACTCCCTGCCCCCGTCATTGTTAATAAAGGTGACACTGCAGCCTGGCATGAATGCAGGTCCTCCCCCACCTGCTCCACCCTCCTCTCTCTTGGAGCAGAAGGCTCCCTGTCACAGAGCCCCTGGCTTGGACGCTTTCCTCCTGAACTCCATCACTGTACTCTGATTGGCACTCAATTAAAGAAAAATCAACCGACACAATGAAAAAAAAAAAAGGCCCAGACATCAGATCAACTTACTACAGCCCGTATCTACTAATTCCATCTAGAAAAGAAAAAAAGATGTCATGATTGTCTGCACTGATTTGTTCTTTAAAACCCCTGCTGACTCTCTCACCCTGGCAGGCCTGAAGAAATCCTGGCAAAAGTCTAATTCAAGTTAAAGCTTAGAATTAGAGAGTAGATGGGAAGCGTGATTCTTCGGAGTCCTTGCGAGCCAGCCTCTGCAGTACACATGGGGAAACCGTGGCCAGAGACATTAGGTGGTTTCCCCATGGTCACGCCAGCTCAGAAAGTGAGCTGATACAAGAACCCAACCATTCTGACCACAGTGTTAAAACTCTACCATTGTCTCCTACCTCCAAACGCTGGCCCGTGAGCCTTCATGTGCCCCGCAAACAAAATGTTCTTCCCCAAGCTTGTCTCAGCCAGGTGGATGTCCTGCTACCCAGAATAAATGGACCTCGACTAATAACTCAGGCTGATGTTTGAGATGCACATTCTTCTTTATCTTCCCCACCACACAGGCTTCCAGATTGAGGGAAGAACAAGCCATTGAGCACTAATTTCATCTTTCAAAAAAATGGAATGGGTGTATCTGTTACCACTGTTCATCCCTGCTTTGATCTATTACATTCTGTGCCCAGCATCCAAATCTGGTTAAGAACGTCAAATTAAAAACCAAACGATTGATCACTGAAGTCACTCTGCGTAATACAAATCGTCTGAATGTGCGTTGAAGGGGCCTCAGGGCAGGAAGAAGGGGGATACGGGAGGCTCTGCTTAGCCACTTTGCCCAGTGGTCCTCATTCTGGCAGCCCACCGGGCTTACACAGCCCACAGCTATGCTTTGTTTGGCCGGCATGGTTTTCAAAACATTTGACTTTTTTTGTCAACGTGTAAACACCAGAAGCCATTGGATAAAATTCTGGGTTTTCAGCTTCTCTTGGGTATTGGGAAGATCGGGAGATACAATTCTGCATTCCCATATGGCAGCACCAGGAGTTGCCTCCTGAAGTGGGTGAGGGTTGCAGGTTGGGGGTAGACATGTATTTTCCAGGTCGCCAAGGCCTAGCCTCTTTCCAGGGTGCCCAACTCGTCCTGGTTTGCCCAAGACTTTCCCGCTTTTATCACTGGAAGTTCTGTGTCCCAGGAAACCCCTCAGTCCCTGGCAAACTGAGACAGTTGGTTATTCTTAGTTCTTCTTTTATGTCCCTGCCTGGTCCCTTATGTCACGTGCCTCCCCAGAATGACATTCAAGGCTGCCCACCATCTGAATCCAGCTTCTTCCCCCACCCCATGCCATCTGCTCTAAACTTCTCTTCACTCCTTTGGCATCTGCACAAGCCAAGGACATCTTCTTTTATGTACCACGGAGTCCAATTCATTTCTAAAGACCCCTGCACGTGCCAATCCCTCCTCCAGGAAGCCTTCTCTGATTCTACCTAACACTCTCCTGCTACACAGAGCTGGGCACTTCCTCCCTCTGCTCCAGTACCACTCGATTCCTTCTTCTTTCATTGCACTCATCACTACAAACACAGCATCAAATGAGTAGACCTAAGGGGGGCCCCCTAAGGACTCGAAGGGAGTCCGAATTGTGAGAGCATCAAAAAAATATGAAAATAATGAACCTTAACTCGAAGGCCCCGTGTCCCCGCAGCAGTGAGTTTTGCACAATTCACCAAAAGGAAAATTGAAAAGCATCCCACCGTAAGCACACCTACTCCATATGGCGACATTTAACATCCCAAAGTGCAAGAACATCTGGGTCTCCTGAGCTCTGACATGCAAGTCTCCTGCCTGTGACACGGAGTCTTAATCGTACGTCCATGGGTCTGTGTTGTCCTCTAGCCCTGGAGACACCAAAGGGCAAGGACCTTCTCCCACAGCCTAGAGCCTCAATGCCTGATACACACGGAAAGTGCTCAGAAAAGGCTTCCCACATGAGTGAGCGAGTGAGTGAATGTGCATCAAAGAGACTGAGAACTGTGTCATTTGAACTGTGTCAGGAAAGTCTTCTCAGCTGTCCCACGGTCCGCAGGGGCCTCTGCTGCTTAGCTGCTCTCCCTGAGCCACACGACGAGTCTTTGACTGGGATCAGGCTGTCATTCTGGTTGTCATTTCTCATAAGATCGTAAGATCACATGCAAAGTGCTGACAGTTTTGGATCTTTCCTGATAAATAAAGAGCATTCCAGGTGTCCCACTTCCTGCTGGCCATTCCCCTGGGACACCCCCCAGGCCGCTCATAACAAACATGTCAACACCGTCCTTCCCTCTCAGACACCTCTCCGTCCTCCCCTTGCGCTCCTTCTCAGAACCTCCCACCAGCTCAAGACAATAAGCCAGGCAGTCCTCGATTCTGATCTCGCTCTCTCCCTCCGTCTCTCTCTCCTCTTATATTCCATAAATCACCAAGCCCTGGAGATTTAGACATTTGTCTTCACTGTGTTCATGTCTCTGCCCTGATTGAACCTGCCATCATCGCGACCTGGACGCGTGCAAGCCTCCGAAGGGCTCCCTGCCCCCCAGCTCTGCCCCCTCTCGTCTCCACACTGCAGGCGGAGCGTGACCTTACTAAAATGGAATGAGACGAATTCTCACTCCTGCTTAAAATCTTCATTGGATCCCACTGACGTTTAGAGAAAAATCCAAACCTCTTAGCACAGGGTGCAATTCTCTGCCTGATCTGGCCCCTTTTCAACTTCAGTTTTTCCACGCTTCCTTCTTGCTCCTTTAAACTCTACCACCAGGCCACACAGATCCTGTCCTAATTCTCCCCACCTCACTTATCCAGGCCATTCAAATTGTTCTCAGCCTCAGTGTTTGTGTGTATATACCCACACACACACCCACCCACACACACCCACACACACACACACACCCCTGCAAACAATTTGCCTCATCCCCTCTACTGAACTTCAGGTCTCATATTTGAAATCACTTCCTCTGAAAAGGCTTCTGGGAGTCTCTCCACCCCCAGCCGGGTTGGGCCCTTATCTGAGCTCTTGTGTCCCCCAGAATCATCGCTCTGATGGCGCTGATGACAGTTTTCGGGATTCCTCTCTTTATCTGTCTATCTCCGCCATAAGACTATGAATGCAGAGACTGGCTTAGGGTTCCACTCTCTTATCTCCTCATCTGTAATATACGAAGGTCGGACAAATAAGTTCATGAACTTTCCATCTGTAGTGCCCGGTACGCAGTAGGTACTCAACAAATATTTGCTCAATGAATGGATATATGGTCTCAGGTGGAAGAGTAAATAGGGCACAGGTTGGGAAGGTATCTAAGTGGCCTGTGCTCATTTGGGTCCATTTACAGGGGACACACAGATGGGTAAAGGGCTCTCTTCTAATTAAATGGTTTCCTTAGGGAATTGAACTACAGTCTGGTCTGTCGTGTAATGGCTTGAGCCTGAGTGGGAAGAGGAACAGCTTTTGGAGTCAGCCATGCTTTCTGGCCTTATGTCCCAGGACGTGGTAGGAAACAACACGGGGCCCAGAGGTAGGAGACCTTGGTCTCAGCCCCAGGCCTGCCACTCGGTTCCTATGTGCCCCAGGGCAGTTTGCTTTCCCTTTCTGGTCCTCACCTACAAAACAAGGCCACTTCCTCTGAGGGTGGTGACTTGGAGTCACCCACAGTTGGATTGGCATCCAGGCTCCCGAGGTGCTAGCTGTTAGGCCTCTGTCAGTAACGCCGACTTCATGGGGGTGTCAGGTAGATTAAATGTGATCCCATTGCTCAAATAGCTGATGCAATACTGCTCACAGAATAAGTGCTCAGAAAGCGGTTACAATTCAGAGTCCAGGCATGTCACGTGGCTAAGTTATCAATGCTTATAAGGTCAAGCTACACAGCAGCAGTAAGATTTGGGCTCTTCACCTCTGAGTCATGTCAGCCCTCCCCAAAAAGAATGCTTGTACATATTTGCAGCCCCTTATATCTTTAACATGAAGCATCCAACACAACTGACATTATGTCACAATTAGGACAATGAATGCTTATTGCACTGAATTAAGCCGCCACTTGCGCTCTCACCATAATGGGATCACATATTTCATTTTGGAATTTAAAGCCCTTACAAGTTCTAAGCATCATCGTTCTCACGCTATCATTTCAAGATCGGCGGAAACCTTCCCTGTCCTTGTGATGTCAGACGATGCTCCCCCGAGGTCCCCCGGGTCTCATTTGAGTCTCCAAGTTTCCAGCTGGTGGAGGAGCATGAAAATGCCTTTGCGATGAGCAGGCTGTGTTGCTGGGCTCCTCCTCCAGCACAGGGACCAGGCAGGTGGTCACCTGCGCAGCTGGTCGGAACAAGGGGGCACAGGGAGAGGCAGCCAAGAGTCCCGAGTCCTAATCCCGACTTTGTGTTGAGTTGTCTATGAGCTGGGTGACCTTGGATGAGTCTCTTAACCTACTGGCCTCAGTGTCCTCATCTGTAAAACAAGAAAGGGGTCTAGAGCTGCAAATACTGGAAGTCTATGATTGGTACTTGAAATCAGAGAGATCGCAAAATTAGGCTCCCTCCTTTCTTGTTCCTTGGATGAGTTTGGGTGTGGCAGCTGTGGTTCCCAAACTTTGCTGCACCTGAGAATTACCCGCCATCTGATTCCGCAGACACTGGGACTCTCAGTGCTCTGTGGGAGGTTCTAATGTGCAGCGAACTTTGGGCACCACTGATCTTAGGAAGTCAGTGTACGTCAATAAACAAAAACAAAGCAGGCTGCCCTGACTCCGCACTGGTCAGCTGTTCTAAACAAGCTACTCAGTCCCTACCAATCTGCTTTTCCCCGTTTCTAAACTCATAAGGTTTTTACTAGTCGTCAGTGAGATGATGCACGGGCGTGATTTGAGTGCCTTGCTACTCAAAGTGTGGTCCACGGACCAGCAGCATCTGCATCACCTGGGAGCTTGTTAGAAATGCAGGACCTCGGGCCCCTGTCCAGACTTGACGTACCAGAATCTGATTCTAAGAAGATTCCCAGGGGGGTAGTTGGCCACTGAAGTTTGAGAAGCACTGCTCTGGCCCTCAGTGCTGTTCAATCACATGTACCTTTTGTAACCTTCTCGTCAATCCTCCCTTTTCTTTCATTAACCATTCACCAACACTTGTATACCACGGGCAGGGCTGGACTGGCACCGAGTAGGGCTTCAGGGGGTGTTTGGTGATTGACTGGATGGATGCAAAAAGGAGTCAGACCTGGCTCCTGCTCTCAAGGAGCTCAGGGCACAGGAGGAAAATCCAGACATGAACTCCACCATCCAGAAGAGAATAATAGTAATGGATGATGAGGGCTCACTTGCATACTTGCTGTGTGGCAGATATACGCTAAGCAATTGACACGCATTATCTCTTTGGATCCTCACAACAACACGGGGGGTAGATGCAATTTGATCTGTCTCTGAGAAATGAGGAAGCTTTGGCACAGAGAGGAAGCAAAGCTTGTGTAAAACTACACTCAGCTAGTACATGGCACCAAGATTAGAAGGCAGGGCAGCCCTAGCCTGACGCTCTGCCCTACTGCTACTGGGGCATGAAGCACGAGGGGCATTGGTGCTTAACAGCTTTGACTTTCAAGGGCAGCGTCATGCCCAGGTGCTGTGGGGAGAGGCAGCCGGCAGCGAGGCCTCTGTGTGTCTATTTCCAGCAGAAGAGCTGGACAGTGGGGTGAGAGCACCTGCAGGCTGCTTGTCGGACACAGTTCACCGCGTCTAGCTGCCCCTCTCCCTGGCCTCTCTCCTTCCACTTGGACATTTCACTTGCAAATACATTCTGCAGATGGTGCCGGGCATCTCAATGACAAGTCCAGGCAACAGAAAGAAAACTTGTTGTCTGAAATTGGGGGTAGGAGCACAGCGACTTTCTGAAAATCACCTGGTAAGGGGCAGAGGCCAGGAGTCCCGAACCAGGGTCCTGAGCTGCAGGCTAAGGAGCAGCTGTGAACGAGGACAGGCCTGAGTCACCAGGGATGAAGATGAAATGTAATTACCCTGGGTCTTCCTCACCAAACAAAGAGCTCCCGAAAATCGGCGTCTGAATCATGTTTTGGCTAATATGATTTTGTCATTCAACATGAGATGGTAGACGGCGTGGCAATTAAAATATTCATTTCTGCTTCAGCCTTCCTGTAATCTTCCTACCCCTGCAGTTTCCATAGGGGTAGCCTTCTCTTCCTGCCACATCCAGCTGTTGACCAAGCTCTTTCCATGCTACCTGTGGATTGTGGCTAACCTCCCGCCATTTCTCTACCCCAGTCCAACCACCACATCTTCTCTGTTCTTCAGCAATAGCCTCCTAACCGGAATCTGCTTCCAATCTTGCTTCGTCCCCTCCAGGGAGCAACCAGAGTTGATTTTTAAAAATCCAGCTCTCATTAGTCATGTCTCTACTTAGCCACAACGAAGTCTAAAGTCCTTCCTTTGGTTCCATCTTCCACTACTCTCCTCAGACACCGTGGCTTTCTCTAAGTTGGACAACTTACCTTGTTCTAATAGGTACCTCATTTTATTCTTCGTAAAACTTTATATTTTTCCTTCTTGGCACTTGTCACCATTCTTTATCAGACATTTATTTATGTAGGCATTGACTTGTTTAGTGCCCTCAGTGGAGATCCTTGAGGGCAGGGACAGTGCATGCCTAGTTCACCACTGGTCTCTTAGCACCCAGTGCTGGAAGAGATGCACAATACATATTTCTTGAATGAACACATGTTTAAATTCTAAACATTTTGCTCAGCATGCTATGCTCATTCTTGCTCTGTTGTTAGAGTTGATTAGCTAACAAAGGTGAGACGTTCCCCTGATGTACGGCAAGGCTAGGCAATTCAATTTTAATTCTGCTCAGTGCAGTTCAAGTGATTTCAATTATATTCGGTTCATTTTAATTTAATTAAACAAACCTTCACAGACACAAGATATCTGACAGGCTTTATACTTGGTGTAAAGACATCAGTGATAAAACTTTTCCCTGCCCTCAAGGGGCTTCCCGTTTATTGCTCCTCATCTTATGACCAAGGATAATTGCAAGATATAAGACTGAACTTATCCATACTCAGGAAATTGCAAACAGACAACTGGTTGACCTGAACTGGCTCTCAGTGCCATCGCTTACCAATGTAATGAACTGGGGTGTCCAGTGACAGGTATAGAGGTTTCAATACTGCACAAGATGGGTAGTGCAGTATCATGAGATGGTGCCCCCAAATTTTGAGTCTAATGACTCACCCTCCATCATTCGTCACCTCCTGTGACTGAAATTCTCCAGTGCATATTGAAAACCTATCCTAGGACCTCATGTCCCTTTCCAAATGATAGTTTCTCCCTTTTATTCTATTTCATCCGGAGTATATGAGATTTTAGCCTACCTGCTTCCCAAAAGATGTGAGATGAACAACAGATTAAAACATAAAACCTATTATCAATGTCCCGAAGTGAGTTCATTTATTACAAGAAGCAGAAATAGTGACTTACAGGTACCACCACGGAGCGGATGTAAATACCCAAGGATCTGGCTCCAAGGCAGAAAAACAGGAAATATATCAATTTATACAGTTTTAATTTTCTGACATGGACCGTAAGTACAGATTTCTGCAGAGTCCACACTAGTTTTGGTTTTATAACTATACACTGCAGAGATTTACCACGAGTCCTTATAAAAGGACACAGAGAAGAAGCAGGGCAGATCTCACCTTACTTAATCAGTTTCACAAAAGCAACGAATGCAGTTTAACCTGACTGTTCTCATACCCACCCTCCATGAAGGCAATTCTTTGAGAGACTGATACGTGGGACCAGCACATCCCTTCTGATGATCTAGCTTTACCCTGGTTTAATTCAATTTAACCCCCACTGACTCTTATCTGGACCTCAACAGAAATCAAACAACTATTTGCCCTCCTTCCAAGTATTAGCAAAACCCCGCTCCCGAGATGCTGTTTCCTCTTTTCCAGGCCAGCTCTTCTTTTCCATCCTGTCCTTATAGTTCCTGTGTTTCCCTCTGAGTATTCTACCTGGTCTCACACTACGATTTCTTGATCTTTCTAGATCTATGATGACTCTTAACGTGTGGGAGGCACAGCTAGGAGAGCGTGCATTAATAACACATCTGGCCAAGGATGAGAAACAGAAAGTCAGAGGCTCTCAGAGCTGGAAGGACTCTCTGAGGTTATTTAGTCCAACACTCCCTCATGCGCGATCCCCAATAAAAGATCCAATGACCTCTGCTTGAATAGCTGTAGAAAGAGACAACCGTTCACCTAGTCAGGAATCCCCTCCCAGTGTGGACAGCTAGAGCTGTTAGAAAGTTCTTTATTATGTTGGGCTGTAAACTTCTTTCTTGTAACATGAAGACATTGAATCAGTTCTGCTCTTGGAGAATGATCTGATTCCCCTAAAATATGCTTTTAAGACACACCCACTCCTGCATACTGCAATGCTACCTAAATGTCTGTGTCGTTTCTGTCCAGTACTAGGCTGAAATATGTTGGAAACCAGTAATTTATGGACGGAATTTACTTGATCTCGATTGTAGGAACCAAACCTGCCATGAGCTGGTCATGCGGACAAATCAAGCATTTGAGGGACCAAAGCATACTATACATGTTTTCCCCCTCTGTCTTAGTATTTTTGGCAAAATAGAGGAGCATGAAAAGGTGAGAGCCCTTTACCGTGAGTCAATTATGAGGGTGATTGGGTGGCTCGTGAATGACGGTGACTTTGGCGTGAATGTCCTCTCCGTTGCTGGGCATCACTGGCACACGGGCTTTTCTCCTGCCCTTAGTACTTAATGAACAATATTTAAGAAAGCGCTATGCCTAATATTGAATCTTAAATTGTGACAATGTTCCTATACAATGAATATTTAAATCACACGCTACCAATTCACACCAAAAAAAAGGGGGGGGGGAATAATAACCCTTTTGTCCTCTATGTTAATAATAAGAAAAAAAGAAGGGTGGCTGGGATGAGGGGAACAGCCACCCGGGATGTGTATGGAAAGCTATAATTTAAATGTGCGCAACAGAATTTCAACAAGAATATTCAACAAGAACATTCTAAATGGTCAGCCCTGTTATTCGGAGGGTGGGTTTTGCAGGTGTTCTGTTTGCCCTGCTCTTGTTCGCTCACCTCTGGGGCTTTTCATCGCCCCCAGAAATCTAAGCTTAGACCGGGGAAGGAAGGCAAAGATGGTTGCTGGAGTCTCATACGCGCCTCACTGACAACGGCACAGCAAGGTGTAACCTGGCAGGTTCCTCTTCCTGCTTTCTGGGTTACCTGTGCGTCTATTTAGCCAGGACGCCTCCTTCCCTACCACGAGGGCAGACCACGGAGCTAAAGAGTGCGCTTTGTCGTCTGTGTGCCTGTGGACCTCTTGTTTCCCATATACACAGCCATTCGGGGAGAATATCCATCGGGTGCATTTGAAATGTGCCTGCACTGCTTTAATTTTCAAGAGCGCAGCATGTCAGTGTCTGGGTCGAGCTGAGCTGGCAGGCCCTCTCCTGGCGCCGGCTCGCTCAGGGTGGACTCTGCAGTGAAAACCTCCCCCCTTCCACTGCCTAGCTCAGTGTGTCTCTATAAACAGGCTTGTTTAAGGAAGTGATAAATGCCAGCGAGCAGAAAGGTGGGGATTAAGGGGATGAGGACAGCAGCATTAACTGGAGTCCAACCAACCCTGGAGCTAACAGGGCCATGAAAAAATTGGGAACCCGAGAAAATCAAAGCCCTTCGCCCCACAGAGCCGGGACTCCCGGGAAGCTTGGAAGACCCAGAAAGATTTCCATGTGTTGCTGAGCCTTCCTGGCACATTGCTTCTGCGGCTCCGTGAGCAGGAATGAGGGCTTTCTGTGGTCTGCATTCCCCGACTACTCAGTAGTGGAAAGAGTCCCTGCTCCACTGGGAGCTTGGGCAGGCTAAGCACCTGGCCTCAGTTTTCTCATCTGCTCAGTGGGGATGGTTATGTGTATTTATCCTCTCAGGGCTGTGGAAAGGACAAAGTAAGAATATTACACTGAAATAATAATAATAATGATAGCTAACATTGATTGAGTGCTTATTATATGTCAGGCAATGTGTTAAGTTCTTTCTACATTTTGTCTCATTTAATCTTTACAACAATCCTACTAAGTGGAAACTCTAGCTAGCCGCATAATATGGATACAGAAACTGGGGATCAGAGTAGTTAGGTTACTGGCTAAAGGTCACACAGCCAGCTAGTACAGATGGTGCCTGTTTTCACTCATTCATTCGTTCACCACTATTTATTGAGTGCTTGCTCCAAACCACACACTGAGAAGCAAAACCACATGTAGTCCCTTCCCTCGTGGCTCTTACAGTCTCATCACTGTAATGCACAAAGTCCAGAGTGAGTGGAAGTGGACCAGAATTCCAAATTCTACTCAACCCCCAGTGGGCACCAGACTGAACCCTCCAGGACAAGTCCTGCCTGGTGCTGACAATTGAGACATGGTCAGGGAGACAGTGCTGGTTCTACAGATTCCCACAGGGACAGAAACCAGGCCAAGGCAGAAAAGTCTTGTGTGTTTTCCTCATGTTTGATGTATTCCCAGACTCACAGGTCTGAAAGGAACCTTGAGAATGAACTGAATGCATTTTTCTGCCTCTGAGAAAGACTGCATTTGCGCTCCTCTTTGCTGGAGAGATTCAGCCAGGGATGCTCACTTTTAAAACCTTGTTAAACAGTGTCTGTATTTGCGAACAAGTGAATTTAAGGGCATTCTAGTACCTTTAAACAGCGAGGACTCCTGGTGCATTTTAAATAGGATTTATTCAATGCATTTTCTTAGCACAGGGCCTTTCCGGAATACAAAACGTACCTGTGCCCAGCATCTTGAGGCTTTTAAAAGGTAGGTGATGCCTTTCCTCCCTGTTGGATTGCCTTCTCATACCTCTGAAAACATTTTTGGAAGTCCTTCCTTCAATCTAACCTGAATCTTGCCTGAGATGCTTAAGGTGACTTCATGGATCTTTGTAGTACAACCCAGGAGAGAGGACGTGACGGACAAGGGTGGATCTGGGTAGATCACAGCTGTGTGTTGAGGACTAGGTGAGACTGGACGGCCTGTTGGGTTAACAGCATCACTGTGGCTGAATCTCGGCATTGTCTCCCTAACCCTGTTCTAGGGGCTCCCAGACATTCACAGCCTTCTCGCCCTCACCTGACTCTTTGTCTCCCTCAGGCCTGGGTGTGTCTTGTGCTTTCTTAGGATACCCTCCCCCGCCACACACACACACAGCCAGGGTTAGGCACATTAGTTGCCTAGAGCACATTGGGCTGGCTTTGTCTTGAGCGGATTCAGGCAACACCACCTAGAGCATGAGACAGGAACAGGAGCTGAATCCGTGGAGTCTCTGAGCCTGTTTGTAAATAGAGACTTTGTTTAACCAGGCTTTACAGGGAGCTTCCCTGGCTGCATCTCACCACTGAAGAATGGTACAAACGCAGTCTCCTTCCTTTCCTTCTTTACACACTGAATATGCTCAGTAAGTGCTTGAGCCTGGAACCTTCCCATTGCAAAGAAAGGCCCATGACTCTGCGTACGCCCTGGCTCTGTCCAGATGAACTTATGCCCCCAGGGGTCCTGGGTGGGGCATCCCTCCTTCCTCTCCTCCAGGACCAACCACTCTGAGCCCTCATTCAATGGCTGAAGCCTGGTGTTCTCTCCTCCTCCGGAACAGCCAGGCAACTCCTCAGCTTTCCATCATCCCCGAATCTCTGCCAGGTTATGGGCTGCCTGGCTCAGGAGGGCACAAACGTGCTTAGCTCTGCCCGGGGTTTGCTCTTGGCAGGTGGGGTCCTGTGACTGTTCTTCCGCTCCCTCCAGCTCTCTTCCTGGAGGTCTGCCCAGCCACAGGCAGCACTGTCTGTGATTGATTCCTAACGCTCCCACTGAGTTTTAACAACTGGTGAAAATACCTGCTCACATTTCATGGACACTCCCTGGCTGGCGGTTCAAGTTGCTATTGATTTAGTCATTGGGTTGCACACACGTGCAGCCCACAGGGCCCGGTCAGAGCCTACCCCGGCTTTGGCGACGTTGGCCATCATGAAGACACTCCCCTCGACTTTGGGAGCCACCCCTTGAAGATGTGTAAAAAAACAAGGTTGGGGAGGCCCAGGATGCTGCATTTGGGGAACCAAACTCTCTTTTGGGCGAGTCACTCTCCTCCTCAGACCTCAGCTTCCCCAAGCATACAAAGGACAGACAGGGACATTGGAGCTCCTGGGTCCCTCCTGGGTCCAACTCCCACCTGACTGTCGACGGCTGTGGGTGGGGGAGGTTGCAAGGGTCTTTCCGGCCCCTAGTGGACAGCCTGTCATGTCCCTTGCTGAGGCCTGAAGAAAACATTTTTTTCTGCTTCAAAACGTAAAAGGAGAAAACTGTAAAGTCAAAATGAGCAAATATTTAATTAAATGTCTACATAATGTAACATTATGTAAATGCCATTAATTATTAAATTTGCTATTCATAAAAATTTCATCATATTTAAAAACAATTTGTGCCTTTGAATGTCTCACGTTGAAAAACATTTCTAATACTCCCGGTGATTGCCGAAGGCTTACAGCCATGAGTTTAGTCAGACAAATGCTTTTAACAGCCAAATCATTCGGGGGGGAAAATATATCCCTTTTAAATATTTTACAGCAAAAAAAAATTAATGTGGAATGTGGGTAACTTTTAATGTATTTGATAAGACGTGAAGTGAAGTCTCCAAAAGGAAGACTACCTAAGGCCTTTGAACACCTTAAAATTGTCCTAGAACCAGAGGGTGTCATAGTGGGAACTAAAATTTATCATGCCCCTTCTCTGTGCCAGGCATGCACTCATTTAATCCTCAGACCATCTTGGAGGTGAACAACTGTTGCCATTTTACAAGTGAGGAGACTGAGCCGGAGGGCAGTGACCTTCCCAAGGACACGAGGGAGTTATCAGCACAGCTGGGATGGAAAGGGGTCCGGAGCGCACGCTCTTAGCCCTTCTACCACATCAAAGGCCCGAGGTCCTGGGCATTTCCAGAGACGAAAGCCCATGCTGGTGGGCAGAGAAGGACAGGATGCCATCTCCACAAATTAGGAGTGCCATTTACGCTGCCTCCCACGGAGGCCACCCCTTGCTTGGGCCGGCTGCTGCCACCCCTGTAGTTTTCTTCTGCCCACAGTGGTCTCCTCTCTAGCTGAGGGTCAGGCCCATTTACGTGCCATTAATAATGCAAAAGAATATCTTCAAAAGAGCTGATAGCCACTGACAGCTCCGTCAGCATTTTATACGGTGTTTAATCTCATTCGATCCTCACAACAAACCCCATCTAATAAACAAGGGATTTGGGGTTTAGACACTGGAAATAATTTGCCCCTGGTCACGTAGCTCCCAGAAGTAATGGCAGCTAGGACTTATACTCCAGTCTTATTCTAAAGCCTAAACTATCTTTTATATTAAGATATATGTGCATTATTTAAGCAATTTGATTAACAAGAAGTCTATTGAATAAAAACAGTGAAGCCGTCCTTACCAACCAACCTACTGCTCTCCCCTGTTTGATTCCCTCTCCCTATGTGTCCACTGTTAATAGTTTGCCGGGCTATATATTTACATGGCTATCTGGGTATCTATCCATCTCCCCATTCCTTCCTCACTTACTTACTCTGGTGGATTCACTCCTTACGTGCAGCAGCTCCCAGGATGGAAAAGCCAATGACAACCCCTCACCCAAGAAGTCCAAGTTCCAAGAGCAAGGCTGACCAGAGTCCCGATATATATCCATGGGATCGGGAAAAGCAGGTGGGGTGCTTCTTGCCTGTTCTATCTCCTTATCCTTTACATGATTTCTCTAATTGACACATCAGCTTTATCTACTCCTGCATGGTTTCATGTGCTGAAGTTGCACATTACATTCTTAGCTTGGGAGGTCTCTGGGCTCAGCTGGCTCAGATCCCACATGGGGAGCTTTGAGAAGAACAGGGCACCTGCGTAAGACGAGTGGCAAAAATCTGACTCACTGCTGCTTCTCTGTCCTTTGCTGAAAGCGGAATCATAATTAGAATTATCCAGAAGAGACAGCCAGGCAATAGACTGACTTCCTTGGGCCAGGACCGTGCTGCTTTGATCTATGCATATCCAATGCCAGCAGAGCTTCTAAGGCACAATAGGTACTAAATAAATTGTCAAATGAATAAGTGGGTAGAATAAGAACAGGGTCTCCTCCCAGTGCTGCATGCAGAAAAGCTCTGTTAGAGTGAATTTTTTATTTGCAAAGATGAGAGATTTTATAAGTCCTCTGGTGGATTTTCTTTTTCCTTTTATTTTCATAGTGACATTTTAGGGGCAAAGAAAAGGCTATGTCTCTCTGAATAAGTAGGAGAAACCCATGAGGTTTGGGTATGTTAAACTACAAGGCTCGCTCTTTCACATGTTGCAGAAATAGGAATATTTAACAATAGTACCGGCAATGTCATCTGTGTATAAGAAGGGACTTCCTGGATGAGAGTCGGTCAAGATAACATTGTGCCTTAAAGTGGAGGCTGGGAAGTCTGCAAGCTCAGGGCTCTGGTTCTGGTGCCCACTTCGTGGCTGTGTGTTCGTGGGCAAGTTACTTAACTTCTCTGTTTCTCAGTTTCATCATCTGTAAGATGATGATTGATAGCACCTGCCTCCTGCAGTGTGTGGAAGAGGAGTAGACACAAGGATGTCAGTAAAACATTGAGAATAGTGCTTGGTGTGTATACTCGTATATGTGTGTGTATATATGCGTGTCTGTGTGTGTTTGTGCGTACATAATAAAAGCTCAAAATGTCTACTATAATTATAGATAATAGACTCTTGATCCTCATCATAATGCTATCCTCAATATCCAAAAACTTGATTTCTATTGACAACCGTTTTTTGAATGAGTGAATGAGTGCGTTATATTGACCAGTGTAAGATGCTGAGGCAGGTATTCTACCCACTTATTCCTCCATCTCTGAATCCCCAGAGGATGACACATAGCAACCTTTCTGGGTGAGTTCGCTGAACGCTCATAATTCATAAGACTAAGTGGGGAAGGAGGCAAGAGATTTGAGTTTTTATCCAGAACATGTGAATTCAAGTCCCAAGTCTGCCATTTGTCAGCTGACGTAGAATCATTAAGAACTATTCTCTCTGTCTGGGGGCCACGTATGCAGCTTCAGAAAGAACGTCCATGGACCAAAATGAGAATCAAAGAACGTTTTAAGCCAGAGGGCCTCAAATATTGTCCCTGCTAGGGGTGGTGGGACCCAAACTCTTCCTGGTTTTGATCAAGAAATGGGTATAATAAACACTCTCCTTTCCCCTTATTTCTATTCGATCTGTGCAAGAGTGACAATAAATGAAAGCAGCTGGGGACTTGAGAGGGAATGGTGAGGACTGCACCCATCTAAAGCAGGTAGCCCATCCCCAGGCAGGAAGGCAGGCCCCTCCACGCCAGCTAGTGTGACTTCTGAGCAGCTGGAAACCTGGATGATCATGGGAAAGCTACCAAATTTTGTATGTTGCCATCAGACTCCAAGGGAATTTTATAAATTCGACAGGGCCAGAAACATGAGGAAGAACTAAAACACTGTGGGTCTGATTCACCCCAAGGGCGCCAGCGTTTGACCTCTAATCCAAGCTCAGCCTGTGAAGCCCAATCCCGAAGCCCAGGTCACGTAAGGAGCCTGGCTCGGCTGCTGGTGTGTCAGACAGTCAGGTATGGGACCTGGTCCTGATACTCCAGCCAATCCTTGGAGCTCAAATAACGCGGCGACAGAATGTGGCTGTTGGAAGGAATAATGACAAAATGCCCATAAAGATACAACACTAGACAAAATATTTCATAGGTGAAAACAGCACGCTCAAGGCTTCCTGTCATATAGAAAATCCCCAGCAGAATCCAGGTGCATGAACCAAAACCAAAATAGCAGCTTACACAACATTCCGCGAACGATTCTTCTGCTACAAAACAGGGCCATGTCGTGTGCCCCCCCAAACTCAAGCCTTTCAGTCCTGGTCACTCAGCAATCTCCACTCATGTTTACCCAGATTTGTCTTCTGAAAGCTTATTGTTGGAAGGTCTGAAAAGGCTGTTGTGCTGAGACTATACTAATATTTATTGAGCTCTTAGTACAGGCCAGACACCATCTAAGCCCTTTGCATGTATCAATGCACTTAATCCTGAAAAACCCCTGTGAGGAAGGCTTACTTGTTCCCCTACGAGGAAATTGAGGCCCAGAAAGGTTAATAACATCCCCAAGGGCTCAGAGCTAGAAAATAGCAGCTCTGGGGTTTGAACCCAGACAGGCCAGCTGCAGAGTCCAAGCTTTCTGCCACCACCCATGAGGGCTCCTGCCTAATCTTATGATTTCAGAACAGAGAGGGCGAGAGGGCATAGCCGGTGACTGAGAACATTGCATGATGGGCTGTACAAGTCGGTTTGGCTCCAGTTGCAGCTTCCTCAGAACACAGGGCCGCAGATGCCCTTAGTGAACACGGTCTGTGCCCCAAAGGGACGGCCCCTCCCTCCTCGTGACTTTTATTTCCCCTTGTGAATGTGACTTCTGCCAGAGGATAATCTAAACCAGTATTCACTGTAAAAAGAAAATCCAGAAAGGAGGCTACTTGTTAACTGATGTGAGGATGAACGTACGTTCACGAGTCTATCTGCATTCCCCACTTCAAAAAGGAGACCTCTGGTTCTTTTATCAAGAAGTCCTGAATGACGGGGTGAGAGCCGGCTCCATCGGCTCCTTTAATTAAATGAACTCGGAAACGTTACACCTCTGTGTACACTCAGAAGCTCTTCTACTCTGTTCCCTTTTGATCTCTGTAATTTATTTTAAAGAGCATATTGAACATGTTATTTGCTCTGTGAGCCCTGGCCCAAAGACATCAACTTCTCACCTGATCACAGCATTCCATTCCACGTCACCCCCAATCATTAAAAAGCTGCCACGCCCCCCCCCCCCCCCCCCCCCCCCCGGAGCCCCACCAGTGACCACTGCCTCCACATTAAGTGTAAATTCAGTCTGGAGTTGCAGGCCCCAGCCACCTTTCCAAGCTATTTTCCACTTTTCATTGATTAAGTCTCCTCCCCTTCAGCCAAACTGCACTACTGGTTGTTATCTCCTGGACGGGATATTTCCACAGCCATCCCTGCTGCAGCCCTGTGGGTCTCCATGAGGCTTCCCGGGCACCTGTACTTAGAATTCTGAGCACGTTGGAATCTGCATTGTCACTACCTTCTTTCTGGGAAGTATAAACAACCGGAGGGCAAGGGCTGTACCTGCAATGAGCTCCCGTCACATTTCGCACATAGTAGGTACTCGGCACATAGTTCCAAAGTTGAATTGATCGTCCAGGGAACGAGCATAGTCTTAGACTTCTATGCGTGACTGGCATAGTCTATGCGTGACTGGCATAGTCTTAGACTTCTGTGTTTACATCCAAAACGACACCCGGGAAACTCTACCTCAGGGCTGGATACTTTTATGTGCAAGCTCTGATGTTCAGAGTGACAGGCCTCTGTTAGGAAACACAGTGGTTCTAAGGGAGGGGGGCGCTCTGTGGATTCTAGCGCGACTCTGGAGTTGGATGCGTGTAGAAACGATCTGGGTGTATTCTTTTAGTTTGGGAACGTAACAAACGCTTGTGATGCCCGCCTGAACAGTGTGTTCAGTACGGAATAACCGGGTACTGACTGGGCGTTGGGAGCATCTGCTCCACAAGGGAGACAGACAGACCACTCTGAGGGACCCGCTCTGACTGGGCGGCCAGAACTGTGTGTGGAAGGAAGTGAATTCTCCTCTACTGGTAGGAGGGGAGGGAAGGAGGGACGGAGAGAGAGAGACCTGGAAAGAATATATAAAGGTATGTGTGTCTGTGTATGTGTGCAGATAGATGACGATAGACAGATAGATGAGAGATAGATAGATAGAGATAGATGATAAGGTGATGTAGATGATGGATGGATGTGAAAAAAAAGAGAAAAGTACAAACAATCATTCTCCTCCCTCCACCCTAAGTTTCTCTCTGTAACATTATCCTATTCTATCTTCTTTATAGCACTTATCACAATCTGAAATGAATTTATTCGTATGTTTATTTGTTTAGCCTTTATAAAAACCACTCTGAATCCCCCTACTAAAACGTAAGCTCTGTGAGACCAGGAAACTTATTCGTACTGTTCCTCAGTCTCCCCAGCGCCCAGGCCCCAACAGACAAATGGCTACTTTAAGTGAATGAATGGAAGAAGCTGTCCGATGGAATTTTCACACCTAGAATTTAAAGCAGGAAGTCAAGAGGGTGTGTATGAAGGGTGGCCTGTTTCTTCTCTCAGTGCCTTGGAAGAGGAACTCTCTGGGTCTCCCCAAGAATGGGGTCATCTCCGGGGGAAAGGCCTGAGGGAAACAAGAATGGCAACCGCTGACCCTGCTTCGAGCAGTTGCAAGGACACCCCCTGGCCCAGGGCACAGCCTTTCCGAATGCTGTGTCGTGTGTCATTTGGTTTTGATTTATAGAGAGCCTGTGTGCCCCTGCCAACACGGCAGCAGGGACCGTGATGGGCGTCCATCCCTATTCTTCCCCTTCAGATAACAGGCAGTTTGAAGAGCGACGCCCGCGTGCTGACGGCCAGCCATCACCTCCACCACAACAAATGCACTTATTGCTAAGGTTTTATCACAGTTAGGGATTTTCGTCTCCATGGTGAGAGGGGAGAATAAGAAATAGTGAAACGAAAGGAGGGCAGTTTACTGTGGAGGGTCCGGAAAGCCCAGGTCCCGGGGCAGACAGAGCGGAATCCTAATGAGGACGATCTCCTCGTGGCTGCGTGGCCCTGCGCCCACCCAGCCCATCGCCGAGCTCGGCTTTCTCATCTGTCAGAAGGGGCTAATGAAGCCTGCCTGCCGTGGAGGGTTGTCCTGAGGGTAGTGGATGAGAAAGCTTGTTGCCCAGTGCTTGGCACTCAGTCAGCGGATGCCAGTTCCCTCCTCGTTTCCCTTGAAACACGCTCCGTCCTATTCCAAGATTCATCGCCTCTGCCCCACCTTGGCTCCATCTGTTAATTCCAGGGGGTTCACAGTGACGGTATAATGTGCCAGTTAAAAGTATGGCTTCCACGGTCGGAAGGCCTGGGTTCAAATCACGGGTCCATCACTCATTTGGTGTAGGACCTTGGGAGGTTGGGTGATCTCCCTGAAATTCAGTCCCTGCAGGGCTAAAGGGGAACCACAACAGGGAGTCCCGGAGCTGGCCGAGGACTAAGCGGATGCCGCAGATAAGGCGTGGAGAACGGCGTCACGAGCCTCATCAGTGCTCTCCGATGAGTGTACCGTGCTCGCCTGCCGCCGCTCTGGCCCTCCTGCCGTCCCCCCGACGTGGCCAAACTCCTTCCTCCCTCTGCCTGGGACACCACGCGGACATTCTCACCGCGGCTCCATCTCAACCTCCGGGCCCCACACTGAGGCTCTCCCTCTCCACTCGCTCTGCCCCCTCGGGCTCCCTCAATTAGCCTCCCTCAACCCCGACGTTCTCTATGACAAGCTCCTTTTGTGTGATTCTTCAGAGCACTTAGTACCGCATGAAATTATTTTTCCTATTTGACTTGCTCATTTATCATCTCTCCCCACGCCGCTGCAATGTCCATGGGAGCAGAAAGCAGCCTGTCTCATTCCTTAAAACACACAGTCTGATGCATACAGTCCTCAGTAGATTTGTAGGATGAAGAAGTGAGTGAGTGGAGACGTGAATGAATGAATGGCTATGTCTCCAGGAGAGAAACTGAGCTGAAGCACCTGATTCTTCGCAGTGTTTTGCTGGGGTTCTGCCCAACCCACATCCAGCACAGGAGCTGTGGGAAAGGCCTATTTCCACCTCTCCTGGCCTTTCTTTCAAAGCTGCAAACCAGCTCAAGATCCACTCGATAAAGCTTAAAGACGCTCCTGGGAGAGCCTCCGGGGACTTCCTGTGACTAATCACCTCAATCCCCCAGTTAGAGGAGCTAACACACCTCGTCCCTCAGGTTGCCACCTGCCTTGCACCAAGCTGGGCTGGATGTGGGGCTGGGACACCTCTCTCCACTGCTGCCTTCCAGATGGTGCTACGGAACTGGAAGCCTGCTCTTCTCTTCAGGTGACCAGAGCTTGGGTCACTTGGCAGAAAGACTGTTCACATTTCCTCACATTTCCTACTTCTGAGATTGCCTGTGGAATGATCTGGGTCCTCTTGAGTAAACTCAGCTTTGCTTCTGAAAAGCCTCACTCAGCTGATGGTTTGGATGGACGGAGGGCAGCAGGGAGGAGGGGTGGACATTGGGGTGTTACACCAGGGCCGGAGCTGGCCTGGCCTGACCCTCGTGGCTTCCTGGAGCCGGCAATGTGGGGGATGGATGTTCCCTTTTCTGGAAGAGAACCACATCAACATTCTGGGAGACTCTTATACAAATTAGGACAAGTCTTAGGGCCAGAAGCCAGGAAAAAAAATCAGGCAGCACAAAGGACTAAGGCCATGCACACATCAAAACAATAAGTTGGCTGGGGGAGGAAGGGGTTGGGGGCTAATGCTTGCAGAAGGAAGAATTCTGCAGGCTGAAGAATGAGTGATTGTCAAGTGGGAGGAGCCCAGCCAGCATCCTCTCTACTCCTTCTTAGTGCAAATGTGAACAGGCTGCTGCAAACCTGCTGACCCGGCCCCGTCAGTTACTAACAGAGGCCCTTCACCAACAGACTTCACTTCTCTGAGCCTCGATTTTCTCACCTTGGAAACTCTGTGCTGGGCACAGAGTAATAGCTCAGCTAATGGTGCTCATTGCTCTCATTTCAGATGAGTTTACTTTTACTGATTTTTCACTCTAAGATCCAAAGAGTTCAAATGTGTTCCACTCTATTTTCCTGATCGTTCTGTACAAAATGACATGTGTCCAATGGGAGGAGGGAAGGAAACGACCACTCATTAGTTACCTGGCACGGCATCAGTAAGATATTACGGACCCACTGTATGGAAGATAACCCAGTCCCGAGAGGTGAAGTGACCTCCCCAAGGCCACACAGCTATAATAGTAAGTGGGAGACCAGGGCTTGTTTGGTTTTAAGCCCACTCTCTTTGAACCACGCCAAAGGGTTCTTCCTGGGTCAGGAGGAAGAGTGTGTTCCCTAATCTGGGAATGGGGGTTTTCTTTGGGTGTGAGGACACTTTTGTCCTGGTCATGTCCGAAGTTGTAATAAGAATCTAAATCCTCCTAATCATCCGCCAGCCATTCTCAGGGCAGATGGACCCCAGAGAGGAGGTCTGAAAGGAAAAAAAAAAAAATAGAACATTTGGCAGACGGAGACAGGGCGATGAGACAGGCATCTGGGAAATGAGGCGTTCTGAGTGAATGGAGCCCACTGGGCTAGTTAAGGTGGGAGGCTTCTTCCCACAGTCAGAAATTGATCAGCTCTCCTTTCTCACAGCCGACACCACGAAGCACTTCCTCCTAGAGCGGCTCAGAAAGGGCAAGGATGCTGCTATTGATGGCAGCCACCCAGTGTTTTTTATAAATCTGCTCGCTCATTTAACCCTCCCAACCACTGTGAATTGGGTATCACTGTCCCCATTTCACAAATCAGGAAACTGAGGCTTCAGGTGGCAAAATGTTCTCCCAAGGTCACACTTTGTTAAGGGAAGGGTGGGGATACCACTAAGGACTGGGGGGGCTCTAAAGCCTGGCTGTACTCACCACACAGGTGTGTTTGCTCTCCCTCCCTCCAGACCCCCTTGGTCCCTCCCTCACCCTTCCTACTGTCACTGCCTGCTCCTTGTCACTGGGGCAGGGGAAGGCCACCGCTGCCATGTTCTATTTTTGATAATCCTCTGTGCTCGGCAGAACGTGCCCCGGCCTGCCTCGGAGGACCAGTCCGCTTTGTTCTGAGAGCTGGCCACGCTGCTATCATTGCCTTCCAGACACCTCTCTATGCAGGCAGACCACAGAGGGCAGATATCCGGGAGTCAACAGCTCGCCAGCCCTCCAGGTGACATAAAAGCAGGGCCCTCCATGGCAGGCACTTGGGCGTGTCATCGCACCTCTTTGTGCCTCATTTTTTTCTCTGTAAAATGGGTCCTCAAAGGGGACCCTCGCAACTGCCAGGGCTAAACATCACCCAGATAAAGTGCTTCGACCAGTCCTGGTAGACGGTGAGCGCCTTATAAATGCTAATTATTAGTCCACAGACCTGAACAATATAGAATCAAGCTGTGCTAAGGCCAGAAGGCCCTCAGAAACCAATTAGCCCCCTACCCTCTTGCTTTATAAAAAAGATAAACAAGGCCCCCAAAAGGGAAGTGACTGCTCCAAGTTTTCACAGGAAGTGGCAGAGATGACATTAGAACCAGTTCCCCTCACGCCCCTTACCCCAGGGCACGGCTTCTCAGACCTAACCAGCATCATAGTCCCCTGGGGTGGGTGCTGGCCCCATCCCAGAGGGTCTGGTTCTGTAGGTGCAGGACGGACCGGATGATGTGTTTCTATCAAGCCCAAGTGATGCTGATTGTGTGGGTCCCAGGACCCCACCTTGAAAAGCGCTGCCAGAGGGTTGGAACACTCATGCCTGGTGGGGCCAGGCAGGTAAGTTAACGTAACAGGTGAACTAAGATCTGAGGGGAAGTGAAGGTCGTGCCAGGTCTTCTGGGAAAGGCTGCTACTGCTCAACACTGGATGACATTGGGCAGAAGTGTGGGTCCTGGGTTTCTAGACCTTCGGTTTTCTCAAAGGGAGCCATGAATCTGTCCTTTTATGTGAAAACTCCTAGAATTTAAATGTTAGCAACCAACTCACATTTTTTACAAAAGTGTTTGGACCCATAAATCACATCCACATGTTGAATGTGGCCCAGAGGCCACAAGTTCAAGAGCTCAGTGTCACCTTGTCCACAGGCCTGGATCTCAGGGAGGGACCAACCTTACAAACAGTTACTGCTTCTTCTGCTGGAGAAACCTAATCCAGACACCGTGGCTTTTCTCCAAAAGAGCATGTATCAATGAATATTTTCCAATCCATTCATCCAATTCACATTCCTGATGCATTCTCCAGAGCTGAAACTCAGCTTCGCGTGGGTACATTACAGAGCAGGGACATTGGATCCGGCTGTGGGAAAAACCCAGGGTCACCCTCCTCATTTAATGGGATAGAGAAGCTGCAGGAGCCGCCATCAACGCTCCAGAGCTGTGAGGGCTCGTCCAGCCCACCCGGGAACATTCCTGAACTTAGTCCTCTTTCTTGGCTACTGGTATCAACAACAAGGTTTGTTGTCTGCATACAAGTTGCCAACTATTTTACATAGAGCGTTTCATTTACTCCTACCATGTTGTGAAGAGAGTGTGAGTATCCCTGTACTTTGCTGAGTAAGCGAACCTGCCCACAGAGCTCCTGCAGTGGTCAGTGATGGCAGACGAGCTCACACCAGGGCTTGGCGAACCTCCCAGCAGGCTGCTTGGTGGTTTCACTGGTTCCTGAGCCCGTGTGGTCTCCCTTATGCAGACGGCAGGGACTGTGTCCTCTATTTCCCCATGTCCCTTAAAGGGCCAAGGTCAGACCCTGCCCACCAGGTACCCTCAGTGCATAAACGCTGCAGCCAGTGGAACTGGTGCCATCTCGGCGAAAAATTCCTCCTCCTCACCAGGGGAAACTTGGGAGGGAAAATTACAGTTTTCTGTAAAATATGGAACTAGATGCTTGCAAACGAGTTCAAATTTATGATAATTTCTCAATATCTCAAGACATCCCACTTGAACATCTGTGTGGTTTATGGTCGAGTGCATGAACTGTTGCTAATCAGAACCGAATTGTGCCAGCTCCACAGGCCTGTGTGTTTCCTGCGTTTTTAGATTTCCCCCGCTCCTACCCAGCCTCCCTCTAAGTTAATTAGACCATGGGAGAGGCTTGGATACTCTTCCATGATTCAGAGCAGCCAGAAGTCACTGGGGAGAGAGAATAGTCCAAGGAAAATAATATTTTTCTTGCCTTGACAGTTGGTTCTTTTAACTTCCTTCTCCACCACCCACACAGACAGCGCCATAAATAAGATATGCTACAGACTTTCTCAGGTGTCAACATCTTAATGAGAGAATTTGCTTTCTGACACCTTGGAAAAGGTCAATAAAGAGAAAAGAAATTAGAGACAGGCCCCGTACCCTCCTGATGTCGAGCTTCCTCCATTCACACGTGGCCGCAGTGGAATTATTTCGCAACTGTAGAACAGATGTGAATCTCAAATGATACGGTAAAGTTTCTTTTTTTTCTAATGGTGCATATTTTTAAATTAGGGGAAAGAATGGGGCTTGACATGTATGGGCAACAGAGATCCTGTTGCCCAGCAACCTTGCTTTTCAATACAAGCTGAAATAGGCAGCCCCCAAGAAGTGGGACTCTGTTCTGGAGGGGCCCAGCCCTCCACGTGGAGAAAGTTCGTGGTAGCAAATATCTACTGGTTTCCTGTGGCCATTCTTGCCCCCTCCAGTCTGTTTTGCACACAACAGTCAGAGGGATCTTTTCCAACCCAGATGGAATCACATCATGCCCTGCTGAAGACTCTTTAATGGTCCTCACAGCTCTTAGGATAAAGTCCGGGATGCTTCCAGGGCTGAGGGTTCTGCCTGCTCTGGTTCTTCCTCCCCTTGTCATACACCACACCCCTGGCATTCTCCATTCAAACAGCCACTCACTTTCGCCCCACCGGACCTTCCACCCACAATGACCTGTGCCTAGAACACTTTTGCTCTATCTCCCTCTGCAGCGTTCAGACTTCAGCCTTCCAGACCTTCCAACAAGGGCGCCTTGCCATCACCCTCCTGCACTAAATGCTTTGCCTTCAGAGCTTTACTTTCATTCCTTCAATAGGAATGCAAGGCTCAGCTGTGGGACAGCTGATGGATACCAGCCTACCCCATGCAAACATGCTCTACAAGGGCCTGCTCCGTCAGCTTTTTCTCACCTCTGAAGACCTGAAACTTCGCATGAGCAGGGTGCCACGGCCTCAGCACCACTGACATTTTGGGTCAGATCATCCTTTGGTGGGGGTGGGGGGCTGTCTTGTGCTTTGCAGGATGAGCATCCCTGGCCTCTCCCCATGAGATGCCAGGAACAACCCCCAAGCAGTGAAAACCAAACGTGTCTCCAGACATTGGTAATTGTCCCTGGGTGGCAAAGGCGCCTCCAGTTGAGACTCACTGGTAGAGTCTGGCAGAGTTGGCACTCAGGAAAGGCCCATCCACTTTTCAGAGTCCCTTTTCTGTTCTTTTTTTCTTTTTTTAAAGCAGCAGATCCCTTTTTAACAGTCAGCAGAATACTCATACAGGAAATAGTGGGACAGGGTGCTGCTCCAGAGGAGACAGAGGGATGCTGGGACCCACCGACTCACCCCTCTCCCACCCACAGCTGTCCTCACGGCTCCAGGGAACACTGAAAATTCCCGGGGGAATGTGAGCATAAAGTTTGGGGGTGAAAAACAAAAGACAACTCTGCCACATAACCTTGAGCACATCATTTAAGTGCTCAGGGCCTCTGTCTTTCCATCTGTAAACTGGGAACTGCCGGTCTCTATCTTATAGGTTTTGGGTTAGGAATAAAGAAGGGAAGGTGAGCCAAGTAGCTCATTTGGTGCCTGATGCATACAAGGAGCTCACTGTGAGACCACTTTCCCCCTTTTTTATATTCTTCAGGGACCTGAACAGAGAGCAGAGTGGCTTACAAGAGCTCTAACTAATTTTATATGAAAACAAATATTTGGACATGGAGATCCCAGGAACAATCATGTATTTTCATAGAAAGAAAGAAGAAAGAAAGAAAGAAAAAAACCCAAAAGATTTGTTTCAGGTGGCAGCTGTGCAAAACATTCCTTGAATAGACTAAGCGTCAGGGGGTGTGCCTGGCAGGTAAGGCGCCCATGGCTGGTGAATGATAAGCACACGACACAGGTTAGCTGAATAAATGAATATCTGGTTGTTTCAAGACTTACTGGCTCCTGAGTTCTCCGACTTTTAATCAGCCTGAGTTTTCACTGCTTGCCTCACTACGCCTAGAGGTGATGTCCACTGTGACATCCACCGCCCGTTATATTGCAAGGGACAGGAAAAGTTGGTCTGAAAGACACAAACCAGAGTAGGCTGGCGGAATGGAGAGAGGGACCCCACACCTATGTGAGAGAAGGAACACTGGATTTCAATGCTGTCAGTGACCAAGTGTCCAACGGTTGACACTCTGATGCCTGCTGGGTCCCGAGCCCACAGGTCCAGGGACCACGAGGCACATCAGAGCCTGCCCTTCAGCAGATTGCCACCAGTGGAGGGCTACGGCTGGGCAAAAGTGCTGCATAAGAGAGTTTAGAAGCAGGGATGAAAGAATAATAAGTAGTCTTTCTTCATCTGCAAAATTAAAATAATTGTAATATCTACCTCATAGGGTTGTTGTGGGTGTTAAATGAGTTGATAGACTTAAAGTGCTTGGACAGGTTCTGCCACATAGTATGTACTCGACATGTTATTGGCGTCATTATCGTGATGATTACCTGTAGCAATTTAGTGAACACTTACTAGGTGCCAAGAACAGATAAGCATGTGCAACCTCACCCCCTTCTCGTAGCCTCAGGAGGCAGACTTGTAGTATCTCCATTGGACATTTAAGAAAACCATTCATAGATTAAGTTAGGTGAGAAGTATTCCAGGTCACACACCCTGGGAACATAGAGCCAGAAAGCAAACCCAAGTCTGGGGCTTGGCAAACTTTTTTTCTAAAGGGCCAAATAGTGACTTTTTAAGGCTTTGCAGTCCATTAGGTCTGTGCTACCATTACCCAGCTCGTCCACTGCAGTGTGAAAGCAGCCATAGACAATGTGTAAACACATGGGCATGGCTGTGTGCCAATAAAACTTTATTTACAAAACAGGCAGCTGGCCGGCCAGGAGTTTGCCGGCTCCTCCTCTAAACCACTGCCACACACAGTCTGTTGAAAGATGTCTTCCAGAGGAAGAGAGCAAGAGCTGTAAAGACTGTGATTTAGGTCAAAGAATGTGGGCTAGGATATGGCCTCGGAGAAGTCATCTAACCACCTCCTCTGCCCCGAGGCCGGGTAGGCCCTTCTTAGGCACTAAATTCCACACCTCTCCTCCCAGGGTGTCCAAGGCACTGTGTTTTTGCAAAGCAGGGGTGGGCAAGGTGGTGGGAGACCTAATCTATGATGGAGAAGCTTTGTTTTATTTTTTCCAAGTATGTTTGAATTATTAAGTGTCTGGCTCATTAAGCAAAGGGTGCTGTTATAATTCTATCGCCAGAGACACAATTGCTGTTTAAATTGAGTTTTGTCAATTTAGCTAATTTACTAAGTGGGCATTGCCACGTCTTAATTATTATCCTCCGATCACAGAGGACTCATGGGGACGAGGCAGTGTTGGTGCACAAATCTATATAGGCTTCAGTGCACCCCCCTCGGAAGTGTGTGCACTCTGGGCACGTGACATCCTGGGCTGCATGGGTAGCCAGACTGTTTTCTCTAACAATGCCCAAATATTTACCATATACATATATATAGATATGAAGTCTGATAAATCACACCATAAAGACCTGCTGATTTTCCCAACCCCCCCAAAAACATACGCAGACTGGATGATGTCACTATCCATTCTGATGATCTTGCAGCTGGCTGAGTTTCCTTCCTTGGGCACAAGGTCTGTTACTGCCAAGCAGTGAGACCTTGGATACATCAGTTTAATCCCTGGCACCTCAGTCTCCTCCTGCAGAACTGCCAGGCCAGCTCAGAGTTTCGGAGCAGAGCTGGGACTCCGGCGAGGCAGGCCAGGCGCCTTGAGTGGCACGACCCCCGTAATACGGCCTTTTTAAGAACACTGGGCACCTGCCTTGCCACACCCTCGCCCCAGCTCTGTCAATTACCACAGACACTCCGTTCACTGGAACATGATGGCTGCCGGCGCTATCATTTTTTGTTTTCTTTAAAAAACACTCTGTGCTCTGTGATGAATTCTGTATGTCTAGTCAAGATGCAGATTTTGTTGATTTTGTTCTCTAGCTCCTGAAGGGTAGACAAGTGGTTTTGTAACAGTTTCAGACAATGGAGGAACCCTGTTGTTCTTAATTGCAAAAATACTTAGGAAACAGAAAAATAGTTCCTCAAAGTTGGTTTCCTCCCACCCCAAGAAAAAATTCCTGCTGGCCTCCTACAGGCTCCCTGCTTGGCCTTTTATTAGTTGTGTGTACAGGCATGAAGCTGTAACCATTTAAGGATAGAGTGATAGAGAATGCTGTTTTCTGTATGCTCTGCTGAGTAAATGTCATTCCTAATTACTATTTATCTGCAGGACTTTTGATTTATATTGTCTCGTTCTACCAGCAAAGTCTGATTTTTAATATTTTTACCGAACCCGTTTTGCTCCTATGAAGTCAGCGTACTATGCACGGTGTGACAAGGTTTAAGACATAATGTAGCGATCAGAGCTCTAAGTAAAATAAGGATGAGGAGGGATGGCTTCCCCGCTCCCACCATGGTCACCACTGATTCACGATGAGGACCTTCACTGCACTGCAAAGTGGGTAGGACACGAGGAAGCACTGACGTCTCAGCTGGCATGTACTAGCATTTGCTTCGTAATACAGCCTCCTACACCCTGACCTGCCCTCCACAGGGGCTAGTGGTGTTAGAAACGGGTGCTCAATCTGAAGTTCTCCATTAGTTGCCCTTTCAGCATGTCTGACCTTGGGGACCTTGCGTGAGAGAAGGCAGAGACGGGCGCGACCCCGTCTTCAGTGATGGTTCAGCAGGATCAGGACACGCCCGACATTCCGTGTCCTGGATGGGCACGTGACGGGAGACCTCCTCCTTTGTTGATTTAAATGTTGATGTAATGAAGTACAGGAGAGAGGATCTTGGCTGCGGCTGCAGAGCACAAGGTCTTGTAGTCATAGAGTGTGGCTCTTACAGGTGGTGTACAAATTCACCCACAAACGGTAACGGCGCCGTGAACTGCCGTGCTGTACTCTGCTGCTCCCTCCAATGGAGGGGGCTCTTCCCAGTGCAGGCTGGTCCTTCTACAGGAACTCTGCCAGGTGGTCTTGACTGCCACTTATCCGCCTGCCTGATGGACTCCCGCTCCAGTGCTCTTTCTATGAATTATCAGAACTTCCCGAGATTAAACTCCCCGTCTCAGATGCACAACCAGAATATTGGCAGCCACGGTTCCCATCTGGCTAATAGCGAATCAGCTTCCTCCTGCCCAGCACTTGCACGGTACAAGCCACTTTCTCAGGTGTGTGTGTTTTTAGTCAGAATTCATATCAAGGCTAGATGGTTAAAGTTGTTTTGCCAACATACATACTTTATGTTTTCCCTTGCAGATGATATTAAAATTAACGTATCACACGTGTAACAATGACACTACGAATAATAACAATGACATGATATCTAACACTTATCGAGTTCCGACCCCGGGAGCAGTGCTGTGCGAACACTCTGCACACACGATCACATTTGATCCTCATCAGGACCCGAACAGGTAGGATCCTACCACTCGCTCCATTCTAGAAACGACAGAGACAAGGCTTCGCCGGGGAAGTGTCTTGTCCAAGGTCAGGCAGGCCAGAAGGAAAGAGCAGGATTTGGGGCTAGGCTGTGCGAATCGATGTGTGCACCTCGGCTGGGAGAGATGCGGGTGCTGCAGCAGTCCATTCCTGGCACGCGTGCGCACAGCCCCTCACTGTGTGACGCGTGCTGTGCCAGGCACTGGGGATGCCCTGTCCTCAGGGCTCTGTGTTAGTGGACATGCGGATAGGCGAGTCAGGGCAGACAACCCAGGGAGGTATCAGCTATGACGCACCTGGAACAAGTACCAGAGAACTTAGGAGAGGAATGGAAACCAGCCCAGATCAAGGAAGTCTTCCCAAGGAAAGATGACAGAGGGGACTTGTCCCAAGGGAGTCACAGTTCTATTCCATTTCAAAAAGGCAAGTGACAGTTTCTGTCCCAGTTCCTGCCCAGTTCCTGCCACCACACAGCTGGCATCCAGTCGGTCCCCTGCCTCAGCAGTTCTCAACCTTAAGAACCCCTGGCACGAACGGGAGGCGAGCTACCAGTGCAAACACTGACGGAAGCACAGCGCGAACAAAGGGGAGACGTGCTCTCTGCCCTGAGTGCTTCCCCCTGACTTGAGCCACCGACTCTGGTCAAGCTGAGTGAGGAAAAAGACAAAACAGCAGGTGAGGTCCCCAAGTCACCACCCTTCAAGATCATCCCAGAAGTATGTTCAAGAAGTGGGCACACTCCTTGGAGCACGCTCGGTGTATTCTCCTTAGTGATTACTCTAAGTCTGGACTCCAATCACCCCCATCCATTCCCCACCTCGTAAACCTGTGTGTTGAAGGAAATCCAAGAAGGGGATGCAAAGATTGGCAACCGCCGGGGCGCTGGAGAAGTGGGTGGCTGACCCCGAAGCTGCTGGACGGCACCTAGCATGGCCACATTTCCAGGACCGAGGCCAGCAAAGTCCCCTGCCTTCCACACCCTCTGCTGCTTATGAGGAAGATTGAATCAAAGAGAAGGGAATGAGTTGGACTAGAGACACACTGTTTCTGAAAGGTGGACGAACCGACTGCTTCCCTAGCTGAATGTGATGTCAATATGAAAATAAACAAAATTCTGAATCCGTGTGTGTTGACTCCAGATGCTCAAGATAATGACTAATTTACCAGAACAGGGACAGCTGACCCACAGCAGTGGCTGTCAACCTTTGCCTGCACATTAGAATTCCCTGGGGGTGCCCAGGCTGCGACACAAACTAATGACATAGAATTATTGGCTGGGATGGGAGGGGGGGCAGGTGTCAGTATCTGGAGAGCCCCCAGGGGATTTCCAGCGTGTAGCTAAGGCTGAGGACCACCGTCCTACAGGATACCCGGCCACATTTCAACAGAGGAAACTACTAGTAAACAGAACCTGGTTTCCATGGGAACAGGTAGCTCGGCAACGCTGCCTTTCAGAGCACACAGAGAGGTGAATTATTTAGTTTCCCTGCCCCTATCGCCACCTTGTTTCAGGTTGTAGGGCCTCAAGTGGCAGGGAATCTCTCTTGTTTAATGACTAGACGATGGGCTGGGGGCCGTGAGATAATCTTGCCTGTCAGTACTTGCTGGAGAAATCATTTTTCTGCAGAGAACGGCGGGCAGATGTGGACTGTGCTGAGGTGGTTAGGATGTGACGGTGGGACCCAGGGGGATGCTTTCTATGGGAACTGCTGTGGTTTGAGGATGCGGCATCGATATTAGAATATTCTGGTATTCTCTCTTGGGATTTGGTCCCTGGGAAACTGATACCAGATTTTTCCTTAAAAAAAAAAGGAAACCACTGTTTATTTTTAAACACTATGCATGTGTGTGTATATTTATAGGAAAATATCAGGGAGGATACACATTTCACTCTTTAATGTTAGTCATTTTTGAAAACGAGAATTTGGGGAACAGTGGAAGGGACTTGGGCTTTTTCCCTTACGTTTGCTTATGTTTGGATTATCGAAAATGAGGAGCATATAATACTGGCTCCTTGGCAATCCGGACCCTCAGCCAGTGGTCAGGTCCACGTTTCCCAGATCTGAAAATCCCAAACCCGAACTGTAAGAGCAGGAGCGAGTCACGCACATTTTGACTGAGGGCTTCCTGAGCGGCCCAGGTGCGTGTCACATCCACTGGGAAATCCTGGGAGCCTTCCCGCGCTGCTCTTGCCCCACGCACCTCCCCGTGTGGCAGCACCCTGTGCCCCTCCCTCTGCTCTCCCTGCTCCACACCCCTTCCTGCATCTTCTCCTCCCATCCTCCACTCCTCTTCAGCTCAGCTCACCCCACTTCCCCACCTCCAGTCTCATGTCTTCATGCCCTTTGTCCTCACACCATAACAGAAGGGATCCCCCCTCCCTGCTGTATGCTTGTGTGTGTGTGTGCGCCTGTGCATGTCACCTTAAAGATCACAAACTCGCTGTTAATGTTAAATAGGCTTCCGTCACCTCCGTCACCTCCCCGCACCCTGCTTTACCTTTCCATGTAGTGCTCATCACCATCTGACAATAACATAAGTTTTCATTTGTTTATTGCGTCTGTGTGGACTTCCCCACTGAAATACAAGCAGCGTGTGGACTCTTGTTCCCTGCTGCAGTCCTAGCTCCTAGAGCAGTTCCTGGCGTGCAGGAGGCTCTCCGAGGTATACACTGATGAATGAATGATGTCGCCCTGACCCACCGTGAAGAACGAGGAACAAAGGAAAGGGCAGGCGGGAGAGAAACGATGGGAGGGAAGGTTTCACACCGTTCCCGGGGCTAGCTGGGGATTGTCTTCTGGGTTTCTGGGCTGCAGCTACTAAAGTGCAATGCTCGCCACCTTACCACATGTAAGCCACGGTACTAGAGACGTCACATTCCTCATTTATTACCCTCACCGCCACCTTGCAGTGCAGCATGAGCCCAGTTTCACAGATGAGGAAACAGGCTCAGAAACGTTTTTTCACTTCACTAGTCAAACCGTCAGGAAGTGAGAGAAATGGGTTTAAAACGCCAGTCGATCTAACCCGAAAGTCCTTTCCAGGAAACCACACCGTCTCACAAAATAACCGAATCCCATTTTCTAGGCTTAGGGGCTTCCCACTTGGATAGGTGGGAAGGGTTTCTTTGAAGACGCCTGAAGGCTCAAGCCACCAAGGTGAGATTCTTCAGTTGCTGAGACATGCCAGCATCAGGCCAAGCCCCTTGGGCAGCTCTGGGGTGCATGTCCTTCCCACTGACCCCCTGTGGGTAGCAAGGCGTGTGCCTTGATGGCTTTTGTTAGCAGTAGGGCTGCGGTGAGCCAAGCCACCCCCACTCTCTCCGGGTCCCCTGGGGGATGCACACGTGTGTGCTGGATGGCTTCCCACAGCTGGGCTCTGTATGAAGGAGGCATGATTGGGGGCATCCCGTATAAGGCGACATCCTGAGATCATGGACGTCAGAAGCACAGTGACTCCACCGAGTGAGCTGACCAGCCAAAGTCATTATTATTTCCCAGGAGGAAAATGGCTTCCCCCTAATTCACTGTCCCAGCTTATGTGCTTCCCTGGGTCCGGCACAGAGGTGAGTACACGCCATGGCTGTGCGGAAACATCTGCTGAAAGAGAACCGCCCGGGACATTTGATGAGGATGCCTTCTCCTCCCTTGTTTCTTTTTCTTTCTTTCTTCCTTCCTTCCTTTCTTTTTTTTTTTTTTTAACACTTATTTATACAGCTAAAATGTTGCAAATGTGGGAAGAAAGAGAAATGCAAACCTTGATGAAGAGCTGAGAACAGCAGAAAAGACACCAAGAGAGAAGGCTGCTCAACAATTTAGAAAGAGGCTCATCCATGGAGTACTTTCCACCACTGAGTCTGAGGGCAAAGAAGACGGGGATTTAAGAGGGAGAAACAACCCTCTTGAAATTCATAATTCAAGGCAAAATCACAAAACTTAATTGCTCCCTGTCAGCCACAGCTCATCTTTGTCTTCCGTGATTTTGCGCAAATTGATTTGGCAGCATTAAACAGCCACCACATTCATTTTTAAAGGACTTTCTTGTTATCTATAGCCGTTAATACATTCATCCTTCACCCCTTAAGTAATTCTGGGCAGATTTTTACTCATTTGGAGTGAATGAGGCTCTCATCTGAGAGGAGGAAGAAAATTGTCTGAGAGGAAATCTCATCCCGGAGGACACACATCACCCTAAGAGGCTTGGAGGCCCTTGGGGCCCAGACAGGAGCCCCAGAAGTGAATGCACAAAGAAGGAAGCAAAGCCGGAGTGCCTTCTGAAGCTGCACTTTCACCACCACCCATATGTGGCTATTGATATTGAAATCAATGAAGATGAAAACGACAAGTTCTCTTGGTCAGTCACATTAGCCCCACTCCAAGAGCCCGACAGGCCCATGTGCCTAGTGGTCACCGTGTTGGTAACACAATACACGATTTCTATCATTGGACAGGGCTGGTTCAAAGCTGTCAGACTCCAATAGGGTGGCCTCTGTCTTATCTCATAACCGTGGCAAGATATGCTAGCTCTTCTGTATACAGTTTGCCACAACCCACTTTGGAAAATCCAGATGTGAAAAAGCTATGGGCTTTGTCTCTGTCTGTTCTTACCCATGTGGGATGATACCGTTGGTGTCAACAGGACATGGGAGGGGACTATTTGTCATGTGGCCCAGGACGGGCGAAGCAAAGAGTGGACAATACTGGTCCTTGGGCAGTTTCCTCCTCCTATTAAATATGGGTCCTGGCTTAGACCTGTCTTCTGCATGAACCTGAAACTACCTTTAACCCCCACTGTGCCATTTGCACGCACGCTGCAGGCGTCCTCTGAGCCAGTGTAGGATTACTGCATAGCAGTCTGGTTTCCTTTTCAAGGCAGAGCATGGCAGAATGGCGGTCTGCTGGGCCAGCTGTGGGCTCAAGTTGACCTCAAGCATTCCATCTGCTCTTCTCAGGGCACAAAGATGCCATGTTTCCCCAAAAATAAGACCTAGCCGGACAATCAGCTCTAATATGTCTTTTGGAGCAAAAATTAATATAAGACCCGGTCTTATATTCTATTAAATAAGACCGCGTCTTATATTATAGTAAAATAAGACTGGATCTCATATGAATTTTTGCTCCAAAAGACGCATTAGAGCTGATCGTCCGGCTAGGTCTTATTTTTGGGGAAATGAGGTAGAAGGCATGCCTAGATACCCCTCATCCTACATGTTTGGCCTTTAGCCTATCTCCAAGCAAGACTTGGCATAATTAATGGTGCAGTTATCTGCTCATTAGTCCACTATTCAAAGCAGGAGTAGAAGTACCCGGGGCAGAGAGTGAGCATCGTGTGCACAATTAATAATTTTCATCGCTCAATTGCTTGTGTAGTATTTAACCTAACAACATTAGATGTGCATTACTGGGCTTTGACTGCTTGTTTTCTTCCATCTGCCCACTCTTGTATAGCTGTTCTCTATGAAGTTATGACTTGTTGTCAAATCATGTATATTTTTCCTTATTTCTTACACTTTTCCACAGTTTGGATGAATCTGGGCCTCTCTGCCTCTTTCAAAACTTTTCTCCCCTTTGGCTTCATGACAGTGTCCTTTCCACAGTTATCTGGCTTGTCTTGTGAGGGGACCATGTTCCAAGTCACTCACTGGTTTTGTCCCCAGCCCAGCAAACTGCCCTGGTAACTTGGATTTGCTCTCAGAAGCACCCACTGATGGGGAGGACAGGAAGCTGTGCTCTGGTGGAGGGGAGGCTGGGAGACTTGACTGACTGCATGGAAACCGCGGAGGCTTCTGGGTAGAGGCAGAGCAAACGCAGACCTGGTTCATTCAGGTGGAGAGCGGGTGTCCCTGGTCAGGGCCATTAGTTGGGGAATTAGTTTTCTGTCACCACAGAATGCAGGAAGTAGAGTCCAGTTTCCTACAAGATGGTAGAGGAAGAGGATGCCCAAAGCAAGCCCGCCCCTTGGCTGGTTGCCTGAGGTTGCTGCCAATATGGTTCGGCCTTGGGCAGGGCGAGCCAGTGAGGAGGCTGGCCCCAAGTCTGCAGGGGGAAAGGATTGGCAGGCAGGGCCTGGAGAAAGCCCAGGTTGACAGTGTCCCATTCCTGCTTCTGTGTGCGGCTTCCCTACATGTATGTCCCCTCTACCGCCCATCTGTGAGGGGCTTATGGGTCTCCGAATTCCCACATGCACTGAGACCCATGGCAAATTTCTGCTGGCCACATCATCTCAGCATCCAACGCCCACTAAAGGATTTCTCCTGCCTATTTGACCTCCAGATCACATGGGACCGTACCTCTGGAATCATCTTTGACTCCTTTCCCCCTTGAACCTCACACTTGGTGGGGTGACCGAGTAAGTCCCGCCAGTTCTAGAAATCATCTTTCTGACAGGCTTCTCGCTGCCTCAGAGCAGTGGTTCTCAAAGAGGCATCCGCACCACCCAGCAATACGTGAGAAATGTACACTTGCAGTTCCCCGTGTCGGGATCAGAAAGTCTAGGCCTGGGACCCAGCCACCTGTGTTTAAAGGGCCCTTCCAGAGATTCTGACTCTCGCTCCAAGGAGAAACTGCGGCCTGGCATCACCGTTCACACCCCTTACTGCGGCCTCCACAGGCCTGGAGGGTCTGGGTCCTCCCTACCTCTCCCATCACCTGCCGCTCAGCACCCTCACGACTCTCCAGCCTCAGAGGCCTTCACTCCAGTCCTGGAAAGCCCCGGAATCTTCCCACCTCAAGCCTTTGCAAATGCCAGTTTCTCCGCCTGGAATGTTTTTATGCTCTTTGCTCTTCTTCCCACTTTTCAAATGGCAAGCTCCTTTTAACCTTTTAATTCTTAGCATAAACGTCACAGAGGTTATGCTTGTCCACCCTCCCTGAAGTGCCTGCTTCACCTCTGTCCTAACCTGTACTTCTTCCCTATCCCTGCTCCTATTACAATAGTTTTCTGTGTTTTGTTTGTTTGTTTGTTTGTTTAAGAATGAGAGGTAGGGACCTTATCTGTCTTGTCCCCGTGTGTTTCCGCATGGTGTCTGAGGTATAATGAAAACTCAGTAAATAACTAGCTGTAGAATGAATGCATCCAGCCTGTTTTCACCTCTGTTTACAGAGCTCCACGCCTTGGAGGCTTTGGTTTACCTGCAAATGGTCTTTGTGGTGCCCTCCAGCCCACAACATGGTGTGAGGGGTGATCCAAAACGCAATGCACCTGCGTTACTTGCTCTGATTAAATCCTAGTCCATTCTGCCTTGGCCAGCCTTTGAGGCAGGTCACAGTCCTAGCGCTCAGCCTCATGCAGCCTCCAGATTCATCTTCCTCAGTCGTCATTTTCACCATGCCCTCTTTGGACATGGCCATCAGGACTCACAGAAAATCGATGTGGACCATTTCCATTCCGCAGGTCATGCAATTAGGAAAAAGGGCCTATTTCTTAAGAGGAATGCCAAGGCTCACATGGCAGTTTAAAAAAGGTAGAAGATACAAGGGTAACTTTGTAGACATGCATCATAAGTATGAAAAGTGCCCTTCTATGTAAAGTGACAGTGGCCTTTTACTAGCAAGGGAGGAGTAGGTACTGGGTTAAGGTTTGCATGTGGCAGGTGAGGGAACGTGAGATGAGTGGTTCTTCAGTTGGGGTCCGTGTCCACAGCTGTGGGGGCGCTTGGTCCTAGATCCCTTTGGCCTCACTGGTTTTCCAGACCCATGTTTCCCCAGCTTCCCCCTTGGCTCTGAGAGAGGGATTCCCTTTGCCGAGATCATCTCTAAGCAATGGGCCCAGCGGCCAGAGCCGGTGACACCCTGCCAGGGCATGTGGCCATGCCATACACCTGTGTCCTTACAAAACACCTGTAGGACGCCACAGTTTGTCTCTGGGGAAGCACAAGATCTAAACCAGCGCCTGGTGGCAGCGGCCATCTTTTCCTCAGGGAACCAGAACTTGCGACATTCTAGGAATGATGACGGTAATGACCATAGATAATATTTACGGACGACTATTCGTCTGAAACCCTGTGAAGCACTTTATACGAATGGTCTCTTTTAATCTTCCTAACACAACTCTATAAAACAGGTGCTATCATTACCCTGCTTTACAGATGAAGAAGCTGAAGAACAGAGGTCGCCAAGGGCCATACCCCCAGTCAACGGCAGGGCTGGGACGTTGACGCGTTATCTCAGCGCCCACACCACCCCTCTCCTGGGGCAGACATGACTGCAGAGTCCATTTCCCTCATCTTTACTGTATGGTAAACGTTTTGGCCTTCCGTAAAAAGAACAGATGGATGGCAGGTAGGGGAGGGTAACAAAAAAAAAAAAAAAGCATCACAGAGGAAAACAATCTAAAAAATTAAAAATAAAAGAAGTAAAAAGGGGAGAGTCTAATGTTACATGTGGTTAAGTTACTTGTGGGAAACAGTCTGAGACAGAACTGAGAGCCACCTGATAAGACTGAAGCCTTCCTGGGAACACTGGAAAGGAGCCGTTGGGCCTGGGTGCAGACTGTTCATTTTCAGTTCTAGGGACTTCTAAGGGCTTCTGCAGGAAGGAGATGCTAGCGAAGACCCAAATTGAGGAGATGGAGCTTGGCCTACAGGCCGAAGAGAACACCAGATTCTTCCAAATTGACGAAGGGGGTGGGGGGAGGAGGTCAGAAAAGATGGTTTTCTTAATTATGCAGGGTTGAGCCCTCCTTCCAGACAAGTGCTGCAGATCGCCGTAATGGCAGAGAAGAGGCTCTCCACTCTACAAGCAGGAGGGAGTGCTACTAAGAAGTCGCATTCCCTTCAAATGAACTTCACCGTGATTAAATGGAGCTGAAGAGAGGAAATGGTGTTCAAGGAGAGACTAAATTACTACCCAAGAAGCAGCTGAATGATCATTAAGATTTTTTTGGGTCCTAACTCTTCTCAGGAACAAATGAATGAGAAACATCTGCCCTACTTGAGACAGCACATGGGGAAATCTGACTTGGCAACAGGATGGTTGGAGGAAGCAAAAATAGGTCACTGGACACCAAGAAACTGACAAGGCAGAATTTGGGTTCTGGGGGTGAAAGGTGAGAGGGAAGGAAGATATAAATTCCTATTTATATTAAAATGGTTCCCGGCCAAAGCCTGATGTCTTCTCAGCCTGGCCTCATTTCCTACTAGCCCGGGATGGCAGGCCCAAGCACACTGTAACTCTCACCCGGTACTGACTCATCGATGGCTGTGACCTGCTGGGACTTTCCAGACACCATGGAGGCAGCGACACAGTGAGAGCACGCAGGTGCCTCTGAATTCTGAATTCATGGGAGCACAGCAGGGCAGGAGGAAGCACGAGGGGGGGTCACCTAATTACCAGTTACCAAGCCCTTTGCAAACACAGCAGCTCCACCTGAATGATAAATGTTATTACTCCAACTCCATTTTGCCAACTTCGATGTTCCGACTTGCAAATTTAGAGAATTCTCCACGGGAGCGGCAGATTGCTTATCCCACGAAACCTCCACCTTAGCTCACATCCCTACCGGCTAAGGGCTGCAGGATAAAATTCTTCCTGGCAGACTTTCCAAAACACAGGTTGCATAACATCTATGCAAATCACGGAGAATGGAAACTTTCCAAAAAATGTCATGCATGTCTTTCAGCAGTGATTGGCATTTTTGTAGCACTTTTAAACTTACGAAGTAGGTGCACATTCAGTGTCTCACTCAGTCCTTCTAATCTTCTACGAAGTAGTTTTATTCTCCATTTATCAGATGGAAAAACAGCAGCTCAAAGAAGTGCAGAGATAGGCCCACGGTTACAAAAGGAACGTGCAAAAAGAAATGAACAGGGTCTTAAAGACAAGTCTCCTGACTCAAAGTTCCCTCTGTCTGATGGTGTGTGTGTGTATGCACGCCCATCTGTATTTGCCAATATGTCTTTCAGCACCTACGAAGAAGGCAGCAACCCTAGAGGAGAATAACGTGTTTTCTGTACATGCCCTTTCTTGTCATGAAAGTGACATACAAATGCTGTAGGAAGTTAGAAAATAGATGCAAGTATGAATAACAAAGGAAAACCCATCCATGTACGTTTACCACCTAGACACACTGTGTTTAGAACAACAACAGATCTTAGTGTGAATCACCCTCCACCTGATTTTTCCAGCCAGACACACTTACACAGAGGAGGTGGAAGGAAGAGGGCATGGTGTGGAGGGCAAGAGGACAGACTCTGGAGCCAGAGACCTGTGTGCAAATCCTAGTTCTGCTCTGTGTCCTCAGGCGAGTGATTTAGCCTCTCTGGTCTTAGTTTCCATGTCTGTAAAATTATATCTGCATTGTAGGACTGATAAGAGAAATCCACAACTTGGTATTTACAAAGTGTCCTAGAGACCTGCTATGGCAACAAGCACTATCTAGGTACTTGTTAAATAAAGGGGCTATCCAACTTCAACATACAAATTCCAAGCTCCTTTCCAAATAATTCCCCTCAGAAAACCCCACAGACTATATCAGATACCCAAAAGAGATAGGCTATATTCAATCAAAAACTCTGCTTGAGGAGCTCTGTGAAATGAGATAATACAATTTAATGTAGATAAAGTGGGTTAGGTTCTGGTTCCAACTCTGCTGTGTATTAGCTGTGTGACCATATACAAATCACTTAACCTCTCTGAGTGCTGTACATCTGTACACTGAGGTAACTATACCAGCCTAGGAAGATAATGTAGGTGATACTCTGCAAAATCTCCAATCATTAAGGGTAGTTTTTGTCATTCCTGTTATTATTATAAAGGTAATGGCCAATATCTTCCTTTCTGAGATAATTAAACTATCAGGTCTGGGTCCAAATATAACACTAAGGGTGTTAAGAAAGTTCTAACCTGACCAGGTGAACCAATTCCAGACGATCTAGCTAACAGCGTCCATGTGTTGACACTACTGACATCATTTTTATTAACATTATTTCTTGGTATTTCAGGTGAACGTTACCATGGTTCCACCTGCATAAATTAGGGATCATCTGCTCTGAGGCTCCACCTTTTCATACACAAAATGAAAGGGTTCACTGTTTGGAAGCAATAAGTATCTTAGGCAATGCAGACACTCTACTGGAATTCTTTCTGGAAAGCTTCTTCCAAAAGCGACACCCTGGCTATGCAAATACTGAAGAGGGACATTACTGCAATTTGTGTGAACATTCTCTCTCAAAAGCAGAATGATATTAAAGCTAAAGAAATGAGTGAACTGAATGGAAAGGTCATTCGGGTTATGGCAAAGCTCTTCAATAACATTTGTGCAGTCCCAGGAGCTATGTGGCGTTCTAATTGGCCCAGGACAATTCTAACCTCCAACCCTTCTGGGGCCTTGTTTGTTTGTTTGTTTGTTTGTTTGTTTTAAAGATCACCTTCCATGCTCAAGGAACCATCACAGTATTATTACATTCCTTGCAGGAAAGGGGCAAAATTTTGTGGCTGTACACTATTCAATCTAGGGACCTAAAAGTTCAGTTAAGATCTTTGAAAGACGGGTTGTCATTCAAGTTCTGAACAATGGACCCTAATCATCAGCAAAAGCAATGTCTCTGTGTACTCCGTGGGCAGAGATGTAATCCATCCTGAAAGCAGCTTCTCCTGAGCACTTCCTCCCAACAGGGGCGATGCAAAGGCTCTGACAAAGGAGTTTGGACAACACTGGGTTAAACAAAGTTAAACAGACAGCTGTAGTGGATGCAGGAATTCTCAGAGCTTTTAATATGCAGGGCAAATTGCTAAGAGGGAGACAAAACAGGCAGAGTTCCCCATGTGAATTTGACCACAGAGCTGTTGATCTGAGGGCCTGGGTGTCCATGGAATGTGTGTGGGAAAGATTGACTTTGAACATAATTCTCATCTTTAAAAATTATCATAACAGTGCTCAATTAACTCAAAAATCCAAGCTCCCTGATGTTTCTAGATAGCCTCTCAGAACTTGAGGCTAAGAAAGCAAAAACATATGAATAAAGAAAAATTAAGATTATGTGGTGTTAGGGCAACTGGTTAACTCTGTTGGTTAGAGTGGGGTGCTAATAATACCAAGATTAGGCAGTGTTTCTTGTTAGAAAAGGATGATCTCGAATGTTATAATCCAAAATCTCGCATTAGCACAATATGGATTTAGTTCAAACCATGCTTGAGTGCTTTTCCCATTCTAGACACTTCTCTAGGTTTGCATTACATTCACTCTTATTGAGCATTAGTGACATGATTTCCCTTCATGGCAGTAAGACACTGGAATGGGGACTCTCTTTAAACATTTGTAGAAGGAACTGGAAAATAACTAAGAGAGATAAATAGTATACTGGCAGAGGCAATTGAGGAAGCGTTTCTGTAGACTGAGTAAAGACCTAACAAAATGAATCTTAGTTCATTTAGCAAACTGTTTAACTACGTATTTTGCCACACCAATCATGGTGAGTTCAGCCATTCGGCTCTTAGGCTTTCCTGTAAATCCAAAGGCAAGACCAAGTCGCAGCCATAATTGGAGTCTGCAGAAGTGGGAATGAGCACAGGGCTATGTGCTCTCCAGGGTAACACCGTCCATCACCTGTCAGTGGGGCTGGGCTATCACCTTTTATGAATTCTGTGGAACCCCTCAGCTGAGTTACAGCCATGCTCTCTTACCAAACCCATCCGTTACTCAGTAAGTGATGTGTGTGCTCCCTGAGTGGTGTGAACGGTGAGATCTGAAGTTTCATTTGTCTCCCAAGGAGGAGTGCCAGCCAGCAAACTGTCAGACCAAGAAAAAAGGCGGGTAGGGAGAGTAGGGGGTGGGGAAGCAGCTTTTACGCTTTGCCCAAAACCACCCAGTTTCTGGAATTCTACTAACAACTCTCAGAGAAAGTGTTCTCCCCTCTTGGTGTTTCTGGAATCAAAGTATGCAAATGAGTCCCCACACAGCTAATTGCATATAATTATATCTTACATAATATTACATTTTATTGCATTACATTATATTTTGTGCAATCATAATAATTACATAATCATTGTTATGGCATAGCAATGTGGCACGGTGGTGAATCACTCAAGGCTCAGAGATCAGACTGCCCAGGTTCAAACCCAGCTTCCTCTCCTCCTGTGTGACCTTCCCCACGTTGCTCAATTTTAAGAAGCCAGTATTTTTCTCAGTGTTTATCTATTCCGTGGAGTTAAAATAGTCCCTTATAAGGTTGTTTTGTGCTTTAAGTGACATAATTCACATAAAGTGCTGGGTTCTAAAGTCAACAACATTGATAACAATTATTACCAGGATGTGTATTAATGAGGACCAGAAAGTGCAGTCGCTTGATATAATTTCAGGAAAATTAGGCAGGCAAAAATAAAGTTCAATAAAGTCCTTTCCATTAATACTAATCTGCTGGTTAATGCTAAGTTTCTACCTTCAAAGCAACATCACATTTCGCTTCAGGTCCTGACCTCTGTTACCATGCAAACACTGCAGGGAAAAATCATGCTGGAGCTCCTTTCAGCTGCCTCCACATTAGCAGGTTTCACTGGGGCTAAAAGAATTGCTGGGGAGGAAAAGGCCAAGGAAGGTGGGCCCCTCGTCATTGCAATAACAATATGTCGGAATAATCCTCCTCTCCACACACTTGCCACTGCGTCAAACCATGAACGGCCTTCGTTATGCCCACATCAAAATAACACGTGGAGAATTAGGGGCCGACAAAACCAAACAGCAGACTCCAGAGAATATGTCAGGTGGCGCCAGTTGGCGGTACACGGATGGGCTCAGCAGCCCTGGCTGGTACCTTTCAGTCTGGGATTCAGAGGAAGTACAATTTCATGGGCATGGTTAAGTGTGTGTTCAGCCATTCATTTCCATGAAGTTAAGTCAACTCCTCATAAACCTGAGAGGAGAGTGTTGTCTAGTTAGAGAATAAGAAACAGGGCGTCAGGAGACTCATTTGGGCCTCAGCTCAACCCCATAGTCACAATGCAACCCTAGGAAATGTACGTGGCTCCTCTCGGCCCCAATTACCTCAATTCCAAACAGTCAGTGGAGCAACATTGCCTCTTAAACGTTGTTTTAAATTTAAAATTATATTTAAAAATCAATGCTCAATTCCACAAGCGACGTGAGATGCCAGTGCCCTTGAGAAAAAGCTGGAACGTGATGGCTCACGTCGTCCTTGGACATCATATCAAGTTCCAACCCGTCACTGCCATCCAGCTTACCCCTGGTACTGAGTCCTGTTACCAGAATATATTACGGCCCCTACAAGATATTTTAAACTAGTTTGCCTTTTTAAAGTAACCTAAACATTATGATATTGAACAATATTCTGAAAATTGTTCCCCCCCCTCCCAGACATATCTAGCAGATTTATTCATCTCAGCGCATACAGGTCCATCAGATGCTTTTCATTGCAAGACGGTTCTCCTTCGGATGAATGCTCCGTGGCTCACTGGGCCATTCTCCTCCTACTAGTGGGCGTGCATGTGCTGTGACATCACAAACAGCTGCCATATCCTCTTTGTACACGTGTGAGTACTTTTCGAGGTTAGCTACTGAGCAGTGAGATCACTGTGGCATAGGGAGAGTATTATTTATCATCCAAACAAGGACATTTTAGAAAGGTATTAATAATAGTCCAGCAGGCGTAGGCTGGGTCCTGGGCAAACAAGCACAAGGTCTCCCTAGACAACGAGGATTTATATATATATATATATATATATATATATATATATATATATATATATATATATATATATATATATATATAGTGAAAATTGCCAGCCATAGCGAATTGAATGGGATCTTTTTGAGCTTTAAATTCTATCTAAAGTGTGACTCCCCCCCACCAAAATGAAGGATAGGATGTCAAAAGCTTATGCTGTCCCTCGGATGCCAGCTAAATACCTTTCCTTGCTGAAAGGCACGATTTGGGGTTTCTTCCAGTCCTAGTTTTCATAGTTTGGAAGGCTCTGTTCCCTGGGATATGGCACCATTCTTTATTGAATGGCCCAGTGCAGTCTCCAGAATGAAAGTCCCAGTGGAAGGGAAAACCCAGCTTTAGCTCAGCTCCTCCTTAATTACCAGTCTTCTCTTACTTCAAGGTCACCGTTTTCTACATTGTGCGGCCAGAAAAAGGCCCTTCCTGAGTGTGGCGTTATGGCTTCTGTCATCTTCAATTACTCTCCAGGTGGGCCTACGCTGTGAACACCTTCTCTTTTCAACTTCTCGTTTTTATTCATATCTGGTTCCTTTGGGACTTTCTCATGTTTTACAACCACGAAAAAACAAAACAAAACAAAACAAAACAAAAAAAACAGCTAACAATCCATTACATCATCAAAAGCAAACAACATTCAATTTTCATTGTATCCTACGAGTCTCTTAATTGGAAATCAAAGATGGTCAGCGGAGCCTCACTTCAGTAAAGCGCTTTCTTGGTAGACATGAAAGACACACGATAGTGTTGTACTCAACGAGTAATTTGCTTCACTGATAGTCACAAGAATTAGAAAGCACTAGGACTCCAACTTTGCACCAAAGGAAACTCTAGGGTTCCTACCTTGACTAAGGAAACATCTGTAGGCAATGAGGATTGCTGATATCGGGTATAGAATGAGTAGAATCAATCCATTCACTGGTAGCTGTGTCACGTAGATGCGCGGTTATATAAACATGGCCTAGTTTACCAAGAGTTTCTAATCTAGTTGGGGAGCCAACACCGGTGGAAATCAATTAAAAACAAGTTAGCAAGAATCAGCAGAAATCCCAAGCCAGATTGGTTGCTGTGGGTTTTGCTGCAGTAAAAAGGCTGAGTCTTTTTTGTCCAAGGAAATACTGTGACTTGACGGCTGGATTACATCAACCCCACAGGCTTCAAACTTTGCGTAATAAGGCAACAATACATGTGCCCGTCTTCTGCCCCAGGCTCCCACAGATCCAGTATATTTACAGGGAACGAATGCAATCTTGGACTTGGAAGAGGAAGAACAGTTTGCCTAATCTCTTTACAGCATAGTGAGTAAGAGCTTGGGTTCCAAAGACCGATTCCTGCTTCCAAATTTGGGCTCCATTACTGACTAGCTGTGTGACCTGGCATATTACTGACATTTCTAAGCTTCAGTTTTCTCCACTGAAAATCGAGATAGAATAGTATTACCTTGTATATTCTGAAGATTAAACGATTCAATATACGCTAAATTCTTGGCCTGGTGCCTGGCACATAAAAGGGCTCAAAACCCTAGTTGTTGTTATTCAAAGCGCTATCTTACACTGTGAAATATTATTTCACCACTTCTCACCTAATTTCACCCATTCTGCGCCAGGTACTGTTCTAAGCACTTTCCATGTATTTGTTTGACCCTCTGACAATCCAATGAGAGAGGTAGTATCATTGTCCTCATAATATAGATGAAAAAAAAACCTCAGGCATAGAAAGGTTACCCCACGGCTAGCTAGTGGCAGAGCCATCTGTCATGTTGCTCTCTCCACTTGAATCTTGTGTCCCCAAGGGGGACACTGAAGGTTTCTTCAGGTCCAGAACAGGGATAACAGGGCCAGGAACACAGTGTGACCCAAAGGATGTTGACAGAAGGACTCCTGCCAACTGGCTGGTCCCTTAGCCCTCCATGTGTGCAGGCACAGGTCATAAATAAGAGGCTCCTGTCTTGACAATCACACCTAGAATTATTTCATCCCACATCTAGGCAGCGGACAGCTCATGTAGAGGTTCTTTGTGAATCCTACAAAGTCTTAAAGACTCTATTCTCAGAATGTCAGCAGCTTATGCTGCAGCCTGGTAGACTAAAAGAAGGGAGTCAGGAAGACCTCAAATCCAGCTTGAATTCTCACGAACTGCCTGGGTGACCCACTGTTCTGCCTGAAGAGTTCCCCGTGCCATATTTGAGTATAAACATGAGAACATGAGAAAAGGACAATCAAGGAGCTTTTGAACATTCCTGGTCTAGTGTGACATATTTCTTACAATCTTACAGAATTCAGCATACCAATATTTGAGAGGTAGGATTATCTCTGGTAGATTGTTTTGCTAAACCAAATTATGTTCTTTAAGCAGATTTACTATGAAGATCATGTCTCGAATCACCGATCTCACACCTGCACTTCCTGCATTTCTTGTATTTATTTACCAACTCACTTTCCGTGTATCATCTTAGTTTCCCATGTGGATTCTTTAGTAAAACACCTTGATCACTGTCCCTTTAATATGGCTGAACTGATGATAATGAAAATTTCCTTTAAATGTTGCAAATAGATGTAGATAATAAATGTCAGTGGGGAAAGAATCCGCTCAACCCTGACAACGGAGGTTCCACATTGTTGTTGTTTTTTTGCAGACGTTTTGCACTAATAGGGGATGTGTGTGTGTGTGACCTCTGTCAATCCCCCAAATAATTTCTCCATATGGTCAGGCAAATTGAGAAATGAGCCGAAATCATTAAAACATTTGAGCGACTGAACACACGCGTTAGATGACTTGGGACAAGTGATTTAATTTCCGTGGGTCTCAGTTTCCCACCTGTAAACTGCGACCAGTGGGTTAAATGCAGGGAGACAGGTCTGCAATTAATGTTAGCTGTTGCTGTTGTTGTTGTTGTTGCTTATGCTGCTGATTTTGAATCAAGATTTTCAAAGCACCCAAACCCAACTTCCAGCATGCTTATAAGCACCATTAGTTCCCCCAAACATTATGCAGCCTGCATTTGCTTTTGCTCAAAAGTTCAAGCAGGCGCTTCAATACCAAGGCTTGGGATGAATACAGAATGGCACTGGGGTGAGGACAGCTGGTCACTGTCCAGGGTGTGAATGCGCTCGGAGTTTGCCTCGTGATAAGCCAGTCTCCTCTGGGTCTACACAGATCATCTTTGGCTGGCTGTTGGCTCTGGCCCAGGTGCCGTCTGTGGGAGAGGCCACCGTGATGCCACGGGAAGCCAGACAACCATAGGTGTATCAGGATGTGAAGGGACGTGGTAGACCATTCACTCCTGGCATTGTAAAATCTAAAGTGTCTACAGGGGTCAGCAGATAGTGTGAATGAGTCCAGCTGCCTGGGCTTGAGGTGCAAATGAGACTCCACCCCATTTGAAGGGTACAGAACTGTTCATATCACAGGGAGTGTGGATTGTTGCCTTATGGGAATGTGAGCCCAGGTCACTGTTGAGATGCCAGAAATCCAGGTGGCTTTCTATGTTGGTTTTAAATTCTTAGCAATTAATTCAGCTTTTAAGACACTGTACAGGCCACATTAAAAATAACCATTTGCCGCATCCGCTAGCTTTGCCATTCTGATTTAGCCTTGATCTTGTGAACATAATTTAGTGCTTTCCAATGATCCTTCCATTCAAAACTGTAAGCTCCTGGAACAGGAACCTTTCAGTCTGGTTCACTGATACACCCCAGTGCAGTTTGGGACTCGGGTAGGCATTCGATATTGTTTCCTTTTCTGAATGAAGGAATCAATGAGATTAATCCAAGAAAAACTGAGGAAGTAAACGTGATTGAGATAGGTCATAAAAGAGTCAGAAAGGGTGGGGTAAGGCTACTTGAGCGTTAGGCTATAGCATGAAGGAAGCATCAAATGCAAAATCAACAGATCATGGGGGTTGGAGGAAAGAGGACGAAGGAGAATAAAGGAGCTTGGTTGGAGTCAAGGCTTGCTTCAAAGGGCTGTCTTCAGGATGTAACATCCAGAAGACATCCATACCACAGGGCTTCTGAGCAATGAGGGCACACATTTGTTTCTTCCTTCAACAGTTTCATCTGAAAGGACATCCTCAGGAAATCTAAGGTGTCTGTCCAAGTCCGCCACCAACCTGCTGGGTGATATGGGTCCAGACACTTGAATTTTCTGAACGTATTTCCTCGTTTGTAGAAATGGATAGGATCCTGCCTATCGCATCTGTTTGGCAGCCAGAACTGAAGACTAAATGACGTAATGTTCTCAGATCCTGTTGCTCGATACAATAAATGGGACCAGCATTGTGGTTATGAGTGCCATGTCTAAGCATCTAGTCTCTCATTGATAAAATGAGAGGGTTAGACCAGTGAGATCCTTTCTAGACTCATTTTGGCTAGAAAATTTCTAGGCAAAGGCCATGATAAGGATCACAGCATCACCACTAAATTGAATACAGCAAAGTTTGAAATACCTCTGCTCCTACACTACTGATTTCCAGGAAGCCAAAAGCATAATAACTGACACAAGCATCACAGGAAATTTTAGTACACTTGTTTGTTTTTGTTTTCTTGCAAATTTTCTTGAGCTCCTCTTAGGTAATACATTTAAGTACCATTTCTAAAGAGTCAAAGAAGCTGCTTGAAAATAGGACCAAATTGTACTCTACTGTCAGCAAGTTTCCTTGGCAATGAGCTTGCTCTATTCCCAAGGCATTCTTGGAGAAAAAGGAAGGCAAGGGAATTGTAAACAGGTTCTACTGAGGCTCTATATTGCCCTAGCCTTATATCAAGCTGATAAATAAGATTCAGGAAGGGTGGAATTTAAATGAAGAAATTTTGTGCACAAAGAGAAAGGTTATCTCTACTCTTGGGATGAGTACAGCCAAACAGTTTCCATCAGGAACCACAAAGCTCTATAAACTTAGGTAGCACGACTCTCCTAGCACACTAATGAAATAGTAAATGTGTATGCCTGAAGTTATGACCTGTTTCAAATGACAGGAAACGGAGACAATATTTTAATGGTTATGAATGCATTTAGAAAGAAGAAGTCTTGGTGTCTAAAGAGAGTTTAGAAGGCACTACAATTGAGGAACAATTTATTACCAAGAAATCAATGTGAAAATTCTGTACAAGATTATCAACCATTAAATGGTCTTTCCTTAAAACTGCAGGCCCTAAAATGTTACTTCTGGACAAGAAGTTTTACAAAAATAAAGACTAAGTACGTGATCTATTGAAAAGGATTGATTCAAAGACGAAAAAAAAAAAAACACGAAGGAATAGCCCCCTGTGAAAAAAATTCTCAGCATTCTGGTTAAAAATCTCAATATTGCTGCTGTTGCTATTTTTCCTTTCCAATAAAGAGTTTCCTTTCTTTATTGAAAACCAGTGGCATTGGGCAATGAACAGGACCACTCCGTTTTCCCATCATCTTTATACATTACAGATATAATGCACTATGAATGAATATTCACACGCAGACTCACACACATACACACATCCCGCCATACACAGTGACACATAAAGCATTCTGTTTCTGATGTAATGAATTTGAGTAGACAGAGATGGTGATGAACTGAGGGAGTTACAAAAGTAGAGGAGAATGGTCCTGGCTGAGTAAGGTCCTAAGGAAACACATACATGCACATGTGCACACACACACAAGGACACACATACTCGTCACACAACAAAACATAAATTTGCATGCAGCTAAGACGATGTAAGAACCTTTGCGAGCAGAGCAACAATCCTGAAAGCCAATGGATGACGAGAAAGGGCATGTAAATAAGAGCCACCCTTGAGCCAAGGAAGCCCGTCGTATTTTCTAACGGGAAATAAAGAATGGTCTCGTCTCCAGCGGAAAGGCGAAACAAAAGACGTCGAAGCCGTAGAAAACATAATTGCTTTCCCCTTCTCATACCCAGGGGTTCTCACATCAAGTCTTTCAGTAGATGCTGCTTTCTAAAACAGCAAGCTGCTTCGGCTGTTCTCCAGCCAGACACATGTGGGCACCCAGTTAGCCCATGCCCTCCGGTCTTAGAGATCTTGGATGGTAACACCATGCTGGAGAAGAACCCAATTTTGACTCAGCAAACAGCATGCAAATGAAAGCAAAAGGACATGCAATAGTCCTGTGGCATTTTGGAAGTAAAGACAATGGGGAATTATTTTCCCCAACAGTAGATTAGAAAACACATCTCTTGATCTCTTTTCCTGGTGTCTAGGCTTTCCATGGCACTTGTGGATGTGAGTGGGTGACCCCAAACACCTCCCATCTCCTGTTGGGTTTGTACAATTAGGCAAAGGGCATGAAGTCAGTCTTTACCATTTGTGTGGTACCAACTTCTTGGCAGACTATGGCTAACTTTACTATTGTGCCCTTTAACTTGAACACAGACAGAAAAGTACCGAATGTGAGCATTGATTTAACATCATGTGAAATTAAGCCTGGAGGACATTATGTCCTCATAAAGCATAATTACTCCTAAAGTTTTATCTCAAATTGTCTCAGAGGAACTCTCACCAGCAGGTAATAAACAGACTTGGAAAAATGTCACTGACCACATTAAATATTCCCTAGTCTGAACACAGAGGGCGATTTTATGGACAGCTCAGTGTCGTGGGAACAACTCTTGGTTCTAAAAGTTCCATTGGCCCTGATGGCTTGTGAACACCACAACGTGAAAAGAGAAGTGAAGAGAGAGTTCCCTGGTAAACAGCAGTTTGTACAAGATCTGTATGTGTGTGGTTGCAACACAGCCTTAATAAGAATTTGAGAAAAGCATAACACTCTTAAATTAATAATAATCTTTCTTTTCTAATTCTCTGCCTCTAAGCATAGCACACACCTCACCCGTTAAATAAATTAACTGAATAGGAACCATTTTGTCAGCGTAAAATAAAATGAAATAAAACACTAATGAAGGAATAAACACAGGGAAGAAATGAAATCACTGAGATATTAGCAGCCAGAACCACAGCCGCCGACAAGTTGGCCAGTCAGCATCAACAAAAGTAGAAATACTTTTCCCGGGGGGCCATAGGGGAGACCTGAGGGGTCTGCTGTCACTCTCACCTCAGAGGACTCACACTACAAATATAAACAGGAAGGGCTCAGAGGTTGTGCCTTGTCCAAGACAGTGCCCTGGGGGGACAGATGGGGACCGCTCTCTAGGTGATAAACCACGTGAGGGCACTGGAGAGGGCCTGCAGTCCAGAGAGCCCAGACTGGTGGCCTCACCAGAAGCAAAAGGGACACCTGCCACGTGCTCTGGAAAGGTGCAGCCTGAAAAGTTCATGGTCATGCGTCCAAAGGGCTCCAGGTTCTCACCGGAAATTGCCTCTTGGCTTCCCTTCACCTTGTAGCTAGAGGGGTCATGGTTCATTAAGGGGGACTTCATTGCCATGCCCCCTTCCGGGTCACCTGCTGAGAGTGTGACATGTTGTTTTCACTCAGGGCTAAATACTTAGTGCTACAACCCGCAGAGAAGCTCCCTGGCACAGAGAGGAATGATGCTGAAAACAGGTCAGTGAGAGTTTATGAATCAGGCCTGAGAAAAAGTCAGCACGTCTCCAACTATAGGCTGCACAATCCATCTGCTGATCTTCTTAAGAAGTGGAAAGAGTAAGCAATAAATCAGCACTGAGGGGTAGGTCCTTTGCCATCGAACCATCTTGAGATGCAATTTTAAATGACTCTGTAGTGACCTTGCCTATGTAATTTCAGAATTCAAAAGAAATTTTCCTTATAGTCCATGCGGCAGCTCACTCGGAAAAACATCCTGCTGCTCGTGATGGCCACTTCTAACAACTAGATGCCTGTCTCATGACTCCCCTCTTTCTTATAAATGGGCAGACTTGGGATCTGGATTTCCGATTCTAGTCATCTAAAGCTCAGGAAGCCATCTGAGCCAGGAAGATGTGTCATAAGCACATATGCTTCAGTTAACACCAGGCCACAGACGTGGAAACAAGGCTGGCTCTGGTGCCATTAAGAGTGAACTTTAGGTGTCATCACCGCTGTTCCACGGAGCTTGTCCAAGTGCTGAGAGCAAGGCCCCTGGGGACCTGCAGAGTCAGAAAGAAACAGTGCAGGTGCAGCAGCTGAGTGGCATTTTGTAAGCCAAGCTGTACAAGAGGCGACTGTACAACAGGAAAGAGTTGAGGATCAGGCCCCAGGAAAGGCCTCGGTGAGAGTCAGCAGAAAGCATGTCTCGTGAGATTCTCTGATCGCTTATCCACTCAAATCCTTCCCAAAGCTCCAAGTCTTGATGACAATAATCCTTGTAAGTTATCACCTTGGAGTGCATCACACTCAGAGACATTGACTTTGGGGTAGAATGAAAACTCGTATTTGGATTGAGGACTCGCGGTGTAAAACAAAGTCGATGTGTGGGTTTGGAGAGCAGACTTGAATTGGAATCCTTGCTCTACTACTTACAAGACGCATATGTTGGTCGAGTAACTAAAGCTTGGTTTCTTCATCCACAAAATGGGGACGATAATACCCACTGTACAGGACTGTCATAAAGACGAGCGCGAGGAAAAGATCCCCTACCTGACACCTGGCTGACAGTGGGTTCATAACACTTAAGCCTTCTTCCTTAAACAGCAAAAATAGTTTTGTTTTTGTTGTTGTTTGTTTTTGAGTTCGCTGCAAATGGAGTAACTCTTTTCTGAAATCCTATGCATCCCGTGGGTTTTATTTCCTTCATCTAATCACTCTGATCTGGTGTCAGTCGACACGGGGAAATGGTCTACCCTGTCCATATGGTACCACCAGCAACATGAGGCTATTAGCACTGGAAATGTGGCTAGTGTGACCAAGGAACTGAACTTCTAATTGTATTTAATTTTAACTAATTTAAATTTAAATAGCTTCACGCAGTATGTGGCTCCGGTAGTGTGAGACAGCTCGTCAAATCTGAGTCCTGAGAAATAAAGAAGGATTTGGAAATGTGGACAGAGCAAAGGCGAGGAAATTACCCGCAGAAGCTTCCCGTTGGCAGCGGCCACTGAAAGCAGGCTGTCTTGCTCGGCCTCGCTCACATTCACTCCTGGAACTGGCGATGACGCCAGAAATAGCACTAGGCAGTGGGTCTCTCTGGCTAGAACCACGTGCCATGACCTTGGACAAGTTTCCCAATTTTTCTGAACCTGTTTGCTCATCTACAAAATGGGGATAATGCCTCAGGATTGTTTTCAAGGTGAAATGCAATAATAGATGTCAAAATTTATGGGAACCTGCAAAATGAGGGACAATTGCAAACACAGTTCACTGTATCCTCAGTTTTGTAATACTGGTCATGATTCAATCTCTTTTCTTCAGGCTTAATTGCGGTATAATTAGCAAATAAAATTGTAAGATATTTAAAATGTGCAATGTGATGATTTGATATATGTATATATTGTGAAAGGATTCCCTCCATCGAGTTAACACATCCGTCACCTCACATATTTGCCTCTGTTGTGTGTGTGAAAACATGAAAGTTCTACTCTCAGTAAATTACAGTCACAAAATAGTGTTATCAACTATAGTCACCATGTTAGTCATTAGATCCTCAGACTATTCATCATACAGCTGAAAGTTTGGACCCTTTTTATTAGCCTCTCCCTACTTCCCCCACCACCTAGCGCCTGGCAACCCCTTTTCTATTCTGTCTATATGAATTCCATTATTTTTTAGATTCCACATATAAATGATATCATTCAGTCTTTCTCTGTGTGACTTATTTCACTTAGCACGATGGCTTCCAGATTCATCCATGTTGTCGCAAATGACACAATTTCCTTCATTTTTAAGGTTGAATAATATGCCATTGTACAGATATAACACATTTTCTTTATCCATTCATCTGTCAACACACACTTAGGTTGTTCCCATACCTGTTCTATTGTGAACACTGCTGCTGTGAACATGGGAGTGCAGATATCTCTTTGACATGATTTCATTTCCTTTAGGTATATACCCAAAAGTGGGATTTCTGGGTCATATGGTAGTTCTATTTTTAACGTCTTATGGAATCTCTGTAATGTTTTCCATATTGGCTGTACCATCTTGTCCACCAAGAGCGCACAAAGGTATCTTGATCTATGTGTGTGTTTTTATGCCAATACCACACTGCTTTGATTACTATAGTTTTGTAGTATAGCTTGAAATCAGGATGTGTGGTGCCTCTAGCTTTGTTCTTCTTTCTCAAGATTGCTTCGGCTATTCAGGATCTTTTATGGTTCGATACAAATTTGAGAATTATTTTTCTATTTCTGTGAAAAATGCCACTGGAATTTTGATTGAGTTACATTGAATCTTTAGATTGTTTGGGGGTATTATGAACATTTTAACAATATTTATTCTTCCAATTCATGAACATGGACTATCTTTCCATTTATTTGTATCTTCTTTAATGTCTTTCATCATTGTCTTATAGTTTTCAGTGTACAGCTTTTACCTCGGTTAAATTTATTCCTAAATATTTTATTCTTTTTTATGCTATTGTAAATGGGATTGTTTTTTTTAATTTCTTTTTCTGATAGTTTGTTGTATAGAAATACAACTGATTTTTGTATCTTGGAACTTGACTGATATTGTTTACTAGTTCTAAGATTTGTTGTTGTTGTTGTTGAGATCTTTAGGGTTTTCTATATATAACATCATGCCATCTGAAAATGGATACAATTTTACTTCTTTTCAGATTTGGATGCCTTTTAATTCTTTTTCTTGCCTAAGTGCTCTGGTTAGGACTTCCACTACTGTGTTAAATAAAAGTAATGAGAGTGGGTATCCTCGTCTTTTTCCTGATCTTAGAGAAAAAGCTTTCAGGGTTTCACTATTAAGTATGATGATAACTATGGACTTGTCGTACATGGTCTTTATGCATATGTCGGTCAAGTAACTAACTAAACCTTGGATATAAACCTCTATGTCCGGTTTGTTGAGAGTTTTTAATCATGAAAGGATGTTGAGTTTTGTCAAATGTTTTTTCTGCATTTATTCAGATAACAATAAGATTTTTATCCTTCATTTTGTTAATGTGGTTTTATCACATTGATTAATTTGTGTATGTTGAATCATTCTTGCATCCTTGGAGTAAATCCCCTTTGATCATTGTGGATTATCGTTTTAATGTATTGTTAAATTTGGTTAGCTAATCTGTTATGGAGGATGATTGCATCTATGTTCATCAGGGATATTGACCTATAAGGTTTTGTTTTGTTTTGTTTTGTTTTTCTTGTAGTGTCCTTTTCTGGATTTGGTATCAGGTCGATGCTGGCTTTGCAAAATAAGTTTAGAAGCGTCCCTTCCTCTTTCATTTTTGAGAAGACTTTGGAAGGATTAGTATTAGTTATTCTTTAAATGTTGATATAATTTACCTGTGAAGCCTGCAATTGTTTTGTTGTTGTTGGGAAGTTTTGATAACTGATTCAGTTTCCTTACTAGTAATTGGTTTGTTCATATTTTCCATTTCTTCTTGATTCAGTCTTGTTAGGTTGCATGTTTCTAGGAATTCATTCATTTCTTCTAGGTTATCCAATTTGTTAGTATGTGATTGTTTACAGTAGTCTTTTATGATCCTTTGTATTTCTGTGGCTTCTGTTTTAATGTCTCCTCATTTCATTTATAATTTCATTTATTTGATTCCTCTCTTTTCTTCGTAAGTCTAACTAATGGTTTGCCTGGTTTGTTCATCTTTAAAAAACAAAAAACAAAAACAAAAAAACAGCACTATTTCATTTATTTATGCTCTGATTTTTGTTATTTCCCTCCTTCTTCTGACTTTGGACTTCGTTTGTTTATATTTTTCTAGTTCCTTGAGGTGTAAAGTTAAGTTGTTTATTTGAGATTTTTTTTTCTTAATGTAAGCATTTACTGTTATACACTTCCCCCTTAGAATTGCTTTGGCTGCATCCCAGCAAGCACTGGATGTTAAGTACTTCCTACTCATCTCACTTATTATTCCTTACAGTACTTTAAGGTGGTTTATTATTTTTCTTATTTTATAGATGAGAAGACTAAGTATCAGAGAGGTGTAGTAACTTGCCCATGGTTACACAGCTAATAATCAGTGGAATCAGGATACAAACTCAGGGACGTCTGATTCCTAAAGCTGTGCTATTAACCAGTCTTCTGTACTAACTCGGTAAAATACATTGGCAGTAGGAAAAAAACAAAAATAAAAAAATTCTAAGTTTTGGTATGTTTTGTTTCCATTTTCATTTGTCTCAGATACTTTTGATTTCTCTTTTAACTTCTTCTTTGACACATTGGTTGTTCAGAAGCATGTTGTTTAATCTCCACGTATTTGTGAATTTCCCAGTTTTATTTTTAAGATTAATTTCTAGTTTCATACTATTGTGGTTGGAAATGATGTTTGATATGATTTAATCTCCATAAACTTAAGACTTGTTTTATGGCCTAACATATGATCTATCCTCGAGAGTGTTCCATGTGCACTTGAGAAAAATGTGTATTCTGCTGCTGTTGGATGAAAAGTTTCTGTATGTGTCTGTTAGATCCATCTGGTCTAATGTGTAGGTTAAGTCCAGTTATGATTCCATCTTGCAGTAAGTTACTTGTCTTTATGGGTTAGCAAAAGCACTGTCCAAGACCCACACACTTTGAGCAATTTTTTTCCCCCAGCAGGAGGGAATTTATTTGTGTTTCTTTGTCTATTCATTCCAACTTTGGCCCATCTCATAACTTGAGGACCACATTTAGAAGACCAAATGTGCCGATTTGAGAGTCAATTTTAAAGCACAGATAAGCATATTCTTAGAGCATATATGACTATGCCTATATGTACATGAACAGTCAGAATTATATTTACAAATAGCACAAGAATCACATGTGCTTATGTACTTTATTGATTTTCCTCAGCTGTTAACAATGCCTTAATAAATCGAGTTGCTACCAAAGGACCAGCTATAAAAATAAAGCCCAGCTTAAATGAAAGGTAAAGCTATTAACATTTGTCCTGCAGTCTATAAGACTCTAATTAGTTCCTTTCTGGCATTAGTGAACTTGAACCTTAGCTGAAATGGGGCTGTAAAATCCACTGGGGTTCCCCTTGTTCTGCTGTTCATTAAAATCTTTTCCTGGGAATGGCTTGGTCTAAATTGTTTCATCACTGGTTCTTAGAAAAAGACAGAGCCAGTGAGAATGTAAACACAGCGTTTCAACAGAGATTGGGAATACTTTATAAAATATGTTCCAGAAACAAGTGCCCGCACAAGAAATGTTTAGTAATGGGGCCAGGGCAACAATAAGCAGTGGGGTCTACAGGAGGGTTTCTCACCTGCCGCTCTATTGATGTTTGGGGCCAGATAACTCCTTCCTCTAGGGTCTGTCCTGTATATTGTAGGATGCTTACAACACCCTCTAGATGCCAGTAGTAGCCTCCTCCCAGCTGTGACAAGCAAAGAGATCTCCAGACTTTCCAAAATGTCCCGAGGGGTCAAAATCACCCCTGGATGAGAACCACAGCTCTGGAGAGAGTCAGACCTGGTTCAGTACACTCTCTACCATTTCCCAGTGGTGGATCCTTGAGCAAGAATTTGACTTTTCTGAGCCTTCATTTCCTCATATGTGAAATAGGGATAATTGCACTTTCAATTGTACTGGGTTGTTTGTGAGGATTAAATTAGATAATGTATGTAAAGCATTTACCATGTTGGGCAAATAGTCTTCACTAAGTGGTAGTTACCATCATCATTAAGTACTTTGGCTTTCTAAAATGTTCCAAGCAAACAAGCCTCAGACTCTAGCTCCTTCTCTGCATGAGCCCAATTATCAGGCACTTAGTCTAAACAGAGAGTAAACAGAGAAACAGAAATGGCCAAAAGAATCTTCTCTCCTGGAAATGAACTGTTGGCTAAAGAATCTCCCTGCTGGAAATGCGGTTAGTGCCTCCGAATGAAAGCAGACTGTTCCCCTAAGATCGGCTTGCTGATGTAACCTGGACACCTCAATTTACCTTCAGGAGCCCTAACCTGGATGCACACCAAATGCAAAATCAAGCTGCCTGCCATAAAGTACAAAACCATTTCTTTAGTGACCGAAACACCTCACTGGCCGTTAGGTGTGGGTCCCAAACGCATTCCCACCATATCTTTTGCTTCATTTTAACTGGGGTTTCTAAGGCCGCACCTTTACATTTGCACGTTTTCCCATCTGCAGGACTGTGACAAGCTGTAAGCTCTGTGAGGGAAACTGTGTTCCCAGTATCCAGGACAAGGGCCTGGCTCAGCAATGATATTGCTGAGTGATGGTATTTCCCTCCAAACACATTTGTGTTCTCAGCACCTGAACATTGCCCTTTCACACATTTCCAGCAGGAGAGAGTGCCTGGCAGTCTGTATTCCTCAGCTCCGAACCCCCTGTAGTCTTTACAGAGCTTAAACTTAGGGCTGCTTCGAATTCTTCCCGATCACCAAGCAAGGAGGCCAGGAGTGGTTTGTCCCTGGCAGGGTGATTTGGCAGAAAGACAATGGGCTTTGGTGATTGGCTGATACCAGCTCTAACACTTGCTAGGTGTGTGACCTTGGAAATTCATCGCTTTAAAACTCAATTTCCTCCTGTTACAAGTGGGGATAACAGTAGCAACCCCAAAGGGTGAGGTGATAATCGAGCCGAATGACCATCTGTTGGCTAATATTTATTGAAGGCTGGCCATGTGCAGACACTGCTTTGTGTAATCCTTTGCGTATCAGATGAGTAAGCGCTATTACCATCCACATTCTACATATGAGGAAACTGAGGCGCTCTTAGCGAGCAGCAGAGCTTCTGTCTGTTCTCAGAACTTTCTGACTATCCAAGGCCCTTTGCACAATGCCTGGTGTCTGGTGGATACTCAGTGTTTATTGACTGAATGAACGAATGAATGAAAAGAAGGTTTCAACATGGGAATGCTTATGAGGAATTCTTAGTGTGAGAAAAATGTCTTCCTATTCATCAGCAAGTAGTACTCTACTTCCAGCAACTCAACACCTGCTGAGATATTAAACCTGGTATAAGTGAAAGCGTTTATGGGTAAAATGGAATACCGGCTTCCCAAAGGCAACAGACATTTCAACTATAGTCAGGTTCAAGAGAGTTGATTTTAGGAAACAAATCTGACTGTACAAACGAATGTTTAGACATTCATCAGAAAGTAAAACTTCCTTGGCGATAGTTATAGCTAAAACCCAGAGTGTTCTCACGTCATTCAAGTCTGACTAGGACAGAGGAGCCAAATCACAGCAGTGGTGAGCACGACACATGTGAGTGATTTGGACTCCTGGATGTAGATGCCACAGTTTTGCTGGCCACCTCCTGGGAACCTTCTACCACAGCATATGACACAGAGCATGTGTCCAATCCCTGCCCTACCTCTCTATTTCCGTTTGATTCTAGATATCACACAAGCCCATACACAAGACCTGATGATGAGTTATGTTATGCTGGAAGGTGTGGGGGGCATTTCATCACTTCCGTCCTAGGACAGACAGAGTCAGCTCCCAACATGCTTTGTGCCTGGCAGCCTGGAGCTATTTATATTGAAGACCCAGTTTTTAATCAGTTCTTGCAGAAAGGAGAACCCAGAGGTTGCAAAAGGGCCGCTTTCATATGCTTGGTTTGTCTCCCAAATTAGTATAGAAAATTGAAATTCGTTACCAATAATTAAAAGTTGGGATATTTAACACTAAATTCTGGCTTCTTTGGAAAAATCATTGGCTCTAATAACTGGATCTAATAATTGGATCTAATAACTGGATCTGGATATCGTGTAATACTGAGGGCTGCACAGCAACTGTCCCCTTGATAGTGTTTTTCTCTCTGCCAATCTTTCCCAGCCTGCTTCACTCACTTATGTTACCCTGAAGGCATGTGGGTTTGCAACCCTCACTAACCCCACCACAAAAATAACAACAGTACCTTGCATTTACTAAACACCGTGCATGGCCTCAAATACTTCTGACCACGGTCCAGTGAGAGGGATATGACCGGTATCTGTTTTGTAAATGAGTTACTGAGGCTCGGAGAGGTTCAATCGCTTGCTCAGGGCCACAGAGCTGGAAAGCGGAAGAGCAGGGATTCATATCGTGGTCTCCCTGGTTCCGGAGGTGGTTCCTTCCCTAATACTGAACTGCTTTGGTTGGGGAGCAATCACAATGGTGCCCCAATACTCTGTGCAGGCACTCCCACATGGAGATGGATCCTCGTTAGGAGTGATTTGGGGGTTAATAAGCCCACAAATGAGCTCCAGAAGGTGTTACTGATGGAAATTCCGATGTGGCTAATCCAGTGACTGCTTGGGGAGCTGCAGCCACCCACTGTGTTTGTATCAGACTGTCAGCACCAGTGTAAATGAGGGGGAGCCTTCTTAATTGACTGAGGAGTGCTCACTGGGCGGGGGAATCGATTGGGAAGTCTCCATGTGCCTGAGAAAGGACGCGCTGAGGACGCTCTCTGAGGTGGCCAGCATCCTAGAGGCCCACGATCCCTGCCAGCCCCTTCCCTCCTTGCTCCCACGGGCTCTCCCGCCCACCTGCATCTCCTCATTCCTATTGTGGAGAAGCTGCTCAGAAATGAGACCTGGGAGGTCTGTTTGAAGGCTTTGGTAGAAATCCCACAGACAGACAGTGCTATAGAGGGCACAAGTAGCTCTTTAAAAATTAACACACATCCTAGCTGCTTGGCAAGCCCAATGTGGAAAGGAGGAAAGACAACTGCTATTAAGGCTCAAAGGGAAACCCTCCTCAGAGCCAAACAAAACCACTTCCCTGGGGGCCAGATCATCTGGCCTCTTGCCAAGCACTCCATCAGCACATTACTTGAACCCGAGAAGTGTACAAAGGATCCAGACTGCCCCAGAGAATGTGTTACCTTCTTCTCCCCTCAAACCCGTGGAGGCTTTTCACAGCCCTCAGGTGAAGTCCAAACTCCCTGACACACGCGATCTAGCTCCTCCTGAGCTTTCTCCAGATTCACCTCTATTTTCATACCTGCCCTGAGTGCTTTCTACCCTCCAGTTCCTCCAAAGAACCAGCTGTCTCTTTTTTCCACACGTGGAGGCTTTAGTCTCTGGCGTTTCCGGAAGTAATTTCCCCTCCCCCACCCCCCGGACCTTTCCCCAGCTAAGTCCCTCTCATCATCCACACTCACAGTAGATGCCCCGTTTCTCCGAAGGGACTCCCTGACCCATGGCCCCTCACACTCAAACCACCACAAAAGTGTATCAAGGATGCATGCCACTCATGCCGTGGAGTCCTACAGCACTTGCCTTCCTCATGGTGGATGCTTACCACCCTGCATTTAAATGAACCCTTTTCATTTGTGACTTCCTCATGCCCCAGTTTGCTCTGGGGGAACATCTCAACTCACTGCTACATCCCCAGTATCCATCCTAGTTCCTGCAGCTCAGAGGTGCTTGGGAAGGATTTGAGGAGGGAATACATGAACAGGAGAAGGGCTCTCCCCGCTAAATGCTCGGCATCACACTGGGAACCGGAGTTCCCAAATGGCCCCCAGAACCTCAGTAACATGCAGCCTCTAGAGCAGTACAGACCCAGTACTTCCTACACTTCTCAACTCAGGTCAAGGCCCACCCCGCTCGGGAGCCACTCTACCTGCTTAATCACATAGAAGCTGAGAGCATGAGCTATGGTGTACAAGTCTCTGGGTTCAAACGCTGTTGTTCTACTTACTGCTGTGGGAGCTCAGCAAAGTCACTCAACTTCTCTGTGCCTCAGCTTCCAAAATGGGCAGTTGTGAGAATTGAATGGAATAGCATTCAAGGCCTTTAAAGGAGGGCCTGGTCCATAGTAAGTGCTCAGTGAGGCTGGTCAGCACCCCTCTTTGCTCCTGGGAGGGGTCTTGTTGGCAGTTCATCAATCGGCTCCTTTTGTGGGGACCTGACACATACCTGGTCTAACTCTCCTGCACTTTCCTTGGTCCTTCAGTGTTTTTGTGGCGTTTGCCCTGATAGATTGCATAATCCCTGTAGATCAAGATGCAGTCTCATTTGAATCATGGCCCCTGTAGTAACCCTGCCCAGAGAGCTGGAGAACCAACCAGTTTGACTCACTGGCCATCTGGGTGGTCTTTCTTTTTGGAAGGGTGGCACCTTAGATGGTACGGTGTACACCACTCATGTTCCAAACATGTCCCATATGAGGGAAGGAGAGGACAACATCACTGCCCCCAGATCCACACGCTCTTGAAGGTTGGTCACCACACAGAAGAAGGGGGTGCCTTTCTTAGCAAACATGGTGGTCACAACATAGCCCATGGCTGCGAGGATCCAGAAAACTCCTCCCGGTGGCTCCTGCAAATCCTAGCTGCGGCCATCAGTCTAGGTCTAGACTCAAAATGTTGCTTTCCAAGTCAAGTCAACTCAAATTAATTTCCTCAGTCAACATCTTTCGCCCCTCACTGCCACCTGACTCATTATCCTGTCACCACCAAGCTTGCCTGAAACATTTTTTGACTTTCTCCAATTTGCACCACCTTCACTATTACCAGCTCGTCCAAAAGCCGCCATTTTGTACCTGAAGAACTATAATCGTCACCTCGCTGGTCACCCTGTTTCTGCTTTTATCCCTGTCCAACCCATTTTTGTCAGGACAACCAACCAGAAAACTCATTTTAAAATACAAATGTGCTTGCGTATGCGTGTATGTTTGTGCTTCTTAACATTTAACACTCTTAAAGTCATCCTGCTGTTTTCAGAATCAACCAGAAGATGTACCGTGGACCCCTCAGGACCAACACTATGGCTCTGTTCCACCTCTTCAGGGCCAACCTCAGCCTGCTCCCTGGGCTCCAACCACAGGAGCCTTTACTTAGCTATTCCACTGGCCAAGCACCTCCTTGCCTCTGGGCCAGTATGCACAGTACGTTTTTGCTTGGAGCACCCTCTTTCCATGCCTACCCCTTCACCTAGATAATGCTCACCATCCCTCTTGAACTGAAAGTGGAATTTAAGTTAAACTTCCTCAAAAAGTACTTTCCTCATCCCTGATGTAAACTCAGTTTCCCTATGAGTCTCTCACAGGACCCCATTTTTTTCTCACAACACTTAGCACATTGTATAATTACGTATTTATTTGTGTGTTTATATGGTTAACATTGACCTTTCCTACTCACAGCTAAGTTCCAAAACGAGCATGGCCATGACTATTTGGTATACCAGTTGTACCCCAGGGTGACCCATAGTGACAGGTATATGGTGAGTTTCTGATCAATGACTTGCTTGTTTTTGTATATCAGTTTACTTACATTCAATTCCAGAACAGCTTTTATATGTATTCTGGTAAAAGGAGAACATATTTTTCAGTTTTTTCACCACTAAGAGCCCTTTTGTTGCTCTCCCTCTCCCCACAGACTGTGAGTATTGAAAGATAATGGATAACAAACTGTACATATTAAGTCATAATTAACTTATTTTATCACCTCGTTCATCAAAGGCATGCGAAACTGCTAATCAAAGCTTTTAATTAGTACCAGTGGACCAAGGAGACACATTCTTGACATAATTACAGCCCAAACAGAGGAACTTGACGCTTAAGTTTGCTTCATAAATGTACAATTTACGTCGACTTTCAGATGTTGACAGTAGGCCTAGGTCTGTGTAGGGTAAAAAGTCCCTCACGCCCTGCCTTGTGCGAGCCAGTCTTCTCCAGACATCTCCCACTTGCCTCTGGCCCCGCCACAGTGACCGAGTTCAGGTGGAAGGGAAGACCTTTCCGTTCCTTGTTAGACTAGGCACATCGTTAGTCTGCCGCTTCCTTCTTCTTCACCTTCATGACCTCCTACTCATCCTACAAAGCATGGCTCAGGTGTCCCCTCCACCAGGAAGCATCTCCTGACTACTGCGACAGGTGAGGTGTCCTGACCTTGGATTTCCACGGTACTCTGACCTTGCTTAGAACTTGCCTCTTACTATCCGGTCTGTGACTTGCCTGTCTCATCCTTTCGACTTGAGAATGTGAACGTTCCTCTCATGCCCAACACCATACGTATTTGGCACCAGATGGGTGATTAATAGAAGAATATTGGAATGGAGAAAGGAGAGAAGGGAGGGAGGCAGAGAGGGAGAGAGGGAGGAAAGGAAGGGATCAAAAGAGTTTGGGGTTTCTAGTAATGGGAGAAAAGACAGGACATTTTATGAGAATCCCATGAACGTGGTGAAGAAGGATGACATAATTTAAAATTAATACCAAATAACATATATATAAGATTAGGTGATTAGAACAGAGATGTCTTATAGCAGCATTAAGTAGGGCTGTAAGAGTCCAAATATTTACAGCCCTACTTAATGCTATAAGACATCTCTGTTCCAATCACCTAATCTTATGTATATATTAACATATATTAATATATGTGTATATGTGTGTGTGTGTGTGTGTGTGTGTATTTTTTTAATTTATTTATTTTTTCTTCTGGGAAACCTGAGACAAAGAAAGTAAGAAATAAAAACTTCTGGGATTAAGAAAAACCACCACAATATGAACACTGAGGAGACCTATTTGTTAGACAGTCTTCGTGAGTCAACAGGAGTGGAAGGGAACATGGTGAGCCTCACCTTTGACAGCAATATCTTCCCAGAACAAAATGTGATAGGTGGAGAGGTCCATTTCCAAGACACTAATATCAAACAAAAGCAATCCGAAGCCAAGGGCTTTCCCACACCTGCTCCAAACCCAAGTCTCCAAGTGGCTCTCTGCAGCCCAGGACAGGAACTCCTATTCTTCATTACTCATCTTCTGGCCCTGCTATCCTCAGCTGCACTGGAGGAGGGCAGGACTGAAATGTCAAGGACCATTTCTGACACACAGACGGACTGCAGTCATTGATTCTGGTGCTGACGTGGCATCAGATCTCTAGGTAGGGGGTAGGGAGGCGCTCCCTCCACGGTCTCATTATAGCTGCCTCTGTAGGGAGACAGCCGCGTGTACTGGCCCCACTTACAGACAGTGAAATAGAAGGCTCAGGGCAGGGGTACCAGGCACTCTCAGGATCGAAGGCCATTGCTCGATCACATGAGCCACACCGTCGGGGCTTCCTTGAGGCAGGGGAGGCTGTGGTTCAGTCTGGTTCTGTTCAGTTCAATAGTCACCTATCATCACCATCCTCATTGCCAACATTTGTTGAGCTCTTACTAAGTGCCTGGCACTACCGTATTTCCCCGAAAATAAGGCCTAGCTGGACCATCAGCTCTAATGCGTCTTTTGGAGCAAAAGTTAATATAAGACCCAATATTATTACATTACATTACATTATATTATATTATATTATATTATATTATATTATTCCTGGTCTTATATTATAGTAAAACAATACCAGGTCTTACATTAATGTTTGCTCCAAAAGATGCATTAGAGCTGATTGTCCAGCTAGGTCTTATTTTTGGGGAAAGACAGTATGTCTCATTATCTCTTTTAATGATATATGGATATACTCGTACATCAGCCAGTTGAGATAGGTCCCTTTTACTTTCCATTTTGCATTTTATATATTAGGAAACCAAGGCTCAGAGAACATAAGCCATTCACCCAAACCAGATTTAAACCCAGATCTATCTGACGTTACAGCCCGAGTTATTAACCTCTGATGCTACTGTTGAAACCACCGTTTTACAACCTTTTATTTCACCCCTTTAGCCTCTACAGGTGCTGAAGTTTTCCATCTGGTTATCTCACGTGCTGCTTCATATGATTTCAGAAATCGACAAACTCTGGCTCATATCTTGCCCACAAATTGTCTGTGTAAATAAGGTTTATTGGGCTACTTCCATGTGAATTAATTTATGGGTGCTTCCCTGCTACAACGGCAGAGTTGAACAGTTGTAACAGAGACCACATGGCCTCCAAAGCTATAATATTTACTATCTAATCTTTGAAGGAAATAGTTTCCCAACCCTTGATACAATAGATAAGGCAACCACTATGCTCAAGCTTAACTCCCATGATCTCATTTAACTTATACTACAGGTGTGTGTGTGTGTGTGTGTGTGTGTGTGTGTGTGTGTGTGTAGACGGCACTCTTTATCAATTCCATTTTACAAATAAGGAGACGGAGTCTCAAAGAGCTCAGAGCTAGTAAATGATGCAGCCAGCATTCAAATGCAGGCAGTCAGGCTGTAGAACCCACGCTCCTAACTATATGTTACAGGCAGCTGTGTGCTTTGGGGCAGACTCTCCACAGACAGTGGCCATATGATGCTGAGCAAGACATGGCCCTCCCAAAGGGGGTCCTGGTGAGGAAGAAGATGGCAGCCCAGGTGACGGTGCCTGGATGGAGAGGAGCTGGGTAGAGCTTTGGGACCGGGGGGTTGCACACTTTCTTGTGCTGATAGTAAATGGGACACACAGCGGAGGTTGGTGGCAGGGGACATGGTCACTTCTGACAAGGGGAATGTTTCCCCAAATCTGCTGACAATTGCTTGGCCAAATGACTTCCTAATCGTCTTTATCTTAAATAATAATTTCAAATGATTTGGTGGCTCTAACCAGCCTGCCCGTTGATTTCTAAGTAAGCAGCTTTGTGGGGAATGGTTTCTGTTCGAGTTGTTAATCCACATTCAAGGCAGAAAGCTGGTCTCCTTTTTGGAGAGTCTGCTCCTATATTACATAGGCCTGGAGAAGAAGAACATGGCCGGGGTGCAGGAGCCATCTCTGTGCTCCCCGACCATGCATGGGCCTTCGCACGTGGCCATGAGGCGGCCATCCAGACCACTGTTTGCACGGACTTTGCACGGACAGGGAGCTCACGGGCCAGTTCACCACTCTGGTGGGTTCCTAGGGTTTGGCTGTTTTTATGTCTTTAGCTGGCACTCATTTTGCCTCCTTGAGGCATTTCAGCATGGAGTTCTGGTTCTGTTTTCAGAAACATCTCAGCACAACGCTGCTCCCCACTTGATGTGGTGGCTAAGTCTTCAAATGGAACATCATTCCTCCCCAGCCATTTTCCTTTTCTGGATTAGAGAGCTCACATGCCTTCAACCACGCTCACGGTGATACTTTTCAAATGTCACCAGAATTCTCTTTTCTCCTGGAGTTCAGGCCTGAAACTTTAGATTTGCTAACACATCCATAATGAACATTCTTACAAATTTTTCTTAGAGCTGAAGGTTCTAGTCATGAAATAATATACTTCCCAGCTTAGCGACGATAATGACATGTCCCATTGGGTTTCCCTTTTTGCCATGGTTTACTAGGACGCTCACACCAAAGTTTAGGCTCGGGTTTTCTCCTCTTTCCCAACTTTATTCTTCGTCATCTATCTTCCATCAGTTACTATTGCCTTTGGTTTTACGGTATCTGCTTTTTCTTGTAAATTATCTCATATATCCGCTTCTGTTTTATCAATCAATCGTCACACCCACTCTGTGCAGTAGCTCAGCGATGGATGATGAGTACTAGTGTTTGACAGATAAGCGTTTGAGTGGCATGACTGGTGAGTAATACAAGTCTGTGTTGGTTCTCACTCTTTGGTGGTAACCGTGGTAATGATGCCGCCAGTACTCATACCAGCAACGACAAAAGGAGCCAACATTTGCTAAGTGCCTCTGACCTGACAAGTACTGCTCTGAATGTTACAAAATGTGACTTCATTTAAATCTTACAGCCAACTTACGAAGTAATATTATTAGCCCCGTGTTACAGATGGGGAGACCAAAGCACCACGAAGTTAAATAACGTAATCGACTTCATAGATTCAGAAAGTGGCAGAGCCAGCCGGAAACCCGGGCAGCCCATCATCAAACTGCATGCATGCCCTTGTCCGCCACGCTATACCACCTAAGTGATCCGATGCTTCACGCCCCTCTACAGGGGACTTCAGGGGCCCCGATACTGCACATGAGGAGAGCCATTCCCGGCTGCTATGGCCGCGGGAGGCTCGGGACCTGCCCCTGACGCTGCTGTGGGATTTGGGGAGTTACTCACCATTGCCCCCCAGCAGCAGTGGTTTCTGGCTCCCTCGTCATCTGCCTACATGCTCTGAGAGCTCCCTCCAATCCTGTGCCCTGTCCAGCAGGCCAGGAACAAAAACGGTGCTGGGATACAGTCATCGGCCCAGCAGGGATCGGCTTGAGGCCATGTCATTCATATAAATGTCCATGTTCAGGCAAGACAAGAGTGTGTGTGTGTGGGGGGGTGAGACAGGGGGAATCAGGGGACAGTGTCCACGCCAGAAACTAGGAAAGAAGGAAGCCAGGAGGTCTGATTCTGACTGTACCTATTACATGCCAGCTACTTCGTTACACAAGCCAAATATACTCATTCTCAAATGAGGAAACTGAGCTCAGAGATTAGATGACTTGTTCTAGGTCACTCAGCAAGCATAGGTGTGAACATGGGAATAACTTTTTGTAGGAAAAAGGCCCCACCAAATAATTGTAAGTATTTCATTGCAGGAGACTGAATGCTGCCTCTACCCCCCGGGGGGCTGTGGTGAGAGTGGGATACGGAGGGAGGGCAGGACCCCCAGAGCTGGCATCTGGGGAATACATGGGGCATGGGGGGAGCTCCAGGAATGTGATCCCACTCTCAACAGGAGAGGATAAACGAATGCCCCACCTCTCCGCAGGCTAGGTAGGGGCAGGGGAGAAGAGTCGGGTGAGTGCAGGTGGCTAGGAGTGAGGATCCCCCAGACCACGAGGAACAGGGTACCCCCAGCTCAGTGCCCTTCTCTGTCTCCTACCCTGTAGGGTGAGAAGGGGGCTGGAGCTGGGTGCAGGCTGGGCTGCGGCTGGAGATTTGCTGTAGCCTCCCATAGGGACTTTCAAGTCCTGGGATTTTGTCCTATCTCTGTGTGACCTGAGACCCACTGCATAGTAGTGATCATGGTAAAAATGAGAAGAGTGGCAGTCACTGTTTATTGAGCACCTACTATGTGCTGCACACGATACTGGCTGGGCACACCATTTACCCACTTCAGAAATGAAGGGCTGCCTCACTAACAGCACTGGAGCCCGTCGTTTCTGCAAACTGCTGGCTGCCACTGAGTTGTCAGTTCATCTGTGATTAAGTCAGACCGTCCACTGCCCCCCTTCCCTTCTCCTTGTGAAAATTCTGCAGTGTAGGCAGGGATCCAGAAGCGGGAAAGCCTTCATTGCAGCTGCCTGCCAATGCTTTGCAGCACTGGGGCGGGAGGAGCTCTGCAGAGGCCAGGGCTTGACAACCGTTCGTGGCGGGTGTGCCAATGTTGGGAGTGGGGGTCCTTGACAAGCCCTTACTCTGGGCCGCTTCTGTCGGCCCTCACGCTAGGCACCTGTGATGGGCCTGCAGGGTCCAATGCCCTGACCGTACTGAAAGCTCCCGATCTCATCAAGTTCGGAGGTTCTTTTGGCACTGCCACAGCACACGCATCTCGGGCAAATCATCCCCTCCCTTCCAGCTTCCTCATCTGCAAACTGTGAGTGATAATTCCTGGTCCTGGCAGAATGCGTAAGGCCAAAATGGGCTAGTGCATCTGAAAACACTTTGACAACCCTTACTTAGCATTGCTATTGAAGAACAAAGGGTCACTGGAATCCTTCTTATTTGTAGTGTAAGTACTCGCATCGTAATCAACTAAGTATGAGGTGGAAAGACATTTCCAACTTATTCATAACGGCTGTAGGTAAGCTGCAGGATGAGACCACCAAGTGTAAACTTGGACTAGTGAGGAGGAAAACAGAGTTCCCGGGTGGCACAAAACCGAAGAAGGTGGTGCTGAGATGGGGAAGGAGGTCCTTGCCTTCTTCCGCTGCAAGCAGGTCCTCCCCCATATTGAAACAGGAAGTGTCAACACCTTGACATTGACAAAGAACCCAGTCGTGCAGGAGCCAGCTCTACACCCTGTGAATGAGTCTGTTCACAGAAATGCAAATCACCGGCTGCCCAGTTTCGGGTCGGCTTTTCGGGACTTGAGCTGATGGAGAAGGGGAGTGAGACATAATTGCTCAGTGCTGTGCCCCCCACTCCCATCTGACACACAGAGTTCTTCCTCTGATGATAAACCCAAAAGATTCTTCTATATGTCTGAGTAGGCAGCTCCCCTAGGGTCTGACCCCAAGGGGAGTAAATCAAATTCTTTCAAGTCCAAAGACTACATAAATTAAAAATGGTAAGAAAATGTCCCCAGTGATGTAGTCAAATAGAAATGCAGTGAGAGATATCAGAAAAACCTTCTGGAAAGAATTCAGAGAGCTGAGTAAACTACAGAGCTCTATCAGGCGGTTGTTCTTTCCTCTATGAGAAGAAGCTGGATGAAAGCTGGATGAACCGGCCAGCATGTGATGGTAGTGAAACTTTTACCCTAAACACAGCAAGCTGGAGGTGACTTTCCGAAGTAACAAAAGATGCAGGGAAGGAGAAGGCAAGAGAAGGGGCCAGAGGGAAAGAAGAAAGGTAGAAGGGGACGAGGATGAGGAGGGAGGAGGGTGACAAAGGGGGCAAGAGAGGTGGCAGGACAAGGAGTTGGGCGAAGATGGAAAGCGAAAGCAGGAGAAGTCCAAGAGGAAAGAGAAAAGGAAGAGAAGGAGGGGGAAGACAGAAGAGGGAAATGAAAAGACCGGGGAGAGGAAACAAAGAAGAAATTCAGCTGGATTTGTGACATTTTCTTTCTGAATCTCGGCTGTGGATTCATAGTGTGTATCATGTTCACTATCTTCTCCTCTATGCTGCTTTTCATGCCTGAAACATTTTATCATTGTTTTTTTAATGAAGAGAAGAGGAAGGAGAAGAAAGAATCCGAATGGAAGGAGGTAGAGAAAGAAGAGACTCATACCTGCCCTGGTTTCTTTGACAAACACACGAGAGGGCTGAAGTGGTAGAAAAGGACAGTGCTGGCGACCTGCCAGCCGTGTGAGAGGCCCCTGGGAGCAGGAGGCCGGCGGGTCTTCTCCACTCGGCCTGGTTCTAAAGGAGGCGTCTGAACCTGAACCCCATGGAAGCCGGGGTCCCTCAGCCATCTCCCTGCTGCGCTGGAGATCAGAGGCCCGAAACTCGGCATCCAGTTCCACCTCTGCCTTCAACTCGCTGGGTCACCTGAACAGCCCACAACGGCCCTGAGCTGCGGCTCTGTGCCAGGGACCGGCCTGGGCGCTGGGGGCTGCAATACAAACCTACAACCCTGTCCTTCTGGAGGACTTTACAGGTAGTGGAGAGCTGCTCAGAGCCTCAGTTTCCCTCTCTGTAGAATGAGAGGGTTTGTCTCAGTGGTTTTTAAACGGGGCGTGCTCGAAGCACTAGGATTCCAGGGTGTGGGAGCAGTGCACCCCCCACTTCTACTTAAAAAAGCTCAGCTTTATTCTGTCTTAGGTATTAGGATTGGGCTTACCCTTGGGTTTGGCAATACAATTCCATGGCTAAAGGAGATCTGAAAACCACTGAATGAGATGCTCCCCAAGGAGTAAAGTTTGAAAGTTCTCTGTTCTATTTCTAAGGTTATATGATTCCTTGAAGACTCTAACTACAAGAATTAATTCACTCATTCTTTCCATAAATGCTTATTGAGGTTCCTTTATAAAGGACAGACATAGCCAATCACCAAATAATAAGCACAGTAATAGAAGAGGGCGCTGCTGCCCACAGGGACATAGGATGGAGAGGAGGTTGGGGAAAGGCCTGCTGGAGGGGACATCCTTGGAGCTGAGGCTTCCAGGGGACAGAGACCAGCCTGGGGAAGAACTGGGGGAGAGCAGTCCGGACCAAAGGAGCAGCCAGTGAGGAGGCCAGATGCCGAGAATGCATCTGCCGCGTCCAGGTGAGGGCAATCAGGCCATAGAAAGCAAGGGGAAAAGTGGTACGAGATGAGAAAGGTCAGGGAGGCAGGCAAGGCCAGGGGATGTAGGTTCTTGCAGATTTTGCAGCGAGTTGGGATGTCAATTTAAATTTGGCAAGATATCTTTGGAGGGTATCAAAAAGGGGCCTGATGGGATCTGATTAAATTTTATAAAGATCACTCTGGCTTCTGTGTGGAGGATGGATGGTACAGGGGACAAGAATAGAGACTTCTATTTTCGGGGTACACATGAGAAATGGGGGCGATCTGGGTGCAGACAGCACAAACTGTGAGAAAATGTTAAACATGGCATGTTCAGAAATGAGAAAAAAACAATTTCATGATCACTGTCCTTCTAGACTCCAAATATATGAGTTTTGACCTTAATATTGCCTTTTGCTACCTAACTCTGCCCCCAGGTGCACCTATGTTTACTCATTCCAGATGGCAAAAAAAAAAAAAAAAAAAAGCCGTTCCCTCTGGCTGCTTGAGTATGTGTGGGGGGGAGTGTGGATTCAGACAGACCAGAAAAGTTCATTAGCCCTCTGTTCCTGATTGAGAAAGCGGCTGGGGCAATTTTCAAATCGAAAAGACAAAGAAAGGAGGCTTGGACCACAAACGTTAACTCTTTGATGGGTGTGCAGTAATGCCTGCCAACAGATTTGACCAAGCACTTAACTGAATACAAATGGGAGGGAAGGGAAGCTTTGATGTGAAGAGCCACGAGGCCCAGGGGTGAGTGATCCGCAGTTAACTGTGAAGTGCCTCCCACAGACGCAGCACTGCACCTCGTGCTCTGGAGGATTTCAGAGGCGGGTCAGACACACCCCCACTCTTTAAGAACAACACTCCAGCTGGGAAAACCTGAGCAGCACATACAATGCTTATCCCCCTGGCTGGCTAAGTGGAGGGGAGACATCTGGTGGGCTAAGTTGAAAGTCGGGGGATTTGGGGTCCTCACTAGAGTTCTGAGGCTGGCATCAGGGGGGTTGTGTTCCATTTCCACCTCTGCGACTTAGGACAAGCCACGTAACTCTTCTGGGCTGATTCCTCTACTTGAAAATGGGGGTTAATGCTTCCCAACCTTGCCAGTAGGGATTACATGGGATTTGAAAATGCTCTGTAAGTTGAAAAGTATGTATAAATAGTAAAGGTTATTATTACCGACTGTAAGTGCAGAAGGGGGAGAGAGATGGCAGTGTGTCAGCAAATAGAGATTCCTCTGAACAACAAAAACCTGATCGAGGGTTCCCTGCTCAAAACCCACCAATGACTCCCCATGGCCTAAAGCAGGGGCTGGCAAACACGGGCTCGGCCCCACAGGCCCAACGCGGCCCACTGCCCGTTTTACAGATTCAGTTTTATTGGAATATAGTCACAGCCATTTGGGGACGTATTGTCTATGACTGCTTTCTTGCCACACGGCACAGTTGAATAGTTGCAACCGTGACCGTATGGCTGGAAAAGCTGAAAATATTTACTATCCGGCCCTTTAAAGGAAAAAAAAAATGCTGACTCTTAGAGTAAAAGGTGAAGTTTCTAACCCATTTAAAATGTAAATCCATCTGATGCTTGAAGCAGGATTTGAATATATGAAATGAATCGTACAGCTTTCTCCAGTCACCCTCAACTCTGTACAACATTCTGTACCACTTCCCATGGAATGACTCCATGCGAGCTGGCATTTCAAGGTCCCTTCTTGGCACTACAGTAGGAATCAGGTCTATTCTTTCTGATAATCTCTACCGTGTTTATCACACTGCACGGGTCATAACAGGTTCTCAATAAGGTTTAACCAGTTAAACCTGAGTCATAGATAAAGCAAGCGTAATACACTAAAGGACAGACATCGTTCATTCACCCCAAAGACCTGGTGATGACGTAGCTCTGACAGGAAAAGCAAGTTGGAAGTGAATTAATTAGTTCGCTCTTAATTAGTTACAAAAATGTTTATTCCGGGCCAACGATACAACTATTCCATGCTCTAGAAGTTAAGGCAGGTAAGGTAATACGGAATTCTATTCATTCCTTTGGAAATAATTCACTTGACACCGTCTCTATATCAAGCTGGCAGTGAAGGCCAGGGGCTCCCAGGGAACTGTGATCACTTTCTGCTGTCAAAGAGCTTGTGGTCTAGTTGAGGCTGAAGGTCAGCCGATGAGGAGGCTGAAGGTCAGCCGATGATCGCTGTACGGGGAGGTGAGCGCAATGCCAAAGTGGTACGCAGTGTGGAAGTGGCAGGGAGAAGGGCAGCAGTCTTGGCATGCCTCCTGAAACTGTACCTGCAGTTTACTGTCCAGACGGTGCGTGGATGAGCCGAGACCCACTCCTGGGTACCTCACAGTCTCCAGTCGGGTCTATCTGATGAGCATGACCATCTGATACAGATTCGCTCATTTAATCCTCACAACAACTCCACGTGGTTTTACAGAGGCCAAATCTCTTGTTGCAGGTCCATAGTCTGAATATGGAGGCTTCTCGTCCAACTCAATCATAAGCTAAAGCCTATGCACTTAATCCTTCCAGGTGGAGCCTCAACACCAGAGAAGAGAACTGGGAGTCTGTCCCAGAGAAAGTCTAAAGTTTGTGACCTACAGAGACAGTACGAAATTGTTTCTGTACCTACTCCATGGACCCTGATTTCACGACGACCCTCCAGTATGAACCAGACATGGTTGGAACATAAACAGTCGGTTAGTGTTCAATATGTCAATAATCAAGGGAGGAGAAAATAAAGTGTTGCAAAGATCAGCGATCATGCCCGGCCACTGGGCATGCCAAGGGCTGCCTCCACCCCCTCTGGGGGGGCGATTTTGGATGCTGGCCGGGATATTAATTAAGCCCTAACCACAAAGGCCCAATGAATAAATGGTGAGCTGGGAGCCTGTGACCTGAGGCCTGCAGAAGGCCATTCCCTCTAGCCAGGTGTCCTCCCTGCAACATGTCTGTGCAAAGGTAACGGAGGGCACTAGGGACAGAAGAATTGGAATATCGCTATGCAATTTTTTTAAAGTGAAATTTTCTATTTGCTAAGCTTCCTAGGTTATGCCTAGAACACAAGAGTTTCCACATTAACTTAATTGTTCAAGTTGTCACTTTCAACTTTTCATTCTTTGCTTAGACAAAATGTAGTGTAAAACCATAAATATATGGAAAAATGCCCAGTCTTAAATAAATTCCATAATAAGAAACATCACAGACAATTTTCCTCCCATTTTACTAGCAATGATGAAAAAAAAACATCAGCAACTGACCAAACACAGTAACAAAGGTCTGGTGAAAAGGCCTGCTCCTGTGGAAATAGTGGAGTTACACATTAGAACTTTCTGGGGAAAAAGTGATGATATTAACAAAGTGTAGAATGTGTGGGTACTTTAACCCACTAATTCTTCTTCAGGGAATGTATTCCAAGGAAATAATTAGACAAGTCCTCCAAGGTTTACCAAAAAAATATCACTTGCAGGATTATTAATAATACCAAATATTTAAAAACAACCTAAATGTCCACAAAAGGATAATATTTAAATAAATCAAGGTATAACCAGACAGAGTCCTATTAGCCTACTTAAAAGGATGGCGTGAATCTATAAGCCACGATATGAAACTTTCTCCATGTTGTCCCATTTTCAACAAAAAACAAACAGCTCCCTAGGAACCTGCCTGTGGAATGATGAACGAGCCCTGCGCAGCGAGACGCCTAGAGAGTTTCACTAAATCGTTGTTATACAGTGGCTCTTTCTGAGATTTCACATGATATTTTTCTTCCTTTTTTGTTTATCTCCATTATTTGAATTTTTACAATGAACGTGTAATAGCTTTAAAAATAGAAAACCAACTGTTTTTAAAGATCAAAAGCAAACATCCGTAAGGTACACAAATGTCCTGGAGAAGAAGCGGGGCTCAAACCAGATTAATGGCTGACTTTCGGAAGGAAAATGTGGAGGGACTTGTAAACTTGCCTGGCAGCCTTGCACAGGAATCCTTCCCTGGTCCTGCAAGCAGCAGGAAGGTCCAGGGTCTGGAGCCTGTGCTCCTGGGTCAGGCCCTGGGTTCAGTGTCAGCTCTGCCACTCACTAGGTGAGCGACTTGGAATTGCTTAACCTCCTGCGCCTCAGTTTCCTCGTTTATAGAATGAAGGGCTGACAGCACTTGCCTCTAAGATTGTCATGAGGATTAAAGAGTCAATGAGAAACACCTATCACAATGCCTGGCACATAATCGATGTTCACGAAACATTAACTCTTAGGAAAACCAGCTTCAGACAATTGCAGCCCAAGTGAGTTCACTTTCCCAGAGTGAAGCACTAACGACCAGTTAAGGGGAGAGAGAAGGTAGAGGACAATTAGGCAAAGGAACCCACAGACGTAGACATATATGAGGCTGGTGCAAAAGTGCGGTTTGAAAGGTTAAAAATAACTGCAAAAACTGCCATTACTTTTGCACCGACCTAATCCACTACCTTGACTGCAGCACGACCGTGAAGAATGTGCCTGCGTAGTTCACCTCGTAGTCTTTACTGCTCATCCGGCAAACCGGGGCTCAGACAAGGTTGGACAGTTAAGTTCGCGAACTTTCCACCGCGTAAGTAACTTACTAAATGCCATCTTAAGGATTAATGCCAAGCGCTAACCCAGGGCTCAGTAATAGTGAAGTTTTCAATACTTATTTGCTACTATTAATAAAAATAATGATTAGTGAGTAAAATCGGGTAGTGAGCTCCCTGTCACTACAGGTATCCAGGCAGGCTCACTGGCTACTTGAAGACGATGAGGCAGAGATGACTTAGTCACGGGAGGGAGGACGGGATGGATTACTATCTTCTTCCAAACCTAAAACTTCTGTGCAGTCATCGGCACAGGAAACTGACTTTAATTCCGGGGTGTTTGGGATTGTTGTACAGAGTGACCAGGGAACCCACTACCAGCAGGGACGTCTCCTAAGAGAATGATGGGAAGGTGCAGCTCGCAGAGGCCAGTCCTGCTTTTTAGACAGATGAGGCAAGTGTGAGGTGGTTCTTCCAGCCTCTGCCCACTTTCTGTCCCAAGAGTGGCCCAACCAGCTCTAGAAAAGCTGCGGCAGTGGTTCCTCCACACGTTCTCCGGCTCTCTCAAGGAAACCTGGCTGCAGGAGATGACCACAGCACTAACAGCAATGGCAAAGCCATATGATTGCCTACTGTGTGCCGAGCTCTGGGCTGAGAGCTTTGCCCCACCCCACTGGCTTAGTTGGTCCCTCTCAAGGTAGCTGGGGACAGGCAAAGCGTAAATTGCCATGGGCATTATCTAATAATTCCTGGAGAAAGAAGAAGACTGAGAAAAAAGGCTGAAGCTTCACCCACAAAATGAGTACCCCAACACAACAGAATGGAGAATGTTCCAGGAGCAAAGCACCCATGCTTAGAGAAGTCAGAGGTTTCAATCTTTATAAGGCTGGGCCGGCACCACAGACAGAATGTAGACTATTTTCTCATGTTCATTTTCTTCTAAAATCCTTTGGCCAACCCAGGCAGGCCTCAAATTTGGCCTCCTCCCAGTGTGATCCCTTGGACCGGTAGCAAGGAGGTTCACGTTGCCATGTCAAGGTCAGGGCATAGCCCCCTGCATCTCTCTAGAGCTGCAGGGGTTTTAAGACTATGCTCAAATCACTTAGATCACAAAGTCATAACCTCACAGCTCCCCAGATTCTGGAATCACAAACACGAAGGTTCACATCTCAGTGCCCCCACTGAGTACTTACCTGCTCTGGGCCTCTGTTTCATCAGTCAGTGGGAATCCTGACAGCTTCTAGGCTTGTGGTAAGAATTAAATGAAATAATGCGATATTGGGCCAGCAGTGGAGTGTGTGGTTGAGTACAGGCTGTCGTGCCAGACTATTTAAGTTCTGCTCCTGACTCTATCACTGGCTGTGTGTCCTTGGGCAGCTTACTTAACCTTTCTGGGCCTCAGCTTCTTCAACTGAAAATGGAGATAATGATCGTATCCACCTCTATAGGATAGGGAGGGAATGAATGAGTTCCGGCTCAGAAAGTGCTTAGAACAGCAGCTGGCACATTACTGGGTAGTCAGTAAATGAGAGTTGCTATGAGTAATGCATGTAAAGCCCTCTCAGCATGGTAAAAATAAGTGCTCAATAAATGGTAACTGTTATTATTACAAGGTACGCTTTCCACAGAGAATTTTATGCATATTTATCTCCTGGAAAGCAATTAAAAAAATGAAGACGTCAGGGAAAATCGTGTCTTGAAGTAAATGTGACAATCGTAGCGGAGCATTCACTAGGTCCTGTGGCCCTAGCAGGATACCCTGGGACTCCCCACATCCAGGCTCTCCTTTGCTTCCAAAGGACCTCCATTCAGCCGTTTGCTCTTTCAACAAATGCTCCTTAAGCACCCACAGTGAGCCCAAAGCGGGGCTGGGAATACCCAAGACGGCTAAGGGACTGAGATGGCTCCAGCCATCCTAGAGCTTACAGGGCAGCGGGAAGACGCACACGAAATGAACAGTACAGACACAAATGATTATTTCAGGATCCTCGCAATGGGTTATGCAGGACGTGATGAGAAGGTCTGCTGGGGTCCTGACACGGTCTTTCACCGGAGGTGTACGTGAGGGGCGAGTCACTGGAACGGCTCCTTGAGGAAGGGACACTTAGCTGGGACTTCACAGAGGCATAGAAGTTGGCTGGGGAATACCTGGGAGGAGAAGGAGGAGATGACCCAGGCATACAGGCATTTAGTTCGGAGGCCCCGTAGCCATATTGTGACTGCTCACCAGGGAACAGAAAGAAGGGCGTATGGCTGACTTAATCCTAGACCATCCACTGAGAAGCACTCAGCTGGGAGGCTGGGCTTTGAGAGAATGCAGGTCCTTAGGAACTGCATTCTCAGTTGCGACTGTTGTTTCTTCCCTTTCAGAGTCTCCTTGCCTGCTGGCAACGACGGCTGGGCTCAGACACCAAGTTCCTGGGCCAGGGGCCAGCCATTCTTGGCTTAGATTCCCAGAGGCCACAACCATGGGTCCCTCTGCCCACGTGTGAACCACGACAGAGACTGCGCCCTCTGCAAGCCTTCAGATGACTCCATCCTGTCCTGGTCATGCCCCACTGGGTTCTGTGAGGCTATTTAGAAAGACAAGTTTCTCTCACTGAAGAAAAGGGGCAGAGCATGAAAGAAAACAACGGCCCCGCAGGAGTGATCTAGGATTGACAGAAATGAGGACATTCCCTTCCTGTATCATCAAAGAAGCCAAGCCCCAGGTCAGTGATTTCTCCGCCTGTTTACGTGCGATGGACAGATGTGCTTAAGTTTCCTGCCGCTTTACACTGGAAACTGATGCTCCAGGAAAGGAAGCCATCTATTCCAGACGTAGCAGGTTTCTCTTGGAATGCACACACTGGGAGTCTGGCGCTATCCCCTCAATGGTACTTTGGTTGTCTTTTTGTTCAAGACAGCAAGCTTCTTCCAGGATCAGAACCGCCTGCCAGCCTCCCTTGACAAACAGCCCACCAGCCTGCGTGGTAGATTGGATGTTTAATAATCAGCCTCACTCATTGTTTATCTAAGTAGTAATTATCAGTGCAATGAAATAATATTTTAACTGCAAAGGAAGCATTACGGAGCGCTCACAAGTGGAATCCAGAGGCTGGGCATGGCCAACACAACTTCTCAGACTCAGAGGAAAGGGCCGCTCCATCTTGGCTGGCAGGTCTCGGTGTCTGAGACGCCATCATCAGATGCTGCTCCAAAGACCTAAGGACATGTGCCTGGGAGAAGTGTACGGTTCCAACCCTTTCCACTGAGGCTCAATGGCCCAGCCAAATATGAAAGTGCGACCTGTGCTTCTAAAGCGGAACAGTCTAGAGTCGGTGGAGTTTGTGAAGCAACCGCACCACCGCAGGAGCAAATCTCAACAGGTGCGATTCAAGGAAGACGGGACCAGTCAGACGCCGCCTGGCCTGACCGAGGTTGATGTCCACACGTCTGAAGACCTGCCTGTGATGGGCAAGACCCATCACCTGCCCACCTACTCACTCTCCTTCCCCAGGTCCCAGAAGGCAGGGGGTTTTCGGAACATCGGGATCCAAACCTCCCCCAGTCTCAGGAAGCATTTCCCAGTTTTCAAAAAGAAGAGACTCACAGCCAGCAAATCGCTGGTGGAAATGCCCACAGCATCCCCAAGTGCCATCCAGGTCAATGGCAACCTCTCGGAACAGGACATTGTGTCTTCTGACCTTGCCTACTTAAGGCTGGCTCAGCATCTTGAGGATGGGCCCCGAAGGGTCACGGTGCCCCACCCATTTCTCCCTAGAATGTCCAAGGTGCAAAGCAACGGGCCTGTTAGCGTATGCTTGGAAGCAGGGATGTGGAGAGCCGCAGAGAAAGCAACAGCTGCCATTCAGGTCCCAGAAGATATTTACCACAGTCCGACCTGGGCAGCTAGAGCATCCAATTTCAGCCGAGACAGGCCTGCAGAGATAAGCAACTCCGTCTACCCTTTGGCTGACATGTGTTCAGGTGATGAGAGAAGAGTGCCGCCAACAGATGCTGAAAGATCTCCCTCCTGCTTAAATGCCACCAGCGGTGCCAACCACATGACAGGCACAGGGAAACTTAAACCCGAATTGCTTTGGCCCAAAGACAACTCTGACGACAAAGACTTTGGCCTACTGTCATCTCGGTCAAAAGAAACGTGTGTTCCGTCTTCTCCACGGACTCGCAGCTCCCCGTCCCTAGGCTCCCACAGCCAGCCAGCCCATCCAGGAGGGGCTTCAGACTGTTCTTCACTGAGTAACAACCACCAGAATCTGCTGTCACCCAAACCTAACAATGCATCAAAACCTGCCCCTGCGTGCCAGGGGCAGTCAGCAAAGAACCCCACCAAGTCAGACACCCCGGAGTTCCGAAATTGCCCAGGAAACGATCAGCTCCCGTCCTCTCTTCCAAAGAGGGAGACCCAACTTCAGAGCAACCAGGAGACCGGTGGGATTAATCAGATTCACCTGGCACAGGGCGAGCTCTGCGACCTCCAAGGCAGGCTGCAGTCCGTGGAGGAATCTCTGCACTCGAACCAGGAGAAAATTAAAGTCCTTTTGAATGTTATTCAAGACTTGGAGAAAGCGCGGGCTCTCACAGAAGGGTACGTTGAATGCTTTTCCTATTAAAAACTACTGGGTTAAGTCATATGCCAGGATAGGGGCAGAGAGAGAGAGCAGTGGTTCCTGTTACTAGTACAATGTCTCCAAATGTTAGGGATTCGTTTCCACGAGTCATAAGCAAGGACCTCCCTCTGTTCTGACTGGGTTTCATTCAATTCTAGGCTTCAGTCACTCTCCCTGGCTATCTGCTCTTGTTTCCAAATGTCAACAGACTGGGGGGAAGGGGCAGTGGAGCAGCAGGGTCGCAAAGGGTTTTTATTAAGGTAGGGGTCCAGCTGATAAATGATGGGGGGGGATAGCGTGCAGGGTCTCCCCCACCCCATCCTCTAAGCAAGTCACTGCATTTGCATAGCACGTTAGTCATTTGTGTTCGTCACCAAGGACTCAAGGTAGCCACTAATTTTACTGTTGACCTTTCTCTTCCCTGACCACTTCGTGGCTTGAGCCAGTCCATCACTGACCAACTGAGTAGAAACTGAAATGAGATCACAATTCTGCAAAGAAAAAAAAAGTCACAAAATGCTTTCCTGGGTGACTCAGCACCAGTCTGGAGAGAGGAAGGCCGTTATTTATTTAGTTGTGCTGTGTTCGTCCCTAGAAAAATGTGCTCCCTACAGACTGAGAGGAAGAAAGACGAAAGCTAATTAACAAAAGGGTAGGAGAGGGAAGAAGTCGTTCACTGACATTTGTTGATATGAATCCCAATCAGCATTACCTTTTAAGAGAGAAGTCCTCTGACAGTACAGAGAGAAATACACTACGGGGTCGGGGACTGGAATAGCCTCTCTTCCACTCATTTGCAAAGTCCCTCAATTTCCTCCCGATCACGAGGGGTTAAGAATAACTGACTCATCTCGCAGGACTGTTGTCAGCATGAAAACACCCTCCGATTTGAAAGTGCTTGAAAGCCCTCTAGAGATGTGAGGTCCTATTATCTTGGGTTTCTTGTTTCTCTGTTGGTAATGGTCAGGCAACTTCAGAGCTTTGGTCCCGACGAGTGGGGCAAAGCTTCCTGCAGGAACTAATCAGCAGAACGCGTGGATCCCACGGGACTTCCACCCATAGATTTATCCAGCAAATGCTCTCTCTTGCAGGCGCAACTTTTATCGAACAGGCCAAGACCTCAACAACTGCAGCACCTGCCAGAACACGGCGTGCATCATATACAGGTACCTGGCGACGACGGAGGCCGGCTCTGCGGAGCACGGACGCTGCAGGGCCCGCGGAACAATCTCGTACACTCTCTTAGATGCAGAAAGTCAAGAGCGAGGCAAAGACAGGAGACCCTTGAGTACCTGAGACTTAAAAATCAAGGTGTTTCATTGTGAAATGTTAACATCTGGTGGTGAGGCAGGCGTTGCTTTGTTTCCTTACAGTAAGGTCTATGAGCAAATCCTTTTGCTAAGGATCCCTACCCGTACTGGACAGGAAGTACAGGCACCTTACGGAATGCTGCATGCACATGTGTGTCTCATTTCAAAATTATCTCTTATGAGGTGGCTGTGACGTCCTCAGGGACATCAAGCCCTGTGGCGCAGCTCACATACTGCACCTCCAGATGCAGGACTCAGGTCCAGATCGCTCTGATCCCAAACCCTGTGCTGCTAATTATCCCACCTCAGTACCTCGTACTCGGCGGTAGCTACCCCATGCCACTCACTATGTGTCAAGGAGCAGTGCTAAGCACTCCGTTTTCGTTTCTGAGCACATTTCCTTCCAGCAGGGGGTAAGGTAGCTGCCATGAAGTGGATTTTTGTAAGGAATAGAAGAAAAACATCAGATAGTGGTGAGAGCACTGAACTTGGAGTCAAAATCCCCAAGTCAGGTGTCTGCTAACTTGTCTGGGACTCAGTGTCCTCATCTGTAGAATGGGCACAATAATCCCTGTATAGAGTTGCCAAGAGGAGCAAATGAGATAATATAGTTGTAGGTGAATGCCTTTTGTAACTGTAAACCTCTGTACAAACCCAAGGGCTTATTGCCGTTATTACTAGAAAGATCAATGCCCCTTAGCTGGAAGCCCATTTCAGTGGCATGGTGGAAAAGCCATCAAAAGCAGTCATTTCAGTTGATGGCATCTAATTTTGACAAAAGTGTATGGTTTTGCTTTCTCTATTATGTTTCTTTTTAGATGAGAAAGGCTGTCTGATTGGGTTGCCTGTGTCTTCTTTTAAAAATTTCTCATTCTCTCCAGCAGAATCCCGAGTTTTCATCCACCCAAGGGACGGGAGGCCTGGAATTTAAAAGACCCCGTACTCGGGTGGGGCCTTGGGCATTTTCTCATTAAACTGTCAATTCCTTACACCTACAAGCCACAGAACCTCATATTTTCACCAAATGACAGAAGCTTCAGGACCAAGCATGGCAAATGTCCTTTACCTCAGTGTAAAATATCCCCTCAAAAAAATATCCCCTGGAAAAGGCTTGTGACATTGGAAAGTCTAAGTAGGCAGGCCTGTCAGTTGCTCCCTTTCGCTCCCTTTTTTACATCTCCTATCTTAAGCAAATTTCCTAAGCACTAGGAAGACAAAAATTATTTAATGTCTAGACAGCTAGGGAGGACAAAAAATCTATTCATCATAAACAAGAATTATTTTTAACTAACTTCCATTTAAATTTTGGATGGTCTCCTTTCTTCATCGGCCAGATGATGTAGTCTCTATTACCTTAAGGTGACTTTTTATTTAGCTTATGTAGATGAAAAGGAGCAGTGTTTATTTCCCCATCTACTGTGAGCTCCATGGCCTGGCCGTGGGCAAATCATTTCTGGCCTTTGAGTTTCCTCATCTGAAAAATGAGGGCCTTTAATGAGACGGTCCCTATAGTCCCTTTCGGTTCTGACCTTCTGATGGTCTATGCTCAATGAAAACTGGTAATATTTGGCTAAACTATGACCTTCCAACAAGTCTGAGAATGTTTGCATTTTGTTTTAGTACCCAATTCAAACATCCCAAGCAAACAGTCCGAATTAAGTTACACCCCTGGATGGGTGAGCACACCTCATGCACACGTATCGTGCTAGTTTTCCAAGAGGAACAGCCACTGCATGCTCCCTTTCCTCATTACCATTCAAAGCCAGACTGTTCTTCCACACAGCGTCTCTATCTCTGTATCTGAGCCATTGCAGAGGAACAGGCAATTAATCTGATGAAAGCAAGAGATCAGAAAAACACCCCCATCGTAGTACCAGTGGAGAGAGGAGAGTTGTCATTTTTTTTTTTTTTTTTTTTTTTTACCATTTCAAAAGACTTCAAACTCTATGTTGCGTCCTGGAAAGTCAGATCTTACAAACTAATGAATAAGTGATGTGGAATACTCATCCTCAGGCCTTGTCAAGCTGCCCTCTCTCCCTGATGATGGATGGGCCCAGCGCACGTCACTGTACATAAAGCACGTGGGTGCATGATGGATTTATTGCCTGCTGGGTCTTCTTCTGTGGAGATGTTGCTGCTAAGGTAGCAACATGTAAGGTTTTCTAAGTGGCCCCATCAGCCAAAGAGGATGGCTAATGCGACTTGCTTCCATCAGGACACGTGGGGGCATTGGTTCTGCCCAACTCATTCTCTCTGCTCCACAGGAGCCTTCTGCCCCAAGCCTCCTTGGCTTTCTCCTTACCATGGATCACTTCCATAGATCGCATCTCACCGAGAAGCACCAACATAGATGCCTAAGGACTCTGTGCATGGCTCTCAGGGTCTGTCAGAGGATCCCATAAACCAGGGAGAACAGACTCCTTTGAGTTTTGACTGCTGTCGGCTCCAAGGGAAGGGGTGGGGATTGATCCCATGCATCGAGCTGGTTCCAGGCTATTTAGGGCCCAGTCTTACTCCTCATCTGTCCTTAGCTTTAATTCTAGGACAAGTTTCTCAAAGAGTTGGGTGAATGCCACCTCTAGTACCAAGATTAAATAACATTGAATTACTTAGTGAGAAAGGTTCTCTTTCCAAATTTGTTTCAATCCTTGTGATTACCTGGAGGGGAAAATCAGAGTTTGGTGCTAGAATGTCTTCGAAACCTTTCTAATGCTTATTTATTATGCTTCTTTGCCACGAGAGAACAGGTCTCAGGTTCATAGCCATAGGCAAGCAACAGGACCTAGCCAGAATGTAATCATTTTACAATTTTTATTGAAGCTTTTAACGTTTAAAACTAGTCCCCTAAATATTTATTGCAAGTGATGCTGGTCTCCATTTTTCAAAAGTGGCATCGCCTATTTTCTAAGTTTAAAAAGGAAATCAATTTAGAGAGAAAATAAATGTTTGTTGTGGGGAGTTTCACAAAAACCATGAAGGTGGTGGACAAATGAAGTTCAAGAAAAGCTGTCCTAAGAAATCAGCTCCCTTTCCTCTTCCCAAGGGCACGAGCTCTCTCCCAAGACGTCCCTCCTCCTTCCCTCACTCCATCCTCTGTTCCTCCAGCCATGTCTCCCTGCACTTCATCTTCATGTTCACTCTAAAAATAATCACCGCGCCTCTTTGGAGGATTTTGACTACACTGATCATGCATTTATTTTCTGGACGTAGCTCCTAGGAGAAATCTGCTTCGTTTAAGTTGGAAAAGGCCTCCAATGTTTTAAGGGAAGAGAACAGGAATTTTTTTCTCAGAAAAAAATGTTCATCTACCATCCAAACACGTTCATGCTTAGGAAACTGAAATAAAGAGCAAGCTGCAAACTGACCATTTGTAATGGGTGAAGGGAGAGGTTGGCCATGTAAGATTTGAATGGTGCTAGAGAGGAGACACAGAAGAGCTGGGGGTCTACCTGGACATGCTATTTCTTCTTCTCATTCTTAGCCTCTTTTCATGGTTTCAACAGTACTCGTGGATTTTAAGCGACTGTCTTATGACACCGCCTTCTTCCCCTACCACCTCTTTCATCAGCATGTTCTCTCTCTGTCTTCCCTAACTACAGGGATATAAACCTAACTACAGATATTTCTAACTTAATATCTCAAAGGCACCTCAGATTCACCATATAACAAACACCCTCCTTATTTTCCCTCATGAAATTAATTCCTTCCTCTATTTCTTATTTGGTTCCATATCATTAACCATAATTCCATAAAGAAACTATCGTTGCCATTACCTCACTCTTCTTCACAACACGTGTCAAACACGTGGTTACCAATTCCAGCTGCTAAATCCAGCCCCTTAGCTCCGCCCCCTCTGTCTCTGGGCAGTAAAGACCCTCATCCTTTGCCACTTGACCTCTAACTAATCTTTCTGCCATAGGCCCCTTTGCGCTATCCCTAGTAATCCTCTACACAGATCGCTAAATTACCTGAAAAGTAGACTCTCGCCATGTCACTCTCCTGTTAAGCAATTGTGTCCTGCTTCCTACTGTTCCCTTTAGCTAATTCTTCAAGGCTCTTTAAAATGATGCTAAATGTCTTAACTGCTACAACTCCAGTCACTCAACCGGCTTCAAACACCATGGGTTCTGCCTTGGTGCCTCTGCGTAAGTTCCCTCACTTCCTGAAATGTCTTTTCTTCCCTCTTTGTTCTGGACAGTTCCTAGTCTTGCGGTTTAAAATCCAACCTCTCTGGAAAACCTCACATTCCTTCCAGAGAAGGACCCCCATGGCATGCGCTTTCCTCTGCTATGCCATTATCCTAACATTGTAACACAGTGTTTATGAGTTTCTTTCTGTCAGCAAATGGCTAGTTATCTCAGAATCATGGGCCAGTGTGTGTGTAATACATCGTTGGTGCTCAGGAAATTCTTGGCAGAGAAGAGAATGACTATATTGAATGGGGGAAGGGATGAAAAGCAGTGGTGGACTTGAGACAGCAATTTAGATGGCCCCAAAGTAAAATCACTGTTACCATTTGTGTGTGCCCATATTTTTGGGTGGGGACAGGGAGGGTCTTACTCAAATGTTCTCACAGGGAAGGGAGGCTTCTATGCAGTAGGTCCTCACTGGACCTGCTGGACCTGAATCAAACAATGACCGAATGTAGTACATGGGCTGTCAATTTTTAAATACCTGAATGCTACATCCTCTCAACGAGTGGAACCCAATCAGAACTTCCTGTGATGTCTCAGAGAGCCTGCTGTAGTTTCACCGGACACGGAAATCCTTGTTCATCATGGCAGACCAATGTGGTCACCCATATTGCTGTACCCACCATGGTGGGAGAGGCAAAGTCTGACTTGTGCAAAACCACACATCCCATTGAGGCTAAAATATCCCCTTTCCATAGTGTCTGAACTACCCTGACAATCTCTTCGGGAGAGGGGATTAAGGCCTTAGATCTTCATGTTCTTTTGGCAAAACATAAGGACGCTGAGTGGTAGGCACCTGCACAATGGCCAGAAGAGACGACTGAGGCTGAGAGGGGGAGGCTCTGGCACAATTATTTTGGAACTCGTTAAGTGGCAATGACAAGATCAGACCTCAGTTCCATCTGCCTGCGAGCCAGATTCCACAGCAGGCCGCCTTCGGCAGCCAGCCCTAAGTGGAAGGTTAGACGGCCAAGTTCTACTCAGTCACGGGCATCCCGAGGGTTTGTGTTTCACAGGCAGGGCTGAAATAATGCTCTCGGAGTGGGATCCAGGACCACCTACATCAGAGTCTCCTGGGGTTCTGAGTGGTGGCTGCTGAGCGTCACCCCAAAACCAGCTGGATCAGAGGGGGTGTGGTGGAAGATGGGAACCTGCAGTCACAGAACACTTCCTGGGAAGCTGTGACCCCGGGGAAGCTTGAGAAACATTCAAGTACATCAAGTCAGGGGTTTGAAAGGAGAAGGTGATTTACTAGAAACTTCTGTGACAAACAGCCCGCATGTCCATGAATAGAAAAGTCTTGCTAATGAAATAGCCCAAAATCTAGCTTTTGTTTTAAATGAATTGTTGGAGAGATGCCTGGCCTTTCTGATTGGTGTCAATGATAGAGTTAGACAGTCATATAGGACCTAACGAGGGGGTGAAGGTGAGAGTGGAGGAAAAGGGAAAGAGGGAGGGCTTGTTCAAAGAGTGAGCAAAATCTTTTGATGCCTCCTGTATCCCATGAGAAGAAAAAATGAGTCTCTGTCAGTCCATTTTGGATGGAAGCCCACGCTTGCAATATGCATTACAGTCAGCCCTCCGTATCCTTGGGTTCCGCATCCATGGATTCAACCAACTATGGATCGAAAGTACATATTCCGAGGGGAAAAAAAGGAACGTTGTTGCTAATGTGTATTATGTAGTTAGGCCTATGATGGTTGCATCTGTACTGAATGTTACAGACTTTTTTCCTTGTCATTAGTCCCTAAACAATACAGTGTGACAGCTATGTACGTAGCATTTACATTGTATTAGGTATTATAAGTAATCTGGAAATGATTTAAAGTATAAAGGATGATGTATGTATATATGCAAAAATGCAAACACGACACCGTGTTATATCACGGACTTGAGCTTCAGGGATGTGGGGATCCGTGGGGATCCTGGAACCAATGTCCTGTGAATACTGAGGGATGACTGTACTTGGGGATGCATTTGTAGCCTCTCCTGCTCCCACTTCTCCCATCTCCTCAGGCTTCATCTGAGAGGAGCAATGGAAGGGCAACCCCTGCTGATACTCCTCCTTCAATAAGATTACGACCAATTAGTGCCCAATTCTGCTCCCAGGCCAGGAGCCCAAAGGCTAGGAACTGCCCTCTGGTGAGTCCTGGAGGAGCAATTACACACACGTGACAGGGTGGGTGTGCAAAGCGCTGCCCAGGCCAGCACCACGCCCCCTTCAGGAGAGGGGCGTGGTCACCCGTGCTCTGGAACCTGAATCCTCCACCACCATCCTCCCACTTCCTCAAACTACACAGACAGCAGGCAGCTTTTTATCTTTATTGAGTCTTCCATTGTTACAACTCCTTTGGAACCACACAGAGAAGAAGTTATGGATATTCAAAAGGAAACTTGCTGCAGGCAACTCCCTTTGTACCCAGCAACCAGCATTCCCGTTCCTGGTGTCACCCCCTCAGGTTTGATATTCAGAACTTCTGATAAGGAGTCTGCGGAACAGGCCAAAGCCTGGCAGCGGCGTGCCCCGCAGGAGAAAAGGCAGGCCTCCACTTTCTGGGGAGCTACATGAGCTGTCTGGGGTCACACAGCTGGTGGTGCTGGGAGCCATCCTGGAGTGTCCTTCTGTGGTTAGGTGTTTTTGATACTGGGTCTTGACCCTGCCTGCCACTTAGAGCTGTTACCTAACCAGAGAAAAAGGCATTTCACTAGAAATGTATTACGTGCCCAGGCCTGGGCAACCCACTTTCCACTTAAATTATTTAGTATTTTCCTTTGGTCTGCCTACGGTGCTCTCCCAGCATGGAGCCTGGTGAACTGTCAGAGCCTCGGCTTCCAGCCATAGTCCTCTCTCTCGCCAGCAATGAAGTATGCGGTGAAAACTAACTATAAAGCACACAGCAGAGCCGTTCTTTCTAGTGATCACAGATGCATTTGTACCTCTCATCCCATTTCAGTACGGATTGAGCAGTGTTCGTTTCAAATGCTGGAAAGTGAATGTATGGCAATACCAACCAGCCTCCCCAAAACAACCGCCACCAAACATAGCTCAAGCTCGCTCCTTAGGAAATAGGCATAAAGCTTGCGGTACATGAGGAAATTTCTCTGAGCCTCGATAGGTTGATCCCCAAGATATTTGCCTCTAGTCCCTGTTTCTCTCAGTAGCTTTATCCCTTTCTTCTTCTCCCTAGAGTGTAAGGGGAAAGAAGTAGGGCTTACAGCATCAGCAATTTATCTGCAATAAAAATGAAACCTATTTTAATGCATTAATGGCTAAAGAGGCTGAAACCTGCCATAAATATAAAATCAAGCAAGCTGAGAATTTCACAGGAATAACAAACGGATTGCTGCTGGCTCAGAGGCCACAGTTGACCCGCAGAATGAAACAATCTTTATTTCTGTGTGAAGTTAATGTACCATTCATTACCATTTGTCGGGCCAGGCAACACTGCCAGGCCTTTTGCTAAACTGTACATGTAGTAGCTCGTTTCAGACTCTTAACAACCCTAAAACAGGAGGATGGTTATTATTTCCATTTTACAGATGAGAAAAAAAGATGCAGAGAGGTTCTGTGACTTTTCCAAGATCCAACAGAGCCAGGGCTTAAACCAGTCCTGCTGTCAGCAGATTTTCCTATGTGTCCCCCTCTTACTTTTGACCTTGCGTAACCAGTGAATATATGTATGTGCTCAAGTTCTCTGAGATGACCTATCCTTTTAAAGGGCTTAATATGAAGGCCTTTGCGACACTGAGCCACAGAAACCCAGAGCACAGATTTTCTTTCACAGAGAGCGATTGGTGGTGAAGGTTTCTGCAGCTTGGTCCTGCTTATTTATGTGCCGAGAGGAGAACCTGCAATTCTCTTAGGACTCATCGCAGACAGATGCCCTAGGAGAAGGGGTGCACTTGCCAACTTGAAATGGCTGCAAGTTGTGAAGCTTAAAATTACACCCTATAAATAATGAGCAAATTGGTCATTAGGAGAAAGTTTTAGGAACAATATCCCTTCAAAGCTCGGGGGGAAAAACAAACTAACTAAAGCTTCTAATGCCCCAGACAATAATTCTTCCCCAAAGCTACTTCCCAAAGTGACATGATTTATCCAAGTGGACAGGAATCAAACTACCCTCGCTGGTTCCATTGATTTTCACAGCTAATTCTTAAAAAAAAAAAAAAAGAAAAAGAAAAAGTTGCAGAAGGTCAATGAATCTATGGTGGCTGGGCTCGGTGGTGAGAGGGGTCCCAGAAACATTCAACAGAGATGGAGAGGTCTAGCGAGATGTGCAAGATGTTTCATCTTCAGGGACATGCCACGGATCATTACTTTGTCAGGCAACATGCTTGGAATGTACAGTTCACGGCAGTGGCTGGTCACCATTTCTTTTTACAAAAAACCAAGACCCGCCAGCTGAGAAGAAAGTGTAAGGGGCCCTCTGCAGACCCCAGCAGCTGACCTAGACCCCAGATTGCTGAGCCCAGATTCCCGCTGAGTGAGCTGCCTGCTAAGGGGGTGCCATCTTCTCTGGGTACGTTGCCTCCCTGTTGAATCGCCTGGCAGTCTGGAAACACCAGTTCAGGGTGGAGCTCCACCCCAGGTTGGGTCTGGCTCCACAGGGGGCTGTGAGGTCATTTAGGGGCGCCAGGCCTTGGTCACCACTGTCTCCCCACCCCCACTCCACACACATTTGGCAGCCAGGACCTTACACAGTTGAGGCGACTGTGTTATTTTAGTGTAATATATCTTATGCACAAGCTTTGGAGTCAGACAGCGTACTCTCAGACCCTGGCTCTGTCGCTCACTAGCGTGTGCCCTTGGCAGAATACCTATCCTATCCTTGCCTCAGTTTCCTCATTTCTGAAAGGACGATAAGGTCTACCTGACAGGGCCGTGAGAATGACATGAGACATGCGGGAATTACTAAACTTGTGTCTATAATACAGACTTCACTCCATAAACAGTAGTCCTCCCTCCTTCCCTCCTTCCCGCCGCCTCCTCCTCCTCCTTCTAATTATTATTATTAATTGAAATTACCACGGGTCCTCACCTCACATGGTCCAGGTAGTCTCTTGTTATTTCTTTCTTAGAATAAGACCCTGGCTAAAACATCCGATGCTTCTCTGGGTACACAAAGGGCTAGCAGTCTGGAAACCAGGCTTAGATTCTGATCCTAACTCATAGTGGGACTTTGCTTTGCCAACTAGCTTGTCAGTTAAAAGCAGATAACAATCGTTCCATCTTCCTGGGCTATCGTGAACATAAAATGAAAACACAGATCTGAAGTGTTTGCAATTTGAAAGTGCCATATAAAAGTAAAAGGTTTCCATGGTTTATTTGTTTTCATATAAACTTTTATCTCTTTTTGGTGTACCCAACTTCAGTTTGCCCAGCCAAGATGCTACATCCAGAACCAGGCTCTGTTGTTTGCTTATATACGAATATATTTATCTACTTTTTGCGCTTCGCTATTTCTTCTTCCAGACAAGCCATAACGTAGGCTTTCCACTGCTTCCAATTACCTAGAAAAACATCCTTCTGCTTTTCACCTCATGGCTGGAACACTGATCTGGAGCTAGATCAGTGAGGTGCCCTCAAGAAGGAAACCTGAGATCTCTCAATTGCTGGTTGACGCACAGCTAAGCTTCTGAATGCAGTGTGGTACCATGCGCAGACACCTGGGGCTTCCCACACGATGAACTGGGCAGCCCTGAACAGGTGTCACGTATTCCAAGCATCCTCAGGGGACCAACCTCACCGTCTTTGAACGTTCCACATTATCTCAATGGCTCTAGGCCCTAATTCTGTATTGTAACCATTTCTTGGCCACCATTTGCACCCACGGTGAGCCAGAGCTCTACAAACTAAGCATTCACACTCATCTTTATCCTCATGGAACAAGATGGCAGGAGATGGTGGGGGCGGGGGAAAGGAGGGAGACTAAGAGGAATGAAAGAAGGGGAGGAGAGGTGGGAAAAGTCACCGGTGTTCCACCTGGATACCAAACCCAAAGCAGATGGCGATGCCCCCAGAATCTGCAAACGACCCTCCTTGAATTATCACCAAGTAGGCAATTTATTCCCCTTTAAAAGAGGTTGCTGAATAGAGTGTGGGTTGGCCAAGAAGGAAGTTGAGGGGTATCTGCTTTTCTCCACTCAGCCTCAAGATGAAAAAGAGATGAGAGAGGGTACTGCCCCTGCCCATAAGGCAGCTGCTACCAAAACAAAATATACTCCCTTCTCCTTCCCTCCAACCCAAACAGTGGTTTGTCAAACGGAAGAAAAAGAAGGAAAGTGACAATTTTCCTTTATGTTAATAAATTGCTTCGGCCTAAAAAACATTAATCGATTTCTTTCCAAAGTACACATACTTCTCTGTATCTGCTATTTGCCTGGCCTCGAAAACAGAGTCACTTTCCATCCCCTTAAAATTGCCAAGACCAGTGAGGGTAGTTGCAGGGGGGTGGGGGGAGCTCTCTAAGTCCCAGTGATCATAATGGAACCTGTGGGGTTTCCATAGAAACAGAGAATGTATTCTTTCCTGAATGTACATGGAGTAGAGAGGTGAAGAGAGATGTTGCTGGCCAGGTATACATTTACTGAAGAGCTTAAGGTACGAGTGAGGAGGTGAGGCATTCCGTCACTAAGACCGAAAGACAAAAGGCTTAGGGAAGAGTGCAGTGGGCAGAGGCCAATCCCACAGGAGGACATCTGACCTGTGATTGTGTCCCACCTGCACAGCTACCCCGTGTCATAGCTTTAAAACCCTCACTCTCATCTGCGTCTCAGAAAGAGAAGCAACTTGCACAAGGTCACCCGCCCAGTAAGTGGTGCAGTCCAAACCCAAGGTTTCCACTCCCGAGCCTTTGCTCTACCCTCCATGTCGAGCTGCACCGTAAACTGTGACGATGACACAGAGTTTACAGTCTGTCTCCTGGCTTTTCTCTCCTGGGCCTGCCAGTTCTGTGCACGTTCTGGGTTCACCCTGAGCACTATTATTTCTAATTGGTAGCAGGACACCGTTGTGAGTCCTGACACACTTAGGTGGTTTGTTGTTGTTATGTGTTTGAATTATAAAGTCAGAGAAATGTCATATATGAGGAGAAGAAGGAAGCTGGTTTATGTGTGTGTTTATAAAATTTGGTAGATGCGTACGGATGAAGAGCTGGAGAGTAAGGGTAGTCTAAGATAAATATGGAGCATACATGTATTCTTAAAGCAATTGTTAGTTTAATCATCTGCCCTAAACACTGGGAAATAAGATTCCCTAAGAGCAGTATCCATGTCTGTCTGTCTTACTGTTGTATCCCTGCACAGTGTTAGGGCCAGGGAAGGATGAATGGTGGGTGGGTGGGTGGGTGGAGGGCTGGATGGTGGGTGGCTGGGTGGGTGGGTGGATGGATGGATGGATGGATGGAGGGATGGATGGATGGAGGGATGGAGGGATGGAGGGGTGGGTCAATGGGTGTATGGGTGGGTGGGTGGATGGCTGTGTGGGTGGATGGGTGGAAGGATGGATGGTGGGTGGGTGGATGGATGGGTGGATGGATGGATGAATGGATGGATGGATTGATGGATGGATGGATTGATGATGGATGGATGCATGGATGGGTGACATGGATGGATGGATGGATGGATGGATGGATGGATGGATGGATAAATGGATAGTGGATAGATGGATGCATGGATGGGTAGATAATGGATGGATGCATGGATGAATGATATGAACGGATGGATGGATGGGTGGATAGACGGATGCATATATGCATGGATGGACAGATGATGGATGGATGCATGGATGAATGATATAGATGGATAGATGGATGCATGGATGGATGTATGGATGGACGATGGATGGATGCATGGATGGAGGGATGGAGGGGTGGGTCAATGGGTGTATGGGTGGGTGGGTGGATGGCTGTGTGGGTGGATGGGTGGAAGGATGGATGGTGGGTGGGTGGATGGATGGGTGGATGGATGGATGAATGGATGGATGGATTGATGGATGGATGGATTGATGATGGATGGATGCATGGATGGGTGACATGAATGGATGGATGGATGGATGGATGGATGGATGGATGGATAAATGGATAGTGGATAGATGGATGCATGGATGGGTAGATGATGGATGGATGCATGGATGGGTAGATAATGGATGGATGCATGGATGAATGATATGAACGGATGGATGGATGGGTGGATAGACGGATGCATATATGCATGGATGGACGGATGATGGATGGATGCATGGATGAATGATATAGATGGATAGATGGATGCATGGATGGATGTATGGATGGACGATGGACGGATGCATGGAAGAGTGGATGGAATATCTTATACCAGACAGCATAGGAAATTCCCAGAATGAGCAAGCGGTACCCACTTTCTTTGGCTCCATCTGGTGCTCTAGGATAATGATTATTTTTCTGCCTCAGGAGAGAGGGCAGGGCCATATCAGGAACTGAAGAACTATGAGGATGTGAACTAGTGCTAAAGGGGGTGATAACCAGAGTTTGCAACTTACACTTTAAATGTCTTCCTTGAAGCAATGCAGAGGTCGTAGGAGACAACCCCTCCCCGGCCTCTGACTCCATATCCTTGTTTCCACTGGGGAAACTGAGGTGTCGGTGGTACAGACAGAAACCCACCGAAGGCCCTGAGACAAATAGGGTGCAGCGCTGAGTAGTGCATACTGCAAGTGGGAGCCTCAGTGTCTCAATCTATGGGTGCCTGTACTCACTGACCTGACAAATCCTAGGCTCTGGCCAGAAGCTCTCTAGTAGCTCTTGGTGTTGGCTAGCATTTACTGAGGACCTAGAGTCACTGGACTGCCAGGATCAGGAGGCCAGGGATAACCTGTCTGTCTGTCTGTCTACACTCCTCCCCCAGCACCTCGCCCGGGGCCTGGTATATGGGAGGTACTTAATGAATGACTGCTGAATGACTGGCTGAATACTTGGTGCCTATGCAGCTCTGAGCTGAGTGTTGTATGCACATCATGTTGTTTAAACTACACTGCGATCCTATGAGTAGGTAACACACTCGTTTTAGAGATGAGGACACTGTGGCCCGAAAATGAGAAATGACTTCCTCAAGATCTCAGAGCTAATCAGTTGTGGAGCGTTGCTTTGAAAAACAGCCTGTGTTTCTTCGATGACATAGTTCACCCAGCCCAAGAAGTGTGTCCCCACAGAGGGGACCAGGGAGGAACAGAAAATAAAAGGATGTAAGTTAAGGAGAAGAAACTCTGGGCAAAGCTTATCAAAGATACAGAAATGAAATAATACGATGTCCCTGAGTCCTGACACTGCATTGGTCGCATTAGCTTCTTCTATTCAGAACACCCAGTGACAAAGAACCATCTGGGGGCTTTGTTAGTCATGCGTGGCAATCATGATTTGCCTTTTCAGCAGCACTACTCTGCTCCTGCGTGACATGGGGATAGTAGACATGGACAAGTGTCCCTTTAACAGCTCCTTTCAACCCTTGCTTGGGAGAAAGGCTTTGGCCAGTCATGCCGCGTCACGGACCAATGTGGGGTTTTTGTCTTCCATACGAAACATTTCATTTCCTCTTTGCTAAACAGGGAGAATGCACTGTTTTCGTGACTCTGCATTTCTTCTGCTTTTCACACGCCCACGCTGGCCCCTCATCTTTGGCCTTCTGAGAGCTCTAGTCTGGAACCAGGTAACAAACACAGCTGAAAGCTTAACAGCTTTCTTACAAGTGTCGCGGCACTGGGAACGCCTCCATCATCAAACGTCCCAGGGAGGAAAGTGCACAACTGAGGGCAGAGGCAGCCCACGCACAGCCGGCAGGATCCGTTCTTTCTGGCTCGGCTTCCAGGTTCGGGGAAGGCAGAGCCAGAGGTATGAGGCAGGCTGACAGTCCCTGATGCAGGCCAGCCTGATTCGCAAGCCCTCAGAGGACTGGGGTGTGAGCTCCACGGCCCAAGCCAGAGCTTCTGCACACCCCGGCCCCCACGCTCTCAACCTCTGGGAACCCTGGTCCCAGAGGGCATCCTGTTTACCTCACAGACCAGTGTACGGACCATATAATGGAGCCTGTACATGAAAGACTCCAAAACACACAAATAAAATAGAAAAAGAAAAGAAAAAGGAGATTAGGAAGTAGCACTCATCAAAAAAGAGTGTTTAACTACGTCTGTACTGAGGAATACTATGGGGTAAGTGCATACGCAAAGCTCTCCAAGACATATTATTAAGTTGAGAAGCAAGGCAAAGGCAAGATGTACTATTTTAGTAATAATAACATTACTGGTGACGATAACACTAATAGCAACAGGAGCTAACTCATACGGATGGAGGGCTTACTGGATGCCAGGCACTGCTCTAAGTACTTCATTTATATTCCATTGATATAGAAAATGAATTCCAAAGAAAGCCTTTGAGACTGTGCTATGATTATGTCTACTTTACAGATGTCGAAGCTGAGTTGTCAGTTTTATTGTATATTCTTCTGCATTATTTAAGTCTTTTACAATGAGGCAGTTTTCAAGCATAACATGTAAAAAAGAATTCAGAATTAGGGGCATTAAGTACACGTGAGAGAGAAATGGGAGCAATGTTTACTGACCACCTACAATCCGGCTGCCATGTGACAGGCCTCATTTAAATTTAAGAACATCCCCAAGCAGAAGGCGTTCCAGGTCCCAGTTCAATCGATGAGGAACTGGATGTTCAGAGAGGTGGCACCGTTTCCCAAGGTCACACAGCCAGTAGGTACCTAAGCGTCTGGGACTAGATTTCAAAGCCCGTGTTCTTCTGTGTCAGTTGGACACATGGTGAGGCTAAATCAGCGTGTCCTGATTTGCATTTACTTTCCTTCCTTCCTCTCTGTGTTTTCCAGTGTAGAATATGATTTTCGGCAGCAGGAAGGCAGGTTCCATGAAGTTCTACAGAGTCTGGAGGAAGCGGGACCGGGTGAGGAGCCATCTCCCCCACCAAAGTCCCCAGCAGAACCCCCCGTTCCTGAGAAACAGGACTTACGGCGGAAAACCAAGAAGGTGAAGAAGAAATGCTTCTGGTGGATCTGAGCTTGTTGGGACCATTGCCGATGCCGTCCCTAAGGACCGCCCCGCGGCGGGGAGACCACTGCCTTCAGGTCTCCTCTCCTTCTCAGCAAAGGCCCGTGGGGGCTGTGAGCCACTCGACCCGTGGAACGGGGACACTCGGGCGGCTTTAGCTCCTGCCGGACCTGCCCACCGAGCTCACCTGCGTCAGCGCCACTGCTCGCTAGGACTTCACGGACGCTGCAGTGATCACCTGCGTCCTTCCCTGCCGTGCACAGCCAGGCCACGTCCTGGTTTGCAAGTCCAGACGCCCACCATGAGCCGAGCCCCCAGCGCACTTTCCAACACCTCTGTGATGCTAAGCACCTCCTGCCCTCCCTGGGTTTGCCATCCCAAAAGAAAGAAGAAAAGAAATGTTGTGCAGAGCAGGAAGATAGAGGAGATATTAGAAGGTACCCCTGGAAAAAAAATAGCTACATAAACTGGCAGTTTTCTGAGATATAGGTGTCCATAAGCACAACAGAAATGGGCAGGGCATAAAAATGCAAGCTCGTCTGGTGCGGTGGGTCATTTTCATTTTTAATTAGCCCCTCGATCCCAAATCAAGGACTTGCCATCTCATGCTGTGTGGGCCTTACAGTCTGTGGCAGAGTGAGGTCACTGCAGGATATAAGGAACTTAGTGGTGTGCCATCCCGCAGATGCTAGCTGGTCCAGGGACCACCTTAGACCATCATGCTTCTCAGCCTGGGGCCTGAGACTGACCGCCTGGCCAATGGGAGGGTTCTGGCTTGGGTTTGAACTTTACGGTTCCACAGCTAATTTCCCTGTGACAGTTAAGATCATGAGACCCAGCAACCTGTCCGTTTCATCTTACCAATAACACAAATAAGACTGAGAGAAAACCTAACACTGGTTCTCCTCCATTCACTCCTGCAACGGCTTTGTAGAGTTCAAATGTATGTTAATCTGCATAGTCTCTCTCCCTTCCTGGTGGTCAGGCCATGGGCACCAGTTTGAAGCAGCAGCAGGACTGGGAATGAGGATATATATATATATATATATATATATATATATATATATATATATATATATATATATATATATACACAATATATATATATATTTTTTCCATTTTAGTATTAAAGACCCTTTTTTCCCAAAGTCTGAATTCTTTTAAAGTCTGACTCATTCTTTTGACAAGACCCCTGTACATGTGGGCCCAGACAAACTTGCATGGCTGAACAAACGACTAAAGTAATATAATTAAATAATCGCTACGTACTCTCGGGGCTGAGAGGTGGGTTGGCAAGGCTCACATTCCTTCTCAGTAAATTCTCTCCCAGCCTGTGGTTGGATTGATGATGCACTCAATGAGAAGGCAACTCCCTGTGCTGAAGATCAGGGGTCTGAGTTCGGGTCTGCAGAGTGCAGCCCCCGTGTGAACCTGGGTTGTACATGCCCCACTGCGAACTGAGAAAGACTGCGCAAACACTCCGCCAGCTGCACCCTCCCCTGCCACAAAACTGCAGTGCACAAAGCTATTTCAGAGAGAGTGAGAGGGAGATTTGGCAATGAACCTCGGCTTGCACTGTGTAAGTCTTGGAATGTCATTCAAGACGTTCTTGCTCTGTTCTAGTGTAATGTTTCAGCCCAGAAAATGAGACCGGCATCCATAATGTTAAGTTGGAATTAAGATAAATGCACTTGTCATACTTAAGAAGCCACATTTCAATAAGATATGCTACCACTGGCGAAGAGCCACAGATCTTTCTGTATCCACACAATCAACTCTCAGTTGGCCCCAACAATGGAAAAGAACAGCAGAGAGAGATGGTAATCCAATAAAGCAAAACCATGTGGGATCTCTTATGTAATTTTATCTTGTAGTAGAGCCTCCATCTTAATTTGCTTTGCTTACACTAATTTTCAAATTAATTTATATTCTCAGGCAGCATGCTAGAATGAAAATAATCCTGTTCCGGGAATTAAGAGACCCAGGCAACACAACAGTCTAGTCCACTAACCTCTGGCAAATTGCTTAAATTTTCAGGGCCTATTTGTCCATTTTCAAATGGAGATACAAACACCTACTCTGCCTACTTTATAAGCTCTGTGCATGGCCCAACATCAAGTGAGCAGAATGTCCCAGAGCTGAGCTGGATCATTTGCCAAAGTTAGCCTGGAGTGATAAAGAGGTGTCTGAGGACACTTGCACAAAACGACATGACCCAACCCTTGGATAATTAAGAAGTGCATGATGTCACACACTTCTGTCGATTTGGGGGCCTCAGATAAACCCTCAACTGAATTAAATAAAATGGGGGTTGGAAAATGCTGACATTTCTAGAAATACAACCGATCAAAACTATAATGATTCTATACCAAAGCACAACATAGAATTGCTTGGGCCACCAACCTCAAACTAGGAAGGAGGTCTCTTCTGGAAATTGAAATTTAAAATCATTATGAGGGAAAGGGGCTCAGTAAACACTTTCCTGCTAACAAAAATGATCACCTCTATGTTTAAAAAGAAACCACACATATACATATACCAAAACTGTATACTCATCTACTCATGTGAAAATCGCTTCATTGTAAAATATTATGTAACATCTTCCATGATACCCTACAAAAATGCTGTACTTGAGGTTATATGGTTTTATGGAGCGATATTAATTTAATAAAAATTACTTTTATAAAATTGAAGGTTAAAAAGAACGATACAGCCACTTAAGTTGCAGGAGTTTATGTAGCTGCTTTCTCTGTAGTTAAAGAAAATAAAAATGTGTACTCACCATACTTCAAACTTAATACTAGCTCATCTATAGAGCCTCTTCTTAAAGACTATGTATAATGTAAGGTTTTGTAAATTTCTAAACTGTTTTAAATGGGATATTATCTTTTGCAATAAACTTACATATTTTTCTTAGGTTTTAAGACTCCATTACTAGCTTGGATTCATTTGGGTTATAAAATTTAAACTTAAGAAGTATGCCTCAACGATCCTAATGACGGGTAGTTTTCATGATAATCTCCTCTATGTGTTTCCCAGGAAAACAAATAAACAAAGAACAGATTCAGGACTTAGCGCCCCAAGATCACGTGAAAGCACCACTTGCCCTGTGAGCAAGGGAGGCAGTGTGAACGAATGGAACAGTTCCCAGCTCATTCAGATGAATACATATGCATGATTTTTATCATTACAATGCCCATCCACCTGAACTATAATTTATTCATTATTTTTCCCTTAATTTTCTTCCTCAAAAGGGAACTTTATATCACCATCAGGAGGAAAACCAATATGATGCTCCAAATATAGAAGAGGAAATCAAAATTTTATTAAATTCTTGCTAGAGATTGTTGAGTATTGAAGGTGCTAAGCCTGAGACCGTTTCTTTTTTGTTAAAAAAGGAGATTAGCATGTATGCAACACATGCTAAAGCCACTGTAAACCAAACACATTTTCTACTTGATTAGTCAGGATGTTTGAGAGGGAACTGAAAACAATTTTGCCATCATATGGCTCAATATTTTTTTCCTTCATTGTACATGAGCCACCTAAAACCAGTTTATTTATCATTTAGGGGGTGGGGAACTGGACACAGAATCAGAAGACTTGGGTTCTATGTTATTCTGTTCCCTTCTTTTTGCTGGGTGGTCTTGGGAAGTGAACTTCAATGAGACTCTGATTGCTTTTCTTATAATGCTGAACGCGATCCTTTGATGAATGTGTTTCTCTCCATTAGTCTATCATCTTCCTAAGAGAGCTTTCCTACTTCATTTTGCACACCTTTGTCTCTCTAGCACTTAGCACAGTGGGATTCAAATATCTGTTGCAGGAATAAATTAATGAATGAATTACATCCAATGGACAGACAAAAGAAATGAGTCCCAGATTTTTTCCGTGTCTCTCCATCCTCACAGAGGGATGGTTCCCTCGGTGTTCACAGGTTCCATCTATGCTCTCAGGAGCATCCAGCCTTCCCCTGATTCAGACTTTCAACAGTGAATGTGCCAGGGCTTCTCACTTCACTGAGGTCCACATGGCACTCAGGACCCAAGAACGCCAAGCTGCTAGCATCCTCTCCCACTGCAACACCCCCAACACCTACATCCTGAATATTCAAAGTCCAGTTAACCTTGTTTCTGAACGAACTGCCATCATAATTAAATCCCAATTCATTTTGCATATTTTACCAAGATACTGCCTTACAGTAGCAAAGGAAAAATTAGTTTTGAAATTAAAGCAGATTGGTAACTATTTTTTGCTGTAATGCTTCCATTAAAATGCCAGACTTTATTACATGTGATCTAGTCCATTTCAGACAAAATGCAATATAAAGGAGACAGGGTCTAACTGAAGAAGCATTTTGGACAGAGTGTTTTGCTTTGGCTGAAACCACAAATATTATAAATAAAATGAAAAGACAATAAACATCATACCAAAGGATTATTTGCTCCAAAGCAAATGAAAGCTTTATTGTCATGAATGGCTTTCACAAATTCTCAGAATCCATAGCTATCTGATATTAAATTTCAGTCAAATGAAATCCGTATTTTTTTTTCCTGGCAAGAAAAGCTCAGTATGTGTGTGTGGGTTTTTTTATTTATTTATTTATTTTAACCATCAACTAAACACGGTGACCTCTCATCACTCTCATCGGTGCTCCGGCTTGGTTTCCCAGGTAGCGCACACGATGTTGTGATACCCTGGTTATGCTGACAGAAAAGCCTTCTTTCTCCTGAGCTAAATGGGCCGTCATTTAATTGTTGAAATTGAGATTGGTTCACATAGCTCTCGCACAGAGCACACCAAGTCCGACTGCACGTAACCCCACGTGCAGAAATCCCACATGGGTGATGGGGGAGAGGAGACGTTATGTGATGCCGTCATGGTGTTTCATTTGCTTGTTTCTTTCAATATTGGAAAGCGGGGGAGGGGCTTCTGTACTTAGGGATCAAAGAGAACAAAGCCAAAGCCATGGGAAGCATCAGCATCCACAAACTCTGCCCACTGACCTGTTGGGATTTCCTAGAATGGATCCCTCCCTCTTCTCTACTCTATGCACCCACCAGCTCCAAGGAAACTTCTCGGATGAACCTCAGTCCATAATCACTTAGTTTTCAATAAACACTTATTGATTCCCTTCTGTGTGCCAGGCAAGAAAACCACAGATACAGCCCTTGCCTCCTAGAGCTGATTATGGTGGGGGGTGAGAAACAATGAGCTCATGTCCTCTTCTCATGCGCCTCCTAGATGTCACACCTCCCTCCTTTTGACCCTCTCAGTGATGTCCTCGTAATTCTCTTGTGATGATTATTTGTCTTAAGTTACGGCTATTTCTTCTAGTTTTCTCCCCCTTACCCCACTATATGTTGTGTCCTGAGAGTAGGAACCGCTTTCCTTACCTAGTGAGGTCTTAAGTCCCGAAGACCTTTGTTGAACTGAAATGAAGTACTTCATCATGAGCCCTTGTCCGTTCCACATGGACCACTGCACTGGCTTTCCAAGTCTACTTTCCATAATAGTCTTCCAGCCCCTTGGGTCCAGCCTCCTCCCAGCTGCCTGGGAATCTCTCCAAGACATACCTTTGGCCATGCCAGTCCCTGGCTTTCCTATCTCTAATCGCACCCCACCACCAGCCTAGAGCCTGAAATTCCTCCCACAGCAGACAAGGTACCTTACCGTCTGACTGTAGCCTAGTGCATAATAGCCTAACCTCCTGCCATTCCACTTTCCCTTACACCATCTCCTTGCCACTTGCCAAAAAGTCAGAGGCTATTGCTCACCAGAGACTTAGCACGTGGTGTCCCCTCTACCTGGGACAGTGTCTCATTACCTATCTACCATGGGAAATAATTTTTATTTCGGTGGATTAAATGAATAGCAGCCATATTATTACTAATTGTGATAACGAAGGCTCTAGTATCTTAAAGTTACAATGGGCTATTATGAAATGACTTGCTTCCATTATCTTATTTATTCCTCAGAAAGTCATCACGAGGTAGTTTATGACCGCCCCCTCCCCCCATTTTCCAGTAGAATAATTGAGGCTCGGAGGGAGAGAAGTCATTTGTCAAAGTCTACAAGTATGAGGTGGTGACGGCTGAAGGTCGGCCAAACTTAGGAGCTTGAACTCTTAACTCCTCTGCTGGACAGCAAGTTATACTTTAAATGTCACCTCCTCTCTGTAACTTTTTCTGGTCATCTCCCACGCCTGCCATGGGATTAGTCGCTCCGTCCAAGGACTCATGATGCTTTGTACAGGTTGCTGCGTACATTATCTTGACATTTCTTTTGCCAATCTCTCATGCTCATCTCCAGAAGGGAGCAAAGTCGGGGGGGCGGGGAGCAGGCAGAAATTATCATCTGTACCTGTGGGCCCCTGCAAGTGTGTACCGCATTGCCCAAGATGCTGTAAATGCTTCGTATGTGTGTGCTGGATGAATTGGGAGAACACATGGTGCTAAAACATTAAGAGGAAAGCAGTCCAGGGTAGACAGACAGATCAGAGCAAGGCCAGGAATCCTCACCACGGCTCCTGATTTTCTGCACAACGTTGAACAAGTACCTTCACCTCCATCCCCCACCTCTGTCTTTAAAATGGAACCATCTGGCTTTCTGGCTTCAAGAGAAGTTAGAAGGTTAGAAGAGCAGTTAAATTACATACATAAAAATGCTTGACTATCTCATTAATGCCTCTTTTTTTTTAAAAAAAAAATAGTGTTTGAGGATTTTTTTCCCCTGATTATGAAAGGAAAGCACAATCATTTCAGAAAAAGTGAAACTACGGAAATGTACAGATCATGTGTCCTTTAAGTAGAAGATACCAGCATAATTTTAGCTTCAGAACATGGTCCCTGGGTCTGACCTCTGGGAGACCCAGGGCTGCTGGTGAGGGGCCACATTTCTTCCAGTCCCTGACCTTCAGGGTCTCTGATGACTTTCTTCTTGTTGTACGTTCCCATAATCCTTTCTCTACATTTAACACATGGAACTTCCTCATGTTATTAAAAAATCATTATAAACGTTAATGGATGCACAGATGCATCACTGTAGGAAACTGGGTTCTGATTTTGAAGGATCCTTTGACAGAATTGACTTGAGTCACTTAAGATGGCCAGTGCTCTAGGGAGGGATGACCTGGAACAGAGACTTATGGGAAAAGCCTGTTCATTTGCAGTTGTTCCAACTGGGCCTCTCCATGGGCAGCTCCAGTCCCTCAACGACATTCCCAGGGAGGGACTCTGTGATGGGATTTCTCCTTCGTCTGGGACTCCCGCCTTTGTAGCTGACATGTGGTGGCCGATTTCATCTCCAAGGGGCTTTATTCACAGCCCAGCTGTAGCAACAGCATAATAATGCTTCACAAATTCGGGCAAGACCCCAAGTCAGGGCCATAAAACAGCTTGTAATCTGACTTATGGCACTTGCATCAGTAGGGAGAAGACCACGCATGAGGGAGAACAACAGCGACTTAGTTACTGGGGGCGGAGGGTCGGCTATGTGTGAAGCCCTGGGTTGCGAGCTTTGCACATGGTTTCATTCAATCCTCACCATGAGTTGACAGGTAACAACCATTATTAGCCCCATTTTGCAGAGAAAGGGACTGAGGAGAAGAATTGTGAAGTGAAGAGACTTCCTAACCGTGAAATAAGGCCCCCTCACTCCTGAGAAAAGGAGGACCCGTTCCCAGCCAGTAAAATCCTTCCAAACTCCATACCTGGTGCCCCAACTCCACAGCCCTCAGAAAGCAACGCTGGGCATGACGGTGCAGAGTCAACACCCAAATGGCAGACATTCCCAACTTCTCCAAGGATGAGAAAAGGCTACCTCTCTTCCAGCGGCAGGAGACAGGCCAGGGGAGGCAGTGGAGTCTTACCTTTAAGAACACACTTAAAATGACTCGTCTAAAATCAGATGTGCCCGGCTCTGCTCACAGAAGCCGGAAGGCACGGAGCTACCGGGACGCAATTTCATTAGGAGGAGGACACACATCGGATGATGTCATACATTTCCCAGTATGCACTGTTCCCAAACTCACGCTGTGCCTCCCCCTCTCTGGGTGCTGCTGATGACAGTCACCCTAGGTGGCTCGTGGAGACTCCTGCACAGGTACCCGCTTCTCCAAGGCTGAAGCTCGCGGTGTGTGTGACTGAGCCACGTGGGAAACTGTCATGGTGGCGGTAGCAGCAGCCACATGTGTGTCATCTGGGAGCACGTTCTCCTCACGGCAAAGGTCTGCTCGACTGGGCAGCCCAAGGAGAAGGCAACAGCTGTTTTATCAAACTTGGGAACCTACAGCTCCCCTTAATTCCCATCTCTGTGGTTCGTCCTGGAACATTAGGGAGGTTTGGAGAATGAAACCGGCTCTTTCATGCCCAGCCCTCAAACTTTAATTTGCCTAAGAAAATTCTACCACACAGGGCCAGTAGAATATTTGGGGATTTTAGATAAAAACAGAGCTTCAAGGGAAACAAAGCCTGACACGAAACAAATCTTTTCTCATCTTATTTTTTAAATCAACATTCTTTTAAAGCCAGACAATAATGTGACTTTCAATTAGTTTGTTCTTTCCACTCATTCAGTCCCATAGCTTGGATGAGCGCCTGCTGCCTGCCAAGCCATGGGCCTACGACAATAGGACGCGGTCCCTTTCCTCAGGGATCTCCGTCTACTGTGGTACAATGACGGGTAAAGAGCTAATTCCATTACGACAATGGTAGTGCTGTAACTGGAAAATGCACAAAGAACAACGAGGTCATCACTGACGAAAGATGGTTTTGAGGGTGCGAGGAGCTTTCACAGAACAGGAGGCAAGGCAAGAAAGGCTCCCTCTTACAATTATCTAACCGGTCCTCTCCATGTATTCATATTTTTCATGTCATTCAAGAACTAGACCCAGTCTCATGAAATCCACCTTGATAACTGACTTTGCCCACATATGCTGTGGGTTCCTTGGAAATTGAGACACTTATACACCTTTTGCATATATTTTAGGCCAAGTACTCTTTGATATGCAATTGCCAAAATCTTTATCAAAGCAAAGCTCTGCCCGCCCCAGGACATGAGCACTGTGCATATTTCTATATCAAGAAGCAACTAAGCTACCCCAAGCTAATGAACACACACACACACACACACATATTCCCACACATTCACTCTCTCTCTGTGGAATTTTCTCACATTAATTTTACCTCAGGAAAACAATTTCACAAACATGTATAGTGAGATGCTTAAGAGATGGCTTCAAGACTGGGTTTGGACTCTAGCTTTCTCCTTCCCCGGCATGTGATGTTGGACAAGGAGGTTTCGGCCCTCGGATGGCTCTTTCCTCTTTGAGAGGAGATCATAATTTTTGTCACCCTCACAAATTCTCAGCCACTGTGGGCCACTGATGTTGTCTCACCAAGAAAGGTCTGCTCTGAAAGACCATATTGGGTACTGTGTGAAGAATTTTGTAAGAGACAAGAGAGGAGGCAGTGAGTCTGATTAGAAGAGGTAGTGATGGCAGCCGTGAGAAGTGGTCACGGCCAGACCCAGGTGAGTGCTATTGGTGGTAGAGAAAAGCATTTGGATTTGAGATGCCTTTCGACCTAGAAAGAACAGAACCTGGAGATAAGCTGGATGTGGAAGGAAGAGGTTCTCTCTCCCTCCGAAACTCTTTAGAATCTCCATGCCTCCATTCTGGCTTCATCTTCTGTTAAACCTGCTACATCCTAAGTACCAACACTCAAATAAACGAAAAGTCCTTGTTCCGATTTTATAGGATTTTGTGGTTCAATTGCTAAAATAGAGGAGGTTGATCTTAAAGCTGTCATCATCATAAAACCACCAAAAATTCTGTGCGATTAATATTTTCTAGGTTTCTGGAAGTTGCCACATAGGGCCATCCCATTACATCCCTTGATCTTGGCAGGGCAGCCACTGTTTTTAAGATAGCTCATCATTATTTTAAAAATATCTGATGCCTAAAGAACAACTTAGGTATGAATAGTACCAAAGTGCATAACGCAGTGTGCTATTTAAGAGCTGGGACGCTAGCGACCGTACTGCCTGGGTTCAAATCCTAGTTCTTCCATTAGCCACTTGTGTGATTATAGGCAAGTTACGTGACCTCCCTGTGTCTCAGTTACCTCATACATAAAATGTGAGTACCTGATGCAGGTAAACTGATGCACTTAAGGTGCTTAGTTTTCTGCCTGGAATATAGGATATCTGCTCAATAAACCACAGCTTTATTGTAAATACTGCTTTTTAACAAGGTGTGGGTTGCTGAGTGGAGCTTAAGAATCCAGCGACCCCTTCCAGCGAGGAACCCCCTCCTCATGTACCAGGCTGTCCTCACCTCTGCTCTCGGTGGAATAGGGTTGGGTGGAGTCGGCACTCACTGTCTTGCTGTGGCCCCTGCACGAGGCCTCCTAGAGCCTGTGGTCCCCCCTGCAGCAGAGAGTGGTAACGGAGGCAGCGGGCCATTTCCCATTTGCAAAGGGAAGTCAGAGCTTTGCAACGCTGGCTGTCTGACGGCTTGGGCATTTCCTGGAGTCTTCAGTGCTACTGGGAGGTGAAGCAGCGGAGGAGGGGGTGACTTCCACTATTTTTTTCCTTTTTTGAACAAAGTGCTCTGAATTTTTGCAGCTGGCAGAATGCCAACTGTATTTACCTTTATTTAATCACTCAATAGATTTCTCTGCGCAAACCAGGGTAATTAGGCCCAAAATATATCACCCAGGGGCTTATTTTAACTACCCGAAATAAACACGCAATCCCAATTTCAACAAAATTACCAGATCGTTTCCCTTCTAACAATTTCTGGCAGTGGATGCATTCCCTGGTGGGTGGTCCCAGTGAGGCTGTTGGTCCCCTGCCCTAGGGAGCCCAGAAGCAGGGGACAGCCTTCTCTAAAACAGGGCACATTGGCCAGAGAGAGTCCCCTGAGTCGCCTCTCACCCACACCAACAGCCTGGAAATGCGTCCTCCATTGCTCCGAGACCTACGGGACAGCACAACATACACATGCCAGGGTTCGTGCCCTCCTTGATGCTAGCTGTGTAATCTTGGCCGTGATGCTCAGTCTATTCTCTTGAACAGTGAAAGATGATGGCAGTTACCTGTGAGAACGCAAAGATGTGCTCCACCACGTGGTAAGGATTTTCAGTCCAACTTTCTTTTTTTTTTTTAATATTTTAACATCTCGAAAGATTACAATCAATGCGATAATAAACCACCGTGTCACCGTTTAATTGGTGGCACGTTCTCTTTCATTGGGCACATAAAATTATGGTGCATCTGACATTTGATAAAATATGACATACGATGTGTAGAAACCATTCCCTGGTAAAATGTAAACTCTCAGATTATTGATATTTCCCATTATACTCCTGCTCTTACACCACAGGCTTCTTAAAGGAACGGAGACTATGTAGAAGAGACTATTGGTTATACAAGAGCTTTTGGACGGGGCCAGAAAAACACCATGGTTTCAGTCAATACATAGTATTTGCAAATATCTTGGACACATCACTGTTCTCCAGTCTTATGCCTAACACACACCACTAATCAATTCAGCATTTCTTCCCAACGAGCCCAGATGTAGCCTCTGACTCTTTCTCAGCACAGTACGGCAGGCAGTTAATAGCAATCCCCCAGAGTTGGCACATGGAGCAAAATCTATTTTCTGCCCCTGACTCAGGAGCTTGGGAGACAGGGAAACAGAATGGGCAGTGGCCATGACAAGAACTTAGATATATGAAACAGAGCTCAAAAATTATGGAGTCCGTCGCACAGAAGAAATCACGGTCTAAGAGGTGAAATCTGCATAGTCACAGAGTCAGCTCTGCAGGATGAGTGTGGAGCTTTTCTCCTGGTCTCCCTCATCCAACATGTCCTTTCTACCAACGCTTTCTCGGTGTCAGAGTCAGACTGCTTGGTAACTGAAGTAAACAAGCAGGTAGATTGGACTCAGGCAAAGAGAGGAAGAGAGGGCAGCAGCCATGTAAAAGTGTTTTGCTTTTTGTTTTTGTAACATTTCCTCTTGCTCATTTGTCACCACAAACACCTCATTGTTCAGGCAGGCAATCTCCAGAAAAAAACGCAGGAATGGTTATTTCCAGCAAATGATAATTACAACGTGCTGTGTGCAAGAAGCAATCCATCCTAGTTCTATGGTTCTTGTAAGTTTAATAGCTAACACCTTTTATCGCAATGTTCCCACTCCTAGAAATAAGAAGAAAGAATGTCACTATTTAATCTGACATAGCAACATGAGAGAGACCAGCTGCCCCATTCCCTCTTGAGGCTTTCTCAGGATTTTGGAAGTACTAGATGTGTCTGGTGTTTGCCGTAAATAATGGTTGTTTAATATTCCCAAGCAATGGAAAGTAACCAATAAAAATCATATCGAGGAAATTAAAAGTGACAGGTTGGAATGGGGAATCTCTCCTCCTTGTCAAATTTCAATTTGAAATTAAATTGGGGCCTTCAGCACTAAGACAGGGACCCCTGACCTCTGAGTAATTACTTTCCAACATCATTTTCTTTAATTTGGAGGAGCTAGTTCTATTCTAAGGTTTGCTGAAAAGGCCCATTTTGTGAAAATGAAGCTGTATCTTAAGAAACGCCTGTTTCTTTCTTCCTTCTAGTCCAGGCACAGCCCCGCCCCTACTCAAGTATGCTTGCTGCCCACCTCTAGCTCTCCTCACACAATGCTCGCACGCTTGTAATTACACTAGCAAACTCAAGAGTCACTGAGACTGATGACACAGCTTCCATTTAGAACCTCTGCAAGGTTCCTGGAATTAGCCCAGGGGGCAGGGACAGTCTGAAGAGGCGATTCCTTACCATTGGTTGCCACACTCCCTGAGAGGTGGGCTCCTGGTATTTAAAAACATGCATTTGTAGAAGAAGGAAAAACAATCTGAATGGATGGAAAAGCACATAATACAAAGGTCTGATACAGCATAGCATGTTCGGGAGTATTTCAGTTATTCATTATCTCAACAAACATTTGTTGAGTACTCACAGTGTGCCTGCTGGTGTTGAGGATAAAAGAATGAGTAAAACGTGTTCGGGCCCCAAGGGAGTCCACAGAATGCACGGGGCCGTGGAGGAGAAAACTAGAAAGTCACCTTACAGGGCCCGACTACAATGAGCCTGATGGCCGAGAGCATACAGGGGCTGTGAGAGCCGACGGAGGCCAGCGGTGCTGAAACAGCAGGACTCAGTGGGTGATTTCAAGTGGCAGGTGAGAGAGAGAGTGGGGTCAACAGGGGTGAGTACCATAAACTGAGAACGTGACTGCAGGGAGAGAGATTGTGGGGTGGGCTCTAGGTTCTGGGGATGAGTTGGGTTTGGGACCCAGTGAATTTGAGATACTTGAGACATAGCCCATTGGAGGTGCCATGGTTTTCTTAAGGGCACAGACCATACCTAACCCAGTTCTGAGCCTTTGTGCTGAGTATATAAGAAGTTCTCATAAAATGCCCAATAAATAAATAAGTGAATATTACGTATAAAACCACGTGTGCAAATGCTTCTCCGTATCATTTCATTTAATTCTCACAGCAACATGGAAGGGAAGGTCCCCTACAGATATTTTTTACAGATAGGTCCAAGCCTCAAAAGTCTTAGGTATAAGAGGGGAGCTACACATGGCAAGTTCACAGATAAAAATGACTCAAAAAAAAAAAAAAGAAAGAGACAGAGCATGTCTTTATGAGGATTAGCTCATTAGTCCTCAGGGAAATGCAAATTAAACCCACAAGGAGATACCATTAGAATCGTTATAAAGCTAAGGACTCACAACACAAGTGTTTGTGAGGATGAAGATAAACTAGAACACTCACATCTCGCTGGTGGGAACGTAAGTGGAATCGCCACTGTGGAAAACAGTTTGGCAGTTTCTTATAAAGTTAGACACACACACTTTCCACATGCCCCAGCAATTCCACTCCTAGGCTTCCACCCGAGAGAAATTAAAATACACTCACATAACATCTCTGTGTGAATGTTCATAGCAGCCTTATTTATAACAGTCAAAAGTTAGAAAACAATTCAACGATTCATCTCTCAACTAGCAAATGGATAAAGAAAATATGGCATAGTCATACAATATAATACTACCAAGCAATACAAAGGAATTAAGTATACATCCTAAAATATGAATGCACTTCCAAATATTATGCTAAGAGAAAAAGACACCAAAAAGCTCAAGAGTGATTTCATGTGTATGAAATTTCCAGAAAAGGCAAATCTACAAAGCTGGAAAGCAGATTAGTGATTGTTTAGGGCTGGGGGTGGGGAGGCTGGGGAAGGGATAGAGAATGGCCGCCAGTGGAACTCTGGGGGATGCAGGGAGTGCTCTAAACTGAATTACGGCGATAACTGCATACACTTACTAAAACTCATCGCTACATTTCAAAGTATGTAAATTATATTTCAATAAAATTATTATTATTATTATTATTTTAAAAAGAGAGAGCTCTGTGATTTAGAAGAGGGGGCAGGTTGAGAATTCTGACCAAGTTGGGGAGATTTGGGGCAGCTTCATACGGGAACGCATTTGGGCTGGACCTTGAAGACTAGGTAGGATTTCAACAGATTCAGATGGTGCACAAAGGAACTCCAGATAAAGAAAGCAGCACAAAAGTGACAACGTGCCAAGCATGTTTGGGCAATATCCAGACATCCATTGTGGCTGAATACTTGGATGAAGAAAAGCAAACGAAAGGGGAAAATTTGGTTGTGGCCAGATGACAGAAGCAGAAATGAGTAGGCTAATGCATTTATGATTTAATTTGGTAGACAGTGGGGAGCCACTGAACATTCTAGAGTAGGGGAGTGTCCTGGCAAAGATTAACGGTGCAGCAGTGAGTTGGAAGGACGAGCAGCCAGGCGGAGCGTCAAATAACAAGGCTCAGAGAACTGGCCATAGTGAAGGAGGGCCAAACTGTGGCCACCTGCCTGTGTCGATAATGCAAAGGGACAGAGAAACCGATTGTACCCGACAGAAAGGAAAATAATGAGACACCAGTTATTTGGTGCTTTCTGTGATCTAGGCACTGTTTTAAAGAATCACTTCTAACGGAGAGACAGAGAGTTAAGAGCCTGCTATATACAGAATGAACCAAATGGATTGATGATCATCTTTAGATCTGGCTCCAAAGAGGACGAAAAAAGATGAGAGAACTCCTGAGATGCTTATCTAAGGTGTGTTGTGGGAACCACAGATATGGAAGCTTGTAGCTGAATAAGAAATGGTGATTCTACTAAGGTGGTAGGATGGTAAGTGAGACAGATGACAGAGACCAATGCGCGTGGCCCAGAAATCCTGCCTTCTGTCTACCCCAGAAAGGCAGCAGTGGCTGGCCCTGCGGGCGCTCTCTATGATGTCCTCACTCCTTTCAATGTACACTAACATACATGACATACACATGTTGACATGAGTAGACAGAACCCAATGGGTATAAAGAAGGCTGTTATTGCTTCCAGGGATCAAGCCCTTGCCCAGCTGCTGTTAGATAACATTCAGCACCTAACGTCCTGTGTCCGTCCATGAAGCAGGACTATAGTGTGTCAACAATCAGCACGTGCCTTTTAATTAGCTGTCAAAACTTAATTACCAGGAAATGTCATGCAAAACATGTGGATTTTCAGCTTCTCTTGAGAAGTTGGGAGTTCTGGCAACTATGTGGCCCAGTCTCACATGTCATCAGAGCTGAGTAGCACTTGTCCTCTTTAAACATTAGAGTCCCTGCCTGGCGCACTTTATTCATTCATTCAACATGCATTTATCAAGCACCCACTATATGCCAGGCACAGTTGTAGGGACTGGGGATACAAATGAACAAAGACCAAATTCCTTACATTCTGGAGCTCATATTCTTAGAAGGAGAGCCAGACGATAAATAAATAAAGGGAATATATATATATATATATATATATATATATATACACACACACACACATATATAGAATATATATATATATGTATATATATATTCTGCATTTCAGGTGGTGATAAGACCTAAGAAATGTAAAGAAGTAAGGTGTAGAGCTTGAAAGAGGATGGAGAGACTCTAGGTATTATAGTCAGGGTGTTCTGGGCAGGGGAGCCTCTCCGATTAGGTGACCCTGAGCCCAAATCTGATTAACATGAGGGAATATGCCCTCAGACCTGAGGGAGAGATAGGCCAAATCAAAGAAATGGCAAATGGAATTATGTTTTAAATGTGAGAGGAGCACATAAAGGAATGAGCAAGGGGTAGAGGGCATTTCAGGCCCTAGGGACAGTTTAGCTTTTATTCTGAGATGGGAAACCACTGGTGAGTTTGAGAAAAAGGGGGACATGGTGGGACATACTCATTTATGTTGGTGACAGGCCGCTGTAAGCATTAGAGTTTTGGGTCCTCAGTTTAAAGCAAAGTTAAAAGGCTAGAGATGGGCTCTGTGTCTGGAGAGAGACAATAATTAGACTATGGGGCAGGAATCTCCTGATAGTCAGAATATAGTGTTGGCGCAGATGAATAACCCAAAACAGCAGTGATCTTGAATTAACTGACATCTATGGTAAAAGTTAATACACAATGAAGCCACTTAGAAAGCCAAGCTCACAGGATGCTGAGACTGAGCACTGTTTGACTCTAGGCCAGAAGAAAAGGTGCCTGGTGGATGTGACTGTAGAACATTCTAGCTGTCCCACTTACAAAGAGTTTCTCTCACTTCTCCCTCTTCACCAGCGACATTCCATCCCCACTGGTACACTCAATTTGGTAGACAGGCTTAAGTTCTGTTTAATTTCAGCAACTTGAGTGAACTCTCATGTTCTCCCAACTCAGATAGGACAAACTTTGACCCTGGTCCTCCAAAACAAAGCAGTGATCGGCGCTTGGTGTTCAACATGATCTGGTGTTCCAGAAAATGAATTCCTCGACCTTGAACAGTTTGAAATGTTTGACAAAAGGAAGAGACCTACTCACAATCAGAACGTGATCCCGCCCCATCGTGATGACTGTCCGGTTCACCGTGCGAAGAAGCTGGACCATGATTTCTTGGATGTGGTGGTAGGTATAGGCCTGTAAAACAATCAGAGACATCTGTGTGACAACATGGACAGTGTATCTGCACATCTCTTCCAAAGGACATACAACAGTGCTCAGACGTGGCATACACCAAGATCACCACCAGCACCACCACCACCAGCATCACCAGCACCACCACCATCATAATCACCACCGGCACCAGCACCACCACCACCAGCATCACCAGCACCACCACCATCATAATCACCACCGGCACCAGCACCACCACCACCAGCATCACCAGCACCACCACCATCATAATCACCACCGGCACCAGCACCACCACCAGCATCACCAGCACCACCACCGTCATAATCACCACCGGCACCAGCACCACTACCAGCATCACCAGCACCACCACCATCATAATCACCACCGGCACCAGCACCACCACCACCAGCATCACCAGCACCACCACCATCATAATCACCACCGGCACCAGCACCACCACTACCAGCATCACCAGCACCACCACCATCATAATCACCACCGGCACCAGCACCACTACCAGCATCACCAGCACCACCACCATCATAATCACCACCGGCACCAGCACCACCACCACCAGCATCACCAGCACCACCACCATCATAATCACCACCGGCACCAGCACCACCACCACCAGCATCACCAGCACCACCACCGTCATAATCACCACCGGCACCAGCACCACCACCACCAGCATCACCAGCACCACCACCGTCATAATCACCACCGGCACCAGCACCACCACCGTCATAATCACCACCGGCACCAGCACCACCACTACCAGCATCACCAGCACCACCACCATCATAATCACCACCGGCACCAGCACCACTACCAGCATCACCAGCACCACCACCATCATAATCACCACCGGCACCAGCACCACCACCACCAGCATCACCAGCACCACCACCATCATAATCACCACCGGCACCAGCACCACCACTACCAGCATCACCAGCACCACCACCGTCATAATCACCACCGGCACCAGCACCACCACCACCAGCATCACCAGCACCACCACCGTCATAATCACCACCGGCACCAGCACCACCACCGTCATAATCACCACCGGCACCAGCACCACCACCAGCATCACCAGCACCACCACCGTCATAATCACCACCGGCACCAGCACCACCACCGTCATAATCACCACCGGCACCAGCACCACTACCAGCATCACCAGCACCACCACCATCATAATCACCACCGGCACCAGCACCACCACCACCAGCATCACCAGCACCACCACCATCATAATCACCACCGGCACCAGCACCACCACTACCAGCATCACCAGCACCACCACCGTCATAATCACCACCGGCACCAGCACCACCACCACCAGCATCACCAGCACCACCACCGTCATAATCACCACCGGCACCAGCACCACCACCGTCATAATCACCACCGGCACCAGCACCACCACCAGCATCACCAGCACCACCACCGTCATAATCACCACCGGCACCAGCACCACCACCGTCATAATCACCACCGGCACCAGCACCACTACCAGCATCACCAGCACCACCACCGTCATAATCACCACCGGCACCAGCACCACCACCACCAGCATCACCAGCACCACCACCGTCATAATCACCACCGGCACCAGCACCACCACCAGCATCACCAGCACCACCACCGTCATAATCACCACCGGCACCAGCACCACTACCAGCATCACCAGCACCACCACCGTCATAATCACCACCGGCACCAGCACCACCACCACCAGCATCACCAGCACCACCACCGTCATAATCACCACCGGCACCAGCACCACCACCACCAGCATCACCAGCACCACCACCGTCATAATCACCACCGGCACCAGCACCACCACCACCAGCATCACCAGCACCACCACCGTCATAATCACCACCGGCACCAGCACCACCACCAGCATCACCAGCACCACCACCGTCATAATCACCACCGGCACCAGCACCACCACCGTCATAATCACCACCGGCACCAGCACCACTACCAGCATCACCAGCACCACCACCATCATAATCACCACCGGCACCAGCACCACCACCACCAGCATCACCAGCACCACCACCGTCATAATCACCACCGGCACCAGCACCACCACCACCAGCATCACCAGCACCACCACCGTCATAATCACCACCGGCACCAGCACCACCACTACCAGCATCACCAGCACCACCACCGTCATAATCACCACCGGCACCAGCACCACCACCACCAGCATCACCAGCACCACCACCGTCATAATCACCACCGGCACCAGCACCACCACCGTCATAATCACCACCGGCACCAGCACCACCACCAGCATCACCAGCACCACCACCGTCATAATCACCACCGGCACCAGCACCACCACCGTCATAATCACCACCGGCACCAGCACCACTACCAGCATCACCAGCACCACCACCGTCATAATCACCACCGGCACCAGCACCACCACCGTCATAATCACCACCGGCACCAGCACCACCACCACCAGCATCACCAGCACCACCACCGTCATAATCACCACCGGCACCAGCACCACTTCCAGCATCACCAGCACCACCACCGTCATAATCACCACCGGCACCAGCACCACCACCGTCATAATCACCACCGGCACCAGCACCACCACCACCAGCATCACCAGCACCACCACCATCATAATCACCACCGGCACCAGCACCACCACCACCAGCATCACCAGCACCACCACCGTCATAATCACCACCGGCACCAGCACCACTACCAGCATCACCAGCACCACCACCGTCATAATCACCACCGGCACCAGCACCACCACCACCAGCATCACCAGCACCACCACCGTCATAATCACCACCGGCACCAGCACCACCACCAGCATCACCAGCACCACCACCGTCATAATCACCACCGGCACCAGCACCACCACCACCAGCATCACCAGCACCACCATAATCACCACCGGCACCGGTGCCAAATCATCATCATCATAGTCATTGTCATCATATCTCTATAGCCATCACTACCTGGCACTGGGTACCAGGAATTTCATTAACCATCTTAAATATAAGTTAGTGATTAAAAGCTTAAGCTCTGGAATCAGAAACTTTGGACCTAAAATACTAACTCTGTCAAGAATTATTGTGCGACATTGGCTCAGTGATTTCTGTGCATGTTGGTTTCTTCATCTGTGTAACAGTCGGGGTCTAACCTGGAATAAGGACAGAATGTAACGCAGGGACCTGGTCATACAGATGATGAAGAAGCTGAAACACCAAACAAGGTCACCTAGAGATTAGCAACTGCAGGAAGCCACTATCCCCACTAGGCTGGAGGGACAAATAGAGCCAGCGTTTCTGGAACCGGAGGCTGGGGTTATGTGCTGGGAAGTATAACCACGAGGTGCTTGTGCAGTAGAAGCTGCATGACCCACCTTGGGGGAAATTCGTGGTGAGCCAGGCTGTGACCTTCACAGGGTTCTGCCCACTTTAAAAACAAGGCCCTGAACCTAAGGTAGGACTTGCCAATGCTTTTTGAGTATCTGCTGTGATAGGCAAGGGTTTCGTGCATCTTCACCTACTGTCTCAGATCCTTTTAGTGGCATAGCCTTGCACAGAGTTTCATCCATGCGTACCTGGGAGGGTGGTCATGACCAAGTGGAAAAGCTCTGGGATTTTAAATTTAGCAGCTCTGGGTCTGAGTGGCAACTCTGTGCTTGCACTGTGTGACTTCACTTATCACTTAACCTCTCTGAGCCCCATCTTTTGCATCTGTAAAAGGTGGAAGCTTTTCTCACCAGTCTCTCAAGGTTGATATGAACATGCAAGTGACACATGCAATTCTGGAAAAATGCATGTGCCTAATTCCATTGCAGGAGATTCTGTGGGTCTGAGATAGAGCCCGAGCATCTGAATTTCTGAATTTCATGAGGCTTATTCTGATGACTGGGAACCATATACTGTGAAGCTCTGGAGATAGAGACTCGAGTTTGGGAACAACAGCCTGTGTCTCCAGGACCTAGACAGAGCCTGACATAATGAAAGTGTTAAGTAAACGGTGGCTGGAAAAGCAGGTGACTACTCACACATTCATAAGCACCTTATTAAAATTTGCTGCTTTCAACTTAATTGTCGTTTGTCTCTTAATGTAACCCATGAAAAGAAAATAGATTTATAGTATGAAAAAAAAAGAAAAAAAAAAGCTGTGCGTATTAAAACTGTCCTCCCTTCCCAACATGCTTTCAATGATTCTTGGCATTCAAAGATGAGTGGCCCAGAGCTTCCTTTCTCTCTCTGCCCCAGACCCACTTCTTCTGCACTTTGGCTAATCCCCAACACTCCGGCCCCGTGGAGCTCACCTGCAGAAACACTGTCACCAGGGCTCCTGTCAGAGCATATTTTATAGAAACAGGTTCTCATGCTCCATCAAGCCCAGCCAGACCTCAGCCTCTTGCTAGACATGAGCTCCCCCACTACCCCGCCTGTTCCCCATATCTGGCGTTTTCCTCCTCAGGGGCGGTAGAGAACATATCCCTTTACTTCTTGGCTGTAGGACAGCCTCTCGCCTGACCTCCTTTTATTCTTTATTTCTTCAAGCTTTCTTTACTGACTTACAATCTCCTATTTTTTTTGCACTATGTGCATATAATGCTCACGGGAATAACAAAAATAGCTAACTTTTTTTTTTGAGTGCTTACTAAATGCCTGGCATCCTACGAAACACTTTACTTCATCTCACAAAGAAATGGCCAATATTATGATCTTCATTGTTCAGATGAGAAAACTGAAGCTCAGAGAGGTTAAGTAACTTGTCCAGGATCACCCAGCTAGAAAGTCAAAGAAAAAGATTCAAACCAAGCAGTCTGGCTCCAGAGCCTGCTCCTTGTCCAAACTCACCCAGGCAGACTGGAACACGAACACAGATCTCTGGTTGCTGTTTGGGGGCCTCGTCAGCCTCTTTCCATCTTTCAAGATGGATAGAAACCCCACCCTCAATTGGGCCAACTTCTAACTGCCTTCAGTGACTTCTGATCTTTCCTTTCCCTTTTAGAAAATGTCAGTGGTATGCATTCATGACTCCCGTATCTTCTCTGCATTCCTTTGGAATTTCATCAACCTAAGCCCACTGCCAATTATGTAATAGTTTCCCTTTGATGTTATTTTTCCCCCTCATGTCGCATCTCTTTCTTTACCAATAGAGATAATAAAACCCCTTTTCTCTTGACTTCCTGCCTGCCCCCTGCTTCTTTTAAATAGCTACTTCTTCATCCAAAGAGCAGCAATTAGACTGCTCAGGAAGTTTGGTATTCAAAAGTGGAAAACTGTCATCAAATTCAATTCATTTCACTGTGAAAGCGCCCAATGTGGACGATGGTATAGCACAGTGTTTTGGGATCAGACTTGAGTTTGAATCTCAATGCTGCTCATTTCAGCTGAGTGACCTTGGATGAATTACTTTTCCTCTCTGAATTTCGGTAACTATATTATAAAAAGTGGCAAACAGGAACCTCAAAGTCCTAGTTTGAGCAATATATAAGGGGATGCAGGTAAAGCCTCCGACACTAAGGCAGGGCACACAGTAGGTCTTCAGTAAGCAGTGACTGCAACTCATATTCCCATTGGTCTGCGGTAGCACTCTGCCCAAGCTTGCAGATTCCCAGCACGTAGAAGAAAGTGCAGTAAAAAGCAATGCATAATCTAAACTCTGGATGATATCGAGATGTCACCCAAAGAATGTATAGTGTATATGCAAATGGAAAGCTTTCAAGATGATAAACCTGTGCTAAGCAATAAAAATGCAGCCACAAATCACCCACTGTTAATTGCTCCAGTGCCAGGCGAGTGGAGGGAATCTCTAGGAAAGTGTCTTCCGGGCTCAAACTAAACGGTGGCTTGTAATTGAAATGACAAAGTCAGTCTTCCCATTACGGCCTTGGCAAAGAAATTAATCCATCCACACTAAACACACTGCAAATAGTAGTGATTTTTTTCTTTCAATAATTATAGGCTGTGATACCGGGAAGGAACATGGAGTCCTTTGTTTAAAGTGAAATCTTATGCATGAGCCCGATATACAACAAAGCAGAATGAGAGGTGAAAGTGGGGTGGTGATAGCGGGTCAAGCCTTGTCTTCCTGGCTCACCCAGGCCCTATGCCAGCCCTAGGAATGTGTAGAATGCAGTTCAAAACTACCGATTTGCCACAGTATTTCCAGAATAATAATGGAGCATACCATCTATGAGATGATTTTAAGTAATAATACACAGAGATGGCATTTCACAACATTGAATCAAATTACGAGAAAGGTGTCCCTTTTTTCATTTTTCTTTCAAGCCTTCTGATGACACCAAGTAGAAAAATCTCCCTTTGGTGCTAATATGTCTTTACTACTTCTGTAGCTCATATAAAACTCCTTTTTCACAGAAGGAAATTCTCAGGTCAAAGCAGATAGTAGACAAAAGCATCCTGTTAGAACTTACTAATGTTGTTTTGTGTGTTTGTTTTTAAAGTTGCGTATATATGGCAAGTGTTCAGGAAAAAGATATAAACTTAGAAATAGAGCAAAATGCATGATTTTTTAATAGAGCAACTCTGATAAACCCAACTGGGGGAGAGGGAGTCCTCTTACTCTCTCCAGAAATATAATGTTGCTTGATAAAGCATCCACAACTGACTAGAAAGCAGAAATATTATAGCCCTGCAAAGTCAGGGGTTAACTTGTAGAAAAATGATTAAGTGTGACATTTGCTGGTTTGCTAAAGATTACAGTTTTATTGCTGTGTAGAAATTATGCTCGTCTTATATTTAAGGACAATTTTATATAAGCATCTCTCTCCCACAACTCAAGATTCCTAAATGATTTTGGTTGGCTTTTTTCCCACTTCAATAAGTAAAACTTTGAAATGTGTTCACTGTCTAATTACCTAAGATGATATAATTAACCATTTGAGAGTTCTACTTTTACACAACTGGTGGTAATACTGATGGGAATGATATTAACTTTTGTTTATTTTTATCAAAGTTACTCATGTATATAGTTTAGAAACATTCTCTCAGGTTCATTAAAAAAATAGTAATAATAACCAAAACAGTAGTCCTCAGTTCCCCTCACCAGCGGAACTTCTTTACTTCTTTCAGCTTATGCAGTTGTTATTTTGGTATTAATGACCATGTGGCCAAAAATATGTTTGTATTACCCCTTCTTTAACCAAATTTGCTCACTTTTTGGCATTATCTATTAACTCTCCACCATAAAAGGCAAGGATTTCACTCTAGCTCCTCCCCCTGCCTTACTAGACACCTGTATTCTTCCCATTTCTTCTTCTTCCCACACAGTTATAGTATAATTTTGGTTTGATCAATATTAGTGTTTAAAATATTTTGATGTGTAAATGTCATTCCCGTTCAGTTGTAAACTATGACAAATTCCCATTTCTTATACAACTTTTCATTTTCCCAAAGAAAAAAAAGCGATCTGGAAACAAAATCAGAGATTCCTTTTAGTTCTCTGATTATCTGTTTTTCATGCTGTCTTTTCCCTGATTCATGATGGCCTCCTCTCCTATTTTTCAAAATTCTCGCTGCATATTTGAAAAGTTTGCTTTGCTGTGCAGAGTCTCTGTCTCCTCCACGCTGCTTCTCTTCATGTTAGAGCTTTTTCCTTAGTTCTCTGTAACCCTTGGTGGTATATTCACATTTCAGTGTGGGCGACTCTTAGGCTGGTTACTCACTCTGAGCAAGTGAGTAGAGCTGGTGGTCTGTGAGCTTCACCGCAGGGTGATCTGGTCAGAGAGACTCAAATATCCACATATACAAGTCTTTCTTCTTGGGCTGGTTGGATTCCACAGACAGGAATTCTCTGATCTCTGGTCTGAAGGGTTAGAGCCTGGCTGCCAGCATGCTAGGAGCTAAGTGGGAGGAAAGTGCCCCACTTTTGTTTGCTTTATCAAACAATTTTGTTTGCCTCATCAAACAAAGTTATCGTGCCCTCCCTAGAGGCTTCAGCTTCTAAGACATACACGAGTATTTTGATTGAAACCTTGTTTTGAGGATGGTACAGATGCCCTCAACTGTGCCCCATGTCTCCTAGTTCAGATGTCCTCTGTCGTATCCTCTTTCTAGAATAAACCTCCAGTGATCCAGGCGCAGAGTCAGGCTGCTTCGTACACAGACTTGGCTGAGCTTCTTTCCTTCACCCCCTGCTCCAGGGGCCCCTGCTACTGCCATTTCCTGTAACTGTCCAGGAATCTTTGCTTTAGATTAGATGAGATTTCAGCTTTCCCCACTGCTGGTTTATGAATCACTCTTCCTGGGTCTACTAAATCATTTAGTACTTTTCCATATATCTACCTTCCTTTCACGAAATTCCCTTTACTGTTTTGTTTTCAGTAGGTTTTTAAAAGGGAGCAAAATATGTGACTATGTTCAATCTATCATCTTTACGGGGATTTCTGCCCTAAATTTTCATGTTTAAATGTTTATATAAGTGAGCTCATTTAATTAGAAATGATCAAAGTACAGGTGATAATGTTAACGGACAAACATGTGATTGTGTTAGGCAAATGCCAGGTTTGAAAAGAGTTCTGGTGTTAACCCTAATTTTACAGAAAGCAACAGAGAAGGGGGGCGGGGAGGGTTGCCCAAGGTCATGTGACCAGTGACAAGTCATGTCCTCAGAGCTGAATGGAAAACCAGCGCTGGAGAGCAATCCCTGGCCGGCTGTGCCCTCTACTCCAGCACAGGGGCAGCCTTGGCACGTGTGTTTATGCCAAGGACAATCCCAGCCCCTCCACTGCTTTATCTTTAGGCCTTTTCAACACAAAGATGAAGATCACAAGGTCACAGCTACAGATGAAATCCAAAAACATTTTTTTTTCTTCACAAAGAGAAATAAAGCCTTTTCTGACGATGAGAACAACTGCAATCTATGGTCGCTACTGTTTTTCTCTGCTCTGTGTTCCTATATAAGAGGTCTTTTCAACGTTTTTTTTTTAGTTCGAAGGCACCACACTCACCTAGAAAGAAAATATCCTGACTTTCGAAGGACAGTAACGGTTATCATCTAAATCAGAGTTACCCTCTCTTTCTTTAGCCCTTCAAGGTAATGTGATTTTTTCAGGCGTTGTAGGCTTAACACTGTTTGCTTTCCTCCCATATGAACCGACTTGTGTCCTGAAAGACGTGAGTTTACTGCGCAACAGCTCATTGTGTGAAGCAACCCACAGAGGCAGCCAGACTCAGAGAAGCGGGAGTCAGCTATCAGTGAGGAAGGGCGGGGGCTTTGCCACACCCCGTCATCTCCACATCTCCTACGCACTGGGCAGGCCTCCCCGTGACCCCTCACCCCGCATTTCCCAGGCAGGACTTGGGCAATGCCTTCATGTGTTCAGGGACGTCTTTACCTTCTCTAGAAGGGGAGAGTTTGCATCGGTAACAGAAGGATACGACAAACGGAAAAGAAGATGGGGCTCCTCCTTCTGATACTGCTGCTCCCTAACAATCTGGGGGTCAGACTCTATGCTAAGAGCTAGGCATATAGACTTAGTATCTATTATCTCATTTAGGTTTTAAAGATCCCATTGAAGCCCCTGATGGGAAATAGGAGGGTCTGAGAGAGGTTGAGTAACTTGCCGAGCAATTATCTACTCATAGGTGGCCAAGCCTGAACCCAAGCTCAGTTCTGTCTCTAAGTCCTGTTCTTTCCATGATACAAGGTGTGGGGAGGTGCCAGGAAGTGGGTTGTTCTTTCAGGCCACTCCTGTATTATGAAAATACAGAGTCTCTCCTTGCACAGAGATTATGGAGCCACCACTCACTATGCTCCTTCCTTAGGCTGACCAATCTTACCTCTCTGAGCCTCAGTTTCATCCCTGTATCAGCCATAATGGTACCCAATACATCAGAATTGTTTTGAGAATCTGTAGCTAGCTCCGACGCTGATAGCTAATATTTTTTGAGCTTTTACTACACGTTAAGTACTCTTGTAAGTTCTTTCCATACATTAACTTAAGGGATCCTGCAAGCACCTATGAAATGAGGGGAATACTTCTCTTTCCCCAGCTTGACAGATGAGAAACCTGAGGCTCTGGCTGTGATTACACACCATGTTCAAGCTGTGAACCAATCCAGCTCAGGCCTGTCTGACTCCAGGGTCCAGGCTTCTAACAGCCACTGTCTCCACCTTTTAGGATCATGGAAAAGAATGGATGTGGCAGTCCTCTGTAGGTGATAAATCTTTCTGGAAATCTATCCAAAGTAAACAATAAGGCAGACATTTGTGTGCACAGCTGTTTATGGCATATCATATTGTTTATAATGTCCAAATGTAGCAAGCAAGATAAATGTCCCCAAATCCTATCATATAAATGATGGGCTTATCCATACAGTGCAGTAGGAGAGGGCAGGTAGGTCTTGATCTGGAAAGATACACTTAATATATTCAGGAAACAGAGACTACAGGCCACCATGTATAACATAATCCCATTTATGGTTTTGAAAAATATTTTTCTATGTCCAAAAATCTGGAAAAACGTCTGACGAACGATTCACAATGCTATCCCTGTGCAGGGGGAAGAGGGAGAGATGTGAGGTAAAAGGGATCACTTTACTTGCTATGATTTGTTGGAAATTTTCACAATAACCATGCATAATAAAGAAAACAGAACTATTTCCCGATTGGAAAAAATGACAGTCGCCATACCTAAGGAATCACACTCACAGGGGGCTGACTGGATACACACAGGGGCCTGGGAGTGGCGTAGGCAGCCCCGGGTTAGGTGTGAGGGGGTAGTCAGTCCCTCCCTGGGACACCCTGCCCCATGCTGGCGTGGCCGTGGACCCTTGGTGCTCACAAGATGGAGTGCTGTTGTCAACTGACAAAAGAGTACTACAAAGTAACCTGTGTTAACACTTTTTAAAAAAGGCACAACTATGAAATATTTTATTCCATTTATCAAATGCTTTTAACTTCCATTTGCAGGTGGAAAAAAAAATCTACTTAAAGCAACCAGGAAAAACATAACAAAACCATCGCCTCCAACCAAGACAAAAAATCCAACTGTGCTTAGAGAGAAATGTTGCTTTTGTTCAGATCCTATAAGTTGCTTTGTGGGGGCTTTTATTAAAATATACTGGAACCTCCAGGTGGCAGCCTAGAGCAGAAAAAAATGTTAAACCTCCCAAGGTCTGTGAGTCCTAATGCTGATGAATGGTGACTGGTTGCAGCCACTTAGGAGATGTGCCTCGGAGGTGTCTATTTTTTGTGTTTTGTTCTTCAAAACTGGAGGAGTCTATGGGACTGTGTAAGGAGAAATGGATAAACAACAGCTAACATTTGCTGAATTCTTACTATGTGCTGGGCAACCGGCTGTGTGCTTTGTATGTATTACCCCAATGCATCCTGGGAAAACTCTGGGGATAAGTATTACCCTATTTTAAGATATAAAATAAGATCCATTTTAATTATTATTACCATTCAATATTTATTGAGCAGTTCCTACACGACAGATGCTATAATAAATGTTTTACGTGTACCATGTCATTTAGGTCACAGAATAATCTTATCAGTCTGCTACACTGGTTCTCCCCATGCTACAAATGAGGAAATTCTGAGGTTTCTGTCACTCGACCAAAGTCATAGAACTGTAGGTGATAATGCAGCTGGATGTGAGTCTGTGTCTTCTTGGTTGCAGGGCGCATGTATTGTGTACACAGCTATTTATAGCAATTCTGTATTATTTGTAATATCCTAATGTAGCAAGCGAGATAAATGCCCCAAACGGCCCTGCAGCAACGGGCTCCCTTAAGGTTTCCACTGCAGCAATGGGGATCTGTGAACTATGGGTAATATTTCAGAAACTGAGAAACTGTACACTCACCCCTCCTCAATACCACCACATACAGGTAGGCTAACTACAATGTCAAGATCCCTTGTTTGAATGAGAACAAGAGAAATTTCAAGTAGGCTCCCTGTTTAACTTTGCTAGTCAGAACATTTTGGATGGTGTTTAGATGTTGTTACTTTTGTAAAAGTGTAAACAAATTACTTAGTGTTTAGTACATGCTGCTTGTTTGGGAAACAATATATTCCAAAACACACAGCCATGGGCATATGGTAAGAAATGGTGGTGAACACTCCCTAGTGGTGAAATCCTTTGCTACAATTTATCCAGAAAGCCATTCAAAATATGGCTTCCGACCCTCCATGCCCTGACTTCTCCACGAGCTTCTGCTGTCCCTCCATTACTGCCCTCCTCTCTCTGCCAGTCCACTGGTGGTCCAGAGTTTCTCCTGTTTTCCTTTGTTTCCTTTTGCTTTATGCCTCTGCTTTATCACTGGGCTCCATCTCCAATCCTGGGGTGACTTCAGCACAGAAGGTTAGAGTACCTCTAAGGATCAGCCTAATTCTCCCCCACCCCAAATGATTTCCTAAATATGCCTCCAACTGTTTATTGATATTTGAAGTTCCCTGGATAGAATGTCATTCTTTGACTTATGGCTCATTCCCTCCTGTTAAAATGCCCGGCGCATAGTAAGAATTCAGCAAATGTTAGCTGTTGTTTATCCATTTCTCCTTACACAGTCCCATAGACTCCTCCTGTTTTGAAGAACAAAACAAAAAAGTAGACACCTCCAAGGCACACCTCAAATGAGAGCCCGAAAACACCAGACTCTCCTCTGAGGTAAGTGTCATAACATACCTGCTTCTGCCTGAGCCCCCTTCCCTGCTGAACAAATAGAATGAGGATCATCTGTGAGTGCCTCCACGAAAGGGATTAGATGTGCGTCATTATTTCAGGTTCCACATCTAGCACCGACGCCTGACACACCATAAGCATTTTTATTCATTTTTAGTCAGGGGATGTAGAATTCATTGAATTAATTAATTAGAAAAGCTAAGACTGGGTGTCAGGTAACTGTTGCAGAGAATAAGGACAGAGGCTCAGATGAGGGCTGGAATCAGAATCTGGAAACCTCTGAGCACAGACTTCCTCGACTGTACTGGCAACAGCACTTGACCCCACACAAACGACTAAGAGGTTTGTAGACAGGGGAAAGAAGGCATAGAAAACAGTCTTTTACCCTCCTTCCCACAGTGAAAATACCCCTAATCATCAAGCCGTCCCCCAGAGAAAGAACATAGACATCAGACAGCTCACTGAGTGATGGCTGATCTAGTTTCCTCAGGGTCTTCCCATTTCAAAACTCTACTATCCTTTTTTTTTTTTTTTTTTTTTTTGGACTCTTTCCCCACAATCCCTTCTGAGTCAGGCAGGCACAAGACTTAAGTTCAGAGACATATCTCGTATCGGATCCCAGGATCCTGTGTCTCAGCCAGAATTCAGAACTCACCCTCACTGACAAGCCTGCTTAGGTATCGATTATACCAGAAACTTCAGAAAAATTACCACCAACGGGAGGCTTTAAAATCTTACCCTTACACGTCTTTTCCTTTGTTGGGAAGGGATGGAGAAAGTAGGCCAATCTTAAATGCAAGAGAATTGGCCAGAAAAGAGTCAATAAATCTGAGGAATGAACGTGTATCCTCTGATCTATACGAGCAGTTACAGACATCAGTGTTGTTGTTTTTTTCAGTTCAGATTGGATATAATGAAAACCCTCCCCAGCAACTCATCTCTGTAAAGAATAAGCAGTAGAGAATGTGGGCCTGTCTCCATGAGCTGACAAAATCACACCTCCTAGAATAAGAGCACGTCTCCTCGTCTTGAGAAGTATGGAGTCTCTCTTTCTCTCTCTCTCTCTCTCTCTCTCTCTCTCTCTCTCTCTCTCTCTCTCTCTCTCACACACACACACACACACACACACACACACACACACAGTGTGTCTGTCTCTGCTTTAATGTTGATAAAGCATGTGTGATTTCCTTCAATATTCCCTAACTGTAGGGATTATTCCCACATATTTTGGAAGTCCTATCACATGTCTAATATTTACTGCCATCCCCACCCCACTCTGGTTGGAAAGTTTAGGCTGTGGGATCCGTCCTCTCCAACTATCTATCTCTTACCAACCTATATATCTGGAATAAATTTTGGAGAGGGAGAACTAATTTTTTTTCCGATTTATCCCAAAATTTCCAACTTGATCTATGGTTCCTGGTGGCTTCTCTGGATGAAAACAACGTGGCCAGTGTATTTCCCAGTGTCTGTAACATACTCGGTGCCCCCTCTTTGAGTCCATGACTCTGATCTTCCCCTGACCAGCTGAAGCAAGAAAGGCTTTCCTCTGACTGCTCAGTCCCTTCATGTCCTCAGCCAGTGAGGACCCAGCCTAGTGGGTTAGCACAGCCACTTCCTCTTGAGCCAATCTGTGTGTTTATGCCTTAAGAGTTTCCTTCTGGCAAGTGCATAGCATCCAGAAGTCGTCATCTGCTCCTAGTGTTTCTAGGTTTGGGGTGCATATCGAGCCTTGAGAAGCTGCCTAAACCTCACGTTGCTGCTCCTCCCCGAAGCCTGCCTGCCCTACGGAAAACGAGGTGAGCAGGCAAGAAATTCGGTAATTCATTGTAATTCATTGTAATTCAGTATTTCCAGAAAGATTTCTGAGCATCTACTCCAGTGGTTTATATTCATGGCTGCATTTTTAGAAAAACGTGGGGACTTTGTAAATACAGAAACACATCCGTGCCCTGGTTCTACCCCAGATGAAATATCTGGGGCTGAGGCCCTAATCCCAGGCACTGGTTATTTATAAAATGTTCTCCCTGTAATTCTGACATGCAGCCAGGGTAAAGTGTGCCCTACGTGTCATGCTCTGTGCTGAGTGCCGAGGTTTCAGGGACAGAGAAAGCTCACAGTCTGCTGGCAGTGGTGACTAGGGAAGAGCCAGACAGGGAAGAAAGGGCCATGCAGTGTTATCACAGAGTGCTAAGGAAGCTCAAAGAAGAGACAAAGAACTCAACCGTGGGATCTGGGAAGATGGGCTGATGGAGGTGGTCAGAACTAGCCAGAAGAAATCTGCATCTGACATGCGCTCTGCTCCAATGAGCAGGGCTTTCCTCTAATCACACCTAACTCAGCCTGATGGGTTCTTGCCCTTTTCCTCGGCCTGTGTCAGTCTCACCCTGCTCACATTGTTCCTAGAATTCTGGTTCTAATCTTCCCACAGCCACGATGTCTGCATGCAGCAGAGTTCTCCAACCCTGAGTCTTGAGGGGAGTTTAGTCCTTTGGGTCTGATGAGGTTTTGTTTCTCCCAGGCCCACACCCAGCTTGGTCAGCTCATGCTTCCCACAGAGGGCCACAACACGCCTTTGAGAGTGGTTTTCACCTGTGTCTGAAATGCCCTTCTCCTCCCAGTCACCTGTCAAGCTCCTACTTAGCAGTCAAAAAATTCCAGATGGATCGTCTCTTTGGGAAAGTCTTTTCTGACTCAATCACTCCAAACCTCCATCTCACCTTAGGCAGGGTTGTTTGTTCTTTTTGAGTTCCCACAAAATTTTATTCATAGTTCTTGGAAGTACAGCCTACATCTTTTAATTCTGAATGTCCACAAAGTGTAGCGTATGTCTGACACAGAGTACACACTAAGCACATGAATCAAAATGTGTGAAAGGAACGTGTCCATGGATGGATGGTGGTTAAACAGATGGATGAAAGGATGAATAGATGGGTGAATGAAATTGGGTGAGTGTATTTACTTTGCATCCTATCGATTCAGAGTATGATGCAAAATACTAGATATGCTAGATAATACTAGATAAGTTATCTGTGCTCAAAGAGCAAAAATGCTAGCGATATTTTTCCATCTTTTTCTTACATGTGCCATCTCCTTCTCTTCTTCTTTTAGCTTTACCCTCTAACCAAAAGGAGGTAGTACTGGAACTCGTCTTCCAGAATCGGTTTCAAGCACATAAATAATTAGTCTTCTGGGGGTATTTTGGAAGATTATAACTGCTCCTCTCCTACCTTCCCTGAATCACGTCATTCTTTGTCCCAGATATGAAAGCATCCCGCCTGTTCCCTAAAGACTGGCTCTATTCACAGAAACAATTTCTCCACTTTCCACAGAGGTTACTTTCAAACTCTGCTCATCTAGTGCTTCTCCCTGCAGTTCTCTGAGGCACAGCTGTCCTTTGTTACCTGTACAGGCATAGTGATGCTTGTCAAGCCTGAGAGGGGTATAAAAAAAATACTAGCTTTGCCTGCAGTTTTACATTTCTGATCCCTCACAAAAATGTATAGGATAAATGATAATGTCTAACAATATCAACTCTCTCTTTATCCATTTAGATTACACTTCTAACCTATGCAGAGCAGTCTTTAAAAACATTCATTATTTATTGCACAAACACTACCAGAAACAAAAATGACATAATACACCCACAAGTTCAACCCTGCAACTATCTAACTTCTCATTCTCTTGTGACGCCTTCAAACGCTTACGCGTGCAAATCCCTAGGCAGCATGCAGACGATTTGTGTTCTGCTTTTCCAGTTAACACGGCATCAACATTTTTATTAACATACTTGATGGCCAAGAGGAACTCTCTGTTTTTACTTATCCTTTGGGAAGGTGTAAGGGAAAGGTTTAGATTTAGGCAGACTGAATTCTGGCTCTGTCCCTAAATTGCTGTGTAGCCTAAACCTATGTATTTAAACTCCTGTAAGCCTCAGTTTGCTCATCAGTAACCTGGGCATGATAACAATTACTCCCTGGGTTACGGTAAAAATGAACTGACTTCTCTATATAAGGTGCTTTACACAGTGTTTGACTTAGAACAGTATATATTTTAAACTTGGATCGATCATGAATTAGAATATAAAGTATATGCATGAATAATTAAGATAAAACACAAGATCTAACTCAAATAAATTCAGCCTTTGGGCTCCACCCCCAGAATATTGAGAGTTTTATTGTCTCTCATCTGAAGTTAGGGATACTTAGATGGAAAAGCCCGAAAATAACTGAAATCCAGCATCACCCTGTCACGGATGTGTCTGAATGACCTGCTTCACATCACACACTGTCAGAACTAGAGCTAGAAATAGAACTCACACGTCCTCAGAAGCTGCTGAAAGGCTCTCATAGCCAATATCACCTTCCGTGTCACCACCACCTCAGCCAACACAGCATGACAAACAGACATCGCTAATTAACCACACACTTTTTATGGGCTTGCATTGGGACAAGAGGGAAGGAAAGAAGAAACATAGATTAAGTATGAACATGATAGTCGCGACGAACAAAATACTATGGATAGGTAAGGCTCAGAGAGGACACGTAATTTCCCTGAGACCACACAGCTGATACTAAGTGGTGAAGGTGGTATTTGAATCTGTATCTGTGTGTGTCTCGAAAGTTCATAGTCTTTCAACGACAATTTAACTCAATGAAAAGCAACAGATATTTTTTTGACTGCCCGATGTGTACCAGGTGCTGTGTGAGGGTACGGCAGTGGGCAAGACCGTATCCTTGCATTTGTGGGGCATATTGTCTAGGTGAGAAAACAGATAGTTTAAGGGTGAGCAGAGTGTCAGGTAAGGTGAAGTGGCTCCGATGGTCATAAACTATTCCCGCGATGAGGAGAAGGACGTGTGGACCTCTTCTCTCTGTCCCCGTTTCTGCTGCACTGTAGGTTAAACATGCTCGCACGGGCTGGCCTGGGAGCTTGACCACCGTTATTCTTCTGTATTATTTCTGTGGGAAAAGGCATGCTGAATTCTAAACTGGTGCATAAACCACTTTGGGAGCACAACGACACTCAGAGTTGGTACCTGCTTTTTCTATGATGTTTTAATGCAGCAGCAGCAGATTTACCCTTCTCGTTAGGTTCTGCTGAGGATGAAAAATAAAACTAGTATCAGCATGTATTCTAGACAGTAGAATAATTGAAGATGAGAGGATCAACCGAACCACCAAGATTAATTATTGAGTATCTGCTCTGAATTGGGCACTATGCCTGGGCATTGTAGAAGTACAGGAGGAATCTAAGACAGGATCGGTCTTATCCTTGGAGAGTCTATAAACTAGATATAAGGCACCCACCCCAGAGCCTTTCCACTGAACGACAAGCTGTGTCAAAATTCCAAGAGGCTGGGTGGACACGTGTCTGTGGAATGGGCTGGGCGGGTCAGAGATAAAGGGAATCGATCCAGCCTTCAAAAGACAGCTAGGATTTGGGTATTCAGAGAGAAATATCGGTGGCCTCTGGAGGAGTTTTGACCTTAAGGAAAGGCATAGGACAAGAGGTGCTCTGAAGAATGAACAGGCCGGTGAGACCGAGCACCAGAGTTAGGGTACTCTAACTCAGAGGTCGTTTTGAATGAAGGGGGTGTCTTAATCACCTTTGCATCCCCAGGGCTCAGAATGGTGCCTGACAAACAGTAGGTGCTCAATTAATATTTTGTGAGATTGCCTTAGTTGAAAGGAGAAATAACAACAACAACAAAAAGCGCTGGTCCTGTTTCACCGTAGGCCAGGCAAGCCTAATACAACAACGACCAATGTAAAATGCACATAGTTAAGTGCTAAATTCTATGATAAAGAGACTGGTCTCCCTGGAACACCAACTGAAAACAGTAAGAAATGCGGTTGGGAAGGAAAGCTAAGTTGAATTTGAATTTTAGGTACAAGAAAAGTCATTAAACAGAGAGTCAAAGAGAACTTGACCATGTTACGTTGCTTGGAGAAACTGTGCTGAAATTAAACATCTCATTTTCTGATCTGAGCCTCTAAGTAGATTGTGTTCATCTCTAAGACAAATGTTATCTAAAATCTCCCTGAAAAAAACGTGCATTCTAGAACTCTTGGATTGTTTTCTGGAAACTTCTCTGCTGCAGCCCTGGTGCTGCCCACAAATTGTATGTGACAACTGGGCGCTATAGACAGAGCTGTGGATCAAAGGCATCTTTAAAAACAAAGCACTTCCTTTCTCACTTAACACATTTTACTTAAGGATTTACATTTATACCAGTTGAGCAAATCAAAGTTATAGTTCCCTCAGTAACTGTAACCTGGACCAAATACAGTTATATTTTTCTGCTGCTGAGCAGGCTTTTAACTCATGCCTCCCAACTGTGAAGGGGAGATTTAATTCAGACATTACATAGGAAATGCTTTGTGGAATGCAAGTGGCTGGCCCAGTGAAGGTTCAGTACAAATGGCTGTTCCTTTCAACTCCAGCTTTTATGCCAGGATTCCCTGCAGACAAATTTTCCACAGATTCCTCGCCAGTACTGCAGAGTGAAAGGAAAGGGGCCTTCTCCACTCTTGCAAGCTGCCACACTCTCTCATTCATGGGTCAGAGCCCAGCTTTGTTATTGCAGGTGGCTGGTGTTGCCAAAAGTGACTATACAGAGCTAACGCTAGGGTGAGAGAGTAAGGCCATAGAGGCACTTGCCCTGGAGGGAAAAATTGAAGGGGCATCAAAAAACTCAGTAATAGAGACAAATCAAATTCAATGCTATATTTAAAAAATTAATGCAAAAAAAGTCCATGATTAACAAAGTATCAAAATACTGATTTTTTAAAAATACTGCATTGAAGTATTATTTTTCTTGCATACTGAGTTTTTGGTGGCCCTGGGAAGCAGTCAAGGTGGGTGTGCAATAGAGGACGGAAGGGAGTGCTGAGAGGCCATCATGGATTTGGCTGCAGGCAAACTCCTTTAAACGTTGGTCATGGCAGATAAAAAAATACTGAAGAACACCTTGAGAAGTATTTCCAGTGGGCGCTGATGGAACAGAACGTGTTGGATTATTAACGTTATTGGGGGAGTTCTGGTCAACCATCAGCAAAGGCTGTCTTCTAATTTTCTAGGGGGATCCCCTGAGAATAAACGACCCAAAGACCATCTGGTAAATTATGACACATCACCCATTTTCCAAGCCTGCCAAGCAAAGATGAGGTAACAGTCAAGTCCCAAACTCTGGCCTAGTACCGTACGGACAGGGCTGTCAGACAGCCCCAGTGAAATGCTGGAGCCCTGGAGGTCCCCCCGACTGGGACAGGCTCTCACGCTCCTCCCCATGTCAGGCCCCAGAACCTGGTCCCGGGTTAATGCGCGCGAACGGTTTAGGTAAGTAATGACCTAATTGCTCACTTGGGAGGAGGTTACATCCACTTCCTGATAGGTTGGGGCAGTTAATGGGGTAGAATCTCCAGTAAGGCTACTCATTTGTCTGGGGAGCTTGTGGTTTTAACTGAAAGGGCAGAGAAACCCCTCCATCTGCCATATGCGTCCCTTCACAACTGCTCATTCTCCAAATGCATTCTTTGTAAGTGAGCAATCCTCCCTTATATACTTACAGAGAAGCCTTAAATATTGTTTTTTTTATTTGGAAATAGTGTTAGACTTACAAAAAGGTGCAAAAATCGCACCGAAAGTTCTTAGGTACCCTTCTTCGCCCAGCTTCCCTGTTCACAGAACCAGAGCACAATTATCAAACCCGGAAATTCACTCTGGTACAGTACTACTAACTAAATGACACACCTGGTTCTACTTTTGCCAGTTTTCCTTCTAATGTCCACGTTAGAAGGAAACAGGGACGTGATCCAGTTCAGGATCCCACAGTGAATTTCGCTGTCACATTTCCTCCGTCCCCTCCACTATGTGACGGAGCCTCAGCCTCGCCTTGTCTTTCGTATGAGCTTAACCTTTGAAGAGTCCCAGTCTGTTATTTTGTGGAGTGTCCTTCAGTTGGGGGTTGTTGGATGCTCTCTCATTGTGAGATTGAGGTTGTGCATTTCTAGCAAGATCCCCATGTAAGTGGTGCTGTGTCCTTCTCAGCATATCTTACCAATAGGCTCCTGATGCTGGTACGCTTCCTTCCTGGTCATGTTCCCTTTCCTCAGCTGGTGGCGCCTGGCAGGTTTCTTCACTGTGAAGTTACTACCTTTCCTTGTGTCACTGACAAGTAGATACTTTGGGAAGGTACTTTGAGACGATGCAAACACCCTGTTTCTCATCACACTTTTGCCCCACAAGTTTAGTATCCATCAATGGTTCTTCCTGGTAACGGTGATTACTGTGGTATTTGTCTAATCAAAAATGAATTCTTCATCATCATTAAACCCGATTGGAAGCCAAAAGGCCCAAACCTACTGAGGTGGAAGATAACCTCCCTGTGAAACGTGCCTCTCCTCCGGCTGGGTGGATTACACATGTAGTTTAAGCACAGGCAAATCCAGGGCCCTGCGGCATCATCCCCACCCCTCAGCTACGCGAGATCAGGGCTTCCTCACCGGCCTATCCACGTCCTCAAATTTTCAACAGTGCTAGGAAAGAAGCCCTTGCCAGCCAGTCAGAACTTTCGTGGGAAATGAGACAAATTTCTTTACCTCTGCTTGAGGTTGGGTGTGGAGTTTGTCTTAAAATGGCTCCATCCCTGGAGCATCCTCTGTTTGCCTGGTCCCCTGAGAACCTTTAGACAGCGGCAGACCCGGACCCGCTGGGGAGAAGAGAAGAGCACAGGCAGTTCCCCTGGGCCTTTGGGTTTTTCTTGTTCTAAACAATTCCTTGGAGTCCCAGGCAGTGACATGTCAAATGTCTACCAATTGGCTGTCTGGGAAGGAAACAATAAAGATTTGGCTACATGGTGTTTGTGGCTTCTGTGGTATGAGTACTCACTTCCTGGTTGATTTCAAGCTTCCAGTGCGAGGAAACTAACCACAGAGCTGGGAAGGGACGGGGGACAGCAGAGCATTAACTGGTATTTCCACCAGACATAACAGATGTGTATAACCTCAAGCACATCGGTAAGAACAAAGTGTAGTAAGACAATTAGGAAGTGATAATTGTTTTTGTTTTTCTTAGTATCTATTTGTTGCCTATGATTTTAATATATTTATTTAATTATAGATATTTATCTAAATTTTTAATAATGACAGTTATTTACCAAAGAACTCACGAAATTCCTGACATTTAACACTTGGTTCTCATGACTTGGTGCGAGACAGCTCCTGCACGCCACCCCCAGCTGGGATTCTCCTGAGCCCCGAAGTTCTGGAACACCCCAAAGGAGCCCCTGAAAAGGCCAATGACCTTTTGCTCAGTCCTTCCAGGAACAGGGATGATCCACATGCCCTGAGGGGACGGCTTGGCTCCAGCAGTGGCATCAGCTGTTTCTTGGCTAGCCTCCCTTGGAGCCTGGGGGCTCTGAAGCATCCGGTGCCCCCCGGGCTGGCGTGGGGCCACCTTCCATGGTAACGGGGACAGAGTCCTTCCCAGGCTCAGCACATGTTTGCCATTTTCCCAGGAGGCCACTTGGCCCTTTACTGTTCTTAAAGAATTCCAGGGATGTTTTAGAAGCAGCCAGGAACAGTGGGAGGAGCATAGGAGGAAGGGGGTCAGGGCGGGAAGAAGGAAAGCCCCAGTACTGAGTATGGATTATGTGCCAGGTACAACACTGCGTGCGTTCACATACGTTCCTATTCACTGTAATCCTGACACACCTGGGGAAACAGTGTCCCCACTCTACAGAGAGATTACATGACTTCCCAAGTTTCCCCAGCTACTAAGAAGCAGAGCGGGGATGTGTTCCGGCTCTGCTCACCACCATAGGCCAGAGACCACGACAGGCGCTCTCTCAGTGTTTGTGGGACAGACACAAGAATGCAGCCTGACTCCACAGCGTGCGCTCATCCCAGCCAGGGAGACGATGCTGGGAAAGTGCTCTCACGTGGTCCTTAGTTAACAAAGGACGCACAAAATTCCTGAAACTTAACACATGGTTCTCATACCGGTGTGAGCCAGCGCCAGCACACTACCCCCTTTTTACTCTCTGACCCGCTATTGGTGTCACCTACCCTCTCTCCAAGGCTTGGCTTTCTCACTCATGAAATGGGGATAATAAAACCTACCTTGCCATATGGGGGCCAGAAATAAACGAGTGTGATGGATGAGAGAAGACTTTGCAGGCTAAAGGGCACTGGGAAAGAAAGGTGTCGTAGGTCACCATCCATGACTGTGTCATGTCATTCCACTGGCCTAGCAAGGGCACATCTGATGCCACAGACGCAGAGGAAGAACAAGGAGTGTGAAGAGAATGGCCTTGGTAGAAGATAGAGGCTTCTGATCCATTTCAACTTCAAGTCTAGGGATTAAATTAGCTGCAGACTGTTTGGAATGCGCCAGAGGCAAAGAACTTCAGCAAGCCTCGTTTCCCTGCCTTTTATTTGAAATATGAGGGAGCAGGAAGGTCAGAAGGAAACCTGCTGCTTTTGCACGGTGCTAGTGATTCCTGGGAATTAAATGGCGATGCAAAGAGGGGACATCAGGCAGGCCACTGGGATTCTCAGAGAGCCCAGGACTCAGGGTGTCCGTGGGGGATGCACTTTAGAAGAAGGTCCCCAAGCACAGACCTGCGGGCGTTTCTTTCACGCATGGCAGGTTAGGGGCAGTGCGGGACCAAGAACACCCTCTAGACAGACAACACCCTGTGCATGCCACAGTCCCTTCCCCACCCACTGGGACCCTCCCAGGGCTGAAGATGCTAATGCCTTTTTGCTGCCAATGCCTGATCCTCTGTACGGGAGAAGCGTGCCTGTGAGTGTGTGTGTTTGTGCATTAAAAAGTACATGCACCCGACATCACACCTGCATAGGCACCACATTGACAGATTGCCCATTGCAGGTGGGGGAGGCAGGAGAATGAGAGTAGGAAACAGGGATGAAAGGGAAGACACACACACACACACACACACACACACACACACACACACGGGAGGGCCTTGCACAGACCAATGAGAATAATGTATCATAAACTAAGTGTGATTAATTCAACCCTGCATCTGATACCCAAAGCAAAAAGAGGAAGGAGCATATCCTGCTAGCATTGAGCAGAGACCCAAGAGAGAAGTCAGGCCATGCCGTTGATTTGGGCAAAGCATACTTTTCGTTTATTAATTCCTTCAACAGATTGCTTTGTGTGCCAGGCATTGGGGGCCAGGGGGCTCGGGAGGGCAGAGTGTGAGTGATTTCTCTCATCAGGACACGCTTAGTTCCACAGGCAGGTAATCCACAGAGGTCAACAACAGAGGTGCCACATAGAGCCGCATTAGCTGCTCCTGGGACCACAGCAGGATGGCATTTCATCTGACTTCTGAACATTAGGTAGGGTTTAGTGGCAAACAGTGGAGGTGATGCGTTTTGGCAGTGCCAATAGCACACATAGCAGCCCAGAAGCAAGAGTGTAGAACATCTGAGGGGTTGAAAGAATTTTAATGGAGCAGGACGATGGAGGTTAAAGGTGGAATTGGCAAGAGGCCAGGCTACAAACCTGGGGGAATAAGTCTTGCTCTCTGAGTTTCTGTGCTCAAAGCCTGGCAGGGGACACACGCAGGAAAATGGAACATAACAATTAGTGCTATAATATCGGTCTGAACAGAGAAGGAAATCCTTAAACCTGCCTGGCCGGCGGTGGGGTGAGGAGAGGCTAAGGACATGGAAAGGAGTTTAGGATCTTATTTTCATAGAAAGAATGGAACTGGGAAGGACATTCCAAGCAAGAGAAAATGCAGGAGCAAAAGACCTCCCTACCAGTGTCTAAGCTGATGAGTCCCAAAAGCAGAACCCCCAAACCAGTCACGACAATAGAGTGCCTTGGTAGAACCTTCAGGTTTAATGAATGGACGCAAAGGGCTTATTTGTACAAAGCTTGTTCCGTGCATTCTCTACCTCCAGGATACAGACACAGCTTAAGCCATGTCCTCTTCAGAATCAGGAGTCATCTTTACCCCCTTTGTGACTGCTAAGCAGGGGACATAACAATGACTCTCCTTTCCGTTAGAGGAATCAAAACTGAAAATGCAAGCCCTGTTTCAGGAGGGAAAAACCAACAACTCTGGGTCTGCTGTAAAATGAGCTTTTCTGAGTCACTCAGCAGCTGGCAGGGCACAGAACTAGGCAGTGCAAAACCACCTGTCCAAGTCACCTAAGTCGACAACTAGACTTGGTCGGTGATGGTGAGAACAGGACTTAGTGCAGACAGAAGCCAGGCCTTCCATCCTTCACTGGATCTGTCCTTTTCATACGCTAAGTGCAACTCAAGCTAGTGGGGTGAGTAAACTGAACTCTGTATTAAAAAAATATCAACACCCAGGCTAAGGTGGACATCTCGCCCTGAGTCATGCCAGCCAGAGTTACAATGAACAAGGGAATAACAGGAGAACATAGCTTCCTCAGGCCAGGCCTGCTATGCTGGGCTGTAATTAGACAAACAATGAGAATCTGCTGGAGACAAGCACTCTTTTCCATTCCCCAAACACGTGCGATGCCCCACAAAAGGAATTTTGTCATCCTGCACTATAATTGCTAAATGTCCACACTTGGTTCTGCCCTGGGGCTGTGGATCCGGCAGGTAGATAGATACAGTCTATGCTTGGGGTGGGGAGGTGGGCAGTTCCATGGCTCTGACAAAGAGCCAGTAAAAGAACGGATGGCTGTGCTGTTATCAGTGGAGAGGATCCTAACAGCCAGAAGGAAAATCCAGGACATTCACCCTGGGAGCTTTTATTTTTCTTCCAAATTTCCAATTTTGAGAAGTTGGCGCCTGTAGAAAGCAAACAGCACATCCAATGGCCTGGATTTTCAAAGTCAGATCTTTGCACAGGCCATGTCCCTACTGCCGTCTGAAAATGAACTTATGAGTACAAATGAACGGGTTTGAAGATTTTGCCATTTTACGGTTTATTAAATGCCATATTGGAAGCTGCTAGGTTTTATAGACTGGAAAGGACTCTTCAAGTGAGAAGGTAAAGGACTGAGGATGAGCCCAACTGTTCTGTTTCCAGGGACTACTGAAGATGAAAAAAAATAAAAAATAGGTCATATTAGAGGACTGGTTCTTAAAGTGTGGTCCTGGACAAATAGCATCCACATCACTAGGGAACTGGTTAGAACAATAAATGATCGGGCCCCATCCTTCAAACTTAATGATCAGAAACCTGTTTTAACAGCTCGTCCAAGTCACTTGGATTTGTGTGCAAGTGTGAAGACCTTCTGCGCTAGAGCTGTGGTTCCCCCGCCCACCCCCGCCCCCCACCCCCTGGCTGCCTGTTATCTTCACCTGGGAAACTTGTCACTACCATGCCCCAGCTCATCCCAGACCAATTAAATCAGAATAGTTGGGACTGGAGCCTGGGCATGGCTGCTTTTAAAAAGCTCCTTGGGTCACGTGAACGTGCAGCCAGAGCTGAGAGCCACTATATACCAGAGCAAGAGAGACTCAGGTTAGACATTTGGAACTTCTGATTTCCAGTTTAGCAGAAAGTAATAATGGCTATGGAGCAAATCTCCTTGTCGAAGAAAAAGCTTTTGAGAAGAGGAGCGGTTCCCCTCTTCATGAGCTGGAGAGGTTAGATGCAAAGCTCCAAAAGCATCAGGATCTGTACCAAACCCAATGGTCAGAATCGTATTTAATAACTCATCTCGCAGACAGTTGCTCACGCTGGGAAAGGGGTGGGCTAGTCCCCACGGTCAGAAGTCATTATAAAAGCACTGCAGTCAGGGGTAATAAAGGATGATGCCACACCTCCCACACACCTCAAGTCCAGATGCCACCATCCCCTCAGGGGAGCTCACAGCCTCGTGCTCCCTACTCGGCTTTGAAGCCCCAAGTGCCCAGGGTGTGTGCGACAGCAGCCCCTTCTCACCAGTGTCCCGTGTTTCCCAACGTGCAAACTGAGGGCGACCCGTCAGGACAGAACTCTAGGGGGCCACTCCCATGGGATGGCGGAGCCTCAGCATCCTGCTTGACAGGTGAACTGTGAGCTGGGCCATCCTTCTACCCCAATCAGGAAACTGGCAGTTAGCGCATTGTAAGTGTGTCCCTCAAACGGGGGTCCACTGGCGTAGTTCCAAGGATCCAGGATGTTGTCTCCATAAAAAAGGAGTTGAGAATTACTGCAATATAAGGAACATTGCAAATTCTTTTCTGTAGGAAGAGGCAACATTCTTTAGGCTGTGTCTAGAGAAATGATGGGCTGACCCTCACGCCCCGACACTGCAAGTGAGAGTAAGACCAAACTCTCCTTAAAAGTTTCTTTTAAATATCAAATCGCATAGACTGGAACCAGTTCAGCAACTGGCTCGTGAATGTGCATATGGAAACACCACCATTATAACATCATCACAGAGGGAATCTGGAGCATCCAAGCTTTGGGGTGTTATCCTCCCTCTACCTAAGAAAAAGGGTGAAGGTAGGAAGAAAATGAGAAGGAAAAGGACAGGGCTTTGTATCCCCATTGCCTATGATTATGCAGATTTGGGAGTCTGAGCAACACGGGTTTGAATTTTGACCATACAACTTATTTGCTGTCTGGCCGTGAACACTAAGTTTATGAATTTCAGGTTTTTCATCTGTAAAATGGGCATAATAATACTTAGCACCGATTAGGGTGAGCAGGAAGAAGGCATGGACTGTGTTTAGCACAGTGTCTAGAAAACGGCAAATAATGCAGCAGCTGTGATCATTACTTACTCACCCCTGAAGCTTCACTTCCTTTGTAAGGGCTTCCTCGATAAAAATGCTTGCACCCACACTCAAAAGTCTTTGCAGCTCCAGTACGCCTAGTATGCACCTAGCTTTTAGTCATTATATTATATTGCAATTGCTTTTTTATATGTCTGTAAAGATTTGCTTAAGAAAAGAAACCATACCGTTGTGTACCCAACGCTTGACACACACTCGGTGCATCATAGGGACAAATGAATGAATGAGTGAATGACTGAAAGAATGAAGCAATCAAAGTACCGTAGTTACCTAACACTGAGATCAGAAGCAGCTTGATTAGGATGCTATAAGTGGGTGAAACAGAAGAGAGATGCACAGAGAAATTGGTAATAATAATTGACGAGGGGATACGAGCAGCCAAAGGAATATTGTTCAGCAGTTTTCTAATACAGTGAATCACAGATACAGTTCCTCCAGAAAGCCCTGCTCTGAGGATTTTCGGGTGTGGGGGAGGAATGCTCACACAGACACTTAGAAAAGACTTATTAGTTGTTTGGATCTACCCGCTCCTCTGAATCCAGCCCACCTAGGGGCAGGTACTTCATCAACATTGCTCAAGGACCAGGTGAGATTGCCAAAGGGACCTGAGTCAGACCAGGAATCCTTACCGCCTACTCCCAAGTCTTGAGGATTCGAGGCCTGTGAGAATCTCTGCCTCTCAATCTTGGCCATTGTCTCCACTCCACCTCCCGTCCTGTCTCCTGCAGATTCTCCCTTTGGAAGCTCCCCACCTACTCCCTGAGACTTTCCTTGTAGTCTCACCACTGCATAATCTCTGAGTGCTGTCTACCAAGTACGCATGGCCTTGGTTGCCGCAGCCACCTCCCTGCCACCATCCCGTCCCCACCCTTTCTCTAGAGCTTACGCCTGAGCAATCTGTGCATCCAGAACGCATCTTAACTATTTTCACCATCACAGGAGACAACTGAAGAAACAAAACCACAACGAATGAGCGAAGACAGCAGACGAGAGGGTGTTTTGGGGTTGGGGATGGGGTTGACCACATTGGTGCAGGAAACGCCCCCTCCTGTCTCTGAAAACCAGGCGTTAGTGATGGACGTGTCATCTAAAAAGTCACAATATGGCCGACCTACACCATGAGAAGGACGTTCCAATGAGACATATGCCGACAAACGCTACAGGCTTAACTCCAGTCCCCAAGCCATCTTTCACAGCCGTGGGGGTTGGTCACCAGACAAGTAGGCCCGCTGCGCACGCCACTGACTTTTATCTTCAGGCTTCAAGGACTATTCATCAGCATCAATATTTTAGAGCTTCATCAGCTCAGCCCTGGTCTGAGGCCAGGGCAGCTCCGCCATCGCGAGGACTCACCTCGTCCTGAGAGCTGAGCACCTCCAAAATGCTGTTGAGTAATTCGACGCAGTACTTCTTCTCCTGCACCTGGTGCTGCAGGTCGTCCTTCTGCTCCAGCAGCTCCTTCAGTTCTTTGGTGATGACAGGAAGCAGGATGTCCCGACATTCTGGAAGGAAGGAAGGTCAGAGGCACTTGAGCTCCCTCATTTATCAGTCTCTTTACTTTCTCATTTTTAGAGGGCTTTTCATTAAATAAGTAATTTATGAATATGTTCTTCTTGTAAAAATTTAAATATTAAATTCGGGGGAGATTTCCAGAGAACATCATTCACAATTCTGGCCCCTCCCCTCAACTCTGCTCCTCAGAGGTAACCCATTTTTTTATCCTACGCATATATATATGTACATATGTATAAAAATGTACCACTATGAAACCTGCAGTTTTGATTTGACCTTTCATTTGAGTGAGTCATATCATATTGTGATGATAAACCTTCAAGATCTTTTTGCTTTATGTATGTATCAGTATAAAATACATAGCGTCATTTTGTTTTTGTTTGTTTTTTATTAAAAGGAACTATACTATACATATAGTTTCTGTGCCTTGATTTTTTTTCACTCACCAATATTTCTTAGAGCACTTTCTACGTTATTCCATGTAGGGATCAACTTAATTATTTGTACCTGTTTTATAGTATTTTCTATTATGGGTATATTTGTTTATTTAGTCAGACCTCTATTGATAGACATTTTTCACTGGCACAAACAGTACAAAAATGAACAACCTTTCATTTGCACCCTTGTGCACAATGGTTTTCATTTTAAATAAATTTTGCAGAGGGGTTATCTCTCTTGACATTGCTGTCTCAGAACACTTCTGGAAAGTTCTGAAATCCTACACAGCACTGTGTCCATATTTCTCTTAAAAACGGGAAACCTTGAGGTACCAAAAAAAAAAAAAGTCCCCCAAATTTTCAAGCCATCTCCACACAGATGCTTCTTGAGCTGAGATGTGGCTCATATACACCAGGATATCATTTTAATTCAATGCAACAAATAGATATTGAACCTCTTTGATGTGACAGGCGTTGTATTTCTGGAAGTACAGAGATAAACATGGGTCTTGCCCATTAGAAACTTAAAACCTGACAGAGGTGATTAGCAACAAAAACAAAGAGCAATGGCAGAAGACGGAATAAAATAAAGGTGGAAAGTAGAGGACATCTCTTGTTCTGTCAGCCAACGTCTACACCTTCTTCTGACGTAGCAGCCTGGTTTCACTCTGAGAGCCACCCTGCTGTGGGATATAACCCCGGGACAGTTATAGTAAGGCTCCCTGCCCTCCTCTGGGCAAGGGCTGCACACCTGACCCTGAGGATGACCCTTGCACTTTGAATCCTGAGGAAACTTTGGTAACGGTAATTGCTGACACTGCTAACAGACTGAATGTCTACAATGTGCCAGGTGCCATTTTAACTACCTTGCATGAATTACATCAGTATCTTCACAACGACTCTAGGAAGTAGACAGTATTATTTCCCCCTTTCACTGATGAGGAACCAGAGGGACTTGCCCAAGTGTACACAACTGGTAAGAGTGGACCTAGTCTGAGGGCAGAGCCTGTGCTCTTAATCAGTGGAGGGAGAGCTCGCTGTCTGTGCAGAGGTGCCCTGAGGAGGCTGCCCATGAGTGCCTGCTGCTACCTCTCCCAGGGCGATTCTGGGTCTCTCCTCTCTGTCTGGGCCCCAGCTTTATCTCTGATTCTATGAACTACTCCCTATCTTCTCAATACATTGGTTTTTACCTGACTTGACCAGAGGAGGTTTCTGTTGCTCACAACCAAAGCATTCCAACTGTTAGAGTCATAAAATGCCTTGAGGGCTTTAGGAGGGAGCAATGAGCTCTGGTTGGAAGGTTCATGGAAGACCTTACAGGCTCTGATAGAATTATGCCCTTTCTTTCAGAGTAGCAATCTCAGTTCGTAATTCAAGTCTAATTAGTATAATTAATTAATGTCCATTCAGCCAACCAACATGTAAGCTCCATGAGAGCTGTACCAAATTTCAAGTGCCTAATACAATACCTGGGTCACAGCAGCAATTCAGTAAATCTTGGTTGAGTGAATGTAAGAGGTATCATTTGAGATGATCATTAATAAGTAGCAACTGTGTTTCCCTGAAAATAAGACCTAGCCAGACCATCAGCTCTATTGTGTCTTTTGGAGGAAAACATTAATATAAGACCCAGTATTATATTATATTAAATTTTATAAGATCTGGTCTTGTATTATAGTAAAATAACACAAGGACTTATATTAATTTTTGCTCCAAAAGATGCATTAGAGCTGATTGTCCAGCTAGGTCTTATTTTCGGGGAAACACAGTAATATTGCCATAAAAAGACTAGTCTTTTGGAAGGAGAATAATGGGAGTTAGCACTTAAAAGGGAAGTTCTTACATGCAACGGGAGGTGTTAGGTTATAATTCTATGGAAACAGAAAAGTACAGGCCCCCCCAAAAAAAAGTGATTCAGCTTTGCTCAAAATTGTAGATGAAATCATAGGACACAGGTTCAAAGGTACTTAATTTAGACTCAAAAATTGTTGGCCTACGGACTTTTGAAAGTATAAGATACTAAGTTAGCCATTACCCTTTGTTTAAGTTAAATCTTATGGTAATTGGTGTATAAATATTACCCACATCCTGTCACCATAAAGTTGACAAATATTAGTGCATATGTTGTCACCATAAAGTTGAATTTTTGTCCAGATCTATTATTTAAAAATGGTCAAGAAATGTCCTTGCAATGTTCATTCTGGAGTGTGTTTTTAACAGTTATCTTCTAAAGGATGTTAACTTGTAACTTTGAAATGCTGTGTCAGAGGAAATTGTATGTGTTAGAATGCTTGCTGTGGAAAAACTAAGTGAATTCATTTGATATCCTAGTTGGTCATTGGGAAATGAATGACCTCACCAACTTCGTGCAACTTAACTTTCCAGTTCTGCCTTCACTGATGTTGTTTGTCATAATTAAACCCAACCAGAAAATAAGCATTGTGCCTTCTCTTGTTAAGTTAGGTAAGAAATGTAAAGTCTTCCTCTTTGAAAAGTTTGCAAGTGAAATAAACTAGCGATGCTAACAAAGGAAATTGAAAAAGTCTTGTTCTTCCACAGTTTTCTGGGCAAAAGGGAGTCACCAAAAGATGTGTTTTAAGGAGATCCATGTCATGTCACTGCAGTGTACAGCAGGGTAGCCGCTGGAGGAAAAGACCCACGGGCAGAGACCAGAGAATATGCCCCGTAGTGGCCCAGGGGGTGACGATGAGAATAAAAGTTCTGGGTCCCACTCTCCTAGATTCTAGCTTCTGATACAACATTCTTGCCTTCTGTTAAAGTTATAAGTTTGTTAAGACCTTGAAGGAAGGTGATAAGAAACAGATGAAGAGCAGTCAGTTGTTTTGAGTTTAAAGTAGAAGAAGAGAACATTTTCAAGTCTAAAACAGCCTTTTGTAACCAAACATTAAAAATCATTTAAAACTCCATTTGTAAAATGGGATCAGGAATGAATGAGGTAGGTACAGGTAGATAGATAAAGGGCTCATCAACTCAGGTAACTAAATCATTCATTCACACAGTGTCTACTACATGTTTTGAAGGTTCCCCAAGTGCCAGTCACTATTTGGGGAGGGGAGGGGCTGACCAGGGTTTACCTGTCCATCACAGCCACAGAGCTAACAGAGATAAGAAGCAGACTTAAGTAGACAAGAAAAAACCTAGTGCGATTATCTCTTGGGAGTGGCAAGCTGTTAGGACTGGCCATTAAAACAGAGCTGTGGAATAATTAAGGTCAGATTTTTCCTTAAAAGTTCACAGTGTTGGTATTTTAGTTGAGATACCTCAGTGAGATTCCATTACAAAGATAGGAATCCAAGGGAAAAGGCCAGTTGGGAGAGTTTAGATATTAATAAAGATCTCCTTGGGAAGGCACTAGACTTTAAATTCTACTTAAAATTGAGCTAAATTAGTAACTTCTCATGGAAAGGTCTGATGGTGAGCTTTCCACCCCTAGCAGTATCTAAGCAGTAGGTAGCTGTCTATGGTTACGGATGACAAGGGAGTATTCAAAGTATCAGATGAGGGGTTGAACTGAATGATTGTTGAGCCCCACCCAAAATTCTAGGATTCCATAAAATATAGGTCCAGAGGCAGTGGCAGGAGGAGGGACACATCCGTTAGGTCGAAAGGCAGTGGACATGTTTACATTGTTTACAGTCCACTGTGGCTGTGGGAGCTGCAGACCTGGTCCCCGCAGAAGCAGGCAGGGGTTTATCAATCTGAAAGTCATCTGCTTTACAGATTAGCAAAACCAGCATCCCCATAAGACACAAGCTCTTGGTACGGACAGTCAGCAAGATTTGAGCTGAGGAAGGCATTAATAATGTAGCCTGTTTTTCAGAAAGTACTTTTGTCTTCTTGTTAACCATGATTTCTCAGAAACGCCTGGCTCCTCTGTTTTGAGATGAAATAATGTTTCTCATTTGTAATTGGAGCTGTGAAATTATATTAGTCTGTGAAGCTTCAGGAAGCAGCATCTCTAAATTGTGGCTTGATTGTTAAGCAGACAAACACAAATGATTTAAAAGATAAATATTGCAGAGCCTTAGATCAGTCTTCCTAGGCAGAGGCAATGAATATCAGAGACCTGCAAACCTAGCCTGGGGACCTGATGCCTGACAAAGGCTGGGAGACCTGCCATCAAGTGACAAGTCGGAATTGTAATTCAGACAAGGCACTTAGGAACCCACAGTGCTATTCGACTCTGTATTTTCACAGAAAAAGAGTTCTCGTTGGTCAAAATGACTGCGGAGAGGAAAATGCAGTGTTTCTGGGCTCTGGTTTCTTCCTTCTTCGAGAAAGTTTTGTCCTATGGCAGAAGGGGCTGCTACATGAATGCATAGCTCTCCTGAAGTGGGATATGTAGTTGCAATCACTTCATGACTCAGCGACACTGCAAGGAGGGACCTTACCTCTTTCTCCCTAAAATCTGCCCCAGAAAGAACAAAATGGAGATCCTCTGTCTACTTCGGAAAATCACCTTGAGATGCATCGGGCTAAACACACATCAGTTGACCACAGCCACAAGTGCAGGTCCAGGAGGGAAACACCTGACAATCACATCCGAACGTGCAGTCTTCCCCGTGCGTCTGCTCCTTCTCCTGTGCTCGCTCTCAGGGTGAAGACACCCTGTCACATAGTCTTGCTCTCTCTCCCCAGCACCACCTACTCTACCACAAAGTCATGTCCGCTCTGACCCAAGTCACCTCCTCCATCCTCTCTACGAAGTCCCCAAACTGGCCTCCCCTCTTCCAGTCTCAGGGGTAGGAATTTCCCACAACACAAACCTGATCATAGGACTCCCCTCCCTGACGTTCTTTGCGGTGTCAAGTGGCCGTGAGGGGGAGTTTAGAAAGCTCTCTGACCGAGCTGAAGTCCCCTGTGACCAAGCACCTCCTACACCGGCCCAGCCATGGCCTCTTCTCCTTCTGAGCTTTTGCATGTCTTTTTCTTTGCCCATAACGCTCTACCCACCCAGCTTCACCTGACTAACTCCTTCTTGCCATCTAGGCCTTAACTCAGATGCCAAATCCCCTAGGACAATTTTCCAGACACCTGAACTCCAACATGGGTGACCCTGTTCTGTGCTCTTGGAGCAGCCAGACCACACTTCTATCTTACCATTTGCCCTACTCTGAGGGCACTGTCTAGTAAGAGGACAACCAGTGAGATTCCTGTCATCACCCAAGAAATGTAGCTGAGGCCCAAAACTGAAAACAAAAGTTGCAATTGCCCACATTCTAAATTCAAATTGTCTCTAGTAGTTGGGGTTGGTACACCACCATCCCTCAAGGTTTCTGAGAGGTTCGGTACCAGCCCTACACCACTCTGCATGTGCCCCATCCCAGAACTGAGGGAGGGTCAGCAGAGGCTTTTGCATATAACACAATGTCCATCCAGAGAAGCTGTTACCTCTCTCCTCCTTGAAGCTCAGGTGGACGTATTTCATGAATGACTCATTCATAAAATATATGAAGACGAGACTGGCATCTTACATCCCCGCTAGGAAAATGATGGCTGATCTCCAATCCCAGGTACACCCTGGATCCACCAGCAGAATGAAGAGACTTGAGAACATTCTGGAGCCCCTCTCTTACTACGGGGAGGAAGGTTAAACACAAGCACCCTGTCTGTGTCGGGGGCTCAGGCACTTCTTCAGTGTGGGTTGCTCGTGTCTAAAGGTCTGCCTGCGTAGCCTTCACTGGGAGGGTCCCTCGGCTCATAGCCAGCCCCTAACTTGTCACCAGCACGGCTTAATCGACGTTTCAGTCCTGTTTGATTTTTCACAGGCTTTAAGGTGAAACTCATCCTGCTTTAGCCAAGTTCCTATTGATTGAAAGGCGAATTCAGCTCAGCTCAACCCTCTTCGGGGATGGGGAGGAAATTGGGGATGCCCTAGGACTTTGGGCAAGCAGGGGAAAAGCCTAATTAAAAGCCCCAGTTCTCCCAGGCAAGATCTGGGCAGTGTAAGCCCATGCTCTGCTGGGCGACTTTTCTTCCATTTGCAGATGTCAGAGGCCGCCTGGTTCGGTCACCTAGACACAAAGGACCTCCACAGACACCTCTCTAGTCTGGCAGATAGCGATTTGTTCTGAGGGCTCCCTCCTCCAGCCAGTGTGACTCCAAGAAAAGTCATTCCGCCCACCAGGAAATCAATAAGTATCGGCAAACCTCAGACTCCAGATCGGGTTACAAGCCGTTTACAACTCTACTAGCGCTTCCCCCACCGGGTTCTTCAGCAGGCCTCATGATTCACTTCCTCACCTCCTGGGAGACCCGGCTAATCACAATATCCGGAACCATCATTCACTCCCGGCCAGCCTGCCTCCGCCAGGATGTACGGCTTGACTTTATGAACGCTGAGGGCCAAACCAGAGCTCCCCAGCCGAGCAAAATGGCCCATTTAGAGATTTCAGAACTCAGCAACTATGAAAGTCCTCTTCAGGTAGCTTAGAGGGGTGGAAACATAGTTAGGCAGTAAAACCCTAAGGAAGCACTTCCAGAACTTTATTCTAGCTACCCACTTCAAGTCCAAACCAAACTATTGCTTTTACCTTATATCCTTTATATTTAACGTAAAATGTGCATTACTAAACCTGTAGGTAAATGCCCTATATAGTACGGTAGTGTTTGCCATTTAGATGGATAGTGACAGCAGGGAGCGTAAATGGATATGTAAATGCTGGGGTTTTTAAGAGAATATGAATATGTTTGTGTCTAGAAAATGTCACATTGATTATAAACATAATTTGTAAGCTCTGATAATCTATATGTGATATATTTATATCAATGAATACTTATTGTGAGGGACACTGTTCTCATGGATAGTAGATGGTAGTGGGGTGTCAGAAACAATTTAAGAGGACAATAATTGTCTTGGGTCAGATTTTCCAGAAGCAAGGTGCAGAAAACACTGGAAGATGAATGAAGGGAAGGAGGCCAGGCAGGGTGCAAAGGCAGGCAAGTCTCCCACAGGGGGCGCTCTGGAGACAGTGGGGGGGCACAGGGCAAAGAAGCTGGAGTATTGAGACCCTGGGGATGGACAATCTCAGGCACTCAACTGCAGCCTGAGCAGCCCTGGGAGGCTGGCCGGCTGCTGGGAGACAAAGCTTTGGTGAAGCTATACACCAAAATGATCATGGATCCCAGGAGACCCCGGCAGAGCACTGAGAGCTGATGCTGTAACAACGAATACTGGCAGCTGCCAGTGAGACAATTAATGGGGTGACATGAGAAACAGAGTCTCGGGTGGGCAGAGAAGATTGTGCCACGGGCAGTCAACAAGGCCTCCTCTGAGATGAAGACACTTAAGCTGAGACCTGAGGGTGAAAAGGGAACAACCTACAAAGATCTCAGGGACAAGCATTATAAGCAGAGGAAACAGCATGCAAAGGCCCTGGGGTGGACATTTGATTAACATGTTGAAGGAATCACATGGAGATAAGTGTGGTTGGATTACAGGAAAAGGGGAACATAACATGAGACAACAAACTTGGAGAGTTAGGCTGGCCCCGTGACCCATAATAAGGAGTCTCATTACTGGGTGGAGAAAAATGTGTTTTGTTTTAGTATTTTTCATGAAGAGTAGGGGGAGGGCCTAGAAAGGGAAGCAGGAGAACACCAGGAAGGCTTTTTGTAAAGGGAAAGAAGAGGTCTCATATTTACTGAGTCCTCACTATGATATTCTCTTTGTAAAGAAGTATATCATTATACCTATTTTATGGATGAGGAAACTGAGGCTCAGAGAGATTCAGTAACTTGCCTATGATCACACAGCTAGTAAGGGGCACAGCTGGGATTTCAACTCAGGAAATGTGATTCCAGAACCCATGTTCACAAGCTATCCTTCCTCCATGCTATAACAGTGAAGGGGAGAGAAGATGAAACCTGGAGTAGTTTCTCCCATGGTGTGAAGGGGACGCAGAGGTGACCTATCATGACCCTTTCTGAACGCTATTGGGGCAGAATCCGTGCGTCTGACAGGTACTTGCACCTTCATTTACCCCTTCGCACTGAGATCACTGGCACCGCCATTGCTGATCAGCCTCGTCCCTGCCAGCTCGCTCATTCAACCGTAATCCTGCTCTGTAGAAAGTGCTTTCAGGAAAATAAAGGTGCAGATATGGCCAACTGAGTCATGACCCCAAATCTGATTTGTTCCCTAGGGCGTAGAATGATTATATCTGTGATGCCACACGAGTGAGTGCAGGTCAGCCGGTTAGGAGACTGTCCGCCACCTCCTCGGCCTGGCTAATGGAAGGAGAAGCAAATGGGAAACCTTGGGGCCACACTGGGTCATCTGGGCGTCTTTTTTATTTCTTCAGTTTTTATAAACTTTTTTTTTATTAGCTTAAGGTGCACAAAACAATGTAACAGTTAGACATTTCACCCCTGACAAAGTGATAACCCCCCTCCCTCAACCTATTGCCCCGCCGACCTCATAGATAACTATTACTATACAGTTCCATTGACTCTATTCCCTATGCTATACGCCATATCCCGTGACTATATATATATATTAAATGATAGCTGATATACAATATTATTCAGCTTCAGGTGTACAGTGCGAATGGAAATAACTGAATAAATGAGCAAAGTAAACAGAACTAGTCTCAGAGAGATAGAGAAAAACTGACGGGCAGTCTTTAAAAGAGTATTCCCCTCATAGCAATGCTCTCCCTTTCAGAGTCAAAATAGAAGAGCCATGAGTCAAGGTTCCTCCCTTCCTCTAAAACTGGGGATTAAAACGCCTATTTCATAAGAGGATCCCAATAAAACATTATCCATGGTCAGTTGTAGTTAGTGCGAGCAATGAGGCGTGGGGGTCTATGCTATCCCTAAGAAGTTTTTGACTGCAAAACAGAACATTTTGAAACTTCAGTTTCCTTCAGCTGTAGTTGACGTATTTGACAAAACACCTGGCCCAGGCATGCTGGAATGAAATGGACTCGAAGCTATTATCTGCGTCATGCAAACAAAGTGTGCTTTGCCTGAAATACCAAACTCGGAGCACTGAGTTTCAAGAGGCGGGTGTATACATTGAAATCACTGGGATATATGCCTCAGACTTTTATGCTCCCTTTTGTGTGTGGATAGTCTAACGGAGAACTCGGGCAAGGATTCTCTGAACATCATTTTACATTTCTGTTTGCAACTTAGAATAATAGCGCCACTTCCCAGCAATCCTCAAGCCACCCATGAATAATCCTACGTCGCTGCCATCACAAAACTTACAAATACCAAAAAGAACAAAAAACCAGCAGCAATGTTTTGGATCAATATGAGCAGCTGGTATTCCATTCCTGGGGAAAGCGCACATTAAAAGCCTCTTGTTTACATTTTAAGGCTAACAGAGGGGCCTTCATTTCAGAGAATTAAATGAGAAAATTCTCCTGGATTCAAGCATTAGCAAAATGGAATGGCTGTGTAATTGTCTGCAGTCATCATCTGGGTCTCTCCTTCCCTCACCTCACCCATAACAGCTCCAAAGAAGAGGAGGCTGGGGTCCCTCTCACTGCCAGCCCCACACATTTAAAATCTAGTGTTATTTATTACAAAGGGAAAATAGAGATGTGTAATGTATTCAAACAAGCTGAAGAATTGGAAACAAACTTCAAAGAGGAAGGGGGAAAAAATCATTGCCGTTTTCTTCCCCTGTAAACAAAAATGGAAATGGGGAGAATTTCTCCTTCTGGCCTGGTTTTCTTTTCTAAAACGCCTCAGCTAAGCAGGTGGAGAATGCAGGGCCTTTTGCCTGCTTCATTTCTCCATTCATGCAACAGAGCCAACAAAGCCTTTCTTCCCTGGAAGGCCCAAAGCAAAAGAGCAATTTAAGAAATGAATCACACACGTAGGCCCGATATGTAAACAAAAGGATGGAAGAGATTCTGTTTGGACTCTAAGGCTAACGCAGAGGAAACTGGGAAAAGCACGAGAAGCGTGGCAGTAGAGAGAATAAATAGCAGTCAACGACATGTAATGAGCTTTCTTACAAAGAGAGGACAATATATGGTCCCTGCCCTTGGGCATCCAAGTGTAATAAAGAAAAGAACCAGTCAACTGATGGGAACAGTATAAAAAACGCATACAATGAAACCCAGTGTGTTGGCAAATATGTCCAAGTCCCTGATGATGAATCTCCAATTGTACTTTTACCAAACTGACATTCCTCTTTTATTTAGGGCATGATGTGCTGGTCTATTGGTTATATGTATCTCTTCACACGCTATCCTAGTCCAAAAAGAATAAAATAAAGAAGAATAAAATAAAAGAAGACAGAAGATGATATGGCAATGTAAAAGTTAACGTAAGGGTCCCAATTGCCCACAAGATGTGTCTCCTCACTTGCATGACAGACTATCTATCAGGGTGGTAAAGTAACCGTCAGGTTCTGTGATCATTAAGGTAGAAGAGAACCAATTCCTTCGGAGAGACATAGCTTCTTCTGCACAAAATTCTTAGAGAAATATTGAGTTTAAATGTTAATGTTCTACCTTAAGACTAGTAGGGATTACTGCTTTTGACATCCAGCTGTGGGATTTTCGCTCTAAAGAGAACCTGAGAAGAGCGAAAGCTTTTGACTTATTTGACTGTGTTATGTGGTTACGTAAAACAGGAAAATAATGAACGGAAGGGGGCTCAGGACAAGCACGAGGTGTTCTGTGCTTGTCGTTATACGACACCCTCGTTTATTCGTGTGAATACATATTTATTGAGCAAATGTTAAACATCACCGATGGCAGAGCGGCGTACAGGACCAGGGCATAGGTGGTGAAGATGGAGAGAAGAGACCAGATTCAAGACATATGTAAGAAAGATTCAAAGGCCTTAGCATTTGATTGAAAGCGAAACATGAGGCACACAATTTGAGGGCTAGCTCCAAATGACTGGCAGAAAAATAATGGAAGAGACGAAGGTTTTCATGAATTCGATGAGTACAATGTTGGAAACGTTGAGTTTGACATTAAAAGAGATGTCAAAGGGACAGCTCGCTAAATGTGTCTGAAAATGATCTAGTACAAAAGGGAAGGCATGAATTGAGCTATACGAAGACACACTAAACATGGAGGTCTCCCACAAAGAATTTGTAAGGGGCAATTACGGTGCATTTAGCAGAGCGAGTGGCTTATTAAAGTTCATTTGGTGATGATCATGAAGACCGTGGTGAAGTGACAATACAGAGAAGGGAAAGAAGGCAAAGAAGAGGAGGAGGAGAAGGCGAAGATGGGAAAAGGAGCCATGACTGGGGTCTGAATGGGGACTGAATATGGGAACGTGGGACGAGGGAGCCAAAAGGGGCTTGGGGACATGAGGGACTTTCACGCGAAATTTTTAGATCATCACAAGGACAGGTTTAGACAAGAGCCCTAAGGTGGTTCCACAGCCGGAACTGCCCAGGTGACCTAACCGATAGGTTTGTCCACATTGTCACCTTACCAAGCAGTGCCGAATGAGTGGAAACTGGAAGGCAGGGTGTTCTGGGAACAACAGTCAAGGAACAACCTCCAAGGCACCTGGCTGTTGAAGCTGGGATGGAACAGTAGCTAACACCTGGCCCTTTCCCTCAAGGACTCTCCTGCTGGTGCACCACGCCCAGCCTGCCAGCCCAAGGCAAGGCCAAGCCATAAAGCAGACTATGAAGAGGAGGGATGGGAAGAACTGTCAGGGTGAGGAGGCTCTGTTCTCATTCCTCTGCTGCACTTAATAAGGACCAGGCCACAGAACGATGCAGTGGAGTGTGGAGGTGAACAGCAGGGATCTCAGTTACTGTCCTTGTAACCTTGGGCAAGTCACTTAATCTTTCTATATCTTTGTTTCTTCACCTCTAAAGTGGAGATAATAAGAGCACCTCCTTACACAAGGTAGTAAGAGTGAAATAAGATACTATATGTAAAACACTCAGAACAGCACACCTGGTCCATGCTAAGCACCGTGAAAGTGTAAGCTATTATTATTATTTGACTTGTAAAATATCCATATGTAACTTTCTGGGCAATGGAAATACGACCTATCTTACCTGGGTGGTGGTTGCATGGCTGTATATATATGTAAGAAATTCACTGAGCTGTACACTTAAGATTTGTGCATTTCACTATATGGAAATTATACCCAAAAGTTTAAAAAACATATATTGCTATCAGGTAGGTATTATTTTCCCTGTTCCCCAGCCGCACATGTTGACGCTTGAGGAAGTCCAGCAAACTGCCTGGGATATTGCACCAGCTCTCCCAGTCCGGCATTCAGATGGCGGAGCCTGAGCTCCTCACGACTGGGCTGCGTCCCCCTGGGAGCCAAGCCTTGGTCCCCCACAGCACTCAAGACAGCGGTCTTGATGGGACCCAAAGATGCTGTTCCAGCTCTATTTGGAGAATCTCTTGTATGAAGAAGGAGCAGCTCTTCCCTCCTCTCTCCCATTTGTTCTCCTACCTTCCACCCTCTTCTTAGCTCAGCTCAGTTCCATTATTTCATTAACTGTTAAAACCAAACGCTGGTGACAAAGTGTACACATCCCAGCAGGGAAACACCCAGCAGAGAACTGGCAGGGATTAAGGACTGAAGAGACCACATCCTAAGCTTTCCAAACTCCCCAGGGGCCAAAGATGCCCCACTATGAACTGAAGTATCCATGAAGTATCCATCTTAGCAAAACAAAGAGCATCAGCCATGGAGGAGTGAGCGATCATAATTTCAGAGGCGCCGTATCAATTAATTTTGTATGCCTCCTCCATTAGCAGTGTGTCTGAATTAACTTTAATATGCAAGTTATCCAGTTAATCTTTGATACTAATAAAGAATGTATCATCATTAACCTTCCTAGTCCTGAATTTAGCAATGCAGTCTTTTTAGTAGCTATCATAGATGTAGCATTATTTCTTGGCATCTCAGGATTCTACTTATCTGCATGCAGTTCCACCAGTCACTTAGTAAAATCTCTACTGATTCAGAAGCCCCTTTTTCAAATACCTGACTCTAACCGCCCACACGTCACCAGAAGTTGACTCTGCCCTCCTTTTTATTTTTCCCCCAGATTCCTCTAAATGAGAATAAATTTTCACTCAAGGAGCATCCCAGAAAAGACAAAACAAGACAAAACAAAACCCATAATGTCCAGTGGAAGGAAGCATGAATGAGTTCGATGTGATATTGATCAAAGGCAAGCTCTTGCCAGGCTAGCAGTAACGAGTCTTCAGAGCTCCAGGATCTCTGGGTAACTAAGTTATAGGTAAACGGGAACTTTTGCTTCAGGGAAGAGAAAAACAAATTAAACAGCATTGAAAGATTAGCTGTTAAAGAGAATGGGGAAAGCACCCAACGAGTGCAACATAGGACATCTTTCTTTCTACGTAATCACCTGATATATGTAAGTTATAGGGAAAAAAAGTTACCTATATCCCCATTTGACGAACAAGTTTAATATTCCTCTTCCACTCATTCTATACACTCTAATCTTTAAAATGTGGAGATAGTGGGAAAATGTTTTATAAATTGCATGTTGCCACCTTTTCCTTCCATTGATAACCCTCTCATTGAATAGCAAGAAAATCAGAAATGAAAGTACCTTCTTAGAAGAGGAGCACAAGACAAGAATGAGGTCTAAAATAGAATATTAAAATAGCACATTCGTCCCTGAAACATAAAACCAGTTTCTGTTCTCAGTAAATGCAACAGCGTATAGTTTATAATTTAAAGTATACACGAAAATACCTACGTACGAAACTAAATTGGCTACCCATCTTTTTAGCTTGTAGGAAAGTTACCAATAATAAGATCGTCGATATTTCTGAGTTCATCTCTGGTATATGGATGGTTTTTATGTTCTCCTTTTAGATCTAATCATTGTTTTTCTGGCTGCTACATTAAAAAAAGGCACAACATGAGTAAGAAGGAGACTACGATTTAGCCGCATTTATCCTCAAAGGACTTAGAGTATTTGAAAGGGCAGAATCAAATATTTTCCACACTTTAGTTAACTATTATTTTTGCCAATGTGAAATCTACCATGTCCTCCTCATAATTTACAGCCTTCACTATCCTTTACTTAATATTTTTTCATAAAGGAGATTCATTCTAATCTGCTTACGTTTATTTTAAAAGAAAAATATGCTCCTTCAAATGCAAAACCTGTATTGTTTGCCATAGATGGAAGGTAAATGTAACAATGAATACTATGAGAACAAAACACTTATTAAATTCTAAGAGGAGCTTAAGCCTGAGGTCTGCTCCCTTTTTGTTATTAAAGGATATTAGTAGAGAAAGATTAAAGACAAATAGCGAATGTATACAATCTTTCACGTAATCAGAAAGATTGGAAGGGAGTTGAAAGAAAATGAACAATCTGTCTCTGTGATAGAGTGCTTTATCTGTGCATACCTAAAATTATCCTTTATACCAAGGAAAATAAGTAATTTTGCCTACGATGGTATCTATCTATACTTTGAGAAACACAAGTTAAAAGGAAGAAATTAAAATTGGGATTCTTGGCTTCCCATTTCTGCTCGTGGTGTGACCTTGGGCAGGTCGTGCCCACTCTTTGGACCAGTTCTCTTGGCTGTAAAATTGAGGAGGTTGGATTAGGCAGTCTCTCCAAGAATTGGCTCAAGTCGATGTGTCTGTGTTTTGTAAAACCTTGAAACCTGTTCTAGAATATGTCCTCATCAGCTAAAGTATGTGGTTGTTAATTGCATTTACCCTGTTATCTGACCGTTTTACCAGGAGGAAATAGCAAAGATTTGAAAAGATCAGCTACTTTGGGGCAAAAGAGCCTTTTGAAGCTGTTGTGCTGAAAAAAAAAATCGATAAAATCGACTGCAATCCAACAGAAGCTGACTGCTGAGGATATATGCCCGCGCATCCCTCGGCTTTGGAAGCCAGTGGGCAACGCACTACCTTTAAATTGGCGTTACACCTGATCACTTGTCCAGGTCAAGCAGTAGTTTATGCCAGGTGAGTAATAAAGGGTACGGATTCAAACTATCAGTCTTATCTCTCCCTTTCTATGAGATAAATAGACGGAAGGGGAAAAAAAGAGCAACAACAAAAAAACCATGTCAGTAGTTAAAAACTAGCTAAGTAAATGTAAGCTTGCTCATTTGCAAGATCTGGTGTTGTTAAGCAAATTTCTCCATCTGTAAAAGAATGACAACAAACTACTTTATAAGGTTTCTATGAGAAATTATAAAAAGTAACTATTGTACTAATTATGGTAGTACATATGTATGTCCTCTTTCTCACGCAATTTGTTTATTTGTTTGTTGTTTCCTGTCTTGATGTTCTGAAAAAGGGAAGTTAGGCAACACATTATTTTTACCATAATGCTCCATATTGGCTCCAACACTGAACTGAAAATGATGAAAATGAACATAATAGTTATCAATAAATAATTAATGCAAATACTATTGTGCTCATATTAATTTTAAGCTACCATTTATGGAACATTTCTTACCATCCAGAGATGATGCTAAGATTATTTCATTTAATAATTTTATCAACCCTATTATCATCCCCATTTTACAGGTAAAGAAACTGAGAACCTTTCCAAAGTCACTGAGGCACATAGCTCAGAGATTGTAAAACAGAATGAATAAGTCCTGTCGTGCCTCTCCAGAACTCAACAAGTCTTTGGTAAAAAGATCGTGCAAGAAACTCTCTTGGGGCCAAAGTCAAGATCATGGGGGAAAAAAAAATCAAGGTTACCAAAATCTAGTTTAATACATTGAGAAAAGCTGAATATTCACCATTATGAAGCTCTCTGGTATTTCTTAGACACTTTCTATTTTTTTAAATATTTTTTTAGATGTCATAAATAACAAGAAAACCTTGAAAATCATCTAGCTCTCTCCTCTGAAGTCCCACAGTACTTTGCTTATATTTCTACTATAGAATATTCATCTTGCATTTTAATAAAGAACGCCTCATTTTGCAAATGAAGCTCCTTGAGGACTTCATCACATTTTTGCCAACCTTTCGTTTCTAAGTGGCTACTCCCTGTTTTGCTTATAAGCAGAGGATCGATAAACATTGATGGAATTAGAAAACCTGTCCTAAATGTCGTCTCTCTTCAGTACAAAGGTGAACCCGTCTATCCTGTGTGGCAGCTGAGAGGTCAGAGAGGCAGTTGAAGATATACGTTGTGAAGTGAAGGCACAGAGTAAGAGTGCAGGTCAAGTTTGGGGGCTGTGAGCATGGAGCGGCCAGAGCGAATGGACTCCCCTAGGCGAGAGCAGGCAGAGCAACACCAGAACACAGCTGAGAACTGGAGCCCTGAGCGGGTGTTGAACTAACTGAATTTGCTCCGTGGCAGCACTCCTCTTGCCTCTGGACCCCTCATTTCTGACCCTCAGGTATGCAAAGAAGCACCCGGAGAGCAGGAGCCACGCTGCAGTGCATTCTGAGGCATCCCACTTCCCAGGACCAAGTAGGAAAGAGAAATGGGAGGGCGTCGCAGGTTCTCCCCGAGGCTGGCCAGAGAGCAGAAAAGGAGTGGTTGGTCAGATGTGGGCCTGGGGAGCGAAAAGCTGCCAGAAGGCTGGCCTCAGGGAGGAGGCTGGATGTCAGAGCAGGGACGCCATCTCTCTGCTCTGCCCCACAAACCCCAGGACCTGTGTGTGTCTGAGATGTGTCGATGACTAGGAAGTGGGAACAACAGCTCTTATGCTCACAGAATTACTTTCTCCATTTCCTTGGAACCACAGTACACGGCATTCTGCTGTTGCCAGTCTGGTCCCACCATCTATCATGATTTACAACTCACTGGAGGCCCCTGAAATGCCACAAAGTTTCCTGAGAGGTAACTAGGACCTGCTTGATTTCTCAGCACAGGCCTTAAACAGATAGCAGAGCTCTGCAGTGAACCTCTTGCTACCTGGATTGTAATCGATTTTAAAACCTGCAGCTGCCGCCAGAGGGGAGCCCAGAATCCCCATAAACCAAACCAAACCAAACCAAGCATCTTGCTGCACACATAGGTTTTGGCAAATCTGGGACGTTGGTAGGGGTAAGCGTGATGAAAAACAATTTTTTGAGACCCACAGAGATATTTGCAGGAACAGAAAAATCCACCTGCAAGTGGGGCTCTGTTGTCCTGACTACTATCCTTTCTCCACAGGCCCAGAAGACTGGTGGAGTCCCAGGAAACATAGACCCAGTCCCTACAAACCTATGAAGGACACACCATGGATTCAGCTATGGCCCACGTGGACAATCCACTGCCCAGGACACATCTGAAGAACACAATGAGTTCATCACGGCATCTTTCATATAAGCTGACACTAGTGCCCTGAAAACCACAGGGTAACAAAATGCTTTTCAAGTAGTTTTAATTGTACTTGAAGTTGCTGCCTCTTTTCAATGCTGTTCTGACAGTACAGACTCAATGACTGTAGAGATGGACAGGGTCTTAGAACTCCAACTCTCTGTTAATGCAATGGAGCTCAGAAGGGTTAAGAGCTTTGCTCAAGGTCATACAGCTTGTTAGTAGCTTTCCTGGACTCGAGTTTAAATCTTCTAACTCTTAGTAGGGTGTTACTCCAATAGACTATGTTATCTTCCTTCAATTAAAGTAATTAAGCATTCCTTTGTCCTCCAAACACTTATTGACTGAGCACCTACCTAGTGCTATTTGGAACACAGAGAAAACACTCTTTCCCTCAACTCAAGAAAGTGGCGTTGTGCAAATAAAAGGAAAATCTGAGAGAAGCACCAGAAGGAGAACCTCCCCAGATCCAGACTATGTGGGTTCTCATTGTGTTCGTCCGACTTACGATACACCAAATGTGAACTGAGGAACCAACCCACTAAGTGGCCAGAAGCTGCCAGCACAAAAAGCTCAGAGGTACTATATTGGGTGCCACCTCTTTGAGTTCATCATCATGGGAGGAGGATTTGACAACTTTCCCATCTGTTTTGGGGAACCTGTAAAGATTTCATTAGGGGAAGGTGCGCTGGAATGACCTAACACAGTACACACACACACACACACACACACACACACACACTTTTGTAATTTGGGGAGGGGCGATGCTTAAAATTTAAAAATCTAATCAGAGCTGACTCTGTCCCTCCTATGTAACACAACTAGCGGCAGCCAGAGTAGAGGGGCAACTCTCGGTGCAAAATGGGCTCAAGCGGGGTGGGAAAGAGCCAAATACTTCTTAGCACAATAATGGCAGCATCTGCTAATCCAAAAGGGATCAAGGCCAAAGCCACATTAGTAGGAAAATATGCTTCCTGCAAATGAGATTAGACTGCACTGTGTCTGAGAAAAAATAATGCTCACCTTGGCAAGGTGTGTCGACTTCTTAGATGACCCAGAAAGAAAATTGGTGGTCGCTCTCTCTGGGAGGGAAAATGACTTGGGCTGAATCCCCACAGCCCACTCTCTATGGGGCCTACCTTTGATCACCACCGCTTCCCCACCCCGGATCAGGAGGGGATAGGCAGAGGAGAGCCTTGCTCAGAACTGGCTAATGCCAGCAGCAGCTTAAGGAAAGGGCAGGGGGCAGGTGGAACGTCTCCAGGATGGAGGTGAAGGCAGCAGATTTAAAGAAGGGGCTGACTGGGGGAGATGTGTGAGTGGGTAGGAGACGCAGCAAAGACAGAGACAGAGTCAGAGACAAAGGCAGAGAGAGGGTTAGACCTGTACAGCGGAAGCTGGTGGGGCACTGGGCACAGATGGCCCTAGGACAGCATCGCCACAGACGGCACACATGGGTTTCCTGCAGGAACAGTGATACCTGAGAGCCAGCAACAGCAGAGGCGTCCCCCAACCAGGTCCCATCACACACATGGGCAATGACTGAATTTCTGTGCCACCTCACTAAAGCACTGACATGCGCCCCTGAACCACAAAGAGGACCCCGCCGCTGCTCAGTCACACTCCCAGTGACAACAACTGGTGTGTGGGCAACTAACTGGCCTCGAAGCAGCATTTCAACTTTCAGGGCCCTTTCTCTCTCCCTCCTCTGCCAGAAGGATGGAGGGAGGAGCAGATCAGACGGATCTGTGGTTTCTTCTTTTTCTGTGCGTGTGTGTGCATGTGTGCATGTGCGTGTGTGTGTGTGTGTGTGTGCGTGTGTGTGTTCACAGCATTTTCCGCATTCTTATAATAGATTTCCTGTGGAGCAGTTTTAAGTTCACGGCCAAACTGAACAGAAAGGAGAGTTCCCGTGTACCCGCTACCTTCACACACAGACTCCCACTATCAACATCCCTCATCAGAGCCAGGGAGAGGAAGAGGGAAGAAGGGAGGGAGAGGGCGCTCCTCGGGTGGAAGCGGGTGTAGTGGCGTGGCTTGTCATCCATACGAGAGTGAAGCCTCTTCAGAGGGTCTCTGAGTTGCTGAGTTTGACCATCTCTGGGCAGCTGGCTGTTAATGTCCCTTTTGGCTCACACACTTGATCTATGCAGTGTGCTAAATTCTTTAATGCAATCCCTCAGGTAACTCTCGAAATTACCCACCAGCCAAGTAGCACAAGTGTTTGTCAGTCTCATTTACATCAAACAGAGCAGAGGCATCAGGAGCTGCCCCCCAAATGTAACAGGAGGCTCCTTCTGCACTTTTCTGCCTATAATTTCTGCCTATAATTTTTTGGGGGGCAGGGGTTGAGGAAAAGAGAGAAGGGTGCAATGTGAGCACAGCCCTGAACTTCATCATGTCACAGGCGTTCCAAAGGCTGGAGTGCAGCCAATACACATGGATGAGCACGAGTGTGTCGCCCGTCACTACAATGAATGCTGGGACACGCAGACAGTGATGTACCATTGGATGTTAGGAGCCGGAGGTTGAATTGCAGCTTCCTGTCTAAGTCTCAACTTCAGCACCTTCCACAAAGGAGCTAGCAACAGAGCCTGTAAGGTAAGGCTGACGTGAGGCTCCATGAAAAGAGTGGTACAGAGTTCTCAGCATGAGTATGTCCACACACCTGACGCAACCTCTCATCCAAGCGCCTCATGTGACAGACAAGGAAAATGAGACTTAGAGATGCATTCACTTCCCAGTTGGAATAAATAGAAAACTGCAGAGCTGAGAATGTAGGTCTCCCAAGTTCCAGTTCCACCTACAGGGGATGACAAATAACAGTAATACTAATACCATGTTTCCCCAAAAATAAGACCTAGCCCGATAACCAGTTCTGATATATCTTTTAGAGCAAAAATTAATATCAGACCCGGTCTTATTTTACTATAAGACCGGCTCTAATATAATACAATACCAGGTCTTATACTAATTTTTGCTCCAAAAGACGCATTAGAGCTGATTGTCCGTCTAGGTCTTATTTTCGGGGAAACACGGTACCAGTTATTGATGATGCTGCTGACACTTGCTGAGCCCCGGACTCCGCGAGCCTCTCATAGGCATTATTCCATTTACTGCTCACAATAAGCCCACGGGCTTAGCATCCTCTATTGCTCCCTGTGATGGGTCAGGAATCAGATGCTCCTAGGGGTGAAGGGTCCTGGTTAACAGAACTTGATCCACAGCCCTCATCTGAACAACTGTCCTGTTCTGTGCCTACTTCAGAAATGGGATATCTGTCCTCAACTAATTTTACCCTCTTTAGCTGGAGCCATGAGGAGAGCCTCATCTGCCTTTGGATTGGCTTCCGTCTTTGCTCTGGTGTCTGGTTCCACTTGGGCAGTCGCTCCAGCCAGGAGGTTGTCACACTCAGCAAATCCACTTTGGCTGCCCAGGGCTAAGGAGGGCTCTCGGGGTGGTGGCATTTAAATGCCTGGTACTGCAGAGACTGTCCACACACAGACACGTCGCCGACCATCAAGGACGACGGTTCAATTGTGGAGCCACATTCCTCCCAAATTGAACCCTGTCACTGCAGCTCCATATGAAAGGACAATGTGGTCTGCTTTATGTTGTGTCTATTGTATAAGGAGGAAGCAAAATCCTGTGTGTGAGTGTGTCAGTGAGAGTGTGAGTGTGTGTCTGTGTGTGTGTGTGTGTGTGTGTGTGTGTGTGTGTGTGAAGGGAAGACAGAAGGGAGAGTCAAAATCCTGGGGAGATGCATCCCCAACAGCAAAGAGAACGGGATGTATTTATGAAGACAATAAACTCCAGTAAGTTTTTCTATCATAAAATTAAATGAACCCAAATTTTCCTAAATGGGAAAATAGTAAAATTGGTTATAGCCCATCTATACAACACAGTCCCAAGAAGTCCTTAAAAATGACATGGAATATGTCCCCAATAATCCTGTGAAAAGAAGCAGATTGCAAACATGGTAAAACATTATGACAGTTATATAAAATATATATGGTACAAAAGACAGGAGGAGTAAACAATGGTTACCACTAAATCATGAGATCATAGGTGCTTTTCTCTATTTCCAAATGTTCTATAAAAATGCACAGTGTTTTCACAGTACTAATTTCTATGAACAATACATGTCATTCCCAGCATTCCCAGGAGTAAGCCTGGTGGAGTTTATGGTGTGGGTAAAGCCCCCATTGGCAAGGGAGCGTGTCAGGCAAGGATAAACCCCAAATTCTCTAGAGGCATGAACGGCAGTGTTCTGCAGTGAGACCTGCTCCAGCTCTCACACGCCAAGGTCTCCCCCAAGACTGTTCTCCAGAGAAGGCCTGTCCTGTAATGTCCGCTGACATCCCGTATTTTCTATAAACCCGTCCCCAACATCCCAATAGCACTGTTCTCACTGAATTCTGGTAACAGTCATTCTTCGAGCATTATTTATAAATAACTCTGTAATTTATTAAAACCCTCTACATTTATTTATAAGTTATAAATTTATACCAGAGGCGGTAGTCCTGGATCCATATGTAGGCCTGCATATTGTTTTAAAAAAATGTACCAGATTTTACATAAAAACCCATTTGTGGGTCTTCTTTTTAAAACAAAAAATCGATATGGCAACAAGCACTTGGCATTGCTTTGCAGCGTCCTATGTACCCACGGCATAGACTCTGTGCCGGTCCTCACCAGTCGCTATCATCTCCCCACTGTCATGCGGGGTCTCTGGTCCCGCTCCCCGCACCAGAACGCAGGATATGGTGAGGCCAAAAAGGAACAACAATGGAGCCCTGGATAGGGGATTCATACCACTACATTCTTGATGGCAGCTGGTCAAGACACAAAAGCAAACATTCGCTAGTACCCCAACGAGGGGTGCTCCTGCACCCCAGTCTCGCTGGCGGCCAGGTGAGACACAGGACGTAGGATCCACATGACCCCCAATCTGCCATCCGCACTTGCTAACCCCACTTGCTAGCCGCAATCCACCATCTGCTTCTCTGCCACCCAACCAACCCCACCAGCCTAGCCACGGCAGTTATATTAGTGGCTAATGGCTAAGCGGTAACAGCTGGTGGCCACCCAGCCACAGCGGATGGCCATCTGATCACAGCTGATGGCCATCTAATAATCGAGCCACCACTTTTCCACATGATGCTGAGAGCCTGGAAACTGCTCTCTGGGACTCTGTCTCCACACCCACCCTCAGCTGAGTGTCCATGGATGATTTCCACTCTTGCTTCCTTAGTAGTAGAGAAATACTTGTATACTTGTCTCTATCAAAGATGGGAAAATGAATGATTGACCAAATGACACTGAGTTTTAGGAAAAAATGAAAGGAGTCATGCTTCTTTGTGAAGTGAAGAAAGCTGTCACATGTTTAAGTGGCAAGTGGAAAATCTGTTGTAAAAAGTTAACTGAAGATGATATTAGAAATATATGTGATGAGTTTATCTGATTAAATGGCGCAGTAACTCTGACTCTGCACCTTCATTTCTGTTACCTTCATGGTCTGTGGGGGCTCAAATTTGAAGACCTTCGGGGTAAATCTTTTCTCTCCCGACTGCAAGCTCTCTGAGTGGACAGGAACCTTTCTGTTCCAGGTGCCTGTTGCACAGCAGGTCGGAGAGTGCACTCTGGAACCAGACAGACCCCAGCTAGAATCCTGGCCAAGACATGCTACTTGGTATGTGATAGTAGGCGTTTCTCAACCTCTCTAAACGTCAGTTTCCTTACTTGTAAGATGGGGATATTAAACGTACCCCTTCCAGGGATGTCATGGTGATGAACTGAGATCACGTGTGAAAAGCTTAGCATAACGTGTTTCCCCCAAAATAAGACCTACCCTGAAAATAAGCCCCAGTCAAGATCATCCGTCAGACGGACACATTTAGTACATTATGACGATGTTCCAGAAGATGACATGACTGTATTTGAATAAATGTAGATTGTTGTACATGAAAAAATAAGACATCCCCTGAAAATATGCCCTAATGTGTCTTTTGGAGCAAAAATTAATATAAGATCCAGTTTTATTTTACTGTAATATAAGACCAGGTATAATATAATATAATATAATATAATATAATATAATATAATATAATATAATATAATGTAATGTAATATAATATAATACATGGTCTTATATTAATTTTTGCTCCAAAAGACGCATTAGAGCTGATGGTCCAGCTAGGTCTTATTTTTGGTGAAACACGGTAGTACCAGGCACAGAATCACGGTGACCCTAAAATTACTTTTTACTATACTTCTTTCATACTCCCCATAACGCAGTGCTGCTACATTTTTAGATTTTTCAATAAATATTATTTGAACTTAAATGAATCTGCAGCTGGTTTTCAATCCAACTGTATTGTGTTAAGGGAACTTCCTTCTATTCTAGGAAGCTGTTGGGGGCAAAAATTACAAAATCAAACTTAAACAGATGAACGTAAGTCTCAGAACATTTTAAAACCTGTCACACTATAATTCAAACCATCCATTACTGTAATTTCACAATGAAAACAACAACAAAATTGGAGTAAACACATAACCTTTTAAAGATTTACATAAACTCCCTCTTTAAAATGTTTCCACTTACACAAAGAATCTTCCCCAAATTGGAAAAGAACCCCATGGAACATGGATTGAAAGGCACAAGAACAGCCTGAATTTGCTGTTCTCTAGCTTTAACGAGGTACATTATTTTTTTAAAATTACAGAACGGTTGATTTGGATTGTCATTAAAGAAGTGACCTGGGATCCTACTCCCCCTGCCCAATTAAGTTGTGCTTCATTGTGTCATTAAAAGCTGCCATTCTAAGTATTTTTGGAGGTTCAAAGGGATTCTTTTCTTTGACTGTGTGCTTTTTTTTTTAATTCAGCCAAAAAAAAAAAAAAGGACACTTTCATAAATCTCTCTTGGATTTGTTCTGCAGCTTATTAAATCACTGTCTTCTCTGATTCTGGATCTGAATCTCTTTTTCAGATTGAATTCTGTGATCAGTGACATTGAAAAGGGAAGAGATGTGAAGGAAAGCCCCTTCTCAGGTCTCTGGAGGGTGGAAGGGACATTTTGGAACTGGATTTGGCTTTGTAACCCTGTAGCTGGGAGGAACCAAACCCCTATTTAAACATCTTTGATACCTCAAAATGCTCTGATGAGAAAAAAACAGGTCCTCAAAACTCAACAGCTCTTTATTAAAGAATTAAATTGGCTCGAGCATGTAACTTTTTCCAGGGTTTGAGCGTGGCTGTGTGACCTTCAGGTCATCATGCAATTTCCCTTCATCTGTTTAACCTTCTATGAAAAGGCCTCATTCCTCACCCCCAGCTCAGGCAGGACATTTAGAAGTATTGGGGGCAACACGGGAGGAGGGCTTTTTAGGCACTAAATGGTGTTAGAATGCTTCAGCAATATTGTCATTATGAATCAGGGAATGATTTTTAAACTCATAGATTTTTAGTGTTAGTGGAGCTCCAGAAAATACTGTTCAATCATATGAGTTTATAGTTATTCTACAGAAGTTAAGTGGCTTGCCCAAGGTCACACAGCTGTGCAGTGACTGAAACTATGTACATCGATGTTTAACACGGTGCCTAGTACATAATAAGCACTCAGTAAATATCAGCTGCTGTTTCTACGACTGATACCATTGTTGCTATTCTTCAGTCTCCTTACTCTCAGTTCAGCCGTCTTTTTATCATCTATATAAAGAAATAACAATAAGGTTGCCCTATGGGTCCAAGCAATTTTTAAGAAAAAAATTTTTAAGAAAAATGATCACTTGAGGAAACCATCTTCTTTCTTTCATAATTGAGAAGGTCCAAGCCTGGAGAAGTTCTATATCTTGACACATCACTCCTAACATAATACAGAAGCCAATTTGGGGCGTACTTTTGGAAGGAGGGGCGATCCCTTTTTCCTGACCTTTTAGACCCTTCAGCTATCACTAGCAGTAGCACAAAGGAGCCACACATGTGATGAGGGACTCAGTCCTGGCTCCAGCAACTCTGCCTTCAAGTCTCCAGGGAAGAGCAATGTCCTCAAAATGCAAAATGACACTGACATGGAAAAAAGAGAGACTGCTTTAAACTGGGAATACCGGATGGCCAAATGGCAAAAAAGACAAAATCAGAGTCCTATCTCACACCATAGATAATTTATACAAACATAAGGTCTCTAGATTAATTAAGAACTTGTACATCAAAAACGAAATTATAAAATTCTTAGTAAATATATAAATGAAAATCTTTTAGACTTTGGGATTGGGGAAGATTGCTTAAACAAGGCACAAAAACATCTGACTCCTAAAATGATTGATAAATTTGTATTAAAAGTACAAACTTCTGTTAGAAAAAATATGTTTTAAGTAAATGAAAAGAGAAGTTATACATGTATAAAGGGAAGAAGATATTCATATTAATACATAAAATCAACAAAGATAAATATAAAGAATATGAAATATCCGGCAAATCAATACGAAAAATGCAACCAACATAACAGGAAAATGAACAAAAGAATGAACACATATCACAGACATGTGTCTGTGTTGAAGAAGCAAGAGTCAGAGAAGCATAAGAAAATTTTTAGCATCACTGGTGATCAAACAAATTCAAGTCAAGACAGTGATGACATATTTTACACCCTTTTTTTTTTTTTTTTTTGGCAGAAATGGAGAAGTGGGACAATAGCCAGTGTTGAAGAGCATGTGACTTCCCAGGGTCTCTCGGGCATTACCGGTGGGGATGAAAATTAGTGCAACCATCCTTGGAAAACAGGTTAGTACTAGCTTCTGAAGTCAGATATTCAGATCCTCTATGACCAAGCAAATCTTTTCGTACTTATATGTCCCAGAGAGACTCTTGAACATGTACAACAAGAGACATGGATAAGAACGTTCTTAGCAGCAGTGCTTACAATAGGAAAAAAAAAACCAAAACAAAACAAAACCTGAAACAACGCAAATGCCGAAAATTGCAAGCATGATTGAATAAACTCTGGTTTATTCACACAATGGAATTGTCTACAGTTGACAAAACAATGTACACCAGCAACCTGTAATATAGATGAATCTTAGTATAATATTAATTGAAAACAAGTATGTCCCCCAAGTTACTCGCAGTTCAGTACCCTTATTATAAAGTTAAAATAACCAAGACACTAGGGATATATAGTCCTCATATAGATACAACAACACTGTGTAAAAAGGAAAACAGTGGCATGTGTAACAAAAGATTCAAGAAGGCGGCTACGTCAGGTGAGGAAAGAGAGCCACCCGGTTACATGCAGTTGATTGTTTCCAGTTTCTGTTCTGGGTGGTGAGTGCGTGGGCGTTGACTTGATCATTAAAATACCTAGCTGAATATGTACATAAATAAAAGCAGGCCCTTGGATGGACCAATGATGAGGTGGACTATGAATCAAGTACTATGACGACAACAGTTCTGTGCCACGGAGGTACTTTCTTTCCTTTTCCTTCTTTTAAGGGACACTGGCCAAGAATAGTGGTGTATTTTACCGCCCAGGCCCACAGACCAGCTTCCGAGAGCGGGTGTCAGTCAGACCCTAAGCAGAGCGGGCACATAAAGAGATAGAACACATCCCTTACCCATAAGGCGTTCACTCCATCCGCAGAGCCCGTCCCGTAAACAGATGATGGAGAGAATGAAGTGTTAGGTATCCTGACCCCTGACCCCTGCACTGTACAGCTGAAGCTGAAGCTGAACAATAATGAATGTCAACTACAATTATATATACATATACACACACACACACATAGTTACAAGAAGTGGACTACAGCATTAGGAATAGAGACAGTGGAAATGTAAAGCTATATGCGATGTCAGAGGGGTAGTAGATGGGGGTAAGGGGGTTATCACTGTGTGAGGGGTATAAATGATAAATGTCTATTACATTGTTTGGTACACCTGAAACTTATTTAAAAAAAAAATACGCGTTAGGCATCATGACGCAGGTCTGTGCCAGGCACGTGGGAGCCACCGCTCTCTGCCCATGCTGCTCCCCTTAGCCCACTCAGGCTTCAGGAGCTAAGCTTCCAACTACAGCAAGGTCCGTCAAGGGGCTGCCTGCAGCAGAATCCCCCTGGAGGGCTGACAGCAGGCACGTCCCTGGCTCCCTCCCCAGACCTTCAATGTCAGAATCTTTGGGGTAGGGTCCAGGATTCTGCAGTGTTAACACACTCCCCAGGTGCACGTATGGTCTGAGAGAGCTCCCTCTCAAAGGTTTTACACCTGGTTTTATCCCCTTTACTAATCCAGGGTATTTTGAACCTACTAAACTCCCTACTGTCTTTCTCACCGTCCCCCATTAGTCAGGTACCCTGGCAGCCATTCTATGTTATAGCCCCAGGGAAGAGAGATGAGGAAAGCTTCCTCAGAAAAGAAGAAAATATGATGGAGGGGAAGGGCTAGAAGCCCCTTTGCCTGGTGTTGAGACCTGAAGCCACAAGACATCCCCTCTTGAGCTAAAATACCAAGAGAACTGCTTTAGATCAGTTATAGGAAAAGCCAAAGGCAGAGTCTTTCTTCCCTTTCCTAATTGGGTCCTTGGGACCCAGTCCCAGAAGCCCTTCTGGAGATAGAGAGGGGGCTGTTTTGAATCCGAAAGATTAAATCTAAAGCTATAAGATATCCTTAATCAAAAACGTTAAGTTGTCACAGTACAAAGTGAGGTGGAAACTCAGCAAGATTAGATTACATTACAAATAAACAAAAAACAAGAAGCTTCTTCATCTTTGCACGTTGAGTGCGGTGCCGAAATCTGCCAACTTGCAGCAGTTGTGCCCTACTCCCTGCCCAGGACCTGGCCTGCAGTGGGGACTGAGATGAAATTCCTGTGACCTCAGGGAGGATTTACTGCAGACTTGAAGTCTGGATTGGGTCTTAAAGGGTTGGGTAGAAATAATTAGTTAGTGTGTCTGGGGCTTGGAGAAGGGAATGGAGAAGCATTAGAAGGTATTCCAGGCAGTATTTGCAAAGAAAGAATTGTGGAAAGTGGTGTATGGTGCCAGGAGAGATGAGAGACCAGCCCCAAAGCTGAAGTGTGTCCTGGGAGGAAGAGGTTTTGTTCCCTCACTGCCTTTTCCTTCAGAATAATCTTGTGAATTGAGGTCCCAGCAGCTCCAGATACTGTGGGCAACAGATAAGAAGGGGAGAAAGAAGGAAACTACCTCTTGATCAAGGGAAAACTGGATGCTTTGTGTTCAGAGAACAGCTTCTCAACAAAGTTTCCAAAGAAAAACCCACTAGCTGAACATAAACATTGGAAGAGTTCCTGCATCTCTTTCTCTCTCCCTCTCTCGCTGTCTCTCTCCCCACCCCTCTCTGCCCACCCTTCTCCCTCTCTGTTTGTTTTGGAAGTTGAGAAAAGCGAGCAATGTGGATCCTAAAGCAGTTTACACTGAAGCAGATGGTACATCTGATTAGCACCAGACTAAAAAGACACATTACTGAGAGCTGCAGCTCTCACAGGGAGAGATCTGTTCCAAAGGCGCAAAGGGGTTCGTTTGCTCGCAGACTCCCCTTCTCAGAGCCTTCTCAAGGGCCTCTCTATTCATCCTTTCTGCTCTCATCACCCCCAGGCAAGTCTGGGCTTGGGCTGAGAAGACAGCAAGTCAGTCTCCACAGCTTTCCCCGCGCTGCTCCGCTCACTGAAGTCTAATCACCCGCACAGGCCACTCCCTGTGGGACCTTGGATGCTGGTGGCTCCTGACTCCCGCATCCCCGCTTACCAAGCCACAGGACGCCACTGAGTCTGAAGCACAAGCCACTGAGACACATGCTGTGGTTATTCCCACTTTACAGGTGAGGACATTGAGACTTACAAGGATTAAGTAGTTTACTCAACATCATAGGGCAAGTGAAAGTTGAGGCTACTTGCTTCCATGAGAGAAAAAAGGGAGAATAAAGTGTGTGTGTGTGTGTGTGTGTGTGTGTGTGTGTGTTTTAAAAGAGCCCCAAAGAGCAAACCATTGTACAGGATGGCTGTCAGGTGCCCCAAACTACGTCACCACACTGAGGCTGCAGCAAGGTAAACAGCGACGTGAGAACCCGGCAGCTCGCCCTGACCTCTGCTGCTCCCAGGCAAACGCAGTACGGGCCCTCTGCAAAATACGCGGGGGAAATGAAATAAAACCCGGAGAAACCATGCAAGGCCTGAACGGGAAGCACCTACAGACCGAGGCCCCTTTATTCATTGAGGCCCGTGTTTCTCAGACCCTGAGGAAAAACACGTCGCTTCCAAAGGGGACAAGGAAACTCGGCTTAGGATTACACGCAACTATCAAACATGAAGAGGCTCCCTTGTTGCAAGGAATCTGAAGGACAGCATAGAAGTTGGAAAAATGGAAGGAGCTGCAGAAATAATCACCACACCACCAGTAAGACCAGCGACCACTCAGTATGGGGCGTTACTTGTATGCCGTTGTTACGCACTACCCGTCTCATCGGCCCACGCGACCTGCTAAGACAGACATTGTTATGATTTCCCCCATTTTACAGATGAGCTTACTGAGGATCAGAGAGTTTAAGTAAATCGCCCGTAGTCATGCAGCTGATAAGGGGCTGAGCCCGGAGGCCAACAGAGGAGTCCTGAGACCCTTCACCATGTCTTTAACCAGAAAGCCTCCCTTTTTCCCAGGGACCCTCCCAAAGAGAGGCCAACAGGACAGTCTGCCAACATTTCACAAAGTGCCTCGAGGCCTGCCCTCTCCTTGATGCCAGCACACGTGTTCAGGCCATGAGGACAAGCTGATGTCACTAACAAAACTCCAGGCCATCTGCACATCTGGCAGTTAAACGAGCACAGGCTGAAAACAAAGAACGTCCCTGAGGCGCAAGCCACTTCACAGGGAAAAGAACAGCAGGGATTTCATTACAGCTCAGACTTGGCCAAGGCATCGGACTCACCTTATTGAAGTAGGAGCGTCTCTTAATAAAGAGAGACGATCACCCAGGAGCCACAGGCACCCAGGCGGCACGTATGGATTCAGACTGTATTTATTTGAGACCTGAGCCCTTAAGAAGGGGGATGAGCTGAAGTTTCCCTTGGGGATTATTTTGGGAACAATTAGCAAACAAACAGTGGGAGAGGAGTTATCTTAAGCTGTGTGTGAGGACATACGGCTTTCACATTAGAGTCAAGACGGAGAAACTAATCACACATAGCCTCCTCTTTAAAATGGGTCCCCGGAGGGCTCTCTGTTCACCTACTTCTAGTGTCTGTATGCATTAAAGGTAAGAGTTTTACATTTATTTTATAACTGTGTACAATACTGCAGCTGTGCTTCTGTCTGTTAATATTCGTCACAGGGCTTTTACTGACTCTGAAACTCAGAGACACAGCAGGACTGGTGGGCAGCAGCTGTCCAGCTTGGCCTGTGATTATGCCAGCCCTCAGGGGCCACCGCCCAGCCCAGGAGATGTGACTCCAGGAAAGGAATTACTCCGACTTCCACGGCTGGAACTGACACACGTGCCCCATCTGGCCTTGGTGCTAAGTGGGGTCCCTGACAATGACAGCAGCTCTGACCAAGGAAGGAGAGCCAAGCGGCCCTGCTCTCTGATGCCTGTGCAGCACGGCATGTAGTTAGAGTTGTCCTGTCACGTTCCCTAGGACAAGACTCAACTCATCTGTACAGTGACACCACCTGAAATCCAAAAAGGACTGCCACGGCAGGAAGGGGCAGGCACATTTCAGGGCTTTCAGGGGGAGGGCAGTTCTTTCGGACAGAGACGTCAGGACGTGAAAACCACGGAAGGCTCACGTCAAACAATTTAGCACTACGAGACATGCAACACACTTACCAGGATTAGTTTCCAATCCCCTTGCACAAACAACCCATATACATACGCCATTAAACTGTTGTCACACAGTCTAAACAGTCAGGTGACTACAGACATGAATATAACATCACACGAACACTTCTTCCCACGCTCTTCTCCTACCCTTCAGAGATCCTGACAGCAATTTTGCATGCACCACGTTAACCGTGCATTGGGGAAAACAATCTTTACAGTGAAGTGGTTCATGAACATTTCTGTAATTACCAGGTGATTTACATAAATATTCAAGCTTCATTCTGAATAAATATTAGTTAGGTGATGGCTGATTCTCTGCTCTAAGACCTTTTATTCCTTGCACACTTTGCTTCTCATTTTATCACTGACACCGGTATGGACAGAGGAATTTAAAATTGGAAAGTGCTCATCTCAGGCTACAGAAAACACTGCAGATCCTCAAAAGTCATTGTTTTCGGCCTCCCCGCCAGGCGTGATGTCAGGAATGCCGAGTGTGGCTGGGGACAAGGTGAGCAGCAAATGGTGACTTCTAAGGCCTGTCTGGTCCTGTCTAGAGGAGGTGTGGCCATCTAGCTCGCGAGCTCAAAACCAGGGAGGCTCTTGACAAGTCAGAGGGACCACTGGTTACCAGAGATCGGTTTGGGTGAGCAAAAGACGCTTGACCACGACTCCTGCCTAAATCTACTGCCATGCCCTGCTCTCCAGGCAATGCCACTATGTAAGGAAAGGAGAGCACAGAATATTTGCCTAAAATGCTACTATTTGAGTCATAACCATAACAGAAGGCCAGGGGAGAATGTGTAGTATGCAGCTGACATTTGAACAGCATGGGTTGAACTGCGCAGGTCCTCTTAAACATGGACTTTTTCAATTGACCAGTAAAGTTCACTGACCCTTGCAGTTCCAACCTAAGGTGTCTGACTCCAAGTTTACCACCGTATGAAACTTCCTCAGCACAGACAAACAGTGCAACCTAAGCTTTCTTAAAATCAGTCTATAGAGTCTGACGTCTATATCGCCGGCTACTTTCACATTTATTCAGCCTAAGGGCAGTGTTAGAGAAGAACCATTCTTATAGGTGGGCAGGCCGCTCTTCCCTGCGCAGCGCGTGTGTCTACGCCGCCCCCCCCCCCCCCGGCACCCCCCAGGGCGCTCTGCACTCACCTTGCTTTTTGAAGAGGTTGCTCTGGACTATCTCGTTCATGGATTGGACTTTCTGCTTCTGGAGTTTCACGGGGGGGATGCAGGTGTAGAACTCATACAGGAGTTGGCTGAGGGCAGGAAACACAGGAGTGCGGAGAGCCGGTGAGACCAATGTCTCCCTCCTCATGGCACTTAGCGGCCATGCCCACAGCGCCAGGGCCCCCCATTGCGGCAGTGTCAGCTGCTCAGCAAACCTCCAGTCAATACGTGCAGTGGGTGTTAGTGTGGAATGCTGCTAGCATCACAGGTGATGTGGAAATCTAAAGGGAACTCCAGTATCCCCCCCTGGGGATCAGCGCCCCCTGTCGCTCAGGTCCACGCTGTGCCCTCTATGACCGTTATGCCGTTTAAACCTCACGACTCTGTGAGGAGGATCCAACACTTACCTCAGTTTTACAAGTGGGAAAACTAAGGTTTAGAAAGGTTAACTAACTTTCTCAAGGTTACACAGCTGGGGGCGGGGATCAAAGAAACAGGGGTTCAAAATTACGTTCTCACTTCATTACCACATCATTTTCTTTAATGTTTGATGTGTAGTAATGAACGCTTTATGATACGTCTTAAGATCAAAATGGGGCTAAATTTAAAAAAAGAAAACAAAAACTATGAAAAGTGGTGGTTTAGAACCAGTTTGGGACATGAACAAGAAGATGGCTCTTCCCAAACAGAGTGAAACTAAAAATAAAGATGAAGCAAAATTATAGCCCGTCAGCTTTCAGAAATAGACTCATTGTGTTCATTCATTCTCTCAAGTACTTACCAACCTGTCCTTACTATGTGACCGGCAAAGGGAGGAGTAGTGGGGATACAACGGAAGAAGACTCGGTCCCAGGGGGCACGGAACGGAGGTCCACACACAACACAGAAATAAACAAATCTAAAGGATTTTAAAAACTTTTTATATTGAAATATTTTTAGACTTATAAAAGAGTTGCAAAAATAGTTTAGAGTTCCCATACACCTGTCACTCAGCTCCCCTTAAGGTTCATATTTTCCATAACTGTGGTGTATTTATCAAAACCGAGACATTATCTTGCTACAATCGTATTTACTGCACTCCATACTTTATTCAGATCTCACCACTTTTTGCTGTTGTTGTTGTTTGTTGTTTTAACTGACGTCCTTTTTCTGTTCATATGATCATTTCTGCTGGCTTCTTCTCATCTTTCTGGCCTTAAACTAAATGTTATTTTCTTAGAAAAGCTACCTCTGGAAATAAATTAAATTCCTTCCCTAGCCCCTGCACCATTACTCTCTGACATAATTCCCTATTTATTTTCTCCATTGCCTATAGCATCTCGTATTGATTTGTTTACATTCGAATGTGTGGACCTCCATTTGGATATGAGTTCCATGCCACCCGGGACCGAGTTTTGTCCTGTTGTATCCTCACTTTGCTTGTCACATAGTAAGTACAGGCTTCATAAGTATCTGAAAGAATGAATGAACACCATGAGTTTATTTTGGAACTTAAGTCAATATAGGAAATAGAAGAAAAGGGCATATCTGGCTCAGATGGCCCTATTCCAACAGCATAACCACATTAAAATCATGTGTTTATCTCATGAGAAGAATGCACTGAAGAAGGAGAAAGCCAAAGGGTTTCAGGGCAAAGACTGGAACCCCCCAAATAATCTTTAAGCCCATATGAAATAGACATTTACACCAAACATTAGTTTCTTCTTAACCTACAAGTTTGTATTCTGTAGCATTTGCATCATCAAAAAAGGATGTTATTTCATAGCTGGTTTTCATCAAAGTCTGACACAACAAAATGAAAGTGTGAAGATCCCGCACTGGAGGCCCAAGAGGAAGCTCCTACTGTGTGTCCTCCCTGTTCCCACACTGAGTGCCCATCTGGAATTCCCCACAAGAACCCTCCTCTCCCTCTGAATCCCTGGCTTGATAACAGAGCCCAGAAAAGTACATCACAAGCTGTCACCTGAGTAACTTTGCATCAAAGACGGTTTCCACATCATGGAGGACCGATGGGATGTATTTCAAAGCCGCCACCTAGGTGGAAAGTGCAATAAATATGAGCGATGCCACATCCAACAACTCTGCTTGATGAGGAGGGTACTTTGCAACTTGACACAGATCAAGGGAGAAGGACCCTGCATCCTGGGCACTGCTACAGAGATTCAAGATGCTGTGTGTAGATTAGAACATTAGCACGTACTTTGTATACAGAAGTAAGTCCCAACTTCCTGTATCATCAAGGAGGCAGTAATGAACAGTAAAGATCACAGACTTTGAAGTTATACAGACCTGCAGTCAAATCCTGGTTCTACTCCTTAGCAGCCAGGTGGCTTTGAACAAAACACTTAACCTCTCTGATGTCTCAATTTCCTCATTTGTAAAATTGAGGAATAATACCTGTTTTGCAGGATTGTGACGATTAAAAATGACATAAGCAAGGCATCCAGCAGAGAGCCAGGCATATCTTTGGTGCTCAATCAATAGTACCTTTTATCATCATTGGAAGATGGTGTGCTTGAATTGTTTTGTTGGTGGCCAGGATAGCTTGGACAAAGTTATGTATATTTTTCTCTCCCTGGCCAATTTGTGAACAACTGTGAGCCTGTTTGGGTCCTGTAGCTGGCTTAGAAAAATGGCGTTATGGCAGATTGTTCTTTCCTCTGCGCAAGTCAACTGATGCGTCCAGAGGTAGGAGACACACCCATTGCTGCACATAATGAAGCCATTTGCTAATCAGCAGAGGACACTGCCATTTCCACAAAAGAAGATGTAAGTCACGTGGCTGGAAAATAATTTTGAAAAATCTAGTGGAAGTATGCATTTAAAATTTTTGTTTTATTTTTCCATAATTCTAAGGGTTCTATAGTGAACAGGTATCACCATTTTATAATCAGACCAAAATTAAAATACTAAAAATTCCTTTCTTAAAGAAAATCTTGCTCCTAGCCATATACAATTGAACTTCATAGTTAACATAAATAACGGTTATGACTGCTCTCTGAGAACTTGCAGTGAGGCAGAAACCATGCTGAACACTGTCGTTAGATTATCTTATTAAACCTTTGTGGAAAATGACATAAGCAGAGCCATTTCGAAATACAGCCATGGCCACCTTCCTAGAGAAACTGCCTGGCGCGTTTTACTCCTTGAACCTCTGGGCAAAATAATCTTTAGAATGGGCCAATCCAACATGGTCTTCCAAACAACTGTTTGCAAAGTTCACAGGAACAGCTCAGTAATAAATGTTTGATATAAAACAAGGACTGACAAATATGGACTCTTTCTGAAGCAGAAACAGGAACCAGCCACGTATGGCTAAAGAACAACTCAATTTGTTAACATCAGCAGAAATTCCTTTCTTCTATGCATGTAATTATTTCCCTTCCCTTGCCTTCACCCTGTAATCAGGGCACTATTTGAGTTTCTGCCTTAATCTGTGCTCCAAAAATTGCAATTCTTTTTGATTCCCCATCAGCATTTATTGCCTCTCATTTTGACTTTTGTATTTTTAGGTGAATACCTTATTTCAGCCCTACAAGGGAAATACTTTTTTTCATAGATAGGGAACCTCTAATGCATCAAGATAACTCAATAACTAGCACAAGGTCACAGAGCTAGCAAATGGGAGAGCAAGGATTCAGATTCAGGCAGGTGTTTGTCGAGCCACACCCCTAACCGTGAAGCTCGGTGCCCACCTCGCTTAAATAGTACGTGTCTCTTTCTCTGTGCCTTCATCCTTTCCCCCCTGGTTCTTTATGATTTTTAAACATCAGTAATCAATGTTTGATGCAAAAACAAACAAACAAACAAAAAAACGACACAAGATAAATAGGGTGAAAATTGTCCCTGAGTCCCACATCTCCACCTCAGCCCTAATCCCTGCTCCCCGGGAAGGACCACTGCCATCCTCATGGTGACAGTCCTCCTAGACTGCTGTCCATGCATGAGCGTGTGTGGTGCATGTGTGTGCATGTGCACGTGTGTGTGAGCTATACAGCCGTGCACCTTGTTTTTGGCAGCTAACCATACACCACTGGTATGTTTGCACGTCATTCCACAGAGTGCACCCTCGGCATTTCTAACCACGACACAGCGAAGCCAGGACGCATGCGTACTCTGTACCTCTTCAAGCTCTCCTGTACTGATGGACTCCATGCTATCGTTTGTTTTTCTTTGTTATAAAATATGTGGGAAGAAAATATTTAACATATACATTTGTGCATCTGTAAGATTCCCTGAAGGATGGATGGACTGCTTGAAAAGGAATTCGTGTTTCAAAATGAATATACATATATACAAATATATATACAAATACATTTATGGAGATATTGTCATATTACCTTAGGAAAAAAGTGGTAACCGATTTCCTTTCCCTCTGTGCCCTATAACCTTGCTAATCCTGGTACACAAATCTTTTTAATACCTGATATATAATTTGGTTTCTAGTACAAATAGGCACCTTTTCTACATTTATTGAACATCGGTATTTACTAAACTGCTTGTTCATATTCTTTCCCCATTTTGGGGAGGGCGGGGGGTTCTTATTGGATTGTGGAATTCTTTATGTATTATTGATGTTAACCCTTTTTACAGTAAGACGTTTTGCAAAAATGTTCTCTTGCTAGTCCTTAGTTTGACGGTTGCTTATCTAAAAGACAAGCTTTATCATATCTTTCGTTGCACAGAAGGATTTAATTTGTATGTTCTCAGATTTGTCAGACTTTTTCTTTATACTGATTGGATTTTGTGTGTAGAGATTTATTCTTTACTCTTTCAAGTCAGGATGACAAGAGATAACAAGATTCAAAAGCTGATGTTTCCAAAACTATGTTCTATTGGGACACCCTTGTTCCATCGGAGGGTGTTAGGTATTCTATGGAGGAAAAGGAATCTGCAATCAAATAACTTAGGGATAGTTTGGTTAAGTAAAGATAAACCAGTGAGTTGATTTTTTTTTTTTTTATTACAGAACCTTCATAATCTTAATATGCCAAGATGCATTTTGACATTCCACCAGGTAGTTATAGGACACACTGCATTCCAACCTACTTGGTCAGGCCATCTGTACCAGGAAACACCAAGCAGGGATAGCTAAAGCAGATGCCTGCAGGGCTGGGCAAGCCACAGAGAGAAGTGCAACGAGATGGGTATAGGCCCGTGGGAAGTGATGAGGTGTGTGGAACCCACACTCTGGCTAAAGAATGAGTCAGTCTTGTTCACTTGTCTTAACAGAGGGCTCGCAGGCTGCACTTCTCCCAGGAGCTGCCAGTTTACAACCTCCAAATTCTAAGGGACACTATAGGCTGAGGCACAGGCCCTGAAAAAGGCTGGTCCAAGCACTTCTGCCTTTTATTCATTCTTAGGCCAAAGAACATGGGCCCACAGGGACAAGGGCGGGAACCCAGTGCTTGAGCTCGAACTGGCAGAAAGGGGAATGATGTGAAACAAAGTACACCATGCACCTAGTCTAATGCCTGGCATGCCCATAAAAGTGTGTGTGCTGGAGTTCTCCTTACGTCACGTGTCAAGCACCTGCCCTCATTGTCCCGCACCTGGACAGAGTACAAATGTACTCATCATAATCAAGACCAAAGTGAGGGAGCAAAAACAAACCCTCAGCGAGTTGGGGAAAGCCGGCATTTCAGTGTTTGCAGCAAGCTGCTGGCTTTCGAAGGCTGCAATCACTTCAGGGTTTCCAGTGAAGCTATAGCATCACCGGGAGTCTACATCGGGGCTTGCAATTTAGCTCTCCAGCCATTAGTGCGGAGTAGCTGGGTGGGGCTGCGAGAAGGGCTGCTTCAGGAGGAGCTGACCTTCCCAGCTTCCCAGCCCTGGGTTGGCTATACAGTAAAACAGACTGAATAGTGAGCACTCTGAGACTCAGAGGCTGTTATCAACGCAACCGGAGAGCATGACACTTCCAACTCGCCCAGGTAGCCTCACAGAGAAGTGGCAGGCCCGAGGTTTGCTTTTCCAATGGAGACAGCCCACCTCTGACGCTGGACGGCTGCCAAGTGTGTTGTCACAGCCGCACTGTCACAGCACACACAGCACTGGTCCCAGGACTCCTGTCCACAGTCCTCCCCTTCACACAGCCCTGACACACCTGCGGGAGTGACAGCAAGTAGGTTCAGCAGGTGTGCTCCTCAGAAGGCAGGGCAGCTCAGCAATAAGACCTGCTGGAGACCTACCTCCACGTGTTGCATGTTTCTAGGGCCTGGAAACTAGAAGCAGCTCAGCTTTCTAGACCAGTTGGTCTCCTGAAACTGTGTCACTTTATTGTTGCTACAATTTTTACTCTCATCAATACCACTGCTCTACATAAAAGAGTATCGTCACGTTATTACTTTCCTTCCATGGTATACATACCTATATTATATATAATATTTAAGAAACACACACACGAGTGTGTTTATGTATGTGTATGGATATACGTGTGTACATATAACAGGAAAATAAATACATACACATATATAATTGAATTATTAATCGCAGCGTTTTAGAAGAGCAACTATTACTGGAAACATTACATGTGTCCAATGCTTGACATTCATGATCTTGTTTCATTCTTACGTCTACTCTGTGAGTAGATACTGTCGTCTCATTTTACCAATGAGCAAACTATGGCACAGAGGTTCAGTAAACTGCCGGAAGCCACATTGCTAATAAGCTGCACAGGAAGCCTATGGATCTGACTGTGCAACTGGCTTCTTCCCATGATGCTCTGCTGGTTCCCACCCAGCGTCAGGAAAGGCTTCCATCTGGGCAAGGGGGGAAGTTTCAGTAGAGGAGAGAGGGCTGATTTGGTGGAGGAGGCAGATAAAGAACTTTCCTCTCCTTATGGTGATCGTTTTTGAAAGAAAATGCAGGTTTTCCAACATCCCTTAAGTTACAGGTTCTTCTCACCACATTTATAAGGGTTGGGGGAAGAGTCACCAGGAAAACATTTGCCGGTCAATAACAAGTGAATTTCCTAGATTAATCATCAACTCTGGACCCCTCTGCCAGAGGCCAGGTACAGCCCTCAGGGCGAATGCCACACCCAGACCAAGCAATAATGATTTCATGGGTCCAGAGAGAAGTCACAGGAGGACACTTGAGATATCTGCTATCCAGACGGACTTCACCAGAATTGAGAAACCCGGGCTGCTAGCAGACAACAAAAAAATAATAACAAAAAACCAAATAGTTGTATTCTCTCAAACTCAAAGGGGACTTCTCTTCTGAGTGTTTTCAGACTCTCTGTCTCTCTCTTGTGAAAACAGAGTGAGTGGGCCCAGTACTGGTGCCAGCAGACAGACTTCTGGCCCCAAAGAGCACGCTGTGCGAGACACCAGGCTATACACGAACGCCAGACATCTTCCTCATTCAAGAGCCCAGACAACATTCCCATTTTCCCAATTTTCAATCCTTTTATTTTAGCCACGTGGTGGATGGTCAAGGTCCTCGAAACCTGGACAATGTCCCAGGAATGCACCGCAGCGTGACCAGAAGAAGGCAACTCCCTCAGAGACACTGAGCTGCCCCTGAGGAAAATGCCTGCAACTCTCTCAGGATATTCAGCCTCGTCACTCATCTTTCAGCAAAAGAGAAGGGAAGAGAGACCAACGGGTTCTGGAACACGCATGTCTCCATGCTTTCTGTCAACCAGCAGTATGCTGGCCCCTGACGCTGGGCAGGAGGCAGAAATGCTCACTGCGTTACATAACTGAAGAGGCGGACTGTCTGCGTTCACGTCCAGATGGACCACTTTTATCTCGGGGTTGTTGGGGAAGTTAACGCTATGTGCTCCGGTTTCCTTATCGGGGGAATGAAGGGAATAAAGTTACCACTTTATAGGGTCTGTGTGAAGATCAGTTGAAAAACGTGAACTTCAGTACGACTCCGGGGGCCTCATTGGAACAGTTTCATCCCACCCACCACAAATCCATCATTGCTAAATATTAACCCTAAGCATGGGGTACATGGCTGAGAAGAGGACACGATTAAGGAATCAGTTAAAGATCTGGTGACAATGCAGCCCTGCTGTTAAATATTATGTCTCATTTCTCCTACCTCTGTGGATTCAGTGTATAGCTTATAGGCCACTTCTCAGGAACGGACCGCTTTCTTCCCTTGCTTTGGACATGAGAATATTTTACACCAATTAACAATGAAAAGAAAGGAAAGAAAGAGGCATCCTTAATGAGTTTCCGTCTTTATGATTATGGAGCAAACATCTGCCCATCTTTACTGTCGCTTACTCTTCTCCACCTGGCATTTTGCCAGGAGACTTGCGTCTGTAATGAAACTGTCCTTTGTTTGGTGGTGATTAGGAACTCGGGCTCTGGACTTACACAGCCTGGGTTCAAATCCCAGACCTGCCACTTCTCAGCTGTGGTTAAGTCACACGACCTCTCTAATCCTCCACTCCCTCATCTGTAAAGTAGAGATAAGACGAGGATTTGTCTAATAAGGCTGTTTTTATAAAAAGCAAGAGTGAACTATATATGTAAAGCTTTCAGATCAATGTGTGACACATAACGAATGCTAAAACACAAAACGGTGAGAGCCAGTATTTATTCTTTCATTCATTCGGCCAAAAGATATTCGCGTGCCTGCTCTGTGTCAGCGTCTGGTTCAGGTATTGAAGATATAAAAGAAAGAGAGTCCTGCCCTGCTGGACATCCCAGTGGCTTTAGTAGCAGGAGTGGCAATCATAATGACCAAGTGAGCGTGTCATGCAATCTGAGCTGTTCATTTATTTTCACTTGTACCAACAAATCGGAACATTATGATGAATCACAGACCGGAAGGAGAATGGATCGAATGGGTCTGTGCGACGTCCCCAAATGCCCTTTACTCACATTTGAGCGACGTCCAATTCCCAAGTGTCTCGTGTTGACTGTCTCAATCTGCCTCCAGTTTTATCAACAATGCTTACAGGGCTGGTGCACACAGGGGCTTCTAGCATACGGCCCGTTATTGAAAGCACAGAGAACCCCCTAGCCTAATGCCTGTCTTGCGGCTTAAAGTAGAATATTAACTTTGGTGTTGAGAGACCTGGGTAGACTGAAATCCTAGCTCCACCACTATGAACGGGGATAATTTGGGATACATTAGTTAACCTTATGAGCCTCCTGTGGAAACAGAAGACAGTGATTCCTTGCAGATCTCTGGCAGGCGTAAAAACACTGAATATGAAAGCCCAACGTCGTGCTGGACACATAGCAGGTACTTAATACATGGAAGGTGTTTTTAATGCTCTTTCCACCCTCTTTGAGTGGCTGGCTTTCAATTCTCCACAGTTGTAGGGGACCTGCCTCCATGACAATGCTCAACAGTGAGGAAAACTATAGAAAGCCATTCACAAAAGTTAGATGAGCCTTAGAAAACAGAAATAACTTGTTCTGGTCCCAGCACTCACAATGGGCAAAGCTGAGATTGAACCAGATCGGCTCTACTCCAAACTAAAGCGGGCATGAATTAGGGTTGCCACCATAAGCCGCTGACCAGCTGAACGTGTAAAGACTGAACCAGGAATGCCAGTCACGGGATTCTTTGTGCTCTCACCCAAAATGTACGGAAGGCATTACTAATAGATCACAGCACTCTTTCCCACTGTACCCCACGCAGGCTCAGAACGAAGACTCCAGTCATCTGGTACTACTTCATTTAGTAAGACTGTGCCTTCAGTTTCTGTGGGGTTTTTCTCTCGAAATTTATATCCGTGTTTCTTTACTTAAGTACCTGAATGTGCTCACACTGTTTCCTGTAATAGGATTAGGAACACAAGTACGCCCTTCCAGAGTCTACTCTAGGAAAATGCCCCCAAAAGCTTGTGTTTCATGATGAGGTAAAGAAGGGAGAGAGATAAATGAATAAAAATTATTTCATTGAACTGTGTAACAGGCTCTATAGATCATGCTTTACATACATTACCTTAATCCTCTCCATAATCCTTTAAATTAGACATCAAAGCTTCCCATTTCGTAAAAGGATAAACAGAGGCCCAGAGAACGGAAATGATTTGCCCAGCGGTGTGCACCCAGGTGTGGATGCCTGATCGCCCACCCAGGTCTCTGGCTCGAAATCCAAAGCTCTTTCTCCTGCAGCGTATGTCAACATCTGAGAAGGTTCCTTGTGTGGGGTCCCCTCTCCCTTCATCAGCCCGTCCCTCAGACCCAAAACAGCATCAAATTATCTTGAAATGGTATTGCGCCCATATTTGAATGACTTTAAATTTTTCTTTGATAATTTTTCAACGACCATACAAATAGGTAGAAAGCATCATTGATTTTATATAAATCCCTGAAGCTAAATTTGGCCCTTCGAGCAAATTGAAAAAGAGATGAAGCCCCTTTCCAGGGCTCTGGGGTAGAAATCCATGAGGAGAAGCCAGCACAATCTGGGCTGAGTCCCAGGGAAAATGAGGCATTTCTAACACAGCTACCCAGACAATAAGAACCTGCATGAAAAAAGACTTATGCCAAAACCATAATAATCATATTCATTCTCTGCATCTGCAGAGCGTTTTATAAGTTGCTCCTTTTCAGACAATGCTTATTGGCTCCTCACCCAAACAGTAAAGTTTTACGGATGAGGTCGATGAGACACTGAGACGTCACATGACCAGCATAAGGTCATACGGATGACAAAGAGCACTCTTGGTGACCAAGGTCATACGGATGACAAAGAGCACTCTTGGTGACCAAGGTCATACGGATGGCAAAGAGCACTCTTGGTGACCAGGGTCCCTCAGTACTGCAGATGCCCACTGGCTCATCTTTGCTTTCCTGCTTCCCTTCTCTCCTTTCTCCCCCTACCTTCTGTCCCCCTCTGTCATTTCGTTCCTTCCCCCCGACACGTGTGTGGTTATGAGGTCTCTTGAAAGAGCCTCTTCATTCAAAGGGTGATCTGAGTTTGGGAGACTGAGGACAGAAAGGGGATGATTTTCGGAGACTGCCACCTTCACTGCTCTGACCATTAGAAGTGGATCGGGTTTGACCTACTTCCTTCCAGGTAGCAAAAGCTTCAGCGCTATTTTAAGAGGTACTGCTATCTTCATGGGAAACAAACAATACATATGCTTTCTCATGCCTGAAGGAGCCCTGGGTCTGCGGGATCCTTACACCACGTGGCCTTCCCTGACCTTCAATTAGCACAGGACTGCGTGTCCAAGCAAAAGGAGACATTATGTCACCATGCTGTTGTTTATCGAATGACCGAGGGAAAGACAGATTATTTTTGTAGTGTAAACCAACCTGCAAAAGGATGGTGGTTTTATATTGACTTTTCATCAGGTTGTTGATGGATTCAAAGAGCCGTCTCATGGATTCTTCAAACTCCATCTGTTCTTTGCCTTCGTAAAGCCTGAAAAAAGATACATCTGGGTCATTTCTCAAGCCAACAGGCAATACCTTTGAATGTGTGCGCAGGAATTGAAAAGAGACAGGTGTGGGAGATGGGGACTGAAGGAGAGGAGGGTTGATTCAGCAGTCGCTGCACATGCATAATTCACGCTGGGGAAAACCTAGCTCTACCTCACCGAACAGAAACGCCCGCACCGACTCACATAATAAATCCGCCCCCACCATCTTTTTTATTAAACCCCGAAGAACCTCAAAGGAATAAAACTTTTCCGAGCCAAGAGGACATTGATAATTTCACCCTTCTTTAAGAATCAGAGGGGAGACTGTGGTTGTCTGATTTTCAAAGTATGGTGCAAACATCAAGGAGAAATATTTCCAAATACACAGCCGTTCCACTCGCCATGGCCTGCTGGTCAGATAAACAGGGACATGCTGGTTCCACGTCAGGGGACTGGCTTTAACTGCCCTGTCCTTTCAGGAGCATGCTTATTACCTTGTGGAAACTTTTCGTTCCTCTGATTGTAAAGGCCCTGTGTTGTGACTGTAGAAGATATACACAGATAGCCTTACAGACCTGTGCTGATACACACCTGTGACTTCTCTTAGAAACCCTCCCTCATATATAAACAGCCCAAGCCCTCTCCAAACAAGCCTTTATCCCAACCGTGAAATATCCGCAGACTAGTCTGTGGCATCCTGAGCGAAATTCAGGAAGATCGCTTCTGTCCCTCCTTCAGATAAAGTGAGACTCCTGTCACGGCCCTGCACAGTGACCACCACTGGGCTGCAGCTGTGGGAAAGGTGCTTCCTCAGATAAAGCTCTGACACGCTTAGCAGGTTTGTTTGCTCCGTCAGCCACAGGACGGGCAGTCCAGCTTACAGAGAGCGTCTCCGTTCAATCCGCACCCATTCCCTGGCTCCTCTGTTTTCTGCTTCTCTTCTACTTTTTCTCTGTGGGTGTGTTTCTGTGTTTATCCTCTTCTGAACGTTACTCACCTTCCGTCTCTCATGGGGCTCTGTGTTTACCTCTGCTTCTCTCTCTCTCTCTGTCTTCAGTCACTCTGTCTTTCTCTTCCTTTTCCTAACTAGCCCTCCTAAAATCCTCCTAAGGGGAAGCCAATGCTGAATGTCCCATCCATTACAGGGACCCAGCGACTGCTGCTGACTTTCTGGGGGTCTAGCTCAAGGCCACGGAGACGAGGCTGTGCGAGGACCCAGGAGTCCTGAAGCAGCTGCTCTCCCTCTCCTCCCGCCGTTTCCACTCCCCTTTCCTACACTGCTCACTTCTGAACCTTCTGGCCGTGCTGGCACAGCTGCCTGCCATGGAGTATATGTCGCAGAGTAATCAGCTCCAGGCTCCAATCTCCATCCACTCTGCCCTATGCTAACAAGCCCTTATTAGTAACAGCAAACACCATGGGCCATTACTCTGCCCGACACTGTCTGTTGATATAGACACACAATGAGGTGGACCCTATCGTTGCCCCAGTTTACAGACTGACAAAGCTCCAGCAACCTGCCCAAGGACTCCAGATCGGTACATGTGAGAGTCAGAATTCCAGCCTGGCTATCACTCAGTTTGTACACCACTTTGCTCCACGCTTTAGTGACTCTCTTAATTCCCATCAGCCTGGGCTTCTCACCTGCAAAATGAGGGGACAGCTGCCCTGGGTCCAAGGCCTGTGAGACCGGTTCTCAGGCCAAGGGCTCGGCACATGCCTGGCCCAGTACATGGAAGCTGTTGTCTTGCTGTTGTCTTGCTGTTGCTAAGGAGTAGAATTACTTTTGCTGCCATTTGCACTTCACAGACAAGGACACAGAAAACTCTCAAGAGGTTGGAACTTGCCCAAATGCCATCAAAGAGGAAAAGATGCGACAGTCTGGCAGGGAGGAAGGGAGGACCCTAGTTCAAAGGGGTGGTGCTTCCCCATGAGACAGGCTGTGAGCTTTCCTTTGTGCCCAAAGCCAAGCTCAGGGAGGTCCAGCCCTCAAGCCTCTTCCCTTGAAATCCATTAGGCTTTCCCTCGTCTCAGCCACCTGAAAACCTCTAGCAAACAATACCGTAATCCCCGCGACTGGTCTATGGTGTCTCCCACCCACACTTACCACCCAGACGTGGCTGCCCACGGTGGACTGGTCCTTATTTACATGCCTACGGACTTTCTTTGTGAGGTACACTTATTTGTGACTTTCATGCCCGCGTGTGTGCATGTGTGGGGTGGGGGGCCAGGTCCTCTCCTTGGAAACCATCTGTGCTCCCCACAGGAACGGCCTCCAGCAGCTTCTCCTGCGGGGTGAACATACCCACCCCCACCCCCACCTCCCATAACTGAATAGTTCCATGCAGCTCTCTCTCTGGAATTGGTATTTTTTAACATAGAAACATAAAAATGGGCTTTGTCAGGAGTTGTCTTAATGGCAGTGCTTCAGAGCGAATGTTTGTGAACTCCTGCTGAAGGGATCCCTGAGACTACCCCAGTTCCAGACCTTTCTATGTCTGGTTATTTAACTCTTTTTGGATTTTCGGAGCTGCACAAATATCCTTCCAATAAACTCCCGTTTTGGCTTCGACTAGCCCTGGTTGGATGCCTTGCCACCATCCCCCTTCTCGTCAGAGCTCTGTAGGGTGGACGAACTTCCTGTAGCTCCCTGGGGTTCTGAATCAAGAGCTGTGGGGGGGGGGGGGCAGTGAGCACCTAGTGCATGCTTCCCATTGCACAGACGGAGAAACTGAGGGCCCAAGGGGGGTCAGTGACTTGGCTTCACTGCCATCTTATAAATGTGATTTGACAGAGGTGGGAAGGAAGACAGACTTCTAAGCTGTAAGCTCAAGGCAAGGTCTTCTACTCAACTTGACACCTTGTAGGAAACTGAATTTAATTTCTACCAGCAAGACATGTGATTTGCTCTAGGTCACCGACTGTCCCAGGGGTATGGCTGGAACCAGATCTCAGCACTCTTCTCCTCTGGGCTCTGAGAATCTAACGGGGAGGGCAGATGACACAGCTCTCAGGAGGACACGACTGGGGCACCCGCCTCAGTGGGGACCTGAGCTGCTCCCTGTCACTCATGTCACAAGTAAGCGCCTAACACCACACTCTGGGCCAGGGAAGGAAATACATCCCGTAGCTGCCTCAGTTTCTCAAAGGATAAAAAAGCAATTGTGGGGAAATGCCTTGCATTTTACACTGGCTACATAATTAGGCAAACTTGTTGCAGTCTTATCAATCGTGGGCGTGGGCGCTAATTTTTAAGCCTATGGTTTTACTTGGTGGGAAGAAGAGGAAGAGTTGGAGGAGATGACTACAGTTGGGAAGAAGAAAGGAAACAAAAGCTGTTTAGTGTAAAGGGCTTTGCTATCCAGCCAGACTCCTCCATATACTGGCTGTGTGGCCTCAGATAAATTACGTCTCTGAATCTTGCCTTCCTTATTGATAGAATGGAGACATAATGCTCACTCAGAGGGTTCTTTTAACGTGAAAAGATGAAAGAGGTAACGCCTTTAAGTGTTTAATATTGTAGCTGGCAGTTAGTAAGTGTTCCAGAAGTATCGGCTCTACTTATGGGTGTTGATTCCTGAGCTCAGAAGTGATCACATCGGCAAACACTGATCTGGGTGCACACAGACAAAAGGAATATTTTGAGGAAGGAATGACTAAGAAAAAAAAAAACACATGAGGTGATATGGAAGAAATAAACTGGTGACGGCGGACCATTCAGCACTGTGAGACCTCCCCTGAGAAGCTTGAAGCAGAAAGAGAAACAATGTCCCATGTATCTACAAGGCTTTCAAAGTGGCCTTGACGTCAAGGGTATAGCAGATGTCGTTTCAAGGGCCTTTTTTTAGCACTTGATCTCTGTTATCACTTTGGAAGGGAAACATTTGTTCTGGCTTCAGAATGCCTAGGAAGGCGCTTCAGAAACCTGATTCTGTCAGGGAACGGATGACCGCAGTGCCAGAAGTCCCTGGCCACCAGAGAACTGCAATCACCTGCAAGGCACTGTCCTGGGACGTGCGAGTCCGACAGCCGTGAGCGTTCCAGCTCCCAGGGCTTGGATACATTTGCAATGCTGTGCTTGCTTGCGATTCATTAAGGACACACTGTGCACAGCTGAGCACTCAGCAAATGGAAATGGGGCCCCAGATGGAGTGTGCAATGCTTTGCACCACCTCTTGAGTGCAGGTATGGAAAGCCTCGGCCCAAAACAGAGATGGCAACCTCAGGCCAGGCAGCAGCCCCAGGGAGCAGAATCTAAAGTAGGGTTCCTGGGCCTTAGAAAGCCAGCAGGAAGGTGTACTTTAGAATCCACGGCAGGAGGGTTTCCTAGCACCCGCCCATTTCATTGTCTGTGCCTCAGCCACTGCCAGCCCCTTTGAGCCCAGTTCACAGGCATCCTTGTGGTTTCTTCCCCGCTTCTTTGAGGCAACATAGAAATTTAGGTAAGACTGTGCAGCTTCCAGCCCTGCTCTGCCACATATTAGTTGGGTGACCTTGGCGAAATTTCTTAATCTCTCTAAGGCTCAGTTTTTTCATTACTAAAACGGCACCCCATAAGGTGGCCTTACAATCATGCATGTCAAGTGATTAGCACGTGCCTCACACATAGTAAATACTCAATAAACGTTAGCTATTGTCACATAGTATTATATTTTTCTTCCGGAGCTAGTCGTTTTTGCCTCCTAAGCATTAAGGAGAAAGAAATCAACATCTTCATAAAAATAATACTGTACCATTTATGGAGCACCTACTGTGTGCCAGGCACTGCAATGGAAACAAATGTGAGTAAGAGTCAGTCCTTATCCCCAGAGAAATCATGAGATAAGCCAACACATACATCATGTCAAAGCAATTGGCCTGGAAAAGTTCATGAATGAGACGGTCCCTCCCTGATTCACCTCTTCCCGGCAAAGTCGTAGTCAGCGTCCCCACCCCCGCTCTATGGTGAGAAAAACTGAATAAGGAAATGTTACTATTACTATCTAGCATTTCCTGGGTAGTAGACACTCTGCTAAAGTCTCCTTGTGGATGAGCTCCTCTGGCAGAGGCAATGATCTGCATTGTGCATAAGGGAAAAGAAGAAGAATGTTTAGAGAAGAATGAAGAAAGGGATGGAAGCACAGAGGCGGGGTCAAGGGGCTCGCTGACACCGACCACCGACCTGGTGGCACCTCTGCCCTCAGCCACCCCCGCCCAGGCCGCCACCACAGCCTGTCCTCGCCAGCTCCTTCCTTCCACCCTAGCAGTCCCGCTGATACCCTCAGGATGAGCCCCGGACCCCAGCTTTCCTCCGTCTCCCACACCCAGTCCCATCTTCGCCTAAATATGTTCTTGGCCAGACACAGACCTGACTCATTTCATAAGTGCCTGGGAACAAGACCAGACGAACGGGATGGTTTTTACAATAAAATCTGTTTTAAGTGTCTCCACGATCTTATACGGAACCCAGCAAAATGACTCCATGATGTCAGGCCACACAGTCCTGTTACTTTGCTACACCAGTCAGGATACTTTTGTGCTCCCCGCTCCCCGCCACCACCCCAGACATGACGTTAGGCACTGGAGGAGTTCTGCGGGAGGGTGACCGGTCATTCAGTGACTTTCCTGCAGTGAATGCCATGCTCTGCACAGTGTATGGAATGAACGCAGACTGTCCCGGCAACTGAGCCCTCCCTGTGTGGGGGCTTCCCGCTCCCTCATCACCACTGACTTGCCTGTCTTCTCCACTAGTGTAGAACCTCCGTGCAGGCAGAAATCCAGGCCACCTTTGTCATAACAGCCCCACGTTATTAACACCAAAAGGGAGTTACAAACAAATGTGTCAACAAACGGTAAATTAAGACATGAAGGAACCTCAGCCCCTTTCAGGTGGCTGCACAGAACTGTTTCAGGAATCCAGAACTCAGCACTTCAGCTAATTCTAACAGGACCCAGACAAGATCTCAGTCATGGCGTAGCCATCGTCAGCTATGCAGACTTGGGGATCGTTACCTTGCTGCTACTAACAACTGTGACTTCTAGCATTCGCTATGCACCGGGCACTATGCCAGCTGAACGTGTCACCAACGAGTAAACGGCAGGGGCAGAACTTGAGCCCAAGAGTGTCTGGCTCCAAAGTTCACTCCTTTAACCACTAGACATTACTGCCTCCGGGGAATAGAGCAAAGTAAGAGCCGATTGCCGACAACTGGAACAAGTCGGCGTGGGCAGGAAAGCATTATTTGACCAGGGGATGACGATCCGGGACTGGTAAGGAAGCTAAATGACTGGCTCTCAACTTTTTCTGTTCAAGCTCTAAATTCAAGGTGACTTGGCTGGTGTTTCCACCCGAGCCAGTGATTCGCTATATTAGAGTAGGTGAAATTAGTGACTTTACAAAAAGAACCATAAGCCATCGGTGGTTTCATAAGAGTAATTACTGACCAGAATCAATCAATCAATCAAAATATCTCTCTCTCTCTCTCTCTCTCTCTCTCTCTCTCTCTCTCTCTCTCTCTTTTTCTCCACCCCTTCCCCCACAACCTGGGATGAAAAACAATTACAGCCAAACAGGGAGCTGAATCTGTCTGAAATCATCTTTGCATTTGCTGATACTACTTACAGAAAGAAACCCTTTGGTGCCCTTGGCAGACATGTTTAAGTCAAAGCAACTGGGCTGGCAAAGGCCTTTTGGGCGAGTCTCCTTTTGAATTCACCTCTTCCCTGCATGGCCACAATCAGCATCCTCCCCCGTCCCCTACTACCAAGGACTATGTACCTGAAAGGAACCAGACACTGCAGATTAACGCATGGGATTTTGGTGCAATGAGCCTGGAGTGAGCTGTCCAGCTCAACAGTGGCTAAAGAAATTCTCTCTTGAAGGGCAACAAAGTTGAAATGTGAAAAAGCATTATTCTGTTAGAGGAGAAAAAGTAAAATATATCAGAAAGGGACTATGTAAGGACGGGCTAGGACAACGACAGTGTTGCCAAGGTGAATTGTGAAGTTGCCCTGGTGGAGGAGAGAACTCCATGCAGATTTCACCAAAATGAATGCCACCAACAGCCAATCCGCAGGGCTCACCTGGGGCCAATCCTTAAACGACAAAATGATTTCTACTTGAGCTGTTACTTTTCCAGATTCTGACATTTGAGGAAAGATCATCCCTTAGGGCGAAGTACAAAGAAGTTACACTAAATATCTTCTTCCTGTAAGTCACCCCAGGGAAGGATGATTTGTAGATAACAGAGAAAAAGACAAACTCAACATGTGAGGATCCCGTTTTGGAAAATGTCTAGAATGAACACAAAAAAATTAATGCAATCACTGAAGAAGAACTGCCTCAGGTGGAAGTGTAAACAGCCTAAATAAAAAAATTAGAAGTTAAAAAAAAATAGACGTTAACAATATGGAAGAAACGAAAGAAAAACAATCCATCTAAAACATTCACTTTACTTTTAAAATATGGCAACTCTGTGTAATAAATTAATAGTAAGTAGGTAATAAGATGCAGGCAAAAGCCTTGAAAAGAACTCTCAGTTATGGATAGAGTATGACGTGTGCCCTGTGCCATCTTTCATTCTACTGAGAGGAGCTGCAGCCTTTATATAATTTGGCAAGAACTAAGTTGCATAATTCTGCACTTAAGTAAATTTCCCCATTAGCATGAAAAATGGTATTCAGGGTTTTTTTCCCCTCAATATAATTAGAAATTTAGTGTTCCCAAAACAACATTGCTAAATATAGGAATACACACTCACTCACTCACGCATACACTTCTATGGTTCCAAGATACAGAGAATAATATGGATTGCATCATCTGATTGAAAGAGAAACTAATGGTCAGTAGAGTCCTTCCAGCTCTTTCTCTTCAGGTGCAGTTGATCTAAAAGTGTGGGTACTAAGAAGAAATTAGGTTTTCACTGCTTCTCTTACCATTTCTTCCTTTAGTTTTTTAATCACTTGGGAAGTGTCTCCCTGATATCTTAAGTGACAACAGAATAAAATAAGTGGCAACATGATTACACACACACACACACACACACACACACACACACACCCCCCTAGTAAAATCTGGAAATCTGTGCATTGCTTCTTAGAAAAAATGATTGTGGATGTCAACAATCCCCTTATACATTTTTACATTATATTCTGATTTTTAAACAAGTAAATATTATAACTTAGAAAATAGACATCGACTCTTTCCTTGGGGTAAATGTTTCTTGTCCTCCAGCTCTTTTCTAGAACAATCCTTTTCCCTCAAAGTCCTTCCTGAATTTTCTCTTTCTCACTGTGGGAACTGGGGCTGGAGGCAGGGGATCTAGCTCAAGGTCATCCAACTAGAGGCAGTTTTTCCTCTACAATTACAGAATTGAGATGCTAATTTTTCACCCACCTCCTGGTTCCTGGCAGAGACTCTTGCTAGAGAGACAATTGCCTAAGAAATGTCAAGTTATTATTACTCTAAAGGGTGGTCAAGCCAAGAGCACCTGAACTTTGTCCTTTCAGCTTGTGGCTTCCGGAGAAGGATAATTAACCCCAGGCTTCCTGCTCTGTTCCACTGAGAGCCTTGACATTTGGTGTGTGGAGTTAAACAGAATTTTTAACATTTTCCTTACTAACGGTGCAGGTTTTTAAAATACACGTACAGTAAAACGCTTTGTTTTGAAATCTGGGAACACCCGAGGAAGTGTCGAGTTCAAACATGCCAAGGTTGGCATTACTGGAGACCTCATTTGAGGAGGAGGATGGCTCAGGGCAGACGAGCTGCCAGTAGAGGGCAGTGTGGCAGAGAGAGCAGGGGTCTGCATCCCCAGAACTGAATTTTAAAGTAGACTCCAGCAGAGTGCTGTGACCTTGAGCAGGTCACTTCACTCTGGGCGCTGGCTCCTTCATTTCTAAGTCGACCGCTTTACCATTGAGGGAACTTTCAGGATTCGTACCTGGCTTCTATTGTCCGAGTCAGAATGGGCGTGTGGGTTATCCAAGGACACCACGCCTGCTCACCCTGCAGAGTTACCCAGGGAGGCACGTGGCCCCATCAGCACCCAAGTCAGAGACTGGGGCAGGCGGAGGTAAATCCTGAAGAGCCTACATGTCCTTCAGTCATCGAGTCCCATTAACTCCACCTCCCAGCTGCATGTTTCTCCGGTTTTGAGCTATGATTGACACATGTAACATTGTGTAAGTTTAAGGCAGGCATGATGCTCTGATCCATGTATATATTCCAAAATGATCACCACAATCAGGTGAGTTAGCATATCCGTCACCTCACATAATTACGGTTGTGTGTGTGCGTGTGTGGTGAGAACATTTAAGATCTACTCTCCTAGCAACCCTCAAACATACAATAAATACAGCACTGTTAACTGTAGCTACCGAAGCCATCACCATCCTCCATCTTCATCAGCACCACCTTCGTCCACATCCCCTCCCCTCTCACCTGTAGGGGTTTCTGAGTCCACGTCCCTTCCTTCCCTCTTACCCCCTTTCAATCCGTTTTCTACAATGAGCAGAGGGACTGTTTCAAAACGCAGAAGTGATCGTATCATTCTCCTTTTCAAAACCCTTTCACAGCTCCCCATTTCCCTCAGGATAATGTCCAGATGCCATGGCCTGACCTTCAAAGGTCTCTGAGATCTGCCCCTTCCTACCCCTCCAGACAATCTCCTGCTACTGTGTCCTTCCGTCACTGAATTCCCGCCACCTGGGCCTTCGCACAGCTCAGCTGAGCCAAGCTCCCTGCTATGTTGGGGACCTCCTTCCAGCAGTATCTTCATCAATCACACCCTCCACCTGCCATGTCCCACTCATCATTCAGGTCACAGCTTAGATGGCACTTCCGCCAGGACTCCTCCCTGACGCCACGATGAGATGTGATCTCCTCATTACATGCTCTCAGGGCACCTCTCACATGCCTCCCCTTGAATTCACATGCACCCACATGACCATCTGCTTAATGACTCCCTCCCAGCTAAATTACAAGTCCCACGAAGACCAGGCCTGAGTTTGTCCAACGCACTGTTGTAATGCAGGGTCTCTGGTCCCACTCTCGGCGGGTGGACACAGAATGTGGTGAGGCCGAGAAGGAACACCAATAAATATGTGTGGGATGAACACTGGATTGTTAATGCAAACCAAACTGCTAGCACTAGACACACATTTCAACTAGATAGACACGTGCATTATCAACTCAAGGGGTACAAAGAGGACCTACGCCTTAGGGCCCGGTGTGCATGGACCAGGCAATGTGTGAATGGAAGAAACGACACATACTGAGTTTTAAATACAACTTTTAGAAGTTGCAGGCGCTAAGGGCAATTCTAAAAAGTTGAGAGACACCCATGTACAGAAAAGCTGTTTACCATCTTAAGACTTCCAGGCCCTGAAACAACCTGTCAATTAGTTACAAGGCGCACATTCCTGCTTCCCCCGTGGATGCCTTCCAAAATGAGGGGAAATGGCAAAATCCCAGGTGCAGAGGAGCCGGGCGTGCAGTGTGTTTTGCAGACACAGGCTCCCCTGCCAGTCAGTGCAGGGCCCTCTCCACGCTGTGCTGGCATTTTGGGGTAGGAGAGGCCACATTCTAACATTTATCACAATGGAAAAGGCCCTGAGTCATCACATGGGCACCTCACAACTGGGTCCTTTTTAATCTTCCATCCACCCAGAGATACGATAAGCAGCAAACCCAACACCTGAGCGGAGCACGCTTTCCTACTCAGGAAACAAGCCCGCCTTCGCCTTCGGTGGGGATGCCTGTCTGAAGTGCATGTGAGGTGGATCTGGAAGTACAGCCAGACATCCTGACTCAGCCCGGCCCTCACAGTTATGTTAACATGGTGAATTTCACCCCTCAGCAAACTGCACCCTTTACTCCCCGGCATGTGCCTACTGAGTTACAGGGGATTTGCTAACACATTTCGTAAACTACATATTTATTCAGTAACTCGATCTCCCACTCTCGTCATTATCTTGAGGAACTGTCAGCCGCAGCGTTGACAGCAACAGCCATTTGGGCGCAAAGGCAAGGATTCCAGCAGCAAGCTACGGTAGATTCCAGACTTCTAACAAGGAGTCACCAAGCAAAGAAAATCGTCTATGGTTTCAACCTGAAAGAATGACTAGCTGGTGTCCTCCATGGCTTTTCCCTTAACTATCTACAGCACTATCTTGTCCTGCAAAATTAAGCCATTTAAGGGGACAATAGAAACAGACACGACTAATGTACTACAGTTTTCAGTGAGGGGAGTATGCGATTGGCGCCAAATAGGAAACAGTGTACCCAGCCTCTGAAGGATCGGCAGAGGGAGTAAGTCTAGGCTTATACCTGGCAAAGGACAACCCACAATGCACCTAATTCACACGTGGATGGTGAGAAATCAATTGCACCTGATCCCTCTGCTTCCTGACGCCCACCTGACTGGATATTAGGGAAGATGCTAAGCTCTGGAAAATGGTTGGCGAATTCACTGAAGACCTCCTGATTGTGAAATATCTTGCCTCTGATAAGTTTTCAGTCCCCATGACCTCACTGTAGCAGTTGATACCGCAGATATACTCCCTCCTTGACATGCACCCTTTCCTGGCTCCTGGACTGCTAACCCTTCCTGCTTCCTGTCCTATGTCCCAATCTTCCTTCCTTGGGACTCCCTCCTCATCCATCCCTTCAACATGCTGTCATGCAGGGTCTCAGGTCCCGCTCCCCGCACCAGAACGCAGGACATGGTGAGGCCAAAAAGGAACACCCACGGAGCCATATATAGGGGAGTCACACCACTATATTCTTGCTGGCGGCTGGGTTGGAGACACAGGAAGCAGGATCCACATGATGCACAATCCGCCATCCACTTCTCTGCCAACCAACCAACCCCAGTGTAGCCACGGCAGTTATATCAGTGGCTAATGGCTAACCGCTAACCGCTGATGGCCACCCAGCCACAGCGGATGGCCGTCTGATTACAGCTGATGGCCATCTAATAACCCAGCCAGCACCTTTCCACGTGAGGCCGAGAGCCTGGAAACTGCTTTCTGGGACTCTGTCCCCACACATAATCCCCTGGGTTTCATCCTAAATTTTATAGTATTGCTCCCCTTGCGCTATGGCTTCTTTGGGGACAGAGCCAGGAGTGCAGTTTCCAGGCTCTCGGCCTCATGTGGAAAGGTGCTGGCTCAGGTAATAAATGGCCATCAACTGTGATTGGATGGCCATCAGCTGTGGCTAGTTGGTCATCAGCTGTAACCAGTAAGCCATTGGCCACTAATATAACTGCTGTAGTTATGCTAGTAGGAAAATGGGGGCTAGCAAGAAGATGGTAGCTGAGCTAGCAAGAGCGGATTGCAGTTAGCACAGCAGACTGCAGCTAGCAAGTGAGGTTGGTTGGCAGAGACAAGAGGACGGCAGGTTGCGGATAGTGTGGCTCCTGCTTCCTGTGTCTCCAACCCAGCCGCCAGCGAGAATATAGTGGTGTGACTCCCCTATCTATGGCTCCGTGAGTGTTCCTTTTTGGCCTCACCATGTCCTGCGTTCTTATGTGGGGAGCGGGACCAGAGACCCCGCATGACACCCTGCATGACACATGGCGCAGCGAGCAGGGTCTCCCGCATGACAGCTTCAAATACCTCTTTGGATCTCTTTCCACCAAAACTGTATCTGCATTTGCATTCCCCGGAACTCCAAATCTCTATCTACCTGCCTGCTGTACATTTCCATCTGGCTGTGCCTCAAACTTAGCATGTCCCCCATCAAACACCATCTTCTCCCCCAAACCTCTTCCTCCCCTGTAGTCATCATGTGACGAGCAACGCGTGATCAAACGTGCCCCAACGTTCAGCCTCAGATCAGCCCTCTCCTTCAATCGCACGCCTGCATTCCTTAGGCTTGGCACTCCTGCCACCTAGAAGCCCTAACTTCTTCCCTTCCCTCTTCTGCAGCCCCACGGTGACGACCTCAGTCCGAGCCCTCTGGCCTGGATTATTGCAGCAGCTTCATTATTGATCTCCGGCCTCCCCTGCTGTACACCGTGTTCCACATACTAACCTTACTTCTGCAGTCCTCTTTCTAAGACATGAACGTAATCCCATCACTCCTGTGCTTTGGAACTTCACTGGCTCCCCACTGCCAGGGGTAGGGGTTTCGGAACTGATCCAGTGCGAAAGAAAATTGTGAGCATGATTCTCAGCAGATGCTTGTTTATTTATAAATTGTATCCATGTACTATTTATTCTAATCGAATGTTTATAAAGTTTAATTTATTTATCTTGGGACAAAATGAAGAATTTTTTTTTATTTTCAAAACAATGTATTTTTTAATTATATTTTTAGTCACAGTTGACATTCAATATCATTTTATATTAGTTTCAGGTGTACGGCATAGTGGTCAGCCATTTATATAATATATGCAGTGATCCCCCCGATTCGTCTAGTACCCACCTGGCCCCAGACATAGTTGTGGGAACATTACTGACTATATCCTCTGTGCTGTACTTTACCTCCCTGTGACTGTGTTGTAACTACCCACGTGTACTTCTTAATCCCTCCACAAAGTAAATGTTAATATTTCTACCTGATCCCAGTGGGTCAGGTTTATACACCCCCGGGGGTACTCACTCTGCTGTGAGGATGGAGGGCAGCGGCTATGCCAGTATCCCGGGCACAGAGGAGAGGTCAAACTCCTCGGCCCGTCATTCACAGCGTGTCATGGTCTAGCTTCAGCCCACCTCTTCAGATGTATCATCCCCTCTCCACAACCACAGCTTCCCCGCCGGCCACTCTTCTCCGCAGATGTGCTCTCCACCGTGAGCACAGAAGAGCACAGAATCCAGGCTCTGAGGTCAGACCCCTCCCTGCCCACGTCTAGCTGTGTGACCTGGAATCACTTTCTGCACATCTCTGGGCCTCAATTTCTCCTTCTGTAAAACAAACCTAATAATACCTATACTTTGCAGAGTTGTTATGAGCATTAGGTGAGGCAGAGTGAAAAGTGATACACGGCCAAGCACAGAGAAGAGGCTTATTAAGTGGTACCGCGGAGTGGCAGAAATAATTGGAAGTTCCATTTCATATGCTATTCCCTCCACAGATGCTCCTTGACTTAGGATGGGGTTGCGTCCTGATAAACCCACCGTAAGCTGAAAATACTGTCAGTGAAAACGCATTTCCTACACGTAACTGACAGAACACCATCGCTACCCAGCCTGCCTGAGACGTGCTCAGGACACGCACGGCAGCCTGCAGCCTGCAGCCTGGCAGGGTCCTCTAACACAGTGAACACACATGGAGGGTCGCTTGTTGCCCTCAGGATTGCATGGCTGGCCGGGAGCTGTGTGCTGCCACACTGCCCAGCGTCACACAACGTTACCGCCAGCAGAGGAAAAGATCGAAATTCGAAGTGTGCAGGATGGTTTCTCATGGACGCGCATCGCGTTTGCGCCATTGTAAGGTGGAACAATTGTAAGTCAACCCCTCGTAAGCTGGGGGTCGTCTGTACTTGGAATTCGTGGTTCTCTTTTCTCCCATGGGCAGGCTTCTTAAATATCTTTCAATTACCTACTTTAAAGCATCATCTCCTTGGAGAAGAATTTACCAATCCTCCCGAGGTGGAGTTTGCCATTCAAACCTGTCTGCCTCCTAGGAACCATTTGCAAGCCTGCTTTGTATCATACCGCTGATCAGCGCTTATTCTGGGGACCTGGGATTTGATCGCTGGCCTGTACATTTGTCTTGCTCACTAGATCATGGCTGCTTGAGGAGTCTGATACGAATTCCGGAGTTCCCGGTACTTAACAAACACCCAATAACAGGGTATTGCTAGCACATAACAGGTACCCAATAAAAGTTTATCAGTAATTCCATATGCAAAGGGAAAAGAGGATTGTTTAAAAGTGCATGCATACGAATATGCACAATTTCATATTCTAATAACAGCAACTTAACAGTTTAAAAACTACCTTCACGTGTTTGTAAGAAACAGGCTGCTAGCTCCCCCTCTGCACTGTAGCGGTCATAAAATACATAATAAATTAAAGGAAGTAACAATATCTCTTTGACGACAGTTTACTGTTCCATCCTGAGCTGATGCCAACTTAATGTTATCATTAAATAATTCCATTAACTGCAATTGTGCAGTTTACTGAGCCATTACTGTCATCAAAAAGTGAAAGTATATTCAAAACTGAAAACAGAGGCTTACATAGGAGTAAATGGCATTAACATGCAAACAAATTAGGTGCGGGAGAAACAGCAATAGCAATGGGACTGGCATTCCAGCCCAGGCTCAGCATTAACACACGATTACGTTTTAATATTTACACATAGATGAACAATAAAAACATATCACACTGGCAAGTACCTTCAAGTTCAATTCGTATTTATTTAAAAAGGCGGAGGCTTCTGTATCCCCTCCCACTGCAGGCTGCACTGGCCACGTGTGAGCCTTACTCAGACAATCTTGCTGCCTCACACATTCAACGCCTGGAGGATGAACTGGCAGGTAATATTTGCATAAGAAGAAACCGAACTGGTGGCAGGGGAGGTAGAGGCTGGGAGAGGAGGAGAAGGACGGAACAAAGCAAGATGCAGGATAAGAAGGCAGAAGATGCATCAGAGAGCGTCAGATCACCTGGAGCGCAGGGCAGTCAGACGAAGGGCAATGATGCCCGGCCCTGGTGAAGTGAGCCAGACTGGGGGTGTCCACTGGAGGTCTGAACCGTGTCCCTTTGGTGCCTGTGCTCATGGAGTTAACTGTGTGTGCCATGGCCGGCCTTCCGGCTCCCAGGTGAGGGCTGGGGAGCAGCAGGGCACCTGGAGATACCGCGGCTTCCATCAGGGCGCTGGCCCGACCATACCCAAGAAGTCGATCCTCCTGTCAGAGTGGCCCTCTCTCAGGACGGCCCCTCCTCTTGGCCAGCCATGCTCCACACTTGCATGGCCTGGAAAAAGTCTGGTTCTTAAATTTGCTTAATCAGATGAGGTTGGATGGGAAGCCTCGCTCTGTTGATTCTTAGCTGTGACCTGAGTTTGAATCTAAGCCTTGGCTTCCCTCTCTGTGAAAGAGAGATACAAGTGGTGTCCCATTTGATGTGGAATGAGTGCCAACTACGTGCTGGGTGCTGTGCTCAGTGTTCGGAACAGACCCCTCTCCTCCTGGAGCCGACAGTCTAGCAGAGAGAGGGCAGTAAGCAACACCGTAACTAATTATTACAGAGCATGTTGACATGGGATTAGGTCTATGGGGAAGAAAAATAAGACAAAAAGCAGTGCAAGGGAGGGGCACGAGAGTGCTGGGGTCAGGGCTTGTGACCGTACATAGGCGGGTAAAGGAGACATTGGAGCAGAGACGTGAACGAGGTGAGAGCTGAAAGAGCAGATACCGGGGGAGGGTGCAGATGCCCTCCGTCAGGAGTTTGAGCCGCAGCGAGGGGGCCTGTGTGGCCGGCACGGAGTGAGTGAGGAGCAGAAGATGAAGTCACAGAGGAGGATCTCCGTAGGATTTTTGTGAAGACTGATGGAGATAATAAGTGCAGCGCACTCAGCTGGTAACGACAACCATGGGCACTTGCTATGTGACAGGTACTGTGCTACTTGCCCGTCACCCATCGGCTCATTTAGTCTGCACAGAACCCTGCAAGGGTTGTTCCGTACATGCCTGTTTTACATATGAGATAACTGAGCTTTACGCAGACTAAACCATTTGCCCAGTGTCATAGTCATTAGTAAACGGTGGTGGTAGGAGGCAAACATAGAATTCAGACTGCGCCTTTAGCCATTGAGCTGACTGCGTCTCATAAACAGAGGGGTGCGGATGACGTGGGGAAGGAGGGCATTGGAGATGGCAGAGCAGCTCCCAGGAGACTGGGTCTGCCACAGAGAAGGGGGAGGAAGCAACACCAGAAATAACAGGTCTGTCACAGAGCAGAAGGCACGATGCAAAAGAACAGACAGGCTGAGCAAGCCTGGGACAGAGCTGGGCACACGGCTTCTTGGGGCAAAGAGGCCTGACCACACACAGGGGAAGTGGAACCAGTGTCCACCCACAGGGCCAGCAGCAGACCAAGGAGAATTCACTGGGCTGTAAAAGTCCCTCCGTTGTGGTCCTCAGAAAGCCAGACACCGGGTAAACGTATGCCCTTTTCTTAAAAAATAAACATCAAGAAATGTTTAGGATAGCACGATCGGTAAGCCAAACCTTGAGAATGAATCAAGATACCAGAACTTCCTTTTACTCACTGAAATCCGAGTTTTTGAAACCAGCATGCTGGCTGTCTCTCCCAGTGAAAACACAGTAACAGCTCACATTTATTACATTGATGGGATAAGTACCAGACACCATATGGAGAATTGTGTACATGCAATGTCAGTTCATCAACACACACTAAGAGATGGTTTATCCCCATTTACGGATGAGCAAACTGAGGCTGGCTGGGTCAGGTGCTTAAGTCAGGTGCTTACAGGGACAGAAATGGGACCCCCTCCAAGGTCTGTCCAATGTGAACACTGACCATCACTGAGCCAACACTGACAAATGCGAAATGAATAACCATGACGTCGCATGACCGGCTGCCCCCTGGCCTCCAGCAGCGTCAGGATTTGTAAGGAACGCAGACAAGAGGGAGCCATGCTGTGCAGCCCTGTGCTCTGGATCTGCTCTTAGAGTCACCCTTACAGAAGTGCTGAAGTCTCGCTTCTACCCGCCTGGCCAGGAGGAAGGGACGCGATGTAGTCAGTGCCCATCACGTGGCTCAGGCAGCTCCGTAATTCCACAGCTCAGAAAGCTTGGGCATCAGCTCAGCCGGCTGTCTGAGCGTTAGGAGAAAAGGCACTGCAACGAGTTTTGTTAAAAAGTCCAATTCTTGGAAGACAATTGTTTTGGCTCTTTCTGAATGCTCTCCCCCACGATCTGTGTCTTGCAGGGGCTCAGTCATTCTAGAAAAGCCTAGTAGACATTGGTCATATTTATGGCCACCCGGTATCTTTTGGAAACACGTCCTACGATTTAGGAATTTCCCATATTTTTAAGCCTGCCTTTCTATGGCAGGAGCTCAACTACGCTCTGCCAGCTTCTGAGGCAGCGATGGCACGGGCATGTGCCCACAGACACCTGTTCCAGGCTACTGACAAAAGAAGAGGAGACAGGAACATCACTTTCTTTGGCTATGTGAAAGAAGTAAATAATCCTAAAAACATAAAAATTCCATCCTCGTCAACAACTTCTCTTCCTCCCTTACCCAACTGTATCCTGCATGTTGATACAAGAAAACCGCCAGCCCTTGCAAATGTTTGTGTGCAGTATGTGCAAAGAGAAAACGGCAAGGGAACAAGTAATGGGAGCTAACTCAGCTGCAGTTATGCACATGAGGAAAAAGGACAAAGGAATAAAGGAAACAAACACAATACCAGACACAATAAGCCCCCAAAGCAATAATTACACTACAATTTTCCACCAGCTGGCTTAGAAATCTCAAAGTATTGAACCCTCTATTTTCTAGTTTCCTAAGTAAAGTCCCTCAGAGTCTAAGGAAATACCGCCATCACTTCCCAGTGTCCTCAAGAATCCACTGGACAGAAAACCATTGCTGAAGATTCGACAGTGAACTGGACACAGGAAACCTGCCTTCCCTGAGTATGAGGTCCTCAAGTTTCCTTGCAGGTCAGCCTACATTTACGATCGTGAGAAAGGTTGCGAGATCAGGCCTGAGTTCCCTTGGAGACGTCTTTTCTCACCAAATGACTTCTCTTAGGCCCCCAAACGCACTTCACCCAATAGGCACGTTTTGAGTGTCAGTGATATTGTATGTTATGCTAGGGATACAGTAGGAATAACAGGTTACCCCACTCCTTAAGAAGGCACAAGTCACTTAGAATTCCAGCAGCACTGAATGTACACAGAATGAAGAGCTAGGGGCTCTGCAAGATGACACGCCTTCAGCAGAAGAGAAGAAGAAGAGAGCAAATGTACAAATGTTCTTTGCTCCAGTGGAGGGAAGAGACAGAGAAAAAAGACCGAAGGAGGGAGGGAGGAAGGTCAATAAAAATAAATAAACCAAAAGGAAACACTGGGCAGAATATAGGATAAATGGAAAGGCTATGCTCTTGTAGATCTGAAGATCTCACTCGCAAGACGAAATAAGATATCCCTGCCTATTAATCTGGAATTACAATGTTTGAATCCTTGAACTCCTCCAAGAAATTCAATCCTTAAAAAGAGCCACAGTTGTCTCCTATTTGGTTTTCAAATAATTCACAAGCATCTCTTGAACTTGGAAGAATACCCCTAAGAGTATAATACACAGTTTCTGCCTTGACTAACTGACAAAGCAGAGGAATTGAAACAGATACTTCATTTTTAGAATAACCTGAATGACGTATGTCTTGTGATATGGTTCAAGACACTTATCTCTTTCTATTCATCACCTGAAATCTCAACAAATGTTTTAGGAGAATCCAAATGCTTACCTATTTCAGATGCCTTGTCAAGTATGAAGCCCTTGTAGCCCATCCATTGTCAACACCAAAATGATGATTACAGACTTCTACTTTCTTTTGGGAAACCACTGTCTGACAAAACAAGTGTGCACCAGAAGTGGCTGACCCAACCCATGGCTCCAGAGGGGCACACGTAACCTCAACAACACAATCTGCAGATTCATTTTCCTGGTCACGTTGTTTAAGACGTCAGCACATGACCCAAGACAGTTCTTGGTATAGGATTTTTCTGGAAACGGCAAGGAACCTAGATAACCTAAGCCAGTAGAATACGAACCGGATGCTTCCAGTGGCTTCTCCTTTGGGAAAGTTCCCTCAGAAGGCAACCAACAAAAGAAAAGCAGAGCAGAAATCTAGAGAGATGGACTAACCCGCCTGCATTAAGCATCTGGATACAGCCAGGCCTGCGGCCAACTTTCCCCTGGAGTTTTCAATAATGTAAACTACAATACAGTCCTATTTCTCCCTAAGTTGGCTTGAGTTGAGTGCTCTTCATTTGCACTAACAAGAATCTGAACAATACATTCCCCGGATGTCTTTTCTCATTTCCCATCACACACAAGCGACCTGATCATACACATAATCAATCCCCAGCCTTCATACTCACAAACATAAATCATTCTTTTTGCAGGTTGTATTTGAAAACCTACATCTCTAAAGCCCTTTAAAATGGCAGCTAATCTGTGTGACACTGACCATCGAACATCAAATCTCTTAGGTATTCTAGCATGTCAGTTTACTTTCTGGCCACTAGGAGCTCGAGGACAGGCAGGTCACCTGCAAATACCAGCTCATCTGTCATGCACCACCCCTGAGAGCCAAATAAATGTCAAACTCCCTGAGTTCTGCTCTCTCCACTCGCGTCGCTTATAGATTCCTGGGGAGGTTTTATCATATCTCAAACCAAACGGAGAATGTGAGATGAAATGCAGAAGAGTCCCAAATCACGTTCATTGGATGAAACATAACTCTACAACATGTTAAGATTTCTCTCTTTTTTTTTTCCAAATGAACTTGCAGGGAACCATTATTACCTATTCATAACTCTCTAAGTTGGTTTTTGAAGTTGTTTCCGATTGACGGCTGGTTATAATTCCGTAAAAGAGGTTCTCCAATGACGCAGATACTGTTATATCCCAGAGGAAGTACAGAGCTTATCAATCATTCTTACATAACAAGTACTCACTGTGAAAATAACGTCCTTGACCGGACAATGAACTTGAACACATATTCCAAAGCTTTCAGAGTTCTCAGGATTGGCTCACACTGCTCCCCTCTGCTGGACGTGTCCAGGTAGGTCTTCAGGACTGTCATCAATTTCCTGCAAAAGGGATTATATTTCCACAATACATCTCTTCCCAACCCACAGCAAGGTAATTAGTTTGCTCAGTAAATTATCAGGCATTCAATCAAAGGTTAAAGGTGGTGGTATAGCCAAGCGTATTCACTCATTTGCAACCATAAAAAGCAACTCTGCTTAAAAATGACGTTTAATACAGGGAGTGAATACGTATTTCCTGCCTGTAAAAAGCCGGGGGTTGGGGGGAAAGCTAAGTGAGGGAAAAAATAAATCTTTTGACTAGGAAAACTAGTCACGATCAGAATATAAGTGGGGATAATGGTGTGTTAATGTCCTTTTCAGCTTTTTCTTCCCATGGGAAATGTTCTGGAATAACACAGAATGCCCTTCTCGGAAATTTCCCATGATTCTTCATTACCACCAAGGTGTACCTCAAACTACCTGACCTGGCTGCCAAGGCCCCTTCACAAATTGGCCCCCACCAACCTTGCCAGCACCCTCTCCCATCTCTAATCTTCGGTTCCCTGCACCCAGGCTACACTGAGCTACTTGGCGTGTGCACGTTCTTCTCTCCAGCCTTTGAACCCATGTTTATCACAAGTGCTGCTCGATAAATGATAGTTGACTGACTGACTGACTGACTGAATGAATGAATGAACAAATGAATACTTCTACGTACTTCTGCCACCATAAAGTATTCATCCCAACCTATGGGTCTGTATATTTCTATTTAACCCAAATAACCCGAGCACAGATTGGGTTTTGTCAGAAAATGGAGACCTCACACAGGCTAGTGACAAAAGGAAAATACTCAAGTGCTTTGTGCCCTAGGCATCCTGGCAAGACAAGTAGGACGTGCACAGTTACTTACTTGTAAGCTAAAGTCGCACTGAAATGCTGTTGAATGTAAGCCTCCAGGACAGTGTTGAAATGCTGGAATTTTCGGTCAGCAATGAGTCCTATTATGTAGATCTGAAAAAGAGGCCAGGATTCAGTGTTTTTCCAGGCAGACCCAGGGCAGGAAGCCATATTCACATGGCATAACAGAACCTCTATCACAATTTGTTTGCCCAGGAATTAGCTCACTAATATATCTTTAGTTGTTGTCATTAAGGCGGTGCCTTTCCTAAAAAGTGTTTTAGGAAGGATGCCACGGGGCGTTGTAAGATAAAAAGGCTTTCATGGTCAGGTAAGTTTGAGAAGTCTCAAGTTATCATGGTTAGACGGCCTTCTTTATTGCAGGACTTATCAGAGTCTTTACTAACCTAAGTGCATCATGACTCTCCAAGAGGGTCATGTAATGTTCAGCACTTCCCTACGTTATTTAATCAAAGGACCTTTTGTCAGGAAGCATCTGTCCTTCGGGCTAGCTTTCCAGGAGACCCTCTTGGGAAGCACTGGACTAAGTCACAGCTGTCTTCACATAACCTCTTTCAACATGGAAATGTCATCAATACAAGGGGTTAGCATATTAACACTTTATTGATCACTGATAGCCTAATGCAGATATTTCTCATGTTTATATTGACTTGACACTCAGACAACATAAGTTGGGACAGCGAGAGAAGGAAAAGACCATTTGGGAAGGTGGAAAGAGGAAAGATGTGGATTGCGTACCACCATAGAGGTTTTGGGTAGGCGGGAGGAATGTAATGACTCTGGTAAATTGAAGACCATGAGGAAGAAGGAGGTGAAGGAGAGTGAGGGCACGTTCTGGGTCCTTCACAACCTGACCAAGGACTAGCTCCCAGCATTCAGGAAAACCAAGTGATCGTTCGTAATATTCAGCTTCATGTACTTTCTACCAGTGCCAAACTGACGTCAACCCATAAAATTCCCTTTTCATCCTCCCTGCCCATGCAGTCAAATGAACTCGAAAGAAATAAAGGAAACAGCAGCTCCTTCCTTGGCCTGGTTGTCTAACGCTGCAGTCCCTCCGAAAGATTCATGAAAAGGGCCACAAGTTTTCAGTGTTCTCTCAAGTGAGACACACATTCATGTCTAATGTCACCAAACACCTGTTCCCTCTCTCTTACCAGAGCATCAAAGACGAGGATGTCATACTCATTACTTTGAGAATGTTCCATCATGATGTTGAAGAGGGCATCCAGAGTATCCTGGAGAAACTGGACAAAATAATGAAGGTCGCGTTAAGAAAGAGCGCAGGTGACCCAGAAACGCACGTCTCAGGGCACACCCAAGAGAAGGAGGGCACTCCTCCGTCACGTGCCGTGATCACGGGTCCAGGGGGCTTTGCTCACAAGAGCCACAACTTGGAGCAACCCACTGTCTATCAGCAGTACGGTGGGTGAATCCACGGCGGTATTTTCACACTGCAGGAACATCCTCAGCAATAACAATGAGCAAACTACTTCTCCGTGTAACGACGAGGAGAAGCACAGTGTACAGGAAGATAAGTCAGACACAAATGCACATTTTTATTACTCTATTTTTATGAAATTCAAGAACGGGCGCAAACTCATTAGTGATGGTAGCAGTCAGCTTAGTGGTGACCCAAGTGGGTTACTAACTGAGCAGAGTATGAGGGAATCTACTGCGATGCTAAAAACGTTCTGTATCTTCATCTAGGTGGTGGGTACAGAGGTGTGCACATGAGAAAAAGTGCACTGAACTGTGCTCTTAAGTGCTATGTACATATTTTACTATATGTATATTTTGCATCAATAACAAGCTTTTTTTAAAAAAGAAAAAAAAGAATGCAAACAAGAGACAATGGAATTTGCTCCCGGATGAATTCTCTAAGCTGACCAAATGTGAGAGACCTTACAAAAAGATGTCTGGGAAACTTCCCTGCCATTGCTCAGTCAGGTAAGTGGCTCAATAGTGCACATTTAAAACACAGATCTGGAAATTCAACCATTGTTTCTCCACACATGGGCAATTAACTAAAATGTGACACCTCTTCCTCCTAACAGGTGGGTTAATATTTCCAATAGTGCCTCAAAATACTGAGCTACCATATAAAGATGTTTGATCTCGGAGTTTGTAGCTGTCCCGAGTTCCTGATGGAAACAAGATCACCAGGACTTCTGGGAAACACGCGTCTCAAACAACGGTGCCGGAGAGAAGGGTTGCTTGAAGAGTTAGGAATGTCAGACACTATATTCTCCACCACCGTGTGGACATAACAATACACCTGACATTTGCATTGTTTGTTGCTTGTTTCACTTAAACTTTGAGCCCTCTGATTGTCCCTTTCTCGTGTGTAATGCATGATGCTCTCTAAGCGGCAGGAACCAAGAAGACGGTTTTTATTTCTAACGGTAATGTGTAGGTAGTACTAAGAGGTCATATCACTACAGCAATTTATAACGACAAAAATAATAGTTACCTTTTAATGAACTTTGTATATGTTGTATGCTTTCCTTCAATTATAGTGTAACAGTCTGCTAATTTTTAAATATCATCACCTTGAATGTTCAAGACACCCTGTGAAATATGTTGTAGTCACAACATTATCACATAAAGCTGGCAAGTGGGTGAGCTGGAATTTACACCCATAGTGATCTAGTTCCAGAAACTGAGCACAACCACACTTTTCTGCCGCTCAACATTCAGCATCCTTGAACCAATAGCCCCCCCAGTAAAAGTTTCCCATGGCAACTAGGCACACTGTGTCCCATTGTGTCTGAGAAAAAGTTGTCCCATCTCCTTCAACACTTCATGGCCCCCCGAAGCCACTCACGATTCAAAATTCTGTCTCTGGCGGATGAATATAAACCAAATGAAGCCTCACTGACCTTCACCACTTCCTCTCCATCCACAATCTTCAATTTCTCTAGGTTCTCCTGTAGCAGTTGAGGCTTCATACGCCACTTCAGCAAACCCAGCAGGCCCACTAAAATAGAGTCCAGACAAGCAGAGTTACAACTAACTATCCCTATCAGGACGTCCTTGGGTTTGATCACGCACACACATGTGCTCGCACGCACACCACATACACACATGACCCTCGATGGTTCCATTACCGTTCTGGGTGAGCTTTGTGGAGCACACCAGGGTGGAAATAGAGAACACATCCCGGGAGCTGACAGAGAGCCCCCCCACACTGCTGGAGCTACGACTCAGGGTGGCGCCCTTGTTCTCCACATGGTGGCGATAAGAAGGAAGAGTCAGGTAAGCACTGGCGTCCTCCATCTTCTTGCTGTCCCCCTGGAAACAACACCTGGGTTACTTCCCCAAGCCAAAGGTATATACATCCATGTGACACAGAGCTTGCAGCGACCAGACTACACATTGTAAAGTGCGGAGGGTCAGAAATAGTGAGGAATATAACCAGAGAAGCAACAAACATCAGTTGGGAAGGCAGGGCTATTTTCCAAAAACACAGGCAAGAAACCAATGTTACACCAACGGGAAAGGGGTGATCAACCGGTTGAAGGCTCTGATTTTCATTAATGGCAAAAAGAAATTAAAGATTACCAAATAGGACATTTTAATTCATCCTAAATTTTTTGAGAACTTAATGCACATGTGCACCAGCAAAGTAAGAGATCAGCTTAAAGAAGTTCAGAGCAAAGGCCCTGGAATCTGGAGTCCCGGGACCTAGACCCAGCTCTAGCATTCACGAGTCTGTGTCACCATGGATACCTTCCTTGGTCTCTCTGTGTCTCACTTTTCTCATGATTAAACTGAGGATTAACCATGTGACTACTTCCTAGGAATTTGGGGCAGACTAAACGACACAACACACAGAGAACACTTAGTCGAGTATGCGCACGTAAGCCCCTTGGCATGCCGAAACAAAGGAGTGGAGGTAGGCATTGTAGGCGTAGCATTTACCGAGCCCTTACTCTGAACCAGACGCCATACTACGTGCTTTATACCCCTCAGTTCATCTCATTTCGGCCTCACTACGATTGTTACTGTTGTGAATACTGCTGTCCTCAATTTACAGATGAGGAAACTGAGGCTTGAGGCAGGTGAGTAAATTAGAAACGGGCTGCCATGGGGCCTTTACCCCAAATGCGGTCACAGTGTGTTGGGGAAGAATGGCTTTTAAGCCAAGAACTACCCTGATGTGTCATAAATGACAAAACGGAGGCTGTACAGGGGAAAAGGACAGGGGTTTCTGGAAAAGCCGAGAGATTCAGAGAAGAGCACCATGTGATGAAGCTTTGATGAGGCTGTTTGCCATGAAGACCACAGACAACAGAGCAATTGCAGACTCCGAGGCTGAGAAAGCCAAGGGCAAGGGTTAGATTCCTGTGCCGACCACCTAGCCTGGCCTTGTTTCACAGCCACATTCGTGCCTCCAGCCAGGTGCTAAGCAGAGGCGTCCTGCTGTCACAACAAGGGTTGTAGGACAGCATGCGGGTAAGATCAAGGCAAATAGTTCCCACTTCTCGAAACAGGCCAAGTCTCACGATGCAAACACAGCAATGGCTGACATCTGTGCACTTTCACATGGGTCACCTCATTGGCTGGTCATAAATAGTACCATCGACACGTAAGGAAAGTGAGACTCAGGAAGACATGTGGGACGAGTCCAGATTTAGTCAGCAGCAGGATCTGGACCTTACATCCTAATATTTTTCCATTGGCTACAGTGAGGTGTTTCTCAGATGTTGTGTGCTGGTCTGTGCACATCTGCAGAGGTCCTGTCAGAGTCCACAGCCCTTTCTGTACGTAATAACGGCCTTTCCCATTTACTGAGTGCTCTGTGTACCTGGTGCATTATGTTTACACGAATGTCTCGTGTAGTCCTCACCATTACTCCCTGGGGTTCACAGAGGAGGAAACGGAGGCTCAAAGAAGTTAAGATTTTGCACAAGGTCCCATAGCTGGTAAGCTCTGGGGTGTGTGATTCTGGGACCCTGGCTGTTAGCCACTAAGCCATTCTGCCATCTCCTCTGCACTTCCTGCAGCCCCCTCGATGCAGTGAGTGCCAGCTCCTGGTACCTTTAGGACAACCAAATCATGGCATCCGTCGTGCAGAGTGGTCCCGTCTTCCTTCATCAACTTCACGTAGGACATGGCGAAGTTCTTTTCTCCTTTATCTTTGGCTGGAAATCGCATTGTGAGGTCAGGAAAGAAAATGCCATGGGGGCCACCCAGTTCTCCCCCACCCCTCACCGTAGGGGAGCTGCAGAGATGCCATGTGGTCGGGTACTCACATTCCAGGGACGACCGATGCCGAAACATGAATCGCAGATGGATCCTCTGCATGTCTTCGATAGGGACCGCCACCTGCGCAGGCAGAAAGCGGAGTCGGAAGACCAGGAGATCCACTGCCCTCCCCAGTCCCCCCGCCCCCCAAAAGGCAGCCTGACCATTTCACTGAGAGTGCCGCATGCTGATTTATTATCCATGCGTCAAGCCTGATGAACTGTAAATAAATTACATAAGAACTAGCTATGAAGAGAAAATAAAGTACCAAATGTAATCCATTTGGCAAATTGCAATCCCAGCCAATAAAAGAGAGGTCTGTAAATTATAGTGAAGGAAAACGAATCTCCCCAAATTGATATAAAAAAAACACATAACTTTAGCAGAGGATTTGATGTACTGCAAACTGCACAATACACATTTTTCTCACACAGTCCAGGAGTGCTGGCGAGTGCAGCAGGGCTTAGCAAATTAACGATGGCCATTAGCGGCTATGCTTGAGGATTCTCATTTATGAACATTAATAAAAATGCTCGAATCCAGCCTTATTTGAGGAAATCCTAGTGCTCATACCATCCTTGTTTGGACACATGTCCAGGTGCTTTTGCCCCCGAGGATACTGAGTCAAAACAGTCACTCCTCGTCACCCTAGTTTCACTGTCCAGTGGGTGGTCTGCTGCACCCTTGAGCGAGACGCTTGTGGCCTGACTCTGGACTATCCCCTCTGCCAAAGCCTCCAGCTCTCCCTCCCTCCAAAGCAAAGAAGTGCAGCTCCCTGGGAGGAAACCACTTTGATTTTTAAAAGGGACAAGTTTACACTGTACAGACGACCATTAAAATTCAAACAGATGTGCACACTTGGGGGACACTTTCTGCTCCAAAAAGTGAAATGTGAGCCCAAAGAGGCCCCCATTTGTGTGTTTCAGACAGAACAAAAGAACTGAGAGCTCCGTGGGCAGCTGCAGCCTGAGTCATTCCTACCTTGAGTCCTGAATGGTTACTATAAGCTGCAGTCATGTGAGGTGTGGCCATGCTGATGTAAGTCCCCGCGATTCAAAGGACGTGGGTCCACACGAGGCGACATAATTATACCAACTGCGGGACAAGGGCTAGCAAAAGATACTGCTGGGGTGCGAGAGAGCCCCGAGAAGACAGCAACAGCCTGGTCTAATTCTCATAGCTTTCTGACCCCGAAGTGGGGCAGGTCAGCATTTTGAAAAGCGTGAGTACAGGGAGACCCACTGAGGAAAACAGGAGCATAGGTGAGAACCTGTGAGGTGTGAATAGCTATCTCTGAAAAGGAAGTTACGGGGACATCGTGAGTCTGGGTTCAGAGCACAGGGTAAGTAAAGCCTACTCCTAATTACAAGGCAGAGATATTTGAAGCTGTGATCAATCTTCACTGTTCACTGAATTAATTCCAAACTCTTCTTCCAACGCACGGTGCTCCCTTCTGCTTAGCGTGACGATCGAGTGGTGCAAGTGCTTGTGATTAATGCCTCTTCCTCTGGGGCATGCTTCCAACAGGACATCTTTAAGGTATTAGGTGGCCTTTTCTCGCCTCACTCTTGCTCACAAGCTGTGTCACCCCTCACTGCTGAGTAGAACGACACAGCTTGATGGGCTGGGTCCTGGCCACCAGAGAACCATCTGCCAATTCCATGGTGACTAGGTCCTGGGCCGGTGACGGGTAATCAAGAGCACCAGGTGTTCACCCAGCGGACCGCCATTCCCGCTGCCTGACATACCAGTGGACATGGGAGGGCATTGCCTGAGGTCTTATGCAGGTGCCCCGGAGCCTGGAGATGCATGTTTGCTGCTATCATTATTGCTGGTAGAAGGAGGAGAGGAGTAATCATGATTACCTTGACTGTTTCCATCCACCGTGGCTGCTTGACTTGGTAGTATACGACAGAGCGATATTCATTCATGGGCTTGTCCCCTGCTCCCACACAAATTGCATTCTGACCCAAGGGAAAAAAAAAGAGAGAGAAAACACTACAGAACTGCTATTTTCTGTTCTTGGGTAGTTTTGGTCCCAGGGCCGGAGCTGGCCTTGGGGCTTGGGAAAACCCTGCCTTCCCCAACCCCTCTGCCAGGTACCCATCATGGCCCTTCTACATTACGGATTTATACATGAACGTCCCCAGCCCAGAGAGTGACAGCTGCTTAACTACGGAAATTCTAGTACTTGCATTCTGGAAACCACTGGAGCGCGCCAGGCGCTGACGTGACTGCCTTATTGTAAAAGGTATCCAGTCCTGAAGTTCCTGCATGCTGCCCGTCTTATTAATGCTATTTGTTTCCTAAATCTGAATGTGTACAAAGTTTACAAACAGGCTCCAGTCAGTCAAGCGGCAGCTTGTACTGATGGATTTCTGATGCTAACACACCAGTGCGCCAGCGGGAGCGGGAAAAGCGGAAGGAAGAGCTCAGACTTCAGACAGGCGCGCTGGCCAAGGAGCCCGAGGGAGCCCACAGGGACGGAGCACCTTCGGGTACCAGGCCCGTGCTCAGCTCTGGGACACGGGCATGAGTCAGCGATTAAACCTGACATGAGGTTCACAGTTTGGTGGAGGGGTCATTAGAGGAGCAGACACGTCACTAAGCAACGCGATGTGATGACAGACACGCATTTACGGCAACAGGGCACACAGTAGGGCCCCTTCAGCACAGGCCGAGGACTCAGCGAAGATTTCTTGGAAGCGATGACAGCTGAAGATCTTGAAGAAAGAGTTCGAGTTAGCCCTGAGCAGCAATGTGGGAAGGACCTTCTGAGCAGAGTGAGCACAGAGCAAGCATACATGTAGAGGATCTTTAGCCTTTGCCATAAAAATCACCCTCCACGTAACAAGGAATTACCTCCTAATAGAGTGTACCAGCCTCTAATTCCATGTTCAGTCTAGCTGTTTGGCCCCCCAAAAAAGATCTAAGCTGGGACCACTCAGAAGGGGCCTAAGTGTGCGGTTTTTTATACCAGACCAGCCAATTTGTACCACGTCTCCAGGGACGTGAGGATTGGTTTGGCGGCTCCAAACCCCCAAATTGTAAACCATGTGCTTCTGGGCGTTTTCCTGGTGAGAGAGAGTACAAGTCTCTCACTGGATCCCATCAGATTCTCCAGTGGATTCTTGATCCCCATCACCAGGTTGAATGGCCAAAGCCGACCACATGTGGGCACTCTGGGACCCTCGGTAAACCTACTTCACCTGTGAGAAGGAGACTCCTGCCCCTCATTGGAAAGCTCTCTCTTTACTTCTGAGCTACGGGAAAGAATGAGCTCAGTTGAACATTGACTGATGGTACTTGCAGCCAATGGAATCCATTTGAAAATAAGGATACAGCGTCCTTTCAGAACTTATCTTAAAAAAGCAAGGCTACCCAGTGAACTGGAAATGAGGGAAGACACGTAACTCTCCTGGTTTTCACTGGGATGAAGGTTTTCAGAAATTCTTGAGGCACTGAGCTAAAAACACGCTTCCAAGGCTTTTCTAAGCATTCTGGGAGTGCTTTGTATGTAGCATTAGGCTAAGCCCTTTACACGCACTACCTATGTTACTAAGTTCAATCCTCATAACCACCCCTGATAATTACTTTCACCATCCCCATTTCACAGCTGAGTAAACTGAGGCCCTGAAAAGTGAAGTCACTTACCCAAAAAGTAGCAAAGCTGGGACTACATCTCAGACCCTCTACTCTTGGACCAGCGTTCCTTCTAGAAAAACTTAGATGCCTTCCAGCCTCCCAAGATTTATATCCAGTGACATTTATGGGCTTAGAGCTTCTATAGCTCCCGACAACCCCATTTAGCTTATAAAATCTGAAAATACACATTTCTCTCTGGTGTAAGTAAAATTGCAGGCAGCCGAATCCCACAAAACTATCCTAATGATGAAAATTTTTGATTGCCTAAGGCTGGAGAAAAACGTCTCAGTGTAATTCTGAGAAAGGCCTAACAGCCTCAACACTTCAGAGAGAAACTCAACATTGCCAAGCGTGTTGAGAGAGCCTCGTGACCAGGGACAGAGCCAAGTTTCAGGGAAAATATAGATTTGTATATGTCTCAGTAAGCCTGTTCAATAATTTTCCCTCTTGCCCACCCCGACAGCCCCCGATTAACAGCAGGAGCTCCTAGTTGGCTTCAGGTCAGGTGAAGAAAATCTGAGCAGGAACCAGGAAGCCTGGAGGCTTTCATGCCGACTTGGTCTTGGCAGACACCCTGGAGCAGGAGGAAAATCAGGCCCCTCACACAGCCCTGTTTACGTCAGAGTGATCACCTGGGACCAGATGCCACCAAGGATGTGGACACACTGGGAGAGGCAGAAAGCGTTCCACATCAACAAGGCAGCGCCACGGGGAGATGACGGTTAGCATCCCCCAAGGCAGGACTCAAGCCTGGAGACTAGGCAAGAGGCCAGCTGCAAGGAACACCTACTACGTAGATTCCCTCATTTGATATTCACAAGAGTAAGGGACCACTGAGTAAGGGTTTCGTTTTCAGACCCAGAATCTTAAGCATAGAGAGATTACGTAACTTGCTCAAGGTCATCCTGCTAATCTGGACTGAGATGGGCTTTGATCCTGGCTGCCAGTCCCCAGACGTCATGGTCTTAACCCCTGTTACCACACTGCCTCCCATGCCCTGCCTCCATTTCCCCCCGTCCCCCCCCCCCCCATTAAGTGAGCTGGTGTCAGAAGAGCAGCGGTTTCTCAACCTGGCATCTGAGCCTTTTTGCTTCTCCTGAAACTTGCTTCAGGCATCCGCACCGGACTGCCCTTTTGACCCGCACGATTCCTGCCCAGGCCTTCACCTGCCGTTAATCTGCCTCCTCTGACTGTTACCCTCCTGCCTCTTACCGAGTATGTACCGCGTCCCAGGTGCCTTACACCTACCTTGTTTAACCCGTAAGCCTATGAGGAAGAGCTTATGGTTCCTCTTTTATAGACAAATAAACGTGCCCCAAATCACACAACGCAATAGGAGGAGAGGCTGGGATCTGAACCCCGTCTGTTTGAGCCCGGAGCCTACCCTCTCACGGGAAACATCTCTGCTCTGGCCAGCCCTGAGCAAGGTCGCTGAAACCCCAAAGCGAAGCGCGGAACCTACTCTGTCCTCTGGCCCTGCTCTGCCAAGAGCAGTGTGCAGCTGGAACAGGAGCAGAAAGGCCTATCCCTCTCGGGACCGTTCCCACAGGAGCCCACCAGCACCAAGCAGGAGAGTCTCCGTGTGCTGCCTGACACTTAATTAGGCAGTAATATTTATTTCTGCAAAGAGAGAAGGGAAAGCCTCCCACAGACTTCCTCAGCAATTTTCAATAGTCAGTCAACTGAACTCCCCCACCACTTCCCTAATAGATGAAACTGCAAATTATCGCCATGACCCCCAGTTACCTCCGCATTTCAGCCCCAACATACCTGCTTATATATTCACCTGTGATTAGTGCATTTGTTCAGCCTGGTCGGGTATGACTCGAAAGGGTGGTAGAGGTGGAAGTAAGAATAGTTCAGAAACAGGTTAAGTCACCTGCTTTCCTGTTCACTGTCTCCTCTACTTTGTCCCTCAGGAATATCGAAGGCAAGAGTATCAGTGTTTTAAACAATGCAGCTGAGGTTTAAAAGTTGTCCGATAGGTAGTTGGATAAAAATGACTTGAAAGCAATGGTCTATCATCTGTGCAACGCGATACCCCTTTCAGATAAAAACCCTCTACTCCTCCTTTGAGCAAAGTGTGTCTCACTTGTTTTATTTTTCAGAAAAGTTTCAGAATCCAACAAAAAAGAGGATGAGATAAATACTTGGATTGTACTCAACTTGATATTGATGAGGCCAGTCTTTATGAACAAAAAGGCAATTGTGGGGATTTCTTGAAATTGAAAAACTAATTATGAATCTTCCCAGAATTTGATAAAATTGGTTATTAGCCTCATTTTTTAAATGAGAGATAAATTGGATATATTTTTAAAAAATGTATAGGCATTATAGTGACGTGTTTATAGGGCCGAAACCTGGACTGAAAGCCCCCTCTGCATATACTATGTGACCTTGGGAAAGTTTTCACTTGACAGTGGTTTAGTTTCCCCTCTGTAAAAACGGGGATAACGGTTACCGCATCAGACTCACACGTATCACAGTGCCTGGCACATGGTAATTCCTCTATTAATGCTAGTTACTCATAGGTAGAGGAAAGCACAATCTGCCAGTCCTCCAGGCCCCAGGCTCGAGCAGATGACGTATCGATCCTCACACCCCCACCCTACTGTGCTCTCTGATCACCTTCTGTGGCCTAAGAGGAGTATCTGCCCACGCTGAAACTTCTGCCGAGAGCGATTTTGTTCTCTGCTAAGAATTCCGAAAGGAGAAATTGAGAAGCAAAACCCTCCCACACACTGGACACAACTGCTGACAACCTTAAAGGAAATAGAAATAAATGAATGTAAACACACATGACTAATATTGCACAGGACATATGCTGTATAAATATTTATAGCAATGTGCTTTGCATTCTTGAGTACACTCTGCCGAGCCTCTGGAGACCAATTTACGAATAAGGCTTTCCACCAGAATTTCTGGCTGAGCGCTGGGGAGTTAGATGAAATGCTGGGAATGCCTGTTTTGAGGACACCCTGCGTCTCCCCCAGCCGAGGGCTCTGTATCGATCCATTCCTTGCCATGAATTTTGCCTGAATATACCAGCTCAGGCTTCTGTGAGAACAATATTTTAACTGCAAAAAGCTAACCTGTAAGGAGAGGCCAAGCAAAAACTGAAGAAAAAGGAAACGAGAAGGAAGGAAAGAGACGTTGAAAAACTGCTTTGATGTAAAGAAATAACACCACCGGGTTTTATGGGCTCCTGTGCTAACCGGGCTCCAATGGTCTAGATCACATCACTCAACACCATCCCGAAGGCAGCTGGCATTTAGAGAACAGGATCCAGGGTGGGCAAAGCAAGTCTTTACAAGCAGAGGCACCACGGGGTTCCTTACAGGCAGCGTCTTGCCGTCCTCCGCGCACACACACAAGATCACTTCCATGTTCCTCTGCGTGGTCTTGTTGTACTTGTCAAAGTCGCCTTGGAGGAGAGTGATGTAGATGTCGTTTCTGACATCCCCTGCGGCAGACGGAGAGAGAGACAAGAGTTGGGGTCTTCGCAAGACTAGAGGGTGAGCAGAGCGGGGGAGCGAGCAGAAGTGCCCCACCGTGATGTCTATGACTGAAATTAAAGTCAGAACTGCTGGGAAACAAGCATTTTCCCTCATCAGGGAGGGTGGAGAAGTAGGCGAGCAGGGGATGGAGGGGTGCTAGGACATCAGCTGCAGAAGAGGGAGGTAGGGTGGTCAAAATTAGCCGTGGATTTCTCGCCATTAAAATAATTTAATTTTCATCCTCTAGTGACACCTTCTGGGAAGGCAAAGGAAAGCACCAATGGAAGTGATCTTGGCTCACGAAGAACGATTTTGTGGGAGCAGATAGACCTGACTTTTTGAGTGTCCGGGGAACACGGGGTCAGGGATGAGGGGCAAAGGGTCTGCAGGAATGGGGGCAAGAATTGAAAATCCCACGGGAATGCACAAGAAATGGACATCTTGGGGAAAGCAGGCATAAAACAACGACAGCGCAGGCCCCCAGCGGGCCACCACCTGACTGTGGAGAGAAAAAGAAAATCAGTGAGAGCAGCTGTGCACACGAGTCCAACACATAAGCCCGGGACTAAAAGGGCCGTTTCAAAAGAGTGTTATACAATCTCCCTTGTTTTTCTTTTATTACATACACGTTTGGAAAATGTTCATAGTACCGGTTACTTTAGGAGACACAGATTTCTGGCAGCTTTTAATGTTTCACTTCATCCTTTTTCAAGCTATTTGAACATTTTTCAATGAGCATGGAGTCCTTTGGTAATAAAAACCAGTTTAAAAATTTAAGAGGATGACAATATTCTTCCCCCTGAAAATGGAAGTATTCTACATGTAGTAAAGTAGAAAGGATGTCCGTGATAAACTAGTACGTGATGAAGCAAGCTGCAGAACACTATATAAAGTACATAAAGTAATGGTGTATAAAGCATATAATGTGTGATACCATCTGCAGGGAAAAGTGCATGTGTATATTTATGTGTTTGTGTTTATTATGTGAATGCGTGTTTGTGTTTATTATGTGAATGCATAGAAGATTTCTGTATATACAAAAATTGTTTGCAGTGGTTACCTTCAGGGAGAATTAGAGAAAGTCAGTAGAAAAGGAAGGAGCTGATTCTTTAAAACTAAAATTGATTTGACCAGCTGGATCACCGCCCGCCCCGGGGGAAGGTCAGACCTGGCATGATGATCTCTGGGAAGCCCAGCTTCCTGGCCACCACGGTGGTCCTGTCTACCAGGTGTGGGTAGTCTTTGCGGATCTGGATGATATCACCGACAAGCATCTTCATGGTCACCCAGAGGCCTGCAAGGAAAGGCTCGCCGTGAAGAGCCAGCTTCTTCAAGCTGTTCTCTCAGACTCAACCCCAATGTCTCTCCCTTGGTCTCTTTCTGAAGGAGACCACTGGCAGCAGAGACAAACAACTACAGACGCAGTGACCCAAGCTGAGGGAGGGGAGGAAGGAAGGTGGAAAGCAGAGGGAAGCAGACATCGGACATCTCCAGGTCGAATCCCACCAGTTACTTCTAGCAGTGTCAGTTTCTGTCAAATGACCCCACCTGTCTGAGCTCAGCCCACGGGGCTGTGGGAAGGATGGAATCACAGGGAAGTGCCGGGCACATAGGAGGTGATCTGGACCTATCATGTCCTCTTTTCCTTTGGGTGCTAGGACATGCCCCCCAGGTTCAGGAGATGTGGTTTCCATTGCTCTAGACCACATGCTCCCATTCTTTGCAACAGCCTGTCAGGAAGGCAGGCTGTGTTTCCCAGGGTTCAGGATTTTGATATGTCTGCTGAAGAATCAAGGGCTCCCCAGCCGTCAGGCCTGGCCTGCGTGGCACGTGGCACAGTACCTTGTCCTCCGCTGTCTCCCTTGGAGGCCGTAACTTTGCCAAGCAGGCTGTGTAGGAAATCATTCTCAGCTGTCACCCTGGAAAGGAAAAGAGAGCACTAAATGCTCGCGTGATGCCCTCATGGGGTCCCTACCGTGGTTCCACAGGCTCCACCACGTTGCCCTCCATACAGCTGCGGTGAGACGTGAGCCTGCTTATGGCAGCTCAGAGGGCACATATGCCATTGAGAAGCATCTCTCTCTTTCACGAAGCAACGTGGCTCTGAAACTGGGGGATAGCAATGAATGCCATTGGTAGAGGCCATTTTTTATGTCTAGGAAGACTCTCTTAAACAAGACTCTCTTGGGAAGGGATCCCAAGCTCTCAAAAGGAATATGTGCTCAGCAAGGTGGCAAAGACTTTACAGCTCCTGCTAAGTCCTAATCACACACCTGAACCCGTCACTGACCTCACTACCTGTCACAAAACACCATTCTCCGCAGCCCATCCTTGAAGTACCAAAGCGAGGACAACATTCCCGAGCTGAGGGCCCTGCTTCCTCAAAGACAACTTTTTCGAGCAGAGAAATGACATTCACCTTCTCAGTACCCTCCTCTGCACTCACGGGCATTTCTACCCACGAGAACCATGTGTTCCTGATATGCTGCTTCACGGCTTCGTCGTTCCTGCCATACTTGTAACCAGTGCATTCATCTTTCGTTGATCATCTGTTTTATTCTCCCTCTAAATATAAGCTCCATGAAGACAGGGCCGTATCTATTTTGGTTACCACTCCACCACCCCCCTGCCCAGCACAGCGCCCAGCCCTCTGCCAGCTTTCAATCGAAGTCTGTCGAATAAATAACATTTGATGAATGAATGGGTGAAAATCTGGTTGGTTTCCAGTGCCCTGGCCCTGAGACCAACATTCTCATCCTGCCCTCCTCCTGTCAGGCTCTGCCTGGATATCACCAGCTTAGGGAACCAGGTCACCCTGCTTTTAAGCGGCCCTCCATGAGAAAGGGTGCAGTTTCACAGAATGAAAAGATATGGGAAATCTCTCACGGGTGAAAAGGAATGAAGTGCTGCTTTTCTTCATCACTCTCTGCTTTCCCCTTGATGATGTCTGTTATATCCATAACTAGAAAAAGAAGAGAGACGAATGAATACTTGAAGCTCTCCCTGCATCCAGGAAGGGATGACAGTGGGATGAAATTGTAGGGCAGGAGGTTTGGAGCAGCAAAGTCTAAGAAGGCGAGTCAGCCAACATGGGACAATCCATAGACCACAAGTGGTCATAACATGAAGTACCTGGCACAGCTCAGGGCAAAGCGGGCTGGGGGTCAGCAGGCCACGGAACCTGCCAGGAGCATGTGGTTTAGCAAGAGCCAAGAGGAAAGGGACAGCAGTGGCCATGGGATTGAGCAATCAGGTATGGATTTGACATATATGTATTGCATGTCTACTGTGCCTACAAAACATGAAAGCAGTGACTCCCGGTGGGATCTGAGCGTTCAATGAAATCTATTCACCCTCTTTTCATAAATATGCACAGCCACAAAACTGTGGGAGCCTTGAACCCTGCAATTCCAGAGGGATCCTGGATCCTCTGAAACTTCTTAAATCAGCCACTAAAGATCCATAAAACCAAGGAGAAGAACTCTAGCACTAGAGCAGGGATTATAGACACGGTGGGAGTAAAATGGGAGGGGGTGGGGGGTGACACTGAGAAAAGCTAGTCAAATAGGAAAAAAAAAACTAATAACATGAAATCACCTCAAAGACTCCAGCTCTGGTCAGGGAGCTGCTAAAATTGCTTGGATAATCATCAACCAGTGATTGAATCTAGTTCAAGAGGAGAGTTAGGGAGCCGAAAGAAGGAGGGGAAACTGTAACCTGAACCTGACCGGCAAGCACCCATTCTCTCTGACTGACAGAGCCCTCTTCTCAGTGGGCGTGGTTTCGGTGGAGCAATCTCCCTCAGGCTCCAGAGCTGTTCATATGACCTGGGCAATCAGAGGACCACATCCCCCTGCCCAGGGTAAGTGCTGTGGGGATGAGCACATGACCTGTCCTTAAGCTCCTGGGGCTTCCACTGAAACTAATGGGAAAGAGGTGCTCTCTTCCGCTGTATTGCTAAGCTGGTAGGAGGCAGGCTTGGACCAGCTGGCTGATATTTTGCCTACTAATTGAACAGCCACCTTCAGAATAAGCCAGAAAGAGGACGTAGGAGCTGGGAGACAGTGAGATGTAAAGTCACTTGAGCTCCAGGATCCAGCTACGCCTGAAGCAATCTATCTCTGAACCTTTCAGTCATACCAGATTGCTGTCACCTGAAACCAGAAGAGAGCGCAGACTATAGCTGGGGACAAAGGCATACTTTGAGGTAAGGTTGAAGGACCAAGAGTGCCTTAACAGGGACACTGTAATGTTAAAAGTGTCCCTCTGTAGAATCAGAACCTTTTAGAGCAGATCATGGACCAACCAGATCCCAGGCTCTCATTTTGCAAACAATGAAACTAAGGCCCTGGGGAAAATGTTTGCCTAAGATCACCTGGCTAGCTAGCTAGCAACAGTGCCAGGTGGAAAACCGTATGAGCTAACTTCTTTCACTCCACGACTTTGCAAGCAGTACCAGGGGGTTTGCTGAAGAGGTAACTAGCTTGTGATTACAGAAGTTCAGGGGAAGAAGAGAACCTGAAACACTGAGTTTAGATATGGTACATAGGGATTATAAGCGGTACATGACTAGAAATGCATATTCTAATAAAAAGAAATAAAATTGGCATATCCAATTGCTGTTTCCACAGGTACTGAAATTGTCTTTTAAGAAAAAAAAATGTGCTTTAGGTTGAAATAATGCGGGTTAACTATTAGAAAATGTATTAGGTAAGTAATAGCACAAGTAATAGTGAAATACAACAAAAACCATACAAGTAGGACAAGAATGATGAAATCTTGGAAACCCTGAGAGAGCTAAGGCCTTGAGAAACATGTGGACGTGACGTTCCTCTCCAGCAGCCGCATTTGGTCAGGTTGACCCTCCAAACGTCCACTTCCATCCAGAATTTAGATGTGTGGTGGGTGACTCATTCTGGGTAACTGCATTTCCGGTTCTGAGTGCTTTTTAAAAAGGATTTGTTCTTCATAATTGGATCCCATCCATGCTGTTCCTTTTTCACCAGCTGGGGAGCGAAGGAGCCAGCTGCTCAGACTGCACCCGATTCCCTCCGCTCTGCTCCAGACACACGGATTCCATCATTCACTGTTGTCATCATAAATCTGGACTTACTCCCCAATTACTTTGATTTAATCACCAGAAGTGTAGGTATTATGGGCTGTCTGGCATTGATTTTGGGGGGGAGTGGGGAAGCCAGGAGAAGAGGGAAAGAAGTAATCTGTGAAACGCAGCCGTATAAAAGGTGCACCGCGATGAACGTGAGCGCTGCGTAGTGGTCATTACCTGCCACCCCAAAGGGCCGCCTCAGCCCCTGTGTGCACTTCTTTGTATTAGTATCCTTCAGATCCATCTTCCCGACTCGGATGATTTGACAAATCAAGTAAATTTTATCCCTGTTGAGGTCTTTGTTTCCGAGATCCTATAGGGCAGGAAGAGAGCAGTTACACATCAAGTGTCTAAGGAAAAAAAGTAGAAAAGAAGACTTGGAAAGTTCTGGCGGGGGGGCGGGGGTGCTTCTCACTTAGTACACATGGGCCAATCATGTAGTTAGTCCCGGGAAAGGTAGAAGACCAAGCTAGCACTTATCTCACAGATAAGAAAGGTGATTTTGGAAAGAAAACTGAGTGATGGGATTCTGGCGTCCAGTCCCAATTCTTCCACCTCAATCTGACAGGAAGGGAAGGATAGAGGCACAATATCCGTTACACAGGCGGGATTCCATACATGCCAGCGGATGGATCAAAAAAACAAAGCATTTGCTACAAATGACTCCATCCGTTTCACCACCGTTCAGCACCTCTGAGGGAGAAGAGAAAAGGAAGAGAGGAAAACCTAAGTCACCTTTTACTGAGTACCTAACGCATGCATGTCACTCAGGGTTGTTGTGGCACCAGACACACCAATGTCTCAGAGCTTGTAACTCAATAGCAGTTTCCTTCTCACTCAGGCTACAGGTCAGAGGCAGATGGTGGGGGCCTCACTTCTTCACTCTGGAGCCCTGGCTGACAAATGATCTTATCATACAGGTGCTGCCATTGTCCCCTGAGCAGGGGAAGGAGACATGGCAAATCCCTTACTGACAATTCAAGCTTCCACCCGCAAGAGAGAGACGCACATTACTTCCGCTTACATTTCACTGACAAAAGCCAGGCGTGTGACACGCTGACCTCACAGGGGGCAGGGGCGTGCACGCACCATGCGCTCAGACGGAGAACCTCGAAAACTGGTGAACTACACTAATTCCCGGATGTGTCATTCACACGCTAAAGGTCTCACGTCATCATCTTATGTGATCCTAGACAACTTTCAAAAGTAGGTACTGCTAGTGCATCCCCATTTTACAGATGGAGAAACTGAGACACAAAGAAAATAAGCGGCTTCCATGCCTTTAGTTGTTGGAGTCACTCGGACACCAAAGTCCATAAGCCTACCTACCACAATACATCTTTCTCATCATTAAAAGACAGGAGGAAAAACCACCTGGACCATCTAAGCATCTGACTCCCTGCTCAAATCTAAACACTTCAGTGTTCTCGGGACCCCTTTCCAGTTGGGATCAGTTGGAGAAGGAACATCGCTGCATGTTCTTGGCATCAGAGCAGAGAACGCTGAGTGTGGCCTCACTAGGGAATAACTGCTTGTCCTCTGAATTAATCCTCATGCGGGTGTACGAGCATGCACTGGGAACAGCCTGTCAGCTCACACCAGAGCCAGGGCTCAGGCAAAGCCACCACCGTCTCTCACTGGGCTTCTATGGGAGGAAGAGGATGGTGTACAGAGTCTCTGGGAAAAGGATGTGGCCCAAACGGGGTCCACAACTTACTGCTTGGGGGCTGAGATGGTTAACTGCTATGTGTCATCATGGCTAGGTTACGGTTTCTAGTAGCTTGGTCAAACCCCAGTCTAGACGTGGCTGTATAGGTACTCTGCAGATCTGACTAGCATCTACAATCTGTTCTTTAAGTAATGGAGATTACCTTCCATCATGTAGGTGGGCCTCATTCAATCCGTTGAAGAGCTTTAAGTGCAGAAGTGAGGTTTCCCGGAGAAGAAGGAATTCTGCCTCAAGACTGTATAGAAATCCTGCCTGAGTTCCCAGCCTGCTGGCCAGCCCTACAGATTTCAATCTTGCGAGCCCCCATACTCACGTGAGCCAAATCCATAAAACGAATCTATCTACCTACCCCTATATCCTATTGGTTCAGTTTCTTTGGAGAACCCTGACTGACACAGGGCTGAAGGAATGGACATCGGCTTCCCTGCACTCCAAAGCCTCCTTGCTGGGTAGGAAGAGAGGGAAGGTAGGGGAGAAGGGGGCTTTTAGACTAAGGAAGACCTCCCACTCTGCATTTCCCGCCTTGCTATAGCAACTGAGTTTGAGACTCCAATTATCTCACATCCATAGTGGTGGGCAGTCTCTTCTCTGGCTGCCTGACCCCTTCCTCCGATCCACCCTGAAATCCCCTACAACCCGTCTTTAGAAGCCATGTTCATTATTTCATGTCTCTCCCCCAACAATGTGAATAGCTCCCTATTCCCTACCCTATTGGTGCTAATCTTGCCTGGCTGACGTTGAAAAGTCCTAGACATAATATATTTCCAGCTGTTCTATCCAACTGATTCCCCACTATGCTCTGCAGGTAAGGACTCTATTTTGGTCACAAAGATGTCGTTCTTGCTCTACAAACACACGATGTTCACTTTCAACTCTGGATCTTTCTTCCTAAGCCCCCTGTCCTCATCACCCCCTCAAATGCTCCCCGTTTATTCCTCTACATTCAAAGCCTTTCCATCTGTAGAAGCCCCAGTCTTGCTTCCTTTATAATGACCTTTATCCCTAATTACTTCTCTCCTCCTATTAGGATTTTTCGTGTTTTTTAACTGTCTAGATGGGTACCTTTCAGAGGCATTCTAGAGCCACAGAAGCCCTGACATCTGAAAGGTTTCTTCTTAGATGTTATGAGCTAAATTACGTCCCCCCAAAATTCACACGTTGGCGTCCTAACCCCCCAGTACCCAGTACGTGACTGTATTTGGAGACAGGGCTTTTAAAGAGGTGATTAAACTAAAATGAGGTTGTTAGGATGGGCCCTGATCCAATATGTCCTCATAAGAAGAGAAGATTAGGACACAGACCCACAGAATGAAGGTCATGTGAAGACACAGACAGGAGGTGGCCATCGCAAGCCAAGGAGAGAGGCCTCAGAAGAAACCAAGTCTTGGACACGTTGAACTTGGACTTCCAGCCTCCAGAACTGTAGGAAACTAACTTCCTGTTGTTTAAGTCTGTGCTACTTTGTAATGGCGGCCCCAGTGACTAATACACTAGATAAAACTTTAGGATTCCTAGGTAAGCTCCGCTTCCACCCTTCTCTGCAAAGATTTCACTGGCTCAAAGGAAGACACCAGATTTCTGAACGGGGCCTCGTCGGAGACCCTTGGCTCCAGAGAATCTTAATACGTTATGGAAACACAGCAAAATGCCCGAGAAAGGTTATTGTCTGGAGGGTGTGTAAACGGGCAACCCTCACTCAGAACTGTGCTCCCGTCTGTCTCCCAATCATTTCACTTTAGCCTTAGAAAACTCGGATGGGTTGGGGGAGCTGAGGCAGGGCAATGAAACTTAAAACCCAGGCCCCCTGATTTAATCATTCATCAGTATTCCTTCTATTGCTCAGACTTGTTTCCCCATGTTGGCAGCAATCCCCAAACGGGGCCAAGTCTTCAGAAAACTCGTGGTATGTGCTGCTGTCCTCTTACAGGGACCAGGTAGGCAGATGCTTGTACAGCAGACCGAGGGGAAGTCCACCCTCGCCCGACCCTTGCACCGGCTCCTCGGGCTCTGACCCCAAAGAGGAAACCAGAAAGAGCTAACATCCAGAGACAAGATAAATAAGGCCAGCAAGGCACATGCCTGCCAAGCCTTACCTCATGTCTGGCGTAAACATCACCTCAATGCCTAATTGAAAGTAACTTCCAGTCAAACCCAGCACGTGATCCTGTTTGAATCATCTACGCTGCACAGACAGCCTTCTGACATTTATCTGGTTTGCGTATTCCTTTACTTATTTTCTGAATTCCCCCAAACATACCATGTGAGCTGGGGCCCATCAGCTCATCCCCTGCTTTATCCCCGGAAACGAGCACAGCACTCACACGCAGCGGCTACTCACTGGATAGCCCTCTCAGCAATAAAAGAAGCCAGAGCACCGTGGCCTCCCGAGCCCCGAAATGAACACTCCCATCATGTCAAGAGAGGGACGTGTCAGCCTGTGGCACTAGCCAACCAAGGCTCTTACGTTCATTTGCTGTGGAAGAAGAGATGGTGGCACAGGCAGAGTTCCACAGAGGCAGGATCTCATTGTCATTAATACTGAGTGACACAAATTTACCGATGCCCTTTCCCGCATGTTTACATCACGAATTGGTTCTCTGCAAAATGAACCGCTGATTGATTCCCTGTCCCTCTCCGTCTCATGAAGCATCTGTCTCCTGGTTTAATCGGAAAGCCCCATGGGACCCTCCTATTTATCAAGAAAATAAATAGGCTCCTCCTTCTAACTAATAATAGGTAAATAGGACTGGGGCACATTTATATAAGTCAAGAAAACTTTGTCTAAGCAATTAGGACTTACGATCGTATTCCTCTGGCCCATGTTTTTAGGAAACAGCAAACAAAATAAATCAGTTGCACTTCAATCTAATTGTGACATAACATACGACATTGCATTTAATGGGCTGTAACTGGAAAATTATTGTAAAGCAAGATAGGTTAATCTAGCATGTCGGTCACTCCTGACTCAAACTCAGCAGTTTGATCAATGCCCAAATCCCTGCCTGGCCCCTCCTCTGTAATTTCCCTTGCTAACACAGACAACGCAGTGAAGAAATCTCATAAGTGCTCTTTTCCCCAAAGGCGCTTACAGACACCACCAATGTCCTCAGGTGTCTGTAGGTCACACTCTTAACATACCCTCGTGGAAAAAGGACAAAGGAGGGTGGAGGGTGTCTCTGCTGGGAATGACAACCCTTATCTCCTTCGTTCCACTGTTTCTCCTTTCCAGACCTCAAAAGCATGTTCACTCCCAGAACTAAATCTTCAAATAACAACTGATTTCAACATTTCTCCATATGTCCTGTCCAGTGAGTACTGGTGTTTAGGCTGATCCCAGGGACCCAAAATATCTTTAGTCATCTATGACTTAATTATGTCCAGGATATCCAGTTTACCCAGATAGTCAACGTTCTAGGAAAGTCTTGTTTTTTTTCCTCTCTGATATATTTGAGGAAAGTTTTTAGGTCTGAACCAAAGGAAGGAACTCAGGTTAACCGTGAATTAACCAGAAACTCAGCATAGCTGCTGTGCCCAGTTGCCCTGGACATGATTGCTGGAAGAGGTTCGTACTTGTTTATGTAAGTCTCTGCACATGTTCTCTGTGTGTGCCTTAGTGAGAAAGAGACAGGGAGGGAGGAAGAGAGAGGAGATGCCTGTCCCCACAGTGCCCTCGGGCAGCTGTGAATCTCTGCAGAAAGCTCGAAACACGGCCCTCACTGAGGCTGCGCTCTCTCCTCACCAACAAACCAGCCTCAATTCCAAGATCATGTCCCTGTGAGTGTGGAACGTGGTGACAGGAAGACACACCCACCGTGAAGACCACCTTCAGGTTGTTGAGCATCTCGATCTCCTTCGGGAAGCCCTTGCTGCCCCATCGCACCAGGTAGTTCTCACTACGGGAAGAGAAGTGGGCATCCGTTACTATCAGGGGCTCAACATGCACTGGGTAAAAATATTCACCGAGTCTCTACGGTGTGCCCCACTCCATGCTGGCCACGGGGGACACCCGTGTTTGAGACAGGTGTGGTCTCTCCCTCCAAGACGTCACAGTCCTGTCAGGGAGACAGAGGTTAGACTAGCAGGGGCAAGGGCGACCAACGGAAGCGTATTCACCACCTCTTTGCCTCCCCCATCTGCTGAGCGATTTCTGGCCCCGTAGCCTATCTCTGAAGAGCTGCCGTGTTTCTGGGAGGGCACTGAGGGGCCGAGGTGAGGGGGACGGGATATGAATACAATTTGCTGGACATTAGGAATGTATTTGCCCTTCCCATCCTCCGCCCCTTTTGAGACTAAGCAAAGATTTGAATTGTTTGAAATCATCCGTGAGATGTGGGATGTTTCCTCGAATGGAACGCCAGCCACATTGTGATGGAACCTAGAGGGCATCGGCCATGATCTGAGATACACTTAAGTAACTATTTAAATGTGGTTGCAATAACTATTTGTACGCAACGGTGCTCTAAGAGAAAAGTTCAGGATGTTGTGAGAATGTATCTCAGAAGAGTCTGGCCTAGGCTGCGTGGCCAGGGAAGGCTTTGTTAAGGACATGACACGTAAATAAAGTCGGTCAAGAAATGAGAGTGGGGAAGGGAGATTTTAGGGGGCAAAGCAAACATGTGTGCAAAGGCCCTGAGGCAGAATGGGACCTTATGCATCAAGAAACAGATCCAACAGATTTGGGTAAGAGAAAAATTGGGGAGAGAGAGGTCAGGCCGTGCAGGTCATTCAAGGATTCTGTCTTGATCCTATGGCTAACTGAACTCACATAAGGGTTTATGAGAGGCAGTTAGTCACATGGTTCTAACATATGATCGTTTATCATTTCACATCTTCAGGCAACCATACAGCATCCTGTATGCTTCATACTGGTCAGTCCAGCTGTGCCAGGAAGCTAGAGAAGTCTAGCTCTTTCCTAACTTAGGAGAAGCTTAGTACAGTTTGCAGAGTTAAGTCATTAGGTTTTCCATGCCCTCCAGGAGCATACAGTTGGTGCTAAATAAGAGCTCATTATCTTGAATTAGGAGAAAGCAAAATAAAGCTCAAAAACCAAGTCACTCCAAAACGGCATAATGAGAATTCAGCAAAGTTAAGGGAATTGCCTTCTTTTTAGAGATCTGCTCTATCTGACGTCTTGTTCCTCTCTTTCAACTCACCCCTAGAAGATCGAGGAGAGTAATCTGCGCAAAGTTCAAGAAAGAAATGGAACTGGTGACAAATGAACACAGCCCTGGATTAACCAATGGTTAAAACTCAATCTAGTTAAATGCACCTGTTTTTTTTGTTTTATTTGAGGAATAAAAAATTTTTGTTTGTTTGTTTTTGTTTTGTTTTGTTTTTTTTCTTCAGTAATGTTTAAAAATTTTAGTGAAATTTGCAGCAAACTAACCAGGAAGGCTCCATCCAAAAATCTTTTTAAAAATTATCTCCCATTGGTTATTTCTGAACTGTCATAGTGAAATATGTGGGTATTTCCGAGGACCTTTCATTACATGTAGCAAGCCCCTTAGAGAACTGCCCTGCTAGGTTGAAACAGCAGGCCCCAGCAATTTTCTTCTAGAGGAAATAGAATCATAAATAAGAAAAGCAATTTAGAGGGCTGAGCTGGCCCCATCCATCCTTGCCCAGGAAGACCTGCGTGGTAAATCCGGAAGGCCCACCTGACACCGGCAGGTGAGACCTCCTCCACACGACACCCTCCTCAGGGGAAGGGTGGGGACCATTCCAGTTCCTCCTGAAGCTCTTTTTAGAAATTAGCTTTGCCACTGGCCTGATGCCTGAATGGCTTCTATTTTTTGGCCTACAAAAATTTACCTTAAATCTCCCAAACCAGATCTCTTCAGGCTCCCACTGGAATCTAACCATGACTCATCCCAACACTGAAAGGTCAGCCTCAGCCAAATTCTCCCCAACCCATATCTGGGTCACTGAGGATGCCCTAACTTGTCTTTGGCTCATTGTATGTCAACCCCGATTAGGGCAGGCATGAGAGGAGAAGATTGGTTTCTAGGGAAAGAGCAGAGTCACACTGACATAGTGAGGGCTCCCACGTTCCCCTGCCTCTTTCCTGTATCATGCCTCCTCTCTTCTTTCTTGGTTTTCTACTTTTTTGGCTTCTGCGCCCTCTGTCATCCTCTTCCTCATCCCTCACTCTCCTGAGGGCTTCTTTGCATCTCTGGCATTCTCAGGGCGTCATTCAGGCATGCCCCATCAGGCACGTCATCCAGTGTCACATCAGGGAACAGAGCTGCTGTCTCCCTGATCCATTACCTCTCTCGCCAGAGCAGGTTCAGGTCATCCATCATTTAGACGGGCCAGTAGGCCAGACACCCTTGCCAACTCAGCCACGAGGAGTCCTCTAAGAGGCAGGCAGGGTTCTATGAGTGCCTTCGGGATGTTTGTCATAAGTGCCTTGGGAGCAGGTGATAGGAATAGCAAGGAGACTATAACAGACCATTTCAAGGTGGGTTCTAAGGGAGCAGGGGCGCTTGTTTACAGTGTCTGCTGAGGCCTAGCCGGGTGAGTTGGGCCCGCTCTCTAACAGTAGGGAGGTAGGTTTGCTACAAAGAATAACTTTCCACCCGTACAGTGCTGAAACCCTGCTGAGAACCACTCAGGATATTTGACATTACTCTTAGGGGAGAGTTCTTTGGTGACAGACTAAAGTGGGAACCACCTTGTCTTTGGAGCCAGAGGGACCTGAGGAGAAAACAGCTCTACCATTTATAAACATGTGCGACTTTGGAAAACTCACTGGACTTTCTTGAGCCTCGTGTTCTCACCCAGATGGAACGGAGTAATGAGGATTAAATGAGATCATGTACAGACCTCGGTTCAGTCTTCTGAGAGGGACAGCCCCTCCATAGTTCACAAATGTCCCCAGGAGAGCCATTATTTTCTAAAGCACCATATTCACTAGGCACTGTGTGTTATCTCATTTAATCATCATAACATCCAAGCTAGAAAGACATCACTTTCTCCATAAAAGCAGAAGATCATGTTCCAGCTCTATTCTAATGGGTCAACCAGGACCTCAAATTTAGGACATGTTGGCCCCAAACCCCATTAGAGGGGACAGGCAGTGGTCACCGGGGAGGAAGGTTGGTCTGAACCACAAGTAGACTGCAGTGGGGGCCAGAGGTGTGCCAAAGGCTTTCTCTGGAGATTCCCAAAGATGTTTTCCCCTCCTTGAGCTGAGGCACACAGAATATATACTGACCACACCTACCTTATGACCATTTGCTTGTGGGGGTCATAGAGAGACATGAAGAGCTCAGCGTCTTCCCCAATTCTGCACACAAAGTTTCTCACAAAGACATAGAGGCTGTGGGTAGGGGATGAGGAGATCCGGGAATACATTCCATAATCTGGCTGGTCTCTTGACTGAGAGGTGGAAAGAAGAAGGGAGGAAGATGGAGAAAATTAGCCCACACCACTTAGGACAACAGAAGGATGGTCCAAGATATTGAGGACACGTAGGTTTCAAGCCTGAAGATGTCGGCATTATTCCCAGCTCTACCACCAAAAGTTTCTGCAATATGAGCCAAGTCACTTGGACTGTCCTGGCCTTGATTTCCTCACCTTGGGAAATACTACCACTGACCCTGCCTTCTTCATAAAGTTAGTGTCATAGAAAGCACAAACTAGAAAAGGAAAAACTTGCTTCAATGAACTTCATGTAAACTAAGAACTTTTGCTTTTTGAGAGACCTATTTAAGAACATGAAAAAGCCAAGCACAGGCTGGTAGAAAATGTATTTGCCGAACATACATCTGATAAGGAACTTGTATCCAAAATAAATAAGGAATTCTTAGAACTCAATAGTAAGAAAATCAGCCCAATTAAAATGAGCAAAATATTTGCCCATTCACCAAAAAAAAAAAAAAAAAAAAAGATACAAATGGCTATGACTCAACATCACAAGTCATCCAGGGAACTGCCGATTGAACAATGGGATCATACTCTACAGCCACTAGAATGGCTAAAACTAGAAGACTGACAACACCAAGTGTTGACGAGAATGTCGAGCAGCTGGAACTCTCATGTATTGCTCATGGGAACGCAAAATTATACAGCCCTTTTGGGTAGTATGGCAGTACCTTAAAGAATTGAACTTACCCTTATCATATGACCCAGCAATCCTACTGCTAGATATTACCCGAAAAGAATAAAAACATGTCCACACAAAGATTTGTATGCAAATGTTTATAGCAGTATTTGTTCTAATAGCTCTAGACTGGAAACAACCCAACAAATGTGTGTGGTTACTGATCATCTCAGACCATAGGACACACGTCCCCTTGAATAATGTACAGCCTGGTTAATTAGCCTATTATGTTAAGGTTATGGTGTGTTAAATGCCTGCCTTGCTTGGCCAAAGACGATTTCACAAAGCTCACCATTTCTTCCTTGATACGCTCTGTGATTTTATCAGTCGCTGCCTCGTGTGCGTGGAACAAGCTGATGACGCTGGTGTTGTCAGGGTCCAAGATATTTCCATCTTCATCTCTGACGATTAGATCGAGCTCCAGAATTCTGAGAAGGAAAACAGAAGGCGAGGATAAATACATCAAGAGAGGGTGAAGCCTTCAGGACACTGATGAGAAGTTTCTACCAGAAAGTTCACCTGATTTCTGAGGATCACACACTCCCCATAGAACAGCTCTACCGCAGTATGGAGTTGGGGGACCAGGGGGAGGTTTGCAAAGGGCTTCATCTGAAGCTGCTTTGGCGCTTGATGTTGAGATGGAGGACCTCAGTTATCCATACAAAGCAGGTAGGGGAACTGGGCTGATGGAGACTCTGAGAAGGTGCCAGACTGAAGGAGGGCAGTAAGGACGAATGAAGGAGACTAATTTTCACTTCTTATTTGAGAATTGGATTCAGAGGCCTATCTCTCATCTCATCCAAATGCAAACGGACTGGAGCCAAGGCTCAGCATTTGGCCACATTCATTAGGAAATTAACTTCCCACTAGATGTGCCTCATAATGTTTCACAGCCATGCTGCCGAACGCGCACTGCTGAGGGGAACAAATGCATTCGACTACCGACTACCGCTGAGCAGAGGCTCGCGTGACCTGGGAAAACCGGGAGCACAGCCGAGACATAATTCAGTGCCAAGATCTCTCTAGCTCTTCCGCTTCAAAATTTATCAAAGCGGATTTGGTTCTAAAATGTGTGGATACAACATTCTCCCGAGTGCTGCTGTCGTGGGATTTGAGGATTCCTCCCTCACTCCTCGGATACCGGACAGCTTGGCCCTTACCAACCTCACTTGAAACTTGGGAGTGTTAGAAGTCAAGGGGCAGGACTGGCGGGATCCCTAGGACCCAGCATCAGGAGAGGCTGTCCCCCAACAGAACAGATCATTCCTTTTGGAAAACTGAGCATTTTGACATTTTCTCCTCAGAAGGTAGCCCCACGGCTCTCTTCTGTCTAAGAAAGTGATAAAGTGAACCCGAGACAAGGGTGAGGGAAGAAGCCCCACTGGGTGCATTTAAAACAAAACAAAGCAAAAAACACCAAGAAAACAATTTTTAAGGCATTCAGAAATGGCTCGTTCTGTGGCTGCCCGTCCACCTGGCGCTCTCTCCCTCTCTTGCGCTGCATTTAGTCACCTAAGAATTCCTGCTAGCTTTGTTAGATTCCGAGCAGGTGTCACCCCCTGCCCTGCCTCCCACCCCCGCCTCCTCCCATCCTCTCGTCCATGCTTCCTCCTCTCACGAAAAGCATGCCTTCCTACTCAAGTGCCTGTTTATCTCCCGTGCTCACTAATCCACTGTCCTCGGGAGGCAGTAGAATGCAGTGGGTAAGTGCTTGGACCCCGGAGTCAGGCTATCTGGTTCCAATTCCAGTGCACCTTGGGCGAAACGACCCAGTCACTCTGTGAGCCTCAGTTTCCTCATGAGGAATAGGGAACTGTCATGAGACTTAACTGAGTGAACACGTGGAAAGTGCTTAAAACAGTACCTGGCATATAGCATGTAAGCGTTCAGGAAGTTATATTAGTTCTGCTCTCTGGCTTTTTGTTGTGGTTCAATAGAGAGGCTGTATTTTGTAAATGTTCTCGGGGCCTACCAGGTGTTCAACAAAAGCCTGATGTCCGAATGCAGAAACAGTGTGAACGAGGCGGGGGAAGAAAAAGGCTGCTTCTGATCAATCCTTCCAGACGCAGGGCCCGTCCTGCTTCCCTGACTCTCACAGCCTGAGGCTGTGCCCCTGACACTCTGTCCCCAGGTCTGGCCTGACATCCCGGAAGCCCCCCAGCCCAGCCCTTATCAGGGCTCTGAGCCCCCAAGACACCAGGCCAGGGTTGAGTTAAGCTGCCTCTTCAGCTGAAGTCGTCAAGCAAGAAGCCAGGGGCCCCTTTCTTATCTCAGGGCCTAGTCTCCCGAGAGCGTCTCTCACTTCCCCAAAGGAATGACTGAAACTGAAAGCCCAGGGCCGGCCTGGGTGACTCAGAGCGGACTCTCTCCTCTTTCTCCCATCACCATCATCCACGTCCCCACCCAGGTACTTCGCTGAGCACCGCCTCTGTGCAGACCCAGTTCCCGGCACACAGGGATAGGTTAGACCTTCTCTGTCTTAAAGGAGCTCCCAGCACAGCAGGGGAGACAGGCCCATAAGGAGGTAATTACTGTTCCAGTGCTCAGGGCCTGCACCCCAGCGGGGGGTGAGGGGGGGTCAGGGAAGGCTTCCTGAGTGCTGACCATTTCTTCTATCCTTGGTCCTTTTTGGCAGGCGCCTCTGTGAGGAAATATCTGACGATCACAGACACCATTACTGTAAAACAGCAAAACCCCCTCGATTCCCACACCCCCAGTGAGGGCTGTGCTCAGATGCCACTCCACCAGTGGCGGCAGCAGCTTCATGGCAAACTCTGCCTGGGACTTTGGGACACTGTGCAGTATAAGCAGATTTGGACACGCCTGCCAGCTGCCAGCAGAGAAACCGGCAGAAGGACTATGCTCCGGGGACAGGAAGCAGCTGTAAGTCAGGCCCATTAACTTGCCTCTTCCTAGTGCACGTGGCAAAGGCAAGAAAGCCGGGCTGCTGGGAAATTTCCTTCTTACTCTCTTTGAATAGGATCTTTCTACTTCCCTCTCAGGGATGTTCCACCCTTCTGACCCCTTTGCCGTCCTCTGAACATACCAGGCTTTCTCATGCACTCCTGCCCTCTTTTTTTATTAGCCTACTTAACATTTCTTTGTCTTTCAAATTTTAGCAGAGAGTCATCTCCTCCAGGAAGCCTTCCTTGACTTCATTCTCCAAGTCCAATTAAGAACACTCTTGCTTCTTCAGCCATCAAATTTACAATGATCCTTATCAATAGCTTAGTCCCTAATTAGACTGTGGCCCCTTAGTGGACAGGATCTTTTATTTCTATCACTTGGACACTTAGCAGGAAATCAGTCAGTCATAAGTGCTCAATACTTGTTTGTTGTTGGGATGAATAAACAAAGAAGTAGGATGTTTGGAGGGCATTTCAATAACCGGCAGGGAGAGGAGGCTATCCAAATGCTCTCCAAATAGCACAGTGGTGAGGCCCTTGAACTCGAGCCAGACAGCCTGGATCTAAATTCTGGTTCTTCCTTTTAGTAGCTATGTGATTCTGAACAAATTACTTAACCTCTTCTTAAAGAGTTTCTTCAACTGAAAAAAATGAGGACAATAAAACTGCATGCCCCACAGAGTTGTTATAAGAATTAAATGAGACAATGCCTTTAAAACACTTAGCATCAAGCCTAGTGCATAATAAGCCCAAATTAAATGTTAGTTATAATATTATTACCACTGCTATTATTATCAGTGGGTTGTTCTGCCTCAAAAAATTGTTTCACATTCACCTTAAATTCATAGCATTCAAACTCCAACCAATTTCTGCTATTCCCTTTTGAGGAAAGGTTTTTTTGTAACTGCATGAGTTAGTTGATGGCATGTGGCTTGGATAATTTAGAATGGGGGAGGGACATTAAGTCTCACACTGGGATTGAAGGGAGAGTTTTGTAAATGCAGGAATAAAATGACAACTAAGCTGAAAGTGAGCCAGCATGACTGCGCTCCGTGGCCCCTCGGAAGTAGGTTAAATGAGTGTCCTAAATCTCTCAGCCCAGTAACAAGCACTGCATAAGCAAGCCTTCTCTCTGCTTGCGTGGCCCTGGGTCCCAGGAGGGTGATAACAAAGGCACACAGGCTTGGCCTTGGTAATAGCCTTCTCTCAAAGAGAAAATGGCAAACGCTATCCGAAAATGAAACCAAGCTTCTGGGGCAGGGGAGAAGGGGAAGAAGCGGTGGGTAGGAGAAGAGAGCATCTTTTCAGAGGGAAGACAGGTTACTTGTTGCCGTAGTCGATTTTGGATGTGACTTTCTGCTTCAGTTCCTTCAGCTCATCCTTGGGCAGAGTTCCTGAGAGGAGCTGGGACCGCCACTCCATCAGGTCGTACATCATGGACTGCACCTGGAGGAAGCGCTCCTTCTTGCTGGCCTGGCAGACAGGAAACAAGCCACAGTCACCTGGGCCCAAGGTGCTGGGGCGTGTACTTGGCAAACTGCGCCCGACTCAGGTGCGCGTGCTCAGGGCCGTGGCTGAGCGTCCCTCCTGGATCCCGCCCACCCTGCCACAAAAGGATCGGCTGGTGGTCTTGGTCTGTGACATACTTCCCACGCACGCCCCACATCCAGGCCACAGGGGTTTCCCAAAAGCAAAAGCTAAAATCCCGATCACTTCTTGGTTAAAGAAAGGGTGACTTCTGAGTCTTGTCCAAAAAGATACTTGAGCAGGAATACCAAGAACATCTGCTGTGAAGGGGAGCAGATTGTTGCCACCCCAAGATGTGTTTCTTTGGCATGAGGATTATGTGGAGCTAAAGGCAATCAAAATCAAGCAGATCCAGGGAAAGCTCTTTACCTCCCCCTCAACTGCCTAAACGTGTATTGGAAAGGGAGCCTGTACCGGGAAGAGGGCTGTTACCAGAGACTCCTTTTACCTAAGAAACTTGCCTGCATAGCAGGGCAACCTTTGTTTTCCTGACATCTCCTCGCCCTTGCTGTCAATGGCCTCCCTCCCCTAGGTATTCCCAGGTCCCTACTCCTTTCCTCAGCTCAGGATGTTATATAAGCCTCAATTACCTGGCTGCCTTTTGATTCTCCTATCTTTGAGGCTCCCGTAGGTATGAAATTAAATTTGTTTTTCTCCTATTAAGCTGTCATATATCAACTTAATTACTAAAGACCAACAACCAAAGAACCTAGAAGGGGAGAAGGGAAAATGTTTCCACCCCTACAACTGTGATGCAGGTCCCAGAGCTCGGGCCCTTGAAGGCTGGGAACCAAGGCCATTTCTCTGGTGATAAAGGCCCATTTCTCGGACAGTGTTTCCCCAAGTGTGACCTGTGTACAACCTGTAGGGCATAAAATGGCTTTTGGTGGCACAAAGGCACGCCATCAAATGACATGGGTCTCTGTGATGATTCTCTTCCACTCACTATCTTTCTAAGGAGAAAGGTGCAGTTTCATGGTAATATATGTCTTTAAACCCTCTCACATATGTTAATTTCTCTTTTTAACAAAGAGAGAGAGAAGGTTTTAGACTCAGAGCTTGTGATCGGTACTCTAGCAAGCAGTTGATGACCCTGTCTTGTTTGCAGTGGGTTTACTTGAATAATGTTTCAATTGTGCCTAGTACTTTGGGCTTTCCATTTGGGAAAGCATGTGTGATATAATAAAATATACTTTTGGTCTTTGTCCCTGGTTCTTGGCACAGAGCTCCTAAGACCCTTGGGACACGCTGAGTTATAGGAGTGTCTTTCCTTATTCATAATGAGCCCCTTTGACCATACCTGAGTTTGTGCTGATGACAAGAATCCTGGTAGTCCCCCAGATAACCTGAGGATGGGGGCTGGGTACCAGAGGAACCAACCGTGTGATTGGAGAGTGGGGATTTTCAGCCCCACTCTCCTCACCTCCCCAGCCCCCAACCTCTAGGGAGAGAAGAGGGGCTAGAGCTTGAGCTCAATCACCAATGGCCAACGATTTAGTGAATTGTGACAATGTAATGGAACTTTGATTAAAACTCTAGGTAACAAGGTTTGAGGAGCTTCCTAGATGGTGACTGTCTCTGTAAGCTGAGAGTGTGGCATGCCAGAAGGCAGAGAAGCTCTGCCCCCCACCCCACCTCAGTACACTGCCCTGCTGTGTGTCTTCCGCTTGGCTGTTCCTGCCTTGCATCCTTTATAACAACATAGTAAATCTGGATTACTATTTTATAGCTTTTTCGGGAGCTCTGTGAGTTGTTCTAGGGAATTACAGAACTTGAGGGGGGGATGGGGAGGAATCATGGGAACCCCTGAATTTGTACCGAGTTTGGACAGAAGTGCGTGTAACCCAGGAAACTGGGACTTGTGACTGGGCATCTGAGGTGAGGCTAATCTTGCAGGACTGAGTCTGACACTAACTCTGGGTGGTTGGTGATGGAACTGAACTGAATTGGAGGGCACTGGTTGGTGTCTGCTGTTGTTGGAATGACACCGTTTGCTGTACAGTTCCTTACGAGAATTATTTGAGTTTACTAAAAAGGGGGCCGATTTAGGTAGTAAATAACTATTACATAGGTGGTATGTAGACAAGATGAGACTCATGAAGATGACACTGGAATACTGGAAGTTTAAAGATCTTTTTACTAGGGTGAAGAGCACGATGGGCTTGCTGTCCAAAGATTTCTCAAGGGACAGTGCCAGGCTTCCATGCTGCGTGTGCACGCAAGGTGCTAAAAGGGGTAGAGGAGGTGAGGAATTAACCACTTGAGCCTCAAGTCGACTGTTTGCCCTGCGAAACTTTCCTAACAACTCTGGGGGAATTTATGGAATTGGATGTGTCAATTACCATATGTTATGAAATCTCCACGTGGGAGTCCACATTTACGACTGTAAAAGTAAGTCTACAAATAGCGTGTATGCCAGCAGGTGTGCACAGTGCTGTAACAAATATGCAGTGAGCCTTGGTTGACATTTCGCTCTGCTTAATGGTTTTCTTAGCTAATTGCTTTCATTGGGAACTTTAGAAGCATCAAAGGAGGACTTAAAATTAGATTTGCTTCAATACAGGGAAAACACATGTAAAATCCATTCTTTGTTTTTCCAGGGTCAGAGCTTCCTCATAGATCTGAGGACAAAAGTCATTAGTTAATTAACGTATGAGAACAGTATTTCTCAAGGTGTTATAAACAGACCCCGAAATCAAAATCCCCTGAGTTTATTAAAATGCAGAGCCCCATGGAAGGAAGTTGTACTTTTTAACAGCTCTCAAGGTGATTCTTAAAAATACTCAAGTCTGACAACTTTCGTACTAGTTTAAAAGCAGAAGGCTCACGCCAGACCCCATTTGTGAAGGCTCTGTCAATAGCTCCTTGTGTGGCTTTGAGAAAGTCACCTAACCTCTCTAGGCCTTGATATCTTCATACAGTTTGTTCTACTGTGTCACTGGAGCCACCTTGGCCCGTCCTGCTCAAGGCTAAATTCCAAATTTAAACCAAACCAAGACGCCAGAAGCCTCCCTCCCAGGGCACGGGGTTTTGAGTCTCACCACATAGAGCTGTTTCCAGATGCTGCCCCATTCCCAGAGTGTTGTCGTCACTTCTTGTGCCAGAGGAATTTCTGCAGGAATGATGTTCTCAATATTTCTATTTAAGATGGAAGAGAATATGGTGTGAAACTGATACCCAGATGCTAACATGACAAAATGCTGGCAAATTTGCATGAAGCTACAGCTGCTGAGGCGGGGCTTAGCTGTCCTCCTGAGACTAAACTGCCTGGACAGCCACGCCAATGACAATATGCAAATTCTGGGGACTTCCTTTTTAATGCACGCCTTCACTGGGGTGCACCCTTCAAGCTCATTATTCAGGATTAATCTAATTAGTACAGTTCAAAGGCAGTTGCCAGTGAAAAGTCAGATTCTCCAAACGTACTTCTACCCCTCAGCATCAGATCTGAACACAAATCAATTTGGATTAGATCCGCCATCCAGTGAGGGAAAGGAGACACACAAATAAACACAGCAGGAAGATGCCGTGTCCTTCACATCTGCCAAGTCATGTTTTCAAAGCAGACAGGACAGAGACAGCCATAAGCCACAGCAGGGTAAGTCCGGTGGTGAATGGCAAATACCTTCTTTTCTCAATTGTCACTTCCTTGAGATGGATAAAGGATTTAGGAAACACGCCCTGTTGGAAATAAGATAACATACATAACATCACATAAAATACAACAGAATGACATATCCCTACAGAAATAACAGACCCCGGGTCTCCATGATTTTTTCCAAAAAACCACTGACTGGTAAAACTCTCAAACTTGAAAGACACAAACCAGAGCAGGGGCTGCCTTCAAAATCCACTCTTTTAGGTCTAGCTCCCATCCAGTTCTCCTTCAGTTGTCCTACATCCCACAGTAGCCCTAGATTCCAAAGGACTCGCCTGCCCCATTGTGGACACTCATCACATGCGCAAGATAGGGATACTTGAAAGACCCGCTCCAAGCGACACGAGGCGCTCTGCCTCTCCCCTCCTGCCCAATTTCAGGAAAGCAGTCCCCCTTCAGCCATGAACAGCTGGGAAGGTCCAGTTCTGAAGCAACAGCATCCCGGGTTGCACGTGGGCTGGTTTGATCCGAGACCTTTTTCTCCCTCGATTTGTTCTATTGTTCTTTAGAGAGCTAAATAGGATTGGACCTCCCAACCCATCAGGTCAGGGAGGAAGGAAGGAGCATCTTTTATTTCCTTTCTCCACAAGCTTGGCTCAGTTAACAAGAAAACTGTATCAATTACGTGGAAATTCCTTCATAAATTCAACCAGGGTGCCCATGGGGGACATACGGCCACTGCACTAGATACCAGGGGAGCTAAGGGGCAAAGCAGGTGCCTGCTCTCACGGAGACCATGGTGCAATGGGAGGTTGGGACAAGTGACCTCCCCGAGGGCAGAGATTGGCCCTGTCCTTTCTCTGTCGTGATGGATACATAGGTGAGGAAATGATGAATGTCCCAAACAGCTCTAGATGGAGGAAGTAGAAGAAAAATGTCCAATGAAAAAATGCACAATTCCCTGGGGACTCAAGCGAGTGAGAAATCAATGTGACTGGAATAGCAGGAAACGTTTCAGGGAGAAGAAAGCTCTGCAGGTTGGCTTCAAAGAATAAGTGAAAGAAGGGAGTGGAGGCCCCGTGTGGACCAAGGTGTACAGTTGGGCAAGCACAGGACACAAGGAGGGAGGAGTTTGCTGAGGAGTGACCATGGCAGGCAATTGCCCAGGGGGGCCATGGTGACAAGGCCATGGAAACATTTCCAGGATTGTCCCAAATCAAAACAAATCAACCTTACCTGTAACATTTTGTGCTTTAGGAGGTACCCCTTATACCAGTCTGCAAAGAGAAAACAAAGAAACGGGTCTCTCATCGATTCTTACAAGTCTGCTGCTGCTTTTTTTTGTTGTTGTTCCATTTATTTGTTTGTTATTAACTAGCAAGAGACTGTGGCAAACTGCTTTAGACCTCAGGTATAGATCAAAGTCTGGAAGCCCCTGGGCTTCAACCATCTGTTGAATTGGTGGCCAACATGTCCAAAAAGCATCTAAAAATACCAGAATTTCACATAAAAACGCAACTCTCCTCCTTCTTTTGTAAAAACAGGAGGTCCAGCAGTGGTGGCCAGCGCCCCCTGGCGGCCACAGTCAGCTGGCGGTAAGGAGCAGCTGGTCCCGTCAGACAGAGCAGGTGCCTCCCACGCACCAGCCTCTCCCCAGCTCTTCACCTATTTCCATCACCTGCCTGGGTCCTGTGTAACATCATGTGGATGTTTTCAACCTCTGTCTTAAAGACATAGAAAGGCTGAGGGGTTTGGCAAACATCCTCAAATGATATCCCAGTTCTAACAGCAACACATGGTGTCTAAACTGTGATTTGCAAAACAGACAAGTTCAGGGATGGGTAAAAGGATGGGAATTTGAAGAGTCTTCTTTTTGCAGGCAGGAATATTAAAAATGATTCCATTAACAGAAATCCAAATTACACCTAGCCCTTGGACAAAATGAGCCTCTGTGTAGCAAGTATTGATGACTATAATGAGCCCGCTGGCCTTTGAAATGATTCAAGCACAGCCGAGGGGTGGCATTTGTCATCTCTGTAAATACAAACTGTCTGTTGGGAGCCTCATTAGTAAACGCTCATTACCGGGCTGACAGATTGTAGACAAAATGTGTTCTCAACAGACATACGTGCAAGCCCCCAAACAAACAACTTAAAATGCAAAGTCACCCCTCACAGTCATGAGACAGCTTGAGGGTCAGGTCCTTAAAAAGTTCTAAAGCAACAGCAGCCTGTGGTGGCTCCTATTTCGAGAGACTGAAAGAGAGCGGAAGGAGAAAAGGAGAGAACAAAGAAAGAATTGGAGGTTGGAGAGAAAGATTCTCAGGCTTGGGATAAAGTACTCTTCAAAGCACTTTTCACATATGGAGCCTTTTAATCTTTGCAAGAATCATATGAGATAGAAACCGTACTTATCCTGTTTTATAGAAGAGTAGCCTGTCTGAGGCACAGAGAAGTTAAGAAACTTGCCTAGGTTCACCCAGCCAGTGACAGTGTCCGGATTTGAACGTAAGCAGTCATCACACTGAGCTTCCTGTTTAATGGAGGGGGGAGCATGGTGGTTGCCTAATATTCTCATTTTCCCAACATCTGAATCCCTAAAACTATATCCCCATGAAGCTACTTTCCAGTGGGGGAAAACTTGCTACTTCATGAAGCATTGCATCCTATTTTCTAATAGTCCGTCCGTAACTATTGGTAATAATTAACCATTAACAATAGTGCTTCTCCTTTCTGAGTGCTTGCTGTGTGCCAGGAACTCTGGTAAAGTTTTTTGTTTTGCTTTTTTAAAATTACAAATTAATCTCCACAGCAATCCTATAAAGGAGGTATTATTGCTGCCTCAGTTCTGCAAATGAACACAGAGAGGCACAGAGAGCTTAAGCAACTTGCTCATGGTCACACACCTAGTAAGTGACACAGCTAAGATTTACACCCAAGCCTCTGACTCCAGAGATGACACTCTACAACACTGCGCTATAACAAGCTCCGCTATTTACAGTTCATCCCACCAACTAGATAAAAGAGCATGTTTGTAGTATCAGCTCCCATTTCTTGATCGCTTAATGCATGCAAAGCTGTGTGCTAAGTGTTATACATGCATTTTCTCATTCAGTCCTCATATCAATACTGTGAGCCAGGTATTATCATTCCCACTCTATAGGTGAAGAAATTGAGATTCAAGTCAACTGATGTGCCGGGCCAAATCACATGTTTGTGTGGCTTCGACGCCAGCCCTCAAAGCTGTTCCACCACACTGCCCCCCTTGAGATGAGCACAAAGACAGATAATATGCTCTTAGAGCACAGATACGTACAGATAAGAATCTCTCGGTTGCAAAGACCTGAATCCACTTTGATGGCCAAGGCCACCAAAATTCACCATAAAGTAGGAAATCAATCAAGGGACCAATCGTCCCGCCCCAAGCTCATGCCTACATCTGCGTCTCCGTCACGGGGGCTCCAGCAGGACATTCTAATTAGTCCAGGGACTTTATCTGCTCTAGCCCTGGAGCCTCAGTAACGTGTGCACACCTGTGCACACTGGCTAGTGCTTTCAGAAATAAACCGCAGTGATTCTTGATGAGAAGGGCTTCCAAGCACCTTCCCCTGCTCGATGGTGATAACCCACCGACGAACCACTTTGGGGCTGTCCTCAGGACTTTTGCTAACATCCCCATCCCCCTTGGCTCGCTGACCTCCTGAAGTCAGCTACCTAATCTGGTCAGCTGTCAGCTATACCCAGCTTTACGCCAAGACCTGACCAGGCACATAACAGTAGCTGGCACACAGAGCACAGTCCACGACGCCGGGAACCATGACCAAATGCAGGTTCAGTGTAACACGGCGCTTACGCTATCCCAGAACTTGCCCTGGGACTCAACACCCTCCCAAATGAAATAGTAGCATGGCGGTTTTTTAATAGCCCTTATTTAAATAATATTTAATATCATTTAATGGTTAATATTTAATTATTAAATATTTAATATCAATTATTTAATTATTTAATAGTTAAATAATAGCAAGTGTATGCCAATCCTACACTTGGCATAAGCACTTTTTTTAAAGTAGAAAACAAAGTTCATCCTGGGGGAAGATGAGAAAAGGGAAATTTTTTTACCGTTCTTCTGGATAATTACACTCAAATTGTCCTCCCTTTCCACATCCCAAATACCAAAATGAAATGTACCCAAATTCTCTAATCACCTAGGAGTCGCGGGTGGTGGGGAGAGGGAGCAGAGATTAAAGATACCCCAGAACATCAAAAAAGAACCTACTGTCAGAGATCCAGGCCTCGCTCTGCCAGCTCCCAGAGGCGTGATCTTTGGTTATGCTACCCAAGCCTCAGTGTTTTCGTCTGTAAAATGAGGGAAATAACACCTACCCCACAGGGTTGTTGCAAAAACTATTTTTTGAACAGGATTATGCAGGTAAACATGTCTGGTAAAGGTACAAAACCTTGGAGGGGAAGAAAACACCCCAGTGTCAAGATGTCTCACCTACAGTATAGACAAAAAGACAAGAATGGAGTAAGAGAGGGGCAGAGTTTCAACTGCATCTAAACTTCTTTCTTACAAAAATGTGTAAAGTAAACATGGGAACATGTTAATATTTATCTGAGTGGTGAGTGCCTGGGTGTATATTACTTTCCTGATTGATTGACATATCGAATAACATTAAGCTCAAACAGAAGCCAGCACCTATCAGTGGTTAAGAGTACGAGTTCTGGAATCAAAGCTTGGATTTGAATCAAGATCGACAACTTATTATCTGTGTGATCTTAGACAAAAGCCCATGTTCTTTCTACTTTTTGTTTGTTTGTTTGTTTTTGAGGGTGGGGAGACTGAAAAATTTGAAAAGTACAAAGAAAGTAACCATTACTCACATTCATACCACCTAGAATAAATCATTGCTAATATTTGGAGGTATGCACTTCAAATCATCACGACTATATTATTTTTGTCTAAAATTGACATGTGCTGTTCTAAAGAGTTTAAACTAAGCAGTAAAGCACAAACATAAAAGCTGAAATTATCATCTGGAATCTCATTACCCAGAAAAAGGAAACCACTTTAACATCCATCCAGTCTACACACAAAATGACACAGTTACATAGATAAAATACCATTTTTAAGTGCTTTCATAAAAATCAGAATATAGTAAAGATACCATGTATCAAACTTAATCTGACTTGTATTTGACAGAAGAAAAAAAAATCAAGTGAAATTGAAGGAAATGTTGAAACTTCAATTAAGTATTTATTCTTCACACACAAAGATTTCCTAAAAACTCCTCTAAAAGGAAAATAGTAACGAAAAGCATTAAAAGAATGGGGTGGTTATAGTTTTTTTTAATGATGTTTTATTTCTAACTGATACTGACCAACTCTGTCATGAAAGTGACATCACAGAGTTAATCTATTGTCTCCCGTTCTTCTCCCCACTTCTCAATTTTATTAGTTGTTTTTTTTAATTGTCCAGTTTCCTACCAATAACATTCCTTTTAGTAGCCATAAATATTATGACTTTTAATACTAATTTTTATAAATTGATTCATTTGGACTCAATGTTCACCACAATTTCTTTTTGTCACAGCTTTTCAATTCCCGTATTTTAAAATTTTTATTCATTTCTCTCAATTAGCTGGATTTTATTTTTCAAGTAGTGTGGATAGAAAAAGAGGTTCTATGGAAAGTAACCTCACAGGGTGACTGATCATAAATTCCTAACTGGGCAGGTCATGGTGGCTAGCCACATCCCAGGCATATAACTTTTTGATAAAAGGTTTATCTTTGCCTTTTTCTGTGCATCTAGGTTAACGCACCTTTGAAATAAGCGTAACCACCCTCAAGAGAGCACATAATCTTGTTAACTATCCAGTAATCTGATCTCTGTGTTGCTTTTCCCATCTCTATGCAATCTTCCTTAATTTCAAATGTATAAAAGAAGCTGCAAAACTGTTATTCTCAGGAACATTTGAGAACTTTCTCCCCGGCATATGTCAGCAGTTTGGCTCAAATAAACTCTTATAAAAATTCTCTACAAGTTTGGGCGTTTCTTGCGTAGACAGTAGGTTTCTATAAGAGGGTTTCATGGGCACACCCAAGTTCTTTCCCCAGTGCCATTTTGGCTAATTTTTGACTAACGCTGTGGTTTTCACTTTTTTTTTTTCCCAGTTTACAGAGGAACCATTTTTCAATCAGAATCACTGGCGGAACGCCCCATCTGCAAAGCAGACAAGGCCAGGCCTAATCTCAGATCCCTTAGCTGTCTGAGGCCCTTGGGGAAACCTGAGGATTCCATATATTCCAGTTTGAAAACTCTGTGTACATATAAGTGTATGGGTGTGAATACTAATAATTTATATACCAATTCCTCAGATCTGTAGAATCATTCTAACAGAATTCTGAACATTGTATTTTCAAAGTCTTCATGAATTGGCAATCACTTACTAAGTTAATATACCCAGCTCTTTCCAGAAAGGTATTGCGGCTGCTTCTTACAAGGATACAGTAAACTGAGACTAATAAAATAGAATTAAAAATGAAGAACCAGTACCACAGAGGTGAGAAGCAAGGGTAATAATCCCAAAGACAAAGGTGGCTTGAGTGAGCCATTGTAGCCTTTCTGACAGTCAGGCTCCAGGCCAAGATAAGGAGAGGAAGGCTCTGACCACGTGCAACCTGTGTAGTCAGTTTACTGCCCTCCAGCTCTTTCTCCAGGGACAATGCATGAAAAGAAGAGGGAAATATTTGTCTCAATTTCAAAATTTAAGACACAGAACCTAATTCCCAAGGCTTTTTCACCCTCTTGGTAAGCATGGGGTGGAGGAAAGAGTGTGGCTTACAGGCCTGGCGTGGAGAGAATGGACACTGGCTCATCACGTGACCTTAGGTGAGTCATTTCTCCTCCCTGAGCCTTCAGGGAGGTTCCTCACCTGCCTGTTTCTCGGAAGTGGCATGCAGTAGCACTTAAGGGACACAGAGCAGAGTTGTCTTTCATTCTTTGCCCTTGGTAGACACCCAAAGTTTGCTTATCTGCTGCTAAGCAGAACTAGATTTGTAAAAGAGAGCGTTGCACTGTGGGAAGGGGCAGGGTGTTCAGAAGCACGGCCGGAGTCTTCAGGAAAGCACTGCCTCCACCTCCTCACTCTCCGAGTTTCAGTCACTCTGTGTATAAAAAGGTTTCAATAGGGCCAGACTGCGATCTTGAGAGGCCGGAAGAGTAAGTACATACATGGTTTCCCCTCAGATACAACTCAAAACAAACTAATACTAAAGCGAAGTTCTCTCTTCCCCCATGACTCCTTCAAAGGTGTTTTGAAATATCAAATTCTTCCCCCTCAGAAGTTTTTCTGTTGGTTTGCTTTTCGTGTGTTTGTGTGTATGTGGGTGCCGTTGTGTGCGTGTGTGTGCACGTGTGTCTGTGTCTGTGTATCTGTGTGTGTGTGCGAGTTGTCTGTGTGTGTATCTCTGTATGTGTGTGTGTTGTCTGTGTGTGTGTTGTCTGTGTGTGTATCTGTGTGTGTGCGTGTATCTCTGTATATGTGTGTGTTGTCTGTGTGTACATGTTGTCTGTGTGTGTGTTGTCTGTGTGTGTGTTGTCTGTGTGTGCATGTTGTCTGTGCGTGTATGTGTTGTCTGTGTGTGTGCACGTGTCTATGCCTGCATGTGTGTATCTGTGTGTGTGCGTGTTGTCTGTGTGTGTATCTGTGTGTGTGTGCATGTTGTCTGTGTGTGTCTGTGTATGTGTGTGTATCTCTGTGTGTGTGTGTTGTCTGTGTGTGTGTATCTGTGTGTGTTTGCGTGTTGTATGTGTCTGTGTATGTGTGTGTATCTGTGTGTGTGCGTATTGTCTGTGTGTGTGCGTGTTGTCTGTGTGTGTATCTGTGTGTGTGTATGTGTGTGTGTGCGTGTTGTCTGTGTGTGTGTATCTGTGTGTGTGTATCTGTGTGTGTGTGTGTGTTGTCTGTGTGTATCTGTGTGTGTGTGCGTGTTGTCTGTGTGTGTGTCTGTGTGTGTATGTGTGTATGTTCGTGTGTACGTGTGCAGCCCTGCGACAACCTGCAGAGCGGCCCTGGAAGTAGCACATAGCTAATCCAGCATTGGAGATGCTAGCTGTCCCCTGGGTTGCTGTGAGGAGTAACTAAACTAACATGTTATAAGGAACGAAGCACATTCCCGCCCTTCCACCTTCTGTGGTAAGAACCCAAAGACAGCTAGTTCTGTAGGCAACCTCCTTTCCTCTGGCTCTCCGTTTCCCCTTGAGGGGGCCTCCTTAACAGGCACACACTTGCCTCCTGCTCGGTCCTCACTCCCATCCAGGTAGGAAGGGAGCCTCTCCTGGGGGCTGAGCTGGGGGCAGGGACGGGGCTTGGGTGCTCAGCGCACTCCACTTTTCTTTCTCCTTGCTCTGCCCGGCCACAGGAAGGACGCACTCGATGGCCTGCACGCAGTGGGACTGAAGGCAGCCCAGGCAGGGGAAGAACTGTGTTGGTCCATCTGGGAGAGCCTGACTGACTGTGGCCAAAACATTAGGCAGTTCACTTGACTCTTACATCCAAGCCATGCTCCCTGTATCAATTTTATCAGTGACATAGGTGACCTATTGATTTCTAGTGGCCAGACTCATGAGTCCAAGGCCATTAGCCTTTGTGCAAATTCTACAAAGCATCCCACCACCACCACCACCACCACGGGTGGACACAGCCCAACAGACACTTGGCTTTTGGCACCTCTGTGGGAAGAAAGAGATGCCACTTTGCCCAAGATAGGACTCCCCGCTTGTTGAAGGGAGTGAGCACTGCTCCCCGGACCAGGTGCAGTGCCCGAACCACACCCTGTGCACAGCGGGCCACCTGGAATCAGGGGTGCAATTTACTGGGCCTTTCAAAATCCCAATAATGCGATTTTCCATTAAAATGGTATTGATACCAATAAACAGTGTATGTAGAAGGTGTCACAGGCAGAAACAGCCCCATCAAACCATGCAGGTGGGCCTTTGCTACTCAGCATAAATTCTTAAAACAACAAAGTATTATTTTTGGTAAATGGTAATTATTAATATTAGCAAAATACATTTCAAAGACCACACCCAGTTGCATGTTTAGCGAGCTGGCTGAAGGTGCTGGGTATGTACTGGGGGCACCCCAACACCATCAGTCAAGCATCCTGGCCTCCGAGGGTCACCTGGGCCACTCACCTCCGCAGGTCTCCTGTATTCGTACCACATCGCCAATCTGCAGGGAGAGCTGGAGAGCTCCGTTCCCTTGGAAGTTGTATATGGCTGTGAAATGAAAGAGAGAGGCCGCCTGGTGAGACTTCAGGATACCGAGAGCTCTGCTCCTTCCAGCACTCCCGGCCTTGAGTTTATCTGACGCCCGTGCAGCCCACTTGGGCTAAACAGACTACCACAGAAGTCAGTTCAGGCCCAGCCTGGCTCCTAAGGGCCTCTGTTCACTAACCAAAGCTGACGTCTCCCTAGCACAGGTCCTGCACTCCAGTCTGAGTGACAAGGAGGGTGTTTGTATCACCTACCATGGGTTGACCCATCACTGTACACCAGGCATGTGCTCAGCACATCTTCTCATTCTATTCTCACAGCAACCTTGTGAAGTATAAACTGTGATCCCATTTTACAGATGAGGAAATGGAGATGCTGAGAGGTTAAACAATTTGGCCAAAGTCATCAGGCTAGCAAGTGACAGGAAAATCAATATCCATATGGGCTACTTGCTGCTCCCCAATTACTCCATCCTGGTGACCACAGCCTAAAGTGTCAGTCTCTCCACCACTCAAACGCCACCTAGCTCTAACCAACCTTTGTTCCTCCAGCTAAAGATGCCTGTTTCTAGGCCTTCAACAAAGGAAATCCTTCAGGACAGAGTCCTGCTTCCTCCATGAGGCCTCCTTGGCTTATCCAGGCCATACCGACCCCCATTTCTTATGGTTGGTAGGACTCATGAGTACCTACATGCAAGGGTGTGCTCTGCTCATCCCCCACCCCCCGCCCCATGCACACTGCCCGTTCCTGGGGAGCAGCGGTGGGCTGTGAATAGAGGCCCCCCTGTGCTTCAGAAACTTGGCTAATCCCTTGGAACATGCGATCACGTCATACCATTGCGGTGCCCAGGCACTGCTCAGCGCCACTCACTAGGTGATGGCCAGGCCACACTGTTAACCTACATTAGGGATGCAGCTTCTTTCCCGAGGGCTAAAATGGAACCACCAGCTCGGGATGTCTTCAAGAACAGAAGAAGATACAATGTGTGCGGCTTGATTTAAGGAAAGGCCTCCAGGAGGATGGGTGGTATGGTCCTACACGGTTGTCATCATTCACTTACGCAGCAGATATTCAGTGAGTGATCACAGTGTGCTTGAAGAGCACATGCTCTTTTGGTGAACACACAGATGAATACAAGGTTACACAATATGGCACATGGCATGGAGGAAAACAAATAGAGACTGGTAGAGAATAACGGGGGGCATGGACTTTCATTGGGGTAAAAGAAAGGCCTCCCGGATCTGACATATGGAAGATTTGCATAAGTCAGCTATGGGGACAACAAAGAGAAAGACATTTCAGGAAGAGGGGACAGCATGTGCACAGGTCCTGAGGAAGGAAGACACTTGGTGTGCTCAGATAGCACACAGGAAATTGCTGTGGATGGAGTCCAGAAAGGGGGCAGTCACACAAGATGAGGCTGGCGAGGCAGGGTACAGGTCGTGCAGGGATTCACGCCAGTCTGGGCTTTATTCCCAGAGAATGGGTAACTGGAAGGATTTCGTTTGTTTATGTGGTAATGGCTTTCTGGAGATATGATTTGCCCATACAAAGTGTATAATTTTATTATTTATGCACGGAGTTGTGCAACCATCACCATGATTACTTTGAGAACATTCTTATCACCTCAAAAAGCGGCCCCTCCCACCCCAGCACCAAGTATCTACTAATGTACTTTCTGTCTCTATGATTGACCTATGCTGGACCTTTCAGATAAATAGAATCTAGAATATGTGGTCTTTTGTGACTGGCTTCTTTCACTTAGCACAATAGTTTCAAGATCCATCCATGCGGTAGCAATTGTCAATACTTCATTTCTTTTCGCGGCTGACTAATATTCCATTGTGTAGCCATAGGACAGACCATCTTTTGTTTAGACATACACCAGGGGATGGGAGGCTGGAGGGTGCTCGACAGGGAACTGATAGAACCCCATTATGCTGACCACCGCTCTGGCTGTTGAGTGGAGAGTGGATAGAGGGAGGCCCAAGAGGAAACTGTCGCTTTGTCTTTCTAATCCCAGTGGTCTCCAAATCGAGGACAGACTCACTGCTGCTGAACCGTGTGACCAAACAGGGCAGAAGGCAGACTGAACTAAATGAGAGGAAACCTGAGCGCTGCTGGGAGTGCTACCACTGACTCAGTTCTTTCCCTCTGCCTTTGGTCCTCAGTTTCCTCATCTGTCAACAAAACAAAATGCATTCAAAAACTACTGTTTAGCATGACAGCAGCAAAATATGGGGGAGTGGGGAACTCCAAGTGACTGTCCCTCCAATGAAAAATCTGGCAAAAACTATCAGAATCAATTTCATCAGAATTCTGGAAAAATGGGCAAAAATTGACAGTGAGCAAGGAAATGCTTAATCAAGAAAAAGACAACTGAAACCTGGTAAAGTTTTGTGGTATTTTAACTTATCTTTGTCCATCTTCTACTCCCCATAGCAGTGGCAGTCTTGAAGATGGTATCCCACGTCCCTGGTGTGGGTTCCTGGGGCCAAGGGAAGCACTGCGGACCTTGTCCCAAGATGCTATAGCTGTCTGTTTGGACCTGGCCATGGGCTCCCTGAAGGACTAAGCCATAAGCTTGCCTTTATTTCCCTGACTTTGGGCTTTCTTAGGGCAGAAAAGCAGCTATACAAAGGGCGTTGGTCAAAACCATTTCACATGGGACAAAGAATGTAAGTTGGGGCAAACAGTAATCCCACCAATAAGCCTGGGAGGAAAGATTTAGGGGTGAAATGCTTTGGAGAACAAGAGCTCCGATGAATACCCACATATACCAGGGGATCTAGAAGGCCATGCGCAGAGTTGGATACATGATGAGAAAGGATGCAAGAAAGCTCTAAGCTCTCCGCTCTGGTTGACCTTCAAGTTCCGTGGAGGCAAGAAACACAGGCTAAAGCAGAGCTGTCAACAGCCTGGCTAGGCCTTGAAGGCATGCCCCAACACACATGCATAGAGTCCAGTTGCTAAGATGAGATTATTTTTTCTTTCAACTCCAAGCATTTAGAGACTTTAGTGATCACATGCAATAAATAATACAGTCTTCACAAAAGTACCTTAGAAAAGTCATGAAATAAACTTCTATAACTTATATCAAGCAGTGACAACAAGCCCTGGAAAGAGGGGAGAATCTGAGTCCAAGTTAGCACATTAGAATATTCAATATACCCAGTTTTCAACACAAATTATGAGGCATGTAAAGAAAGAAGGAAGTATGGCCCATTCACAGGAAAAAAATAAACTATTCCCGAAGAAGGATAGACATTAGACTTACAAGACAAAGATTTTAAATCAATTGTCTTAAAAACGTTCAAATAGCTAAAGGAAATTATGGACAAAGAACTTAAGGAAACCAAGCATTTCCCTCTAGGAAGATGCTGCTACCATCCAACTAGAATGAAAGCCTGAGCCAGCCAGAAGGATCCCTCTCAGCTACTCCTTCTCCTCACAGTCGAGACAGTGATCTCTATGCTCATCACCCTCCACCCTTAGCAATAAAGTCCACTTCTGAACACAAACAAACAAACAAACTAAAGGAAACCAGAATAGTGCCTTAGACAATAGCATATATCATTAAAGAGATAGGAATTATAAAAAGGAATCAAATAGAAATTTTGGAGCCAAAAAGTGCAGTAACAAATGTGGAAAGTTCATTAGAGAGGTTCAATAGCAAATTTGAGCAGGCAGCAGAAAGAATCAATGACCTTGAAAATAGATCAGTTGAGATTAGCCAGACTGAGGCGCAGAAAGAAAACAGAATAGAGAAAAATTAACAGAGCCTAAGTGACTTGTGGGAGACTATCAAGAATACCAATGGGAACATAATGGGAGTTTTATAATGACAGGAGAAAGATATAAAGGGGCCAAAAGGATATTTGAAGAACTAATGGCCAGAAACTCCCATTTGATGGAAGACATGACTCTACACACACCAAGAAACTCAATGAAATCCAAGTGGGTTAAACTCAAAGAGCTCCACAGTGAGAAATAATAAATTGTTAAAAATGAAAGACAAAGATAGTCTTAAAAACAGCAAGAGAGAAACAACTCATCATGTACAAAGAATCCTCAATAAAATTAACAAACTATTTCTCTTCAGAAACCATAGAGGCTAGAAGGCAGAGGGATAATATATTTTAAATGGTGGAAGGAAAAAAATAATGTTGATCAAGAATTCTGTATCTCACAAAATTATCCTTCAAAAATGAAAAAGAAATTAAGAAATAGAAACAGGGAGTCCATCACTAACAGACAATTGGAAAAACAAATGCATAAAACATTAATTATAAACCTATGATAATGAGCACACAATGTATAAAGACGTAATGTGTGATAATAACAACACAGGGGGGAGAAATAAGTTTGCATAGAAGCAGAGACTTTGTATACTATTGAAGATACATTAGTATTAACTCAAACTATATTGTTATAAATGTAAGATGTTAATTGTAAGTCCCAGGTTAACAACTAAAAAGTTAACTAAAAAGTACAGAGAAAAGTAAATGAAAGGGGAATCAAAACAGCAAACAAACAAACAAACAAAATCAGTTAAACTGAAAAGGAGCAACAAACAATTGAGAAACAAACAAACAAAAATATGTAAGGTACATAGAAATCAAATAGCAACATGAAAGAAGAAAGTTCTTCCTTACTAGTATTTACTTTAAATGTAAATGGATTAAACCCTCCTGTCAAAAGTCAGAGAATGACAGAAAGAATTAAAAAACAAAAAACACCATAAACTAACTATATGTCGTGTACAAGAGATTCACTTTATATCCAAAGACAAAAACAGGTTCAAAGTGAAAGAGTGGAAAAAAAAAAAAAAGCTCCACAAACATAGTAATGAAAAAAGAGCTGTGGTGGGTGTACTAATATTAGACAAAATAGACTTTAAGTCAAAAATTGTTATCAGACATTATATGTTGACATTATATAAGAAGGACATTATATTATATATTGGTAAAAGAGCCAATACAGCAAGAAAATATAGAAATTATAAACATACATGTATCTAAAACAGAACACTAAAATATATGAAGCAAAAACTGATACAATTAAAAGGAGAAATAGACCATTCTACAATAAGAATTGAAGAAATCAATACTCCGCTACCAATAATGGATACAACAACTAGGCATAAAATCAATAAGGAAATAAAGGACTTTATCAATACTATAAGTAACCAGACCTAACAGACGTATACAAAACACTCCATCTTACAACAGCAATACACTTTCTTCTCAAGCACACATGGAACATTCTTCATAACAGACCATGTGTTAGGCCACAGAACAAGTCTTAAGAAAGTAAAAAAAAAAAAAAAAAAAGAAGTCAAACAAAGCATATCTTCCAACCTCAAAGGAATGAAGCTAGAAATTAGTAACAGAAAGAAAACTGGAAGATACACAAATATTTGGAAATTTAAACAACAGCCAATGGGTCAAATAAAAATTCCCAAGGGAAATTAAAACATTTTTTGAGACAAATAAAAATCAAAACACAACCTACCAAAACTTATCGATTCAGTGAGAGCACTGATCACATTAGTGAAGAGGTCTTGGAGAAGAAATGAGTTCAGAACCCTCCTCAAACATAAACAAGAGACATTTACAATGCTGCTTAACGGTGTCACAGGGAAGCATATTTTCAGTTGCCCTTTCATGTCATCACAACTACTGCATGAGGAAGGCACTAGCCTTATTTTACAGATGAGGAAACACAAGATGCGAGGGTTTGTGTGGCTTACCTAAGATCTGCACCACCACTACCACCTGCCTGGTGGTAAATCACAGAGCCAGGACTCAAACCCAGCCCTGTGCCTTGTTCATTCTCTGCACCTGCCCCCCCCACCAACACAGCACCTGGATGACAGGTGTTCAGGTGCTTACTTGACCTTACATTCATTCTTTAGTCTTGCAACATTCTCTGAGCTGTATTCTCTGAGGGAAAAAGAGGAAATTTGCAGGCTATTTAGTGCAAAGAACTATATAAATCAGCCCTTTCACCAAGGAACCAACTAGCCTTATGGGATGGAAAGTCTCAATCCTGAGAGACAAGAAAGCTTGAGAGTTAAGAGCCAGTGTTTCTGGAGTCAGACAGATGTGGTTCTTGAACCTAATTACACTATTTGCCAGCTCTGGCATCGTGCCCAGGGCCACAGCATGATGCTCAGGCTTTGTCCTGCACAAGGCCACCCAGTCAAGACAGCAATGGAGGCTGGCACGCAATTGATGATTTCCTGGCCAAGGCCTGTGTCCTACCAAGGTTCTTTGTCCAACAGGGGACGGCCGTCTTTTCCTAACACACACAGAGGCACTGTGGGGGCCAGTGGCAACCTGCTTGAGCAGCAACTTCTCCCTGAGCCTCAGTTTCCCTAACTGTAGAATGAAGGAAATGATGGTCCCTACCTTACAGGGTTCCTAGGAAACTCAGCTGTGATTAACACACAGAAAGGGCCTGACTCTGTGTCTGGCCATAGTAAGTACTCAATAAAAGGTAGTCACCTTTCTCTTTATTGGCATTATAATACATCCTAAAGCTGTCCATTCATAGCTCTTTTCAGAGCTCTTCTTTTTGTCATCTCTAAATCTGCTTCCCTGTAGTTCACAACCAATGGCACTGTGGGTCACCACCAAATAGATTTAATCCTTGATCCAAAAGAGAATCTTGACAGGGCCCCCAGGGGACCCAGAAGTCTCTTCTCCTGCATAAGCATGGCCTGATTCTTCATTCTTTCCCACTTGGCCTGTCCCACACAGGCTGCTGTGATTGGACACCTGCAGGTTGCTGGTTCCCCAAACTCTACAGACTCTCCACTCCCTGCTCCCTTTAGCCCCAGAAGTCTGGCTGAGGGCTGAGGACATGCATGCCACAGAGCTGGGCACAGCCACAGAGGCAACCGAGGTTTCCTGCAGAAGCAAACATCCACAGTATGTTTGCCTCTAGAGCGCTAGCAAATTGGGGCTGTCCATCCGACATGTGGATGGGGGAGCAAGACTGTTTTGTTCCGTCTCCTCCCAGGCTTTCCTAAGGAATCTCTTCCTCACACTGTGCCCAGCTCTGTTAGGTGAGAAGGTTCCGATCAATCAGCTTAAGAAGATGTCTTGAAACTTGGTATTCAACGTGAATGTCTGTATTCATTCCGAGGACTCACATCTTACGAAAATAAACATAACGGGCGTTGTAGCTTAATTTACAAGTGTATTTCTACTTGCATCAAAGACTCTGTTCTCAAGGCTCCATTTGGGGAAAAGTAGACATTACTGACAAAGGAAGTGGCTTTGCATACCAATACCCAATTCTGTTCAGTTTTCTAAATGACTAACAGGAAACTTTGAACCAGAATGCCACCCTTTGCTGAAGTTTGATTGCTTATCTATGATCCTCACTTGCGTTGTCTCTGACCAGCGTAAGAACAGGTCATCTTCTTGCCTGTTCCCTGCAGGCCTGACCACTCTCAACTTCTAGTGAGGGAGGTTTCCTCACTGAGCGAGGGCAGAAAACCATGAGGAACGTGTAGGACAGAGAATAAGTAGAAACTGCTGAAATCATAACGGGCCCCTGCCCCGACCATGCCCGCCCATGGGAGACAGACAAGTGGCAGAAGGATTCCCACAGACGCCCATTCCAGCTTCCCTTTTTATGTGAGGTCTCCATGCCCTGGAGAATACTGACACTTCCTCATGGAGGATTTGACCTCTCTCTGAGTCAAAATACTACACTCAGGAACCAAGGCAGCAGCCGGTTACTGACAAGCCCCTCCAGACCAAAACCATTACTAAAGCCAAGAATAAAAGGGCCATCTGGGGCCATCGAACCCAACAGGACTCTCATGTTGGAAATCCCGGGTGGGCAAGCCAGTGGGAGCAGCCACTTTGAGACAGGTGGGACTTTCCAACAACCCTGGGAATTGAATCTACTGATGAGCCAGCAATTCTACTTAATGTACTCAAGTATTCTGCTCATCAGGAGCCCAAACTGAGAGAAATAAGAAAAAAGTAAACACTACTGTTATATCACACGGCTCAGAGAAACAATGAGGGTGTGGCCTCTGTGCTTTGTGCACTATTAGGAGGTAAGTACAATGTTTCTGTTGGATTCATAGATGAGGAAACTGAGGCACAGGGAATGTAAACAACTTACCCACCAGATAGATAGACAGACAGACAGAATGATCCAGAAGTCTGGATTCTAACCACTGCATACACTGCTTCCCCCCAAAATGGTGAACAAATTCAGTGAGCACCTACTATGTACCAAGCACATATTTTTCAACAGATAGTCATTTGAGCACCTACTGTGTGCTAGGTACTATTGTGCTTGCTGGAGTTACAGTGATAGATAAGACAGACAAAATTATTAGCATTTTACTTGTATCAGCTCATTTACTCTTCACAGTAACCCTCCAAGGTATCACCATCCATGCAACATATGAGAAAATCAAAGAGAGATTAAGTGGTAGAAAGTGGATTCAAACCCATATGGGTCCAAAGTCTTTGCTTCCCAGACCAGCCCATTGCTGACGTCACAGTTTCGTGTGTGTGTGAGCACACGCGTGTGTGTGATGGATGGATGGATGGATGGATGGATGGATGGATGGATGGATGGATAGATTAGATAGATAGATAGGATGGACTAGACTTGTTCATTTCTTGTCTTCTCCGGTTTCAGGGAGGGTGGACACTGAGACTGCCTTGACCACTGAATTCCCAGAGCTGAGAGCAGCACCTAGGCCACAGTAGAAGCTCAATCAATATTTACTGAGCTTTCATGAATACTTGTTGAACTGAAGGGATATGAACATGAAGGGCAGGTATGTTTCTTTTTCTGGGTAAGCTCTTTCTTGCATTTCTTGAGTTTACTTCAAGAGATGCTGAGCCAGCTTGGCTGCCAATTGTGATTGCAGCTGTCAAGTGCCCTGTGACCCTTCAGGATGGATTCGTACCTCATCTGGGGCACAGCCATTTGCTACATATTTGAAACAAAAGCTTCAGTGAACACCAAGTGTTAATAGAGTTTGGACGAGTAGCCATGTAAGAGGAACAACGCAATAATGGAGGAAAAGAACGTTATTGCCTGAGCTGGGCTTTGCGAGGGTCTCTGCTCCAAGGGGATACAGAACTGGCCAGCAGGTCCACTTTGGATTTGCGTGAAACACGCTCACTGAAATGCACAAGCAGTCTGCCTGAAGCTCCTAGGCAAGGTGTTGACAGCCGCAGCTCCGAGGCAATACCTGGCATTGCACCAGGGAGGGCAAAAGCGGTGACCCAGCAGAAGCTTCCGGCAGCCAGGCCGGAGCTCAAATGAGGTGCAAGTCAGCAGTGAATGAGGCATGGGAATCACAGCCGGAGGAAACCAAGGAGGAGGTGGCATTCCTCCACCAAGCCAGACAGGACAGAGGAATTACCGCCTCTACTGAGCACTTTCTGTGAACCAGACACTATTCCAAGGGTTGTACCCACGGTCGCCTGCTTAATCCTCGCCACAATTCTTGTGAGGAGTACAACTGTTATCATCTCTATTTCACAGATGAGGAAAGTGAGGTAGTGTAAGATCGAGTGAGTAGCCCAGGGGACACAGTTAGTAAGTGTCCGGGCCAGGATTTCACCCCAGGCACGCTGGCCCCAGAGCACACACTCAGCCACTGTACCATTCGGCCTCTCACTGACGGGTATGGATTTAGGGCCTGCTCTCTGCCAGCTGCTTCAGGAACTCTACTGGATCCACTGTGCTCAGTTTTTAGTGGGCCCACGTGACATTCCCTGCCAACCAGAGAAAAGTTGGGATTCCCATGAGTTCTCTAAAACAGTGATTCTCAACGGGGGACAATTTTGTCCCTAAGGGAACATCTGTCAATGTCTTGAGGCATTTTGGTTGTCACAACCTGGGGGGATCGGGGAGTGGAGGCGCTCCTAGCATCCAGTTGGCAGACGTCAGGAATGCTGCTAAACATCCCACACGGCACAGGACGGCCCCATAACAGAATTACCTGACCCCAAAAGTCTAAAGTATTCAGGTTGATAAGTGCTGCTCTAAAACGTCATGCTGGGGTTCACTATCTCCTTCCCATACTCCTACAGGCACAGGTGCACGCGCGCCTGCACACACACACACGTACACACACACACACAGGCACATACTCCACTCTCCTGCATTCACACACTCACACACTAGGGCTGGCAGAGAGGCTTTATGATGAAATCAAGGGCTGGTTTCTCAACCCTCAACCTTCAGTGCAGGGAGGATCTGGCTGGATCCTGCAGAAGGTTAGAAAAGTGGGGTGACGGGGGATGGCTCCTGCTCTCATGGAGCTTTTGTGAAATCTAGTTGAAGAGTCAAAATAAACACACAAGAAACAAGAAGCTGTCTTAAAAATAAAGGGTTAAGCTGTGGGCCACAGCAGCTGTGGGTTCGCAGAGGAAAGAGATGAAGAGAGGCCTCATGAAGGAAGTGAGACTGGAGAGAGAGGGAGGGGCTGAGGGAGGGCGGGCAAGCGGAAGAACTGGAGTGAGAGCCTCTGAGGTGATGGGCAGGGAGGGGAGGCAGGAAGGGCTGGGAGGAGGAGGGGGAGGGGAAATTAGCTTGACGTGTGCACAGTCCGTGAGGGACAGCGGGGACATGTGAATGGAGGCCCAGGGGGAGAACTGTGGCCTTGGCGCAGGGGTCCAGGTGTTTGGAGAAGAGCTCAAGAGCACCCCATTCACTGCTCTGCTGTTCTCACGGGACCTAGCCTCCTGACAGGGAAGGAGGGGTGAGGAGCTGAAGGCAAGATGGGGCAACTCTATCCCTCGGAACCTTATAAGGCACCAGAAAGTGAAAATCCTCCAAGCCCGGTCCGCGCTCTGTCCCCCACCCCCTGCTCCCTCATCCATCTACCCACTTATCTACCTACTCACTCGTCCATCCAGCCAACGATCCATCATCCAATGAAAAACTACTCACTGAGAACCTGCTCTGTGCCAGACACTCTGCGCTGGAGAAGAGCAAGAAACACAGCATTGCTGCCGTGGAGTTTACATTCTATGGAGGAGCTAGATAATTCTACACAAGCCAACAATAAAAGAGAATGGGGGTGATGGCAGGAGCCATAGTCACACAAAGCAAGAGGCACAGCCACTCTCAACCTGTGAAATGGGGACATTAGCACGAACAATGGTAGTGTTCTTTGCTGCCTCAAACAAAAAGAAGAGCAAGTACCACTGGGTTGGAAACTTCCTGAGGGCAGACTGTGCTTCGTTCAGCTCTGGGCCCCAATACCCAGTTCAGGACCATCACTTAGCACTTATTGAACTTGATGGATCTATTCAGACTATAAAAATCGTTTCCTTATTCTTGGCAGCCCCCAGCTCCAAGAACTCACACCTTGGGCAGAATGCCTTGCTTGTGTCTATTGCACAGGTTTACTAAATAGTCACGGAGCACCTTTTACCTGAGTCCTTATCTGGCTTCCATGAATGAGCCTTGATGAAACTGTGATGCAAAACTGCACATGTGCACATTTTTATAGGACAAGGGGTCACAGCTTCCATGGGTTCCCAAGGGCTCCCCTGTTACAGTAATGGCTAGTCTCTCTGGCCTACCTCGTTCCTGGTCGTGCCTGAGAGCTGGATAAACTCTAAGTTGACCCCCGACAGAGCTCTGCCCTCAGACAACATGCCAACCAGTGGGAGAGATGACATGTGATTATGTAACTAAAAGACAAGGTGAAAAAGGAAGATTTCAATAAAACTGGAGAGGTTTCTTCTGGGGATGAGGTATGCAAAAACTGCCTGGAAGAGGCTGTATTTCAGTGACACCTCCAAGGTCTCTGTTCCTTAGGTTCATTATGTGTGACATGAAGATAAAAGTACCCATCTCTCAGGGTGGTTGTGTGGGTTGAACATGATACCACAGCGCTGAGAAAAGGGGAGGCTACGTTATTTACGACAATGTGGACGACAACTTAGATCAAAGGTGTAACGAAGAAAGTCCTGTATGCTATTCCATTCTTCGAGCTGCTAAGACCAAAACCGTGGCGTCACCCTGGACTCCTTTCTTTCTCCCACACACACGTCCAATCCACGAGGACAATCCCAGCTGTTCCGCCTACAACACACACATGCAGAACCTAAGCACATGTCATCTCCTCCACTGCCGCCCCGTGGTGTGGGAAACCACGTCTCGTGCCTGGGGTGCAGCCGCCGCACCTGGCCCTCTGCTTCCACGTTTAATTCCCCTCTATCTATTCCCCGTAAAACTGTTAGAATAATCCTTTGAAAACAAGACAGAAAGTTCTACAGTTCTGCTCAAAACCCTAGCATGCCTCACCCCTGCCCTTCAGAGTCAAAGCCCAAGCTGTTACATGTGCCAGGACTACTCAGCACAACCTTTGCTCAGAGAATTCACTTCTGACTAGTCTGCCCCTTGGTTACTCTCCTCCAGCCACAATGGCTCCCACACGTCAGAGAGGCGTCCTCTTTAGGACTTTGCATTGGCGTTTTTTTAATTCTTCTTGGAACACTCTTTCCTGAGACAACTCCCCTACTGCCACCACCAGTGAGGCAAGCAGCAAACTCCCCCTTCCCGGGCAAACACCAGGTAGGCCCCTCTGCCACAGCCCAGCGCGCCCACCGTGGTGGCTCAGACCTGGCATTGCCACCACTCAGTCCGGCCCAATGGATGTCTGTTCTGCATCCTCTCTGTTCAGACCCTGTGTCAGATCCTGGGGCATCGATGCAGGTTACAACTTCTACCTAGGTCTCCTTCCACCATCCTAGTTAGGCTTTGACCCAAGGGATCAGGTCAGGGGAATTCTCGGCGCTGCAGAGCAGAGTCTGGAGAGGCGTCTAGAGAAGTGCCCACGTGGTCAGTCATATCCCCGTCCAGCACCAGCTTCCGTGACTGAGTGCTGGAGTCTGCACACAGCTGACTCCCCAAGCTGCAAAAGCTGCGAGTGTCCCAGTGGGGTCAGGGGGACAAAGGATGACATTCTCCAAGGAGAACTGAAAACTGAGTAAGACTTAAGAAGCTCACCAACTCAGCCTGACTGCTTTTCGACTCACACCAATTAAAGGAATGAGGAAGAAAGGAGAAAGCGTCTATTAAAAGGAACATTTGTAGTGTCTACCCAGATCCCTGTGGAGTCGGAGGGTGACAAGCATCATTCGCCACCTGCAGAGCATTTGCTGCAGAATGCAGACGGTGGCACCCATGTGTAATTAACTATGAAATTAAAGGCCGGTAAGCTTTTTCAAGCAACAAAAAAACAGAAAGTCCAAAGGTCCAGAAATTAGCAGAATATTGTGGCGGTTAATTGCCTGTCTCAAAATACAGTAGCAACATAAGGATGCTGATCTCAGGAGGAAGCAGAGTTTAGCAAACACAGTCTGTCACGGCCCACTCGAACACCAGCACTCTGGTGGGGACAAGATGCCCACCGACTAAGGAGGCTCCGTGAGCCGAGGGATTCAGACAATCTCTTTCTGTGAACTCCAACAGCCAGCCCCACAGGCACTCCCAAACGAATTGTGGAGAGCAGGAGGCCCAGCCATCTAAAATCGGTGAGAGGACGAATTAGATTTCCGACCCACGTGTTTTTGTTGCACCGTACTGACTTCTGGGGATGGGCTCAAAGATGCAGTTGGCCTCCACACAAAGACACGTGTACTGAGATCCCTCCAAGGCTCTCCTTTGGAACGCGTTGCTCCTTGCTCTTCAGAGGGCCTCTCAGACCATCCAATGTAAGATCTTCCCTCCGATAGTCTCATTCATGGAACAACGTTCTTTTATGACAATAACCTGTCACAATTTGCTTACTGAATTGTCCATGAAATTCTTATTTGCCTTCCCCTCTAGACCATAAGCCCCAAAAGGGTAGGGACCATATTGGCCTAATCATGGGAATCTCAGTGCCTAGCGTAGTTCCTAGCCCACGAGAAACAGCCAGCAAATGTTTAAGAAATGCATGAGGAATGAGTGAACCAGTGACCCACTCAGGGAGGGAATGATGCTCTCTGTCCCTCCCCCTTAAATGCTGCCTTTGCAACAGGAGTAGTAGACCCTGGTCCCTCTGTAGTGGAGTTCTGTTGTGGTGTTTGGGATGCAAGTTCTATGCAGGCCTCCTTGTCATAGAATCTGTCCCCATCCATAGCTCATGCTAGATGAGTGGTAACCCTCGTATCCCCATCCCATAACCACAAGGAATTGGACCAGGTGGGGCAGCACCCTGACCCCTACGAATAGGGTGGTGCCGATTCGTAGGCTGGCAAAGTCCTTCCTCTGAGGACTTTGACAAATGACAACAGAGAGAAGACTGAGTGAATGCTTCAACTGCAAAGTCATGCAAAGTTAGAGCAGGTGGCATGCTGGGGCCGTGTGTTACAGTGTTGTCAGAATATCAAAGCTAGGAAGGAGTGATGGAGTTAGAAGGAGTTGGCAAGGAGAGAAAGGAGAAGGGAGCTGGTGTATTTAGAGAAGCTGGGAAGCCATGGAAAGAGAGGCAGAGGTTTCCAGGACAGCCTCAGTTCAGGGCTTTCCATACACATACACACCATATACCTTTTTATTGAACTCGTTTGAGTGGATTTTGTTTCTTGTAATAAGAGCCTGTGCTGCAAGGAACTCAGGCACCCATTGCCAGCCCACATCTGTCCATCTCAGCGTGGACTAGTTCTGTCCAGGGTCCTGGGCTGCAGCAGCATCCCTGGACCACAGGGTGGTCTCAGATTCATCCCTATTCCCCAATCAAGATGTGGAAAAGACCCCTTATCTGCATTTGCAAAGCCTGTAAACCATAAAATATTGCTCTCTTGTGAGGCACAGCTGTCCTGGACCTGGCATTAGGGTGTGTTACCCTGTGTCTCACTTGGTTCCACAACCTTTTGAGAACCCCCTTGACTTCAGTCACTAACTTTCATTGAGATGGCCAAATTACTAAGTGCTTTTCATGCATTCAATCTTCATAACTATCTTACAAGACCTATGTTTTTGTTACCATCTTCAATTCGTACATAAGGGAACAGGCCCAGATTTGCACTCAGTTCTGACTTCAGAGCCCAAGCTTCTAACCTTACATAAATCTCTCCAACAGCAGAGGCTGTGCCTTTTTCTTACTCATGGCCATACTGTCTTGTCTGTGGAAACGCCTATCCCACTTCTACCCGAGAGTCCTTTCTGGAACTCAAATGGCTCACGTGTTAAGCTCCATCAGAAAAGGAAAAAGTAACCTGGCCAGGAATCTACGTGAGGGTCACTCTGGCTGCCTGCCAGACAGCAAGGTGAGCAAGAAGCCGAGTGGTTCTGATAAGGAAGTGGCCTCCTGTAAAGCCAGCCTCCCAGACAGACAGACGCCAGCAGCTCTCATCAATTAGGCCAGAGGAAGGACAGCTAAATGCCACCCGTGCTGAACGAGAACCAAGTGGCAAAGCAAAGCTCCAGGTCCCCTTATGTTTGGCCTGGCTGGGCCTCCTGAGATAGTCCAAGAACCGCCTACGCCTTTCCATGGCTCTAGCTCTTTGTCTTCCTCCAAGCCCCCATACTCATTACCTCAAGTGCTCTTCATAAAAGAACACATTGAGATAGAAAAGTATTAGTACCTAGACTTGTAATGAGAAAATCAGAGCATGGCTCTGTCTGCCAACAGGGATGGCATCAGAGCTCGAACCTGGACTCCTTCTTCTCAGGCCACTGTTCTTTCTGCTGGATGACTCCAGTCCCCCGTCTCATTACTAAGCCTTGCCTTTTCCTTCCATCTACCCGTAGTCTATAGATGAGGGTTGGAGATTACCTTAGTTATGACTTTCATCTGAGGAGAAAAGAGGTCCCTTTGATGAGCAGTCACCTATCAAGTGCTCTCTGGCTTCCCAGAGAATCATAGACCTTCTGATCCCCCATAAAACAGAATTTTCGTAATTAGGCATGAAAAATGTCTATACCATCAGATCGAGAAACCTTCAGGTCTGGCGCCTAACGGAGCTTCCATCCTCTGAGCACAGAGGGGGGACTGTCTCTGTTAGGGAGGCTGAGAACCCTACTCTACCCGGCAGCCCCATCCCATCCTGTGACGGCGTGTCCTCAACTGGGCCCCCACGCAGAGGACAAAGTCTGAAAATAATAATTATTAACATTTACTGAGGATTACTTTGTGCAGTTGTCATTCTTGGCACTTTATGTGGATTAACTCATTTAGTCCTCCCACAACCCTGGGAGGCAGGTGCTGTTATTATCCCCATGATACAGAAAAGGAAACTGAGGCCTAGAGAGAGTAAGTAACTTGTCTAGGTCACAGGGCTGGGGCGTGTTGAAGGCCAGAACCCAAGAACAGGCAGTCTGGAACCAACACCCATTACCTTCACCCCTACACAGCAGGAATGCACTGCAGCCCTGGACGGAGGCTGGGATTGTTCCAGCACGCTCAGTCCCCCCCATGGATCACCCCTAGTACCCCAGCCCACCGATACTGCCCCTTGTCTGCCATCCAGGTTCCACCAGCCTCTCTCCACATTGGCTTCAGCACAAATCTGTCCATGCCCCTCCCCTGCTCAGGAGCCCTCTATGGCTCCCCACTGCCAGAACGGAAAGGGTCTCCCCATGTCAGCCTGGCATTCAGACTTCCCAAATATGCCTCCACATTACTTTGAGCACAGTCATTCCCTTCAATGCATCTTCCCCTCAAGGCAGAGGAGCAACGGCTCTTCTCTCCTAGATCCGCCGTGTGTGTCCCACTTTCACGTCCTACAGCACACTGGTCCCTCCACCTACAGTGACCTGCCCCATCCAACAGTCCCCACCTTCCCCTGAGAAGAGTCCCAGCCTGATACCCCCAGCTGGAAGGGCCAGAAGTAGAGGAGATTTGAAGTTAAAAATGGTCCTTATTGCATCTAGTTCAAACTTTCCATTTTATAGATGGAAAAATTGAGCCCCTTGAAGGTTTCGATTATTATTTGTTCTCTGGATGGAGACCATTTATCTTAAAACAGTGCCTAGAGCCCACCAAGTGAATGGATAAATGTTGAGCTCCCCAGGGCAGTGCTTCTCCAACAGTGGCCTTGGAAACCCCTGCCTCTAATCACTCTTGGCACTTCGGTCCTCCATCTGACCTGCTTATCTCTGTGGGTGGTGTCTGGTACCTGCCTGTGTAGCAAGCCATAGAGCAATTTAAAACTTCACACTTAAGTTTGAGAACCACAGTGAGTCTATGGGGATTGCACCACGGATGCCACTTAGTAGAAAGAGTCTTAGCACCTGAAGCCTCCCTTCCCCCAGCCACCACTTCCGCCCTGAGCTCCAGGCAGAGGCCTCTGGGAGATTAGATGGCTGAAACTGATGAGGCTGGCTTCTTGGATATCCCCAGATAACCGGGTGGGAGCCTTTCTCCCCCAGGCTCTCCAGAGCGGAGTGGAGGGTCCCTGTCCTGCAGCCCCACCCCTCAAGCCTGCACAGCACTCTGGACCAACACTGCGCTAAACCAGAGGTCACCTGACCCAGGAGGAACAGGCAGGGGAAGCAGCAGATGGGTGGAGGCTTTGGACAGAGGTAGAGGGAAGCATGCTGGGCCAGGCAAGGGCGGGCCAGGAAAGAAAGCAGTGCTCCCTCTTCTCTATGCGGCCAAGTCTCCAAACAGGGCAATAGAGTCCACTCCTTGGAGTTCTGAGCCTGGCACAGGGAGCTGAGTTGCCAAGTACTGGGCTGGACACCACCTGGGAAATGCATAAGCCTTAGGCAGAGAGGTCAGCCGGTGGTGGAGGGAAAGAGAGGGTGTGGGCTGGGTGCACGCAGC